>NC_135543.1:54171969-56944985 GCF_045843805.1 Urocitellus parryii | reverse complement strand
GGTAGGAGTGTGGGTCCTTAGCGCTGAAACCGTCTGAGGCCAATCCCAGACTCAGTCCTGCAGGGCCCAGATCAGCCAACTCCGTGACCGGCAGGATTGTGTTCCTGATCCGAGTTGCTCCGAACCGGCTGGAGGGGGGTGGGGTGGTAGGAGTGTGTATCCTAGCGCTGAACCACCTGAGGCCAATCCCAGACTCAGCCTGCAGGGCCCCAGATCAGCCAACTCCGGACCGGCAGGATTGTGTTCCTGATCCGAGTCGCTCCGAACCGGCTGGAGGGGGTGGGGTGGTAGGAATGTGGGTCCTAGCGCTGAACCACCTGGGGCCGATCCCAGACTCAGTCCTGCAGGGCCCAGATCAGCCACTGCCGTGACTGGCGGGATTGTGACCCTGATCTGCGTCGCTCCGAACCGGCTGGAGGGGGTGGGGTGGTAGGAGTGTGGATCCTAGCTCTGAACCACCTGAGGCCGATCCCAGACTCAGCCCTGCAGGGCCCAGATCAGCCGCTGCCGTGACCAGCGGGATTGTGAACCTGATCGGGTTAGTCGGAACCGGCTGGAGGGGGGTGGGGTGGTAGGAGTGTGGATCCTAGCGCTGAACCACCTGAGGCCGATCCCAGACTCAGCCCTGCAGGGCCCAGATCAGCCGCCTCTGTGACCGGCAGGATTGTGTTCCTGATCCGGGTTGCTCCGAACCGGCTGGGAGGGGGGTGGGGTGGTAGGAGTGTGGGTCCTAGCGCTGAACCGCCTGAGGCCGATCCCAGACCCAGCCTTGCAGGGCCCAGATCAGCCAACGCCGTGACCGCAGGATTGTGTTCCTGATCCGAGTTGCTCCGAACCGGCTGGAGGGGGGTGTGGAGGTAGGAGTGTGGGTCCTAGTGCTGAACCGCCTGAGGCCGATCCCAGACTCAGTCCTGCAGGGCCCAGATCAGCCGCTGCCGTGACCGGCGGGATTGTGACCCTGATCCTGCGTCGCTCCGAACCGGCTGGAGGGGGGTGGGTGGTAGGAGTGTGGATCCTAGCGCTGAACCACCTGAGGCCGATCCCAGACTCAGCCCTGCAGGGCCCCAGATCAGCCGCCTCCCGTGACCGGCAGGATTGTGTTCCTGATCCGGGTTAGTCCGAACCGGCTGGAGGGGGGTGGGGTGGTAGGAGTGTGGGTCCTAGCGCTGAACCGTCTGAGGCCGATCCCAGACTCAGTCCTGCAGGGCCCAGATCAGCCAACTCCGTGACCCGCAGGATTGTGTTCCTGATCCGAGTTGCTCCGAACCGGCTGGAGGGGGTGGGGTGGTAGGAGTGTGGGTCCTAGCGCTGAACCGCCTGAGGCCGATCCCAGACTCAGCCCTGCAGGGCCCCAGATCAGCCGCCGCCGTGACTGGCAGGATTGTGTTCCTGATCCGGGTTAGTCGAACCGGCTGGAGGGGGGTGGGGTGGTAGGAGTGTGGGTCCTAGCGCTGAACCACCTGAGGCCGATCCCAGACTCAGTCCTGCAGGGCCCAGATCAGCCGCTGCCGTGACCAGCGGGATTGTGAACCTGATCCGCGTCGCTCCGAACCGGCTGGAGGGGGGTGGGGTGGTAGGAGTTTGGATCCTAGCGCTGAACCACCTGAGGCGGATCCCAGGCTCAGCCCTGCAGGGCCCAGATCAGCCGCCGCCGTGACTGGCAGGATTGTGTTCCTGATCGGGTTAGTCCGTACCGGCTGGAGGGGGGTGGGGTGGTAGGAGTGTGGGTCCTAGCGCTGAACCGCCTGAGGCCGATCCCAGACTCAGTCCTGCAGGGCCCAGATCAGCCGCTGCCGTGACCAGCGGGATTGTGAACCTGATCCGAGTTGCTCCGAACCGGCTGGAGGGGGTGGGGTGGTAGGAGTGTGGATCCTAGCGCTGAACCACCTGAGGCCGATCCCAGACTCAGCCCTGCAGGGCCCGATCAGCCAACTCCGTGACCGGCAGGATTGTGTTCCTGATCCGAGTTGCTCCGAACCCGGCTGGAGGGGGTGGGGTGGTAGGAGTGTGGATCCTAGCGCTGAACCACCTGAGGCCGATCCCAGACTCAGTCCTGCAGGGCCCAGATCAGGCCGCTGCCGTGACCGGCAGGATTGTGAACCTGATCCGAGTCGCTCCGAACCGGCTGGAGGGGGTGGGGTGGTAGGAGTGTGGATCCTAGCGCTGAACCACCTGAGGCCGATCCCAGACTCAGCCCTGCAGGGCCCAGATCAGCCGCCTCCGTGACCGGCAGGATTGTGTTCCTGATCCGGGTTGCTCTGAACCGGCTGGAGGGAGTGGGGTGGTAGGAGTGTGGATCCTAGAGCTGAACCACCTGGGGCCGATCCCAGACTCAGCCCTGCAGGGCCCAGATCAGCCAACTCCGGGACCGGCAGGATTGTGTTCCTGATCCGAGTCGCTCCGAACCGGCTGGAGGGGGGTGGGGTGGTAGGAATGTGGGTCCTAGCGCTGAACCACCTGGGGCCGATCCCAGACTCAGTCCTGCAGGGCCCAGATCAGCCGCTGCCGTGACCGGCGGGATTGTGACCCTGATCTGCGTCGCTCCGAACCGGCTGGAGGGGGGTGGGGTGGTAGGAGTGTGGATCCTAGCGCTGAACCACCTGAGGCCGATCCCAGACTCAGCCCTGCAGGGCCCAGATCAGCCGCCGCCGTGACTGGCAGGATTGTGTTCCTGATCCGGGTTAGTCCGTACCGGCTGGAGGGGGGTGGGGTGGTAGGAGTGTGGGTCCTAGCGCTGAACCGTCTGAGGCCGATCCCACACTCAGTCCTGCAGGGCCCAGATCAGCCGCTGCCATGACCGGCGGGATTGTGAACCTGATCCGCATCGCTCCGAACCGGCTGGAGGGGGGTGGGGTGGTAGGAGTGTGGATCCTAGCTCTGAACCACCTGAGGCCGATCCCAGACTCAGCCCTGCAGGGCCCAGATCAGCCGCTGCCGTGACCAGCGGGATTGTGAACCTGATCCGGGTTAGTCGGAACCGGCTGGAGGGGGGTGGGGTGGTAGGAGTGTGGATCCTAGCGCTGAACCACCTGAGGCCGATCCCAGACTCAGCCCTGCAGGGCCCAGATCAGCCGCCTCTGTGACCGGCAGGATTGTGTTCCTGATCCGGGTTGCTCCGAACCGGCTGGAGGGGGGTGGGGTGGTAGGAGTGTGGGTCCTAGCGCTGAACCGCCTGAGGCCGATCCCAGACCCAGCCTTGCAGGGCCCAGATCAGCCAAAGCCGTGACCGGCAGGATTGTGTTCCTGATCCGAGTTGCTCCGAACCGGCTGGAGGGGGGTGTGGAGGTAGGAGTGTGGGTCCTAGCGCTGAACCGCCTGAGGCCGATCCCAGACTCAGTCCTGCAGGGCCCAGATCAGCCGCTGCCGTGACCAGCGGGATTGTGAACCTGATCCGAGTTGCTCCGAACCGGCTGGAGGGGGGTGGGGTGGTAGGAGTGTGGATCCTAGCGCTGAACCACCTGAGGCCGATCCCAGACTCAGCCCTGCAGGGCCCAGATCAGCCAACTCCGTGACCGGCAGGATTGTGTTCCTGATCCGAGTTGCTCCGAACCGGCTGGAGGGGGGTGGGGTGGTAGGAGTGTGGATCCTAGCGCTGAACCACCTGAGGCCGATCCCAGACTCAGTCCTGCAGGGCCCAGATCAGCCGCTGCCGTGACCGGCAGGATTGTGAACCTGATCCGAGTCGCTCCGAACCGGCTGGAGGGGGGTGGGGTGGTAGGAGTGTGGATCCTAGCGCTGAACCACCTGAGGCCGATCCCAGACTCAGCCCTGCAGGGCCCAGATCAGCCGCCTCCGTGACCGGCAGGATTGTGTTCCTGATCCGGGTTGCTCCGAACCGGCTGGAGGGGAGTGGGGTGGTAGGAGTGTGGATCCTAGAGCTGAACCACCTGGGGCCGATCCCAGACTCAGCCCTGCAGGGCCCAGATCAGCCAACTCCGGGACCGGCAGGATTGTGTTCCTGATCCGAGTCGCTCCGAACCGGCTGGAGGGGGGTGGGGTGGTAGGAATGTGGGTCCTAGCGCTGAACCACCTGGGGCCGATCCCAGACTCAGTCCTGCAGGGCCCAGATCAGCCGCTGCCGTGACCGGCGGGATTGTGACCCTGATCTGCGTCGCTCCGAACCGGCTGGAGGGGGGTGGGGTGGTAGGAGTGTGGATCCTAGCGCTGAACCACCTGAGGCCGATCCCAGACTCAGCCCTGCAGGGCCCAGATCAGCCGCCGCCGTGACTGGCAGGATTGTGTTCCTGATCCGGGTTAGTCCGTACCGGCTGGAGGGGGGTGGGGTGGTAGGAGTGTGGGTCCTAGCGCTGAACCGTCTGAGGCCAATCCCAGACTCAGTCCTGCAGGGCCCAGATCAGCCAACTCCGTGACCGGCAGGATTGTGTTCCTGATCCGAGTTGCTCCGAACCGGCTGGAGGGGGGTGGGGTGGTAGGAGTGTGTATCCTAGCGCTGAACCACCTGAGGCCAATCCCAGACTCAGCCCTGCAGGGCCCAGATCAGCCAACTCCGGGACCGGCAGGATTGTGTTCCTGATCCGAGTCGCTCCGAACCGGCTGGAGGGGGGTGGGGTGGTAGAAATGTGGGTCCTAGCGCTGAACCACCTGGGGCCGATCCCAGACTCAGTCCTGCAGGGCCCAGATCAGCCACTGCCGTGACTGGCGGGATTGTGACCCTGATCTGCGTCGCTCCGAACCGGCTGGAGGGGGGTGGGGTGGTAGGAGTGTGGATCCTAGCTCTGAACCACCTGAGGCCGATCCCAGACTCAGCCCTGCAGGGCCCAGATCAGCCGCTGCCGTGACCAGCGGGATTGTGAACCTGATCCGGGTTAGTCGGAACCGGCTGGAGGGGGGTGGGGTGGTAGGAGTGTGGATCCTAGCGCTGAACCACCTGAGGCCGATCCCAGACTCAGCCCTGCAGGGCCCAGATCAGCCGCCTCTGTGACCGGCAGGATTGTGTTCCTGATCCGGGTTGCTCCGAACCGGCTGGAGGGGGGTGGGGTGGTAGGAGTGTGGGTCCTAGCGCTGAACCGCCTGAGGCCGATCCCAGACCCAGCCTTGCAGGGCCCAGATCAGCCAACGCCGTGACCGGCAGGATTGTGTTCCTGATCCGAGTTGCTCCGAACCGGCTGGAGGGGGGTGTGGAGGTAGGAGTGTGGGTCCTAGTGCTGAACCGCCTGAGGCCGATCCCAGACTCAGTCCTGCAGGGCCCAGATCAGCCGCTGCCGTGACCGGCGGGATTGTGACCCTGATCTGCGTCGCTCCGAACCGGCTGGAGGGGGGTGGGGTGGTAGGAGTGTGGATCCTAGCGCTGAACCACCTGAGGCCGATCCCAGACTCAGCCCTGCAGGGCCCAGATCAGCCGCCTCCGTGACCGGCAGGATTGTGTTCCTGATCCGGGTTAGTCCGAACCGGCTGGAGGGGGGTGGGGTGGTAGGAGTGTGGGTCCTAGCGCTGAACCGTCTGAGGCCGATCCCAGACTCAGTCCTGCAGGGCCCAGATCAGCCAACTCCGTGACCCGCAGGATTGTGTTCCTGATCCGAGTTGCTCCGAACCGGCTGGAGGGGGGTGGGGTGGTAGGAGTGTGGGTCCTAGCGCTGAACCGCCTGAGGCCGATCCCAGACTCAGCCCTGCAGGGCCCAGATCAGCCGCCGCCGTGACTGGCAGGATTGTGTTCCTGATCCGGGTTAGTCCGAACCGGCTGGAGGGGGGTGGGGTGGTAGGAGTGTGGGTCCTAGCGCTGAACCACCTGAGGCCGATCCCAGACTCAGTCCTGCAGGGCCCAGATCAGCCGCTGCCGTGACCAGCGGGATTGTGAACCTGATCCGCGTCGCTCCGAACCGGCTGGAGGGGGGTGGGGTGGTAGGAGTTTGGATCCTAGCGCTGAACCACCTGAGGCGGATCCCAGGCTCAGCCCTGCAGGGCCCAGATCAGCCGCCGCCGTGACTGGCAGGATTGTGTTCCTGATCCGGGTTAGTCCGTACCGGCTGGAGGGGGGTGGGGTGGTAGGAGTGTGGGTCCTAGCGCTGAACCGCCTGAGGCCGATCCCAGACTCAGTCCTGCAGGGCCCAGATCAGCCGCTGCCGTGACCAGCGGGATTGTGAACCTGATCCGAGTTGCTCCGAACCGGCTGGAGGGGGGTGGGGTGGTAGGAGTGTGGATCCTAGCGCTGAACCACCTGAGGCCGATCCCAGACTCAGCCCTGCAGGGCCCAGATCAGCCAACTCCGTGACCGGCAGGATTGTGTTCCTGATCCGAGTTGCTCCGAACCGGCTGGAGGGGGGTGGGGTGGTAGGAGTGTGGATCCTAGCGCTGAACCACCTGAGGCCGATCCCAGACTCAGTCCTGCAGGGCCCAGATCAGCCGCTGCCGTGACCGGCAGGATTGTGAACCTGATCCGAGTCGCTCCGAACCGGCTGGAGGGGGGTGGGGTGGTAGGAGTGTGGATCCTAGCGCTGAACCACCTGAGGCCGATCCCAGACTCAGCCCTGCAGGGCCCAGATCAGCCGCCTCCGTGACCGGCAGGATTGTGTTCCTGATCCGGGTTGCTCTGAACCGGCTGGAGGGGAGTGGGGTGGTAGGAGTGTGGATCCTAGAGCTGAACCACCTGGGGCCGATCCCAGACTCAGCCCTGCAGGGCCCAGATCAGCCAACTCCGGGACCGGCAGGATTGTGTTCCTGATCCGAGTCGCTCCGAACCGGCTGGAGGGGGGTGGGGTGGTAGGAATGTGGGTCCTAGCGCTGAACCACCTGGGGCCGATCCCAGACTCAGTCCTGCAGGGCCCAGATCAGCCGCTGCCGTGACCGGCGGGATTGTGACCCTGATCTGCGTCGCTCCGAACCGGCTGGAGGGGGGTGGGGTGGTAGGAGTGTGGATCCTAGCGCTGAACCACCTGAGGCCGATCCCAGACTCAGCCCTGCAGGGCCCAGATCAGCCGCCGCCGTGACTGGCAGGATTGTGTTCCTGATCCGGGTTAGTCCGTACCGGCTGGAGGGGGGTGGGGTGGTAGGAGTGTGGGTCCTAGCGCTGAACCGTCTGAGGCCGATCCCACACTCAGTCCTGCAGGGCCCAGATCAGCCGCTGCCATGACCGGCGGGATTGTGAACCTGATCCGCATCGCTCCGAACCGGCTGGAGGGGGGTGGGGTGGTAGGAGTGTGGATCCTAGCTCTGAACCACCTGAGGCCGATCCCAGACTCAGCCCTGCAGGGCCCAGATCAGCCGCTGCCGTGACCAGCGGGATTGTGAACCTGATCCGGGTTAGTCGGAACCGGCTGGAGGGGGGTGGGGTGGTAGGAGTGTGGATCCTAGCGCTGAACCACCTGAGGCCGATCCCAGACTCAGCCCTGCAGGGCCCAGATCAGCCGCCTCTGTGACCGGCAGGATTGTGTTCCTGATCCGGGTTGCTCCGAACCGGCTGGAGGGGGGTGGGGTGGTAGGAGTGTGGGTCCTAGCGCTGAACCGCCTGAGGCCGATCCCAGACCCAGCCTTGCAGGGCCCAGATCAGCCAACGCCGTGACCGGCAGGATTGTGTTCCTGATCCGAGTTGCTCCGAACCGGCTGGAGGGGGGTGTGGAGGTAGGAGTGTGGGTCCTAGTGCTGAACCGCCTGAGGCCGATCCCAGACTCAGTCCTGCAGGGCCCAGATCAGCCGCTGCCGTGACCGGCGGGATTGTGACCCTGATCTGCGTCGCTCCGAACCGGCTGGAGGGGGGTGGGGTGGTAGGAGTGTGGATCCTAGCGCTGAACCACCTGAGGCCGATCCCAGACTCAGCCCTGCAGGGCCCAGATCAGCCGCCTCCGTGACCGGCAGGATTGTGTTCCTGATCCGGGTTAGTCCGAACCGGCTGGAGGGGGGTGGGGTGGTAGGAGTGTGGGTCCTAGCGCTGAACCGTCTGAGGCCGATCCCAGACTCAGTCCTGCAGGGCCCAGATCAGCCAACTCCGTGACCCGCAGGATTGTGTTCCTGATCCGAGTTGCTCCGAACCGGCTGGAGGGGGGTGGGGTGGTAGGAGTGTGGGTCCTAGCGCTGAACCGCCTGAGGCCGATCCCAGACTCAGCCCTGCAGGGCCCAGATCAGCCGCCGCCGTGACTGGCAGGATTGTGTTCCTGATCCGGGTTAGTCCGAACCGGCTGGAGGGGGGTGGGGTGGTAGGAGTGTGGGTCCTAGCGCTGAACCACCTGAGGCCGATCCCAGACTCAGTCCTGCAGGGCCCAGATCAGCCGCTGCCGTGACCAGCGGGATTGTGAACCTGATCCGCGTCGCTCCGAACCGGCTGGAGGGGGGTGGGGTGGTAGGAGTTTGGATCCTAGCGCTGAACCACCTGAGGCGGATCCCAGGCTCAGCCCTGCAGGGCCCAGATCAGCCGCCGCCGTGACTGGCAGGATTGTGTTCCTGATCCGGGTTAGTCCGTACCGGCTGGAGGGGGGTGGGGTGGTAGGAGTGTGGGTCCTAGCGCTGAACCGCCTGAGGCCGATCCCAGACTCAGTCCTGCAGGGCCCAGATCAGCCGCTGCCGTGACCAGCGGGATTGTGAACCTGATCCGAGTTGCTCCGAACCGGCTGGAGGGGGGTGGGGTGGTAGGAGTGTGGATCCTAGCGCTGAACCACCTGAGGCCGATCCCAGACTCAGCCCTGCAGGGCCCAGATCAGCCAACTCCGTGACCGGCAGGATTGTGTTCCTGATCCGAGTTGCTCCGAACCGGCTGGAGGGGGGTGGGGTGGTAGGAGTGTGGATCCTAGCGCTGAACCACCTGAGGCCGATCCCAGACTCAGTCCTGCAGGGCCCAGATCAGCCGCTGCCGTGACCGGCAGGATTGTGAACCTGATCCGAGTCGCTCCGAACCGGCTGGAGGGGGGTGGGGTGGTAGGAGTGTGGATCCTAGCGCTGAACCACCTGAGGCCGATCCCAGACTCAGCCCTGCAGGGCCCAGATCAGCCGCCTCCGTGACCGGCAGGATTGTGTTCCTGATCCGGGTTGCTCTGAACCGGCTGGAGGGGAGTGGGGTGGTAGGAGTGTGGATCCTAGAGCTGAACCACCTGGGGCCGATCCCAGACTCAGCCCTGCAGGGCCCAGATCAGCCAACTCCGGGACCGGCAGGATTGTGTTCCTGATCCGAGTCGCTCCGAACCGGCTGGAGGGGGGTGGGGTGGTAGGAATGTGGGTCCTAGCGCTGAACCACCTGGGGCCGATCCCAGACTCAGTCCTGCAGGGCCCAGATCAGCCGCTGCCGTGACCGGCGGGATTGTGACCCTGATCTGCGTCGCTCCGAACCGGCTGGAGGGGGGTGGGGTGGTAGGAGTGTGGATCCTAGCGCTGAACCACCTGAGGCCGATCCCAGACTCAGCCCTGCAGGGCCCAGATCAGCCGCCGCCGTGACTGGCAGGATTGTGTTCCTGATCCGGGTTAGTCCGTACCGGCTGGAGGGGGGTGGGGTGGTAGGAGTGTGGGTCCTAGCGCTGAACCGTCTGAGGCCGATCCCACACTCAGTCCTGCAGGGCCCAGATCAGCCGCTGCCATGACCGGCGGGATTGTGAACCTGATCCGCATCGCTCCGAACCGGCTGGAGGGGGGTGGGGTGGTAGGAGTGTGGATCCTAGCTCTGAACCACCTGAGGCCGATCCCAGACTCAGCCCTGCAGGGCCCAGATCAGCCGCTGCCGTGACCAGCGGGATTGTGAACCTGATCCGGGTTAGTCGGAACCGGCTGGAGGGGGGTGGGGTGGTAGGAGTGTGGATCCTAGCGCTGAACCACCTGAGGCCGATCCCAGACTCAGCCCTGCAGGGCCCAGATCAGCCGCCTCTGTGACCGGCAGGATTGTGTTCCTGATCCGGGTTGCTCCGAACCGGCTGGAGGGGGGTGGGGTGGTAGGAGTGTGGGTCCTAGCGCTGAACCGCCTGAGGCCGATCCCAGACCCAGCCTTGCAGGGCCCAGATCAGCCAAAGCCGTGACCGGCAGGATTGTGTTCCTGATCCGAGTTGCTCCGAACCGGCTGGAGGGGGGTGTGGAGGTAGGAGTGTGGGTCCTAGCGCTGAACCGCCTGAGGCCGATCCCAGACTCAGTCCTGCAGGGCCCAGATCAGCCGCTGCCGTGACCAGCGGGATTGTGAACCTGATCCGAGTTGCTCCGAACCGGCTGGAGGGGGGTGGGGTGGTAGGAGTGTGGATCCTAGCGCTGAACCACCTGAGGCCGATCCCAGACTCAGCCCTGCAGGGCCCAGATCAGCCAACTCCGTGACCGGCAGGATTGTGTTCCTGATCCGAGTTGCTCCGAACCGGCTGGAGGGGGGTGGGGTGGTAGGAGTGTGGATCCTAGCGCTGAACCACCTGAGGCCGATCCCAGACTCAGTCCTGCAGGGCCCAGATCAGCCGCTGCCGTGACCGGCAGGATTGTGAACCTGATCCGAGTCGCTCCGAACCGGCTGGAGGGGGGTGGGGTGGTAGGAGTGTGGATCCTAGCGCTGAACCACCTGAGGCCGATCCCAGACTCAGCCCTGCAGGGCCCAGATCAGCCGCCTCCGTGACCGGCAGGATTGTGTTCCTGATCCGGGTTGCTCCGAACCGGCTGGAGGGGAGTGGGGTGGTAGGAGTGTGGATCCTAGAGCTGAACCACCTGGGGCCGATCCCAGACTCAGCCCTGCAGGGCCCAGATCAGCCAACTCCGGGACCGGCAGGATTGTGTTCCTGATCCGAGTCGCTCCGAACCGGCTGGAGGGGGGTGGGGTGGTAGGAATGTGGGTCCTAGCGCTGAACCACCTGGGGCCGATCCCAGACTCAGTCCTGCAGGGCCCAGATCAGCCGCTGCCGTGACCGGCGGGATTGTGACCCTGATCTGCGTCGCTCCGAACCGGCTGGAGGGGGGTGGGGTGGTAGGAGTGTGGATCCTAGCGCTGAACCACCTGAGGCCGATCCCAGACTCAGCCCTGCAGGGCCCAGATCAGCCGCCGCCGTGACTGGCAGGATTGTGTTCCTGATCCGGGTTAGTCCGTACCGGCTGGAGGGGGGTGGGGTGGTAGGAGTGTGGGTCCTAGCGCTGAACCGTCTGAGGCCAATCCCAGACTCAGTCCTGCAGGGCCCAGATCAGCCAACTCCGTGACCGGCAGGATTGTGTTCCTGATCCGAGTTGCTCCGAACCGGCTGGAGGGGGGTGGGGTGGTAGGAGTGTGTATCCTAGCGCTGAACCACCTGAGGCCAATCCCAGACTCAGCCCTGCAGGGCCCAGATCAGCCAACTCCGGGACCGGCAGGATTGTGTTCCTGATCCGAGTCGCTCCGAACCGGCTGGAGGGGGGTGGGGTGGTAGAAATGTGGGTCCTAGCGCTGAACCACCTGGGGCCGATCCCAGACTCAGTCCTGCAGGGCCCAGATCAGCCACTGCCGTGACTGGCGGGATTGTGACCCTGATCTGTGTCGCTCCGAACCGGCTGGAGGGGGGTGGGGTGGTAGGAGGGTGGATCCTAGCGCTGAACCACCTGAGGCCGATCCCAGACTCAGCCCTGCAGGGCCCAGATCAGCCGCCGCCGTGACTGGCAGGATTGTGTTCCTGATCCGGGTTAGTCCGTACCGGCTGGAGGGGGGTGGGGTGGTAGGAGTGTGGGTCCTAGCGCTGAACCGTCTGAGGCCGATCCCACACTCAGTCCTGCAGGGCCCAGATCAGCCGCTGCCATGACCGGCGGGATTGTGAACCTGATCCGCATCGCTCCGAACCGGCTGGAGGGGGGTGGGGTGGTAGGAGTGTGGATCCTAGCTCTGAACCACCTGAGGCCGATCCCAGACTCAGCCCTGCAGGGCCCAGATCAGCCGCTGCCGTGACCAGCGGGATTGTGAACCTGATCCGGGTTAGTCGGAACCGGCTGGAGGGGGGTGGGGTGGTAGGAGTGTGGATCCTAGCGCTGAACCACCTGAGGCCGATCCCAGACTCAGCCCTGCAGGGCCCAGATCAGCCGCCTCTGTGACCGGCAGGATTGTGTTCCTGATCCGGGTTGCTCCGAACCGGCTGGAGGGGGGTGGGGTGGTAGGAGTGTGGGTCCTAGCGCTGAACCGCCTGAGGCCGATCCCAGACCCAGCCTTGCAGGGCCCAGATCAGCCAACGCCGTGACCGGCAGGATTGTGTTCCTGATCCGAGTTGCTCCGAACCGGCTGGAGGGGGGTGTGGAGGTAGGAGTGTGGGTCCTAGCGCTGAACCGCCTGAGGCCGATCCCAGACTCAGTCCTGCAGGGCCCAGATCAGCCGCTGCCGTGACCGGCGGGATTGTGACCCTGATCTGCGTCGCTCCGAACCGGCTGGAGGGGGGTGGGGTGGTAGGAGTGTGGATCCTAGCGCTGAACCACCTGAGGCCGATCCCAGACTCAGCCCTGCAGGGCCCAGATCAGCCGCCTCCGTGACCGGCAGGATTGTGTTCCTGATCCGGGTTAGTCCGAACCGGCTGGAGGGGGGTGGGGTGGTAGGAGTGTGGGTCCTAGCGCTGAACCGTCTGAGGCCGATCCCAGACTCAGTCCTGCAGGGCCCAGATCAGCCAACTCCGTGACCCGCAGGATTGTGTTCCTGATCCGAGTTGCTCCGAACCGGCTGGAGGGGGGTGGGGTGGTAGGAGTGTGGGTCCTAGCGCTGAACCGCCTGAGGCCGATCCCAGACTCAGCCCTGCAGGGCCCAGATCAGCCGCCGCCATGACTGGCAGGATTGTGTTCCTGATCCGGGTTAGTCCGAACCGGCTGGAGGGGGGTGGGGTGGTAGGAGTGTGGGTCCTAGCGCTGAACCACCTGAGGCCGATCCCAGACTCAGTCCTGCAGGGCCCAGATCAGCCGCTGCCCTGACCAGCGGGATTGTGAACCTGATCCGCTTCGCTCCGAACCGGCTGGAGGGGGGTGGGGTGGTAGGAGTGTGGATCCTAGCGCTGAACCACCTGAGGCGGATCCCAGGCTCAGCCCTGCAGGGCCCAGATCAGCCGCCGCCGTGACCGGCAGGATTTTGTTCCTGATCCGGGTTGCTCCGAACCGGCTGGAGGGGGGTGGGGTGGTAGGAGGGTGGATCCTAGCGCTGAACCACCTGAGGCCGATCCCAGACTCAGCCCTGCAGGGCCCAGATCAGCCGCCGCCGTGACTGGCAGGATTGTGTTCCTGATCCGGGTTAGTCCGTACCGGCTGGAGGGGGGTGGGGTGGTAGGAGTGTGGGTCCTAGCGCTGAACCGTCTGAGGCCGATCCCACACTCAGTCCTGCAGGGCCCAGATCAGCCGCTGCCATGACCGGCGGGATTGTGAACCTGATCCGCATCGCTCCGAACCGGCTGGAGGGGCGTGGGGTGGTAGGAGTGTGGATCCTAGCTCTGAACCACCTGAGGCCGATCCCAGACTCAGCCCTGCAGGGCCCAGATCAGCCGTTGCCGTGACCAGCGGGATTGTGAACCTGATCCAGGTTAGTCGGAACCGGCTGGAGGGGGGTGGGGTGGTAGGAGTGTGGATCCTAGCGCTGAACCACCTGAGGCCGATCCCAGACTCAGCCCTGCAGGGCCCAGATCAGCCGCCTCTGTGACCGGCAGGATTGTGTTCCTGATCCGGGTTGCTCCGAACCGGCTGGAGGGGGGTGGGGTGGTAGGAGTGTGGGTCCTAGCGCTGAACCGCCTGAGGCCGATCCCAGACCCAGCCTTGCAGGGCCCAGATCAGCCAACGCCGTGACCGGCAGGATTGTGTTCCTGATCCGAGTTGCTCCGAACCGGCTGGAGGGGGGTGTGGAGGTAGGAGTGTGGGTCCTAGCGCTGAACCGCCTGAGGCCGATCCCAGACTCAGTCCTGCAGGGCCCAGATCAGCCGCTGCCGTGACCGGCGGGATTGTGACCCTGATCTGCGTCGCTCCGAACCGGCTGGAGGGGGGTGGGGTGGTAGGAGTGTGGGTCCTAGTGCTGAACCGTCTGAGGCCGATCCCAGACTCAGTCCTGCAGGGCCCAGATCAGCCAACTCCGTGACCCGCAGGATTGTGTTCCTGATCCGAGTTGCTCCGAACCGGCTGGAGGGGGGTGGGGTGGTAGGAGTGTGGGTCCTAGCGCTGAACCGCCTGAGGCCGATCCCAGACTCAGCCCTGCAGGGCCCAGATCAGCCGCCGCCGTGACTGGCAGGATTGTGTTCCTGATCCGGGTTAGTCCGAACCGGCTGGAGGGGGGTGGGGTGGTAGGAGTGTGGGTCCTAGCGCTGAACCACCTGAGGCCGATCCCAGACTCAGTCCTGCAGGGCCCAGATCAGCCGCTGCCGTGACCAGCGGGATTGTGAACCTGATCCGCGTCGCTCCGAACCGGCTGGAGGGGGGTGGGGTGGTAGGAGTGTGGATCCTAGCGCTGAACCACCTGAGGCGGATCCCAGGCTCAGCCCTGCAGGGCCCAGATCAGCCGCCGCCGTGACCGGCAGGATTTTGTTCCTGATCCGGGTTGCTCCGAACCGGCTGGAGGGGGGTGGGGTGGTAGGAGTGTGGATCCTAGCGCTGAACCGCCTGAGGCCGATCCCAAACTCAGCCCTGCAGGGCCCAGATCAGCCAACGCCGTGACCGGCAGGATTGTGTTCCTGATCTGAGTTGCTCCGAACCGGCTGGAGGGGGGTGGGGTGGTAGGAGTGTGGATCCTAGCGCTGAACCACCTGAGGCCGATCCCAGACTCAGCCCTGCAGGGCCCAGATCAGCCGCCTCCGTGACCGGCAGGATTGTGTTCCTGATCCGGGTTAGTCCGAACTGGCTGGAGGGGGGTGGGGTGGTAGGAGTGTGGGTCCTAGCGCTGAACCGCCTGAGGCCGATCCCAGACTCAGCCCTGCAGGGCCCAGATCAGCCAACTCCGTGACCGGCAGGATTGTGTTCCTGATCCGAGTTGCTCCGAACCGGCTGGAGGGGGGTGGGGTGGTAGGAGTGTGGGTCCTAGCGCTGAACCACCTGAGGCCGATCCCAGACTCAGTCCTGCAGGGCCCAGATCAGCCGCTGCCTTGACCAGCGGGATTGTGAACCTGATCCGCGTCGCTCCGAACCGGCTCGAGGGGGGTGGGGTGGTAGGAGTGTGGATCCTAGTGCTGAACCGCCTGAGGCCGATCCCAGACTCAGTCCTGCAGGGCCCAGATCAGCCGTCTCCGTGACCTGCAGGATTGTGTTCCTGATCCGGGTTAGTCCGAACCGGCTGGAGGGGGGTGGGGTGGTAGGAGTGTGTATCCTAGCGCTGAACCACCTGAGGCCAATCCCAGACTCAGCCCTGCAGGGCCCAGATCAGCCAACTCCGGGACCGGCAGGATTGTGTTCCTGATCCGAGTCGCTCCGAACCGGCTGGAGGGGGGTGGGGTGGTAGGAATGTGGGTCCTAGCGCTGAACCACCTGGGGCCGATCCCAGACTCAGTCCTGCAGGGCCCAGATCAGCCGCTGCCGTGACCGGCGGGATTGTGACCCTGATCTGCGTCGCTCCGAACCGGCTGGAGGGGGGTGGGGTGGTAGGAGTGTGGATCCTAGCGCTGAACCACCTGAGGCCGATCCCAGACTCAGCCCTGCAGGGCCCAGATCAGCCGCCGCCGTGACTGGCAGGATTGTGTTCCTGATCTGAGTTGCTCCGAACCGGCTGGAGGGGGGTGGGGTGGTAGGAGTGTGGATCCTAGCGCTGAACCACCTGAGGCCGATCCCAGACTCAGCCCTGCAGGGCCCAGATCAGCCGCCTCCGTGACCGGCAGGATTGTGTTCCTGATCCGGGTTAGTCCGAACCGGCTGGAGGGGGGTGGGGTGGTAGGAGTGTGGGTCCTAGCGCTGAACCGCCTGAGGCCGATCCCAGACTCAGCCCTGCAGGGCCCAGATCAGCCAACTCCGTGACCGGCAGGATTGTGTTCCTGATCCGGGTTAGTCCGAACCGGCTGGAGGGGGGTGGGGTGGTAGGAGTGTGGGTCCTAGTGCTGAACCGCCTGAGGCCGATCCCAGACTCAGTCCTGCAGGGCCCAGATCAGCCGTCTCCGTGACCTGCAGGATTGTGTTCCTGATCCGGGTTAGTCCGAACCGGCTGGAGGGGGGTGGGGTGGTAGGAGTGTGTATCCTAGCGCTGAACCACCTGAGGCCAATCCCAGACTCAGCCCTGCAGGGCCCAGATCAGCCAACTCCGGGACCGGCAGGATTGTGTTCCTGATCCGAGTCGCTCCGAACCGGCTGGAGGGGGGTGGGGTGGTAGGAATGTGGGTCCTAGCGCTGAACCACCTGGGGCCGATCCCAGACTCAGTCCTGCAGGGCCCAGATCAGCCGCTGCCGTGACCGGCGGGATTGTGACCCTGATCTGCGTCGCTCCGAACCGGCTGGAGGGGGGTGGGGTGGTAGGAGTGTGGATCCTAGCGCTGAACCACCTGAGGCCGATCCCAGACTCAGCCCTGCAGGGCCCAGATCAGCCGCCGCCGTGACTGGCAGGATTGTGTTCCTGATCCAGGTTAGTCCGAACCGGCTGGAGGGGGGTGGGGTGGTAGGAGTGTGGGTCCTAGCGCTGAACCGCCTGAGGCCGATCCCAGACTCAGTCCTGCAGGGCCCAGATCAGCCGCTGCCGTGACCAGCGGGATTGTGAACCTGATCCGAGTCGCTCCGAACCGGCTGGAGGGGGGTGGGGTGGTAGGAGTGTGGATCCTAGCGCTGAACCGCCTGAGGCCGATCCCAGACTCAGCCCTGCAGGGCCCAGATCAGCCGCCTCCGTGACCGGCAGGATTGTGTTCCTGATCCGGGTTGCTCCGAACCGGCTGGAGGGGGGTGGGGTGGTAGGAGTGTGGGTCCTAGCGCTGAACCGCCTGAGGCCGATCCCAGACCCAGCCCTGCAGGGCCCAGATCAGCCAAAGCCGTGACCGGCAGGATTGTGTTCCTGATCCGAGTTGCTCCGAACCGGCTGGAGGGGGGTGGGGTGGTAGGAGTGTGGATCCTAGTGCTGAACCACCTGAGGCCGATCCCAGACTCAGCCCTGCAGGGCCCAGATCAGCTGCTGCCGTGACCGGCAGGATTGTGAACCTGATCCGAGTCGCTCCGAACCGGCTGGAGGGGGGTGGGGTGGTAGGAGTGTGGATCCTAGCGCTGAACCACCTGAGGCCGATCCCAGACTCAGCCCTGCAGGGCCCAGATCAGCCGCCTCTGTGACCGGCAGGATTGTGTTCCTGATCCGGGTTGCTCCGAACCGGCTGGAGGGGGGTGGGGTGGTAGGAGTGTGGAACCCAGCGCTGAACCACCTGGGGCCGATCCCAGACTCAGTCCTGCAGGGCCCAGATCAGCCGCTGCCGTGACCGGCGGGATTGTGACCCTGATCTGCGTCGCTCCGAACCGGCTGGAGGGGGGTGGGGTGGTAGGAGTGTGGATCCTAGCGCTGAACCACCTGAGGCCGATCCCAGACTCAGCCCTGCAGGGCCCAGATCAGCCGCCTCCGTGACCGGCAGGATTGTGTTCCTGATCCGGGTTGCTCCGAACCGGCTGGAGGGGGGTGGGGTGGTAGGAGTGTGGATCCTAGCGCTGAACCGCCTGAGGCCGATCCCAGACTCAGCCCTGCAGGGCCCAGATCAGCCAACTCCGGGACCGGCAGGATTGTGTTCCTGATCCGAGTCGCTCCGAACCGGCTGGAGGGGGGTGGGGTGGTAGGAATGTGGGTCCTAGCGCTGAACCACCTGGGGCCGATCCCAGACTCAGTCCTGCAGGGCCCAGATCAGCCGCTGCCGTGACCGGCGGGATTGTGACCCTGATCTGCGTCGCTCCGAACCGGCTGGAGGGGGGTGGGGTGGTAGGAGTGTGGATCCTAGCGCTGAACCACCTGAGGCCGATCCCAGACTCATCCCTGCAGGGCCCAGATCAGCCGCCGCCGTGACTGGCAGGATTGTGTTCCTGATCCGGGTTAGTCCGAACCGGCTGGAGGGGGGTGGGGTGGTAGGAGTGTGGGTCCTAGCGCTGAACCACCTGAGGCCGATCCCAGACTCAGTCCTGCAGGGCCCAGATCAGCCGCTGCCGTGACCAGCGGGATTGTGAACCTGATCCGCGTCGCTCCGAACCGGCTGGAGGGGGGTGGGGTGGTAGGAGTGTGGATCCTAGCGCTGAACCACCTGAGGCCGATCCCAGGCTCAGCCCTGCAGGGCCCAGATCAGCCGCTGCCGTGACCGGCAGGATTGTGTTCCTGATCCGGGTTGCTCCGAACCGGCTGGAGGGGGGTGGGGTGGTAGGAGTGTGGATCCTAGCGCTGAACCGCCTGAGGCCGATCCCAAACTCAGCCCTGCAGGGCCCAGATCAGCCAACGCCGTGACCGGCAGGATTGTGTTCCTGATCTGACTTGCTCCGAACTGGCTGGAGGGGGGTGGGGTGGTAGGAGTGTGGGTCCTAGTGCTGAACCGCCTGAGGCCGATCCCAGACTCAGTCCTGCAGGGCCCAGATCAGCCGCTGCCGTGACCGGCAGGAATCTGTCCCTGATCCGCGTTGCCGAGATTCAGTCGCCTGGGACAAACTGACCCCTCACACAGACTTACTAGTTATCGGCAGGTCTCCTTCCCGTGGAATATTGTTAGAAGATCTTCAGCAGGTCCCATGCAAGTGTATTTATGTGTCTCTCTGATCCTGTTACTGCGGAGGTATAGGAAATGCTGCTTGCTCGCCGGCCGCCATGTTGGATCTCTTACCAGAAGCAATTTCAACAACCATTTTTCTACCATCAGCCCCTTCAGGGGAATCTAGGCCTTTTGTACCATGTACTTCAGAATTCTTCCAGCCTCTACCAATTCCACAATTCCAACGCCACTTTCACACTGTTAGGTATCTGTTATAACAGCATCCCATTTCCCAGTACCAAAATCTTAGTAGCAGCTCACAGCTAGCAGGAAAGCAGGACCTCAGTCCTACAACCACAAGGACCTGAATTCTTCCCAACATTCAGGGTACTCAGAAGAGGATCTCAAATGGCAGATGAGTGCTCATCCCAGCTGACACATTGATTTTATGCTGGTGAGACCCTGAGCAGAGAATTTCACCATGTTTTAAAATTTCTGACCTGGAGAAACTCTGAGATAGTAAAATGGTGTGTTGTTGTTGCAAGCTCTGAAGTTTGTGGTCCCTTGTGGGACAATAGAATACTGACAGTGCTGGGGAGGAGACAGTTGTTGCTGTTGAGAAGTTCAGTGAGGTCTCTCCTCTGTGGAACAAGGTTAATGCCAGGAAAAGATATTAGAGATCATGAGTCACTAATGGTCATGAGGGCAGTAGGCAAGGGGAGTCCAAAGTGTGCAGTAAAAATTAGCTAGGATGACTGTCAGTGATAACCTTAGGACCAATTGCACCACAGCGGATCCTAGCTTGCCCCTACTTCACATCTTTTCAGTTTCCAGAGTCTGAAAGCAACTAGCATCCTAGAGTTGTGGTGGATGGAAGGAATCTAGGATGAAAAGCAAGAGGTCTGGGTGGGGACAAGACTTGTATCAGAAACTGTTGTGCTCTGCCAGATGCTCTGGGGTCCTTTTACCAGGCTGATTCGTATCCCCTCCCAGCTGTTTTGGGTGCTGTTTGCACTTATGACCTTTCCCAAGGCTTGCCCCTAAGCAATCAAATCTACCTCTCTTGGTTATGAGTCATACTGCATTGAGAGTTACACTGCTATCACTTCTGCCCCCAATCAGTCCGTAGTTCACAACTAAAAGGTCCACTCACTTGCCTGGAGCTTCTGTTGAGATTCACCCTCCATAGCTCCCTCAGGATCAAGCTGAAGTCAGTCTTCTTTTTAAATCACATTCTTATGTGGATCCTTGCCTTCCCTGCCCAGACTCCCTTACCATTTGCTCCTGAGAATGCCCACTACATGACCCTTATGCTCTGCTTCTTAGAGAATCAGCCCAAGATGACACCTCTTCTTCCTTTTCCTTTTGAATCATGGGTGTTCTCAAAGTCCCTGGGAAATGATTTCTCCTTTGAATAATCTAACAATCAAGATATCATCCAATATCTTGATGTCTGATTCAAGTTTATCTTGAATAAACTAATAATCTTGAGTCCTCTAGAAATAATAAGAAAAATGTCTATAAAGTGTTTACAATAGGCGCAATTTTTATTCTAAATATTCTTAATCCTTGGTTGGCTAAATCTTTGTGTTTGGAATTTAGAGAAATGAAGGAATGACTATATAGTTTTTTTATATATGGCAAGCAGTTGATAAATAGGGCTTTATTATTATATGTTAAATACACAATGCATGATTCAAATTTTACAGGTAGATTATAAATATTATTTTACATATGCTAAAATCATAATTGGTTGATGGGACATGGTGGTAGGAAAAACACATTTGCTATGTGCTGCAAAAGTACTAGATATATTTTAATATGTGTATTAACCACGTTTTCTAATTTCTGTACCTGTTTTGTTTGTTTGTTGTTGTTTTTGTTGTTGTTGTTTATTTGTTTGTTTTTGCATCAAGGATTGAATCCAGAGGTGCTTATCCACTGGCCCTCACTAAGTTGCATAGGGTTTTGCTAAGTTGCTGAAACTGTCTTTGAATTTGCAATCCTCCTGCCTCAGCCTCCTGAGTTGCTGGGATTACAGGCATGCATCATCATGCCCAGCTTCTATTTGATGCTTTGACATCTGGGGCATTGCTAATGGGAGAGTCTGTCCCTCCCACTCTAACCAATTCCTAGAAACAACCAAAAATTGTGCCCAAGAGCATGTCTTTAATATACAAACCAGCTAATCAGAGCCCATATCCCCTGCCCACCTGCTTTATCAGGCTCTTACTTTTGTGATCCACTAGTTCACCCTCACCTTCTCCCCTACTCATCCCAAGGCTAGACATCATACAAGCAGGGGCAACCCCGTAGACTCCAGAGCCTACTAGGATTAGTCAAACTAGCCAGTCCTAACATGGGGAGCACTCTTTCCATGCCCCCCTACGCATTCCTTCCTAAGAAAACCCCAGTCAAGTATTCCCAGCTGTTCCCTTGTTCATTGTCCCTGCCTGAAACTGACCCTGGTGCTTCCTGCTGTGTCCCTCCATGGCAGGCTGTGCCCCTTCCTCTTAGAAATCTAATAAAATCTTCTTTTCGGTGACAGTCTTCTGATCTGTTGGCCTTACCATACCTGAATTAAACGAAAATTCATTAAACTCTTACAGCAGTCTTGCAAAGGAAGCTTTATTCTGTCCCTCTTCCTAAATGAGGATAAGTAATTCTCCAAGGGTCACAGAGACACTAAGTGCTGAACTTAGGATGGGAACCTTGTCTAACTCCAAAGCCCTTACTTTTCAACAACCATTTTTGTACACACAGAAGACAAGGAAATGCGAGTTAATATATTCTATGTCACTATTAAAAATGTTTATGTGTATTTGGTAGCAGGAATTCAGAGGCAAGTAATGTATTTTCTCAAGTCCTGTATCTTAAAATTATTTTAATAGAGTGAGAATGGAAAATTTCCTTTTATATCAGTTTCTTATTGATGCTGACAAATTACCACAAACATAGTAGTTTAAAATAACTCTAAAGTTTTGAGGTTAGAAATCTAGAATAGGTTTTATTGGTATAAAATCAAGGTAATGTGATCATTTCCTTGTTTCTTCCAGCTTTTAGAGAACACCAGCATTCTGAGGCTTGAGGCCCCTTCCTCCATCTTCAAAGCCAACAGTGTAGCATCTTCTAGTTTTTCTTTCTGACTTTGACCCCTGCTTTCCTTGTCACCTCTTTTCTCACTCTGCTCTTCCTTCCTTTTTATGAGGATCCCCTATGATTATATTGGATCCACATGTGTTATCCAGGATAATCTCCCTATCTCAAAATTCTTAATTTAATCACATTTATAAATCCCTCTTGCCATGAAAGTTAATATATTCAAAGGTCCAGGGATTAGGAATGGATATCTTAGGTCATTATTCTGCCTACCACAGCTATAAAGAAAGCCTTTTATGAAATCCAAAATGCTTTCTTAGGGATTGGGAATGTAGCTCATTGGTAGAGTGCATGCATAGTGTGTGTAAGGTCCTGAGTTCAAAAACCCAGCACCACAGAAACAAAAACAAAAACAAAAAACCCAAATGTGTTCTTAAATCAGAATTTATGTATAATTATCTTCCTATTTATTTTCCATTTAATCTCACTCTTTAAATGTGTTCTTCCAGTTCATATGTAAGGATAATCAATTTATCTATTTCTATTAAGTGATTCCATATGATATCTTTTTCTAAAAGAGATATCTTAGATATTTTTCCTTGTCACCATATTGTTTTGTTTCTTTTGATGATACACAAGTTTTCACTTCAAGAATTCACTGTGAATGCATTTGGCTAATCTCTTATTGGTAGATATTCAGTTTGGTGGACACTGTTTGTTGCCTTCTTAACATAATTTCTTCCCTTTCATCTTAACCTAATTACAATTCTGTTCATTATTCTCCCCTGGTTCCAGAAGGGGATATTGATTCATATAAGCCCATCAGAACATGGCTTTATCCTGGTGATGGTGTTGGTCAGGAATATACACATAACCTAAGCTCATCCATCAGATTGGAGGTTGGGGCATGGAGTTCATGCTTGGTGGAGGAGAGCTAAATTCTGCCTTCTCTTTTCATTTTCCTTCTGGACAGACTCAAGGAACATTGTAGTCATCTTGCAACTGTGAGAAGACAAGAAATAGCAGAGCGGAGTGAGGAAAGACCTAGATCCTGAATGACATCTTTGAGTTGTTTCTCATGCTACATCTGGGTTTCCAACCTCTGGTCTTGCAATTACATGAGAGACTTCCTTTCTTTCTTTTTAAAGTTTATTGCAATTACAGTTTCTGAATCTTCTGCATACTAATAGATAGAGGTTGTTAGGAGGATTTAATCCATTTGTAGTTGTAAAATGCTTAGGATGGTGTTTAGCACACACTAAGCACTACATCAACTCTGTGTCAAATAAATAAAGCAGAGATTGCTTTCAACCTTTCTTCTATTAAAAGTAATGTTGTCATAAGACTCTCACCCTAAATCATTGGGCATTTCTATCAGAATACATACTTGTTATATGACTAACAGAAATTGTTGTGTCAGTAAGAATAAGCATCAACAAATTGTTCTTCAAGGAAGTTGTTGATTCTACACCTCTACTATGGTGTGTAATAGTATTTGTTTTCATCAATAAGTCATATTATGCCTTTTAATATTTACTAAATATAATAGATTAAAATGTCATATTATCATTGTATATTTTATTTCCTTGGTTGTGAGGTATGCATTTTTGATGTGTTTTGGTGATCTTCATTAAAAATCACCATTCAGAAATTCTAGTTTCAAATAATCAGGACAAACTAATTTTCTATGGATTTAACTATATAAGGAGCTAAACATCTATATGTCAAAAGCTAAAAAATATTGCCATTAAATATGAAAAGATAAAAGGCCATCTCTAAACTGGGAAAAAGTGAGTGTAACATACCTGAAAAAATGATATAAATAGTTCACATAAATTTTTTAAAAAATGATAAATACTCAATTTTAAAATAGTCAAAAGGCATGAACAGGCATATTCTAGAATTCAAATAACCAACAACTATATGACTCACTAAAAAAATTGGCATGTGATTTCACCCTTCAGCTATCAAATAGGCAAGGATTTCTTTCTGCTAATTCTTTTTTTTAAAGATGGACACAATATCTTTTACTTTTTTATTTTATTTATTTTTATGTGGTGCTGAGGATCAAACCCAGTGCCTCACATATGCGAGGCAAGTGCTCTACTGATGAGCCCCAATTCTTGTAATTTTTAATGTTAAGAGAATTTAGACACAGACACTTTTATACATGCTGGTAAAAAATGAATTGGTCCACTCTTTGGTAATATTTAACTTGCCTCTAAAAATGTGTGTAACTCAGGATTTTTAGGAAGTGAAGCTGCCCTGAATGATACTTGCATGGTCTGGTGGACACATGTCATTTCTTGTCTGTTCAAACCTACAGCATGCACAAATGTGAACCCTGATGTGAACTGTAGACTTTGGATAATAATGAGATGTCATTGTAGGTTCACTGATTGCAACTAATGTGCTGCTTTGCTTTGGGAGGTTGATAATGTGGAATGCCGTGCATATTGTCCACAATACCCTATTTATAACTGGATTAGTATAGATTTGGTGTTCAATAGTTTGAGAATGTTGAGTGTTACAATGGCTGTGTGATGGATGGAGTTCTGTGCAGACTTTGATAATCATGAGCAGATTATGAAATCATAAAAGAAGTTGTTTATAATATATTAAGGACAAAAAGATTACAAAGCAGTGAAATATAATCTCAATTTGTGTGTCTGGGATGCAGTGTGCAGGTGGCATGGAGGACGTGAGCATCTACAGAGAAAAAGACCAGGAGTATGATATGAAACATTAACCATGGCTGTCCCTATCTAATGACACAATTACATGTTTTTTTGTACATTTCTTTTTTATTATATGTATATTTTTATTTATATAACAGCAGAATGCATCACAACTCTTATTCCGTTTACAGAGCTCAATTTTTCATATCTCTGGTTGTATACATAGTATACTCACACCAATTTGTGTCCTTATACATGTACTTTGGATAATAATGATCATCGCATTCAACCATCATTAATTACCCCATGCCCCCTCCCCTCTCACTCCTCTGCCCTATCAAGAGTTTGTCTTTTTGTGCATTTCCATATTGCTCAAATTTCATTATACAATGAGCATGTAACATATCTTCCCCTCCAATCAATAAAACTACCTGAAGTACTTCGATTAGATTAATAATTTTTGTATAACATGATATTCTAATTTGCAATAGGTTAATGCTAGAAAAAACCTATATAATGAAAATTGAATGTAATCTTTTCAAAATCTCAAGTATTTGCATGAAAAGTACACTGTAATGTATCCATGTTTCTGATAGATTATTGAAGGTCTGATAAGCCTCATTCTGGAGATGGAGACTGTGTATCATTCTGATGGACATAATGCAACCAAGGTTATTAGGTGTTTGGTTTTTTATTTGTTTGTTTGTTTTTACATCTGATCACTTTTAATGTTAAACATGTAGGAAATATTAAACATAAAAAAGGAAGTTGGTTAGCAAAAAGTGAAGAAGAAGCATTCTTACCTGTTACAGTCACAACCTATCTTAGGTAAAATCATACCTGCCTACGAAGTTCTGTGAAATGTGAATCAATCTGTACAGACTTCTGCTTGGTAATGTCGTGCATCAAGGAAATGTCCAGAGGTCCCGTGCTGACCAGGCAGGATGGTGTGTAATACAACTGGCAACTGTATTAAATTAATATGCTTGAGGAAAAGGGAGGGGGCTACTGAACAAATGAGGAAAGCAGAGGTGACATGTAAAGGATTTTGGAACTATGGGAAGCCATGGCCCAAGACAGATGTGCAGGCACAGATGATATACGCTGAGCAGCATTCTAAAGTAAAGTGCACATATACATGAATTTTCAGGATGCATAGTCTATACCTTTTAAACTGTTATTACAATTTAATTGTTTGGTGAACCAGAGTGTGTAATAATGACTGGGATAGGCCTCTGGAAGGGAGGGCCAATTTGCTTCTGTGACATGAAAATAAATCCTTGGGTATTGCAACTACCCCCCAAAATTGTGGTGGGTGGGGCTGCCATAAAAGTCCAGAGAGCTGCCGCCCAGGTGTCAGGAGGAAATTTCAGAAGGACCTTCCACTTGCTGGGTGATAGTGTGTTCCAGTGTGAAGATACAATGCCCTTCCTCAGGTCATTCTCAATCAAGGAGTCCAGTGATTTCTTCTAAGATGTCAGCTCTTTTAAACCCCTTGGAATATTGAGAAATATCAAAGAATCCCTATTTAGTAAAGAAATATTTCCATGCTGGGCATGGTGGTATAATTCTGTAATCCCAGAGGCTTGGGAGGTTGAGGCAAAAGGATCATTAATTCTAAGTCAGCCTCAGCAATTTAGCCAGGCCCTAAGCAGCTTAGCAAGATCCAGAGTCTCCCTATTGACCCATTCATAAACTCTTCTTTCCAGGTTCTTCCAATAACTTGCCATTGCAGAGCCTCAGAAATCCCAGCTCGCCTCCTTTCTGGGCTTTGTTCAAAGGCTTAAGGAATTTTTTAAAATTTATTTATTTATTCTAATTTGTTATACATGATAGCAGAATGCATTTCAATTCATAGTACACATATAGAGGAAAATTTTTCATGTCTCTGGTTGTACACACAGTAGAATCACACCATTTCTGTCTTCATATATATACTTAGGGTAATGATGTCTGTGTTATTCCACCATCTTTCCTTCCCCCATGCCCTCTTCATTCCCTTCCCTCCCCTTTGCCCTATCTAAAGTTCCTCCATTCATCCCATGCTACCCGCTACCCCCATTATAGATCAGTATCCACATATCAGAGAAAACATTTGACCTTTGGTTTTGAGGGATTGGATTACCTCTTTTAGCATGTTATTCTCCAACTCCATCAATTTACTGCAAATGCCATGATTTTATTCTCTTTTAATTCTGAGTAATATTCCATTGTGCATATATATCCCAGTTTCTTTATCCATTCATCTACCAAAGGGTATCTAGGTTGGCTCCACAATTTAGCTATTGTGAATTATGCTGCTATAAATATTGATGTGGCTGCATCACTTTAGTATGCTCATTTTAAGTCCTTTGGGTATAAACCAAGGAGTAAGATAGCTGAGTCAAATGGTGGTTCCATTCCAAGTTTTCCAAGGAATCTCCATACTGCTTTCCAAATTGGTTACACCAATTTGCAGTCCCACCAGCAATGTATGAGCGTGCCTTTTTCCCCACATCCTCACCAACACTTATTGTTGTTTGTATTCTTAATAGCTGCTATTCTGATTGAAGTGAGATGAAATCTTAGAGTAGTTTTGATTTGCATTTCTCTGACTGCTAGAGATATTGAACATTTTTTCATATATTTATTGGTTGATTGTATATCATCTTCTGAGAAATGTCTGTTCATTTCCTTGGCCTATTTATTGATTCAGTCATTTATTTATTATTTATTTTTGGTATTAAGTTTTTTAAGTTCTTTATATATCCTGGAGAGTAGTGCTCTATCTGATGTGCATATGGTAAAGATTTTCTCCCATTCTGTAGGTTCTCTCTTCATGTTATTAATTGTTTCAATTGCCAAGAAGAAGCTTTTTGGTTTTAATCCATCCCATTTAATGATTCTTGATTTTATGTCTTGTGCTTTAGAAGTCTTGTTGAGGAACTCAATATGATGAAGAATTGGGTCTACATTTTTTTCTGGTACAGACAGGGTCTTCAATCTAATGCCTAGGTCCCTGATTCACTTTAGTTGAGTTTTATGTAGGGTGAGAAATATGGGTTAAATTTTGTTTTGCTACATATGTATTTATATTTTTCCCAGCACCATTTCTTGAAGTGGCTATCTTTCCTCCAATATATGTTTTTGGTGCCTGTGTCTATTATGAAATAACTGTATTTATGTGGGTTTTTCTCTGCATCCTCTATTCTGTACCATTGGTCTACCAGTCTGTTTTGGTGCCAATACCATGCCATTTTGGTTACTATTGCTGTATAATATACTTTAAGTTCTGGTATAGTGATGCCTCCTGCTTCACTCTTCTTGCTAAGGATTGCTTTGGCTACTCTGGGTCTCTTATTTTTCCAGATGAATTTCACGATTTCTTTTTCTATTTCTATGCAGAATGTCATTGGGATTTTGATTGGAATTGCATTAAATCTGTATAGTGCTTAGTAGTATGGTCATTTTGACAATACTAATTCTGCCTATCCAAGAACAGAGATCTTTTCATATTCTGATGTCTTCATTAATTTCCTTCTTTAGTGTTTTGTAGTTTTTATTGTAGAGGTCTTTCACCTCTTTCATTAAGTTGATTCCCAAGTATTTTATATTTTTGAGGCTATTATAATGGGGGATTTGTCACTGATTTACAGAAATGCCTTTGATTTATGTGTGTTGATATTATATCCTGTATAGAATCGTGTTGAGGGCAAATAGTGGTCTAATTTATTGGTGATGCTTTCTGTTGAGTTTTTAATTTAGTTTATTGTTAATTTAGTTTATTGTTTCCTTCATTTCAAGTATTTATATTTGTTTTTTTCTCAGAATTAATCCTTTACTTCCTATATTTGCTTATGTAGCTCTTTATCAAAATAATCTTTTGCTATCTATATTTGATCTCTTATAGCATCCTTTAATTCACAGAACATTTTAATTATGTACAACCTGAAACTCCTTCTCTGTAATTTCTTCTGCTGTGCTGGCCCTGGATTCTAACAATGTGGTATCTTGGTTTGTTTGGGGCACTTTCTTCCCTTGTTTTTTCATGTTGTTGGAGAGTCTTCCCTTCTAGCACTGTGGACCTGAGGTATTATAGTTTACTCTATAGGCTTATAGTGTCCCTGCAAGTTTCCAATACCTCTCCTTTAAGGGGGAGAACAATATTAACAGATCTCAATATAAACAATATATAGCCTTAAACCAAATACCTGCTATTATGACTTTTACAGTTTTGTCACAATATACAGAAATGTTGAGTTCAATTATTATCTACAATATAAACTGTAGGTTTGCAAAAGGGTCTACAGTTTCTAATGGTGGGCAAAGAGAGAACCAGGGATGAGGTGTAGGATCAGATGTTAAGAAGGTAGAAGGTAAGAATATAGAAGTATTAGATCTTAGGAAGCTTGAAGGAGGAAACTAAAGAAGTTGGCCAGTAACAGGAAGGAAAGAGAGAAAGTGATTTTGCGGAGACAAATAAGTGGGAAGACAATAGAATACAAAAAACAAACATAAAAAAATAAGAAAAATGCAAAAATAGGAGATACACAAATATACAACCCAATTGTAATATACTATTCAGACATCCCAGTCCTCAGTAGCCTAATTCATGAAAAGTACTTGGTTTCACAAATGTTGAGGATGTGAGGGCGGGAGAAGGGAGAGAGATAGAAAAGAATAAAACAAACAAACAAAAGAAAAGAAAAAAAAATCTCAAAAGAAAATACAAGGGTTGATTTGGTTGGAGTTCAGTATCTTTCCTGCTTCCCTTCTCATCCAATAGGTGGGGTTGTCTGTTATTTGCTGGTGTCTCCACCCTAAGGATGGTAAAGGTTATTAGGGTAGGGGTGTTGGTCTTTGGGGCAGAGCTCCTGGAGGTGGGGTAGCACTTGCCAGTCCCTGATGGGAGACTGCACCCCCAGGATCTCCTTTGGGGCCCACTCCTGTGATGTGGGTACCTGGTCTTATCTCCTTATATTGCCTGTAGACCTCACAATTCCTTTTCTCCAATTCAGTCTCTAAACTGTATCTCACTCCCCCTCTCCCTTTCTACTTCCCAATCAGGGACCTCTCTGTCCAGAGGTCTTGTGGGCTGCACTCTGTGAGCTGCGTGCGCACCTGCCACCGAGAGCTGATTTGTATTGGGCTATTTAGGGACAGACTTTGTGAGCTACAAACTGGCTGTAAAGCACTGAACTAGGTTAGTGGCTGTGGGGGAGAGGAGGGATTTGGGGACTATAGGTACCTTGATATTGCTTCTAGGCCCCAGCAGGTGTCCCAGGCTGGGAGTTGCCCAACTAAAGATGGCAGTAAAAGTGTCCCAAGATAGAGGAGGCTGCTTTCAGAGATGGGTGTCAAGTCAGGTTGGGCTGGGTGGTGGCATTGGGCAGTGTGTTCAGAGATGCAGCTCAGTGCATGCAGTGTTGTGACTGGCGGCTTTCTCCAGACCCTGTCCTGTGTCCCCAGGTGCAGGCTACTGCGTGTAGGGGACTATGGCAGTGGTTGCAGTGTCCCAAGATGGAGGTGACAGGGGGAGTCCCACATTGGTAGATGGGGGTGGCGGCCAGATGCCCTGCCTGTGGGTAGTGTCTGGGTATCTTTTGTGGGAACAGAGGCTGTGATTCCAGCTCAGGTGGGTGGCCAGGGGTCCCCAGCCAGTGCTGATGCTTGTGGTCCTCTGTGGGCGAGCGGCCAAGAGACCTGCACTGACTTTGAGTTCTGTAGACCTGAGCAGGCGTGGCTGCTGGGATTCCTGCATGGGATTAGCCATCAGGGGTCCTCTAATAACTCTCGGAGAAACAGAATTCCCACTACTAGAATCCAAGGTCACAGAGCAACATGGAATTCAGCCTCTCTCTTGCCCACCATCTTGGATTCCCCCTCCCAGCTTATTTTTGAACAATGAATAACAGCAGAATTTAGTAGAATCTGAAAACAGTCTTAATTTTAATGCTTCATTTCTCACATTCACAAATGATTAGTTAAATCTCATAGTCAAATAACTTTCCTGGGCTGGAAGTTAATGGGCTGTGTTTTTTTAGAAACATATAATTGGAAAATTAAAATGACCCTGTTCATTTTTTGTTTAGGTGGCAGTTTTGGAAATTAAATAGATTAAGATGAAAGTGTATGAGTAAGCAGCATGTCTTCTTTTTAATCTGATTGTAGTTTCTAAATTTACTTTTAATATACAAAGAAGCTGAATATTAGTCTGATACCCAATGGGGCAGAAAACTTACTTGTCTTGATGAGATAAAAGAGTTGGGGAAACTACACAATTTTATATTTTAAAAAATGACAACAAATTGCTTCTTGTATGAGTTACTTAATTTCTACTTGTTGTGCCCTATTTTTTGGGCTCATTGCGTTGATCTACAATTCAGACTTTTAGATTTATGTGGGCAAACTTGACATGAGTTTGTGTTCAGAATACCTGGAGAGTTATGAAGCCTCAAGTAGCCTCCTCTAATTTCTTCCTTCAAAAAAAATTATGTTTTCCATCATTGAACTATTTGAATACACTGTGCCATGGAAACAACCTTCAAACTAGAGGAAATCATATCTTTATTTCCAAAGGTTTTTTTAAAATTTAAAATATTTTTGATTGACATGTTTTAATTATACATATTAATGGGGTGCAGTAGGATAATTCAATACATGTATGCACAGGCAATGGTCAAATTCAGCCTCCCTTCACCCACCCCACCATTTCCCAACCTCTAGTAAATAGAGAGTGTCTTTCTTTAGAAAATTATTTCCTTTGGCTTTAGAGTTACTCTCTGGATATAACAGGGTTGCAGCACTCACAGAATAATTTCCAGGTTGAATTCAGACTGGCTTTTAGCTAATATTTGCCGTCTTTTTTTTCCCTAGCAGATATACTTCACAACTGGAGGAAAAACTTGAATCTTTTAAGATTTAACAGGCTTCCTGTTGCTTTGCCCATCATTTGTGGGAAGTGCTAAAAGGACAGAATAGGTTAGCGTCATTCTTCTCTCCCCAACCAGTTCATGTTGAGGCTTCTCAAGGATCAGGCAGTCTGAAATCATCTTCTCTTTTCTTCCCATGTCTTCTTCCCAGATGATTGCCCAAGTTCTCCTAAAGAACTATCTTTATGCTTCTATCTCCCAAAGGCATGATTTTACTGAGATCTTTCCACTGAGAAATAAATCAACAGGTCCAAGTTCTATAGAGACTCCATCCTAGAGTGTGTTGGTTGTTGGTGTTTTAGTCAAGTTTCTTTTGCAGCCATGACAAAAAAAAAAAAAAAAAAAACACCTGACAAGAACAATTTAAACAAATAACCCAATCAATAACTGTGCCAAGAACCTGAACTATCAGAAGAGGATGTACAATCAATCAACAAATACAAGAAAAATTTTCATCATCTCTAGTAATTAGAGAAATGCAAATCAAAACCACTCTAAGATATCATCTCACTCCAGTCAGAATGGCAGCTATTATGAAGACAAACAACAATAAGTGTTGGCAAGGATGTGGGGAAAAAGGTACATTCATACATTGCCGGTGGGACTGCAAATTTGTACAACCAATATGGAAAGCAGTATGGAGTTTTCTTGGAAGACTGGGAATGGAACCACCATTTGATCCAGCTATGCTTCTCGGTCTATACTCAAAGGACTTAAAAACAGCATACTACAGGGACACAGCCACATCAATGTTTATAGCAGCACAATTCACAATAGCTAAACTGTGGAACCAACTTAGAAGCCCTTCAATAGAGGAATGGATAAAACAAATGTGGCATATTACTCAGCAATAAAAGAGAATGAACTCATGGCATTTGCAGGTAAATGGATGGCATTGAAGAAGATAATGCTAAGTGAAGTCAGCCAATCACAAAAAACAAATGCGGAATGTTTTCTCTGATATAAGGTGACTGACTCATAGTGGGGTAGGGAGAGGGAACATGGGAGGAATAGACGAACTCTAGATAGGGCAGAGGGGTGGGAGGGCAAAGGAGGGGACAAGGGGTTAGAATGATGGTGGAATGTGATGGACATCATTATCCAAAGTACATGTATGAAGGCACGAATTGATATGAACACACTTTATATATAAACAGAGATATGAAAAATCATGATCTATATGTGTAATAAGAATTGCAATGCATATCTGCTGTCATCTATTTAAAAAATAAAATCAAACAAAAAATTAAATAAATAAAAATAAAGGAGAAAAAGGTTATTTGGAGGCTCACAAGTTCAGAGGTCTCAATCCATAGATAGCCAGCTCCATCCCTCAGGACTTGAGGTGAGGGTAGAACATCATGGCAGAAAAGTGTGCTGCAGGGAAGCAGTTCATATGATGATCAGAAAGCACACAGAGAGAGAGAGACTCCACTCACCAGATACCAAATATATACCCCAAGGCACACACCCAATGACCAACCTCCTCCATCCACACCCTATCAGCCTTAGGCTACCACTAAATTAATCCCATCCTCTGAGCCTTCTTGAATTGTCTCACACATGAGCTTTTGGGGGACACCTCACCTCCAATCCATAACAGTTGGAAGGAAGGCTGATATGGACAATGATGGGTCACTGAAATTTTTTTTTTCCCAATTCTTTTCATTTCCCAGAGGAGGAGTCTGAGACCTATAGTGGTTCAGGGATTATGTCTGCTTGGTATTTTCAGTTCACCATCAGTTACATTTGTCATAAACACTGCAAAATTAACATGTCCCCAACATTTCTTCAGTTTCTCCCCCAACCAGTTCTCTCCTCCCCAGCTTTTCCTTTGGCATTAAATGGCACCATGATTTCCCCACGTAAGCCAGGGAGTAGGAAATCAGACTTGATTTATCAGTTTCATTAGTAAATGTCTCAGCAAGTCCTTCCAGTTCTCTTTCTAAAGTATGTCTTAAGTTTGTCCACTTCTCTCAGTGGCCACCCTCTCTACCTTGTCCAAGCCACTATCATCAACTGCTTAGACCACGTGTCTCACCTTGCCCCAAATTTTTCACGAAAAACCTGCAATAGTAATGGTTATGGTTTGGATGTGTCTCCCACATGTTATGAATAGAAAACTTAACCCCCAAATTGTATGCTAATGGCATTTAGAGGTGGGACTTTTGGGAAGTAACTAGTATTAGATAGGGTCATAAGGTGGGAACCCCCATAATAGCATTAACAACTTTATGAAAAGAGGAAGAGAGACTAGAGTGAACATGCTTGCTCTGTCTCACCATGTGATGCCCTCACCAGATGCTGGTGCCATGTTCTGGACTTCCAAGTCTCTAGAAATGTGAGATAAATAAACCTCAATTCTTTACATATTACCCAGTCTGAAGTATTTTGTAATTGTAACAAAAAACTCTAAGACAGTGACCACCTTAGAATGTAACTTGGAAACCCCAAAAGACCTAAGTTTACAGTACCTTTCAGACACAGAATAGCATAAGTGATGGTGAGTTGGCAGAGCCAAAGGGACCCTGAGGTGGCAGAGAACAGACAACAAGGAGCTGATGGAGTGCAGTTATTGCCAAGCAAGTCACCAGCTATCCTGTGCCAGAATGATGAGCAGGAGGTGATATCTGCCTGCTAGTGGCATGCTATTGAAGACACATTTTCCTTTCTGCTCAGTTAAGGATGTAGTGAGACTGGCAACCTGGCTCCATGGGACTTGTTTGGTTTGGACCAGCAGGTGGGGGTAGACTGAGGTGCTGTGTATGATTCTGCAGGGATGGAGAAATGGCAATGGGAGTCAGAAATCAACCAGGGGTTCTATTGCAGGGGTTCAGGACAGGGTAGAGGTAGAGCGAGTTCATGGCCAAGTCCCTGGGAAAATAAAGGGGTGGGGATTCCTGGAAAAACTGCAACTCCCCTTCTCCCAGCTGGTGATTCCACACCAGGTCATTTTGTCTTTGTACCTGAGGGGCTGATGTGATTTAGGATGTCCCTTGAAATGTCCGTTCCTCCTTTTGCTCTTACTCAGGGGATGCTTCTGGGTTGCTGCTGAGAGCTGCTGGTCTTCAGTGAGCATTTATGAACCTTGGGAAGAGGATCTCACCATCCCTGTTTCAGCAAGGAGCCTGCTGTTCATCAGATTCCTCCCTGAAGAACAGGACAGTGATGAGGGAAGGACCTGACCCTCGTAGCAGCCCTGGACCAAGCTCCTACCATATGCTGGGCAGTCAGCCAAAGGATGCACAAGGTTTGCACTTCTGACCTGGTGCTCCTGGAGGAATCTCAGGGCAGTGCATGCTGGCCTGGTCTATAACGTCACCATGAGCATCCATGTGGGGCATTGCTGGGCCTTTCTCAGCTTATAGCACACAAGCCTGCACTGAGCTCAACAAACCTTGCCTATGGCCTCAGGGAAGGTCAGTTCAAAAACAGGTCTGTTTAAGCACATCCTTCCTCTGTACATCGTTTATTTCATGTATTTCCTTTGGAATTAGAATCCAAAAAAAGGACATTTCTGGGTGTTTTAGTCAGTTTTTTTGGTTACTTTTGCTTAAGGATCTAACATGAACAGTTGCAGAAGAAGAACAGTTTATTTGAGGGCTTACAGTTTCAGAGGTCTCCATTTGTCAGATACAAATATATACCCCAAAGCCACACTGCCAATTCGCATCTCCTCCAGCCACACCCTTCCACTTCAGTTACCACTCAGTTAATCCCTATCAGGGGATTAATTCACTGACTGGGTTAAGACTCTCATAACCCAATCATTTCTCCTCTGAACCTTCTTGCATTGTCTCACACATGAGCATTTAGGGGATGCCTTACATCCAAACCATAACACTGGGTTTCTGTTTCATTCATTTTTTAGTTTAACATTTGAACATTTTGATTGATAATTGACAATTGATCTTTGAAGCTGTTGAATCTGGAATTTGTGCTATTATACTATCAAAGAGCAAGGGATGCCTTTGTAGGGCAGGGAGCCCTACTTTCTTTCCCCTTCCTGCTTGAGCAACATCAGACTCAGGAACAGAGAATGGGGGCAGACACTGTGGCATAGGACCTGGAAGCTGAGTGAGGCCCTGAGAAATGTCAGGTGTCGTGCTGGGTTGGTCTGGCCCAGGGCCTGCAGATCCATTCCAGTGGGCTGGACACTGAGGCTGTCAGTAAAACGATGGCAGCAGAAGGCCTGGGTCAGGACTGCCCACCTCCAACCCTCTAGGGGCCCATTATGTTCTGGTGTCTTTAAGCACACATGACAACATGACAAGTTTCACAACCCCAAGATCAGTTGTCACCCTATTTGGAAAGGAAGATTTAGAACAGGGGTTGGGATGGGTGGTTAGAAGTTTGCCTGTGATGGGGGCCCTGTGGTAGGGGACACTTTCCAGGTGTACGGAGGATCCATTGTGAGAGGTAGTGAGGCTGCGTGTTTCATTCTGGGGAGAAGAGACTCAGTCCTGAGCCCTTTTGGCCTGTCTGGGACATGGGTAGCCTTGGGGATAAACTAACTTAGGCCTGAACTTCACCAGAAGTTTTGTAGGCTGCAGCTAGGGGACAACCAGGTCCTGATGGTCTGTGCTTAGGCTACTCCACCAGTCATGTGATGGAAAGGGAGGGAGCTGCTCATCTGCCACCATGGAGCCACTAGGAGGGTACACCAAGAGTTGATTCTTTTGAATGATTTGTGGAAAGAGTTCATGTGACTCACTGGATTGAAAACTTGAAAAATAAAGACAATTTATTTCATTGTCTATGCCTCTGAGCTCCCAGCAACTCCTCAGTCCCCTCTTCTTCGTGTGGAATGAGAATCCTAGCTCCCAGCACACCTGGGCTCTGGGTAGATGCGATGAACTTCCCTGTGTGTGCTGGGATGGAGAATGGTGAAGAATCAAGGTGCAATTCTCAGCCTCAAAACCTATTATTTTAGAACATTTTATTGTGTGGCAGCAGAGTCCACTCAAGGTGACCAGAGTGGGATGAACTGCAGGGGAAGACTTCACAGAGGGGAGGCACTGTATGGAGCTTGGGGGTCTGAGCTCCAGATAAATGTGTTACTTACCTGGCCATAAGTCCCATGAGGGGAGTAACAGTTTGTGCACATTACATCCCTGTGCCTCACATCCTTGGTACACAGCAGGTGTTTATTAAATCTGCATGAGTGGAAGGAGCGTGTTGCTGCACCCTCAGAAGTGAAGAGTTAGGAAACCTTCAGTGGGGAGCAGGCCAGCTGGCAGACTGACAGATCCAGCTCAGTTTTAGATCCTGGAACTGTAAAGAACCTTTGAAGGTTCATCTAAGCCTTTCTCCTTCTGTCTCTGCATGGAAAAGATGAAGAAAGAGACAGCAAGATGTAGGATCTTGTCCATTGATGGCAGCCTGGCTGCCTCTCACAGTGGATCCTCGGTACACCTGGAAAGGGTCCCCTGCTGATGGGGAAGAGGCCCTGTCTACACTGCAAGCCCACCATACCAGTGCAAGTGGCTTTTACATGCTCAGTTTTGGCCTTCACCTTACAGCAGAAGGGAGAGAAATGTGCAGACAAGAGGGTTGCACAAGGTCCCACATATTTGGTTCAGGGCCATTTCTGTGCAGCTCCCTTTGCAAAAGCTAGTGGTTGGCAGCTTCATTAAGGAGGGCTGGGGTGGCCCACGGGTTTGAAGGAGATATCAGAATCTCATTTAGCCCATTTCGTTGCATCTGCAGGACTGTAATTAAGGCATCTCAAAAGGGTCATCTTTCATCCTTGTCTTCCAAGCTGATAGAGAAGGTCCTGGAACTTCTTGGCATCCTTTACCACCTTTGGATAAAATATTCGATTGAATCTGTGGGCTTGCCAGGAGGGACACTGCCAGGAACCGCTTCTTCTGCTGGCTGATGTGGCATGGCAGGCTCACTCTGAACCTTTCTCAGGAAGGTGTAATGGGGCAGGTGTGGGCCTTCAGGGTCAAGGGTAAATGTCCTCACCATTCTCAGGGCAAAATCCAGGGCATCATGTTGAGTGGTCCCAATAGTGTGCAGGTCTGGGATTCCCGGGATGGACCTGGTCAGCATATGGTGGAAAGAGAAATGGAGCCTGGGCACTGTTTTGTATCTCTGCATCCTCTCTGATCTCAGCCTCAGGGGTTCACCACAGGTGGGCTCTGTCTCTGACTGTACCTTTTTAAACCTGTTTCCTTTTCTGCAAAACAGAGACACTCATGTTACTCACTGGCTGGGATTGTCATAATATGATATGGGGTGACACAGGTAGGCACCCCACCTGGCAAAACTCAGAAGAGCTCTATCATGATGTGGCTGATGAGAGGAGCCCAGAGGGTTTGAAATAGCTTTAAAGAATGCTGTACTCTGGGAGCTGTTTTTGGAAGGGCCCATTGGCTCCCAGATGGGAGAGTGAGGAGGATTTCACATGGGGTACAGAAAAGTTCTCCCTGCCTACCAGGCCCTCTGAAGGGGTAGAGCCTTGGTGGTCTGGAATAAATGGGGTGTAACCTACCCCATAGGGGAGACAACTAGTTTGCTTCCAAATTCTGGAAGAGAGAACATGGCAGAGCCAACTCCCTCTCTCTCACTCTCTGCCTCCTGTCATACCTACTCTCCTCCCTGATTCTAATATTATGACTCTTATTGGCATGTGTTCTTGTAAACTGCATCCCTGTTTAACAAGCAAGCCTTTGTTATTTACCCACATGATGTGTTGCATGCCCTCCCGTTTTTGTTTGGCTTGCAAAGTGTCCACAGGGACCCTTATATCTTTGTACCACAGCATTACTGGGCCACACAGTGAAACATACTATCCCCAGGGAGTAGTCCCCTGCCTACCCTGGGACACAAGATAACATGTCTGTGGGGATATAAGTCTGCAGCAAAATTACTAGCTGGTCATAGGGCATGTGTGGGCTTAATGACCTAACTGCTACCTGGTTGTTGGTGGAAGTTTGTCTTTGATTTTCCACCAATCCTTACAGTGAGATCTATTTGTTCACCTGTGCCTCCACACTAGGCATTTCCTACTCTCCAGTGTTTGCCAGTCTCTGGAGACAAAGACCTACCTAAGTCCTCATGTTCTTTGCTGAGCCTCTTTCAGGGACCTGTCTTTCTCCTGTGGATATATAGGACTTACTAGGAGAGTCCCAATTTTGGTTGTTTGTGGGTTTTAGACCCAGTCAACTGGGAGACAGTATTCACAGTCTGTCAACTGTCCATGGTGTCAGGTTCTCAACAGAAATCCTTAATGTTCAATGAAATAAAGTGTGTCCACCTCCCTGCTTCATTTTCTGCTTAGTACCTGGCATGGGATACCTGGAGAAGCTCTGTTTCACTGACTTGTATGTTCTTGTTGGAAATAAAAGCAAGGAGACTCATGAGCTAGCAACAAAGGGTATTTTTCAACTGGGACCCCAGGACAAGTAGGGAGGACCTGGTTGGCTTGGGGACCTGTTGTGCATTAGTGATAGGCAGGCTGCATGCCACTGGTGATACTGAAGATGAGAATTTCTGATTCAGCAGACATATTACCTCATTCAGGTAAAATGGGTTGACTCAGATGAGCATGAACATATAGGCAAAGCTTTAATAGGGGGGTCTTTACATTGATGAGAAAGGGAACAGCCCTGAATGGGAGAAACAGAATGAGCCAGGCTTCTAGTAAGTGGATGGGTTGGGAAGGGCTGGAAATTTTATGGTATCCTTTTAAAGGAGTGTCTTTCTTGTGGAAGACTCTTGGGATATCTCCTGGGCCACCCTATGCCCAGTTTATGAACACCTGTTTATGGTTGATCTGATTTAAGAATAGGAGGGTGGGAAAAGGCATATTCCATGCATTGTTATGGTAGAAGAGTAGGAAATGATTATAGTAACATTATGAATTAAGGCTCGAGAGTTTATCTGCCATGTTTCCCCCATTCTTGTCTCTTATAGTCGCATTTACCCCTGAGAGATTTTATTCTCATCATTACTAAGAGGAAAGAGGTGGAGGACTCTGAATGATATATGGTTGTTATGAAATCCCTCCCTGCCTGATTGCAAAGGGGGCAAGATTGGTTTTTGGTTTGGGAGGGTTGAAAAAAATTAGCTTGTCCTGGAGCTAGTGAAGTTTGGAAGACACAAATCTTATCATTATGTTAAATATGCAAGACCCCCAAATAAGAAGTAAGATAATGATGATTAACAGCCCTGAAAGTGGTAAAGGCCAGGCGGGATCAGATAGCATTTGTCATATACCTTCCATGGATCCCTTTTGGTTATATTTTTGTAGATATTTGGCTTCTTTGTATATATATCCTTAACCCATTAACTCCCAAGTTTTTCAATTCTGGGAATTTTTATAAGATGTCTTATACATAGGACAAATACAACATCCTTTCATGCACTGCACAATATACAAAGAAGTGACCTTCATGACCTGTTAACAATTATTTTTTGGTGGAAAGGAGCAAAACATTTCAAAGGGTTACATTAAATTTTTCACAATATGTTGTCAGTTTTGCATGACATGGCTTATTTTGACACCTTCATCTTTCTTGCTGTTTGAGAACAGTATGATTTCTCATGTCAAATATGGTATCATGGGGCTGGGGATATAGCTCAGTTGGTAGAGTGCCTACCAAGCATGCACAAGGCCCTGCGTTCCATTCCCAGCACCACCACCAAAAAAAAAAAAATCTGATATCATCTTGGACAGTATGAGTTCAGGTGTATTACACTATCTTCCTCTGGATGGTTTCTCATTGCATTGTTCTAAGTAGGCTAAATAGATGTCTCTTTTGAAATCCAACAAATTTGAGATATTTGCCTTTGTTCACAAGTCTGTGAACAATCCATGCATTTACAATACACATGTCAGTTATATGAGTGAACAAAGGCAAATACCCTTTGGAAACCAACCAATCACATTTACCCCTAGCACCATTGAGATTATTGCAGGTACCCACTACTTCTGGTTGAAGCTCATTAGTTCTACTCTTTCTCTCTTTTTTTTTTTTTTCATCATTGAACTTTTCCAGGTGGTTCCATGGTATCATAGTTTGTTGGAATGATGAAGCATTTATTATCTTACTATTTTACAAAGAGAATTTCATTATTGGTATCAAATCTAATCACATGACCTTGTTTTTTCATCACTGTTGTCATTTCAGATAATATCCGTTTGGCCTGTTTTGCCTTTTCCAGCCAGTGGGTTGGAATCCAGTCTCCTGAAGGGGTTTCAACACGTCATAACTGGTGAATAGTGGATTCTCTGCCACCTCAAGCATTTGGAGAACTGCCTTACTCCCACACTAAAGATCATGGTGAGATCTTTCTTGAGAACTTTTCCCATAATCCAACACGAGGAGCAACACATTAGAATTTGCCAGGCAGCAGTGGGACACACTGCACATTACTAAGCAATATACATGGTCCTATATTCTGTTTATAGGACAGGTGTTTTCAAACATCAGTAATTTAAAATATAGAACATTACTTAAAATAAAATGGCAACCTATTTCTAGAAAATACTTTCACGAATGCATTTCTTATACCAATTAGGTACATAGTAGTGTTCCACTGAACATTTAGTAAAAGTAACTTTTGCAGTAAAGTTTCTGCTATTTTCACAATGAACTTTTAAATATTTCAAATGATCTCATCATTCACCAATGACCTTTCTCAAAAGAATACCACTCTAAGAAAAATAATTTACTTCAAAGTTAACCATAAGTGGTCTATTTGTTGCTCAGTTTAATGTATCGGACACCTCCAAAAACTAATACACAGGACAGCTGACATAATGGGTTAATATTAACCACTACGTATCTTGAGGGGTTGACCCCAGTACAACTAGTGGAGTTTAAGTGTGCACAAACTCCTCCCTACTAAACAAATAAGAAATCTAATGCCCTTCTATTTTCACAATATTAATGTTGTTACCTTTATGACAGGTAGGTGAAGCTGTTTGTTATGGTTTAGATATCAGGTATCCCCCAAAAGTTCATGTGCGAGACAATGCAAGAGGTTCACAGTTGACATGATTGAGTTACGAGAGTTTTGACATAATCAGTGAATTATTTCCTTGCTAGGATTAACTAGGACTAACTGTAAGCAGGTAGGTTATGGCTGGAGGAGGTGGTTCACTGGGGGTGTGCCTTGGGAGTACATATTTTGTCCTTGACAAATGGAGCTGTCTCTTCTTCCTGCTTGTCATGTCCTGAGAGGCTTTCCTCCATCACACCCTTCCACCCTGATATTCTGCCTCTTCTCGGGCTCTGACTTAATACAGGAGACTGTCTATGGGCTGAGACCTATAAAACCATCAGTGCCAAATAAATGCTTCTTCCTCTAAAATTGTTCTTGTTGGCTTGTTTGGTCACAGTGATGGGAAATCTAACTATAACACTGTTCCAGGGAACAAGAGATGTGACTGCCCCTGTGACTCCTACAAGAATTTGTCCTCTAGCATGCTTATGCCAGTGTGTCCTGAGGCCCTTGTTTTCTTATAGATTGTCATTTATGCCAGGACTACAAGTCAAAAAAGAAACCAGTCCCCTCCAAAGAGTGGGTTATTAATGCATACCAAATGTAAGACCCATATGAAAGCCCCGTCTATGTATCTTATGTATCTGGGAGGAATCTAGAAGAGACCTACATATCCAGCTAAAGCTCTAGGGAAGATATGTTCATTGATTTCAGAATTAAAACCCTGCAGGATTCTGGGAAGTAAGGAACAATTTGGTGACAGAAGACCCTGAGGATCAATATATATTATTAGGGTCTGTTTAGTTATTGATATCTTCCTTTCCTTCTAGATAGAAGCATGAAGTACTAGAAACCCATATGTGGAATCTCTGTGGATGTTTCAAGATTTTTTTTTCTTATTTTAACTATAAGGTATGAATAAAAATGATGAGTTTTGATTTGGGGCAGAAGTGTGAGTGGGGAGAGCATAGTAACTGACTATTACAAAGTCCCTGCTTTGTGGTACCTTTTTAAAATAAAACTGCTTCCACCTGTGAATCATTTAACCACAGAGTTATCAAGAGGCATATCTATTGGGTTTAGCTGGCTATAAAGTTTGTTCAATAATCTCCACACATTGGTCTTTTAAAGGGGCCAAGTCTGGGAATAGGGTAGCTAGATTTGAAGTTTGATATATCTGCAAATGTTTGATGCCAGGAGTGTCTCATAGGAGGGACTGATTTTTTTTTTTTAGAGAGAGAGAGACAGAGAGAGAGAGAGAGAGAGAGAATTTTTTAATATTTATTTATTTATTTTAGTTTCCAGTGGACACAACATCTTTGTTGGTATGTGGTGCTGAGGATCGAACCCCGGCCGCACGCATGCCAGGCGAGTGTGCTACCACTTGAGCCACATCCCCAGCCCCAACTAATTGATGTTTCAACATTTTAACTTACAGATGACTCAGATGTTTTACCTCTGTCATACAGTTTTCAGAATTTAAACTATGGTGTTTTTACAAATATTTATGTTACTTACATTTAATGCATTTTTTAGTTAGTTGTAGATTACCCATGAAAATCAAGATATTAGTCATTTCAAGTTGCCTTATTGTCAGAGAAAACACTAAGAGTTATCATACCTAAAATACAGAAAACAATAGCCATTGCATTCCTCAAACATCCAACAAAGATAAATACAGCTTTCACTGGCCAGCCACCCAGGCAAAAATGTGTGCTAACAATTTGGAAATACCTTTATTTTTAGTACAAGCAGAGATTCAGAAGAGAGAGAATCACCAAAAACCTGTAGGTGATCCCTGTAATTGTAAGTTGAGGACTATTTTTAAACTGTTTAAAATAAATGCTTTAAAGTAGGCATGTCAATCATCTGCTGTGTCAAATGTGACTCATGGCTTCTTCAATGTGATAACAATCTGGGTTCCTGGATCCCTATGGGCATTTGGACCCTGTTATTTCATGAAGGAATTATTTTCCAGTGAGAACATTGCCTTCCCAAGTGGGGACAATCAGGGTGTTCCCATTGCCAGTGTGGCCATAGGAGTCTGACTTCCATATTTTTGTAGTCTTTTTTTGTATTCTGACTGAGGGCCATAAAGGCCTGCATGTAAGGGATTTCTGTCCATTTTCTTTGTCTTTTGCAATAGAGATCTAGTTGTAAATGGTATTCAAACCAAGAGGTCATCCCTCATGGCCATTAAGTGCATACAAAGACCAAGCAATGTTGCAGAAAAAAATATTTTTCTTTAGATCATCTACTTTGATTTTTTCGAATTATCAAATAATAGATACCCTAGTGTTTCCTGTATCTAAGACCTCTGTAAATTTGGTGTCCTACAATGAACATTCCTAGGGGGGGTGGCAATCCCTGGAACAAGTGTCCATAAAAATGGAGTGGTAACATTCATTCTACAGGCTCTGATAAAAGAAATGTCACAGTAAGGCAACAGCATCCTGTGACAGCAGGGACTGGGCCCCAGAGGGATCTATTTAGGGTCTTAGGTTTGAATGAAATCAATCAAGTTCCCCATCTAGACATTAAAACCATGATTTTATAGTGGCTTTCTATTTTAGAGATCTCTTTAAACTTTTACACTGGTCCCTCTGAGAGCCTTGCACATCAGGAAGCAGATACAGCAGAGCTACAGTGAGTGCTATGGGCAGGCAGAGGGGAGGGCACAGGGAAAGACTTTGTCTTCTGCTTGGACATTGTGCTGTTCTGTTGCCATCAGCGAGCTGTGCATCTTTCTCAGTGTTTGCAGTGACTTCCATGTCTTGCTTGGAAAGTGGACCCATGATTTTGTCATGACAACTTATTGGCAGAAATCCTTGTTCTTATGCTGAATATTTAGCAAAAAACTGCCAAGTGTCTCTTCACTTCCACTCAACAGGAGAAGTGGCCAAATTTTGTTGTTCAGTCTCCTTGTCTGAGGGTGGTGGGTCCCCTGCTCTCCTGGTTTCTGAGAAGCAGTGGAACCCATCAGCAGATCATCTGCTGCCTAAGGTGGACAGCAGCTTCCACCTCCACCAGCACCACACTGCAGAGAGGGATGAGGTGGGACCAGGCAGAGGCAGGTTCCAGAGTGGCTGCCAGGCCCCTACAGGCACCTTGAACTTTGTGGTGATACTGAAGTTCCAACTTAGGCCAGGCCTTATGGACGGCTAGCCCAGGCCCTCTGAGCTCCTCTGTTCTGACAGCCATGGGGCAGGCTGGAGCTGTCACATTTTGCAGAAAATGAAGCAAATGTAAAAACTCTCAAGAGCTTCAGTGATTCACACAAGGCTCCATGAGAAAAAAAACCTGGATTAAGATGTAGGTCTTGAGGGCAGGCCTCTTGTTATTGCCCTCCACAGCAGGATGAAGAGCAGTGGGAAAGAGGCTGGAATGCTTGGAAGCTGGGAGAAATAATCTCTACTCTGAGAGGTCCTTTCCTACAGCCACCCCAATAAGGCACTGTCTCCTCATGGCACACCCAACCCCTTTTGTCTGCCAACACTCTGGGTCTCAGTTTCCCCAGAGAGGAGAGATGGCCGCCTTCCCAGTTGGAGGGTTAGGGCAAGGGACAAGTGCACAGATGCTCAGAAGGCAATCACTATCCTGATTATGAGGGACACCTGGGCCAGAGGCAGGCACCATCTGTCATCTTTAGATGTCCTTCCCACAGTCCCCATGTTGGACCACAAAGTCCTCTTGGCTCCTCCTTTTTCCATCTTTCATGGTCACTGTATTGAATCATTGCTGCCACCAACCCTCCTTGGGGGTCCCCAGAGCCCCTCAGCTGATAGTAGGGGGAGTGTCAGTGAGTTATGGGCTTTCTTCTGAGGAAGAGCTCCACCAGGGTACCAGGGAGATATTTCATCATCCCTCTCCCAGCCCCTTCTCCCTGCCAAACTGCATGCTGGCCTAGTGACCCAGGCAGCCATCTGGCTCTGCCACAGGTAGATCTTCTGAGGTCCCTGTAGGCAGATGACAGGGCTGCCTCTGCCACCCTGCTTCTGCTGCCAGGCCTATGTCCAGCACATGCAAGGCCTCTCTCTACCTGGCCTGGCCTTCCCTGGCAACCTCAGGTTACATGTTCAATAGGGGCCTTTGCAATAGCTTCCAGGTTTTTCTTTTTATGTCACTAAGAGTGGGGTGGGGCCCGTGGCTAAGGCCCCTGGCACTGGGGCAGGCCTGGAGGAAACCCATCTAGAAACCTTTGACCCCATCTAGAAAAGTTTTGCATCCCATCCTTATTCTATAAGACCTAGTCACAAGACTCTTGCTGGCTACACCATGGGCTCCATGTGGGCAGATTGGTCTTGAATCATCTTGGTGTGTCGACTTCATGTGTGCCAGGGACAGTGTTGGATAGTGAGTGCACAGCAACTGAGCATGTGAGGGTACAGCCAGCCGCTGGAGGAGGCTGTTTCAGCTGTTGGTGGCACTCTTCGATGTCCCACAGGCTCCTTACTCAGGTGGTTGAGTGTCTGTGTCTGTTTCCCCCACTGCATAGTGAGCTCTGCAGATATCAGCACTTTGCCTGGCAAGAAGTGGGCTTAGTGTATCTGTGGAATCTGTCACACTATCTGCTCCTCTGTACCTAGCAACTGTCATGGCATCTGGTACACAGCAGGCAGTCAGTGGACACTGAAGTGAGTTGACTGATCCTTTCCATACCTGTTGTCACTACACACACAGTGACAGGCTTTAGAAATGTCACTCATGTTTTCTCCCTTGTACTGCCCTCAAAAAGACAGAAGCTAGATATTTTGGGGGGGGGGGGTTCGGTACCAGGAAATGAACTCCACCACTGAACCACATCCCCAGCCCTATATTGTATTTTCTTTAGAAATGGAGTCTCAAGGAGTTGTTTAGTGTCTTGCTTTTGCTGAGGCTGACTTTGAACTTAGAGTTCACCAGCCTCAGCTTCCTGAGCCACTAGGATTACAAGCATGTGCCACATGCCCAGCCTTGCCATATCTTTCTTTTAAAAAAATTTTTTATTTACTTTTTATGTATATATGACAGCAGAATGCATTATACTTCTTATTACATATATAGGGGCACAATTTTTCATATCTCTGCTTGTATACATAGTATATTCACCCCAATTTGTGTCTTCATACCTGTACTTTGGATAATAATGATCATCACATTCCACCATCATCAATAACCTCATGCCTCCTCCCTTTTCCTCCAACCCTTCTGCCTTATCTAGAGTTCGTCCATTCCTCCCATGCTCCCCCTCCCTATCCCACTATGAATCAGCCTCCTTATATCAAAGAAAACATTCATCATTTGTTTTTTGGGGATTGGCTAACTTCACTTAGCATTATCTTCTCTAACTCCATCCATTTACCTGCAAATGCCATGATTTTATTCTCTTATTGCTTAGTAATATTCCTCTGTATACATATGCCACATTTTTTTTATCCATTCATCTATTGAAGGGCACCTAGGTTGGTTCCACAGTTTAACTATTGTGAATTGTGCTGCTATAAACATTGATGTGGCTGTGTCCCTGTAGTATGCTGTTTTTAAGTCCTTTGGGTATAGACCAAGGAGAAGGATAGCTGTGTGAAATGGTGGTTTTATTCCCAGTTTTCCAAGGAATCTCCATACTGCTTTCCATATTGGCTGCACCAATTTGCAGTCCCACCAGCAATGTATGAGTATACCTTTTCCCCCACAACCTTGCCAGCACTCATTGTTATTTGTATGTATAATAGCTGCCATTCTGACTGGAGTGAGATGAAATCTTAAGAGTAGTTTTGATTTGCATTTCTCTAATTGCTAGTGATGATGAACGTTTTTTCATGTATTTGTTGATTGATTGTATATCATCTTCTGAGAAGTGTCTCTTCAGGTCCTTGGCCCATTTATTGACTGGGTTATTTATTTTCTTGGTGTTTAGCTTTTTGAGTTCTTTATATACCCTAGAGATTAGTGCTCTATCTGATGTGTGAGAGGTAAAGATTTGCTCCCAAGATGTAGGTTCTCTATTTACCTCACAGATTCTTTTGCTGAGAAGAAACTTTTTAGTTTGAGTCCATCCCATTTATGATTGTAATTTGGACAACCTTTGCTTAGGTGACTTTGCCTTATAAAGTATATTAAAAGTTGTGTATTTTCCTGAAAAGATGAAAGACAGTTCTCCTAGTTGTAGAATTCTAACTAAACTTGTTCTGATTTTAATTAACTATAAATATTACTTTCCATGACAAGTACTACATGTTTTAAAGTACTTTTATTCTCAGAATATCAGGTGAAGAATGTTTGAGCAATGTCAGTATAGAAGGGTGAGTGATAAGTTTGAACTGGCATTAAGTTTTATAGGTTGTTTACTTGATCAACAAATGTCTACTGAGAGCTTATTATGAGCAAAGCACGATTCTCCAGGCTCTGTGGAAGAAACAAAATACCCAGATCTACTATGCAAACACTTATTTAGCATTTACCAAGGGCAGGCTCTGTGCTAGTAGAGAAAGAAAGCCTGGTGACAGGGAAGGCCCCAGCCCCATAGGAGCTCTCAATGCTCAGTGGGCAGAGGGCACATTTTTGGTTATGAGCTGTGTGCCTGAGACAGAGTGGAGGGGGCAGAGGGAGGGAAGGACAGAGCCTTTCACAGATGAGCACTGCTCCATGTTAGTTATCAATTGCTATGTGTCAATTTACCCCCAAACCTGGCTGCCTTGAACAAGGTTTCAGTCAGCTGGCTCCAAAGCAGAAACATCATCACAGAAGGCATGGCAGAGGACAGCTGCTGAGCTCCTGGCTGCCAGGAAGCAGATAGAGAGAGGAAGGAGCAGGGGACAAGAGATACCTTCCAGGGCTCACCCCATTACCTACTTCCTCCAGCCAAGTCCCCCCACCTCCCAGGAGCTCCTTCAGCTGTGGATGGATTAATCCATTGAGGAGAAGAGAGCCCTCATGATTCAGTCACTTTCCAAAAGCCCCACCTCTGGGCATTGCTGCACTGGGGACAAGCCTTCAGCACAAGAGATTTTGGACCATTCCAGATCCAAACCATAACAAGCCACAAACACGTTCTCCCACACAGGTATCGGGGGTGGCTTAGCTGGCTGATTCGGCCCCAGGATCTTCTATGAGTGCAGTCATCTGAGCCCTCCCTTGAGTGGTGTGGGCAGGCCTTCACTGCCTACTGACTGGCCTCTCCACAGGGTTGTGTGAGAGTCCTCAAGATACTGAAACTGGTTCCACCCAGAGTGAATGACCCAATTGCAAGGCAAGGGATAGGTCACAGAGTCCTTTATAACCTGATCTGGAAAATGACATGATCACTTCTACCATATGCGCTATTGTATTGGTCACACTGACCACCTTGGTAAAGTGGGGTGGAGATTACACAAAGGTGAGACAGATTCCAGGAGAGGAGAATCACTGAGCATTTACCAAGGGCAGGCTTGGAGCTAGTAGAGAAAGAAAGCCTGGTGACAGGGCCCATAGGAGCTCTCAGTGCCCTCAGTGGGAAGAACCCACATTTTTGGTTATGAGCTCTGTGCCTGAGAGTTCTCAAAGTGACCTGGACAGAGTGCTAGTAGAGAAAGAAAGTGATCATCTGGCTTTCACACCCTCCTCTCACTGAGGACAGAAGAAAATGCAGATGGGCTCACCGTGTGTGCTACAGCCACCGCCCAGGTGATAGAGCTGACCACATCCCTGGGCAGTGCTCATTAGATGACTGCAGGAGCCTTCCAAGGCTTCCTGGATAACTCATAATTGAGATGGCTTACAGACCTAAGTTCACTACTTGAGATTCATGGTGTTACAATACATAGTGAATAATATAATACCTGAATTCACTCAATGTATCAATCTGATATTAATCTCATAATTGGTCCACTTACATCTAACATATTATCATAGTAAATTGAAATTTGAGACTGTTAAAAACCAGTGAGCCCCAGCCACTTCTCGATATTTATCCAAGTGAATTAAAATTTCTATAGCAGTACATGTATACCCACATTTATAGCACCACAATTCACAACAGCCAAGTTATGGAACCAGCCTAGGTGTCCATCAACAAATGAATGGATGAAGAAAATACAGTGTATATATACACAATGGAGCTTTATTCAGCCATAAAGAACAAAATTATGGCATTTGCAGGGAAATGGATGCAACTTGAGAGCATTATATTGAGTGAAATAAGCCAGACTCAGAAAATGGAGGGTCATACGTTTTCTCTCATATGTGGAAGCTAGAGAGGGAAAGAGTGGGGAGGGGAGAGGAGCTGAAATCTCAGAAAAATAGAGGGGAGACCACTGGAGTAGGGGAAGGGCATCAGGGGAAGGTCAGGGAGGGCAAGAGGAGATACTAGGGAACAAAATTGACCAAATTATGTTGTTATATTGTGTGCACAGACAGATAGTTAACAATGAATCCCACTGTTATATATAACACAATGTGCCAATAAAAAAAGAAGGTGAGATATTTTCAGATAACTGAAATTTAAATTGTGAATTTTACATGGCTTTGGAGCTAGTCATGTATTACAGCCTATTGGATGATATACCTTGCTATTATAAAAGAACTAATAACTGAATTTAACATTTTTCTCTCAGGTGTGCTTTGATTGTGCTGGGCAAGCATACTCAGTCATTCTGGTCACTTGGTGTTTGCTTGGGTTTCATCTGTAAATGAATCTTCCCTCACTGGGTGGGAGAGAATCCACTATTACCTGGGGTCCTTCCCCTTTATGTTTGCTTTGGAATCCCATAAAATGATGGGCTAATTGTAAGTAGTGGAGGTTGAAATCTTAGATCCCTAAGTAAACAGGGAAGATGAGTTATTTCTATTCAGGCACTATCCGAAGTAGAGAGCTCATCAGAGATGAGAGGCGGTGATGTGGAGGACAGAGTCAGAGAGGAGGTTTTGAGTGGCATTTCCTTCCCTTCAGCATCATCTTATAAGTGAGCACAAATTCACAGTCATGGGAGAAGGTGGTTCAGGTATTGTGGGCTCCTCCTACACCCCATGCAAGGTGGAGAACTCATGTAAATGGTGGGGAAATGTGTTCATTAGCTTTTCATCATGGTGACCAAAATACCTGACAAGAACACCTCAGAGGAGAAAAAGTTTATTTTGGCTCATGGTTTCAGAGGTTTCAGTCCCTGGTCTGCTGACTCCATTGCTCTGGGCCCAAGGTGAAGGGGCACAGTATGGTAGAAGGGTGTAGCAGAGAAAAGTGCCTTAGCTCATGGCAGCCAGGGACCAGAGAATGCACAAAATATAAGCGCTAAATACATTCCCTCCATGACCTAATTCCTCCACCACACCCTACCTGCCTACAGTTACCACCCAGTAGAGCAATCCTTTCAAATTATTAATTAACGGGTGAGGTTATACTTCTTCTATTCTAATCATTAAACCTCTAAACATTCCTGCATTGTATATCATGAGTTTTTTTTGGGGGGGCACCTCACATCTAAATCCTAACAGAAGCCTTCCTTGAATCAGGGCATTACTTCCCACATAATTCTCCAGCTCTGGCTCCCAAGGACACTAATAGTGCAAAGCTTCAGTAAACGATTTCTGTTTGATTTTAGTGGCAATTTCAAATGCTTATAATGCAAAGTTCTGTTTACCTGAGTACATGGGCTACACAGGTGCCTCTGGCCAGTGAGTTACCTTCCACTTCTCACACCATGGCAGTAGCCTCTTGGGGCCTTTGTCTGCACAAGAGAAAGTCACCACCTCTGACCAGATGGCCCATAGTGGAAGGTGGAAAGGGCCTTTCTGTGAAATAAAATTAAAATAATAAATAATAAAATGATCCATCTCTCCTCCAGGTATCTGAAATGGTGAAAGGAAAGAAGATCAAGGGGAAGAAGGTGGCCCAAGCCCCAGCCACGGTCAAGAAGCAGGAAGCCAAGAAGGGGGTGAATCCTACATTCAGGAAGAGGCTGAAGAACAGACCAGAGACCAAGCAGGAGAGGAAGCAGAGGCCGTTGGCTAGGGCTCAGAAGAAGGCTGCTGGCAAAGGGGTTGTCCCCACGAACAGAACACGGATCCTTTGAGCAGGGGCAATACTGTCACCACCTTAGTGGAGAACAGGAAGGCTAAGCTGGGGGTGACTGGACATGATGTGTATCCCATCCTGCCTACCCTGTGTCGCAAGATGGGAGTTTCTTACTGCATCATCAAGGAGAAGGCCAGGCTGAGACATCTGGTCCACAGGAAGACATGCACTGTTGCCCTCACACAGGTTAACTTGGAAGACAAAGGAGCTCTGGCTAAGCTGGTGGAAGCTCTTGGAACCAACTACAATGACAGATATGCTGAGATTCATCGCCACTGGGGAGGCAGTGTCCTGGGTCCAAAATCCGTGGCTCCCATTGCCAAGCCAGAAAAGGCAAAGACTAAAGAACTCTCCACTAAACTGGAATAAATGTCCACTGTTGGGCTTCTGTACATAAGAATAATTGGCCTTCATCCAGTGTCTTGGGCTGAAGGCAGTAAACTTGTTTGGGACAGTAGCAAGCACACACCCCATAGTGTGGGAGCTCTAGAGACTCATTGTGTAACTTGCATGAAAAGGCTATAGATAGCAGTAAAATACTCGGAAACCAAGCCAGGATTTTGTGATTGATCAGTCACTGCCTTATTTAAAGTAATGATAAATGTGAGTCTACAAAGCTTTTATTTATACTGAAAATACAAGATCCAATAAAGTCAGGCTCTGGAATAAAAAAATTAATTAATTAATTAGTTTAAATAAAAGGATCCCCAGCCAGGCATAATGTTGCTGCCTCCTCCATCCAGTTCACCTATTTTCCTGCCACTTCTTTTTCTAGGGAAGAAATCAGTGAGGCAAACTATTTGGAATTGTGGCAAGCAGTTTTGTTTTATTTTATGACTTAAGGAATAGTGACCCAATGTGGTTATTCTACAGGAGCTTTTGTTCCAATAGGATAACATCTATGATAACTCATAATGAGACACTTTTTATAATTGCACAAAACTATACAGGAATAATTGCACTGTAATTTGCTTATTTGACATACTCAAAACAACTTCTCTCGTGCAGGCACTAATTTTTAGAAATCAGCTTGTAAAGCCATGGTGGACTGAACATTTATTGCCACATCACTGTAGGTTAATTATTTAGAACAGGAAGTGATCTTGTATGTTCTATGTGGTTTTAGAGTATTGTTTTCTTTCATCTGAGGCTTTGGTTCTAGAATGTTCTGGATATTTTACCTATCCTGGTCTCTTTTTTTAGAACTTGAGGGACTTAGTGACAGGGCAAGTTTATTTATTTACTTATTCTAGGATTTCCTTATTGTGCTAAAATACAAGTAACATGTAATTTATCATCATAACTGTTTGTAAGCATAGAGTTCAGTGTCATTAAATACATTCCTGACATGCAACCATTACTACTGCCCATTTCTCTTTGATTGTAAATCAAACTCATTAAAAGCTAATTCCCCATTCCCATCTCCCCCAGTCCCTGGCAATCACCCTTCATTCCACTTTCTATCTCTATGATTTTCACTATTACAAAAACCTTATACTATTGGAATTAAAAGTATTTGGCTTATTTTGTTTAGCATTATGTTCTCATGGTTTATCTGTAATGTGGCATAAGGTAGAATTTCCTTCCTTTTACATGCTGAATAATGTTCCATGGTGTGGATGTTGTACATTTTGCTCATTCTTTGGTAGACATTAGGGTTGCATCTACATTTTAGCTAATGTGAATTAAGATATTTTGAACATGAATGTACAAATATCTCTTTGCAATACTGTTTTGAATTTTGCGGGCGGGGGGGGGGGAGGCAGCATATACCCAGGAATAGAATTGCTGGATAAGAGTATAATTATTTGTAACATTTTCAGAAACCAACATACATTTATTTCACAGTGACTGTGCCACTTTCCACTCCAACCAACAGTTTGCAGGGATTTTCCTCTTTCTTCTGCTTCCTCAACAACACATGTCTTTATTTTTTGGTTGGGAGGGGGTCTGGGGTCTATGGATGGAGCCCTGGGTTCCACTTGTGCATGCTATACAAGTGTTCCACCACTGAACTAAACCTCAGTCCTTTTTAAATTTTTCGATGGTGGCCATCCTAATGGGTATGAGGTGGCTTCTCCTCATACAATTTCCTAATGATTAGTAGTGTGGAACGTCTTTCATGTGCTTATTTGCCATCTGTGTTTCTTCTTTGAAGAATGTGTATTCTAGTTCTTTGTCCATTTTTAAATTGGATTACTTGGTTTTGTGTTGTTGAGGCTTAGGAGTTCTATATATTTTCTGCATATTAATCCTTTGATCACATGTCTGATTTGCAAATATTTTTCCTGTTCTTTGTGTTGCTTTTTGACTCTGTTAACAAGTTTTGTTTTGTTTTGGTGCCAGAGATTGAACCCAGGGGCACTTTATTAACTCTGGTTTTAACCAGCAAATCAGGGGAAGGCAGGTTGGGAGAGCACAGAAATGGCCAGCTGCTTGGTGACTACTTCCAAAGTGGACCTAATTGAACTGGCCTCTCGCTCACCAGCTTCAAGGGCTAGAACTCTTCCCCTGCATTGCTGGGAGGTCCATGAGTCAGTCAGCTGAAGAAGTGAAGTGGCCAACCTAACTCACAGCAAAGTGAAACCTGCTGCCCAGTACATGACACACACTTGCACACACAGAGCTCCTGAAGAACTCTGTTAGTGACTCACCCTTAACAAAGGTAGCCAAGGACCACCAGACTCTTGAGGAAAGCTGCCTTGACTTGCAAGACAGAAGCCAGATGAATAAATTTAGGGGATCAGAGGAGACAGGGATCAGAATACAAGTTTTTTAAAAATCATGTCTTTAGCATTTCATAAGACAAGAACACTATACGTTTATCTTTCACCAGGAGATATTAAAATTGAAAACCAAAATAAAAAGAATGGAAGTCAGATAATAGAGTGATGATATCCCAGAATGTGGAAGAATGACAAAAGATGTAGGAGAAAAAGAGTAAGAAAATTCAGTGATTATTCCAGAGGGTCTAACAAACAAATAATAGGCATTTCAGCAATTCAGAATAGAGAAAATGTAGGGAAGAAAATGATCAGACAATTCAAGATTTATCAGGACTGAAAGGAGTTTCCAGTTTGGAAGGGCTCATTCAGTATTCAATCCAATGTGTGAAAAAAAATGCTCTGGGAAGGCACATGAACATAAACTTTCAGAAAACAAGAAATAATAGGTGTTTTGTTTTGCAGTGCTGGGGATGAATCCAGGGATTGCATATCTGTAAATGCTCCACCACTGAGCTGCACCCCAAACTCAAGAATAGATTCTTAAATCCTCTAAATAAAAACAGGTAACAGAAAAAGGTTACAAAATCAGAATAGCAACAATAGATGTTACAAAAGCAATGTTGTAGACCTTTAAAATTGAGAAGGAAAATAATCCCCAATGTAAATTCTATCATCTAGTTTAAGCATTGTGTTCCCCCCAATTCCTAGGGTGTCCTTCAGCCCCAAGGTGAAGTGTTAGGAGCTGAAGCTTTTGGAAGGTGGTTAGGTCATGAGGGTGGAGCCTTCTTCTCATACCCTGGTCTTTTGCACAAGATTCACCACATTTTTTGCCATAAGCCTTATACAACATCCAGCTTTTAAAAGTATTTACATACATAAAACAGAATGGAAGAGAGGAAAAGAAGGAAAAAAAAAGGAGGAAGAGAGGGTATGGCAGATAATCTTGGTTGTCAATTTAACTGGATTCCAAGATGCCTAGAAGATTAGGAGAGCACACTTCTGGGCGTGCCTGTGAGGGTCTCTCCAGAGATGATCTGCATGTGGGTCAGCAACTGAGAGGGAGACCTGCCCTGAATGTGGGCATCCCTTAACAATAGGCTGGGGACCCAGATGACATAAAAAGCAGAAGGAGAAGCCTGCCATTGTGCACAAGCTTGATTCTTAATCAGGTGCATCAGACTCCAGCTTCTTCAAATTCTCAGTGTGGACTTATATGAACGACTCTCCAGGGAGCTTCTAGGAAGGCCTTCAGCCTCAGAGTGAGGCTGCACCTTTGTCCCTCTCGTTCTGAGACTTGGACTGAGCAACTGCTCATTTCTATGGCTCCCTGCCTACAGATGGCCACTGTGGGACGAATCAGCCTTGGACCATGTGAGTCAATAATAAACCTCTTTTTATAATTACGTATACTTCCTATGGTCCTGTTGTTACCGCTGTTGACCAGTGACGAGTCCTTGCTTCCCTGATGTTGAAGAATAACACCAGAGAGCACGCCAAGGCAAGGTCAGAGTAGAAATTAGAAGTTTATTAAAGGACAGCAGAAAAGACTTCTCCCAGAGGAAGAAGGGGACCCAAGAGGTGGAATCCTGGAAGTGCGGTTGTCTCCCCTTTTTATAGTTTTGGTGATTGAATGTAGGTTGGAAGGCCCGAGGGGTGGGACACAGGTGGGCCAAAGAAGTAATCTGGTCAGGAAGGACTTCTGAGTCAGCACCTTCAAGTTTGCTGGGGGCTGTTCATTAACACTTCTTTGAGGTGGACTTTGGCCTAGGGCCTTTTTGGACTTCATTAACATTCCATGAGTTGTCCTGCGTTTCCGGAATCATTCTCAGCATGGCCTCCATTTTAGATTTCACTCGGTATTAGACCCGATTTACCTAACTACACTGACTACCTAACTTTAAATCTGGCTTCATTGTTCCTCTAGTGGATCCTGACTAATACAGAGAGAAAAGGGGAGGAGGAGAAAGAGAGAGTCGGACCTGATAAATTAGTTCCTATTAAGGTAATTACAATCCATAACCGTTCAGTGAATTCCCTTTCCCAGGAGCATTCACATTTTAAAAGGTGGCAAGAAACAGCATTTACACTTTAACCCACAGAACTGAGCCAGGCCCTGCAATGAGGAAATGGGGGCTATGTGTGGAGCCACATAATCTGGGGAGATTAGCCACCTTCCAAGCCACAAGCAGAAGAAGGTAAAGAGGCTGGCTAGCTGGAGAAGAGAAAGTGAGAGAAGAGCACAGTGAACGCTGCTTTCTTGGAGCTGGGGATATAGCTGAGTAGTAGAGTGCTTACCTGGTATGTGCAAGGCCCCAGGTTAAACCCAGGCACTGCAAAAGGGAGGGGAAGGTGGAGGGGGGCAGATTGCTTTGTTAACCTACAGATTCCTAGAGACTCTGAGTCTGCTATAGAGAATACTGAAACAATAAATCTGACCATGAGCTTGGAAAGCACCTATCCTGACCAGGGAAGAAATAGGGTGCAAGCAGGAATAAAGTTGGAAACCCTGTCTTGCCCCAGTCTGGCTGGGCACAAAGTCACGAGCCACTCAAGCAGGAACAAACTTTATTTTTGAAACTGCCACCAATGCCCCGTGCGCTGGGGGGGGTACTGCCTACCGACACACACACGTGGCGTTCTCTACGACCCCAACAGAAGTCCCTCCTCGGAATTCCCTCCTACCGCACTTCCCCAACCAATAGGAACTCTCCAGGAGTCCCTTAGCAGGCAGCAGGGGTCTAATATCCATAAGAATGCAGATCTTAACATAATCATATCATCTCAATGGCTTGCTGGCATCACCTTTCAACCAAAAATGCCATGCATCCTACAACTTGGCTATGGCTCTTAGCACTGTCTTGTGTTTATTAGTTTTGGGGTGGTAGGTACCTATCATGAAAGAGCTGGGCATTCAAACTGAGAACACCAGCTCCAACATGGAACCCTGCCTGAGGATAATTCTGAGTCCTTGGTGAATCATGCATCCTGTACAAAGGACCAGGATTTAAGAAGTATGCTTGGATGTTGTTTGTGGAAGTGTTGATGGGTCCCCCTCATGGAAAATAACATAGTGACTGAGCCAGTTTACACCTTTGATGAAGTTGATTCACTCCTGGTACTGTATCTTGAAGCAATAAATTTGAAATATAGGGAGATTTTCTCATGGCAGTGTTATTTGTGATGTGAAGGAATAAGTAAAAAACACTAGTTTACATATTTGCTTCCCTTCTTGTGGGTATTTTTCATAACACTATAAGTATAAATATATATCTCTGCATAATAGAAAAGTTATGCAGTATTAAACTATTTATAAATAATTGGGTAACATGGAGATATTATGTTATAATGTTAGTGGAAAAAATAAAACTTTATCTGTTATTATCACAACCTCTATTTTAAAAACTACAGCCATTCCTCCTTATCTATGGAAGACAGGTCCTGAGACTGCCAGCAGATGGCTGAAAACAGTATATCAAGAAGCTTTATATTCCTGTAAAAAAAAAAAAAATACCAGAGATAATCAACTCAAAAAGAGGAGATATTTATTTTGATTCACAGTTTGGGGGCTCTTAGTCCATGGCCAAAGGGTCTGTTGCTTTTAGGCCTTGGCAAGGCAGCACACCATGGGGGGCGTGCATGGCAGAGAAGGCTGCTCACTTCACACCAGCTGGGAAGTAAAGGGGAAGGGGGAGGTCAGGGTCCCAATATTCCCTTCAAGGGCACACTCCCATGATCAAACTTCTTTCCCCTAGACCCCACCTCCTAAAGGTACTATCACCTCCCAAATAATGTCACCACGGTGACTAAGCCTGCAACACGTGGCCCTTGGAAGAGATTCAAAATCCAAATTAGAGCAATAACGAATAATAAAATAAAACAATTATAACAATATACTGTAATAAATGGTACATGAATATAATCTCTCTTCCAAAATATCTTTTTTTTTAACTTAAATTTTACCTTTTCACTTAAAGGACACATTTAAGGCTTCTCTGTAGCATATCCAAATAGTTAGCATCACTACTCTTGCACTTGGGGCCATTAAGTCAAAACAGGTTATGTGAACATACACACTGATGCTATGACATTTGACCTGGTCATCCATATAGCTTCTAAGTGACTAACAGGCAGGTAGCGTGGATATTCTGGACAAAGGATGATTTGTGCCCTAGGCAGGGATGGAGCAGCTGGAGCAAGAGTTCATCACACTGTTCAGAATGGCGTGCAATTTAAAACTTATGAATTGTTTATTTCTGGAATTTTCCATTTTAATAGTTTTGGACCATGGTTGGCTGCAGGTAATTGTAAAAAGCGCAATCTAGGCTAAGGGAGGACCACAGTACATAAGGTGACAAAAAAAGAAAACTGAAACCAATACATGAAATATTAACAGCAGTGGGAATACAAGTAATTTATCATCTTTATATATCTATATTGTCCCAATGTTATGAAATGAACATATATTGCTTCTTAATTGAAGATAAAATAAATGCTTTCAAGGAAAAACTCCTACAGCATCAATAGATCTGAACCTTTAAAATTAGGCCAGAAATACAATATACAACTTCTTTAAAGTTATCCCAGAATTCTAAGTTCCTTCTAACACTTTTAGCTACTTTTGTTTCCAACCACCTATATCAAATATTGAATTTCTTTAAAAGAGTTAATAAAATTCAATGATCATAACATAATCACCTACAGAGTGATTGCAGGTCTCAAATATGCATGCTCTGCTAGAGGTTTCAAGCTTATTCCAAGTATTTCAAGAACTCACTATACCATTTCTTTTAAGTGATTTGATAAAGATTTTTATTAGATTTCCTCCATGTACATAGAAGTCATAATTAATGAATCCAGCTGTCATTCAAACCAGAATATATCAAACCCAAAGGCCACAGAGCATGTTCGCAGACAGTCCTATGCATGTCTCCCTGAAAGCAAGATAATGACAGGCAAGAGGGAGACCTATAAATATTGCATCCTGGAACACTGACATTGACCCACACTGTCTGACAGAAACATTAAAACACAGAGCGATCTGACATATCCTACTGAAATTTCTTTTCCCAGAGGTAGCCAAGCTTCAGGCCTCGAGCATCATTGAAATTCTGAAAGGTCTCATATCTACTGCTACTGTTTTCTTGTCACACAGAAAAGGCTAGATGGCTTTTTATCCTGGCCTGCCCATTTAATTGGTTGTGTAGGACCAGGAAAATATTGAACATGTTCTTCCTTAAGCCACAGTGATTTCCCAAAGTTCTCATCAGTTCTTAAACCTGACCTCCTCTTCACATGTTATTTATGCATTTTTTACTCCCACCTACGCAGAAGAGTTCTAAAACACTTATACCATGCCTTGTGAACGCAGGGATTTCACTGATTACCAAGAAGGATTTTGTATGCTGATATTCTGAGAAAGGCTCAGAGCAGTTCAATTTCTGGTAACTAATACTGTCCAGAACCACAAGATGGCACTTTAGCTACAGCAAAGGTGGTGAAATTCCATGGATGTTGGGGACTGTGGATTGGTGGGAATGACTCACCAAGGCCCCTGTAAGGCGCTATTGATAGAAATGACAGCCCTCCATCCTGATTCCATGCTATTTAAAAAATAGGTTCTTAATTTATTACTAGGCAACTTTAATATGTTAACAAATAGGACACAAACACTATTGAAGAGTACATCTGCAAACAGGTAGTTTTTACATGGTTGTTGTGGGAAACATTTTTCCTTATAAACATTGTTTAAATGGAGGGAAATAAGCTGTGTTTTAAATCATGGAACAATTTTTTTTCTATAAATCCTCATGAAGATATTTCTCACTGCACTTTTCAAAATGGTTTGGTTTGTCCCATTAACAGGCAGGAAACCCATGGTTCTTTATAGCCTGATTCAATTGAAAAGCACTTAATTCAAGATCTCAAGGGTGGAGGTAATTTAGGGGTATTTAGGCAGCACTTTTTTCACTGGTGGAAAACAGAATTTTCCTGAACAAACTTAGTACAGCGCTGTGGTAACATAAGTAACAATGTTCGGGTGTGCATCGGCTGGATTATTTTTGGCAAAGATACCTTTTGCCCCTGTCACCACACTGAGGTCTAGCACAAGGTCATTTGGTCCTGGAGAAACCCAGCAGAATGCAGAGGATGAAGCAGGCTTCCAGGGACCTTCCAGATGGGGAATGGAGCTGGTGGTCACCTCTCCATGTAAGTGGGACAGCAGAAATTCTGCAAAGCCTGGACCTGCCTTTCCTTTCCCGCCACCCTATCCTGGCACCAGAAGGCATCTGGGCACACATTAGAGACATAGAAAGCACTTCCGATTTATAGATTTGTGGTATAAACTGGATATGAACAGGGTTATGTTTGCAAACTTCCCAGAGGTGATTATAGTATCCAAAGGGGGGTAAGGAACCATTGGGTTGATGAGTGTTATGCTTTGGGGATCTGAGGTGTCCCCCAACAGCTCTCATCAGAAAATGTAAAGAGATACAGAGGAGAAGTGATTGGGATATAGCCTTAACCTAATCAGTGAGTTCATCCCTTGTGAGATTAACTAAAGTGGCAGGGTGTGGCTGGAGGAGGTGGGAATTGGGGCATGGCTTTGGGCATATGTTTGTATATGGAGAGTGGAGTTTTTCTGCCTCCTGATCACTGGGTTGTCAGCTAGTTCTCTCTGCTACACTCTTCTACCACATTCAGGCTTGCCTCCCTCCCGGTGAAGTGGAGCCAGCCTTCTATGGACTTAGACCTCTGAAACCGTGAGCCTTCAAATAAACTCTTCTTCCTCTACAGTTGTGCTTGTTGGGTCCCTTAGTCAAAGGAGGAAAAAAAAAAAGCTGACTAAAACAGTGAGCTAATAGGAGAGAAGATGCTAGAATAAAAGACACACCTGTCACTCCTCTTCCCTTGATTTGGCATATTTAGCAATTATTTGACAAACTGTCCTATAGCACTTTAGACCCTCTGAAAGGCCACAGTTTGGTAGGGGATTTGTATTAGTGGCTGGGTCATTAGAGGCAGGGCAAGTTCATTTCAGTATGAATCACTGAATGTGGTGCACAGGAGGGACAGATGCAAAGCCAGTAGCTGGACTCTGTCCTGGGCCAGGTGTCTGTGTTTATGCTATTTTGCTTAATCTCATCACCCATCCACTACTGATAAAGATACCATTGTCATAATGGTTATCTGCTTTGTCCACTGTCACACAGGAAATAAAGAAAATGGTGAGAATTGTACGTTGTAGGGGCAGCAAGCCCAAGATGAAATCGTCAGAAGGCCTGGAAAATAGATTGGAAGCAACTGAGAATGGCACTGGCAAAGGGTTCCAGGTTCCAGCTACCTGTGGCTGGGGCTGTACGGCCACAGGAGCAACTAACTGGATCCTGGAGACCACTGGTGAGCACCCTCCATGCTTCCTACCCACACTTAGGTCTTAGTGACATCATCCTATTTTAGAGATGAAAAAACTGGGGTCCAGGGAAGTTAATTAACTCTCCCAAGGCCTCGCAGTGAGAGTAGAGTTGGACTGTGGCCTCGGGTACCTCATCATGCTGCCTGACCTCGGTTCACTCTCTCTGAAGACTTTCCATTTCCATCTGGAGCATTTACTTTGTAGCATATGCTTAGCCTCCTCAAAGGCCTTCTTAGACCACTCTCCCCACCTGCTGGCGACACCTGGAACTGACTCTTCCTGAGCATCTTCTTTCCTTTGCAGTTCTCTAAAAGGAGTCACCCCCAAATCACAGGGCTCAGCAGCAGGACCAGCTTCTCCTGCTCCTCATATCTGTTTCTAAGGAACCCTAGCTTCCTCGCGCAATATCCTCTGCTCACAGCACCCGCCATCCAGCTTTCCTAGCTCTTTGGCAATTCCCCTCCCTCCCATGCATCTCTGCAAGGCTTATGTCCCTGGCCTATGGCACCTGAGTTCACTTACCACTGACAATGACAAAATAGCTCTTCAGTTCCACAGCTTCCTGGGCCACAAACTCCAGAGACCTGTCAGCTGCCCACATCACCCTGATCCCTTCTAACTTCCATGAGGGAACTCTGCTGTTCCCTCTCACATCCTTTAAGCCAGTGGTTCTCAAACCTTAGAGTGTATTGGAACCTTTAAGAGGATGTGTGCAAACATACATGTATTCTTACCTGTCAGGTATGGGTTAGGGCCCATGAACGCATATTTCTAGAGATACCCAGGAATGCTGCGGCTACCATGGGGCCACAGTTGAGAAGCACTGCTTTGAGTGGGTGCTCAGCCCTGACTACTTATTCCAACCACCTGGGAAGTTTTAGAAGCCAGATGGATCCCCCAGCTCCACCTCAGACTAATTAATAGAAACTCCAGATCCAGGCATTTCTACATTTGGAAAGCTCCACAGGGATTCTAACCCAAAGCCCGGACAGATGGGATCTAGTGCCCTAAGGATCTTCACACCTCTTTTTCATAGATCTCACCAAATACTTTAAACTTCCTTTATTTGCCTACAAAAGTTGCAATCCAGCGTTCTGCTGTTTTCACTGCTAACCCTGAGCTGCTGAAATCACAATCCTGTGGATTTGGACCATTACAAGTATAGCATTTTAAGTCTCTGCTGGGTATTTCACGGTGCTCAGCAGCCCTTTGATGGTTCCTCGTCAGCAACATGCAGCCTTCCCTGCCATGGGCCCGATCTGCAGATACAGGAGAGCCTTGGCTCATGCCAAGGGAACAGAGCTGCTGAGTCACGGTGATCCTGGTCTGTAAGGGTGAGAGACCGTAGGATGTGTTAAGTGCCCAGTGCAGTGCCAGGCACAGAAGGAACTCATTTCTGGTCTTACTGCTTTTTGTTTGTTTTGTTTTGTTTTATTATTATTCTTTCTAATTGTTCAATCTGTAAATAAAAATTTTATATACTCGTGGTGTACAACATGCTGTTTTAAAATATGTATCCATCATGGAACAGCTGAATGAAGCTGTTTATTACACATCCATCACCTTACATACTATAATTTTGTGGTAAGAACATTCAAAATCTGCTCTTAGCAGTTTCCAAGTATAAGTTATTAACGAAAGTAGTTCAGAGGTTTCACTTTCTGCAGTTTCAGTTACCTTTCATCAATGGTGGTCCAAAAATATTAAATAGAAAATTCCAGAAATAAGCAATGAATCAATTTTAAATTCACAGCATTAGAAGTAGCATGATGAAATCTCTTAATATCCCGCTCTGTCCCACCAAGGATGTGAGTTATCCCTTTATCCAGTGTATCTGCACTGTATATGCCACCTGACCGTTAGTCACTTAGTAGCCATCTCAGTTATCAGATCAACATCATGGTATGGCCATGCCTGTATTCATTACTTGGTTTACTTAATAATGGACCCTATGCACAATAACAGTGATGCTGGCAATTCTATGATAATATATATTGTTGTACTTTATTATTAGTTGTTGTTGTTAATCTTTTACTGTGCCTAATTTGCAAATTAAACTTTATCGTGGGGTTGTTTGCATAGGAAGAAACAAAGTATATATAGTATTCAGTACGAACTTCAGTGTCAAAAATCCATGGGACATTTTAGGGCCTCTTGGAACATATCACCAAGGGACAAAAGGGGCTCTCATATAGTTACCATAAGATAGGTCTGTTGTATTTATTCCTCTTTTCTAGCTGAAATTTTAAACCCTTAAAATTTGTAATCCTCTCCTTCTCCTCCCTAACTCCCACCAGCTGGTAAGTCTGGGAAGAAGAAAGAGAACACGGCTCAGTCCAAGTCTCTTTGCAGTTCTGGTCCCTAGGAAGCTAAAATATACACACCCACCCATGTGTGCACACAGGAAGTGGGTTTTCTCTGGGACAGGAAGCTGTGATTTGCAGCTGGTCCTTTATCTGGTGGGGGAATTTAGTGTTGGATTCAGGGAGGGAATGGATAGGGAGAAGAGAGTGAGAAAAGACCCTGCCCTTAGATGACCCCTGCTCTGGCACCACCTTCTCATCCTCCATGAGATTGCTCCGTTGCTGGCTTCTTACTTCTGTTGGTTCCAAACATGGTGGCTAGGAACACACAGTTGTGATTGTTTTTGTTTATGTTTTTTTTCCAGAATCTATAGATTTTGCATTTCCTGTTATCCCCTCTAAGGCTAATTTTCCCTTTGTGCCCTGGATTCCATCCCCTCTTACTTCCTGAGGGACAAAGCTCTATCAATCATTCTTTCTCCCAAATTCATCTTCATGCTCTCCCTTTCTGCAGTCTCTCTACAGCAGATTGATAAGTAGATAATTTCCTTAATAGGAAAGACAATAACAACAATAATTCCTTTAACAGGGTGTCCCTCTCTTCCCCTCATGGTGTGGCTAAATGCACCTGCTGTATACACTTTCCCCCTCCACCTCCTCGCCTCCCTTCTTTCATATCTGCATGCTACTTGAGGCTCTAGTCACTCAGCCAAAACTTCTCCCCAAGGCCAAATCATAGCTAAATTGGACCTCACTTGGCAACAAGTGTTGTCCAAACCCATTTTCTTGAAAAAGACTACTCAATTTATTTTCTGACTTTCCTTTTAAAAACTGCTTGACCACTCCTCCTCAGGCCATTTGGAAGATCTTTTCCTCTTGCTTAAATTCAGGTGTCCCCTGAGGAGTGTCTGTCCTCTGCTCCTCCAACTCTCCAACCTTTCCTTACATACGCTCAGCCTCTTCCATAGCCTGATACCCTGATGGGAACCCCATAGTCTGCTCTAAGGCTCACCCATCCTGTTGATGGGGACCACTCTGCCTGAGGGTCTTAAAGATAGCCAGAGTCCAACACTTGCCATCTTCAGTCCCCACTCACAATAGGAAACAAAACAGTTTAGGGTGCCCCATCACCCACTTCAGTGCAGGGTGAGAGCTGGAGTTCTTCATCACCTGCCATCTCACTCTCCATCTGGCCTCATTCTTCAGCTGCCCCCACATATACTTTACACCAGGTAAGAGGAGCCCCTGGGGTTCACCCACAGGTCAAGATCTTTGAGGCCATCAGGCTGTGTTCAGGGGATTTGTTTTGCCCAGCCTGTCCTTCCTCTAGCATCCTGGAGACTCTGCTGGCTTCTGTTCCTTTTTGGAACTTCCCTAGACAGGGTTGGGTGCCCCCTTAGTATTCCAATCACACCAAGGTGTATGGATGTACCTATTAGTTGATGTACCTATTAGTATCATAACTAGCAGTTCCCATGGCATCACACACTCCCTCTCTCCCCTTAGAGTTCCTTGAGATCTTTGTTTTTGGTGATTCTACATCCCCAGTGGCCACAGAGCTTAGTACTAGGCAGGTGCTCAACAATCTCTTGGTCTCACCAGTGTATAGGCTGCACTCAAGAGACTGAAGTCCAGATGGGAGTAGTGCATGACCCTGGCTCTTCGACTTAGCAGTTCATCATTTCTGCACCCATAAAAATGGGATGTTAAATTCCAATGCATTAGTCCTTGTCAAGTATTAACGAGTGGCTGGCACTCAGTAAGTAGTGTTGCCAAGCTGTAGTCTATTACCTGTAAGGGTCTGTTGATAAAGGCATGACAAGGAAGGAGAGAAATGAGAGGAAAGGACGAGGAAGAGATGTTATGGCTTGGATCGTGAACGTTCCTGAAGGCTCATGTGATAAAGGCTTGGTTCCCAGTCTATGGGGATCTTGCAGTGGGTTGAACCTTCAGAAGATGGGGCCTAGTGGGAAGAAGCTGGGTCCTGTGGGGTGTGCCCTTGAAGGGGATATTGGGACTCTGATCCCTTCCTGTCTGTCTCTTTTCACTTCCCATGTGGTTATGGTTAGCAGCCTCCTCCACCATGGGCTCCTACCATGATGTACCATGGAACCACAGGCCCAGAGAAACAGGGCCACAAAATCATTGCCTGAAACTTCTGAAACCATGAGCCAAAATAAACCTTTTTTCCTTTTCAGTTAGCACAACAGATATTTTGTCACAGTAACTGAAAACTGAGTAAAATAAGAGATAAGGGAAAATGGATGAATAACTTCTTTTATAATCAAGAAAAGGAGAAACTCCAATTTCTTCTTCCCAAAGTTGTGTGGTGTGTGTGTGTGTGTGTGTGTGTGTGTGTGTGTGTGTGTATAAGTGTAAAAATGGCATAGTTTGTCCTCTGGGCTTTTTTGGTATCAGAAATTTGAGCATGAATCTGTAAAAGGATATGGTTTGTTATTTATCTGCTTTAAATCTAGATTCCTCATTTATAAATCAGGGATTATAGTGCCTCTTTTAAGAATTAATTTAATTTAATTTAATTTACAAGAATTAAATTATGGACTTAAAGATTTTTTTCCAACCTCTTTCTGAAAGGTATTAGGTAAGGATAAAGCATTATGATGATATTATCATGAGCCAGCCATATAAGCCTCAAACTATGCATCTTATTGAATTTATAAAATACATTTTTAATTATTTCCCTTCTGGCTGTCCTAGATGACAGGATAACTCTAAAATATAGTGAACAATAATAAAAGTAAATGGAAACAGTCATATATTAGAGCAAATTAAAAGAAGTCATTACATATAACTTGGTTATAAAATAGATCATAGATAAGGGTATGTGTAAGTTATTTTATTTCATATAATGAACATTTTGCAAATTATTTCTCAGCCTAACAGCATCCAACTACAAGAAATAGAAGTATTTTTTTCCCTTAGGTTTGCTATACTATCTTTCAACAGGCCTTGCCTGTTAGTTTGGGCCCATAATACTGAGATTACTGAAGATATAAAAAAAAATGCACCCACTTCCCTTTGCTTAAAAGGACAATTGTATCAAAATAGATAAAAATTTGTTACCTCCTCTATGTGGTTGGACCCCAGATAGAGCCATGCCCAGGCTTCCATAGGGTGGCTTTCTTATCTCACATAGAAGGCAAGATTTAAGAAGCTAGAGGGCTCACCCTTACTAGTAAAAACCCCTCAAGTTTTCTTAGATGTGACTGGGGCTATCCATTCTTTTTTCATTGCCAGTACACAGTAAAAGAGTAACATACCATTTCTGACTCCTTAGCATCTGTGGATTCATCAGAGGAGCATTGGTCATGATCATGGCTTCCTCCTCAGGTCATCGGGTCCCTGCTCACTGATAAGGAAAGAAAGATGGCACTTGGGAGTAAATGGACCAGAGTGACTTATGCAGGTGGCATGGAGATGCAAGGAAGTGAAGGGGGAAGGAAGGGGAGTTTAGGCAACGCTCTGTTCTGGCATGCAGGCTGTGAGTACAGCCCAGATCAGCTAGTGTGTTTGGCTACAGCCAGACCCCCTACCCAGGATTTGGCCCCATTAGGTGAGTCACATGAGCGGAGGCTGGGACATCTTAGGGTGGTGCTATCATTAGCAACACTCCCCAACAACGAACATGCTGTCTAGGTTGGAGGGTCAGTCCAGAAAAGCATTCATTTTCCATTTGTTTTTCATTCCATCTGTTAACATTCTCGAGTTCTGTCCTACAGGCATTAGCTACAAAACCAAGTTCAAACTCATGGCCTATCCTGGGTAAATTCAGATGTATGTTTTGCTTGGGTCCTTTTTTCTTTTTTTTTTTTTTTTCCTTAGCTGTTATGACTCTTGCCCTCAAAAGACTCAACCTGGTTTTCCAAGATGATGACTGTGGGTTTGAAGATGCAAATAATCAAAACGAGGCTACCTTAGCTGACTAACTTGCATATTTGAAGATATAATGGCACAGCCTCCCGTCTCTGATTAGTTTAATGAATCTAGTCTTCTGATGACTCTGAAGGAAAATGTATTCCTGAGTGCAAAGAAGTGTCAGGTTTGCATTACCTCTTGGAAGTGAGGTGCCTGCGGAGCAAGGCTGAGTCCAATATAAGAATTCACTGATGGAGGAAAGTGGTTTAAATGGCCTGACACCACTTTTTTCCATCAATCAACTCTAGAAAAAATTCAACACACAGCCCTAACCTCAAAAGAAGTGCTCACTTCCCTTGGCTGAAAAGGACAATTGTATCAAAAAAGGCTCCTGATCAGGACTTAACAGGCCTAGGTAGGTCTCTTTCCTACTTGTCCCATCACTGAAATAGACCTAAGTGGACATATTTGAACAAACCTGAAGTATAAAGATCATTTAAAATGGAGGCCTGTTTCCTAAATTTCTATAGAGAACTATGGCTTTTGTAGTTAGGAAAAAGAAAATATTTTAGTTGATAAATAATAATTGTGTAATTATGGAGTACAACATAACATTGTTTTTTATATAATTTTTTCTATAACATATATGTTATAGAAAAGATTCAAGCAAGATAATAAACATATCTATCACCTCACTAATTTTTCTTTTTTGATTGAGAGATTAAAAAAAAACTTTAAAAATCTATTTTAGCAATTCTGAAATACATAAGACATCATTATTACCTGTGGTCACCATGCAGTTAAATAGATCACTAAAATTTATTTCTCCAGTCCAACTGGAACTTTGCATTCTTTGATCAACATTCTCTTCTTTGCTCTTCCTTCTACCTCCCCTTCAGCCTCTGATAAGCACCTTCCTGTTCTCTACTTTTATGAGTTCAACTTTTTTAGATTCTACACATACGTGAGATCATATACTATTTGTCTTTCTGTTCCTTGTTTATTTCACTTAGCATATTGTTCTTCAGTTGCAAATGACAGGATTCCCCTTCTAAGGCTCTACAGTATTCCATCACATAAATGTACTACTTTTTCTCTATGCATTTGTTGATTGATGGACACTGAAGTGGCTTCTACATCTTGATCATTGTCAATAGTGATGAGGAAAAAAGGCACATTTTAGCATAAAGATTAACAGAAGGCTAACTAACTGTTTATAAGAACAGTCTAGTACACATGACTTCAAAAAGAAAGATGATTATCCCCTCCAAGAAGCTTAAAATTTGATCACAATTTTGGTCAACTAGCAGCACTAGATGGAACTGTGGCAGTTTTGTACCGGCAAAGCTGCACTGAAGCCAAAGAGTAGAGACGGGTGGGCACACACACACGATCACCTTTTCTGAGGAGGGCATCAGCTGAGGAGAAACCAGGCCAACGTTACATCAAAAGGCACATTACAGGTTTCTCCTGTTGACCAGTCAGGCTCTCAGTTATGACTAAACTTCCTGGGCCTTCAAAGTGGCTGTGCCTCTTTGGGTCCTTCAGTCCTACTGGTGGGAACTATCAGGATGCCAGCTCCAGTCATGGGAATTATCTATGTGGTTTTCTTATATGGGAAGACCAGTGTTTTCAAGTTTTTGAGCTTGGCAACTCCTAGGAGATGGCAGTGATCCATTAGAATTGGGTATTTTTCCTTTTGGAAATAATGGGGCTATTGAAAATCATTGAGCTTTGAATTAAATTTCTTTAGACCATGGGAAAGGGTGTTTCCCTTTATAAGCACAGACCAAGAGTCATCTCATTTAGTGAGAACTTCCCATGGGCAGGCCAATGTACCCGACTCTTGCCATGCATTTTCTCACTTACTCCTCCCAATCAGCCTGGGAAACTATTAGCATTATCTAGATGAACAGATGGGGAAACTGAGGCCTTGAAAATTGAAGGGGGTCAAACCACTTCAATTTACCAGTGTTGGTAAACTGGCACATAAAAGAAGATAACTCTGAAGAGCAGGTAGGAGAATTTTCATTGTGAACTCCTTCCTTCCTGGCGGGTCCAGTGGTACCAAGGGCTCACGACAGGATCACAAAATTCATACATATTTAACCATTTGCTTTCACAGGCTGACAGAGCCAGTTCTAGGATGGACCTGGCTGGGACATGGAGGCACTTCTGAATAAGCCCTGGTCCATACCCTATTTCCTTTTACAGAAAAGTTCAGTTCAGTGAGGGCAAAGTAAGTATTTAGAGCAGTTCTCTGCTGGTGAAGGCTTAGATTCATCAGTTCACACAACAAATACATATTCTGCTCACCTGAGAACTAGGGCCAAAAGGATTTTATCTCTTAAGAAAGGATTTTGTCTAATGGGAGAGTGATGAATTTCCCTGCCTCATGGATAGCATCCTATGATCAGGTGTCTGCTAGGCACAGGAGCAGAGCTGATCCCTAAGAAGAGCTTTCTCCTCACATCTGCCTTTCCCACCTACCGTCCTGCCTTCCCCTCTTTTCTACCACACCCTCTTAGTGTTATCTCCCAGTGTCTTTAGATGATCACAAATTCCTCAAGAAGACTCAGAATCAACCTTCGGAGCCCCAGCTCAGCACCCGGCATGAAGTACAGGCTCACAAAGCAATATACGTACACTCATCAGAGGCTCATCAAAGTATACATACTCTTTTCAACACACACTTCCGATTTTGATAGCACCCCAATGGTCTGAATTTCCAGATAAGAAGTACCATACACAGAAAAAAATGTCTTTTTATTGTAATTAGAGGCAGGTCAAAGCCTATGGAGGCAATCCTGGCCTTAAGAGAGTTGGGTAGACGTAGTGTTTCCAATTCCCTTGCCCAGGCTGACCCTGGGGTCAAGATATCCATTCCTGACAACTACCTCACATAGATAGATGAGAGTTAAAGTATTTCTCGCTGTAAAAGCAGGAAGCAGTTCTGGGGCTTGGAAGTAGATTGGTAAAATAAGGACAGGAAAAGCTGGGAGAAGAGCAGAACTCTAGATCCTCTGTCAACCACTAGATCTTATGAGCTTGATAGAGAGGGGAGACTGCTGTGAAGTGTAAGAGCTTGCAACTGGTCTCCGTGGAGCTCATGGGGGAGCTGTGCTGGTTTCAGAAGACAGCGTGGGCAAAGGGCTGGGTGGGTGAAACCACGATGCCCAATACAGACGCAAGCCCTAGTGAGCCTGTTTCTAGAGAAGAGCCCGGTTGGTTGGGTATTGGGAGTCAATCCATATCATATCTTGTCCTACAAAGAGATCACAGCCCTTCTGTTGCTCAAATGACACTGCTGAGCCCACACTTTTCTGGTGACAGTATCCACAGTAGAGTTCAAAGGTGCAGAACTGAGCTTACAGAAACCAAAGGCTGAAGCCCACATACCATGGGAACTCTACTGTCAGGTGAGAGTGACAGCACATCCAGATGGAACCTGGCCATAGCTCTAGCTATACTTACTGCCCCAACCCCCAAGCTCTTCATTTGCTTTATAATTCAGCAGTCAGAAACATGAGAACGGCAGGTATTAGAAGTATCTTCCATATCGAGTCTTCCGGGAATTTAGCAAATAGAATGGAACAAGAGTGTGGCTGATACTTCCTCCAGAAAGGGTTAGTGGTTCTGTCAAAGCAGAGCAGTTCTTTTCTCTTATTTGCTCTGTTTAATGTTGTCAGCTGACCCCGGTCCCAGTAGAAGCCAGGGTGGATGAAGAATTGTGCCAAATCAGGCACGAAGCCAACACAGCTGGGACTGAGTTATTTGTCATGGGCAGGACCCTCTATCAAGGCCTCCCTCTGCTTCTTTCAGGGAGGTCAACAAGGTGCATGGGACCCCAGGTAGGTGTTTGCTTCTGGAAGCTTCTAGTCCTTTCTGGAGGCTCCCATGAGGTTCTGCCTAAGCTCTTGGTATCCCATTGATCCTTTGGGCAGCCTTTGAATCGCAAAGAAAAAGAGATCATCAGTGTCTTATTTTCAGTCTATTTTATTTCCTCCCCTTTTAACTCAAAAGTTCAGTGTGGAACATGTCACCAGCTCTCCCCACCAGTCCAGATTCCCCTTAATAACATTAATGACAAAGCTGCCAGCTGCTGAAGGACTTATCATGACTAAAAATAAAGCATAACTGTATGTTCCCTGACATAGATTTCTAGTCCTGAAGCTGCTGCATGTCAGACCAGTGCTGTGTCTATCCCCCCACTGGTTCCATGGCTGCGTTCCTAATGTGCGCTCCGGGCAAATAACTGCCCTGTTATGGGAGAAGTGGCTATTCCGGCGCTAATGCTGATATCTAGTGTTCTGGGAGGAACCGTTTAGTTGCTTCCCTGCAGGGTCTCCCTTCACCTGCTGTTCTATTTTCCAGTCCACTTACAGCCTATGGCACTGACAGATACATCAGCACGTTCCGCTGCAACCAGGCACATCGGCAATCCAGGAGGTGGGCTCCCAGAGGTCCCTGGCATGGTGCATTAGGCAGTGGGCCAGCAGGTTCCCATCCAAGAAAGCTCCATCTCATTAGTTTCTCCCGGTACACCGAAATGCATGGTCATCTAGGTTACAGCAATCAGGGCAGAATTGCTTGCAGTTGTGATGGGAGATGCACTAGATTTCTGAGACTTTAGACAATGCTGTTCTGTGAACTGTGGCATTTTAAAGTAGTGCTATCGCAGGGCCAGCACGTGGGTTTATCTGGCTCCCAGGCTTTGGTTCTCGCTCCTTTGTTCTGAAGCTGAGAAATGCTTCCAGGTGTCAGTCTTAGATCATCAACAGACTCAAAGAAGCTCTTCTCTTAGCTTAACAGCAAAAACATAACATACTCTAGGAATAAGCAGAAAATATATTTGGCTCTGCTCTGAATCCTAGTAGGGGCTTTAAAAGTCAAATAGGATTTGAGAGCTGAGAAATCTTTTTATCTGTAAAGTTAACAAACAGGGTCTGAGACTAAGATGTTGAAATGTTCACAGTGTCCAGGCACATGTGGATGGGTAAGAGATAAATTGCTTCACAAGGTTATTATTGATCCTACATTCATTCAATTTTCAGTGGTCATTCATTTTCTTAATTGGAAGAAAGCTAAGGATCCAAATGGGTAGGTGACAGTCAGACTTCATGTTCATGAACCCAGTGATTGATTTCTGTGAAATCCTGGGTTGAGCTCCACATACAGAGAGTCTGCTAAATGTCAGTCTCTATGCTAGGTATGAGATTGGTCCTCGAAACTCACATCATTTCAGTTTAGTGAGAAAGATGATGGTGACATGCACAGAGGGCTCCATCAGCCCTAATTCTGGCCTGGGGTAATGGAGAGACTCTGGGGTGAAATGAGTCTTTATTCTCCAAGGCTCCTGGTTATGGGCTGGGAAGGCAATTCTCTGGAGGGCTATGACCTCTCCTACTGGTAGTAGATCACACACCCCACGCTTAGCCCAGTGCAGTGGAGCTGGGCACAAAGGCCTCTGGAAGTGAACTTCAAGCAACTTTTGAGATTTGGGGCCTGGCACTGGGCAGCAAAGTTCTGGGGGGGGGGACTGCTGGAAGGGATGGTAACTATTAAAAGACACGGAAAAGCCAATAGTCAGGATAAGACACCAACTGTGCTCCAATGAGCCTGTCTTCTTCCTGGGTAGAACTCCTGACTCTGAGGATACAAGTAAACATTTTAAAACCCCAAGGGCTCCATGCAATGGGTTAGAAAGCTTTTGCCTCTGAGCTTTTGTAACTTATGCAGGGCCTCAGTGGGGCCTGATGTATGACTGCAGGGTAGGGTCTGAGAACCTGGGTGCTGAGGATTCACTTCCTCACCTGCTTCAGTGCCAAGATAGCTTCCTTTTGCCTTTCCTCAGGATGGAATTCTGGCAGAATTACTCTTTGGGTGTGATTCCTCCCTCCTTATCCAGGGAGGAGGAGGGCTTAAGGGAAGGGCTTGGGTCCATACCTCACTTGTTGCACATGGCAAAAATGGACATCTTAACTGTCAGAGATAGCCACAAATCCTGGAGGCCTATTTTGTGTGTGTGTGTCCCTCTCCCCCAGTCTCCAATTGCAGCTGATAATTGAGAATCCTCCATTCTTCCCTTTGTCTAAGTTTGGTTCAGGTTTTACTCCTCTGCCTAGCAGGCCACAAGATAGCTGGCCTCATCCACCTGAGGGCCAGCACTTGCCTGCTAAACATGACCAACCAGGAACCCAGGCCCAAGCTCACTGTTAAAGAGCATCATCTATCTGGCTGTGGAAATTGGTTCAGGAAGGACCACTAAGACTCAAGGACATATTTTCCAGGGCATTTGAAGGAGAGAATTGTCTTTGTCTTAGGTAAGCAATGGACTTATCCATCATGTTACATATGGCAGGATTTCCTTCTTTTAAAAGGTTGAGTAATAATAGTCCTTCATATGTATATTCCATATTTTCTTTATCCACATCATTCAGACCCTTTAGGTTGTTTCCATGTCTTGGCTATTGTGAATAATACTGCTGTGAACAGGAGATGCAGATATGTCTTTAGGTCCTGATTTCATTTCTTTTTGGTAAATTCTCCAAAGTGGGATTACTGGATACTGTGGCAGTTCTATGCTAAGTGAACTATCCAGTCACACAAGGACAAATACTGCATGATTACACTTGCACAAGGCCTGGAAAATAGTCAAGATCACAGAAGCAGAGAGCAGAATGGTGGTTGCCAAGAGCTGTAAAGGGGAGGGGAACTTAGTCATTCAATGGGTAAAAAGTTTCTGTTTCACAAGATGAATAAATTGTAGAGATCCACTGTACCACATAGTGTCCATAGTTACCACTCTGGTATGGGCCACTTAAAAATTTGTTAGAGGGTAGATCATGTGTTAACTGTTCTTAGGAGAAAAAAAAAACAGAAAAGAAAGAAAGAGAAAGAAAGAAAGAAAGAAAGAAAGAAAGAAAGAAAGAAAGAAAGAAAGACCCAAGGGATGAGGGGCAAAGGGACAAAATTTCAGCGGTGACAGATCTGTTTATAACGTACATTATGGTGACAGTTTCACAGGTGTATGAATATGTCCAAACTCATCAAATTGTATTCATGCAGTATGCACCATTTTTTGTCTGTTTGTTTTGTGCATATCTAGAAAAGAAAACTGAGCCACAGGAACAGATGCTCATCCTCCCGGGACGACATCATGAAATAGTGTTGGGTCCAGAAAGTGCCCAGCCGCTGACAGGCAGGGGAAGGCAGAGCCAAGGGAACCACAGAGGGTGGGGCAAAGCCAGAGCTAAACCAGTCATAGGTTTTCCTGGTGCAGGTTTTCCTGATTTCATGGGCTTTCTGTTTCCTGCCCACAAAGTATCCTAAGGAAAATCACCCCCCAGATCCCACCCCATGCTGAGCCTGCTGGAGCTTCATGAAAGGTCGCACCACAGAGGCAACTTACCTGCCCCACTGCACCAGCCTGCTGTCCCTGCGCAGCCTCCACACCAGCCTGGAGGAGGGGCTGAAACACCCATGACCTCCAACTCTCATTCTGCCATTCTCTCACCCACCCACCTCATGGAAGTGTAGGCTGGCCTGTTGACCCCAACTCTTCATAATCTGTCCCCTTCTCTGTAGCATCACTTGCCTCCATTCTTCCTCCGGGGTCTCCCCACCCTCCAAGGCTGGGGATGGGGTTCATTCACTGCTCTTCCTGGAATCCCATCCTTGCTCAGCACTCGCAGGGTAACCGACCATCCCCGCCTCCTCTGGCCTGGGAGTGGTGCCTGGGCAAGGGGACTTCAGTGCTGAACCCAGGAAAGCACTTCCCTTCCCCACACTGGGATGGGTTGGTCACTCCACCCCCAGAATCCCTATTAGTAAGGGGACTTGACTGCCACTGTTATGGTTTGGATCTGAGGTGTCCCCCAAAAGCTCACGTATGAGGCAATGCAAGAAGGTTCAGAGGAGAAATGATTGGATTGTGAGAGTCTTAACCCAATCAGTGAATTCATCCCTAATGGTATTAACTGAGGCAGGTGGGGTGTGGCTGGAGGAAGTAGTTAATTGGGGGCATGGCTAGGGGGCATATATTTTGTATCTGGAACTGGAGTCTCTCTGCTTCATGTTCACCATGATATGAGCTGCTTCCCTCTGCCCCACTCTTCCGCCATGATGTTCTGCCTCACCTCAAGCCCCAAGGAATGGAGCCAGCCTTCTCTGGACTAAGACCTCTGAAACCATGAGCCCTCATATAAACTATTCCTCCTCTACAGTGGTGCTGGCCAGATTCTTTAGTCACAAGAGCCAAAAAGCTGACTAAAACAGCCCCCTTGTCTTTGTAAGCTGAGACAATGGCAGCCCTAATGTTCAAGAGCATGACTTTCTGATGCCCAGCCCCCCCACCCACTGCCTTTGAATTACTTATTTGTTTGTTTGTTTTTACTATACTATGCAGCTTCTTAATAACTGCCTGGCCAAGCTCTCAAAGTAATAAGAATGAAAAGAAAGAAATACTGCTGGGCCTCCAGGTCTATAGTTCCACAGCACAGATTCCACATCAGCAGATTCAAACAACCTACGGCAAAAACATTTGAAAAAAAAAATGGATCTGTACTGAAATTGTACAGACTTTTTTAGACTGTCATTATTCCCTAAACTATTTACATTGTATTTGGTTCAACTACTGAACCACATCCCCAGCCCTTCTTATATTTTATTTAGAGACAGGGTCTCACTAAGTTGTTTAGAGCCCTGCTAAGTTGCTGAAGCTGGCTTTGAACTTGTGATCCTCCTGCCTCAGCCTCTAGATTACAGGCATGCACCACCACATCTGTTGATATTGGAAGGAATCTGGATATGATGTATTGAAAGTACACAAAGAATGTGTTTAGATTATATGCAAACATTACACCATTTTATAGAGGAGTCTGCAGCTTCCGGAGCTGTTTGTATGGGGGGGTTCTGGCATTGAAGGATGACTCTATTTAGAAAGTCTTATATGTTGGAAGGTATTCAAAGCTCCGTATCAGAGACTTTTGTGTTGTTATAAATATAGTTATGATTTTAACCATCTTGCTAAACTTAACCATTTTCTGTTGTGCTAAGGAAAAAAAATACTACACATTGAAACTAGCCAGAGAACAGTGTGAATGCATTTCCAATCTGTGGGCCACTGGGTTGAGCACAGTGTTCTGTCCCACAGTTCTAATAGCAGAATGGTCACATCATACTAGGAAATGTCCTTTAACCCACCCCAAAACGTGTGCTGATGTGGGTGACCCATGTCTGAGACACAGGTCTATTGAAAAGTGCCAGTTCTGAGTCAAGAAAATATAAGGACATAAATCACATGTTGCTTTATGCAGAAATTGCCTGTTAAACTTTAATATCAACCACACAACCAGCCATCCTTTCTTCTTCCACGTTGCTGTGAGGAGAATATTCCTGCCTCCCAGTATGAGCTCCCTACCCTGGTAGGGGTTGGAGATTTGTTCTCCCATTCCCCAAAGCGATATAAAAATAGTAAAAGTAGTCAATGGTGATTGATTAATTTCAATAACATAAATAATGGTTGTAATTGCAACTGAAGGAGGAATGTTTTCCACTTTGATTAATCTGACCCTCTGGGCCACCATTAGCAGAGAGGTACATTAGAATGTGAATTAGGAAATAAATGCAGAGATGTAATGTGCCAGGTGTCCAGCTCTGTCTGGTCTTCCCTAGTGATGCCCTCTGCTCTCCTGACACTGTCTTTTGCAGTATAACCTGAAACATGCCTCTGTCACATTGGAAACATCCCTTTGTCTTCAAAATCTGCTTCTCTCTTGGAGCTATCACCGTGAGAGAAACATCCTGGCTGTTACTTTGAACATTGCTCTTGGCAATTTGAAAGCATTGCATGACCCTTGGTGGCTCAGTGAGTTGGCTAAGAGGTTGGATCATTATCCCCATTTTACAGATTACTAGGCAGAGACATTGAGAGGTTGGTAACGTCCCTAACCAGTTAGCAGGCTGGAGGCAATAATAGAAATAAATGTGTCCCTCCAATCCCACACTCCATCTGCATCTCTCACATGGACTACTGAGAGCACTCCAGGGCAGCCTCCCCTGCTGATTTGCTCTGTTTACTTCTTCCTCCTTATCCTGGGGTTCCCTGGTCCCTCACTATTGCTCTCTCCCTAGTCCCACCTATCAGACCAGGGCCTATGAAGAAAGCCACCGCTGCTTCTGATCCATCTCTGAAGTCTCATTTGAGTTCCAAGTTTCTTTTCTATTACAGCAGCAAGCCTTAAAGTCTGGGTAGCAGAGTCCTGGGGATGGAGACAGGAGCCACATCCTTCTGACTGTTGGTGTTCCTGCTTGGAAACGAGTCACTCTGTCCCTGTTCCCTGTGAAGACTGGGCCAAAGTACACAACTGCCAAGAAGTGGGGAAGCAGGCAAAATGTGTCCCCAGGGACCTGCTGCCCAGGTGCCTTCCCACCTGCTTTCTGAATTCCCTCAGAAAGCCTGGTCTCAGAGCTTTTTTTCTTTTTTTTTCCACCTGAAACTGATAGTGTACTTAGCATTCCCATCCAAGACTTTCACTAAAGGAATACGACTCTCAATTAGAATGTTCCAGAACATTCATCTGGAAATGGGTCCTTTGACCTTTGAAAATGGAAGAACAGCGGCTGTGATGGTGCATGCTTATAATCCCAGCAGCTCCGGAGCCTGAGGCAGGAGGATCAAGAGTTCAAAGCCAGCCTTAACAAAAGTGAGGTGCTAAGCAACTCAGTGAGACCCTGACTCTAAATAAAATACAAAAAAATAGGGCTGGAGATATGGCCCAGTGGTTGAGTGCCCCTGGATTCATTCCCCGGTACTAAAAAAAGAAAATAAAAAATAAGAAAAGAAAGGAAAGAAAATGGAAGAACAGACTGACTGACTGCTTGGGCTGGTAAGTAGGCAGGACCAGAGGGACGTTAGCCCTAGGGAACACTGCAGGAGCCTTCAGCTTCCTAGGCTGACCCTGATCCTAGTAATACTTTTCCAGAACTTCAAAACACTCTGGGCACATATTAGTGTGCTTTTTGTGACCAACATAGCTGATAAGAACAACGTAGAGGAGGACAAGTTTACTTTGGATGACTGCTTCAGAGGTTCAGTCCATGTCAGCTGACTCCGTTGCTCTGGGCTCAAGGTGGGGCAGAATATCATGGCAGGAGGGAGAAGTTGTAGTGTGGCTTCATTCACGGTGGCCAGGAAGCAGAGAGAAGAGGCTGCAGGAAATAGGAACCATCACATCACAGGGCACTCCCCCAGTGACCCACCTCCTTCAGTAACACCCCCCACCCCCCTACAGTTACTTCCCAGTTAGTCCATTCAAAGTAGGATGGGCTGATTGTGTTACAGCCCTCGAAATCCAATCATTCCACTTCCGAACATCTCTTAACCCACGAGATTTTGGGGGGATACCTCATATCCAAATTATAGTGGGGTCAATGTACCATCAAAATGAGCTGTTCAGTCCTTGTCTTTCTTCTCTGGGGGATGCTCTCCTAAAAGTCTTCAGTTCTTGAAAAGGTGGAAAATATGCAGCTTCTTCATCTATATCCAGAAATTGGAACCTCGGGATCTATTTTTAGAAGAATATAGAAGTCACTTGAAAGGAGGAAGGATCTTACTCTCATACAATTTTCTTTACATCCATCTAGTGGTACTGTTTAGTGGCACAGTCTCAATAGCTAAGCATGCTGATGTTTTATCAATGAAAAGGCATTAAAAATGTCCTTTTGAGCATTTGCTCAACATTTTGTACCTTATACACTGTGGCGCTAACCATCCCCCACCCAGTGCATCTCCTCACTTGGTTCCAGAGGGACTGAGTTATCCTGGGTGTTGCAAACAAGCTGGGCCTTGGAAAAGGCTTTCACAGTGATGCTGCGGCTCTGCAAAGGCTCTATCAGAATCATTTCTATCTTTCCGTGATGGAGATAAGACTTTCATACCATCTGTGCTCTGAGCTTTAGAGCCTACATTGAAACTTTTTTTTTTTTAAAACAATAAATCCCGACAATCCCTCTAATGTACGAGTCTATCTTCCTTTTTCTTGGACTGCATTTGTGGGTCCCTCGGCTCCCTGCTGGCTCTTTCTCTCTTTTGTCTTCCCTCTTTATTTCTCCCTCCCATTGTCAATTTTTTTTCTCTCTTAACCCATCCTAACATAGATAGGAAATTCCTTTAAACTTTGTTTTATTTCATATGCTTTTCTTCAGTTACAAAAGATGAAAGAGTATTTTTATTCCTCTATCTCAAAAACAACAACAACAGTAGAGACAGAGACGTCAGTTACGTTGCTCATTATCTGGGTCCCTGGATAGAGCTTCCCACAAGGAGCCAGTAGCTTTATAAAGTCAGCTGCTTGGTGTACATAGGAACATTTATTGATTACATCAAAAATAGGAGGGAGAGGCTCCGAATGTCTCAGACATTATTGTCTCCAGAAGGCATAGTGTTGGTGATGCAAGTGTTTGTGAGGGGTTTGCATGCTGATGTCTAAACACCTTTAAGAGTTCAGAGCACTTCTTCAAGGAGCAGGTACAGGGTTGAGCCGTCTGCTTTCCTGGCCCGAGTCCCTGGAAAATGCCTATTTCTTCATTGTTTCCCACTCAGCCAGGTTCCAGCTGGCACTTTGAATCCGTTTCATGACTCCTGCAGGCAAAACTAGACAAAAATTACACTCTCCCCCACTCACACATAGACTTATATTCTGTCATGGTTTTTAAAAACTAAATGAGAGCCTGGAGTTGTAGTTCAATGGTAGAGAGAGCACTTGCCTCTCACATGTGAGGCCCTGGTTTTGATCCTCAGCACCAGGTAAAAATAAATAAGTAAACGAAATAAAGATATCGTGTCCATCTACAACTAAGAAAAAAAAAAAAACCTGAATTAAATGAGACAATGTGGACTGTTCCTTCATGTCCAAGAGTTATCTTGACCATCCCAGGTCCCTCTCACAATTATTTACTTCTGCTCTGAGATAGGGTATAAGGTCAACAATTGTTATGATATCCCCTTGAGAGAATAATGGATTTTTTAGTATTCTCAAAAGATAGTAAATTGCCTGGAAAAGTTATCAAAGCCTGAAGCTACATTCGGAGGTTTGTACACAGTATTTGTACTGGTAAACAAAAACTTTAAGCAAAATATAATTATTCAAATTTGTTAAATATGACATAGAAGACAAATGAAATCTTTTCAAGAATGAAAACCGAAAGACCACTAATTGGGTAATTTTTGGTCTTTTAAAAAGAAACGTAATTTTAAGTATGTCAGAATGCATAATTCATCTTAAATTTAAAATGATTCAAAATGATTTCTTTCAAGAACTAATAATCATATATTTGCCTCATTCTGTGGGCAGAATGACCATGGCCAATGACCAACAATGGGAGCGCCATTCTAGCCATCAGCCCCATTTCTCCTGTTGTAACAATGCAGAGAAAGTGCTAGATGGCTTTCTGCTGCATGGACCAAATTCCCACCAACCAGGGGGAAACGCCTATAGCCTTGACAGCTTTTTTTTTTCCTGTTATCAAGCCAACAAAAGACAATTTTTCAAGATCACACTTATCTATGCTTCAGATTTCATGTGTCAAATTGCAGTAATTTCTTAGCAGAGTGAAAAATATTCACTGCTGAAAAATAGCATTTTTTCCCTTTCTAGGCAATCACTAAACTTTAAATAGCCATTGGTGAATAGCCTCCTTCCCCATTCTCCTGTCAAATTAAAAAAAAACACACACATACAACTTCAACTAGCAGGAAATATGACAACATACACTGCATTTAAAGTCAAGCCAAGAGAATCTTGAGGTTGTGTATTTCATTCTGCCCAGGGCTAAGGAAAATACCTTTGCAAATAAAAATGTCATCAATAAACAGAACATTTTCTCTCTCTTTTCCAATAAGCTAACATCTTGGGGAAGGGATTTTTTTCCTACTAAAGTTATGGTATATTAAAAAGATATAAGGAGGGGATTTTTTAAGGGAAAACATTACAGTGAAATGACACTCAATTCTTCATAGCACAGTATTGCTTTCAGATAGTTTAGAAGAATAAGATTCCCTTCTACACTCCCATTTCTAAAGTTGCTACAACCAGGAATCCTAAACAATGCACATTTTTTTTTCCAGGAGTTGACAACTTTCCTAGTGGCTTCCAGAATTCCTTGTTGCAACCAGGTACCATATTTCCTGCCTGAAAAAATAGTTTCCATTTGTCACCTCCACTTGTCCAGGCAAGGGGTTCTGATCTAAGGAATTGATCTAAGAATCCCAGGTTTGTTGCATGGTGACTGAAATGTTTTTCTCCTGAGCAACATGGTCAACATCACTCTGAGAAGTGAACTGAGAGCAAAGGACATTCCTTGTTGGCTGTGGGAGCATGACCCTGACCATGACAGGAAGAAGGAGGAAGCAGCAGCTCAGCCTGCTTAGGATGAGAGCTCATTCGTCCAGTGATTGAGGTTTGGGAGGAGCAGGACACTTCCTGATCATCTGGAAAATGTTCTTGCTCAACTCTTTTGGAGTATCTTCCAGATCAAAGTTTACCAAATGCTAATGTGCACAAAATCACCCAAGGATCTTGTTAAAATGCAGACTCTAATTCTATAGGTCTGGGGCTGGGTTTAATCATCTGTAGGTTTCTGGATGACACTGATGCTGTTGCTCTTGGACAAGTACTAGAGATTTGAATCCTGCAAGGCACTACCCAATGTGTGACCCTCAATCATTGGCATCACCCAGTTGCTGGTGAGAATGCAAATTAGCAAACTGCACCCAGCTCTAGCCAATCAGAATCTCCACATGTGGGGCCCACCAAGCTGTGTCCCCAGAAGCATCTTTCTCATATACTAGCTTGAGGGGCATGCAGAATCTCCAGGATCTACCCCAGGTATTCTGAACCTAAATCTGCCTTTTAACAAGATCACCAGGTGATTGGTCTACCTTAAAGTCTGAGAAGCACTGCTGTAGAAGACTGTTCCAGAAGAGTGATGATAACTCTGCACATTTAAGGGATGGATAGCATACCTGAGGGGATCCGCCTGCATCTGGACTGCTTAGAGCCACCCACCATCATCCCGTAAAGTTAAATCCCAGAGGCCCACCTGCTGGCCCACAGACCCCACCCACCACAGCTTTCATCAACATCAGCATTCAGCTCATCAGGCCCTTTGCTCTGACATTTTTTCTTTTTTACTTGATTAGAAAAGTAACATATATCTTTTGGGGGAAATTAAGGTGTAAAGGAGAAAAGAACAGTTCCCTCATAATTCCACCTCTAAGAGAGAACCACTATTTATATTTTGGTATATTTTATTCTAGTCTTTTCTTTTATGCATTGTTAGAATTACACTTTTTCCCCCATTTGATCTTGTTTTAGGTTTTAAAAACACTGCATAAACATAATTTTAATTCCTTAAATAGTAGACCCTAATAAACATTTTTTGTACTAATGTTAGACATTGGGTCATTTAAAATTTTCTTTCTATACATGCAAGACACATCTTTATATTCATTTCTTATTTCCTTTGGATAGACTCCTACAAGTGTAATTACAGTAATTACTGGGCTAAATGATTTTAATATTTGTAAGGCTTTTGTTATCTATTGCCAAATTGCTTTTCAAAAAGTTTTAGGTAGTAGGAATTCTCACTTATATATCAAGTTCCCCCTGGCCCTCACTAGCTTTGAGAACTACTGTTTTCAGATATTTGCTAATGTGATAAAAAATGGTATGTTGTGTGTTTCCTTTGTTGCTTTATGTGGTGATGCACATCTGTTCATTTGTGTAGCTATTCATTTGTGTAGGAATGAAACTTGTAAGAGTTACATGTTCCAAGACAATGTGACTTTTTTTTCCCAAGCCTGCTCCTCTGCCTGTGTGCATGCAGTGGCCATGGTCCTGCAGGATGCCTCAGCCCTCCAGAGCATGCCCTTGGGCAGTCTAAGCTCATCCCAGGCCAGCACTCTCCTGAACCAGGCCCACATCTAGATCTGACCCCTGGTCACAGGCAATTAATTCCCCAGTCCAACTCACTGCTCACTTACATTTAGTGTCAGAAGGATTTATAATAATCCCATAAGTTGTGTGCATGGGTGTGTACCAGCGTGTGCAAGATGTCTTTCTTCCTAGAAGTACAGCCTCCTAACAGGGTGAGGAAACCTTGGAAGGAGAAAGGGCTTGACCTCAGCTCACTTATCTGTTGGTTACATGACCTCATATAGCATCCACCTGCCCAAGTCTATGAGCATCCCCAGGGACCAAGGTCTCTCTGTTGGTTTTTCATGAAACCTCTCACTAAATTTGAGAGAGGGAAGAATTTCCTTCTCTCTCTCCTGATGCCAGTAACATTTCTCTATAGGAATCCTTTCCTCTAATCTTTACATTTCAATGATTTCTACCCTTGGAAGAGGGCATGGAGCTGCACGACTTAATATTTTTCTCCTAATTTCTATTGAAATAGGAGGTTACCATGATGGAAACTCATTTTAAATTCATGTTACACAAGATTATTATCTAGTTGATTGATAAATTATTCTAAAACTATATTTTTAGATTTTCTATTTGTCCTTGTCTCTAAATGTCGACGTTCCCTCCCTCCCTTTGACTGTTGCTTGGGTCCTCAGGGCTGGCCCTAGCCTACCTCTTCCTTAGCAAATAAGCAGCTGTCACAAGATGACTTGTACAGGTCTCTGCTTTGGGCCTGAGGAGGACAAGGAGTATGGGATAGGGAAGCTGGCTTAGGATAATGAACAATTGAGGAAGAGAATCTACTTGTCTGAGAGTAACAGCTGGAAAGATGGAGAAGTCACGGGTCATCCTGTCTAAATAACAGTCACCTAGGAGAGGAACTCAATAGCAGAGCTTCTTCCTGGTGTGAAAGATCATTAGAAATAAGTAGAAATGACAGCTGGTGTTGCAAGTCCTGCTACTCAATCTACGAGGCATTCGTCTGAGACCACCAGGATCTAATGGTGGTGAGGTCTATTTGGCTGCCACTACACCAGGAAGAAGATCATCATACATACATCAGCAGCAACCTCATTAATGTCTTCAGTCTTCTCTATACATGCCCAGGGACAGGAGGGATGTCTTAGTCCCCTTTCTGTTGCTATAACAACGTGCCCAAAGACAGGTAATTTAGAAAGAACAGAAGTAGATTTAGGTTACGGTTCTGGAGCCTGGGAAGTCAAAGAACATGGCACTGGTATTATAATTTGGCAGTGGATATCACATGATAAAACAGAGTAAGCATGCTAGTCTCCTTCTCCTTCTCCTTCTTCTTCTTCTGAAAACACTAATGCCTTCACCAGGGCCCTGCCCTCATGACTTAATCTAATCTGGATTGACTCCCAGTGGCTCCACCTCCATATACCATTAACACATAAATTTTAGGATTAAGTTTCAACATGAATCTAAGAGGATAGATTCAAACTGAAACAAGGTGGGGCTTCTGGACTTTTATGAAGGATATAGGGAGGCAAAGCTTTCTAGGGGCAGCAGAGCACTTGATTACCTTGATCCAGTTGAGGGTTTGCTTTGTTCTCTGTTCCCAAAAGGACATCAGATGTCTGCATTTATAATCATATCAGAAGGCTGTGAGGAAAACCCTCTCTCCACAAACTTCTTCAACAGCAAACATAAACAGCTCCCTTTCGTAGCCACGGACATGAAAGACAAGTAAGTCCAAATAAGATGTTCAGAACCATCCCACTTGTGGACACCATCTAAAAATAAAACAAAGAAACTCTTAATGGAAAGTAGGTTGGGTTACTGGGCAGATTGTTTTGGTCACTGCACACAAATTTCTTTCTTCACAGAAAGCAACTTTTCATCAAAATAAAGAAGATTCGTGAGGCTGAGGCTGTGGCTTAGTGGTCTAGTGCTTGCCTGGCCTGGGGCCCTGGGTTCGACGTTCAGCATTACATAAGGATAAACAAATAAAATAAGGGCATTCTGTCCATCTACAATTATAATTTTTTAAAAATTTTAAAAAGATTTGAATGAACTAATAAGAGTGAACTTTGAGCCCTCTTAGTGGCTGGGTAAGTTAGCTTTGGGTCATTGTGATCAAAATACCCAACATGAACAACTTAGGGGAAAAAGAGTCTACTTAGGGCTCAGAGTTTCAGAGGTTTCATCCATGGTGGGTGTGATGGAGGAGAGCTGCTCACCTCATGACAGCTGGGGAGAGAGAAAGAGAAAGAGAAAAAGGGGCCACAGGGCAAATAAATCCTCTCAGGGCACATCCCTGGTGATCTACCTCTTCCAGCCAGTTACCATTCAGTCCATTCAGATTAGGGTGGGCTGCCTGGGTTGTAGCTCTGACAGTCCAGTCACTTTATCTCTGATCATTCCTGCACGAACACCACAGCTTTGAGTGGACATCTCACACCCAAACTCTAACACTGGCTAAAGCATACCAGAACAGGATTTTTGCAGATATAGATTTCCTGCAGAAACCATCTTACAGTATAAAGAAAAGAGTTTCCCTACAGTTATGTTTTTGTCTTTATACAATTTTCCAACACAGATCAGAGAAGGTCATCTTCTTTGTGTGTCACATATTGTCAAATTCATGCTTGACGGAGATCATTATCCAAAGTATATGTATGAAGACACGAATGGTGTGAATATACTTTGTGTACAACCAGAGATATGAAAAATGGTGCTCTATATGTGTAATATGAATTGTACTGCATTCTGCTGTCATATATAACAAATTAGAATAATAAAACAAAATTTTAAAATGTATCTCAGAGGTAAAAAACAAACAAAAAAGTCAACTTGATAATTCATTCTACAGATTTTCCAGAGAATAAAATGAATTGACCATTTTCTTGAATCAAATGTTTGTTTTTACATTTGGATTATTAATAAAGTTTTAGTGTCCTGGTGTTTTAAGAAAAAGAATTATAATTATTTGTCATCTCTATGAATTCTCTCTCAACAAACAGTGATACTCAACACAGAATTATATTAGAATAATAGTAATATAAACAAAGATAAAAGATTTGTAGATTATCAAGTCATGGAAACCACCATCTTCAAAAAGTATTCTGCATGAAGGAGGTGTATGGCCTTTCATGAAAAGCAGAGAGCCCTAGCTGAGAAATCAAACTGACTACAGCCCCATCCATAGAAGGCAAGTCCAAATTCATCCATAACCGGATGGTCCAGAGGGACTCTGACTGGAGATGACCATGGCAAACAGCAGATAAAGGAAGGCAGAGAAAACCCTAACACTGTATGTTATGTCTTTCATGACGGCAGCAACCCTATGTCTATTTATAACAATTGACAGAAGGGATTTAAAAAGACCAAAAGTTCACCTTGAATTTTTATGTGACAAGTGGACAAATTTCACCTGTGCAATAGAGAAATACTTATTGCAGGAAGAACAAAGGAACTTGGGGACAAGACATCCAGAGGCAAGTTATCACATCAGATGTGATGTGTATTTGCATTTGGGCCAAATTTCATTCCAAATCCCAGAGGTTTTACACAAACAGACTGGATTGTTCAAACACCTGAAGAAAGTCTGAAGATAGTCACTCTCACAGTCTCTCTGGAACCTTGGAGTAGGAAAAGTGAATTTTTGGGCCTCAAAGCCAGCATCATTCCAGAGAGAGAATTGTTTTTTATTTAAAAAAATATATATATGAATTGTTTTTGATTATATATATATATATATATATATATATATATATATATATAATATATATAATATATATATTAGTTGTAGTTGGACACAATACCTTTATTTTATTTGTTTATTTGTTTGTTTTTACGTGGTGCTGAGGATCAAACCTAAGGCCTTGCACATGCAAGGCAAATGCTCTAACAGTGAGCCACAACCCAGCCCTATTTTTTATTTTGTATTGTTTTTTAAACCCCATTTTGTACACTCTGGTTTGCTGTTCTCACAGAAACCATGGTAACCTAACATCATGGCCATTTCCTGTTTGTTTTTCCAGGGCCACTTTTGCTCAGTGAAGGCAGAAAATGCCAATGTATGTACTTTGGCACTGCGAATGGTCCTAGATCTGGTCAATGAAACGAAGGGGAAGTCTGTGATGGGAGAGCTTGGTGTTCTACTCCAAGGGCCACTCCTTCCTCCCACCTTTCACGTGCCTGGGCTAGAGTGGTCTTCTGTGAACACGAGGCAACACTCATGAAGACAAAAAGAAACTAAAATTTACAGCCAAGAGACAGAAAAAGCCCCAAGTCCCCATGACACCTTAGGGCTGTGGAGCCCACCCCAGAGCTTTGTTTTGAACCTTCTTTTTCATATGTGTCCTGGTGTTTTTTTTAAAAAAGAATTATAATTACTTGTAATCTTTATGAATTCTCTCTCACCAAACATTCCTCTTGAACTAACTGTTCATTGGGATCTCTGTTGCTTTTGGCCAAGCATATCCTATTTAACTCTATTATTGATGCTCTTAATTTGTGATCTTCACTTTGTACAGGCGTATGTGTTTTCCTACACATAGAGAAGTGTGTAGAAAGACAGAAATCAAGACAATAATTTTGATTATATTGGAGGTACAGAGGGAACATTGAAGGAGAAGAGAAAAAAAAATTAAACAATTAAAAGTAAAATTTAATTAAAGTCTTTAAAAATTATAACTGTGGCCAGCCATGGTGGCACATGCCTTATTTCCAACTATTTGGGAGGCTAACACAGGAGGATTCTAAGTTAAAGGCCAGACTTAGTAATTTAATGAAAACCTGCCTCAAAGTAAAAAAATAAAAAATAAAGGAAGGGCTTGGGGTGTAAAAATATTAAAAAAAAGAACTTTAAAAGAATATAAATTTATATATATATATATATATATATATATATATTTCATTAACACTTTATAATGACAAATATTTGAAAATAATTTTCAGCTGAAGAAGTTTGATACTGTAAAAAATGAAAATCTCTGAAGCTATTGGTAAATGTTGAAGTATGTATGTTGGTAAAGGTACATGTATATATATATGTGTGTGTTATACAGTTTGCCCTCTGAAACTTTGGCTTTCTATTCTGTGGATTCAACCAACTGTAGATCACATATATTTGGGGAAAAAATGCATCCGTAGTGAATATCTACAATTTTTTATCATTATTCCTAAATGACACAGTATGGCATCTATTTATTTACACAGCACTTACACTGTATTAGGTACTATAAGTAATCTAGAGATGATGGAAAGTATACAAAAGAATGTGTGTAGTTCATATGCAAATACTCTGCCATTTTATTTGAGACTGGGGCATCCACAGAGTTTAGTATTGCAGGTGTGTCCAAGAACCAATTCCCTGAGGATACTAAGGAAACAGCTCCATGTGAGTGTGTGTGTGTGTGTGCGTGTAAAATGTAAATATAGCAGGATTCCATCTATTTTTATGTCTCTACACATGAAAAGCAGCCTGATTGGATGGACGGGTACTAAAATGATAACAGCATTTAGCATTCAGTCTTGGTCAAGGTATTATGTGTTGTTTTCTATAACCCATAATATAATGGTTTTTTAAATATCCTGGTTTTCTACATTAGCCCCTTTTACCTGCATAATATAAGGAAGTTAGGGAGAAAAAATAAAAGATTATCTCCAGGAGAAAGCCTGACCCTCCAGTGGGGTCAGAGAACCACAGCTCAGTGCAGAATTAAGTTAGAGAGGAAAGAGGGTCTCATGGGAAGCTTCCAGTTCTGGAGACGTGATCTCTGGTTAGCAGAAAGGGCTTGTGCCAAGACCCCATCTCTTCAGTGCCTGCCTGTGAAGGATGATGATGGGATTAATCAGATTTCAAAATTGCCTGGAAAAATTCTATTAGTTCCTTAGAGATATATGGGATATAAATTTAAGGTGTTATTACATTATTATGGGTTTTGCCATCTTGGTTGGGCGGCAAAATCAAGACTATCAAATATTACAGATCTCGTATTCTATTTTTACTGAGTACTGGTGAATAAATTTAAATGGGAGAGACTGAGACATAAGATGACCTCTTTTCTACCAATTGTAACGAAAATTCAGCTCTACACTCTGAGAACTGTGGATCTTTTTCCAAGAGGAAAAAAAAATGTCTTAGAAATTTAGATTCCTGTATAAGGGCTTCTGCAAAGGTTGTAAGAATAACCTCTTTACAGAGCTGATCCCTCCTTGGTAAGTTTTATTGAATGAAATTTAATGAGAACTAGTTTTTAGCTGAAGTAGATTTCTCCCCCGTCCCTCTCCATTGGGTGTAAGTACATATCTGTCTTTTTCTCATCTATTTCAAAACATGATTTTAAAATATTGAAGTAATATCGCTTTTCCTTTAAAGATGCTTGTTTCAAGTGAGAACTTAAGGTGTTTTTTTTTTTCTCCCAGCATTTAATCTGTAATTTTGTAGGTTACTCTCATTTGCAGATTTTAGAAAGTGCCTTTTATTCTTCTCGAAGTGTTAAAGCAATTTAGATTAATGGGCCTTGGACTCTTTGATACCCGATTTAAGGCATTTCAAAATCTGGAGAAGACTATACCCTTTCATATGTGATAAGTAAAAATCTTGGCAGATGAAAGCCTTTTTTTTTTTCCTTTTTGTTTTTTGCACAAAAGAAATCTTCAGAGCCACAGAAAAACTGCAGAGGAGAGAGAAAAGAGCTTCCATATTGCAGATTTCCTTTTCTCCCTCCCCTGGCAATCTTACACTTTGCAGTTTTCTTGGAGGAAATGGGAGAGGAGGCAGAGAAGCCCGCACCACACGCAGGACAAAGGAGGCTAGACTGCCCCTCATGGTGATCTACACACACTGAACTTTGTACCTAATGGTTACCACTTTGGTTCCCCAAATGACATGTTTATAGAGCCTCATATTCCGTCTCATACTTCATCCATCCATCAGCTCAGGTAGACTCTGTGAGGAATCATATTCTCTAATAAGGACAATGATCCAGGCGCCTCTGGGGAAGGTTGACTGTGTCCTCCAGTGGTGCTCACACCTGTGGAGACCAGCCTTGGTGGCCATGGTTCGAGCTCCAATCCCTGGCACATCTCCACATGCTCCATGTGGACAGAGACGCAGAATTTACTAGTGATCCTTGCTCTAGAAAGGAAGTTAAGGGAGATCTCAGGAGAATAAAAGCATAGTTTAAGCTTGGGTGTGTGTGTGTGTGTGTGTGTGTGTGTGTGTGAATGTGCGTGCATGTGTGCTTACTTGGGCCCATTTATAGGTAGAAAGGATGCTTTTTAGGGATGTGGAGAAAAACAGCTGAAGAAGTAACACAGTGTTTCCCTACCCTTGGTCAGTTTCAAATCTTTTTCTTCTCTTTGAGATTAATGCCAGGATGTAGGTAAATTACAATTTGGTGCCTAAATGAGGGGATAAAAGATACAATTAAAAACTAACAACCCACAGATAAAAGATCAAAATTAACAAAGATAATCACTAAAACAGAAATTTAAACTTTCCTAAGAACCAAAAGAAAATTATAAACCACACAGTAAAGGAAACATGTGAAAAAAGAAATCAGTATCAACATAACGTGGTGTTTTTCACAAAATAATATGTAATAGTTGATACCAAATTTCCGGCTTCTAAGAACTATGAAAGAATGAGTTCCCATTGTTTTAATTACCCAGCTTGTAGTACTCTGTGACAGGAGCCATCAGAAACTGATAAGATAATTAATGATCAATAAATCAATATCTATTTTAAGAGGAACAAAATAGAGAAATCACTAGCTAACCTAGAAAGGAAAGATAAAATGAGAGGCATAGAAAGCACAAATATATAAACTAAGAAATGGCAAATGGGAAATAACCTGGCACAGAAGAAACTAAAATACCATGAGATTCCAGGCTTCTCTGCAATTATATTTGAAAAGTTAGTTGAATGGATAATTTTCTAAAGAAACACAATTTACAAAAGTTGATCCTATTAGAAAATACAGAAACAGACTGATTTCTGTAGCAGAAAGAGAGAAAGCTGTCCAGGAACTGTTGCACAAAAATAAATAAATAAATAAATAATGGGGGGGAGGGGGAAAGAAAGACAGAAAAGAAGGAATCAGATCTGTATGGCTCCCTAGGACCATTCTGCCAAATCTTCAAAGGCTGAATATTCCCAAATTTTCTTAATTGTCTTAACAAATGCCTGTGAGCAATAAAAAAGGACGACTTCCTAATTCACTTTATGAAACAAATATAACATTGACATTTTAAACATTCAAAAGTGAGAAAATAAAAGATATCATTTAAAAATATTGTTGCACATTTTCTAGGTAAACTATCATTCCAAATCATGTACCATATTTAAACAAGTGAGATGAAATGGGGTTTATTTCAGGAAAGCAAGTTTGATTCCATATTAAAAAATCCATTAATGGAATATACATGCTAATAAATTTAAGGAGAAAATCCATATAACAATTATAGATGCTGCAAAATCAATATCTATTCTTGATTTATTTTTTTAACACACACACACACACACACACCAAATTGTGTTCTTGATCCTAAAGTTAGTATTTTACATGAAGGAAAATTAGAGAAATTTCCACCAACAGAAAGAATATTTCAAGGAAGTTCACAATATATATTACTCTTCAACAATGAAGTGGACCTATTAGCCCATACTACTACACAAGGGAAATAAATGAAAAGCAGATGAACTGAAAAAGAAGTAAAGTTATCTCTATTTTCAGATAATACATAAAATTCCTAAAAAGCCTTAGAGAATCAATACTAACAATAATCAAATGATAAACAAAAGCTCCTTAAAGTAGTAGAATATGAAACTAACATACAGAGGTAAAGTCTTCATTAACTAGTTAGAAGGAATATGGCAGATAAGACTATTTGCAATAAAAACAAAGATAAAATACCTCCGAGTAGACCTAAGAAGAAAATCTAAAAACTCTTGAAAGGCACAAACTTGGGCTTGAGAGGGAAAGAAAGAGAGATTGAAAATAAAGTGACAGGCAAATGTTAACTTCAGGGGAATAGAGATTAAGAGTTGTATTTGTCAGTTTTCCATTATAGCAACAAATGCCTGAGATAAACAAATTTAAAAAGAGGAAAGGTTTATTTTGGCTCAGTATGGAGGGTTTCATCCTGATTAGTTGGCCCCACTGCATTTGGGTGAGGCAGCACATCATGGTGGGAGCATGTGGCAGAGGGGAGGATGGTGGATGAGCTGCCTAAGGGGGCTGCCACCAGTTCTAATGGCCCCTGAGACCTTGTAGTGAACTGAGACCTTGAATAGTGGCCTCTTTCTCCAGTTAGCCCTTTGCCAGGTTAGGTCAACCTGATTTGAAAGATGACCCTCGAGATTCCCATCTCTGGTTATCCAATCAAGAATGAATGTAGGTTCTGCTCTAATGGAATGCTAGGATGGAATTAAATGACTCATCAGTTGACTTTAAAATAGGGAGGTTTTCCTGGATTTTTCAGATGGGCCCAATCTGATCACTTGGGTCTTTAAAAGTAGAGAGAGTTCTCTGGTTGGAGTCAAGAGAGATTTGGTGAAAGAAGAAAGAAGAGAGAAGGTTGAGATCTGGATCAGAAATGTTGACAGGTTTTGATTTGCAGATGCTGGCTTTGAAAGACCTGAGGCCAGGCAATGCAAATGACCTCTAGACTCTAAGAACAATCCTTTCCTTGCCAAGAGCCAGCAAAGAAACAACTCTGCTACCTCATAGAACCAAACTAGTTAACAGCCCCAACTATTGTGGAAATGGTTTCTTCCTTAGAGCCTCCCAGGTAAGGTGAAGGCCCTGCTGATACCTTGATTTTGGCCTCGGGAGGCCCTGAGCAGAGAACCAGCTGAACCACACTGTGTCTGCATTTTGCAACCACAGGAACTGTAAAGAAAAAATGGGGGTTGTTTGAAGTTACTAAGTTTGTGGTAATTTATTATAGCAGCAATAGGAGGAAAACAAAACAAAATAAAACTAAACTAAAGTGCTGGCGTAGGATCCAGCAAGCAATCCTGTTGCTCCTCCCTCATATCTGAAGGGTAGTTAGGATAGTGCTGGACTGGGAGTGAGGGCTCATCAGATATTAACTATGAATGTTGTTATGATGTGAAAACACAGAGAACTCCTGTACCCCATGTGAGATCTCCAAGCTGCCACTTTTCAGTCTGTAGACCCACACTAAGCCCACTTTCTCAGCTCTTCCTATCAAGATTACGAATCCAACACTACTTTACCAGTTGGTCAGAAAAATATTCCCAATGTCCCTATGTGCATGGCCTGGATGGCAGATGAGCAGAGGAGCAGGGGAGACACCCTTGAAAGTGGGGTTACTCAAACCTGAGGCCATTCTAAGTCTCTGGGGCTCTATATCTGCCAACTAAACTGTGGCTTTTAAATTTTTTAAATATCATTTTAATTTTTATGTATTCAAAATTGGGTTAGGGTAATATATTCTCTAGAACATGGCAGAGGTGCATACATCTTATGATTGTCCAAAGTTCATAGGTTAACCTGCATCAAGGACATTGTTAAGGGTCTCTTCAGCTGCTGTGAGCAATGCCAGTCCCCCAACTTGTATGAACTCTGCAGAATTTGGGGTGGAGTTCACTCACAGGCCTTCAGATTCTCAGGCCTCAGTTTTCTCACCTACTGAACAGGTGGAGGAGTAAAATTAAAAGGCTAAAAACTTTTTTGACCTTTAAACACTGGAGATTTCTGTGCTTGGCCAAAGTGTCAGATCCTGTCCTCTACATCTTAATTGGTTACCAAGTCTGTTTCTGATGTGAATTTGGGTCTGTTTCTGGTGTGGCCACCCCCAACTCCTTGCCCATTTATAAAATCTTTCTTTATTCCTTTTTTTTTTTTTGTGAGCAAACAGATAAATTTTCGTGGCCTAAGGAAGAATGCTGATCCCAAATCCGAAGTTCTGATGGTGGATTTCTGAGGTCTCCCCCAGTCACAGATGTATGATTTATTCATTCTGGTTTTAAATGACCAACTGCTGATGCCAAAATATGTTTCAGAAAGATTGAGGACTCTTGATAGATTTAATGCTGAGTTTAATATCTAAATCTAGCTCTATAAAGCCCATTCATGTGTTTTTAATATAACCATTTTTCTAACTGAATTTATATAAACACATGTCATATATGGGCCATATGGTCAACAGATATTATTGGCATGTAGGCATCAATTCTTTCTTTTTTTTTGGTAATATTTTTTAGTGTTGAGGTGTTGAGGACCCTTATTTTCTCTTATTTATTTATATTTGGTGCTGAGAATTGAACTGAGTGCCTCACACATGCTAGGCAAGTGCTCTACCACTGAGCCACAGCCCCAGTCCAGGCATCAGTTTTTAATTGCCCTAAAGTATTGCTGTCACACTCGGCTGGTAAGCCCAGCGCCCAGGCAGGGTTACTTTCAAACCAGTTCAGCTGACAGCTAACTTTAGAAGGCTAGGCACAAAGGGTTCTTGGCTTCAGAACAAAGGACTCCTGTGAAAAGTAGGTACCACATAGAGGGATTTGAAAATTTAATATAAAGACTTATTAACTAATATAGGGAATTGGCATAATGAGCAACTAGCAAGTGAGAAGTAAAGAGAACTCTGAAGATCTCAGGAATCATAGACAGGAAGCAGCTACCACCCAAGGGCTGAGGCAGAACAACTAAGGAAGTGGCTGGTCACTGCTCAAGACCTGGACCTCATGGGAGAGTGAAGGGTAGTGACTCACTGGTGGACAGAGAAAGGAGCATAGGCCACCCCAGGAGAACGTGATGGAAGACTGCCCTCTGAGCATGAAGAAGTAAGTCATCCACAAAGAGGAGACAAGTCTTAGAACTTGCGGGTGAGAACGACTCCTGTTGGTCATTGGATAGGACAGAGGCTAGTGTTGGAAAGATGATATGTTATGGGAGCCTCAGGAGAGATCCAGCCCAGAGACAGAACATTCCTGCCAACAATATTCCAGTGTCTTCTCTTGGCAAGGGGTAACACTGTGCTAGTTGGCAAAGGAAGAATATTTACAGGGCCCCTACTACGTTTGGTTTTTTTTTTTTTTTTTTTTTTTTTTTTTTTTCAGAGCAGGCAATGAAACTGTTTGGAACTGAGAGGAAATAAATCAAAACCAGCATGACTAATTTAATAGAATTCCCTTAAGTCAAGAAAAATGAGGTTATGAGAAAGGTAGAAGCATATTTTCTTTCCTCTTTCCTCCAGGACCAACACCAATAAGGATCAAGGCTGCCATGTAGGACCACCCTGCCCAAGAACCCGGTAACTCCAGGGGATTTATTCACAGGGCTCTTATTGTGAATGGCACTCTATGTTGTACTCGACGTCAGTCCTAATTTGGAGAGGGAAGTTGTATATTTCTGGTAATTGTTCCTGAGATGGGAGAGAGTTACTGGCAGAGTTAAATATTGAGAGTTGATATTGCTAAACACAGAGACCTGTGTTTAGCAATATCAGGTCATAGTTATGATGACACGGGCAGCCTAACCCACCTGTTGTTTGCAACCTAAAACATTCTAACTGATCCAGGATGAAAAACACTCAGTAAGTACTTAACACATGGAAGTGGTTGTTGTCAACTGTAGTGTTTAAATATTATAATGGAAATGAGTGTGAGGTCTCCCTCCCTCTTTCCCTCTCTCTTGTACTCGTCTCCTAACGTTCTGGCAGAAAATGACAGCTACTCAAAGAGAACCATTTCTATAGCATGTTGCTCTGTGCCCTGTTCTAGAATCATCACCATGTCTCCACTGTACCAGCCAAAGCATTGACATTTCCATATCTGGAGTAAGTAATTCAAGAAAAATCCTGTTAATAATATAAAAAAAACTTGATCCCAAACAACATATCTCCCTTTGTTCCCTTCATTAATTAAGTTGGCAGAATTAGGAAGTCTGCTGCTCCTCCCTAGAGCCAACAATCCCAGGCTCCTTGCAGACTCCAAAATGGCCACCAAGTGCCCTGCTGTGTGCACAGCAGCCTGGGCCTTATGTTCTACAGGGAGAAAATGTCAAGCCTCTTCAATCTTCCCGGCAAAGTGAGGATTCGAAAAAGCGGAGGCTCAGGACCTACTCCCTGAGCCTTCCTCGTCAGAAATCCATTCATCTCTGTGTGTAGGAAGGCGAGAACAGGCATGGGCTTCCTCTTTGACACTCCACGGGCTGCCTGGCACTCTCTGCGGGGATGTTGAGACAAGCTGCAGACCACAAAGCCAGACCAAAGCTGCAGCAGCATGTGTCTGGTCCAAGACATACTGCTGTGTCCCTTCAGGGCACAGGGCATGCACTCGCAGAGTGGGAGCCATCTCCTCCTGGCCTGGCCCTGCCATTTGGAGGTGATTTGAGGGTGGCCTCCACTTGTCATGAACTTGCCTGTTTTGAGGGACTGATTACAGCGTAGACACAGTTGTCCCAGTGTCACTGGTGTGATTTGAAATCCCATTCCTCATAAGGGAGAAGCAAGTTGGAGCTGATGGGGGTGGGAACAAAGGGGTCCTCAGCTGGCAGAGCAGGAGGCAATCATGAAGGACAACAGGTTGCCAATATAAATTCTTCCATCAACAAGCAGAAACTGCTCTGAAGACATTATCATTGTACCCAGGGCTCTGCTACAATTCATAGCTGCCTTGTGTTAATGGTGTTTTAGCCCACTGATACCGCATAATGCTTTCCATCAATTCAGGGGATGGGGGGGGCTCTTGCACAGAATGTCAAACCAATTTGTAAATATGGAATGATGGATTTTTGTCAGTAAATTTATGTCAGAACCAGCAATAACATTCCCCACACAGATTAATGTATCTTAGCAGATGTTTGACTTTTGAGTATCCTGTTTTGAATATATATTACCTGATAATGTATAGACACTAAAAGCATTTTTTAAAAAATTTCTGCTCATTAAATCTCCATCAAGTAAACGTCCTAAATGACAGAGGCACAGAAATCCTGTTTCCCTATCCTGCAAGGAGTAGCCGTTTATGATGGTATAAAATAAATTAACTGCTAATACAATACTTTAAAAAAAACACAACAATAATCAAGCCAAAGGGCTGTGTCTCCAGGGAAAGATCACTGAAGTAGACTGGGGCTCTGGGAGCAGCCTGGCACCGGCTGAGTGACCTGAGGCAGTGACTTCATCTCTATCTCCACTCTCTGCTCCCTGGAATGAAGATGTTCGTCATCTATTTCACAGGGCTGTGGGGAGGATTCCATGCATCAATATGTTGACGTGCCTTTGGAACCATGCCTGGCATTTTGTATTTGCTCATATTATTTATTCTCAGTGTCAGAAAAAGAGAGAAGCATGGAGAGACTTTTTCAGGGGTAGGTCTGGGTGTCAAGAACCACACCCATCCCTGTTTCCAGACTTCTTCTCCCTCGTGTACCTCTTGGGGAAGCAGAGCCTCAGTTTCCCCATGTGCAGGTGTGGATCTGCATCTTCCTCTCCTTCTGTGTGGCTGAGCCCAGGCCTGCCTCACAGGTTTCCTCTCAAGTGCCCAGAGCTTTCATGATCTGTTTCCCCGGGACCTTGGAGGGTCACCAGGGCAGGGGGCTTGATGGGATGTCCTGGGCAGGACGGGACATGCAGACCAAGGTTGGAGATGCCAGGGCTTCTGGATCCTACTGCCCCTTCCTCCGTCTGCAGGCCACGTGCTGCTCACTTCTGGTTATCCTTCCCATTTCCACTCCCTCTGTCGGGCTGTCTGGGGGGTTTCCCCCGTCTTCATCCTCATCCCCTCTCATCCCCTTACCTTCTCTAGCACATCATGGATGCTTTTCCCTCCTTGCTGTCATTTCTGACATTTCCTTCTGCTCTCCGATTACTTTCCTCTCACTTATTTTGTCTCGTCTGATTATCTTCCCTGTGAAGCTCACTTTGAGAGCTGTTAGTTTTTGAAGGGTTGTGTATCCAGGTTTGGCTTTTTGTATTCATGAGAGGAGGAGGGAATAGAATGAAATGTGGATTGTCAGGGTGATATGGTTTGAATGTGATTTGAGTACGTCTCCCAGAGGTTTGTGTGCCAGAAGTTGAGTCCCCATTGTGGCTATGTTGAGGTGGTGGGACCTTTAAGAGGCGGGGCCTAATGAAAGGTAATTAGGTTATTGGAGTCTCCCCCCTTTCAAAGGATTAATGTAGCTCTTGTGGGGCCCAAGTTAGTTCCTGCAAGAGTGAGTTATTTTAAAAAGAGCTCCCAGTTAATTCCTCCAACAGCTGTTTCAGAAAGAGCGAGCCTGGCCTGAGAATCCCTCTTGTCCCCTGTCTCTCCAGGTGATCTCTTCTGCATGTGTCCCCATCATTGGGATGCCTTCTACCATGGAGTCCTCACCAGAGGTCAAGCAGGAGGAACTGCCCAATCTTGGACTCTCAGCCTCCAAAAGTCTGTAAGCTAAATAAACCCCTTTTCTTTATATAACCTATAGCCTCAGGTATTTTGATATGGCATCAAAAATGGACTAAACACAGGAAGGGGTCTCAGAATCTTCATTCAACTGTGTGGGAAACCAGATGTCATGTGGCCAATCCACAGTCTCCTATTTGGTCCATGCTAAACTTATAGGACAATCTGGCCTGATCTTCCTCTCCAGCCTATTGTGTAGATAAACTGGGTTGAAGCAAGAAGGAGGTTGAGAGACTCTCTCTGGCTAACCTTTGCATGTCTAGTATGTGCCAGGTACTGTGTAGAGTTCCTGTGTGGAGTCTACAATCCCACAATCCTGTCCAACATAACAATAAAGTATCACTAACACTTTTTAAGTGAGTGCTTACTATGTGCTATGTTGGATTCTTTATTGTACTATCAAACCCCTACAAACCATATTACATTGATGCTATTGTCATCCTCACTTTATAGATGAGGAAACCACAGAGAGATTATAGATAAAGTACCAAGATTTCACAGACAGCCAGTGAGGACAGAGTCCAGACACGGGCATTGAGGTGACACGGTTTACTCTTAGCCCCTGTATTAAGTGGTATGATTATTTCTCTTGCTTTTCTACATTAGGGAACTGAAGTTCAGAAAGAATAATTGACTCAAGGTCACAAAGCTAAGTAGAGCATCCTGTTTCCATCTGGAGTTCTCCCTATATGTCAGTCTGCTTACAACTTTCCCCTTTTTATAAGGACACCAGTGATACCAGATTAGGACCCACACTAACTTTTAACTTGGAAAGGCTGCATTTCCAAGTAAGGCTACATTCTTTGGTACTAGGGCTTAGGACTCCAACACAACGGGATGGGGTGTGCGATCCAACCCATAATACGTGGGCAACAGGTGGATGCTGTACTCAGGAGTGTCGTTCAGCCACAATTACATAAATGGTTCAGGATCTATATTGTCTCAGTGCAAACAGGTTCCCAAGAGCCTTGGCATTGTGACTACTGATGGAACTGCTCATTTTTTTTCTCATGCAGAGATGAGACCTTACCCAGGAATGTGCCCTTGTCAATAAAGAGCACAGAGAAATTGTGCCTAGACCCCACAAAGAACCTCCACATTTAATAAAATTATTTATATGGACAGGGGCCTCCAAAATGTGTTTTCCCAGGGCCCCTCATACCCAAGTGGGTATGACCCCAGGGCCAACTCTGTTCTTAGGAAGACAGCTGCTGGTCTCAGCTCTCCTCTGGGTCTTTGTTAATTCCTGCTGTGTTCCTTCTCCTGACAGGCGTGAGGTTCCTGTTAATTGTTATTGAGATTGCAACTTAAGGTTACTGTCCACCTTAGTAGGACGGACATCATTTAGTTGTAGTTTCCCTTTTTATAGTTGTACAAACCAGACCTCGGGACAGTAACTTTCCCAAGAACACACAGACACAGGGTAGCCTAACCTACTTAGTTTTTCCTTTCTTCATCTCAACAGATGATGATATTTAGGCTTGAAATCTGGTTACAGTGAGCATCCTAGCCAACAGTCATTTAGGTTAATAATCAGGCAGCTCAGTGAAGAAAAAAGTCAGGGTCCTAGACATCAACCCCTTGCTGAAATGTGTAAAATGAAGTAAATATCCTCAGAGTAAATGGTTAATAAGAGAAATGAACAGGCCTTTCAAAGAACAGGCAATGGTTTGTGACAGGTCCGTCTGGGTATGGGGGAATCTCTCCCCTGCTGGGTTCATCTGCAGAGGATGGAGGATCTGTCTTTAAATGACAGGAATTGTGATACATCTTGCATATTAGTGTTTACCAAGTCCCTTCAACTTAAAGTAACATACTAAAGCAATAGACTCTGGGGGTAGTATTTTCTGGACTCTTTCAATGACTGTCTTTGTTTAGAGAACAATTTAAGCATAATTGTAAGAATGAGTAAACTGGGTAACTGTAAGTGGGATGGAAGTCTGTGGATGAACTAGTCATAATTTCACAACGAATTCGGTCGCTCGAAGGCCTGTCGTTGTGTTGGAGTGAATTAAGTGGCAGGTATTTGCGAAATACAAGTCATTGTCAAGTAAGCTGAAAACTAAAATGTGTTCCTCCACCATTCTGACTTTCATGTGTTGGAGGAGGAGATTCTGAAGTCAGGATAAACTTGATTCTAACTGCGGGGCATTTCCTGGTTACCTCTGTTGATAGGGGTAGGCTGCTAGATGTTGTTCTGAAGAGAAAACAGCCATTGGCTGCTTTCATTGAGAGATGCCGGGCTTCTTAACACTCAGTAGCAAGACACATCCATCCAACCGACAGGTAGCCATTGTGTTTCCTTTCTACAAGGACAAACACAGGATATAAGGGCAAACAAGGTAGATGCAGTTCCTTCCCTCACGGAGTGTGATATAAGGAACCGACTCACTCAGGGTACATGTAAGAAATACAAAAAAAAAATTAGTAATGTCAAACATGATGAGGAAAAAAGAATTGTCCACTCGCTTGCAAATAGACGAATGGTTGAGTTGAACTCTTTGTGAGAATTCCTTATTTTGTTGACCTTAGTACCCCAAATAATGCTGGTCCTATAGTTTAATTTCGGGTAAGAAATTCTGCTTGTGAAACATTTTGTTTTCACATGTAGGGAAGCTCTGTGTGTTTGGGTGTGTTCATAGAGTTGAAAAGGATTGTATTATATATTTTAAAAAAAGTCTATTTCTAAAGAAAACAAATGGGAGCTAATCTACAAAACTGTGATACAAAACAGTTCAAAATTGCTTTCTAAGGCTTCATTAGAAATTAAGATTACTAAGAGTTATTTTAAGTCTCAATGGTTATTAACACCAGAAACAACACCTCTTTTTACAAAGAAAAAAGATGTGTTTTTGGTGGGTGAAACTATAAAGTATGAAAAATGTGTTTAAGAAAAAATATGTTTTGACTTAAAGTAGAACAGTTATTAAAAACAAGAAGAGAATAAAATACAGGACAAATAACTGGAGGATTATAAGAAGATTGTAGAAAGTTCATGAAAGATAAATACTTTTTTGAGGAATTTTGTCAAGCTCACTAAAAATGAGAAAGGAATTTGTTTATTTATTTAATCAAACTTAGGATCTTATGCATGCTAGGCAAGTGATATGCCACTGAGCTAAACCCCAAACCCCAAGTTCTTATTTTGACCAAGAATTTTGAAGCTTTATTTCTGACAAGTTTTCTAAAATCAAATTCTAAACTTGGAATGGAATCACCATTTGACCCAGTTATCCTACTACTAAGTATAAACCAAAAGGACTTAAAATCATCATACTATAGTGACACAGCCAAATCAATGTTTCTAGCAGCTCAATTCACAATAGCTAAACTATGGGACCAACCTAGGTGCCATTTCATAGAAGAATGGATAAAGAAAATGTGATACATGTACACAATGGAATATTACTCTGCCTTAAGGAAGAATGAAATTATGGTATTTGCCAATAAATGGATGGAACTGGAGACTATAAGGCTAAGTGAAATAAGCCAATCCCCCTAAACCAAAGGATCAATGTTTTCTTTGATGTGCAGATGCTGACTCACAATAGGGTTGGGGGAGGGAGTAGAGGAGATTCACTGGATTGGGCAGGGTGGAGTGGGGGCAAGGGAGGGGGGATGGGAATGGGGAAAAATGTAGAATCAATCGGACATAACCTGCTCATGTTCACATATGAATGCACAACCAGTATAACTCCACATCATGTACAACCACACAAATGGGAAGTTATACCCCATGTATATATAATATGTCAAAATATATTCTGATATCATGTATAACATAAAAGAGCAAATGCAAAATTTTTTTAAAGAATAAAAAAAATAATTCTAAGTTTGTTTGACCTTGAACTAACTTTGGGATATTCCAGAAGAGTCCCTAGAGCATCTGAAGGAGAGATACTGAGTGAAGCCTGTTTAAAATGTTAAATTGTGTGGGAAGCTTATCAAATAAGTGACTCTGGATCTTCGTTGTGTTTCTATGTATGTATTAATGAATCCAAAATTGTGAAAATTCATGAAATTCTTGTAGTCCTGGGATAATGACTTTGGTTACAGTTCTAGTTACTGTTTCAATGTTGGGAGGAAATGATCAAGTTTCCTTGTCAACTGCATCTTTTTTTGTGGGGAGGTACTAGGGATTGAACTCATGGGGCACTTGACCTCTGAGCCACATCCCCAGCCCTATTTTGTACTTATTTAGAGACAGGGTCTCACTGAATTGCTTAGCACCTCGCCATTGCTCAGGTTGGCTTTGAACTCAAGATCCTCCTGCCTCAGCCTCCTGAGCTGTTGGGATTATAGGTGTGTGCTGTGTCCCACTTCAACCGCATCTTTATTGTAATGAAATCTCAATAGATCTTTAGTCATGGCCATTTCAAGTCATTTTCACAGATGGTTAATTGTTTCCTAGTCCTGAAGTGTTCAGTCTTCAAGGAGACTCCTGGGAAGTGCAGAGTTTTGATAACTTTGAGATCACATCATTGAACTCCAACGGAGTCCAGTCTAGTGGAATCCATATCATCTAGAATTTTAATAGACAGACTGATCTCAAGCTTTTCAATCCAGCATTACCAGAGGAGGAAGTGGCTGAATCCCCTGGAAATGCTCTGGGATAGCCAATACCAAGATTGCTGAGATGTGTGATTTGAATAAACTCTTTAAAATAGATACAATTAAATTGCATATGGTGGCCTGTTGAATGGACAGAATTATACACCTGAGTTGGAGAAACAAAACTTGTATTAGAGAGGAGATAAGCTCAGTGTTAAGTGTGGAGTCAGAGAGGGCTTGGAAAGCTGCCTGATCTTTCTTGAATCTTCAAAGCATCCATTACCAAGTTCTTTGTGTGTTTTTGAGACATAATACTCTTACGTAGTTATGAGAACAATATGATAATTCAACACGTGCAACATGTAATGATCAAATCAAGGTAATAAGCATTTCAATCTTGAGCATCAATCCCTTCTGTGTGTTGGGAACTTTTATACTCTTTTCTAGTTATCCTGAAGTATATGATTGTGATAGAAAATAGCTACTAGACTATACTATAGAAAAACCAGAACAAATTCTTCCCATTTTGGTGTTCCTTATCTCCCTTATCTAAATTTTCTCTTCCCCCTGCCTTTCCTAGTCTCTAGTGACCACTATTTTATTTTGTTAATCTATGAGGTTGACATTTTAGTTTCTACAAATATATGAGAATATGCATTTGTCTTTTGGTGTATGGCTTATTGCACTTAATGTAATGGTCCTTTACTTCCAACCATGTTCCTGCATATGACAGGATTTCATCCATTTTATGGTCACATAATATTCCATCACGTATGTGGGCGAGTATAGACCACATTTTCTTATCCTTTAAACTATTGATGGACACCTAAGCTATTAATCTGTTGATAAATACCTTGGCTATTATGAATAGTGCAGCAATAACCATGGGAGCAGATACCTCTTTGATGCAAATACTTTTGGATATATAACCAGTAGAGGAGTTTGTTAAATCATGTGGTATCTCTATTTCTCTGAAAGGAATCTCCATACTATGGTTTTCCATAGTGGCTGCAATGTACTAACTGACATCTCCACTTTCTCCACACCCTCCCCAGCATTCATTTTGTTTTGCTTCATAATAGCCGTTCTAACTGGGGTGATGTGATATCTCCTGGTTTTGATTTGCAATTCTCTGATAGTGATATTCAGCATTTTTTCACACACTGGTTGACCATTTGTATGTCCAAGAAATATTTATTCAGACTCTTAACTCCTTTTCAATTAGATCATTTTGAGTTCCTTATATATTTAGGTAAGTCTCTTGTTGGATAGATAGCTTGCAAGTACTTTTTTTCTCATTTGGTAGGTAGTCTGTTTATTTCCTTTGCTGTAGAAAGATCTTTTGTTCAATGTAGTTTACTTTTTCTATTTCTACTTTTGTTGCCCATGCTTTTGGAATACTATCAAAAGATTATTTACCTACACTGATGTCTTAAAGTATTTATTCTTTTTTTTTAATGCAACTTCACAGTCCCATAGTTCTTACATTAAGGACTTTGATCTATCTTTGAGGGGTGTGTGTGTGTGGGTGTGTGGGTGTGGGTGTGTGTAGTGGGAGGATGTGACCCTTGTTTCATTCTTTTGCATGTCCAGTTTTACCAGTATGCACTCTTTGTTGAAGGGGCTATCCTTTTTCCAATATAAGTTCTTGGTACCTTTGTCAAATCATTTGGCTATAGGTATGCAGATCCACTTTTTGGCTCTCTGTTCTGTTCCATTGATCTGTTTTTATGCCAGGGCCATGCTGTTCTGTTTACTATAGCTTTTAGTACATTTGAGTCAGATATTGTGAAACCTACAGCCTTATGGTTTGGGATTTTTTGATGTTCTCTTCCTCACTCTCCCACCTCAGGATTGCTTCAGTTATTCTGGGGCTTCTCTGGCTCCATGTGAATTGTAGGACTGTCTTTTCTATTTCTGTGAAGAATGTCTGGTATGTTGATGGGGATGACATTGAATCTATGGTACAGTCATCTTTATACTAATCCAATCCATGAACATAGGCTAGCTTTCCTTCTTTTGTGTGTGTCCTCTATAATTCTGTACCTTGTAACTCATCGTGGGGTAGACAAAAGAATACAAATCAGGAAAAGTATTGGCGTGGTGACTGTTTAGAGAGTGACTGCTCTTGAACACCACCCAACTGCAGTAAAGCATCAGGGCCTCACGCTTGGTGCCCATATACCTATGCAGAGAGTAAGGTAAAGCTGACTGGAGAAAAGCTTCCCTGGAAGCAGAAGACATATTAGGATGGGGAAAGCTTTGTTCAAGGTGTCAGAAAATAAAAATCTCACCTGTCTTAATTTTTCCTTGTGTTCACCTTTTGCACTTAACAGGATTAGTGTAGATACTTGTTCTCACTCCTGGTTTAATTTAACCTTGTTTTGTCTGAATAAGAACAAATCTGAAGATGGAAACAATTTTGTTGAGTCAATACATTTGGTACTTAGACTCAGTTACAAGGAAAGTAACAGGTATTTGGTCAGACTGGAATGTTCTTCATTCATCTGAGTTTTAGTTGGTTTGGTTTGAGAAACCTGGCTAAGGAACATGTTCCCAATTCTTGGTATTATCTCACTAATAATCATAAGTCTTGAAAGAACTATCAAGGCTTGCCGTCGGAGAAAATGCCCATTTATTGAGGAACAGCTCTGCATATTTATAGAGCCGGGGGTGGTTTGACAGTTCTGACAGTTTAATGGTTGAAGGGTTTGACAGTTGGCATGGGGTGCTTTTTGATTGGTGGGTAAGGATCATGTGAGTCAGCAGGGCTAGTATGATTGTGGGTAAGGATCATGTGAGCCAGCAGGGCTCACCATTGGATGGCTCTTCTTGGGGGATGAGGAAGTTAGTCTTTGGAGCCGGGGCGACTCCCAACAAGTCTCTATAGTGAACTATTTTCCTGAACTTAAATATTTATGTGCAGTCATCTGATGAATGTTACATGATCTCTCTTTGACTGGAATGATAAGAACTCAAAGAAATGCATGATATTGAGAAGGTCATAACCTATGGATGATAGATCAGGAATAGAAACTCGGGACGATTTGTATAACTAAGAATGGCGATGAGGTCCTAAGTGTTGGTCAAATTCTCATTCAGTGAAGAGTGACCAAAGCAAAGGGGAATCGTTAAAAAGTTGTAGGAGGCCATGGATTTGGACTGGACACACTTCACTGGGCCCAACAGACCTAACTGAACAAAATCCAACCCCATTTGAGTTTTGACTGGTTGTATAAGACCCGGTAGCCTGTTATCTAATGAGGCTGTGAACAACTAACTAGTTGGGCTGTAACTGGTGGGTTGGTCACTGAACTGTGGCCAATTAGATTTTCCAAGCCTCATTTTTGTTTTCCTCTACATGCTTTCTGATCACATTCTCTGGAGTTCTCAGGACCTGCTCTGTTCTGGGAGCTGCCAATTCGTGGATCATTTCAATTTGCTTTACTGAAATAAGCCCCACTATACTTAATTGGTTTAAGGAATTTTCCTCCTAACAAGTATATCCAGGATTTGGGGATTTCTTGGACTTTGGGTTGTCTTTCTAGGCATGGGATGGGCAGTTCTTATCATTGCTTTGTGGTAGCTTCTTTTAAGTCTTACATAGTATTTAGTTGTTGCTTTGCAAAAAAACAAACCTAATCAACAACAAAAAACCATGAAAGCACAGTTAGAAACACATGCTAGCATCAACCTTACACCCCACTGCTGTGTCCATGCTCATTTCATACAATTTTTTTTTCATTTCAAGGCTGAATCATAGTGTAACGTTTTAAAGGACATTTAAAAATATCAATTAAACTAATTATGTATGGTACCAGTAGTTCCCATTAAAGTGACAACCATATAAAATATTTTGTCCGAGTAAGCACATGCATAGTTAACATCTATGGCAGGTTGTTATACATGTCACCTGCCTGACAATGATTGTAAGAAACATTCCTATCAGAGTCCTAAAATGTGCATTTTAGAGTTGACTCAATGTGGCAGTTATCTGCCTGACATATAAACATCTATTAACAAAAAATGGGAGAGGGGCCACCATAGGGGTACAAGGAAGAGATTGTTGGTGGGACAAGTCTGCCCATTAGAATCAGCTGATTTTAAATGCTCAGGACACATTCCCATAGATTATTGTAAGTCTGGAATGGGTTTTGCTGCATCATATATTTTAATATTTTAAGTGATCCTCAGCTGATTTGTAATATGCCACCAGGGTCTGGGGTCAGTTGGCCTTGAGTTTCTTAGAAGAAAGTGCCTCCTACCAGGGTGTGGCAAAACCACCAGGGGATCCTCAGGCTCTAGCCACTCTGAATCTCCTGCCCACAGGAGAGGGGAGACTCTCCCTATCCCCTGCTGTGTGGGGGACCTAGGGAGAGTGACACAGGTGTCTCTGTGTTGCAGAGGCTCCAGGAAAAGAGGGTCATGTTCTGGAATCCCACCCTCCAAAAGGACTATTCTTCAGATGCTGTGCATTTCTTATCTATTCTCCTCTTCCTGTGTGGCTGTGTCTGCACATGTGCTTCTCCCAGGCCAACAGCCCCTGGATAAAGATGTCTGGATATCAGGTCCCGGTCCTTCAGCACCCCACTAGGCACTCATGAGCCTCTCAACTGAGGTTCAGCACAAGTTCGAGGTTGCATGCAGTCTGACCTAGACTTCCTGCTTGAGGTAAATTTGTAGCAACACTTCTCATCATCAGTGGACAACAGTGGTGGATCCTGGTGCTCCTGTGGCAAACCATTGCTGGTAACAGCTTCCACTGCGACTGGAATTGCTCTGAGGACAAGGTCAGCATCCACTTGCCCAGGAACCACTCCTGCCTCATTGGTGTGCAGACAAGTTCAATTGGAAATGAGGGTCTGCTGCTTCCTTGAGGCCCCCTCCTGGGAAAGTTGGAGTGTGGGGCGGGGGGGCTTGTGGCTAAAGCTGCCAGGGATCAGAAGCAAGAGGCAGGCACTGGGGAGGGTCTCTCCAGTGGAAGGAAGATTTTCTGCTTCTTGCCTTGAATCCCTTGAAAGCTTCAAGCCTTCCTCAGCATAGTCAGCTGTTCCTAATCCACTCTGTGTCCAAAAGGAGCACCATGGTGCTGCTACTTCCCACGTCCTTTGGAGACACTGTGTGAACACACAGAATTATCTTCCTGCTGTCATGCTTTGTTTTAGGAAAGTTCCAAAACCATACATGTAGCGTGATGGCATTGTCACATCCATAGCAATCACATACATAGATGTTTAAACCCTTCTCTGGGGCTGGGGATGTGGCTCAAGCGGTAGCGCGCTCGCCTGGCATGGCAACCCGGGTTCGATCCTCAGCACCACATACCAACAAAGATGTTGTGTGCACCGAAAACTAAATATTATATATATAAATTCCCTCTCTCTCTCTCTCTTTAAAAAAAAACAAACCCTTCTCTGCTGTGGAAAGTTTTGATTTTCAACTTTTGGGGAAGAAAGGAATTATCTAGATCTGATGTATTAAGTGGTCTAAAGATGAGCCTCAGGGGTTTTCATATAAATGATAAATATCATGTTTGGGTGCATGTAAATGTTTTTAATTTTTTTTTGTAGTTGTATATAGGGACAGAATGCCTTTATTTTATTTGTTAATTTATATGTGGTGCTGAGGACAAAACACAGTGTCTCACCCATGCTAGGCAAATGCTCTGCCACTGAGCTACAGCCCTAGCCCCAGCCCTGTATATGTTTTTAAATGAGAAAACTTTGGATTCTCAAATGGGTTGGTGACCCCTCCTCCAAAAAATCCAGCCCTTTTATATATGTAGGAAACCTCATTTGATCTTAGAATTTTGTCTTTCACATTGACTTTAGATCTTGTCTTGCTTAGATAGTTTAGCAAAATTTACTCAGGGATCACAGTGGAATCTAATGTCAGTCACCAAGAAGCAAAAATTAGATATAGATGAGAATGAAAAATAGAAGCATAAGGATTGCAATATAAAAACAAAATCTTGAGGCCAATAGCAGCATTATTTATAATAGCTAAAAGGTGGGGACAACATAAGTGTTCAGCGGTAGATGAATGGATAAAGAAAATGCCATATTACATGTGATGGAATATTACACAGCCTTAAAATGGGAGGAAATTCTGACATATGCTATAATATGGATGAAACTTGAGGACATTATGCTGAGTGAAGCTATCCACAAAAGGACAAATATTCCACTTATTTTAGAAACCTAGAATAGTCAAATTCATAGAGACAGAGTGAAAGGCTGGTTATCTGGGCCTGGGGTGCAGGGTGGGGAGTCAGTATTTAACAGGTGCACAGTTTCAGTTGGGGAAGATGAAAAAGTTCTGGGTGGTGGTGATGGTTATGTAAAACAGTGTGGAGGTACCCAATGCCACTGAATTATACATTTAAAAAGGTTAAAATGGAAAATTTTATGTTCAGTATATCTTACCCTAATAAAAAAGACTCCTGAGGCCAATGTCAAAATACCAGAGTCTCATCTGTAATCAATGAGTTATAAACTTGTCTCTAAGCTTTATAGCAGCCAAATCTGAAACATTTTTCCTTCAAGAATGAGGGACTTATTTGACTTTTGAAGTGAAACACTTTCTTATAATGGCCACTTAAGTACCGACAATTAAAACGAATACCTATTACACAGTCATTTAAATGGGTGACAATTTGCTAATGCTTTCATCAGCTAGTAGGATCAGAAGGAGAGGTAAATTATGTTTAACTGATATACATACTTTAAAATGAGGGTAATGACCGATAAATTGGTATTTTATGAAATAAAGACATTGAGTTAGCAGGCAGAAGAGCAGGAGATGGGCACATGGATACAGACCCCTCATTAAGTCATCAGAGGAGCAGAAAGACAAGCCTCTTTGACTCAGGTCGCTCATGCATACCCCAAATCCAATAGTTTTCCAGCATCGAGAAAATCTCTTTGACCTGGGGAAGGCTTTGCTAATTAGCCAGGAGCTTTTAGGTCTGATAGGCACCCTGGAAGGGTGCAGCCATCCACTTGTGTTCCCCTGAATGGCACATTCTCTTGCCAGGCAGATTAGAGCAGCTCCCCAGGAAAGCCAGCAAGCTGTCCCCACTGGCTGGAATTCCAGAGTGGCTTGACTCCATCATGAGGTACCTGGAGGGTGCCAACTCTCCCATGCCTGGGTGGCTGTGTTTGGAACCTGCTGGGGTCAGGTTGACGGGGGAGCTCTGGGCTGATTTCTAATGTTACCAGCTCATCCTTCCTAGAGGTGGCAGGTAGGCCTGAAGTGCCCTACTGGTGCATCACACATCTGCTCTCCCAAGGAGGTCTCACTGTGGTTTGGACACAGTTTCCGTGTGTCCTCCAGAGTTTGGGCACTAGAAGCTTTATCCCCACTGTGGCAGTGCTGAGGTGGTAGAGCCTTTAAGAGGTGCAGCCTACTGGGAGATAATTAGGTTGTTTGGGATACTATCCTTGGAAGGGATCAATGCTGGTCTCATGCAGTGAGTTAGAGAGACAGAGAGAGAGAGAGAGAGAGAGAGCACTATTATAAAGTGAGGCCACCCCATATCGGTCTCTTCTGCATTTGGCTGTCTTCCTTTCCATTTCTCTGCCCAGTTGTGATACAGTCAGGGGGTTCTCACCAGGATGCTGGTGCCATGTTGTTTGGAGCCTCCAACTACTAGAATGATGAGCCAAATGAGCCTCTTCATAAGGAACCAGCTTCAGGGATTTCGTTCTACCTACCCTAAATGGACTAATGCTGACTCTCATCAGGATGAGTAAAGGTCAGGGTGTTCTCTCGTGCCAGCTGCATTCTGGAAAGGGCCTCTGTGGGAGACCAACCTTGCACGTGACTGAGTCACACTCCCCGGCTGGGTGCTGGGGCGTTGGGCAGCAATCTGCTAGCTAGACTTTCCCCACCCTTCTTGGGTCCGAGGGTCTCGTGAATGGGTGTCTCTTGCTACAGCCCCATGGGTGAAGCTACGCTCACCTGTTCCTTTGTAATATAACCCCTTGCCCTGTTTAGGATAGAATCTTCCAGGGAAGTGCCTTGTGTGTGTCCCCTCCTCTTACTGTGCCCTTGGGTGTGGCCTACCCAGGTGTCACTCAACCTGCTGACAGTGGACATCATGAAGATAGACTCAGCCCCCTGAAACCTGACCCCTTGCCTCATTGGATTGAATAGCTTCTCCTCAATAAAAGGGGTCAGAGCATGCTCTCTCGCACTCTATTTTCCTGCGGACCCTTAAGGTCAGAGAAACCCTCATAGTGACCCCAGAGAAAAAGGTCTTTGTGTCTCTTGTCAGCCCAGTTTCCCTGGAGTAACCCCTGAGCCTTTTAGTCGGGAGAACAGAAACCCAGCACGTCTCTTGGATCTCCACCTCCAGGCTGGGCCTCTGCTCCTTACTCAGAGGGTGCCTGGGGTCAGCAATGTCATAGAACCTATCTCCAGGGGCTATGGCCATGGCCAGGGCAGGATTGCCCCCACCTCAAAGAAGCTGCATTCTGCTGACCTGTGGGGAGTAGGGCCAACCTGTTGTTTCTAGGGAGCATTGCTGTCTCCCAATCCTGAGCTCAGTTGGTGGGGGCAGGCTGCCATCACTCTTCCTTTCCTAGCCCTCCTGGCAGGACTGCTGCTTCTCCATCAGTCCCCAAGCTCAGACAGGAGCTGGGGTCAGGTGCTCTATCAAGCCCAAGGAGGTCTCTATACTGATGTGGGGTCCTCAGAAGCAATGGCTGAGTGACTGAGTAAAGTATGACCACTGGTGTGGGGGTACAGGAACATGCAGGGCAACTCTTGTACCCATGAGGTATAAAAGAGTCTGCAAGGGTCAGGAGTGTTGCAGGGTGTCTGAGTCTTTGAGTGGTAACAGGCATCCTTATTCCAGACCAGGAATGCCTTTCATGCAGTTTGGGGGGCTGGTCTGATTTCAAGAGCACTCTCTGAGGCTGCAGTGAAGAACAGAACCTGCATATTCCTTTGAAATATGCAGTGTGTCAGGAAGCACCTATTGGAGTTGATCAGATACAGAGATTAAAAGAGCTGAAATCAACTGTCCAAGACCAAACAGCCAAAGAACCAAGTGGCAGCTGCTGGGATCTAGAAAGTTGGTTCTGGAGACTGAATCCATCCTTGTAAGCCTGGGAAGAACAAGGCAAAGCCTGAGTTCAAGTTCTGCTGTGGCCCCTGGCAGGGGTGTGGCCTTAGGGGAAGCCACTCACTCATGGGAAGATCTGGTTCTTCCCAGTAAACTGACGCAGATAAAATCAGCCTTCTAGGTTTGCATGGTGGAAGTAAGTGGTCCATCTACCACTGTATGGACTGGTTAAGACAAGTGGCTCCAAATCCAGTTTTTCTACAGTAGGAACAAGGGCAGCTTTTAGAAATGCTCCTAATTGAGGCAGCTGTGGTAATTACACTTTCCCTCTATTACTTTTATTAACACACAGAGATAGAGGGCATCTTAATGTGGCTTTAATGAACCAAGAGAAAACCTCCGTGGATCTCCAAGCACAGACTGGAGCCCTGGTTGTGGCTTTAGCTTTGTGTATGGGGCCCAGCTGCCTGTTCTTGGCATCTGAGGGTCTGGGGGCCTCCTCCCCCACAGATGGCTGGAGGGCCAAGAGTCTGTGCTGGCATCTCTGCCCAGAGGCAGCAACAAAGAGCAAGCAGTTTCTTCTGACGCCTGCCCTTTGTGGGTAGTTATATTAACATTTCCTACATTGCAGTTTGTACTTCGTCCATGCGGAGATCTTTAGGTAAGAACCTCTGATACCTGTAGCAGCTGTATTTTGCATGCAGGTGGCTCTTAACTTTCACCACCCATTCTTACCTCATTGTGTCCCATGCTAGCCATATTCTTGTGGGAGAAATAAAGAGCTCTCCCCTGAGACAGGTGAGGAAACTGAGGCAGGGAAGAATAATTTCTTTTCTGTTTGAGTGGAGGGGCCTTTGGTATACAGGAAGAGACAGTGGCATGAATCACTCTTTTTCTTTTTCCAGCCACACTTGATAAGTGCCCAGTGTGATTGAGTTCCTTAGGAATATTCCATGGTGTGTTTATAGTGATACACCTGGAAAAGGCCCAGGGACTGGCACCACTTCTCTCTCTCTCTCTCTCTCTCTCTCTCTCTCTCTCTCTCTCTCTCTCTCTCTCTTTTAAGACAGGATTTCATCAGGTTGCTTAGGGCCTCCCTAAATTGCTGAGGCTGGCTTTGAATTTGCAATCCTCTTGCTTCAGCCTCCAGAGCCGCTGGGATTACAGGTGCATGCTACTGAGCCCAGCTGGTACCATTTCTCTTATAGAAAAAAGTTGGGGTTCAGTGGTTTTCCCCCACCCTTCCAACAAGCACATAGGACAATCACATTAAAGTGTCTCAGTCAGGTCAGATCTTCTATTTAGTGGGTTCCAGCTCAGCACTCGCACAGTAAAAAAATGAGCTGGAAGTTCAAGGCAGGATCAGAGACAGGGATCTCATGCTGGCCCAGGTCCTTTTACCTTAAGGAAGTCGCCCCTGCCCTTACTAACAAGAAGGAAATGGAAGATTAGGCCCTGTGGCTGGGAGGGATTTGACATAAGAGCCGCTATCCAGGCTATTTGAGGCTGAGGCTCCCCTGTGCTGCTGACCCAGATGTTTCCTGAAGGATGAGACCCTGCTGGGAGGCAGTGAGGGCCCTGAGGCACTGTGGGCTGAAGTGAGCTGGAAAGACCCAGAACTGGTCAGAAGGAAAGGCAGTGGAACCTTTGCTGGTGTGAACCTTGGTCCTGTGAGTCATCTGCCTTTCTCTTCATGCTGCTAAGAAAAAAGAAATTAACCCTCTGGTTCCCACTGCAAATCCTACACAGGCAGGGCTGAAACTCTAAAGCCAGGGGGTTTCAAACATATTCCCAGAGCCCGGGGACCCCTGCAAAGGCCAAGGCTGAGACTGGAACTGGGACTGCAGACAGAGGAGTGGGGGTCAGGAGGAGCACTGTGCTGTGAGTCTCCAGCCTGCTGTGGCAGGGAGAGCCAACTTCACCAGAAACAGAGAGAAGGCAGTGTTTTGTCTTATTGTGATAAAATAGACATGACATAAAACTTACCACTGTGATCATTTTTAGGTGTGCAGTTCGTTGGCATTATGTTCATATTTTTATGCTACCATCAGCACCACTACCCAATCCCAGAACTTTTTCCTCACCCCAAACTGAAACTCTAACCTTAAAACACTAACCACCAAATCCCCTCGGTCCCCAGCCCCTGGTAACCACCATTCTATTTCCAGTCTATCTTCATGAATTGGACTACTCCAGGAACCTCGCAGGAGTGGAAACACGCTATTTGTCCCTTTGCAACTGGCACCCTTGGTATAGCATCCTTGAGACTTGTTCCTGTTGTGCAGCATGGGTCAGAATTTCCTTCCTTTTTAAGGGATGGATAAAATTCCATTATACAGATACACAACATTCTCTTCATGCATTCATCTGATGGAGGTCATTTGGGTAGTTTTGGCTTCTGAGCTATTTTGAATAACGCTGCAGTGAACACAGGTGAATAGACACGCGAGTCCCTGTTTTCCGTTTTTCAAGGTATACAGTGCTGTGCCACATGCAGTGTTTCAGTATGTAATGGACCACATATGCAATGGTAGGGTCACATATCTATCACATGACATTATAGCTATCCTAGTTTAAGTAAGTTCATTCTGTGATGTTTGCACAAAAATGAAATCACATGATGCATGTGACATTAGGCAATACATGGCTGCTGTTTAGAGAAATATATTAGCATATATTGATTGTCCATATTAATGAGCTTCAGTGGGTATTTTCATACATGCTTATAGCATGCATTGATCAAATCTGACCTCTTTTTTCTACCCTCTTCCCCCACACCCTTCCCAATCTCTAATAATCACTGTTAGACTTTCAGGTGGACTCTTTTTAGTTTCCGCATGTGAGAGAGGACATGTGCTGAACTTGTCTTTCAATATCTGACTTATTTCACTTAGATAATGTCCTACAGTTCCATCTATTTCACCGCAAATGACAGGATTTCATTCTCTGTGGCTAAATAACACTTCATCGTGGACATATACACCACAATTTCTTCATCCTTGTGTTTGTTAATGGACACTTAGGCTGATTCTGTATCTCAGCTATTGTGAAGAGTATTGTAATAAACACGAGTGTGAGGTGTCTCTTTGGTATGTTGGTTTCATTTCCATTGGATATATACCCAGAAGTGGGACTGATGGATCATATGGCAGATCTATTTTTAGTTTTTTAAGGAATCTCCAAAATGTTCTCCATAACGCTTTGCTAATTTACATTCCCACCAACATAATGTAGGAGTTTCTTTTTCTCCATGTTGTAATTAGTATTTTTTTAAATTTTTTTTCTTTTTTATTGGTTGTTCACAACATTACAAAGCTCTTGACATATCATATTTCATACATTAGATTGAAGTGGGTTATGAACTCCCAATTTTACCCCAAATGCAGATTGCAGAATCACGTCGGTTACACATCCACAATTTTACATAATGCCCAATTAGTAATTGTTGTATTCTGCTACCTTTCCTATCCCCTACTATCCCCCCTCCCCTCCCCTCCCATCTTCTCTCTCTACCCATCTACTGTAATTCATTTCTCTCCTTGTTAATTTTCCCATTCCCCTCACAACCTCTTATATGTAATTTTGTATAGCAATGAGGGTCTCCCTTCATTTCCATGCAATTTCCCTTTTCTCTCCCTTTCCCTCCCATCTCATGTCTCTGTTTAATGTTAATCTTTTCTTCCTGCTCTTCCTCCCTGCTCTGTTCATAGTTGCTATCATTATATCAAAGAAGACATTTGATATTTGATTTTTAGGGATTGACTAGCTTCACTAAGCATAATCTGCTCTAGTGCCATCCATTTCCCTGCAAATTCTATGATTTTGTCATTTTTTATTGCTGCATAGTACTCCATTGTGTATAGATGCCACATTTTTTTAAATTTTTTTTTGCTTTTGTTCCTACTTATTCTAACTGGGCTGAGATGATATCTCTTTTACAGTTTTGATTCACATTTGCCTAATGGCTGATAATATTGAGCATTTTTATCATGTGTTTTTTTGGCCATTTGTATTTCTTCTTTTGAGAAGTGTGTATTGAGATCATTTTCACATTTTTAACTAGATTGCTTATATTTTTGAAAGGCTTTTGAGTGCCTTACGTATTCTGGAAATTAACCCTCTGTCAGATTAATAGTTGGCAAATGTTTTCTCCCATTCTTTAGGTTGACTTTTCACGATGTTGGTTGTCTCCTTTGCTTTGCAGAACCTTTTTAGTTTTATGTCATCCCATTTGTTGATTTTTGCCTTTATTTCCTGTGCTTTTGGGGTCCCATTCCCGCACCCCCCAATCATCTAAGTGTTCCTTTAAGGGTTTCCACTATGTTTTCTTCTAGTAGTTTCGGATCTTGTATTTAGGTCTTTGATGCATTTTGAGTTGATTTTTGTGCAGAGCAAGAGGTAGAGATCAAGGTTCAGTTTTCTGCATGTGGATATCCAGTTTTCCTAGCACCATTTATTAAAGAGGCTATCCTTTCTCCAATGCATTTTATTGGTACCTTTGTCAGAAATCAGTTGACAGTAGATGGTGGGCTTATTTCTGACATGCTTACTCTGTTTCCCTGGTCTTTGTGTGTGTTCTTATGCCAGCACCACGTTGTCTTGCTTACTATGGCTCTGCAGTATTGCGGTGCCTCTAGCTTTGTTCTTTTTGATTAAGATTTCTTTTTCGTTTAGTGTTATGGTTTAGGTTTGAAGTGTTCCCCAATTGACAATATGCTAAAACTTTAGTTGCCTATGGTGATACTGGGAGGTGGTGAAACCTTTAGTAGATGGACCCTGGTGGACAGAAGTGAGATCCCTGGAGGCATGTCCTTGAAGGGGATAGTGGGAACCTGGCTACTTGCTTTCTTTTTGCTTGAAGTGAGCAGTCTTCCTCAACCATGTGCTCCCAACATGACGTACTGGGTCACAAACTCAAAGCAACAGGACCAAGTGCCCAGACTGCTCTGAAAACAAGAGCCAAAATAAACCTTTCCTCCTTTTAAGTTGTTTATCTCAGGTATTTTATCACACCCATGGAAAACTGGCTAAAACTGGGTTTTTTTTCTGCTTTCATATAAATTTCAGAATTTTTTTTCTAGTTCTGCAAAGAATATCATTGGTATTTTAGTGGGACAGCCTTGAGTTTGTAGATTGCTTTGGGTAGTATGGACATGTTAACAATATTCTTTCAATGCATGAACATGGGTTTCTTTGCATCATCTTTCTTTTTTTATATTTAGGTTTTAGTTGTAGTTGGACACAATACCTTTATTTTGTTTATTTGTTTTTTATGTGGTGCTGAGGATCACACCCAGGGCCTTGCACATGCTAGGTGAGTGCTCCACCACTGAGCCACAACCCCAGCCCCTGCATCCTCTTTCTATGTTTGCATCTTCAATGATTTTTATCGGAATTGTGTGATTTTCCATTGTATAGGTCTTTTCCTTACCTGATTAATTTTTTTCCTAGATGTTTCATTTATTAATTTTTTTGTGCTATTGTGAATGGGATTGCTTTCATAATTCCTTTCTCAGCAAGTTGGTTATTGGCTTTAGGTTTTTGTATATGGACTTTAGGTTTTTTTATATGGACTTTAGGTTTTTGCATGTTTACTACAATTCTTTTTTAATTGACTCCTTGACCTTATTTGTCTTTTCTTACAATTTTTATCCTAAAATCTATTTTGTGACCTATGAGTATTAGCACTCCTGTTTGCTTTCGTTTTCCATTTTCTTGAAATTTTTCCTTTCTTGTTGGGGAATTGTTGTTTATTTTTTTTAATCCATTAAGCCAGTTTGTATTTTTTAATTAGAGAGTTTATTCTACTTACATTCAGGTATAATTGATAGGTTAAAACTTATTCCTGTCATTTTTATTTTCTTCTAGTTGTTTTGAACATTCTTAGTTCTTTTCTTCCTTTCTTATTCATCTATGTGGTTTGATGGTTTACTGTTGGATAATGTTTGATTCTTATTTAGTTTCTCTTGGGTATCTAATCTTGTAATGGAATGTTATACATTCACATGTTTTCATGAGAATAGTTATCAATCTTTCACTTGTGGGTATAGGACTTCCTTAAGTATCTTTTGTAAGGTTCTGGAATTCATGAATTCCTTCATTTTTTGCTTGTATTACAAGGATGTTATTCCTCCATTTCTGAAGGGTAGCCTTGTTGAGTATATTAATATTATTGGCAATTATTTTGTTTTAGGAGTTGGAATATGTCATTCCATTCCCTCCTGACCTGAAGGGTTTCTTCTAAGAAATCTTCTGATAGTCTAACGGGGATCTCCTTAAATGTGACTTGGCACTTTTCTCTTGAAGATTTATGAAATTTTTCTTTGTCTTAAACTTTTGACTATTATGCGCCACAGTGAAGATTTTCTTTGGTAATGTCTTGTCCATTTGGGTTCCTATAAGTCTTCTGTACATAGATGTCCATAACTTTCCCAGGAGTAGGAAGTTTTATGATATTATTTCTTAAAATAGGTTTTCTATGACCTTAATTTATTCTATTTGCCTTCAGTTATTCTTAAAATGTGGATTTTTAAAAATGGTGTCTGATAGGTCGTTCATGCTCTCTTCATTCTTGCCTACTTTTCATTTCTCTTTTGTCTGACTGAGCTATTTCAAAAGACCAGTGTTCAGGTTCAGATAGTCTTCTTCTCTGCTTCATCTGGTCTGTGGTTAAAGCTATCGACTGTATTTTTTTTTTAATATACAAGAGATTAAACCTAGGGGCACTTAACCACTGAGCCATACCCCCGGCCCTTTCTTTTTTGTATTTTATTTAGAGACAGAGTCTCACTGAGTTGCTTAGCACCTTGCTAAATTGCTAAGGTTGGATTTGAACTTTCGATCCTCCTGTCTCAGCCTCCCAAGTCACTGGGATTACAGGTGTGTGGCACTGTGCCTGGCTCAACTGTATTTTTATTTGACTTATTGAGCTCTCTCTTCATTTCCAAGATTTTTCCTTGGTTCTTTTTCAAAATCAGTCCGCATGCTGAATTTCTCATTCATAATCTTCATTGTGTTTTGAATTTCATTTACCTGTATTCTTTTGGTTCTCATTGAGTGTTTTAATAATTATTTTTTAAATTCTTTTTTTCTTTTTCTTTCTCTCTCTCTCTCTCTCTCTCTCTCTTTTTCTTTTTTTTTTTTTTTTGGCAGTACTGGGGATTGAACCCATGGGCACTTTACACTGAGCTACAATCCTACTTATTTATTTATTTATTTATTTATTTATCTTCTTTTGAAACAGGGTCTCACTAAATTATGAGGCTTTCCTCAAACTTGCAATCCTCCTGCCTTAGCCTCCCAAATTACTAGGATCAGGGGCATTATTTTTAATTTTTTATCTGGCATTTCATCCATTTCAATTTCTTGGGGATCTGTTTTTAGAGAATTGTTATGTTTTCTTGGGTTTGTCATATTACCTTTTCTCCATCTGTTCTCCATACCTCTCCTACATTGACGTCTGATGGATCAGTTACCCCACAATACTTTTATACGGTGGCCTTCTTCAGAAGCAGCTTTCTCCTGAAGGTGTGCCTTGGGGTGTTGCTTTGTTTTCAGAGTTTGGGCTTCATTTATATTTGGGCACCATAATGTTGTCCCCTGTAGTTTCTTTGACTGTGAATACAATGGAGAACTCAAACCCAATATTTCTGTGAACTATTCAAGATTTGGGGACACTTTAGCAGTTTAGGCAGGTGTTACACAGACAGAGGTAGGTATGAGGGCTAACTTTGTGATACTTTTACAATGGGGTTTCCTCTGAACTGAGGATGCTAATTTTGTTCCTAGCAAGTTCCTCTACTTTGGAGGCCTCAGCAGTGGTGAGGGGCCTGATCTCACATTTTTAAAAGGCTTGTTCTCTGATCAGTCAATGGTATGGCCCAGACGCTTCACCAGGAGAGTCCACAGTGGGAAATGCAGCTCCCCTCTTGAACTTACATCCAGGTTGGATGGTGATGTGTACACAAACCATACAGCTTGTGTGGAAGCCGGGATCATGATGTTGCTTTCTGCTGACAGCATCAGTACCACGGGCACCAGGCAATCTTCCTGGATTTCTTCAGTCGTGGTTGCCTGGGGGTAAGACAATGGTTGGATCTGAGGCTTCTCTTCATCAACCTCTGCAGTTGTAGCATGTGCTCAGGGTTAGGGAACAGCTAGACCATGGAGTTGTGCAAGAATCCCTTGCTTCCTCGTGGGGCAGCAGCAGGAACTCAAGTTTCCCTCCCTGACTATTCAGTAACAGGTGCCTTAACCTGTAATGGGAGGAGGGGGAGACAGAACTGCATGGGCACCTTCCCTCAGCCCCATCACCAGCAGGGTTGGCCACACCCTGGGTCTCAGGCAGCAAGCATCCTGACCTTCTGCTTATCAAGGATGGTGCTCTCTGTTCTCCACGTTGCTACACCCAAACCCCACAGTGCAGGGGCATCCCGTGGTTTTCCTGCACCCACCCTGCTGGACCAAGCTGGGTTTGTGAAGCAGCTAATACCCAAGCCACTGCACTGGAATGTCAGTGGAGTCCAAGAGATAGGAATAGGCAGGGGGTTTGGTCCCTAGAGCAGTCCAAACTCAGAAAAATAGCTCCGTTCTCCAAGATAACTCCTGACTGCAGGACCCTGGGTATTTTCTGGGAGATGACATAGATCTTTTTCCACATCAAGGCTACAGTGCAGATTTCAGGTTACTTACTTAAGCAGGATGTAAACCTGGGAGTTTTGTGAAACTTTCCAGGAGCTATGATTGCTGTCATCTGTGCTAATAGTTTGCTGGGATTCTCTTTCAACCTTCCTCCTGCAAAGGGGCGCGTTCTACCTGCATGTACAGCCCGAGTAGCAGATTCTGCCATATTTTGTTTCTCTTTTCACACTGTTGTCCTAAGTCTAATTTTACAGCATTCCAGTCTCCCTCTTGTTGATTTCCAGTCCTCCCATGCTAAAGGCACCTCAAAATGCAGTTATGTACTTATTACTTTGTTTCTTCTTTTTGATGGAGGAGGTAAGTGCTGTGAACCTCTGTTCTTTAAATATTATGTTTCATTTTTCCACCATGTTCCCAGGTCAGTATACCATTTTACATTTCCACATGCCCCAAACCATCTATGAGCCCTGTATAAACTGAGGAGTGTCCAAGCCTTTAGGCAGGGAAGCCTGGTTTGGGGGATACCCAGGCGGAACCCACTGGTCTGAGAATGCCCAATTGGCGCCCTGTTCTAACTCACTGCTGAAGTTCAAACACATCACTGGAGAGGAGTAACCTGCCGGAGCCAAACAGCCTCCAGGAGATAGATGTAGCTTGCCAAACACCAATCAACCTTTTTACTGCAGGACCCCGGCCACACAGAGACACAAGTATGGAAACAAGTCTCCTCCCACTGAAAGCATATCCCTGCCTTTGATGTGCTCCCCCTTAAATAAAGAATTGGGCCCTTTTCTAGTTGTTTCAGTTCCAGTTCATATCAGGACTGAAAGACCCATCAAGAGCCTCACTTTAAATCTAATTTTTGGCTTTGTCTTATTTCTTACTGAATATTTCAGATTTTTTATTTTCTTAGGCTGTTCACACCTCCTGAGCAGGACCCTGCTCTGTCCGGGTGCTGGCCACCCGGTCACCCACTGTCAACATAGAAAGGACATCTAGTTTCTCTAAATCCCCATCAATAGATGTTGTTTTTAGTTTTGTTTTGCTTTAAATAATAGCCATCCGAATGAGTGTGAGGTGATATCTCCTTGTGGTTTGGAGGAGGAAAGCATTTAAAAGGCTGACATTGGGAGCATCAGTGATAAAACAGCTTTCTGGGCCTCTGTTTTTCCCACTGAAATTGACTCCTGCACTTTGGACCGACTGGGTTCCTTAGGAGTTCCTGCAGGTACCTCCTCCTTCTCCCCATGAATAGCGTGGCTGTTTGGGTTGGGTTGAGTAGAGAGAAAAGTCGAAGAAGGGAGGCGTAACTACCATCACTGGGAATTTTGCAGACATATAAAAATCCATATTTGGGATTGCCTGATATTAATAGCAATAATGACAGTCACCAGTCATGAGCTCTTACTACTTTCCGTATGCTAAACTGTATTTCCTTTAGGTTTCACAGCAATTCCATTTTATAGAGAAACTGGGTCAGGTTGAGCTCAATGGTACATGGCTAGTGAAGAGGGATGCTGAGACCTCAACTTGGGTCCGACTCCAGAGTCCATGCCCTTCACCTCACAGCCTTCTGTGTGGATTGCTGGAAATCGATGCATGATGTTAGCACCTGGTGGGTGCTTTGTGACTATTATGGTCTGGATATGAGATGTCCCCCAGAAGCTCACATGAGAGACAATGCAAGAGGGTGCAGAGGGGAAAGGCTGGGAGAGCCTTAATCCAATCAGTGAATCAATCACCTAATGAGGTTAACTAGGTGGTAAAGGAAGTGGTAGGGTGTGGCTGGAGGAAGTGGGAACTGGGGCATGGCATATAAATTTTATATCTGGTGAGTAGAGAATCTCTCTCTACTACCTGATCAGGATATGAGCTGCTTCCCTCTTCCACACACTCCTGCCATGATGCTCAGCCTCACCTTGAGCCCCTAGGAATAGAGCCAGGCTTCTATGGACCAGGACATCTGAAACTTGAGCCCTTAAATAAACCTTTGCTCCTCTACACCTCTGCTGGTTGGGTCCTTTAGTCACAGCAGTGATAAAGCTGACTAACATAGTGACTGATGACATATTGATTCTCCGGTGGCTTTTGAGCCCTGGAAGACATCACCAAGGTGCATAAGCCCCACCCTACCTCCACTGTGAGGAGAATAAATTGTGAAGAGAGGTCTCCGTGAGTGGTCTGTGACATGAACAATAAGCTCTTCGGCAGTCATACGTGGACCGTGGCACATCTTCTGTGAGAAGGACAGGAAGAGTGAGCCATTGGACAATGTTGTAGAACAGTTAGGGCTTTGTCTCAGATTCCTGGTGTGGAACGTCTAAAAATGTGAGAATTTCCAGAGAGAAGCATCTTTATTATTCATGAGCCTTATGGATCACTCTTGAGTTTATGCTAATGTAGTAACTCCTGGCAGACCCTTGGAGAGCTTCAGGATGGGGGCTGGTTATCAGAAAGACAAATCACATGTAGAGAAAGTTGGAACATTGTACCAACCTCATCTCCTGACCTCTGGTGAAGGACAGAAACTGGAGATAAGAGTTTACTCCTTTGGCCAACAATCTAATCAATCATGCCTACATAATCTAACCCCAATAAAACTCTGGACAATAAAGCTCAAGGAGACCTCATTTTTTAGTACATTTTCTAAATTTTTATTTTATTTTAAATATGTTCTTATTTTTAATTGACATAATAATTGTACATATTCGGGGATACATTGTGACATTTCAATATACTTATACAATATACAGCATATAAGTATCAAATAAGGGTAGTTGGGATCTATCACTTCAGACATTATTTCTTTGGGTTGGGAACAAAATCGTCTCTACTAGCAGTTGTGAAAAATTCAATTTATTATCAATCATTGTTATCACTCTGTGCTATAGAACACTAGAAGTTCTCCTATTCAACTGTACTGCAGTACCTGTTCACCATCCTCTCTCCATCTCTTCCTTCCCCACATCCTTCCTAAATCTGGTTACCACTCTTCTCTTCATTCTGAAATCAATTTGTTAGCTTCTATATATAAGTGAGAACATGTGGTATTTGTCTTCCTTTGCCTGACTTATTTCATTTAACAAAATGCTCTCCAGTTACACCTATGTTGCTGCAAATGACAGAATTTCATTCTTTTATATGACTGATTAATATTCTGCTGGGTATATGTAGTAGGTTTTATTTACCCATCCATGTATTGATGGACACTTTGGTTGGTTCTGTATCTTAGCTATTGTGAATAGTGCTGCAATAAGCATGTGAGTGCAGATGTCTCTCCAACATACTGATTTCAGTTCCTTATATATATACCCAGTATTGGGACTGCTGGATCGTATGGTAGTTCTATTTCTAGTTTTCTTAAGAAAACTCTATACTGTTTTGCATAATAGCTGTACTGTTTTACATTCCCACTGACAGTGTATGCAATTTCCCTTTTCTCTGAATCTTTGTCAACATTTGCTATTTTCTTCCTTTCGATAATAGCCATTCTAACTGGGTTGAGGCGATACAAAAAAAGTGATATCTTATTGTGGTTTGATTTGCATTTTCCCGATGATTAATGATAAGCATATTTTCATACTTATTGGCTATTCACTTATTCTGAGAAAGGTCTGTTAAGGTAATTCACCCAGTTATAAATTGTTTTCTTTTCTTCTTTTTTTCACTTTTTTCTTTAGTTATCATTTTATTTTTGTCCTTTTGCTGTTGAATCCCTTGTACATTCTGGAAATTAATTCCTTGTCACATGAATAGTTTGAAGTACTTTCTCAATTCTATAGGTCTTTTCATTCCTTTGTTTCTTTGCTGCTTTTAGTTTGATGCAATTACATCTGTCAATTTTTGCTTTTGTTACCTATGGTTTCGGGATCCTATCCAAAAAAATCTTGGCCTGGACCAGTGTCCTAATGTGTTCCCCTTATGTTTTCTACTAATGGTTTCAAAGTGTTGTGTCTTACATTTAAATCTTTGATTCGTTTGAGTTGATTTTTGTATATTGTGAGAGATAGGAGTTTACTTGCTTTCTTCACATAGATATCCTCTTCCCAGTTACATTCATTGAAGAGAATTTCCTTTCTCCAATGTACTGCTTTATGCCTATGCTGAAAATTAGTTGGCTGTCAATATGTGGATTTATTTCTGGGCTCACTATACTGTACCAATGATTTCTATGTGCCTGGCTTTATGCCAGTTCCATGATTCTTTGGATACTGTAGCTTTGTGGTATGTTTTGAATTCAGGGACTATACCGCCTTCAACTTTGTTCATTTTTCTCAGACCTATTTTGGATATTCAGGGTCTGTTGTGCTTCCATACACATTTTAGGTTTTTTTTCCCTGTTTCTGTGAAGAATGTCACTGATATTTTTTTTGGAGAATTTTAATATTTATTTTTTAGTTTTCAGCAGACACAACATCTTTGTTGGTATGTGGTGCTGAGGATCGAACCCGGGCCGCACGCATGCCAGGCGAGCACACTACTGCTTGAGCCACATCCCCAGCCCATCAATGATATTTTATAGGAATGACATTTAATCTGTAGACAGCGTCAGTTACTATGGACACTTTCACAATATTCTTCCAATCCATGAGCATGGTGGTATTAGCTAATTTTCATCACTGTAACAAAATACCTGAGAGAAAGGAAGAAAGGTCTATTTTGGCTTGTGTTTTTAAAGGTTTGTTTTAGTTATCTTTTTAGTTTTTATATTCTACAACTATTGATAATGAACTTACAAGATTGAAATGGTTTATTTTGACTCACAGTTCTGGAGTTCCAATCTGTGATTTGTTGCTTCTGTTGCTTGTAGGCCAGTGCAAGGCCTAAAATTTGGGGGAGTTTGTGATAGAGCAAGACCACTTCTCATGGCCAGGAAGTGAAAGAGAAAGGGCCAGGGACAGGAGTCCCACAAGGGCATGCCCCTAATAACCTAAATACCTTCTTCTAGGTCCCAGCTCCTAAAGGCTTCACCACATCCCAATAGCCCCCTGGGGGACCAAGCCATTAGGCATGGGCTGTCCGGGAGCACTTATCCAAAACATAAAAATGGTAGTTCTCCTACTTTGACTTCTAGTGTATACTCTCTCAAGCATTTCTTGTAGGGCCCATCTTGTGGTGATTATTTCCCTCAGTGTTTGCTTATCTTGGAAAGAATGATTTCCAGGACACATTTGCTGGATATAGTTTTTTGATTGGCCGTTTTTCTCTTTCAGAATTTTGAATATATCATCTCATTCTCTCCTGGTCTCTAAGACTTTTGGGAGAAGTCTTCTGTTGGCTTCATGGGTACTCCTTGAGGAATGACTTAACACTTTTCTCTTGCCATGTCTAGGATCCTTTCTTTGTCTTGTATTTTTGACAGTATGTCTATAATGTGCCTCAGAGGGGACCTATTTTGGTTGAATCTATTAGGGGTGCTTTGAACTTCTTGGATTTAGATATCTTTATTTTCCCCAAGATTTGGAAAGTTTTTGGCAATTATTTATTTGAAGAAGTTCTCTGCACCTTGCCTCTTCTCTTTTTAGATGAACCATAACCTAAAAATGTTCTTGTTTGATTGTGTCCCTTAAGACTTTCTTTTTTCTTTATTATTTTCTCATCTTCTCACTCTCTTGAGTGGGTTATTTCAAACGATCCATCTCCAAGCTTAGAAATCCTTTCTTCTACCTGATGTATTCACTGTTTAGACTCTTGACTATATTTTTTTTTACTTTATTATTGAGTTCTTTATCTACAAGACTGATTTGCTTCTTTTTAATGAACTTAATCTTTGCTGAATTTCTTGTGTCATGTTTTTCCTAATTTCATTAAATTCTTTGCCTATATTCTCTTGTGTATCATCAAGTTTCCTTAAAATAATTATTTTGAATTTTTTTTCAAGTAACTTATTGACTCTTTTTTCATTTAGGTTCTGTTACTAGAGAGTTATTACATTCTTTAGGAGTGTTATTTTACCTTGTTTTTTTTTTTCATATATGTGGTCCTACATTCCTAATTGAATTTGATTAATGATCCATGTATTGAGCATTCTCCATGATTTGAAATGTATTCATTCTGAGATTTTAAAATTTCTCCCTAGGAAGTGAAATAATTTTGCTCATTCCTATGTCCCCAGTGCCTAACACAGAGTCAAGTTTTAGTGCATATTGGTCAAATAAAACATAGAAACATCCAATGGTGATTAAATAAATCTGTTAGGTGATATTCAGGTGACCTCAATAAAAAATATTCTATCTAGGTCTGAAAAATGAGGAGGATATGAACTTTTGGGCTTGTAAATATTAGTGCTAATACATATGCACATAGAAGCCAACATGGATTTTTTGGTACAGAGCAGACAGCTTCAAGAATGGTGAAAGATGGAAGAATATAACTGTTGTGGTTCTTATCTTCCCATGTATGAATAAAATTGGAAAATCTCAGAATTAGCCCAAAGCCCTCATTTTATAGTTGAGGAAACTCTAAGTTAGAAGTAGATGATTCTTTCTCCTTCCAAACTAATTTTCTACTCTCAGTTTTAATGCTGACCACCCATGCACCCTTCTGCTTAAGATTCTGCCTAGAAGATCAAAAGGAGAAAGTCACATTTCCTGTGGTGAAGCTCAGTGAAAACAGGTGTCAGGACTATTGGATGAGCCTTAGACCCACATGGAGCTAAATTTTTCCACCCTTTAACTTTCTGTTGCTATAACAAATACCTTAGATAAAACAATTTAGAAGGAAGAAAGGTTTGTTTTGGCTCATGGTTTCAAAGCTTTCAGTCTGAGGTGCTTTGTTAAGGTAGCTCCAGGGACCAAATCCACCTGTTTGCATGGGACAGCCTCTAGGGTGAGAGCAAGCATGTTCAGGGCTTGCTCTGGGGCTGATTCAAAGTTCATGGTCAAGGTGTTTGTCATATTCCAGTACTACCTACGTTTTCACTTATCATTTGTTTTCTATTTGTCTCACCTTTTAATGTTATTTAATATTTTAAAAGGAAGCTGTATATTCCTACAATCTATTGATCCCAGAGAGAATATGTTTGTGGATGATGTAGTCATATGTTATTAGAGAGATTGGGTAGTGTGATAATATACACTGTGTCAATACATGATCTTAGAAGATCACTGACATCTCTGTTTAAAAAAATACCCAACATCAACAACATAAGCAACAATTTTTCAATATTGGAGCCCATGCACAACTCTGGGGCCCAGATTTTGGTGACTAACGCTATCCTCCAGTGAAAAGAAGGAAAGACTTTGTTGGGCTTTGATGCATTATTTGGGACAAGAACAAAATTGTCAGGACAGGTAATAATAATTATAAAAATAGTTAATCAAAGAAAGTGAATTTAATAGAATATGTCTCATCTTAACATTTTTAATTATGGAAAAATATTGTTACATGTCATTTCATTGGTAAACGTTGTCTATTTATCGAATACAGATATGAACTCTTAGTGTAAGCATTGTAAGGGGGGGTCCAGCGGAGCGTCAGAGGGAGAGACCACACAAGAGACTGGCTCCATGCAATTGGCAAAAGGGGATTTATTGGGGATCCATTCCAGCGCACTGGGGCTCCATGCTTACTCAAGAAGGGAGAGCAGCCCAGAGCCCCGAGCAGAGTACACTTTTTGGGGAGGGCGGGAGGCTTTGCATACATCAGAATAAATCATCATGAGGCGCGGGGAAATTGAACAACAACTCTGAGACGTGATTGGCACATTCATTGGCGGGAACAGATTGGGCAGGGGTGATTGGTCATTCGTAAGAGGGTTACACATTCAAACTGATTGGTCCAGGCCCTGTGACGAACTGCACAGGGCCCTAGGCTAAATGGCCAGTAGGGTGTTGTCTTAACTATCTCAGGAATCTGGGTGTAACAGAGGAACTTAATAATACCTAATCTTTTACATTCAAGCTTTCCAGCTTAGAAACTTTACCCTTTCATTATGGAGGAGTGACTTAGTGTGTGAACTTAATCTCTGAGTAAAAAGAAACTTCATCATGAACAAGAAAGCACCATGAACACGATTAAGATGTGCTGATTTCACAAAGTACCAGTTAAGTCAAATTCACATAAGTTCTTAGTTAGTAAATTAGACAAATGTCCACAGAAGAAGAAAGAGCTAACCTTTGACTGATTTCTTTTCTGAAAAAAAAAAAAAATGAAACCTCTGATTAACTCTATTAACCATAACAGCAAACTAATAAACCCACGGGCTTTCAATTGCTGAGGGCCATTGCCAAGTAGGAATGATGCATCGATATTTCCTTGCCAGCGTACCCCATGTTAAATGGAAATTGGCTGTGACATTGCATGTGTCTCTGAGAAAGGTGACCCTGCTCAAGGACCAGGGTGGATCCAGGATTAGGGTGTATCCTGCAGGTTTTAGGAAGTATCCCGGTTTAGAATAATTTGGGTTTAAGACAATCTTGGTTTTAGGGAAGTTCCAGGTTGAAGGTTATTCCTGCTGGGAATGGGGCGTTCCTGCTGCCTGAGTTCCCGTTGAGTTCTTGTGTAATTCAGAAAGTATTTTGGGACGTGAATTGTGCGGCGGCAGAACTGGGATTTCCCGAGAACGTGTTTGTGTAGAGGCCGGTGTGAATTCAGGAATAAAGAATTGCTGTTTGAATCTACAAAGCTGTGAGTGGCTCGTGATATTGTGCCCAGCCAAGACTGCGGCATTCAATTATAGAATAGGCCAGAATAACAAATCATCATTCTTGGACAATAAATACAAGCCACATACAAAATTTCAAGAGTACTTAATTCATGGGAAAGACACCAAGTCTCAAAAGTGAACATCACTAAGGAAGATTAAAAACACAAAACTCCTAGGGTGTAACAAATGCAGTTTCCTTGTAATGAATAGACTCTCCTTAGGACCAGTGGCTCAGGTTTGAATCAATTTGGTCTATATAACTCTGTTCCCACCCCAAATCAATAAATTATCAACCTAAGATCTTAGATCTCTCAGTGAGGGTCAAGGCAATATACTCTTACTTTGGGATCTGGTAAAATTTCTAAAATTTCAGAAAGGTATAGAGTATCAACTGTGGAACATAGTATTGAAATCCTAGGACAATATGAAGAATTTAACATTCTGAATGTGTAAGAATAAGAGCAAGGATCACAAAAAGAAACAAATTAAAGTCTTGATATCAATATCATTGTAACAACTTTTCATTTAAGGGCATCAGTCAATTTTGTAATTTTTTTTTTGTGGGATCATTTGCATTTGAAGGATCTTAGAACACTGAAGGGAATTAATTAGGTTAAAATTGAGATTTTAATTAAATGTCTAAAAGTGCTGGGTTAAGTTTGTTATTGAGGTTTATATCAATTGGGAAATTTATTTTGTTAAATCTATAGCTTTTTTACTTACTATTTGTAAATAATTGTAAATATTTAGGATAACATTGACTATTTAATATTTAGAGGAATTCTAATTATCTAATAAATTCTTAAGATTAATAATTGGGACATTTCCTAAATTATAGTTAGTGGGGCATATTCTTCTGCATGCAGATTCCCTGCAGGCACTAAAATCCATCAGCACTGAAAATGGAAAGACTGTGCTTTTCTAATATATAGTGAAATAAATTCAGAGATGTTATAAAAATAAATTATTTTCTTTGTCCCAGTTACAATCACCTTTTGCCTTGGGAATGTCCCCTTCTGGGCAGGAGTTTCTAGAACCTAGACTCTAAGGCACTTTGACCTACATTTCTAAATTTCTAGGCGGGTAGTAGCTCTCTCTGGAAGCTTCTAATGAATATCAGAATTAGAGCCTAAGTCAGAGGTACAGAATTATTCCATCAAACCTAGTGCGTTAAACTGACAAGCATTTATTATCGCAGAGTTTTCTTAGGGGTGGGAATCAGGGAGGCGCTCAGGTGGGTGGCTCTGGCTCAGCATCTGCCATGACATCCTAGTCAAGGTGAGCGCTGGGGCTGTGGCCATTTGAAGTTGGTCCAGAAGCTGGAACATGTCCTTTTCAGTTTAATCTAGTGACTGTTGACACAGAGACCTTGCATGTTGATGAACCTTGTGTTACTGAAACAAGTACCCAAGGATCAATTGCTATGTGTTTGGGTCTGGAATGTTTCCCAAAGTCCCATGTGTTAAAGGCTTGGTTTCCAGACTGACACTATTGAGAGATGGTGGAACCTTAGTAGGTGGGGCCTAGTGAGAGGAAGTTAGGTCTTTGAGGGCATATCCTTGAAGGAGATATTGGGATTCCAGCCTCTTCCCCTCTCTCTCTCTCTCTCTCTCTCTCTCTCTCTCTCTCTCTCTCTCTCTCTCTCCTTCATGGCTTCTATCTGGCCCTGCCCTGATTGCAGCTTGCTCCATGCCTAAGGGCAATATGAGGCCAAGTGTCCATGCACTGAAACCTTGAGCTCAAATAAACCTTTCCTCTTTTTAAGTTGATTATCTCAAATATTTTGGTTATAGTAACAGAAAGCTAATCATAATCAACTTAAAAAGAGAAAAGGTTTACTTTAGCTCAGAGTGTTGGAGATTTCAGTCCACTGTCAGTTGACTTTGTTGCTTTCAGGCCTATAGCAAGGCAGTCATGGTGGAGCAAAGCCACTTACCTCAGGCAGGAAAGTGAAAGAAAGAGAGGAAGAGGAAGGAGCTGGTGTCTCCATATCCCCTTTAAGGACACATTCCCAATGATTTCCCTCTAGGTCCCACATCTAAAGGTTGTACCATATTTCAATAGTACTGTATTTTGGAGAACAAACCCCTACATCAAGGGCCTTTGATGAATTATAGCACCTCAGTTTCACACCAGCTGAGGGTTAGAGGCCGTGGATTCTCATTACTTGGGCCTCTGCGAGGGGTGTTCATGAGCTGCTGGGTTCTCCAAAGTGAGCCGTCCATGGTGGGTAGGCTGCTGCGGGGCCTCTTCATGATCTTGTCTCTGGAGATGCTCAAAGTCATTCCTCCTCATTCTTTTTGTTGGAAGAGTTTCTCAGTCCTGCCCAGCCTGGAGAAGAGGGCAGTTAGGCCCTACCTCCTTCGGGGAGGCATCTCAGAGAATCTGGGGACCTATTTTACAACCACCACAGCTCCCCTGAGCATGATTGCTGGTGACCAAGCCAGGGCTGTCATTCCAAAGGTGGAAGACAATCAGCTGCAGCTGTCACTCCCTCCCTTCAGATTTCCTTTTAAAGAGCGCATCACCCAGGGCTGAGACACTACATCACCATTGGAGCACCATTAGCTGGCATAAAAGCAGACTGAAAACAACACTCTGTCTGCTAATTGCCTGCATTTTAACTTCTGCTCCTTTCAAACAGGTATACTTCTTTTAGCTTTTTAATTTTTTTTCCTGTCAGAACTAAAACCAACATCTGATTCTTCCCCACCATCCCCCAGCCTGAGCCTTACAGCAGTTCCTCAAGTAAGAACAAACTTTTTTCCCCCCTGGATGTTTTCAGAGGTTGCCAACACCTAGAACAGATTCTCCAAGTGTATATGACTTGTCCACATGTACAAACGAGCCTGACAACTCGGTTGTTAACTCCTGCCTTTAATCCCTTATTCTACCAGTGCTAAGCACGATGTGGCAGGTACTGTGTGGGCAACTGGCACTGTGGGCCCTCCTGTCTTGTGGTGACACAGACATTGCACATGGAGATATGGGGGCACTGAATGTTAGAGGGCAGGGTTCCAAGGCCAAGCTAGTCTAGGGAAGGCATTCTTAAATGAGGAGGATACTCTTTTGAGTTGAGGTTTTTCTGAGCCTTCAGGATCTTTGTGGGTTGAGAAATCAGAAGTTCTCTGTAAGACCCTCCTATGGAAGTGGTTGTTACAGGTGTCCTTAAGGGGGAAAGGGAGAGATTGGGAGAAACAGCCCAAAAGAGAAGCAATGTCTCAGGACTTGGGGGAGAGAGGGAACTATGGATCCCTGGAGACAACGGGGGGACCTAGGCACAGCTCTGTAGTTGCAACCCTAGGAGGGGAGCAAGCTCCCAGACTGATTTGCTGTGTGGCACATCCAGAGCCCAAGACCCCACTCTTCTGGATGCCCAGTCTTCCAGTTTAGTCTATTTTCTATTGCTATAACTGGATATCACAGATGGGGTAATTTATTAAGAATAGAGGTTTATTTAGCTCATGATTCTAAGAAAGTCTGAGAGCATGGTGCTGGCATGTGTGAGGGCCTCCTGCTGTGTTGTAACATGGCAGAGGATGTCATAGGGTGAAACAGCAGGTATGCTAGCTCTGGTCTCTTCCTCTTCTTGTAAAGACAATCAAGCCAGCATGGGGGCCAAATCCTCATGACCTCATCTAGTTCTAATTACCTCCCAAAGACCCTTCCTCCATGTACCAGTAATATCTGTATTTGGAGGGGACACATTTAAACTATAGCACTGCCCAAGCATCTGTGGTTCAGTCAGCTTAAGGAAGCATTGGAGCCTGCAGGTCTGAGGACGCTGTACACAGGACAGGAATTTCCTGGTTGTCACACACAGAAGCACACGATGGATACCCACCGGACTGCGAGGACTCCTGCGTACAAAACACATGGATTCTGTGCAATTTCTATGTTAGGGAAGTGTAAAAAAGCCTAAGGAAAGATGGAGATCTGATTTCTCTCTGTGCTGTCACAAGAGGGGCTAGAATCGGAAATAAGTTGAAAACAAGGAAATGAGGCTTCTTGCATCTGAGCCGTCCTACTGCACAGAGATGGAGAGGTCAAAGGCTGAGAGCTGAAGGGTGGGCATCAGGAGGAAGGGGTCACACGTGGAATTGCTCTCAAGGATGAAGTGGGAGCAAGTGGTGGGTTCATGAGGAAGAGATGGAGACATGGGTGGGCTTGAAGGAGCCCTGGTGGCCGGAGGGGTGGTAAAGAGAACCTGTCACACAAGGTTAACGGAAGAGGAAGGGCTTTATCTCAATGGCAATGAGAAGGCAGGGAGGAGTGGAGTGGGATAGGAGTGATGGTGTCACATCTGGCTTTCTGTGTGATAATGAGAGAGAGGATGGGTTGGGGGGGGTAGGAGCCAAGGCTAGGGAGAACACTTCTCCTGCCATGTACGAGAAATGGCCTTTGTCAGGGTGTCTCAGTGGAAATCCATAAATGAGGGTGGATCTGAGAGGTATGCAGAAAGCATCTATCGATGCCCCCAGGGTCCTGATCAAACCACTGGGAAAACAGGGTGTCCAAGTTCTGAGGCAGCGAGAAGGACCTCACAGGGGGCGAGAGAGAAAGCTCATCTACCCTCCCTTCCCCATGGGGGCCTGAGCACTGGGATTTTGGAGGTAGTCCCTGTCTTTAGGACCTGTGTTGTAAAGGGGGAAAGAGATTATTATTTCTCTGAATGTGGTAACAAAGGGGAGAGGACGGGCGACCAGCAGACACATGCACAGGCAGGAGTGTGGACACTTGACTTTTCCCCTGCAGAAGGAAACAGTTATTGTCGTGGTGTAAGTCAGCTGAGTTTGAAGAACTCTCAGGTTATTTGCGGTGGGGAGGGGAAAAGGAAAGATGATGCCATGAATTTGTAGCAGCAATAATGCACCCATTTGTGTGATCTTTCCCCAGTAGCTCTCAGCAGCTTGGGTGTGTTAAAGAAAGCAGATGGGTGAGGTGTTTTATTTGTCTCTCTGTGTTTAAGTGGGTTTCTTGTAGGCAGCATATAGTTGGGTTTTGCTTTTATTCCCTCCAATCTGACAATCTTTGACTGTTAATTGGGGTTTTTAGGCCATTTACATCTTAATGTGATTATTGATATAGTTGAGTTTAAATCTACTATTGTCCCATCTGTTCCTTGTTCCATTTTCTTCCTTTTGGAAATTGAATCTCTTTTTATGTTTCCATTTTACCTCCTCTGTCAGCTTAGTAACCATAACTCTTGAGTTATTTTAGTGATTGCTCTAGGGTTTATACTGTAGTCTTTAAATTATCACAGTCACTCTATAGTGATATTTTTTACCACCTTTTGCATAATAGAAGAATCGGATGGCAGAATACTCCCATTTCTTTCCTCTCTGCTATTTTCAGACTATTTCCCTACATATACTAAAACCCACATGTTATTGATTTTTATTTAGACAGTGAGTTATCTTTTAAAGAGATTTAAGACAAAGTTCTTTATATGTATCCATGTAATAAATCTTTCCAGTGCCCTTAATTCTTTTGTGCATAAGCAGATTTTCATCTGAGATCATTTTCTTCATTCTTTCAATTTCTGTGTGTTGGAAAATATCTTGATTGTTACTATCCTTTTAGAAAGCATTTTTGCTGGGTATAGAATTCCAGGTTGATAGTTCTTATTTCAGTCAGTACTTTAAATTATTATTCTATCTTGCGGCTTATAATGTATCCCCAAAGAAGTTCACTGTAATTCTCATCTTTTTCTGAACACAATGTGTCTTTTCTCTGGTGGCTTATTCTATTTTTTTTCTTTGTCATTGTTTTTAAGCAATTTGATTTTGATGTACCTTGCCGTCTTCTTGTTTCTTGTGTTTGAGGTTTATTGAATTACTTGGTTTAGTTTATAATTTCCATCCAGTTTGGAAAATTTTAGCTCTTGTTTCTTTATATAGTTTTTGTCTTCTTTATTTCCCACTTCAGGGAGATTCCAGCAGTTTATTCATACTTTGTTCATTTTTCTCCATCCTTCTATTTGATTTTTTAAAATATTTTTAGTGGTAGATGGACACAATGCTTTTGTTTTGTTTATTTATTTTTATGTGGCGCTGAGGATGGAACCCAGTGCCTCAAGTGTGCTAGGCAAGCACTTGACCACTGAACTACTACAACCCCAGCCCCATCTCCATTTTATTTTGAATAGTTTCTAGTGGTGTCTTCAAGTTCACTAATTTTTTTCTTCCATAAAGTTTAATCTTATGTTAGATGGAGTATATTTTATTAGCTCACGATCCACAGTTTTCATCTCTTCAAGTTTTATCAGGATCCCTTTCATATCTTCCATGCTAAATCTTTCCTCTAACACTTTCCTCATTTGTAATACAGTTATAACAAAACTGCTTTAATGTGCTTGTCTACCAATCTAATACGTGCATTATTTCTGGGTCAATTTTAATTGATTTTTTTCTCCTCATTATAAATCATAGTTTCCTGCTTCTTTGGGTGCTTGGTAATTTTGGATTGGGTGCTAGATATTAAGAATTTTACTTTCTTAAGTAATGGATATTATTTATTTCTATAAATATTCTCAAATTTTGTTCTGTGCTGAAGTTACTTGGAAACAGTTGGATCCCCAGTTATGGCTTTGTTAGACTGGACCACAGCTGTGCTTAGCCTAGAGATAATTTTGCCCCACTTAGGGAGACAAAAACCTTCTGAATTCTCTAATCAATGGAAACAAATCCGTTTGGCTTGTGTGAATTCTATTGTTCCCTCTGATTTATGGGGTGGTTCTTTCTTTGGCCTAAAGTAACCTTATTTGCTTATCTTAATTAGTACCTAGCCGCAGTCAGCCATCCCTGACATAGATACATGAGGACCTTCTCTCAGCATGGTAGCCAAGGAGAGAGAGGTCTGGCATTGGGAACTTTCTATGGCTCTCCCACCGCAATAGATTACTCAGTGCACATGACCTTTCCCTCCTCTCTGCTCGGAAGGTTCCTCATAGTAGCTCCAGAGATGATCCATTAGGAACTGAACAGCCCACTTTTAACCTTTTTTTGAGAACATTCTATAGAATCTCTTTGATGTTTCCTGATATAAATAAAGCAGGCGCAGGTTCCATTTTGTCTAGAAGCTTGATCCGTGTGATAAGCTTGCCCATCATCTCACCGTTTTTGAAGATGCTTTCTGTGTTCTGTGTTGTTGTTGTTTTTTCTGCCATTTTATTTCCCTTAGCTTTTATTTCTCAGCCAGCCCTTATCACAGAGGAATCCCCATTCCCACTGCTGGCATGGGACAGTGGGCGGGACATCGTTAAAGACTTGAGGGAGACCCTCTCCACATCTTTAGAACAACGATCTCTATGCAGCTTTCTCTTCTGATTCTCTGCCCTGAAAACACTAACCACCTGGGCCTTTTTGGACTTTGTTTTTAATGTTTTTTTCCCAGGGTTTTTTTTTTTTTTTTTTTTTTTAGTTGCTTCATTTAGTAAAGTAAATCTGGTCTTTGTTCCAGATGAATTTCTCTAAAGCCAACCATTTGAGTGGTGGATATAACAGAACTAATAACATGTCAAAGGCATTGAAAGTGCTAGGAGAACAACTAAGAACAGAGCAGGGAGGAAGAGCATGAGAAGAAGATTAACATTAAACAGGGATGAGAGGTGGGAGGGAAAGGGAGAGAGAAGGGAAATTGCATGGAAATGGAATGAGACCTTCATTGTTATACAAAATTACATACAAGAGGAAGTGAGGGGAAAGGGAAAAAAAAACAAGGGGGAGAAATGAATTACAGTAGAGGGGGTAGAGAGAGAAGATGGGAGGGGAGGGGAGGGGAGGGGAGGGGGGATAGTAGAGGATAGGAAAGGTAGCAGAACACAACAGACACTAGTATGGCAGTATGTAAAAACGTGGATGTGTAACCGATGTGATTCTGTAATCTGTATACGGGGTAAAAATGGGAGTTCATAACCCACTTGAATCAAATGTATGAAATATGATATGTCAAGAACTATGTAATGTTTTGAACAACCAATAATAAAATTTTTTTTTAAAAAAGAAAGTGTTGGCAGAACTGTGGTTGAAGCAATACATCATGGGGCTTGGGTTGTTCTGGGAAAAAGGTAAGGAGGCCAGTATTCAGAGGATATATTGGAGGTTTTCATATGATCAAGGAACAAGGATGCAGGAATAAAGCAAGAGAAAGCTAGCATTGGAGGGAAATGGGTCAGCATTTGGTGTGTTTAAGAATACAGAGGTGAAGTGGCTCAAGGGGACAGGCTATGGGATGTGGGCATCAGTTAGCTTAAGCATAGCAGGAAGAGAAGTGAAGAAGTTTCTGAGGTGCGAAAGAATGAGTTAATCCTGCTTAAGAGTTTTGGAGGAAGCCATTTCATTAGGGTTCAGGACAAGAGAGCCTCATGTTAATCGAAGCTTTGAGGTAGTTTATAATTGGATAAAGTTTCCTTGGGGCATACTGAAAGTGGGAGCATTGTTAGAAGTCAAAGATGGTAGGTGCTGAGGGCCATTACCAAGTAGGTATTGACGCATCGTAATCCTTGCCAGTGTACCCCATGTTAAATGGACTTGCCTTGGAAATTTGCTGCGACCTTGCTTGTGTGTTTGAGAAAGATGACCCTGCTCAAGGTGATCTAGGGTGGATCCAGGTTTGAGGAAGTATCCTGCAGGTTTGAGGAAGTATCCCGGTCCTTGGGCTTAGGGTGTTCCCGGTTTAAGGCGTTTCCCGGTTTGAGAATATGGGTTTTAGGGAAGTTGAGGTTGAAGATTATTGCTGCTGGGATTAGGGTGTTCCTGTTGCTTGTTCCCGTTGAGTTCTCGTGAGATTCAAATGGGATTTTGGAAAAAGCCTCGTGGAGTAGGTGAAGTGTGCGGCAGAACGAGACTGCCCCTGAACGTGTGTGGAGGCTGGTGTGAGATCCGGAATAAAGAATTGCTGTTTGAACCTACAGAGCTGTGTGGTGCCTCCTGATTCTGGTGCCCCCCCAAGACATCGGCATTTGGTGGTCCGTACGTGGGATGTCTGAAGCTTGGGGGTAAGTGAATTTGCTCGCTCCTGAAGGAGAGCAAAAAAAATGGGTGACCATTTCAAAAAACAATGTGTTCTTGTTTTGATTTATTTTGTTTTTATTTCAAGTTGCCTGTTCCTAGAACTTTCTCAGACAAACTGGGGAAAATGGTTGACTCAAGGTTTGAAGTTGTTCGCCTCCAAGGAAAAGAAATTGTTAGAGGAAGGAGGCACCCCAGTGAGACCAAGAACAATTAGGGCATATGTTGATACAGTACAAAAATGTAGCCCATGGCTTTTTAAAGACGAGTTATTAAGTCTATCAATGGGACCATCATGGTATCCTGTAGAAGGATTTTTCTTCAACAAGAAAGAGATGGCTAGTTCTGTTTATTACGCTTGTCTAAGATCTTGGTTTTTACAGACATCTGATTAATTACCAAGCTAAAGTGTTAAAATATCAACCACTAAATATGAAATCAAGTACTCTTTACTTATTAAGTTCCATAAGGTAATATATTTAAACATTATGTGTGTTTGCATAAATTGGTAAATGGAAAAAGGTTTAATATTGCTTTGGTCTGTGTCTTTGCTGAAACAAGGTTACTAAGTGTTAAGATTCTATCATGTGTAATTTATATACAAATAGTATAAGAAGTTTCAGTTGGGTTTCAATTACAGCATAATAGTACCTTAAAAAACATGAAAGTATTTCATCTTATTAAAGTGGAGTAATTTTATAAGGGTTGTTTCAGAATGTGAATTTATAAAAAGCGTTAACGGTTAAAAAAAGAGATATAAAAAGGTTCAAGATGTGGAAATATATTTTAATATAAAAGGTTAAAGGAAAAAGAAATGTTTCTAGATGAGATAATCTCTGTGTGGTAAAGTAAAAGTTGTCAAATGCCATTTAAAAAGATTTTGAAGAAACTAGACTTACTTTAAAGGCTTGAGAAAGGTAGAAAGAAGAAAAAAGGTATTTGTACATGGCAGATTGAGACAAAGCTTCTTAATGGAGTAAAAAAAAGAGCCTTTGGTTGAAGGGCAGCCATGTAAACTAACATTTAGCGATTTAAACAGAATATAAGCCTCATTTAAAAGAGTAAAGCTGTAGGTGGTGAAAAAGTACATTTAAAAGTACAGTATACATGATAAATGAAAGGCTTTAAAAGGTTAAATTGAAGGTGGTCGAGATACCTTCTTGGCGGAAAAAAAGATTGCTTTGCTCATCAAACTATTAAAACGTACTTATTAAAGCAAAAAGAGGGAATTGGAAAGGGGTATATATCCCCCAAAGATAAACTTAAAATAACCCTTTTTACTCTAAACTTTCTAAATTTGGATTCATCAGGACTTAGTGCTGCGGAAAGACATATGTATCCGAAAAATGTACATAAGCCTAAGGTACTTTGGAAAGATATTCTAACAGGACAATGGAAAGGTCCCGACCCAGTTATTGTCTGGAGTCGGGGTTCCGTTTGTGTGTTCCCACAGGGAGAACAGCAGCCGATTTGGATTCCAGAGAGGTTAACCAAAACAATTTCTACAGAAAAAGAAGATGATTTGACTGAAATCCATAACAGCTGATATCCAGAGCTCCAGCTTGGCTATTCTTACATCTGCGACAGTGATTAACCACGGTGCTTTTTTTCAATATCTATTTTATTATTGCATTTTTCCCACATCATAAAGTTCTATTTTATTTTTTGAGCTCATACAAACCTAGGTTAATGTTTTTCTGATCAGTTTTGTTTTTTGACTGTGTTTTATTTTTTGACTGTGGAGTTTTTAAACATTGCAATGGAGATTTCACTTAGGTATAGCTACAAGGCCTTTACTTATTATTGTCTTATGTGTTGTATGTTATGTGTGTACTGTTTTGTGTTGCATGTCAGTATGTGTGTATGTCCATATTTTTATTTGAGGAGCGCTCATGAAAAAATGGATCCGAATTTTTTTTTTTTTATTCACGTGATTTAAGTGGTTTAATCTAAATTAGGTAAACAGCTGTTAATGATTGTTTTCAAAGGTGGTTAACAGATCTGTTTGCTTGCTATTGTTTTTAAAAGTGATTAACAGATCTGTTTGTTTACTTTCACTTTTCCTTTTCATTATATTTAATAATTCTGTTCAGGATAATGTCTCTTTAACATCATTGCCAGAATTCCCATCTCCATCCCAGTGCCTGTGAAGACTAAGAAAACCAAACTACAGCTTCTATGATCACAGTAAACTGTATAAACTGATGCATCAATGAATATAACTCAACAAGTAATGCTCAATCAAGGACTTGATTTACTTTGGGAGGAAATGGACATATTGATAGACTCTTCCACTTTGAACTGCCTGCAGAACTTGCCTGGACTATATATCAGTTGCATGCATTGTGAACTATCGTCTGGTGCAGCGAATTGTGGTACTGCTGGCATATTTTTGCTGATGGTGTCACCAGTGATGCAATTTCCTTGCCAGCGCACCCCATGTTAATTGTGGTAACACTGGCATCTTTGCTGATGGTGTCACCAGTGACGCAATTTTTCCAAAGGAGCCGTCAATTGGCTTGGTGTCCTGGCATTTCTGTGTCTTCCTCCCTTCTACTAGTGATGGTCTAAAATTTGGGGGCCAACAGAGGTGAGGCAAGAACCTCACCCCCCCACTGGCACCTAGGTTAAATTTGGGGGCCAACAGAGGTGAGGCAAGAACCTCACCCCCCCACTGGTGCTTAGGCCTATCCACAAGCATGGCTGAATGCTGGACCGGTAGTCAGTGACGGGTTGATCTGGTTGCAGTGGATTCAACCTAAGACAGGAAGTTGACGCCCAAAGGTCAGCTCTCCCATGACGGGTAAGAACCACATGTTGAATTGGACAACCTACCAGGCACGGTCCTAAGCCACATTGCTTGTTGTTTAATTAATCAGAAGGGGGGAGATGCTGAGGGCCATTACCAAGTAGGTATTGACGCATCGTAATCCTTGCCAGTGTACCCCATGTTAAATGGACTTGCCTTGGAAATTTGCTGCGACCTTGCTTGTGTGTTTGAGAAAGATGACCCTGCTCAAGGTGATCTAGGGTGGATCCAGGTTTGAGGAAGTATCCTGCAGGTTTGAGGAAGTATCCCGGTCCTTGGGCTTAGGGTGTTCCCGGTTTAAGGCGTTTCCCGGTTTGAGAATATGGGTTTTAGGGAAGTTGAGGTTGAAGATTATTGCTGCTGGGATTAGGGTGTTCCTGTTGCTTGTTCCCGTTGAGTTCTCGTGAGATTCAAATGGGATTTTGGAAAAAGCCTCGTGGAGTAGGTGAAGTGTGCGGCAGAACGAGACTGCCCCTGAACGTGTGTGGAGGCTGGTGTGAGATCCGGAATAAAGAATTGCTGTTTGAACCTACAGAGCTATATGGTGGCTCGTGATTCTGTGCCAAGCCGAGTCATTGGCACTTGGCTTCGGCAGGTAGGACAAAAATGCATATCAGTATGGAAAGGGCACTATAAGAAGAAGCCTTACAGGCCAAGCCCTTTGGTTTAGGATTCTCTCAGGCCCTGCTAGCCAGCCTGCAGAAGTTGAAGTGCCAGCTGATGTGGGAGGTCTGAAGCTGGTCAGTGGGTGGTAGGCAACCTGCCAGATCTCTCCAATCACCCTCTTTTCTTGGTATTTGTACCCTTGTGTAGTACTTTCCCACACCGAATACAGCTGACTTTTATAGCCATTGGGATAATGTGGCAGTGACAAAGTTTGACTTCCACACTAGGATATCAAAGAAATGGAGGCTTCTGGCTTGCTCTTTAGGGGATCACTGGATGAGGACACTGACGCAGCTTATAAAAAAGCCCACATGGAGAGAAACGAAGATCTTCTGCAAACAGCAAGTGCCAACTTGCTGGATGTGTGAATGAACTACCTTAGAAATGTATCTCTCAGCCTTCGTCAAGCTCTCAGATGATGCCTGCCGTGTGATGCCTACACCATGTCAGGATTTTCAAGAAAGCTCTTGTCCTTGGCAGAACCAGGAGCTGAATAAACTTTGTTCTATCTTCTAGCTTACAATATGTCTCAAAAGAAGCCTGTTGTAATTCTGATTTCTGCACATAATGTTTCAGCTCATACACTTTTCTCTTTATCATTGGTTTTAAGCAATTTGATTATGACTTACCTTAGGGTCTTCATGTTTCTTGTTATCTCTTTCTCTTCTTATCGGTGGTAGGGATTGAACTCAGGGTTTCATGCATGCTAGGCAAGTGGTCTACAACTGAACTATATCCCCAGCCCATTTTTTTTAAGTATTGACTTTTCTTTAATAATAATGTATGAATATTGCTTCATTAATTACAAAGGTATCATAATGACTTGAGATATTAATAATAGGAGAAACTGGGTCTGGGTATATGGTAACATTCGACCATATTTGCAAATGTTCTGTAAATCTAAGTCTGTTATACAATTAAAATCTAAAAACCCAGATCTGTACAGTGGTAACATAAATATTACAAAATATCTAAGAACCTACGTTATCCATTTTATTTTATTTTTTATTAAATTATTTATTTATTCTAATTTGTTATACATGATGGCAGAATGTAACTCATTTCATATTACACACATAGAGTGCAATTTTCAAGTCACGGGTTGTACTCAAAGTATTTTCACACAATTTGTGTCTTCATACATGTACTTAGGGAAATGATGCCTCATGCCACCATCATTCCTACTTCTTGCCCCCTTCCTTCCCCTCCCTCCCCTTTGCCCTATCTAAAGTTCCTCCATTCCTCTCATGCTCCGCCCCATCACCATTATGAGTCATCATCCTCATATCAAAGAAAACATTTGGCCTTTGTTTTTTTTTGGGGGGGATTGGCTTGCTTCACTTAGCATTATATTCTCCAACTCTCTCCATTTACCTGCAAATATCATGATTTTATTCTCTTTTAATGCTGAGTAATATTCCATTGTGTATATATATACCAATGTTTCCCTATTCATTCATCTACTGAAGGGCATCTAGGTTGGTTCCACAATTTAGCTCTTGTGAATTACGCTGCTATAAACATGGATGTAGCTGTGTCCCTGTAGTATGCTGTTTTTAAGTCCTTTGGGTATAAACCAAGGAGTGGGATAGCTCCTCAGACTATTTTTATATACATTCTCAGTTTGTAGCATTCAGTTTAGCAACAGAAAATAGCCTAAGACAGAAAATTTGATAGCTCTGAACTAACATTTTGATGGCCACCTGAGGGTGACCTTTGTGCCAGAATCAATTAGCTAAAACCAGTCATAAGTTTTAGACCTGCAGAAGCTGCATGAGATAACAAGGTTTATTGTTTTAAGCATCTAAATTTTAGGGAGACTTACTATTTAGCAGTAGATAACTACATACATTTTGCCTTAACAAAACCTAAAAACATAGGCCTGGGATGGATCTGGTGAGAAGACTCTGGAAGGCCTCTGAGGAGAGTGCTGATAGGACCTGAAGCATGTTGTTACGGACCCACTGGTTCACCTTGGAGTAGAGATCAATGGCTCTCTGGGTATAAAAACAATACAGCTGGGCTGGGGTGGTGGCTCAGTGGTAGAGTACTTGCCTAGGATGTGTAAAGCACTGGGTTCAATCCTCAGCAGCACATAAAAATAAATAAAGTTTCTTTAAAAAATACAGCTGCTGCTTAACTTCTGTCCTCCATATCTTGCATCCAGTGATTCCTGGGGCTAACCCTAACTAGAAATATATCACCGTGGGATTCTGGGAAATGCAGTTTAGCCTAGTCATGCTGCCATGCAAAGAGACCATGGAATAACTGTTACCAACTTGCCCATGAGGAGGACTCCATTGGTTAATTTGAATTCTCAAACTTGATTAGATTAAGAGATGCAAGGATTAAGGGGGTTATTGGTGTGTCAATGAGGGTGTGTTTGGGAATGACTGCCATGTAGGTAGCCAACTGAAATTGAGACCCTTGCTAAGCCTGGGCAACACCAACCATGGGATGATGGCTTGGATGAAATAAAAATTGGAAGAACAAGGAAGCAGCAGCAGGAGATGCAAGCTCTATTCTTCTTGACCTGGTTCTGGATTGCTGCAGCGAAGGTCTGAGGATATCACACTCTTGCTTCTTCAGTTTTCCAAAGTTGACTCTGCCAGTGATTCTCCAGAAGCCTTTGGTTTTGGACTAGGGCAGCACTGTTGATCCCTCTTGTTCTGGGGCTTCAGCCTCTTGGACTGTGCAGCTACTGGTTCTTCCAGCTCTCCAGCCTGCAGAAGGCCATTGTGGACTATCCTGATTCTGGTTGTGTAAGCCAACCTAATAAATCCCCTTTTTATAATTATAATTCCTTTTTATAATTATATATATCTGTTCCTCTAGAGAACCCTGACTAATACAAGGACTATGTCAGAGGGTCAGGGCAGGGTTATTGACTTCCACAGAAGCCATAGGTATGAAGTGTCTAGGAGGGTCAGGACACCATACAGATGGAAACCCAGAGGATTGAGAAAGAGAGGAGGATAAGCAGGCACGAGGCTGGCTTCCATTGTTTGCAAGGGGCAAAGACTTTGTGTACATGAAATAACAGAACTCAACCTTTCTGAAAAGGCTTATGGGAAATCAGAGAAAGCCACAGAATGCCTCTTCCCTTCTATTTCTTCTAAAATATAAAAAAAAAGTGGAAGGAGGATAAAATTCCAGAGATTTAAGTGTAGAGGAAATTATTGTCTTCAATGTGAGACTAGTGTTTGCTAGTTTCCCACAGTCTCCAATCTGTTGAAGCACACATGGACTTTGGATATCGGGATGATGCCACTGCTGTCACTGTACCTCCTTTGGGCTCTGGAGGCATTCGGTGCCCACTAGTTTTGATTTTAGACAAATGACTTAATCTTTTCTGAGTTTCTCCATCTGTTGGGTGAGATTCACAATTATACCTGGACTATATTATGGAAAGAAACTGCTACCACATCAGAAAGTGCCTGGCAGAGAATTGGTGTTCAATAAAGGTTGGTATCCATTAGCTAGCTATTGGACACCATTGAACATCCTGAAATTCAGTTCCAATGTAAATCTTCCATTCACAGCATACTTGCCTTCTGCTTTAGGGGTCAAGGTCCTCAGGTAGCATTGAGTAGGCTCCTTGGCCATGATGTTTCCTTCTGAAACATCTGATCTTATAACCCTTTAAAAATTATTCTGCATATTTTAAGATTTGAACAAGATGTGAAAAGGATATATCAACCTCCATTGAGTGAGGTGAAGTGAAAAAAGTGGTCGGCCCAGCCCAAAAGTCCCTGCCCTGGCAATTTGTTCAGCCTGCCCAGCTAGGTCAGAATCCATGCCCCACAGGGAGCCCACAGCATGTTTCCTGAGCACTGGGTAGGCTACCATCATGGACTTAGAGCTTTAATTGACAAAAGTTCCTTCTCTAAAACCCCAGTCCTACCTGCACTAGTCAAATAGGACTGCAATAATTTGGATGTCCCCTAAAAAATTCACATTGACATTTATAATCACCATTATGATGGTGTCAGGAGGCAGAACTTTAAAAAAATACCTCTATTGGACTAAGGCCATGATTGAGGGAGTAGATGAGTTGTTGTATGGCCTTTTACGAAAGTGTCCTTAGCTTTCTCTTGCTCCTGCCCTGTTTCTTGTATGCTCACCTGCTCTTCAACCATTTTATAATGCAGCATGATGCCTCACCACATGCTACCCCTCAGTCTTGTCAATTTGAGAAATAAGTTACTTTATGCATCACCCGGTCTGTGGTATTTTGTTATAGAAGCACAAAGTGACTAAGACAAGGTCCCAGGTGCAATTACTCCCCTAGTGGTCCTGTGTGACGGGTGTGGCCTTCACTGCCCGTGCACTGGGACACCAGGAATACACCACGCCTGGTTACGGGTCATCATTTATTGAGTTGAGAATTCACATATGGTAACATCATACAGTAAGTCATTTCCAGGGCTTAATAAAAATGTCACCCACTGTGCTTCACAAAAATTTCTTTTAATGAATAAATAATTTGATGAAATCAAAAATATTTACAATATAAACAAATGGAAAAGCTTTGGATCTGTGAATCTGATCATGTTGCATTTTTGAAGTGAGTCCTCCCCAAGCTTTTCCCTTGGAAACGATACAAATCTGATAGAAACAACAACTCATAGAACATCTCTTTGTTCATTACACATTGATCTGTTAGTCCTGGAAAGCTACATAAGCTTGTATTATGTGACATGTTAAAATACAAATATTAACTAAAATAATATATTATCATAATGCCAGGGAGCATTCTCCACAGAACAAAAACATACAATGACAGAGGATCACGGGCCACAAAAAATATACCCCAAAGGTACAAATTCCTTCATAAGAATATAATTGTGCTCTTCAATCGACCGGATGTCTACGCTGCTCTAACAAGCCGGTGACGAGGTGTACAGTATCTGAAGACTGTAGGCTGTGTGTTTCTGTCAGGCAGCAGCATTACTGGGAATTGGGCAGTGCAAGCAGTTTCATAAACACTTTCTTGGGCTCTTAAAAAGAGCCAATTATGCAAAGCAAAATAAGCATATTGAGAAGTCTTCATCTCATCTACACAAACACCATGAACATCTTGGCTTTGTGGTAGGAACGGGTTTGTCGGCAGAGCTGTTTCCGCCATCAGCCAGAATTCAAGTATTCCAGGGCCACCTCGTAGCAGAACTTGTACTGATCCTGGAAAACAGAAGGGGGACAATGTCAGCTCTGTAACGCCTAAGCCCTGCTTCTATCAAGGAAATTGGAAGAAATCAAACTGATAAGGATTTGAATTAGAATCAGAGGGCCATGGTTCTGAACCACAAATACATTAACTGTTTGTAGCTGCTCCCCTGCAAAGCCTTATTAAATATAAATATATGTGTATGTATATATATATATATATATATATATATATATATATATATACTTATATTATTCTGATATCTATCCTCATCAGAATTCTGGAAAGTCCAGGACTACGGAAAGATGCATGCAGTCAGCTGTTCCTGTCCATGGGTTCCACATGCTTGGATTCAACCAAACTCAGATTAAATATATTTGAAAAATAATTGTATACTGAGCCTTTAAGCTTTTTCTTGTCATTATTCCCTAAACAAGATAATAGAACAACTATTTATATAACATTTACATTGTATGGGGTAGTGAAAGGAATCCGGAGATGGTTGAAAGAACATGGGAGGGTGTACTTTGGTTATATGCAGATGCTACGGGATTTTACATATGACTTGAACATCTGAGCGTTTTGATATCCAGAGGAGGTCTTACAACAAATGTCCCCTGAATACAAAGGGATGATTGCATATTTGCACTCACACATGTCTACCTACACATCACAATCCTGAGCTTTGGAAAGGAAAAACCAAGAGGTAGAAGAGGAAACCATGAGGCTTGAAGAAAGGCTTCAACTGCTGGCTCATTTTTTCAATTTTATTTTATTGGTTCTTTTGATTTATACATGCAGTTGAATCAATTTTGATATAATGATACAAGTTTGGAATATATCTTATTCTAATTAGGATTCTAGTTCCTCTCCTTCCCCTTCCCTTTCCCTACCACCTGTTCCCTTGATCTTTCTGCCATTTACCCATAGTTATTTGTATTTATTTTTCAATTAAGTTCTTGTGGATGGGCATATATGAGTACACCACAGTGAATCTCCCCACTGCAAACCACTGGCTCTTGCAAACCTCAAAATGAAGCTTCTGTCATGGCCCAGTTTAGAGATCAGTCAGAAGGATTTCCTCAATTTCATGAGAATTTACTAACCACCTCTGCAATACCATGCCCCTTGACCTGGCCTCTGCTCTTGGGAAGCCCACAATGCAGTGAGGATGAGGCAGGTAACCCAGACCACAGGTGCACTGAGGGCACAGTGTAGGCCTCCTTGGGGAGGATAGTGGGATGGGGTGGGCGGCATATTCCCTGGAGGAGAAGGAAATGCCTTGGTTTACTTCAAATAGTCCTGTCGTCTCCCTCTTGTCCTGGTATGATTACTACTAGCATCTTCTTACAGTGTCAAGTGTCCCGTTTGGATGATAAATTACATGCCATTCTAATTGGAATAAAGCAGGCAATCCAGATATAGGAAAAGGAGGAATTCATATATACAAGGGGAATGTCTGAAATCCTCTGGAAGCACAGTATCATTTTGTTTTGTTTTAAAAATTAACACATTGAATTTAACCCCTATCTTTCACAAAACTCAACTCAAAGTGGATCAAGGACCTAGGCATTAGACCTAGTAGTAGGAAAATGTAGGCCCAACTCTCTCATCTTGTTGGCTTAATAACAGACTTACTCAAACAAGACTCCTAAAGCACAAGAAGTAAAATCAAGAATCAATAAGTAGGATAGTATCAAACTAAAAAGCTTCTTCACAGCAAAGGAAACAACCAAGAACGTGAAGAGAGAGCCTACAGAATACAACCTGCACCTAAGACAGAGCATTAATCTCCAGGATATATAAAGAACTCAAAAAACTTTACACCCCCCAAAACAAATGAATCAATAGTTAAATGGGCTGAACTGAACAGGCAGTTCACAGAAGAAGAAATATATGAAAAAAGTGTTCAACATTTCTAGCAATTAGAGAAATGTAAATTAAAGCTACACTGAGATTCCATCTCGTTCTTGTCAGAATGGCAATTATCAAGAACACAAGTAACAACATATTGGCAAGGATGTGGGGGAAAAGGTACACTCATACACTGCTGGTGGGACTGCAAATTGGTGCAACTACTCTGGAAAGCAGTATGGAGATTCCTCAAAAAACTTGGAATGGAACCACCAATTTGACCTAGTTATCCCACTCCTTGGTGTATACCCAAAGGACTTAAAATCAGCATACTACAGTGCTGAATTTTATCAAATGCTTTTTCTGCATCTTTTGAGAATAATTACATATTTGAAATCCTTCTTTCTGTTGATGGGATGTATTACATTTATTTATTTGCATGTGTTGAATCATCTTGTATTTCTGGAAACTGACTTGGTCATGATAAATGTTCTTTTTATGTGCTATTGAATTTGATTTGCTAGTATTTTGTTGAGAATATTCTCATCTGTGTTCATCCAGGATACTGGTCTATAGTTTTCTTGTTCTGTCCTTGTCTGGTTTTGGAAACAGGACAGTGTTGGCCTCATAGAATGAGTTAGGAAGGGTTCCTTCACCTTTCAATGCTTAGGAATAGTTTGAGTGAATTGGTAGTAGTTCTTCAAAAGTGGTAAAATTCAGAAGTGAAGCAATCTGTCCTCGGATTTCGATGTTGGTAGACTTTGTATTACTGATTTCAATCCCACTAATCATTATTTGTTTATTCAGTTTTTTTTAATATCCTCATGGTTCAGTTTTTGAAGATAATCTGTATCTAGAAATCTGTCCATTTTTCATCATAATTCCTAATGATCCTTTATATTTTTGTAATTTCTGCTGAAATGTCTCCATTTTTATTTCTAATTTTATTCAGTTCTGCCTGTTTTTCTCACTGAGTCTAGGTCTGTTTTCAAAGAATAACTCTGACCTTTTGTATTATTTCTTCAGTCTTTTAGTTTATTTCTGATCTGACCTTTTAAATTTATTTTCTTCTACTAAATTTTTGGATTGGTTGATTCTAAATATCCTTGATATTTATTATTATGCTGTTTATTTGAAACTTTTTCCTTTTTTATGGGTAGGCACTTATTGATAGAAATATCCTTCTTAGTGCTGCTTTTGCTGTAGCCCATAGCTTGGCATGTTGTGTTTCCATTTTCATTGTCTTTGAAATATTTAAAAATTTCCCTTTGAACATCTTCAGAGATTCTCTGAAAAGTATGTTGAATCAATTCATTTGAATAATTTATAAAATTTATTATGTTGTTTATTTCTAGTTTTATTCCATTGCTATAAAATAGATATGATTTCAAATTTTTTAAATTGTTTTGTGGTCTAACAGTTCTATTCTGGAGACAGTTCCAAGCATTGGTGAAAAGAATATGTATTTTGCTTAGGCATGGTGTCTATAATCTTAGCAGCTTGGGAGGCTGAGGCAGGAGGATCACATGTTCAAGGCCAGCCTCAGCAAGTCAGTTGAGGCCTTTAGCAACTTATTGAGAACTTGTCTCAAAATAAATGAATGAATGAATAAATGAGTAAATAAAGTGGGCTGGAGAAATAGCTCAGTTGTAAACTGTCCCTGGGGTAAGTACCTAGTAATCACCCGCACCAAATTAAAAAAAAAAAAAAAGAAACATACACATACACACACACACTTGTGTGTTTTGTAAATGTTGGATAGAATGTCCTGTAAACATCCATTTTATCTGTGAGTATAGTTTAACTCTGATGATCCTTTGTTGTTTTTTTCTCCCCTGGATGATGTGTCCATTGGTAACAGTGTAGAGTTGAAGTCTCCCTCACTTTTATTATACTAGAGCCTATCTCTCCTTTTTTGTCTAATAGCATTTGTTTTGCTCTGACATTGTTTATGTAAATTTATGATTTAATTCTTCTTGAATTGATCCCTTGACAATTTATATAGTGACCTTCTCTGTCTCCTCTTACAGTTTTTGCTATAAGGCGTATTTTGTGAGAAATAAGTATAGGCACTCTGGTTTGCTTTAGGTTTCTATTTGTTTGAAATAGCATCCTCCTTTTAATTTCAGTCTATGCGTGTCTTTACTGGTGAAGTGAGTTTCTAGAAGGAAGATTTTTTTAAATCCACTCAGCTAGTCTATATTTCTTAACTGGAGAGTATATTCTGATTATATTCAAGGCTGTAATTGATAAGTGAGAAATTATTCCTGTCACTTTCATTTTGTTCCATTGTTTTAAAATTTCTCCTTCTTCTCTTGTTCATCTTTATTGTGTGTTGGTTTACTGTATCAGTGGTGTTTGTTTCTTTTCTAGTTGTCTCTTGTGTAGCAGCTTTCACCTACTTTCATGATGGTAGATATCTATCTTTCACTTTGGGGTGTAGGAGTCTCTTAAGCATCTTTTGTAAGCCTATTCTGGTTGTTATAAATGTATCTTTTGCTTCTCTTGGAAAGCCTTACTTCTTCTTCATTTCTGAAGTATAGCTTTGCTGATTATGGTATTCTTGGTTAGCAGCTTTTGCTTCAGGGTTCGGAATACATCATTTTATTTCCCACTAGCCTGTACCATTTTTACTGAGAAATGTGTTAGTCTATGGGGATACCTTTAAATGAGACTGGGTAATTTTCTCTTGCAGGTTTTATAATGTGCTCTGGTGAAGAACTTTTTGGGTCATGTCTCTTTGGGGGTTTTATAGGGATGTCTATTTTTTTTTTGCCATGATTAAGGAAGTTTTCTACTATTATTTCATTGAAGAGGTATTCTATTCCATTAACTTTATTCTCCTTGCCTTCAGGTATTCCTGTTTGTTTAATGGTGTCCCATTGTTCTGAAATGCTCTCTTCAACCTTCCACTTGATCTAGTACATTGTTGAGACTTTTGCTTTTTTGAGTTATTGAGCTTTTTATTTGCAAGATTTGTTTGATTATTTTTGAAAATCTCTCACTGAATTTCTCATTCATGTTCTCCATTGTTTTCCTAATTTCATTTGACTATTTATGTGTATTCTCTTGGATCTTACTCAGGTTTTTCTGATCATTCTTTTAAATTCTTTATCAGGCATTTTATCCTTTTTTGATTTCTTTGGGACCCGTTGCTAGAAAGTATTATCTTTTAGAAACATTATTACCACCCCCACCCCATTTCTAATGCTGCTACATTGAGATTTGCCAGTGGATCAGGGATCTATACCATTTTTGAGATGGTTATCTTAGTCAGTGCTCTTGAAGATGGATTTTCATTTGTTATGCAATGCTGGTCATCACCGTGTAGTCTTTCTATAGCTTCTCTGGCTGTGATTAATGATTTGGGGCATAGTGCATACTGTGGCAGAGTCAGAGAGATTCACTGCCTCTGTAGGCCACACAAGAGTGTGGTGCTGACAGCAATGGGTGTGGGGTGCTCACTGTGTGGCTATTTCTAAATGGCAATGGTGGTACTTAACAAGCCATGGGGATTTGCTTGGGCACTGTGAGTTTCATTTCTGCTCTTAGCAAGGGCCCCTGGCACTGGCAGCACTCATAGTGGTTGAGGGACCTGAAGTACTTGTTCTTTAACCAGTCAGTAGAGAGTTCAGAGGCTGCACAGGGAGAGGCAATAGTGGAAGCAGTAGCAGCCCTCTGGTGCTCACACCCAGTCCTCACCGCAGTGTGTGGTGTGTGGGTTGATGGGAACATTGGCCATGTATGCTCAGAAGCAAGACTGTGGCAGAAGGCAGGTTCTCCTTAGCCCTCTTTGGTCTTATACATGCTGATGTATAGAGATGGCTAGAGCTAGGGATTTTCTTTCACCCATCTCCCCCAGCTGTAGTGAATGTCCTGGGGTGGGGCAACACCTGGAGCCACAGAGTTACTCAAGGCCCCCTCAGCATGCCAGAGGGATGAGCAGCAGCAGAAACTCAGCATTCTCTCCCTGCTTTGTGAGTAATGGGAGTCTGAGTGCAGCACAGGGGAGAGGGTGGTGGGAACCACATGGGTACCTGCTTCCAGGATGCACTGGTGGAAATTCACATGTGGCTGGCCAACCCTTTGGTCCACCCTTTGGTCTCAGAGGACAAGCACCCTAATCTTCTTCAGGGCGTTGCCCTCCATTCTCCTCTGTGTTGTAATGCCTGTCCCTTACAGTGCAGGACACTCAGCAGGCTTAGGTTGTGTCACTCTGCTGGGCAGCTACCCTCTAAGCCTGTACGGCATAATGTCTGTGGAATCCTAGAGATGGAAATATGAAGGGGCTTCTGACCCCTATAATGGTACAAACTCAGATAATAGCTCAGTTCTCACCATGTTTTCTAGCAATAGCACCATGGGTGTTTACTGGAAGATGATGTGAGATTCCTTGCTAGAGCAGGGCTACTGTACAGGTTTTAGGTTACTTAATGGGCTACTAGCCTATAAGGACTATGGAATTTTCCAGTAGTTAGGATTGCCAGCATCAATGCTAATAGTTTTATGGAGTTCTCTGTTTTACCCTTCCCCCTACAAATGGGTAGCCCTCACACCAGGTGCTGAGTCAGGGTGGTAGATGCTAGGGATATTTTTTTTGTCTTTCTATGCTATTGTTCCAGGTTTCTGAGTCTTCCATGATTCTACTTTCTTTCTTGCTCTTTTCTGGACTTATTCTATAGTTATTCATCTCAATTTGCAGCGATGTACTTGTTACTTTGGTACTTCTTGGAGGAGATGGAAGTGAGTGAAGACCATCTCTATTCTGCCATCTTGGATCACTGAATTCATTTATCTTGAGCACAGCTTTCCTGGATTATATAGCTTACCTGAGTAAGTCCTAAAAGAGTTCCTGGCCTAGGTGTGGTCAGTATGGCAGAGGAGAGCCTTCTGAACTGTGTGTGTGTGTGTGTGTGTGTGTGCACTGTACTGAGGGAACCAAGCCTGGTGTGGCATGTGAACCAAGCAAAGGGACATGAGGCTTTCAGATGCCTTGATGGATCTGCCAGTCCTGGGTCAAGTGCTTAGCAACTGCAAGGTTCTTTTCTTCCTTCTGTAAGGGACAAGCTTTTACAACCTGTGAGATTCAGCACTACTGTTTCTTACCCACCATAATAGCCACAACCAAGGAACTATACTTTTGATTTTGGGTTCTGCCTAATTAACTACAATTTCCACAATTTACATGCCTCCTAAATTTGTCACTGAAATTTCTTTTTTGTCACCCTCATTTTGTTCTCTAAATACTCAAATAGTCCAATCTATTAATTTTAAGACAAGGGCCACAGTTTACCTCTGTGTAATATACCAGTCTCTGGCACAGAACTTGACATGTAGTTGAGGGGGAAATGCTGGCTGCATATTGAAATGATAGCAAACCATGGATGTAGCAAGAATGGGTTCAACTCAGACATTTAAGGGTTGAAAGTGGGCATTCTAAGATACCATCTCAGTTTTCTGGGAGCTTACAAACTAGAGGTGAAGACAAAACAGATCATTTCAATATATTGAAGGTGCCACAAGATCAAAAGTCATTAACAGTAACACTCACTAGAAAGCGAAGACAAAACAACAGTGACATGACAAGTGTTAGTGAGGTGAAATGATGCAGCTACTTTAGCGAAAAGACTGGCAGTTCCTGGAAGGTTAAACACAGACTTACCACTTGGTTCAGCCATTCCACTACAAACAACACACCAAGAGAACTGAAGACTCGTGTGTGCACAAAAACTTGTAAACAGATAATAGTATGTTATTCATAATAACTGAAAAGGCTACATGACACAAGTGCTCATCAATAGACAGTAGATAAAAGGTAGTTTAACCACACAATCGATGTTTATTTGCGATAATAATACCTGCTACAACATACTCCTCACGCATCAAACAGAGCACTAATCTCTAGAGTATATAAAGAACTCAAAAAGCTAAGCACTGAAAAAACAAATAAATCAACAAAAAGGCCAAGAACTTGAACAGGCACTACTCAGAAGATGATATACAATCAATCAACAAATTTATGAAAAAATGCTCATCATCTCTAACAATCAGAGAAATGCAAATCAAAACTACTCTAATATATCATCTCACTCCAGTAAGAATGGTAGCTATTATGAAGACAAACAAAAATAAGTGTTGGCGAGGATGAGGGGGAAAAATGCACACTCAGACATTGCTGGTGGGACTGCAAATTGGTGCAGCCAATATGGAAAGCAGTATGGAGATTCCTTGGAAATCTGGGAATGGATCCACCATTTGACCCAGCTATCCCTCTCCTCAGACTTAAAAACAACATACTACAAGGACACAGCCACATCAATGTTTATAGCAGCACAATTCACAATAGCTAAAATGTGCAGCCAACCTAGATGCCCTTCAGTGGGTGAATGGATAAAAAAATGTGGCATATATACACAATGGAATATTACTCAGCATTAAAAGAGAATAAAATCATGGCATTTGCAGGTAAATATATGGTGCTAGAGAAAATATTGCTAAGTGAAGTTAGCCAATCCCCCAAAAAACAAATGCCTAAAGTTTTCTCTGATATAAGGAAGCTGACTCATAGTGGGGTAGGGAGTGGGGGGCATGAGAGGATTAGATGAATTCTAGATAGGACAGAGGGTGGTGGGGGGGCAGGGGGAGGAAAGGGAGGGAGCAGGGGATTAGCATGGATGGTGGAATGTGATGGATATCATTATCCAAAGTACATGTATGAAGACTCGGAAAAAAAAAAAGAATTCAGAAGAAAAAAAAAAGAAATCATGGTAAGTGAAAAAAATCAGACACAAAGGATGATATATTGTATGATTCCATTTACATAAAATGTCTAAAATAGGAAAATGTATTAGGACTGAAAGTAGCTTGATGGTTGCCAGGGACTGAAGTGGGTGTGACTGCTAATGTGTGGAGTTTCTTTTGGTGGTGATGAAAATATTATAAATTGCATATTTGTGAATATACTGAAAACCACTGAACTTTAACAGTGGAAGTTTTATAGTGTGTGAATTATATCTCAATAAAGCTTTTATATAAAGAATCACCAGCAGAACAATACTATTTTTTCCATGCTGTGAATCCTACCTCTTCTGTCAATCAAGGGTGCAGGTGAATGAGAAACACAGATCCAGTATTCTCAATTGCATTTGCTTTTTGAGGAGTCAGGGGTCTGAGTGCTTCGCATTGACTGGGATCTTAGTGTCCTGTTGACTAGCCCTGAGACACTGCCCATATAGTTCCCTTCTGTTTAAAAAAAAAAAATGGGGCAATCTAAGATCACTTTCTAGTTTTGTCAACCTAGAATTCTATGAATTTAGAACTTGGTTTGCTTTTACATCAAGTCTAATGACATGAGCTAGATTAAAGTACTTTCTCTTATCTTGTAAATAACAAGTATCTAATGACCATCCTATCATCTCTTTTAACAAGCTTTCTCTCTCCATAGAAAAGGGCATGTCCACAGACAGAAATTTTCTTTTTGAAAAAACTCAAACTGGAAAAACTATTACTTGTCCTAGGAAAAGTGATATTTCTGATTCACATTCCAGTATTTATTATTTCAGGATTGGATACTTTCATTTTCAGAATATTTATAAGAATTAAATTGAATTTCAAAATACTAAAAGGCCATGTTGTCAGATAATCAGGCTGAAAAACTGACCACGAATTGGTTCAATCATTTCTCCTGTTTTTGTGACTCACAGGGACAAAGTATTTTTCCTAGAAATCTAAGAAATTTCATCCCTTGCTGTATAAGTGATGTTCACACTTTGTGCAGTTAATTTCAGTGACTACTATGAACCATCTTTTTAGCATACTCAGATACAGTTGGGGTGCACTGGATGCTGGCTTTGGGCAGCGCAGGGTAGAAGCTCAGAAGGGATTTTCGGCTTCACTGCTGCCTGGAAGTCTCAGAAGTTGCCCTGTCTCAGTCATGACTATAATTTTCAAAATGAATTCCTGCTCTCCCATTCTATCCCCCCTAAGCAAGCTGCCCATCCCCATAGATTTTGTGATGACTGGTTTCTGAATCAGAAAAATAAGGGGAAGTAGAAGAAAGACCATAAATTGCTACGTCCCCTCCTCCAAGCACCTGGGTAAATGCCTGAAATCTTCCTACATTGGAAACTGATTACACTTGATCACCAGGTACAGGCTTGTCTTCTGCAGTTTCCTCTGTCAGCTCACTTGCTTTTGAATGGTATAATTAAGCCACATGAGCTATTCCTGTGCTTCAGGGGAAAAAGAACATTTATGCCTTGGTCCTGAGTTCTCCCAATTTGGGCCACATTAGTTGGCTACAGGCAAAGAGAAGTGCTCAGCCCAGTGCCCCTCACAGCACTATATAGGACCCTCACCAGGGTGCCTCACTATTCATCTCCATAACCCCTGACACTTGACCTCACTCTGGACCCTGCTTCTGGTCCCTGTGGAGAGGGAGAACATGAAACCTGAACTGGAGCCAAAAGCTGAGGTTGTTCTTTAGAAGTCCCGTCTGGCTCAGTGGGGGAGTCCCAAGGCCAAAGCTCCAGCAGGTGGCTCAGGCCTCCTGTGAAGGGCCAGAGTTCTGCCTTTGTAAGCTCAGGCTGTATCTTGGGAGCTCTGGAGCCACAGTCAGTCTGGGCACTTCAAACACCCGACATCTGCCTAAGAAGATTCAAAGAGAATAGCCCACGCAGCTCACCTGGGGCAAAGCTTTCCTTCCCATTGTATCTACTGTTTGAAACTAAGACAAGTTTCATAATGTCTGCGGGATCATGTTCTGACAGGTCCTTCAGGCTGCAAAAGTCTTCCTGACTGATGCCCTGTCAGAAAGGTGAAGCAGTCCCCATGTGTTAATAACCATGGGTGGGAACATTGGGTTCAGTGTTCCCAGCAGGTCACAGGTGACCAGTCACTCCGTGCCAGGGAGGCCAATAAATTCTCATGGCCACTCTACAGATGGCTGCACAACTGTGACAATGAAGATGGAACAGGTCCTGACTTTCATCTGCATCTTTAAAAAAATTTCTTTGCCAAAACCTCCTGTGAAATCTATGCCCAATTCCCTGTTCATCTAAATTATAGTCACAGCAACAGCGGGCAGCTCAAGCCAGACTGGGGTCTGGCTGCACAGAAGAAATATCTAGGCATCCAGTAAATACTTACTGGACATCTCCTGGGAGCCAGGTGCTCTGCTGGTGCTGGTAGTGGGATGGGATGCACACTGAGTCCTTCAGCCTCACCTCATAGGGCTTCTGCTGGACTGGTCTAGCATGGCCTGGGCAGCAGTAGTTTTGAAAGCTCCCTGGAGGATCCTCCATGTGCAACCTGGGCTGAGGCAGTTCTAGATTACTAAATTCCTAACCTTGGCTGCACATTTGAACCTAATTACTCTGATCGTTCCACAATGTACACATGTATTAAAATATCACTGCTTATCTCATGAATATGTACTTTAATTGTCAATTAGAAATAAAGCTAAAAAAGCAAAATGAAACAAAATGTTCCCCTGCTAAAGCCAGGCCCCAGAATTTTTTAAAGTTCCCAGGTCACATCAATGTGTAGCCAGGTTTGAGACAGACACTGTTCTCTCCACCTTACAAAGGACATGGTGGTGGGACAGGGCTTTCTCAGTCCACCTTGTCTGAGATGAAGCTTACACACACTTGGATTGGGTTCTGTGCTGCTCCACAGGTCCTGTACCTTAATCTGTTCCTTCTGTCTCCCGGCCTGAGAGGACATGCTGGTTTATGACCCTTATTGATTTCTCTTGGCAACTCAGTGCTCTTGCCAGGCCACCAACAATAAGCCAACCCACCAAGGATTCATGACCATCACTTTCATATGGGTCCCTTCCCTTAAGACTTCCATACATTTTGTGATATATCTGGCTATAGTCTACTTGGGATTTTCATCTAATGGTTTTGTGTATGTTACTGATTTTTCTATCCATGATGAATACTATGAGCCACATGTAAGTTTTCCTTCTAAGCAGAGAAGACAGTTCTACAAGGGTAATCCTTGTGGCAGAGTCTAAAATCAGTGGGCCTGGAGCTGGGAATCAGGGTTCAGATATGAATTTGACTTGCACTAGTTGTAGAATTCTATACCAGTTTACTTATGAGCAGAGGATGGGGGCTCAAGAGCAAATACTTCCTCATTTCCTATGTGAAGATGTCTGAGGACAACAAGAGAACAAGGGACCATGTTTTATAAACAGAAACGCCCTGTAAATATCTAGGATCGGTATTCTTTGTTTTCTAAATGTTACTTTTTAAAATTTGGCTTTATTGAGATATAATTCATATACCTTAAGATGACCCTTCAAAAAGCTACTTATTTTAAATAAAATTCATGGGATGCTATTGTTTTGGACTATGTTGCTGCACTAGACCCAACAGATCAGACCAAACCAGAGTGGAGTTAAGTACTATATAATTAAACTGAATTTTGAAAAAAGCCAGTTTAAAAATTCAGAAACAAAGTTTAAAAATCCAGAAGATTTACAGCAACCAATCATACAGGACCTGGTTTATTAGCACTGATGTGATAAAGAAGTCCTCTCTGCTTCAACCATGTGAGGAAAGTAACTTTGAACTGATCAATGGCTCTTTTCTCATTTCTGTGTTTCCTGCCCTTTTCTACCTATAAAGCCAGTCTCTTAGCTGAACTCATCAGAACATCCATTGTTTTTATTTTAATATTTTTTAGGTGACAATGGACCTTTATATTATTAATTTATATGCAGTGCTGAGAAATGAACCCAGTGCCTCACACATGCTAGGCAAGTGCTCTACTACTGAGCCACAACCCCAGCTCCTATAAGAGCCAATTAATCTATACATTTATTGTAATTTTGTATTTTGACACAAATCAATGGTTTTCAGTATATTTATAGAGATGCACAAAATCTAAATTTAGAGCATTTCCAGAACCCCAAAGAAACACCATGCCTATCAGCAATTGCTTCATTCCTCTGTCCTCCAGTCCCTGGCTAGTACTATCTTACTTGGTCTCTATGGATTTTCCTATTCTGAACGTTTAATATCCATGGAGTCATACACTGCTCTTATCCCTATTTTACAGATGAGAAAAACTGAAGTTCAAGAAGGTCTTGTGTTTTGGATCTGGACCATGTCTTCTATTTCTTTTGCATCCACTGCCAATCAGCAAGATAATGAACACAGAACAGAAGCTGAGAAACAAAGTGAAATGGAATAGAGCTGAGATAAGGCACTGGTTGATTATGCCCAGTGACAGCAGGTATGATTTTACTCTCTTAGCAGACAGACCAGATTGTCTTTGATGGGAAATGGTCTTTATTTGAGAAAATACCAGTATAAATGGGCTTTGAGAGAAGCAAAGTTACCCAAGGGTATGTTTACTTAGCATATATGTGTTCTGCTCTGGAGAAGGAAGACCCAGGAAGACAAAGGGTAGGCGTGGTAAGGGGGGAAGTCTGGACAAGAAATTGAGGAGCAGAAGGGAGCTGCATGGAAAAGGCGGAGGGTAGATATGGTTGAAGGTTGAGAAAATCACCCTGCAATGTGATGATGATGATGACCTATTTCAAGTGTGCCCTAGTTTGCAGACTGCATCCTATATTAACAAGTGTTCTGAGTGGGTGGTGACCCTTTTATCTGATGGATGCAGAGGAAGGCATGACTCTCAGATATGGGTTTTAATAGAGTAGTTTTAGGAGTCAATGATGACCTTGAGACTGAGCCCTCAGGCCATGGGTGAAAACACTAAAGAGGATCTGAGACTTCTATCCTGGGGGTTTGGTCCAATCTTCTTCAGACTTTAACAACCAGGAGGCCACAGCTGACCCACAGTTCAAAATCAGGTGATTATATATGCTGTGTATTTGCCTGAAGAAGCAGCTTTGTTGAACCTGCAAAGGGCATTTGGGAGAGCAGTGAACACAGGCCACTTGTTCATTTCTGGGCCAGGCACTAAGGTGGCAGAGGGGAGTCTTCCAAAGTCTTCCACCTACCCTAGGGGACACATGCTTCTTTAGGCAAGATCTGTTCCCCAGAAGCTGTGTGTCTCTTGAGAAAGAGCCCTAGAAACCACAAAAGCCAAGGGAGGAAGACAAAGTGAGAAGGGAACTGTCAGGGCAGCAGCCGTTTTCCTGCAGCTGTGAGAGCCTCAAAGCAGTGCAGGCAGGGATTCCATCTGAACTGAACTAGGCCATGCTGTCCTTGCCTACCCTCTAGGGACTCAGTACTTTGATGGGGACTGGTTGAAGAGATGGACAGTGTAGAAGCTGGGCTGAAAAAGGGGTCAGAAACAAATGCAGCTGCCCTGTCTGGATTTAAAAAAATAAAATAAAAAACAGAGTTCTAAATTATTTTGCCTCCTGGCAATCTACTGACTTTTCTCTGGAGCTCCCCAAAACTAAAAATTAGAAGGAATCAACCTTTAGGGCCTTCTGGATCTCCCTCAGGAGTGCCAGGCTTCAAAACTAATGAATGAATTTTCAAAGTCAAGAGCAATTTAGAAACTTCAGAGCTGCAAAGGGAGATGGGGAGACCTGCAGACCTCTTCCCACTCTTCCCACCCAGCAGGGAGGCTGCATCCCCCCTTTGTCATGTTTTGAATGCAAAGGGATATAGTGGGGTTCAGCCTCTCTATGTGCTGAAGGAGGAGGCCCAGCAGGGCCCAGGCTGGGTTCCTGACTCAATCCTGCCCTGCCTCCCTGGCTGGCCAGCTCAGAAGTGTGCCTTAGGGCTCTCTGGAACACACCAGTCATTTTCTGAAGATGCTGCTCACAAGACACAGTATACTGCTCCTTCCAGTTGCTGTCCAACAGTTGGCATTAAGGTCTCAGATGGCCTCTTATGCCCAGTGAAATCATACCAGATTTTATCACGCTGACCTAAATTAGTTAATTCCTTCAGTCAACATACTCACGCATGGATATCAAACTAAACAGAATCCTACTCTCAAATAGACACAAGCAAACAAATGACAAGAGCTCCTACTCAATTCTGGAAGCTTCAAACACACTAAAAAGAGCACTGTGACATTTTCCTCTGATCACCAGATATTATCTGTTATCCTGCTAACAGTCACTGTGACAGGTTTAGAAGACAGTTTTCTCAGGAAATTGGACAACTTTCCTACATTTCTCAGCCAGTGACATTGTCCTAAAACTGGTACTGACCTTGTAAGGTTTGGAATTCCAGGGATCCCATTTTTTCCATTAAAACTACCCATAACTTTATAGGGTTGAATAGGAGGATGAACTCCCAATGTTTTACAGCTCAATTGGGGTAATGATGATTAACAATGGTTAACTAAACATTTCAAAATAGCCCATAAAAGAGGATCTAGAGTGTCCCCAATACAAGGAAATTATGCATGTCTGAGGTGACAGATATGCCAATTACCCTGATCTGATCACTGGATGTTTTATACATGTATTGAAATGTCACACTGTATTCCATGTACATACAATTACTATATGTCAATGAAAAATAAAAACATAGTGTTTGAAAAATAAATTACTCTTTTATCTTGAAAAAGAAATAGAATTACCCATACTACATAAACTCTTCTAAGTTATAGAAAAATGGCCTGTGACCACAAGTTCTCTTCTGGTCCAACCACATAAAATTTCCATTCATTCCATGAAGAATTGCCCCAGTCCAATAGTCTGTGCCACTGCTTTGAACAAAGCCCAATCATTTCTGACCATAAAAATTCCTGAGTGATGAAAGCTGCAGCCAGAGCCATTAGAGGGAAGGCCTAGAAGGGTCTCTTCTAATCATCTGCTTAATTGAGGCTGCAGTGAGAGACAGATAACATTTTTATCAAGGTCAGTTTTCCCATGCACCAATCAAAATCTAGAAGCTGAACATCTATCCTTGAGATGGTGAGGTTAAGGACATAATGAGGTCAGTCAGAGCATTTTAATCCCATTCTCTGCTACCCTTCTTATTTACTCCAGTTTAGGACACCACTGATCACAGGACTCTCTTCTCTCAACTGTCATCATCCCAGCAGAGTGGGAAATCCATGGTGGTCGACACCTTCATCACTCATGTGGGATCTCAGGGAGGGAGAGTTCTTAGCGGGTTCTAGTGAAATCCACTCATAGAACACAAGAGTTGGCCTTTTGGCCACCCACACAAAATCTATTACTATGTGAAGGGTGCTGAGAGCTGTGCCCAGCAGATATTTTTAAGCATCACATAAATGCTCACTGGAGGCATCTTCTTCTTCCTCCATTTATGCATAACCATCTCCCACAGGCTGATAGGGCATCACATCCAGCAGACACTTACACTATCAATAACCACCTCTGTCCTCTTTGCAATTTCCACAACACTTTCAAATACATCTGCACATTGGATCACCTCAATGTGCTACTACTATCCCTAGTTTATAAATTTAAATTAAAAATTTTTAATTTTAAAGTTTAAAGAAGTGAATTGTGCAAGAACAACTAAATTTGAAAAGATAATATATCTGAGGTCACTGAACTTGAATTAGTAGCAGAGCTGAAACTAGAATCTGGGTTTTCATAGGCGCTTCTGACAGGGCAGAGAAGAGCGGGCAGCAGTTTGAGGAACAAATCTTTTTACCACAGAAGCTGCATTTGATAACTGCTGATGGTTTTGAGAATATGCAAATGGCCAAACATGTTCTTCTACCAAATTCCCTGGCTTGGAAATAGAATAACTATCAAGCACAGGGCACATATCTGAGGACAGCTGATGCCCCTGAAGAGGGCTGTGTACTGAGTAGAGGCCTAGGAGAAAACTTATGTTTTAGGAATTGTCTTGGTCACTGGGATCCATGCTGGGCACTGCTATAGGGACTTTTCAAGTTGCAGATGGGGACTAATTAATCATCTTCAACTTGAATCTTGAATTTCTCTGTAGTCCGTTTATTTGTTTGTTTATTAATATATATTTTGGTAGCATGGATTGAACCCAGTGGTGCTTAGCCACTGAGCCATATCCCCAGCCCTTTTTATTTTTTAATTTTAATAAAGTCTTACTAAGTTGTGTAGGGCCTCATTAAATGGCTGAGGCTGGCTTTGAACCTGTGATCTTCCTGCCTCAGCCTCTGGAGCTGCTGGGATTATGGGTGTGCACCACTGTATCTGGGGTCTTTTTTTTTTTTTTTTTTTTTTTTTAACCTCAAGCCTTCCAAGACAATGTTGTGGAACCAGGAACACTGGCCTTCTGAATTTGTCAGCATTGATCATCTCTTCCTCCCCCTCCCTTGCCCCAGGCCACTTTCTTAACTCTGGATTAGAATCGCCCTTGAAATCCTTTCTCCACTTACAGAGCAGCACAATAACCTAATGGAAAAGCTTCCTCTTTTAAGCTGTTCTCTTATTCTTGACTCACCATGGTTGGCATTTCAACAGCTCCATATAAAAGAAATTTCATGAAATACTCTAAGAAAATAATTGCACCTCATCCTTTGTTTCTCAACTCCTTTAATCCTTTTCTCAGATATGGCCACCATAATTAAATGCAATATTCTGGATGTCAAACTAAAATTCACAGCTTTGATAAATATTAGGCGATTAAGCTATTTATAAAATATATAATTTGAAAATCTGGCATTTCATGTGCTATGATTATTTCTTCTCCATGAAGATTAAGTGCTTAGCCGCGTGGAAGGCATTGCCAGGAAGGGAAATTAATAAGGATGTTCACTTGTGAGTTTCAACTATTTCCACATTTCAAACGAGTTGAGACAGTTTCCTTGAAAAAAAAGAGAGAAGAAAAAGGGAGGAAAAAGAGAGAAAATTCCTATAAGCAAAGTGATATGTTATGCTTTTGAAAATGAGTCTTTTCCTCTCTGAATCAGTGTCATTGAAAATTTGGGAGCTGGGACGGTGGGTCTTGGAGTCCTATGCTAAGGTGGGATGCCCCACTGGGCAGGGTGGAGGGCATGTCCTACCAGAAGGTCCACCATGTTGGGTTTGTTGTTCCTCAGCGTCTTGACAGCATGGAAGACGTCCACGGTCCTCTGGTGCCTGAGCATCTCACAGACAATGCTGATGGCACAGAATGTGCCACTGCGGCCTCCCCCATTCCTGTCATAGAAGAAATCAGATGATTGGACATTTACCCATCTGTTGCATCTTACACACAATCTGTGGAGACATGTTTTCTACACTCTACCATGCCAGTCATGATGAAGGCTCTGGAGGTCTCTGAGCACTCTTCCTTAGCTAAGACAAGTTCTCTACCAAAGGGGACAAGCTAGCCAAGTGTTTGACCCATAGTTCATGGAGGCAGAGCACATAATTGAACTCGGCCTCCATTATGTTATCTGCTTTGGCACCTTATTGATTTTTATAGAAAGGGCCCACTGGACAATTTTTCAATGATTACACATCTCATCTGATGTCTGCCAAGAAAATTGATAATAAGTGTGGAAAAGGTTCAGAGACACATCTGGCTTTTAAAAATGCCCATCATTTATCTATAAAACATGAAGGCTCTTTTTAAATAAAACTTTTTATTTTGAACTAATTTTAGATGTGCAGAATCACTGCAAAAATAGCATAAAGAATTCCCTTGTATATCCAACTTCCCTGGCATGAACATCTTATATAACCACAGTATGTCATCAAAACCAGGACAGTAACACTGCTACAATACTTTTTTTTTTTCCTGCTACAATACTATTAAAAGTATGGGCCTCAAATTTCACTGGTTTCTCCACTGATGTCCTTTTTCTGGTCCAGGATCCCATATTACATTTAGTTGTCATGTCCACTTAGCCTCCCTTCATTGTGTTCCTGTCTTTCCCTGCATTTCTTGACCTGGATTTTGTTAGATCAGTTATTTTTCAGAATATAAAATGTGAAACAGAGAATGTAGATGGGGGAAGTACTCATGGGTCTCAGCCACACTTTGAGAAGTCATCACAAAGTACAAAACATAGACTGTGATTGGAAATGAGGCCATGCGTTTTTGCCAAGAAAACTGCAGAAGGAATTGCATTCTTGAAAAGGACAAGAATTGAGGAATAAGGACAAATACGTTGAGCCATCTTATTCCTGGTGATGTTGACCTTGCTCATGAGTTGAGATAATGTCTACCAGGTTTCTCACTGTCAAAATCTTTCTGTTTCTAGTTAAGACATATAATGGGGGACATACTTTGGACTGTGAAAATATCTTGTTTCTCCACAAAGGTTTGCACACTAATTTTTGCATCCATTGGTGGTTCACGTCTGCACTAATTAATGATGATTGTGGTAGTTGCCTAACATAGGAAAGAGGTTTCCCCTTTCCCTCATTTAAACATGTATTTGCTTATTTTTATTTTGTTGTTTATATCAGTGGAGGCATAGCCTGAATACCAATTTTATTCCATGAGCTAAAAACCAATTACATCACTATTTATCTTGCTGCTCAAATTGTTCATTTTTGGCCATTAGGAGTTCCACATAGTTTTTGTGATAGGTCCTATACTTTTGTGAAGATTTTCTCATCATCTGGAACCATAGATGTTCCCAACTTATCCTGTATTTTCTCTTCAACAGATCTGGAATATATCTATTTTCATGGAGCTAAGGGACCTTTTATATCTCTGTATTTTAAACTCAATATCCCTATCATACCTAAAATAAAGAAACATTACTGTTGATGTTTTACAGTTCTGGGAAGTGCTGGCCTTATGCGTGGTAGGCAAGTGTTCTACCCTTAAATCACACCCACCTCTCACCCTTCTGTTTTAATATAATCAAAATTTTAGTCAGTGTTCAGATTTCCCAGATGGTTTCTTATAGTTGATTAAAAAAAAATCACATGTAAGAAAAGGCCACACATTGCATTTGGTTGGCATGCCTTGCAAATTTATTTTAATCTCTTTGCTCTATCTTATACCTATAATAAAATTCACAAATGGTAAAAAGATATGTTACTTTTTACTAATGCACACATTATGTAACCACATCCGGTCTAGACAGAGACTGTGAGCAGCCCCCAGTCAGCCTCCCTCAAACTGCCTCCTCATCAATACCCTCAGGACCACCCAAAATAATATCTGTTCTCACTTCTACTGTTACATTTTTTTTGCCTAAATGGATATATGGAATCATACAGCATATACTCCTTTGAGTCTAGCTTATTTCACTCAATATTATCATAGACTCTTCCTGTTGTTGACTGTCAGTAGTTTCTTCTTTAATATTGACAAGAAAAATTCCACTGAGTGAGTACTCTACTGTGTAACTTACCTGTCCCATAGCTCCTTCCAGATTTTAGGTATTATGAATCCACCTGCTATAAACATATCCTGTGTCATACAACTTATTTCTATAGTCACGTATCTAGGAATGGAAGGGCTCAGAGTATATGAGTACCTAGCTTTGATAGCTGCTGCCAAACAGTTCCAAAATGGTTGTATGATAGTTACTTCCTAGCAGTAGAGCCTGAGCGTTCTAGTGACTCCATAGCTTCACAACCACTTGGGGGATCATCATTTGTCTTTAAAATTCCAGTCATTCAGGTGGATATGCAGTGGGCATGTGATCCAGGTTTTAATGTGTATTTCCTAAAAGCTAATGATGCTGAATACTTTCTCTGTGCTCACTGGCTGTCTGGATAGCTTAATTTTTTCAAATGAAGCACTTGTCGATTTTTTCCCCCCGTTTAAAGAACTGGGGCCATCTATCTTATTCTAAGGACTTGCAGTAATTCTTAGACATTCTGGCTCTGAGCCATTGGGGAGATACATACACACAGACACACACAGACACACAGACACACACAGACACAGACATTCACATGTATATATGAAACAAAATTCTCCTCCTACTGCTTTCTTACTCACTTATTAATATCTTTTGATGAACGAAAGTGCTTCATTTTAATGGGACCCAATATATCTCTATTTTTCTTTATGACTAGTGTTATGTGTCCTTTCTTGACCAGTCTTTGATTATCCCATGATCATGAGGAGTTTCTGCCATGTCTTCTTCTAGTAGCTTTGTTATTTTACTTTGACATTTTGATCTATAATCTTTCTGGACAGGACTCTTTGCTATAGTGTGAGTCTTCCCTGATGGCCTACAGGTGTGTGCTGTAGGAGATCTTAATGTGAGTCAGGTGACACAGATGTGCAGTTCCTGGACCTTCTCACGAGTGTGTTTGCTATTCTTGCACTAATATTACACTGCTTTTTCCCCACCATCTTTTTACCTGATGCTATTGACAGTTGTTGATGACCACTGTCTATATCCAGAGTTTCTAAATGGTAATACCTTAATTCTATTTTTTTGTTTCTGATTTCAGTAGTTAGAAGACACATATCAAGAAAAAAAATCCCTATTTCAGTACTTCAAGTGTCTGTGGCCCAAGGAACCATTGCATTCACAGTGCCTGGAGAGCTGTCTCATATAGGAGTCTCTCTTTATGGCCAATAGGTGGCGCTACAATATGCTGAAGATGGCGCCATTATTACAGGGAGGCACAGTGTGGTGCTTCAAAAGTCTTCTTTCCTGACCAATACTAGAAGATACCAATTTAACTTTGTTTCTTGTATAGTTAAAAAAAAGGGTACAGATTTATAAATCTTAAAATAAATCTCCTTTCCAGAGTGAAGTGTCCTGCCCAATCTGATGCCAGAAGGGCAAGAGGCAGTCCCAGGGGGAACCTTGGAGAACTTTAGCAGGTATGTGGGAGTGGGGAGTGGGTGGTTCTCAATAAAAAATCAAGGAACCCTCACCAAAAGGGGAAGGGATGTCAGGTAAGTAGGGAGATAGGAACAACATGGCGTGGTGATGTAATTATTTAGTCTGGAGAACACAATGATTTAAGAGGTCTTCACAGTTCCTCCTTCATACCTTTCCTGGAGGATGAGGTATTAGCATATTTTATTTGGCAAGAGGCAGGGCAAAGTTCAGAGCTCCAAGAAAGGACCTTGGCATAGCCTGACACATGGCACTGAGTGTAGAGAAACCCACACCCTTAGCCAAGTCTGCCACTTTAATTCAGGTTAGTCTGTACTGAGTAAAACTTGAGTTTACTTTCAATTTTGGAGTGATTGCATTGTGTACTCTAATGACATTCCTCTGGAAAGCAACATATGCTTATACTTTGAATTTCCACAAATTTCTCTAAACATCTTCCCTAACTGCCATGACTTTTTAATTGCCTGTTCCATCAAGCCAATTCCAGCTGGATGATTAGCTACCTATCATTGCCAATGAGAAAATGCAGGTAAAAGTACTTTGAAAAGCATGGCATTCTCTATTCATAGCTCTCAACCTTGGCTGCACATGGAAATCACTAGGAGTTTTTTTTTTAAACACTGATGTCTGTGGTTCATATGCAGAGACTGTGACTTCACTGGTGTGGGTGTGGCTTGAGGATAGGGTTCCCCACTCCCTAAGCTCCCCAAGTGTTACTCAGTGTACAGGTAAAGTTGGGATCCTTCTGTGCAGAGGTTCTCACATTTTGGCACCTGCTAAATTGGGGGAGGTCACCTTTTGAGGACATTGGCTCTCTGTTAGCCAGTTTTCCATCATCGTAACAAATACCCAAGAAAATCAACTTATTAAGAGAAAGTGTTTATTTGGGCTCAAAAGTTTTGAGGTTCCAGTCCATGATTAATCGTATTACTTTTGGGTCTGTGATGAGGTAGCAGCACATTATGATAGGCACATGTGGCAGAGCAAAGCTGCTCAACTCATGGCCAAGGAATAAAGAGACTGGAGACCATGGTCACCTCTGAGTCACACCCAAAATGACCTAAAGACCTCCAACTAGGCCCATCTCTTAAAAGTTTAACCACCTCCTGATAGCATCAGGCTGGGGACCATGCCTTTGCTACCTGGACCTTTGTAGGACATTTAAGATCCAAATTATAGCACCAAATTCTAATATACATAAATCTCTGGCAAAAATCTCTCCTAAAAACCAGGAAGAGAAAGAGTTCCTTTGAAACCTCTGACATGATTTCCAATAGAATTATCAAGTACTATAAAATGATGGCAAACTGATTTTGGCTGGGTGGGCCCTGATTTATAGCATTTGCCAATTCTATGGTGTAAATACTTCCAATGCAGATAAGTTATCAGCATTTTAATAACCAGCTCAGAAAATTCTTAGACAATGGACTTTCAAGAGATAGGACCTCACTAAATCCATCCACATGGTTTTTGGATTTTTGGGTGGCTGGGGAAGCCCTAGTCATAGGATCAATGCTTTTTATAATTGTGACACACTCTCTGTATAGCTAGAATGTGTTCCCCAAAGTTCTTGTATTGGAAATTTAATTCCCAAAGACATATATTAATGATAATTGGGGTGAGGTATTTGGGGGGTGGATTAGGATTATACAAGTCATAAGAGTGGGGCCCTCATGGTAGCATTAGTAGCTTTATAAGAAGAAGAAGACAGGCTCAAGCTAGAACACTTGCTCTGTCTCACCATGTAATGTCCTCCACCAGGTTATGACATAACGAGGAGGCCCTCACTAGATGCCAGTACAAAACAATGAGATAAGTAAATCTCAGTTATTTATAAATTACTTCGTCACTTATTAATGTAACAGTAAATAGACTATGATCTTATCTAAAATTATTGTTTTCCTTTTCCTGAAAAGCCAACTGAGCATTAAGTGAGCATACTGATCATCCCCCTTTACCCAGAGATTCTTATTTCTTTTCCATTTAGAGTGAGACAAAAGGCAGTATGTAGGAGGAGACAGCTGAGTGGGGGCCCTGGACACTGAGAGGAAGAGCCCCATCAATACTTACAAGCAGTGTACAACTGTGCGACCTTCCCCACCGTTGTACTCCTCCTGCCACTTGTCCACCTGGCGGATGAGCTTCAAGAAGGAACGCTTGGACACTGGTGTGTCCCTGTACATCGGCCAGCCCAGGAACTGGAATTGCTGTACCATTCGATATCCATCTTGGGGCTACAGACCATCAAGCAGCAATCAGGGAGTAGAGAAAGAACAGGCATTATTTACTTCCTTGGACGCCAGTGGGCTAATTCCACCTACTTGATCTTCACATCAAAGCAGAGCATTATGAAATGAGAGTCTGGCCAACAAATAACAAGGCAGCTCCTACAGGCCTAAGAGTTATGATTTTTAATTTCAAGCAGTTATTAAAAAAAAAACAAAAACAGGTGTTTTCCATGATAGGCCACAGACAAATAAGAGTGAAGCAAAACACTTAACCATTTTGCCAAAGCCAAGTAAAAAATAACCGTATGAGGACTGAGGGCATCATGCATTATGTGGGAAAATGGTTTTACTTTGATTACACAGAACTCAAGGTGAAGAGCAAATTATAACCTGGAGACGTTTGTGAGTGCAATGTGATGTAGATTACACCATGTTTCCCATGACTATAACAGAGTTTTGCTTATTGGTGTGAATCTTAATTAAGTGGAATTACAGGATTCACAAAAGTGTTGGAGTTTATGTTAGAAAAGCCACAACAGCTTAATCTGTTATGGCTAAATCACTTGGACTGAACCCTCTATGGCCTGTTGAGTACTCACTTCTCAGTACACTTTCTTCACTGGTTCTTCTTTCTCCTTATCCCTCTCTCCTCCTCTGCCTCCCTGCTTCAGCCTCCCTTTCTCCCAGACTTCTTGCTGATGGAAGCCTCCAGGCTCAGTCCTGGGGTTTCTCTCTCACTTCATGATCCCATTCATTCTCATGGTGTAAAACATTAACAGTAAGTCCTAAGTCTACATCTCCAGTTCATACCTCCCCTGAGAGTCCTGAAAGTCCTACCTAATATTCCCACATAGGGCTCAAAGAGCCATCTCAAACCTCTTATGTCTAGAACTAAACTTCTTTGCACATATGCCCCTTGCTCAAATAACCTGTTACACATACAGCCTTTCCTTCTCAGTGAATGGCCAACTCCATTGTTCTGGTTCACAGGACAAAAATCTTGCAAGTCACCCTGGAGTCCCTGGAATCCTACTGGTCTACCTTCAGAATATATTTAAGTCTTTCTATTGCTCCAACTGTTACCACTTCTGTCCTACCACTGTCATTTACACTTGGGTCCTTCTCACAGCCTCCTGATGGGTCTCTCTCAACACAGGAAGTCAGAGCACTCCTTTAAAAATGTAAGTTATATCTTAAGGTTTCTAGTAAAAACCCTCTACTGGCTCCTTATTTTCTTACAAGCAAAAGCTCAAAGCTAGTAAGGCCTGTGAGGCTCTCAGGACACCTCTCCTCCCACCTCTGCCAGTCTCCTTCCAGGTGCATGACTTCACCAGCTCCTCCTGCCTTTGTGAGTGTCACGACCACACCAGCTTCCTGCTGGACCTGCGGTCACCAGGCACAGCTCTTCCTCAGGACCTCTGCACTTGCTGTGACTTCTGCCTAAAATATTATGTCCCTAGGGAGCCCAGTGGTTATTCCTCATGGCTCTGCTCACATGACACAGTTATTTAAAACAGAGACTTGCTCTCTACATCACTTCTTGGTCTTATAAAATCTATCACTTTCTAATAAACTAAATCCATTATTCTATCTATTCTGTTTTCTGCCTTCTGATAAAGAGCCTTTGCTTGACCAAACTTAAGTCAGGCTTTGAACCTTCTCCTGTGAACTTCCTTATAAAAAGCAGTTTTAACAACCCTTGCTAAATCAATGTTACAAGAGCACCCTCTCCCCGTGTCTGGCCATTCTCATCATTTGATCAGGTTCCTCAGCCTCTACCATCCCCAGGTGATGCCTGACCACTGTGGCCTTTCTTCAGAAAGAATCCCCCTTACCCTGATACTTCTTCTCCTTGGGAACTTTCAACCCATTGGCCCCCCACTTCTCCTTGGCCATCAATTCTCATTTGCCCTCAGAGGTGCATTCAGAGGTGAGCCCATCTCTCTCCCTGCTGCATGACCCCACTGTTGTGGCCCCCTGTCCCTGTCATAATGGCCTTCCTTTCCAAAAGTGTCACTGAATAACTTTTTCTTTGACATTGTTCCTGGTAGAATATAAGCTCCATAAGGTCAGGGCTCTCTGACACACTCCAAAATCCTAGAACAGTGCCTGATGTAGAGTGGTGTGTTAGAAATCAGTGGACAAGAATATGATGGACCACAGTACAAAGCAATACTGTCCCTGGCTCTTACTCTGGCTGCATTATAAATACGGAATATCCTGCTGATGATGTCCTCTTCTAGGTCGGCAGACACAAATTCCACCTGGATGGGGCCATGCCTGTGTACTCCATTTTCTGGCCAGTACTGAGGACACAACTGAATTTAAAACATAGAAACACAAAGGTTAATTATAATACATTTACTACTAACAGTTTGGATAAAGTCAGTATCAGACATTCACTAAATCTCAAGACTTCCTTGATTCCCTTCTTTTTCTTTTCTTTCCATCTTTTCCTTTCAGCAAGTTGACTCAAGGACTTCCTTGTCTGCTGATTCCTCACCTGTCCTTCTCCTGTGACTCTTCATTGTCTCAGGAAGCACCTGGAGCCATGACTAATTCTGCTTTCCAGGGAAGGCATGAGTATTTCTTCCATACATCCCTTCCTAGGTCTCCTGGCTGCTGAAATGTATACTTAGTTAGGCCCTAGGGGAAATGCCACTAGCTGCCACTGTGAAACTGAAGACATTTAAACTGGCATGTGTACCTGTTAACACAGGTTTTTATCCTCTCCTGCTGGACTTTTGGAAATCAGGCTATTTTGTGACAAACAGTAAGGGCTGGGTGCATTTTCATATTCTGGTACAAGCTCTCCCAAAGCAAAATCTAGGTAACCTGGGTTGTGAGAGTAACTGCTCTGCTTTTTTTTTTTTTTACCTGGAGGCCACTTTGATTAAAAACACAGTTTTCAAGAAGCTCAAAACCCAGGTATTGATGCTATAAGATAACTAGAATATTTGCACAAATGGAATCACAACTCAGCCGACAGGAGTGTTTAGGACATGGGAGTTTAGGAAAGGGGTCCTTGCATTTGCCACCACCCTACCATCCTCCTAAACTTGAAGATGGTCAGGTGGGGAAGAACCCATAAGATCTTTTCAAATACATTTCTTCAATCCATGAAGCCTTAATAGGTATTCAAACTTCTTTCTGGACTTGGTGTTCCAGTGACTTGTGGAATTTTGTTTAACTTTTATCTTCTGATTTACCTGAAGGACAGATGGCTCATGGTGAAGCAAGAGGGGCACTACTTCATTATTTTTAAACCTGTTGCTATGGGACGAAGAGCAGGTGAAAACCCTATTATCTCATTTTAAGCAAAATGATATACCACAAAAGGAGAATCCACTGGTTAAACTTCCTTTTATTTTTCCTTTTGATAACTTTTATTTTCCAAAGGATCTAAAAATTTCACTGTCGAACGTTGCAAAGGTTGATTTATATCCAAGATTGCATGACAAGTTCTCGGTTAACAGTGGGCCAAGAGAAACAGCATCTGTCTTCATTAGAAGTTAAAGATTAGACCTTTTTTTTTCTTTTGATTAAAAATGAAAGTAGGATAACTAAGCATAGTTTTTATGGTAGCTAAGTCTATTATATCTTAGAAATTGCATTTATTTTTAAACAATTGCTTCCCTGAAATTTTTCCTTCTTCACTCAACAGCACTTCCTGGTGACAAGTTATTAAATTGCCTTGTCAAACAATAGCATGCTAATGTTTATTTTCTTTTTGATACCTAAGGATACCCACTGTTAAAATTAATAGGCATGATGATGGGAAGTCAAGATGGTAATAAAAGCCATAACACACACATTCAACTGTTGTACCCATTTTTCTACTGACTGAGCTAGCTTTACTTTCTGCTTGTCCTCTCAGTTCAAGCATCTGACAAAGCTTGTCACTTACAATGAAGAAATATGAATGGCCTGGACTACACGGGGCTCTTGGCACACTGCATCCTACACTCTGCCCAAGGAAACCATGTAGAAAATGGCTTAAATGGTGCATAACACGTCCATGAACTGGACCTATAAATACTTAAAATTGTTGAGTGCTAGTCTTGTACGGTTGCAAAGGCTTTGAGTTCAATGCTCAGTTTAGTGTTCGCTAAAAGACTGAATCCCCCGAGCCTCTTTTCTCTCACTCTGAAAATCAGCTCTGTCTGCTGAATAGAATTGGAATCTTTTTGTTTCTCCTATCACCAGTCAGCCAAGGCTTGGTTGGAGTCCAGACATTTTGGGTTCAGAATGTAGCTTTAGAATTCAAATGCTGTTGTTCATTAAGAACAAGCTAGAATCACTGATATGTTCACAGTGTACACTGCCACTTTTCAGGATTCACTTTAGCAGCATAATTCTGAACAGGGAACAAGTCCTATAACCCTGACTGTGACTGTTCGTGAGTTAGTGTGGCTCTGCAAGTTGCAAAGTCAGGATCCTTGTTTCTGTTTCAAATTGTGTGTGTCTTTATAAATGGTTCCAGTCTGCCTCTCTGAGAGCTTCTACAGGAAGTGATCTAAAATATTTAAGCTTCTTAAGCCAAAATGACTAGATGAGAACAAGGATTATCATTATTATTTCATTAACTATCTTTCAGGCAAGGGCCTTAACAATATAATGTAGTGCTTCAAACATAATTAAAAATCTTAAAGAACTGAATGTCCTTTCCAGATATGGCAGATTGATGGGCAACAAAACAGATTTTAGAAAGGAGATATCTTGTCCAGTTTGGAGAATGAAATACTTCAGATCTTTTCTTTAAAAAAAAAAAAAAGGAAAAAAAAGTCTCTATTAGCAAGAAATTAATTCCGTTCCAGAATAAGTTTATTCTTAAAACATGCTAAATTCGAACTTTCCATAATGACCTTGGTCACGGTAGTGAAATCTGTGATTGGAATAAATTCAGCTCCCAAAGGGCCTTGGTGCTAACAATCTCCTGACAGCTCCCTCTAAGAAACTTCTTCTACCTCCATTACTAATTTTGAGTTATCTGTGTCCAAGTCTTTTTTTTTTTTTTTCCTGTTTAGGAAGAGCTATGCAAAAACTCTATTTATCATTCAGAGCTTCTCTTATCTCCAGGTGCCAGTTTTATTTCTTTTTAATATCTTTACCAAAGAGTTGAGAAACTAATTGCCATCCCTTAAACTCGCTTGCTTGTTCCCACTGTCTACACACCCATGATGATTTCCACCTGCAGGCTCCAGGCGAGCTATGCCAACTGGATGCCCCAGGGATGGAAGCCAGGGCTGGTGTCCTTTATCCTCTGTCCTCTGGTTTACTTGCTCTACTTTTGGCTCTGTGATGTTTGAATTCCTGTTCATCTATATCCTTATATATCCCTAGTGGGTATTTTTATCCTTTGGAGCAGGTTAATTTTTAACCCTGTCTTGCCGTGTTACTTCCGCTGTCTATGACTTTGGCCTGTGCTTGGTTTCTACCAACCTTCTGCTCTAGATCAGCATCCCTAATTCTCAATCATCAACTGGCATTTGAGCCCTGGCCTGAGAGCCTGTGATGTGCAAACAAAGCACTCACAAACTTGCCCTAGGAGCATGAGCTCTGCCTTCAAGAATTCCCGAGTCTCACCTGGGCAGGATCCACATCATTTAACATAACCACTGATGTGCAGTGATAATCCAGGACCAGTCTCCAAAAGTCTTTGACTGTGTTTGGCAAAGGATGCTGGGTGACTATAAAAGCTGAAGGCTGTTTATAGCTCTGCAAACACAAACAAGAAAGATCCAAATATACCCAGGAAAATGTGAAAGGAAGAATCTATTTAGTGCACATGGAAATATGTGCCACAAAACACTGAACGTATTTAGTGACTGTTAAATCCTACCACTGTTGTCAACACCAAAATAAACTAAATGTAAATTTATCTGTGGAACAACAATGATAAAGTAATCTCACTTTGATATAAAGAAAACTTAACTATCTCTTACCAGTTTTTCTCTATTTCTGATAGGCAACATTGACTCCATATGTAACCATTATAATGGAGAAAATTCAGTTTAAAATTATGAATAATTAAAATCATTCTGTTTTTCTTAAAGCTTATTTGTTTTTCACTTATAAGTTTTGGTGTTACTTATTCCTGCCATAAAGAATACACATATGTTTTTCAGCTCTGGAGAGCTTTGAACAAGTGTAAGTGCCCTTTTACAACATCACACCAATACAATTAAAATTTCCACATTAGCACTGAAAATATCCATTTAGTCTTCCCATCAATTGAACTGCAAGAAGTAAATTGACAAACAGTAAGTAATGAGTTGTGTTTTCTTCCCATGTTAATTACTGCCTAAATTAGGAGGAAAGGGAAATGAGATAATGCTGCTTCCACATTACTCCATTTCCTTGCCATGGGGACTTAACAGCTGTTTCTTGCTCTTTGGCCAGAGAGTAATGGCAACATGCTTCTTTTATCACTACTTCTGGACCCATGGCCACTAAGAGCGCAAGAATATCCAGCTACACAAAAACACATGGAATCTGAAATCTATGTTTTGTTGAAAAGAGTTTGCATCTTGAAAAAGGGTGGGAGGGACAGAGGAGCACAAGGAAAGACCTCTGAAGTGCTTGCCCTGACCTTCCCAGTGGCTATCCCTGTTGGGAACACCTCCTATGACCTTCCCAGAAAGGGAATTGCTTACGTCCATCAGGGCGGCATTGATGTAGTTGCTGCTCTCCCCGTCGATGGTGATAAGGAAGGGCAGGCAACGGTCTGGGGGCAGGATGTCCATACACCGGTTCTTCTCGTGGTTCCGAGGCAAGAGTGCGATGCTGCAGTCTTCTACACGCAATGTTGGTGTCACCATGTTTAGAGTCTGTGGGACAAAAGAAAGGCGCATGACCTCCAGGTTCAGCCACATTGCCACCAATGGCAGGATTTTCTGCATTTTTATGGCTACATAGTATGAATTCATGCAGGGAAAACATCACACTGTACCCCACAAATATGTATGATTAGCAATGTGTCAAAAAAACATAATACAACTTAAAAACCAACTTATGAATTGTATGTCTATGATTTTCCATTTAATATTCTCAAAACATAATTGAAACCACAGAAAGCAAAACCTCAAATAAGGGGGGATTACTGGAATAGGTTAAATAAAATATTAATTTTTTTAAAAGGGCACATGAGGAAGAGAACAGTTCCATAGTAGGTGTTTCTCATGGTCATTAAGTTTCCTTAGGCTGACAGCAAGACGACTTCTTCAATAACCCTAAATAGCCCATTAGATTCAGTTCTTTCCTGTGCTCTGCTTTGGTCCATAGACTGCTTTTCAGACATAGGGACCAGCGGCAGAGGCATAAGGGCCACTGTTGATCCCTGGGATTAAGTGCCATGAAATCTAACTAGAGCTGTCCATCTGGGGATCCGGGGAGCATCTAGCCTAGAGTCAGGTACACTTAGATGAAACATGCATGTGGGGAACTCAGTGAAAAATAATGGCCAGAAAGAATTATTAATGTGCATTTCTATGTTTTGCCCATACCCATGGTTGGTTGCACTGTGAACAGGGGTTTAGGTGCTGGGAACTGCTTGGTGTCTGCTTAGAAAGGTAATGGTTCTGTAAGACTAACTTTGGTCCCCTCCCCTGGGAACATTTGGTGATGCCTGCACATATGTTTGGCATGTTTGGCATGGTGCTCATGTCAGAGACATCTAGAGGGTAGAACCCAGGGGTGCTCCTAAATACCCTACAGGACAACACCACAGCAAAAAATCACCCAGTCTCAAAAGTCAGTAGTGCTAAGACAGAGGAAGCCTGTGTTGGTTCTAGGGATCAGGAGCTGACTTTGAGATACTTCTGAAAAAGCAAGGTCAGAGTCAATCACCTCTCCCTTTAGCACAACTTACCCGGAATTCCTCTTTAATTTGGCTTGAATTTGTCTGTGGGTCCAGTTTGTTCATGTCATAATATAGAGACCTAACTTGGGAAGCAGGGACAGAGGTGTCTCCACACAGACAGGCTTCTAGGATGGCATCGTGAATAAATACATATTGCTCCTGAAGAAGCAGACAAAACTAGTTAGTAATGGAGAAATCAAGGTAAACAAGAGCTACAGGAGGGAAGACACTAACAGTTTTAGGTCTACATCATCAAGGTAATGGGTAAAACACATTCTCAACAGAAACAAGCTCTAAGTCTGTCTGAAAGGACACTGGATTTCCTGAACATTATGTGGCATTCTACCTAACTGACCATGGGAAGGAGAGAAAAACTGGAGCTTCATGCAGGATATTACATAAATCAATAAGACACTGGTGAAGACTACAGAAGGCACTGTGTTGGTATATAATGGTGACTAAGATACCTTTGTAATTCTGATGTCCTAAATTTGGAATGAGAACTTTTTTTTTTTTTTTTGGTACTGGGGATTGAACTCAGGGGCACTCAATCACTGAACTATATCCCCAGCCCTATTTTATTTAGAGACAGAGTCTCATTGAGTTGCTTAGTGCCTTACTTTTGATGGGGCTAGCTTTGAACCTGCTATCCTCCTGCCTCAGCCTCCAGAGCCACTGGGATTACAGGCATGCATTACCATACCTGGCAAGTCGAATTTTATCTATCTGTGTTGAAAAGAGATTTTTCTAACCAAATAAATGAGAAAGGTCCAGGGAAAACTGACATTGCTCTGAAGACAGTTCTGAACATTGGAAACTACTTCTTTGAAAACATTTAACAATGTGATAACTATGAAAACTCTTACAAGTCCATAGCTCTTGATATGTGTATAATAAACCTACAGTTTAAAAATGAGTCCTCTAGGGTGTAGCCCAGTGCTTGTCTAGCAAGTGTGAGGCCCTGGGTTTGATCCCTAGGCCTGCAAACAAAACAAAACATAACAAAAACTGCAAAAAAACCAAATAAGCATTAAAATGCATCCCATAGTTGACTTTCTCTACAATTAACCAGTTCATCTTTACCATATTTATTATTTATCTTTAATTATATGAAATGTTAAAAAGCCTCTTATTACCATTAATTTCTATAAATACATAAGATTTGAATTCTGAAAAATAGCTTACTCCTATTAATTAAAAAAGGAATGAAGAGTGAGGACATGGGTATGGTAACATGCGCTGGACTGTAAAGAATATAAAAAATAAGTTTTAATCATTATTATCTTTACTTTTTTAAGGGGAGAGACAGAGAGAGAGAGAGAGAGAGAGAGAGAGAGAGAGAGAGAGAAAGAGAGAGAGAGAATTTTTTAATATTTATTTTTTAGTTTTTGGCGGACACAACATCTTTGTTTGTATGTGGTGCTGAGGATCAAACCCGGGCCACACGCATGCCAGGCGAGCGCGCTACCCCTTGAGCCACATCCCCAGCCCCCATTATTATCATTAAAACAAAGTATCCATAGTCTAAAGAAAAAAGAGTATAATATAAAAAAATCTGTGATATATTCTGTTATTTTTATGTTAACTAAAAAATGGGATTAGGTTTCCCAGTGGTTACTATAAACTATAATGCATAATTTAAACAAAAGGGATTCTTATTTATTCTTCATTCTGCTCCATGAATCACTTTCTAGGTGACGGGTTGTGAGGCCTACTTAAAATAATCAAATCTTAATAAAAATAGGAATGTCCTAGGAACAAGTTGTAATTCTTCTCAAAAATGTAAATTCCTGATATACTTTGCATTTCAATTTAGAGAGTTCCTAGTTGGTACAGAGTGCATCTACAAAATAGGCAAATTCCCATGATGCCAGGCTACTAGAAAGAATTTTCAGGGACAAGAGGCCACTCTTCTTCCTAGTATCCCTGGAGAAGAATAAAATGTACAGAGATTACCCTAAAGCCACTTGGTAGATGCCTAGCTATTCTCATGAGTGGTCTTGCTCTAGTTCCCAGCTAGTTTAAAAGATAGAATAAAAAGAAATGGTATTGAAACCTTGAGTGCTTGATGTAGAAACTCTACTGGGTCCCTTGACACAGAAAAATGTGTAAATTTTAGCTCATGGCTATAGATTCTGCTGCCAGGAAAAGTCCTGGTAGCAGGAAAGTCCTGGTAGCAGAATCTGACTTGAAAGCTCCTTTTTTTTGTTTGTTTAAAAGAAGAACAACAAAACAGAGGAAAGAAGGCAGGGAGGGAAAAGGGCAGAGGGTGGGGGGAAGGAGGAAACAGGGATTGCCAGGTATATTGCTTTATCCCTAGAGCATTTAGAAGAAAGAGTTGGCAGGCTTTCTTTTGTCCTTCACTGTGGGAGGTGAGGATGCAGGGGAGACACCAGGGACCAGGCTGCAGGATGGAGGGCAGGTTGCAGTACCTCTGTTTGCACCATGTTCACCCTCCGTGACCGCAGCTCCCTGACACAATTATAGATGTCTACCACCCCTTCCCTTTCGGCCATGTCCAACATGATGTCTATGACGATGAAGCAGCCTGTCCTTCCTGCGCCAGCACTGCACAAAAAGAGGGGTTCATCAATGGAGGCAAAAGGACCATTGAGCTGCTTCTACATTAAAACATTTTTTGTTAAGGTGAAATTTACATAAAAAATTAACCACTAAAGCACTTAGCACATTCAAATTGTTGTCCAACTGTTGCCTCTATCCCACTCCAAAACATACCACCCTGCTTCTCCCACCCACAACCCATGGTATATTTCTTTAAGAGGCACTGGGAGCTCTGCTTACCTGCAGTGCACCACCAATGGGCCTGCATTGGGTGGGCTCTTGGATTTGACCTGTCTGACAAATCCCAGCAGGCCGGTGGCATGGTAGGGGACCCCATGATCCGGCCAGCCAGTGAAGTGAAACTGTCTGATCTCTCGGATTTCATGAACGCCTCTCTGCATTTCCCAGTCAGCCGCAACACAGAAGAGAACAAAGGAAAATAAATGATAAACTTCAAGAGCAACCAGGGGAGCACAACCCACCCCTAGGTAGCAAGCCTAGGGACAGGTAACAATGAGTTGCTGTGGAAGAAGGTCATTCTTACATTCAACACAGGTTAATCACACTTAAGAAGATGTGGGTGGGAAAGGGAGGTAGTGTTTGGGGGTCATGCTAATTTATACACAAGCAACTGTAAATGAATGGATCTCTGGTTCTTTGAAATTCCTAAATAAAATATAGACTATGTTAAAAGCTGCTCAATACTAGTTACTGAAATACAAGACCTTTGTTCTGGATCATCTGTATCCTGGTACCTCTTTGTACCAGGTGCTCAAACAGTGCACATACACTGTACATGCTCAGAAAATGTTTTTGCTGGCACAATGAATCTACTTTCCAACCAGAGGAGCTGGGGAACTCATTTTTATTTGCAACTCTGTTTTTCTCTTTTTAATTCAGGTCAACATTTAACCCAGTCCTCAAATCACTGACAATTTTGTAATTACAGTGCTCCAAGTATTATTCAAGGCATTAGACTGTAGAGATATGAAGACACTGTCTCCTGTTTTCAAGTGATGGTCCCAGTCTGAAGGAAGCAGGCATGTCAGCAAATGAGCCCATGGGAATCAAGAGGTGCTTTTGTATCAGTAAATTGAAGGGGGCACTGCCTGCTACTGAACTAAAGGGAACTGAAGGAAAGATACTTTACTCTTGTTTTGGTTTTAAATTTGCTTTTGAGAGTAATTAAGCTGATTATTAGTTTTGTTTTCTAACTATGACTTGACATTTTAAGACTATGTTTTAAGGCAAAAGTGTATTTTGAAAATAAAAATTACTCTTCACACCAAGGTTACATATAAATCTGGGATCAAACTTAACTTTCTCTGTCTTCTCACTGGATAACCACTAAGTACCATCTCTGCATTTTAGTTTTATTGTACCTTAAAGGTAAACACATGCTGACCTTACCACACTCTCCATCAAGCAATTGTAGGGAATAAATAATAAGTTCAAAATTTTATGTGCTTGGGAAGACATGGAGAGGCAAACAAATACAGATTTTAAGATAAGACTTATTTATCACCAATGTGTTAATATGGCTAATAATCCACAAATGCTGAAGCTTTACTTTTCTGTGAAGATATTTTTTAGTAGAATTTAAGCAGTTAGGAGTTAAACAGTCAAGGATTCACAATGCAAATCAACATTGTCATCTATTAAATAGGTGCAGTAATACCAGAGTGATATTACTAGGTGGTTAGGAGCTCAAATTTCTTATCCCGGAAAAAGTCTTAACATTTGGCTATCCTCAAAGAATCCATCAGAGACATGCAGTTGAGCCTCTGTCACCTTCCAAAGCCCTAGAGAGCTTTGCTGGCTTTATGAATGACTTGGGCAGAGTTGCTCCCAAATGCAGAATGAGCATCCCATAAACTGAGAAAGCTTACCAGTGATAAAATCTTATTTATTCCAAAGGGAATAAACAGAAGATTTCGGCCTGTACATTACCAAGGTCTGAGCCCCACCCATCATGAAAAGGGCTCATGATCTAAGTCTCACTGTCTGAGCAAGGTAAATGTCAGTTTCTGAAATGCAGAAAAACTGCACCCAGAATAGATCTCTACCCTCTAATATGTTCATTACTGCCAACATTAGCAAAGGAAATTGCTTCTGATCCAACTTTCATTCTTGTTCATGGACATAAGTTTTTCCTTTTGCTGTTTTGTAATACAATTGAGGAAGAAAATCATAGATGCAACCAGTGATCACAGCCTAAATACTTCCCAGCTGGATGCTAATTACATTTTTCCTTTAGTCTTCATTACAAAAGCATTAATGCTATATAAAAAGTCATTTAATTTTTCCATGTAATATAAATGGGAAGGGAGAACCCTTGACATACAACAATGCCTAGACCAAAGTGGATGCTTAACAAACATTTGAAGAATGACTCAAATCACTGAGTGTATGTTCTGTCTTTGAGATGGGGGATCATATTCACACTGCCGTCTGATTCCCTTAATATGAGAAAGAAAAAGCAGCCATCAGATGCAAAACAGAAATTCTTCAGTTTCAAACTGAAGAATAAGCTAATAAGCAGATATAACAATCTGCTTGTTTTGCAGAGTGGAGTCCAAATCCATTTTTCACCTTTAGGTCCCTTGTTGTAACGCACTCTCAAAATAGAATGAGAATTGCAGGAAGCTAGAAGTACATCCCTAACCATTTGTTTTCTCTCTTTTAATTGACAAAGTTTCCAACCTACAAGAAATGTTCTACAGAAGTCCAGTGATTTGTTTTCCTTAAAGATTCCAATTGCCCAGTTAGAAAATCACTAACATGTCATTTTGATTTCCCCAAATGCATTCACAAGCCCTGCTTCCGTGCACCACCTCTTTTCCAGCTGTCTGATGACTAAAATAACTGGGTTTTCAGAAACATTTCTATGTGGCTGTGAATGTAGCAGAGTACAATAAGAGGTTAAAAAAAAATGAGCAAAGAAACAAACAAACCCTTCCTTTAGCAACAGAGATGCATTTTCAGCTTATTAGAGAGCTGTCTATTGTTCAAAGAATTCCATGTTTAAGCAATGGCTTAAGAAAAAAATATTGAGGGTCTTTTATCGCTATTTTAATGCAGTTATTCATGAGTGCTCTTGCCAAGAGCCATACAAAAATCCTCCACTTCTTTTTTTTCCCCCCAATCCTGCCTAAGAAGGAAAAATTCGACATCAAAGTGTGAGGTTCAGAACTTGAAGAACTGAGTCAACCAGAACTTCACATTCTTTGAAGTCTCCAAGCTCTTGCCTGCTTATTAAAAAAGACAGGCTAAGGAAAAAAATGCTAAATAGTATAAGAAACATATTAAAATAAACTAGTCTTCTCAGCCTTGTGATTGTCTGACAAATTTGGATTTGCAAACCAGGAATGATAGTTCAAATTATCAGTGTAAATTATCCAATAAGCAGGTGCTATTATTTCCTTGAATTTTCTAGAACTGGTCTTGCTGATCTAAAAAAAATGTATTTAGATGCAATGAAAATACAGAGTAGAACGGAAGGTCAAGAGCCAAATGCCCAGCAGTCTGCTTATAACCCTGTCCTTCAAGGGGACCTGCTACTATTAAATGAGTGTAAGCAGAATAAATTCATGACAAAGTTGCTGCATCTGGTGCAGCTGTGTGTGGCTTGGTGATGGAGAAGGAGCTCTTGATCGAAGTCTGTGGGCCTCTGGAAGGCAGAGTGTTTCTCAGTCACATCACCTCCACCTTCCCCACAGCCTACCTGTGACACTTCTCTGGATGGACTGCAGTTTGCTTCACCTCCGGCCCCTCCCTATGTCAGCAAAAAGAGAGGGAATAAGGAAATTCCCTGTTACGCCCTACAGTGCTTCCCAGAGAAGAAGCCCCATCCATGCACATGGGATGAGGCAGGGTAGAACCAAAGCACAGCATTCACCAACACCAGGAACTACGAAAGGCTAGACTCAGTATGACAGTGAGCATGAATGAATGCACTGGTTCATGCAAGAGTGTCCTGGGTCCAAAGGACATTGGTCATTTAGTTTTCCAGGTAGGTTGATTCTCCCTGGAAAATCATTAGTCCCTATGGAACCATGGGCCTAAAAGAGCCATATGGAATCCTAAGTGATTCCAGGAGGAGTTAGGACCTGTGTCTTAACACTGATACTAACTCACTACTGGGAAACCCAAATGGACACTCACATGGAGGAAATTTATCAAACCTGAAGGACATTCATCAAAATCTCACAAACTGCTCTGTTAACAAAGAGAGATGAGCAGAAGAATATTAACCGGGTTAAAAAGAAAATAGACCAAAAATGTTATCTTTTGGTTTACTTGCAAAATATAGATTGTTATGAAATGGTAATGATTTACTTTAAAGGTGGAAGTGAGCTATTATAGAATCAGAGGGCAAGATGAATCCTTGAGAAAAAAAAAACCAGACAGAGCCTACCTGCATTCAGGTATGAACTTGTACAAATGATGCTAGATAAGGTAATGAGGCTAGTGTAGCACCACCAGAGCTTTTAGACTTACCTTTTCAACAGCAAATGTTCTGATCACATATTCTGCCAGTAGTTCTGTTTCTATTAGGGTAACTTTAATGTCTTTATATATCTCTGTGTCATCTGGCCAGTATTTGCAGCATTTGACCTTCAGAAAACACAAGAAAATTATGGGTTTATTTGTTTTTTATTTTCAGTTCCACCAGTGATGGATCATGCTATGATTTATACAATAAAATTTGCACACAAAAATAAAACTTAATCATATACTCAAGAGCAAAGTCTGTTTTTTCTTTTTTCCTCTTTCCAGAAAAAAAAAATTTGAATCATAGGAGGAGTAAGATTTAGGAAAATGGTATAAATTTAACAAACTGTATATACTACAAATATCCTGGTTATAGAAACCATTCCTTTCTGGGCTGGGCTTGAAAAAATAAACCTTAATGGGAAGTTGGCAATATTTTAGCTTCTCTGCATCTGAAATTTCTTTAGGTTTCAGAAAGTGATTAACATTTTTTTAAGGAAGAGTGAGCAGAAAATCAGAATTAACACTCAAGACTAGAGTTTTCTTTTTTCTGAAGAAGAAAGAAGCACTGCGGTTTTCCCTAGTTAGAACTACAGATTGATTTTAACATAAGCAAACACCCCCCCACCCCACCCCCACACACAGTCTTTCCATGTTATCTGAAACCTCTAACCGGGGGATTTTTCAGGTGGAAGAAATTTGTTAGATTTGGCCCCTCCTAGAATTTGATCTTGAGTTTCATCAGCAAGAGTTTAGGATGAGCTAAGCAGGGATAAGTAGCCTCTGTTAGGTTCTGTCCTTGACCTTTTGGGCCTCTCTGAATTCCTGGAAGTTCCATCCACTTCCATCCATGGATGAATTTTTTTTTTTTTTTTCTGTAACTCCAGCTCTATTCCTCCAAGTGCTCAACTGGGCTTTTCACTTACTTTGTGGGCCTCTTCCCTTGGAGGTCCTGCCAGCAACTCAAAGGCAAGATGTCTAAAACAGAACTCTTTGTCCCACAGTCATGGCTCTCTTGCTGACTTCTATGTTAATGCTATTATAATTTCTTCCATTACCCAAACTTGGCCAATTCCTTCTCCAAAACCCAAGTCTAGGTGAGTTGCCAAGTCTAGGAATATCTTTGAAATACTTCCCAGATATGGTTTTCAACTTTTTATTTCCTCTGCCATTCTCAGTTCAGGAGCTGGAGTCTTCCTGCATGAATATGCTATACAAACTAGCACCAGAAAACCCTTGGCAAGAAGAATCCACTCTCTGAATTAGGCTGCTCAAGGATCTCCTATTGCCAACTTCTGTGAGGCTAATTAATTCTTAACATAATTCTTCAGTATGGCATATATGGAACTTTTAGAATTTGGCCACAATTTGTATTCTCAGCCTTATCTTCTACTACTCTCCTATTTATGTTTTATGTTCAAAGACAAGTGGTTTGCCCTAAATTCCAAACATGCTCCACAATCCAAACTCTGACTCAAGCCCATTCCTCTCTTTTAAAATGTTCACCTCCCACCCAGTTCTTTCCAGTTGAAGATTTTTTTTTTTTTCATTCTTGAAAGTGATCTCAAATGTTACCCGCTCTAAAGTCTTTTCTCCATAGAAGTGGACTCTCTTTGATTCCTTCATGAAATGAGCTTTTTTGAAGTTAGGATGACACCGTCTTGAAAGATTTGATACTTACTTATTACCAGTCAACAGACAAGTGTTGCTTGCTTATTTCTGCAAACTCTGCAACACCTGGTCAATGTGTCCTGTACATACTGAATATGCAGTAGACACATAGAGCTGAATTTCATGGAAAGAGTCAGTGGATCAGTGTGGAAAATTCCTGGGAGAGTTGACACAAAGGACAAAGGCCTGAGAAAAGCTTTCCCAGAAAGCTGAACACCTGTGATGCACTAATGTTCCCAGTATGACATGGTGTCAGTCATTGTTCTAGCTGCTTCCTTAGGAGACTTTCTGGCAGTTCTAGGTTATTCTTACTACCTCTAGTTGGCCAGGTACAAATCAGATATGCTAGAAGTTAGAGATAAGTGGAGCACAAGACAAAGATGGGAGTTTTCAATTTGGAAGTCTTTTTTTTTTTCCTTCTTGTTATTGGGAACATTACCTATGACTTTCTAAATGACTTATATATAGTATCTCAGAATTCAGATATTACACAGTATCTAAAATATCCCAGAGCAAGAAGGACCCATTTATTTTCCTGTAAAGAATGTATGATCGGGTATGTGTGGAGATATCTAAGTTGACAGCAGTCATGATTTCATTTATAGAATTTCTAGCACTATACTTTTAGAATGAGAATGAACAGATATGCTTATATGGTACACACTATATTCTCTGCTGTGTTAGAATTGCTTTTACACTTTTGTGACTTCAATTATGCAAGTGGACAGAACTAAAAATACAGTTCCTGTGTGCACTTTTAAAAATAAATAACTCAATGGTACACATATTTTTAATATATTTCTCTGGAAATTGAACAAAATCACACCCACATCTGCCACCTACACTGTGACACAGCTAACTTACCTAATAAAAATGCCACCATCTAGGTTTATCTTTTAATCAGTGAGTTTACTAACTATAGGATGCAACAGACCTAAGATATTTTGTGTGGTTATCTGTTCTTCTATGTTAGACTGCCCTCAGATTTTCAATAAATATGAGCATGGGGGCAGAGGGTGGCTTCAATTCCTTGCAATCAGGGAAACTTAAAGCCACCTATGAGTCCTGAGGACCAGAGTTTCCCTTTGGGATATGTTCTTCCCCAGTGACAGCTCCAAATTCCTTTGGGCAAATTTGGGATCCATCTGAAATCTGACCCTGCCGCCTGCGTCTGCAGGAGCCCAGGCTCTGACCGGATGCAGCTGGTGCCCCTGTGCTTCCCCAAAGGCAAGGAGCGCTGAACCACAAGTTGTTGTGGGTGGCAGAGGGCTTCCTACTGGAGCGCCACTGGGATGGGCAGGTGCAGCCTCCAAAGTGAAGTGGCAGAACCGTGAACACGCAGTCTGCCCTGAACCTCTTGGCACTGCCCGGATGCTTCGATGAGGAGGTAATTAGGGGAAAGGAAGCGTGGGGAGCTTCCTTCCAGAACAAGCACAGGGCCGTCCCCTCCTGCGCAGAAGCACCTGGTGGGGCGGGCTCAGAACAGGTGGATGAGCCATTTCGGATCTGGTCCTCCCCATCTCATCTCCCAGAATATCCTGAAATGGTTTGCCACATCTGTTTTCAGCCTACTAAAAACCCTTCTAAATTGGGTTCCTTTTGGTATCTTTTTAACTGCTTGGACTTGTGTCAAGTTGTTTTTCTAGAAAAAAAATTAAAAGGAAGAGAAAATATGCTTTTCTCTCTCTGGGTGAAAATGTCTGGAGAATCTAGGGCTTGCAGTTGCCTCCCCTCCTGTCCTGAGTCTGCATACAGAGACACTGAAACCATTGCTTTTGAGGGCTTATTGGAGCCCAGGAACTGCAGAACCGGATGCTCCTCTCTCTGATTCTGTGCCAGGCCCAGCTGCCTCCTGCAGACTGTCGCTACCTGCACAGCTTCTAAGCAGAGGCTCTGCCTCCCACGCATCCTAATCATATAAGGCAACAGCCTTCAGCCCGGAAAGCGAGGCCCTGATCAGGATCCTCTAATTACCTTGGTGCCCTAGTGCTGGTTCCATCAGGCCATCAATCAAGCAAACAGTACTGAGCCCTGCTGCCTGCTCATTACCACACTGAGGGCTGCAGGAGATGATGTGGTCCCTGCTCCAATGGGGTGATCGTTTTGGCTTTAAAATTCATAAACATGAAACAGTACAGAAAGCAGTACAGCCCCAGGATTTCAAACTTACTGAGAAAAAAAAATTTTTTTTCCAGGAAAGTAATTTTTAACCAGCAGCCCATAGATAATCCCTATGTATGTTAAAGTGGGAGAGCTGTAGTGAGCAGAGCTGAAGCTCCCCAGGCTGGCAGCACATCCTCTCGACCTTCATTGTATTTTGACATCACTACAGCTGTGGTTCTAAACTTCAGTAGGCCTCAGAATCTCTTGGAGGGATTCTCAACAATCCAGTAGGCCTGAATTTGTGGGGCCTAAAAATTTACATTTTGAACAAGCTCCCAAGCTATGCTCTGGTCTGTGGCCCATATTGAGCAGTGAAGATTTAGACAACATCATTGGACTGCAGAATCTGGCTGGGCCTGGGTGCAATGTTGTTGGGGCCTGGGGGTCACTGGAGTTTACAGAATCTCAGGTGCTCCATATGGCAGGCAGGCAAGATTATGGTTCCTATTCAGGAGTGTTCTTCAAATAAAGCAATTCACTAATTTGCCTATACATTAGAATAATTGGGGGGGGGAGTGTATGGGAGTGTCTAAAATTCCAAAGCCCAGGCCATACACCAGGCCAATTAAATCTCAATATCTGGGGTGGGACAGAGGCATCTTCATATCCTAAAGCTCCCCAGATGAGTTTGGGGACTGGATTAAGTGATCCAGTGCAATGAAAACATTTGACCAAATGCCTGGTTCACCATAAGTGCTCAGAAAAATGTTAATTCTTAAATGATAGTTTTGTGATCTGGACCCTAGCCGACTGCAGGAGTTCAGGGAGCACAGAGCCCACTGAGGGCCTGGATAAGAGAAGGGAAGTGCTGAGCACTGGCAATTGTGTGGGGTTTATGATGAGGGAGGGGAGCAAAGGAAAATCCCATGCTTCTGTTATTCCTCTTTTCTGCAAACCTTACTCCACAGAAATCAGACTCAGGAGAGATATTGGCATGTACATTCTCCTATTAATGTGGTTTGATCAACTCCTCAAAGAAATTAGGAAGTAGTGTCTGTGTTTGAGGAGATTCAAACCAAACAGCTGGAATCATAGAGACAGTTTCCAGACCCTCATTTTCAAGGTCATTGCAACTCCCATGCACAGAGCCTCTCCTGCTTTGAGTTAGATGCACTAAATGGCTGCATTCTCACACATGTGGCCTTACTCAGAGTAATAAACTGTACAGTGACGGAGCAGAGGTGGAAGCCAGGTCTGACCCCAGCTGCAGGACTATGTGGGAGGCTGCAACTCAAGGCCTAAAATGCTTTCTTTGGCCTTGTTAGGCGGTTTTGGCTTCAAGAACAGATACCAAGTAAGAAGTGTGGAATGGATTGGGTGGGTTGGGAGGAACAGGGTACATACTTTGAAATTTTTAAGTTTTGTCCCTGATTGCAAGCTGCTAACTTCTAGTTATGGTCCCACAGAGCCTGAGGCAGAACTGAAGGTCTGTTCATGTGCACTGTGCATGGGCACAAGGACTTATTTTGCTAAGAAACCCATGATTAAAAAGGCTTAATAATAGTTAGCTCTTAAGTTGGGGGCACGATAGTGTGATCTGACTAAAAACAAATTTAAAAGGATAGAAGGGAGAGAAAAGAAAGCCTGTTATAAGTTTTGATTTGTCAAGAGTTTTCAACAGACTTTTTTTTTTTGTCTTTGAAAGAGGCATCCAAAGAGAGAGTGACTACACTTCTATTAATAGTGTGTTCAGCCTACAGAGTGCAGCTTTGATGGAGATATTGGATGGAGCAAAATCACTACTATGAAGCACATTACCAAATAGCCCCAGCCAAGAGCAACTGCCAGCTCTGTTTCCAAAGAACAGGTTCATTGTCTTTTTTTTTTTAAATAAAAGTTTTATAGGAATAAAAGAATTTGCTATCTAAATATCCCCAAATACAGATTGCTTCAGTCTTCTGTGATGGGAGTAAGATGGATAGTGGGTTTGCTTTTGTTTGTGTCACTTGCTATTTTAGCCAGATTTCTGTCACTGTAACGACTAACTTATAAAGAGGAAAGGTTTATTATTTCAGCTTGTTTTCAGAAGTTTTAGTCCTCCTCTTTAGGTTGCTTGTCCCTGTGGAGGCGAGGCACAGCATACCACGGCAAGAGTGTATGCATGATAGGGGGGGGGGGTCCTGTGGGTCAGGAAGCAAAGTTGGAGGAAGATGTTGGTGTCCTGGTATCTCCTTCTAGAGCCAGCCCCCACTAACCCAACTTCCTTCCACTAGGCTCTACCTCACCTCCCCAAAGCACCATGGACTGGTGACCACAACTTTAATAATGGGACTTTGAAGGGCATTTAGTATTCCAAACTATAGCACTTATATTTAAGCAAGTGATATACACCCTCTGAGCTTCTGTTTCCTCAAGTGTCATGGGGGATAAGATCATTGTTTTGCTAGGGAGGGGGTGATGATTAAATGAGATTATGTCTATACAAAGTTGTTGTGTAAGGGCCTGGCTTTATTGTAGTGTTCACAGTTTCTTCCTTCCAGGCCTACTTAATTTGGCTGGGGTTGGGGGTCCTTTGGGCACTTTGAAGACTTTTAAGCATTATCTTACAAACCACATAAGAAATGTGTCTTGTTCCTTTTTTCTTGTAGCTCATTTGGATGGAAATTTATCCAGAAAGGAGAACACTGAAATGGCAGCTAGACTTTTAGAGACATACTCATTCAGTCTGTTTGATCCCCACCTATTCAAGAGATTTGGCTTTGGCATTTATCCATTCCCCAAATATAAGGCCTCTTGGCAAAAGATGATTTGCCATCATCAGGTGCAGCAAAAAGAATGTCACGTACTCTAAAGATTATTCTTGAAATAAGTGTTTTAGAAATCTTCTGAGCAATGATATCATTATTACAATACAAATATGGGTCCCAAGATACATCTGAAGGGACACTACTTCTTGGAGTATATAGTGCTTCTTTTCTCTCATTGTCAGTCTTCACATGTCTCAGGGCCATAGTTTAAATCTATGACCTTGTGCAAGTCCCAGGATTATTCTGGCTCTCTTTTCTTATATGCCAAAGATTGTGGATCACATATTGGGTGTAATGATTCTGGCTCCTAAAATTATTGGACTACATGCTCCCTCATACAAACTCTGTGGCAAATTATTATCCTTTTTTTACATATATTTAACTCAAAACTGGGAGAGACTGAAGAGAGAAGATGGAGATTTCAGCACTATGGCTGAAGTTTGGCAAAGCTTGTATCTCAGGTCTCTAGATTATCCTGCCAGTCATTTAGACAACCCAAAAGCCCTCGACAAGCAGAACCCCATCTAGGGACTGCTGGGGATGCAGAAAAATGAGATACAGTTCTCACATTCCTGAAGAGAGATGTGTAAATATAAACCTAATCCAAGGCAAAATGAGAGGAAATGGGGAAAAATGTCCTGCATTCAAGAAGGACATTTACTGCTAAGAATAGGCTCTACCCTGCAGTGTGCAAAGCAGGGGTGGGGGGCAGACTGACTTTCATGTGCTCTTGTGAGCAGAACAGAGAAGGGCTATTGCAGCTCTGAGACCATTCCATATTGTGACCAATGAGGGTGCCAAGAAACTACAGCTGTGCGCTGCCTGAGCAGGTAGGAGTGTGGCTGGTGCTATAAACACTCTCAGGTGGCGATGAATTTATCCCAGGTTATGTGTCCATCTGCCACACACAGTCCCCCCTCCTTAGGCACTTAACAGACACATAGGCAGGTGACTGCCTACATGCATCCCCAAGACTATGGGAGATAAAAGTCAAGGTGGCAGAGTAAAGAGATAGAGGACCAAAGTTCAGTCTGGCCAAACTGCAAATAGACAAGAAATCAGACCCAGATGGAAATCAGGATTTTCCAGGATTGGCCAGCTGTAGCAGCACAGTGAAAGCATCCGTAGAAGACAAGTGACAGGGCTTGACAATGGTGACTCTGAGGCAGATCTCAGGCATAGGTGGCTCCAAGGGCTCAGAGAGAAATGTTAAAAGAGCTGATCTGCACACAGCTCACAGTTACCTGGAGAGTCCACAGAGCATGTTCCGAGAAACACTTGTTATTCTGACCTACAAATTTGCTTTGATCCTATAATATCCTATCACTGTGGCAATATGAGAGATAGCTGGCACAAATGTGTCAGATGAATTATAGCACATCAAGAATCATCTCCAAAGTCTGATTTGGAATTCATCAATATTTGAAAAAATATGAATTTTGCCTTTTTTCTTTTTTAAAGGGACCTATGGATTAGGCTGCATTACCAATAACATCGTACAAAAGGGTAGATTAAATGTAGGTATATTTCTGTCAAATAGAAATTTCTGTCACATTATAATGAATCTATTAAATGTATAGTTATATACATTAAAGTTAGTTTATCCCAGAAAGAAGAAATCAAGGGAAAGGGAGTACCAAATGGAAATTTCCCTTCTATGAAATAAGTTGTATTAAACCAGCTCAACATGTTCCCTTGTAATTATTTTTCCACTTCTCTCCAAATATTCTCTGAGTGTTTTTGATGTGTCCAGCCTTTTGGAATTCATGAAGGAACTCACCTGGCCCCTGTTCACAGAAGCCTGTGGTCAGGCAGGGGGGGCCAAAGGTGTCTTGCTCCTTCCCAGGTAAAACTGGTCCATAATCAGATTGTAAATGTCTTGAAAGTTCCTCTCTTCTGTTTTCTGACTAAAGCAGTTGACAGGTCACATAACAGAGCCATATGTTGCTTACGGGGATACATTCTGAGAAATGCTTAGAAGATTTCATCATTGCGTGAACATCCTGGAGTGCACGAGCACACACTGGGATAGCAGAGGCTGCTGCATGCCTAGGCTCTATCATGGAGCCTATGCTCCTAGGCTACAAGTCTGTGACTGCTTTAGACAATTGTACCAAAATGATAACTACTTGTGTCTTTAAACACATCTGAATATAGAAAAAGAATAGCAAAAATACTTGGTGATAGGAATTTTCCAGATCCATTATAATCTTATGGGAGGAATGTGGTTTCCTAGGTCTGAAACATTGTTGTTAAGGTACACAACTGCACCAGCATGTTAACTAGCTGCATGCATGCCAGGGAGAAGACCCATCAGGAGAGATGAACAAAGACCCCATGGGTTTTGGGTTTCTAACACTGACAACAAGAGACATGGGAGGTGTGAGGAAAAGATATGAGACCAATCCTGTCTTCCCAACTGGAAATTTAATTCACTGTGACCACTCATACAGAATTCAGAAAGACAAATAGAAGTTTGCACTTGAAGTAGACAGCAGTTTGCTGTTCCCAATACGGTAAAGGGCATTTCTGAAGCTAAGGTAAGGCTGTGTGAGGACAGGAGTGTGTGTGTGTGTGTGTGTGTGTGTGTGTGTGTGTAGGTGTGTCTTATGCACACATTTGGAAAGAATCTTTTATCAGCTCCTGGGAATGTGAAAGTTGCCAAAGAGATCTGTTCTGGTTTCCCCATAAGCAAATATGAGGGAGGGGAAGAGCTAGCTTCAAACAAAAATGTAAATATGTAACTATATTTATGTATACATTTATTTTCAAGAGTATCATCAGAGCAAAGTTGACAGAAGTTGGCCAAAACATTACTGTATGAAGTTTTATATAGGAAACCTCATTGCTTCAAGTTAAAAAATGTAGTAGTATTAGTTTTAAAATATTTACTAAACTTTCAATAACAATGAAGAATAAAACCATGTGGTTTTCTCCTTGCTTTACTCTGGGATTGTCTATTTCCCTTTAGTCTCATATTTTTCAAAATCACCAGACAATTTGTTTTGCAATTGTATTTGTTCCTACATTTCCTATAAAGGTTTGCCTATCAAAAGTAAGCACATCTGATAAGCAAATTGGATCAATGGACATGAAGTGACCATTCTCTAAGGATTAAATCTTTTAGGAAAAGTAACTATTTCTGGGAGCAGGGAGATCATCTAGGAGATCTCCCTAGATGCAAAGCTCTCACTTGCAGATCCACAGGAAACAACAAGATGTACATAATATCTTTATTAAATGATTGCAAGAGTTCTCCAAAGGAGCCACATACTCTCCCAGGACTCCTTTCCTACCATATGCAGGAAAAACACACAGTACTGCTGATTCTTGGGTAAAGGAATGGAAATGTGCTTGGGAGGTAAGGTTAATTTATTGTGCCAGTTGATAAATCAGTGGCTTGATATGAGCAATATGGAGAACTCCTGGAAAGAATGTATTCTCTCAAAATCAGTTTACTTTTGTCAGATTAGATTGTTTTCAAAAGAAGATCTATAAATTCTTAAAGAAGAGATAGAACATCTTTTACGGTCTGCATAAATTAAAATTTAGGTCAATCACTGACAGAACTTGTCTCAATGGTACCTAATCTTACTGTAACATTCTCTTTCAGGTTTTCTACAAAATTCACTCTTAGCAGAAGCAGAAATGGATGGCCCTTCCCAAGGCAGTGACATTGCCTACATCTTTGTACTGAATCATTTCCTTTTAAAAATCCAGACTCCCTATTTGTCTTCTATTGCTGGTTCTCAGACGAACACAGTGAGCACTGTGGGGTTCTGGAAGCCATGTGGATTAATGCACATTTGGAGGCAGATGTATCTGTTAGTCAAATGGATCTCTTAACCAGAATGAAAAAGAGAAAAAAGAACTATTCTTCATATAACATGAAACTTTAGAGTTCCTTTAGTGAGTTTGTCTTCAAGGATGTGAAATTAAAGTTCAGAGGTAAGAACTGGCTGGTTCACATTCATCTGGACATTCTCAGAATCCTGATTCAAAGAGTCACAGCCTGTCCCTCCCCAGCTCCATGAGGACTTTGGTTGTCACCTGTCACAGGTTTCCAGTCCACCAGATCCTGCTGTCAGCAACATCAGTCTTGTTTAGATCTTTCCCTTCTTCATCCTCTCCCCAAGAGAAGAGAAGGCTAGCTCCTTGCCCCGAGTCTCTGACTCTCCCTACAACAGGTCTTTCCCCAGTTCCTCCAGGGTCTCAGTCATGGCCTTGCCCCTTTTTTCACCTGGAAAAACTGATGTTCTCAGGAGTGTGTGCCACCCCACATTTGTCATTTATGTTTTCGTTCCATTTACTGAAGTGCGTCTGCAACTGCCTCTCTGTGAGCTCAGAGGAGGAGATGCCATCCCCTGTAAGGATGAACTGATCTGTGCTCTCGCTCGCTCCCTCCTGCCTCCTTGCAGACAGTCTGCATCAACTGTATACTTTCCAAGATTTCCAATATTTCCCTCGCTCCTAATTCTTTCCTTTAACATGTTTTCAGAGGTCTTCCACCTCATGGATATCCTGATATTTGGCTACCTGCTGTCCCAGGCACTATGTTTGCTGGGAACATGAACTGGAAAACCCCTCCAGCTTGAACTCCAGGTCTAGATGACACACCTCTTTTATAAACCACCACAGCACTCTGCAAAACCTTTATCACAGCATTCAATCACTTTGTCTGGCTCCCCATTCCTGTGCACTAGCACACGCTTCATTTTTGCTTGCAGCCACAGTGTTTTTTGAGTATTCACCCTGACTGGGAAATATATATGCTTGTTCACCAATGGAATCTCCTCCTATCTTGTCTGTGATTTTCTTCTGCCACTTCTCCCCTTGTTATTTTAATTTCTGATTGCAGTTACTATGTCTTTTCAGCCCCCCAGTTATGTTTATATCTATCTGCTATGGTATGAATATGGTTCACATGGACAAACTCCCCCCTGAAATGATACAAGAATTCAATCTCCAATGTTTAATATTAATGGTATTAAGAAGGTGGAAACTTAATCCCATTATAGAGTTTAGTGGTTTGGAAAGTGATTAGAGTAGATTAGATGATTAGGATAGAGGCTCCAGATTGAATTCCAAGTGGCTTTATAAGGAGAAGGAAAAAGGTGGACACAGAGATACTCAGGTGTTCCCATGATGTGATGCCTCTAATAGGGACCCCTACAAAAGACTGCATAATGCTGTTTCAACTTCCAGCCTCCAAAACTGTGAGCTAAATTAACTTCTTTTCTTTAAAAAGTAGCCTTCCTCAAGTATTTCCTTATGGTAATGAAAAAAAATAACCAACATACTACTAGATCACTAGACACACACACACACACACACACACACACACACACACACACACACCCTGAGCACTATAATCACTGTCTTGACCCAGCTTCCCCTTCTAGGTGTTGCTCTGTTTCTCTTTGATTTACTTCTCTAACATGAAGCTATGATTATGTCTTTACTACAGATTTCACCACTCTTCCACTGCCATTGGGTTCCTGTTCTGACACACAAAGGAAATCCAATAAGTGCCAGAAACCTAGTAGAGAGGCACTGTGGACTTGTGAAGAGAGCCTGGAGTCTGAAGCCAGACAGATCTAAGTTCTAGCTCTATGCCCTGGGCCAGATGATTTTAGATTAATAAGCCTCAGTATCTCTATTTTATAAACAGAAATCTTTAATATGGACTTAGGGTAGTTGAGCTAAGAGAAATAAAGCTTGTGAAAGCATTTGTGGGAGGCCTGGATGAACATTTTTTATCATGTACCATCTTCTCTTTCCCTCTATGTGTCTGGTATCTGTGACCCACTCACTCCTCTGCTTAGAATCGAGACCCCATTCTTTCCCTCTGCCCTGATTGGCCCCAGATGACATTCTTACTGCTCTCCTTGTCTTGAGTCCTTTGTTGTCTCGATGGTACCTAATCTTACTGTAACATTCTCAAGGTGGCTCTTGCTCTCACTGGCTCTATAATCTTTCTTGGTCTGTTTCTTGGATTGTGCCTCATTTTTTTTCATCTTGATACCCATCCCCATTTTGTGCAAAGCCTAGCACAGAGCAGAAAATAAAAAGGGAATCTCCAGGTTTACAGTTTATTTCTGTCTTCAGCTCACATCTCTCTCCTGAGCTTTCTGGAAAGCTCACATTTGTTCCTTACTCAGCACATGGCCACAATGAATCATGGTGCCTTTTCCTTAAATGATGCTGTTCTTTTCTATGGGATGGGAAGAATCAAGAAAGGTTTCTTCCTTAGAAAGAGCAGTATTTTAAATTAGTATTATAAGAAGGATTACATTTAAATAGGCAGAGGAAAGAAGGTCAGGTCTTTGCACAGACCAAGACAAAAGCCACTAGTCACATGTGGCTATGGAAATCTAAATTAAAAAATACTATATGAACCTAAGAATTCAATTTTGCCATCACAATAACCACATTTCAAATGCCCAGTATCCCCTTATAGCTGGGGGCTCTAGATAGGACAGTGCCAACGCAGAACACTCCCATTATTATGGTAGGTTCTCTTGGTTAGCTCTGCTGTACACAAGCAGACTGCACTGAAGGCAAGAGAAACACGGTGTGGGGCATGTTTTTTAGAAAATGTCAAATACTTGGTGTATCAGTCAGTTTTCTGTTTCTATAACAAAACACTGGACATAATCACCTTAAAACATGAATATTTTCTTCTGGACCATAGTTTTGGAGGTGTTAGTCCATGGTCGGTTGGCCCCGTTGCTTTGTAGCCTGTGACGAGGTAGCACATCATGATGGGAATATGTGACAGAGGAAGCCCATTCTCTTCATGTTAGGAAAGCAGAAGAGAGATTTGGGGTCCTAATATTTCATCCAAGGGCACATCCCCAATGGCTGGAAGACAACCCAGTAGGCCCCACATCTTAAAATTTATATTACCTCCCATCAGTGCTACTCTGGGGTTTAAGCCTTTAATACATGTGCCTTTGGTGGACATTCTACATCTAAACCACAGCAATTGGTTTGCATGACATCTTTATTATTTGTAAGAGAACGTTAGGGAATAAGCTCTATGTGTGTGAGACTAACACCATAATGTGAAGGGCAAAGACTAACTAGATACTGAGATTTGGACTGTATTCTTAATTCAACAAGAATAACTGAGGGATTCTGAGCATATACATGGCAAGTCAAAAGCCAATGTTTATAAAAAATAATGTAGTGATGAGATATAGAATGGACATACTAACCAAAAAGTATGTTGCTGCTGATTTAAAAGTCTGAGTAAAACTGAGCTACCAAGGAGGAGCCATGAAAGCAGGAGGTAGAGATGCACATTCAAATGGTATTTACAAGGCTTGGACGTTTATTGTGTTGAGTATAAAATAAATTCATTTTCCATCATAGATTATAATAAGAGGTAGTGGGGAGTAGGAGTCTGGGAAGGAATGACAAGTTCCATTTCTGAGGTGCTTTATTTGTGCCATTCATGAAACACACAACTAGAGATGGCCACTGAGCAGGGAAAAATTCAAGTGTGAAGCACAGGAGGGAGGAAAGGCTGCAACCAGCTTCATTCTTATGGTAGTTGAAATGGGTACAGTAGATAGACACAAAGTAGAGGGCTGCATGAACATAAATGAATCAAGTCTTACTATAATTACTCAAGTTACAAAGTATGAATCTTAAATATTCAGCTCTTTTAAAAACATCTATAAAAGGGACTAGTGGGAGCGTAAGGAAAATTTCAACAATGTCTACAGATTCAATTAGGCCCTTCCCTCTCATAGATAAGTGTGATGTCTTGGAACAAGTAAAGATATTTTGTAGTTAAAAAGTATTAATGCAATTTTGTACTGGTAGGCATGACCTAAGTAATTATCATTGTTAAGTAATATTTCCACATTTTATAAGAGGGCAACCTTGCTCTCCCTTGCATCTCTCATTGGTTCTAGATTTGGAGGCTATTGCAGAAATCAGATGTTCTTTGTTGCATGTAATAGGGGCACCTGGAATCTTAGTATACCTTCCCTGTGTGTGATTTAGAAAGATGACTTTCATGTCTAGTGTTATGTCTAGCTTATTTCTTTTGTTATTCTTTTAGTGAGAAATATTGTTAAAGCAATTTTAGGTTAGCTTCCTTGGGCAGATAATATTCTTTGAAGCATCCACTCCCTCCTCAACTGTGACAGAGGTTAACATTTCTGGTCCCTAATTCTCTTAACTATAAAACATTTTATCATATTTTATCAGAACTATTCATGGTGACTCAACAATAATTTTCCTAAATGACTGTGAGACCTCATTTGGATTTTTAATAAACAGTCACATTCTAATGAGGTCTTCATAAAACTGACTAAATATGTTTAGAAATCATTAGCTTAAATTACCGGTGCAAAAATCTCCTTTGGGAGTCCTGCAGATTTGGTTATGAGATGTCTGGCAGATGGATTAGTTCATTGTGATGGCAGAGTTTTTGGATCTCCACACTAGCAGAATAACTGGGAATGCCTGGGAACCAGGCTACTGGAGAAAAAGCCTAATACCCCTCAGGTGGGTTCATTAAAGAGGGAAAACAATCACAGCACATTCCAGTGCCATTTACATGCCAGGTGTACAGCTGTTGGCAGGTGCCAAGAAAACTGACAAGGGTCCTTTCCCAGAACACAGAGGCTGAAAGGGGATACACGGTGGTGACAAGGATGTTTTAGATAATGATAAGTCCTGGCAGACGTACTGGGGACCCCGCTGAAGGAAAGTGTAGCATCTTTGTCTCTTGTACCAGGTGCTGTGACAGGGAAGGCCTCCCAGTGGCTTGAACACTAGCAATTAAAGCCACCTAATGCAGAGTGCTCCAGGGCAAGAGTAGGGGGAAGCAGGTCCCCAGCTCTGATTTAATGAATCAGCAGCAAGTCTGTGTAAACAAACACACATCTGCCTGGCTCATGCTTAATTCATGAAGGACACACCATGTGCAGAACACATGTTAAGTAGGTAGCAGTTGCCCTTAAAAACCATGTCATTTTGATTTCTTGGATGACTTGTTGTTGTTTTTATGCATGGAAAATAGAGGCAATGTTCCTAAACAAACGTGCAGGATTAACAATGGGAAACAGCATGGAATAAGGTGAGCCTCTTTTTCTGAAAGTAGTATGACTCTTGTCAAAACCCCCAAATCATGCCAGAGATTTCAAGAAGAGACACCATTAATGTCATTACTAATTGAAGACAAATCCATCCAAGGAGCTGAAGGCATTGAGGTGACGCCTCTTCAGAGCTTACCTACATCCTCACCAACCTGGTAAGAATCTGGAAGATTTTTTCTTTTTCTTTTTTCATAAGCTTACCAGACCTAAAATTATTGAGTAATTTAAGCATATGGACATAGATTCATCAGTAAACCAGAAACCTAGTTACCACCTGCCCTCTTTCAGCTATATGCTGTTGGATGGAGTTTCCATGGTGATTTGCCAGAAGGAGTGGTTACCATAAAAATAAACCATGACCATATTGGTGGGGTCGGTCCATGTACCTGAGTGAAGGAATGGTGCCTCCACTGTATGACCTTTTTAGTTTTGATTTTTCCAAAGCCAGTTTGCTTGAAATGAAACCTGGCTTCTTGTAAAATGTGTTCTGTCCAAAGACAGTGTGCTTCAGTATTGTTATTATTACTTTTTACTATAGTCTTTTTATAGCACAAAAATCTTATTTCAACTATTCAAACACAATACTGTCTTTATCTTTCATTAAAGTAAAAAGAATTTATCCTATAAAAATAACTTAACCTCTTAAGCTACTGAGTCTGTATACAGCATACAATGGAATTTCAATTAAAAAAAAAGTGTGCCTTTATTTTAAAAAAATTAATAGTAGTTGTAATTTCAATAATTATCTACTTTTCAAAATAATTTACCTTATGATTTTCTTGAAAGTGGGCTCTGATGCAAATATTTAGAATTTGAGGTGGTAAATTACTTTTGGGGAATTCAGTTACTGTGAAGTACAAGAAACACTGAGAGAGTCATCTCCAGGTACCTCCTTCTCCCCATCAGATATGAACGTCAACAAATATTTATGAAATGAATGAAGGATTCAGAATTGAGTGCACATTTTGGCAGAAGAAACATAGTATGTGAAGATGAGGAAAATATTTTGCTTGGCTGTATTAATTAACCTATCCCATGGTAATTGCTTTGTGACATTTATGTTGAAAGTATTATCATGGATTCACTTTGTGGGCATTCACTGAGAGCCAGGATGACTGTGAGTAAGGAGAGATCTTTGAGTAAGGCTATCTCTTCCCTCAAAGGAGCTTGCATTTTGGTGGCATTTACATGTTTTGCCTCCAACAGTAATTTGTTACTGTCATAGCAAAAAAACTTAGATTTTGTGCTGGGGTGAGGAGTAATTATATACATCACTGCAAGTATTAGGTTTGTTGATGGAAATGTAAAGTTTAAGCTAATGTCTACATTTACTAAGTCCTGATAATATGTAGACGTTCTTCAACTGCTTGACACGTAGAAGCTAATTTAATCTTTACAAGAACCTCATGGAGAAGGTTTTATAGACTGAAGATGTGTGCACCCTCCAAATTCAAATGTTGAAGCCTTAACCCCCAGTGGGGCTACATCTGGAAAAAAAGGCCTACATAGTAGTAATTTAAATTAAATGAGGTCATAAAGGTGGTACTCTGATCTAATAGAACCAATGTCATTATAAGAAAAGACGCCAGAGAGCTCCTCTTTCCCTCAGGCCACATGTAAAGTCACAAAAGAAGGCAGCTACTAAGAGCCAGGGAGGTAGCCTTCCCCAGACACCCATTCCTGTCAAAATTTATCTGGACTTCCAGCCTCCATAACTGCAAGAAAATAAACTCCTGGGGTTAAGCCTTCCAGCCTGTGGGTACTTTGTTATGGCAACCTGAGCTGGCAGATTCTCAGGTACTATCATACATCCACTTCCTAGAAGTGGGAGGAGAGACCTCTTCTAGGCTGGTAACACAGCAAGCACCTGCTGCACCAGGCTGTGAGCCAGCTCCCAACCAGGCTCCTAGTAGAAACAAAATCGAAAGAAAAGAAACAGTTTTATACTTTTGTAACTTAAAATATTGCTTAGTATGTTTTTATGATTTACATAATGGTATCTCCCCTCTTGTCATAGTACTTAATATAGCCTTTATTGTACAGAAAATATTACCTGTTAATAGAGTCAAATTTCCAATCCTTTTCTTAATGTATTGTTCTTTTGATTTCTATGAAATGAACTTGAAAGAAAGAAAGAAAGAAAGAAAGAAAGAAAGAAGAAACCAAAAGCCTTAAACTATTTCTTCTGCATTTTTCCCTAAAAGTTTTAAAGCTTTATTTCCTATATTTTGGTCTTTATTTGTTATACATTCAGTGGCATTTTATGAAGGAGGGACTTATTTTTGGTCCACACGGGTAACCAAAAGTCTCAGCTCATTTGATTGAAAAGCTTAGCTTTCCCTATTAATTATATATCTTTCTACTTAGGCCTGCAGTTGACATTTAGGTTTTCTGTTTTGACATATTGGTCCATTTAGCTCTTCCTATCAATTTATGACACCTATAATTTTCCCTTATCCTGTAGTCCTTGTCTGGTATTGATTTCAAGTTTGTCCTAGTCTCATAAAATAAAGCAGTGGAGCAATCTTTCATCTTCAATTCCCTTAGAATAATTTTTATAACATTTATAACATGTGCCTATTTTTTATACATTTATAAAATTTATGAAATTTCACATATTCATATCGTTTATAAAATTTGAATGATCTATTTATTGAATACATAGGACCTATAAATACATTTGGGTATGGCACATTTCTCTAAGTTAGTTTTAAATTGTACTTCAATTTTTAAGTAATTAGTGTTTAGTTACAACTTGGAAAATCATATTTTTTAAACTAATATTATTTTTTTTAGTTGAAGTTAGACACAGTACCCTTATTTTATTTATTTATTTTTATGTGGTGCTGAGGATTGAACCCAGGTCCTTGCATGTGCCAGGAGAGTGCTCCACCACTTAACCACAATCCCAGCCCTGGAAAATCATATTTTTTTAGAAAAGTACTTAATTTATTAAATTTGTTATTGATATTATTCTGATACAAAGCACTAGTCTACTTCTTGAATTCGATATATGTGGGTGTCTTCCTTTTATTTCTGATCTATTAGCAGAGGTTTGTATATTTCATTAGCTCTTTCACAAACCAGGTTTGTGTTTTGTTGATACTTATTATTGCTTCTTTGCTTTTTATTTCATAAGTTTTGCTCTTATATTCATTATCTTCTTTTTTTCTTTTTTGTTTTACTCTGTTCTTCTATCTTCTTGAATTAAATGTTTGACATTTCTTCTTTTCTAATAGTAGCATTTATGGATGTTTAGATACTGTTTTAAATTGCATCCTATAAGATTAATACACACGTCTCAGTATCTGTGGGATAATCTGTTTCAAGACCCTCCTGTAGATATAAAAATCAAGTCCCTTATATTAAAAAGTCACAGTATTTGCATATAACTAAGGCCCAACCTCCCTTCCATATACTTCAATTCATCTCTAGATGACTTATAATAACTCATACAATGTAAATGCTGTATGAATAGCCATTATACTATTTAGGGAATAAAGACAAGAAAAAATGTGTACATGTTGAGTATAGATGCGATTTTTTTCTAAATATTTTCTTTTAAAAAATTTTTGTTTAGTTGTAGATGGACATAATATCTTTATTTATTTATTTTTATGTGGTGCTAAGGATCGAACCCAGGGCCTCACACATTCGAGGTAGGCACTCTACCACTGAGCTATGACCCCAGCCTCCCAAATATTTTCAATCCACAGTGGGTTGAATCCATGAGTGTTTAACTGTACATGAGGGCAGACTGTACATGATACTTTATGGTACACAACCCTAAGTATTTTCTGATTTGTATTAGTTGTTTTATTTTGATTCAAAAATTAGGTTGGTTCAAAGTAAAGCAATTTTCGTCAGGATCCTAAATGAAAACTCAGGATTCACTTCCCTGTCATTTCCTGAGATGGCTGGTGTTCTCTTCCTTCCCCATCCTACCTTCCTATTGGCCTAGTCTGCCCTTTATCTGAGTTTCCACCTTTTGTGGGTTTCAGTGTTAAATTAGCATTAAACAGGTCCATGATGATATTTTCTACCCTTGGTGGGCTTTAAAACTCAAGATCCAAAATCAGGCACACTGTAGCTACCCACCTCTCACCAGGGTGAACACAGCATCACTACCAGCCTCCCAAGGGAAGCTGCAATGTTCACTCTCCCTCTGATCACTAGTCCTCACTGTACTTCTGGGACCTGGTAGTTTTCTTTATTCTCTTAAATGTTAAGCCACACATTTTCCATATAACTACACACACACACACACACACACACACACACACACACACACACACACATACACGATTAGACAAATGTATGAAAATACATGTTTATATTTTTATCTAGAACTTCTAGATGTTTCTAGTAGATTTCAGGCTATTTAGTCTGTCACTGTTGCTAGAAATTTAAGGATTTCCTACTTACTGATTATCTTGTTATAAGAGAATTGCAATGCTTCTCTTCTTCCTGGTTTCTGCCTCCTGATGCGTTCTGAGAATCTTAAAAGACAATACCTCTCTGTTTTTTAACCCAATATTTCAACTTAGAGGTAAGGTGCTTTGCCTAGCATGTGAGAGGCCCTGGGTTCCATCCCCAGCATTGAAAAAAATTCAATTCTAGGCTAATTTGTGGGCTGCATTTGTAAAGTGTAAATCGTGTTATACCATCTTCTCTAAGAAGTGACTTGGTTCTTCTCTTGAGCCTAACTACAGAATTATAACTATTATAGATCAGGCAATGACATCCTATATATTTTCTCATTTTAAAATTTCACTTTGCAATAATCCTGTGGCATACCACTGCTGAAATTATAGCCACTTAAGAGTTTCCTGGCTAAACAAAAATAGCACTCAAAAAATGTTTCTACAGAGAAACTAATAAAAGACCTTTGAGGTGAATTGCAATTTCCATTTTACAGGTTAGGAAACTGAGTCTCAGAAAAGGCAAATCTATAAAGAGAAGATGCTGGAGTTCTAATCTAAAGAGTAAATCTGGACTCTATGCTGTTTTTAGAGTCAATTTTCCTGAGTTAGGGAATGCAGTAATGTCTAATGCAACACCCATAGAGTTCTGACACCCAACAACCAGCATTCATGCTTAGAGGTATTTTTGTGTGCTCAATATAGCCAGATAACAACGGCTTTTAAATCTTGAGTGCTTTTCCTGTCTGTTGCTATCGCAACAAATGAAAGCAATTCGGGCTATGTTTACTGATAATTTATAAGCAAGTGCAGCAAGCAATAGGAGGAGGTGGAGCACTTAATATTTTTCAGAGTATACATAATACTTCAAGAGCTTGGCTCATGCCTTACTTTCTATTACCAACTAAGCAAAGAACAAAAGGGCCATGTGTAGTGGACACCAGCTTACCCTTCCCACTTCAACAAGGTTGGTCACCATGATTATGCTCGCTGTGTTTTCATGCCACACCATCCTCCAGAAGTCATAAATGGTCTCCTGCATTGGCCCTGAAGCAAAATGGAAGAGAGATTTTATTTTTCTTAGTTAGGTTTTCAACTGTAAAATTTCTGGACTTGCAAATAAATCTATTAATACCCAAACAGATCTCTCATTTTCATAGGTGGACAGAACTCTCTAGTGTTGCTGCAAAAAGGTGATCTTTCTCAAACTGCACCCAAAGAAATATCAACTTCTTCATTCATGGTTGAAATTGCTCATGTCATCAAATGTTATCTGCATTTGAGCTCTTTTTACCCCTCCTAAACTACTACTATGAAAGTAAGTTATTTCTCCATCATTCAGCTATTTATCTCCATAATACTCCAGAGTGAAATTTTTAAAAATTGATAACATTACTCTTTCTGTGAACAATTGGCAGATATCCCAGGGAAGTGGTATAGAGAAAGAAATGAGCTTCTATAGGAAAATGGCCTTTTCTTGTTTCTAATATTTTTCTTATTTGGTGTCATCTGTCAAATTAATCCATTGTTTTCTGCCTGACTTTCTAAAGTGAGAGAGAAGTTAAGAGTTTTAAGCAGTTGTACTTTTCACTGAACACAAAGATTCCTGGCAGAAAAATGGCCAGGCTTCAAATTTCTTAGTTCTTGGTGGAGCATTTGAAAACTATTCCCTATGGCTTGAGGAAAAATAGAGGTGGTGTTGAGGGGGGAGTTTGTATATATTTCAAAATTTCTGGACTACTGATATCATCTGGTGCAGAATGTTGGAGTTAAAAACTTCTTTAATCCATATTTTTTAAAAATTCCCAAATTCTATTTGATGCCCATGCATACTTGAGGGTATGTAACAGTATAAATCTTGAAATGACAAGCAGAAATGTGAGGAAATGCAACTTCAAAGGCTTGGAGAGTCATATGATATATGAAGAATTTTACAAATAATCAGACACATTCAGAGCCAGGACCCCTTTGTACTACAGGATCTGGACATTACAGTTTACTGGATCTGGAGCTCGAATATTTGAATTTGAGATTGCTTCTGCCTTTTACCTGGCCATGTGATTTGGGGCAAGTCACTGAGTCACTGTGAGCCTCAGTGTCTTCTCAAGGCTATGTGAAGCAACTATAGAATTAACACACACGTGAGAATTTTATAAATGGCAAAGCAACAAAAGGACAACAAGGTGCATTTAAGGTATTTATTAATGATCATTCCTGTGCTGAGGTCTGGACACTGAGCAATAATGGCACACCCCAAAGTCCTTTCAATCACCCTTGCATTCTTTGGAATAATTACCAATTGGTTCTTGTTCAATTCTTCTTCCCTCTCCCCGCTGCCCAGGCCTCCTTCCCCATCCTCCAGAACATGCACTCTGAGTATTCCTTTCTGCTGCTTCTGAGTACACTCCTATCCTCCCTCAATGGTTTGCTGAGTTTCCTGATGTCTCTGCATCTAATCCCTTTGGGGATGGGACCATGCACGCCACCTCCTGTGAAGCCACATCATCCATCTCAGCCCATTCCCTTGGTATGTGCGTGCCATTCTCCTGAAGTCTAGGCTGAAGATTTCAGTGACTTTAATCTAAGGTTACAGAGGGGACAAGTAAACATCGGATTCCATCAATCACCACAGTTTTAGCTTGCACAGAGCTACGTTCACTGTATACTTAATAGGTTGTTACTTATTCACGAGGATAAAAAGGCATTGAGTCCATCTTTGTGCAGACATACACAATCTTCCCAATGTGACCCCTGAAGCAAGGGGGTGGCCTTCATTAGGTACACAGGCCTGTGCCACCTTTATCAGAAACAGCTCTGATGGCAGTGGCTGTAGTGGATGAGTCAGATGGTCTTTTATCCTGGAGTATGTACCTGCAGGAAAAAGAAGCCACCTTTCTTCTCTTTTTCCAACAGGAGACATCCTTTTGTACCAAAGACATTCTATGCTAGGGGCCCTGTTCTGTGATTCTAAAGTGCTGCTTTGCTTATCCTTTCTTTTTAAGGAACACCCTGTGATTACTGAGTTCAAGTTCCCCCTGGAGGGAAATAGGGCACCCTTGGCTTCTTCTACTCCCTTGGTGTCCTTCTGGAACACCTGACACAAAGAAGCTCCACAAATAGATGAATGAATGAACGAGTCTGTATGCATGTGTACAAATCGTCTTTATTTAAATGTTATATTCATCATATGCTAAGTATTGAATAACATTAAGATTATCTGCAGATGCTTGAAAAACGCAGCCCTTTTATTCCCTTTCAGTTCATGGAAAGGAGGGCATCTTTTGCAATGGTTTCTTCAGAATGAATGTGACTATCACTCTCTCCTCAGAGCATTGTTGGGGCGCAATGACATTGAACAACTGCAGGCAATCACTAAGCAGATCTCTCTTCTAAGACTCCCTGCCCAAGGCTTTGCTTGGAAACTTAGCTCAATTGATTGCTTGGGTAGCCAGAGTTCAATCCTACCTGCCCAGTCACTGTTCTCTATTGGAAGCACTGGTTCTTACCTGTGACCACAGAAGTAAATTAGTGAAGCTTTAAAAAGATGCTGCTGTTCTATGAGCCTCTGATTTAATTGTTCTGGGTGTGTTTTCAAATCTCTCCTGCTCTACAGCATCAAGGGCATCTGCTCTGCCTTCTAACTACAGTGTCACCTAGTCTGCTATGGAGTTGTCATTGGGAAACACAAAGGATTTGTTTGTTTTGAATCTATTGACTAATCCAAACCTGTCTACCTATTTTGTGAATCAAAACGAATCCCATTTCTCTCTGATTGAGAAGGAAATACACTGTTAAATGTCATCTGGAACATGGCCAGGCCACCACACCACTGGGCTGAGGGTCAGTTAAGGCTGCTTGGGGTTTATGTGAGTAACTTTGCATTATGTTTGAAATAAAGGGTACTTATAAGCATTAGTGGCTCAGATGGCTGATAACATGTACTTTAGTCTTCATGATTTTCTTACCCATTGACCTGGACCAGGAAAGAAAATGAGGATAGAAAAATGAATTAGGTTAGGTTTTTTCCAAGTCTAAATTTAGGTTTAGGGATCCAGAAGAAATAAAAGAATTTGGTGTGAAATTTAAAAACAAAACTGAACACAAAGACTATTCTTAGTTGATCCCTGAAAGGAAAAAAAAAAATACAAGTAGAGGGTACCACCTCTCCTTGTGGTTCAGTTCTGCCTCCTCTTCCTTGTCTCTGCCCTCCTTTATTTCTGTAACACCAAATCCATCAGCATTTGATGTGTGACCTTCTCTCTTGTCACATGGCAGTTCAACAATAAAATTCCTCACAGGTGGGCATTAGAGATTCTTGGCTGATGATTCAAGATATTTTCTTGAATTTTCATTCAAATCTTGTTTGTTTTGAAATTTAATTTTTTGGGGGGAGGGAATGGAGGAATGAAGGCATCCAAGTTTAAGGTTTATGATACAAAACTCACCAATCTCATTTTTCTTTTTAACATATGTAAAATGATTTCCTGAGATCTGAATAAATTATTACTCACAGACTTGTCTCTTGACAAAATCAAAAAGTATACTGGAGGCTAGGAAGAGGCTTAACTGACTACCTCCAGAGCTATTCCATGTGACTTTAACAGTTCCTAGTGGAGTCTGAGGGGTGGCAAGCATCCTGCGCCAACATTCTGGGTCTGCAGGTATGTACCCAGGTGCCGGGCCATCATGGACTAAAATGCAGGGAGGAACACCATGGGAAGTCAGCATTCATCTGCCCATGACTTTCATCTCTCAAGGTTACCTGGGGATTGCCCCTAGAGTAAACAACCAACTGAATTCCCAAAACAAGGAATCCAAAATAGTAGGTGAAGGAATCTGAAAAACTTTCTCTCCCAAGGTATGAAAATGTGCAATTGATAGCCTTGCATTTAATTTCCATGGTTTGCAGCTGGGTGGGAACCATTCTAATTGCTGTGGAGGTACATTTACAGAGGTTTCCACAATAAGCAAGGTTATTCTTGGCAGTTGTCTACCCAAGGGACTCAAGAATTTGAAAGATCAAGTCTAGAAATTTCAATATTATCAGGCCAATAATACATTCCATCTCCTCCATAGTAGTTGAAACAGGCAGTCCTCTGCTGAGGAGGAAATGTGTATAGGGGACATTCACCTCCACCAAGCACCAGAAGAACAAAAGAAAAGGGCAGAAAGAATCAGAATACAAGAACAAGGTTGAAACACAATAAAAGCAGAAGTAAAAGACATTCAAGGATGGGTTCTATTGTACAAGAGGAGTTCTCTAGTTCATGGGAAGAGAAAGAGATTAAAAATTAGAATTTCGAACCTTGATAGATGACTTGTACCCCTTCTTTTCACATTCGAATTTCTATACAGTATTTTTTTTGTTGTTGTTGTTAACAAAAGCTGCTGAGAAGTCAAGGTTCTTTAAAAGCTCACAGTGGCATATTTAAAAAAAATTTTTTTAAAGCAAAGCACAAATACCAATTGCTTTTCCATCATAAACACAATAAAATCTAACATCTTTTGAGTTAAGTTCTACTTCCCAGGTCCTGTTTGAAGTACTTTGTATTATCTCATTAGCCTTAAAAATCACCATCCTGTATCCAATTGTCTCTATTTTATGAAAAGAGGCTAAGACATAGAAAAGTCAAGTAAGTTGCCCAAGGTCACACAGCTAGTAAGCTGTGAGGCTGTTTTAAATCCAGTGGTTTTCCTCCATTTTATACCAGGGCCTTCTTTTGAATGTCAAAAACAATTTAGAAGGGCTCAACAAGACAGGAGTGTACCCTGCAGTCACCACAATCCCCACAAGAGTAAGCCAGAAGATAAACCATGTCAACCACACAGAAACAACCTCTTTAAAAGTGGTTTTACATCAGGTCACTTCCCTCCTTTAACATCCCCAATGGCCTCCTGCTGCTACAGAATAAAATCCAACTTCATGAGCACAGCCAGCTCCCAAGCCTCTCCACCTACCCCAACCTCTCTGCTGAGGTAGGGAAAGTATTTCCAGAACATGGCCCTTCTGGCCTTTCTCCCCTCCAATCCTGTTCCACACTCTAGCTCCAGTGGCTTCACAGCCCACCTGAAATACCAAAAGTAGCTACACACTCCTGGAATGCACACTTCCCTCCCATCCATTCCCTGCCCCTCAGTCAGAGCTCATGTCTGAAAAATGCAACGATGACATGGCATTTTTCCTGCTTAATATATTCCAAGAAGGACAGCATACAACCTGATTTTTTTTTATTGAGATTTTTGAGTGGGGCCACTATTCTAAGGCCTGAGTTAAGACCCTCTGTTTTCATGACATTTAGTATCACTTGTAGAGTTATTGGTTTTTACTGCATGTTTCCTCCTTGTTCTTGGAACCTGGCACCCTTTGCTTCCCTCATTCATTCTGCCTTCATGACCTCAAGTGGAGTGAATTGTAATCTCTATATTCACCAGCTCACACTCAGTCTGTCATTAGATGCTAAGCATCCTGTGCCAGGAATACAGAGTGATATGTAAGGGAGACAAAGGTGAATAGGATAAATACATTTCCCACTTTCCAGAAGCTTGTCATTTTCTGTTTTTCTGGTACCAGTGACTGAACCCAGGGTGCTTAACCATTGACCCACATATCCAGCCCTTTTTAATTTTTATTTTATTTTCAGGCAGGGTCTTATTAAGTTCCTTAGTGTCATGCTAAGTTACTGGGGCTGGTCTTGAAGTTGTGATCCTCCTGCTTCAGCCTCCAAGTTATTGGGATCATAGGTATGTGCCACTGTGCCCACCTAAGCTTGTCATTTTCTAAGCTAGAGCTAAGGTTACCTTCTCATATCAAGAATAGTAAGGCTAGGGGGCTGGGGTTGTGGCTCAGCAGTAGAGCACTCGCCTAGCATGTGGGAGACCCTGGGTTCGATCCTTAGTACCACATAAAAAAAAATAAACAAGTGAAAAAAGTAATTAAAAAAAAAACCTTAAAAAAAAGAATAGTAAGGCTACTGTCCTAAGACACTGAAACTACCAATTTAGATATGCATAGCCCTGAACAATGTGAAGATTTCCCAAAGGGGATATAACTAGTTTCAAAGTACTAATTCCCCAGTGCTTAACTTCTATGTGGATTCGGCCAAAACTCTTCTTCCCGAATGGGAGCCTCCATGCACAATTCTCCCTTGCATTTGATAAAATCTTTGCTTATTTCAAATGTGACTGGGGCACTGCTCAGGTATAAAAATCTATATGTTATAAGACAAGGGGAAGGCAAGAATATATATATACATATGTATATATATATTCTATGTATATATATGTGGTGTGTTTGTGTATATATGTGTGTGTGTGTATGTGTGTGTGTGTGTGTGTGTGTGTGTGTGTGTGTATATATATATATATATATATATATATATATATGTATTTTTTTTTTTTTTGGTACCAAGGTTTGAACCCAGGGCTGCTTAATCACTGAGTCACATCCCCAGCCCTTTTTTTCTATTTTATTTAGAGACAGGGTCTCGCTGCATTACTTATTTCTTCACTGAGTTGCTTAGTGCCTTGATGAGTTGCTGAGGCTGGCTTTTAACTTGTGGTCCTCCTGCTCAGCCTCCCGAGCTGCTGGGATTATAGGTGTGTGCCATGGTACCCAGCAGGGCTAGAAATGTTAACCCCAGGAAGACTTGGTATTTGGGATCACAATGGGATTCATGAATAATGAATTCGAAAAGTAAAGAACAGTAAACAAAAAGATTGTGCGTCATACTGATAAAAGAGAGAGAACCTTTAAAAACATTTAAAGACATATTAAACCAAGGATGACTGTCCAGACATGAAATGGCTGATGGAGGAGACCAGAAGTCCAGGAAGGACTAAGTTTGTCTTCAAAGACAGCAGCAGTGTGGCTCAAGGTGGTGTTTCCAGATGAACAGCACATGAACTTAGGGACAGGAAGGTCAGCATAAGACAGGAAGGAATAGTCCTGGGTTCCAGCGAGGCCCCAAGCTGCCCTTGCTCAGTTGGCATGGTGGGATCTATAGCTCTTTACAGCAGAGACAGAGTCCTAGTGCCCTTTGAGGCCCAGGCCATGCTGGCCTGGAAACTAGCAAGGCTTCCATCTGAATATGAATAGGGAAGACCAGAGCTGCTCTTGCAGGACAGTTCTGAAATCCAGGAGGACACCTATTGTCCCTGGTGCTTTATGCAAATAAATAAGCCAAGGGTCTTAGGACAGAATGAGGACCAGATGGTGAAGCAGCTGAACAGCTCTAGAACAGGGGTGCCCTTTGTGCATGTCAGTCCTGAAATGCTCTGATAGGACTACAGGGAAGCTGGGAGCAGAGGGAGTGGCAGGCTCACAGTCAGTGGCAGAAGGACAGAGGGAAGAGGAGTGGTCCCAGGATGGCCCAGCTGTAGAAAAGCCAGATACTGGGCTACACTATCATGGTTCTTCATTCTCCAGTTCACTCCATCAGAACTGGAGACACTGGAGGTGCAATGTGAATGTGGAAAAAGACAAGCCTCAGATTTATGCATTAATTTGAAAGCTCTTGCTACATATATAAAAGCGGCCCTAAATTTTTGATCCATTATTACTACTGTTGCTGCTGGTGATAATCTATAATAAGCATTATAAAGTCAGTTATTCAACAGTCAGAGAATTGGACATCCCTTCAGTGGTTACTGAGTAAGTTTTTATTACAAAACTTCATGTGATTTTTCAATATGATACTGCCATAACACTTACGTCCATAATTTCACATTTAGTATCTTTTCATTTTTGCAGAAGTGAAATGTAAAAGGTAAGATCTGCCACTGCGTTTTACAGACTGAAGCTCTAATGGTGACACTGAAAACAGTTGGCTTCTGCATTAATAATCCTTAACATCACTTATTTGATAGATGCATTTGCTCTCCCCTGAGGCTACTTATGTTAGAATTGTAGAATTTTTATGAATAATTTTTGGTTCCAGCTGCAGAGAAAGAAAAATGCAATTGAGATGGCCAGGTACATGGGATGTGATCTGTTCATTTTTCTCAACTGGTAAGAATATTTCAAGAAAATTACCATTTAAAAGAACAATCAGAATCAACTAATGAATGACAAGTAAACACACTAAGAATTGTTCTGTAATGGTGAAAACTTGGGAATATTTTATTTAGCCTAAATTCAAAAATAGAACTGGCAGCCTGTTAAAACAGCAATTTCTAAGGATAGCTCTCAGGCGAAGCACTACAGCAGAATTACAGGGTTAGGAAAGTTCCCCAGTCCACTGGAATTTTAATTGGTGACAGTAAAAGAAGAGAAAATTGGCACTGGAGCTACAATAAAAGACACCTTTTTAGAAGGAGTGTCAAAAGTGATGCCCTAAATGATGACATTAAGTAGTGTTTTCTGTTAATAAATTTCAGGGGCTCCCATAGGATGACAAATCCCTTTTTAGGCTGGAATAAGTTTTCCTGCTGCACAAATCAGTGTCCTTTACCTGGCTCACTCTGATTGGCAGGTACTTGCTGTTTGCTGTGTATCTTCTAGATTGACTCCACTCCTTCATAGTTTTTATACTTTTTTTCATACTAAAATTAGGCATAGACTTCCCCAGGAGCCGCTTTTCCTCTAGACCACATGGTGATGTTCACATTTCATCTACACTCTCCCACAAAATCCTCCTTTTAGACTGAAATAAAGGGGATGTCAACATTTGCTGTGCAAATGTTCTTGGCTTTTTCTACATAATTAGTTTTGTAGGTTGTTTGTTTCTAGGTGTATTACTAAAACAATGAAGCCCTTTTGGACACCAAAAGGTTATGTCAAATTTAATTAGGAGAAAATTGGTATAATCCAAACATTAGCGGACAGGCTGCACATAAACACTAAACTAGCCTGGGATTCCCTGTCTGTAATTTTATTTAGAATCCTTCAATCATTCTCTTTTTTAGTTAATAATCTGACTTTCGCTTTATTCACTTATTCAACTAAGAATAATTATGTTGAAAGATAAAAAGGATAAGCAATTACATGGTGTATATTATTTTTTCTTAAGGAAAAATTTAATCAATAGCCTTGATTTTAATTCAAATATTTAACTTTCTATTCTTCAAATTATTATTATCTAGTATCTTAGTTTCAATACAGGCTTATTCCACCTCGATTTATCATTATTTTAATTTTTTTCTTTATACTTTTAAAAACAAACCTTTGAAGATTTTTATTTTGGTTTTACTGAACTGTATTTACTAGAATAAAGTTCATGCATTTCCACATTATCATTAACTATGTCTCAAATTGCAGCAAAAACAGATAAAGAAGAACTTTTTAAGTAAACTGAAAACAAAATGACTCAAGCATTATGAATTCTTTCTTACTTTCCTCTACAAAGAACTCCAAGATCTTTAAAAAAGAAAATAAATGAAAATAAAAATTTACAAGGTCATCTTTAAAGCCTGAAAAATATGATTTCTGATACATACACAAAAATACTTCTAATAATTTAGACAGATACATGTGTTAATAAAATCCCAGATGAAGATTTTTAAAAAATAAAAGTAATTTGAAAAATAACTTTGATTGCTCTCATACCACACATGACACATGATGATTTAAACCACAATCATGGTCTTATTAAAAAAATCTTATCAATAAAAATGATAGAGAGCAAACTCCTAAGAGTTCTTTAAAGTGATACAAATATCAAGGAAACTTAGAAAAAACATTTTCTGTTCATAAAATAAAAGTAGAATATGAATGGTCTGATTTTGTCACTAGGACACTTGTTTTGGAAACATTAATAAATGATTACTGAAAAGTTTAAATGTCCATTTTGCTTTTTTTCTGTGTAAGTAGCAAGATGCTGAGTTTGGGTCAGGGTGCAAGTATTTGAAGCCATGGGCATAATTACTCACTAGGGTATATCTACATTTCACTCTTGCAGGAATCAATCAATCAATAAAATCAGTGTATGTTTTTAAGAACACAATTATATGATACCACTGTATCACTTTAGGAAAGGAATAGTAATTCCTTAGAAATCATCAAATACCAATTACTACAGACTCTATAGCCCTTCTATAAACTGCAGATACATCTCCCATGTGAAGTGGACCTTAGAAGTGTCTTGGAGGAACACCTGCAGCTCAGCACTACATCCATTTCCTGCCTCTTGACACAAATCAAGACTGGCTACTTCCAGACATCTGGTCAACCTCTAGCCAAGCAGAAGACAGAGCCTGGCTATTCACCCACTCAACACACACAGGCTGCAGGAGCAGGCCCAGGGGATACATGTTTCCTTCTGCTTCACTTTAATTTCTCCATCTGTTCATCTTCCATTGTTTTATTCTCTTTCCCCAAAAAAACCACATCTCAGCCTTATGGTATCCTCCAGTGCTCTCTCAGACTCCTCTCTAAAATATTCCTGTGTAATTCCTATCCCAGAAATTGCTTTTAATAAAGCTAGATAAAACCAGAATAAACTGTTCTGGTGTCTGAAACTATGCTCTCTTCCCTTACATGTAGTCCACCTATCGTTTAGGATACCCAAGCATGAAGCAATGTCCTTTGCTGCTATTAGAAGTGGTCAATTTCTTCCAGTCATCAAAAACTACAGGAAAATGTGCTTCTCCCAACTTATGATAGAGTTTATTGTCTTTCCAATCCATATGTACCTTTTGTTTAGAAGTTTACAATGATGTAATCTATAGTTTGGAGGGGAACACAGGATGCTGGTAAAAACCTAAGTTTTCCCTTTGATATGTTAGCAGGCATAATGTATTGACTCTTATGAAACCATATGAGTATACAGTTGGGCTACAGTCTGAACACTCTCTCTGCTATCAAGCTGTGTATTTTGGAATCTTTAGGATTCAGTGAACAATAAGAATGTAGGTAATACTGATTGACGAGCTGCTTGCAGAATAGGTATCTGAGTCCGGGCAACCTAACTATAGAGTTGATGCCTTAAATAACCATTCTTCTCTATTATCTTTTGGGGTAGTATCATTCCAGTTACTGATATAGAACATGTTTATAGATAGAAGGAATTTTAGGGCCAAAATTCAAAGATCCAATTGTGACCATGCTACTTTCATAAGCAGAGAATGCTTGTGAGTAAAAACAATAATGGGGTTAACTCCTAATATGAGTCGCATTTGGAATTGAAATATTCTAAAGCATTTCTGGAAACTGCATCTACCTAGATGAGTTACTATGTGTATTTTGTTCTTTTTGGATTATACTTAGTCCTATTCTAGAACCCCTACCCCCAGCAGTTATAGAAATATTTTTGCGTGCATTGGGACCACTGTGACTGGGAATGCAAAGGCTTCTATTATTCTTGACATAGAAAGCAGGTTGTGAAGGTACACAAATCAGATTTGAATAATGGGGGTAAAGATTAGGCCTCAAGTGATAAACACGCACACAGGAAAGAATAAAAGAGGGGGGGTAGTACATGTTGACAATTGTTTTTACAATAGAGACTCAATACTTCTGCAGGGACCTTTGGTCCCTGATCCCTGAGACAGACTGTATGGCAATGTGCAGGGGGAGCTGGAAGTGGGCACAGACACTAGGAAGACAGGAATGTGACAGATGTCCACAGTACAAGAGCCTCCTTTTGGCTGAGGCACAGAGCATTCATCAGTGTTGGTCTCCAAAGAGAACTCTCAGAAGCTGAGCCTGGGTACTTGTGCATGGTGTAAAGAGGGGAATACAGAGAAGGCAATCAAGGAGAAAAAAAAAAAAAGGAATGGCAGTTTTCAGAATGGAGGGGTTTGGTGACCCAAAGGACCTGGCTGCCTTCTGTCAAAAAGAAGTAAAATGGAGGGGAAAAACCTATATTCACATGCTTCCAGGGGGCTACTGCCAGAGAAATAAAGGCTTTCTTTAGTCTCTATCTTCTTTAATTAAGCATTTTTTTCAGTATACAAGTGGGATACTCTTTTATTTAAGAAAAGAAAGAATAAATCTAATAAATGAATAAAATAGAAATAAATTGGCTCCCTAGACATAGCTCAGTGCAAGCGATCTCAAATGTTCAATGGCAGTGCAGGGCAGAGGATCAGGAAACTTCCAGCAGCAAACTTCTGAGTGAGAAGAGAAAAAAACAGAAGTAACCTGCAAGGGACAGAAACTTCCTAAACTGTTTCCTGCCTTGACAAGCTTTCCAAAACTATGTCCATGGTGAAAAGGGAATAGAGTCAGAAAAAGTGGCTCAAGGTCTGCATTGCATCTCACTTTTTTATTTGCCAAATGGGGAAGAAAACAGTCTAAAGAAGTCCCTGAACCTGCTGCTACAACAAAATCACAAACTAGTGATTTTATAATGCACTGTATAATTCTAAGGCCCTGGTACATACCTGACCTTGTGCTGAGCCTGCATGTGGTAGGAGCACAGAAATGGTTGTTCAGTTTTTGATGAAACAGTCTGTAAAGGAATGGAACCCTTACTTTGTAAGGGTCAAGGCACTGAAGGCAAGGTGATGCCAGCACTGTGAATACTCTATAATTTGAAGGGCTAAAGGGCTGAACTTGGTAATACATGTGAAAGAAAAAAAAATATATATACACACACGTACATACTATATATATATATATATATATATATATATATATATATACACACACACACACACACACATACACACACAAGTATATATGCATTCTCTCTATCCCTCTCTCTCTCTCTCTCTCTCTATATATATATATATATAGATATATATATATATCTATAAACATGTTCCTATATATATATATATATATATATAGGAACATGTTTATAGATAGAAGGAATTTTAGGGCCAAAATTCAAAGATCCAATTGTGACCATGCATATATATACTTTTGCATACAGGACTCATTTCCACTTATAAAAATAAAGAACACTTAAATCAATTTCTGCTTTCAATTCCAACTATTTCAACTACCAAACAAGGAAGCTGTACTGTGAGACTTTTAAAGTTTCTACCAGCTCTAAAAGAATCTATAATTTTCTACTTTAAATGAGGCATACACCTAAAATTATCTTAAAGATTTAAAAAGCATTTGTTCCAGTTTTTTATAAAATACATATAAGTAAAAGCATATGGTATTTGTCTGTGTCTGGCTTACTTCACTTAACATAACATCCTCTAGGCACATAACATCCTCTAAGTTCACCCATGTTGTTGCAAATGACAAGATTTCCTGTTAAATTTTTTTTAAGGCTGAATAGTATCCATTGGGTACATATAGCACATTTAAAAAACCCTTTCATGCATTAATGGTTATTTTCAAAATAACAAAAAGATAGGATTTTAAATGTTCTCACCACAAAGGTTTGATAAGCATTTGAGGTGACAGATAAGCATTTGATGTAATCTTTTCATAATGAGTACACACATTGAAATACTCTGTAGCCCATAAACATCAAAATTAAATAAAATTTAATAAAATAAAAGTTTTTTTAAAAAGCATTTGTTTGTGACAACCTAGAACTGGGCACCTTCTTAACAATAGGGCATCATTTGTCTTCAAATTACTCTTCTTCAATTTAGGTTTTATTTTTCAAAGGATCCATTTCTGTTCATGATATCCATAACAAGCTAGTGATTTAACAAGATTGACTTTTACCTTCATCTTTTCATTTACAACCTATCTTTAAATGTTCTCACTGCCAAAGAGCAAGTTTATTAAGAGCACAGGGCTCAGACATCTATGAAACGGGTCATTTGGTTAATTAGCCAGTATCTTTGGAAATTAATCTGAAGAAGACAAATGTAAGGGAGTTTCTAGATAAGCTGTTGATTGCAATTGTTCATCTCTCTGGGAAAACCACAGATAGGTATAAGATGCATGCAGAGTCCACACATTGTGGCTCTGAGTGGCTGGAATCCTTAGCCTCATTGGGAGAGGGTCACTTTTGCTTGTGTATAAATTACATTCTTTCAAAGCTTCCCTACTTAATATTGGAAACTAGACAATACTACATTTCACTATGTACTACTACTTTTAAATCAATCTCCAAAAGGATATAACAAATGAACCCCAAACATAATCTATAACCCACTGACAATGTAGGAATACTTTAGCCAATGTCAGCTCTTATAGAATTTGTGCTTCAAGTACAAACCTCCATGATGTTTGAAAGAATAAAAACAAAAGTTGTTTACTAAAGGCTAAGCTCTTGATTTAAAAAATAAAGTTCTTTTGATTGTACTTAGAAATAATTTCAAGTGTTCATCTCCATTTGGAAGACAGAATGTCACATTACAAAATCTTCTTTACAGAGCCATAGACTTTCATGGAAGTCCTGAGAACATTCTGTTTCAAGAATGACTTGCCCAGGAAAGCAAAGTGAACCAGTATGAACTCCTCCAAAAACCTGGAGGGGGATTTTGAGTTGGGAAAATATGAACCATATTTGTGTTTTTGAAAATCTTTATTAAAATTGCACCCCATGGAAGAAACGCATAAAAAACAGATGAAAAGCAAACAGAAAGAAAGCACTAGAGCACCTTCCACTGTTGTGCAGGGGTTGAGGATCTGTAAATATGTCTACATAAACCTTTACTCTGCCTTTTTATGATTTTCATAGTAAAGCTTGATTCTCTCTGTAAATGTCTAGAGGAACCTTTTTTTTTTGGTTTATCTTTTTCAAATTATGGACAAAGTAGAAACATGGGCAAAACTGACTCTATAAGGTGTTTGTTGGGGTGTACAAATAAGATTAGTGCAAAGATAAGCAAAGTTAGTCTCACAGGATGGACTATCTCCAAAGAAAGTGCCTGGAGTTACTCGCACATGTGAAGAGAAAGTATTTCTAAAAACAGAAGGTGATCAGCTCTTAACTGAAGAAACAAATAGCCAGAGATGTCAGAGATAATGACACCAAGGTATTGCCTGGAAGCATTTGCTTGGTCAGACCAACATGAGACCTCCTTCCTGCCTGGCTGAAATATCCCATCATCTGATTGGTGCATGCTAACTCCTTTATGCACTCATGCACCCATTCTCATAGTCTTACTGAGTATCTGTGTCAAGCTGGCTGACTACCAGGTGGTTGTTACCACCCAATGAATGAATAAATGAAACCCCTTTTCTGATGTCCTGGTCCTGAAGCACCCGTGGCATCTTCCTCTTTAGCTGCAGACACAGAATGGCCCCACCAGGTTGTGAACAGTTCTGTCTGATGGATAGTTACATTTCTCACTGTAAACGATGACCTGGTATCAGGTTTTCTATCTCCATTCTTGTGGTGTCTGCCATCTGACTTAGCATCCTGAAATATGACACTGAGCATCAGAGTCTCTGAGCATAAAAGACAGGTGGTGAGAAGGCCAATGGCACATGACACAGGACCTGTATGGATGGTCAATTCTCCACAGGCCACAGTATCTAGAAACTGTTCTAAGTCTTCTAAAAATGTTCAGCCCAGGGTTATTCACTCGGGAGAAATCAACACCATGTCACTAGCTAGTTAGGAATTTTACACAAGACTACTACACTTGGAAATGTGAACATACCTAATAAATAAGCCTATTCTTTGTGGTTTTAGTGCATTTTTAAGGTCAGTGAAGGAGAATGTTATTTTATCAAAATTTGTGTAGCAACTACTAGGTATTTGACACTGCTCTAAGTGCTTTAGAAATATTAATTCACTTCATCTGTATGACAACTCTGCAAGATCAACTATTATCATCTTCATTTATGATGAGTATCGTGATATTAAGTAATTGTCAATGTCATACAGGTTATAAAGGAGGAGTCAGGGTCTGAATCTTGGCACCATAGCTTCAGAAGCCTTGTTCCTAATCATGAAGTTATACTGTCTCTCATTAACAAGAGCTTACATCTTCATGGCATTTATTCTGCATCAGGTACCTCTATGTATTTATATATGTGAATACATTTAATCTCCACAGTGGCCTCTAGGAGGCAGTACAGTGAGGTAAGTATTAAGGTTGATGCTAGCGTTCAATAGTTTGCATATGAACATGGGTCTTCTACTTCCTATGTCTGTGACTAAGCAAATTCAAATCTCTCTGCTTTAGTTTACTCATCTATAAGTTGGGGACAACAATATTTCCTATCCTCAATATTCAGGGTGAAGATGAAATGAGTTGCTTTATAAATAAATGTGTAGAGCGTTGTCTGGCACACAGGAAGCACTATCCTGGTCATTGTTATGGACAAAGTAGAATCATGGACAAAACTGATTCTAGGACTCTATATTAAATAAATTTAAGAAGTTTAGTAAGTTCTCTGAGGCAGCAAAAGAATCTGGGCCCAGGCCTTCTGACTGTGGTACTTCTAGTACATTTTGCTTTTAAGAAATAAAAGTAGGCCATGGGTTCTGTTTTCTGTCACCAAAAGGGAATAATTTCTAAATGCTAAAATTGCATTTTTAATATAAATGCAAAACTTTTGGGGAACAAATGTAAAAGAATAACATATATGCCCCCCCCAAAAAAAATCCTGAGACAAATATGTGCACAATGTACACACAGACCTTTACTGACAATGGTTCAAAATACTGAAGATTACAAACAACTCTATTCCATGGTCTTTCAATAAGGAATCAGGTTATTAAACATTTTAGTTACAACTTTTTAAATTTAATAAAAATTTGAAGCTCTCAGAAATGTATTTCTAAGAAGAGCTGTACAGTTGTAAGAAATCTACGACTTTTTTTTTTAGCACCTGAGAAGTATCTTTTTTTTAAGTTAATTAAGTTTGGGTTTCCTGTCCTACTCCAAAATGGCTTTAAGTTTTTGATTTAAGTGAAGTTTGTAAACTGAATTTCATGGAGATAATTCATGAATAGGTTATGGGGGTGATGTCCATGAATCATCTCAAATTAAAATGCTGTGAATAAGTGTATATATGAAATTTTCTTTGTGAGGAGAAAATCTTACATTACACCAGCTACTCAGAGAAGTTCTGGGTCTCCTAAGGTGAGGAACCATGAGAGCACTCAAGGCTGGGCAGTCCTATAGAAAGCATGAGGCAGTCTTATAGAAAGCATTGGGTATAGGGATCTCCCTGTTCTCACACCTGTTTCCAGGGTTGCCCAAGGGTCCTGCACAGAGCAAACTCCTGAAGGAGACAAGAGACTTCACATAGCAAGAGCCAGGTTAAGATCGGAATCCCAACTGACTGACTAATCCTGTCAAATTAGCACAATGTAGAAAAAAAAAAAGAAATGATGAAGTGGGTATCATACCTGTACTCAGGAAGAGTCAAAGGTAGGGATATTAACAGTCTGTAGTTTCTGTTAGGACTTCTAAAATTATTTTAATTAAAAGAGGCATTTTACACTGGGTGTGGTGGTGCACACTTGTAATCCCAGCAGCTGGAAAGGCTGAGGCAAGAGGATCACAAGTTCAAAGCCAGCCTCAGTAACTTAGTGAGGCCCTAAGCAGCTTAGCAAGACTCAGTCTTAATATAAAAATATTTTAAAAGTGTCGGGCCAACAAACCTAAAACTGTCTGATGTTGGACAAGGGTGCCAAAGTTATATCTTGGAGAAAAGACAACCTTTGAAACAATGGTGCTGGGAAAAGTGGAGAGCTACTTGTAGAAAAGTGAAACTGGAACCCTATCTTTCACCCTGAACAAAACTCAAATCAAAATGGATCAAAAACTTAGGTATTAGACCAGAAATCTCATAACTAGTAGAAAAAAAACATAGGGTCAGTACTCTATCATATAGGTTCTGGTACAGATTTCCTTAATGAGACCCCAAAGCACAAGAAATAAAACCAACAATCAATAAGTGAGATGCTGTCAAACTAAAAAGCATCTTCAGAGCTAAGGAAATGATTAAGAGAGCAAAGAGAAAGCCTATAGAATGGGAGAAAATCTTGGGCAGCAACTCATCCAGTAAGGGATTAATATCCATAATGTACAAAGAGCTCAAAAACTTAACACCAAAAATCCAAATAAACCAATCAATAATTGAGCAAAAGAACTAAAGAGAAACTTCTCAATAGAAGAAACACAAAAGGCCAATATACATATAAGAAGAAAATGTTCAACAACTCTAGCAATTAGGGACATGTAAATTAAAACTACACTAAGATTTCATCTCACTCCAGTCAGAATGGCAATGATCAAGAATACAAACAACAATAAATGCTGGTGAGATTGTGGGGAGAAAGGAACACTTATACATTGTTGGTGGGATGAGAGACTAGTACAACCACTCTGGAAAGCGGTTTGGAGATTTCTCAAAAAACAAGGATGGAACCACCACATGACCCAGCTATCCACTCCTGGGTTAAGAAATTGTAGTATATGTGTGTATACATGCATGCACACACACACACACACACACACACATTATGTGTATACATACACACAATGGAATTCTACTCAGCCATTAAAAGAATGAAGTTATGGCATTTTCCAGTAAATAGATGGAAATAGAGAATATCCAGCTAAGTGAAACTAGTCAAACTCAGAAACACAAAGGTTGAATTTTTTTTTTTCCTCATAGGCAGAAGCTAGAGTAAAATAAAGGAAAGGTGGAGTGGAGGATAAGATTACATAAGGGTCCAATCAAATAAAATTAATAGACCAGTGAAAGGAAATCTAGTAGTGTAAAGAAGAAGGGGAAGCGGGGAGATGGGAAATAGGAGGGATCATGAACTGATATTGATTTCTATGCCTGTATGTGTTTGTTGGGATGAATATAATTACTATGTATAACCATAAAGCTCTAATAAAAGGGGGTACACTGCAGGGAAGTGGCTTAGTGGCTAAAACACATTTTATGATAGGGCTATATGAAAGAAAATTTTCTATTTTAATGTTGTAGTGAAAGTTTTTATAACTTGGAAGGGGATGATCCTAGATCCATTTTATTAGAAACTAAGCATGTGATTTTGAGGGGTCAGCTTGTAGTAGACAGGACTGGGAGTGTTAGGCATGATCCTCTTTTTAAGGGGATTTTTAGTGCATAAATGATTCTGGAAAAGCCTTGCTGATGGGTAAGAAGTATGGGGTGTGGTTGAATTAGAAGAATAACGTTTTTTGTGTATGTGTGGTGGTTGTGCTGGGGTGGAACCCAGGGTCTCATGGGAAAAGCACTCTAATACTGAGCTGCGACCCCAGCCCCAGAGGAATAACTTCTAATGTCCCATATCACAGTAGGATAACTATGGTTGACAACAATTGAGTATTTCAAAATAGCTAGTGGAAGGATTTTAAATGTTCCCAACATAAAGAAATGATACATGTCTGAGGTGACACATGTGCCATTTTACCCTGAACTGATCATTACACACTGTTTGCATGTATTAAAGGGTTATACTGTACCTCCCACAAATGTTTACAATTATTTTGTGTCAACTGGAAATGATAACATTTAAAAAATTAAAAAGTAAAATAAATAAAAAATACTGATGCCAGGGAAAACATGTAAGTAGAAGTGAAGAAGGACTCCACATGTGTAACCCACACAGTCACATGTGCCAGAGACCTGCAACATCTTCTTTCACAACTGCCTTTTCTGAGGTATCTAAAGCCAAACTCTATTGAAGTTAGTTTAATAAATGAAATGAGACACTAAAAAGAACACTTCTCCAGGCCCACTTGGCTGCCCACCATGAGGCCAGCAGGTGCTCTCTGCAATCAGTGTGGAGAAGTGCTTCTTAATGTTCTTCATCCAGCTTGCATCCCACACTGTCTCTGTGGGTTGTATTTTGATTGTGAACTATGATCAGTTCTGGGCTAGAATACCCACCTGCATGCTCTTCTGGCCCTCGATGTGAGCCCTGGTTTTGAAATTCTAGCTCTGTCCTGGTTCTAAGCATATGGTAATAGACACCACTTCCTCTCCTTTGATAAATTTGTTTTGCTAATCCTAAATCTTGAATGTTACAATTGCATTAATGTCCAGTCAATCATACATGATGAAGTTCATATTAGGCCATCAATATATTAGCTGCCACATGAAAATAATTAAACAGAAGAGAGATAGGAAGAAAATACTGAAAAAGCAACATATCTGGCTTGACTAGGATCCCTTTAATTTGCAGGAACCTTTCCTTTATCATCAAAGGTCCAAATCAGGTACTGGTAGAAAAGTCAATGAATTTGAGGGAGCTGGGCAGAAGAGACTCAATACATAAATTTATAATGTGGCCTCTGTATGAAAGGGAAATCTGTGTATTACTATCTCTTGGGAATAAAACTGGTTGTGAGCAAATTGGACCATTCATGTAGTTTCAGAGGTTCTGGCTTGAATAGATTTTAAAGAATTATCTCAGAACAAAACAGAGGGATAAAAGAGTGAGGACAGTGTTTAAAATGTCATCTTCCTTATGTGGATGCTAACACTCAAGGGGCAGGGAGAATAGAAGTTCAGTGGATTAGACAAAGGGAAATGGAGGGATTGGAAGGGGACAGGAATGACAGTGGGATGATTCTACCATAACTTTCCTTGAGTACATATGTGATCTCAACAACACAGTGATCTCAACATCACGTACAACCACAAGGTTGCGATCCTAATTGGAATCAGACGTACTCCATGTTTATATGTCAAAATACACTCTATTATCATGTATAACTAAAAAGAACACATAAAATAAAAATGGCATTTCCTATTAATCCTTATCATCTATTTAGTTGACTTTTTAGAATGAGATGATTGTGTTTTTTTTTTTAAATGAAGGTGATCCATGAACAAATTTTACCTCTCCACACCAATCACTGTAGGTTATTGAGTGTAGGTTATCTGAGGCCATTAAATGTATTATGCTTGTGGCATATGTTAGAAAAGAGAATCTAGCTTTCTAATCTGAGCATGGTGGTCTGAATATTTGCAGCATATAGCCTTGAATGAATGTTAGAATAAAAATATTCATTTTTACTTCTCCATGAACAAGAGAATTCTGATCTGTAGCCCAGTCTGCACTAAAGGGAAGCCACCATGGTCTGGTAAACAGGGCATTAGGCATGACCTTCTACACTAAGGGCAGATAAGTAGCCCTACAAATGGATTGCATTTGCTGTTCCATAGTTGCCTAAAATGTATTTGCTCATTAACACCTGACAGGTTGATACCACTGAAGAGGGCTACTGAGCAATTAAATCTCAATCAAATTAATTCTGCAGAAAGTGACCTCTCTAATGGTACTTTTATTCAAAGAATAATCTCCCTTAGGGAGAGAATCAACTAAGGGAAGCCAAGTGAGGGGCCATACATAGATTTGGAGGTTTCAATCTCTAGCTGACTGTTGAGTCACATTAATCTACAAGCCCTTGGTTTTGAAAATTCAAATGAGGTTTAACTTTTATTTTCATACTACTTATAAAGACATGAATTTCTAACCAAGATAAGTAGCTCAGGAGTTTTTTGTGTACTTTACAATTGAATTTTCATATGTATTTATAAAAACACTAATTCAAAATTATCATCAAATTTATTACATCAAATGTTATGATGCCTACCTTAGAACACTTTGAAAGCCATGAGAATGAATTTAAAAGAACTAACAATGGGTTCCTCTAAAGGCACTCATTAATTTAGTTCAGGTCCAGAAAGCATTTAGGACTGAACTCAGAAGTCCCTGTTTAATCCCAGATTCAAGCACTTGAGCCTGAGCCAGGTGTGCACTTTCTAAGATCCTGGCAACTCCTTATGTGGGGTCTGCCATGTGCCAGGACACACTGGGCAGCCTACAGGACAGCTTGCACTTGGTCAGCAAAGCCCCTTTGGCAGGAGCCATTACTGACTTCATGGCACAAAGGAAGAAAGACACTTGGAGACTAAGCAGAGGACCTTCTGGTGCTACCCAGGTTTTCCACGCTAAGGTTTGCTGGCCAACACTACAGGGAAACAGAAAAATACAGCTATTCATATGGCTAAAAACATTTAAAATTCAGTTCCTCATTCACAGTAGCTACTTTTAGAACAGTCATTTCCTCATTATTCCTGGGGAATTGGTGCTGGGGACCCCCTGTGGAAGCCAAAGTCTCAGGAAACTCATGTATTTTATATAAAATGATGTAGTATTTTCATATAACCTACATACATCTGCCTGCATACTTTTCAATAACCTCTAGATTACTTATAGTTCCTAACACAATATAAATGCTATGTAAATAGTTGTGATACCATGTGGTTTAGGGAACAATGAAAAGAAAAAAATTATGTACGGTACAGACAACATTTTTTCCTGAATATTTCTGATCCACTTTGGTTGGATCTGTGCACACAGAACCCACAGGTACAGAGGGACAACTGTACTTGGTAGCCACATGTGACTAGCAGTTATCATACTGGACAGTGTAGCTATAAAACAATCCCACCACAGCAGAAAATTCTAATAAGCTCTACTGCTGCCCTAATGCTTGAAATTCTGCTCTCTGGTTCTTCTCTTACTCTGTGACTCATCTACCAAAATTGGCCTCCATCCATTAACTATTCCCTCTCTTTAGGGTCCGCTAGATCCTTCTGATCTCCCTGCCTCCAAACCTCCACTTTCCCACCAGGATTTTCTTCATATCCTTGATTCCTTTCCTCCTGTCTTTCTGTTGTGTACCAACTCCTGCTAATTTCTACTCTTTGGCAGGCAACATCTTTTTGCTCTCCCTGCTCCAGATTCTGGGTTCTATTACTGGGAAGGATGCAGAAATTATAATAATGCTAGTCAACCTTAACTAGGTCTTCTCTGCTCCTCAGCAATTCTTTAGTTTATCTTATATCAACTTAGTAACTCATCCAATATGATGCCTTCTTCTCTAAAACCTCAACACTCTTGGGACCCTCACTCTTCAATATGATCTGACCTAGTAGAGAAGATACTGTTGCCATGAGCTTCTTTGACCTTTCCTCTAATTTTATTTTGGTTTCCTTTAGCCAAAGGGACTCACCAATTGCTTTTCACCTGGGAATATGAATTTGCTGCTTCCAGATCTTTGTGTGTGATATCTCCTCATTTGCAATTCCTCCCTCTCCAAAATGCACTTCTGCTGCTATTGGATCATCTCTCCTGAAAGCAATTCTTTCTGTTCCAAACTTCCCTGCATCTTATCTGTGCCTTTTACAGATAAGATGGAATTGCACATACCCCAGTATACACAGGGCACCCACATCTTCCCTCATAAACACAAACATTTGGAGAAGGGGCTGCTAGGAAGATTGAGCTTGGCTCTCCAGCAGCAACAAGTACTATTCTTTGCACAGAGAGCAGTCAGTACATATTTGTTAAATGGATATCTATAAATCTATTTTTGTAAATGTCACACTAATTCCTAAGGTAGAGAGATTGAATTCAATAATGAATTGATGAACACATTTCTTTTAATGATCTCAACATGAAGTTATAACTAAATGGTTACATTGCCAGAACTTCTGATGAGAAAATAAGAGTGTACGTTTCGATGACTAGAACTGTAATAAATTGCATGTGCCATATCTCCTTGAGGGAGGGTAGAGTAGGTATGCAATGTTAGAGAATGGTAAATGAGCAACCAAAGAAAGATGCCAAGCTGAAATAAACTTACCTTGGGTAGCAATATAATGATTGGGTCGATGATAGCCCTAAAAATAAATGAGAAAGAATATTTGATAAAATCGATAAGTAGCACAGAAGTCATATGATAAATCTGTGGAAATGATTTGCACATACAAACACCAACAGCTGCTTCACTTGAAAGTTAAATTGGCCAGGCCTAGGACCACTGAGTTTCTCTTAATAAGTGAAGGTGCATCAAATATGACTGTTTTGATGGTTGCACAGGAGGTGTGAGTAACTTAATTGTATATTGGCTATGAGATGATAGATGAGCAATAAACACTAACAACTTATGGATCTCCTGAAAAACAAAATGACCATCACTCTTATTAAGATGCAAACAGAATGGGAGTGTGCAATAGAATTTCATTTATGTTTGGGATGTTATTGGCAATGTGCCAAGGGCTTACACATATTCTGTTTTGGTGGAGTAGATAGTTCCATCAATAGTAATACTCAAAACCATTCTTAAAACACTATTAAACACCATGACATGATGCTGTACCCAAGGGTCAGGAATTTCAAGAAACAAAAATTCTGCAAGAACCCTTCCTTTTATCAGGACCATATAAGAAACAAGTAAGATGAAAATTGGGACAAAAAAAGCAGGTGGCAAAGAAATTGTAGGATAAGTATCTGGGAAAGACAAAGCCAACTCAGAGAAATTATATCCAGTAACATATCTTCATGGACCTAATGCTTTCCATTTCAGTCCTCTGAAATGACCCAAAATATTGTGCCTAAGTTAGCTGGAACACACAAAAAAGAAACTTGGAAAGAATATACAAATATGTATGTAAGAATATACAAATCTCAGATATCTTAAAGATGTATCTGTAAAATTAGTTTTGTTCTTAAAAACAAGTAAAAAATGAAAAACAAAAGCAAACAAGTTCTTTTTATACATCTGACTGGTTGTAGATTTCAAATTATAGAATCATACCTATATGAAATAGACACTCATTTCCCAGGAACTGACAAAGTTCAGGCAAGTACTCTGTCTGACTTATTCATTCTCTATGTCCATTGCCTAGCAAGGTGTCCAGCAGATAAGAAAGACACATCTGATAAACTATAGTCATGCACCATATAGGAACGAACTATGTTGCTAAACTTCATAGTCATTTCCCAGTCCTCATCTACTTGACCCATCAGTTGCATGAATACTAAGGATCCCCTTAAAATACGTCTTCCAGTTGCTTCCAGGACAGGACTCTGCTGGTTCTCCTCCCTCTCTCCCTCCCTGGCCACTTGCCTTCTCTTTTGCTGGTAGGTTCTTCCTTTCCCCTTGATGTTGGAATGCCTAATTCTTGGGTTTTCCTTTGTCTACCCTCACTCTCCTGGTCATCTGATCCAGTCCCATGGCCTTCAATACCATCCACATCCTGAGGAATCCCTGTAGTCTTTTTAAAAACATACCTTTGTTTTATTTATTTATTTTATGTAGTGCTAAGGATCAGACACAGTGCCTCATGCAATGTGAGGCAAGAGTTCAAGCACTAAGCTACAACCCCAGTCCCAAATCCTATATTCTTATTTCTAACCCCAACCTTTCCCTTGAAATCTGGATGTGGGTCAATTTCCTGATTAACACTCCACTGGATGTCTAATATATATTACTTTTTTGCATGTGTAAGATTGAACTCATTTCTTCTCACCCAAACCTGCTCCACACACAGACTTCGGAGAAACCAGCAATCCCATCTCTTATAGGAATTCCTGACCCCTTTCTACCTCCCACACCCTTGGCCAATCCGCCAGCAAATCCCATGGGCTCAGCCCTCAATATAGACCCAGGATCCCATTTCTCCCTGTCCACTCCCTTTGGATTACTTCCACAGTCATCTAGCAGGTCTCCTTGCTCCGGCTCCTACCCACCTACAGTTTGTTCTCCTCTCTGCAGTCAGACCTCTGCTCAGATCCATCAAATCACTCCCATCTTGCACACTGAAAGCCAGAGGTCTTGCCATCGTTTCTATTACTTGGCTCCATGGCCTCTCGCTTCATTTCCTCCTTATTCCCCAGTTGCCCCACACACCACTCCACCAACACCTGTTGCTCGTTTTTCTTCAGATGAGTTAGGTAAGCTCTATAACAAGCCCTTTGCTCAGGTTGATTTTCCCAGATATCTACATGGATCCATCCCTCATCTTCTTTGCTCCAATGTCACCTTCACACTGACTGCAGTCACTCTATTATAAACTGCAGTTCACCTAAAAGCCTAACACTCCTACGTCTCCTAATGGTTTTAGTTTCCCCATAGTGCACACTACCTTCTAACATACCACACAGAATTAACTTGTTTTACTTATTGTCATTACTTCAGCCTCATTAGATAAGAAGGTTATTATTATTATTACTTATTGTTGTTATTGTTGTTGATATTGTTGTTGTTGTTGTTATTATTATTATTATTATTATTTTGGTACTAGGGATTGAACCTGTGGTGCTTTACCACGAGTCCACATTCTAAGCCCTTTTTATTTTATTTTTCTGTGTAGATACAGGGTCTCACTAAGTTGCTTAGGTCCTTGCTAAGTTGCTGAAGCTGGCTTTGAACTTGCAATCAGCCTCCTGAACCACTAGGATTTCAGCCTGAGCATTGCCATGTACAACAGTTTATTTTTGTTGTTGTTGTTTTGCTTTTTTGGTACTGAGGATTGAATCCAGTAGCATTCTACCACTTAGCTATATCCCCAGTACTTTTTATTCTTTATCTTGAGACAGGGCTTTGTTAGGTTGATGAGGCTGGCCTTGAACTTGTGATCCTCCAGACTCAGCCTCTTGAATAACTGGGATTATAGATATGTGTCACCTCATTCAGCTGGTTTTGTTTTTAATCTGAATTTTTCACAGGTATAACTCCAACACTGGTGCTCAGTAAGATTTGACTAATCAAGTGAGTAAAGTGGTCTGGTCATTGAGTAATTACTCTCCTCTGTGTCAAAATTAACACTTGTCCATCAGGTATTTTAAAGTCGTGCTCATATTATTTCCTTGAGCTATAAGGTCTTCTCTCCTCTGTATGTCTACCCATCCACTGTTTCAAACTCAGTTCAAGTGACCTCTTCTAGATGCCTACTCGGATCCTACAGACTCCTTTAGTCACTGATTCATCAAGCATTTAAGTGTTTAATATATTTCAGGTATATTCCAGGTGACATATTTCAGGCATATTCCAGGTGACTAGGAAACTGTACTCTATGCTCAAGGACCCAGCAGAGACCATTGGAGCTGGGACTAGAAGGTGAACAGTGTTCACTGGAAGCCCCCAGAGGAAGCTATTTTATAACTGACCTCAGGGTGAGGGGAATTGGAGAAGACATTTCATATTTCAGCTTCTACCTTGTGAGGCTGTAAGGATTGACATGATTTGGTCATCTCTTTTTACTACCATGAATAGTGAAATAAGTGCAATGTACCTTAGGAAGAAATCCTGATTTAAACAAGTCAAACTGGGAGTGGGTATTATTTTGGCCACTATCAAAATGGTATAAGGTTGTTTGATGAATGAGATATGATTTATTCTTTCAATAATAATCCTGAATCTCCACCCACAAATCTATAAAACTGTCAAGCTATAACTAAATAGCAAAAGTTTTCTAATTAGCACTAAAAATATCATTCATAAATTATTTTTAGGTAACTACTAGAGATTATGGTGTTAGTTACTTTTCATAGCACCCAAGTCCTATTCAACCCCAGAAAAACAAGAATCCATATAAAGGTTAAACATCCCTTACCTGGAATATTGAGACTTCAGATTTTGGCATATTTGCATATACATAAAGAGATATCTGGGGAGGGGTCCCAAATCTAAACATGAAATGCATTTTTCCCTATATATGTTATACATATAGCCTGAAGGTATTTACTCAATATTTTAAACACCTTTTTGTTTTCAAGAAGTGAAGTCTGTGCATCAAAATTGAAGGGGCCAGAAGAGACTTTTTCCCCCTTGGAGATACTGAATAAACTGTGTTCTGTGTGTCTGTTTTTGGCTATTACCTGTCACACAAGGTCAGATGTGAAACTTTCCACTCCGACTTGTATCAGTGCTCAAAGACAGCAAATTTTGGAGTGTTTTGGATTTGGGGATTAAAGATGTGTAGCCTCCATATGATGGATAAAACTTGCCCCTGGAAATGTTGCTAGCCTAAAAAATAAGGTGATGGCCAGGCATGGAGTATATCTTGGGAACTACAAAGAAGCTGAAATATGTTTAATGTGGACTTGGGCCTTGGAGAGAATCCCAACCTTCACTTGATTTTTTTCAGGCTACTTTTGATTTCATTCATTTCAACTGAAAACAGGCTGTCTCCTAAAGAATTTATCCTAATGTAAAACATTAAGTTAACACGATGCAGAATGAACAAAGAAGCTATCTTCAATAATTAAACAGCCTACATATTTAATGACACGTCTTGCTTTCCTTGGAAGTCCTGGTGAACAGCTGCAGACTACTTTGAAGGCAACTTAAAAGTGCACTGATGACAAGAGATTGCAAATCACTGCATTAGGAATTAGAGAGATTTGTTCCATTAATATGCAAACAGATTTTTTAAAAAGTGTCGAATAATTACAAGTTGAAAAAATAAATAAATAAGAGGGGAAAAAAAATCTTAGTCCACATAAGCATGGGACAGTCATCAGAGAAATACAGAACATCAGAGAAATTCACCAAGGTACAGCCTGACTTGAGAAAAAGAGAGACTGTGTAGTTACTGTGAAGTTCTATGGGGCATGGGGCAACATTAATACATTTGTTTTTAGTTTCTTTCTGAGGTGTGTCTGCCCATCTCATAGCAGACATGCAATCTGGTATGTGTTAGGATGGCTGAATTCACTGAGAGTTTAAAAATACATACATCAATATAATTTCCATTGATATAGTCTGAGTTGGTGTCTCCTTCTATTGTCTGTAGCCTCACCCGGGAATGATCATCTGCCAAGGAAAAAGAAAAAGAAAACATCCATTAATCAAAGCAAATGGTTAGGCTTCTCCAAGACTTGGAATATATTCCTATAACATAGAGATCATCCATGTATATATATGCTGCCTTCAGGATTGCCACAGTTTGTGTTTGATTTCTTTTTTGCAGTACTGGGGATCAAACCCAGTGCCTCACACATATTAGGCAAGTGTTCTACCACTGAGCCACTTCCTGGTCACCACAAGTTCAGCAGTTTTATCTACTGCACACCTTCTTCTATTATATGCTCAATTATGGACTAGAACCTCTTAAACTGGGCCAATATAAACCTTTCCTCTTTTTAAGTGTATTTATTTCATGCATTTTGTTATAGGAATGAAAAACTGACAGAAAGATAAAGAAAAACTGCACACATTCTAAATTTCCTACTTTGCTATTGGCCATCTTAGAGAAAGGGATAGCAAAATCTGCCTGAAATTGACCTGTTTCAAGGATTAAATAAAAACATAATTTGCCAAATATGATATCTGACGAACAGAACAAGTACTGTATAAATGCTGTAATTGTACAAATACTATCCAGTCAGTTATTTCATTGAAAATATTTTGAAAAGGAAAGTATTTAACGCTCTGTAAAGGCATGTATTTTCCTTTTTTGCACTAGAACATAGCAGGTTTTTCCCCTGAAATATTTTTTTGAATAAGTAAACTTTTCTGTTTTTGAAAAAAAAAATACAAACTTTTAAAAAGTATTTTCCTTGGAATGGGGATATATAATCTAGTGTTAAAGAGGTGGCCTGGCATGTGCAGGCCCTGGGTTCAATCCCTAGAACTGACAAAAACAAAACCAAAAACAAACACAACCAACAAAAATTTTCTCGCTAAATTAATGCTCTTTTTAGTAGAGGAACCCTTCCTTGTATTTAAGTATAAATGAGACCCCAGTATTTAGATCAGAGCTACCAGCTCTCTTGAAAAGGAAACTCCTATGGTTTCTGACAAGAGAGGTGGCCTGATAAGGGCATTTCCAGTGTTGCTAGAGCGGTGAGGGATCCTGCTACCAAACTGTTACTGCTTTTTTTCTGATGCTACGTTAACCCAACAGTTCATTTGAGTTAATGGGTGAGAAGGGAAGTTCAGAGTCTGAGGTAAGAGCCAGGAGAGCTGCAGATGCTGGCCTATTTTGCCCCCAACCCTGGGCTAAGTGGTGACCAGGACCTCTTCTCGGTATAGCACGCTAATGGGTCAAAGTTGCAATTTTTTGTTGGTTCCTGAAGTTTGATTTTTCTGTTGGATGTTTTGTTTGTTGTCAACAATGTAGGAAGAAGGAAATCTGTGTTGATTTTCTAAGTTTCCTTCCTTGATTGAGCTTTTCATTTCATGTCACAACAGAGCCTCATATTGAGTTGAGTTTTATCAATTTATCTGGAATATGGTTAGAAACTGGACCAGACAATCTACAGGAGGGACCTAGAGGAAGTCATGTCTTTCTGTTCTTTTTAAAGGAGAATGTGGTACATGTGACCTCTGAGATCAGCTGGGTGGGTTGGAATCCCTGCTAAGAGGCAAGATTCTCTCACATGTGATTTTGGGCAAGTTACTTCATTGCTCTGTGCTTCAACTTCCATCTCTGGAAATGGGAAAAAAAATAGTTGCTACTTCATGGAATTATGGTTAAAATAATACACATGAAGAGATTAGGGGAAAAAAGCCTGGTATACAGTAAGTGATGGATAAATGTCAGGTGTTACTGTCTGCTATGCAATAGACTCCCACACCTTCCTTGTGCTGACAGTTGATATCCAAAGGAGATGACAAGCAGCCCCAGGAATGGGTCATGCAGTCAGCATGTTTCCTCATGGAGACCTACTTAAGGAACTCGTTTCCTAGGATGTATTTTACTTAAAACCTGTAGCTCCCTTTATGTTTTTGCCCATGTCAGTGGTGAGAGAGTTGAGTTACTGGTGCACTGGACACGTGGGTTATTCTGGCCTTTGTACATGTTGGAAGAGCTAGACCTACAACTATTTTAGAGTGGGGCTCTAAGCAATCCCCTGGTGAAGCCACTGGAGCTTTCTGAATCAAAGATGCTGCAATAGAACTGAATCGGGCTGGGGCTGTGCTCGGTGGCAGAGCACTTGCCTCACATGTGTTAGGCACTGGGTTCCATCCTCAGCACCACATGAAAATAAACAAATAAAATAAAAGCATGCTGTCCCTCTACAAAAAAAATAGAACTGAAAAAATAGAAAAAAAATAGAACTGAATCATGGACATATTGGACATTTAGTCAACTCCTTCAGATTTGTTATATCTTCCTGTACGCCTGAACTTTCCCTCCACAGCACCTTTATTTTATTTATTTATAATGTTGCTGAGGATCGAACCCAGTGCCTCTCATATGCCAGGCAACTACTCTACCACTGAGCCAAAACCCCAACCCAACTTTTTTGTTTGTTTGTTTTATAGGCAGGCAATATATTAGAGCCTTCCAGTCTTTAGAAGGCCTATGTTAAGGATATTCTGCATTCTCCTGTCAGAACTTCTTTTAGAACCTCAGGACAAATGCTGCACATTCTCTGTGATGTACCACCTTTGGGCTTCTCAAGTTGTTCTAGAACCTTCAATTTAGAAACTTCAGACTTTGAAAAGTTTGAATTCTCATCTTGTATACACAAAGCCTTTGAATGAAGTAGTTCTTCTATTATATCCTACAATTCAATTTTCCCCTCCATCCTCAGGTTTCACATGGCTGCCAGTTCTCTAAATTAGATTGCTCTTAACAACTCTCATGATGGAGAGACCTAAATCACAGATGTGTAGGGCTGGGGATGTGGCTCAAGTGGTAGTGCGCTCCCCTGGCATGCGTGCGCCCTGGGTTCGATCCTCAGCACCACATAGAAACAAAGATGTTGTGTCCACCGAAAAACTGAAAAATAAATATTAAAAAAAATTATCTCTCTCTCTTTAAAAAAATTACAGATGTATAGCATATTTTTTTAAGTAAATTGAGATTGTTTATGTCTTTGTATGTATTACAGTATTTTTTTCTTCTCTTAAAAAATAATTCTACTACATTATAACGTCTTATAGCCAAAGACCAGGTCATATAAATCTTGATTATCTGAAGGACATTTTTCTCCAAAGCCACACTGTCAAATCTTAGGGATTCCATTCATAGCACTTTGCAGGGCTACATGCAGTGACCTGCCTAACACACAGCAAGTAAGGTTATTTAAAGGTATTTAACTCTTTGCTATGTTGATGAATGGCCATTGGTCTGAGATCATCCAAGATGTCTGGTCTTGCCCATGTATCTTTTTAAATTTTAGTTTTAATATAAAGTGGGTTGCTATTTGCTAATGGAAATAACAAATATAACTATGTACAAAAACAGGGATGAGATAAAGTTGAACCAAAAAATATTTTAAAAATGCCATACACCAAAGAGTACATGCTAATGCCCTCTGGTAGAACTTTCTGTGTTGATGGAAATGGTCTGTGTACTCTCCAGGTCAATAGTCAATAGCCAAATGCAGTTACTGAGTACATGAAATGTGCCCAGAATGATGAAGGAACTGGATTTTAAACTTTATTTTAATGAATTTAAATTTAACTAACTACATTTAGCCAGCAGCTACCATATTGGAGTCAAACAGAAAATAAAATGTTTCCTTTACAATTATTACATTTATTAAAATTGTAGAACTGTTAATATTTAGGATATATTGGGGTAAATATAATTTTAAAATTAATATATTTACATACATTTCACTTTTTTATTTTTGTTTTTTAGTGTGGCTATTAAAAAATTTAAAATCAGATATGTGGCTTGCTGCTGAGAGCCATAGCCAAGTAGGAATGATGCATGGCATTTTTGGTTGAAAGGTGACCCCAGCAAGCCATTCAGATGATAATGATTATGTTAAGATCTGCATTCAATTGGATATTAGACCCCTGCTGTCCACCTCGGCCTGCTACTTTGGAGCTCTCCCGGGACTCCCGGGGAAAGTTCCCATTGGTTGGGGAAGTGCGGTAGGAGGGATTTTCGGAGGAGGGATTTCCTGTTTGATGGCATTTCGCCAGAGTTTTGAAAATAAAGTTTGTTCCTGCTTGAGTTGCTCGTGATTTTGTGCCCAGCCAGACTGCGGCAGCTTGCATTTGTTGTACACATTCTATTTCTCTTGCAATATGCTGAGAATAAAAATTGTGCAAGAGTCTTTTTTTCTTTTGGTACCAAGGATTAAACCAGGGGCAGTGGAGTGGGACCTTTAACCACTGAGTCACATTCCCAGCCCTTTCCATTTTTTTTTTTTTTATTTTGCGACAGTCTTTGTTAAGTTGCTTAGGGCCTCACTGAGTTACTGAGGCTGGCCTTGAATTTATGATCTTCCTGCCTCAACCTCCCGAGGGGCTGGGATTACAGGTGTGTGCCACCTGGTATGAGTCTTGACAGTCACTGTTTCAATGGAAGAAAGAGCAAGCTGTGATCAGGACAAGAAACAAAGGGGGCTTTCTGGGGTGCTGACAGTGGTCTAGTTGTGGACTTGAAATCTGTTAAAGAGTACACCTTGAAGACATTATGCTCCATCAAAAGGATAAATACTACAGAGATTGGCTTGTGTGGTATCTAGAATGTTCAGATTCATTGAGGAAGAAAAAGAATGGTAGTTATTAAGGACTGGGTTGAGGGAGGAATGGCGTGTTGTTTAATGGGTACAGTTTCAGTTTTGCAAGATGAAGAGAATTCTGGAGATGGATGGTGGTAATGGCTACTCAACAATTTGAGTGTATTTAATGCCACTAAACTATACTTTAAAAAAGTAGTTAAAACAATAAATTTTATGTTATGTTTACCACAAATGAAAGAAAATAAGAGAGCAAATCTTCCTTCCCTCACTTATATACGACTCCCCATGTTCCCCTCCAGCCTCAGACACCCTAGAAGTAGCATTTTCCAGGATGGGAAGGGCATTCATGGTCTTGGGGTCTTGAAGTCCAGGGCATTCCTAGCCAGGCAGATCCTTGAGATGGGTTCATTCCCTTTCCCTGATGAAGTAAGGACAGCGGTGACAGTGACTCTGTGGCTTCTAGTGAAGGACAGCAGTCTATATTATTAATGTGAACTCAGTAGATATGTTTAAGAATTGGGAAATTGAAGTTCATAAAGTATTCTTTCTTTTAGTGGAAAGATGAGTGTATATAGTAAGAAGTGAATCTGTCTTATCCAAGGAGACACAGGTGTCCTTGGTTTCTGAGAGACTGTTCTAGGACCCTGTGTGGAAATGAAAGTCTATCAATGCTCTAACTGAAAGTGGTCTAGTATCTGCATATAATCTATGCATATCCCCCCATATACTCTAAATCATCCCTAAATTACTTATAATACCTAGTACAATGTAAGTGCTATGTAAATAGTTGCCATATTGTATTGTTTAGGAAATAATGACAAGGAAAAATTTAGTAGAAATGCAACATTTTTTTCAAATATGTTCAATCTGAGGTTGGCTGAATCCATGGATGTGGAAACTATGACTATGGAGGCCAACTGTGTAGGCTAGTGGTGAAGAGTGGGCTAACATCCAGCTCTAGAGGAGAACACCGGACATGTATTTTGCCCATGAAAAGCAGATTGGTCACTACATATTGCATTTCTTGGCTATCATGTATCAGCACTACTAAGTTAATCTGCCTGCCTTCCTTCAGGTGGAAGAGAGTGAAATCAGGCTTCCTAAACAGGATACAACAGGAAAGTATCACCCTCACAAATAATGAGTCCATGAAAGAAGTAAAAAGCAATAGAAGCCAAAAGAATGTTCCTTCCAGCCACAGAGCCTAGGCTAAACTGACACTTGAACAACTAAAAATGACCTGGATTCTAAGGTTTCCTCTTTAAAGACAAGTGCTAAGTTGGTTATCAAAACAATATGTACAAATGGGCCAAAGACCTTAACAGATACTTCTCAGAAGAGGATATACAATAAATCAACAAATATATGAAAAAAAATGTTCATTATCTCTAGCAATCAGAGAAATGCAAATCAAAACTACTCTAAGATATCATCTCACTCCAGTAAGAATGGCAGCTATTATGTAGACAAACAACAATAAGTGTTGGAGAGGATGTGGGGGAAAAGATACACTCATACATTGCTGGTAGGACTGCAAATTGGTATAGCCAATATGGAAAGCAGTATGAAGATTCCTTGCAAATCTGGAAATGGTACCATCATTTGACCCAGCTATCCCTCTCTTCAGTCTATACCCAAAACACTTAAAAACAGCATACGACTTGAATTGGGTGTCAATATACCTTATATATAAACAGATATGAAAAAAATGTGGTACATATGTAATAAGAATTGTAATGCAAAAAAATTATAATGCAAAAAACCCCAAAGTACATGTATAAAGGCATGAATTGGTATGAACATACTCTATATACAAAGATATGAAAAATTGAACTCTATATGTGTAATAAGACCTGTAATCCTGTAATGCATTTCTCTGTTGTGTCTTTAAAAAAATCAATAAAACTGAAAAAAAATAGACTGTCAAAAAACCCAAATAAAACAAAATATATACATGAACTGGGGGTGTGGCTTAGTGGTAGACCTCTTGCCTAGTATTTCACCCTAGCACTGGAAAACAAATCAACACAATGATAGAAGCTAGGAATGTTGGCATACACCTGTAATCTCAGCAACTCAGGAGGTTAAGACAGGAGAATTACAAGTTTGAGGCTAGCTTCAGCAACTTAGTGAGACCCTGTTTCAAAATGAAATCTAAAAAGAGTTATGGATATAGCTGTTTAAAGTGTTTGCTTATCATGTACAAGATTCTGGGTTCAAACCCCAGTATCACTAAACAAAACAACAAAAACAATAAATACAGATTGTTGGGGTCCAATAAATTGGTGTGTGAATCCCCATCACCGTATTTTCTTGGAATCTCATTTACCTTGAATTAAATGCCAATTAAGAAGATAAATCATTCTTTTAGGAAAACTCAATTATTCTCATAAAGCACTACTGAGGCTAAGTCATACCCAGTTTCTATGAGGAAATACATAAAGGACATTTCCAACATGTGTCATATATGAGAGTAACTCAGGCAAAGTGCCCAAAGAAATGCCAAGTGTCCGTCAATAGAGCCTCTGCCCTCCAGTCTGCTGTAGAGGCCACTAGATGGGCCTCTCTTAGGACCAGTGACTAAACATTCAGGTTGAAAGGAGGAAGAAGTTTGGAGAACTCAATAGCTCAGGTACAAAATTTGGGAATCTAATGGGATTGTGGTGGACAACAGGTAACATCCTAGCTGAGTACGGTGGTGCATGCCTATAATCCCAGTGACTAGGGAGGCTGAGACAGGAGGATAGTGAATTCAAAGCCAGCCTCAGTAATGGTGAGGCACTAATTAACTAAGAAAGACCCTGTATCTAAAATAAAAAATACAAAATAGGGCTGGGGATGTGGCTCAGTGGTGCCCCTGAGTTCAATCCCCATTACAAAAGAAAAAAAAAAGCAACATCCTTGTACAAGTTTCACAACATGATCATCAGAGCTAAAAGTGCTTGCTTGGGAAAAGCAGAGAAGGGAAGAACTGAAAACTCCAGCAGCCCCTTAAAGGGATGTGAGCTGCTTTTACAGGGAGACAGGAAAAAGGCTGAATCCTGCTTAACAACTCGTAGATTTCAATTCCCTGGCATCTATGCAATAACTTTCCTTTTCGATCCCTATTTCTTTGCAGTGTAGTATAGAGCTTATGATCTCTGCTCTGGAGCCAGCATTCCTGTTTGAATCACAGTCCTGTGACTTTCTGGTTATGTGATCTTGAACATGTTACTTAATTAGCACTTCAGTTTGCCCCACTGTAAATGGGAATAATACTCAAGCTAACATTTTATTGTTTGTGTATGATACATTAGTAAATGCCTGGCACATGGTAACAAATAAATTAAAAAGTTAGTAACCAGTAGTCTCATTACTGACAATGACTTAATTCAAGGCTTGATAAATTTTCACCTGGGATACTTCATTTTTGCTTCTAGACTCTTCCCTCTCTGGTGATCTGTGCTGAGAGATGCTTTTATGAAATACAGTTTTTTTTTTCTTTTAGAATCTTGTTTAAACCTTTCAATGATATCAATTGGGAACTGATCCATGGTGGTCATATAAACAAAAGATTGTAATATAATCATTAAAGGGGATTACTTTTGCTTTAATTTAATAATGAAGAAAGGTCACTGATATATTATAGAGTGAAGAAGAGCAGGCCACAAAGCAACATATCTAATTAGAGTCCATCTACATGAAGTAATCAGATGCATGAGTATATATCTGTCTTTCCTAGGAAAGCTAGCAGAATACAACAGTCACTAGTATGGCATTATGTAAAAATGTGGATGTGTAACCGATGTGATTCTGCAATCTGTATACGGGGTAAAAATGGGAGTTCATAACCCACTTGAATCAAATTTATGAAATATGATATGTCAAGAACTTTGTAATGTTTTGAACAACAAATAAATAAATAAATAAATAAATAAAAATGAGTATATAGCTGGCTCTCCTTGTCTGTGGGTTCCACATCTACAGAATCAAGCAACTGTGAATTGAAAGTATTTGAGATATAATTGTACTGAACATGTACAGTGTTTTTCCTGACATTATTCCCTAAAGAATAAGTATGACAACTATTTATATAGCATTTACACTGTACTAGATGTTATAAGTAATCTAAATTTAAAGTATACAGGGTGATATGTGTAGTTTATATGCCAACCCTACACCATGTTATATAAGGGGTTTGAGCATCTGTACATTTTGTTACCTGATGGGGTGGTGACCTAGCACCAGTACCCCAGATATTGAATGATGATTCTATGTGCATAACTACACACAGTGGAATAACTGGAAGGGGTGATGGGGTTTCTGCTGGGAGTAAATTTTGGAGTGGTTTTCTTTTTTACCTTTATGATTTTATGTACTACTTCAACTGTCTATGTAGTTTAGTCTGTCTTTGAGGGTCTGGGCAATTTTCCCCAACATTTTTTTTTACAATACATGTTTTCTTTAATGTGTATGAACTTCTTTTATAATTGGAGAGAAAAAAAAGAGCCTATTTGCCATGAATGACTGGGATATGATAAAAATCCAAGTAATATTTATAACATAATCACAACTCAGGCTTACCCCATCATGAAATATAACAAACTCTGCCTTTTTGAGAAACTCAATCTGCACAAAGGAGTACGTGCTATTCCTCTCATATCTTTTAAAAAGATTTTACTAGATGAAAAAGGGGGAAAAACCTGATATTTTGCGGGTAGGAAACTGGCACATAAAAAACTGATCATAACAAATCATCACTTACTTTCGAAAAATTCTCATGTGCTGAGGTTTTTGAACACATAGGTATGCATGTATATGTGAATGCATGTATATAGGCACAATACACTGGAGGCAGGTCATGGAGGAGTAAAGCAGGTGTCTATGAGCTAGGAAGGAGAGGGCAAAGGGACAAAGGGAGGATACATGACAGGCACTAGACAGGAAAAGTAAGTTTTAACATTCTATAGCAAAGTAGGATGACTATACTTCACAACAACCTATTATAGCTTTTTTTAATATTTATTTATTTTTTTAGTTGTAGTTGGACACAATACCTCTATTTTGTTTATTTATTTTTGTGTGGTGCTGAGGATTGAATCCAGGGCCCTACACATGTGAGGTGAGCACTCTACAACTGAGCCACAACCCCAGTCCCCTATTATATCTTTTATAAAGAACTAGAAGAGAGGAGCTTGAACTTTTCCAACACAAAGACATGATCAATGTTTAAGGAGAGGGAAATGCTAATAACTTTCATCTGACCATTATACATTGTAAGTGTTGAGTTATCACATTATACCCCTCCAACAAATATGTACAATTATTATCAGTGACAAAGAAAAATACTTCAGAAAACTGCTGGGCAATTAAGAAAAAATAATTCTCTGTCCTAAGTCTCTAAAATGTGGTACTTACACGCTTTCATCAAGTAATTATTTAAAAATACCTCTAAGAAGCTTCAAATATTTTCACACTTTCATAATAAACATAACGATATTGGTAATGGTCTTACAATTTTAACTTGCAAGTAATTAGATATACCCATCGGGGCAGAAATGAAGTACATCACTGATAATCTTTTACCTCTAGCCAATTTTCTGTCTCTGCCAAATATTGATGACATACTTAAGGTAAATTGGAATCACAATGATCTAAGTAACATTGGCCTCTGAGGGAAGACTTAACATTAATTTAATTACCACTGATTCTGGCTTTGCTTCTTTTATAGTTATTATCACCAAGGATGCTGCTGCACCTGTTTCAAGGTACAAGATGCAGAGGAGCCAGGTGACCATCACCAGTAGGAAGTGCTTGGCATCCTACCCCTTGGTGTTGAACTTGCTGGTTTCCCCCTGGGGCCTTACAATCCAGCCACACAGGCTCTGAGCAAGGAGCAAGGATAGGACTCCTGCATTTAATGGTAGGTGGCACTAAAGAGGAATCACTTTCTGCTGGTTTCTTGTGTGTCTTGTGTTGTTTCTGGCTCCTTGTTTACCTAGTCCCTCTGTTAAGAGACTTGCACTCTTCACTCTTCAGAATCCTGACAGAGATCCCAGACTTTACTCTATGCATTCCTAAATGAATTGTGTCAATCTATTTCCCCCTTGCTCTTGACCACCCAAATTTAATGCCAAAGCTTTCTCCACCAACTCTGTCTCCTCTAACTAAATTCTTGTTCTCTCCCTTCCCACTGCTCTGGCTTTTACAGCTAAGTCAGATAATAACAATTATGGATTCCAGAGGAGGGGGTAGAGAAAGGAGAAAGAGAAAGGAGAAAGGAAGAGGGAGGGGAAGGAGAAGAGGAAGGAAAAGGGGGAGAAGGCACTGTAGGAGTCACTTAGTTAGCAGAGACAACTTTGCTACAAAACAAAATCCAATACAAAAAAGTGAAATTTTTAATGCAAGCCACCAAGATTGGTCTACTGATTAAAAGAAGGTGGAGGGACAGATTAGGTGGAAAGTTTTCAGAGCCCTCTTAGTTTTCTCATTATTGGAAAACTACACAGGGATGCCTGGAGTGCCCCAGTGAAGATGACATCCAAACTCAGAAGGGGCCCTCTCTCCCCTTCTTAGCTAATGCCACACTTGGTTCTGTCCTTGCCACTACCCCAGTCTTGACATTCCTAGGTATACCAACAGGACATCATTAACACCCCCATTTCTGCAGGACACAATGTTCCTGTGTCTAGGCTGAGCAGTTTCATCTCCATATTATCTATTGTTACAGCCCCTTTGGGTTGGTCCTGGGCTCTCCATGTCTTCTATAGTTCTTCACAGACAATCTCATCATGCCAAAGGCTTCTCTAGCCACCTGTCTGCTCCATGAGTCACTAACATATCCAGGACAAGATCCCTCTCTTGTAAGTCCCACAGCAATTTATACAACCATCTATTGGAAGCCCATTCAAATGTTTCAAAATGTTCCCCACTTAAACCCAGAAGCTTTCCATGCTACTGTTAACTTGAAGCTCACCTCTGAGCTCCTCTTCAAAACTGCTTCCTTCCAGTGTTGCCCATCTGAGTAAATGGCCCATCCCTCCATCTGCTATCTATCCAAATGTCCGTCCGTCATCTTTCTGCAAATTGGAAGTCTGCCTCCTCTGTCTTACTCCATATCCTATCCATCTTTCAGTTTGGTCAATTACTTCTCTTGACTCTATAACATAACTTTTCTCTAGCCACAGCACTATTGTTTCTCACCTGGGCTACCCAGGATCTCCTAACTAGTGTTCTTTTCTGATCCATTTTCTATTCCTCTGACCAAAAATTTTCAATGCAAATTTAATTAACAACCCACTACCCCTACCCCCCAAAAAATCTTAATGAGGTCTCCCTTGTAATTATAAAGATTAAAATCCTTAATGTGCCCTAAAAGGCTCTGTGGTCTGGATTCACCTGTTCCCTTCCTTCCCTTGCCTAACTTCCACCTCTAATCGCTCCCAGCTCTGAACACCCTGGTTTCTGTCCAGTTCTTCAGATTTAAGGGGTTCCCTCATGTGACAGGTTCTTATCCTTTTTTTTTTCTTTTGGTACCAGGGATTGGACCCTGAGGTACAACATCCCCAGCACTTCTTATTTTTTATTTTGTGGTAGGGTCTGGCTACATGGCTTAGGGTCTCACTAAGTTGCTGAAACTGGAGTTGAATTTGTGATCCTCTTGCTTCAGCCTCCCAAACTACAGGGATTAAAAAAGGCATGCACAACTGCATTCAGCTTATTTTATCCTCTTAATTCAGTTGTCTTCCATGTCACATCTTAAGGGTCATCTTCCCATACCTCCTGAATAAATCAACCCCTCATTTTGAGTTCTCATGATACCATGTGCTTCTTTTTATGCCCTTAACTTCATTTGATTTATTTGTGCAATCACATGGGATCATTTAATTCATCCTACTAGCTCTCCTAACCCTATCAAGTTCATGAGGCTAAGGACTCTGTCGACTGTTTAGTGTGCTCCCCCCAGTGTCCCCCCACCCTACAACTTTCCTGTTCATTCCCTTTGCTCTGCTAACACTGGCCTCCTTGCCATCCTGACCACACTTTTAATGCCTCAAAGTTTGTGTCTGGAATCGCCATTTGCTCTCCTGCTTCTAGTCCTGGCTGGCATTGTGTCCCCTCCCTCAGGGAACTGGGGAACTGCAACTGACACCTCAGACCATCTCCATCCCCTGCTTTATTTTTGCTTTTAGCATGAGTCACTTTGTGATACACATATTTTACCATGCACTAAGTGATTACTTTTCTGTCCCCTCTGCAAGAACGTTAAGCACTATACCCCAAAAGTAGTCTGCTATTTTGTTCCCTGCTCTGTCTCTGACACGTAGGATTGTGTCTGGTCTGAAATAGGCACTCTATAAATATTAGTGGAAAGAATGACTTCATTTTGGCACAGCGCCTGACACATGGCAGATCAATATGTATCTGTTGAATGAATGACAGTAAAGAGGAGGCTGGAATCTGCCTGGGACACTCCTGCAGATTCTGGCTCATTCTTTTCAGCAGTCAGCCCTCCAGAACTCAGAGCCAGCTGCAAGAAGGCTGCCTCGTTAGCTGGAGATTTGGTGTATGCCTTCAACTTGGAGTTAATTATAGCTAGGAACTGTGGAGAGTAATAGGGGCTGTGTCTGTGTGTGTGGTGGTAACAGCAGACAGAGTGTTAGTTCCTATTGGGAAAGGGCTAGCTCAGCAAATCTACAGTGTAAATAACGGAAAAGTTTAACTTACTTAGGAGCAAAAGCCAATAAACAGATTTTAAGTGCCATTAACGCCATTTTATATTCGAACACTGCTGGAATACAGTGAACGAGATCATTACAAGCACTTTTTAATGTTCTTTGAAAAGCACTAACAAGCATCTTGAAGATAGGTTGATGGAATCCCCAATTCCTCACAGGAGGTAAGTGGTGCTGTCCCCAGGGCCTTGACTCTGTGAGGCAGACTTCCCAGTGAGTGACACTGACCTTTGTGCAATTACATACATGTTTAGGGAAAGGGAGATGATAGTGCTAATCTCTAAGCCTATAAAGAAACAGCCATTAAGCATCTATGGGCATATACATAAGCATGATTAAGGAATTATCCTTGTTTTCTTTCATTCCTTAAATCCTTGTACAACTTTAACAATAGCCAAGATTTACTGTCACTGCCTAAGTGAAGCAGTTGCCAAATGGTGATGATAAAAGAGTGGCACAAAGCACTGCAGGAAATGCAGGCAGAAATGGGCATCCTCCCTACTGACACACTGCTCAGATCTCAGGGTCTGACCCAGACGCAGGCCGGTGCTGGTGCCTGAGCAGTTGTGCTACTGAAGCCTAAGGTAGTGGCTTTCCTTCATCCCCTACCTGGTATCAAATTCACTCTAATTTGCTGGAGTGGATTAACAGATCTGTCTGGGATTTGGATCCTCTATTTAAGAAGCATTAATAACTTTGCAGGTGGCTTAAGTGATTGATATCTTAGGATATACCACGATGGAGCCTTAGAGAGAATTATATAAATAACCAGTGTATGTGTGTATATATACATATATATGTATACACACATATACTATATATTCACATAAAATCATATATTTATGTTAGCCAATTATCAATAACATAAAATTCTAGAGGGATTTTAGAAAATGATAGCCAATTAGATGAAAACAGAACACAGGAGCACAAGGAAAGGCTTTAAGGTACTACGGAAGGGGAGAAGGAAGAGGACTGGACAGAAAGGCTGGAGCAGAGAAGTCTCTTCATATCATTGTCCCTGGACAGGTACAAAAACAATGCAATCCAATACAGAAACACTAAGGGGTGGGTGGGGAGTGGGATGGAGGGCAGGGGGATGCTAGAAAATGCAGCCCAGAAATCAAGGTGAAAGGCCACATCCAGTGCAAACCACTCAGAAACACAAGCCAAAGCCAAGTCTGGGAAGAGCTGGAACACCATCCACAGTGGAGCTAAAGCTACAGAGCAAGATGGCACTGGTAATTATGTACTAACTATTCATTTGGAACCCGAGACTTCAAAATGCTGATTTTCATTTTATTTTATTTATTTTAGTTTTGGGAGTACCAAGTATTGAACTCAGGGGCACTTGATCACTGAGACATATCCCCAGCCCTATTTTGTATTTTACTTAGAGACAGGGTTTCACTGAGTTGCTTAGTGCCTTGATTTTGCTGAGGCTGGCTTTGAACTCTCGATCCTCCTACCTCAGCCTCCCAAGCCACTGAGATGACAGGTGTGAGCCACTGAGGCCAGCCTATTTTCATTTTAAATGACTGAGTCTACTTAGCAGAAGAAAGAATAGTGAAGAAAATGTGGTTTTTCTTTCAAGTGACAATAGTCAATATTGTTTTTATGTGACATTTCAGTTCATTTCTATAAGAGGCTATGGTTCTTAGGAATTTATGATATTGATGAGGCTAATGACTTACCCAAGACCACCAGCTAACATGCAGTGGAGCAAGGACTCCAAACTGTACTTTTTAACTCCGCATACTACGCTCTTTTCTTTTGCCCAATAGGTCCTCCCTGACCTTCCACTCTTCCCTCATTCACCCTTGTCTTACCAGTCCCCAACAGTGTTACAACAACATAGCTTTCTGTTATTTTGGGACCAGAGATTGATTGTTTTATGATGCCTTGGCCTTTCTTGGGCTACAGACTATAAAGTCATAGGGGTGGCAGGTAGATTTAAATATGCTTTACCTCTGCCTATAATGGCCTGCAGGCTGAAGTCAAATGCCTGGCTTTGCAATGAAGGTTTATTGGTCACAGGTCCGCTGGGTTTCTGTCTTGTCTGGCTGCTTTTGAAGCAGCTAAACATCTGTACTGAGACTAGCTGCTTTGTTGCTATGGTCCAAAATTAATGTGGAAACTTAATCCCCAACAAAACAGTGTTAGGGGGTGGGATCTGTAGAAAGTGATTAGACCATGAAGGTTCTACCTTCATAGAATGGATTAGTGTCTTCTAAAATGGCTGAGGGACCTAGCTAGGCCCTTTTATGCTTCTACCCTTCCATCATAGGATGACAAAGGGTTTGTTCCCTCTGCTGGAGGACATTGCAACAAGATGACAACTATGAAGCAGAAAGTAGCCCTCACCAGAAACCTATCCTGCTAGCACCTTGATCTTTTTAAAAAAATTTTTATTAGCTACACATGACATTGCAATGATCTTGGCAATTCATACATTTGTATCATTGGGGTATAATTTCTCATTTTTCTAATTGTACAGATTGCAGAATCACACTGGTCATAGAGTCACTATATACATACATCAATCATATTGTCTATTCTATTCTGCTGCCCTTCCTATCCCCCCTACTCCTCCCCTCCTCTCCCATCATTTCTCTCTATCCAATCTAATGGGACACACTTTTTTTTCTTTTTCTCATCACAACATCATACATGTATTCTGTATAACCATGAGGTTCTCCTTCCATCTTCCATGCAACTCCCCTTCTCCCTCTTTTACCCTCCCACCTCTCTTCCCTATTTAGTGGTAGTCTTCTTCTCATGCTCTTCCTTCCTATCCCATTTTGAGTCACCCCCCTTACATCAGAGAAGACATTCGGCATTTGCTTTTTAGGGATTGAGTAACTTCACTTAGCATACTCTGCTCTAATGCCATCCATTTCCCTGCAAATGCCATGATCTTGTTATATTTTAGTGCTGAGTAATATTCCATTGTGTATAAATGCCACATTTTTAATCTATTCATCTATTGAAGGGCATCTAGGTTGGTTCTACATTCTAGCTACTGTGAATTGTGCTGCTATAAACATTGATGTGGCTGTGTCCCTGTAGTATGCTCTTTTTGGGTCTTTTGAGTATAGTCCAAGAAGGGGAATAGCTGGGTCAAATGATGGTTCCATTCCTAGCTTTCCAAGGAATCTCCATACTGCTTTCCAAATTGGCTGCACCAATTTGCAGTCCCACCAGCAATGTATGAGTGTACCTTTTTCCCCACATCCTCATCAGCACTTATTGTTGTTTGACTTCATAATGGCTGCCATTCTTATTGGAGGGAGATGGTATCTTAGAGTAGTTTTAATTGCATTTCTCTGATTGTTAGAGATGGTGAGCATTTTTTCATGTATTTGTTGATTGATTGTATATCCTCTTCTGAGAAGTTTCTGTTCAAGTCCTTGGCCCATTTGTTGATTGGGTTATTTGCTTTTTTTTGTTGTTTAACTTTTTGAGTTCTTTGTATACTCTAGAGATTAGAGCTCTATCTGATGTTTGAGAGGTAAAAATTTGTTCCCAGGATGTAGGCTCCCTATTCACCTCACATATTATTTCTCTTGCTGAGAAAAAACTTTTTAGTTTGAATTCGTCCCATTTGTTGATTCTTGGTTTTAACTCTTGTGCTATAGGTGTCTTATTAAGGAATTTGGGGCTTGCCCCCACGTGATGAAGATTAGGGCCAACTTTATCTTCTATTAGATTCAAAGTCTCTTGTCTGATTCCTAGCTCCTTGATCCATTTTGAGTTGACTTTTGTGCATGGTGAGAAAAACAGATTCAATTTCATTTTGTTGCATATGGATTTCCATTTCTCCCAGCACCATTTGTTGAAGATACTATCCTTTCTCCATTGCATGTTTTTAACACCTTTGTCTAATATAAGGTAGTTGTAATTTTGTGGATTTGTCTCTGTGTTCTCTATTCTGTACCATTGGTCTACCAGCCTGTTTTGGTGCCAGTACCATGCTGTTTTTGTTACTATTGCTCTATAGTATAGTTTAAAATCAGGAAGCACGATACGACCAGTTTCACTCTTCCTGCTTAGAATTACTTTAGCTATTCTGGGTCTCTTATTTTTCCAGATGAATTTCATGATTGCTTTTTCTATTTCTGCAAGGAATGTCATTGGGATTTTGATGGGAATCACATTGAATCTGTAAAGTAGCACCTTGATCTTGAGCTTGGAATTTACAATTTTTTAAACCATGGGAAGTATATTTCTATTACTTACAAGTTACCCAGTGTGTGATATTTTGTTATATCAGAGGATTGGACTAAGTTACCTGTAAAGGCTAAAATATTTACTACTGGATCATTTATAAGAAAGCATTTGCCAAAACCTGCACCAGATTATAATTGCCAGGAGGGCAGTACTGATTTATTTTTCATCATCTTTTTATATTGATGTCTAGCAAATAGTAAATGATCAATAAGTGCTTGTTGAAAGAAGAAATGGGTTCACACACTCTTTGTCCATCTGTGAGGAGAACTAAGCAGAGGAGTGAGTAGGATATTTCTGTGACAAACAGGTGCACATCAGATATACAGAGGGTCAAGTCAAGATAAGGTGGGCAGAACCTCCAGGTGGTGGGGAGAGAGGATGCTGATTAAGAACAACACAGGAGGACTGTACTTGAAATGGAGCCTGAAGCTTGGAAACGTTTTATTAAAGGAGACAGTTGGTATAGGACCATTGTCAGGCTGGCCTGGAGGGGCCATGCCTCTTCCCAAGCCTATAAAAATAAACTTTCCTAATAAATTTAACTAGACCTTCATTGTTTCATATCACAAAAGAACAACTACCTACGTACTAGATCACAGACAAGTGACTTCCCTTCTCCATACATCAACTTGAAAGTAAGGACTTTACTGAGTTACATGAAACTATTTTATATTTGTGCAGCATTTGTGGTTTTTAAATATCTTCATGAAAAAGTCAGTATACGTTTGTGTAATAATAAGCTGGGAAGTAGGTGGGGCCACGTGTGACTTTCTTTTGCCTTCCTGCCACCCTAGGATCAGGACGCTGCCCAGTGCCCTCCAGCTGGGCATCCTGCTTTCCCAGGCAGGACACAGGCAGGGCAGCCCTGCTGGCTACTGTTCTTCCTTACATCTGGCCCATTCCTAAAAAGTCCTCTGACAGCCTGCCCTCTCTGTGCCCATTCAGAGCTAGGTGACAATGATTGAAAATGGGTTAACAAATACTAAATTGTCCCCATTGTCCTTCTTAGATGACAGACATGAAGCCATCATACAGAACTTCTACAGAAGGCAGAGGTAGTACTCCAGAGTTTCTTGACAGAGGGCCTCAGGGGTCAGTCTAAGAAACAGAGGACTTATCTTGAAGCCACTTTTAAGTATAGTTTTTAGTTCTTTTGTATATTTATTAGGGGTGGGGTGGCATGGAGAGTTGAAGGATGGGAAAGGAGGGCCAGAGTCTCCTTCAGCTGCCTTGTCACTGAGACTGGCCTGTGAAGAATGTGATGCTAAAGGCTAAACTACGCCAATGGGAACAACCCTCAAAGTGCACATCAGATAGGAGAGACAGCAGCTCCCAGGTTGGAGTCCTGCCTCCACGTCTTATTAACTGTGTAGTCCTTTCACCCCCTTTGCCCTCAATTTTCTCACCTATAAAACAGACAAAATAATATTACCTATTTAATAGTGTTGCATCTGGGAGTAAACGCAAAGTACACCGAGTAGTGACTAGCAAAAGTAAATACTCAGTAAACACTAAATTTTTATGGTTGAAAATCCCTTATCCAAAAATGCATAGGACAAGAAGTGCTTTAATTTTTTTTTGATTTTAGGATATTGAATATACATAATGATATATCTTGGGGATGGGACCCAAGTCTAAACATGAAATATTTATGTTTCATATGCACCTTATATGCACAGATTAAAGGAAATTTTTCATTATCTTTTTACAGTGGTGTCTAGCAAATAGTAAATGATCGATAAGTTCTTGTTGAAAGAAGAAATATATTCACACACTCTGTGTCCATCTGTGAGGAGAATTAAGTAGAGGAGTGAGTATGATATATATAACACTTTTTCAGTAATTTTGTGTATGAAACAAAGTTTTATGATATAGAATTTTTCACATGTATGTCAGTGTTCAAAAATCTTGCATTTTGGAACAATGTGGATCTCAGATTTTCAGATTAGGGATGCAAAAACCTCTAAATTTTTTCCTATTAATTATTCAGAAATATTTCTCAAAAGAGTTTCCCAAATGCAGGTATAAAATTATATATCAGGAAGAAGTGGACTCAAAGTTATACTGCACAAAGCTCAGTTGACTCTCTCAGCATACCTAATGTGACACCCCTTGATATGGCTTTCTGTATGCTTTATTCTCAGATAAGGCCCAGATGGGCAATATTATAACAACTATAGGACAATGACTCATCAACATCCCCTTCCACATTGCATGTGAAGGGGTGTGTCCATGGTAGCTCTGTGAATCTCCTTAGAGTTTAGTGCAGAGATGAAGGGTTTCTTGGAACAGAAGACATTGGGAGAAATCTGAATTGTTCTACTAGTGAAAGACCTTCTCAGGCTCCCAGAGAACATGAAAGAACTTAGAAGAGTCTAGATGGGCTAAGAAGTAATGTTTTCCTTCTCTGAATCATTATGGCACTGTATACATAGCTGTCAACTGCAGGATTACAGCCACGGGGATCTGTCCTCTGCCTGGTGTGTTTTGTCCCATGGGCAGGGGCAACATCTCATCTTGATAATCTTTATATCCCCAGTCTCTGACAAAGTGCCCCACAGGTGCCAAATGAATTCACTGAGTGGCAATCAAACTGTGGACTGTGAGGCAGCATCTTCCATCTACAAAGGACCTTGACAACATCACTGAAGCACCAAATAAATACGGCATGCTTTAACAAAACCTGCAAAACAAAGCTGGTGGTTTGGCTCTATTCATGGCCAAACGGAAAACAAAAAATGCTCAGTTGGGAAGTTTCATATTATACTGAAGCCCCAACCCTTTGGATCTGCACTGACCAAGAGTAAACAATAATAAAAAAATAAAACCTTAAAAGTCAGTTTCTCATTCATCCCAGTCACATGCCAAGTGCTCAGCAATCTCCTGGGTTTGAATAGAAATTTCTTTGGGGCAGCACTGCCATAGACGCTGTGGTGTCAACTCAAGAAATGTTAACTCAGGCAAACAGAATTCAACTGCACTTTTACAATCAATAAAGCTAACATACTACTCCCTTGTAATATCCAAACCTTCCAAATTTGTTCTCTTACACGTGATAAGGCACAATGAGCTAGATGTTCTCTCAGCCTTGCTGTTTAGTTTATGTGTCTATATAAATACTGCTAATTCTGTTAAGTTACTACAGTGAGCCTGTCACTACCGTGATGCAGTTATGTGTGACTCACAGCAGTTTAATGCAGGGGATGGATAGCTTGAGCCTGGAGAGAAGGAGGCTCATCAATCTACCATGTGTCTCAGCATCATTATGGAACATTAATGAGGTTGGGCTCAATTTAAAACCCGTCAGAGGCATTACGGATTGGCAACATTCAGTTTCACCAGCACTGGGAATTTCTGAGATATAATCCTAGATCTTTTGCTAATGAGTATTGTGATATGGGGACTATCATTAAACTTCTGAGTTTCGCTTTCCTGCCCTTAGAATGGGGCTATTTCTGACCTACCTAACCCAGAGTCCAGAGGATTCATGAGTTAATATTCGCAGGGAACACCAAGCTCCTTGCATGAAGGCAGGCTTTGCATCATGATTTCTATTCATTCTCATGAAGCAGCTGGGAAATATTAGGACTGGGGTGTTACTCCTAAAAATGTGTCTTCCTTTTACACATTTTAACATTACCTATGTTCCTAGAACCTTAAATCTAAAAGTAAAACTGGGCCCACAGGGAGAGCACACTGATGTAGTGGCAGTATTCAGATCATTTTTCCTTCCCTTAGTATGAACATAACACCAGCCCCTTGCAGCAGGATGAAAGCAGTAATTGCACTGTAAATTCTCACTGCATGAGCCTGGTGGTCAATCTTATCAGATGTGGAAAGAAAGTTCTACAACAGCACAATTACACTGTCAGCACTCACATGCAATGATATTCCCATATCTGTTCTTCATTCTGTTCTCATCTTTCTTAGCAGAATCCCATGGTGCAGACTGCCCTTCAAAGAAACTCTGGAAGAAAGAGGAAGTGACACTAAGCATTACAATTTGGTGCAGTAAACAGAGGGATCTTAAGCAGGGAGGGGTCCTTAGAAATGTGGATCAAGGGCCAAGCAGGAAAGAATGCCCATGGGGATGAGGTAAGGTATTGATTGTTAAGCTGTATTATATTTGAAACATTTCATTTGGGTTTTCCTAAACTTTTTTCCCCTATAGTTAATATCTCACAAACACAGGGATAAAAGTTGAAGAATGAATCCACAATTTATTTGTGTAATACAGTAAAAATGGTTACATGATCATGCCTATCTTATCTGAATAATACAGAAAACAATAAATTTTTCACAATTTCTTCATCATATTACAACTTATCAATATTCTTATAGGAGATAGGAAGATACCTTTCTTTTCCCCTCAATAATTGCTGACTGAAGGAAGTTTATTTTTTGGTTAAAATGGTGAAAGTAGGTAAGCTAAGACTTTATGACTTTAAGGCTAAAATCCAGTAATATACTCTGTTGGGGTTTTCTCTTCATTTTTAATGGAGCTTAGATGTCCATTTATTTAAGGATTTGGCATTATTATGCTCTGGGTCTTTAATCTTCATGTTATTAGATTTTCTTTCAATTCCAGTTATAATGAAATGTCTTCTGCCATCAGTGGACAAAGGAAAAAAATGGGACTTTTATTTCCACTTTAGTCCATGTGACATCTTCTTTTTGTGAAGTCAACTATACATGAGGTTATGGGAAGAACGGTAGGAAGAAAGATTTAGCAGAACTGATTTCTTGTCATTGCCAAAGCTACCCTTACACTTTTTTGATCCCATTTAGGAAAGTAGAAGATTTGGGGAAGGAAGGAAAAATAAAGGTAGAGATGAGACAGTGCCTTATTCTGAAATGTTTGAGGGCCATCATGGACCCCAAGATGGCTTTCAACAAATTCTTCAAGATGGTAACTCTTCCTTACTCCCTAATCTCCATTCTATCATCATGGCCCCTTCCAACCCTTGCCAACAGATGGTGATAGTCTGTGGTTCAAGTGAACATTAATTATTCCTTTTTCTGGGTTCTGTTTTCTCTTACTAGACAATTTGCTCTCCAGTCCTGCTACAATAGGACACAACTACTCACAGACTCCAGGGACTCTCTGCTCCCGCTACCTGCATATCACATGGCACTCGGACCATGTAATTAGGAGGCAGTGCTTGGCATATTCTGCAGTTTCCATGTCTATTTCTGCCACCAAGCTGTGGATTCTCTGAGAGCAGGGACTGCATGCTTATCATTTTTATTTACTGAGAGCCCATGTCTCATAGTAGGAATTCAGTAATGAGTTATAGAATGAATGAGAAACTACATTATTTGGTTACAGTATGTCTTGGCTTTAATTTTAAAGATTTATATCTATAGCTTAAATGTGTGAGGAGATTCTAAGACTTGGAAAACCTATCTGTCTTGGTCCACTCTTCATTATTATAATAAAATACCTGAGGCATGCTACTTATGAAGAAAAGAGGTTTATTTAGCTCACAGTTTCAGAGGCTGAAAGTACAAGATCAGGTGACCCTACATGTTGGCTTCTAGTGAGGGTCTAATGGTGTGTACTATCATGGCAGGTGCAGGTGGGAAGGGGAGTGATCACATCTCCAGATAGGAAGTCAGAGAGGTTTTCACAGTTCTTCCTGAGGGCATACCTCTAATCAAACTAGGACCTCTCACCAGGCCCAACACATGAACCCTGGGGGGACAAATCACATTCAACCCATAGCACTGTCTGTGTTTGTTCCATAGTTTGTAGATTTCTTTTGGCCACGGATTGTAAAATCCTACTTTTATTGTACTGCTGGATTCTGATGCTGCTATTGTCATATATCTCAGCTCTCCTAAGAGACTGGCTGGAAAAGAGCCTAATCCCAGGTGTGTCTTACTGTCAAGCTTGAAGATCTGGTCATTGGTATGTCTATGCTATGGAACAGCAGGAGCAGACGCTGATTTATAACATTAAAGAGCAAAAAGACAACAAGGGCAGAGTTTTAAATGCATGGCCTTAAATTCCCTCAGTTATGCACACAACTGATGAACCATTAACATAACAGTTTTTGCATTACTGTAGTATATGCTAATAGCTCTATTAATAGAGCCACACCATACATTACTAGTTGAAGGATAAAATTTTGAAGAATGTAGGAGAAATACACACACACACACACACACACACACACACACACACACAAATGGCGTTACTAATAAAGTAAACAAATAATAATACTAGCAGTAAAAGAAAAATCACTACTTAATCCCATCTAGAACAAGACCATTACACAATCAGAACATAAACAGGTAGCAAGCTAAAAAACTTTAACTTCTATTTTGCTCTATAATGTGCATTTAAAAATAGCTCCAGGGATTTTAAAGTCAGATACTCTTGCTTTGAATAGTGTCTTTGTTACCCAATGAATGACAATTATTCTTACAGTTGAGTAATAACTATTATTTGACTTCCAACAATGTAATTCTACTTTGAGTTTGTCATGATTTAATTAACAATTTCACTTCCCCCTGCCTTTTCTCCCCATCTATAAAGTTCTCTAATATATTTTTTTTTTTTGTAGGAAGACAGAAGAAGATAACTAACTGACTTTGAGGGAGACTCTGAAGTCTTCCAGTAAATCCACAGCTTCAACCCAAAGGGAAATGCTCCCAGGTCCCTGAGGCACAGCCCACACCTGTGCCCCACAAATCCCCTCCTGCTCCTGACAGAGGTTCTCTCAAGGGGTCTGGCACTCACATCGAAGCTGTGTTTCTTTAGCATTTGTGGTAATCATAGGATTACCAAAAATCCTTATTTTTAAAAAATGTTATTATAATTTCACTGTTTTCATTTAATTGATGACCAGAAAATAGACACAAATCAACAAATGGAAAAAGATCCAGTCTCATTCCAATTGAGCACTATAGTTTTCAGAAGGATGGGGCCCAGTGCCAGGTGTGGTCAGGAGGCTGAAGCAGGAGGATGGTGAGTTCAAAGCCAGCCGCAGTGGTGCTAAGCAACTCAGTGAGACCATCTCTAAACGAAATACAAAATAGGGCTGGAGATGTGGCTTAGTGGTCAAGTGCCCCTGAGTTCAATCCCTGGTACCACGCCCCCCACCAAAAAAAAATGATTGGGGCCCAAGCAGTCAAATATATACATATATATATATATATATATATATATATATATATATATAAAAGCATCTATGCATCAACAAATGTCTGTAGATGAGTGAGTCCATCAGCTCAACTGGCCATCCCTGGGCTAAAGCAAGGCACAGGGGAGATGGCCTCCCAGCTCTCCAGCTGAGGGACATGAGATTGAGACAGACCTCAGTGTATTCTTACTCTTAACCCACTGCTCTTGCCCTGACAATGACATTGAAGGGGAAAACAGTATTAAGTCTACTTATATACATGCAGCCAACAATTGCTCTGCAAACTTAGATCATACTTCCTGGTCTCTAAATGAAGGCTTACAGTAAGAGAATATAAAAGACACCAAGTAAACTTTGTCTAAATGTTGATTTTTTTTTAATAAAATTGCAATTTTTTTCTTAAATGATGTGTGTTCATTGCAGGGAAGCAGTGGCAAGAGAAGGAGGGAGCTCTTGCTGTGAGCCTCCCAATTTCCTACCTAGAAATTGTGTGAATCACTTGAATGGCCAAAAAAGAAATTTAACAAAACAAAAAAAAGAGGTGCTCTGAGAAAAATTCCAGATGACTATTGCCTCCATAGAAGCAAGCCACTGTCTACTGGCTCCCTGTGGATATGGTGACTCTTGTTTGCATTTTCAGCAATAGTTCTGCTTCCAGTTACATCAGCATCATTAGACCAGCTGTTCTTATGCTTGGCCTGGAAAAGAAATAATACACCTAGGAGGAGCCCAAAGAGTAGAAATCAGGGGCTTTCTAGATTGGCTTGTCCTCTTCTGTTTCCTTTTTTAAATGTAGATTTAATTTTTTTCTTAGACTCAGTTTGAAATGTTGCAGCTTTTCATGAGTATATACTTTCAAAATACCAGAGAAAACAATTTGCCTTTATAGACTGTCTCTTATGCCTAAATAAGGATAAATGTCAACTGTTTAAGTTTCTAGTGAAAAAATAAAACTTTATCTATAATAAGGTACTCAGAGAATCCATTATATGCTACAGGGGTCTTTTACAAGCTAAGTCCCTCGTTGTCTTTCTAGTTTAGAAATTCTCAGAGCAAAAATAGTCACTGGGGAAAGAACACAACTCATCAGTGCCACAGAGTACACAACAAGTCCACAACCAGGCCTGGCACAGATGTGAGGTCCCCAATGTAGGAAGTACACATCCTTCTTTCATTTTTCTTCCCCTGGAATACTAAGGCTTCTATGAAGCTGCTGTCATTCCACCTCTTTTGTGTGTTTTTTTTTATTTTTTATTTTTCAAACCATGAGATGGATAGAGAGTCACTAATAAACTCATCAGCAAAATATACCTGTGGAAGATCATTTGGGGTCATCTGCAATCTGCTTTTTCAATAATTCAGTTCTTTTTCACACAGTTTTTGTTTTTGTAAACATCTTTTAATAAATTAAGCAAAATCAAAACACATAAATTTTTTTCTGGGCATTTTTTCTTTGTTCTAAAGAACAAAAGCTTCTTTAGCTATCTTTGTAAGAGGTCAAATCTCACACAAGTTCCTTAAAATTACATAAATCGAATTACTAAATTCTTGGATTAGCATTCTATTTTGAACTAATATTATTGGGAAAATAGTAATCACCACATAATCTATGTAGTATCTAGAGAGGCATGGTTTCTATCAATTTGTTAACAATACAGTGAAATAGGTGAGCATGGTGGTGCGTGCCTGTTACCCCAGCAGCTCGGGAGGCTGAGGTAGGAGGATCCCAAGTTCAAAGCCAGCCTCAGCAAAAGTGAGGCAATCAGCAACAAAATGAGGCCCTTCCTCTAAATTAAAATTCAAAGTAGGGCTGGGATGTGGTTCAGTGGCCAGACCTTGAGCTGAATCCCTGGTACCAAAAATAAAAAATATTTAGAAATTTTTAAAAAGTACAGCAAACCAGATTTTGAATCCTCCTGGTTCTGAGATAAAAAGAACTTTGTTTCTTGAAGGATTCAGAGTTTTCTGAACATTTGCCAATGACCAGCTGTGGTGGCTCGTGGGAAATTTTGCTTATTTGCTCCTTAAATTTTTCTATTATGTTCCACTTTAAGTACAGCCTACAATTCCTCCTCTTTCTTTCATCTCATGGTTTTTGCTTGTCAAAATCATGAGCAGGTTCACTAAAATCAAATTTAAGCAAAGCACAGATGATTTGAAGAAGAGGCCCAATGAGAAAGAACAGAAGCGACAGTGGGAGAACGAAAGCAAAAATCATCATTTGGTGACCAAAGACTTGCTATCCAAGGAACAACAACTTAAGGACAAGCCTGGGAGACAGATGACGATTGCCCATGTTCCCAGCACTATTTTTATAGGAGGAATTTTGAATATGATGTGCACATTTAGGCGATATTTAGTGTTTAGGGCAGATTTTTAATATGCAGGTACAATTTAATGCACCAACTATGAATTTTTTTATTATGAGAAAACCACTTTATGTATTTTGGGGATTTAAGTTAATGGTCTCACTGCACCTTCTGTTAGAATTTTCATAAATATACTTATGCTTTTATTCTACTTAAAATGTAATTAAAGTGTTTCCTCTGACTACCTTAGCTCATATATACTGAGAAAAGGCAGCAAACCTGGGAGCCACTTTGAAAGAGTAATAAGTCTCTGAAACAATAAAAATGAAACCAGGCAAGCTCCGGTGAATACCAATGACTCTCCGCTTTAAGTTGCGGCACTCTCCATGGGCACAGTGCAGAAGGAAATTGAACATCCTGCACACTGTCATTTTTTTTTTTCCAAATAAGAAACATGTTTTTGTGATTCAATAACCTCCTCCCCCACCCCTCAAACCACCATCATTTTCCACAGGATATAATTCTATACCTCAGTTGCCCACCTCTGGAGAGTATTACTCTGAAATGATTCAGTCTGTTAAATATGCCACAGCTCCCATATATTGAGAGAGAGAGGTGTGGGGGGGGAAGAATATGAATCCTTTTTTCCAGAAAATCTTCTGAAAGAAAGGGATGAAGGTCAAGGCTGGACATAATGTGCAGTACATTTTCAGACAGCACAGGGTCAAGTGTTTCAGAAGCTTCTGAAATTGAATTTTTCCTCCCTTCCTCTTATGAATAAAATTGTGCACGTAAAATGACTAAAGTCATCACCCTGAAAGAAGGGAGATGAACTCACTGGGGCATGCAGAGTCTCTGAACTTTCTTTGTTTTCCGCCCATACTTCTCGTTCTTCTAAGTGTTCATTTTATGAGGTACATATAAACTATTTATTGCTACAGCACTAAAGCAACTGAAGACTCCTAACTTTGCTTGATGGACCACAATGTGGTACTGCTGATGGGGAGGGGGCTCCTGAAGTTCAGGCCCAGTGGCTGCAGTGGTCACAGGTCACTGTCATTCTCTGATTTCCAAGACAAAGGCACTCAAAGGGAATAAGTGATGCTTTAAAGGCAAAGGAGGTTGGGACTGGGTGAAAACTAGTATCTAGACTTTGTTATTTCTAAGCAAACTGAAATCTAAATGTGGATGAGCATTGATTCTTTTAAAGAAGTTGCTAATATCTCCACACTTCAAATGGCCATTTTTTTATTGAAACTTAATCCAATTTGAAACTTTTCAGAAGCTTTTTTCTTTTGCCAGATTCAAGTGGGTGGTGATCTCAGCAACACTTTCCCCCTGACTACCCTCCTTTACCAAATGTTTCTCTTCGGAGTAGAGGGTTTCAGCTTTAAAAAAAAGTCTGTGGTGTTTTAGTACCCAGAACAGGCCTCTTGATGTTTAGCTAAGCTTTAGAACATGTTTCTTATTCTTTGGAATATTACACTGAATGAAAGATTTTATAAGTGACTTTTCACAGCAAAGTCATGTACTTCCTGTTGATTAATATTTACTTGTGTGGTTTTTGAAGCTCTATTTGATGAGCACTCTTCCCCACCACCACCCCCAGTGCTGGGGATGGAACCCAGGGCCTTGTGCATGCTAGGCAAGTGCTCTACCACTTAAGCTACACTCCAGCCCCATTTTGAGCATGTTTAATTCTGTTGCATAAATAAGGAAATTTAGGCTCTTCTGGAATCTGGCAGCTAATAAGTAGAAGAGTGGGGTCCCAGAGCTAGATAGATCTCCCCACTTTGAGCTCAGTGCTCCTGCCATTAGGCCACAAAGCTGGCTGAGAGCTTGGGGCCTAGTGTCTGCTGCATTGCACCGTACACTAGCAATCTGAAGTCACCATGGTCACAGTTCACACAGCACCAAGCACTTCTGGTTACCACTTTTTAAGAAATAAGCCAGTTCAGTAACAGAGTCCTGCCACCATATGCTCAGTGATTCTTCTGGGGGTAACAGGGAGTATGTATACTCTGGAGGGACCCTTAATCTATTTAGTTTTCTTTCTCTTTGCATTTGCCCAATTTCAAGAGCACCTCTTTTCCTACCTTCAGAATCCTTGCAGAAGTCAACTTCTAGAAATAATGTGACATATCCTTCAAGGGTACTGAAGCAGAAAAAAACTGAGAACCACAGATGAAATATTGGGGGTAGGGTGGGGCGGGCATGAATGCACACCAGCCCTTCAGTTGAGCGATGGAGGAAAAAGTGGTGAAAATAGTAATTGTGAAACAATCTTGGCTGCAGAACATTCTATGGAAAAGGCCAATATTCAGTGGAATTACAGAGTCTGATGCTTTAAAAAGGGGATGCTTTCTATATAATTGGGGTGAGGGTAAGCTTCAATGGAGCATTAATTTTAAGAAGTACAGGATGGCTGGTAGGAACTACTTAGCTCTTTCCTGACCTGCCTTTCTCTTACATTTGCATCCTCAAGGACAACTGAATAGCAAAGACCAACATCCTCAGCAGTGCCTGGGGCTCCCTGTTAGTTGGGATGCCTTCTTAGGTCTGGTGGCCTCTGGCTTCCTATACACGTGATGAAGTTCTCAGATTAGTTTTGGGGAGTCCCTGGTTACCTAGCATTTGACCCAAAAAGGGGGTTTCAAGGGCTCATCTTGAGGAGGATTTTCATCAACTTGAAATTTAAATTTTCAGACATATTCTTTTCTCAAGGGGTCTTTGCTGCTTATTACTGAATGAGAACAGGTAGTGAGAGCTGGACAGCAAGGGCTTTATAGCCTTTTTTAGTTTTCAGTTAAAACTTAGTCAAAGTTTACTTTTTTGATTTCTGCTTGAGTTGGGTCTTGCCTATTTCTTGATTATCCTGTACCTCAATGAGATGAATCAATCTTTGAAAGATTCTGGAACTTGAATCTGTCTCTGTTCTCACTGCATTTTCCTGGAAATCATAAAGCCAAAGTAATCAGATGGGGCATCAAAACAGTAACATTAATGAGTGATCTGTCACAAGTACTTAAAAAAAAAAGAGACTACTCCGTTTTAAAGCTAGTTGAAAGTACCTGATTCAATTGCTTTGTAATTTCCCCAAGTCATGGGGGAATGAGGTCCTCTCTTCAGGAATGCCACCCACATTTCAGTGATAGCAATTTTCATTTCCTCTCTGATGCAGATACTGCCAGAGTTTGGAATGCCAGCACTGCTAGAGAACTGTAATTTCCTCCACCTCTGCATCTGACTTGAAACTGATTTGTTAGTGAGCTGGCATTAGAGGTACCCAGGTTTTCAGAGACAAGGAAGAGCACGTCCCTGGGGAAAACCAACCTGAAAACAGCTAGAGGCAAATGGAGGTTTCTGCAGAAAATCCAGCCTCTCTTTTCCTCCTGAGAGCAGCCAGAAAAGTTGAATTCTTACTTCTCTCTTGCCTGCATCATTGCAGTAGCTTTCTAACAGTTCCCTCTACCGCTCTTCAGTTATATGCTTGTCTCAGTGAGCTCCTTAATGCACACCAGGTCCCCTGTCACTTTTCTACTTGAAAACCTAGTGAGTCTCCTTACAGATCACTGTGTGACTGCCATTAGAAGGACTGTGAGACCCAGCCTATGCAATGCACTAGGATGCGTAAGTGCATAATAAAGGCTGCTACTGATGGATCTGATTCTAATGCTGAAGCCTGAGACTATGATGATAGGACACATTTGCCTACTGTATTCTTTTAGAACTGGGGGTAGTTGTTTTTTTGGTGTCAGAGATTGAATCCAAAGGCTTGCATATGCTAAGCATGTACTCCATCACTAAGCTAAGCCCCCATCCCTGTGGTATGTCTTATTCCAAAAAAAAAAAAAAAAAAGCAAGCATCTTCCTTTGGTGGTGCTCCTTGGAGAGCTGAGAGTTTTAAAGGATCAGAGCACATAAGCTTTATCAAATGTTATTGAAAGGCTAAGGATACATTTTTGGAGATGACAGTCTTGGATACGAATAGTGTGTCAGAAAAAGGAATTTTAATATGCAATTTGTGAATCTATTTTTGACATGTATTAATTTATAAAATCTCTCAGTACAATTCCCAGAGTCTTCCTACAATACCCATGTGGTAATGAGTAAAGGTTAAATTTTATCATAGAGAATTATTTTAAAATTTAGAAAACAAAGTCAGAAATATCTTTCCAAACAGTTTAATAAAAAATAATTATATCTCAATTTACTCTGTCAGAAAGTCCAATGTCTTCTCTTATTTTTCATTTTCATCTTATTTTTTCCTGGTGCTAGGGATTCAAACAAGGGCACAAGTGTGTTAGACAATTGCTTCACTGCTAAGCTACATACCAGTCCAATGTTTATTAATAAAAGCAAACAGTTTTATTGAAAAATTTCTAAATGGTATTTGGGGGGTCACAGAGGTTCTTCTTTCTTGACTAATTTTTATCCCAAATGTCCTTTCATATTAAAGATAGAGGCTACCACCACTTCAGTTATGCAGACTGCTTAACAGGAAAGTCTTAGCATTCAGCCTTGTTATTCAGCCACAGTCAATATGTATAAAGAGAAGATTCTAAACTAAGCCAAAACCAGGCTGTAGCAGGGACACAGCAGAGTTCTGGCACAGCAGAAGTATCCATGACATGATCACCCATCCACAGAGACAGAGAAAGGGATAGCTTGCCTCAGGAACACAGAATAAACTTCCCACTCAAGACAGATATATCACCTTCCTGTAGACTTTGAGTGGAATGCCTCAGTCAATTGAACACACTCTCTAGAAACTACAATTTATCTTATTAATGTGCAATGGGATTGGGAGCTGCAGGTAGCCGTAGGGACCAAGGAAACAGGAATCTCTGGAGGCAAGACATTATGATAGGAGGAGTCCAGTGCAATTCACAAGGTCTTTCTGAATTTAGCCCCTGCCACTTTGCTCTGATTTATTTTATGATTTAAATACAACTATTGTACATTGAGTTTAAACTACATTTACTACATTTACTTTCAAAAGAAAATTTATGTCATTACAATAAATGGAAAGGTAGCAACAACTACATGAGACAATGACATCAGAAAAAAGTAGATTTAATAAAAACAAAATAGCAGTATCAAATTCCAGCCTGGCTGTACTGTTTGGTTATATAGGATGAAAGAGCTGGAAAAGATGACAGTCTCAAGCATAGCTCATTGATGAATCAAAGGGTTGTAAGATAATTGGGGAGGGTTTTTTTTTCACTCTACAGGTGAGTGCTGCCCATGCCTTGTGAGAGGATCTTCTACCTTTCATCACCTGCTGTGTAAATCATCAGTTGTTTCACCTCACTTTTGGGGAAAACTGAATCCCCCAACCACCTCTGCTCATGACACAGTGGGCGGAAGGGACCTATGGCCAGAAGACTTGAATTTAAGTCTCAGCTCCGATCAATTTATAACTGTGGCCACAGGGAAGTTACTGCATTTGCATTTCAATTTTATGATAGGATCTGTAATAATTAAGTGATCCAATGAATAAATGTCAGTGAAAAGAACCTGTAGTTAGTACATATCGACACAGAATTGTCATGTTATTACAGTAGTATAACATGTTCAGCTTGTAGAATGTCCATGGAGATGCACAGTTAGTCCCAAATATTCACATCCTTCCTAGACTATAAGCTATAAAAGGGGAGGAGCTTGACCTCTCTGCACATAGCACCCTTAGCGCCTAGAATCAACCTGATCATATGGGGGAACAACTGTCACTATAAGTGAATAAATAATTGGGACTTATATAGGTGATATATATATATATATATATATATATATATATATATATATACACACACACACACACACACATATCAGAAGATTCATACATCAGTGCTTTTAACTTAATATTTTTGAACCTACTTCTAAAGAAAAAATTTAAAAATTATATACTCTCATCTAATTTTAAATAAATTACTATCATGTTTGACAGAATAATAATGAAAGGTACTTTTGACAGGGATGTCATTGTACTCAGAATTTTAAAAATTCCTCCTATATTATATAGTACAGTTTTTTTTTTCTTTCCACTTCATAATCACAATTTGCTAAAAGGATAACAATTAGTTTAAGTGAACCAAGGTCAGATGCTAAAAGGAAATAGCCAAAGTTGTATTTAGAATCTGCTGATGTTTTTTAAAAAATGAAGAGTTGGCCCTAATTCAAGTTTCTAGATATTAGATTAAAATATTGGGGGCAGAGGGTTCAATTTTTTATTTAGAACTATAAGGTTTGGAATTAAACTAAAACCAAGATGCTTCATGCTATTATAAGTACCATCTTAGAACATTTTAGAGAAGGCAACAGAGTCAAATGTCAAGGGTCAGTTTTGAAATGCAAACAACAAAGACCTAGTGCCCTTGGAGAACCTCTACTACTAGCTCCATCCTAAAACAGAAGAAACTTTCACACTATATGTAAATCTTTGCTTCAGAAAAAAAAATTCTGAAAGGGAATTTGGGTTTTTGCCAAGAAGGATAATAAGTAAAATACTTTAGCTCTAAAGATTTTGATTACTTAAGAATTATTTCAGTATAATCATAATAAACTATTAATTCAGTGGTGTTAATAAAAACAACAGGTAACAATAATATCACAAGAGCAGCCCACTTACTGTGTTCCAAATACAGTGATAAGTGCTTTACCTAAAATATCTCATAGAGGTCAGCTTCACTGACAAGAATCCTTTACTCTCTTTCCCATTAGAGCTATATCTTATGTTGGAAAAGAGACCCGAGCATATTTTTAAATTAATTTTAATGAATAACTATTACTATCTGTGAGTTAAGCCACCATGTTGGTAACTAACAACTTAAAAAAATTTAAATTATAAGATATAATAACTTTTCATTTTTAAGTTAATACAGATTCATAGGAAGCTATAAAGACAATTTAGAGAGGTCTCATGTCCTCCTCATCAAAGTACAATATCAAAATCAGGAAACTGAAACTGGCACAGCCTCTGTGTATAACCTCTATGCTGTTTTATGCCATGTGCAAGTTTGTGTAACTACCACCCCAAATAAATACAGAATTAGTCCATTACCACAAAGAAACCCCTTGTGGAATCTCCTCAAAGTCACCTAACCACTCTTAATTCTCAGCACACACAAGTCTACTCTTCATCTCTACAACTTCTATAACATTTCTAGAATGTTCTCTAAATGGAATCATGAAGTATTAGCACAGTGACCTTTACATTTATCCAAGTTATTGCATGTATCAATAGTTCATTCCTTTTTATGGATGAGTAATGTTATGGATATACCAGTTTGTTTATCCATTCCCATACTGAAGAACAATTGTACTGTTTCCAGGTTTGGGCTATTACAAAGAAAGCTATTATGGATATTCATTTATAAGACTTTGTGGGGATATAAGTTTTCATTTCTCTGGGATAAATGTCCAAGAGTGCTATTGCAGGGTTACATGGTAAATCTACATTTAATTTTTTAGAACTGCCAAACTGTTTTGTTTTCCAGAGTGATTGTACCATTTCACTTTTCCACCATTAGTTTGTGACTGATGCAGTTTTTCACATCCTCATCAGCATTTGGTATTCGGCCTGTTTTTTATTTTATTTATTCTGATATGTATTCTATGATATCTCACTAATTGGTGTTTTCACAATGATATATCATATTGATAATCTTTTCATGTATTTATTTAATTTACTTTCTATCCATACATCCTTTTTGTTGAAGCATCTTTCATATCTTTGCTTATTTCTAATTGGATTGATATTTTTCATAAAATTCTGTGAGTTCTTTTATTTTCAGGATAAAAGTTCTTTATTAGACATGTGGGTTGCCATTTTCCCCCCAACATACAGCTTATTTTTTCATTTTTTAATGATATCTTTCACAGAGCAAAAATTTTAAATTTTTTTATTCCAATTTCTTCATTTTTTTTAATGGTGTGGTTTGGTGAGATGTCTACAATTCCCCATGCCTTAGATTCCAAAATAATAATTTTTACTTGATTAAAAACACTTAAAAAATTCTGTAATGCCTGATAATGAGGTTACTAAATTTAACAGTAATTAACATTGAATATTCAACATTCAATGAGAAATGGCATTGTCTGTATCAATACTTAGTATGCTAGGAAACTTCCTTAAACATAACTGTGAACATCACTCAGACAAACTCTCCTAGATGAATGACTCCTCCTCTAACTGAATGTGACACCCATTTTCCAGGTTTCTGAATGCTTCCTGCATCTCTGGAGAAAGAATGGAGCTGCTGAAAAGGCTGAAGCCAAAGACATTACTGATTCTCAATTTATTGCTCAGCCAAGTTCCTGAGACAGCCCAGGGGAGTGTCAGCCTTGCTGCTCAGACTCCCTCATCATAGACTCTTAACACTTAAATGCCACACAAGGCTGGTGCTGTAATACTGGATGGTACAGTCATGTCCCTGTAGAAAAATCGCTGCTCAGGGGCCAGGGCAGCCACCAGCATGATAATCTCTACAACAAGCATCCTAGTGTAGGTAGAGGAGAAGAGAGCAGGAACTAAACAGTTCCAGAGGAAGACTTGAGAATGAAAGAAAGCTTTTTGCTTCTTCCGGGATGTGCCAGGGTGTAAGGCTGTACTGACAAATGAAAAAGAAAAGCTGCAAAAGAGCAAAAGAGGTGAGAAGAAGAGAGAAGGAAAGTATCAGCGTCACTCAATGTCCAAGTAAAGGGGATGAGAAGGGCTGCCTTCTTTGCTGGTCATGTTCCAACTTCTGTGGCATATGCCCCCAGCAGGGGACCCTTCTCTTCATTTCCCTTGCTTGCCTCTTGCATGCATTTTCTTCTCTAGTCTGCATGAGCTGTTTTTCCCCTCTCAAGTTCTACTGTAGCCATTAGCATGTGCCACTTAAGTTTTCTCAATATTTCTGACATGCAAGATTTTATTTTTATCATCATAGATTATGTGATGCCTGACAAAACGACCCATATCCTCACTTTAAAATTCCACAGCACAGAGCTGGGCACAAAGCAGGTGCTGCAGGATATTTGCTGCAGAGTTATTTTCATATCTCACAAAGCCATTGGGCATGGCCCCTGCATAATGTGAAAGATAAAGGTGTTTCTATGTTGATAGAAATATTCTACTTTTGCATTATCCAATACGATGGCTACTTGTGGCTATTAAACACTTGAAATGAGGCTAGGGTGATTGAGGAATGTAATTTTGAATGTAATTTGGATTTAAATAGCCACATGTACTAGTAGGCTACCATTTTGGACAGCTCAAGTTATGATTTACAGGGAACCACCCAGTAGAGCTGATGGAGTATCTAATTTAAACTTTTCAGTGAAGATTCCTTGGTTAGATTGCAAACTGCAAGATATCCCAGGCTTTCTGAATGAGAAATATGATTTTCTTAGTGTTATGGGATGAAATGTGTCTCCCCAAAATTCATATGTTGAGGTCCTAACCCACAGGTACCTCAGAATGAGACTGAATTGGAAGACAAAGTCTTTCAGAGGTAATTAAGTTAAACTGAAGACATATGGGTGTGGACCCTAGTCCAACATGACTAAGGTCCTCATAATAACAGGGGATTAGGACACAAAGATGCTAGGGATGGCATACATGAAGGAAAACCACCTGCAAGTCAAGGTGGCAAGGGAGGAAACCAATCCTGCCACACCTTGATCTTGGACTTCCAGCCTCCATATGGTAAGAAGATAAGTTCCTGTTGTTTAAGTCACAATGGAACTGGTATTTTGTTTTGGCAACCCAAGCAAATGAAAACAATGATCTCTATTAGAGATGACTCTTTCTTCGTGGTGAATCCATACACATTAAATTGAGGCAACTCTAATGTGGAACCCGGAATGCCAATGTACTAATTTAAAAAGGGGGAACTGTCCACTGTGGCCTAGGAAACGGCACTACTTAGGAAGTCAGATCATTAAGCTGAGGTTGTTTAGCAAACACTTACTTAGAGCAAGTGAGGCAGAACTGTTTTAGGGGATGTCAGCAAAGTACAGGAAATAGACTGGCTGGGGTAGGCATGGTTCTCCCACTGCAGGTGAGTCAGTTTGGGATACACAGAATTTCTGTCTTTTAGAACATTGTTTCCATAATGGATATTCATATTCTTTATTTTTCAGGAGGTGTCATTACTACTGATTTCTTAGTGAAGCCCAAGTTCATGCAGCAGGGAGACACTGTCTTCCATGCTACAGTCCTATGATGTGTTGATTGAAAGTGACACTCCCAGAGACAGGCTCAGCCCTCCACCATGGCTTTGGATGCACAGGATCCAGTGAAAGAGAGAACAGTGCATGGGGGCAAAATGGCTACTGACCTCTTTCTCAGGCAGGATTTATTTTGCAATGACCCAGGGTGGGTGTCTTGGGGTACTCAAATTAAATTAAGAATACTAACCAGCCAACAGCAATCTGCAGAGTCCTGGCAGTTAATTAAGGGTCAGAAAAGGGTGTTCCTTCTCCAACCTAGCCTGCTACAGCCGGCCTTGGAGCTGTGAATTCTTACACAGACGCTGACTTCCCTTTCCATTTGCCATTCCTAGCTGTAGAAGGGGACCTTAAGAGAAGTCATCACTGCATCTCTATCCTTTCCCAATGTTCTCACATTCAGATCACTCTTGACATATGAGAACATTTTCTAGGATATGAGAACATTTTCTAGGATATATGATCTTGGAAAAGGGGGATTTTGCAACCCTGGTGAAGAGTCTGCCAAGTCAAACACACTTTCAAAGAGGCAGTTAAAAAAAACACTTTGAAAAAAAAAAAACGTGGTTATGTCCATAGATACATCTCTGGGAAGAAAAACAGGTCAAGAAAAAAAGTAAATATTTCAACAGGAGAGTTGGGGATGATGGGGATATTCAGATTAATACCTTGGCATCAGTGGTGACCCCCTTCTAGGTCCTGCACCTACACATGCAAGGGTTAGATTCCAATTCACAAGGATGCTATGTGTCATGGCCATTTCTTATTTTCAGCAGCTGCATGCCATTTTACACGTCCCCAAGAACTTCAAACGAACTGCTAAGCAATTACATTTCAACCAAAATGTATAATGTGATTGGGTCTTTCATTTATTTATTTTTTCATTTTGCCTCTGCCCTCACTGATGACAGCAACAATCTTTCAATCAGAAGTGAAGGGTGAGGTTTAATGAATTCATGTATAATTTAGTTTTCTGCAATATGCTTCTTCACTTCCTATTTTGCATGAGCTTAGGAAAGTATGGCAGTTTATCAGGTCTACAAGGACACCTAGGGTTTATACCCATTTCAGCTCTCCCTTTCACCCTACAACTTCTTTCATTAGAACTGTGTACTCAAGTTAAACTAGCTGTTGTAAAATATTATAAATGTTCGTCCTGGGAGGCAGCAGATGCTTTTGTAGGTTGCACTGTTCCCCAAATAAAAACTTTTAGGAAACCTTGGTTGTTGTATACATGTTGTCTTTATAAAGAAGGCAAGAAGCAATTTTTCATTAGATCCACTTGAGATTCATTTAGGTTTCTTAGATTAGTGGGGTAGGTACTAAGAAACAGCTTTTGGGGTTGGCCAAAATAGAGCTGAAGAAACTGTGCCACCCATTCAGAATGCTAAAATGAAGCAATATTATTTACCAAAAACCTCAAAACCCTATTTTATAGATGTGCTCATATCTATACCCATATCCCTCCATCCTACTTCTCCCTCAAAATCTCATGGAGGCATGAGTGTATTGGCTTTTCTGTTAAATCATTGTTACTCAAGTCTTTCAAAGTACTGAACTGTGCTAGAAACAAAAAAATATTTTTTACTGAAAAAAATATTTGCTACTGAAGTGAGCACTAAAGAATATTTTTAAAGGGTGGTTTTTTTTAAAAAATATTTTTTTGGTTGTAGATAGATACAATATCTTTATTTTTTTATTTTTATATAGTGCTAAGGATCAAACTCAGTGCCTCATACATGTGAGGCAAGCTCTCTACCACTGAGCTACAACTCCAGCCCCTAATGGGTGGTTCTTTTAGTAGCATACCTACAACAATTGGTGTAATACTTTTCATGTTGCCAAGAGGACTCTAAAGACACAAAGAAATACACATGCACAGAAAATAACAAGTGTTAAAAAACCTTGACCACTTTAAACTGTTCCTTTACCCTAGAAGATTCAAATTTGATTCTTAAAGTTTATATACTCAGGAGATTGAGTTTTTAACTTCATGAAATATCTTCATTTCTACATATTAAACACTGACAAGAAATTGCAGCACTTCATCTCCACTGTTCCTTGACCTGAGCACATATATGTTGCTTAATGTAAATAAAGTATTACAATGATTCAAATGCAATAGGCTTTTGTTTGATGCCAACACCACAGTGAAAATGTACTTTGATATTATGTGGCCTACCTCCACAGTGCTTCTTCCTTGCCAAATGCAATAAATCTATGCTGAAGTCTGACATTCAATGTTTTCAAATAAAGTGAATGTCATACAAACAAAACAAACTAAACTAGATTGATGAACATGATAAAAATTCTCATATTAATGTCCTACAGTGAATTTTCTTAGTTTCCAACATTTTTACCATTTCTTTGTATTTGGGGGAAAAGTAAGAATTAAAAGGATTATATCTTGACAAATATCTAAATATTATGTTTCCTATTTCTGTTACTCACAATTAGGAGAAAAATGTCATGCTTCCTCCTGATATCTGAAATACATGGAGTCTTGGCTCTTGCCATTTTCCCATTTCCTCTAGCCATAGAGGTTTTATAAGCCCAAAGTTCAAGGAAGATGAGGAAGAAGATTGTACTTCTAGGCTGTACCCAAAGTATGGCATTAGACTTGAAGTTAGCTGAAGTGAATTTAAGTCCCATCATCCATCAAGGGCTTGAAGACTTAGAAACTAAATACATGAATCAGCTTAACCCACTGCCTGAATCATGCCTGATGATCAACAAATGCTAGTTGCTAGGATGATAAAAAATGTTGGTTACCATCACTACCACTATGAAAAAAAAATCTACTACATTGTATTAAATTTTTTCAAAATCAAGAGATGATAACTGGTTGTTAAACTTTTGCATCACTACTTTATATTAACATATCAAACAAGGTTCTACAAGGAGCTCCCCATCCAAAATGATCAACTCCCAATGCCTACTGATGTTGAGTACAGGGATAGACACTGTGGAGTCCACACCAAAGAATTCCACACCAAAGAATCCAAATCTACTTGGAGAAGATGTAGCCCATTCATAATATTCAAGAGAAAGGTAGCAAATGTCACAGAGAAGTACATAAATAGAGGCTAGATTCCACCACAGGAACTCTGATTTGCTGCAAAGATTTGGAGAAAGAAGATATCATGGAGGGCCTGATGGATTGGGTGGTCAAGGGTTCAAGGAGTAGGAAGGACTTGTGCTGGTCTTAGTAGAATTGAGTAGAAGTACTAGGAAAGATAAAAGGGAAAATAAATGGGCTCCATGCAGAGGCAGGTGATTCCAGCAACAAAGACAGGAGCATGGAAATGAGAGAAAGTAAGGAGATGTCTGACCAGAGTGAGAGATTGTTCATCACAGAACAGGGGGATCCAAGGAGAAATAGGACAGAGCTCACCAATCAGAAGCCATAAACATCCAGTGCTTTAGGCATTGTGGGCTCTGAAACATAGGAGAGAATACTATTTCAATGAGACTCCAAAATGTTGGTGGTATAAAAATTGAATGAATCAGATGTTGGTGCAATTCCTCTGGAGGTGATTCTAGAATGAAAGGACCAGCTCTGGACCACAGTGAAAAGATCTATGTTTATCTTTATGTATACACACAGCTATGCGCATATATATATATATATATATATATATATATATATATATATATAATGTCATTCTCACAATGGCCCCATGGAGTGCACATGAATTCCCTTTCCTAAACAAGGAATTTGAGGTTTGGAGATGTATACAAGCTGGGGAAGGGAAACCAAAGGCAACCAGCAGAATGAGCTCTCCTGGAAATGTCTTGAGATGTTGGGACTTTTTGATCTCATTCATGCCTCACTTGTACAACAGAACAATTCTTTTACTTATCTGCCAAGTTCTGCACAAAGAAGAGGCTCATGGAACCACTGAAGTTTTAACATTTCCATTATTATCTTCCTTATAACTCAAGTAGACATATCTGAAAGAAGGATGCTTTAATTTTTATTATCTATTTAATCAACATTTTAAAATCTAGTACTCATTTTTTATGCACATTTTTATTGAACCTCCCATCACCAAATGCAGAAGAAACACATTTTGTACCATGACTTTGGGATGAAGGAGGATCACATATGTCGCATAAATTAAGTGGCACCCTCCTAGTGATACTGTAGCCTGTAATGCTGGAATGGCATCTGATGTCAATCAAAATCCCATTGAGTTCCTCCTTGATTAATTATGTATGCAAGCTCTTGACAATGACAATGGAGGAACATTTCCTGAGGACAGAAAACTCTGACTGTCATCTACCCTCATTCAAAGATTTTGAGCTTTGCTTAACAGGGTTCTGGTACTTATAGTAGTAGTGCCTGGGCTATGTCTCTGAAGCTCTGAATATCTAATAGTACTTTTGAGAGTCCTTGTGGGAAAAGAATTTAGAGGTCTAATTATTTAACAAATGCTTAGGGGGATGTCAGTCTGAAAAATGGTCTTCTAAGAGCAATGCCAGCACAGCTCAGGCACTGATTAAATTGTTCTGACATAATTGCCAATTCACAAGAATCATGACAGCTACTACTCAAACAATTTGGGAGGGAAAACTATTGGAAAGAGTCACATGGGAAAAGCATTGGAAAAGCAATTATGAAGAATCATTTATTTATTTTATGGGAACACTGATGTCAAATATTGGCATTTTTTTAAAAAAAGCATTAAAGTTATCAGACCAATGCAGTAATCATAGCAAGAACCCAAACACATAAATATAAAAATTTGTATCTGGTGCAAAATGAGTCCAATTCCATGTTCATCAGCCTACCCAGAACTCTTTAAAATGGTTAGGAAGTCAATAATAATAATGATATCTGTGCCAACTTATAAACAAAACCCTACCATGGAAATTGAACATCAAGATTCTGAACAAAGCAAGAGCCACTAAGAACTACATGAAATATTTACTCTTCACCAACAAAGTATGGAACAGCATGACAAAGCTAGGGAAGTCAGTTCTATGTACAGGCATAAGCACCAAACCCACTTCATTGTTCCTGAGCACAGTAACAATGGTTTTGAGCACATGGAGACTGCTCTGGTGGCAGTCAGCTGCCACCCTCTGCAGAAGAGCTGCAGGATGGAGACAAAAACATTATTAGCCTGCCACGGACAGCCAGCACTACCATTCATAGGAAAAATGAGCAAATTCCATGGTACTTTTTGGCAAAGAACTATTCCATTAGCTTCAGATTATCTGTCCAGATTCATTGTCTCTTACTTTCTTTTTTTTTCAATTAACATTTTAGTTTGAATCCATTCCATTTATTTAGTCTTGATTTTAATTCTTGTGCCACAGGAGTCTTATTAAGGAAGTTGGGGCCTAATCTGACATGATGGAGATTGGGGCCTACTTTTTCTTCTATATTGGATGCAGGGTCTCTGGTTGTATTCCTAAGTCCTTGATCCATTTTGAGTTGAGTTTTTGCATGGTGAGAGATATGGATTTCCAGTTTTCCCAGAACCATTTGTTGAAGTGGCCATCTTTTCTCCAATGCATATTTTTGGCACCTTTGTATAATCGAATACAAAAACATATCAAAAAGACTGGGCATCTCGATCAAGTGGGATTCATCCTAGGATGCAAGGTTGGTTCAATATACGGAAATCAATAAATGTAATTCACCACATCAATAGACTTAAAGATAAGAATCATATGATCGTTTCAATAGACACACAAAAAAGCATTTGACAAAATACAGCACTCCTTTATGTTCAAAACACTAGAAATATTAGGGATAACAGGAACATATCTCAACATCATAAAGGCTATCTATGCTAAGCCTCAGGCCAACATCATTTTAAATGGACAAAAAATTGAAGACATTCCCTCTAAAAACTGGAACAAGACAGGGATGCCCTCTTTCACCACTTCTATTTAACATGGTTCTTAAAACACTGCCCAGAGCAATTATATAGACAAAAGAAACTAAATGCACAAAAGAAAAAAAGAACTCAATTTGGCACTATTTGCTGATGATATGATTCTATACCTAGAAGACCCTAAAAGTTCCACCAGAAAACTTCTAGAACTAGTGAATGAATTCAGCAAAGTAGCAGGATATAAAATCAACACCCATAAATCAAAGGCATTTCTGTGTATCAGTGACAAATCCTCAGAAAGGGAAATGAGGAAAGCCACTGTATTTTCAATAGAGTCAAAAACCAAAACAACAACAACAAGAACAACAAACAAATAAAACACTTGGGAATCAACTTAATGAAAGGTGAAACATCTATATAATGAAAATTACAGAACCCTAAAGAAAGAAGTCAAAGAAGACCTTAGAAGAAGGAAAGATCTACCTTGCTCTTGGATAGGCAGAATTAATATTATCAAAATTACCATACTTCCAAAAGCACTATACAGATTTAATGCAAATAAAAATCAAAATGACATTCCTCATAGAATCTATTTCATGTAAAGCAGTCATGAAATTCATCTGGAAAAATAAGAGTCCCAGAATAGATAAAGCAATCTTTAGCAGGAAGAATAAAGTAGGTGGCATCACTATACCAGACCTTGAACTATACCACAGAGCAATAGTAACAAAAACAGCACGGTACTGGCACCAAAACAGATGGGTAGAACCAATGATACAGAATAGAGGACACAGAAACTAACACACAAAATTATACTTGTCTCTTACTTTCTGCTCATCAGACTTACAGGGCAATTTGTATTGCTTCTAAATACTGGCTGCCTGGAATTGCAAATATAACTTTATGTTTTACTTTATAAATTTAAAAATTTTGTTTTAATTAGTTAACATGACAGAAGAATGAATTTATGCATGTTGATATATCACATAAAGATGGAGTATAATTTCTCATTTTTTAATTGTACACCTTGTAGAATCACATCATTCATGCAGTCATATATGAACATAAGATAATAATGTCTGTTTCATTCATCTATACTTTTACTTTTATCCCCATGTTCTGTCCTTTCCCTTCACTCCTCTCCACCTAAAGTAACTCTGTTCTTCTCTAATACCCTTCCCCTTTATTGTGAATTAAAAGCAGCATATCACAGAAAACGTTTGGCCTTTGTTTTTTGGGGGGATTGGCTTGTTTCACTTAGCATAATATTATACAAATCCACCCATTTACCAGAAAATGCCATAATTTCATTCTTCTTTCAAGCTGAGTAATATTCTATCAAATATATATAAAATCACATTTTATTTATCCATTCTTCTATTGAAGGGCACCCTAATAGTTTAGCTATTGTGAATTAAGCTTCTATAAACATTAATGTGGCTGCATCTCTGTAGAATGTTGATTTAAATTCCTTTGGGTATAAACCTAGAAGTGGGATATCTGGGTCAAATGGAGGTTCTATTCCAAGTTTTCTGAGAAATCTCCATACTGCTTTTCATAATGGTTCCACAATTTGCAGTCCCACCAGCAACGTATGAGTGTTCCTTTTCCCCCACACCCTAGCCAACACTTATTATTGCTTGTATTCTTGATAACTGCCATTCTGGCTGGAGTGAGATGATATCTTAGAGTAAAAGACACACATGCCAAGGATCCCTACTGTACCTAATGAATTCCCCCAACCTCTGATGACTAGGAAGATGTTTCCATGGGGATTATCTTGTTTATAAGTTACAGGTTTGAGACAAAGTTATGAAGTTTCAAATGTTCTGCAGTGAAAGAGAAGAAAGAGCAGCTGCAGAGGGAGATGTGTAGGCCTGGCTGAAGGCCAGGCTGTAAGTAGTGCCAAAAGAGAGAGGAAAAAAGGAGGTAACTGAGCAGAGGGAATGAAATATAGAACCCTGTCTTTCAGAACCATTGCAATTCATAGAGGAAAACCTAGCTGGCCAGAGGCTCACAAAAATGATCACATTCTAGAGAGATCCACTCGATTTTATATATCCATCAGCCAGGCAGCAAAACTGGAAGACAAACACAGAGAAAGGGGCCTGCCATCAGATGAGAGAAATGTAACAACCACTACTGCTAGAAAGCCTCTCTGATAATGGGAGCAACAGGTGATGGTGCCTGTGTGTAACTACTGTTATTAGTAACCAAAGGCACAGAGCAGCAGAGGGCTGTGTTCCAAGAGAAACAAGGGCATCACTGGTATTAGCCTGCACTCTTGGAGCTGTGTGGCAACCAGGTAGAAGACATAGTTTTGGGATGTAAAAAAGACACACTATTTCTTGTGGGTTCCTAATTCTTCTGTGACAGAAAATGAGAGAAGTGGTCTGGGGATGGAGACCAACATTTTTTGACCTTTCAAATCCTAGAATTAAATTGAATTAATTCTAGATTTTTAAACTTAAATATAGATGATAACATTTCTATAGTAACTAGTAAAAGAAAATAGAGTATATAATCTCTTTGGAGATTTGTTGCTACTGATTTGTCAGTAGAGTGAAAAACAGAATGAGAAAAAACAAAACTCAACCAGTAGTAGGCTAGGTGGAAGGAGAAGCAAATGAAAAATGGAGCAAACACGACATATAATAGGGTGATGGAAATGCATTCAAATATATCAGTAATCACCACAAACTGAGATGTAAGACTCCTCTGAAATACCAGTCCAGCTACAGCAGCCCCCTGACCCCTTTCTGTGGTTTTCCTTTCTGTAGTCTCTTTTACCAGAAGTCATCTGGAGTCTGGAAATATTAAATGGAAAATTACAGAAACAGATCACACTCACCTAAATTTTATTACAGGAAATTGTTACAATTGTCCTACTTTATTATTTTATTATTATTAATCCTTTACTATATCTAATTTATAAAATTCTATACATAAGTGTGTATGTGTAGAAAAAGCAGTTATGCATAGGGTTAGGTACTCTCTGTTGTTTCAGGCATTCCCTAGGGTTCTGAGAACTGTTACATCGATAAGGAGAGGGACTACTCTATATGCTCTTTATAAGAGAATCAAATTATAGCTAGGTTGAAAATACAATCCAGGGAAATAATAATTAGAAGGAAACTGGAAAAGTTATATTGAAATTAGACAAAATTTAAAAAAGAAAAACATTACTAAAGATGGCATATTACATGATGAATTATTCAATTCAATCAGAAAAAATAACTCTAAACTTGTGTTTACCTGATGTTAGATTCAAAATGTATTTCTTTTTACATAGCTCTTTCCATAACTGGTAGATTAAACAGATAAAAAGTCAGTAATTACACAGAAAATTTACATAAAATACTTAAGAAAGCTGACCACGTAGGTAGTTTTAAATAGTGTCCACATATTTCAATGAATTTTCTATTATTATAATTAAATCTAATTGGAAATGATAGACAAAAAGATAATAAGAAACCTTTCTAAATCATCCATGAGTCAAAGAAGAGATCACAATAAAAATTTTAGTCTACTTAATAGTAATAGTAATACTATTTATCAAAACTTAATGAGTGTAGTAGGACAACTGCTGCTTAGAAGAAAAAATTGACACTCATAAATATATTATTAAAAATGACTGAAAATTAGTGTTTAGTACTACATTTAAATGTAGGAACAGAACAAACTTAAAGAAAGTAAAAGGAAATTGATAAAGAGCAGAAATAAAGAAATTTTTAAAAATATAATATTAAAGGCCAACAAAGGCAATGACTAATAAAACTGATAAACTGCCAACAGGAATAGTTAAGGAAAAAGAAGGCACAAGTATTAATGATGAAAAAGGGAAAATGGAACATGAGAACAGAAAATTAAGACCAGAAAATTATTAACAAATCCATGCTTCTAAATAAAAAAGAAAAAATGTTCACATTCCCATGAAAATATTAACTACAAACAAGAAAAACTAGAAACCAATAATAGTTCTACAAGTACTAAGGAAATTAATAATTCAGTATTTAAGGAAGAGGAAAATGCCTCATGTAGTGAGTTTTATAAGTGACCTCTAAACATTTAAGAGAAAGATAAATTGACTCTTGTATAAATTCTTTTAATAGAAAAGAATCTAGAATGCTATTCTTTTCATTTTAAGAAGCAAATATTTTTATTCTAAAACTAGAAAATGAACATACAAGATTAATAATTGTTATGGTTTAAATATTCCGTGTCATGGAAAGGTTCATGTGTGAGATAATGCAAGAAAGTGTAGAGGTGAAATGATTGGGTTATGAGAACCTTAACCCAATCAGTGAATTAATCCCTCAATGGGGATTAACTGGGTGATAACTATAGGCAGATGGGGTGTGGCTGGAGGAGGTGGGTCACTGGGGACCCACCTTTGGGGTATATATTTGTTAAGCTGAGCTTAGTCTCTCTTTGCTTTCTGATCATCATGTGAGCTGCTTCTCTCTACCGTACTCTTCTACCATGAGCATTGAGGAATGGAGCTGCCTGTATATAGACTGAGACCTCTGAAACTGTAAACCCTCCAAAAACCTTTTTCTCCTTTAGAAGTTTTTTTGTGTGGTCTTTTGGTTGCAGCAGTGGAAATGTTGACTAAAACAATATGAAGAGACTAGACTCATAAATAAACTTGAATGCAAAAATCACTGGTGAATTGCAGTTCAGTAATGTTTTATATAGATCATGAACCAGTTATATGTATCCTGGCAAGGAAGGATTGGTATTCTGATGGATCTATCTATCTATCTATCTATCTATCTATCTATCTATCTATCTATCTATCTGTCTGTCTCTATATCTATCTTAATAACTAACTTACCTTGCTAACATATTAAAGAAGAAAAAATTGGGAGTTCATAACCCACTTCAATCTAATGTATGAAATATGATATGTCAAGAGCTTTGTAATGTTGTGAACAACCAATAAAAGAAGAAAAAATCAAATAATTATTTTGAATCTCAATTAATGCGGAGAAAGAATTCTATGAAACACAATACCCATCCATGATGAAAAATAAGAATAAACCAGGAATAGAAGGGAAATACTTTAATCATAACTGATAGTTAATCAACTAAAGGCTTTTCTTCTTTAAAATCAGGACCTACACAAGGGTGCTTGTCAACGTAAGTATTTGGGGAGGGCTTTGGAGTTGGGGATGTAACCCAAGATCTTAAATGTATTAAGCATGCACTTTACGCCTGATATATACTATCAGGATTTTATTTCATGCATATTAATGCATATACATGCATGAAATCATCACCACAGTCTAGTTGGCTAACACATATGTCACTGTAGTTATAATTTTGGGAGGTGCATAATTTAAGATCTCCTCTTGTCTCAGCAAATTTCAAGCTTAAAATACAATATTAACTAGTCATCATTCTGAACTATCCTGTACTGTAGATCTCTAGAACATATTTATCTTTTAACTGTAAGTTTATAGTCTTCAGTCAACAACTCCTCATTTCCACCTATACGCAGCCCTAGACAATGACCATTCATTCTACTTTCTGTTTCAATGAGCTGGACTTTTCTTGCATTCGACATATAGATGAGATAATATAGTATTAGTCTTTCTCTGCAAGAATTATTTCACTTAAATTCTGTCCTCAAGGTTCATCCATGTTGTTTCAAATGGCAGGATAACCTTTTCATGGTTGAATAATATTCTGTTGTATATATAAAGCACAAATCTTTTTAGCCTTTCATCTGTTGACTGACAAACAGGTTGTTCTCATGTCTTGGCTAGGAGTAATGCTTGTGAACAATGCTTCAATAAGCATGAGAGGGCCCATACTGCTTTAAGCTACTGATCTCACTTCATTTAGATAAATATTTAGAAGAGGGATTACTAGATCATATCATAGTTATATTTTTGTTGTTTTAAGGAACTTCATACTGTTTTTATACTGGCTGTGCCAATTTACATTATCATCAGTGGCACACAAGAGTTCCTTTTTCTCCACATTCTTGCCAACATTTGTTATATTTTGTCTTTTTTATAATAGCCATCAAAAAGGAGGTTAAAAAAAAAGGTGTGAGATGATAGTTCGTTATGGTTTTGATTAGTATTTTCTTGGTGACTAGTGATCTTGAGCACTTTTTAATTTACTTGTTGGCCATTTGTAATTAGAAAAGATATCTGTTCCGGCCCTTTGCTCATTTTCAATTGAATAATAATAATTATTGTTATTATAATTATTATTACTATTACTTGTGATTGAGTTGTAGAAATTCCTTCAATATTTTGGATAATAACCTACTGTAATATATAGTTTGCAGATATTTTCTAATTCCATAGTTCCCTTTTTCTTCTTGATGTTTTTTTCTTTTGCTGTACAGAAGCCTTGTAGTTTGATACAGCCTGTTCTTATTTTTGTTGCTCATGCTTTTGGTGGCATAACACTTTTTTAACGAACTTTTCCTTTATGTTTTCTTCTAGGAATTTTACCACTTGGGGTCTTACATTCAAATCAATTCAAGTTAGTTTTTGTGTGTGGTATAAAACAGAGACTTGATTTCATTACTTTACATAAGAATTTCCAGTTTTTCCAAAAGACCATTGGAATTTTGATAGGAATTACACTAAATCTACAGATTTCTTTGGGCAGTATGGTCCTTTTAACAATATTAAGTCCTCTATCTATGAACATGGAGTATCTTTCTATAAATGCTCATGAAATTACAATGGTGCTCACAACCTGATAAAATCGTCATGAGTTGAAAATATCCAAAATACCCCCCGAAATCACTTAATATACCTAATCTTCTAAACATTTTAATAATAGTACACTGCAGAGTATTGTTTGTTTCCCCTCGTGATCACTTGGCTGAGCAGGGGATGCAGTTTGCAGCCAATACCTAGCAGCAAAGAAGCACTATAGAAAGACTGTAGAAAGACAATAAGACTATTGTATCTTGTATTGATAGCTAAGGAAATATCCAAATTAAAATTCAAAGTATAGTATCTTCAAATATATATTTCTTGTGCACCACTCTAGTAAAAACAAACATTTTTTTAAAAAAGTTAAGTCATTCTAAATTGAGGACCACAAGTGTTTATTTTTATCATCTTCAATTTGTTTTCTCAATGTCTTCAAGTTTATAATGTACAGATATTTCACCTCCTTGGTTAAATTTATTTCTAGCATTTTATTCTTTTTGATGCTATTGGAAATCAGACTTTTTCTTTATTTCTTTTTCAGATAGTATGTTGTTAGTATACAGAAACACAACTGATTTTTGTATGCTGATTTTGTACCCTGTAACTGTACTGAATAATTTTGCTAGTTTTGACAGTTTTGAGGTGAAATCTTTAGGGTTTGCTACATATAAGGTCATGGCCTCTGCAAACATAAGACAATTTTACTTCTTCCTTTAAAATTCTTGTCTTGCCTAATTGCTCTGACTGAAACTTGTATTACTATGGTAAATAGAAGTGGTAAGAGTGGGCACTTTTGTCCTGTTACTGATTTAACAGGAGAAGCATTTAGTTTTTCACCACTGAGTATGGTGTTAGCTTTGAGATTTTCATATATGGTCTTCACTATGTTAAATAATCCAATTTGTTAAGAATATTTTACCATGAAAGCATGTTGGACTTTGTTAATTTTTTTCCTGAACCTATTCTGTCACATGTACTAATTCACAATGTTGAAAAACTGTTGTAATATAGGGTAAATCCCACTTTATTCTTTAAATATGCTGTTGAACTTGGTTAGTTAGTAATTTGTTGAGAATTTTTGTATTTGTTTATCAAGGACATTGGTCTGCAAATTTGTTTTCTTATATTCTTATCTCACTTTGGGACAGGGTAGTGCTGGTCTTATAAAATGAGTTTCAAAGTGTTCTGCTTCTTCACTATTTTGGAAGAATTTAAGAAAAATTGCAATTAAGTCTTCTAAATTTGGGGGAGATGGGCTGAGGATATAGTTCAATGGTAAAGCATTTGCCTGCTATACATGAAGCCCTGAGTTCAATCCCCAGTGCCACAAAAAACAAACAACAACAACAACAACAAAAAAAAAAAACAGGAAAAAAAAATCAAAAGCAACATAAAAGGGGAGACTTCAGTGAAGTCTGCCATCTCTCCTGGGTTTAATTTTGGAATTTTGTGTGTGTGTGTGTGTGTGTGTGTGTGTGTATGTGTATGTGAGAGAAAAGGAGAGAGAAGACACTAGGGACTAAACCCAGGGATGCTCTACACTGAGCTATGTATCCTCAGACATTGTTATTATTTTTAAATTTTGAGACAACGTCTTGCTAAATTGCTGAGGCTGGCCTTGAACTTGGGATTCTCCTACTTCAGATTCTCCAGTAGCTGGGATTATAGGTGTGTAACATCACTCAAGGGTGGGAAGTTTGTTGATTTAACCTTCTTACTTATTATTGGTCTGTTCATATTTTCTGCTTATTCCCAATTATTCCCCCTTCAGTCTAGGTACGTTTTACGCTTCCAGGAATTTACTCATTTTCTCTAGGTTATCCAGTATGTTGGCATACAAAAACTAAGTATTGCCAAGTATTGTAAGGAAGTAGGTCCACACAAGTCACCAAGAGACAACTAACACCCAGGAGAAATGGAAGCAAAGGATAAGAAAAAAATACAGAAGAAAAATTTTCACATGACTGATAAACATACATATGAAGATGTGTTGTTTCAAATGGAACACTAAGAAAATTTTATATATATATATTTTTATATATATATATCTCCATCAACCTGGAAAAAATTAAACAAAAAAGATTAGGGCTTGTTTTAGTGAAACTGAATTGAGGTAAGTGTTCTTACAGAGTGCTGATGGAAATATGAATTGCTATACTTTTTCATGAAAGCAAGTTATCAATATATGTAAAAACCTAAAGCATTTTATAAACCTTGAACAAGTGATTTCCTCTCTTGAAATATACCATTTGAAATAATGGTAGTTAAATCCAAAGAATTATTTATAGTAGAGGTCATGGTAAAGATATAGGAAACAGTTGGGTGAGGTGGCATGTGCCTGTAATTCTAGGGACTCAGGAGGCTGAGTAAGGAGGACAGCAAGTTTGAGGTCAGTGTCAACAATTTAGTGAGACTCTCAGAAACAGAGTGAGAACCTGTCTCAAAATAAAAAAAAAAATGCCTGGGGATGCAGTTTAGTGGTAGAGCATTCCTGGGTTTAATCCCCACTACAAAAAAAAAATACAGAAAACATTTAAAATACAATTAAGTAGGGAAATGTTTATATTAAGATTCTAATGCATTAAAATATTAGACAGAAACTTTATGAAAATTTATAGTGAGTTTATGGGTGATTTTTATTGTCCCTTTGTTGTCTATATGCTTTCTTTAAAATTTCCAATTATCTTTCAAAAATTATGTTTTGCTTGTAACAGAAAATAACAATAAAACTGAGCTCAGAAAGCTTTAAAAACAAATTAAGTTACTCTGTATCCTTACAACTGTTTTTCATCATTAAAATAAAGGGAAAAAATAAAAGCAAGCTTTCTCTTTAGGCAGATAAATCATGTTAATTGGATTTATAGTATATTCTCTTCATATTTCAAGAAGTAAGCTTAAAATACATTTAGTAATCAGCCAAGTAAAATATTTTGGCCATAAAATTGGCAAGGAACTCAAACGCATAATTACCTAAAACACATAAATACAATACATATAAAAACATATGCTGCACATTTATAATTAACACTGAATACATTATAGTTATTCAGTATCTTGTATAAGTTCCCTGAAGCAAACAGATAAAAGGTTTTCCATGTCTCCCTGCAGGGCAATGGTAGAAGGTAAGGGGAGTGAAGAAGTCTTTAAAAGCTATAGGATAATGAAGAATATGATGAATTCTAAACATTATTGCATTTCAAGAACTTTATTTCAGAACATGTTGTAAAAAAAACTGGATAAGTGAGCACGTTCTCTTTCTTTTCTGTGAAATGACAGGTCAAAAATATACAGATTCGAATTCAGTTTTATTTTGGTCTGAATAGCACGTGGTGATAATATAGATTTATACAGTATAATATGTGAAACAAATTAAGTAATTTGAAACATTTAATCCATGTTCCTCATTTCCTTAATACTCATCATATCCTTAAAAATGTGGACAATAGGGATTAGAGACATAACAGAACTATGATCATCACCATGTTAGATATCATAAGGGCTCAACCAAAAAATATCCTAATACCATTAGCATTTTACCTCAAGTCACACAATTCACAGTGTTTTGGGGTAGGGATCACAAGTGAAAGTGGGAAGAGGGTGAAATGGGGTAATGGAAGAGGAGAAAACAAAAGACAGAAAGAGCACATCAGGATGGGAACCATCTCTTTAACTCTGAAAAAAAATGATCCTAGACAACCAAAGAAGCACCCATGGATCCTAAGAGATAGTAGTCCACATAGCACTGATGCCACAACCACATCCTCTCAGGGGTGTTCAGCAGCTAGCCAGCATTGCTCATTGCAAAACCTTCCATCCCTGAGAACACATCAACCACCCTGGAAGGCTGGCATCAAATCATCAAGGCAACAGTACTACGGAGAATATCCCAGATGTTCAGTGAACACTTGTTATTCTTCAGTGATAGCAGTTGCTTCATGGAAGCTAAGTGATAGTCTCAGAGTTCCAGAGTTAGAGAGTTAGCAGTGAGAATCTGGAACCCACACATTCTGATTCCTAATCCACTGTTCTTGCTATTATACAGCATTGTTGAAAAAAGAATTGACTTTTGAACTGGTTATTTTCTGTATCATGTTATCAAAGCTTAAGGGTTATCTTGGTTGTATGCACTGAGGTCAGAGATCCATTTAACAGGATTGTCACTGTTATATTATTCCACCAAAAGACTCAACAACTTTCAGAAAAGATCTTTTAGACAACATTGGACTTTTATACACAACTTCAGTTTACAAGTTTACCTTCTCCTTTGTTTCCTTTACAGAGTCGGCTGGCAGTAATGCAATAATCCAGGGAGGCAGTATATAGAATAAGACTCTGGAGTTGTAGCTTGAGTTTAGCTCATAACTGGTCTCATTTCAGATGAACCAGACTGGCTCAAATCATCAGAATGATTTCCTGCATTACTCAGACAATGAAAAACTGGAACAGGGAGGAGCAATGCTGGAGTGACCTTGCATCACAGAGCTGAGACACTGAGCGAGATTAATGGGCAGCATCTGCTGCCACTGAGATATTGAAATGCACCAGGGCTGGCACTGTCAATGGAGCTCCTGAGCTGTATGGGTCCTCTGCCAAAGGACAGAATGCTGTTCAAAGCAAACAAAGCAGCACAGAGGAAAAATAACACTCCTGCCATGAAGCCACAAGTCAAATCAATAAAACATGGGTGATTTCCATTGGTCTGTACCTCCATGGCAGTGAATAAGGAAGTTGTTACAGTGTAGATATGAAATGTCCCCCAATGCCAGAGGTAAATTATTGCATTATGAGAGTTGTAATTTAATCAATCCATCCTAGTCTGCCTGGATTGTTTGGGTGGTAACTATAAGCAGGTGGTGTGTGGCTGGAGGAGGTTGGTCACTGGGGATGTGACATGGAAGGGTATGGCTTCCCCTGATTCCTTCCCCTTTCCCTCTCTGTTTCCTGGTCACCATGAATGCAACAGTGCTCCTCTATCACACCCTTCTTCCATGATGTCCTGCTTTAGCTTAGGCCCAGAGCAATGGGATCAGTTGACCATGGACTGAATCTTTGAAACAGTGAGCCATAATAAACTTTTCCTCATCTGAGTTGTTTTCCTGTCATCTATTCTGGTGCCAGTGATGAAAAGCTTAAACAGAATTTACATGGCGCTGTGGAAAGAACTCAGGCCTTAGAGCCCAAGATGACAGGATGACTCCGACAACTCCATAGAGGGATGGCCTGGGGCAAGTTACTGAAATTCGCAGTCATTTCCTAACCTGGAAAACAGGTATGATAAAGATGCACTAGCTTTGTGGACAATGCTGATACAGTAGGTGTTGTACAAAGGCAGATCCCATCAACCTAACCTCATTGTCATGGTGAGAGGAGCCAAACAAGGCCCATGAAAGGTCCACCCTCAAAACCTCATATGCCCTTGTATTACTTCTATAGTAACACAAACTGTATTTATGAATTATAAAATTAGGTATGGTGATAGGTTCCCTCTTAGAATAATAAGGTTATGGAATGCACTGAACTTGCACATAAATAATGCTATATTGTTTCTATTAGGGATTTGAAAGAGATAGGAAAATCTAGGCTGTTTTTCCTTCCTCTCCCATACTCAACATGTCACTGAATACTTTCATGTGTGACCAGATTTAGGTAAGACAGAAGAGCTAAAGATAGGTAGAAAGGAAACACGGGGGCAGGACAAAGAGAATGTAGCTGTAAATCAAAAAGCCCCTTGATCACTTTTACTCCCCAGATCTATTTCTCCTTCAGAGATGTCACTCCCAAATCCTGAGAAATCTACAAATCTTAGAGATACTGTGAATTTACTCATCTCTGAAAATTGCCATGTTTTGATTAAAGCCTAAGTGCACTGCTGTCCTACACAATGTATTCTCAGGTTAGATAAAATGAAGGGAAATGTATTTTAAGAATGTGATAATAAGGGTACGTTCCAAACATCCATTAGAGGACCAATGACATCCTGAAGATCCTGGAGAAGACCAGATCACCATAAATGTCTTGTGATCCATGACCAAAAACCAGTTCATCAAACTGAGCTCATTCCCACATACTGTCCCTTGTGCACCCCTCACCAAGTTTCCTTTGAAAGAAGAGCCTGAGACCCCCAAAGCATGTCTCACTCTCAAATGCTAAACTCTTTCCTCTGAAAGTGTGCATACTACTCGATTCCTTTTTTACTGAATAGGTCTCTGTTGGTACTTTACTTTCTGATGCATCCTGAAATCCTTTTCTGCAGGGAATATCAAGAGCATACCCAGGCTGAGCTGAGGTCCCCTTCGCCCCTTTGGAGAGACTTCCTCAGACCTTCTCTGGTGACAAGATGTATGGGATTTTTTAAGAACAACAGTTCTCTAGTGGACACCAACTAAGTGTCCTATAATTTAATTCAGTTCTTACACTATCTATCTGAAGTTAATGACACAGACTGTGTCATTCCCATAAGACTGCCTCTACCTTCTGACATCAACTGCAAATAGTAGGTTACCATCTATACTTTGAATTAGCTATCAAGTATGATTCTCATGACCCCCTCTTTATATTTGATTAATCTGCTAGGATGGCTCAAAAAGGATGTTAGAAAGAAATGAATGTACAGGGAGATGCACAGGGCAATGTGGTGCAGGGGGTAAAGGGTTCTGAGGCACTCTCTGGGCTCAACAACCCCACAGCACCTTCAGGTATTCACTAATCCAGAAGCTCATCAAATTTTATTGCTCAGGAATTTATATAGCTTAATCTCTACATGCTTCCCACTCCCTTTGGTGGAGGTAGGTGGGTATGGGGGTAAGTTCCAACCAGTCCTTCATCTTTCTGGAGACTGGCCTCATCCAGAGGCTAAGGACCCATCCCTAAGTCACCTCATTAACATAAATTAAGGTTTTATGAAAAGAGGCTCATTATAAATAACAGGTACCCTGTTCACTCAGGAAATCACAGGGGTTTCTGGAGCTCTAATGTATTTCATATTACACACTACAGAGGTAAGTAAGAAATTTAAAGCAAATGTGGATTAAAAGTATTTATCCTAATATTTTAAAAACATATGGCTGGCAAATCAGTCATGTCCATTCTTATCTTTTATAAGTGATATCGGTTATGTTTCAAGTTGGTCAGCACAGTTTTATAGATTTTCTGACTGGATGCTGTGAATTCCTTGATACTCTGTGATGATTTGTACCATTTGGAGCTTGTTTAAAACTTTTTTTTTTTTTTTTTTTTTTGCTCTGAAGATCAAGCTCAGGGCTTGGTGTATGCTAGGCATACATTCTACCACTGAGCTAACCCACCAGCGCCTTGTATTTTTATATTTTTTGTTACCAGGAATTGAACCCAGAGTTGCTTAACCACTGAGTCATGTTCCTACCCACCCCAGACCACCTTTTGAGACAGGGTCTCTCTAAGTTGCTTATGGCCTCACTAAGTTGCTGAGACTGGATTTGAACTTATGATACTCCTGCCTTAGGTTCCTGAGTTGCTAGGAACAGAGTTGGGTACCTTTGCACCAAGCTGAATTTTTTAATAAAATAAAAGGAAATTTGTGTGTGACAGAAGCAACACTGGAAGAACTTTTCAAATAATGTTGGGAGGCTATTAAGCGAGGAAGATGTCTATAGTCCTCTAGCTGCTGCCTGCAATGGGAACTTTGGTCACCTCTATCCTTTGACTGCAGGTGTCTGGAACAACCAGAATAAGGCTATTATTCTGCTCCCAGAGGCTCAAGATGCATATCAAGAGGTTATGAGACTCTTGTTTTATGAACATTTCCATTCTGTTTATACTTCCTTTTGTTGTTTTGTATTGGAATACAGCCCCTATCCCTTCTCAACATTCAATAGCTCACAAAAACTCCCACTTTCACTGCCTTGGCTGGAACAGTGACTCAGAGCTATCTAAATCTGTCTCTTGAAATGCAATTCTTAAGACCTCCAAAATGTCCCTTTTACTTGTGCATTAAGTATGGATTGATTGACAATTCTATCCATCTAGAGGTATTTGTTTTTTCAGAAACCAATTCAGCAAATACAAAATACCTTATATTTATCAGTGTTTGTCACATATTTACTAAATCTCTTAACAAATTTCCTGCTGTATCATCAATTACCATATTGTCTACTACAGTACTGAAACACAGAGAAGGGAATAGTTGTTTCCAATGGGGACACCTTTGGGGGTAGATCACATCTGAGTTGGGTCTGAAGAAATCTGGCAAGTGAAAAAGGAGGCAGAAGTGGCTCTGTGCAGATGCCACCACTCTAGGCAGCACAGCCTAGAGTGAGGAGGTGCTTGGAGTATGGGAGATGGAAAGTCTCTGAGTACAGCTTGATCCCAGAGCACATAATGGAAAGTAGTTTCCTTTAAAAGCAAGCCTGAAACACAAGCTGCAGTTGTATCAGGAAGGGTCAAGTACACTGTGCAGAGTTTCTCATTTTGTGAAAGAATCTTCAGGAGGTTTTTGAGCTTTTGTCAAATGTGATAACATCCATGTCTGGTTGTAGGATGGGGGACAGGTCTGAGAGGAAGGAATAGTGCAGGGATTCCTACAATGGTTCAGGTAAGTGATAGGGACCAGGCAGTGGCATGGGAGATGAAGGGAAGGGAGTGAAACATGGTGGGGAGACAAAGTAGTTAGCACTTGTGACCTGCTGATATGAAGGTGAGGAACAGGGAGGGGCAGTTGTGAACTGTGAAACACATAACTCGACCTTGTTCGTGGGTGGAAACACCACTAAATTAATCAAAGGCATGATAGGTGGTGGGGACACATAAGGTCCTGAAATGCTGGGACATACGCAGTCTCTTTGGGGCCAGGTTCTCTGCAAAAGCACTTGTGGTTAATGGCATCTGACACTAAAAGCATGATAACAAGTGGGAAAATTGCTTAACTTCTCACAGGTTAGAAAAAGAAAATTCTAATAACTAGCTTCAAAACAGAAACCAGACAGTTACCTAAAAGTGCTTCCAACAAATCAGAAGAAGCCAATTGCCACAGACTGTCATCAGAGGGAGGACAGAGAGCTACTGGAAATAACATTCTGTAACCTAATTCTCTAAAGTCTAGGCTTGTGCATGATGTCATCGGAGACAAGGACAAAAGGAGACAGGATGAAAAATCAGGGAGTATGGTAGAGGCGACGAAAGGCAGCAATGCAAAGTGGAGCGGGTGACTAAAACAGACACTTTTAGATTGGTACTTTAGAAAAAATAAACCAAGGATTCATGGTCAAGCCATTTCTCTCCATTGCATTATTTAAAAACATGCAGTAACTTCTATCTATTAAGAAAGTATCCATAAACACACACACCTGAACTTGCCCAAAGAGCCTGAAGCAATCTCAAAATTTCAGAGAAAATTTTATCATTTTCTCATGGACCTGGCTCACCATCACCATAATAATTAAAGGAAAAAAGATGGGAAAACATCACTTGGCTAGCTCAGCCATCAGAGGCGCAGCTGCTGTGATTCTTAATGCATTTCTAGTGCCTGCCAAAGCCTCCCCTGCCCCTCACTCCCATCCTTAGCTTTCAATGGCTTTGTTTTGCATGCTTTGTATCCTATGGGATAGAAAATAACCTGCACTGATAAGTGATGGACTCAGCTGGTGTCTTGGAATATGAAATGGAAACTGAAAGGCACATTTGAGAAGTGTGTAGGCTGAAGGTGAGGGGCCTGGTGCCTCCCACTGGTGATGATGTGAAAACCACCTGGTGAGCCATGTGGGCTTTGGTTCTATCTGAGTCTCACCAAGTGCTTTTTATTCCACCTGCCATTGTATCTGTTTTCAAAAACCCCACAAAGAGTCTGCAGTGCATTCTTCCTAAAACTTATCTAGAAGTATGGGCAATTCTTTCTGTCTATTGGCCAGAGAGAGACAGGCGCTTGGTACTGGCTGTCCAAGGATCCATGGCCTTCTTCCCTAGCTAAGGACCTGTCCCATCCAAGGGTATCCGAAGGTAGGAGCCAGAACTCTGCAGAGAGCAGACCAGTGTTTATTTATTTATTTTGTAGGATATGCTGCCTCTTTGAGGTGGGAGGCAAACAAAAACAGATGTTGGATGGCAGATGTGACATTTTTAATGATAATCCTTTCTGGGGTTGCCAGAACTTTGTCCAATGTAGGCAAAGGCATCACATAAAACAGTGTGCTTCATTTAACAAATTCAGCTATTTTATTTAGAAAATGGCAAAGACAAGAGTGGGGTAGAAATATATAACCCACATATTTATAAAAGACCTACAAGGAGATAATATATTTAAAGAGAATTCAGGTTCCTTAGAAAAACTCATATGCTGTACTGAAGCCTGAAGATTCTGACATAATATCTTCAATTCCCCAGTTGAAACTGAGTGAAAAAAACAGCGCTTAATTATAAAATTAATTACTAGTGTTTGTGCCCTGGAGAGACCCACAAGAAAAGTAGATGAACTATGAATATTGCTTTTCTAAACACATTTAGATAGACAGGTACAAACACACATGTTTTAGAAGAGCTAGATGTAAAGTTATTTTGGTTTCCAATATGTTTCAACTCTAATAATGGGCAAATAAGTTTTCATGCCCCACAATGATACTGATTATTAGCTAATGAAACAGACATGCCTGTGTTTTTTTTAGGACATTCTATCTTAAAGGAGTTTTCAGTTGCTATCTCCCTTTATCTTAACTTGACAGAGCAACTCAAGTTCTTTGTGAATAGCATGGCTCTTTGCCTAATTAAAGTTGATGTCTTTCTGCTTTGATCCCCAAAAGGACTTAGGATCAGTTAAAAAAGGAGTAAACAAGGCCCTCTAGGGACCACAGAGGGGAAGCAATTCATTCTCCAACCACACAGCTACCATTGCCTTGTCCCTGACACCACGTGGAACAATTTGTAGCTCTCATGCTTCTGAATTAAGAAGGACAGAAAGGGACCCAGTACACGCATGTCCAGCACAGGGGCTATAGGTTCAGGATAGAGCTGCAAGGTTGTGGCAAATCACCCTTTTCAACTCCAGGCCATAACAGGCCAAGAAGTCTGCAGGGCAGGTTGGCTAAGACCTGTACCCTGGAGTGCAGCTATGTCCTTTTTTCATTACTGGAGACCTGCCCCCAGGGGGTTAGCATGGCTGCCCTTTGCTTGTCAGGAGAAAGAACTGGCTCCTCTCTTGCAACAACATAAACAAATCTGCCCTTTCCACTGGGTCTTTCTCCTGAGATTTCTGAACCACTCTCTGCCGACAACATGCCATTTTCTGTTCTATTCAGCATGTTTACTTCTTTATTGTGATTCATGTCTGAGTTTCTTTTGAATCAAATTACTGCATCTCCCTGGTGAGATGTGCTATATGACTATCTTGTTAGAACAAAATCAAATAAAAAATTTTCATTGAGGGCAGCTCCATCTCATCCCCACCACATGTTTCCCTCTTGTTTGGATAAACTTCTGTCGGCTACTTGATCAGTAATGAAGCTTTCCAGTGTTTAGGCCAATTTTCAGTCACTGCTGTCTTGGAAAAGATAAAGAAAATTGGTTGGAACAAGGTCAACAGAGAGAAAGTCACTATTTCTAAGTATTATACCAACTGGCTAGCTGGATTTTCCCAATATACATGGATTGAAGAAATGTGGAAAGACCAAATCGGTCATTATACGAGTCATAACAGAGACTCAAGCCATTCTTAATCTTTCATCAGCAGAGATACTTCAGTGCTAAAGTCAACCATTGCTTCAAGTCTGTAGGCCAAGCATTCCTGAACATTTCTGAACAGAGATAAAGCAATATAATTCCCATTATTCCTTTTCAATAAATATATCTTCCTTCTCCCTTTTACATTTTTGGATATTGGTCAAGACTTTTCAAGCAATTCCTATGTGCCCTGTATAAATGATATTTGTGAATTGAGCTGCTTATATTAAATGGATCTCCACCCACAAGCACGAGTTAAATTCATGCTATCTGAGTCTCTCCTTTCCTTTCACTGCTTCCAGTATGACATTTAAACTTCATGTGGGTGACATATAGGCCCCTCAGGATGGGATCCTAGACTGTCGTAGTCTCCCACCTCTTCCTGTGACTCAGGCATACAGAACTGCAGTCTTTCCCAGAGAGCACCCTGTTCTCCTGTTTTGCATCTATGTGGAATACTGCCCTCTTGCACCTTCTCCATTTATCCTTCAAGGAAAGGTCATCTTTTCTCCAGGCTGGAGCAGGTATCCCCCGCCGGCCTTTAAGGTCCCCTGGAACATGTGTGGGTGTGGGAGTGGGTGGGTTTTGACCAGATGCACTGCAGTACCTGGCTGCTTCCCCTATGCTGTAAGCTTCCTGAGGGCAGAGAGGTACAGCTCTTCCCTAATTCTCTGGTACTGAGTTGAATGCACAATTTATTACATTAAATCCTACTTTGCCACAGACACCAATACAATCATTTTTTTTAAAGAAGGAGATTTTGCTGTCTATAGTTACATTATTCCTTAGGACTTCCCTAACTTAGAAAACACTATTTTAGCAATAAAGGGGAAGAGTTTTTATTTTAAAATACTTACGTTCTCAAGTTTTAAATTCTTGACCCATAGAATCAAACCTACTTTTTTTATTTTTAAGTTACTTTTAATGGGAACTTTTAGTGATATATGATACAAGGTAAGGAAATGAATCCTACAGATAGAGCAAATGAAGAGTGAGCAGCTCAAGCTATCCTCAGGCTATTATATGCTAGAGGTGACAAAGATGAACTGGAACTTAATATAATATAATTTCCCTATAAAGAACAGGCTGTGAATTTCCTCTCTTAGATCTCATTATAAGTCTAGCATTTTTTCTGCACTAGCTAAAATTTCAAATGAATGCTTACTATATGCTGGATACAGTTCTAGTACTTTTGACACATTATGTGATTTAATCTTCACAGCCAACTTATGAGGTTGATAATATAATCATTCCATTTTACAGACTGAAGAAACTGAGGCCTAGAGAGGCTGGATAACTTGACCAAGGTCACACATCTAAGGACAGTTAAATTTGACACAGTAGTGTTGTACCAGAATTTGTGAACAAAGCCCTTCATATGTCATCTGTGAGATGACCCATTGAAAGGCAGAATCCCACTCGGCCAAATTGGCACCCACTGCTCCTGACTTTGGGCTGCATTCATGGAAAGAATGCATACTTGGGGCTGGGGAGGTGGCTCAAGTGGTAACGTGCTCTCCTGGCATGCGGGGGGCGCTGGGTTCGATCCTCAGCACCACATAAAAATAAAATAAAGATGTTGTGCTGGTTCCTCAAGCCAGGCCCCATTTGACCCAGCTATTGCCCTTCTCAGACTATTCCCTGAAGACCTTAAAAGAGCACACTACAGGGATACTGCCACATCGATGTTCATAGCAGCACAATTCACAATTGCTAGACTGTGGAATCAACCCAGATGCCCTTCAATAGATGAATGGATAAAAAAAATGTGGCATTTATACACCATGGAGTATTACGCAGCACTAAAAAATGACAAAATCACGGAATTTGCAGGGAAATGGATGGCACTAGAGCAGATTATGCTTAGTGAAGCTAGCCAATCCCTAAAAAACAAATACCAAATGTCTTCTTTGATATAATGAGAGCAACTAAGAACAGAGCAGGGAGGAAGAGCAGGAAGAAAAGATTAACATTAATCAGAGACATGAGGTGGGAGGGAAAGGGAGAAAAAAAGGGAAATTGCATGGAAATGGAGGGAGACCCTCATTGTTATACAAAATTACATATAAGAGGTTATGAGGGGAATGGGATAACAAACATGGAGGGAAATGAATTACAGTAGATGGGGTAGAGAGAGAAGATGGGAGGGGAGGGGAGGGGGGATAGTAGAGGATAGGAAAGGTAGCAGAATACAACAGTCACTAATATGGCAGTATGTAAAAATGTGGATGTGTAACCGATGTGATTCTGCAATCTGTATTTGGGGTAAAAATGGGAGTTCATAACCCACTTGATTCTAATGTATGAAATATGATATGTCAAGAGCTTTGTAATGTTGTGAACAACCAATTAAAAAAATAAATAAAAAAAGATGTTGTGTCCACCAAAAACTAAAAAATAAATATTTAAAAAAACACTCTCTCTCTCTCTCTCTCTCTTAAAAAAAAAAAAAGAATGCATACTTTATAGCATGACTAAAAGAAGCCTGTTTTGTTAGAGGTCTAAAATCTAACTGAACTTAAAAAAAGACTTTTTTTTTTCAGATTCACACTAGTATAAAAAGTACCTGAGGGTAGAGAAAATACAGTAAGAGTAATTACAGAATGGGACCTTTTATGCAATGTCAATTCCCCAAAGCTTAGCTTTGCCTCCATAAAGATCTGGGCACAAATCTTATGTAGTTCAGTAACACACACAGATGAAGCTGGTGAGGGCCAAGACTTCAGGCTTTGGTTGTGACAGATGATACTTAGGAGTTGTTCCCGTCTCCCTGCAGCCACTGCCTGGGTTTCCCTAACGATTGACTTTGCTCCTTGTTCCCATGTATTCTGCAGTCCTCCCACCAAGAGCATCCCATAGGAGGTCAGTTTTGGGGACAGGAGACAGAGCTTATTCTTAACAGAATTTTCCATTTTGTATTCTCCTCAAAGCAGACCTCTTATTTGGTTCCTGATTCCTTCTCTAATATATGTTAATTCTAACCCTTCTGTTTTCTTTCCTTCTTTTTATTTATTTTTTTAAGAGAGAGAGAGAATTTTTTAATATTTATTTTTTAGTTTTCGGTGGCTACAACATCTTTATTTTATTTTTATGTGGTGCTGAGGATTGAACCCAGCGCCCAGCGCATGCCAGGCGACCGCGCTACCACTTGAGCCACATCCCCAGCCCCTTCTTTTTATTTTTTAAAATGACAATGAATTTGTAGTTAAGACTGTTTACCATTAACTTTCCTCTCCAGTCACTGAATTGGGAGGATGAGAGTTATTATTTTTTAAATGTAATTACTAATATGACATTTAATTTTGGGGTATAACAGCCTTTAATGAATTTACAGTCATAATATCCTCATGAGCATATGATTCTTCAGTTTGCACCTATGAACCAAATGTCTTCAGAAGCTCTGAATGGGAAATAGTTTTTTTGCATACACTGAAATATGCATTGTCTGAAGTTTGTTATAGAAGCTGCAAAATAGCTATTTTTAAATAGTCCATGAAAAATTAGACTCAGGCTCTTTTATGAATTGTTATTTGATCCTGTAACTAATCCCTTTCACATTAACATCTTTAATAAACATTTGAGCAATATCTGCATTCAGAATATTGGATAAAACTAAGACGACATCTGTATTCATTAGGCTTATATTTTCTCAATAACCTAATTTTGTCTTTCATAAGATATTAATGCTTATGGAAGTCTTACTCTTAATCCTATTAATTCCTAAGCTAGCCTTTAAAAGTGCATGAGGCGATATGCAAAAGCAGTCAATTTCACTGAATTATACATTGAACTGCTAAAGGTGAATCTAAGAATTCAGGATTGCTAAAATGCAGAAATTTACCAGAAAAATATATTCTGGACTGAAACCAAACCCTAGAGCATGATTGGATTAAGTGTTGTTTTTGTTTTGGTTTGTTTTGTTTTGTTTTTGTTTTTTGCTTTTTGGTCTCCTGAGGTCACTGGCAACATGCCAAGATGCACAATATAGTTGACAAAAATGTGTCTATTTGTTTGCTTTGGACCATAGACCTACTCTTAGAAGAGAAGTGGCTCGCTAGCACTGGGGCCATATGTAATGGAGCTTTGATAAGCAAGCTTAGAAAGAGTTCAATCCAAGGCAAGGTAGAATCTGGGGCATGCCATGAAGAATCATGAGTGTACCCATAAAAGGAGACAGAAGCAGAATTTGAAGCTTACAGTCTGATTTACTGAGTCACAAGCTCCTAGCACAGGGCATAGCACATGATGTTTTTACTTGTCAGCTATTGATTCCATTGTCATCATCAAACTCCCAGTCTGTGTGTATATATAGTATCAAAGAAGTTGAAATAGTTTCTTCCCTATCCTTGTTCATTTGATTCAAGTATGTATCATATTTCTGAACTAAGTCTATCTTCTATGTTGCTGTGGAGTTATATATATTATGTCCCTCATATACTTTTTCAAGTCAGTAACTGTATTTCTGTACAGGAATTTTTAATTCAAAGTAGACTTTAAATAGGCTTACAATAAAAATACACAGTCAAAGCAATTTAAAATGAATATGAACTTTACAAAAACTAAAATTGGCCATCATCATTGTATTTATACTAGATGTATCACTACCCAAAGTTTGGGTCAAATTAAAAGTATTTTATGATAAAAGCCCTTAGTGGAGAGAAAGGAATCAAGAAAAAAAAATACTCTAATCACAGGTAATATGTTTCCTAACTGTGAGCTAGTTAGGGAGACTGGGGACCAGAAACACATTCTAAGATATAAAATGGCACAAATTTATATGATCCTATCTTTTTACAAGTAAGCATACTATTTCATCTTCATCAATGACTATAAATGAATTTTAATATAAAGGAAGGAAACCAATTTTCCTGCCCTGCTTTCCCTACACACCCACTCAAGCTATGGCATGCTTCTTTGATTCAGAATTGAAGTTCATTAATTCTGTTCAGTTCTTGAATGTCTTTCCAACTGAATTTGCAAGTGGCAAAGGCTATGAAAGGTGTGAGCCCTGCATCTTATACATAGTAAGAGAAATCACTGTTCCCAGAAACGCCCTGACAGCTGTCCACACCAGAGTTCTGGACGGCAGCATGCTCTTTGGGCTGGCAGGACAATAACAGTTGTCATGGTGTGACAATAGCCAGTTCCTTTACCGCTGGCTAATCTCCACAACTGACATCATTGGTTGGTAGATAATTGCTTTAAGTGGACAGTTTCTTCCTGAGATAACTTCAATAAAATTAGTATTTAACATCATACTTAATTACAGGAAAATCCAAGGAAGGTGAACAAGAAAAGGGAGGGGAAGAGAGCCTGGTAAGCCTGTTTTCACTGCTTGTTTATGGGGAAGAAGGTAAAGGGTGAAGTGTTTTTCCTTTTCTATTGAATGCACTTGAACTTGCTAACCAGTCTCACAGCCAGTTGGAAAAGGATCCCAGATAAACTACCTGCTCCCTCTGCATCATCTTTCACAGGGGTGCTGTGCCTTGCTGGATGCTCTGGAAGAACAGGACCTAGGTCATGCTCACCTCGTATTCCTCCTTGAAGCCATAGCCCTCGGCACACTTCATCTGGGTGATGTGTTGAAGGAGGTCTGCCACCCGGATGGCAGGGTGAAGCTGCCCCGTCTGGTAGGGCACATCAGCTGTCTCACGCTTCTTGTAAGTGTGTGACTGCACCAGGCTGCTGGTATCGCTGGCCATCGTGTGGGTTTCATCTAGGAAAAGCAGGTCAGGGAGAAATGAGGGCAAACAAGCAGGCTAAGTCAGGATCACTGAGAATGCTACGAAGCTGGCTGCTGACATCCCCTCAACCTATGGCTGCAATAATCCCTAGGATGGCTCAGCCATAAAAGAAAAGTTAAATGTTAAGAAATTTAAATGGTGTTGGCAATACTAATAGGAATGAGGCAGAAGTCTTTGCTTTTACAAAGCAGTCCAAACGATATATTGCATCTACACGGCTCATAATAAGAGACTTTTTGGCCTTTTGGTGCTAAAGTGTACGGAAGTTTGGATCTGAAACTTCAGCAAGACCTGGTACAAAACCAGTCTTGTAGTTTTTTCAAACATTAGTCACCTAGTTTGAATGATGAAGTAAATAAACTCTGTACAAATGTTCTATGAGCAAAATAAAAGTGCACAAAATGGTTTGGCTTGGAAAGCTAGCAATGGGAATGGGGAGCTTAATGCATAAAATCATGGAAGAGTGAAAAAAAGAAAAAGGGAACCTGATTTGGGTATAACATTTAGATGAGTCACTTTGCATGCTCCAGTATCAGAAAGCTTGACAAAATACTGTGGTCCAACACATCACACATGGAATGTTCTACAATAGCACACATGCAGGCCAGTGCAGGGTAGCACAGCTGGCTTGATCAGATCTACAGTAAGACACACACTCCCACTCCCTCCGCAACTTTTCCATGGGACAAATGGGGGAACTTACCATTGATTGGCACTTTTAAGAAGATACATATCAGGAGAAAAAAGGAGGAGAAAAAGGAAACAGGGCATAAGCGATAGTACTGTGTGAATAATTACCGGTAGTTTTAATTTTGTGCTTTAATTTTCCAGTTAGGTTTTCTATTCAGAGGTGGTCAGAGGGCAAAGCCTCAGTTCTCCCACCATGTTAGGATGGAGGTGTTTAATTTAAGCACTCAATAACAGAAAGGAGGTTAAAATTAGTATCATAATTGCTTTCCATCCCCCATAAACCAAGTAATGACTTGTTAAGGTTTATTTGGATTCAACACATTTTCTCACTTAAATTTTTTGAGCAAGTCAACCAAATTGTACCACAAAATTAATGTCAAAATTTGGTTAAATAAGCCTAAAGAGGCTCTGTTTTAATGGACAACTACTAGTAAATTAGATTAATGAACTGTAGAAATGGTGGCGATTAAAAAATGTCTGAGGCAGGAAAGTACTGCTTGATTAAGAATTTCATATTCCACAGGTTAACTCATTATGATGCTGAATCCCTTTAGCTGTTATATGATTGAAGATGGTTCTTATCAATGTATTATGCTATGGTCATGTACAAAAATAACATTACATCAAACTTACATCAGGTATAAAGCAATAAAACATATATAAGAGAAGTTATGTTCAATGTTTGAAAATTACCAGATTATTTATCAATAGGGAATTCAGCTAAGTCATTTTTAATTTATTTTCATTTTTTGAATGGAGAAGTTGGGCTCCAATGGAAATGTAGCCCTTGGGCACTTGGGGAGCTCAACCTGTGCTGAAACCTCACTTGTATCTGCATTGCAAAGCACCTGGGTATGCATGGCATGGAAGTGGCACACAAGTGTGTAGCTATGTTGCTTTTGCTGAAATGGCACCTGGATCACTACAAGGTGGCTAAAGACACAAAGACAAAATAAAAAAGGGTGGTACATTGATTTTATGATTTTTTTCATTTAGATTTGCTTTCAAATTTAGCAATGCATTTATTCCCAGTTTAACAGTCACAAATACACCTGGAAATTTCCACATGGGATTTGCTTATTGGCAACTGCCAAACTGTATCAACTGGGATACAGGATGCCTGCTGAAGTACTGAATCCATTGAGCTTTTATTTTCTCCAGCAGGAAGTTCTGTATGTTATACTAAAATAAATGGAACATTAATTAGTTTCCCCTCTGTGCCACTCTTGTTCTCTTAGTTTTGTACCTTATGGGATGAACATAATTAATTCATCCTTCACTGTAGGTTCAACTTCTAAACTTCACCTAAATGACTCAGGCCTTTCAAGTGGATGTTCCAGCAACCTAGCAATGCTCTGACCCAAGGCCCAGGTATTCTTGAAGTTCAGAATCCCCAGAGCTACAAGCACTATCACCACTGTATATAATCGTCCTGTGCTAGATGATGACACCTTGGCCTCATTACTAGTGTAGAACAAGTTTTAAAGCATTTAAACACCACCGCAACCCCTTCTTGGAAAAGAACACTATCATTGTGAATGTACAGATTGAAGATGAAAGAGAAGTTTTCCTGTGATGAATTTGATGGGAAACCAGGCCATCTCTCCAATTAGAAATTATTTACTCCACTAAAATGAATGACTAGTCAGTTTCCTCTTTTAAATAATTTATTATTACTGATAAAAGTATCAATTGTCACTAATTTCCTTTGTTAAAAATTGCCACAATAATCTTTTAAATAAAAAATAATGCCTTATAGGAAAAAACTGAAATAAAACTTCTCATTAAGAGTTCTGAAGGCTAAGAACTGAAAAGTAATTCTACCTGCATTCTTGAATAAATTATCTTGAAGATTTAGGAAATCAGATGAAAAATAACAATCTGAAATGAATACTACATTTTTGAGATGGGGAAGGTTCTATCATCTGTTAATCTATCTATCTATATATATTTATTTGCAAACAAATGAGGTAGAGACATAATTTAACTCTGCATTAGGGTTCCAAGTGATAACCTCACCAATTCTTTTAAACAATATATAGATTCACAACTGCATCAGGTAAACAAGACTAATGAATATGGTTCCCAAATATTGTCATTTGTGACTCTGGTACCTCCATGAGCTGTACTGTGGACATTTATTTGTTGATGTAGCTGACTTATTTTTCAGGATGTGCATCTTTTTGTGTGACTTGAATTGTCTTGGGAAAGAAGCCTAACCAACTTTAAAAGATGTCATTAGTGTTCATAACAACAAAGCAGTGACTTTAGAAAAATGATATTTGTTTAATAAGCTTATCTTAATCCTGCTGTGAAATCTGAACACTTTCTTCCTTCTGACAATGACTGTCTCAGCCCTCCCCACTCAAAGCTCCCCCAGGGTCAGAACATCTACTGGAGGAACTTGGGAATGAATGCCACTGCACACAAAGAAATCACAAATCTTCGCCTATCCAATGATTTTGCAAATGTCATTTGCATGTAGATTACATTGTTCTGGGTGCCAAAGATTAGTTGGTGCCTCTCACTTGTGAAAAGAATAAAAATGAAGCCTTTTTCTCCTTACACTTGGTATTAAAATGTATATGTGGGGGAGGAGGGGTTGTGGGCATTATCAACTCTCAAATGATACAAAACTAAAAAATTCTGTTTTATTCTTACATATGCCTTAGTTCACTTTTTCCCCAGGCAACAAACTTTCTTAAGCCCAGAGAATACCATAAGGAAAATAAAATTACCCTCTATCCAGAAATCATAAAAACTTAGAGTAAAGAGAAGCACAGGGGGGAAAATTATGTTGCAAAGATATAAAGAGAATTAGGAAGAGAAAGTTGGACAACTGAGAATGGAACTCTTGCTACAATGAATTGTTATATACCTGGAAGCCGTTTTTGTTGTGCTCCTTTCCGGTAAGGTTAGTAGTAGAAAGAGAACACAGCCGGGACACACTCGGGTTATTTATGCGTCTCAAAGGCAACAGCAGCCCATGCGTGTTTGGTTATCACAGCCAGGGAATGCCATTTCTCCTCACCCTTCTTACACTGCACAAACAGGACTTTTTTTCTGTAACCCCCTGCTGGGAATATTTCATACTTTAAATGCATTCTGCCCCACTGGGCTAACATTTGAGTTCATTTTTAGTGACATCTGACACATAATAAACCACTTGATTATAAAGTGCCATCCTGTCATTTCCAAGTTCAGAACATTAGCTCCTTTGAAATTCTGCTGTGTGACAGACACTTTGGGATGCTGGGGGTGCCCTGGGCAGATGGGTAGGGGACCCAGAATCTACTGTGATCATTGTTCTGCATACCACTGGGCATAATTAGAAAAATGCTATTTTTTGCAATTGACATTTTTAGTGCTGAGTGATAACTGAAAATAATGAGGAGCTATTTTCACTTTTATGATGACTATTGCATTGGACAGGATTGAGCTCTTGGAAGTACACAGCTGAGTGATGACACATTGTTTTTTCCCCTAGGATCACAACTAAAGTTAAATTCTGAACACAGAAAGGGAACTGGGACTGTTCATTTAAACCTTTTGAAATCATCCCCAACACACATGCAGCAAACCCTCCTCATCAATGCAGACTGATTAGACCAAGTCTTTTTATCATCTAACCCACCCCCACCCCATCCTATATCCTTCTTCTAATCACTGCAGCAAACAGAATTAAAACTTCAGTCTCCTCCAGAGTGGCCACTAACTTTCTCAATTACTCCTGCAATATACTGTGGTAAAGGGAAATAGTCTCACCTAAAATTGCAGTTGGCACAAATGGGTCTGTCATACATCGTAAGCAGGTCAATGCAGAGAAAGTAAAAAGAGAAAGAACAGTAAATGATTGATGAAAGGTCCCCCATCTTCCCCCATGAAAGCCACAGAAAGCCTTGGGTACAGCACATCCAACAGAGTGAGCTCCTACAGCACCGCATGGCGCATGGCACTGTGGGAGGCTGATGGGTTCTGGCTGCCAAGGGGCCATGAAGAGATGAGAGGATGGAAGGATCTGTTACCTGGGTAGTAGGAAGTAGGCACCGATGTGCTCAGTGTGTTTGTTTTCATTGTAAAGGATGATGGTGATGACACAGCTGTTGATAAAGGAAAAACCAAAAACAAAAATAAAAAGGTTGGTCAGAAGCTGTAGAGTCCTGAGACTTCACCTGAAATCACCTTGTTCTGAAATCACCTTTGTCTGAAATCACCTTGGTCTGAAATCACCTTGGTCACTCCAAGCAAGTGACAGGAAGAAACCTCCCAGATTCACTGAGGGCCACATGGCAAATGCCATCATGCCCAGGTGTCTCTGGGTAGTTACTTGTCCTCTTAGAGAACAAACAGTGCATCGTCACTTAAAGACATTCTTACCCAACAGCCCAGTAGATAAATGCAACACACCTCTATCTAACTTCTACCTTTTCTTGCAGTAAGTCTGCCATTATATGATGCTGACATTCAAGGTTTCTGAAGAATACTGGGGATGCCAGTGTTTTGCAGGTTGCAAATTCCTGTCCTTCCTCACATTTCGGAAATGGAGAGAACTTTCCATACTGATATGATTTGACTTATGAAAAATAAAGCTGATATTTAAGGTGAAAGCTGCATGTCTCTTATTAAATCCTTATAAAAATGTTTATATTCCTTCAAAATATTCCTCTAAAACATTCAATGCTATCACACTTTCTCCTTATGTTTTTAAAAGAGAAGGTCAATCCAATATGATTTATCCAATTCCAGTAAAAATGTCCAATTCCTAATTTTTAAGGTAGTATTCAATTGTCTTCAATATCTTCACTGATTCATGATAACAGCACATAAATTTCATAAATGTCTAACAACTTAAATATGATAAGGTGGTTAAACATAAGTAACATGTATATATACTCCTCTGATGTACTCACATGATTTATTTGATGCCAAGTGCTGGATCAGAACACTGATACCCAATTACACCATTATATTTAAAGGAAGTGTCCCTGTGGACACTGTATAACTATTCTGATGACATGTTAACATATTTCAGCTCTCAGGAGCAGTTCTAGTGTGACAGTGCCTTTACCCGGGTTTATATTTTTAAAGGGCGAAATTAGTAAGTGATGGAACAAAGACCAGAATCCAGGCTGTCATTTATATGATATTTTTCCAAAGTACAGAATAATAATATATATAATGTATGTTTTACCTAGAAAAGATAATAACTGATGAAAACAAGAACCAAAATAACTGAGTACTTATATCAGGGTTAGTGAGAGTAATACCTCTTTAATATGAGCAGAGAATTTTACGTGGTTGGCAAAAATGTGCAAAGCATATATGAAAAAACTGTTTATTTTTGCCTTTTTGTTAAAACAAGAGAACATAAAATACATTTGTCTTTTATTACACAAGTTAAACCCATTTCCAAGTATGTTCTCCTTTTGTAGCATATGATATGCTGTATTATATAAGCACAACTCATACTTGCTTTGGGGGACAGATTATTCCATACTTTTTGTAAATGTGTTCATGCTTACTTTGAAATTCTCCAATCACATTTTTCTCACTGTCTCATTTCTAAAAGCAACTCAACTTAGCTTCTAGACTTTCTCCCAGCCTCAAAAGATATTGCACTTTGCAGATTTGTAATGGGGATGAGGTTGGCAGCCAGTGGTCTAATAAATGCTCTTCCTTAAAGTTCCTGCCCCGGTACTTTAGATCTAATTTTAAGGACATTAATAGATTATTATGAAAAAGTTTACCATCAGGGACGAGACCCACTGACTGCTAAAAGAGTGAGAGACAAACAGGAAGACTCCTGTGGCATTTCTTGGCTGGCTTTGAGGCATCAAACAATGCCAAACAGATCAACAGAGGCAGAGGGATGCCAGCTTCTACAGCCTTCTTTCCCTGATTTTTGGATTTCCACAGATCCACTGTCTTTTACAAAAGTACTTCCTGTCCAGAGATGAATATCTCTGTGGTTCCAACCTCAAATGCCTTGAAGCTACTAACATAGGTTCCTACTCTTGGGGCAAGTCATTTCAAGCAAATTTATTCATGAGGACTTTCACTATAAAATTAAAAGTTTGTAACCTTAGTGGGTTGGAAGTGAGACTATATATGGCATCTGCATGGTTCCTTTCTTCTTTCTCACTCTTTGTTTTGTGCATGTGTGTGTGGTGCTAGGGATGGAACCACAGACTCACATGTGCTACACAAATGTTCTAACAATGAACAACATTCCTAGCTTCTGTGTTCCACACCTCCGGATGCTCAAGAAATAGCTGCTGCTACAAAAATGTCAACCTGGTATGCTGCTCAAAGATTTTCTCTAACCCAAGCCCCCAACAAGGGCAATATAGGCCATATATATTATAGCCATTAAATGTATTATATATGTGCTTTTAAAAGAAAAATGTAACATCTGCTATAAAGGAGCAGAGAGAATCCAATGATAAAATGGGAAGCAGTTTGTGGTATAGTGAAAAACCACAGCTTCTATATCTATCAGCAAAATGACACTGAATGGCAAAGAAAGGCCACCAAAGATGCAAACCGAGCAGCACCTGCTCAATGTAAGACCAGGTGTGTGTGGAGAGTGCATAAATGTGGGAGGAAAATGTGGGATGACTGTAGCTACTATGTACATAAAAAGTAAGAGAATGAATTCTATGAATTCTCAAAGACTGTGGGAGCAATGTGAGGCTGGGAGCAGGCACAGGCATTGACCATGCTGTGATTGAGAGAGGAGTGGATGGAGAGCCACAGCACCTGAACAGGCTGCCCAGTGTGCACTCAGGACACCAGGACACCAGCTCGCACTGTCCATACTCTCCCAGACACTCTCTCTGCTCCTCTGCTCCACCAGCCTTTATGTGCATTACTTAGGTAACAGCAATGCTGCACACTCCATCTCCATGCTGATCAATGACCTGATTATGCAGCCGGGATCAGTAGCAGTCTGCAGGGATGGATTTCACACAACAGGATAAAGAAACCCTTGAACTTAATCTTGATGAACTTGTGCTGTGGCCTATAAAACCAGCCATGGCCTTGTGATTTACCTGTGGTATCTGAGATCATAAGGGGACAAAACAACTGTTCCTTTTTTATATCATATAATCAATCTAATTGTTAGTTTCCTGAAATAATGCCGTGTACCTGGATCACAGGTGGAAGCAAGGGAAGGTATTAGCCCAGCTCAGTTTACCCACCTGGTGTGAGGTTTAAGACTTGTGCAGTTGAAATGCGGTTTAATTTATTAATTACCACTCATAGCCCTGTAATGAAGGCAGAACCTGTCAGCTAAACAAATAAACAATTAACTTGTTACTGCCATTTAGCAAACTGTTTTACAACAGGCTTCCCTTGTGCAGTTCCACACCTGGCTTGCTTACAAATGGGACCTAAACAAAGAAAAGCATGATGAGAAACAGGTGCCTCCTCCTCAACCGGAGGAAGCCTTCCTGTCACTGCTCTGGAACAATTTATGACAGTGGTTTCCTGTGGTCTCTGACCTGGTCCTATCACCCTTAGAAAATTTTTGTTAGGCAAACCATGAGATGCCGTGTTTCCAGACCAGGTAAAGTGAGTGGAGAAAGCAATACGGCATAACAATTCTTTTAGGTTAAAAGAAAAGTTTTTTTTTTGTTTGTTTGTTTTTTAATCCCTCAATGCTACCTAGAATCTCAGAAAGCCATTGGGTGCACTTACATCTCCCATTTAGATTGTGTGTGTCCATGAAGGAGAAGGCTTCATCGCAGCTTGTGCCTTGCTCTGCATAACTCTTGTCCATCGAGTTCACCATCACAGTCATCTCCTGCCGGGTGCTGCTCATAGTCTCCTTCCGCTTCTTGGCTAGTTTCCTTAAGGACAAAGAATTCAATTATGTAGACATGCATGTGAATGGAAACTGGAGATCTGGTGGCACATTGAACAATGTTCAGGAATAACCTCTACTGAAACAATTTTACACATTCATGATTCATTGATTTATGTGCCTTGTGTCAGTACTCTGCCAGGCTGCACATATACAAATGAAAAACATGCACTGCCTGTCCTCAAAAAATGAAAAAGAAAAAATCCAACTTAAAACATTGTGCTTTTCCTACTATAAACTAAATTAAAATGACCAATAATACTTGTACTATGGGGTCATCATTGTTTATTGATATTCTCTTAGAGATATTAACTTATTACTGAATTATTATTGATATTGCCATATACAGTTTTGAAGAGAAGATTCTAATAAATATTTGCAGACAGATTTGAAATACAGGTACCCTTGGCTTATGTTGGGGTTACATCCCAGTAAACTAAAGAGGTTATATGTTCAAAATGCACTGACTACACTCAACTAATGAACATCACAGCAGGAACATTTAGCATGGTTAATCATGTTGCTCCCTCTGTCAGTGGAAGAACATGCAAAAAAGCCCAGGACAGTATTCCCTGCATCCTGCTCACTGACCAGCTGAATCTCATAATCTAAAATTATAGCTACCTATATAAAAGCCACAAAAATCTAAGGAAAACTTAACATAAATAAACAGATAAACCCATTTTTTACAGGTCTCACTACTACCAGAGGTTTTTTTTTTTTTTTATGTACCCAAGACAGACAAGAATGGAATTCAAGTTGCTAGAGGAGGAGGGATAAAGTGAGGTTTAAGAAGACCACAACTCCAACATAACAAAGTCCCCATATCTGAAAATCTTCAAATTCTGACGAAGATCCTAGCAGCATTTACAAAAAAAAAAAAAAAAAAAAAAAAAGCAATAGAAGCTATTTCCAGTAAATCATCTTGACACTGGTTGACCTAGACATAACAGAATTAAAAACAGGCCATGTAATCAAAATTGTACCCATATAAAGTGATTGCGAATGGAATGGAAGGAATCACAACATTAGACCATATGGATAATCTTTATTATCATTTCCAAATGATACATAATCCAAATGCTTTCTTGCCTGTAGTTATAATCATCTTTTAATTCCATACTTTGAAGGCAAAAGGCTTTCATTAATAAGTTGCCCTTTTAATTGCAAATAGGATGGGAAAAGAGATCATTTTTAAACAGATAAATGGAAGGCACCTATAATGTCTCTGACAGTAAATTGAAACATCGTATGTTCAAGGGTGATGTTATAAAGATTTTGAAAGGTCAGGAAGGGTGACTGGCACCCTTCTCTTGACACCTGCAGATCACCTTCCCCATGGAAGATAATCTTCTCCTCTTTCAGCCATGCTGGTGTGGAGTCAAGTCTGCGCCTGCCTGTTCTTGGAATTTTATTATTTGGGAATATTATTTGTTCTTATATGCAGCTCAAAGTTCTCATGCATAATTACAGATAGTTAAGGAAGGTTAAATTTAGAACTGAAGCTGGGTTATGACTGTGGATCAACTGGAGGTTCCTCCCACTCCCCCCTCCTCATTGAACCTTGTATTATTCTTTTAAGTTGAAAACCCTGAAACCTACTAGAAAAACTTTTGAGAACTTATCTTTGTAATCATATCTAAACATTCAGTAAATTTATTCCTGTTTTTAATTTCAAAAACTGGTTTATCTGAAATATTTAATCTGCAATCTCCAAACTTGTAGTCCATGAATCAGAAAGGGTATTAGTAATTAAAAAGAGAAGAAGAAAACAAAAGGAAAAAAATGGTTTGTATCAACATCTATAAATAGATTATAAAACCACTTGAGAAAGGACTTGCAGCTTACAGTCTGGCACAAAGAGAGCTTGGAAGTCATCACCCCATTCTAACAAGTAAAAGCTGGACAAATTAAAAATCAGCAACTCTTCTTACATCTGTCAGAGACTTGAGGTCACAGAGCAACAACTGCCTCCCAAATTGGAAAATCCAAAGTAAATACAATGACAACTGATGGAAGTAAAAGTCCATGAAGAAAAGCAAGAACCACTACAGGGTCAGGATGACCTAAACCATCATCGACAAAGTGCTGGAGGTGCTCTGTGGCCCAGGCTGAGTGAGAAATGCCAGGGACAGGAGGGGAGGGTGGGGGGAGGATGACTAAACTTAGGGGTCTCCACACTTTTGAGAGTTAAACCTCCATGAGCTTTCACCATGTTCTCACAGTGATGATCAGAAGCAAATCCCCTCATGCTTTTAGCAGGATGAAATGGAAAGTGGCCATTTTGAAATATGCCAGAGCATTGGTATATGGTTTGGATATGAGCTGTCCTCCCAAAGATCCTATTAATTAAACAGATGAAATGATTTAGTTTATGAGAACTGTAACCTAACCAGTCCATCCTAATTTGAATGGACTAATTGCATGGCAACTATAGGCAGGTGGTGCATGGATGGAGGAGGTGAGTTTTTTGGGGTGTTCCGTGGAAAGGCTCATCTTCCCTACAGCACCTCACTCTGCTTCCAGGCCACCATGAGGTGAGCAATGCTCCTCCACTACACACTTCCACCATGATGTTCTGCCTCACCTTGAGACAAAAACAATGGAGTCAGCTGATCATTAACTAAATCTCTGAAATCATAAGCGCAAAATGAATTTTTGCTCCATTAAGTTGTTCTTGTCAGGTATTTTGGTCACAGTGACAAAAAGCTGACTAAGCTTTTACACAAGGCTTTCCCTTAAGGAAAATATTTTACCAGAGCTACCCTGCTGAAATTTTATTAGTACCTAACTAATAAGGAGGAAGGGAAATACCAAACTCCACATCATGTTAACTATTGTGTCCCATCTAAGGGTGAAGGTGGGGAGACCTGAGAAAATCTGTGAGTTTATCGTCCAACAGCATGCTCACTAAAAGTCTGAGAAAAAAATCAGCACTTTAGAACACCTCCCCTGTCCCCTTGTTATATTTAAAGGTCTACTTACTGAGGTACTTTTTATCCGATATATCATGTTTATTTATCAAGGAAGAACTACAACGTATACTAAAAGACAAAATTAGAGTTTGAAGACTCAGAGCAAACATCACAACCAGACTATGATATGGTAGAGATTTTGAGAATTTAAAATAACCATAATATGTTAATGTTAACAACCTTAATATGTTAAGGGCTCTAATAGGTTAAGTAGACAGCATGCAAGAACAGATTGGGCAACATAAGCAAAGAGATGGAAATTTTAAGAAAGAACAGAGAAGAAATGCTAGCGATAAAAAGCATTGTAGCTGGGCACAGTGGCGCATGCCCATAATCCCAGTGACTCAGGCTGAGGCAGGAGGATCCTGAGTTCAAAGCCAGCCTTAGTAAAATAGATGTGCTAAGCAACTCAGTGAGACCCTGTCTCTCTCTAAAAAAAAAAAAAAAAAAAAAAAAATCACAAAATAGGTTAGGAATGAGGCTCAGTGGTCAAGTGCTCAGGAGATTAATCTCCAGTACTCCCCCCAAATAAACAAACAAACAAAATAACTCTGTAATGGCAATGCAAAATGCCTTTAATATGCTTATTAGTTGATTTGGTACTGCTGATAATGAATTTCTGAGCTTGAGGACATGACAATAGGAACTTCCAAAACTGAAAAGCAAAGGAAAATGACTGAAAAAACCAACCAACCAATAAAAAAAAAATTACAAAACTGTGTGACAACTATAAAGGTGTAACATATATGTATACTGGAGTGCCAGAAGGAGAATAATGGAACAGAAGAAACATGTGAAGAATTGATGACTATTTCATAAAATTCATGTCAGATGCTCAGAGAACACCAAATAAGATAAAAGCCAAAAAATATCTACACCTTGGCATATCACATCAAACTGCAGAAAGTCAAAGATGAAAAAAAAAAATTCCTGACAGAACCAGATGGACAAAACCCCTTCTTATAGGGAAAAAGTTAAAAGTTACATTGAACTTTTCAGAAATCACACCAGCAAGAAGAGAGTGAGTGAAATATTCAGTGTTTTTTTTTTTTAAAGCCATCAACCCAGAACGTAATAATGTAATATTCTTTTTTTTTTTTTTTTTTTTTGGTACGAGGGTTTGAACCCAAGGGTGCTTAATCACTGAGCCACATTACTAGCTTTTTATTTTATTTTATTTTTTGAGACAGGGCCTCACTAAATTGCTCATAGCCTCACTAAGTCGCTGAGGTAAACTTAGAACCTGCAATCCTCCTGCCTCAGCTTCCTGAGCTGCTGGGATTACAGGTATGTGCCACCACACCTGGCTAGAATATTTGTATCCTATGAAATTGTCCTTCAAAAGTGAAGAAATGGATTCTTTCAGACAAATAAAAATTGAGGAAATTTGTTGGTAGTTGTCTGCCAATCACCTATCACGCCTGGAACAGGAGAAATTATGACAAAATACACACCTATGAGCAAAATGAGAGCCAGTGGGTGAAACTTTATGAACTCAAGGACCACAACAGACACATCACAGGAACTGACTGAGCTCATAAGTACAACTGCATAGTCACAGGGCAGACCACACTGTCTGCCTATAGCCAGAATGATGTTGTCTGGAAGCCAATTGTGGTGATCCTCAAGATTACTTGCAGAGCCACTTTTGTGAAATGGTCTTCTCCAGAGAACAAATTTGCTAGGGCTAGCAGAGCAGTGACTCATTTTTGTTTGTTACTTTGAATCTGAAAATGACTAGTGGGTAAACAAGCATATTTAAAAGCAGATATAATACATGATCCTCAAGTGGGATTGGCATCTCACTAAGGTTTTGTTGGCAGCAGGATTCTGCAACTTCAAAAGCAGTGCTTTATGCTTACAATAAAGAAGTGGATGAAAAGTGGCCTTTTGGTTAGCTATGTCAGATTCTGGTGGCAGAGGCACGAGTAACTGAGCCTACTAGGTCATCTGCTCTGCCAGTAAGAGTTGCCTGGCCTGGGTCAGTTATGAAAGCACCGGTTCCATTTCTGATGCCTCAAAAAGTACATGTCTAAGTTCTGAAATCTAAGCTCAGCCACTCCTGAATGTATTATTTATTTCAAAGAATAGTGTTGTAGTTGTTGGTCATGACAGCTGCCAAACACCCTTTAACTACAATTGACTGTGGCATCCAGCACAATATGTCTGCAATTGGAATTCTTCTGCAACACAGATCAAGGACCTTAATACAACTTTGGAGATGCTGCCCTAGAATAGCACCTCTTACGTGTCTACTTCTAAGTAGAACAAGCAAGACTATTGAAAATTTGCATTATTGGCATCAATGCAGCCATGTCTTTATATCCCAAATGACAAACTAGTATTTGCTGCTTTTTGTCTCTGCTGTTTGCTGCTCTGCCATTTCATGATGTTGAGGCCAGTCCCAAGGAAACACTGAAAACAACATCATGCAAATATTGTGTTTTGTTTTAATATAAATTTGTGACAGTGTTGGTTTTACAGTAGCATTTCTTTTTTGTAGTTCACTCTAGTCTTGACCAAAGTATCTCTTTGAATAGTTTATTATGAAAAATTGCCACACTAAATTGAAGGAAATGCTAAAGGATGTATTTTCATTGTTCACTATAAAATTAAATAAAAATCCTGAATATAAAAAATATAGAAGTTCTCAGGAAGAAAGAAAATGATATAAAACAGAAACCTGGATGTACATAAGGAAAGGAAGAGTTTTAGAAAAGGAATAAGTAAAGATATATATCTAGTTGATGTAGCAGATACAAATTTACTCAAAATAATAATAGCAACAAAGTATTTGATGACTTTGGATTTTTAATAAGTAAAATAAAATCAGCAATGATGTAAGGAACAGAAGAGAGGAAAAAAGAATACTTTGCTATTAAAATAACATGCACTAACTGTGAAATAGTATACTGTTATTTGAAGTGAGGTTTGCATTAATTGTAAATGACAACTGCAAACTCCAGGGCAACCAATGAAAAGTTAAAAGAGAAAAAAAAGCTAAGAATGTAGAGAAAGTGGAATAGGATTTAATGTTCAATTAAGCTACAGAAGACAGAAAAAGAGTGGCAGACTAAAATAGGAAGAAAGAACAGGGCAACAAAGAGAACATGGTCAACAAACAATAACCTGCCCCCCAAAACATGTTAGGTTATTAACAGATCAATAAATATCAACACTCTGCACATATCAAGTAGAGAACAGAGACTGCCAGAGTAGATCAGAAAACAAGCTCCAACTATATATTATCTATAAGAAACTTACCATAATTATAAAGACACGTATAGATTAAAAAAACAAAAGGGTGGGGGCTGGGATTTTGGCTCAGTGGTAAGAACACATGCCTAGCATGTGTGAAGCAATGGGTTTGATCCTCAGTACCACATAAAAATAAATAAATAAAATAAAATCCATCAACAACTAAAAAAATGCAAAAAAGATGGGGAATGTATCATTATGTAAATAATAATCAAGAGAAAATTAGAAAAAGCTACATTAAAATTAGCAAAAAACTTCAGAGCAAGGAAAATTATCAGGGATAAAGAGAGACATTTAATATGACAAAAGGATCAAGTCTCCAAGAATACTTAAAAATCCTTAGTGAGTATGAACCTCTAACAATGCATCAATATATATATAAGAAGAAAGTGACAGAAGTACAAGGAGATATAGATGAATCCACTATTATAGTTGGAAACTTTAACATCCCTCTGTCAGTAAAGGACAAATCCAGCAGGCAGAAAATCAGTAAGGACACAGCTGAACTAAAAGCACCATCAATCAATTGGATATAACTGACACCTTTAGATTATTTCATCCAACAACAGCAGAACACACATTATTCTCAAGCTCACAGGGAACATTCAGAAGAACAGAACACATTTTGTTCCATAAAACACACCTTAAAAATTTTAAAAGAATAGAAATCATGTAATGTATGCTCTCAGATAAAAATGGAATTAAACTAAAATTCAAAAAAGATCGCCAAAAATCTCAAAACATCTGAAGAAAAACAACAGATAGATCAAAGAACAAATCTCAAAAAAGTTTTAAATTTTTTAAACCAAATGAAAATAAAAATATAGCATCAAATTTTGTGGGGTGCATCAAAAGTAGTACTTAGAGTGAAATTTATAACATTGAATACATGTATTCATAAAGAAAAACATAAATTAAATAATCTAAGCTTTCAAATAAGAAAAGAAGAAAAAGAAAAGCTGAAGGAAGCACAAGAAAAGAAAAAAATAAAAATCAGTGTAAAAATCAATGAAATGGAAAAGAGGAAATCAATAGCAAAAAAAAAAAAAAAAAACACCAAAATGTGGTTCTTTGAAATGATCAATAAAATTAATAAGCTTCTAGGCAAGTGAAAAGTAGAGAATATACAAATTATGAAAATTGGAAATAAAAGAGGTTACATCATTACAGATCACACAGACATTAAAAGAATGATAAGAAATATTATGAACATTTCCATGCCTACTTGAGAACTTAGATGAAATGGGCTAAGAACTTGAGGGTCATAATATAAAAATACTCAAAACAAAAAGAAATATACAATCTTGACTAGATCTGTGTCTATTCAAGACACTGGATCAATAATTAATAATATTCCACCATGCATGGGGGTTGGAGGTACATGCCTGTAATACTGGCAGGTTGGGAGGCTGAGACAGGAGCACTGCAAGTTCAAGGCCAGCTTCACCAAATTAGTGAGGACCTAAGAAAACTAATGAAACCCTTCCTCAAAATAAAAAATAAATAAATAAAAAGGGCTGGAGTGTAGTTCTGTGGTAAATTACACCTGCATTAAATGCCTAGTACCCTCTCCCATTAATGATCTTCCAAATTAGATAGCTATAGGTTCAGATGGGTTTACTGCTGAATACTTCCAGATACTTAAGGAAGAAATTGTTCCAATTCTCCATAATCTCTCCCAGAAAATGGAAGTAGAAGGTATATTCTAACTTATTCTATGAGGTCAGAATTATCCTAATACCAAAATTATACATTATAAGAAAAGAAAATTGGAACCAATACCTGTCATACACATACAAGAAAAAAATCTTCAACAAAATATTAGTATATTGAATCCAAGGATTCTTTTTTTCAATTATACATTATGACCAAGTGGAATTTATTTCAGCTATTCAAGGTTGGTTCAACATTTGAAACTCAATGAATGTAACCCATTACATCAAATAGCTATGAAGGAAAAACTACATGATCATATTAATAAACACAGTAAAAGAACTTGTCAAAATCCAATATCCAGTTATTATAAAACCATTGTTTTATAATAACAATGGTTATTAGTCAGGAACCTAGACTAGAGAGAAACTTCTTCAATTCACAAAGAACATCTACTAAAATCCTGTAGTTGACACAATTGTGTTGAGAAACTAAAAGCTTTCTCAAAAAGATCAGAAGCAAGCAAGGACATCCCCTCTCTCTAATTCTATTCAATATTTATTGAAAGTTTTAGCTGATTCAATAAGAAAATGAAATAAAACATAATAGGAGGGAAGAAATAAAATTCTTTGTGTTTACCAGTAACAGGATTATTTATGTAGATAATGTAGTCAACCAAAATGCTCATCAAACTAATAAGCAAGGTCTTAGGATATGAGGTTAATAGACAAAAGTCAACCTATTTTCTGTATCCCAGTAATGAATAATTTTAAAAGTCAACACAAAAATCCCATTCACATTAGCACTCACAAAAGTGAAATTATTATTATAAATCTAACAAGTATGTACAATATTTAGAAGAAAACTACAAACCTCCAATGAAAGAAATCAAAGAATTAATAAATGGAAGAAGTGTTGTTAGGATATAGTTCTTCCCAAACAGATCTATTGATTCAATAGAATCTCAATTAAAATCTTAGCAATTTATTTTGTTGACAACAATAAATGGATTCTACGTAACTATAGAGAGGCCCAGAATAGCTAACACAATATTGAAGAACAACAAAGTCAGAGGATTAACAAACACTATCCAACTTCCAAACTTACTATAAACTATGGTAATAAAGACACTGTGGTATGAGCAAAATAATACATAAATTTTTTGGCAGAACAGAGAGAGCTCAGAGAATGAGAGACCTACATAAATATAGCCAACTCATCTCTGAGAAAGGAGCAAAGGTAATACAAACAGAGCAAAAACAATCTTTTCAAAAAATGGTGGTGTAACAACCAGCCAAAAACACATTTTTGGATAGAGACCTTACACTCTCTTACCAAAATTATCTCAAAATGGATCACAGAGCAGGTGGGTGGTTTGAGAGGCAGAGGCAGGAGGATTGAAAGTTCAAAGCCAGCCTCAGCAAAAAGTGAGGCACTAAGCAATCCAGTGAGACTCTGTCTCTAAATAAAATACAAAATAGAGTTGGGGATGTGGCTCAGTGGTTGAGTGCCCCGAGTTTAATCCCCAATAACAAAAAATAAAAAATAAAAACAAATGGATCACAGACCAAAAGGTAAAATATAAAACTACACAATTCAGAGCAGAGAACATAGGCGAAAATTAAGATGGCAATGGCTTTTTAGATAAAACATCAAAGGCATGATCTATGAAAGAAAGAACTGATGAGGTGGACTTCATTAAAATTAAAAACTACTTCTCTGTGAAAGACACTATCAAGGCAAGATAAGCAACATGCTGGGAGAAACTATTTGCAAAATACATATCTGATAAATAACTGGTATTCACAATATACAAAGAACTCTTAAAGCACAATAATAAGAATATAAATAACAGAATTTAAAAATTTGGTCAAAGTCCTTAACAGATACATCACCAAAGGAGGCATATGGATGGCAAATAAGCTCCACATTTTGTGCCACAAGAGAAATGCACATTAAAACAATGAGATACCACTACACATCTATCAGAATGGCCTAAAATCTGAACATTGACAACATTAAATCCTGGTAAGGATGTGAAGCAACAGGAAGTCTCATTGCTGGTGGAAATGCAAAATAACACTCACTTTGGAAGACAATTTGGCAGCTTCTTAAAAAACCAATGTATTCACTCCATAAGATCCAGCAATGTTTTAGTAAATACCAATCTTCTTGGTATCTATCTAAATGAACTAAAAACTTTAATCCACTCAAAAATCTACACACAGATGTTTATAGTAGCTTCATTCCTGCTTGCTAAAATCTAAACACAACAAGATATCCTTCAGTTGGAGAATGGATAAAAAAAAATGTGGACATCCAAACAATGGAATGTTATTCGACATTAAAAAATATTAATTAAATCTGGCTGTAGTTGGCACATGCCTGTAATCCCAGTGACTCAGGAGGTTGAGACAGGAGGATCCCAAGTTTAAGGCCAACCACATCAACTTAGTGGGGTCCAAAGGAACTTACTTATCAAGGCTATGTCTCAAATATATAATAAAGTAAAATGGACTGAAAATGTAGATCAGTAGTAAGGCACCCCTGGGTTCAAACTTCAGTACCCTAAAAAATGAATTATAAAGCCATGACTTGACATAGAAGAAACTTAAATGCATATTAATAAGTGAAAGAAGGCAATCTGGAGGCATGGAGGAAGGAAACAACTCCTCCTCCTATTTTCCTCTCTCCAGCAGAAGTGGGTGGCCATGTAGGAGGAGCAGGGTGAGAAGGCACATCTGCAACCAGTACCAGTGGATTCCAGGGGAGAGATATCAAGGGTCATCCTCAGTGTGGATGCTGCTTGCACACCTGGTTCACTGCCACTCAGGGTTGTAGGACACAGTTCACCCCAGAGCATGACTATTCCTGTCCCTGTAGACTCTGCTGCAAGGAGCTGTGCCTGAGCAATGGCTTTGTAGCACTGAACTGAAGTTCAAGTGTTACAAAGAAAAGGCATTTTCATTTAAAAACAACCTTTCACTTAAATATTATAAAGATAGCAAAACTTACAGATATGAAAATTACATACAGACAAAAGAATGAAAGACAAATGACTTTCTGGTCCTGACTTTTGTAATTAAGTGTGTGCTTAGACTTAATTAAGCTATGGGATAGGAGCTGGAACCAAAATGTATTTAATTTCTCTCACAGTAGGAATGAAATAGTTATTGGTTGAGTCAAACAATGCGTTCATTATATTCAGTTGCCAAGATTCAGCTGAATAAACCTAAATGATTAAGCGGCTGTCACCATAAAGATAGATCTGTGTGAATTACCGTATGCTTTTAAAAGTTAAAATTTTAAGGAAAAAAACACTTGGACCTCTAATTATTTCAATTTGAATGTGCACTACAACAACAGGTGATAAAAAGACAATTTGAAAATAATTAGCAAAAATTCACAGGATTTGGATAAGCCAGGCATTTTAAATTCATTAACTTTTTAATTCTTATTAACAGCCCAGTGAGGAAATTACTATTATTATCTCTCTCTTAGAAGGAAACTAATGCAATCACATTAAGTTGTCCTAGGTCCTCAGGCCTAAGAAGTAGACCTTAGTAGTTAAATAGTCGCTTAAGTCTGGACACTGTAAATAAAGCCTGGTTTACCTTGCTGGCTGGGAGTGCATAGTTGTTGACTAAAGCAGAAGTGTTCTTTCGCTACTGCTGTTTTATGTTGGGTGACCGGAGGTAATGATGCCATGGAGTGCCTCCTTGGCTGACAGGGTATCTCTAAAGGAACGTGCCCCAGGGTCTCCATGCAAAGAAACATGTGGATCTCTCTGTCCAGTGGTTGATAGTATCTCTGTTGGTGCATTCATGTGTATATGACCACGTGTATTTTATGCTGAAGAAACTCAAAATCATATTGTATGAACTCAATAAAAAAATCATCCTTCTTACACTTATAATTTGAAAATGAAATATTTGTAAAAGGCTGGAGTTCTTTTAAAACAAGTTGAAATTACATGGGTTGCAACCTATGATCACTCCCAAATCATGAAACAAATATGAGCCTCTGAAATGGCCATCATTATCATGAGCTACAATAAAAGGAGACCAATATTGCTATTTATTACAGTAAAATTCATGGAATCCTAAGTTAAATTGACATGTGAGAATAAAAAAAGTTTAATAACCTTAATATATTAAACAACTTTACTTTTTGAACCAAAATATTAAGAAGAAAGCCTATTATATTCTGGAAGGATCAGGATTCCCTAAAATTTTCTAATAGTAGTAGACTTTTTGATCAATTAAAAAGAAAAATTTCTTACCCTTAAATTCAATGGGATCTCTGATTACTAAGCATCTCTCATCTTAGGTTGGGAGATACTGTTTTGTTCTCAGTCAACAGGTATCTTACTAAGCCTGTAGGCACACATTAATAGCCAGCAGTGTAAAGACAGTGCTATTTAATTCTTTTGCTTAGTGTTCATCCCCTGTCCTAAAACAGTACCCGGCACCTGGTGAGTACTCACAAAATATTTGTTTGTTCTTATTATTGATTGAATAATTGGTCATAATATTTTTATTTTATAAAAAAATATGTGATGAATGGCATTGTGTGTGAGGAGAAGGCACGGCAGCAGTCAGATGGAGAGACAATGACTGATGCATAGTGGATGGCTCTGAGGGCTCCTGGTTTAGGACTTGGTGATGAGCATACCTGGCATAGACCCACACTCTACCAGTTTTCAAGCTGTTGAAAGAATGTAACTTAGGTAGTTGAAAACACAGAATCATGTCATGGGTATAGATATTTGAACTTTTCTAAGTGATTGCTATGGTTTGAATGTGTTTTCCAAAAGTTCATGTGTTAGAAGATGAGTCTCTGATTTCATGTTAATGGTACTTGGAGTGGGCCCTTGGCAGTTAAAAGGAGTAGACAAGGTCATGAGGGTGGGGTCCATGATGCCATTAGAGGTTTTATTAGAAAACAAAGAGATATCTAAGTAAGCTGGCTTGCTCTGCCTTATCTTGTGATGCCATCAGAATGTTATCATACACTTAGAAGTCACTTGACACATGTTACCACCTTGATATTGGACTGATGTGAGAAATAAATGTATTATCTTTATAAAATGCCTGGATTATTATGGTATTTTGTTATAGCAGCAGGAAATGTACCAGGAAAATGATGAAATAATGAAGATGAATTACTTACACACACACACACACACACACACACACACCTTTTATAACTTGAATATAACATTATTTATGTAAGAACTTTGGGTCAATCCCAAATTACATTTCATTATCATTTCCACCCCCTATCATGTTTCTGGGCATTTACCTCTTTCTCTCAGTTATCTTTCATACCCAGGAAAATTTCCTTGATGTCCACTATAGCCTCACCTACACCTGAGTCTATATCTGGCTCTGTACCAGGAGGCTGAGCTCCCATTCTATAACAGTTTGACTGGGTTTGAATCTAGGCTCTTCTGAACACATGCTGCAGTAGGACATATAAACACATACACAGTCTGCCCTCCAAGATCCACCTGCATATAGATCCCGCCTGACAAAAACACCTTCCATTTGGGAGTCCCTCATGGCTCCTGTGAGTATCAAAATGTAATTTCCCAAACCAACTGAAGCTTTTTAAACACTAAAAAACCCAGCCATAAAAATAATAGATGCAGTATCTGTCATCCTTAGTAATATTTTGTTTAGTTTTATTTCTCACATCAGGGCAATATGAATCCAGAGGGACTGGAATCAGTAATGGCACAAGAAATATGAAACTGGTATAATCCACAGTAGAGCAGAACTGAGAATACAGTGACATTAGTGATAGCAGTTCCCTGCTCACAGTCAGCTTATGCTGCTAAATTCCATGTGTGCACATTATCTTGAAATTTAATGGTTTCAAAAATGTCACTCTGCAGCAAGACTAAATTGGTATATGGTTGATCCTGTATCAGACTCTAAATACTAGTGAGAATAAGAGGGATTTTTAATGCATGTCACATTAGAATGGTACTCCCATTTCCCTCTTGATGATGTCTGTTAAGCTTACTAGAAAACCTAGGAATGCCTCTGCCTCATAAAATTGGCCAATAGGGATTCAGTAAAACTGCATACTCTGGACCCTAATTGAAGCACTGACATTATTATGAAATCCAGGCAAACCCTTGGATGTACAAGATTAAGTAAACAAGAATCTCATAAACATATAGGTTGAAACTGTTTTTAAGACTATATTCTGAATTAAAAACAAAACTCCTGGTTAATTTAGCAGAAGCAAATAGAATCTACTTCTTAAGGGGCCCTAATAACTGGCAGATATGCAAACTTTAGCCTTTTAGGAAGAAATGTCCTTTTGTGTTGGAGTCAGACCTCATTTGCTGGGCAGAATGACTCCTTGAAAACATTCACCTCCTAACCTTGGAACCTATGACTGTATGTTACATGGCAACATGGAATTAAGGGTGCAGTTAGAATGGAGGTTGTAATGAACTAAGCTTAAGATAGGAAGTCCATCCTAAATTATCTGGCTGATATGTCAGCATAACATTTTAAGAGGAAGAACAGCAGTAGGTCAGTGCAATGGGTGTGAAGCTCTCAGCCCACCCTTGCTGGCTCTGAAGATGTGGAAGGGGCCTCATGCTAAGGAATATAGGTGGTTCCTGGAAGTGGGAAAAGGCAAGGAATGGATTCTCTTCTGCAGCTTCCCAGAAAGGAATAGAGCCCTGCTGACACCTTGATTTTATTCCAGTGATAACTGTGTCAGAATTCTGACCTCCACAACTATAACTGTGTTATTTTCAGCATTATATTGCAGTAACTTGTTAAAGCAGCAATGGTATAACAGGGATATTCAAAATTTCAATACTGTATCATTTATGGGCATTCCATGATCAACTGGCATTTCTAAAATGCATATTTACATATCAACAGCTCTTCCCAACACAGACATACATTTTCTTGCTGACTTATCCTAAGTGAATGCTATTTTATAGTTTCCTATTTTATATTCATTTGTCTTTTGGATTGTGTTGTCTTATTGATATCAACATATTCTTTATATTTAGGCTATTAGTACTTTGGAATAGAGTATTAGAAATATTTCCTTCTAATATTTACTTGTTTTAAACTTTGTTGATAGTGTCTTTTTATATACAAATGTTTTTAATTTTGAAGTATACAAATTTATCAATTCTTTGTGTTTTAAGGCTTCCCTTCCTCAGAAGGCATGAAGATACTTTCTTAGATTTCAGTACATATAATAGCCTTTCTCTTCCTTGTAGACAGATAAAGAGGATAAGTTAGAAGTTGGCATCAGATGTTTAAGCAGACACTGCTGGGGTTAAAGATTGTAGAAGTGGCTGGTGTAGGTCTAAAAGCAATAGCCAACTGGGCTCAATGATCACCCCTTACAGTCAGACTGTGGTTTCTAAACATCATTTTTCCCTTCAAGAAACCAAGGATTCTTGAGAAAATAGCCAATTTCAAATATGGGCAGACAATGAACAAGATGAATTAAAAAGACATCCTGTAGCCTCAGAGCCTCTCAAAAATCCCATTATTCAAGGGCTGGTGCCATACATAGCTTAATGGTAGGGCACTTGCCTTGCACATGTGACATACTAAGTTCAATCCTCAGCACCACATAAAATAAATAACATATTTTTAAAATTCAGTCATTCAAAACACAGACAATAGTTTAAAGGGGCTCCGGTTGGCCGAAGAAGCAATACTCTAAATATCCAAACACTAATTACTGTTAAATATGAAAACATGTCCCATACACTTGAATCCCTGAGTTCATCATGACACTATTGGAAATCTTATAAAGTCCTATGGTACTGATTTATTATTAAACTGGTTTAATGTGGGGAAAGAATTTCAGAAATTTATCCTATATGAACTGCATTTGAGGGGGACTAGTTGAGTAGAGAATAGTACTTCATAAATGCAGAATGGATGATAGAATTAAGATGTCATCAGTTTGAAACCTTTAATAAAATAATGGATTTAGGTAATCATCGGCAGCAGCTTAAAAACCTATTAAGTGAAAGGCTGATTGGAACTTCATAATAGATGGACGAGGTTGGCAAAACCACAATCCACTAATCGATCTCGGCATTATGTGCTTCCTGATGCAAAGTAATAGGAAGTTCCAAAAACCACCTATGAAAGTTTCCATCCAAACACAAAACTGGAATCTGATTACGCCTATAGTTCTAGACCCAGTTCACTGGAAATACAGATAACAAAAGGATATGTTAAATGACATTATGAGAATATATCAACCAAGATTAGAATATGAAATTCTACAGCTTGAATGGTTTCTTCAACAAACAGGCCAAGGATGGGCCATACTATTCCACATTACAAACACGAAATCATACATAAAAGGTTAGGTGACTTGCCCTGAGTCACAAATACATCAGGCATGAATCCAGAGACAAAATGCAGTTTTCCACTATTTTCATTAATTTTTTTCTAGCACCTCAGACGTGACAAGCTCACAGTCAGAAACAACTTTTAAATGGGCAATCTGAATTTTCTGAGTTTCAGTGAAAATTCATAAAGAAATGAGTTGAGAGTCAACACCACAGGAAGTCACTGGCGAAAGGTTTGAAATACATAGCTCAAAAGGCAGCTGTAAGGCTGATTTTTAAATATATTAATATAAATTTCTTTTTAGTTGTTTCATCATGAATGAGGGTTCTCCTTTTCCCTTTTTCTTGTGGTCATGTGGTTTAAATGAGAGAGAAACACTGAGCTCACCCAGGTGATGGGTACGTGATTCTTAGGAGCAAAGGATACAGACACAAAAGACATTTCCTGTGATGTATGGCAGACTTTCAAATTATCTTTCTCTAACTCATTAGCATTTTATAAAAATTAGGTTTCATCATTTAAAAGCCATCTGCTTATCTGGGAGCTGTCTGGAAACAGTGCTGGCACCTTTCAGGGGATGTGTGTCCCCAGCAGGTACTGCACTTGCTTTTGGTTCTGATGCAAAGACAAAGCCACCCTGTCCCCAACCCAAGGAATTCAAACATAATGACCTCTTCTGTGTCATGTGATGGCGCTCTTCACTCACATCAGAGTTAAGAGAGAACAAATGCTAGGTAGAAAGAATCTGAAAGCTTTCCTTACATTTACTATATATACCAAGAGGAGATTTATGATTTTGCTAAAATGCGTGCCCTCCCCATGGTTAATGGCACGACAGCAGACAGACAGTGTTATTCAATATAAATCAGAATCTCTGAAGGGTATGGAAGTGTTGTTTTAGCAGTTTGAACAGGTAAGACTCCTGTGGGGACAGTACAGCAAAAATAAGCCCAAGTCATTTTTAGTCCGATTCATTTTTTTTTTCTATCATGGAACTTTGGAATGCGCTGATGGCTGGGCAAAGGGATGTTGTGCTGTGGAAGGGTCTGTCTGCCCAGCATGATGAAGAGAATGCTCAGCATTTCATTCTGCTTATGATGTCTGGAACAACAATGAGAGTTCTCTGAACAATACCTGAAATATGTGAGACTGATTTATACTAACAGAATGGAAAAACTTTTGATAAAATATCCAATTCTAGGCTATTGACTGGAGGCCTCCTTATATTTCATTTTGACAAGATAAAAGAACTAACTCTTAAAAGACTGTCATATGCTTTTATATTACATTCCTAATTAGCCAACTACTCTTTTAGAAAAACAAATAAGGTATGAACTGTCTAGAGTGAAACTCTGCGGTCATTTTGTGTCAGGCCTTGGCAGTGAAGCTGAGATGTTTGTATATATATATATATTCTTGAATAGGAAGTCAACTGAGCAGGAGAATAATATCACTAATATTTCATTTTCTCTTACATCCTCTGACCTCTCTTAGCACCTCCTTGTCCCCTCTCAGATGAAAACTTATTTCACTGAGCAAATAGGAGAGACCCTACCCCATAACTTGGCTAGTTCTGGCTTTCTGTATAAAAGGCACTGAAACTTTTTAAGACTTGGTTTCCTCATATGAATATTGTGAACAACATATAATCTACTTTGTGATTGTGAGGATTAGTGGGAAACAGGCAAAGGACAGATATTTGATAGGGGCTCAATTGGAAGAAACATGGTATAGCTTTCTAACAGCTTAATATCATTTGAAACAACACTGCTTTTTGTTATCCAGGAACCTGAATATCCACAAAACTGTCCTTTAATGTTTTCCAGTATGTATTCATCCAGATATTATAATTTTCCCTAAAAAAAACCCAGGAACCCAGCATTACACCAAGTGCTTGGGATACAGGGTGAGGATGCTCAAACCTTAGGACAGAGAGGGTGAGTGAAAATGACCACAGCAACAACCATAGCAACAAGAAAGCAGGCTATGCTACTGGTTGTGTAAAGTGCCAGGGAATAGACAAAAATGAGTAAATAAACTCTGGGCTATAATTGGGATAAACTTTTCCTCCATTCCTTGCCTACTCTTCCATGGCAAAGTCCTCCAATTGTAGTTTGCAAAATAAACACTTGGTAATGTCTGCAATTAGCTCAGTGGAGGAAAAGCAGAACAAGATTTCAAGTTTAAGATATGCCAAATGCCTTGTTTTGAAAGGGCAATCACTGGACTCTTATTTTACCTGCTTATTCTCACTTTACTCATTGAGATCTTACCTCCTGAGGGCTTCATCAAGTGGGCTGATGAAGAAATAAAATGCCCTCAATCTGATGGTTCTCGCTGATAATTATAAAAGAGATGCAGTATTTAATAACATCTATCAGCACAGAAATGCTTACATTTAGTCCAGCGAAACATTAGACAATGAAGAAATTAATGATATTGGAATAGGTAATTCAAGGGATGATCGAAGGAAAAACCCTAATTAAAGAGTGAATCAGCAATTACAGACACATCAAAACAGACATCTAACAGTTAGATCAAGACTTGGCTCTTTCTCTCAACGAAGACTTATTCAGAAGTAACTATAACTTTCTGAACTAAAAAGATCATAATGCTCATTTAGGAACCCCATATACTATATATGTTATTTTTTCTTGATTCTCTCTTGACAACTGATTCTAAATGAATAGGTCCACAAGGGGAATGTTCCAACCTGCCCATAGGAGGATCAAGCTTAATTTTCTTAGTCTTTCAAAACAGCAAAAGATAAATGATTCCCTTTGTGAGGGGTGTGTGTGTGTGTGTGTGTGTGTGTGTGTGTGTGTGTTGAAAAGCAAGAGTATCTAATAACTGCTCTGAGATACACAAAAGAATTCTGATGAGTGGCTGGCATTACGTCATGTCTGCATGTTGGTGTACAAGTTAAGGACATTAAATTCAGAAAAGACAGTAAAGTCTCTGAAATAATCATTCACACTTTCTGCATTTTTCTGCACTTATTTTTCATTCCCCCTATAATCTTTATGTCCTTTGAACCCCTTTAATTCTCACTATGTTTCTTTAATGATTTCATACTGAATGTTGCTGTTCTTCCTGATAATAATTAACTAGTCATACCACCTTACACTTACTTCCTCAGTGACTTCACAAGGTGAGCATTAGCAGATTAGAATTTTCATAAATACTGAGAATAAGAACAATCTTTCATGGAAGCAAGAGTAAATTCTACTTGCTGTCATGTTGTGTGAAACAACATCTCTCTAAGGGTCCTTCCATGCTGTCAAAGGGAGAAAACCCTGGCTATGGTCATTTAGGAAGAATTTTTAGTCTTGAGTCCAAAGAACCCAGAGTCACTACTCTTCCCAAGTACAGGTTCTGAAAAAGCCACAGCAACTGAAATTGAACTTATTCCTTGGAGACAGGCAGGTACTGTTCGTGCAAGAACCACTAGGAGCAATCTCAGGGGTATGTTACTCCTCATTCTTCTCCTTTAAACCTGAACAGCTCCTCAACCATCACCAAAGCTTCACACATAGACCCAGCAAAGTAGAAGACAGAGAAAAATGAGAACCAGAGTATTTTTCATCCACTAAGCACCACAACACCCCTTTCCTAAGACTCCCTATTTCCCCCACAAAAGTGCAAGAGTTAATCTGTTGCTTATTCAAAATGACCTGCAGAAGTTAATAGACGGTTATAAACTAATTGAGCGAGTCTGCGGCCTTGTCTCCTCATCCATCTTGCTTATTCAATTTAACTCTTCCATAAGGCACAGTATCCCTGCTGCTCAAAACAGTCACTTGCTGTAAGAAAGGCCCTGGAACAACAGGAAGCTAATAGTTTAACCGTTCCTCTAAATTTGTTTGACAAAACTGACATTTAGAGCATTATGTCACGTTGTCAGTAATCTGCAATTTACCCCTGGGCTTGCGGTGGATGCTCATTTTATTTACCTCTCATAGTTAAAAGCGTAATTAATATTCTGCTCTGTAACAAAGATTAGAGATTTGACAAACATTGTAATTTAAATTCTCCATTATAGCAAACATTAAAATCAAACATCTTCCACACGCCCCATTGCATAGAGGACACGTGTAGCTGTAATTTAACTTTTTAGTTTTTAATACCACAAACTAATTTCTGCTGTCAGTTTAATGAGGTGGAAAACACAAATCTTGCTGCTCTCTGTGTGGGCATGGGCTGAGAGCGCCGCCGAAGCGAAGACACAGAAGAGTACACCGATTTCTTTCAAAACAGATTTTGAGATGTAGCAAACAAACCATGTATGAATAATCCATTAAGTGCCATGTGATACTACAGATCCCTGAAACCTTTTAAAAGGTTACAAAAAAATAGGTACAAAAATAAAACATATCAGGAGAGAAACAAATCACTCTGGTATTTCCTGACATAAAGGTGTAGATATATAAGTGATGTATGGAAATATATGAATACTGATCACAAAGTGAAGCCACACTAGCATGTATTAAGACTCAGTAAAGAGCAAGGCTAGATAGTCTCAGGCAGACCTTTTCAGGGCACCACAGGTGGGACAAGGTGGTCAGCTTGCAGAAGGAGTTATCAAAGAAACTACCAGGACTCTAATTCATGTTAATTTTTTCCCCCGGGTTCATAAATTTTATGTGACTGAGTAAAATTATTGTTATGTAGAATACCTTTAGGCAACTCAAATGGCTCATTAAACAAGGAAGCTGGCTGGGAATTATCAGTAATGTAACAAATTTGTATACTATGAATTTGATGTCTTTGGAAAGAATGTAGGAGGAATATTTGTGTTTGAATCCCCTCTCCCAGTGGGGAAGAAGAAATGCCTGGATCTTAAGAGGCTCTGGTTCCTCCTCTTTCTCCTAATAAGGAAAAATGCACTGACTTGCTGACTTCTGCCCAAGACTTCATTAGTCACTGCCAACTTCAATCTGCTTCAGTTATTTTGCATTCAGATCCCAGGAGGAAGTGTACTCTGCAGCAATTTCAGCTAAACCAAAGATAAACTGATTCTATTTAGAAAACAACAAGCTGGCATATCCCAGCTTATATTTATGTCTCACAATGTGGAAGAAGGTATGTGTAAATATTATTAACCTTGCCATGGTTAAATGAAAGAGATATGTATTTTTAAGGCAGAAAGTTTAAACATGGACAAAGAGTCAAACATTATGTCATGTTGTTTCCAAAAGCAACACAGTTCTGGGGGGGAATATATCTGTTTCCTTTCATCCAGTGTGTGAGCAAGAACCCCCCTGAGAGATTCTCCAGAGGGGACAGTCTTCTATTCCCCAACATCTTATCTCTGCTCCACTGGAGGAGTCACTCTAGATGAGCATTAAAAGTATATCAGTTAACAGCATTTACTCTGCCAAAAAATCACCCATTTTTATGAAATGTCTAATATCCCATAAAATGCTAAGACACACACCCTGGAAATAACATGTCACATATGCCTTGGAGGTGGACTGTAAACCAGTTAAAAAAAAATGAAATCAAAACGTATCTGTTATTTTAAAAACCAAGAATTTCCAAATTATTCTGTGTGCATGTATAAATATATAACAAAGAATCCCACTAGTATTTATGACTAAAATGAACCAATAAAGAAATTTGAAAGAAAAACAACAAATTTTGGAAAAGAAGAACCATATAAGAGATTTGGGCTTTTAGTGAAAAACAACAACAAAAACAGTTGAAGAACCCCAGAAACACTTTGAACAATTGTCTTTCATGCTAGATATATGGGAAAATGACTCTCAATGGGCCAGGCTATAGGGAAAATGCATTCATAAGCATCTACATGAAATTTTGGGAATGGAAGATCTTGAAAAGTTTCTACCACATAAACAATGGTAAATGAAAAATATGACACATTATTTGTTACTACAATTTAAAATGTTTTAAAATATTATTTTAAATATTTCAAAAACTATTTAAAATACTATTTTAAGATATGCTATTGATGGGCTATTTATTTGGAGTTTCACACTTTCTAAGTTATGGAATGGAGATGAAACTATAAGAGGAACATGGATCTGATTGTCCTAAAATTTCACATTTATCATGGCCCCATAACGATTAAGGCTTGTCTTTTCAGGGTACCTTGGGGGTACCAATCCTCAGAAGGGGCATAATACTTACTAGATTTGGGGGTGCTGGGATGTTACCTAAAACTACCATCTATGGCAACAGTATCACTTTATTTATGCTTTTTTTTCTTCCTGCTGCCTGGATATTTAGCCAAAACAGACATAATGGCAGTGATTGTTAATTGAAGGTAAATAAACCTTTTGGAGCATTCAGATTCTTATAGGGAAATATAATTGCAATCAGTTCCCAAAGTAATTTTGATACCTCACCCCAAACAGTACACAGCCAGGCTTAATACCTGGAGTTACGGAGCAGAGCTTTCTGTATTGCCTGATGTGGGAGGAGACTTCTGGTTCCAGTACTCTTTCTTTCACCACATGGTACACTGAAGTCAGCCCTAAGGTTCTGATCTATGTTCCAAACAACCCTGAATTCCCTACTCTGTTCCATCTCCACCACCACTAAGACCCTGTTGCCCCCTCCCACCTGGTCCAATTGCAACAGCCTCACCACAGGAAGCTACCTACCTACCTCTTGGGGAAATAAAATATAAAGATTGCAGCAATTTGGTCAAGAAAGCAAAACTTATCTGTGAGCTTCAGAAATTACATTTGATGGGCTGCAGTTTACCTCAAGGACATAGTTACTCAGTCTTTACTTTCCAGATAAAGGATAGTGTTTGGGAAGAATGAACTTAGAAGATCCCATTATGATAATTTCCAACCATGGGACTTCTGCTGACTTCCTGATTGCACCAAGAGACTAACTGCTTCCAAGTAAGTCCCTTGGAAGAGCCCCAGCAACTAACCAGGTATAGTTACCATATGAACATGCCACAATCTAAAAACTGCTCAAAACAACTTGTGTAACCAACAGGGCTACCAAAAATTCAATTTACTTCATTCCACCCCTTGCTCCTGCTTTCCCCCTATAAACTCAAGTTCTCCTTCCCTCTTGACTGGACACTCATGTGGTTTCTAATGGAACCTGTCTCTCAATACACAAATCCATCTTATCCCAAAATGATAACGTCTTTACTTGTATTTTAACTTTACTTATAATTTTTTGGGATACACAGGCCACATATCCTGTCCACAAAAGTCAAGAGAATCTTTGAGGACTGTAAACCATTTTGGGTTGCTCTCCTGCTGCCAGAGCTTTACTTCTTAGAGTGAAACATAAATTCTTCGCTTATGAAGCCCTGTGATCTAACCCTTTGGGACCTATCCCTACTGCTTCTTTGCACACCTCCCATGCTCAAGATACACTGGCTTTTGTTTTTTCCTTAATCACAAGTTTATTCCATTCTTTGTATTTTTTTACTGTTCTCTGCAGCTTCATGAGCTGGTTCCTTCTCATCACTCAGATCTTGTTTAAACCCCAGTGTCTCCATGAAGTCTCCCCTGTTACCTGGCCAAAAGCAACCATCAACCATCCCTCTTTAAATTTCTGCATAGCACATGCTACTATTTTACCTTCCTTTTTATATTTATTTCTTTTAGGTTGTTTGCCCTCCCTAGGATGGAAGTCTACCCATCCTGTTCACTCACTATGATAACCCTAGCCCCTAGGACAGGTATGCATCAGTTGAATAAGTCAAGAATCAGATGTCACACTGACAACCTTCTTTCTCACTGTGATTTCTCTAATCTTTTCATCATATCAATGACAACTGTCATATAACAAATTCTTTTAAATAACTTCTGCAAACATGCCACTGTTGGAGAGGGCATCCCAAGAAAGCATCAGTTCTCTTTGTTGCTCCTAAATAAGCTTCTGCCTCAGGGAGGTGTGTTCAGTTCCCTTTTCCAATAAAAATCTTCTCTGGTTCATAGAACTTTGGGTATGTGGGATTTCTTTAGGGTCATAATTAGTTAGCATGGTATTGATTGTGTCCAGTGTCCCTTACTGATGTGGTTGTAGGCTTTCATAGCATTGTATTACAGACATCATAGATCCAGAGCACTTGCTCATATATTGATAATATTCTGAAGCTTGCTGAGCTGCATGACTCTGAGGTCTTATCATATTAAGCCATGACATGGTTGCTTAAAGCACTTAAGAAAAATCTGTGTATAAAAATTACCATGCTGAATACACTCAATATAGGTAACTTCTCTTATCCATAACAAACAAAAAAATTCTAAACCCCATGTTGAAATATTTATAATACACAGCCAAGAGGACAGGATGCCAAGTCATATGAAGCTCATCATACCATTCTTCATAGTGGTATATATTTGCCACAGACACAAATGAAACATGTTAGAGCATGAGTTTCATATTTTCAAGTTGGCCTGCTGAAATACTTGTGGACAAAATTGCATGAAATTCAGAGATGAGGGATTGACCTAAAAGTGACCAGGGAGATGTTCTAACAGAAGAAGGAAGTTTGAATAGAAGCAGGCAGAGGGGGAAGAAAAGCAATGTGCTTTTGTTCTATATTTAAAAATGTACACGTCAGTTAGCAAATTTTAATATGTGTTTTATAAAGATTTTTACATATATAAACATATAATTTGTTATATAATTTATGTGTGCATAATTATACACATGCATTGAAGAGTGACTAAGAAATATTAAATGGGTAAATAAAAATGGTAATTACTATAAATAATCCTAGATGGTGAAGGGGGTAGTTTCCAGGTCTGCTCACCAATGCACCAGTAGTTGACCACACCTTCACTGTCATCTTCAGATTTGCTTTCGCATGTGACATTCTCTCCTCCTATTTGCCCTTTCCTCATATTCTTATCTCCCCAATTTCTATTCATTTTTTTAAGACTTTCTCTCTGAAACTGTTCTGAATCCACCACCCCCGCTCCTGCCCCCAGGATAGGTGCTGCTTCAGCTCTGACTGCTTTGCTCATAAGGCTCTTTTCTGCACTATTCATAAATTGCTTGATATGATGATTTCTTTCCACTTCTCTTTTTAATCTTTGCCCATTCATTCAGAAATGGTCTTTATATCTGCCTGGTATTCACCTTTATTCTTGTTCAGCTCACATCCCAGGTTTCCTATGGGATGTGAATTTGGTAGCTTAGAGTATCAGATACATATTGTTTCCCAGATCTGGAGACTTAAAGTCTCAAATCCCAGTGTTGACAGAGCCACACTCCCTCTGAAGTCTGTAGAGGAAAGATCCTTCCTTGTCTCTTCCAGCTGTTGGTGGCCCAGATATTCCTTGTTGTAGTATCACTCTGATCTCTGTATCTACCTCACACTGCCACTCCTCTGTATGTCTTCACACCATCTTTACTATGTGTCTGAGCCCAATTTTTCCCTTTATATAGATTATTAATCCTACTGGATTAGAACCCACCCCAATAACCTCATTTTAACTTGATTTCTTCCATAAAGACCCTATTCTCAAATAAGGTCATATGCTAAGATAGTAGGGGTTAGGATTTTAACATCTTTTTTTGAAGGGCACAATTAAATCCATGACAGATGCCAGAGATTTCAAATTTATGACCCTCAAATTCCTCATTCTTAACTTCTTTTTTCTCTTTTCCAGATCTCATTCTTCTATAGGCTTCTCAGAAAATGGCCAATCTGTACTTGTAGTTCTTAAGACTGAAAAACTTGATATCTTTGATTCTTCGCCTTCAACATATAGCTGATCTCTGACCAGGTGTCACTCATGCTACCACTCTGGACCAACCGTCATTACTATCTCTTGCCTGTATTGCTGCAACTGTCTCCTTATTAGCCATCTTATAATCTACTCTTAACACAGCATCGATATTTAGTCTCTGAAAAGGAATTTGAGACAAGTGCAGGAAGTTCTTCTGCTCTAAAACAGACATGAGACGATGTCATTGTTTTTCTTAGAATCTTCCAGTGGGTGTCCACTTCACCCAGGAGAAAAGTTGGAGTCCTTACAATAGCTACTTTGCCCTATCTGTTCTCACCAGCTTTCACATTAGCTGCCATGCACTTCCCAGCACTCTGTCCCTTGCTCATTCTGCTCAGTCACAGTGGCTGTAGGCTCTCTGCTTGCTGCTCCCTTTGTCTGCAGTCTTTTTCCCTTATCTTCATGGCTCATTTCTAACTTTTTTTATTTCTAACTTATTTTTAACTTTTTTTTACTATTTGTTTTTTTTATAGATATACGTGGCAGTACAGTATATTTTGACATATTATACATATATGAAGTATAACTTACTCCATCCTTGTGATTGTATATGATCTGGAGTTTCATTGGTGCTGTATTCATATATAAACATAGGAAAGTTATGTCTGATTTATTCCACTGTTTTTCCTATTCTATCCACCCTTTCCTTCATTCCCCTTTGTCTAATCCATTGGACTTCTATTCTCTGCCTTCTGCCCCTTGTTGTATGTTAGCATCCACATATCAGAGAGAATATTCGACCTTTACTTTTTTGGGATTGGATTATTTCACTTAACATGATAGTCTCCAGATCCTTCCATTTACCAGCAAATGTCATAAAGTCATTCTTTTTAATATCTGAGTAATATTCCAGTATGTATATGCACCACATTTTCTTTATCCATTCATCTGTTGAAGGGCACCTAGGTTGGTTCCACAGCTTAGCTACTGTGAATTGAGCTGATATAAACATTGATGTGTCTGCATCACTATAATATGCTGATTTTAACTCCTTTGGATATATACTGAGGAGTGGTATAACTGGGTCAAATGGTAGTTCCATTGCTAATTTTTTGAAGGAATCTCATGGTTGAACCGATTTGCAGTCCCACCAGCAAGGTATGAGTGTACGTTTTCCCACACATCCTTACCAACATTTATTGTTGCTTCTATTTTGATACATGCCATTCTGACTGGAGCGAGATGAAAATCTCAGTGTAGTTTTATTTTACATTTTTCTCATTGCTAAGAGATATTGAAAATTTTCTTATGTATTTGTTGACCATTCATATTTCTTCTTCTGTGAAGTGTCTGTTCAGCCTGTTCAGTTTCTTCGCACATTTATTGATGGGTTTTTTTTTTTTTTTTTTTTTTGGTGTTAAGTTTTTTGAGTTCTTTATATAGCCTGGAAATTTATGCTCTATTTGAGATATAGGGAACAAAGATTTTCTCCCATTCTATAGGCTCTCTCTTCCCCCTTTAATCATGTCCTCAATAGTAAGGCCTTCTCTGGCCACTCTATCTACAAGTCCAGTTTCTTTCCCCCCTCCCTATCTTCCCAGCTTATTTTCCTCTACAGTACTTGATTTCATTATGGCCTATCTCCTCCCATTACAAAATAAGCTCTACAAGAGAAGAAATTTTGTTCTCCAGAATGCTTGGCCTGGGTTATAAGAGCTGCTCATTTGGTATTTGTTAAAGGAATTCAGAAATACATATTTAGCATTTACATATGTACTATTCAAAGTAACAAGGTTTATTGTAGGATTTAAATAACTCATCTGCAGTGAAATGCACTGTATGCTGGATGAAGTGTCTTCGTCAGTACACACCCCTGGGTATGAGCAGACCTCAGTTTAGTGCTTTGCTGTTGACTGTTCCTATCATTTTTTGTTCTCCTACATTCTAAACACTTTTTGCTTACTTTCTTGAACTTGGCAGATCCTATTTCTTGTACTGTAGACAATTAGAGGATGATTTTTAAAAATATATAATATTTAATTTCTGAAAACTTGTTGATAAAATGCATTTTCTCAAACAGCCTAATTATTTTCATAGCTTTATGACATACCAACATACGTATGTGCACATGTGCCGCAGTCCGGCTGGGCAAATAACCAGGAGGTGACAAGCAACTTGAAGGTTGAAACCGGGAACTACTTTTTGCAAGTGAACTCGGCGGGAACTGAGCGAGAACTCAAAGTAGCGGCCACCCAAGTTAGCGGGAGCCGCTTCTCTGCCAGACAGCAGAGGTATATATACTTAACTAATTACACACAGTTTGACTCAATTAACATCATCTAGATACAGCAGTCAGCCAATAAGGAATCCTCATCATCTTAATGGCTCGCTGGCGTTGCTTCACAAACCACTCCTCCTGGCAAAGTGCCAGGCGCCATCTTGACTTGATTTGCATTGCCAACACACATGCATACACACACATACATAACCTTTCAATTTAACAACTTCATTTCATTAGCCATTTTATATTGATATATAAAATCCTTTCTTTGAGACTTTACTTATTTGTCCTGTCTCAATGAATTATTAGAATAAACTATATTTTAATATAATTCTTCTCAGAATAACTCATTTTCATTGTATAAAAATCTTCTAAAATTAGAGATCAAAGAAAATATAAGCCATCCATGATTTCACCCCTCAGAATAATACTTGCTAACACTTTAGAACACTTGTAGCCAGTATTTTTATGTATATTTATTTTAAACAAAATTTGAACTTGAGTATACCAATTATTTCATAGTTTCTCCCTGTCATTAAGATTTGTCTGAAAACTTAGGGTTTAATTACTAAATACTTAATCAAATGACTAAACAAAAATCAAAGCACCATAACTTATTCATGTCACACTTTTAGTAATTATTTAGCATATAAATTTTTCACTGTCATATAATTCTGTGGCAATCATGCTTATCTATAAATCTTTACTGCAACTAAAAATTCCCTTAGAAAAATTCTAAGTAGTATTGAAAAATTGCTATGTATATTTTAAAAAGTAATCCTGCACACTATAAATAGTTTTCCCCCCAAACTATACACCAAATTCTACTCACCAGAAAATATATAAAGATGCCCTTTTCACTGTACCCTGACTGGGTTTTAAAAGTACTATCAATTTGGTTTGAAAAATAAACGCTATTTTACTTTTAAAATTTGCATCTTGTTGCTCATTAGTGAAGTTGAACAGCATTAAACACATATGCTGATCATTTGCATTTCCTGTCCTATAAATTGACTGCTCATGTCCTTTGCCCATTTTTCTACTGAAATCTTTGGATTTCAACTGGTGAAATTAACAATGTTAGCCATTTGTTACTTATTAAAGTGATCAGCCTGGATTTGTCCTTTTGTGCCCCTGCCTGCTTTCTCCATTCATTTCAGTCTGCTTGTTTTCTGCTTCCACTACAAGAACTTATTCTTGCTCATCCTTCAAGTCTCAGTTCCCTCACATTCATCTCTCTTTTGATCCATCATACCCTCACTTTTCTCTAAACTCCAAAGCAATTATCATCACCTCGTCCTGTCTTTTCAGTGAGTTACATTTCAACATATATGAGATCCACGGACTAAGAAACTATTTCTGGTACTTCACAAACCTAGCACAAAGCCCACAAGCAATCACTGGGCACTCCAAATACACTATAAAGCCGGAAAATTAACATTGACTTCAAAAAGCTCTGAGTATTTCCTTCTCTGAAATACATTTTCCCTAAGAATGAAAATGCTAATAAATATAGATAACTCTTAGATAATAGCAATTCATTATGCATCTAGATGAGATTATTTCATATTGAAGAGTATATGCTGACATTATGTCCTGAGATGAACAAGTAAGTAATTATATATGAAAGCTAGCAGTGTGTAAATGGAAATATTTTTGGCAGACATGATATGCATTGAACATGTGTTATTGGTAGTGGATGTGTCAAATTATTTTTCTAACTCAAGCATAACATATCATTCCAAATATAACTATATATGGATCACAGCAATTCAACATATTGCTGTGCTCTAAAATGCCAAAATATTGAAAGTTACAAATTGCATGATCAATGAAACATACAATAAAGAAACCAAAAAAGCAAACCCAAAGAACTTAGAGTAGCTTATTGTTACTAACAGAAATGAGATGCATGTTTGATACACATTTACAAAAACAAAATAATATAAACATAACCTCAAGGTCATACATGCATACAGAGAATATAGGGATGTTTGCTTAGAGACCCACAAGGTGGCCTAATGGATTTTGTGGGATGGGGTATCAAATGGTTAAATTTGCTATATGTTCCATCTACAGTCAGAAACAATTTATAGCATCGAGGAATGACTGTTTCTTTGCATATTAATTGGAATAGTTCTTAAAGTATCCTACCTACTAAATGGCTTAATATTTCAGTTTTGAAATTTAGGTCACATTCTTAACTTTTATCATGATTATATTTTGTCCTTAAGGCTAAGATGGCTAATTGTCCAGCCAAATACAGAAACTAAAATCATTTAGCCACACAATATTTTTGTTAAAGTGGAAGAGAGACTCTATAAAGAACACCTAGGTATATAGCAACAACTTAAACAGTAAAATGTCATTTTATGTTTGCAAATGCACATGAAAAAATAGAACATGGCACATGCTGATAACCTAAACTCTTTCCACACTCTGACCAGAAGAATCACAAATACCTATATAATATACTTCAAAAAGCACACAAAGATTTAAATCCTCCAAAAAATTTCATTTTATGTTGGTGTGTATTAGTATATTAGTATTTTGATGTTGTTACCACGTAAGGATTACTTATGAAGAGGAGCTCTCAGTGCAGTCATTTTTTGTAGTAAGTCTCAATGCAGTTTTTGACAACTCTTAAGTGAAGCAAAACACAGGAAAAACGACCCTGCTATCACACAACCTCCATTCTCACAGCAAATGGTGCCCCTGGTGGAGTCAGCTCCAAGGTTGTTTCAAATCAGTGTCCTTCCTTAAAACTCTGAATAACATCAGGGTAAAGTCTTAATTTTTCTTCTTTCCCCTTTTTTGTTTTTTTGTATCTTCTAAGACAGCATTGTGCTTTCAAGATCAGTTTTCCCTCTAAATAAATTAAACTAAATAAATTAAATAAAACTAAAACATTTTACTAAAGTACTAGAGAGATTTCAAAAGAAAATGGGGGTCCATTTTACTTAAGGTGTCAAGACTCAATTCACCTCCCATACAATTCAACAGACATATAAAGAAGAGGATGAAATAATCCCAAGGTATGGTAACTGGTGATTTAAAAAAAAGTGTCATATCAGGGAGGTTGGGGTGGCTGGGTTGCTATGGATGAAACTTCAACAAGTAAAAACTACATGAAAATAGCTGCAGTTTGCCCCTTCTCTATCTCATTCCACTCATTGCCAAAGTGGGCGATACTTTTTAGATCTGTCAACATCAAGTGATTTACAGCTCTTGGGTTTATTTTTCCAAGAAATAGTAGAGAAAACCCTCTTATTAGCATGAAGTTTTGTTTATTTCATCATGTACGGAACAAGTGCTTGTGGAGGATGCTGGGGAACAACACTGGAGTAGATATTGCACCCACACCTTGTTAGGGAAGGACCCACCCCATTTCCCACTCCCTTTTAGTTTTCCTGATGGAGTATAACAAAAGCTTTTCTGTAGGAAAGGAAGGCATAGGAAACTATCAGTAGGGAAACTAATTCAGAAACCTGTCTTTTATTTACTTAGGAGAAATACAGAATGGCAAGAATGAATATATGCATGTACTGTCATGAAATAATGATAGGGACACGTTCTGAGAAATACAATGTATGGCAATTCTATTTGTATGAACATCATAGTGTATACTTAAGTCACACCTAGGTAGTAGTGGTCAATCACTCCATGTCACCTCTTGATGTAATCAAGACAGGCAGTAAGGAGGAGATATATAAGACTATTGCCAGTATAACAGGGCACACTGTTTTACAGTCAATTTTTTGTTTTGTTTTTGTTTTGCAGTATTAGGGATTAAACCCAGGGGTGTGTTACCATTGAGTTACATCTGCAGCCCTTCTTATTTTTTATTTTGAGACAGGATCTCACTAAGTTCCCCAGGCTGGCTTTGAACTTGTGATCCTCCTGTCTCAGCCTCCTGAATAGCTAGGATTACAAATGTGTGCCATGGGAATATGCTGGCTATACTCAGCTTTTTAAAAAGTAAACTAACAAAACATAGTATAGTAAATGCATAACTTAGTGACAGTCATTTATCATCATTTTCAAGTATTACATACTATATCTAACTGAATGTCCTATACTCTTATCAGCGATGTGGCACAGTAATTTTTTTATAGCAGCATCGCCCTGAACATGAGTAACACATTGTATTGTGATGTCATGATTGCTACAATATCACCATGCAATAGTTTTTTAGTTCCATTAAATCTTTCGAAATCACTGTCACATATGTGGTCCAATGTTGAGCTAAACTTGTTTATGCGGTATGTTACTATATGTGTTTAACACACACAAATACAGAAACACTTATTTTGCCAAGCCATTTCAGAGACAAAGATGTGAATATTTTCCCCTAATACTTAAGCATATATCATGTAAGAATAAGGAATTCTCCCATATAATTATAGTATTATTACTATCAAGTAATATAACACTGATTCAAACATATCATTCCAAAAATTATCCAATGTGACCCTATATTACTGATTACATATAGTCTATAATATACATACAAATAATCATATATAATATACATTCATATATATAGGCACAAACGTAAGTTCTCTCTTCTTCCTTCCTTTTTACCTTCCTTCTTGTTATTGCTCAAGAATCAATCAATAAATCATTTAGTTGATATGTTCTTTTAGTCTCCATAATCTGGAAATGAAGTCCCCTTCATTTCCTTTTCATGGCATTGGCTTTTTTTTTAACAATACAGCCAGTTGTTATTTGACTGTGATGTATATCCAGAAATTCACTCCACAGTAGTTAGAACCATGCTCTTCTGACTTCCAGTTGTTTTAAAGAGCCAAGAGCTCTGGCAATGTTACTGTACAATAGTAGTTACATCTGTTGCCACTGAAGTCTAAGAATGGTGCTCTCCTAGGAGCTGTACCACAAAACTGACCCAGATGGGACCTCCTTCTGCATTTCCTAAGGATAATCTGAACCAACAGCAACTAAACAAATACACATTCAGCTTCATTCACTGTAAACTAGCACATATATTCTATACTTGCAAACTAACATGAAAATTTATTGTTAGGGGTGATGAATGGGGATGTAACCATAGTCATGAGCTATTTAAGCTGAGATCTGCTGGTGCTTCCCTTCCCAAAAAACCTGTAGGCACCTGGGCACTGTAGGAGATCAACCAGTCTGGGAGGCTATAGGCTTCCAGGTGGGAAGGAAGACCTGCTGGACTGTGTTAGTTTTAAGTGTATTCTATGAAGATAAGGCAATTGTCTGGGAGGAGGGAGACTAGTGCAACTGAGACAGAGCTAAGGAGGAAAACACTTAATAAGATGATAGTCTTGATAGTGAAATAAAAAGCAAAGAAATAAAATAAAGCAAAGAAATAAGATGGAAGAAAATGTTCATGAAATATCTGCAACATGCTAGATGTTTTTAGTGAAAACCCTGCCAGTTTCTTTCCATTTTCAAAACTTACTTATGGTAAAACAGGTTTGTATCATATGTTAACATGTGGGCATGAGGCGTTGATATGGAATTATTGAAAAAATGGGATCTGACTTCTGGCTTATCTACATGTCTCACTCTATGCCTTCAAAATAACAGTGGCAAGATATCTTCTAATAGTAATCTAGTATGAGGGACTCAATGCTCTGCAAGTCTTAATACCTCAATAGCAGCCCATGATGTTCCCTTCTGAGAAATTAACCACTTGGATAAAACTTAAATATGTGATTGAATATTCAGATTACTTTTCCCAAAGTGGTGCTGGTTTAAGGTGTGTAGGGAGGAGAGATATCTGAAAAGCAAGATGTGGTAAAATGTGCAAAGAAGAAAAAAATTGGTTTACAGTTTCATTCAAGTGGTTACCACCTTTTAATAGCAAAACACGTTGAAAGAGGTACCATACGTTTGAGGGCGTTCCCCATCTATATAAAAAAAATAGTATGGGTGCAGTAGGCTGAATAACGTCCCTCTCAACTCACATGTTGAAATGTTATGACAAATGTGCTGTATTTTGAGATGGGGCCTCTAGAAGGTAAGTAAAGTTCAAAGATGTCATAGGGTAGATCCTAATCCCAGAGAACTGGTGCCCTTAAAAGAAAGAGAAAGCTCTCTCTCTACCATGAGAGGGCACAGTGAGAAGGTGGCCATCTGCAGCCAGAAAGAGGCCCTCACAGGAAGTAATCTGGCCAGTACCAGAATATTATACTTCAAAGCTTCAGGATCGTGAGGAATTCATGTCTCCATTTAAGTTGCCCAGTCTGTGGTACTTTGCTCTGGCAGTTTGAGCAGGCTAATCAAGGGCGGAGTAAAGTAAGAGCATTACAAACTCATTTTGGTGTGATATTCATACATGAATTTTAAAAGGACAAGCAATGACAGGGGCCATTCATAGATTTTAATAAATGGTCACCTTAAAAAGAGTGAGTAAATCAGTATGTAAATAAAATAAATGATTTTGTTTTTGTTTAAATCTGGATTTTTCTGATCTCTATGCCATAGTATTATTACTGAAAAAAATTAACAGAAGAAAAAAATCTTATTTTACCACTTAATAAAAAATCTTATTTTACCACTGTACCCTATTGAATTATTAAAATGATAAACTATGTATTATGGTTATATAAATGAATGTATTTTACCTTTAAGGAATTATCCCCTGAAGTACTGTAGAGTAAAGTGGCATTGTGTTTGTGATTTTCTCACACATAAACAAACAAATGAAATATTTTAAAAACTGGAGAATCTAAGTAAAATGTGCATGGGTTTTTTTTTGTACTATTTTATAATCTTTTGTGGGTTTGGAATTATTTGAAAATAAAATGTTAAAGTAAAAATGATAGATTACAATTTATAGATTATACATGCTAATGTTTTTGAACACCTGAAGTAGTGAAAGTTGGTGCTTGTTGATCTTTGGGGCATGGGCTGCCCTCCAAGCTAGGCTACACTTAGGTCCCAGTGAAGGGGCTCCAACTCCTACCCTGTCAAGAAAAGCCTGCTAAATATGCCTGCAGACCAGTCACTCATTGAATAGAGGAAGAGCTGTCAAATCTCTCTTGGGTCATCACCAGCAATACTTATCACACGGGACACATAGATTATTCAACATATAGTAGGATTTTTGGCTTGTTTGGACTCAGGTTTTTGACTCAGGCAATTAGGATATAGTGCACTTGTCCTTTTAATATTATTTAATGACACAGGGGCAAAAGTCTGAATGAATCCCAGGTAAGAGAACCACAGGTTATACAGGGAACAAAATGCAATTTTTGATTATCTCTGCATTTGGCAAATGCATAAATGAATCCATCAATCACTACTCCCTCACCACAGAGAATGTATAGGATTTATTTTGGCTCATTGTTACCCTGTAGGACAGTTGGAAATGAAATACTTTCACTTCAATGAATCTTGTCTCTGTGATGTATTACTTACATAAATAATGAATGAATCTTCCAGAGCTGTTATGCCAGAGTTGTAAGGCAAAACAGAAATCCATGCTGTGTGTTTTTCTGGATGATATCTAGAACATTACCTATATTTTGTTATAAAGCACACTGATCTTAGTCATATACTCTTGCTTGGAAATTTACTGATATCATCCGAATACTTCTGGCAGACACGCACAGACCACTGCCCTTTGCATTTTTCTTCAGGCGAGTCTGAGTCTACCTCTTCTTCTTCACATATAAGTGTGATACCTGAATTAGGATATAAGTTATAAGTGGTGTCAAACTGTCTGGCTTTAAGTTTTGGAAACTCTGCTCCTTACTTCTGTGATCTTAGGCAAACTACTTAAACTCGCTGCTGAAATATAAAGATGATGCAGTTTCAGTATCCCTTGGCATCACAAATGGTTTGGATCTTTGATTTTTAAGTATTTGCATATACCCAAAGAAATAATCTTGGGGGACAGGACTCAAGTCTGAATGAAAACCATTTATGTTTTATGTACACCATATACAGACAGCTGGAAGATAATTTTAATATAACATATTTAAACAGTTTGAACATGATATAAAGTTTCATGCTATAAAATTTTCCACTTGTGGTATGAGGATGGCAGACAAAATGTTTCGGATTTTGGAGCACATCAGATTCTAGATTTTTGGATATGGAATACTCAACCTGTAAGAAGTGTCTCCCTTACTCAGTTGTGGTGAGGATCAAATAAGTTAAGGCATATACTGGCGCAAGTAGTTCACCTAGAGAACAATGTCAGCACTCCAGGAATTTTAGTGTTGTTATTATTATTATATAAAACAAAGGAGAAGTGTAAGCAGGTGGGAAAGGAAGGAGATGAGCTCCCTTGAACTGGACAAGACAGGATCTGACCTCTCTTCAGCTGAAGGAATTGGGGGACTGTCTCCTACTCCTCCAAGCGCCAAGGGAGAGAATGTGCTCTGGATCTTCCTTTGTCACCATCACTACACAAATTTGGATGACTAATAATTGGTAATGTGGATTAATTAAACATGGCACCTTCATGCTTATTTATTTACTTCCTTTTTCTACTTCCTCTTCACTCAGAACCAGCACTAAGCAGACAGCCAAGCACGAGGAGTTGCTCAGTCAATACTTTTAGGAGTGATTACCTTACCTGAGTTATTTTTTATAAATATGGAGTCATACCTTTCATTAAAAAAGATATAACTTCAGTGGTAAAGTTATAATTCATTTCTAACCATCAATGGCAAAATTTTAGTGTAGTGAAATGAAGGCATAAATCTTTCTAGTTCAGAATCTAACCTAGGGAACGGATCTTCCAGCAGATATCCAGTCAATAATAATTTCAGAAGCAGAGTGCACCCTTAGAAAAACATGGGTAAAGAATAGGGAGGGCAGTTTCCATCCATCTGGCTCGGAATGTTTTTTCTCCCAGGCTCTTCAGTGGTCTCATGGAGGCTGGAATTGTTGGAATGAGTTTCCTGTGATTTGTGAAGTCCCATGTGGAGTTCTAATGAGAACATGTTTGGCAACCAAATGCCTCAGCTCTATTTTCCTATCATACAGTAAAAGGACATTACCTTGTTCACTAACCAGAATAGAAAAGCTAAACTTCATCTTTCACTACGTCTGAACATTTGCCTGTTAGGATTGCTTACACACCGCTCTGTAAGGCGTTTTGTGTGAGGCTTGAGAAGGAAAATGCTGATGTTACTGAGAACTATATTAGTGAAGCCACAGGACAGCATGTGGCCTGATTAATCTTATGAACTCAGCATTAACATATTGCTGGAACATAATGCAGTTTATAAATTTATGAATGTATAATATTGACTCCCAATAAACAGAAAAGCTTCTTCCTAAGCAACTTCTTGATTCTATTTCTCCTAACTTTATCCTATGAACAGAAACTCAATTTCCAAAGTGTGACTCATAAAATCCTATAATATAATAGAGTCACATTACTTTTTAGTTTTTCCATTGTTTCTTATTTATTTATTTATTTATTGGGAGTACTGGGGTTTGAACTCAGGGGCACTCAACCACTGAGCCACATCCCCGGCCCTATTTTGTATTTTTACTGAATTTTATTAAATTGCTTAGCACCTTACTTTTGCTGAGGCTGGCTTTGATCCTCCTGTCACAGCCTCCTGAGCTGCTGGGAATATGGGTGTCCACCACTGCACCTGGTCAATATTTCACTTTGAATAGGTCCTTCCAACAATTTAAGTGTTGAGGAACACATTAAAATTTACATGTAATATAAATTTATGGCTAACAGTCAACTGAATGACCAATTGTTTCACAGATGTTTAGTTTACTGACATCTGTATGATGCACTATTTTCCTCAAAATATATACTGAGTAAATATTTTTATTACCTAAAATAAAACATGATAAGAATCTTAATTATTTACCTTATTACAAAGAACATTGGCCTAAAGGTCATAAAGGAGACCATGACCTGTAGTTATTTAATACCTTGCTGTTCAAATAGTCATCAAATATTTCTGAACACTAAGTATGCACACAAACTATCTATTCTCTCAAAACAAACCAGAATCAAATATTAATCTTACCTCAAAGTACTTGGCATTTATTTGTCTTTCTACATAATATGCTCCCAGTTGACTACTTAAAGGCAATCAAAACTGAGTTGGTAATGGCTCTCTGGGGTGCCTGTTCCTATAACCCCAGGGAAGGTATTTGCCCAAAGTATAATAACAACTTGCTGTGACTACTTTTATCCCACCACATACTTCTTGTGATTTGGAGTTTCTGAGTGCCCTAGACTGCCCTGGAGTGACACGATGATTCACAATGCAGCTTCTAACCCAAGTTCATGACAAGGGAGGTGAGAACCATTTCCTGGTAGTATGAGAACATGTAAACATCACATATGATTTAGGACCATCAGTGCTGTGGTCCCTCCAATTGGTAAACATGTCTCCAAATTACTTTTTGATATCACCTAGTGGTCTTAAACACAGCTGCCATCCAATGTGAAAACTAATTTGAAAGAGAACCAAAGTGAGACTTTTCCTGCCAACCCCTCTATTAAACACTAATCCTTAAAAGAGCTGAACATTCTAGGCAAATGCTTTATGAAGACACCACAGTTTTCTGAGTTTGGCAGAACCCAGTGCATGGATGCATCTTGTACCTGTTCTTGTACTGACATAGTACTTCTCTTCGAGAAAGTAAAGCATTTCCCATTCCACTCCCTATCATGCACAGCTAATTTCAGTAACAGCAGTTAGTAACAGGAAAATAAGATTTCACTGGAAAAAGACAGAAGGCATCTGACAGCTCTGGTTAAAACTGCAGTAAAAAACTTTGATTGTCTGAAGGTATCCCAAAGAGGGCTTACAGTCACACTGCAGGCTGGACTAATACTATAGGGTCTAATCCCAGAGTTAAGACATGCTGACAATCAAAGAAGCCCATACAACTCCAAGGCTCCTGTCTATATCCAACCTGAAGTACAGCTCACACTCTGGTGGATGGCTAATTCAACAGAGCAGGTGCTCAGCAGTGCTGGTTCTTGAAAACCTTTCTAAAAGATTGCCATCAATTGGCCATAGCACTCAGATGGTGAACATGAAGCAAATACATGTTGAACATTCTGATCCAGAGAATCCCAAATCCAAAATGCACTCCAAAATTCAAAAATTTTTGAGTGCTGATATGATGCCTCAAGGGTGGAAAATTCCACACCTGACCTCATGTGACAGGCCATAGCCATATCCAGGTATGAAAAATATTGTACAAAATTGCCTTCAGACTATGTGTATAAGGTACATATGAATGGATTTCACATTTACTCTAGGGCCCTATCCCCAAGATATCTCATTTTGTATATGTAAATAATTCAAAGTCTGAAAAAAATTTGAAATCAGAAACAGTCCTAGTTCCATGGATTTTGGATAGGGGATGCTCAGCCTACAGTTGCAAGAATGTCATCCATGCTTAGGTGAGGATTCAATTGTGTCCTTTTCATTTTTTTCCCCCCTCACATGATGTCAGGATTGATTTTATATTTCTTTTTTACTGTTCTTTTGCCCATTCCAAATAGCTGACCACTGCGTACTGACTGAGTCTGTCCACATTCCAACAGCTGCTAAGCTTTTAAAAAGGTAGCCATCACTGTAATAACCTGATACCAATTTCATGTGATGGAACCACAAAGCAAATATATATTTGAGCCAGAGGTCAGAACTGGCTCATGGAGTCCATGTGAAAAGCTTCTGAAATTGGCTCTCCCAGAACACAAAGAGGAATGAAATTCTATAAGTTGAGAATTTTGACTCAATTCCACCCTAGCTACTCCCCCATAACCCTGGCCAAAGTGTAGATAACAATACTGCAGCTCTTGAAAGGTTTTTGTGCAGAAATATCCTTGTCAAGAGGCAATCTGCTCAAATGTGGAGTCCTGCCCTTGGTATGGTGGGGCTCTCAGGTGTGCAGAGAGGCATTTTCTCAAGAGATTCTTCTTTGACTCCTGAGATGGAAGATTTGTATGCTCAATCCTTACACTAATAAAAAGGGCTCTTGCAGCTCAGATCTGACAAAACAGAAAAAAAATGGCCCCAGTCTCAGGCTGATGAACACTCTATCACCCTAAGTGTATGGAATTCCCAAATAGGAGTATACCAAACAACGCAGTATTTCAAAAGCAAGAAAAATAAAAAAGCAGCACAAAAATGTCATTGAGAAGTGGATTTCTACATTTCCTTTGAACAGACTGGGTGTGTTGGATGAATACAGCTGTGGCTGCACTGTTTCCTGTTCATGTAACTTCTAGATTGCCCATGCCATAAATCACTGTGGTCCTGCAATCACAAGAAATAAATAAAGCCTTATGAATGAATATCCACAGCTATCAGTGTTGGGGCAGAAAGCTACTATTTTTAAAGGAGTCAATCTGTTGCCAGGCTGGAGTTCAGCATGTTCTTTGAGTTTGTCATACTGGGCCCTGAGCACAGTTATCAGTGGATAACTTTCAATATGTAGAACCATCTAGAGATAGACAGAATAATGCTATTTTAAGATTCTTGTGTTCCACACATTTCTCATAATTGCTCTGCTAATCTTAAACTTTGCTAGGCTAAAACAAGTGGCATGCTCAGTAGATGATCACATTTACTATGCTACCATCAAGCATAGAGCTAGCTTTATTTTTATGGTACTGGGGACCAAACCCTGGATCTTGCATGAGTCAGACAAGCATTCGGCCACTAAGCTCCAACCCCAGCTTTTTAAAAATTTCCTTGTGAGCAGCTGGGATTACAGGACTGTGCCACCCTACCAGTAGCTTTACAACTAGGTTTTGAAAGAGAGAAACTTGCAGAGCAAATGATGGGATGAGGATAGAAGCACTAGGAAGAGAACACAGACCAGAGGTTTTAGTATCAAATCAAAGATTCCAAACAAAATGTGAACCATGGTGTTCAAACATGTATAATAAATAGGGGGGGGGCAGGGGGAGAGATATATATATAGAGAGAGACAGAGAGATGCTTGGAAATAAAAGTTGGTTTCAAATGGGTTTTCAGGGCCACCTTCATATGGGGAGGATTTTCATGGGAGTGTGACTTAACAGAGCATCACTAACAACATATTCAATGTCAACAAAACCCATTATATTGGATTAACATGACCTGGTGCTTCTCTCAATAGGGCATCCATGAGAACTCAAAATTGAAAAACTGAGTATCAGAGACAAGAAGATTGCATTTGAGCCCAGCCTTGGCAACTTAGTGAGACCCTTTCTCTAAATAAAAAAAAAAAAAAAAAATAGAAGACAGGGAGCTCCCTGCCTCTACTGGTGTCCTCTACATGGCCAGCTGGTGGTCTCTCCCCCAGGAACTTCTGGATTTCTCAACACCATTCTACATCTGAATCAAAGCAGGAGGCTGCCAGCTGCTCGCTAGCTGTTGTTCTAGGCCTCTCGGCACCCCACATGGTAGCCCCCAACAGTGAGAGCACCCTGAGTCTGCACCAGCTGACTCCTTGGGGAGAGCATCTGGCCAGGGGCTGCAGGAAGGATTTTTGCTTATTCCAGCTGACCATACTCCCTGGGCGGAAGAAAATCCTTAGCTGCCATTTAATCATGTTTTAAAGGCCTTTGGGGTGGAGTGTAGATATTTTGTTGACTTGACTCCTGTCTTAGAAAGTACAACTGTAAAGAAGAATAAAACAATACAAATGCAACTTATAAGCAGCTGAAGATGATACAGCTGTGCCACTGAATTCCTTGAATGCTTTCTTCCCTACAACTTTTTAATCTTAAAGACTCAGCTTTATGGTGAAAGCAAAAGGCACATCCATCTGAATTTCCTTCACCTAAAATCAGTCATTGTTAATGTCTTCTTTTTCTGGCTTTTCTTCAGTATCTATCTCTTATACAGTTTATTTTTCCCTTAATTATTTGAAAGTTAGGTTTAGATATTTTTTCTATCTCTAAATACAGCATGTATCTTCTATATAACCAAAATACAGCTTGAGCAGTCCCAAACAAATACCTCAAATCTGAAATGCTTCAAACTCTGACTTTCTGACAGCTTACCTGATACTCGGTAAGTTTTAGATTTTTGGAGCACTCATGATTATGGATGTGGAGTTTAGAAATAGTCAACCAGTAAAGTCTATGCAAATATCTCCCCACCCCCACCAAAACCAAAATCCTCTTCTTATTCCAAGGGTTTCAGACAAAGATTCAGCCTGTGATGTTATCACAAATAAGAAAAATAATGATTCTATAATACCATTTAATATAAAATCTATATTTAATATAACTAGTTGATCACATAATTCTTTTTTAATCTGCTTTTTATTTTCTGTATCCAGGTTCAAACATTCAAATTTGATTATTTTTCTGGTGGCTTTGGGTTATAAACTTAGGCACTCTCTACCACTGAGCTACAACTCCAGCCCTTTTTATTTTTTATTTTGACACAAGGTCTCATTAAAGCTGGCCTTAAACTTTAGTTCCTCCTGCCCCAGCATTCCAATCAGCTGGGATTACAGGCATGGGCCACCAAGTCCAGCCCTAAACCTCCTCCAATCTAGAATAATGCACCTTCCTTATATTTCTTTAATGACCATGATTTTGTTTTAAGAGTCCAGGCCAGCTGTTTTATAAAATATCTCATAGTCCAAAAATTTCTGATTGTTTCCAGATTAAGCATTTAGATATCAAATATCACTCACATGATTCCATACCCTTCCAACTGCACCACATTAGGAGGAAAAAGATGTTGGACTGTACCCCTACTGGCTTTGCCAAATTTGATAAGTTATTGATCACCAGATCTTTTCAGTGCAAAGCTTAGTTTTCCTTAGTAAGAAGATAATTAAGTAATTTGTCAGTGACACATTAAGGTCAGACTCACCTACTTTTTTGGCAAACAGTAATAATTCTTGTCATTATCTTTTATTTTGGACTTTGTGAAATGATTTTCTAATCCTACCATTTCTACATTTATTTCCTGATATTATTCTGTAAAGGAAACCATTACTTTGCCTTCTATGTATTTTTAAAAATATTTTAAATTTGTAAAAATTTACCTATTCCACATATCCCATTTAGAACATATTGTGAATATATTCTGAATTATGTTCAGAAGCTAGTCAAAATTACTTATTCTGTTTGGTGGTACTTTTTAAATGTAGCTTTATTTTGAATCAACACAAAATAACTAAACATATTTTAGGGGCTAGGAGTAAATGAATTTTTAAAAATTCAGTATGGTATAATCAATTACTGTCATTATACTTTGGATAATCAAATCATCCCAAATCTGGCCTGTGTGGGAGACCTTCTCAGCTGGCTCGTCTATCCTAGTCAAGTACAGCCTTGCTCTTTGGCCTATGATGCTATAGGTTCATGTGGTTTGATTTTTTATTTCTTCTGTTTCCATCTCTGCTCTAGTTCTGGAATTAATTAGTCATTTCTCCCAGAAGCCCTGATTTCTGATATTAAGGAGTGGTATTTAGAAAGTTTGACACATGTGTAATGTGTGCTCATTGTAACTGAAGTTTCATGGTTTCCCATGAAACTATTCATTTCAATGAATAGAGCTTAGAAAATTTTACACATATATATTTAAATCATGACTTTATGTGGTTATGACTTTGCACTGCTATTTCTAAATGAAATTTAAAATTACAATTTCTGTAGCATATTTATATCTCTGTGCCTATAGTGAAAATTTTGATTCCTAATTACATTAATAATTGGCTTGTTTTACTGTAATATGCATAAAATAATTTTAGATAAAGACTACTGTAATATATGTAAAATAACTTTAGATAAAGATTACCAGCTCTAACAATAAACATACTAAATTTTAAGATTTCACTGTAATTCTTTTGTTTTCAGTCTATATCCCACTAAGAATGCATAGAGAGCTGTGTTCAAAAGTAGCTGAGATATTTTTTTTCTCTAGGTGGTAATTTTTAAATATATTTTTGAATTGACATGTAACTATATATGTTTATTATTATTTGATAATATCTGACATTTCAGTATATGTGAAACAATCAGATCAGGGTAACTGGCATATCCATCACCTCAAACATTTTCTGGGTGGTAACATTATCAATTTGTTACATAGTTTGATTTCTTCTGTTTCCATCTAAATCCATTCTTGGAGTAGGTTGCTATTATTATTTATTATTATATGTTATTATATATTATTATTAATGTAATTATGAATTGATTTGTATTTTTAATTTATTTTTTTGATATGTAAAACATTTACACAGTTCAAAAGTCAACACTACTCTAAATTAAACAGTATGGTCAGAGAAGTCTCTTGTTTATCTCTTGTTTTTGTTCCTTCTACTACATTTCCCTCCATCACCCATTTTCATAGGTGACCATTTTTGGTGTTTGGGATTTATTTTTCTTGGGTTCTCTTTGTAAAAGTAATTTGTGTGTGTGTGTGTGTGTGTGTGTGTGCATGCGTGCATGCACACACAAATTATTTACTTATCTTCACTTTCTTTTGCAAAAGGCTTTACATAATATATAGCCATTTCTACCTTATATCTCAATAGCCTTTTCAAAATGGTGGTTTCTAAGTCCCAATGTTCCATTCACATTAATTAGCTGGCATCCTTCTATAAAAAAGAGACGTTCTTCTGCCTATTCTTCTCTCTAGAAATCATCCCACTTCTTCTCTGTGAAGTCTGTTTCCATCTCTTTTGAAGCTGTGCTCTATCTACAGTGAGTTCCATAGCTCTGAAGGCCTTCCAACAGAAGGGGCATTTGATGTGCCTCTTATGCTCACTAATTATCAAATGATGTAGCCTATGTTGAGAGTTAGCAACCTAACACAGGCAAGAGTGCAGGTGAACTCAGGGTGGATATCCAGGGCCAGCCAGGCAAATATGTAAAACAGGCTTCTTTTGAATGTGGCCTGTCACTAATCCTGCTAATCTTCCATTGCCCTCTCCTACTCTACCCTTCTCCCAAACCCACTCCCCTAACTCTCCTCCTACCACTTTGTGCATGTGAAGCAAGCACTCTACCAACTGAGCTATATCCCCAGTCCCCCATCCAGAACATTCTCTAGGCTTCTAAGGCATACAGCAGACATGCTCTCTCATTCTTGGGCAAACAGAGAAATTACCCAATTTCCTAACTTTTCCCTTGGCAGACTTCTAGCTAATAAAATACTAATTAATTAGTGCCTAGAACCGTAAAGATACAGCCCATCCAATGAGACACTGCCATTCAATATTTTTCAAGAGACAAACTATTTTATAAAAATTTTATTATTTTTCAAGTGTGCCATGACAAAGTAGTTTTCTATATTTTCTCACATATATTCTGTGAATTACAACTATCTTTGCTCAATAAAGCAATGATCTTGCATATTACTTTTAACATCTATGTATTTGAAATCTAATTTATCTATTAAATTAACTCTTTCATATGAAAATTCTATAAATAAGCAGGACAGCATGGGCTTATTATTTTCAAGCAGGGTGGAACAAAAAAAATATATTTGAATAAAATCTGTTACTGACTCTTAAACACGCTGTATTATTTCTGTCTTTCTGAAAGTCAAATAAGACTAAGACACCCACTAGAAAAATCATGTTGGCAGCTGTAACAGCCATCCATTGAGAAAAATGGAATAAAGAGAAGGAAATCCCATTCATTTGCAACAATATGAATGAATCTGGAGGACATTAAGTGAAAAAAGCTAGACTCAGAAAGACAAATATCATACAGTCTCACTTGTATGCAGAATCTTAAAAAGTCCAACTCACAGAAGCAGAAAGTACGAAGGCTACTGAGGCTCTATGGGGAGAAGCATGGTGAGGTATTGGTCAAAAGGTCAAAATTTTTAGTTAGGCTGAAGAAATTCAAGAGATCTTTGGTACAATATGGTGACTAAAGCTAACAATATATTGTACATCTGAAATTTACTGAGAGTAAGTGTTAAGTTCTGACCACAAATAAATATTTGAGGCAATAGATATGTGAATTAGCTTGACTTAGCCATTCCACAATGTGGGCATATTTCATAAAATCATATTGTATACAATAAATATATTAATTTTTTGTCATTTAAAAAATTTAAAAGTATTTTATCTACAAATAAAATGAAAAAAAAAACACAATCTTACTTTTTTAAGAGTTGGTATTGAATATGTATTTAAATTTTATACTTTTAACTTAATTTTACTTTTTTTTTGACCAAAGAAAGCAAATTTTAATTTGAACTTGTAAAAGCACATATACAAATTTTTCTCAAGAACAGAAATGGTTCTTGCCAGGCTAGGAGTAGGAAATGTTTGCATTAGTCATATGATTAACTCACATTGAAAGTATTGCTAAATTTATAGCTCAAAAAGACAAGCAGAAAATAAAGAACCTTAAATGTTATTCTTCATGTGTGAAAAGAGTACTAGAAACAGAACTGAGAGGAATATAAGAGATCATTTTAGATTATTCTTTATAAATGATATGTGAAAAATAAGTTATGTGACAGAACCTGGACCAGAACCTAAGGGTTTGACTCTTAGTGTGATCTTAACATGGATCACATACATCTGCCCATATCTTGCCAGGTAAACATGGTGACTATGTGACAGTACAAGTTTGTGGTTCCTCCCCTAAGTATTTGTTTTGTTCTTCTTCTTCTTATTTTTTTTTTGAGATTGAACCCAGAATCTCATACATGCTATCATGATTTTATTTTTTAAGTAAATAACTGAAAATAAAAAATTGCAAGGGAAGATTGATAATCTCTAAGAATTTAAGATAGAACAAATGTATATACAAAAAAAATTACTAACAATCTTGTTGCAACTTAAAGAATGATTTGTTATAGTCTGGTTGACAAGTGAGTAACCTAGTGGTCCCTCAAGTCAGGCATCCCTGGTACTAACTTTCCCTGGATGCACCAGACCAGTTGAGGTGGAGGGCCTATAGGCAGCAACAACCCTCAACCTCTTCATGCAGGTCTTGTCTGTCCTACTCCAAGAAATAAGTAACCTCATAGGCACAGATAAAAAGTTCTTAAAAACTTCCATGATCATTTATATCACTTTGATCCAAGGAAAAAAAGGGAAAGTAGGTTTAATTAGCAGCAGGAACATTTTTTGCTTTTATAAGAAGCAATGGGTGATGGTGCTTGTGTCCATAGACAAGCACAGCAAACAGAGGAGGAGTCTCAGCAGGTCCCTTCCTTAACCACTCAGAAATTATGGCAGCCTCCTTTGCTGAGTTCTCCAATATGGAATGTTTTCTCCATTTGCCTTTCAACCTTGAGATCTTTGAATAAGTAACACACAGAAATAATTTATACTCAGCAAGCTTCAGAAAGGCATTTCCTGAAAAAGTGGCTGAATATGGCCACTAAATGTTGCCTTATTAAATCAGTGGATTTTAACTGGAAGTGGTGCAACTTTTATGTATGTTATAAACTTATAGAATAGTCATGTTTGTATGTCATCCCTGGAGATTCTGGATAGGACTGGAGTAAAGTCTGAACGTAAAAGCAAAACCAAAACCAAAATAGCTTTCCGGGAACTTCTGATGCATACCTCCTCATTGTAAGAAAATTATATTTCATCCATTAAACTTGTTATAGTGGAAATAAGATAATTTCACATTAATTACCATCAGCTTATTGGTATTTACTGTGAAATCATCTGCTGCTTACCGAATTTAAATTAAAGAGAACATTATTTAGTTATTATCTTGCCATGGTTGAACATAAACTGTATGGAATCCATTGTGGCATGAGGCTAGTATTTAAGATGGACATCTTTACTATTATGGTAATGTGCTGCTTGTTTTACACAGGAAGCCTGTGGCACCTGCTTCATTATAGAAGCATTATTCATTTAAATCTTTCCTACAGAGTTGGCTTCAAAATTATGGGTTGGTTCAGTGTTATAGAATGCAGAAGAATGTAGACTGCTGCTACAATATAGAAAGAACAATTCCAGCTGTGCACGTCCTTTGTATAAAGTGTGGGAAGACCCTCCTCTCTGACTACAGGGCATTCAAATTTTATGCAGAACCATGGTTAGCCTTAGGCTGAATTACAGGCCTTTAGATTTTTTTAAATTTTGTTTTACCTTTACAAAATGAGACACTCCACTAAACATTTCCTACCTACCTCTTCCTAAATATCTGAGAAATAATTAATGTAAGCAAGTTTAATTTATTTTTTCAATTTAGGAACATAAAATTTCTGACAGAGTTTCTTCTGTTTTCCTATTTTTAGTTCAGGAAAAGAAATGGTTGTGTGTTTTTAAGAATGGTCGGAAAGCCAGGCACCATGGAGCAAGCCTATAATTACAGCAGCCAGCGTGGGAGGCTGAGGCAGGAGGATTACAAGTTCAAAGCCAGCCTCAGAAAAAGCAAGGTGCTAAGCAACTCAGTGAGACCCTGTCTCTGAATAAAATACAAAATAGGGCTGGGAATGTGACTTAGTGGTTGAGTGCCCCTAAGTTCAATCCCTGGTATCCCCCACCCCTGAAAAAAAGAAGAATGATTGGAAAGAAAAAGGGGGAAAAAGGATTTAAATGCAAGCATTTAAAATTGCTAATCACAAACACATCTCCAAAAAGTAATATGCTATAAATCATGATGTATCACCTAGTGTACACAGTAGCGTTGCTCTTCTAGGATAAGGCAGCTCAAAGTAGGTGCGCATCGTGGCAGCTGATCTGAAGTCTATGCACTCTACAGGTAGGCAAAGACTCTACTCTGGTACTGGAGGAGATTTCTCAGTGCTGTGCATATAGACCCTGTCACTGTCAATTCTCTTGCACAGCTGCCTTGCTTCAACTGTCTAGTACCCAAGTCCTGTAAATTTCACTTCTTAATTATGTACACTTTTCTCCATCTCCATTTGCTGCCTCTGGGATCACCTCTTCTATCTCAATTGTCTCCCCACAGGTCACACTGTCCCCAGTCCAATATGCTTTCTGCACTGTCACTGGAAAACACTCTGAAGACACATAATTGACCTTTTAATGCCCTTACTTAAAACCAATACAGTATTTCCCTCTTATTCACAATGCATACATTCCAAGATTCCCAGAGGATTCTCCAAATCGTAGATACTACAGAACCCCATAAATACTGTTTTTCCTATAATATTATCTATGATAAAATTTAATTTATACATTATAATACTAAGAGATAACTACTATTAAAATAGAACAATTATAACATATTGTAATAATAGTTATGTGAATGTGGTATCTCTTGAAATATCTCATTGTACTATGCACTTAACATTCTTCTTGTGATGATGTGAGATGAAACAATGCCAGTGTAATGAAATGCAGGTAGGTGAATAACATGGCATTTTGACCTAATATTAGGCTTCTAAGCAAGGGCCACTTGAACACAAGTATTGGAAGACTGTGATAGTTAATTTGATAATCAAGACAGCTGGTAAGTGACATAGTTGTGTCATATATTGTGTGGGTACAGTGTGGGATGAGGAAGATGGTACAGGGCATTACAGGTCAAATCTTTTTTATTCTTCATCTAGAATATCTTGGGAGACAGGAAGAAAATAGAGAGAGAAAACAGAGGTTAGACTTATCCTTCAGAGACATGCAGAAACCAAACTGACACAGAATAGACTCCTGCTCATGGAGTCCAATGGCTTCTAGCCCTTGGTTCTCCTCTTTAGATCTGAATTGGGGATGGCCTGGAGTTCAGGTGTGGACCTGGAACAAATCACTTCTGAGATGAGGGTGCAAAAAAGACATAATACACTTTGTTTACTTCTTTATTCTCAGTCTTCCCAAACTGAGAGCTCCGTGAGGATGATAATCTTGTCCATTTTATTCTTCCCGTTGCTGAGCACAGTGCTTGGACTGTGGCAGTCAATACACATATTCCTACCAAATGGCTGAATGAGAGCCTCTGTAGAGGTGCTGCAGGAGGAATGATGGCAACAGAGGGGCAAACAAAGAAGGAAAAAGCAACCAGGAAACCTTGATTAAAAGTAAAATTACAAAACTGAGGCACTAAGCAACTCAGTGAGACCCTATCTCTAAATAAAATATGAAATAGGGCTGGGGATGTGGCTCAGTGGTCAAGTGCCCCCAAGTTCAATCCCCAGTAACCCATACACCTACCAAATAAAAGTGAAGTTAAAAAGAAAATAAACAACACATATTTTAGGTCAAGTAATCCAAGATGCTTACTCATCTTCTTTTACGCCACCATAACTGGGCAATTTCTTCCCTTCTTTTTTAGCTCTCATAATTGACTATGAGCAACAACAATTCTGATAAGAAAATCACAATGCCACATTCTTTAGAAATAATATTAAAAATTAACTTTAGAGCCATATCATAATTTAGTCATACTTAAAGGACTTGTTGAATTTAAAAAATTACTATAAAGAGGCTTCTCATTCCAAAAGACTTTCAATGATTTAAACAATTTAGGTCAAATCATGACCTAATTGGACTCCAAGAGCAGGAGTCTACTCTGTGTTAGTTTTGTCTCTGCATATCTCTGAAAAAAAATGAGCTTTTGGAAAGAAGGACAAACTTATTTCATTCTAGGGATTGTGTGATAGCAAAGTTCAACTTCCTGATAAAGTTGATAAATAATTAGATTTTCTGATAAAAATTAAGAGATTATTTATCAATATTGCACTGTAAATATGAACCATGGGTGTGGCAAGATGTTCAAAGAGTATTGTTCATAGAGTTACACATAGAGTATCCATTGAAAAAGAATTGTCCTTTACAAAGGACATGTAGACAGACTGACACATGAATACACTCACTTGGCAATGCCTGAAATGATGGTCACCAGAATAGGCACAGAACTAGGGGGCAGGGGACGACATTAGGCCATTTTGCTTTTTTCATCTTTCTGCTGATTGAAGATGTTGTAATACACATGTATGAGCTTTCCAAAGACAAGAAAGCTATCAAAGCTATCATTTCGTCAAAATGACTTCTCAGCTATTGCATGTACTTTTGAGTATAAGAGTTCTCAAACAAGAATTGTACTGCTTTATAAAACTAGAAGTATAGCTCCATGGTAGATTATATATTAAGGCCTTGGATTTGAGCCCTATGGGGGAAAATTCTCTATTTGGATCAATTTAAAGCGAGGGACAAACATCTCTAAATCTTGACTTGGAAACAAGTTTGGCAATGAGGAAGTTCAAGAGGAAAAGGTCCTATAACTGGTACAACACCCAAAACAGGCTACTTCATGCTGATGAATGTCTCTCAGATTCCCACATGCTGAAGGTCTGACCCCAAGTCCAAGGTGATATTGGAAGGTGGTGAAATCCTTAAGAGATGGGCCCTTGAGGAAGAGAGTTAGGTCATTGGGAGCTTGTCACTGAAGAGGATATTGGGACCCACCCCTCACCTTTGTCTTTTCATCCTGGCCTCCATGAGGTGAGCAGCTTGCTCTACCAAGTACTTGCACCATGATGCACTGCTTTCCCACTGCCCAAAGAAAGGGAGCCAAGTAACCATGGAGTGAAACCTTTAAAGCTGTGAGCAAACAAACAAACAAACAAACAACAAAAAAAAAAAAACCCTCTTCTGCTTAAAAGTTGATTGTCGTCTGTATTCTGTCACAGTGACAGAGGATGAGTAATACACTTGAATTTGAAGATATTTTAAATGCACTAAAGTTTAACTGAAGAATATCTTGACTATTTAAAAATTGAGATACATGAAATTCTTTAATATACTCAGCAACTCTAAGTATATTCACATCCTTGTTCAATTTTGCTCCACAGTGAACAATGTAATGGGGTTTTGAGGGGGGCTTCCTTTCACAACATAATAATGGCACAGGAAAAAAATAGCTAAATTAGAATAAGAGCTGAAAATATCAAAAGCAGCTCCAGAGGTAAGCCAGAAGCTTAGTGAAATTAAAATCCCCAAACAAATACTACTCATCCTCATTTGAAAATTGTACCAAGGCATTTAACAAGCAGGCTTCCTCTAAGTTCCAGTTTTTCCTTTTTAAGAGCATTAAAAAGCTAAATATTTTTAAGATGTCTAAGCAGAGAACTATTTTTTTATTGATGCCAGTATTCATGAACAAAGTGGATTCTGAACTAGTAACCCAGCAAAAACCAGATGCAGGAACATCCTTCTTCAAAAGATGTTCAATGTGTCTGATTCAGGAGTGTCATGAGATACTGTGAATGGAGATATTTCATGGCACAGTATTTATAAGATGCAGAGAATCTAAAATGCAAGAAGCAGAGAATGCTAATGACACAGAGGCACAGCTACCTGAGGCATGCACCTTTTGGGCCCTCAGTCATTGGTCATCTCCATGGTGTCCAGCTCACTCTTATCCCCATGGTCTCCGGGTGGTCAGTTGCTGTACTTTTCAAGGCCCAAACGTCTTCCAGTGAGGCTCAGTCCTGCTCCTGTGCTCCTGTTCTCACTGCCTTCTGTAGTTCAAGCAAGGAGCCTCTCTGAACATCTTAGGAGTATACTTAACAAATAGCTAAGTCTCACTCAATCACAGGAGCTGAGCTTCAGCCAATCATAGGCAACCTAATAGATTAAACTGTGTTCAAATAATGCAAGCTGAGCTGTAACCAATCAAGTTATTTCTCTATCTCACTTCTATATTCCATCTATAAATGCTGTCTGTCCACATTGTGGGGCAGAGCTCTCTGAAATTCTGCTGGTTCTGAGGGTTGCCTGATTCACAAATTGTAAACCTTTGCTCAGTGAATCTTTGCTCAATTTAATTTGTCTAAAATTATTTTGGTAGTAGGATCTCAAAAATAAGTTGGATGAACGAATAAACCAAAAAGCACAGACAACTCTGTAAAGAGATATTTCATGACACTTTTTTATTCTTTTGGTTGAATGATAGGCTGAGAAAGTATACCATGAGAGTCTAAGAAATGCTTCCTGAGCTTGATTTCCAGAGTATGTTATTTGAACAAGTAACAATAAAACCCATCCTTCAGAAAGGCAAGAGAAAACAGGGTTGATTTTTAAAAAAGTATAAAAATAACTAAAGAAAAATTAAGATATCATTGAAGGGCAGGAAAAAAAGAAAGGGTCATATAGTTTGGATCTTGAATGTTCCCTGAAGGCACACATGTTAAAGGTTTGGGTTCCAGTTTAGTGCTATGGGTAGGTGGTAGCATCTTTATGATGTGGACCACAGGGAAGAAAATTAGGTCATCTGAGTTGTACCCTTATAGGGGATATTGGGACCTTGACATCTCTCTGTCTTTGCTTCCTGGTTGCCATAAGGTGACCAGACTTTCTCTGGCATATACTCACACCATGAGGCCATGGAAAAGAAGCAGATGTGTTTGTTAATCTGATCCATATATAAGTATGACTGAAACTGTCAATAAGGCTTTCAAGCCATAGTGAAGGATATTATTAGCCAAATCTACACGGATTTAAAGGACTCAGAGAGAACTGTAGCCTATTGCAATAATTGTTCATTACTAAGGCTGACTTCCGTTTCAGAAGGTGACTGACCTTGATCTTTTTTCCCTGTCTGACTTTTGGTGCTTTGTTGATCAGAGCAAAATCCTTCATGTAACCACTGGGTATGCTGCAGCAAATATTCACATGACCTTTCTTTCATCAGTCATTTGGACATTCAAAACATGTCACAAATTATCATCCTGTTGGTTCCCTATTTTAACACAGAGCTCTTTGGGGTAAAGCTAATGATCAATAGCAATGTTCTACATAATGGGAGTACTGAATCCTAGATACATATATTTTTTTTTCAAACAGTGAACATCTGAATAAAGAAAAATCATGTAGTCTGTGTTTACTGCATGAATAATTATGGGAATTAAAGAAGTGGAAAGAACTTCAGAAGTACCAGATCCAACTCCCTGCCTCCAGGCACATCACTCTGAAATCACTGAAGATAGATGCTTATTCAACCTATTTTTAGAGACTGTAACAGACAGAGAATACACAGGCTTACTTGTTAGCTTGTTTCCAAAAAGAAATTCTAGATTATGTCTAGATTATGTCTCTCTTCATTATACTTCCACATAATAAGCAATTATTAGTTGCTCAAAATACTGAATGGATTTCCCCTCAGGAAACTCTTTACAATATAAACTCATGAATTTTTAAATTTCCCAATTTGACCCTGGATGGACTAAATCTTTAATTTTTAATACTTAGTGAATATTGCTTCTTTTAATTAACATGCAAAGTTCTTAATGTATAAAATGCACCCCCTGCCTTATAGTCATAGGAATGCTTGCTTGTCCTCTAGTTTTCAGCAACTAAGGAATGAGAAACAAGTAAGAAAACAGAGGAGAAAGGTATGGAGCACTCACAAATAAGTCTGTTTACCATCTTCAGTAAGAAGATCCAATTCTCTGCCAGAGAGACAGTCTCCCTGCTAAAACCTTTACTGTTTCAAAGTAGAAATCTTTGCAATTCTAATTCTAAACTATGTGCAACCAACAAAATTACCTTTGGGATCCTCACTTGACTCAGGATGCAAAGTTAGGCTACTTTCCTGAAGACACTTTCCATCATAGGAACTAAATATTACCAGTTCAAATTCACAGTGCTAAGCACTTAGCCTAAGACATTCATAGGTAAAAACCTTAAAACATGGAAATTATAGATTGTCTATTTAAATTCCTTGTTGTAAATGCTGGAAGCTAAGAAGTGGGTATTTGTAGATTTCCAACGTGATTATACTATAGCAATGGTGTGTTAAACATCTGTACCTTCTGGAAACAAAACAAAAATAAAAAGAGTTATTACATACTAAAGTTTTTATAGGAATTTGACAGTCCCCTCCCCACTTTTCCTCTAAATCTTCAAATATACAGCTTTTATCTTGAATTTCTTCCAGTTGTAGAAGAATATTGATTAACTCTAGTTGGAGAAGCCTTTTTTGAAGCACAAATATCAATTCTTTAGACTCTTGTGGGTCAGTGAAAAGTTGAATAATAATATTACAAATTAATTTTCTTGACTATGGTATAACAACCATAATTAGCAGCAAATCCTTTTGCTCTATTTGCATGTGCTGAATTTTCCTTAATTACCCTGCAGTCTAATTATGGAGCTCAATCTAGAGAACTCACAAAAGGCAGTGAGGCAGAAAGCAGAAGACAGTGCCTTCCACTGCCTGGATTTACTGCTCTGGAGTCCTATAGCAAACCAGTTGGAACAGAGTCTATTTGTGAGGGCATTAGCATGTAAACAGTGTCAGAGAGAAGACACATGGAGCCAACCGGCCATGCTAATGGAAAGTGATATTGAGTTTACTAATTCAGATAAGGGTGCACAGATTGCCTTTTCTCCAAAGCACAGGGACTGTCAGAGAAACAAATGCGTGGCCCATGTTGCAATTAATTTGATTCTTGTTCTTTTAAGGCTGTACTTGTAGATTTAATTAAAGCTTTCACACACTGGGCGCATTCAGGAAGGATGCGATTTTAATGGCTTCTTTTGAATGAAAGCAGCAGTAGAAGGTATGATTCAAACAGTATCAGGCAATCATAAGACAGAGATATTTTTAATAAGAAAGTATGTTCATTCTTACTCAGGTAGCAAGTCATTTTTTATTTTAATAAGAGACAGCAAATTGCACTTTCTCTGGAGGTATTTCTTCTCTCTGCTTATTGCATTATGATTTCTGAGACAAATACTCCTCTATGCTCTGTTATATTGTGCTTATACTACTTAGTTTATAATTTCTTCATCAAATTAATATCAAATCAATTCTTTTTTTTTTGTGGCACTGCTGTTTAAACCCAGGGGTGTGCTACCACTGAGCTTCATTCCCAGCTCTTTTTATTTTTTGAAATAAGGTCTTCCTAAATTGCTGAGGCTGACCTCAAACTTGTAATCCTCCTGCCTCTCTCCTGAGTCCTTGAAATTACAGGTGTATACCACCATGCCAGGCTCTTATCTATTCTTATGTTGTAAATCCCCAATCCATCTGTTTTTGGATTGGTCTTTAGGTTTACTTCCAAAATGATACTTAAATCTCTTTATTTGCTTTATAAAATGGACTAATATCTTTTGTTTGAAAATAGTACTTTTCTGACCTGGCCTGAATGTATCACTCAGCACAGGCACTATAGGAAATGAACAAAGCCAGGAGCTCTGTTTATTTTAATTGAAATAAAATGTCATGAAAATATTAACTATAATAATGATATTTACTTGAATAGCACATATATCATTATCATCTATGTTGCATTTTTCATATTGAGAATTTCAGCACAACTGCCACTTCCTCCTTGTGTTCCTGATTCTTGCAGCTAAAAGCAAGTTTTCCTTCTGAGTTGGCAGAGACTTTACCTGTACATCTTACAGTGTTTTATCATTTTCACCCTCAGATTATCTTTATGGACATGCTTGTGTCCTGCTACACTATAATACTTTTTAGATTTGGTCTGATATTTATCATCCCTGAAGCACAGAGCTTAGTGCTTTGAAGAATTAAGTATTTCAGATATTCACTGAATAACAATGTTTCTCTCTACCATTCCTAATCTTCGACCTGAACAAAGACCTTTATTAAAAAGGATAAAAACATAAATATCTCACAAATGAAGAAAAAAAGTTGTGTGTGTGAATACATAAATAAGTGCACACATAGGCATGCCAAGCTTGGTGTTATGCATCATTACTGTCTGCTACAATTAATAACAGTGCTGGATTAGTTAGTTCATCTGCCATCCATTTAAGACTACACCAAAAGGTGTGTGCTCTGTGATAGTCCCAGAGCACTAATGGAAATAAATCAGCATGACAGAATTATGTTCCCTTGAAATCTTTCTTCTGCTTTAGATGTGTTCTCCCAAGATGAAGTAGAAATATTTTTGTTCTTGTGTTGAAGTCAACATTCTATGATTCAGAAGCTTCCCCAAGCTAGGATCCTGAAGTAAATGGGAATGTCTGAGGCTGGCCCAGCACTCTGGACATGGTTCTTAAATATCTGTAAGGACCACAATCACACAGGGAACTTGTGGTATGGTGTCAATCCTCTGTGCCTGGAGGTAAGCACTCCAGGTGATTTTAAAGAGAGTCCCAGAACACTATGAGAAACATACTGCTGTGTCTTGGAACAGCTCTGTCCTGCATAAAGTTGAATTTCCTAGTGCACTGGATACCTAACTATTAATGGGCTATGAATAGCAGCAAGACTACAAAATAAAGCTGGAATAATCCACATTTTCAATGTGTTGCAGAGAGTGTGTTAGTCCACAAGGCTAATAGGTCAAAAGCCAGGTTAATTTGTACCACTTGTCATCTTTCATCCATCATATAAATCTTAGTGACAATAGGGCAAGTATCTGAAAATATATTGGTCAATCTTTGTTTATAAATTAATGATTTTCCTTTAAGGTGATGAAATGATGTACATGATATAGGGACAATATTAAGTCCTTATTACTGCAAAGGGAGTAGCTGAGGGCCACATTAGATGCCTTCCATATCAGATGCCTTGGAGAATACAATTAATAGATTTCAAATTGTATGTGTAGCCATCATGTACAATATAATGTAAGAAAAAATAAATTTTATTAATTTAAGAATACCTATTTGACCAACTGGGGTGCATGTCATAGAAGTAAATAAATCAAATAATTGAACAAGAATTCTCACAGAAGGAATCCAAGCATTAGTTTATCTAACTTAGTCATTTGTTGTAAAGATCAGAGCTGGTGATGACTAAGTCATAAATTAGTAATGCTAAGGTACTTAAAGTGGTCTTTGAACTGATCAGTCATGACTGCCCAGGGACTTGCCAAAGACTGACTCAGTGGTCCTGCTGAAGACAACCCAAGGTCCCTGGACTTAGCCCAAGGCCTGTTCTCCCAATCTAGGATAACCTTAATATTTCTTTCAAAATCATCTTAACATTCTTCTTCCACCAGTATTCTCTTGCAGTTAACTTTTGTTCTATAAAATGGGTGCAAATAAAAATGTACAGAGCAGTCACTGGGATTTTCACTGGGAATTTAATAAGAGGAGCTATCTCCTTTGCTTTGGTTTTCAACCCTTTTTTTCCCCCCTATGAAGAGCTGTGAAGAATGGGCCCAGAACCAGATGGGATTATATAAGCAAGGCTTTCAGCTGTTGTATCGAATGAAAGGTTGTCAATTTCTACCCAAAAGTACTTTGAGAAAACTAACAACTTTCAGTTTTACATAGTTAAGAGCTAATCCCAGGGACACCAGAGATTTAGTTATCTAGACAGAGAATCTTTTCACGGATATGAATCCTTATATACCAAACTTTATACTCACAAGTTTTGCTTTATGTGCAGAAATAAAGCACATAAAGCAAAAAACCCTGCCATGTCCTTCTCAATGCTTCTGGCATGTGATCCTCTGTGGAGTGCTCTTGGGTACTGGTCGGGACTGAAGAAACAAGAGGCTTTTTTTTAAGAAAGGCAACTAGAGGTATATTTAAAAAGTAAACATTTAAACAAACAGGGTGATGCTAAAAATAGTAAAGTTGAAATAACTACTTACAAAGAAGAGGAGGTACCTCTCTAAAAGTCTCTTTCCTAATAGAAAAAAAATTAAAATATAAACTCCTAAGTTAATTTTTCTTTTTAGAACTAGCCTTTAAATATTAGAGAAACAGACTTATTGTCAGGGCTCACAAAATGATTTATAAGAATTTCACTCCAAAGAGAATTTGAAAATCTCATAGATCAATCCTGATGCCATTTTTCCTAGTGATATTGTTGGACCTGGGAATACAGCAAAAGCAAATTATGGAATTAGTAATATTGGAATTAGTAATACCCAGAGGATTAACACTGGGCTCAAAGAAACCTCAGCATCACTTATGTAGTAGCTCCAGATTTAGACAATTTTTCTAGGTAATAAAAAGTGCTCTAGGCTAAACCAAGTCTCCCATTTTAACTGAGTATGGAACTTAGGAGCAAATACATTTACAGCAAACCTGCCATATTTTCTCTCAGTTCTGATTCTATTTCACTAGGCTCCAACTTTTCCCCCATTCACAGAGGTCTGAGCTGTTTAGAAAGCAACATTTCCTCATTTCTCATGGTTCCACATCTATGGCAGACCAGCGGCATCTGGTTCAATATTTCATTAAATCCTCCTGAAAACTAACAGTTCAATCTATTAGAAAACTACAGTCCCTGAGCAACATAAATTACCTAGCCGGCTGTGATTGTAGCATGCCACACAGCCCATTTGCTGTCGAGACATTTATAGCTGTAGAGTTTCAACACATTCTGGATGCAAGAAGTGTAACCTTTATAAGCCTCTTTCAGACAGTAAACATTGAAAAAAAATTTTTTTCAAGTTCCTTAGCAAGAAAAGTTTGTTTAGGTCTAGAATGAATGACTTCTGTGGTTTGCTTCAATTATTCATGAATTTAATCTAGACTCTTTTGGGGTGAATATTTTTGTGTTTAGCTGCTCCTTTTGCCTGAGGACCTTCCTCTCTGTTCTTGACCCTCAGCAAACAATGGAAGAACATATGTAAGACAGCCCCATTGAAGACCTTGCTCAACAGGAAATTTAGAGCTAATTCATTTTTTTGCTGAAGGGCACCTGTGAGTTAAATGGCAGAATAAATATGGATGAACAGTTTCATTCTGGACCAGTTTTGACCACTGGTGGTCAGTCACCCCACCATCAAATATAGTTGTTCTCAAAGCTAGACACCTTTGACAACAATCAGGAGGGGAGGGTCTTCTATTTGGTTACAATTATATTGTCAGGCACAATTAAAGCACCTGGATAACTCACAGAGACTGATTCTTTAAGAATCTCCCCATAATTTGCTCCTTTAATGGGTAATTTTCTCCTCCTCCAATATGTAAATCTAACCTTATATTTGTAATTATAAACAGAAAGATAGGCAAATATTTGTATACTATTTGCTAAGGGCCCCAAAGAGATTAACTATGTATATTACCTATAGGTAACTCGAAGGCTGCTTTTATTTTCTTCTTCCTTGAGTGAGTACAATGTTAAATGTTTGTTGAAGAGAAAATAATAAAATGAAGCTTTAATAACAACAAATGCTCAGCTCATTTACAAATTTACTGCTTGGTAGTTTGAGGAAGCTGACTGTAACTGACTGTAATCGTGTTACTGGCATGACAATCCATCACACAGGCCTTTTCTGGGCCTAGCACATTCTCCAGGCATCTGGGGCCTGTCATTGTTGAAGACTTTTTGCTTAGAGGAGATCACCTAGCTGCACTACAAAAATACAACATTCTTGAATTAATTGTGTGGCCTATGAATTGCCACTGACATGGCATGAAATTAGCAGAGCTGACATCACTCAGTTTAGCAGCCATCAGAAAAGTCACATGAAAGCAATCTATGCAGAAACTGTAAATTAGGATTCACAGCTGTGAGGCCCCCTCCCCCAAGAAGCATTTTAACTTATCTGGGATTTTCTTTTTTATCTTTAAAATGAGAGGTTAAGAAGAGATGATCTCTAAGATTCTTCCCAGCTCTTGAAATTCTGTGCACTATTTAGTTTGAACAATCTTGTGCATCAAATGCATTCAACGAGATAGGAATGGAAAGTGAATACTTGCATACTAAATCATGTTTCTAAATTACTCATACTTTTGTTTCAGGAATAAGTGCTTAGAAGAAAAAAAAATGAACCAAATAAAAAACAAAAGTCACAAGTTAGGAAACTAGTATGCATTCAGCCAATATGAAAAATATATATATACATATGTTTGGATGGGGAAAAAAAGTCACATTAGAGTCAATCCATGTGATTTCTGAACACTAATAAAAGTACACATATATACCATGCTAAGCTCCTGCCTTGTGTAAAAATTCTTTCCAATTCTAGGAATTATCTGGAATCTCATGATAGCTATAAATACAGAACTTAAGTTTCTTCTTCCTTGTTGAAAATGTTGTTATAAATCACTATTATTGAAAAAGTTGCAGGGTGGTCTGCTTTAGGAAGTGTTCAAGAGAAGGCACTTAGCAATGAAGAAGTAGTTTTAATTAGTCCTATTATTTTTATTTTCCTCCAACCCCAAAAGAAACAAAAACGTTTGTCATATTAATTTGCTGTGTGATTTTTTGGCTGATTAAATATGTTCTTGAACATGTAACATTTTGGGCAGCCTTTGATAACATGTGTCTGTAATATACTGAAATAAAACTTCCTAAATTCACTTTTTGGGAGGATGGGGAAGAAAAATGAATATGTGATGGCAGGAGAAAATAGGACTCCTGTTTCTTCCTCCTAGGAGTGGTATTTCTCACTATGTGGATGACATTTACCCTTTTCCATCTTCATTTTCCTTCCATATATTCACAATATTTCTTTATCTAAGGAAACTATCTCTTAGAAGATTGATAGGATATTTATAGAGAAATTTAATTCCAAAGTCAACAGGAAGGCAATATATTTTATTTAACTTCTTCCACTGAGTCTAGGCAGAACTTTCATGCATGATATTATAGCAAATCTGGATTATGGGTGAGCAAATGTTCCTCTTTAAAAATGATCTATCACGATGGTCAATATGTGCTACATGTGAGGGCTTGGATGCAAAATGGTAAGAACCAGTGAGGAGAACTTGGTTGCAGGGATATCCATAACTACATAGATCTTCACTATTAAATCCTGCTCCATAAAAGTCAGTAATGGCGAGAGAGTCCATAAATGAGCTTTGTTCTACAAAATTTAATACTCTTCCACCACATAAATAATTTATAATTATCTTTTACCTGGTTCTTTTCTCTCTTCAGTAACACAAATAATTAAGTGTTGATTCTATTTATAAAGGGACTTTAGAAAATAGTCACTTTAAGAAAAATTAATATGGAACAGATTATTATTTTTTCACTAATGAAGAAGAAACCATATGAAAATTACCAAATTTAGTAAATTTATTAGGGGAAAAGAGAAGAAGTTAAGAGCAAAGAGTATTTAGGCACTAAATGTAGTCTATACATTTATTTTTAGTAGTTTAACTTAATATTTATGATGATACTTCAAAGTACATTTTGTAAGAACTATAAAAGATGTTATAAATACCTTATGATAGTTTTCCTATTACTTAGTTTTTGTTACAATGTGGCCAGGGGTTGAAAGGTTTAATTTGAAAACCAAATGGTTTACCACAAAAGTGTGATCAATTGTGATCAAATATAAAAGTATGTCCTTGTCAAAGTTATTTAAAATATTTAATAACTCTCAGGATACACCTATTCAACTAATACTACTACTGTAATATACTGTTCAAATACATGGCAAAAACATATTAATGCCAGTAAAATGTTTAACTGAGTGTGAGAAATGTATTCTGGGTTGTCCAGACTTGAGAAGCGGAGAACATTTTCTTCTTGGCAGAAGATAATACTAATGGAAAATACTTATAACTGGGAATAAACAAGCAAGAGCAGGTAGCTGGCATGGAAATCAGTGCAGAGACCTAGCAGCAGCCAAAATGGAGAAGTGCAATTCACTGCAAAGGCTTATAACATGCCATTTCCAACATCACTGTAAGATAATAGTATCATTGTTATCAGATGCCAGACTATGTCATCAGGGGCAAAAACCTAAGAGCTGCTGTACCATTTTCAGCTCATCTGGCTTTTCACATAACACAGCCACAAACTACTGTCTGGGTCTCTGCAGGAAGGGCTCACAAGGCCACCTTAGGAACCTGTATCTAGCTTGCTAAAGTTCAGCCTTCACTCTGCATGATATCTTTTCACTCCAATCAGGAGAATTCTCGCCTCTGGACCACAGATGCTGCCATCCACACAGGTGGGCAACTCCTCCTCATTAGTCTGTGGAGGCACAGTGGTGATGGAAGCAGAGCTGGAGTTGACTCCACACTGAGACTGGCAATGTTTCCCTTTTCCTCTCAGAATCCATCAAGTGAGCTTGTAGGGAATAAGAGAAGACAGCGGGAGCTTCCAGTCCAAATCTGTTCTAAATCACCGAGGTGAGCCTGGCTGGTAAGGGCAATGCTGGGAAGCATCAATCCAGGTCCCCTTGAACAATGCAGTGCACCCATAGCAAGAACAGGCTTTTTTTGAGGAGTCTCTGGCTTAATCCCATATGGTACTGGAAAGCAGGAGGAGGGATTTCCAGGTACCCAGGAGTTGTTACATTGGCTAAGAGAGGTTTCTGGACCAATTTGGAATTTATGGTGTGAACATCATGGGACATGAAAACTATTTATGTGTTTTAAAAATAAAAGACTAGGACTGCAAACTCCAAGTGTGTCCTTCTTTCCATTAATTTGTGGCATATTTCCAGCCTACTTATAGGCCTGATGTGTCCTAGGCTTTTAAAGAAGTCAGAGATACCCAGGCACCCTCTCTGTGTTCTGACTTTAAGTGAGCAGGGCCCTTGAACAGGGCCACCATCAAGACTGTACACCAGGATCCAGGGTACAATTTTATTCTTTCTCTAAATGCCTAAGGTGACAAACATGGAGTATTGGTCATAATACAGGTGATAGGCTTTTTTGGTGTTATTTAATTATTTTTTCCAGTTCAGATATTGCATTGATATTCGGATATTGTTAGACAGATATTGCATCTACCTTTTTCTATGGCTATTCCATTTCAACTAAAGGATCACAATGGCTCAGAATGGAGGCTCTGGAGACAGGGGGCCCAAATTTAATTTTTGGTTCTGTCACTTACTGACCATGTGACTTTAAACTATTCCCTTCTCTTTCTTGGCTTCCTTGGAATTAAAACAGAGTAACTGGTCATATGTCACAGAGTTGTTTCAGGCCCAAGTTAAAAAGTACTCTGTGAAGAATTTAACAGTTCTGCCCAGGATGAGGCAGACACTTAACACATAATGCATACTGGCTGCTGCCATTGTTATCATCATCATCTAATAAGTAATAAATAATATAAATGACAAGACTATTTAAAAGAGTCTATTAGTGTTCATTCATAGATGTGTTATTAGTAACTAAGATATCCAAGGTAAATCTTGCTTTAATATTTTTGGTGATGATCTGCTTAATACACTTGTTTGAAAAAGGGACGGGCTATGTAAAACGATTTGTTCTGGTGTCATACATACTATATACCATCACATAGTGTCCCACAATAGGGGAAGCAGAAGAAATCTTATCACAGGACTTTGTTTTCTTCACAGAAGACTTAAATCTAGGGAAAGGGGATTTCATGAAGTAGAGAGGGGAAGCAAGAATTGGAATTGTGAGCTAGGCATATATTTGTGTTAGAGTGCTGGCCTAACATACACAGCTAATGCAAGGCCCTGGGTTCAGTCCCAAGCAGCACACAAACACAAATACACACACATAAAAAAGAAAACCCACACAAATAGGTCTTATTACTTGCCTCATTAATGAGATGAAGCAAATAGGTCAGAGTCAGTCAAGCCTCTTTGTGGAAATGGGATGAGGAACCTCTCAACAGGCAGAACAACATGAGCACCGGCTGGTTCACTCTTTAATACAATAGATTAAATGTTTATCAAGTGTCCAGTCTGGGTTAGGAATGGAAGAGACAAAGATGATTAAGCCATAGGTCCTGTCCTCACAGAGTTTCTATCAACTGAGAGTCACCAAGTCTGTTCTGTAGAGAAAGGAGATCAGAAACAGGACAACTAGAGAATAACCTGAGATAATAAGCGCTTCAACTTAGAGGAACTGCAGCATGTACTGAATTCATTTTCTTTCTTTCACTCAAACCCATGAGACTGAGACTGAAACTGCACAAGGCTGGAGCCTGCCTGTGAGGAGCTCTGGGGATTTGACTTCAAGCATTGTGAGCCTTTAGAATGCTGGACACATTGAAATTCTGTTTGTTGATGATGTGTGCCATTGTCACTGTTACTAGTAAAAAAGACAAAAAGTTGACAGCTGTAGAAGTCATCAGTTTAACACTACCTATATTTCATTCTGTGGAGTTGAAAAACAATGCAGCAGAACATACTGTTTTCTTCACTTGAGATTACAATAATCAGGGCATCATCACCATGATCTGAGCACATGTTCTGGCCGGTTCCAGGTCGATGGCCATCCTGCCTAGCTCCCCTAGCTCTGGGGTATGATGGTAACAATACAGGAGGTGTTTTTCCAAGGCAGTTTGGTTTCTCACTGTCACAACTGTCAGCAGCAATGCTACAAGACTCCAGGTGGCATGACTCAAATGCAGCTTCATGCATTCCCATGGCCTCAGGTAAACAGGTACCAACTGCATAAATATTCTCTTCCTGTCAGCTGAACAACATAACTCTCCTAGCCATACCAGGCTTATCAGTCCTTTGAGAAAATACTTGAAGACAAGCTCTGTGTTCAGTAACCATAGAATGGTTCAGTGCTCTGGGGCCCACTGCTAATACATCAGAAAGGGCAGTGCCAAGAGTTCAAAACCTGTCCAGGTATCTTCTGCCCACAAATACTTATTTTTTACTGTGAGAAAATAAATGTAATGCTGGGGACCACGGTGCATGCCTATAATCTCAGTGGCTCAGGAGGCTGAGGCAAGAAGATCACAAGTTCAAAGCCAGCCTCAGAAAGTTAGTAAGGCCCTGGGCAACTTAGTGAGAAACTGTCTCAAACTTTCAGAAAGGGCTGCAGATGTGGCTCAGTGGCTAAGCACCCCTGGGATCAATCTCTGGCAAATAAATACATAAATGAATAAACAAAATACACACACACACACACACAATTAAAATCTACCATCTCAACCATTTTAAGTATAAAATGCAGTGGCACTATGTGTATACAAATAATCATAGAATATCACCAACTTATATCAATATCTCCAGAAATTTTCATCATTCTAAACTGCACCCATTCTAATTCTGTACCCATTGAACACTAACTCCTCATTGCTTCCAGCCCAAGCCTGGCAAACACTATGAATCTGAACACTCCAGGTGCCTTATATAAGTGGAATCATACCATATTTGACTTTTTGTGACTGCTTTATTTCAGTTATAATGTTCTCAAGGTTAACTTATACCATAGCAAATGTCAGAATATCCTTCCTTTTAAGGCTGGAACTATTCCATTGGGTGCACACTATATTTTGTTCATCAGTTCATCTGTTAAAGGACACCTTTCTACGTTTTGGCTGTTGTGATTAATGTGGCTATGAACATGTGTGTACAAATAGCTCTTTAAGACCTTGTTTTCAGTTCTTTTAGACATATATCTAGGAAGACATTTTTGTAATTAAAAACAGTAGGACTGTATTGGTAAGCTCTAGTGTAGTATTGTTTTCATCATGTGCACACCTAAAACCGGGATTTCATGCTGCCAGAGAAATAAGTTCAACAGACTATGTTTGCCAAATCACAAAATTAACTAAGTAAGAGACTTCTTGGCTAATGTCCTCAACCACTGGAGTCCTCAATTCATGACGGAAAACAACATTTTAGAATCCAAAAATCTATTTTAATTTGTTTTTCTATATTCTGCTTAGTTTCTTTCTTAATTTATGGATATTTCATTAGGGCTAATTCATTTACCTTAGCTTAATTTGATTTGTTATTTGTTCAGAGCTCCAGTTAAATTGTTGTAAGTTCTTCACATATTATCCCTAAAATTAGCAGTACAACATCTGAAAGAGAAATGATTGCTGAGTGACCTCGATTATACTAAAAAAATGCCAAAGCCAATGCAGTGGTCAGTAATTAAAGATGTTTTTGAGAATCTGAAATTTTGTAAATCATAGAACACGTGGCATTTTAAAAATCATGATCAATGCCTTTTATGTCTTGTGTTAGGAAAAGGACCTGAAAATCAATGAACAGTGTTACACTGTACATAATCAGATCTATAATTTTGACCTTTGAAACTGTGAACTTTTTAATGGTGCTCATTAATCAACTACACTTTTCCCAGAGTGAGTTTCTTCCTCCACATAATTTATTATACTTTTACTTAGATATGTTTAACTTCATTTAAATCTGGGTGCTGCTGTTGCTCTGTATGTCAACTGTCAACTATAAAATAAAAACATGCACAGTATAAGTACTGTTTATTTAGGTTACATTCCTTTGGTAAAATACTGTCTACACTTGGCAGAATTTCCTTGAGGGTATAGTACCATGCCTGTGAAGGGTAGAGGACACTAATTGCAGTTTGGAAGAACCTGGCAAGCTCAGGTCTAGTGAATGTTCTTCCTCAAGTAGACAACAACAAACTCGACTTAATCTAGCCCAGGCCTTAATCCAGGCCTATATCCTGACACTTCAGGATAGGAAAAAATAATTTTGAATTTTAGGCAGAAGTTGTGGGACAAGGGTTAGACATTGTTTGAAAATTCAAATAAAGAAGGTCAGTGAAGTCTAAGTGCCTGCAAGCAATTAGGACATCCTGAAGCTAAACCTGTCTACCTTAGGCTTCCAAGAAGGCGTGTGTTGGCCTGGGCTTAGGAGTGGGCTGTGGCAGCACATAGGAGGCCTGGAAGATACTGCATCTGTCTGAGGGAAGGTGGCAGGGCTGTGGTATTTTGTGTGTTAGATGTGCTGTGATGGCCCTGGTTTGCTTCAGCCAAAAGCAGCAAAGGACCAAGTAGGGTCACAAGGCTGTGGACTGGACAGACACTGGACTACTCAGAAATTTCAAAGTCCTAAATATTATTTAAATTATCTTCTTTAAAGTCAGGTCATAAAGATGGGGTTGGACAGTTTTCCCTTGGTACTTATGGGGGTTGGTTCCAGTAGTCTCTGTGCATGTTCAAGTCCTTTATGTAAAATGGCATAGTACTTGCATATAACATACATCTTCCTATATATTTTAAATAATCTCAGATGGCTTAGAACACCTAACACAATGCAAAGGCTGTGTTACTGGTTGCTATATTGTATTGTTTAGGGAAAATGATAAGGTCTGGACATATTTAGGACAGATGCAATCTTTTCCCTAATGTTTTTGGTCTCCAATTGGTTGAATTCATAGATTTGGAACCTGTGGAAATGGAAAGGTGACTACAAAAGGAAACAGAGTATTGCGTTAGTCTCAGCTTGATAAATCTTTTTCCTTTTTAAAGGTAGCAAGTAAAGAGTACACGAAGAAATTCATACCCACGTGTTAGAAAGAGCCCTGCCCTTGCATGAGTCCTAGATTTCCTGCCTTCTCACATGGGCTGGAGGCACACGGCCCTACGCACTGGAGTCTCTGAGAAATCCCTCAGGAAGGAAAGACTGGATGGGTGGCTTGCCTCCTGGAACCATCCACGGAAACCTTCGGAGAGAAAGTGACCTAATAAGATTCTCTGAGGCTCAAGTGTCCAAAAAATTCCAGCTTGGATCTGAGAGAGATTCAGGAGCCAATAGCAATTTGAAGTGCAGAATGTGGGATTGAACTCTGACGGTAAATGGGAGGCATGATCATTCATGACCACTTGGCCACAAAACCTACAAGATAACTGAAGCTTAAATCTCCCTGTGGTTCCAAGTTGAAACCACTTATTCACAAAGTAGGTTGCAGACTGGTTGAGCTACCTCAGGGCTTTACAGAACACTAGCAACTCTGTGATAAGGAGGAAATATGACCGAGAAAAGGGCCTACCACATTCTCCTGGTTTAAGACACCACCTATGGCCAGAAAACTAGGCAAAAAGAGATTTTTAAAATGTGATCACTTATGTCTTGACTCAGCTTATCTTAAAAGAGAATTAGGATCACAAACTGGTGACTGAATATATTTGGCCAACACAGTATTATTTCCAACAAATAAAATTAGAAGACTTAATCAAAGAAATCAAGATTTCTTCCCTCTTCTAACAGGGACAGGAAGATATGTGACATTGCTGTATGTGACTGAAGCTGGGTAAGGAATGATTTCTCAAAACGCTGTGTGCCAGGACCTCACCTGTACTCACCTAGGTCATCCATAGGGACCCCATGTGGGCAATTATAACTGTGATGCTTAACCACACCTTCTGAGACCTTTAGGACCAGAACTCTTGAGCCAACCCTCACTTAACAAATCATAAAAGAAACATGCTGACAGCTGTGACTATAATACTGAGCAACCAACAGATGCCACAATGATGAAATAATTCTCAGTGAGGACACCAGCAGGCATTTCTAAGCTTCCTCTAAGGAACAATACCACTCCTGGATGATGGCTACTAGTCAAGATTTTCAGTGAATGCTATGTCACAACTTCATTTTGAGGATCTTAATGTATCTCTGAGAGTTTCTTTTCTTCCTTTTCAGTAAAGGTTAAAGCCATACCTAGGAATGATGAATTGATAATTGACCAATTTTTTTTAAGGAGTGGCCAATTTCCTCAACTACTGACCATGCTGACTCCAAACCCCAACTCAGGCTTTTAAGACAAATCAAGTAAAAGGATAAAGGACATTTTTGATAGCTCCCAATAACTATGCACTCACAAGAACCATTTCAGCAAATGGCTTTCCCCTGAATTTATTCCTATTAATATTTTCTTTCTGACACAGGGACAATGAGCGAACGTACATCACAAATTCATATCAACCATGCCAGAAGGAACAGTGCCATGCAATGACACAGTGGGAGGGCTATTAGCTGCAGAGCAGCTTTTCTGGAAATGAGAGGACCATGAACCTGAGACATCAGACATAGCTACCAAAGATGAAGGTCTAGAGACTTCTACTGTAACACCCTGAATGTAAGACCTGAAAAACTGGATGTTTTGACTGATTAGGACCCGTGCCCATAGTATAAGGAAAATTCACGTGGAGGCTGTTCATTCACTTTTAAAATTAAAAAAAAAATAGCTGGACACAATATCTTTATTTTATCTATCTATCTATCTATTTACTTATTCATTTTTATATGGTGCTGAGGGTCAAATCCAGTGCCTCACACAAGTTAGGCAAGCGCTCCACTAATGAGCTACAACCACAGTCTCTGATTTTTCATTTTTGAATATCACTTTTTAATCTAAATTCATGTTGCTTGTGAAAAATGCAATGGAGTATATTATTTATAGTTTCAGAAATAGCATATTATTTATCATACAAAGTTTCAAAATAGCAACTTTGGGTTGTTATACTTAGGGAAGGGAGGAATGGAGATGGAATGGTTAATGGGTACAGGGGTGCAATAGAATAGAAAGAACAACTTCTAATATTCTATAGGAAGCTATGATTGACTATAATTAATTTAACATAAAGAGGGTTTGTATGTTTAAAAAAAAATCATAGTTATGTCTTTGGTGACGGTGACATATGTTAGTTACCATTATCTGATTCCCTACATATTGTATCCATGTTGAAATGACAGCCTGCATCCCATAAATATATGTAATTACTGTCAATTCAAAAATATTAAAAAAATGAATAAATAAAATAAATGGTAATTTAAATATAATTAGAGTATGAGACCTTTTTTTCTTTTAATTAAACTGTATCAGATTTATATACCTATTCTTTCAGCTATTTTAAAATATTAAATTAAAATTTCAAAGAATTACTATTTGCATTTTTTAAAAATTATATATTCTAAGTAGAGAATCTGTTCACTGTAATATTTATACTACAGAAATATAAAATATATTATAAAACTTATATACCAGATTTTTTTAAGGTCAAAGCAATTCAAAGTCTGGTGTTACATTTAAGGCTTTATTTATTTATTTAGGAGGGCCTCCTGCTTGCTAGGCAAGTGCTCTACCACTGAGATACACACCCCTATGACTTGTGTAGACAAGTGTTTCTCTTTGTTATTGATGAGGTATGTTACATTTCTAGAATGGGCAAAGCACTGCACTAGATGTCAGAATGGGGTGTTGAAGATGACTAAGAAGGATCATCCCATATGTCATGCTATAATCTAATAGGAAAAATGGCACCTAAATTGCCCAGAGTGTGAATGTCAGGAGGCTAGACTGTTGCCACTGAAATTAGAGGAGCGCCAAATTTCAGGTGTCCAAACTGGAATTGGGGCTCTTAGGCAGAGGCTGCATCCATCATCACAGGAACTCAATTAATGTTGGAAATTTGTGTCCATGCTGGTGAGTAAAACGGGCCATTCTTAGATGAATAACATCAAAAATTTTGCCAATTTTCTTCCTTGTTTTATTTTTACAAAGAAATAGAAGTATGTTAGAACTCAATAAATGATTCCATTTTTACTTGGTGCAGTAAACCCCATAAAAATAGCTTTGCTTTATTTCCATATGGCAGTGCCAAAAAGGAAACAGGATATATGAAAATAACAAAGCCAAAAACTTCTTTTAGTGGATCTAGTGAAGCATCATTCACTTTAAAAAGTCTGTGAAGAAACATGCCTGTCTTATTTAAGTAAATATGTTATTTAACATAGTTTTACAACTTGCAACACTAACATTGTCCAAAAACCCCCAAATCAGAAAACCCTTCTCCTTCTAACACAACAGTTCTTATTTATTCTTTATAAATTTTAGTTTTATTCAATTTTCTATAAATGAGTCTAAATGAGTGATCCCATTTATAACTCCTTTCCCTGTTAAAAAGAAATTTAGATTTATGTTAGAAGAGGGATCATGTATCTAGCACAAAGAACTCAGATTAGAAATCAGCTTATTTATTTTTTAAGGTATATAGTTTTTTACTTTTACTGTACATATTTTCATGGCTGTTTTCATTATTAATACAAAACAAAATCAGAAAAAAATTGAAGAAGTGATATTATGAAGTTTGAATCCCTGGACTCACCAAAATACTGATTTGAACAATCGTTCCAAACTGGATATATCCAGTTTTCATGTTCATGATATTTCCCACTCTACAAACCTTAGAGTAAACTCCTGTCAGCATGAATATAGACAGATACCCTCTCTAGAGAATGCAAGACCATAGGTTGGGATAGTTCAGTCAATGTTGATACCATCTGGGAACAGCCATGTGACAAATGGTCAGTTTTAGTAGTTAATATACAACCCTCTCTTTATATCCTTAGATGAAATCTAAGGCTGGAGCTTCAGAGGTAAGGTTTACAAAAAGATACAGTTTTCAAAAGCTATGCTAAAGGGTAAGTATCAAATAAGTTGTGCTCAGAAGTATCCAAGCATTAAAATTAAGAATCGGTTGGACAACTGTTCCCTAAGATGGCTCTGAGAATTTTCCCTGATGAGTGTAGTACAAGCCCAGGGACAGATCCTGGTCACAAGGCTGCATAAGAGCCCATAATCCAGGTGGTTCAGGAGCCTGCCTGACCTTCTAGAATAGTGATAGCTGCAGGAGCAGAACTGAAAATAGGTTCAGGGTCCGTGCAGGTGCACGAAGAGGTTTTTAGCACCCTGAGCAGGGCAAAGCTACCTTGTGTCCTTACCCCAGGAAGTGAATCAGTTGTTACTTTGCCAGGTTTAGTTTGGCAGTTTTTGAACCTCCACATATTTGTGGTTAATTCCAAGGCCATATCTACTCAGAAGCTTCTGGGTTTCTGAGGGCTTTTCCAACCACTTGTGGTTTTCTTCTCTGCAGAGAACATTGATCTTTCCCCCATAAACTAACCTGTTCCTTGACTCAGCGATGGCCTCTACATAAAGAATCCTAGTGAGTTAGCAAAAAGAAGGGTTTTGCTTGATGCTTTCAGCCACAGCATTTTCACCAAGGCCTGGCCTTTAGGAAAGAGGCCAATGAGCTGTCTCATTCCAGGTGGCTGTGTCACTAGCTATCTCCATAATTAAAGATCCATCCAGTGTGTGTCCTTGGATGCAAAGGAGAGATGCTCCCCACAGGCAAAGTAGGGGAGGTTTCCCTCTAAAGCATAGACAGTTCCTGTCCCTGCTCTTATCCTATGTCTGAAAACAAAGACTTGGAGGCATACACACAAGGGACATTGACTCGAGAGAGGCACTGAGAGCTCCTCTATAGCAGATTATGTTCATTGTTAATATAGTTGATATTTGCAGGAGCCAGCATTTGAAAGGATTGACTTGTTTTTTTCTCCTAACACTTTCTGAGATAGGTTCTATTATTATGTCCTTGGTATAGCTGGGGGAAACTGAGGAACACAAAACTAGGTGGTTCACACAGGCAGGGAGCCTCAGACACAAGCCCAGGCAGCAGTCTCCAGGGCCCTGGCTCCCACCTCCACAACTCCCAGACTTCCTGAGCCTCTGAGGAGGAAGGGGTGTGGCTAACATGCCTTTGCCTCAGGACTTACTATAAAACTTAACAAATTTCTTTCATTCATTGAGCCACAGGAAAGCATCTTCACTATTGTGCCATCAGAAGAAACTAATGAATTGACAAAAATTACACATATTCAAAAGGATTTCAAAAACATCTCTGTAAAAGAGGAAGTAGAAAATGGATTTTATAAATAAAAGATATCTGAAAATATTCTCCATTGATGATTCAAAAAGACTATGGCATGCTGGCAGCATTTCAAATATCTGTAGTCTTAAAATAATGGTAAACTGTGACAAGCTGATGATGGTACCATGCTTTTAGCCAATGAGTACAGAAGGATCCTTCATTTTACAGAGCAAAGGACACCTGTGAATTTTACTCCCAGGAGTCACTGCAGCAGGGTGATAAGGACTAAGACACATTTGTGTTTAATCCAGCCTCTGCCACCTACTACATATGTGCCCTGGGACCAGTTCCTGAACTTCTGAATCCTTAAGCTATTATATTTATCAAGCACAAACTATGTACATACATAAGCTACTTTAATCCTCACTGCCTCTCCATGAAATACACTTCAACCACATCATCATATTTCATAGACACAAATTAGTGCATAGAGGTGAAACCTTATTTAAATTCATACTTCTTCAAATTTGAAAGCTGGAAGGCGAGATTCTAAAGGCATGCTCCTTAGCATTCTCTGACAGTTTCCTCCATCAGGTGGAAGGTTGGTACTTACATTCCTTACCCTCCTTTTAAAATAAAATCATTTTTATAAAGAATTCCAAAAGAATTCTGAATAAGCCATAGTTAAATAAACTATTAGGTTGAGTTCAGAAATGGGGATTAGTACAGGAGCTAGAGTAATCACATAAAGTCTAAGTTAAGAGAGGCCTTTATACAGGTCTATTTGTTCAACTTACCCTTAACTACCAACCTATTCAGTTTTCATGTAGAAACATGAAGGACAGAAGTTAATTGAGAGGTGGAAATGACATGCCCATTATACATCTGTGTGCACATATGTACTGTTTCAAGTATGCCAGAGCATGTGCAAGGGTAGAGAGGTCTCAGGATCTGATTCTTATATATGACTCCATCCTAAATTCATATTTTAAAAAAGCTATTCAGGAAGAAATATCTTCATGATTGCCTTCTTGTAGTTTTAAGAACTGTGATTTTGAAATAGGAGTTTGAATTAAGCATTCAGAACTTAAGATGTTTTCTGCATATGAGTCACACTTAGCAATAGTGGGGGAAATCCTATATCCTGTGTAAACAGGCAGAGGAGGGGAACTAGAGCTAATGTCAACTTGCCTCCAGCAACACACCTCAGGCATCTCTTTGAAAATAGACCTTTCATCAAATTTTCTCTCTTATCTTTTTTGTTTCATGATAACTTCAGAAATATTTCTCATTTTTATTGCAATTTTCATCTTGGTAATACTAGTATTGTTTAAATATAATAGAATGGGCACTAAATATTTAACAATTTATGCTTCATTTGTAAAATGTATATCAATCAGTTAAAATGAGTTATGGAAAGAAGACAGGAACATAATGTTTCAAGATTAAAACAGTTATATTTACCTGTAACCAGTGTTTATGTAATAGAACAGCTACCATTTGCTATTTTGCCCAGTAATTTATTTCTCTTTAATTATTTCCCAATAGTCACAACTTCTTCAATTTCAATGTATCTTAGTGGCTGAGACATGAATATTATTGTAATTAATACAAATGTTCTCAAACTTATGAAAGATCTACACCAATTTTAGAAACAATAGTAAATATAATTAATCATGGTAAATTTGATGGTGCTTATATACTAAATTCTGTCTAACATGTAATTGAGATAAATTGTTCCTTTGAAAAATGTTGAAAATGCAGGTATTTTCATTTACATAAATAAATTTAATTATACATGGTGAAATATGGAAAGAAATATCTACTATTCATGTTAATATACTTTAATTTTGAGAGTATATTACCATGTGGCTCTGCATGAAACTTTAACTTTATAAATCTTTATCTCCCATCCTACCTTAACAGTTGCTATATCAAAAATGTTGCATCCTCAAAAGAACACATACTTTTAGATAGGAAAAAATAAAAAGAGATTGCTTTGCCTATAGAACAAAGTAAAATAAATGTTCAGGTTTTTAAAGAAAAGAGATTTTCATATTATAGTCCAGACAAGGGCCAAATGACTTAGGACTCACAAACAAAAAAACTCATTGATTTATGAGAGGTTTATAGGACATTAAGACAGAATGTCATGTCAGTTTTTAGTCATTATTACGTATATGCAAAAGAATTTCACGAGTTAGTATGAGTTGAACAGATTTTACTTTTCCACCTTCTCCAACTATTTTTAAAGAAGGCCATTCCCTCTCTTGGGCATAGGTGGTCTTTATGACCAATGCATATATTTGAGTTGGCTGACTCAGAATGCTGTGGGTAAAGAAAAAGCAGGCTAACTAGCCCACACAGGAATGAGCTCGAAGTTTGGTAGAATTAGGTTCTACCAGCAAAAATGACTAATTATGTCTAGAAATCCACACCTGAGGCTGTGCTTGCCTTTTTCTCTCTCATTCCCTTTTTTCACTTCCCCACTGCTTCTCCTTTTTAATTGAGGGCCTCCTATGGGACAGGGAGAGACGTGGCTGAAAGATCAACTACTCACCAGCGAACATTTCTGGGCCTGAAGTGACTGAACAAAGAGAACATTTGGCAGACCTACTGGGTAGGCTTAAATAATGAAACATGCTTGTTACACATCAATAACACTCCAGCAACTTATCTATGATTAATAGCATGTTTTAACTATTCTGTTTAAAAGCACTACTTTTAGAATTTAGACTTGAATTTGGGTGAGAAGCCCTGAACTATTAGAAGTTTTTAAGAATTTGTGTTAAATATGACAGTTTGTATCACATTATTGCTCTGGCCTAAGTTTCATAGGTCTTACCTATTCTAAGAATAAGGCATTGGCTAATTTGCCTTATGGAAAATTTCAAAAGATGCAAAGACAAACATGGTGCATGCTGTGAAGACAGCCCTTTAAAGAATATTGTGCAGTAAATAATCATGTAAAATTTGACAGGACTTAGGGGTATTTAGCCTAAAGTTGTATCAAGGCCATATGTTACCGTAGGCAATCTCTTCAAATGCATAATTTATAACATCACCTCTGTGACTACCTGAGAGACCTAGGTAGAGAGATGAATTAATCCATCAGAAATAGACCCTTAGAGGATTAGTTAACATTTAGCTAAAGTCACAAGGGCAACTGGATTACTAGTTTCAAATGATTCCTCACAGAGGGCTTGCTATATGACATAAAGACCCAATACATTCCCAGAATTTACAATAAATCACTCTGAAATCTTCAGTTTGAATATCCAAGCACAGGAGAGTTTATTGTTGCTTAGGTTTCTGTTTTAATTGAGTTATACTATTACCACTAGTACTGAGAGAGAGAAAGAGAGAGAGAGAGAGAGAGAGAGAGAGAGAGAGAGAGAGAGATATCATTGGTGCCAAAAATCAGGTATTCAGATAAACATCAAGATGAATAACATCTAGGGGAAAACAATTATGAGAGGTGAGAGGTTAGGAAGAGGATAGAGAGAAAAAAATTAAAATGTAAGAAATATGGAGGAAAAAGAGAAACAAAGGAGAGTAAGAAAAGTTAAGAGAGGTATAGAGAACTAGAATGAAGAAAAAAGCATTCAAAGTTATAGGAGCAATTAAATGAAGGGTGAAGAAAAGGAAAAAAAGGATAAACAGCATATGACAAAGGATAAAGAACATGATATCATGAGGACCCCAAACCTGTGGTGTACAAGGCTATGAATGGGCCACACTTCATTCTGGAGCTGAACTGGAAGAAAACACACAATGGAGGAAGAAGAAAAGCAGCATATGTGCAATATTTGGATATAGATTCACCCCTTCTATATTGCTACCAACCCAGGTTTTATCTTCGTTTTTGATGATGTTTCTTCTCACTCTACAATAACTTTCAGAGGACTGGTTCAATCCCACGGCTTCAGCTAGAAATATTGAAGGCTTTTAGGCTATGGAAATTAAGATTCCTCCACAAGAACATACCCACCTACATGGGACATCTCCCCTAATGGAACCCTAAGCCTAGCATGTGCACAGCTGAATTCTCCATCTTTATTCCTCACATGTGTTCTAATTCCTCCTCCACTCCACATTTTGGTAAATGGTGCTATCTCCACTAACTTGTCCTAACCAGGAGCCAGGTTCTCTCTGTATTGCTTGTTCTTCCTCCAAATGGCTACTAAAATTTTCCCCTCAAATATTTCTCAAGAGATTTCCCCCTCTCTTTACCGGTCTTCCTGACTAGAGGACTTCCCTTCCTCAGTCAGCTCAACTTCCTATGATAAAATTTGGATCATGTTCCTACCTGCTAAAGGCCATCAGCAGACTTCAGGACCCAGTCCAGCCACCTTTCATGACAAGGCACAACTTTCAAGACCTTACTTGGAAACCTCTCCTCCTTTGCTGCCTAATATCTATGACCTCACTCCTCCCACTCCATTAAAATAATTGTTTATAAACCACAGAGAAAAGTAACAAGACCCATGCATTTCTTCCATTTTGGAGTTTTGTACCATCTATATTAAAGAGAGAGAGAGAGAGAGAGAGAGAGAATTTTTAATATTTATTTTTTAGTTTTCAGTGGACACAACATCTTTATTTTATTTTTATGTGGTGCTGAGGATCTAACCTAGTGCCCCTCGCATGCCAGGCGAGTGTGTTACTGCTTGAGCCACATCCCCAGCCCACCATCTATATTTTTAAGTTGGCCATTTATATAGATTGAAGATTTCACTGCTAAGTATGGTTTTACTTGTATTTACAGAGCAAAATTTTTCAAGTATGAAAGGTAAGAATTGCTTACTATAGCCAGATATATTTTATTTATCTCTTCCCCCAGATGACCCTTTAGCTAGACAGGGCCATATTATAACATTTAACTCACAGTATAACTTGTCCTTATACGTGTTGATGCTCTGCTATTTTTCTGTGGGGCTGTTCTTTGAGATTCACTTTTTCAAGGGGTAGTGCTGATTAAGCAAACACCCTAGCATGGTACCTGCACATAACATGGGCTCATCTTCCTTATAAAAAAAAAAAAAAAAGGAAAAGTGCTTTCTCATATCCTTGAGAATCCCAGATATACTAGCATGTTAGCAATAATTACTATAAATTCCCTTGCAGGGAACCAGCTTCTAAGATTTTCAGAGCTTTATGTGTTATAAGGCACAAAATTCTTGTACTATTCTGGCATAATATGTTTTGTATATTCATACAAAACACAGCCATTTACTCCAAATTTCTGTCCCATAACGTTGAATGCTACATGATGAAAAATGTTAGCAATCACAGAGTCACAGATGTGTCTTGGTCATCAGCGCCAACACAGTAACTAAATATTTTTACACATGAAGCAACCTGGCAAACAATGGGAGATAACTAAATTTTTGGCAACAGCTGGGGACTCACCTTTTCTTCATTACCAACACAACTCCAAGAAATATAATAACGAACAGCAAGATGCCGGCAATGACTCCAGCAATTTTAACCGTGTGGTCTGTTTGTTTCTCAGGTTCTGGGACTGGTTTTGGAGTGGCAGCTCCTGAAGATGAAAGGAAATGAAACAGGAGAGAGAGAGTGAGTAAGAGAATAAAGATGTTACATTTAAATTTTTTTTTCTGCGTTTAACAGAGTAATAAGACTTATCAGAGCCAGCAGACAGAGGAGCTTTGATTTTTTTAAAACAGCTTTCATATGCACTGAAAGGACTATAATTGTTCACGTTGTTCTTCAATATTTTACTAAACCACAGCACACCCACGTCTGACCCCTTTATAAGAGACTCCTTCTCAAATACAGTTTTAAAATATTTTTATTATCTCTCTTGGCTCCTGCTCTTTCTACCATTTTAAAACTTGCTAACAACACAATAGCTATCCCTAAGCCTTTATCCAAATTTGATTTGCTGGAACATTTTCCTCAATTATTTTTCATAAATGAAGCAATAATTCCATAACATATTAGCCCAAACACCTGGAAAAGTAAGATAAGCTCATTTACCATGCATTTTACCAGCAATTGTTTTTTAACACAATAGAGTTTTTTCCCTTTGCCTTTGGAAATCAAAATCTAGGTCACATCTGGTAGGCAAAAGACTCCTTCTAAGCAATTTATTCACAAAGTGGGAAGCAGCTGGTGATCACACCACTGGCACCCACATTTAATATCTGTTTAAATGAGATAACCAGGGACTTAAAGAGGCGGCCACGTCTCAGCTCTCCTGGCTTCCCATTTCCAACACACCGTTTGTCCTGTTTACGATGTAATGTGATGGAATGTCAAATCCATGTTTGATGAAACATCCATTTCCTCTGCTGAATGAGTTCACGATGAAAAATATTAGGAATGCAATGTTCAATTCACTAAACAGAAATTATTTTTTTCAGAGCTTCTCCATGGCATACCAGGATGGGATGGTGCTTGGTGTTTGAGCTACCATGCAACCCATACTTGGTAGACAAAGGTTATTTCATGCCCAAACTTCTCACCTTAGACTTTTCTTTGTGCTTTTGTTGGTAAAAATGTAATTAAAATTGAATTAGCTTTTCCTCTCCTTCTGTTGGTGTTTCTACTTAGTAATCCTCAATTCCTGACAACTGAACTCTCACCATATCTGTGCCTTTGTGCACAGAAAACTAGACAAATTCTAATGTAAGTCATGGCTGAGAAATAGGGGGTGTAGGAACATGCAAATCTCATTTCTTCTTCATATCAAGATTTTTTCCAAGAAACCTTGTATCCTGAACATGGCTGGGACCTGACCTGACAAAGTTGGTCAAGGTCAGGTGAGAGATTTGAAGTAAAAGATCCAAGGCCATGTTCATCTGAGATTCTACCACAGAGGCACACTTAAAAGAAGGAATAGTCATAATGAGAGCACACCTTAAGCAAAAACCCTTCTGGATAAAGCTTTACAGGCCACTTTTATTTATGACAAGGTCAAGAGATGTTCTGCTATTTTGTTTGAATGAATGTCCCTTATACTGGTTGTCTAGTTAGATGTTGAAAGTATTAATGTTAATTATTTTAATGGACATTATACACCTGAAATATCCAACAAACCACTGGAATATACAACCAGATGGTCATCTTGGAAGAAACTCTTATGTTAAATAAATTGTTAAGAAAAACCTAAAAGTGAAATGGGTATGTTATAAAAATTAAAATTAAAAAAAATCATGCAAAAAGAAACAGTACTTCAAATTCAGAAACTGAAAAATTCCAATGTTTTGCAAATTTGATTTTATGTTATTTATATATATATATATATATATATATATATATAAAATAATGTGGATTTTACTCTTCCAAATGCTCACATATTATAAGTCATTCCATTTATCTCATTAAGTTAGCATTTACCAGTTCTCCAAATATATTTTCTAAATACATAAATGATTTAAGATTTTTTTATTTCATTTTTGGTAACTAAATCATGTTAGTAAATGCAAGAGTTTGGGAAAAATGTTTAGAAAAACTTTAGTTAAAAAAATTTAAACATAAAATGTGGTAAGATACAACCTGTATATCATAAATACTCAGTAACAGATGAGTAAGTCTCGTTAATAGTCACATTTGCTTCTGTTGAGTGAATAACTGGCTATCTTTATTCAGCATTTTACCTGGGCTCATTAAGAACTGTTCATGACTCTTCTGCTTTGGGACAAAGACAGGCAGTCACCCTTAGCTTTTTGTTCCCTGTTGGAACACAGGCAAGTATATCATTATGCAGCCATTGTAAGCTCCATATTATCATTCTTTAGGACTTACTTTTAACTGATTTCCCTTTGCAGGTCAAGAAAATGAAATGATCTCTTTCTGTGTGACACACAGTTGCAACATGATTATGATAGCAGTCATTTGCAAAATGGCACAGTGACTCAAAAAAATGGGAACAGTGGCCCATGATCAACCTTCTGATGGGTTCAGGTGTTTATTTGGGTTTAGGTTTCTCTGATAAAGCAGTGACACAACCGCAAAGTGGAGATGAAATAAGACACATGTCTCAGACAATCTGATGAGCATGTCCTTGGCTCTGGGCGCTTTGTGGGTGCAGGAGGTTCTGCCTTTCTCATGTGTGCTCTGTCCCTCTTGCCCTTCCTAAAATGGACATGTCTAGAACCACATCTCTTAGGATGCTCTTTTCCCTGCTTTCATTTCTTTGGAAACATGTGCCCGTGGTTAGGAGCTATCAATCACTTTTGGACAATCTGTGACAGATTATGATTGCAACTGATAGTTGTTTTTTTTTTTAAAAAAAAACATTATTTTTGTCTTTCCTCACCGGCATCTATGAATTTAACAGCACAATTTACAAACTGCTTGGCAAAGAGTTGTTTTTGTAATATTTTCCCCTCTGCCTTGTTATTTTCTTGTCAGTTTTCCAATGGAGTATAAACTTTTATACTTTTTTCTGTATAAATTCTAATTTTTTGTAGAAAGGCATTTTTTTTTATCTTGTGTGCATTTTGTTTAGAGAATACGGTATATTTTGTTTCATTTGAGAGTGGGCATCAGCTAATAAGCTTGACCATATTAACAAAGATAATGAATATGCAAAAATATTATAGAGACTAGAGATGAGGCTACTGAAATACAGCACACACTCCTTGCAGATGCCCAATCTTGACTCATAGTGCCAGCTCTGGGAACTTTGTTTTAATGACCAAGCAAATAAAAAATGGTGATATTCCAGTCCAACTCCATTATTTAAAGTTTCAATTATGACATCTAGTATGAATAAGAAAAGTTCAGAAGAAAGGGAATGATTATCCAATGTGGTATTTGGTTGGTTTTCAACTTGGCTGGAGACAAGTCAGTTTTGGCCCAGATCTCAATGTTAAATTAAATAACAGCAGCAAGCTGGGCCTAGAACAAGATGTACTCAGCCACTGGCTTGAAGTCTAGATCTGATGTTGACTACTGAACTGGCTGCACAAATTCTCCCAAAAGTCTGAAGGGGACAAACCCAGAAGGCCACAAAGGCCATAACTGATGCCTGGAACTACTGACTGTACTCTGAGTGGCCTTACCTAGAAAGAGCAGACACATTCTCAGAGGCCAGGTCAGAAAAGGTTGAGGGGACAGCCTGGCATCAGCACACCAATGGGAGCCCTTGCAAAACACTGATTAATGCCAGGCTGACCCTGAACGTGGAAGAAAACATCAGCAACTATGTTCATTTATTCAACAAGTGTTTCCTGAGGACCTAATAATGTGTCATGCACTATATTGGGTATATATGGCAATGAGCAAATGCACAAGGCAAAGCCCTCTGTCCTCCTGGAACTTATGTTCTTATGGAGAAAGACACAAATGTAAACAAATAGTGTAGACTGTAGGTGAACAGATGCTCTGCACTCTCCGTGAGTGCGGAGAGGCATTCAGCAGAATGGGATGGGTTGGTTAGTAAGGTGGGAATCAGAAGTAATCACTGAGAAAATGGCACTGGGCTGAGACCTGAAAGAGAAAAAGGGTGACATGAGGTGAAGCCTCCAAGGCAATGGTAAGGAATAGTTCTGAAGTGCAAGATGAGGTTGAAACACTAAGGGGGACTGGGGTGGAGAGATCTGTGAAAGTGGGGACATGATGTTGCAGAATTCTGCTTTTTCTCTGTTTCAGATGGGAACTACAGGAGGATTCTCAGTACAGGAGAGAGGTGATTTGGCTTATATTTAAGAGGCTCATCCTGGCAGCAGGTGGCACAGCAGACTGTAGGGGGTCCATGATAGTAATATGGACATTAATTTTAAGGCTTTCACAGTAACTCAAGCACAAATCTAGGATGGCTAGAACATAATGCAAGAAGTAGAGTTGGGGATATGAGGTCCAACTTGACATATATTTTGATGACCGGGCTACTGGTCAGTGAATTAGATGTACAGTGCTTCAGAGTAACATCCACTTGCACTTGGTAGAAGTTGCATGAGAGATAAAGGTGCCATTTACTGAAGAGAGTACTGAGTGTTAGAGGAACAAGTTTGGAGATTGGGTGGGGAAACCATGAATTTAGTTTTTAGTCCACTCAGGTTTGAGGTACTGACATCCAAAGGAGATATTAAACAGGCAGTTGGATATACAGGAGAGAGATCTCAGTTTAGAACAAATTTTGGACTTTCATAATAATAGAAGATGGTATATAAAGCCATGAGCTTGCATGAGGACACTTGGGAAGTGAACACAGAAAAGAGAAGGTGACTCACAAGGAGGGACTAGCCAGCTGAGGGAGGAGGGAAATTGGATAGGAGGAGGAGGAGCTGAACATAGACAAAGAGGGGCCCTCCTGGTATAGCAGTCAGGAGGCACACAGGGAAATCAATTGAGTTTTTTTTTTTTTTTAATGAAGATGGGGGGAGTTACAGCATCTTTGCGTGTCAATGCTAATGGTTCATCAGAGAGGGAAAGGTTGACCATACAGGAGAAAAAAGGAGATGTGCATAGGGGCAAAGTCCTAGAAGGGGCAGGAAGGTGGGCTCCAGGATGCACACAAGCAGAGGAAATGGCCTGGGTTGGGGCAGATGCCTTAGGGAGATGAACAGCAGCAAGAACAACTCACAGGCACAAAGGCTCGCAGGCAGGTTGACACTGTGGTCTGGGGACAGAACATTCTGTTGGTCCCTTGTGATGGCCTCATTGTCCTAGTGTAAAAAGCAGCAAAAGGATGAGGTGAAGAGGTGGAGGAAATTCAAGGGGGGAGGAGACATGTTGGAAGAGTGGTCTGGAACAGCCAGAAGTGAATGTGCAAGCCCGGAGGTTGGGATGTGTGGAATTGCAGGTGGCTGACCTGGAGTACAGAGGACATAGAAGAAGGTTTTGAGAGAAGGACAGAGAAAGGAGTAGAGGTTTACAGGTGGTAAGGGAATAGACAAATGGGAGAAAATGAGAGCTGAGCTACTAGCTCTTGAGAAAAAGGCACAGTGTCTTAATGTCCTCAAAGTTGACAGTGACAGGGAGATATGAGGTTTGGGGACAGGGGCTTTGGCTCATTCAGGAAATTCTTTGACCTGTATTCATGCCTCATAACCAGGGTGAAGGGGAAGACAAGGAGGGAAAAAAAGGCAGAGTGTGAAACCTACTTGGAGTTGTATTCCAGTGGTGGGAGGGATTGACCAGTGGCCATATCAATGGTAGAGACACATCCTGGAACATCCAGATGTTACCCATTACCACCTACATACAATGATCACAGCACTGGACTTATGCAGAACAATCCTCTTCATAAGACACAGCCTTCAAAGGAACATCCTTATTAAGTTCCTTGCAGGCTCAAGGTATCATAACTAGGCTATGCGGGGCAATTAGGCAGGAAGAAGACTGTGCCTTCATCATGCAGGGAGCTGGTACCAAACATAATATAAGAAGCCATGCGAGTGCCAGAGGTGAGCTACAGAACCAGACTGAGGAAGCATGAGAGAGAATTTGGAAGGGCTTTTTGTCAGAGGTTGCAATAAGGAACAGACTTGAAGGATTTCTGATGAATTGTGGAAAGGATGTCCCATAAGACCAGACAGAGAAGTCTTTAAGTCACATACTAGCTTTGCCTTCTGGAGCTTGGGTACAGGTCTGGGAATAAGACCAGATAGAGAAATCTTTATAGTCACATACTAGCTTTGCCTTCTGGAGCTTGGGTACAGGTCTGGGAGTAGTGGAGGAGTGGAGTTGGAACTTGGGCTTAATGGCATTATGAGCTTTGCTCACTGGATAGAACATCCTATATTATATTTAATAAATGAAGAACCACAAATAATAATGGGGTTAGGCCTTGTGGAAGGGTAAGAAGGGAACTCGGGAAGTAATGGAAAGTGAACTGCCCTGTCAGGCCAGGAGGCTCTAACTTTGTTTTTGTTTTGTTTTGTTTTGTTTTAATATATTGTTTTAGTTGCAGATGGACACAATACCTTTATTTTATTTATTTATGGGGTGCTGAGGATAAACCCAGTGCCTCACATGTGCTAGACAAGTGCCTTACCACTGAGCCTCAGCCCCAGCCCCGGAGCCTCCAACTTTTAAGGTGAGAGGGTTCCTGGGACTAAAAGGACACAAGGAACTCCCTGGGCAAATAACCAGATACACATAAGTGGTGACACTCACAGATGGTGCCTGAGTCTCACAGTGTGACTGGGGGAAAGGTAGTGCAGTTTGTGGGACCAGGTGCCTGGCCTCCTCCTGGGAAGAAGTGTATTTGGCTTCAGTGTTTGAATCAAACCCAAGGACTGGCAAACCAGGCATCATGATGCCACTCCTGGTGCTTGGTGGAGAGAGAAAGAAAGAGGAGTTGGGGCAGGAATAAAGGGAACTACTGGAAAAAAAAAGCTTGATACTGAGAAAGACAAGAGGATGCAGGAAGAGATGAAAGCAGAGAATAAAAAGGGAAGCTGTGGACATACAGAAAAAACTGTGTCTACAAATGTGTTTCAAACAGCACTGGCCCCCAAAGATACTCTTTAAATTTCAAATGAGCAAACCTCAGCCACTTTGTAGCAGCATTTTTATGAATTTATGGGGCTGGTGATCTATTTTAATTCATTTTCATATTTTTGTACCCTTTTACCTTTGCAGAGGTCTTTCTGTTCTTTATATTAAAAACAGCTGCCTTTTGATTTTAGAGATTATGATGAAATAGTTCATTCACATCTTGTTACTCAGAGAAATGAAATTCCTTAGTGTTATTTAGGTTTCTTTCAGCTGTACATTAACATTACACATAATCATAAACCATCTCCAAGATTTTTCATTTAAATTACACATCATTCTTTTTCTTCCTTGGAATGCTAAGTCAATCACTACTCCTGAAATAATCTACATTCACACTTTGTATGTTATCTGTAACCTGATTATTTTTTTTGAATTTATAACTCTTCCTTTGTCCCTCATTTCCACTGTAGGGCATAGAGAACCATGTATGGCTTATAAGTAATTATCAGAAATATTGCTTCTCATAAAACACTGAAAGACCAAATTGTTTGAGATATACATACATATCCTCTCTAAAAATTAATCTACTTTTTTATTTGTGTTCTAATTTAATGACAGTCATTGTTCTCATTTATTGATGTGGCTGACACCCTGTGAATAAAATGATCTATCAAAGGCTTATCACCTGCTATCTGGACATTAAAAGTTCCAAGAGAATTATTAGTGCTATTACTATTCTGATGAAATATTTTTCTATTTGAATTTCTCAAATCATGGTCAAGCAATAAAATGAGGAAATAACTTGTCAATGCTAAGTTATCAACTGTGTGCACCTTTCATATAAAGTGAATAATTAGTAAAGGGGATCTGAGTGGCACTTCTGAAATTGATGATTTTTGAGAATGACTAAGTTAAGAGTGGAAGTTTCCAACAATTTCTCTGAAACTAAGCTTTGAAGCATTAAAATCACCATCTACTGTCGGTTGAATTTTCTTCCAGGTTTTGTGCTTTAGGTCACAGTCTAGTTCATGTTTAGCTTCTAAAAAGTAATTGTGTGGGAGAAAGGATAAGATAACTTCCTGAAAAAAGTACTAACTGCTTGAAAATCTCCTTAGAGCCTTTTCGATGCCCTCAAATTTGCCATCCATTCTCCTATTAAAAAGTGAGAATACATAATAAATTTCACTTGCTTGCTAGAAGCGTCAATACTTCTAAGGCTCCAACAATGTGCAAAGAGTCTGGCAAGCTGCATGTGGATATGGGACAGGATGTTCATGTGGCCTAAGAACTACACACATATGATCCTTGAAATGTAATGATGACTGGGGGAGGGGGCTTAAGGGGCAGTAGAGATCCTCACATCCTCAGGTTCTCATTTAGTAGATTTACAATTTTTCCTCAATGAAGTGCTTTAATAAATAAAGCTTATATTAATTGTGACATTCTGTTTAATTGATTCTGGGATATAGAGCCTCTGATTAAAGAGAGTTTAAGAATAATTTGCAGAGGTTTTGAAACACGCACATGGCTAGGTTCCCTAAAGATTCCAGATCAAAGATCTGGATTAGGATTGAGGAATTCATTTTAGGTGATTCCCTACACACATGAAGAGAAACCCCAACATAGAGGCATTGATCCTATATCTGTGATAAAGTTTTTCAGACTATGGCAAAAATAGAAGGAGGGAAATTTACTGAGCTATTATTTTTAAAAGATCTGTTGATATATTAAGATATTGCTTTGCCAGTTAAGTAATATCTACCATTTCAAGACGCTTCTTCACATTTAAGAGGCAAACCTGGTGGAATCAAAGACTAGCTTATGACCATACTCAGTATGCAATGATTGGATGATACTCTCAATGATAAGAGCATTTAAACTGTACTGATAAATTTTCCAATTGCTTACTTAGGAAGGAAGAAGGCTAGGCTTTTTGAAGACCTATTATGTGCTAGGGAATCTTATGGAACTTTTGTTTAATACACCATGAGGCATATTAATACTGCTTTACAAATGAGGCAACTAAAGTCAGAAGCTGTCAGGGTCCAAAGCTCATCCTAAATTGTTGGGAAGCAAAGTAATGGGGCTACATTCTGCATCCCCCTGGTCTGACAATGAAACCAAAGCCCACTCTCGTTTCATTATAACACAGTGTCGAGCCTCACACAAGAATGAAAAATAAAAATGGCAGAATAATGCAATAAGAAAAGAAAAATCCTGAAACAAAAATAGGATGAATATTTGAGAATTTTGCTGTCAAAGGACAGAAAACAACAACAATCTGGTAATAGTGTCAATCTAATTTGATTCCACTGTGTACGTATGGAATGGAAGGTATGGAATTCTTCCATAGGTCAAGGTGCTGCAGAGTAGAGAGACAGAAAATAGAGATAGAGTAGAGATCCTGAAAAGGAATCAAAGAAAAGAAATAGGAGTGATTGTCAGGGTAGAAAGGAAGGACTGTGAAGAAGGAGAAAGGAATTAGGGTCATTTTTCCACCCAAGGAGACAATGAACAGGTGTAGTGACATTGTCTCCCATTGGAGTTTTCCAAGAGTAAGGACATTTCTTACCACCTTTGACTCCTAGAGAGCCATATGATGTTTTTAATGTACTGATCACTTGACAAGTCCTTGCTGAACAAATGTCATAAACTACATAGAAGACATTTATAAAGAGAATAATGGAACCCCCATGTGGTCTGTGTAGAGCTATAAAAAATACTTTTTTATTTTTTATGGTGCTGGGGATGGAAACCAGGGCCTTATGTATCCTTGGCAAGCACTCTACCATTGAACCACACTCCTAGTCCAAAAAACACTTTGAACACAAAGGTATAATAGCAGGAGTTCCAGTTCTTACAGAGAAAGACTGAGACAGGCTTCTCCTTCTTTCTGCCTAGAATTTAGTAGGTACCCAATAAAAGTCAAAGCAAGTAAATGATTTTGATTGTATATAAATGATATTTTGACCCTCAGCACATAAGATTGAAACAAATTGTAAAGGATATATATTCTAACCTTGAGTTGAAGAATAATCACTTGGCACTAGGTCATTTTCCAATATTATGCTCAATCTCTAACAAGCCTAAGAATGCTATATTTTTTCTTTCTTCACTGTTTCCTCTTTTCTACTCCCCTCATCCTGGTTTATCTCTTTTCTGCACTTTTGCTCTTGACTCCCAAGCAGATGTCCTTTCTAATCTCTTTTATAGACTGCAAGTTCTATTTGGTTTCCTAAATAACTCTAACCAGTCACTCTTTCATTTAAAAATGAAAACCAAAAACAAGAGTAATGCTTATTTTGAAAGGCAATCAATCTGTGCATGGTGGCACACACCTGTGATCCCAGTAGCTTGGGAGGCTGAGACAGAAGAATCAGGAGTTCAAAGCCAGCCTCAGCAATGGCAAAGTGCTAAGCAACTCAGTGAGACCCTGTCTCTAAATAAAATACAAAATAGGGCTGGGGGTGTGGCTCAGTGGTTGTGTGCCCCTGAGTTCAATTCCTGGTACCAACACAATAAACAAGCAATCAAGAACTCCCCTGAGCTGGCTCCAATCTCTTAACTTTATGCTTCTCCTCTATTTCTTCGTTCTTTCACCTTACATACCAACAAAAAGAAAATTTTCGCTGTATAACTAACATCTTCTCTTCTCAGGGTATTTATTCCTGCCATCACATCTTCAGGAAAATTCCCCTATTCATTTTTTCTTGGTTCAAATCCTACCCATTCTTCAAAGACCACATTGCCCCAGTGGCTGTGTAGGAAGCAGCCATTCTCCTGTGGAACTTCTGTTGCACATTGCTTCACTTCTCCTGCATAGAATGTACTATTTTTAAGCTTTGGTTCAGTTATTTTGGTAAATTCTTTATATCATATATGAAACCACAAAATCTTTAGGACAAAACTGGTAACACTCATCTCTGTGCTCTTCATATTGCCTGATCCCTTATCTTACATTCGAGGACATGTTTGCTGAAATCAAAACTTTCTCATAGTAAACCTCACTTAATCTTCCTGTCTCCCTCACTTGCATTCTTTTCACGGCATACCTATTATTTTTTTCTACTTGAAGTCTTCAGATATTGGGCAATAGGCATGAGAGAATACAGGAAGGAAGAATATGTAGAAGTGGATAGTAAAGGCAATAACCAGTCATATTCCCTTGTCTTCCTGCAGAGATCCCCAGTAGTGATTAAGAAGAGAGGCATGAGCTGGGGTTGTGGACTCAGCAGTAGACAGCTCACCTAGCACATGCGGGGCCCTGGGTTCGATCCTCAGCACCACATAAGGGTGGATAAATAAAATAAAGGTATTGTGTTCATCTACAACTACAAGAGAGGGGGAGCATATACAAGTAGCATGGGATCATGTTCAACAGGCATCAGTACATGCCAAGAGAGACGGACAATGTCCAACTAAGGACTCCGCTGAGGATGCCCAGGGTGGCCAGAGAAGAAGGGATCTTCTTAGTACACTGAGGAAAGATGAATGTCCTTACCAGGAAATTTACTATCAATGATAAAATGAGATTAACAGACAGAAAGAGCATGGAAATAAATGCCAGTGGCAAAATGGTATATTTCCAGCTGCCAAGCAGTGAAATATATATCCATCAAGGTGCTAAGACAGATAAAAAGTGAGTATCTATCAAGAATAAAGTACTATGAGCTCAAAACTTATAATGATTGAGTGTATACAGACCACTTTTAATGCTCATATATGGAATTTGTTTTTGATGTCTTTAAACTAGCTAAAATTTCTTCCAAAGAGTAATTAGAATAATGTGGGGTCTTTTGGAAAGAAAAAAAATCCTGGAAACACCTAATAAGATAATGCTAATTAGATTCACACTAGTAAGAACAATTTTATTTCATTAAGTGGTTTTCTCATTCCTATGATCTGCCAAGGGAGCATTTTCTAACTCCCTTATTATTCATGGAAGAAGTAAGGCAGAAATATGAATAATTCCCTTTAGCAGGCCCTTACATTGGCTAATGGACACATGTAAATCACTCTGATGAATTCTTTCCCTGTGTGCATGTGTTGCATTTGTCCCTGGACATACACTGATAACTAAAGAGATTATTCAGACATATAAGGGCAATCCACCATATTGATAATTCAACAAAATAACTTCATTTTTCATCATGTTTACTGTGAAGCTATGTATAAATAGTTATGCAAAAAGAAGACATTTACATCACTGTGAGGAAAACACCTACACCAAGTCACAGATAAAAGTTGGTATACCAATGTGTGTTTTCACCAAGAGCTCCAACTTGAATAAAATATAATTAATAAAGAAACCATAATTAATAATTGTATCATCAGCAATCCCAAGAAGGAAACTGTACATAGTAAGTGAACATCATTTACATTGGCTGAGTGATGTTTTGCTTGGATATTTATTTACTAGACTCAATGGGAAAGCTCATCAGAGATACTGATAGATGTGCTGCGCAGATGTCATTTATTAACTCCAAGGCAGGTGCCAGGCTTATTTTCAATTATCGTTTCTCAGAGATAGTTATTTACTGTTCTAAAAATCAAAACAACATATTGAAGACAAGGGGTAGTGGCACTCTACTTCTAAGTAACATTTGCCATTCCCTCACAAACTGCTTTATATTTTTCCAACTTCATATTTGGTGACTGAAAAATTACTAAATGAGATCACCTATGATCCATCTTAATGCTATTTTATAAAAGTGCACCCTCTCATGCTCTCTTGAGAACTGATGCTACTGAAGGACAAAGAAACCCAGGACACCAGGGACAATGGGACCCCAATGGCAAGGAAAGCAAAGGAGGCCTGAGGCTTTATTCAGTATGCTGGCTGTGGAGAAGCACAGAATGGGTTGTACACTGCTCTGGGCCATTACTGCTTCAAATAAAGTAGCTGTATTTGAAAATGAAGTACCTGTTCTCATCATGATCATCATCACCATCATTGCCAGCAGAAAAATAATAGCCTGGGTCATGCTGATGCTGTTTATAACCCAAAGACCAGCAAATGAAAAGTATCATCCGTGGGGGACTCATTACAGGTCTTGACATATGATAGAATAATAATGTTCCTCTCATGCTTGAGCGCTCCTGGAAACCACAGCATTCACATGGTGTTCAGGTAAATAACACCCTATATACCATTGAGAAATCCATTCATTTCCTGGGAAGTTCAATTTTGAACTTCTGTGACTGGCAGTGGCCTGGATTAATTACCTAATTCTCTTGAAAGCTTCAAAGGCCATAAAGCAATACTATATTAGAATAACAACAAAGCCACAATAGCAGCACCTGCCATTTCCTAGGCCTTTACTCTGAGCCAGCTATGTGATCAACTTTATGCCCATTATGGTGTTCAGTATATAAGTTAAGAAATAATGAAGTTAAAAAACAGTATTCTCCCTGTATCACAGATTTGGAAGGTACGATTTCAAGAGAGTAAGAGATTTGCTCAGAAGCCTGGACTTGTACACACTACTTTCTGTATAAAGTACAAGCTTTGTAAATTATGTGCACTGGGATCTAGACTGCCCATGTGAACTACCGAATTAAAATCAGGGACAGAACGGTTAGGTCCAGATACCTATATGATGTGTCTGAAACCTGCCAGAGGAAATGTGCAATGCGGGATTGAAAATGATCTGGATTCTACCACTGAGGACCTTCATTGTTCCTTACTGATCTGGCTGAAGGGAGGCAAGGACTTTCCACTTTAACCTTTGCTTATACCAGGAGGGGGACGGAAAACAATAAAAGCCTGTGGGAAGCTCAGCTGTATGCTAAGTGACCCATCCCAAGCTTGAAATTCCTTTGAAATTTGTGGTTTTATCTTTTTAAAGAGAGAGTGAGAGAGAGAGAGAGAGAGAGAGAGAGAGAGAGAGAGAGAGAGAGAATTTTTAATATTTATTTTTTAGTTCTTGGCGGACACAACATCTTTGTTGGTATGTGGTGCTGAGGATCGAACCCGGGACGCACGCATGCCAGGCGAGCGCGCTACCACTTGAGCCACATCCCCAGCCCCGGTTTTATCTTTTTAAATAGAGGATGTCAAAGTTACATCTTTATTCCATAATGTATCAATTTTTAATAAAACTAATGTTTTACATTATTTATCATCACAGAAAGCGATGCTCCCAGAAACTGCACCATGCTTGATCCTTCAATGCCATGAAGCCCTGGCTTTCCAGCTCACAGAGCATTTGAGATGGGCCAGGGGCTGAACAAATGGTACAGTTCAAATGGAGAGAGACCTCTTTCCTCCCCTTTCCTGTAGGACAACCTTGCAGACAATGAAAGGTGATTTGATAAAGAATATACGGTAACTATGCTAGAAAATCCATGGCTTGAGAAGGAATCAAACATGACATCCTCTTCCACTAAAAATAACCTTGACAATTATAAAAGTAAAGAAGTAGAGTGTGTGCTGCAGACTGAGCGGTGAGATGCTTTTCACACAATAGAATGGTGTGAGTCAAATCTTAAAAGATTTTGGGTCTTTACCCCCTGGAGATACCAATGAACATATTTTCACACTAAGTGTTGAAAGGGCAAATGAAGTCTTCTAAAAGGACTAAACTTATCCCCTTTTCATTCACCAGGTCTGGCTTCTCCCCTGATTTGTTACAAGGTTGGTAAGACATTTTAAATAAGATTTTTTTTCTTCAAAAACAAGTATTATTTTTTCTAGATCCATCCTTGATATTTTCTTGATTTGTTGCCTCCTCTTAGGACGATGAAGGAAATTCTGACTTGCTTTCAATTTGGAATAAATATATTGAATTATGCCCCAAAAATATTTCCAAAGAACCATCACAAACACTAGTCACTTTACAATAATTTAAAGATATTTATTTACAAAACAGACTAGTCCGAAGTCAACTAAAAAGTTAAATCATACAGCAGTACAACATGTCTCTCTGCCTATAAATTCTGAGAGAAATTCACTGAGATTCTTATGTATAAAAATGCCAGAATTAATGCTAAAGTCTTATATTTTAAAACACAGTAAATGTTTTTCTAAGGTATTTATAGGGATGAAAATCAAAGTTAAGACAATTGATAACTATTGATAGCAATTAATGAGTGGCAGACATGTTAGCCACTGAAGGAAAGGGACAGAACAAAAGAAACTAATATTGTCACTCAGTTGTTGTTGTTATTGTTTGGTTCTGGGGATTGAACCCACAACTTCATGCAATGTGAGGCAAGCATTCTACCACTGAGCCACATCCTCAGCCCATCATTCAGCTCTTATCAATATTTTTAAAATATCCCTGGCCTTTCCCATTTTGTACTACTATCAAGGATGCATTCATTTAATTTTACTATGTTGGAAATAATATATTTCTTTTTAGAGAAGGCAAAGAATAATTTAACTATCAGTACAAAATCCAAATTTCATTTCACAACCACTGAGTCACATCCTCAGCCCTATTTTTGTAGTTTATTTAGAGACGGTGTCACTTAGTTGTTTAGTGCCTTGCTTTTGTTGAGGCTGGCTTTGAACTCACGATCCTCCTGCCTCAGCCTCCAGAGCTGCTGGGATTACAGGTGTGCACCACTGTGACCAGCTACAATACAAAATCTTGCATGGAAAATCTTCAACTAATTTTTAAACTGCAGATACTTTCTTTAATACACCTTTTTTCATCTTTGACCAAACTTGGCTTACACTGAGCTCAAAATTTCACTTTCAGTATCTTTTGGATGTGTACAACTCACCAGATTAATATCAAAATGAAAAGGTAGGTTTCCCAAAATACAAAATTTCAATGTATTCTGTCAAGCCCGAAAACTCTATGCATTAAGCAAATAAATGTTAAATGTATTGTTTACTTTTTCTTTATCAAACTGCTGATAGAAAGGAAAAACACAAATGATATTGAAAAATTGAATTGTCTGTCTCTATTGGAAGTCTTTTACATAGAAATTCTTAAGTTTATGTAATAAAAATGGAAAGCAATGTTCTATTTCAGTGCAATTTACATCTTTTAAAATATATTATCTCTAAAATCAAATACTTGACATTTGCCTCAGTATTTCATTCCCAAAAATGAAAAGAAAAAAGGAACAGAGCCTCCATGGCATTGCTGGATCCTCTCACCGTTTTCTTGTAACTATACTGTTTTATAGATGAAACTGTCATAGCAAAATGACAAATATAACACATAAAAGAACAAAAAAGGGCAATAAATCAACAGTGACACTACAGCCCATTAAAATGCAGTCAGCTGGTATTGCAGAAAGAATAAAATTTCCCCCTCACTTTACATTCTTTGTGGCTGGAAAGAAAATCTCAGACTCCTCAAGCAAACCTTGTATGAGCTGCTAAAATGCCAACCAAATTCTCTCCATACTCTCCTTTCTGCCCTGGTTTCCACAGCAAAAACACACACTGCAAATATCCCTTATGCCATTTAATCTGAAATGCCCAGGAGGGTTTAGAAGGATATTAATCATCCATATTTATATGATATTGCTTTGGACAAAAAATAAGGTACCTAGATAGTTAAAAAATGGTACTTTTAATTCACTCACTATTTCAATCTGCTGATTATCAATGTAATGAAGAGTTTGGCAATTTTTATTTATAAAGGAAGCCTAAAGGAGGTATTGTCTTCCCTCAATTCTTACCCACAGTTTCTTTGATGCACATCTGGTATAAAAAATGACTCCAGTATACTATAGATATTATTATGGTTTTGAGCACAACTGAATAGATATTAACTTACTTTGTTACCTACTAATCATTATTACACGATATTAGTGAATTTGGTGAAGTTACATGAAAGGTCACAAATATAAGTTCCTTGAGAGTAAAGACCACATGTTTTTTGTAGAGCTAGTTATACTGCAAGTTCTCTAAGAGGATGAGAAGTTCATCAATGTAAAGAATTAAGGAATTAATCAAATTCCCTAATAATGCAGAAAACAGTACTCACAGTACAGTTACATACAGTTATATATTTCAGGGACTGAAAGGTTCAACCTTGACATCTGTCAGGCCTAAATGGCATGCACTTCATAAATCTGTCTAAAGGAACCTGAACAGAGGTGGTCTACCTAACCCTTGGTCCAGTACACTTTCTGAAACACCACACATTTTGACTACAATCATAGTTGAAAGCTCTTCTGTGGCAGGGATGTTATTTATTTATTTATTTATTTATTTATTTATTTATTTATTTAAGTAGCTTGGAAATGAGTTCAAGCCTTCAAGGGAATTTTATCATTTACGAATGACTTCACTCTGTCAGAAACTAATAGTGAGTCTCTAAGTGTCCTTCAGGTGCTAAACACTGAATGACAGTAGAATATGGCCCCTCTAATATCAGATACAAATGTGCCTATATATTTGTATAAATATTAATATAAATGCAATCAAAAATCTCCTGTGACACAATTCTTCCTGGGTCTAAAGGTCAAACTCCTGAGAGGTCAGAACATAACTGTCTGCAGCTAAAGGAGGTGAAATATGATTTTGATGCCAGTATATTCAAACATACAGCTGAGTTTTATTATCCTTAATCAGTTTTGATTCACACAGAAGTGAATATCAATTGAAGTGGATCATCTCAGGCAATGGGCTGAAGAAACCATTCCCTGTAGAAGGGACTCAAAGTTCTATTAATATACCTGACCCTGTTCCTTAACTTCTTACTTTCCAGGCTCACTACAGACTATCACTCATTCATGGCCAGCACTCACTGTAATAATTTCTTCACATTTAGCTCTTCTAGTCACATACAATCACTCTGTTCTTTTATTTTAGGTTGTTGAATGGCATTCTGTTTCTTAGAATGTTACTTTCCATTTTTTCGCCTTGCTCATCTCTACTTGACAGTTTCTAGTGTAAATGGGATGTACGGGGTAAACTGATCCTGTCTGTGCCTCATGAAAACATTTAAACTGCTAGCTAATGTCCCTAGACTCCAGACCAAAGTCCTTAATGTAGCACACAAGGGCACAGTTGTCCTTGGCTACACATACAGCCCTGATGCTCAACCCACGCATCCTTACTTCCTGCTCTCACCCACAATGACTTTTTGCAATTCTTCATGTTTGGCCATGCTTCTCCACATCACAGTCCTTTTGCATCTGCTGTTCCTTGTCACTGACTGAACTAAAGTTCAGGGAACAATGCCCCCATCTTTAAGCCACACCCCATCTGCCAGCTATTCAACATGGCTAAGATCTGATTTCAGTTGTATATTTATCTTATAAATACATAACCATGGGTCCACAGAAAGAAAAACGTCATTTATCTGTATAACAGCCCTGTCATGCTTACGGCTCATAACTAGTACCAAGGATCCCTGGCTGGCCTGATAGGTGAAAATAAAAAATTATATAGGATCTGGGGAGTGGCCGTGAAATAAATAATTCTGGTGCAAGTGAGCTGGCTATTCTTTCAATCAATCAATCAATCAATCAATCAATAAACAAACCTTTTTATAACTCTAGTCAAAAGAAATGGCTGATTAAAAATTGTGTTTTCATAAGTGAATTAAAAAACCATTAGTTTGCGTTATTTGCAATAGAAAGGTCTACTGAATTAGAAAATATATATAGCACAAAGAAGGGGTGTTTTGGATTTGAGTAACATAAAATTGGTCCGAAGTAGAGAAAATAAACCGATTTAAAAATATTTTTCCCCTTAATAAAAATCTGTTGAAAATGCACTCATCAAAGTGATGAAAGGTATAAGCAAACTTGAGAATGCATTAAATAAGAAAGGTCATCAGAGTTATTGTTATTCAGAAAATCATTTGGAATACCCTCTGGGTGTCTGCAAGCTACACTGAGAACAAGACAGATGGATTTTGTTTCCTGAAGACTCACTCTTAGAGGGAGACAAAGGCATCAAGAGAGCATGGGACAGTGACTAAGGGCCAGCAGGACATTCCACTTTGGGACAGTTGTCCAGAAAGTCTTCTTTAAGGGAATGACAAGACACTGGCTCTCAGATGTTGAGGAGATGATAAAACTTGATCCTTCCCAATCCAAAATGCTCCAAAACTGAAAACTCTTTGAATACCATGACATCACAGGTGGGAAATTCCACACCATAAAACAATTTTATGCACAAAATCATTAAAAATGTTATGTAAAATTACTTTCAAGGTATGTGTATAAGGTATATGTAAAACATAATATTGTGTTTAGACTTGGGTCCCACACCAAGAAATCTCATGGTATACATGCAAATAATCTAAAAATCTAAAAAAAAATCTGAAACCTAAAACCTAAAGATATCAATCATTTCAGATAAGGGATACTCACCCTGCAAGATGAGGTCTGACGGAAAATCAAGGGCACACAGACAACACCTAATACTGACTGTTGTTCTGGAGAAACAGAAAGAACACTGGCACTGAGTGGGAAAGAGAAGAAGAGATGGGGGTACATGGGGCCCATAGCCAAGCCATGAGGCCTTTTATGCTGTGATATGGAAGTGCAGAGGAGGTGGCTATCTCAGGCTCTCAGATAAGTTGGGATGGGACCAGATTTCCATTAGAAAGAGTCCACTTGCTCTGTGGCAAGTGAATTAAAGGGGACACATGAGTGTAACTAGAGATGGTTAAAGTTTGGGGGCAGTGGTCTAGGGGTGGCTGGGAAATGGTGAAAGGTCTTGAATCTGTAATATAACTTGGAAAGAGACCTGGAAAAACTGGTTCTATAGAATACTCCAAATTTAAATGAAGAGTCTTATAATGAGAGGTGATTAAAGGAGAAAATTACCATTTTTTTCCACAGTAAGAATCTAAGGGAATTTCAGTGGCATGATTTTTTAAATGACTGCCTGTTTCTGAGATCAGAACACAGTAAACAAAGAATCCTACCCTCAAGGAGCTTACATTCTAATGGGGGCAGGGGAGACAGTAGCAAAGAGGACCAACAAGTATAAAAAGCACTACAAAAAAGGGGAAAGCAGCAGAGAGAAATGCAGACGAGTTGGGGATGTAGTTCTATAGCAGGGGTGGCATTAAGAAGGACCAGCAGCAATAAAGCAGACTTCTCTGAGAAGTGGGATTGTTATGATCCTTTGTTGAAAATGTAAGGAGATGGTGAAAGGTTAGCCAAGGGGTTATCTGGGGAGGAGGATTCCCAAGCAAGGGAAAAGCTAGAGCCAAAACTCAAAGATGAGAGTATGTCTGATTTTATTTTTTAATGTGACCCCTAAAAGCCCATGTAGTAAAGGCTTGATCACCAGCTTGAGGTATTACTGGGAGGTGGAGGAAACTTTAGGAGGTAGGGCCTGGCAGAAGATAGGTCACTGGGGGTATGTCCTTGAAGGGGATATTTCCTAATATCCTATTTCCTGGTTACCAAGAGGTGAACATATCTCCTCTGCCATTCAATATTTCTTTTATGTATTGTGTTGACAAGGTCCGAAGGAACAGGGCCAAGTGTCCATGGACTAAACCATCGGAAACCATGAGCCAAATAAACCTTTCCTCTTTATAAGTGTGTTATCTCAAGTATTTTGTTATAGTAACTGAGAGCTGACTAACATATGTTCAAGTAACCATGAAAGAAAAACATGAGTGGTGTGTAATGAAGTAAGATGAAGACAAAAAGAGTTAAAAAAGCATTAGGGGCCAGTATAGGTAAGACCTTGTTGACATAACATTGTAAGGATGAGAGTATAGATATTGGAAGATAAGTGGTATAACTTTTGACAAAGAATAAGTAGAGAATTCTAGTTTTATCATATAACAAAATGTCTTTAAGAAGCCTCTGTACTCAAAGATGATCATAAAAGTATAGAAAAAGATGAAGAAGATCATAACAGAATCTAATCTGGGAATTCCAGGTATATATGAAAAATTCATATATGACAATGAGGCAGATTGATTCTATGAGACAATAACTTTATGTAATAAAGAGTGCTGGTCTAACTGGATATTTGTCTGGAGAGAAGTTAGATCTGTTTCCCAGCAATACATCATATTTTATTAATAGTAATTTTTAGGTGAATTCAAGAGCTAAATTAGAGGATACTATGAAAATGTTATAAGAAAATTCATGGTGGCATATATCCTGAGACTTGAGAGGATCTTGAGCAAAAGATAAGCCTTGGAGAAGCATTGAAAAATGAAAAACATTTGATTATTTAAAAATGGGATCTTCTTTATGTTAAATGACACAATAAACAAACTCAAAAGAATAGTGATCAACAAGGAAGAAGATATATGAACCAATACCAAGAAATGTAAATGGCAAATGGTTATTTATTCTAGCTTTTGTAATTGTTATTTAACAGAAAGAAATAAAGTGGGGAAAATCTGACTGTCCATTAGCCATAGTCTTGGTGAATAGACTATAATATATCCTGACAGAGGAATAATATCAAATATTAAAAAGAGTGCACTGGATTGGTACATGGTGGCTTAAAGGTAAATGTGTGACATGTTAAGTTCAAAATTCAAGTGACAGTGTACTGTTTATATATGATAGTCAAAAAAATGGTGTATGTTTGTATGTTTTCACACACAGAAAGGTGTGGAATTTCCAAAGTTGTTAACTAATATCGGGACTGGGGATAAGTTTATTGTAGAAAGTTATAAGCTTTTCCAGTACACTTGAGTTGTAGATACTTTGTTCACTGAAATTTCCCAAGAGCCTCACATAGTATCTACCATGCACTAGGCACTTAGAAATAGGTGCTCACTGAAGGAATCGAAAGAGTCTGCATTCTTCCCATAATTAAAAGAGAATATTTTAAGGTAGAAAGATACCTGAAAACAACTTTATGAGTAGAAATCACCATAATTCCCACTTCACAGCTGAATAAACTGGTAAGTTATGGGGATGGTAGTAACTTGCCCAAGGTCAGTATGCTGGTGAAAGAGCCGTGATTTGAATTCAGGTAGCTTAGTTCTAGAGCCTACGCTCTGACCACCTCAGAACCTACGGGAGCTACTGCTCAGAACAGAGCCCTGCGGCAAGGCAACTTCTGAGGTATTTCCTCAGAACCCCAAAGAATACAGTTTGAAAACTACTGGACCAGGCACTTTATAGGGTTGCCAGCTCTGATGGGCTTTACTCTAGTAACTGATGATGGCATTTGTGGAATGAAGGATTTGAGATTCTTGATTTCCCCAACATATCAAATCCCCTCACTACACAAACCAAATTTAAAGTCATCACCAAATTTAAAGGTCCTTCTTGGGCCTCCATGCCTAATTTTAGCTCTTTCCTAGGGCTGTAACCCATGAACATATTGAACCTGGTACTCTGCTTCATCCTTTGTAAAGATGGCAGAACAAACTTACAGTGTATTATGTACAGGCTTCAGGACACAGTGAAAATGTTATATTTGATAAGGACATTGCACTGGTGAGAGTCCCAGAAATTTCATCAGGCTATTGCTGTTGGACTTCAATCATGATTTTTGTTCCTTAGGAAAAGTTTTCCTTCTCTGTGACCCAATTGCTTCCACCAAAAGAGGCGTTAGAAAGAATACTATGCCAAGTCTAACCCAGGACACCAGAGAGAGGGTATCTCTGAAGAAAATAAGGAAGGGAAATCCTGACCAAGTCACCTTAGCGCACTGACAGATATGTCTGAGAGAGGAGCCTGTGTTGGGTGGAGGGCAGAAGAACACTCACTCCTACAGAGGCAGGGACATTTGGGGATTAGAAGGAAACATTCATGGGAGAGGATCCACAGCACCCATCTGTCATTTCTCCAGCCACACTTGGAAGGATGGAAAAGTGGCAGAGAAAGCAGGTAAAGGGATTTCCTCAGGGCTGGGCATAAACAAAAGGTGTTGCAGAAGGCAAGGTGGCCAGGAGCCCAGGAGACTGGGGTAATGTTAGAAACCCTAGTGAGGCCTGGAGGGTTCAGGAGAAGCTGAGGGTTTCCAGACAGGCAACAAACACATGCTGTGGTGGCAAGAACCCAGGGCTCCAATCAGAAAGCCTGGTATCCAACTAATTCCCCAGTCTTGACTTAATATGGGACTTCTGGGTCCCATACTGGTGAATGTCATGCTATTGAGCTTTGAGCTTCCTTTGCCCAGTGGTAAGATGTAAGGATATTTCTCCCCTTGGGGCTATGGTGAAGTGTTAGAGAATAATGCTTGGGGAAGGCTCCAGCTATACTGTTGCATTCCTTCCTCTCTGGGGACCTAGTTCAGTGGCTGCCCTGACATGAATTTATATATATATATATATATATATATATATATATATATATATATATATACACACACACACACACACACACACACACACACACACACTTATATATTTTTAAGGAAATCCCAATCTTTTTTAAAAGCCACAGTAGGGATACAAGTAAATTCCTTAGGATTTATTTCATGATATATTTGCCTCTATCCTGACAAAGTTCTTTTCCTGCTGGCCCCTCTTTTCTACAAGACCTCAGCTACGGCCTCTGAAGAGTTCAACAGCCCTAACAGGGTTTCCAACTGCTCTAGCCCTACTGCTAGAATAATCCTAGCCTGCTGTAAAAGGCTTGCCTGAGAAATCTCCAAGCTGCCAGCACCTCAGGACGAGGCCCCTGTCTCCAGCCTCAGAGTGAGTGCTGCAGCCTGACTTCCTTAAGCACCAGTCAACAAACACAGAAGGGTTTCTCCTGGACCAACCTTCTGGCTTTCTGTAATGTTTCACTTCCTTACTGAGCCTCCACTCACCCCTCTCCCTACTCTTGCATTGTCCCTTTAAAGGGCCTGGTTACCTCCTTACAAATCAGAATGGAACTTGGCTCCTTCACCTACTGTCAGCAGTTGATGAATAAAATCTATTTTCACTCCTCTATTGTCTGTCTATGTTTCATCTTTGACAATACCGATATATGGGAATAATAGTTGTCTAGTTCTGAGTTTTTTTATCTAGCAAGAAGCTCTACATGTTCTGATATATCACTCTCACATGTGAACCCTAGAATCACTTTATAAGTATTTTTGTAAATATTTGTAAACATTCTAGGCTATAGATCTTATTGTATTATATATATCAAACAAATGGATCATAAAAAATTGTTTAAGGAAACCATCCTCCACAGCATCTCAGAATTGGCTGGATTAATTAATAGAAACACCTTAATATAAATGCCCAAAACATATTTATAACATTAATTAGACAAATCTTAAGAAAATGTTCTAGTCTATTCAACTTTCCATTTTATTCCCCAGGCAGTTCTAGATCATGCAACAGTGAATCACAATATAAAGAGAACAAAGCAGAGACTAGATGCATTTCCTGCTGCTAGAATGTAGTACATTCACTCCAGAGCAGCAGTTTTGAGTGCCTCTACACACACACACACACATACACACACACACACACACACACAAAACGCCCTACAATGGGAAAAAGAGCCGTCACTCCAGTCAGACATTCTGTTCCTTTTCACTATCCCCTAAGTCTATTGCTTTGGCCACAAATATTTTTTTTTTAACTGGGTGGTGGCTAGAGGCAGGTAGGTGTGGCTGGAGGAGGGGGCATTGGGGGTGTGGCTTTGGGGTCTCTATTTGTCTCTGGAGAGTGGAGTCTCTCTCTGCTTCCTGATCACCATGTGAGCTGCTTCCCTCCTCCACACTCTTCCTCCATGATGTCCTGCCTCCCCTCAAGCCCTGAGGGATGGAGCCTGCTGTCTATGGCAACAAATATTTTTAAAAACCATGGATTACAACCATTAGGGAAACAAAATCAATTTAGTAGGTAGGAAGAATTTGTTAATAAAATGAAATAGCGTGATACAACAGAAGAGGAAACATCAGAGTGTATCTCAGACAGGGGTAGTGCTGGAAGAAGGGTCAGTAAAGCTTTGTTTCAGTTAAACCTGCACGTGTATCTATGTGTTTATATTGCATCATGATGTATTTCTCACTTTTGACCAAGAACAACATTTTAAGAACAATCTCCAGTGCAACAGCAGAACCTCCTATGAAACACAATTACATTTTATACCTGGTGCTCCTTCTTTGGAGCCCTCTTGGCATCTGGGCCATTCACTCAAAAAATTCAATCACATAGTACTTTTATTGTGGTGGGCAAGTTCTGGATGCTGGCACCAGGTCACCAGGGTGCTTGTTTTCTTTGGCAAGCAAGGGATGTGCCATGCACAGCAAGGCAAGCCTAACCAGCATGCAGTGCCTGCTAGTACAAGAAGAGCCATGATATCAAGGACTTGCAATCTCATGGAAGCTTCCTAATGGAAGGGCAATGTTGAAAAGGATTTGAGGGGCAAGATGTCAGCAGTTAAAATGAAAAACAATAACAAAAAAACTAAAGGCATCCCTCCAATATCTCTTATTGGCTTCCAGAAAGGGAAGGACTGTTCTAGTAAACAAAACTACAACTGTTCAAGGTGTCACCAATGTGAAAGTTCACAACTGACTTACTAACCATTTCCTAAGTTGTTCAACATGATGGGAAAGGTTTTAAAACATCAAGTTTACCCCAAACAGTTATAAAATTGCTGTCTCTTCTTAGTTTTGTTAAGTGAAAAGTAGGATGTGATTTTTTTCATTCATAATAGTATGTGTATATAGAAGTTTACTGATGCTAAGAAACCTGATACAAAGATGTCTGGGCAACCACACTGTTAGAGTTGTTGATCCATACTTTGCACACAGAAGATGCTCAAAGACTGCCAAAAATGATTGAATGAATTGAGTCTCAGGTTTGCATTCTAGACTAAGGAATAAATCTATTAAAAAAGACAGTATTACTGCTACTGAAGTTGATGGCTGGTACATATGGAAAATGCAAAAGAGATATTGCTTCTCTCCTGGTAAGATGAGCCATCATGAAAACCAGCACCCATACAGAAGCAAGAACAGGAGTCGTTTTTCCACTGGTTTTTGAGGCTTATTCTGGCCTTTCATCATTTTAATCTCTAATAAAACAAAGTGGATGATGCAGAACACATGCAACCTTTAGAGAGAAGGCAGCTGTACACTGTGGCAACAATGAGTGCCCTTCACAAATTGGTTCCAAATAACAACCTGTGTTGGGTCTGAAAGTCCTGAAAGCATGTTTGTTTTCTGAGGTGTCTTCATTATACAATATTCAAAGCTTTACATGCTTCATACCTAGGAAACACCATGCTTCGTTTGATGACAGGATTTTAGGAATAGCCTGTTTCTCATATGTACTCCTTTTTATGATGTGGGTCAATCATTTTTAAAGATATTCTGGCAAGACTGATGACAGCTCAGATATAAGGGGGAAGGAAAGAGTAAGAGTTGCTAAAGGATCTTAAAAAACTCATGAGATGGACAAAAAGCCTATATACAGTGCCATGAACCAATCTTTAAATGTCAGGGTTGTAGAGAGAAGGATTTCCATTAAGGAGAGAAACCAAGCTTTAGGTACTATTCATGGTGGAAGGAACATATCAGAAGTTCAGGATAATGAAGAGTCTCTACCAAGGAGAACTTCATTCATTACAAGAAATATGCATAACACAAACTGGAAAATAAGAGAAACACATATCAGAAAACTGAGAGCTCTTAGGCCCTGAAATAGAGAATTAAAAATATGTATAGAATTTAGGTGGAGAAGGAAGTAGAACTATTCTACAATTCTTTACCTTATCAAATCAGTGTGTACTTTTCCTCAGTCTCGGCTGCTCTATTTTACAAAATATTGAGCTCACAGAATGATCTAAATGTTTATGATTTCTTATCCTAAGTTAAGTTTCACCATTTGCTTAAATGTTAGGGGATTTTTGCCCAGTTTCTTATACACACACAAAAAATGCTGGAGTGAAAAATTATATGTAAAGCAGTTATGTATTTTCTACTTGGCTTTAATCATGCCTAACTACATGCAATAGCCTACACTATCACAATTCTTCTGAAACTGGAATTTCAAGTCCTTCCCATGTGATTAGATTAGAAATCTTGGTGATGACTTGCTTTAATTGCAGGAAAAAAATTTGGAGTTCACTCTCTACTCACCTGGGATTTAGGATAATTTACTGGACTCCTCTCCTACATAAATTTACACAGATGTCCATACAACTTCAGAGGTAGTAAGAGTGAACAAGCTAATCTCTTGGAATACAGAAGCAACAAGTTCAGCTCCATAACTTTAAGCCATTCGACTTTACTAAACTTTCCTAACTAACCAGTGTATTTGATGTGAATAGATATTATTGCTCTATATAAGTTCTTTACTTTGAAAAAAGAATCTATAAGCTCTGCAACAATTGTACATATATAAAAAGCAGTTTGTACAGCATCACTCTAAATAGTTTCAGGGTGGCTTTATTTGATAATACTGGCAGACAGCATCGTGCACTGCTAATAATTATGCAAGCTAGATACTGTAGTATGAAAAATAAACCTCTCTCACTCTCAACTCTCAATGCCTTTTTAGATTAATTTGGAAAACTGGAAATACATCCTTATGAATTTTGAAATCCTGTCAATTAATATAATTGCTATTGCAAGTCCAGCAAATTTCATTCTATATCACATTAGGCTAGAAAGGTACATACCAACAGACCAAACACACAATGAAAACATGCAGTGGAATTGTACTTAATGCATGGATATAAATGTGCACACGGAAGAGGCCAAGCATATCACTTAATTTAATACGAGCACAGGTCTGTACCAAAGGTCTGAAACATTGTAAACAGGCCTTAAGCAAAGGAGGAAATGTAGAGGGGAAACAAAGCTGAGAAAAATGAGCAGGAAATGGGCAAGATGACTCATCTATACTTGAACATCTGACCTGTTAGTTGGCCGTCGCCTGCAGCAGGGGCGATGCGAATGTAAGGTGTTGTAAGCTGAGTCACGATTATCGCAGCTAAGGCAAAGGAGGATTTCCAGGTCAGCATGCATGAGGGAAAAAAAAGCCAGACTGAAGCTAGGCTAGCAAGAAGAATCCCCATCAGTATATCAAATCGTCTCAACTTTGTTCCAACAACAATAAAAAGAAAAGGAAAAAAAAAAAAAAGGCAAGGAAAAACCCATAGCAAGGTGTTGAATTTTATGAATTCTTTTCTCTTAAACAAGTGCTAGTCAGGCAGTAAGATTTCTAACTCTGACACAGTTGCAAGTTTTGGCTGGGATCTTGGATAGATCAACTGAAGAAAAAAATAAAATAAAACAAAACGTTAATACTATGTTAAGCTGAAGACTAAACTGTTTCCAATTGCAATCCAGTGTGATGTAGAGAGATTAGTTGCTAATTCTGATGATCCAAACATCAGGTTTTTAATTTATGAAGTTATTTAAAATGCATTGCTTAAGTATCTTCTCTTCTTGCTAAAATCACCTATGTGAAGAATATTATCCTCTATCACTAAAAACGTTTTTATGTAGAACAATTCCGCTGATAACTACATTGCATGCAGATTTCCATTTAGGAACCGCTGTTTTTTCACATTAAGAGAATAAAAATTGTGTCTCAAAGTATTAGTTAAAAACAGAATGGAAACTACTAATTGCCTTTGCTATAACTGTCATGGTTAACATGTGACTGAAGAAATGATTAAGATTCTCCAAGTGAACTGGGCTGCCTTCTTGATTTGCCTGCACACCTCTACAGTTTTGTGTAAGTGGTTAACATTTATGACACACAGATATTGAAAAAAAAGGAAATTAAAACATCAGTTCTAACATGATACAGCTGGAAAATGATGCAAAGAAAAAATATTGGAAAATTAAGGACAGGCTTACATGAAAGATTACTAATTTACATGGAACAGCCTGGGCACTATTAGAAATGTGGCAGCGAGTAAGGAAAATAGATCATCTACCATCTGCAGACAATTAAACCCAAAACTGCTACTGCATAATATTTTGAAATATCCCTCTGCACCATTCAAACAATGTTGCTTCTTATAACTACAAAACTGTAGCAACTGAGTTTAAAATGGTGAGACAGTCTTTCACACATTATTAATGAATCCATTCTAGTTTTGCTAAGTGAGATGAACAAACTGTGTGGTCAGAGAATAGAAAGTTCCAATGCATCACACCAAGACAATTTTCTAGAGATGACATATTCTGCAATTTTGCATATGGATATACTTTGCACATGGAAAATGATATTTCTAAGACTTGTTACAAAGTTAGGAGCAATTCCAAGGTCTACATACATTATATTTTTTTCTTGGTCATAGATTATTGTTGTTCATCTCATACTTTACATTGTTGTGTATTACAGGAAGATCTGACCTACTCTACTTTTGAGAAAAATGATATTTTATTGAAAAACAGGGCTCTTTTCTAACATTCAAAAAGGGTAAATGGTCTAAACTAAAAGTTATTTGAAAATCACTATGGGTGATCAGCCAGGCATTCACAAACTATAAAGAACTCAAACCACAATCCAAGGCTAAGCATTGCAATGTGTGTCAGGAAGGATATTTATGTAATCTCTATGTTCCTCTTTATAAAGTGTTTATTTGTGAATATTCTTTTTAGTTCAACCAAAATGCTTGATTGCATTACAAATTACTTTAAAATGAGTTAGTAGACTCACCTCTTACTTTTACAAATAAAGTTTTATTGGGCCAGGTACAGTGATAATTGCCTATAAATTCCAGTGACTTGGAAGGCTGAGGCAATAGGATCTCAAGTTTCCTGAGAACAAACAGCAAGACCCTATCTCAAAATATAAATAAAAAGAGCTATGGATATAGCCCTATGGTAGAGTGCCCGTGAGCTTGATCACCAGTCTGGAGGACAAAAGAACTGATGAAACATGTGCACAGTCAATTATTTAGGTGTTGCCTATGACTGCCTTGTCTAGCAAGGCAGAGCTCAGTAGTTGTGACATATAGTTCACAAAGGCTAAAATAAATAAATAAATACAAATTTATTGTTATTATTATTCTTGCTGTACTGGTTATTGAACCCAAGGTGTCATACATTCCCTATTCCAAAATATTTATTATCTGGTCTTTGACACAGAAGTTTGCCAATTTCTGCCTTGAAATATCAATAAGAATTTATATAAAAGTGAGTAGCACTAAATTTGGCAAAATAAAACCAGAAATTTTAATCCTATACTTAGAAGACAACATCTGATGGTGATAAAACTAGGGTCTCTTTAGGTATGGAGCTGTGCATGGAAGAGTAAATAATGTGTTGAATAGATCATACATATCTAAAGTGCCATTTCAGTTGCATGTAGGGGAATCTTTTGGAATTAACTGAGTTGGCATCTACCAAACTCTGTTTTGCATGATCTGGTATTCTTCAAAAACAATTTTGGGTGAAATAAATGTGGGTGGCATAGAACTGTTTAGATTTCTTCTTTTCAGGAACCTCTAAGGGGGGGGGGTCTTAATATATTCCTGATGTACATTGTGCAGACTTTTTTAAGAAAAGAAAAATATATTCTCCATGAAATTCTGAATACTGCATATTCCTGTATCTAAATTTACAGCCTAAATAATAGGAGATTAGCATATATGAGTTGCCTTACTATATAATTTGTTTTCTCAGATATTGAATAGAAGTAATTAAAAGGAATCTTAATTAAGTTTTACATCTAAACATCCTTTTTGGTTCTTTTATCAGTATAGTTTCATTTGGTAGCACTATGGCCTAGAAATAATGTTTTTAGAACAAAAGTGTGAAAAGAAAAACAGTCTGGGGAAACTTCTCCAAGACACTAGTGATTAAAAAAAAGAAGTATTCAGATTTCTGAATATGGTTAGAAATTTAATCAGAACAATAGAAATCCTTCAAAGTTTTCTCAAGGTCTTCTAGCAAAGCATATTCCCATTCAGTACAAATTGAGTTCAATAAAATACTGATCTTACAATGAAGCATTTTTTTCATAAAAATTCCTCTTAAACCAAATTATTACATGGAAAAAGTAGTTTGTTTTCATGGTAAGGTTTTTGTAATCTGACATCTCTAGTATTTTTTGAAAAGAATTTAGCATGTGTTTGCACATAGATTTTCTTCTGACATTTTTCTATACTGCTGTTAGTCAAATCATAGCAAGAAAAGAACAAATTAAAGATAGAAACCCCTGCCCTTGAATATAAAACAAACAAACAAATAAACAAACAACCCCCTAAATTTAATGAACTCAAAATTTTCAAAGGTTGATATATTTATCTATCTGTACTTTGAACTCTACAGATTAGTCTATGACTAACAAATAGTAGCCATTTGAATAATTTAAAAAATAAGTGGATAAGAGGAAAGCATCAATGGTTTCACTGTCAAGGAGAGACATAGGTGGCATCATATTATGGAAAATAATCTTATAAAAGATTAATGTAATGTATATAGTTTAAATTGTCATCATAATTAGAATGAATATACCTCACAATACAAAAGATCTAATTTACTAGTAAGACAGATTTTAATTTTTAAGCATACCCTGTCAGTTTAGAGTTGATCATCCATAAAACCTTCCAAAATTCTAAAGTGTTTCTACCCAAACAGTTATTATAAGGTAGCCAAACTGTATATAAAAGTTAAGGAAAATAATACACTAATTACTAAGAAAGAGTTGGACCAAATGGTCATTAAAAGACTCCAGCTGTAAAAATGTGGGTTTAATTTTTAAAAATTTTGGAAAATCTAAGTATAGTTAAAAACGTTTACATTTGCTCCAGGGTACTGATTAAATTGGAAGGATCACACCCAAATGTCACTCATACCCTACTATATAGTGCCTTCATGTTTTAACTCAAAAGAGAATGTTCTGTAATGAGTTTGTCTATAGTCAACAAACTGAAGTCAGATATCTATGGGCATCTCATCTAGATATACAAATTAAAGGAGGATACATAAAAAATATAGGCAATCTTCCAGACATGAAAATATGTAATAACACACCTTAGGTTTTCCATGAGACTATATTTGAAATGATGAGTGTCAAAATATATCTTTGGAATATGATTAAAATAATCACAACTTTAAATTTATAAATAGCATGAGATACATTTTTGACACATCCTTACCTGAAATTATAAACTATTTCTTTTGTAAACAAATCCACCTCTATACTTTCTCTATAAAGGTTTTTTCAACAGTTGTTTCAGGAAAACACTGAAATATTTCTGCACTTAAGATGCTGCTTAGGAAAGTGGTTCAATATCTGAAAACTCAATTAAGCTATCACACTGTCAGCAATATGTGGCAAAACACACTGGATGTGTGAATTTTTAAATTTCAAACATTTTTATTGCACACTACTAATAAAGTTATTAAATCTTTTCAGTGTTTAGATGGAATGGCCTCCTGTTCTGCAAAAAGAATTTTTAGTATAAAGAAGGGAAAAATATCTCATTATAAAGGTGGTGAAACATTATGCTGTGCTGTAAAGGGAGAACTGCAGAATATATCCATGTAGAACTTTATAAAATAGCACAAAATGGTGTTTTTTTGCCTGGAGGGAGATTATCCCCCAAGGTTTCCTACTATACTATGATTTTATGAAATAGGAATGACAATGTTAGGCAGTGAATATTAAAGTCTGTTTCCCTATTTTCCCCAAAGAGGTTATTTGGATAGAGTCTGTTGCTGTGTAAATGTTTGCAAATGACTCAGAAAATATGAGTTGGGAATACTTAGTCAATCAGGTCATCTGACTGCCTAATCATCCTTTGGTGAATTGAAAAACAAATTACAATATTGATGAAATCTAGCTGATGGAAGAAAATGATCCAAATCACCATCTAATTCAATCTATTGTGGAAACAGCAAACTTGTCAGGTTTCCATATTTACTAGTGTGTCATTTATATAATTATTTAACTATGTGAATCAGCCTGATGAGAAATAGTTCATTGTTTTCACAGCAGATTGGGCAGTGACTCAATTCTGATAAAGGGGAGGTCAGAAGCTTAAACTACACAAAAGGATAATTGGCCAGAGTTTCTGCTGTGTGAAAAATCATGAGACAAAGTGAAAGAAACACTGGGGTAGGAGCCATAATGCTTGGGATCGAGCTGTGACCCACAGATTATTAGCTGAGTGACCCTAGTAAGTCCACTCATCTCCAAATACACACATTGTCTTCATCTTAAAAATAAGAGTCGAACTACTTGTCTCCTTTTTTATACTGGTGGTAAAGAAATAAATGAGAACACATGTATGAAAGTGATTTTAAAATTTTCCACAAAGCATTATAAATTAGGCACCTTGGGACTAGATTTACTTTTTCAGACCGTAAGGGTAAGTGAAATTTAATAATGCAATATTTCACAAGTCCTGTTCTCAAGCACAGGCAATGGGCTGCAGATCTAAGATCCTGGATGGATACCTGGTTCAAGGGCTTTGTAATACTATTATAACTGAAAGCAGCTTATAAAACATATTAACTATAATTTCATTTTCTACTAACTTACTCCTATAAATAAAGGTATTCATTAGGTTCAATATAATATACAGAAGGTTTTAAAAGCAAAAAAAAAAAAGATTCTCAAAAGTAGACCTAAAAGCCCCATAAGAACAAGTTATAAATGAGTTTAGTAGCTTGCACATAACATGCAAAGGATAAACATTTGTTAATACTAAATGCAAAAGTCATGTATCTTTATGGAGCAAAAATGCAATGATGATTTTGATGTACATGCCTATCCATGGCATATTTAAACTCTTTCCTGACATTTAAACAACAATAAAATGATAATTTTATCCAATAACACTTATCCAGCATGAACTGATGTAATATAATGCCACAGACTCAGTGATGCCTTCTTCTCAATATTTCTTAGTTAAATCACAAGGACCTCATGAATACCCTGATGGTCTGAAAGAGTATATTGAACTATAATGGTTAATTTATAATGATTCATTTTAATAAGGCATTTTATATTCCCCAAAGCATTTTCTTATGCACTTATATATGTAATGTTTATCATATGAAATGATAAGAGATTACTGCTCATATCCAAGAACTCACATCTGCATCTTCTTTAGGAAGTGTTGTATGGGCAGTACATGGTGACTCACCCTATCTATAGCTCATCCTTGATCACATTTCTCAGAATTTTAACCAGGCCTGGGAAATAGAAGTTCTGTAATAAGACCACCTGGCTACTGGGACTCAAGCATCATCAGTGAAAAAAGCTCATATAGACTTGATTTTCTAGGGCTATTATAGTTAGATCTCTGCTGAAAATAGCAGGTGTGCCCTGATGGCACACACCTGTCATCCCAGCTATTTGGGAGGTGAGGAATAAAGATCACTTGGACTCAGGAGTTTGGGGCCAGACTAGGCAACACAGCAAGACCTCATCTCATCAAAGAAGGGCATAAATATTTTACTCTCTTGTATATGAAGACTCTCAAAATATAGTTTTACTAGGTAGGGTGAACAATGATCTAAAAAGGTATGATGTATATAGACATCATATAAAATTAATATTTTTAGAACAATTTTTACAAAGATAAGCATTGAAAACTGCTTGGAACATGGCAGTATGAATTGTAATTGTAAAAAGTATGTACATAAAATAGTGTTAACTGCCATCAATACTTCAACACCTATATATATATATATATATATATATATATATACATGCATGCATATAGATATGATACATACACCCAGAGACATGCACATACTTATATAAATGAAGTTACATTGCAAAAAGCTTTGAAAGATAGTCCAAAGTAAATTTTAAGAGACATAAGCCAGAAGATATTCCCACAATTTCAACCTACCTTTTGTGGCCACTCGGACACAGTCAATTTTAGTTTCCTGTATTAAATAAAGAGGGGTGAAATTATTATTTATATTTTATTTAAAACAACAGAATTATCTATAATTTGAGTTGAATAACATTGATAAAGAAAGATTTCATTGTTCCACTTAGTTCACTCTCTGAACAATGTTCATGTACATTTTCTGGCTCCAGTGTAGATGGTGTTGGGGAATGCTGTACCCCATGAGGAAGGAGGAGTTAAACATAAATGATCTCTACCTGGTGGATGCTGAATGTTTCCCCAAACGCATCCTTGTGCCCTGTGCAAAGAGCAATGGAAGGATTCTACATCCCAGATTTTTTCATTCACTGGCAAAAATTCAGTGTCCAGTGATACCCAGACCTCTGCCATGAGAGATGGAATTGATGGAAGAATCTGGAAAATGTTTCCTTTTGTGTAATGAGACTTAAAAATTTTATCAGAGCTCAGTTTGGTCTGAACAAGAAACAGGACAATTCAGATGTGGGACTCAATGATAGTTTTCATTTTGTTCCATCTCGTCTTCCTAAATCTGTTTTCTCTTAGAGAAAAAAAAAGAAAACATTTAATTTAGCCATAGCTAATAGGAAGCATAAAGTCTTGTGGAATTAAAGAAATGGGACAGATTTTCAGAATATGCTGAAAAGACAGATGTTGTAGAACTCGCAAAACTTTAAATGAGCTGGATGTATGTGTTGTAGCTATACTGTTTTCCTGTAAAATAGTAAGCTAAGCAAAATGTCTAGCCAACTTTTGGTAATAAGAAAATCTGAAAGTAAAAACTATCATTGTTGACTTTCCAAACCAAAAAAATATGAATATATGAATATATTCATTTCTTGCCATAAATTTCTCTAGATGAAAATAACTTTAAAGGAGAAAAATTGTTAACAAGTAAAAGCATACAAATGCATGACTTCACTTATTTACTACCATCTTACTTAAGCTATGTTCACATTAATAACCCAAAATAGCACTGGTAAACAATCATCTATAAAACTTACCCCATTGGCTCTACTAGCAGCTTGGAAATAAATTCGGTAGCTTTTATGGGGGAGGAGGGGAGTGTTCCAGTATCCATTGTATGTCTTGTTGTCACCAATAGTAAAAGGCTGAGCAGCTTGGAGGCTATCTGCCGGAAATTCTGCAGCAAAGTAGTACTGTGAGTTCAGGATGGAAGCATTCTGGAAGTGAATTGGCACTGGGTAGCACTTCAAGACCTCTGTTGTCTTTTTAGTTCTTCGAGGACGTTCTTCCTCAACAACTATTTGATAGACACTAAAGGAAAAAAAGGAAGAATCATAAGTGATCCCCTCTGCCTTCAACTGCAGGGAACCACACAGAAGATCTAAAATAAGGAACACAGTGAACACAGTCAAGTGCTTGGTACAGGAGGGCCACTCACTTGATGCTTGCTCATCAAAAGAGGGAAGGAGAGTGTTTATACTCTCAATCAAAACTCTCTCACCCAAAATAACCCTAAATAATTTACAGAGAGAAACAAAACTTACCACAATTTAAAACATTTAGAAACTGCTGTTTGTAAGCAGAACACTAACATAATCCTTTTCTCAAAAAGACCTGAAGATAATTTGTAATCTTCTTGATAATGAAATTATATTAACAGTAGGTTTGTAAGAATGGCAATGCATTATTCTCTTCAGTGGCATCAGTATGACCACAGGTGAAGTTTTAACAAATCACAAAAGAAACGTGCAGTGATTTATCTTAATTAATGTTTATGGCTCCCATCTTTTCTTACATTCCTTTGCCTTTGACCATATTCAGTCAGTGGAAAGCAATGATATGAGAAAAACGGAGATGAGGGACTGAAATTTCAAAAGCCAATCTTTGTACTTCCGTGTGACTTGAAAGAGTCTCACACACATCCTGCCTGTTGAGAGAAAGGGTTTCCCTCCAGAGGGATGGGCTGGCTGAGAAATCAAAGCTAAGAAAATAGTACTACAAAATAACCACAGGACACAGAAATACAGTTTCAGACTGGGAGCAGTGAAGGGATAAGCTGACCAGTCAGGTGTAGCCTCTAACAAAGACCGAGCCCATGCTTGCTTTATTTATATCCATACAGTTCAAAGAGGATTGGTAGGTATAAGGTTTCAGTGGGAGGAGTCTTGTCTCCTAGGTCTTTGCTTCTTCACAAAGAATAACAGGATATAGGTGGGCATAGGACCAGTGTTGGATGGGACCTTTTGGCTACGTAAGAGCTCACATGTATGGGGCCATCTCACCAGCAGAAGAGCTGCTGTGAGTTTTGAGATACTAGATCTTCCCACTCAAAGGCTTCAATGCCAATCTGGTCCATGCACAATTCATGGGAGGATTCCCACAGAAGAGAAAACCACGAAAGAAGCTACCTGAATCACATATAAAGAAGGGATGAGAAAGTGCCATTCAGCAATAACTGCAAAGATGATGTGCCCCCTGAAGAGTAGAACCCTGGTTCCTACACTGGTTCCCTACAACAATGGTGCCATTCAAAAGTTTCTGAGCACAGCTGACCATTAATGATAAGAGAGAAGCTTAGGAGTGGGAGCCCATCCCCACTTCCCTGGGGAAGGCTTCTTCATGGCTCTCGTTAATGTGAACTCAGAATCTGCATTCAGGCAAACATTTACTCTTTTGAGTACAACCACTTAGTGCAAAATGAATCAAAAAGTGAGTTTTGTCATTCAATTTATAATTCTAACTACAATTCAACATCACAGTGGTTTCTCAGCGCACGGATAGTCCAACAGGTTTACAGTGTGAGAATAAAGTGAATTTTGACATTTCAACCAGTGAAGGAAAGAAAGAAGGAAAAAAGGGATTTGCTACTGGGTTTAGTTATGTAAGAGACTCCACCAAATCTGGTAGATTCTTCCCTGCATAAGAGACTCAACATGAAAGAAAGTATTTAGAGAGCTTCTTCCCAGATAGAGGACAAAGGATTCATAAAGAGATAAGGCAGACTTTGATTTCTCTCATCCTTCTTGACTTCTTACATCTACAAATACTTAGATGTGGTAATTTAAAGATTTATTTACAAAAACCTTGACATTTCTCCTTCAAGAGGTGGGCTACACTATATTTAATGACTCACATGTAGCCAACAGAATGTGGCAGAAGGGTCACTATATGTATAATGCATCTTCACCTTAGTTCCTTTGGGAGCCTGCCCTTGAAGAAGCCAATCAAGTAAATGGTCCCACAGCATGAATCTGCCAAGCTAGAGGGGGGGACACTGCTTGGCAGTCCCAAGGACTCCAAGCTCACAGGAAGCATATCTGGCAGCTATGTGTGTGAGTGGCCTCAGAAGGTCACCAGCCAAGCCAGCAGATGACTGAAGTGCTGAGAGACCCTGAGCAGAAGCTGTCCAGCCAACTTTCTGCTGGCCCATACCATCATGGCAAGATAAAAAGTTTGTTTTGAGCTGCTAAATTTAGAGTAGTTTGATACAGCAGCAAAAACAGTAAGTAGTCCTCCCTTATCTGTGGTTTTGTTTTCTGTGGTTTCAGTTACCCTCAACCCCAAAATATTAAATTTTTTTTGTCTTCTGTGGTTTCACTCAACCACAATCCAAAAATACTAATATTTGTCTTGATTCTTTCAAGAGAGACAGACCTTTAAAAAATAAACAAAACACTTTTAATAAAAGAAAAAAAAGCAGAATGGTATTTTGTGATGCATTAAATCATATGAAATTAAAATTTCAATGTCTATAAGTAAAGTTTTATTAGCATACAAAAAGAGACAATGAATCAAAATACATTTTTCTGACATATATACCTAATTAAAATAAATCACAAAAAAACAAAATAGAGACTTCTTTCATTTAATTACCATGGTTTACTGTTATAATAGTTCTATATGCTTATTAGTTATTGCTCTTAATCCCTTAGTGTGCCCAATTTATAAATTTACCTTTATACAAATATGTGTGTATAAAAACAACAGTGCATATAGGGTTTGGTACTAACTGTGACTTCAGGCATCCATATGGGGTCTTGGATTGTATCTGCTGCAGAATGGGGAGGGGCTATAGTACAAATCTGCATTTTAGGTCTCAAAATAATAGCAGGAGTAAGGGTTGAGGTCAAAGTAACAAACAGAATGTCACCTGCTTAGTAGTACAATCACAGATGACAGTTATGGAAGGAATTTACTCAAAATGTCATTAAAACAGCACAGAGAAGCATGAACATTTTCTTGAAATGGCTTTTGTATGAATGAGTCAGTGCATGGGTCCAGGCACTAACTCTAATTCTGCAAACACCTGGGTTTTTTAATTGATTTTTGAGGGTTCTTATTTTTTCCTACAAAATGAGAATACTGGTTGGCTCTCTAATGTGCATTTTATAAATCCAAAATTTGTATTCACCATATAAGAATTGCTCTCACAAACTGAACAACCCATAAGAATAATTACTTGCTTTGCAAAGAAATTTCCAATTTGATAAAATAATTTTTAACAATAGCTTCCTTCAAAGAGTCAGTTTCTCCATTCATTTGCTACATGATTTTCAAAATTTCTATTTAAAAACAACTTTCCAGATACCCCTATGCAAGACAATGCAGAAAAATAAAGATAACATGAAGACAAAAAAAAAAAATCAGAAATTATTCTGTCTAGCACCAGGCCATGTACATGTAACTTTTATTTTTTCCAGTTTACTGAGGTGAAGATCAAGGTCCTGAGGTGAAGTGCTATTCTACTGAAATGGAAGGGGAGCCCAGTTCACATCATGTTCTAAATAACTGGGCCAGGTGATGCTTTCCTTCTTCACAAGTACTATTTAAGGCACTGATGTGAGCCGTCTGCCTTCAGTGGAATACCCTGCAGATGCAACCGATATATAAGCTGATCTCTACTTTCCATAATCACTTCATTTTGAGTTTTGTGTAAAGAGTCTTTCACTTTTATGATTTCAAGGGAACTATAGATGGTAATGTTACCTTTGACCTCATTCCCTTCTGCGATATGCATCTGTGGTATAAATCACTTTCAGGGAAGGATATATTTCTAGAGTGCCAGTGACTGCACCTTCTGGAATCTCTTCACTTTTCCCACCATGCAAGGGCACCCTCTGATTCTAAAAATCAACACAGCTACTTTTGGACTTTTCAAGCCCCAGAATGTGGACACAAACCTCTGCATCTTTCTTCTTCCCCTTTGGCTGGGCTCAAGTGTGCTTTTGAAATGCTGTTCTCCCCAGAAAGATGGACACTTGGACAATCTCAGCAGGAAACCACTCTCATAAAATGCAGAGACCCTCCTTGACCCCTCTTCCAGTGGCTTCCAATCATTTCCTCGCTTTGAGATGTTCTTACTCCGCTCCAAACTCACAAAAACATGTTTTTTTGGTGAAGACTGATAGACATTGGTATCATTTTATCATTATTTTCAAAAGTCTTGTAAGCTTCTAGGGGACAAGGGCTACGATTTATTCATTTCTTTTCTTTTTTTTTTCGGATTTTTTTAATTGATTTTATTTTTTTAAATACACTACAGAAGAATGTATTACAATTCTTATTACACATATAGACCACAATTTTTCATATCTTTGTATAAAGTATGTTCACACCAATTCATGTCTTTATACATAACTTGGTTTTTTGCATTATAATTCTTACTACACATATATACCACAATTTTTCATATCTCTGTTTTTATATAAAGTAGGTTGACACCCAATTTGTGATTTCATACATGTACTTTGGATAGTGATTTATTTATTTTTGTTTCTCGTGATTCTTGGAATGAAGTGAGCCATGAAGCGCATATATTTGAAATCATAATATAATCCAAAAGTCATGTCTATTTTGTTTGGGGGGTACATTACACATTATATGTGCTGGTAAGGGGGAAGCCAACTGCTTTTTACAAGTGTGTTTGCATTACTAAAATTTAACATTAAATCTATTCTTTAGTTATTTCCTGAATACAAGAGCTAAAAGAACAAAGTTTTGAGATAAGAGGGTGCCGGTCAGAATTTAATTTTGTCCTGAATGACCCACAACAAATGGAAATCAAAGGCTGCATCTCTCACTCCTCTACCCCTTCTCTCACTCCATCTCTCACTTCTCATTCCTCTCTTCTCCAATCTTGCTACTATGTGTGATGTGTGTGTTCACTTATTTATTAATTTAATAAATATTTTTGAGTGCCTAATCTATGCCAGGTAATGCCTGAATGTAATTCAAACTATACAATCTATTGTTCCCTAATGAGACATTTCTTAATGAAACAAAATTTTCTTCTGTAACTTATGTACCATTTAAGAGAATATGGATGAAGAAGTTTTTTTTTTCCTCAGAAGCAATTTAATGAGAATTAGGTGACAATCAGAGAATGAAATGATCATTTAATGGGCCTCCCTTTTTGCCAGCTGGTATTAGTTATATTATACACTCTACTCCAGACATATTACTTTTTAAATGGTTACCATCTACTCATCTCCAGATATATTAAAGAAAGAACTAGGTTGACTGGAGCAATTTCAAACCCCAAATGTCTTTTCATCCTTGCTCCACAAGACAAATTAGATTTGCAAGCATCCAGACCTCAAATCTATTTGCTCTTTAATAATTTAAGCACTGAAAGGTCAAGCAGCTCTTTTCTATTCGCCTTTATCAAAGTCCAAGTGCTAATGAAAAATAGCTAAATCCTCTCTGCTGCCCAACTGCCATACATTGCTGTCTCCCTGATGGAAATTAGCATGTTATTAGCACCCAGGTCAATGGTACCTTGACTGAACTGTATGACTAGTGTGTTTTTCATCTGTACAAATAATTACACCATTTCACTAATCAATTTCATAAAATCTTCCCATCACAATCATAATCTCAAAACTAGCTTTCAAAATCTTACTGTCTGGTTTTTCTAAAAATATATAAAAAAAAGCAAATTCTCAAAGATAGAAAGCTGATCAGAAGTTTCTAGCTTAGTGAGCTGAATTAAAATTCTATTATCCCTTTAATATATTACTAAGGCTCCTTTTGTTTATTAAAATTGCACCATTTCTAATGCTAGTCTAACAATATTCTGGAATTTAAAGTAACATATATCTTCCTACTGCTTTTGCAATATTAAAGTACAACCCATAGTAAAGATGAATCTGCCAAAAATGTAACATTACTTCTATCAGAACTTGCCAATGGAATGAAATTTAATTTAAAGTTTAATTTATGCTAGGCTTTTCTACAACAAAACTCTAAGGCCTTTACAAGGAGAATAAGAAATCTGCATTTATATAGAACAGCACATGAAGTATAACCTAGAAAGAACATCTGAACATCTTTCATGTACTTTTTTAAACTTGAAAGTTCAAATGTGATAAAATGTTTTCAGTTTTTTCCTGACTTTGAGGTCTTTGAGAGGAAGCCTCTTTGAGAGGAAGTAGAACTGAAAATATTAAGATATTTTTCTAATTCCTTGCAAGATAAAAACATTAGTTAAGTTCATATTTCTTATCCATTTATTCTATTTCTTATTAGCATAAAATATTAGAGGATTACCAAACTGATTAACAGAAGAAGGGACAAGGAGAAATGTAATGATTCTTCCATTGCTGCTTTTCCTATTCACTTACAATATTCACTTATCATCATTTCAGGGATTTTCAAAAAATATTTATTTTTTAGTTGTAGTTGGACACAATACATTTATTTAATTTATTTTTATGTAGTGCTGAGGATTGAACCCAGGGCCTGGCATGTGCTAGGTGAGTACTCTACTGCTGAGCCACAACCCCAACACATTTCAGGGACTTTTAATATTGCTCATTTCATGGGGACTAAAAATGACTTATGTCTTATTTTGCAATTTTTTGAATCAATCCATATATCCTATGATGTATTAAAAAGAAGAGAAATGAGTACTGATAATCTTTCTGAAGACTAATTTGTTGGAGACATGAGAAAATCAAAATATTAATTACATGTAAATTAAACATATAACTAAAGTGTCTCACCATGTAACCACACAGAATTTCTGCTTGCTGTTTATTGTTCAGATGTAGCCCTTTCCTAAATCTGTCAACACTTACTAAAATGGTACTCAAATACACCAAACAACCTGGCAATATTTAACTAAGTTTTAAGAAGTATGTCACTAGTTTAAAATCAGATAAGAATTTAATATGCTGTCATCATGGCTAGGATCCCTTAGTCTGCATGAAGCACTGGTGCTGAGAGCAGCTGACCTAACAATGCCCTGGTCATTAAATTATGAATGAAAACTGGTAACTAGTGTTACACAGACTTTGGTAACACATTGCCAGCGTGAACAGACCTGTGGGGTTGAAGAGTTTATATGAGCAACTTTAATTTCTCTTTGTCCAGCTGTGATCCTAAGGCTGGCCATAAACTGCTGTGGAAGGGTTTCAGACCACCACAAGCATATTTTATGTTCTCTCAGCCATAACTCATAACAAGGAGCTTTTCTGGCATCAGTAACTCGCTACTGTTCTGGATGTGTGTACGTGTGCACGTGTGCACATGCAAGCATGCAGTTTAATACCCTGCTGCTCTGCTAGTTAGTGATAAAATCTGCTATAATGAAATATTAATTACAGCTGAAAGGTTGGGTGAGAAATATGAACTCAATTACAGTCCCATATTGTGAACAAAGGGCAGGAAAAAAAATCCTATAGTTATAGAGGTTTGAGGTAGTGGTGGGGGAACCAGCACATTAGACTCAGGCTGAGAAGCTCTGCAAAAGGCCACTACCTGTCATTAATCTTCACAACACGCACTACATTTTGAGTAAATTAGTCCTAGATAGAACATCTTTAAGAAGGATTTCTCCTGCTTTGAACAATGAAGACATTATCCTCTGCACTTCCTATTTCACCTGTTTATCATAATTTAACCATATAATTTCATAACAAACATGTTTATGAAAATTATAGTTTAAGGTCAGTTACTAATATAAAAGTATTTTCCCATTATTAGCCCTAATGATTGGAATGAAAATAGAAATAGAATAAAATCAATAAAATCAAAACCATACCAAATAAAGATTAAGGACATCCTTAATATAAGAATCCTTTCAGAAAGTTCTAGATTGTGGAATATTTTGGATTATTGGATTAGAGATGCTCAACTAACAAAGTCTATATAAATATTCCTAAATGTAACAAAATCCAAAATCTGAAATATTAGGGTGCTAAGTATTTTGGATATGGGATATTCAACTTGTATCTTTTTTTTGGTTCTTTTTAGTTATACATGACAATAGATTTCATTTTGATATAATTGTACAAGCACAGAATATGTTTGTCTAGTTAGGAGTTCATTCTACAATGATGATAAAATTCACTATGGTGTACTTAAATACGTACATAGGAAAATTATTTGGGATTCATTCCACTCTTTCTTTTTCCTAACCCTTCTCCCTTCCCTTCATTTTCCTTTGTCTGATTATTCTTTATTCCAGTCAGAATGGTAATTATCAAGAATATAAGTAACAATAAATGTTGGCAAGGATGTGGGGAATAGGGTACACTCGTACATTGCTGGTAGGATTGCAAGTTGGTGCAACTACTCTAGAAAGCCCTTAAAAAACTAGGAATAGAACCACCCTCAATAACCATTTGACCCAGTTATCCCACTCCTTGGTATGTATCAACTTGTATCTTTGCTCCTGTATGCTTGCTTTCTATCCATTGCAGAAAAAGCTTTACTGTTGCAGGTCAGGTGAGCTAGAAAACAGATGTGACCATCAAAAGAATAGGTGCACCCAACAGGAACGCCACTGAGGGAGCACTGAAGTGAGATCCACCATCCACAGATGCCAGTTGCCAGAGGTGCCAATAAGTCATCAGCTGCCATGGAGAGTCTGGGTCTGTCAAGCTCTTATGCTGTATGACTCCCAGTATAAGATGGGACAAATTGTGACATCAATAAATTAGAATAAAATGATCTTCTTGTTTTCTCCATCCTGTCTTTCCAAGGTACCCACCACATATCAGGCCTTGTGCCAGGCACAGGGGAAAAATAAAAAGAGGTATCAGGCACAGCCTGCCTCTGTTCTTGAGAAGCCCATTGGAAGAATGTTAGAAATACCTCACACCAATGGAGAACTATTGTGACAAGGAGCCAGGAAGGGTTTGTACAAAGCACAAAGTTACAGGACCCACAGGGAGTGACAATCTACATAAAAATTTCTTCAGCATCTACTACACTGGGAACATCTGGCTGGGACCTAGTACCCAATCACTGTCACATGCTGATGACACCTGGAAGCTGATTCTGTACTGCCCACATCACCAGTGTTCTCCTCAAATTGAAAACATAACAGAACACAGCAGAGCACCATGAAGCACAGGTGCATTCCTAGCAATGCAGGAGGCTGCAGCAGGAGGATTGCTTGAGCCCAAGAGTTCAAGACCAGCTGGGGCAACCATAGCAAGACTCTGTCTCCAGAAACAAAAACCCCAAACACCATAGCAATGAACAAAATAGTTAGTGACTTCAGATTCCTAACATATGTCCCTTTACTTAAGTCATTTTCAAGAGCCCTTTGTCAGTAACACAGCTGATGGAAGGCAATGGCTGAGTCCAATTGGTGGCATTCCCCAAGAGTTCCCCACTCTGACTTACCCTGAGTAACTCTAAGAGGAAGAGTTTTCTTCCCTCAATATCCATACTGTCCAGCTCCTCAAAGAACAGTTTTGCATCCCAAAGCCACCCACGAGCCTGAGGTGAAATACAGGCATCGAAGTATTTGGGGTGGGTAGGGAAATAAACTTGACGGTTTTGGATGGTCTTTATGTCAGATCCCTTCTCTAAATAGTTGAAGGAAAATTTGTAACTACTCTTTCTACCTCTGTAATCCCTCCTCACATTACAAGATCTGTAATTCCTCAATTTTGATATTTAATTGCATATCCATTTTCATCACTAAGGACACATCAAAATATTATATTAATATTGGGACTGGAGGGACCATGCAAGAATTTGGCCCCAAGATTAATATGGGGCTTCCACATGGCCTGTCTTCCCACCTCCCCGACAGGAGCCCTGGGCTGCTGACCCCAATATGGGGCCTGGGCTCACCAGTGCACCTGGTCAGGAAGCCCTGGTTATAGAACTGGAGCTCTGATCTAATGCACAGAACCCTTCAGAGGAGACTGTGAAAAAAAAAGAGAGAGAGAGAAATAGGGGAAGGAAAGTTATGCAGCATATTTTCATGCACAAAAGCAAGTTTGAAATGGAGTTTGAGGGAAGTTAAATTAAGGTGCCTTGTATAAATGCTCTAATATCTCTACTCTATTATTATTATTATCTTTCCCCTGCCATTTTTACAGCTCCTTTCTAAGAGTGCTTGAGGAACAAACTTCATTTCCAAAATGAATTTTCAGAGATGACTGACACTGTCATCCAAGAAGCAACATTAATAAAAATGATCTTTGTTTCTTGGCAGTAAAAAATCCAGAGTCTTACTTTTTTAAACATAAAACTTACCTAAAAGAGGTGGAGGAAGATGAAGATGTCAGGGGGGTTTGGCACTTTCTGTTAACTTACTGGGGCAAGTCAGCCACAGTAATAATGAAACAAGGTAATGCCAGATATAAAAACTAAAGTTTTACCACTGAGTGTCATTTTAATCTTTCTGACTATACCCTAATGCAAAAAGAAAATTTTTTAGGTTAGAAATTAGAGTTACGTTCCTGAAACAATTTTAGCAAAGGTTGAAACCTTTCTATAAGGATTCAGAAGTGGGACAGAAGAGCATTTAGCCCAAATTGTTTAAGATGCTCATATGGTGCAAATTTCTTCAATAACTAAAAAGCACTAATTAAAAAGCTACTTTAAAGCGTCTCAAAAGAACTGGTACTTTCTTTCTTGATCTTCTGAAGACAATTAAAAATGGTTAAAGGAAAAAAGAACATCAATACCAACAATGAAGGACTGAAAAGTTTGATTAAAATAATCCAATCCCCCCAAAATCAATTTTGTCTCAAAATTAGTGCCTAAATACTTAGGAAGTTGTGTTGGCACTGAGGAGGAGGAGGAGGAAGAGGAGGAGGAGGAGGAGGAGGAGGAGGAGGAGGAAGGATGAGAGGGGAAGGGGGAGGGGGAGGAGGGGGGAGGAGGGGGAGGAGGGGAGGAGGGGGAGGAGGGGGAGGAGGGGAGGAGGGGGAGGAGGGGGAGGAGGGGGAGGAGGGGGAGGAGGGGGAGGAGGGGAGGGGGAGGAGAGGGAGGAGGGGGAGGAGGAGAGGGAGGAGGGGGAGGAGGAGGAAGGATGAGAGGGGAAGGGGGAGGGGGAGGAGGGGGGAGGAGGGGGAGGAGGGGGAGGAGGGGAGGAAGAGGAGAGGGAGGAGGGGGAGGAGGGGGAGGAGGGGGACAACCACCACCACCACCAAAAAAAAAAAAAAAACAGCTTAAATATAACAATGAAGAAAACTCTTGATGCTGCTAAGAATTAAACCACAAGGATAAACCCTAAGGATTCCAATGATCGTAATCTAGAAGCAAAGGTACAATGTGGTTTCTAAATATTAGAAAAGATAGGAAAGATATTAACTCACAGTAAAGTCCTTCTTTTCTAAAGAAGTTGTGACCATATTGGTTCCAAAGAATCAGCAGGGAAGAGGTCTCCTGACCAAGAAAGGGTAGTGTAGACACCAGAACCAGAGAAGAGAAGGATCCATTTTGGAGGAGGAGGCAGGGTCCTGGGAGTTATGAGGCTTGTGGATCTGAGTACAGGACTCAGTGTTTCTCAGAAAGCTCCTGGCTTTGGGGTAAGAGTGGGCCAATCTCTTAACTTCCCCAACCTCAGTTCCTTTAATTGCCTAAGTTCTTCTGCTGGCATATAAAGAGGAAGGCTACTCTGGATGACTAAAAATCACTACATAAAGGAGCAAGCAGAGGCCTGGCATGCCCTAGCTCCCCACCCTAAGTAACAATTATGATTCATTTTGTATTATCATAATTATTACTTATCTATCACAAACTGCTAAGAAGAACATAATTGAGATTCAGGAAAAATTAAACTAGAACCCAGAAGGTGTCCCAAGACACGGGCAAGATAAAGGGGTTACCATTTTATCTACACATTACACTTATCATTACTAGACAGGATAGCATTCACACTAAGACTGAACAAACGGGCTGGGGATGTGGCTCAAGCGGTAGCGCGCTCGCCTGGCATGCATGTGGCCGGGGTTCGATCCTCAGCACCACATACAAACAAAGATGTTGTGTCTGCCGAAAACTAAAAAATAAATATTAAAAAATTCTCTTTCTCTCTCTTTTTTTTTTTTTTTAAAAAAAGACTGAACAGACTCCAGCGGTATTAGAGGCTGTCCTGGCTGGGTACATGTCAATGATTCTCCTGCTGCCCTTTCCTGTACATATTATTATTCCTTGCCTCTAATTAATGAGGATAATGAATCTTGAAAAGTTGCACAAACAGCCCCAAGTTCACAGGCAATAAGAGACAAGATTTGAAGCCAGGACTGTCCAACTCCATGCTATGGTTGCATTTTTTTTAAAGGTTCTTAAGATCTTTGCATCTTCCTTTGCTGAAAAGAGCTGTAGTTTGTAACTTCTCCAACTAATAATGCTCCTCTTATGGCCAGGGTGTTTGGACGGAACAACAGGTCTTCTACAAATCTGATGATTTCACAGAATGAATGAATAATATTAATGGCAACAGGCAATGCTTAGAAATTCTAAGCATATTAATAAAAGGAAGAAATAGACACTGATCAGTAATCTAGTCAACATGTTTTGAAGGCAAATCATGATATTACAGTTCAACTCTCTTACAACATCATATTGCAAAGAATTTCCACCTACATTAATCCTTCTGACCATGCTGTGATTGGAGGATATGTATTTGATGCAAAATTTTACAAATACACAATCAGACTCAAGAGAGTTTTCAGGGTGACCCAGGGCACACAATTAGTCAAAGACATGGTGAGGAACAGGCCCAAAGTGTTCGTTGAAGGTGTGATGCCACATTTCTAAGACACTTAGTTGAATGAACTGCTTCATCTGAGAGACTGGACTTCACTTACTGTAAATGAAACTGGGATAATTTGGAGAGAACTCAAGGGACAATACTCTTGATCACAGTCAGCTGCCTCCCACCCAAAGCCCCTGACTTGGAATAAGATGGGAAGTATCCATTTGAAAACAACCCACTATACATCTGGAAGCCACAGAGGCCCATTTACTGAGTCTCTGCCTCAGTGATCTGTCCCATATGCAAATCAAGTCCTATTTTTCCCTATTAAATAGCCTTCTAGAGTTTTATTGTTTTTATTAAAAAAATAAAACAAACAAAAAGTACTATTGAGGTCTTGGCAGAGAACCAGGATTGGAAATACAGAAATAAAATCACAGAGGGAAGTCCTTGTCCTGAAGGAGCTGGCTCAGCAGGGCCAACATCCCTAACCAATGTGTTAAGTCTAGGGTGAGTTGGACTGGGAGAAAGGAGAACATGGACAGGCTAGGAGGCCAGGGAAGGCCCAAGAAAGCAGTCATCTGGGCCAAAATATGAGTGTAGTAGAAGTGAATGAGTGAGAGAGAAACAGACAGAGGAGGGAGAGTGTGACATGTGTGTGTTGGGGGCAGGAGGCAGCAGAGGAGAGAGAAAAGGGAGGATTCCAGTTCAAAATAATCAAAATGGTTTAGAGAAACCTAGCATTTTTTTTTTCAATACTGACGATTCATCCCAGGGGTGCTCTACCACTGAGCTATACCAGCTCTTTTTATTTGTTCATTTTGAGACAAGCTCTCCCTCAGTTTCCAAGGCTGACCTCAAATTTGGGATCCTCCTGCCTCATCTTTCCAATATGATGTGATTTCAGGCATGTGTCACAACTGGTTCCAGAATATTCTTATTACTAAATGTACATAGTAGTCCCCCTCATGTGCAGTTTCACTTTCTGTGATTTCATTTACCAGCAATATGAAAATATTAAATGGAAAATTCCAGAAATAAACAATTTGTAAGTTTCAAATTACATGTTGTTCTGAGTAGTAAGATGAAATGTTGCACATTACTCAGGATGTGAACCATCCTTTGTCAGTGTGTCCATATTATATATGCTACCCAACCCTTAGTCACTCAGAAACTGTCTTAGTTATCAGATTGACTGTTGTAGCATCTCAGAGCTTGTGACCAAGAAACACTAATAAGGGCTCCCATGTACAACAGTAGTAATGCTGGCAATTTTATTAAGGCATATTGTTGTAATTGGTCCACTTTATTACCTGTTATTAATCTCTTACTGTACTTCATTTATAAATCAAATTATACCACAGACATGTATGTATAGGGAAAAACAATCACATAGCATTCAATGTTATACGTGGTCTCAGGCATCCACGGCAGGCTTGGAACATAGCCCTATAGGCTAAGGTAGGACAAAACTATTTATATAGTTTCAAGCTGGAGGTTGGCTTGTAGGGGGCTGCCCCCCAAAGTGCTTAAAGTTGGAGACCTTGCATGTTAAAGGAAGTTTAGATTTATGTTAAGGGCAACAAGGCTGGGATGGGTTGTAAATCAGGAAAATAAAAGCTCCTATAGCCAATGTGGGGCATGGCTAGGAGATCTAAGAAAAATATTAGTATGGACCAACGCAATGACTGAGGGTGGAGATGGAATGAAAAGGATGTGGGGAGCTGTTCTTGCAGATCCTAAGAGATGAAAAGCTAGAAAAGTATTCAAAGGAGGCATCACGGTGACCTTCCAGATGGAGTCTGAAGTATGGCCATGTCTTATTTGAAGCAATCTTTCTGAATTTCTTTTCTTATTACAATAAATAAATAATTGGTCGATTCTAGGGTAATGTCAGGGTATTCTTTTATGCTTCTGAAATCTATGGTAGGGTCATGACATTTAACTTTTATCTAGGCATAAGAATATAAGTTCAAAATTCTGTTCCTGATAATCAAACTAGTTAAACACAGGTCTTGGGTGTCTTCTTGTCCTGTAAAACTTTTCAGGTGAAAAAGGTTGAGGTCCAATTCAATAAACATCCATTGCACACTTAATTAGGCTGGAGGTACTGAATAATATTCAGAAACAAAATTATAAAACTCATAGTATAATCCTTCTGCATTTCCTATTATATTTACATACATTTTCTGAACTGTTTAGCCTAGGAAAATAGTCACCCTGAACATTAAGTCCATAAATCTAATTAATGCTCCTCAGTGCTGGCCAAACCTCCTGTGAGAGTTTTCAATCTTATCAACTAGGATGACCACTACTTATGTATCTTTAGATTTTTCTGTAAGTTGCTCTTCTACCTAATGAATCTACAGCACCTTTCAATTCATTAATGAACCCTATGGGCCTCTTGCCTGTCACTTATGACTTCCCCATCAGTCTCAGTTTCTTGTATCACATTCTTAGGAAGATACTCTTGGATCCCTTGCAGAGAGTCCCTCCTTCTGGCACAGGTTGTGAAGTAGCCTGGACATTTCTAGACAACATTTATCATAGTCCTAGCAAAATGATTTTAACATAATAGTGATCTACAGACAATTGGTGAATGAATGATAAATAAATAAGTGAATAAAAGCCAACGATCAACCCTAAATTTTCCTGTAACACTTTCCAATGTTGTAAAGGGCAAGGATTTAACGTAGACACTGGTAATCAGAAAGAGGTCTTACCATGTCTTACTGAGGAGAAAATTTGCTATTACTGGACAGGGCAACACTCAGTAGGTATAAATAAAGAAATGTAAGAACTGGACATATATCTAAGGACAACACAAAAGGATCACGAAGATATAAGGAAAAATAAACACCTCTTCCTAGTCTCTGTATTATCTAACAGGTGGAAGAACTGAATATTAATTTAACGAAGTAGCTGAAAATCCAATGCAGTAAGCATTGCAAGCATAACATATAACATAGTTGGGGATGAAACTGTGAAGGCATATTTTGGTATACTTTAGTGTGCTCATAAGAAATGATTACTGGGTCTAGGGCTGTAGGTCAATGGCAAAGCGCTTGCCTTGCATATCTGAGCCACTCGGTTCAATCCTCAGCACCACACAAAAACAAAAATTGTCCACAACTACAAAAAAAAATATTTAAAAAAGAAATGATCACATTGTGCATATTTATAAGAGGTGATTGACCAAATGCTCTGCTAATGATAAAAAGCGGAGTTCATTACATAGCTATGCCTCCTCCCCTAAAATAAAATCAGGATCCAGAAAGGCCATGAGAAGTGGAAAGCAGGGTGTGCCCATGGGTCACTCCAGCTCTGCAAGTCTAGGACTCTAAGCCTATCACACTAGCTGTCACTATCTCTTCCCTATGATCTTATCAGCCTCTACAAACTTGGAATCTTCACTCATATATACATGTATATATGAGTAAAGATTCTGACTCTTTAAAAAAGTGAAAGTGAAGCAACTATAGTCAAGTCTTTTAGTCTTTGTCAAAATTATCAAGATAATTTTCTCCCAAAAGCTCTCAGTCTTATTGGAACACTCCTAGAAATACCTCCCTTCAACTTCTTGAAAGCAACAGTTGTGATTAAGATCCAGCAGTTCCCAAGAGCCAATAGTATTAGGTTATAAGATTCATAACTGAGACAATACACTGTCCAGGTGCTCAGGGTTTATAATTGAAGCTATTTCTAATTTCTTTCATTGTTAACATTTAGAAAAGGTCCAGATACATGGGGGGAGAACCAGCCTGTAACCTCCTGAACTGCCAATGGAAAATGTGACCAACTTTTATTTCTCCTTCCCTCCACCCTGAGGAATGGCTTCTGGGCAGTTGGGTCAGACTGAGGGGAATGGAGAACCTGACTCTACCCTCCCTTTGGGAAGGCGGCCATAGGTAATTTATAACTTCGACTATAAATGTCACTTATTCATGTAATCTGTAGGTCCAACCTTAGACATACATCTTTTTAGTGATGAACATGGGTTCCATTGGGGATGGCAGGAACTTTAAGCAGTATGATTAAAACTTGGGTCTTCCCTGGCTCTAGGCAAGAATTAGCCCAAGTCATCAGCTAAGCAGACTGCTGGCCTTCCTTTCCAAGCTCAGAGAAGCATTTCATACTCTGGCTTTCAGTAAACAAAGACTTATCTTTATTCAGCAGGCATTGCAGACACCCCCAATCATATAATAATCTCACAAGTGGCCAGCACAGGCTCTGGGTGAAGGGGTGAGAGTGACATAGTGCCAGGAAGACAGAGAGAAGCACAAGAGAAAGATCCAGATGGTTCTTCTGAAGAAGGACTAATAAAGTCACACATTTGTAGGGCTTATAAAAACAGATTTAACATCATATAATTAGATATTTCTAATAAATTATCAGATTCCCTGCTAAGCTCATTTTTCAATTTCTAGTGTTTTAGTATTTCCTTTAATGAGACTTTAAACAGTGTTATTGTCATTAATTGCTTTGATTAGTCACTATAGACTCTTTTCTTCTTCTACAAAGGATTAAGTATTTTTGATTTCTCTAAATCCTATTTCTAATGAAAATTGAAACATGGCAAGTACAAGACCCCCTCCATTCATGCCCTGAAGGTTAGAGATGTCTTAACTGAGCCCAAGGAAGAGAACCTTTTCCTTAGGCCTATCCTCCTGCCACTCTCCCATTTGCTTTCCCAGTGCCCCAGGCCCTCTCAAACTCTTCTGAGCAACTGCAGTCCTTCTTTACTTGTTCATTATCAAATCCCCCCTTGAGGCCAATCCTCAGTATGAAGTGCAAGGCCGTCCAGACTAGCTCAGTCTCTCTTGCCTCTCCTTCCATCCTCTCCTTCCATCCTCTCCTCTCTGATTATACAACATCTCTCGTTCCCGGGTCAGGCTCACCTGCGCAGTCCTCAGCTGCCTTTTTAATTCCCTGTCACATAACTAACCTCCCTGACCACAAATCACACACACTCCATATCACATGCCTTCCCTGAACAACATCCATCTGTGAGATTCAGCTTTTTGGCTGAGTTACCTCCTCTCCAAGCCTAAGCTGACCTTCCTCTGTATTGACAACCCCTGCTCTCTCACTGCTCCTGGCCCTCATCCCTACTAGAGGAGACCAGATCACATCTTGATCTGTCTCCCACCTAAACTGCTAGCCCCTAGAGAAGAGAGCCAACAATTGCTGACTGTGGGTCCCCAGTGAGTAAAAAATACACATGATACTGACACAACTTTAAGAGATTAAGTAAACCATTATATCCTGGGTTTGGAAAGAGGAAAAAGCCACAACTCAGAGATAGTAAATTTGTGATGGTCACATAACTACCTAGTGACAAAGCTTGAATTTAAAACTAAATTCCCTGTTATCATGAGGTTTATCTGAAAAGTTAGGTTCAAGAACGTATGTAATGTATAAAGCTGAGTAATTATTTTAATATTAGAAATTTCCTTCCTAGAATATCCTGAAGGAGGAGACTGATTCTGCCTGTTGACAAGGCTGGGGGTGACACCTCACATTACCATGTGTTTTAGACTGTGAAGATCTTTATTATTATTGATAGATTTAGTAGCTTCTAATTAATTTAGAGAAAAAATATTGCTTAGACCTGGAAATCATATGCCAATTCACAGCAGGCTGATTGAAAGTGAAGCCACTCTCAAATTTGTATCACAGAATCTTTATTTATTCTTTAATTAGAGCTTTATAGTCATACATAGTAGTTGGTTTGAGTCTTTAGATATTAAAGTATACTTTGAGGTCTGACTAAAGATTTCCCTTTTTCAAAATAATACTGTCATTACAAAAGGAAAATATTATAGAGGTATGAACTTCAATGTGAGTAAATAACCAAAAAAACGTATTTTTAAATCACTGTTTAATTGGCTCCTTTAAGTCAGTTCAAACTCTTGAACCAAAACCATTTTTATTAGAAGAGACAAAATTTACAATTTCAGTAGTAAATTCAAACTCAGTTATAAAGATTGAATGGTCATAAAATGTGACTGAGTCACAAATATTTTTCTCTTAAGAAAGTAGAAGAGGAACCATATTTATCCCTCATATTTTTTATTGGTTCAATTTAGCTGTATATAATGGAAGGATTTGTTATTACATATTCTTACATGCACAGAATATCACAATAAATTTGGCAATACCATTCCCCATTATATTCCCTTTCCCTTTCCTCCCTGGCTCCTTTCCTCTACTCTCCTATCTCCCATCAATTTTCATGAAACACCCCCCTCCCCACCTTTCTTTTCCTTTGCCCTTTCTGGCTTCTACAGCTGAGAGAAAACACTTGATCTTCTAATTTTGGCATATTTGCTTAACATATGTTCTCAAGTTCCATTAATTTTCCTGCAAATAACATAATTTAATTTCTCTTTATGGCCGAACAGAGCTCCATGGTTTATCTATACCATATTTTCTTTACTCATTCATCTGCTGATGGACACCTAAGCTGAGGAACCAGATTCATGAAGGGTGAGTAAAGCACTAGACTTGAGTCAGTCAAGTGAAATGAACCACTGACTCTTCTTAGGTACATCACACTTGTGAATTTTACTGTGCTGCCCACTGGTCTTTTAGAGTGGATATAAACAGAAAATCAGTTTTCTTTGTTTTATGGCTAAGTTTATTTCAGCTGGGCTCATAAAAAGTATAATTAGGGGAATTTGGGCTTTATCTCTGCAATAGAGTGACTACTCAGAATGCATGAGGCCCTGGGCTCCAACCCCAGCACCACCTAATGAATGAATGAATGAATGTATGAATGAATGAATCAATCAATCAATAGTTAGAGAACTATAACTCGGTAATGATTCAGAGATCACTAGTGGCACACCTAATACAGAGCTGGGAAAAGTTCACTCCTTGTTTGTAAAATCAATTTCTGGAAAAAAAAATCACAAATGCAGAAATAAACTGTAGCCACATGTAATCTGATTTCAAAATACATAAAGAAATCAGAATTTACAGGAAATCTACTTATTGTTTTGCTGTTAGAAGCAATTGTCAAATCCATAATTCATTTTCATGTAAAATTAGATTTTTCATGATCTCAGATCTGAATAATTGAGACATATACAGGAAAAGCTAAAGAACCAGGGTTGCTCTTATGAAAAGAAACAGCACCAACAATAGTGACACAGTGGGAGGAGGGTCATAGCACAAGCAAACACTTATATGGCATTTAGTATGTATAAAGTGTGAAGCATTTTAAAATATATTTGCTCATTTAATCATCAAAACAGCCCGTGTTCTTGGTATGCTCAAAGACTCTTTGCATGAAGAAAAGAACAGAATGTTCAAGAAGGTGGTTTTAATTAAATCAAAGTTTCTTTTCTTGGAAGTACAATCAGTGAGACAAGAAAATGGCTACAACTGCTTTAAAATATTTTTATTTAAATATTTCATTCATACTTCATACTTTTAACTCTAAGTTAAAAGTCATAATCAACTATATGCCAACAACTATAATTTCTAATATAGGAAGTTTTAAAAAACACAATGTATGATTATATCCTGTCTTTCATTAATAATAACAATGGTACTCCTGTTTTTGTCTCCAATCTGAGGTGACTCAGATACATAGACACTGTTGTGCTGAATTCTCTTAAGAGAAATGGCTGTCTGATAAGCAGCTGAGAACATGCAGAAGGCTGATGCCTACAGGAGAAACTCTCATTTCTTATGTAGCCCCAGGATCAAATAAAAAATTTCTAGAAAGTATAACACATTTTCTGAAAATAAATAGAATTGCTTTACTATCTACTTTTCCTCAAAGAATGAAAAACAACATGCTGGTTAAAAAAAAAATACCATGCTTAATCCACTTTTAATTTCTGTCTAAATGGTTATAAAAGAATATCTGGTAAGAAGCTGGAGTAAATGAGGAAATATTAAAGTTAACAATGGAGTTTTAATATCTGTACATGTTTTTTTGTAAAGCAGCATAAGAAAAAGATCTGATAGAAGAGTAAATAAAATCAGTACAGCTCTTTTTCTGGCTGGAACCATGAAAGAGAAGAAAAAGAAGGTTCCTGCTGTGCCAGAAACTCTTAAGAAAAAGTGAAGGAATTATGCAGAGTTGAAGGTAAAGTGCCTGAGGAAGAAGTTTGCCCAAAAGATGCATAAAAAGGCAAGGAGGAAGCTTATCAATGAAAGAATCAAGCATTACCACTAGGAATATAGGCAGATGTACCGAATAGGGATTCCAATGATTAGGATGGCAAAAAAAAGCTGGCAATTTCTATGTACTACAGAATCCAAGTTGGCATTTGTCATGAAAGGGTAAAGTTTCTAACCTGGAAAGCTTGAATGTAAAAGATTAGGTATTATTAAGTTCCTCTGTTACACCCAGATTCCTGAGATAGTTAAAACAACGCCCTACTGGCCATTTAGCCTAGGGCCCTGTGCTGTTCCTCACAGGGCCCGAACAAATTAGTTTGAATGTGTAACCCGCTTAGGAATGACCAATCACCCCCGCCCGACCTGTTCCCGCCAATGAATGTGCCAATCATGTCTCAGAGTTGTTGTTCAATTTTCCCGTGCCACATGATGATTTGTTCTGATGTATGCAAAGCCCACCGCCCTCTCCAGAAAGTGTACTTAAGCTCTGCTTGACCTCAGCTCGGGGCTCTGGGCTGCTCTCCCTTCTTGAGTGAGCACGGAGCCCCAGCGCGCTGGAATGGATCCCCAATAAATCCCCTTTTGCCAATTGCATGGAGTAAGTCTCTTGTGTGGTCTCTCGCTCTGAAGCTCCACCGGACCCTAAAAGTCATTGGGATCAGAGGTATCAATGGTGTGAGCCCAAAGGTTTGTAAGGTATTACAACTTCTTTGCCTTGGCCAGATCTTAATGGCACCTTCATTAAACTCAACGAGGCCTCAATTAACATGCTGAGGAATTTGGAACCATATATGGAATGGGGGTACCCAAACCTGAAATCAGTGAATGAACTAATCTACAAGCGTGGATATGGCAAAATCAATAAGAAACAAATTGCCTTGACAGATAACACTTTGATTATTCCATGTGTTGATAAATATGGCATCATCTGCATAGATGATCTGATTCATGAGATCTACACTGTTGGAAAACAATTCAAAGAAGCAAATAACTTCCTGTGGCCCTTCAAATTATCTTCTCCAAGAGTTGGAATGAAGAAAAAGATCACACATTTTTGTAGGAGGTTGAGATGGTGGCAACAGGGAAGTCCAGATCAACAGGCTTATTAGAAGGATGAAGTAAGGAATCTAGCATGGTATTTTTGTAATCTGGTCAGTTAATAAAACAGTACCTGCTCTCAATATGAAAAAAAGAGAAAATAGTACACATTTTTACTGCCAACTATGGTAATGCAATCAAAGAAATACAATTTCATAAAATTTGGACATATTATATAAAATAAATTCCTGATTTTTATATAAAACTAAAGTCATTTTGTATTGAACATTTTTAATTAGAAGGATTTTATCTGGAGAAAACATTTATGCTTTCCCCAACGAAATATTTGCTATTTCACCTGAAATCTTACCTAGGACACATCCTTATAAAAAAAAAAGAAAGCCAAAATATTTTTCTCATTCCTAATACCCTCAGCTTTTCCCTATTCATAATATAATGAAGTTCTTATTAGCTTTAATAATTCTCAGCAACAGAAATGATTCACAAATTGCTCTTTGAATATATTAAGGAAGCATTCAATTATAATAACAATAATACTAGGGAAGTTACCAGTGACAATAATTTAAGCACGGTATTAAAATACTTGAAGCTGTCAATTTGAAAGACAAAGGGGTCATACCCACTAAAATAACACCAACATATTACAAATCAGTTTTAAAGCTGTGGCTGTTGGTGTGGTTCCTGCTCACCTCCCCATCCCCAAGGACAGATCACTGTAGAAGACATTCCTCCCCCACATAGTTTCTCCCGAAAAAATGAAACAGAGCAAGTACATACTTAAAATTTTAATCCTTTAAAATTTCACTGAAATGAATGCCAGAAGATTTAATTAGCATATTCAAGCATGGAATCTTAACTAAGAAGACATGTAGCTCCAAAATATTTATGAACATATTAAAGCAACAATGCCTAAAGAATGAAAACACGAATCATTTGAAAACTCTATCATATGAGGTACAAAAACATGAATGAGTCTCAGGCTGGAGAGTATCAGAAGGTAGAAAGCATCATTAATGGATGCTCCTCACAGTGGATTATGCATTGTGTGCATGTGCTTGTATATGTGTTTTCATGAGAGCAAAACAGCAGATTTTTGTTGGGAGAAGAAAAGCACAACAATTTATGTAAAATGTATCCTTTATTAAGAATTTCTTTCTTATTGCCAAATTATAAGAGTTTTCTCTGTTGGACTGTGTCTACACATAATGAACAGTGGAGTGCAGAAGAGAGAAATAAGGTGATTCTAAATGAGTAAAAGAAAATTAAGCTTTTCCCTGTCTCATTAACGAAAAAAAATTAAATCCACAAACAGATTTAAAATTCTCTCCTCGGTGCCTAGTTTACTGGCTGGAATGATAGAATTTGTGTTCTTCCTGGCCATCTCAAGATTTAAATAATTTTATGTGACAGAGGTGATGTGTTGATCAATAAAAAGACAACAATCATTTACACTGAGAGTTGAGTGCAATTTTAAGAATCTGCCATAACCAAGCTGAGCATTTGCAGTGGAATCGATAAACAACCACCTTACCTAGTGAAATGGGTAAATGAAGTATGACTGAATTTTCAACACCAATGAATATGGATCAAAGAAAAATCAAATCAATTGAAAGAACGGGTTTTGGAAATCGCACAATGATGCTATTCTTGAACACATAATACCGTGCACTTTCCAGGAAAGCAAACAGATGTTCGCTTCCATTTCCCCTCTTTCTTCTAGTATTTATTTATCTTATCATTTGGAAAATGCTTTCTTGTATTGCAGTTTGATTACATGTGCATTTTGCACATTTCCAGATGTGTTCAAATGTTTTCATCCACATTATGGCTTTATATTTTAGGTCCATATGATTCTCTAATCAGAGTTCTTATGTCTCTAAACATTAAATGAAATTGAGGATTTTAATATACCCCATTCAAGTAGAGGGGACTGTGGATTTTTTTTTCCAAACTAGTCTTTCTAGATATCCTGATCTGCCATCTTTTCAATAGATAATCAGGCCTATTATGTTGCACTATATAATGAATTCCTTGATGAGAACACTCACTTATCTGTGAACAAAACAAAACAAAATTAAAAAACACCTTAACAGGTTAGGTTGAGATAATTTCATCTCTCAAATTTGAGCCAAGTTAATTTACCTACCAAAGATAGGCATCCTTCCATAAAGGCAAGCCCTGTAGTGTGTTTTCCTATAAAACTTACTGAATAGTGTCCCACAAGAATTGATCTTGATCCCAGTATTACAAATCTGGATGATAAAGACAAATAACACATTTATTATCTCAAGATGCTAATGCTGTGGAAGAAGGTAATATGAATGCATAAAGCAAAGTGACCCTGAGAAATTCCAAGAGTCAGTAAGAAGATGATGCTTAATTGAGGCAGAGCACCGATGAGCTTGGAAAGAAGGTGTTGGACTAACTATAGAAAATAGTGTGACACTATAAACCCAAATTGTGGCAGAATTTTAGAGAAGTGGGCCTGGTGAAATTATTAGGTATCTGCAATGAGAGTCATGCAATCTTAACTCTGACAAGCACTTGAATCTTTTTTTTTTTTAAATAGGCATAAAAACAGAAAGCCTGAGGACATCTACAGCTAACTAGTAAGGTCCCAAAGTCTCCAAAAGCAACTAGAAATGTATAAAAGTAAACAACAAAATAATGTCTTAGCAATGTTTATAAGACAAAAATTGAATACCAGTTTGGAAGGCACCTGATGCTTTCAAAAGATAGAGGAGGGGTGGGAAGAGGGTAACACAGACTGCCGGAAGAGAAATTACTTCAAAACTTAGAGTTGGAAAGATCTATGCAAAGACGTGGATAGAAATCTGAGTGAAAGAGTTTGAAGGTAAGTGCAGCAAGAATAGAAAATATTTAGGAGGGTTCTGTATAAGAATAAAATATAGCAGGGAATAAGCACCTGTTCTTGAGAGATGGTTAGGATTTCTGTGTCTCTCAGTTTGGAGGTGTTGAATCTGAGAGACCTCTAACCTTTCATTTGCTTGTGATTCCAACTCCTGTACTAATGACCTGTTATTTCTAATGCTGGGCAACCATTAGGTTGGTCAGAGAAAAAATGAAATCCCCAAGGCTATGTTCAGAATATAAATGTTCATTTAATGAAAATTCAGCATGTTAAGTGAACAAAGGGTAAGAATTTTTTTCAAATAAAACTTTACATGATTCTATCCTAACATGACTTCACTATCAACTAATACTACTGTTTTTATTTTGACTTTATGTATAAACTTGAGATTATTTTATCAAATACAAAGATGTCCAACTGTTTGCACTATGACACTGCAGTAAAAATTTCATCTAATACACCCAGGTTTTAAAAAGCTCATGAAATCTGGGTTCACAAAAGAATCCAGAAAGAAACCATACACAGCCTGACTTGTGAATGTAAAAGTTTCCTTGGAGTATGCTCTTGAGAATAATAGATAACTTTGAATGGAGTCTATTCTGATAAGACAACTGTAAAATATCTAAACCCCTCTGAAGCAAGTAGAAATTTCATTTATATAGATTAATGAGCTTATGACAGGTCCACACTTGAGAGTTATCGTAGCATTTCTTTGCTCCTTCCTAGGAAGAATAAATTTATTTTATTCATTCACTGTAAAAGTTATACTTTGTAATTTCTTGGCTATATAAATCATAATGCAATGAAAAATTGGGCCTAGATGTTGGTAATAAACTTAAATCTGTTCAAATAAGGGCTTTAGAATGTTCTTTCCAATTATCTGTTTCCTTTAAAAAAATTATACATTGAATATTCAATTGAGAAAGAAGCCAACTGACTGAAAATTAAATGATATAAAACCCAAATGAAAAAATAAACATTTTACTTAAAAATAGAGTTCTGGACAAAGATGTCACTTGCCCTTGGGTAAACATATTTCAGTAAGCAATTACCTTCTGGAAGTAAAGCTACCTCCAAAAAAGACTGGGACTTTGTTCCTTATCTTCAAAAGAACAACACACTTGTTTCAGAATAAATCCCTTCAAACAATACTTGACCACCTTACAGTAAAGACGTTTCATTTTCCTTACTTGTTTCTTTTAATTAGAGCAAATAAAAATATAGGTTTACATGCTGACTAAGGACAGAAAAGTTCTACAGAACATTGGGGAAATGAATCAACAGGATTTTAGTTTTCTTCTCTCTAGAGCCAGCCTACCCTCCTTCTGCTCCGTACCTGACAGGTGCGCCTCTGCTCTGTGCAGGTTTCAGCATGACTGTCACTGTATTGTCAGTTTGGTTCAAAGGTGTCTCAAGTTCATAGGCTGGCATAGATGGTGCTGGGGAAAAGGGCATAAGAGGGAAGACTCATTATTTCTGGTTGGTTGCCTCAGTGAACTTCTTACTTTCTTTTACAACAACAACAACAGCAAAAAAAAAAAAAAAAAAAAAAAAAGAAGGAGCACAGGGCATCTCATTTAAATTGCAGCTATCAACTGACTATTAACAAGCTCATATTGACTGACCCCTCTGATCCTGAGTGGAAGTTGGGAGAGGATCTGAGGGAGTTGTGAGTGCTGGTGACGGTGACGTTTTGCTTCTTCATTTGGATTCTGACTAAACGGGTATAATATGCTTTTGAATACTCATCAAACTGTATACTTAGAATTTACATGCTGTTTGGTAAAAAATGTTGTCTTCCATAAACCATTTACTTAAAAGGCATAGTTAAGTTTTGAAATAAGCACTAGGATCATAAAACTGAACTTCACAGGTATTTCATTTAAGTAAAAGTTTCCCATGTACCAAGGATCCATGGGAAGGGGACTTAACCCATTATGTCCCACTGTCTTATATGTGACACATCAATAAAAACTCAAATCAAGCAAGATGTCCTATAATATAGGTGTCTTATATATATGAAGATGGGACATAATGGGTTAAAGTAGATAAGGGGAAGACATGGAAACTGAAGAAAGAAAGGCTTGGGTTTGACTTTTTGTTATGTTTTGTTTTAACCAAAGCTTATGCACATTAATCACCTCTGAAGCTTCAGTTTATTATGTATCTTTGAAAGTAGGGGAAATGACCCTGTGTTCAAAGAGACAACAAGAGAGCACACCAGGCAAACATAATTCTACAAATGTTAGCTCTCTTCCCAATGTGAATCCTATTTCCAAGGCCATTTTCTGGCATCCTTTTTATTCTAGGTTGCTCAGTCTCACTACAATAAGATAGCAACAACACTTTTTGGTAATTATGCCCCCATCCTGGACAAGATAAATCATTGCATGGAGCTGTGACATGGAGGGACACAGCTCTCTACCACCCACAGGTAGATATGTCTGATAAGGTAGTGGGAGACTGTTTCTTACAAATGCAGTTTTAAAATTCATCTTAAATATAAAAAAGCTTTTACATAACAGACACAAGTTATTTCTGTTTCATCTATCACATTTTCTTAACATTCAAATTTGACACCAATTCCATTAAAAATTAACTCCAATCCACATCACAGAATTACATTTTGTATATAAGTGGTTTTCTGAGGTCCATGAAAATAGAAAATAGGGCCCATAAACTAGCATTTTAATTGAATAAAAAACAAATAGTATTCTTGATGAGCCCACATGTCAAGGTTTTTCTTTTCCTTGTGTGTGTGTGTGTGTGTGTGTGTGTGTGTGTGTGTTTTGCTTTTGGACTTATGAACTTTTTGAACTTGGTATATCAACAGTGGTCAAACTCATAATTTTTAGTTAATAAATATAGGGAAAGTAAATTTTTTTTTCTAAAAGGATATCCTCTTTAAGATAATAATCTTTGAAAAAATGGTTTACACTAGGAAAAATATTTAAAATTACTTGGAGTTTTTCATATGGGCACATAAATGCCAATAAATTGATGGACTAGATAATATTATCTTAATTCATATGTTAGGGTAAATTCACTTACTCTAGGTCAGAAAGGAAGTCTATGCAAACATCATAACTAAAACCCAAATTTCCTGATTCCAACCAAGTCCAATGGTCTACTTGATCATTTGCATAACCTGTGTTATTTTTGAACCACTAAGGTGGACGTCTTTTCCAACACTGTATTGGTCCTATAATCTAATGTTTTATACTAGAAATCAAATGTGCATTAAATTTCAACTCAAGTTTGCTTATATAATAAAAAAAGTTTCCCTTAAGTTATAACTGCTTCAAAACAAAATTCCAAACCTTGGCTTCAGAACCCAACATAACACTTTACAGTACTCTAATTGTGGTATTCACTTCCTTCTATTCCAAATGCAAACTTTCACTGAGTTAGAAATAAATGTAGAAATTAGACTAAATATTGTTGATCTAACCCTGGCTGATTTAAAGATTGATTTCCCTCCCCCATCTCTATCTCATCTACCCCGTCAAAAGACAGTCAAAGTCAAAACTCAAATACTTCCCCATACATACCCAAAGGAGTTAACAAAATGAAAGAAAATGTCCATGGAATTTAGTTTTATTGTGGTTAGGTATCCCATACCAGATGGCAATTTCATTTCTGCACAGTTGAACATGCTCAGAAATATTTCTCAAATTATGACTTTGGTTGGATGGGGTAGCTGAGTCTCCGAAAAACCTGGAGGCCCTAAGCCTCATGCCATCTTAGTTGTTGCCTCTTTAGGATGTAAACCCATTAAAGGTGAAGGTCCTGATGGAGGCTGATCCCTTTGGAAGCAGATTCCATATGACACTGCTTTCCCACTCAACTCTCAGGACAGAGATTTCACCAGCAAGGCTTCTCTGGTTGGTGACTTGCGATTGGCAAGGGGATGGATGAGATAGAAACTTGTGCCTCATATTCAAGTCCTCCCAGGCACACTACTAAAATAGCAGCCACTTCTTACCTCATGAGGACTTTAAGCTCCCCAATGATAAATACTGATAGCATTTCATTTAATTCCATGTGCCTGGGTTTCACACAAATAAAATGTATTAGTCTATGTGAGCTCTGCATACTTGACAATGGGAATAGAGAAGTATAATAATGTTACTTCTGACAACAGGCATAACTCATGAATGCAAAATACCTGATATTTTGGTGGTAAACTGGTTTGTTGCTGGAGGCCCAAAACCCTTAGCTGTGCTTGCTCGAATGGTGAAGGAGTACGTGGTCCCCGGGTATAGTCCGAAAAACAGAAAATGGGTTTCATTTCCCAGTTTTGAAACTCTTCCACTTTGATTGGATAAATCTATTTCTGGGTCAAAGGAACTGACTGCTTTGTAAGTGATCTGCAAAAGAAAAAGAATGTGATAAAATATCTGGAGCAGATGGACCCAGATTGTGACTTTATCCAATAAGCCCTTCTGATGTATGCACTGTCAGACCCTTTATGATAAGCTCTCCTCTTCACTAGACTCTTCAAATCCTGAATGCAGTGAAGGGATGCAGGAACTCAGCCAAAACTGTTATGAGTTATTACCTTTATAGACAGAGGAACTCAGAGCCAGTAGATTAGAATGTAAAGGATGGATTCATGTTTAAGCTGATACCTTGAAGTTATTTGCTTTCAAAATGTCATTTTTGTAGAGCTTCGTAACAGCTGGTTTAGAACCAAATAACAAAAGAGACAACTAGCTCAAACAGACAAGGCTCTGACAAGCATAAGGCCTCATCTCTAATCTAGTGGCCATGATTTGATTTAGCACTGAATAGGATTATTGTCTACTGGGAACAAGGACACATTTAAGTGTTTTCATCAATGTAGGAACAGAGATCTGCTCCAAAAATAAATCCTAAATGCATGCCAGGAGTTGCTGATGCTGCAAATGGAGTGCTCATTATGGGCCATACTCATTTATTTGTTTTTTTCAAAGAAATATTGTCCAAAATAACTTTCTGCCACCCTAGAAATGTTCTACTATGCCCTGTTCAATGTGGTGGCCATGCCACATTGGCTACTGAGCACTTGAAATGTGGCTGTTGAGTCTGAGGAAATGAAAAATCCATTTTATTTAACGAACTCAAATTTCAGTTTAAATTGCCACAACTGAATGCTAGCTGCCATACTGGAGAGTGCAATCCTAGATATTTTCATGTTTGCTACATAACAGATATCATGCTGGATGAGTCTGGAATGTTTGAAAATAAATATAACATAGGTACCTTTAAATTTTGCCCTTTCAAGTTATTTTTTAAAAAGAATTTCAGCATGAGTAGTTCATCAACTATTCAAGAACAAGTACTTTAGTGGTGATTACTAACTTCTACTGGTTGTAATGACATAATTTTCAAATGTGGCATATTCAAAAGTTTTAAATTGCAAAACTGAGCACTTTTCTCATGTGCTTAGGTAAACTTACTTATAATTTATGTGCATGAACACTAACACTGTTATTATACGAAGTGATAATTGACATTCTTTCTTCTTATATTTATACCATGTCATTATAATTAAGAAGACCTCTCAGAAAGAATATTTAGATTGAATCAAGTAAGCTTTGGCAAGGAAATGTTTACTGTATATATTAATCACTGCAAAGTATAAATCTCTCAGAGTCAGGCAGAAGATATGTTGTTAATCCTCTAAAAAATATCCCTCAGGAGTTTAAGGAAGTCAGGAAGAAACAAGACCCTATCTACCACATAGCTGCTAATGAAGGAACCTCAGTACCATATCCTGTGTGTGTGTGTGTGTGTGTGTGTGTGTGTGTGTGCACGCGCTTGCTTGCTTGCTTGCTTGAGTAGTACTTTGTTCTCGAATTCCCAGAGAAGGGGGCAGCTTAGGGAGGCAGATCTCAATAATGATAGAATAACTGCTGCCCAAAGTCAATTTATGCATTCATTCACACATTCAGAATGTGTTTGTCGTGTGGCCTACATGCCAAGCACTGTGTTCTGAGTCATGGTGAACTGTATGGTGACTCATACACTGTACCTTCCCTGGAGGGAGTAAACATCTGGTGAAGGGAAGGTTAAGGTAATCCATTAGCTAGTATGCAGGAAGAGTGAAATAAGGACTAGCACTATCCTTCAGGGCTATGTAAGTCTTCTCCTTCATTTAATCACCTTGACTAGAAACTTGAATGGGACACTATGAATACAGAACAAAGTCCAAACTCCTTTGCTTGGTATTTCAAACTTGCTTTCATGTGCTTCTCCAAACTCATTTCTGAATCCATGATACTGCCGCATTATGGGTTACCCTCTGATTTTTAAGGAGATGAGCCTCCAACACATTTAGGGGGCTTTTCTGATACTGCTTTTGCTCATATACTTTTACCTGCCTGAGAGAGGAAACAGTCACCTCTGTGAGATTTACTATTCAGTTTCACTGATTCCACTCACACACTGATTACGTAGGGGGACTCTGCAAGCATGGTAGCCTGTGGGTAGGCCAGACCTACTTTAAGAAGCTAAGTATCTGGATAATGTGTGGGGGAGCTGGGGAGACCTACAATAAGTAAATTAATAATTCTATAATACAAAGAATAGGAGCAGCAAACAAGGGTGGTAAGATAAAAGGCTTTGTTGGAAGAAAAGGGTCCATACACAGCCATTCAGACTGGCTGGTGAAACTGGTGTCAGTGACACCGAGATCTGAACTTTATGCAGGATCAGTTAGTTTGTGAATTTGGAGAATAATAGCATGGATGAAGTCCATACAGCAGGATTGTGCTTTCCCCAGGTAATGATCAGACAGAAAGCCTGTGTGGTCTTTGGGGGCTAAAGGAGTACACAGGGGCTATCCCATGCCTAGTTTCGTTCCCCAAGATTAAAAGTTTGGATACATACAAAGGGCAACTTTTGAAATATAAACATATATATTTGTAACAGGGATTGAACCACTTAGCCACTGAGCCATGTCCGCAGATCTTTTTTTATTTTGAGACAGGGTCTCACTAAGTTGTTGAGGCTGGCCTCAAACTTGTAATCCTCCTACACAAGCCTACCAAGCTTCTGGGATTACAGGCATTGTGCCACCGTGCCTAGCATCCTTTGAATGCATTTAAATTGGCAATAAAATAATCTGCCTTTCTTTTATCACCTTGGATATGTATCATTCATATACACATATATATGTATGTACACACACACACACACATATATTTAATATAACCTTTGATGAAAGTTTTATTTAATTGAAGGTGACAAGAAAAGTAGAGGGAGACCACTAGGAACTATGATTGGGAGTAGCTTTTAAGAATACAGGAGAGAGAATATTGTGGCTTCTACTATGGTGGGGTGGAGAAAGCAAGAAATCAGTAGTGTTGGCATATTTCAGAGACAAAATAGAATTCAATGAAGGACTGGATATGCAGAAAAGAGGGAAGAATCAAGAGTAGGTAACTATGTTTCAGGCCTAAGCAGAAAGGTGAACCCATTTTTTGAAATGAGATGGAATGAACAAGAAGGAATTTACAGATGGATGTGGACATGTCAAGTTTGAAATGCCTTTGACAATCAAGTGGACATATGTGCATGACATGAAGATACAATTTGAGAGAGGGCTAGGTGGGATGGAAATAGAGACCTAGAGGTGCTCAGGATTGCAATAATTTTAGGATGGTTTAGAAATGGGTGCAATCACAGGAAGTTCAGAGAAAAAAAAGCAGACCCAGAACCATGCCCATGCAGGCAAAGAGACAGAGAAGCCAGAAGAAAGTGAAATGACAGAGAGGAGAGAGGAGAGAGAAGGAAGACAGAAGAGACGGGGGCAGGCGAGCATGAGCATGAGTGCATTCTTGTTAAAAAAAATTTAAAAGAGGGCTGGGGATGTGGCTCAAGCGGTAGCATGCTTGCCTGGCATGCGTGCGGCCTGGGTTCGATCCTCAGCACCACATACCAACAAAGATGTTGTGTCCACCGAGAAATATTAAAAAAGAATTCTCTCTCTCTCTCTCTCTCTCTCTCTCACTCACTCTCTCTTTAAAAAAAAAATTTAAAAGAAAAAGAGACAAAGTGTTTCAAGAAGGAAATACTTTTAAAGCTGTTTCTGGGAATCAGGCAAGACTGGAACAACAAAGTGCGCGTCCACATCTCTTACCAGAGTCCCAATATTCCTTATCTGTAAAGCCATCCTAAGTGTAGCCTACCAATCATCCATCAAACACCCACCCACTACTGAGGTTGTGTTCCTAAACTTCATTTGGCAATGAGTCATGGAGTGCTGTAAAAATATTTTGTTTTAGTCTTAAATCAGGAGCTAACTGTCAAGGGATCAGAACGTTTCATGTAAATTTATCTCCTTTCTGAGGAGTGACATGTTTTATCCCCGTTTCTGATTCCACTGTGATCAGTAAATATTTGGCACTCGGTATATATTTTCCTAAAAAGACTCCTGGGATGTGCAGGTGTGTGTGTGCACATTTGCTCCTAAAAACAGACTAGTACAAGCAGGTCCTCACTGTATCAGCACAGACTATAAGCAAATGCTTTACTAAGGGGATCACTGCTGCTTGGGGAACGGAGGTTTGTACCCACCCGTTGGCACAGAGTAGCAGGATGTGCTACACTGGTGGATCTTCATTTTTAGTCATGGCCCTTACATGTAGATCCTCTTTCCCTGTCCTTGCAATATGTATAATAATTCATGCCCTCCTGAAATTACAAATCTTCTTCCTCACCCCTAACAAACAAGTGTGTTGTACATATCTGTACACATAAAATTTCAGAAAGCCCATGGATGCCCCTCTCCAAAACCCCTTCACAGAGTCTGGGAGTCCAAATTCCAAGAATGAAAAACAGATCTTTAGGAAAAGAACAACCAATTCTACTTCCTGCCATAGAGATAAGTCAGTGAACAGCTAAGGCCTGGGCAGCAATTTTCAAGGCATCAAGATATAAAACCCACATGCGTCACATTTTGCTGGAATTTGTTTCTTCACTTGTTCATTCAATAACTGTTTATTAAGTGCCTATTAAGTACCAGGCACTGGAAACAGCAGCAGGAGTCTCGCAGAAGGAAGATGTAGGAAAGTTTTTATACCTGCACCAAGCTGCTGTCTAAGGATGGAGAAAATTTTAATGAAGCCTCTTTAAAGAATCCTGATGGTCCCATGTTGCATCCAATGTTATGGGACATACCAAGATGAAAGTCCTGATACATACACAACATGGTGGAGGGAGGGGGATTTAAATTTAGGTGAGGTGGAATGATCTGTTGTTTATTTTTGGATGATTTCTCATTTGCAGGTAAATGCCTGATATTTTACCAAATTATTTTCTCCTTCTCTCCTTAAAGTCTCAAATTTTAACCAAAGAGTTTCATAGAGAATGGAATGTAAGGATGTTTTAGGGAATTAAAATCATCCAGAGCGTGAGATGATGGTAATTGCAGCCAGTATAAAATATAGACTTTTCATTAAGGCCTGAGCAATTTTCTCTGTGAACACAAAGAAATGAACAATTAAATCTGATTTCAGTGAAGGAAAGTACTTATAACACTTCGAAGGAAAGTATAGTATTTGAAGGACATACTGAAAGATTAGCAGATGTACCATTGGAGGAGAGTGGAGGGGTGGGATAGGAGGACAGAACGTATCAAAAGAAGAGTGGTGTGAGAATTCAGAAGGTTCTAGGAGAAAGGAAATTTTTATACACATGACTCACTAAATTTCAGGAGAAAAACAATTGAAGATGAAGTAATAAATATAAAGTGGAATCAGATCATGGGAGGCATTGAATATTGAAAGAAATTTTTTTAAAATGGCCCCTAAATTATCATTACTTTTACGTTATTACCTATTCCAGTCCATGATGATTATATTAGCCCTGTTCCCTTACCTCCAGGATCAATCAGTCCCAATCAACTGACAATTTCAGACTAATCCACCCTCCTTTACCATGTGCCTGAGCAAAACTGCACTTTAGATGCTATTCATTTGTGAAAAGAGCACCTAACTTTAAAACTTATTTAATTCTTTCTCTAGTAAGTTGCTTATAGGAAAGTTACTTCTAGTAGAGAAAGGACAATATCTTTTCTATTTTTACCTCTTCCTGTATCTTACACATTTGAAATATTAAAAACACACACCCACAACATGTTGACCAGTAGTGCAGAATTTACTAATTAGGCAATCAAGAGATATACCTAATAAGGTCATGAGGCATAATGCAAAAACCTGGACATATATCCTTGTGCATTTGGAAGTATTAATGACTTATAAACTTCTAAAAATAGGCTTGATACATAATGTTCAAATTTTCACAGGTACTCTCAACTTGCCTACAAAAGAGGTTGCAAAATACATGCATGTACACATTTATCATGTCACTAAGACTTGATATTATACAAAATTAAATTTTCTGTACACTTGTTTTACTTCACTGTTTAATCATTAGTAAGGTTGGATAGGCATATTACCATATACATGCATGCCTGCTAGATTTTTTTTTAGTTGCCCTATCTTGTTCTTTGTTATTTTCTAATTTTTTCTTTTACTAATAAATCGGTATTGACTCTACATTTTACAGCTGCTGGACTGTTGACACAAAGTGTTGAATATAATTTCTCTAAGTCTTCGTTTTGTATTTAGACTTTTCTTCCTTATACATTCATTATTTAGTAGTTTAAAATCTTATATAACCAATCTGTTGATTTTTTTAAAAATGGCTTCTAGGGCTCTATGTCAAGCTTTGAAAGACGTGTTACAAAAATGTCCTCCATATTTTTCTTATCATGTTCTTATAAGTTAAACTTTTGTGTTTAGTTCATGAATCTATGTAGTATTTATTTTTGCATAATGTTAGATAGGGTTCATATATGGCATATTATTTTTGTAATTAAATGCTAGGTTTACTAATATTTATTAATTTACATTCACCTCTATTTATAAATAAACTTTCACTATAGTTTCTTACTTTTAAAATTTTTGGAAGACTTGTACCTAGCTGTTAAGAGTAGTTACTTTTTAAAAGTAAAACTGAGAAGCAAGAATATTTTGTTTTGAATAATTCTTTTTTAAAACATTCTTTCAGATAACAGTATTACATTTATAACTTGACAAAATGAGAGACTTTGATTTTATTGGGGAAGGATGTAAACACTAGATCCAGTTTTTAGGAAGATAAATTTGATAAAACTCAATAGCTGAAGTAGGAAGTCAAGTATGAGAAGAGTTAGGGCCAGGATGATGACTAGGACAGAAACACACGGCTAGTTTGGTGAAAAACAAGAATAGAAGTTAAAATATAAAAGAGAGGTCAAAGAATAAAACTGGAAAAACATTGTACATGGCCATAACTTTTGGAGAAAACAGTGCTGTTAGCATTTTTCTATCATCAATCCTTTGGTATGTCCTTCATAAGATGCACAAAAAGAATCCAGGTATAATCTAAATATAAAATATTCATTTATATCTATAACAACCAATCTGTTTTAACTTCTCACTTTAAATCATCCAAGTGCATTGCCTGCTTTAAAGAGACACTTGTGCTAATTATAACAAAAGTTTTTCCAATCATAATGATTTATTTTTCCTTCCCCTCTTTACTTATATTCAAATGGGATTCCATGATAGAATCCACTGCTACTACTCCCTACATCTTTTAAGGCAACTGTTTGGATTTCTTGACATGATTTCTGTCCCTGAAGACTAAGATCCTCCAGAGATGGGACCAGTTTGGATCTATACCAATCTCCAGCTCCAGCAGGATGCTATGTATTTTGCAGCTTCTAGCATAGGCTGAGGGAATTACAGTATACAGGTGCCTCTCTATTACAGAAGGAGCCCACCTAAGGCCCACCACAAAGAGTCTGGAAGTTTCCTTCTTTCCTACCTCTAGAAATGGGGTGGAGGGGAGACAGAAAGATTTGGTGTCCAGAAAACTTATACTTAATCTCTTAAGCCTGATTTATACATTTGACATTTCCCCCTTTGGTTCCCTTAAAAATGAGCCAAGCTGCTCTACTTAAAAATATCTGATTTAAAAAACCTTGATTTATGACACATTCATGCATCCCCATTGTACCAGCATTTAGATCAGTGTTCAACTGGGAGATCCTGGCTGCTGAGTCAGAGAGATTAATGGGCTTTTCCTTTGAATTATTATTATTCCTGCTGTTTTCATGGTAAAGTTACTTATCACACAAAGACAAATGTCCAGTGGGATTTGAAAGAAAGAATCTTGCTATTACTTTCTGACAGTATAGACAGCAACATGTGGCTTTTAGAACAGGTGAACTTACTGCTTGGATCTTAAAATGCATTTCAAATAAGGTGCCTTTGCCAGTTTAAAAAAAAAGTACAATCCTGCACTTCTTAGGTGAGAATCCTCAGAACTGAGGCCTAAAAATGGTCATAGGGTCACAGATATGGACTAGAGAAATCTTTTCTCTAAGAAAAAAATTCAAAGTTGTTTGATGTGATTATAAAACTTAGCTCCATAAAAGCTGAGCCATGAATTTTTCATAACACTCAATTCTTTTAAAATAAAGCAGCCAATGAACAAACATCAACATTAACAGCATAAAATCACTTCTTTTCTTTTATCTTTCTTCATTTTGTTTTCAATTATTTATTTATTTTGCATTTCAATACCAATTTTAAAAAAACATAAGGAAACATAAATTTGAGGCTAGTAGGGTCAGAGAAGAGGTTTACTGGTGATGACTGTCTGACAGCTCATCTGCACAGGCTTTTGTCAGAAGTTCTGAAAGGTATTCAGGCAGAGGTTCCATATGAGAATCTGCCATGATTTTTAGAAACCTTACAACATATAATTTTGTTGAATTTGCATTCAAATAAATGCTAGCTTTAAAAAACTGTACCTGCTTGTTTCTATGACAATAGGCACAGTGAAATGATGCTCGCAAGATGTGATGAGGAATGTCACCCCATTATTGCTGTGATTTTTTCCCTTGAATTCATTAAATTCTTCTCTGCTATCTATCACTCAACCATTTGATATGCCTCAGTAGACAAAACCGTGTCAGTGAAATCTAACAAATGTTTTACTAATATTAAGAAACCAAATGACATTATTCTATGGTTATTCCTGATACAATTCTTTATTGACTTTGCTAATTGGACAATCAGTGTTCTTCTATAATTGAGTAGAAAAATATTTCACAGATAAGCAAGAATAGAATTTAGTGTTTGCCTTATAATCAGTGTATGTTTCAAAATACTTTGGTTTATAATACAAATGACTTTCTAATAATAAGTTGTCTTTCTATAGTAACATACAATCCCAAAATATCCAACTTATTTTCAATATGCATTTTTAAACTGCCATAATTAAAAAACTTATTAAACTTTTTTGGCTTTTATATAATAATTATAATAACTATAGAAAGCTTTGAATTTCTCCAAAGGCATTGTGCAATTACATGTATATTTTAAATAGTAGGTTATAAGAAATAATACTGAAAAATTATATTACCAACAAATATATATATACCTCATATAAAGTGATAACACCATAAGTTTGAGTTGGTTCTCTCCATTGAAGAAATATCTTCTCTTCAAAGGTACTTCCTTGGATGGATTCAGTAGGAACGGCACCAGGGACTAAAGGAGAGTGAGGAGAAATTAATATGTGGCAATAAATTAGCCCCCACCCTCACCCAGAGTAGGGTTTAACCCTTTATTGAGACATTAATTTTTAATGGTCTATATATACAGTCATATTTATTCTCAACATCTAAAATCTAAAGCCATTTTATCTACACTGCCTTTACAAAAAAATTTTATCATTTTTTCATTAAAGTTTGACTTACTGGGGTTGTGGCTCAGTGGTAGAACACTCACCTAGCATGTGCAAGGTGCTGAGTTCGATCCTCACAACAAATAAAAATAAATTAAAAAACTAAAGGTATTGTGTTCAACTAGGACTAAAGTATATAAATATAAAATATATAAATCTCAGTATCTTTTAAGTAAACATTTTGTTTTTCATTCTTCCAATACAAATGAAGATATGGAACAATGAAAGTCAGTATATACTGCTTGTGGGAGTCAGTATATAACTTGGTATAGTCAGTTTGGAAAATAAGTAATGTTTAGTAAAATTAAAGATGCAAAGACCAGACCATAATGACCCAAAACTCCAACTTCTGGGTACATTCCCTGGTAAAATTCTTGTACATATTTACCAGGAGATATTTGCAAAAGACACTAACATAGCAGTGCCTTTTAATAAGTATAATAATAAAAATAATAATAATAATAACAAAAATAAACTGAAAACAAACCAAATGGCTTAATAAACTGTGTTTAGTTATATGATAAAAGGCTAAAAAGATTGAAAGTAAATGACTTATCTACATCATCACAGATATCTCTTAATATTGAGTGAGAAAAACCACATTAAAAGGGATATATATGAACTACTGAAATATATAAATACACACAAAATGGAAGCTGATTAAATAACAATAGAGGTTTTAAAAATTATTTAATTTCTACTATGTGAGAAAATTCGATCCTATTTTTTAAAAATCTAAAATATGAAACATTTTTGCAAGGAAATATAATTGACATAAGGAAGATGAAATGTTTCTTGGCAGTTCTCTATAAAATAAGATTTATTATTATTATTTTTAAGTATTATTTCTCATCATCCTTTTACATTCAGCCTCTGAATATACTTTCTTTCATATGCAATTAGTGTACTGGTATGTTCATCCTGCTAACAGGCTGTCTATACCATTTACAAATATACATATATTTGGGGGTGCATGATTAAATTGTTGGATGATGGAGAAAGTTATTCAAAAGTGGCTAGAGGGAAGTCAAAATTTACAACAAATATACATTAATCAAAACAGTATGGTTTTGGAATAAGGGCAGATATACAAATTAAAGGAATATAACTGAGAATTTCAGAAACAAGCCATTATGTTTACAGTCAACTGCTTTTAATAAGAGCACCACAAAATTCGATGAGAAGAAAATGATCTTTTTAACAAATGTGCTGGCACCAATGGATCACTACATACAAAAAATGAGGTTGGATTCTTCTCTCATACTATTCATAAAAAATAAATAAAACTAATTAACAAGCTAAATACAGGAACTAAAAACAAACAAACAAACAAATACTCTTAGAAAAAAACCCACTGGTGTAAATCTACATGATCTTTGCATTAGGCAAGGATTAGATAGGACACCCAGAGCAGAAGCAATGACATAAAATATCAATAAAATATACATCATTAAAATGGAAATTTTTTCATGCTTCAAAGTGCAATACTCAAGTGAAAAGACAACAGAGAGTGGGAGTTTTTGCAAATCATATATCTGATAACAGACTTGTATCTACAGTATTATAAAGACCTTTAAAACCTAATAGTGAGAAAATAACCTAATTAGAAATGGAACTCCCCATTTCTCAATATAAAGTTCTCCAAAGGTATACAGATAGCCAATCATCCTGTGAAAAGTTATGCAACATCTTTAGCCACTAGGAAATGGAATATTAAAACCACAGTGAAACATCACCTCACACCTACTAGGATTGCTGTAATCACAATAAAGATGATAACAAGTGTTGGTAAGATTGTGATGATTTGAGAATCTTATTAAGGGCAAAAAGGTCAGAAGTATGAGAGTAATATGGGTGGAAGGGCTAGAGAAAGCTTCATGCCAGACTTGAAATGAGAGAACTTTAAAGGGTAGAGAAGAGATAGACTTGAGAAATATTAGATAGAAAAGACATTGGCCAAGAAGAGCTGGGGAGAGCAGAAGCCCAGGAAGTGAGGAGTGTGACAGACAGGACCTCCTCTGAGGTGACACCTTTGCAGAATGAGCTGCAATGAAGGAAAATTATTACCTTGGGAAGATGGACCAAGAATACAGAGGAGCTCAGGACTTAAGGCTTTGGAATGAAAGATGAAGAACCATGGAAGGTTAGTGCTCTATCTGATGTGTGAGGGGTAAAGATTTGCTCCTAAGATATAGGCTCTCTATTCACTTCACAGATTGTTTCTTTTGCTGAGAAGAAACTTTTTAGTTTGAATCCATCCCATTTATTAATTCTTGATTTTAATTCTTGTGCCAAAGAAGTCTTATTACGGAAGTTTGGGGCCTAATCCCACATGATGGAGATTAGGACCTATTTTTTCTTCTATTAGACGCAGGGTCTCTGGTTTTATTCCTAGGTCCTTGATCCATTGAGTTTTGTGCATGGTGACAGATAGGGGTTTAATTTCATTTCGTTGCATATGGATTTCCAGTTTTCCTAGCACCATTTGTTGAAAAAGCTATCTTTTATCCAGTCATGTTTTGAGCACCTTTGTCTAGTATAAGATAATTGTAATTTTGTGGGTTAGTTTCTGTGTCCTCTATTCTGTACCATTGGTCCACCAGTCTGAAGATTAGTGATGGGAGGAAGCTGAAACCACAATAAGGGTGAGAGATGAGAATGGAAATTTTAACATAAGATTATGAGGGTCTGAATATAAGTGGTGGAAGCTAAGAGAACAGAACAATGTGACACTGTGGAAGAGACAAAAAAAAGTTTGGACCATAGTAACTCAGAAATTCAGAGAAGAAGGGCCAGTAATGGCTGCTGACAATGTTGACACCATCTTCCTTCCTTCCTGAGAAACAATGGAGAGGCTCCTGTCTCAGCCTTAATGGAGCAACCTGATAGAGCTAAGACCCCAAATAACCAATAAACTTACTCTAAGAGTAATCAACACAAGCAGGATATGAGGGGCAACAAAGGACAAGAGAGAAGGATGTGAAGTGAGCATCTTATTTGTGCCAGCTGTTTCTGTATTTTTCAGTGGTGGGAAAATAATAAACACTAAATGTACTTTGCTAGTTGTTCAAAGGAAACAAAGTTTCATTATAAACAGTTCATTCATTACTTTATGATCAAAATTATACAATTGGTTGTCTGAAGAAATAAAGTTAAACATCTATTTTTTCCCACAGAATAAATTTGGTCATTTAATGAGCTTCCCAAGTTCTTTATTTTCATGCTTGACAAATGAATGTCTGGCCAAATAAGTAACATACTATCTTTATGTTTTATATACTATATGATCATGTTATTCTACACCATCATTCCCCACATAATCAATGTAAAATCCCACTTATATTTTGCTATAGGGTTTAAAGCATAATTTTGCTATTTTAAAACAGTGCAGAGATTTATTACAACTGTGCATTTGCTTTGATTTTTGGATGTGTTCTGGTGACATATATGGCTTATTTGTTAAATCATTGGTTATTAAAGAAATATCCAATTACAACATTGTTCCTGTGGGAAAAATGATTAATTTCACAAACATCACCAATTCTCAGTACTGTGTTGAAAATCCAGAGAAGCCTCTATTTTGTGCTAAGTTTTTAATGGAACTATAAAAAAATGTTTCAGAATGCTGTTTACATATATTTAAAATAAGCTCTTCATATAGCAATTCTAATACCTGAAACAATTTTTTGGCCCAAGATGATAATAAAATTTGATTGGGGAACTAATTAGAACAATACAGAATTACCATATAGAGAAGAGTACTATATGACAAAGAATTAAGACAAATATCTGTATCTTTATTCCTTTTATTTCCTCAGTGCTTAAGCATAGATACACATTTGTATTATTCAAGAAAGTTCTTTTCATGATTAAGATTCTCAAGATTCTCAACATAAAAGAAAAATAAGTTGTTTTGAGATAACATATTTCATACAAATATCATTTAAAAGTACTCACGGTCTTCATCTGTTTGTACTATGAGTTCTTGACTCTCCTTCCTCCCCTCGGGGTTCATGAGAATGAGCTTCACACTCACATTGGTGTATGGTGACAGGTTAGTGATTGTATGCTGGGGGTGTGAATTATCAGTATCCCAGCTTACTTCTTCTCGTACTTGTTCTTGTCCTCCCACTTGGTAACAGTAGTGGACTGTGAGATTGTAACTATGGCAACGAGTTACATTATACCCAAATGGCTCCCATCGGATGGTGATTTGCCGAGATTTGACCTCTACTACTTCCAGTTTCCTTGGGCCACGCATGGGATCTATTTTTTTTAAAAAAGGAAGAAAACATAAGGGAAAAGTATTATAAAAGATCTAGTGGTTCCCATATACCCCAGATATATGTACTTGTCCAAAACACCTGGTCTCCTCTAGTTCCTGTATAATAAAATCCCTAAATCTTCCCTGGGGATAAGGCTACCCAGAATAAAGACTACAATTTCCATTCTCCTCTGCAGTGGAATGTGGCCATGTGCCTAATTTCTGATGATGGCATGTAAAATGAAACATAAACAAATACTTCTGGGAGGTATTCTTAAAAGGAAGGGACTCACTCACCATTTTTGTTCTGTTTTCCTTCACCCTAGCTAGATTAAGGATACGATGTTTGGATCTCATGCAGCCATCATGGACCATGGAGTACTTTAACATAAAGAATCTTAGCAATGATAAAGCAGGATTCAGGGAACTGTAATTACTTAGCTGTTGTATCAGCCTTGAATTAACTAATTCCAAATTTTTCACTAGGAAAAATTAGATGTTATCTTACTGAAGCCTCTTTTCCTCTGGGTTTCTAACAGAAAACAAAAAATCTTAATACTAACTGATAAACACAATGTCTTATGTAAACTTACGTAATTGACACAGATACAATTATACAATAGAGCACTAATCTCCAGGATATATAAAGAACTCAAAAAACTTAACACCAAAAACAAATAAACAAACAACAACAACAACAACAAAACACAAATAATACAATAAGTAAATGGGCTAAGGAACTGAATGGACACCTCACAGAGAAGAAATACAATCCTTTGATAAACATTTGAAAAAATGTTCATCATCTCTGGCAATTAGAGAAATGCAAATCAAAACCACTCTAAGATTCCATCTTACTCCAGTCAGAAAGGTAATTATCAAGAATACAAGCAATAATAAGTATTGCTAAGGATGTGGGGGAAAAGGTACACTCATTCATTGCTGGCAGGAATGGAAGTTGGGGCAATCACTATGGAAAGAAGTATGGAGAATCCTCAGAAAACCTGGATGAAACCACCATTCAGCCCAGCTATTCCCCTTCTTGGTTTATACCCAAAGGACTTAAAATCAGCATACTACAGTGGTTCAGTCACATGAAAATTATAGCAGTTCAATTCACAATAGCTAACCAATGGAACCATCCTAGATGCCCTTCAAGAGATGAATAGATGAGGAAAATGTGGTACATATATGCAATGGAATATTACTCAGCCTTAAAGAAGAATGAAATTATGTCATTTGCAGGTAAATGGATGGAATTAGACAATATCATGCTAATAGAACTAAGCCAATCCCCCCAAAACAAAGGCTGAATAAACACATACTGATCCATAGTGGGGGTAGGTGGGTAGTGAAGAACAAAGGAACTCTGGACTGGGCAGAGGGGAGTGAGGGGAGAGGTGGGGCTGTGGGGATGGGAAAGACGGTAGATTGAGACAGACATTATTACCCTATATATGTGTATGATTATGCTACTGGTGTGACTGCACTACTTGTGTGACTATGCAGCATGTACAGCCAGAGGAATGAGAAGCTGCACTCCATTTGTGTGTAATGTGTCAAAATACATTCTACTGTCATGTATATCTAATTAGAACAAATTAAAAAATTAAAAAATAATAAGCATAAAAAAGTTAACTTGTATAATTACAAATATAAGAGTGAAAGCTTTAGAATTCTGCATGAAGTAAAATAATGATGAGAGAGCAGATTTCTGGGATTTCTGGGCAGAATTCCAGGGCTTTCTGCAGCTGATTTGCACAGAAGTCCATATAATCAAGCTAAGGTAGTTCCTGACTACTCATGACAATGTCTCAATATTCTTCATTAAACAAAGATCTAAGTACAGTTTCAACCTTAGAAATCTAAATAAAAAGCAAGAAATATGTACATTTTGAAAAGTTCAAATTATAATATACATAGAGAAATCTTAAGCATGTTTATTAAATGATGATAAAATACAGTAAGACTAAATACAGGACATTTATTGAGCACTTTGTCCAATGCACTGCTCCAGAAAGTTCACCATTCGGGGGTTTGGGGAATGCCTAATTTAGAATGTTCTGCTTTGGCATTATACATTTGATAATTTTAGTTTTTTTTCTAAAGTATGGTCACTATTTATGAATGTAAAGAAATTAATAATTAGCAAAGGAACTATACATAGAAATTTGAAAAATCATAATTACCATTTCCTGTGAATCTACTATATGTGAGCTGCTTTACATATACATATTTTCATTCCCTCAAAACATTCCAGTAGATTGAATACTTTTATGCCCAATATACTGATGCAAAACTTGTGGCCAAGGTAGGCTCAATAATTTGAGCAGGGTCAAGGAACTGTGGTACTCAGATTTAGATGTGAAATTGAAACATTGTGCTGCTTCCTCTCTACTGTTGAATCTCTACTAAAGAAAACCCCATCTCTCTCTCTCTCTTTCTCTCTCTCTCTCTCTCTCTCTCTCTCTCTCTCTCTCTCTCTCTCTCTCTCACACACACACACACACACACAAGAAATTAGGATATCAAAGATACCTAAACATAACCAAAGAATATAAAATGTGATCAAGATTCAGTGCATTTAATTTTGACACAAAAGTGCTACGAAGAATTCTCCTTCCCCTCATTTCACAGAAGAGGAGGTCATAGCCATAGTACCCAGCTCAGCTATACCAGGCAACTCTGCTTGTACTGCAGAGCACTAGAAATGTGTCTGAATATTACAGAGGTTCACCTCTAATCTCCATTTGTGCCTATCCCTTGGGTGTCTGTTCTGTTTAGGACCTTGAGAGAACTCAAAAACATCCTTTTACCTAGCACCTCCAATCCATGAAAATGTTGAAAATGAAATAATATTTTGATTTAATATATGAGAATTGGGATTTATCTGCCAGATATCTGCTCAAAACATGAAATGAGGTTAATACTGATCATTCATGCTGCTCTTACCTAATAACTTTAGGGACCAAGGACAAGAGAGATGAAAATTGCTCCAAGAAATCTTGAGTGACAGTCTTATGAAATGTTCGATATTACCAAATTAATTTTTTATATTTAAATTACCAGTGTTAAGGAAAATATCATAAATAAGTTATTTAGAAATAACACTGAAGATTTCTTCCAGATTAGTGAGTTCTTATGGTTTAAAAGAAATGTCTAATTTTATTTAATGCTTCATTAGCTGAATGTTTACAAAAACTTTTAATAAGCTCCAGATCCCTTACACATAAACAGATTAACATGTGTCTCTTTGCCCTTTCCCTTATTAATCACTGGTCTCCACAAGAACTGTTCTAAAGCATTTCCCCAAGGTTTTCATCAATTTTACTTACTTAATAAAATGACTAAAAGCTTCAGATATTAGCTTAAACAAGCAGTGAAGTTCTAACTTAATTTCGGTAGAAAACAACTTCCCACTTCATAAATTAGTCTGCACAAGTTCAGCATTCCTTGGCCCAGAAAATACACACTTAAATTAAACCCCTAGATTAAAAAGAAATGGTCTATCTACTTAGTCAAGTTTACTTGAAACTCTTTGTTAATATCTTTGGGTTTTTTTTTTTTTTTGTTTTTTTGGTTTTTTTTTGGTAGTCAAGATTAAACCCAAGGGTGCTTTACCATTGAGCTACATCCCCAGCCATTTTTGATATTTTATTTAGAGACAGTGCCTTGCAGATTTGCTGAGACTGGCTTTGATCTCTTGATCCTCCTGCCTCAGCCTCCCAAGAAGGTGGGACATGGGTGTGCATCACTGCACCCAGCTTTTCTTAGTATCTTTTAAAATTCCATCATAATAAAAATAAATCTTGAGCTTTCCTACACTTGTCAAGTAGCATAGCCTAGCACACACAAAAAAATCATCTCCATGACCAAGTCTTCCATGTCACTATTGTCAACGGTGGTAATTAACAGACTAGGGACAGTGGACGTCTGAGGTCTAAATCCTAGTTTGAGTTACACTTACTCACAGGTATATGCAAGTTCCAGATTAGCCCAAACAAAATAATCCTGTAGATGCATTTGCACAGTACAGACTGTTTCCAATCTAAGATGGATTAACTCATGATTTTTCAACTTTACAACAGTGTGAAAAAGAAACTGTACTTCGAATTTTGATTTTCAAACTTTCCCCAGCCTTCCAACATTTAGTGCCATTTTCCATTTTCTCCTAAGATGCAGGGAGCTTGGTAATGTTTTGAACAACCAATTAAAAAAAAAAAAAAGATCCAGGGCAGCAGCAGCAAGCCACAGCTCCCCATCACCCTGTGATCAAGAGGGAAAAGAAAATGGCACTCTGTGGTGCTCTGCATGGCTAAATGGCAATGTTTTGCAGCTTAGGGTGATTAATGCAATTTTTACTTAGATATTTTCAACTTACGACGAGTTTCAGAGGATATAACTCTATCATAAGTAGAGAAGTATACAGAGCAGAGTCAGTATCAACAGAAACAAGAATGAATCACACCAGCAGGCTGTAGGGGTGAGGACCACTTTGATTCCTAAACACTTACCCCACTTGTCAAAAGCTTGAGAAAAAACAAATCAACACATGGTACAGGTGATATGTCCACCTCGGGTGAGTACTGCCAATTTCCCTTGCCAGGACACAAAGGCAAAATCAAGTGAGTGGAGGAAATGGCTAATTGAAAAGAGATACACAGATTGGAGGTATAGCTCACTGGTAAAATATATGCATGACATGATCCCTGGACTACAATCGCTAGCACCCAAATAAATCCATAAATCCACAAATAAAACAGGTACATCCAAGAACACAAATGGAACCTATGTGCTATTATCATGTACCTGTGTAGCACTCTTTAATGACAAGGTTGACTGGCTGAGTCAAGTGACAGTCCTATCAACTCACCCTAAGCATCCATTATTTTTCTTTGCTTCTGCCATTCTGCAAAAATTTAGTTCCATACAGCAAAAGATTTATAACAATTGCATGTGAAGTTAGCATTTTACAGAAGCTTCATTTTCAATGTTTCTGTGGAACCATTTCTATTAAAGTGCTTCTCACTGCGAATGAGCCATTCCATAGGGACATTTTCAATAGTGAGCTATATTGATGATCACTGAATACTTTCAAGGGCATCACTGCAGAAATATTTTACATGATAGGAAATATAAGGCATCTTCATAACAGAAATGTGTAATTTCAGTAGGTTAATTGCAACTTACATTACATTTCTACAAGCAGAGCACAAATATTGCCAAAAACAAAACAAAACAATGCTTGGCATTCCATTACTTCCATTTTATTTGCACAACATAAATCTTTTACAGTTAGATAATAGGGCAATAAATTATATTAATAGACCCACAAATTTTAGGATATTTGCTCCTTTTCCTCATAATCCTAAAGATGCTACTGAGAACAGGAATCAATTCCAATGTCATTTCTCTACACTCTCACATCCTGGGGTCACATTGACATATTTCCTCTTCCCTGGACTGGGTATCATGACAGGCCCTGTTGGCATAAATCGTGAGGCCAGCTGATACAATCTGGGCCCTCTGACTCATGATAGGAGACTAGAATGGCCTCCCTATGGTACAGGATGGCTGTCATGCCGGAAGCTTAGTTGGGAGTCCCTCCCCATTCCCTAGATGGAGCCTGCAGCATTTCTCATTTTGTTCTCTTTTTGCCAGTTTGAGCCAGGTTTCAAGCAGAGAAGTCTGACAGTTGCAGTCCTGACCTCAGGGACTAGCAAGCCCAGTTCTAGCCTCCAGCACTTTGGTATCCTATTTAATCAGTGATCCTGGCTCCTTCTACATTCAGTTCCATTTTTTTTCTCTGAATCAGGGCAGAAAGGGACTGATAGGATCAATTTCCATTGTAGGTTCAATTCACAGCTCATTTCTCTGTAACTCTGCACTTTACCTTCTATTACTCCTACAGTGCTTTTTCAGAAACTCAATTTCAGGACCTGTGAGAGATATTTGGGTGTAATTTTAGGATCCTGTCATTGATAATCAAAAGCATAGATTACAACCAATGCTCCTGCTAACAGGTTTCTCTTTTCTACCTCTTCATGAACCATACAGAAGTCTATTACAATAAGGGCTGTAACACCTGAACAGCATGGCTCAGGGTAGACATATTCACATAATGCCTTTCATGTTTTCCAAGGGATGATTTGAACTTAGCCTACTTTGTAAAGATAAGCAACCTACTAACCCACGTCTATGGGAAATGGACCATCTACATATCAATATATCTACATATCAATATCAGCACTTTCAGTTCTTACATTTCTGCCTCACCAGTCACACAAAAGAGAGAAAAATAATTAGGCCACTGTTTTATTTACTTTACTATTCACTTATATCAGAGTAAAGACATGATTAATATTATATTGGCTTAAATAATAATTCAGTTTTCCTAAGCAGTTACAATTCCAGGTACATTGTTTGTGAGTCATATGGCTATAGGTTTTGAATGACTCACTGCTTTCCAAAGTTTAAAGGGCATTTTTGTCAGTCAAGTGGAAATTTTTGAAATATGTTACCTTTAATTACACTATCCTAAGGCATCTATATGCCTGTGACATGACTGAATGAATTAAAACCTCTCATAAGAATTATATAATTTGAAAACTCCTCCATCAGAATATTTTTCACATATATTACTATTTTTAATAGTTTGGCATCAGTAGAATTAAAAGTCCTTGAAAATAATCTGTTTTTCTCAAATATATCAGAAAATCCTGCACAAAGGAAGAACAAATTCATTTCCTAAACAAAAGTTAAATTAAAAAACAATAGTAATACAAGATATTGAAAAAACAGTCTTCCTGAATGAATAAATGAAGGTGTGGCAATGTCAAGTCCACATTCCAATCTATTTCTTGGCTTGGAATAGACATATGCACAAATGTCTCTCAAGTTCTCCAAGGGATGATTTGAACTTAGCCTACTTTGTAAAGATAAGCAACCTACTAACCCACATCTATGGGAAATGCACTATTTATGTATCAATATCATCAATCATTTAAATTTGAATCACATTAAACAGCTGTAGTTTCTCTTCACATTTCATGAAAAGCATACAGGAGTATCTTACCTAAAAAAATAAGTAGGACATACACTTAAGGAACATAAGTCCTCTCAGGCAACAGGCTGAACATAGGTCCCCTGGATGGCAAGAAGGGTCTTTCTGTAGCTTCTCCAGCAGTATTAAGAGTAGTGTAGACAAACACTTTGTTTAATTCCTGGCTTGGTTTGTAGATTTATAAAATAAAGTAAAAGAATACACCTTAACCTAGGTTACTCACTCAAGGTGTCTAATTTCAGGATAACTTAAAAATCTTTCAGAGTAAATTTTTTAGAGAATTATTAAAGTTTTTTGCCTTTTTAAGTGAAAAGTCTGATAGATGAAGACTGGAAATGGGGTAAAAATTTACTATTGATGCCTTTGAAAAACAAAGAAATCTGGATATCAATGAAGTATTTGATGACAATGACATTTGTCATATTCTACCTGAATTGATTAATGGTACAAAATAACATTAGAAGTCACACAAGAAATGAAAGATGTTTTACTTTTAAACATAAAGTATTCTTTTCTGACTGGGGTTTAAGGTTTTGGAAATCTTAAATTATAGCTTTAAAACACTGCAAAGTACAAAAGAAAATAATCACTCATACCCACTAACATCAAATGTTGACATTTTCTGTTTTGCCTTAGTCATTTCATTAAAGAAATAAAATATTGACAATATAAATTCCTTCTACCTTCCTGATTTCTGTCCTAAGGTTAATTTTATGTTTTATTATCAGACATATTTTATATACATAGTATATGTATATTACTATATACATAGTATATGTATGTCTATATTTATATATGCATCTATATGTATGTACATATCTATATTTTTATATAGTAATATATAAATAACATTTATGTATTATATATAAATTATTTATATATTTAGTATTTATATATTTATATATATATATATATATATATATATATATATATATTTGTACAAATGCTACCATTCTTTGCAACTTGAGGTTTCATTCAACATAGCCAAGTTAAAGCATATGGGTTTAGTTATCTTTTTAACGAGTATATAGAATTCCATTAAATTAAGAAACTACAGTTTACTTATTCATGTTCCTATTGAGGGACAGGTGGCTGAGTCTATTCTTTTACTAGTACAAATGCTGCAATGGGTATCCTTGTATATGTGTCCTCTTGGCCACAGCCTCCCTTTGGGTCAACATAACAAGCGGGACCATTGGCTTGTTGGCTTTGCAAATCCTAAAGTGTACTTAAATCAATCAAATTGCTCAATTGTTTTCCAAATAGAGAGAGAAACAAAACAAACAAAACCAACCAACCAACCACCCCTAAAAAATCACCAATGTTCAAATGTCCCATTTTCTTAAAAAATATTATTTTTCAAGATGATGAGTTAATATCAGTTGCTGAGGACAGTTCTTGGCCAATTGGGGCTGGTTTCAGTTAAATGTAAATAAACAAAATCTAATATGAGATTGTTTTATGAATTGTAACATTTCTTTGAAATAACACTTGGAAAGAAATTTATAATTCACAGACTTCTTTCTTTATTGATAGACTTTTCTGCTTAAAAGAAGCTAAAAAATCTCCCCTACAAACCATTTATCATATGATACCATTATGTTGCATTTGTGTGAAAGGAAATAAAATATTCAAACTCATCAGAGATTAAGTTTAATAAGATGATAGGTGTCCCTAAAATGATTAAGATTTCTAATTAAAATAAAATACCACATCATTTACTCTAAAAGACTCTCTCATCCATAAAACAATTTTTCCTTATGATTTTTTTTCTAGGGGTTAGTACAGGGAATTGAAGCCAGGGGTGCTTTACCACTGAGATATAGCCCCAGTCCTTTTTTTTTTTTTATTTTGAGTCAGGGTCTCACTAAGTTTCTAAGGGTTTCACTAAATTGCTGAGACTGGCTTTAAACTTGTAATCCCCCTGCCTTAGGTTCCAGACTCGCTGGGATTACATGTGGGTGCGAATGCAGGGCATAATTCTCTTACTGCATAGGCTGTGGCTGCCTCCAGTGATATCTTAACACTGGGCCCCTCATATAAGAGAAGTGAAAATCCAAACGGAAGTTGCATCAGCTCTGAATCTCAAAATTGAACCCCGGGCCAGTGACAGCATAAGGGAAACTAAACATGATGGTCCTGGGGTAATTTCACATAATTATAGTGGTTAAAGCATCCACAGTTAATGCTGTTCTCCTGGATCCCAGCTGACACAAACACGAATATTCTACACATGAAACAATCTTAAATGAGGCTCCACGTTTTCATAGTCCAAATAACTATGGGCTTCCTAGTAAAGATCATCCCAAATACCCAAAGACAAAAATGCCATGAGAGAGAGTAGAAATACAAAAGAACAGATGTATAACACCTAAATTATCGGATACAGAATATAAAATTAGTAACACTTTAAAGTTTAAAAATGTAATCACAAAAATGAACACGCAATAGGTCACTATGACCAGAAATTTTTAAAAAAACAAACTAATAAAACTTCAAGAAAGATATAAACTATTGAAACAAAATGAAAACTCAATGGATCTCATCAATTCTGTAGGCTGAGGCAGGAGGACCACAAGTCTTGAGATTAGCCTCAGCAACTTAGAGATCCTCAGGAACTTAATGAGACCCTGTTTTAAAATAAAAAATGAAAAGGACTGGGGATGGATTAAACAGTAAGACTAACAGAGATTAAGAAATTAAGTAAACTAAAGATAAAGTGGTGAAAATACACAGGAGGTAGCATGGAACATTAGAAATAAAAATAGAGTAATAATAGAAAACAAAGACAAAGACAGAGTTAGAGGGTTTACCTGTGTATAACTGGACATCTAAAAGTAGAACTCAGAGAACAGACAGGAGTCACATATTGTCCAGGGTTGACCTCAATCAAAATACACAAAAAGTATAAAATTTTAAAAAGAAGAAAAATAAAATTAAATCCATATTTAGATACTCTTAGTCAAACTACAGATATAAAAATCAATGAGAAGATCTTAGTAGTGTCTAGATTTTTAGAAAAGGTACAATCATTTACAAAAAGTATCTGCAATTAGATGGACAAAGAGTTCTCAGCTGACACAGGGGAAGGCTGAGCACAAGGGGATGATATATTCAAAGAGCTGAGAGGAAACATACCAACTCAGAATTATGTTCCTACCAAACTGTCTTTCAAGGATCATAATGAAATAAAGATGCCTTCAAAGACTCATAACTTTGCAAGCTTACTAAAGGATAAAAGTGATATTCCAAGGAAAGTTTGAGATACTAGGAGATATGGTAAGCAAAGAAACTTTTAAACTTATGTGCATACAATAATGTCTGATTTGAAGGATTTTAAACAATGCAGAACTAAACTACTGATAACATGAACAAGTAAGCAGTAGGGTAGCACTCAGCTCCAATGTTATAAGATCCTTACATAATGAGGAGGGAGGTTTACTACCCCAGGCACAGACTTTAAGTACACACAGCAAATTTTCAAGAAAATCACTGTAAGGATAGCAGTAGAGTGATATCTTTAGCAATAGGAAAAACAACAACGACAAAAAACTAACAAAAATAAAAAAGTAGAAGTTCACTAGATTAGACAAAGGGGAATGAAGGGAACGGAGGGGGGCAGGAATAGGAAAGACAGTGGAACAATTCCGACATAACTTTTCTATGTATTTTAATGGATTCACCATAGTGAATCTGTACATCATGTACAACCAAAACTGGGATCCTAATTAGAATAAGATATACTCTAGGTTTGTATAAATATGTCAAAACATACTTTACTGTCATGTATAACTAAAACAAATAAATAAAAAATGATTATAAAAGGTAATCCATCTAAAGAGAAAAAAGTATTATCAGTCAATTGTGTATAGGGGGACAAAAAGGGCAAGAAGGGGGAGGGACATAGAATACAAGGGAAAACACTGAAAAGTGATTAAAATGTATTAGTAAAGAATATACATGTAAATGAAATCTTGCTAATTAATAAAAGACAGAGGTGTAAAATCAATATCCTACTGTATTCCATATTCTATTTAAATCTAAGCCACATGTACACAGAAAGTTGAAAGTAAACAAATGCAAAATGATGGCTGCAAATATTAACCAAAAGAAACAGTAGTTGCATTAAGGGACACAGAAAATCACTACATAATGATAAAAGCATCACTTCATCAACAAGATATAACAACTCTAGATTTTTATGCACTCTAATATGGCTTTAAAATATATGAAGCAATTGGTAGTCTTAACATAGAAACAAGGGTGGGGTGAGCAATGTACTTCATTCATGAGGATGGGCATGAAAGTCTAAGGAAAATATTCAAATCCATCCTCATACTTGTAAAACACTATGTGACCAAGTTGGATTAATTATAATGATTTAGTATTTTAAAAAATCTATTAATATAATTCATCACATTACCCAATTAAATAAGAAAAACAAGACTGGCGTTGTGGCTCAGTGGTAGAGCACTTGCCTCATATGTGTGAGGTTCAATCCTCAGTACCACATAAAAATAATTAAAATAGAGGTATTGTGCCCATCCACAACTAAAAATATTTCTTATAAAAAGAAGAAAAACATATGAGCATTTCAATTAATTTAGAAAGAGAACTTGGTGAAATATCCATCTATAATAACATTTTTAGCAGATTAAAACAAAACAAGGGCTGGGTTATGGCTCAGCCGTAGAGCACTCTCCTTGCACATGTGAGGCCCTGGGTTCAATCCTCAGCACCACATAAAAATGAATAAATAAAATAAACATATTGTGTCCAACTAAAAAATAAATATTAAAAAAAATAAAATTTCATGACTCTAATTAGCAAACTTCATTTTTAAGATACTAAGGTATAATACAAGATGCACACTATCCCTGCTTATATACAATATTTTCTGAGAAGTTCTATTCAGGAGAAAAGAGTAAAAGGAAGAAACAAAACTTTAATTGTAAACAATGTGAATGTTTTAGCATGTGTATGCACACACACACAAATAGGATAGGTAAATTATAAAAAGTAGCAAATGTTTAGTACGGTGGCTGAATATGAGATAAATATTGAAATTCTCTGTATTTCTATACAGTGAACACAAAAAGAAGCACTAAGTTATTTTTTTTCATTTACTACAGGACCAAAATATAAAAATACTCAGGTATAAATCATAAAAGAGCACAGTAGTGGATAAATGTCTGAAACTTTATTGAAAAGCATTAGTGAAGCTCAAAATAATTAAATAACAATCCTCTATTTTTGAATGGGAAGAATCAATATTGTAAAACTTTTAGTTTTTTTCCCATGTTAATCTAGGAGTCAATGCAATTTCTATACAAATCTGGAGATTTGAGGAACTTGAAAGTTTATTAAAATATAAGTAGGGCTGTGGATACTGTATAGTGATTAAGCACAAATTTAATTTGTACAAGACCCTGGGTCTCATCCAGCACCACAAAAACAGAGGAAGGATGAAAAGGAAGAAAGGGAAGAAAGGAAAGTAAAGTTTCCCTACAGTCCTGAAAGAAAAACGAAGTAGGAAAATTTGTCCTATGAGACAGCAAGTTACTAAAAACTATGATAATTAAACAGGGATGGCTAAAAGAATAAAGAGAATTAGATCAGAAAACTTAATATATGATTAAAAGTGGCATTTCTGATTTCAGGTGGTGATACAGGAAGAAAATGGAGCTAGATTCCTACCCTATGCCATAAACAAAAATCAATTCCAAGTAAATGAAGTCTGTTAAAACTCAAGTTAATTTTGTTTGTTTGTTTGTTTGTTTTACAAAAAAGTGGGACATTATTTATCCAATTGTAGGATAAGGAAATATTTAAGATAAAAATAAAAGCCAGGTGCAGTGGTGCATGTCTGTAATCCCATTGACTCTTGAGGCCTAGGCAGGAGGATCACAAGTTTGAGGCCAGCTTCAGCAACTTAACGTAGCTCTAAGTACCTCAGTCTCAAAATGAAAATTTAAAATATTTGGGGATGTAGCTCAGAGGTAAAGCATCCCTCATTTGAATTCCAATATCGGAACAAACTGTTAATGTAAAGCTAAAAAAAAAAGGGTGTGTGTGTGTGTGTGTGTGTGTGTATATATAAAATCAAAAAGTTACATTTTTCAAAACATACTGTAAATAATGTGAAAATCTAAACTAAACCTTACTCATCTAAGGAAAAGGAAACAACTAAAAAGGGCAAAAGACACATTAGGCATCAAATAAAAGTAAGCCATATAGAAGATGGAAGCAATAACTTAACAAGGAAAAGGTATGAATATTATATACAGAGTGTCCACCTATCACAAGAAAAAGATAACAACTCTAAAGAAAGTTTGCCAACATGATCTGTGGGTAGGATGAAGACCCAGCAAAGAGTCAAACACACAGCTTATGGAACCAGTAACCAACTCTGGGTGGCAATGTGATGTTGTCTTGGCCACAAACAATAGAACTCCATAGAACCAGCAGCTATATTCTTCTATGTCCTAGAACAGTACTTTTAAACTTCTCTGATGAGAACAACAACATGCATACCTTTTACATATACAGTTTTCTGGGTCTCATCCCCAGAGATTCACTTTCACTGAAGCTATAACGAAGCCTCAGAATTTGAATCTTAAAGAAGCAATCCAGGCTATTTTTATCATCAGAGAAGTTGAAGAAATAGCCTATATCCTGCTACTCAAAGTAAGTTTCTCCACTAACGAAAAAAATTGAAGACCTTAGAAGATGGAAAGATCTCCCATGTTCTTGGATAGGCAAAATTAATATTGTCAAAATGGTCATACTATCAAAAGTATTATACTTTTAGATTTAATGCAATTCATATTAAAATTCCAATGATATTCTTAATAAAAATAAAAAAGCAGTCATTAAATTCATTTGGAAAAATAAGAGGCCCTGAATAACCAAAAGCAATTTGTAGTGAGAAAAGTGAAGCAGAAAGCATCAACAATACCAGACCTTAAATTATTCTACAGGGCTATAGTAACAAAATTGGAATGGTACTGACACAAAAACAGGCATGAATACCAATGTCACAGAATAGAAGACACAGAGAAATCCACATCAATACAGTTATCTCATACTAGATAAAGACACCATAAAACATATGTTGGAGAAAAGATAACCTCTTCAACAAATGATTGTTGGAAAACAGGAAATCCATATGGAGTAGAATAAACTTTAGCCTCTATCTCTCACCCTACACAAAGCTCAACTCAAAAGGGATCAAGGAATTAGGCAGTAGACGAGAGATCCTGTGCATACTAGAAGAAAATGTAGGCCCAACTCTATATCATGTTGGCTTAGAAATCGAGTTCCTCAACAAGATTCCAAAAGAGCAAAATTAAAATAAGAATCCATAAATGAAATGGTATCAAACTGAAAAGCTTCTTTACAGCAAAGGAAACAATAAAAAATGTGAATAAACAGCTCAGAATGGGCGAAAAATCTCACCTCAGATAGCACATTAATCTCCAGGATATATAAAAAAACCCAAATGCTTAACACCAAAAACCCAAATAACCCAATCAATTAATAAGGAACTGAACAGGCACTTGACAGAAGAAGAAATACGAATGGGTAACAAATATATAAAAAAGTGTTCAACATCACTAGCCATTAGAGAAATGCAAATTAAAACTACACTGAGATTTCATCTCACTCTGGTCAATTATCAAGAATACAAGTAACAATAAATATTGGCAAGGATGTGAAGAAAAAGGTTCACTCATATATTGTTGGTAGGAATGCAAATTGGGGCAACCACTGTGGAAAGCAGTATCGAGATTCCTCAGAAAATTTGGAATGGAACCACCATTTGACCCAGCTATCTCATTCCTTGGTTTATACCCAAAGGACTTAAAATGAGCATACTATAGTGATGCGGCCACATCAAAGTTTATAGCAACTCAATTCACAATAGTTAACTATGGAACCAACCAAGGTACCCTTCAACAAATGAATGGATGAAGAAAATGTAGTATTTACACACTGTGGAAAATTACTCAGCCAAAAGAAGAAGAAATTATAACATTTACAGGTAAATGGATGGAACTGGAGACTATCATGCTAAGTGAAATAAGCCAATCCCCAAAAAACAAAGGCCAAATGTTCTCTCTGATATGTGGATGCTGACACACAATGGGGTGCTGGAAAAATAGAAGTTCATTGAATTAGACAAAAGGGAATGAAAGTAAGGGAATAGGGTTGAGAATAGCAAAGAAAGTAGAATGAATCAGACATAACGTTCCTGTGTTCATATATGAATACACAACCAGTGAAACTTCATGTCATGTACAACTGCAAGAATGGGATTCTAATTATAATAAGATATACTCCATGTATGTACAATATGTCAAAACACACTCTACTGTCATGTGTATCTAAAAAAAAGTTTTGTTTTTTTTTTTTTGTTAAGTAGGGTTCTCATACCAGCACCGCACTAGCACCCAGAAGTGTATCAGAAGTGCAGAAACTCAAGCCTCCTAGCTTCTAGAAGCTGAACCTTCCTTTATACAGCAAAGCTGAGAAGCTCTGACTTAGAGGAATATTTCCATAGTGCAGACTGGATCCCCAGATCATTTACTGACACTATCATTTGTTTTAAAGAAGGAGTGGAAAAAGAAACATCAAAATATTTTAGGTCAAAAGGTGAGGATTGCACAGAATAATAACTAGGTCATAATGGAAAATATACTTCATGTTGCCTTAAAAGAATTTGACAATTCCAGATAAATTCTTACTAGTGGATGCCAGGAGATAAGCAAAGAAATATCTTCAGCAGTACTGTTGTCAAAATAACAAGAAAGTTAAGCTTGTAAATATTCTGCTGAGTAGAAAACAAAAACCCATGCAGAGGAAAATTATACTATAGTGAAGTTGAATGATCAGCAGTTAAAGCAATAAAGGATCTAAAAACACCCAGTACTGAGTAGAAAATGTAAATCATCGAAGACTACTAATGGGCAATTTTACAAGACTAAAAAACATGCAAACAGGAATTGTTGATTCATATATATGTGATAAAACTATTTGAATAACAAAGAAAGAAGGGAAAAGAAAAGTGTATATAAGAACTCAGGATATTGGTTACCTCTGCAGTTCCACACAAAGGATCTTGGGCTATCCTGTTTTTAAGCTAGGGAGTCAATTATTGATATGCTTTGAAACATACAATCTTTTATATGTCAATTATTACATAATTATTTCAAAAGAAGATTATTTCAGGAAAAGCATGACTACTCCAGAAACATTGTGGGCTCTTGGACAAATATCCATGTTTGGCTGGGTGTGGTGGTGCATGCCTGTAATCTTAGCAGCTTGGGAGGCCGAGGCAGGAGGATCACAAGTTCAAACAAAGCCAGCCTCAGCAAAAGACAGGCACTAAGCAACTCTGTGAGACCCTGTCCGATAAAATACAAAATAGGCCTAGAGATGTGGCTCAATATTCAAGTTCAATCCCCAGTCCTCCCCCACGCCCCAAAATTTCCATGTTTGCTTCTTATAAGAGAGGTATAATGGCATTTACCAGGCCAACTTTAGGAAGCAAGATCATACGCCATTGAAGATGTTCTGGGAAGCACCCATAGGATACCTTAACGCTGTCATCCCTAGCCCTCAGGCCTAGGTTTAATCTGGATGTAACACTTAGGGGACATCAAAGGACCATTTCATGCTTTCATTCTAGGATACGTATGACTGAATTCAATATGGAACTCAGGAATTCACATTAGGAGGGAGAGAATATCAGGCAAGTATTTGTTCAAGGTCATAGCTGACCTTGATGGTACCTTTTGCCAATGTGAAGAAGAGTTTTCTCCTGTTCAAAAAAATGAAAAGAAAAATAAAAGGAAGTAAGAAAGGAAGAGAATCTGTTTTTTCAAGTCCCTGTTGGGAGTCATCTGTGAGAAAATTTCCACAAAAAAAGATACAAATCTACAAGTCCTTTGAATGGACACTCCAAATTTATTATGATTATGGCATATAAAATCTACACAACTCTGCACAGGGGCTCTGTTTGAATCAGTGTGTAACATGAATGTTTGGGTGCTATCCAAAATGTGCAAATTATGTGAGGAAAAAATATGAATTTTGACAAATATGCTAAGGATTTGTAGTGTATGTGATATAGACTCACATATATTATATATGCTTTATATGTATATTCTTTTTGTATAGGCAAGCAAATAACATATGCTGTATAACCTGTATTCATTAATATACATGTTATATAGTATATGTCACATATACTAAAAGCCCTCAGAGAGTACATTTGTAAATAACAATTTCAAAGCTTATGACAAATTAGGACTGCAGAAGTGAATATGGTGAGGTATGCATGTTGACAGAAACATATTATTTTCCCATGAAATTAATACCCCAGACTTTATTATTCACATGTGTCATGAAGTACTTAAAATACATTTTCCAAATATTCTAATTCTAGCTATTCCTTCCTAATCTTATCTGTTCTTCATGCCACCATCAGAATGCCTTCCTGATGTGACAGTTCATCTGTATCAATTGAAGGACTTTTAATTCGGGCTGTCTTATCTTCTAAACCAAATAAAAATGTTTCTATTAGAAAGTCACAACTATCAAACTGATTACATAACCCTATCACTTTCCATACTGGCCAGGCAAATCTATCTGCTGCCCTTCAAATACAGTTCTTCCTGGAAAATGAATTTCTCTGCTTGGATGGATACATACACTTGGATTGATAGGTACCTTCTCATCTGCCAACAAGTAGCCTTCAATTCTTTTCCATCATGGTTCAAAATCAAACTCCTGTTTATTCTTAATTGCAATAAAAATCAGGTATTTGAAGACCCAAGATGATCAAAATCCCCAATTTCATTTGTTGACCATGTCTTTATCATTTTTGTAGCAATCAAGTTACATATCTCACCCTGTATCTATATGAATCTTAATCCTGGAAAATGTCTATAACTGTCAATAAATGTTAAAAGAGCATTAACACAGAATAATAAGCAATAAGATTTTGCTCAATACTTTGGTTCTCATAAGTTCATTCAGGAAACATTTCTTTTTTCCAGTATTTATCTATGCTGTTTGTTTTATAAATTTTTATTTGATGTATAATGATTTGAACATATTTATGGAGTACAGTGTGATAACTGCATACATGGATACAATGTTTAATGATTAAACCTGAGTAATTAGTTTTTCTATCTCCTTAAAAATTTATCATTTCTTTGTGTTAGGAGTCTTTGAATTTCTCTTTTCTAGGTCTTTATAAAATATATAATAAATTATAATCATCCAATTTTGACCAAGAACACAAAAGTTACTCCTTTTAACTGCCTCCTCCTACCTGCTAGCCAATCTCCCTTTATGCTTTTCCCCTTCCCAACCTCTTATGACAATTTTTCTGCTCCAACATTTTTAGCTTCCACATAAGGGAAAGAACATTCAGTTTCTCAAAAAACTGAAAACAGAAGTAATAACTGATCCAGCAAACAAACTACTGGAAACACAAGCAAAATAAGTAAAATCAGTATCTCAAAGACACATTGGTAGTTCACTGCAAAACAATTCACAATAGCCAAGATGTGGAATTGCCTGAGGTATCCAACATGGATGGGTGGACCAAAAAATGTAGCATATATACACATTGGAATAGTATTTAGCCACTAGAAAGAATAAAATCCCGTCATTTGGCAGCAAATGAATGAAGTAGAGTATGTGCCTATTTTCTGTGAACTTTTCCAGTTTCTGTGTTGCGACACTCATCTCTGTTTTCCTTTACTGCTTTGAAGAAGTCACCCAGGCACCATACACATGGTTTCCACTAACCACCAGAATAGCTCTGACTTTGCCTGCACTCCTTGGTGACATTTCCAAAGTGTAAAGTTCATCACTACAGAATGAACACTGCTGCTTTACTCAAAATTAGAATCTTGAATTGTTTCAATGCTCTGGAAGGAACAAACTGCAATTCATCCTATAGATGAACTTTACAAGAAAACTGTTGTAGGAAATAAAAATGAGTCTGCAGTAAAAGACTTCCTCGGTATTTATTTCAGACTATATAAAACAGGAGGAGGCAAAATGATTTTCACAGAATTTTTCAGAACTGTCAAAAATTGGTTTGGAATGGATTTTGACCTTTTCTAACCCTCATAAAGCTATGATACCCACAAAAAAGCCTTAGAAGTTTGGAACTGATATTTTACCCAAGGCAAAAGAGGACACAAACTATTCACTCTTTCTTTCTTATAGAAGTAATGTTATTAGTGATAGAAAAAAAGCCAATCAAAGACAATTTTACTTTTATCAACAGGTAACTGTGCTCTAGCTAATATTAAGCAGATAAATGTTATTTAAAATATTTTTGTACATTAACAGCTTCCTATGTTGGCATTTGCAACCTTTTTATGATCATACAATTTCCTCTTTGAAGTTGTTTACGGATCTGGGCAAATGGTTTCACAAAAGGCCACGCTCAACTCTGCTGGATTTATGGTTATGTTATAGTTATTGCTCTCTGTTTTATCAACAAAGTTCTTATTTAAAACCTAGGTTTGGGAGTTGGATTGGGAGCTCAGTGGTAAATTGGTGCACTTAGCATATTCATTTGAGGCCCAGAGTTCTATACCCAGCATAAAAACAAACAAGAGTCCCAAGTCCTAGATTTTCCATCTTGTTCCTCTTGGGAAGCTAGGAGGAGAGGGTGAAAGAAAGAGAAGAAAAGTAGTTCTAGAAAGAGAGAATATATCCAGTGTTCCACTTAGGACTGTCACCAGGAGAATGGGAAGAGGTATGGCCAGGGAATAAATGAACCAGGTCTTTAGATTTGAAAAGATGAGAAGAAAACCAAGGTTCTGACTTGAAATTACTTCCTTGTTCAGAAAAGTGTGCCTCGATGCTGAATGGAATCCACAGTTTATTACCACATTAGTGCTATTTGAGAGTTTCTCCTTAAAAGCAGTTTTTGTTTAGGATCAACTCTATTTTCCCACCAAAGTCAGAAGAGTTTGCAATGTTACTTTTCTAACCCTTGCAAATATTAAGCCTAAGGTAATATGAGAAAGTTCAATTTCCTGATTTAAAAAATGGAAAGGCAATGTGGATTTTTTTTCATTGTTTTCTTGGAAGTCAGGAAATTCATTATTTATTAAAGATGTACTGATTTGCAATCATTTATTCCAGCACTCTTGGACTCCTGTCATCTGTTCCAAGTCCCTTTGAGAATAGTCTATTACATTTATTTACAAATGGTTGCCCAACGTCTCCTTCAAATGAACTTTTATCTCTTGATTTTATAGCCCAATGGTAAAGAATTCCTGCAGTTATCTATCTCCAGAGTCCAAAAACATGAGGAAGGTGTGGATGGTGCTGTCCTCACCCCCAGAATCCCTTACCATGTCACCCACACAGCCACTTATTCCACACTCCCTTGATTCTGACATTCAATTCCTCTGGAAAGAGGATGGGGGACTGTTAGGGTTCAGGGTAACATGGCACTTTGTGAAGCTCCCCAGGTGATTCAGAAACCACCTGGAAAGGAGTCAATCCCTCAACAGCAAACATGTACACACACACAATACTCATTTAATACCCACAGAAGCTGCTCTGTGTGACTGATTCAGTACAGCACACTTTGATTTTTGGGTGGTTTGGGGCTACCCTTTTTCTTTTAAAAACCTTGCTATATTTTCTAGGTATCACTTTTTGAGTAAAGTAATAATGAAGCTATTACAAAACAGAGATATTATACATCTGATTGCTCACTGTATTTTTGAAAGTGAATTGCAGTTTACCAATGTGCAATTTTTTTTTCATTTGCCAGAGAAACTTCTTTTTATTACTGAGAAGTATGTTTCCTTGCATATTGGTTGAAAGTGGCTTAAGACTAGGCAATGTACTGAGTCACCTTAATACAGTGGCGCATTCACTTGCCATCTAGTGTTCAGTTTAGATAATAATAGTCACGATTCATGGCATGAGAAAGTTAACTAAATTTTTCCTGAGAATTCACAAATAATAATTCTAATGGACCAGTAATATAATAAACATTTTTTAAAAAAATTTTTTAGCGTTTTTAGCATCTTAGTAAATAGTCACACAAAACTGAACATAATCTCTCTCTGGGCTAGTGCTCATTTGAATTTCCAGTCTTCCCCCTTATTAATACTTGTGACTACAGCACATGGCAGGTTGGATGTAGTATGGAACAAACCTAAACAGGCATGAAAAGGTAGTGGTGTGAGCTTTGACTTGGATGTGGAGAAATATGGATTCTGTAGAGTCATAGATCTCTGCTATGTACACCTGTGACTGGACAAAATCAATCTGACCACACTGTGAACACTGGGAGACACCAGATCCAGAAACAATATCTTCTGTGATGGAGAAGAAGCAGAGAGAGAATAAAAAAGAGACTCCATTTACCAGTCGTTTCTCATTGGCAACCCATTCCCACTAGCCCTTAACAACCACTAATATAGTCCTGTTCTCTATAGATGTTTTCACAATATTTTAGACATTTCGTAAAACTGGGATTACACAACATGTGGTCTGTTACAACTTTTTCCTTGGCACATTATTCCCAAAGTTTATACAGGCTGTAGGCAGTATCAGACTCGAATCCTTTTTATTGCCAGATAACATGCCATTGGATAGAAATGTCACATGATTTTTTTAATACACATGATATTTTTAATATATTAATCAGTTGATGTTAACTGTGTTTTCACACCTTTTGGCCATATAAATAGCACTGCCATAAACATTCAGGTACAAATTTTGTGTGGCTGTGTGCTTTTCTTATGTATTAGGGATGTATCAGTGAAACTTTTGGATTATGTGTTTACTCTATGTTTAACTATTTGAAGAAGTGTACAACTGCTTTCCAAAGTTACCATGATATTTTACATTCTCATCAGCAATGTACAAGTGATCAAATTTTTCCATGTTTGCCATTATTTGTATTTTGTGTGTTTTTTCTTTTTTCTTTTTTTTTTTAACACTATCCTACTGGATAAAGTGGCACTGGATATACTACTATATAAAGTGGCACCTTATTTTGACTTTGGTTTTCAGTTTTCTAAAGGCTAATGATGTTAAACATCTTTTCTCACACTTGCTGGGCATTTGTATAACTGGGTACTAGGCCACTCACTCCTGTGAGTCAAGTCAGTGCAGGGCCTGAGGACAGTACATTTTTAAGTTTGCATATAGGAGTAAGTGGCTACAGCCATGAGAAGTCTGACAAGCTTAGTATGCAGACATGGTGAACAGTTTAGGCAGTGAGGTGGACTAGATGGAGAAAGCTTGCAGGAAAGAGGGAAGGCTGGAGACTTCAAGGAAGGACTATATTAGCAGTGGGTAAACAGACTGGACTATACAGTTTTCTAAAGGCTAATGATGTTAAACATCTTTTCTCACACTTGCTATACATTTGTATATGTCTATGTACATGTATAGACATTTGTATAGAAAAATGTCTATTCAAATCCTTGGTCCATTATTTATCCATATTTTTTTTTATTATTGAGTTGTAAGAGATTCTTTATATACTGTACATATCAGTCCTTTCCAGAGATGTTTTAAAAAGAGTGTCTTCCATTTTTTGGATTGTCTCTTAATTTTTTATGGTATCTTTCGAACCACAAACATTTTAAATTAAGTATGTTGAAAGTATTTTTACTTTTGTCACTTGTGCTTTGATGTCCAATCTAGATCCAAGCTCATAAGGATTTATCCCTATAGTTTCTTCTGTGAGTTTTATAATTTTAGTTTCTACATTTGGTCTCTGACCCATTCTGAGTTAATTTTTGTAAATGGTGTGATGTCAGGGCTCAAATTCATTCATTAGCATGTGAATATCCAGTTGTCTTCATGAGTGTTCATTTGAAAAGAATACTCTTTCCCCTAGAATGGTTTTGACATCCTTCACTTACTGGCCAGAATATAATATGGATGTATTTCTAAACTTCTGGCTCTATGTTTTAACAACAAAAAATAAATAAATAAATAAATAACATAACATAACTAAAATTTAAAAAAAAATAATACTTATTTCTAATATCAACTCAATAAATATCAAGCATATAAAGATATTACCATGAACCAATAATAGAGAGAGGAAGATAAATGGTAATGAAGATAAATGATGTTGTAGCATGTCTGTTCAGAGGATAATTTACATTGAAGGCAGTGCTGCCAAGACAGGGAACGAGATTGGGAGGCAGGGTTTAGCTGAGGTGGCTCTCAGTGTTGCTCAGTCACATGCTGTTACAACATGAGGTTGTCATAAGGAAAGTATAGGCATGAAATGGAATCCAGGGAAGATCTTAGGTATATTAAGGAAGAGTGTCAGGTACTGAAATAGATGGAGCACATACATGGTTGCTTGGTACAAGTATAAATTGGGATTAGAGTTGATCATTATTACTGGGATAAAACAAGTTAAAAGAAATCCAGATGTCAGTTAACTAGGTACTAGGCCACAAGTTAAAAGAAATCCAGATGTCAGTTAACTGGGTACGAGGCCACTCACTCCTGTGAGTCAAGTCAGTGTAGGGCCTGAGGACAAGTACATTTTTAAGTTTGCATATGGGAGTAAGTGGCTACAGCCATGAGAAGTCTGATGAGCTTAGTATGCAGACATGGTGAACAGTTTAGGCAGTGAGGTGGACTAGATGGAGAAAGCTTGCAGGAAAGAAGGAAGGCTGGAGACTTCAAGGAAGGACTATATTAGCAGTGGGTAAACAGACTGGACTAGGAGAATGGCAACATGATAAACATCTTGGGAACAAATCACAGGATGTGGTCAAGTAGTTGAGCAGGGGTAAGGGTGGAAGTTAGGTTGAGGGAAAGAAAAAAGATCAACAAAAACCCAACTTACATTGAAGACAGTGTTGTCAAGACAGGGAACAAGGTTGGGAGGTGGGGTTTAGCTGAGATGGCTCTCAGTGGTGCTCAGTCAGATATCCTTGTCAGGACACCAACATGTCACTCAGGATAGTTCTGTACTCAGTTGGAGCAGAAGATTAGAAGGTTATGTAATTGTTCAAGCCACCAACCAACAGGATGATTCCCAGGAAAAACATTTAACACATTTAAAAGGAGAAGAAAATATGTGAAAAAATACCTTAGCCATAGTTCATTTATTTTTTTTTTCCCTCTCAAGATTCTTCAAGGCATCTCTCCTGTCACATGAAACTGACAGTAATAAGATACTAAAGAGTTATAATTTTTAAACCATTCATTCTTTGATACATGCCACTTTTAATATATTATTTTACAATAGGTAGTGTTTGAATTTTTATAAAAAGATCTATAAGTTTTTAGTCAAGTGCAGGATTTTCACCTCTGAACTTAAGCCAACTGGTATTCAGATTTTTGTATTTAGTATGTACTTAATAGTTACACACTTTAGAGAATGCCTCATTTAAATTCTAATGTATTTTAATAAGGAATGAAAGAAAATATCACCCAGTATTTTTTTCTTAAATTACCCCTAGTGCTTGATTACTCCTCCACAATCAAAATCATGTCTTAAATATGAATGATACAAAACAAGACTACAGACTGAATGTCTAACAGAGAGATTTTAGCTGCTTGTTTAAAATGACATACCTAGCTATTCAGTAATCACTTTATAATAACCCCTTTCATTTCCAAATCTACTTAGCCATCAGGCAGCAGTGAGGAAAAGCTGGCAGCAGTTTTTACAACTGCACATTAGTTTTACATTTCATGACAAGCTAATTCTAGAGAGTTCTAAAGAGAGACAAGCACAGGTCCTTGTGATTTTCTTTCCTTTGCATGAAGGAAACATGTGTCTAGCTGATAAATGAAAGATAAAAGAATACAGGCATATACTTTTCACTTCACCCTATGTCAGTGACAGTTTGCCCTAGCTGCACCCCAAGTGACATGGTACATAGTAAAGTTAATAAAAAGTAACTAGTCTAGACAATTCCTCCTTAGACCTACTCAAGGCCTTAAAATCCCAACCACATGTGGAGATGTTCCCAGAATGATGGCCACCTTTCCATCAAAACTTCTGGGTTTAAATGCAGCCTGAACACAATGTCAAACACTGCATCCACATTTCATAAGGCAAACAATGTAACCTTACTATACAAGAAATGACAAATATGCTTGGCCTTTTTTTTCCCTTCTGTCTCCAAAGTGTATTTCAGTGCAGACTAACTCAAGGTCATGCCTTTAATGATGCATCTAATTGAATTCAAAACCCCACCAAGTGTCAAGTGTGAGTCCATTTGGCACTGAAGAACTAAAAGAGCAAAATGGCTTTCAAGGCATTATTGAATCCAATCCATGATCCACACCTGAGCAATGCTTTATGCTCTTAATTTAAACTTTTAAGATTGCCATGAAAATCACCTGGTAAAATGATAAACCATAGCATAAATCTTTGCAGATTTTAGCAGTTACATCCTTGCCAGAAAAGCAGAGGCACAGATGTTGTTTATAATGTCATACAAAAATAAATGGGATATCCTATATGATACATCAGATTGAAGAAGATGTAGCAGGACCATTCTTGCTATCATTGCTGTCTATCTCGATGACAAATAGCATTAATCCCAAATCATCATCAGCAAACTTAGATAAATTGTGAGACAAGACTTTACTGGACCAAAATGACAAGACTGCATGCTCATATCAATCTATGCTAAAGAAATGTTATCATCGGATGCTATATGACTAAATAGCAGAGTTAATTTTATTCTAAATGGTTAGATTCTGATAAGTATAATCAGCCTGAATGAAAGAATACTGAATAAAATCAATTTTGGCAAGTTAACTCCGAAATGCAAGAATTGATAAGTGAACAATATTCTCCAGATCAACTGGTGGTATAAACTTTGAACTGCTCATTACATTCAAGTACAGAATGAACAGAAATAGCTCTTTCACCAGGCAATTATGTTTTAACTGTTTTAAACATCTGGAAACAAGACAGAAAAGAACACAGATGTAAAAACTGAAAAAACCTGAGATTAAAAGATAACAAGTGGAAATTCACATTTGAATTCTGGTGGAATCATCTTGTTTTAAATCCCAACATGAGTATATGTATCACTGTTCTCAAACAATCTGATTCTGTTCTTTAAATCCTACCACTTGAACTACATCTTTAACTATATCTCTTTCACTTCAAGTGAAATTTTGGTGGTCTTGCCACATAATTTTAATAATACTAGACATACTACTAGTCCAATGAAACCTTATACTTCATTGTACCTGAACTTCCTCTTGCTCCAAGAGGAAGGATGCAGGATTAGCTGGCACTGAATCTTGGGTGATAATTCACATATGAAAATAATTCTGAATGGGAAGAATACTTAGATCCAAAGACAGTGAGATTCAGGCTTTCCTGCCACATATCAAAACGTGCAGTACCGGACTGGGGATGGGGCTTAGTGGTAGAGTGCTTGAGTAGAATGTGTGAGGCCCTGGGTTTCACCCCCAACATTGCAAAACTAAACTAACAAATAAATAAATAAAAGTAGCAAAACATGTTGTGCCAATCAGACAAAGCAAGACAGCTGGATGGCATCCCCTTGCCCTCCATATGCTGAGACACATCCCACACAGGGCTTCCAGAGCCAAGGTTCAAATGAGGAAGCTTGGGATAGATCACTCAAAACACTGAAATAATTGACAGCAGTTAGTAGCAAAGACACAACACCATCACTGATTAGGGCTCTCATAGCAAGAGGAAGGTGAACTAAGTGGGGAGAAGTGACAGAGGCCAGAGCTGAAGGAGGACCCCACACTGTATGTAACCCATCCTCTGCTTATGGGGAAATAATCCAATGCTTTCATAAAAAATATTATTACTTCAGTAAAGCCAAGAATGGAAACAAATTTTAATGACTGAACCTAACATGTTCTATCAGTTTGCATAATGTCCAGTTTTCAATATCTCTAAAAGATTTTAAGTGTGTGTGTGTGTGTGTCTGTGTGTCTGTGTGTTGTAGGGCCTTTCACATGCTAGGTATGCTTTCTACCACTAAGCCATGACCCCAGCTCAAATTTTGTTTTGAGACAAGGTCTCATTATTTTGCTCAGACTGGTTTTGAACTCATGGACTAAAATGATTCTGTTGCCTTAGTCTCCAGATTAGCTGGGACTACAGGCCCATGCACCACTCCTAGCTTCAGATGTTTATTTTAAATAGGAGTTTTTATTATTATTTTTGACCAGGAACTAGGGATCCATACTATGCAAAGGCCTTTTTAGTAATCTCAAAGACTCAAGAACTTCAGTAGTCTGGGGCTGGGGTTGTCGCTTAGAGGTAGAGTGCTTGCCTAGCACATGTGAGGCATTGGGTTCAGTCCTCAGCACCAAATAAAAATAAATAACAAAATAAAGGTATTGTGTCCATCTACAACTTAAAAAAAATTTTTAATTAAAAAAAAAGAACTTCAGTAGTCTCATCTAAATTACTTGTCCTCTAAAAATCTTCTTTCTTTGGATACAATAAACATGGATCTATAATTTAATGAGACTTGAGGAATAAGCTTTAGAAATCTAGTGTACAACATGGTGACCAGATAACTGCCATGCACTACATAATTGAAAATCACTATGAGAATAGATTCTAAATATTCTCACCAAAACATAAAAGGTATGTGAAGTAATATATTATTATTACTGAGCTTGATTTAGCCAACCTACAGTGTGTATACATTTCAAGACATCATATTATAGACCATAAATATATACAATTTTTGTCAGTTTAAAAAAATATTAGGTGTGATGGTGCCTACCTGTAACCCCAGTTACTTGGGAGGCTGATATAGGAGGATCTCAAGACAGAGACCAGTTTCACAACTAAGTGAGACTCTGTCTCAAAATTTTAAAAAAAGGTTTGGGGATGTAATTCAGTGGTAAAGTGCCCATAGTTTCAATACCCAGTACTAAAATTAAATTAAATTAAATATAAATAAAACTGCAAAACCATATATCAAATACTCATTAAAAATAATAGTAAGGTAAACTGTAACAAGTGATAAACTGAAACAAGGTAAATTGTAACAAATATTCATTTTTGAATATTCATGTATCAAAGCAGTATTCTAAGCAGGTTACACACACACACAACGTTTTCTGAAGCAAAACTATTTACAAATATAAAAGGAATTATTGTAAAATCTAAAATTAAGATAAAACTCCTTTAATTAATTAATTAACTAGTTTCATTTTGGTTGTGCTTGGGATTAAACCTGGGCCTCAGAATGTTCTACCACTTTACCAGTGAGGAAAACCTCCTTTAAATGAGAAAACAGAACTGAACAAGTACCATATTATTAAGGAGAGAAATAAAATAATTTGCAAAAGTTCCCAGAACTTCTTATGAGGCTTCATTTCCACATGTGTGGTTTATATGCATACAAAATAATATACAAGATTTAATGGGTATTTGCAACACTGACAACTGCATTTTATTAACTTCAAAGACTGTTTTCTAGACAATAAATCTAGTGGATTCTAATAATGTAGGAGCTAAAAATCTACGACTCACAGAATTATGAATCTGGTAATTACTTTTGAGTTGCACAAAATCATAAAATGTATCAGGTTTTCTCTAGTACAATTCTGGCAAAAATATAAGCTTAAAAATAATTCCAATTATTTACTAATACGAAAACTAGTTCAAGATGTCACAAAGACATGTTCTTCCATGGATATCTTCCTGGAACTTAACTCTACCATATATCTTAATTTCTCCTATGTGTGTAACTTCAATCATTTTGCAGTTTCCCTGAACTTAAAGGTAAAGCTGGTGGGGGCGGGGAGAAGAAGGGAGGGACTTACATAAATAAAAGTCTAAATACTGGCCAAAAGGCTACTGGTAATACTATTAACATTCTATAAATCAAAATATAGCTGCCTTCTAAAACTCAAAAAGCTAATAGGGGAAAGAAAGCTAGAAAGTAAGCGTCAATTTTTAAAACCTGAGTACCCTTTTCCTCATCTTATCCTTTTAGCTGTTTGTCTCCTGCTGAAACAAACAAAATTGATTCATATGACCATTAAGTTCATTCTAAAATTCCATAAATGCAATCCGTTTTAGGGGTGCATGTAAAGATGTCATGGATATAGCATAGCCAACACAATATCAAACTTCAGTGGAAGATAGAGGTAGCTATGACTGTCTTCTATCCCAAGAAATTCACAAGTAGAATCTGGGAAGAAATCTTGAGGCACTCAATGAACAATAACTGCACATATGTCATGAATTAAGAGGGGATATCAATATAAAAAGGACAAGGAACTCAGAGTCTATTATATCAGTCCCACATAAATAATTCCAATATACTATAGTTATCAGAAGCAGAAGCCAAGCACAGTGGCGCATATGAGTAAATCCAGCTTCTCGGGAGGCAGAGGCAGAGGGATCACAAATTTGAGGCCAGCCTTGGTAACTTAGTGAAAAATGTCTCAAAGTAAAAAGTGAAAAAGCATATAAGCACAGGCTATGAGTTCCTCAACAGATCCCTAAAACTCATGAAATAATGCCAAGAATTTATAAATGGTATAGCATCAAATTAAAAAGCTTCTGCATAACAAAAGAGACAAGAATGTTAACAGGGAGCCTACAGAATGGTAGAAAATCCCAGAAGTTCTGGGAACTTTTACAAAGTATTTTATTTCTCTCCTTAATATTCAAATTTTTCAGAAATAAGGGAGGGGAAAGAGTAGGTACTAGGGAATGAAATTGACCAAATTTTGTTGTGTGCATTGTGTGTGTATATGAATTTGCAACAATAAATCCCACTATTATGTATAATTATAATGTGAAAATTTAAAAAATAATTTCACCAATAAAAGTGTGAAAAAAATTTCAAAAACAGAACCATGTTCAAGGTCAAGTGAGGTCATAAAAAAGGAGGGAAGATACAAGTATGAACAGGTCAATGACAGCAACATGAAAGATCAATATCCAGATATTAATATCCAACAGAGGATTAATATCTAGAAAAAAATATGTATATATATATATATATCTTGTCACCAAAAAATAAATAACTCTATCAATAAGTGGGTAAATTAACTAAACAGATACTTCTCAAAAGAAGTAAAAACAGCCAACAAATATATTCAAATTCTTTAGAAATAAGGGAGATACAAATCAAAAACACACTGAGATTTCATCTCACTCCAGTTATAATGGAATCCATCGAGAATATAAATAATAATATATGCTTAATAATATATGCTGACAAGGATGTGGGCCAGGGCATTTATACACTGTTGGTAGGATTGTAAATCAATACAACCATTATCAGGTTTTCGGGTACTCAAAGGACCAGAAATGGAACCATCATATGACCCAATAATACCATGCCTCTGAATTTATCCTAAAGAATTAAAGTCAGCATACCATAGGAATACATGTATACTCATCTTTATAGCAGCACAATTTACAATAGCCAAATTATGGAATAAGCCTATGTGTCCATCAATAGGTGAATGGATAAAGAAAACATGATTTCATCTCACACACACACATTCACTCACACACACATATATACAATGGAATTTTATGAACCACAAGAATGAAATTATGTTGTTTGCAGGAAAATGAATGGAACTTGAAAAGCATTATACTAAGCAAAATAAATCAAACTCAGAAAGTCAACAGTTCCATGTTTTCTCTCATATGTGAAAGCTAGAAAGAAAACGGGGCAACGGGATCCGAGTCTCATAAAAAAGAAAAGGGAGCAAATAGAGTAGAGAAAGGAGACTGAGGAGGAGGGAGGGGAAAGGGTAGGTACTGGGGAATGAAATTGACTAAATTTGTGTGCATTGTGTGCATATATAAATTTACAACAATAAATTCTACTATTATGTATAATTATAATGTGAAAATTAAAAAAAATAATTTCACCAATAAAAAGTGTGAAAAAAATTTCAAAAGTAGAACCATGTTCAAGGTCAAGTGAGGACATATAAAAAGGAGGGAGGATACAAGTATTAACAGGTCAATGACAGCAACATGGAGCTCCAGTCATTTGCTGGTGTGCAGGTTTCTCTACTGTTCCATCACTATCACAGACCTCATCCTCAGACTCGAAGAGCACTGACTTACAATTCACTCTTTAAAGACAGCCTTTTTTTTTTTAAGAGAGAGGGGGAGAGGGAGAGAGAGAGAGAGAGAGAGAGAGAGAGAGAGAGAGAGAGAGAGAGAATTTTTTAATATTTATTTTTTAGTTCTCGGCGGACACAACATCTTTGTTTGTATGTGGTGCTGAGGATCGAACCCGGGCCGCACGCATGCTACCGCTTGAGCCACATCCCCAGCCCTAAAGACAGCTCAGAGACAGCCTACAGAATGGGACAAAATCTTTACCACATACATAGCAGATAGAGCACTAATCTCTAGGATATATAAAAAACTCAAAAAAAGTACGACCAAAAACCAAAAAATAATCCAATCAGTAAATGGGGTAAGAAGCTGAATATACACTTCACAGAAGAAGATATAAAATTGAGCAACAAATATATGAAAAAATATTCAGCATCTTTAGCAATTAGAGAAATGCAAATCAAAACTAAGATTTCATCTCATTCCAGTCAGAATGTCAATTATCAAGAATACAAGCAACAATAGGTGTTGTCAAGGATGTGGGGGGAAAGGTATGCTCATACATTATTGGTGGGACTGCAAATTGGTGCAACCACTCTGGAAACCAGTATGGAGATTACTTAGAAAACTTGGAATGGAACCACCATTTCACCCAGCTATCTCACTCCTTGGTTTATACCCAAAAGACTTAAAATCAGCATACTACAGTGGCACAGCCACATTGATGATTATAGCAGCTCAATTCACAATAGCTAACTATGGAGCCAAACTAGATGCCCTGTTTTAAACAGATGAATGGATAAAGGAAATGTGGTATATATATATACACAATGGAATACTACTCAGCCTTAAAGAAAATGATATTATAGCATTTGCAGGTAAATGAATGGAGTTGGAGAATATCATGCTAAAAGAAATAAGCCAATCCCCAAAAATCAAAGGCCAAATGTTTTCTCTGATATGTGGATGCTGATCTATAATGGGGGGAGGGGAGGTGTTTACAGAAAAATGAAGGAACTTTGAATTGGACAGAGGGGAGAGAGCAGAGTTGCGGGGTGTGGGACTGGGAAGGATGGTGGAATGAGAAGGACATTATTACCTTATGTATATGCACAGTGTGACTGCATTGTGTACAGCCATAAAAATGAGACAGAGACATTGTACTGCTCCATCTGTGTATAATGAGGTGAGATGTATTCTGCCGGCATGTATAACTAATTATGAAAAATAAAAAGAACACAGCCCCCAAACTTGAGAAAGCCAACTGCTATGGTTTGAATTTGAAATGTCCCTCAAAGGCTCATGTATTACATTCTTGGGTGCCAGTCTGGGGCACTCCTGAGAGGCGACAGCACCTTTAGAATGTGGGTCTAGTGGGAGTAGTTAGGCCAAAGGAGGGCATGATCTTGAAGGGGACCTAGGGATCCTGGCCCCTTCTTATCCCTTTATTTCCAAGCTGCCATGAAGTGAGCAGCTTTGCTCTTATGTGCTCCCACCATGTCACAGTCCCAGAGGAATAGACCAAGTGACCACAGACTAAAACCTGTGACACTGTGGGCCAAAATGAACCCTTCTTTCTTTTAAGTTGTTATGTCATGTTCATCCCAGCATCAGGAAGCTAACATATCAACCCATTTAAATGTTTTACAAATTTGAATTGGCTGAGTTTAAAAAAGAAAGAGGATAATCAGAGAATTAGAACCTTAATGATTTGTGAAACTATGACAGCAGGTAGAGAATACAGACCATTTTATTCCCTTATACACTTAACTCATTTCTCAAATTGAGAAATTTAGAATCTCAAAGGAAATGGGTATTTTTTTCAATAATTGCAGTTAACTAAATATAGGCTTCTTACACTTAAGATGTTGAATCAGCTATAGAAAAATGACAGTTTGCTGCCTCAGAAATTAAATAGTAAAATCATGTCTATAAAGTAAAAGGGAACTTTTCAAACATCTAAAGAAGCCATTATCTGAGGCATAATATATTTTTCCTGATAAGTACACTTCTAACAGTCTGAGAAATTAGTGAAGATGTAAGAAATTTACTTCCTCTTAAGTAGATGAGATAGGGATGTGATAATTCCCACTAATGAAGGTATTAAGTGTGAGAGGGGTACAAAGATATTACAAGAAAGAACCCACAAACTTTGAAAAACCCTTTATCTATTCTGAGAAGACAGGCCCCAGAATGAGACTGCCTCCTTAACCTAGATGTTTTATTCAACTTCATATATTACTTATATGCAATTTTCATATTTTGTTCAGATCATTCATTTCTGGCTGAAAGACTCATTCTCTTTAAGGCGCAATGTCTTTCATAAAGCAAGAAACCCATAAACCTGGTTTATAAACAGAAAATTGCTCAGTGCAAAAACCCTAGGATTGATAAGTATCCAGTAAAGGCAACTTCTCTGTAGTCTGAAGTTAAATCACTGCAGACATGTGTATGATTTTGTTTACATTACCAGTTGTATAGGTGGCCATCTTTGAATCAGCACAGCACATATCCAGTTTAGATATATTCTTATCAAATGTGCAGTCAAGTAAGGTATATATATATATATATATATATATATATATATATATATATATTCTCCAATATTATTGGAACTCAGCTAACAGTGGAAGAAATAAGAAATCAGAAGATGCCTAAAATCTTCAGTGTGAACTAGTCTTAATAATCTTATTTTTAAAAAATACTTTGATTTTATATTCAGATATTATATTCATGATTATGGTGAAAATATAGTAAAAATCAATATACCATTTAATATATATTCACATAATAGTTTATATTGGGTGAGAAAATTATGAATATATAATTCACATTTTATCCTAACCATACAAGGAACTTGCATTCATTAGTCCCTTAATACTGGGATTTTTTAAATTTGTTCTTTTTAGATATACATGGCAGTGCAGTGTATTTTGACATATTATACATATGTGGAGTATGACTTATTCTACTTAGGATACCATTCTTCCATCTTAATGTTCTTAAACAGAACTTAAATTGCACTCAAAATAATCAGGTTTTCTGTGGAATGTTTTCCATGTTCCAGTTTTTGTATCTTAGTCAATTCTTGTTAATATAGTAGAGAAACTAAATAGAAAAGAAAGTCTTCAACTTGGGGCCTGAGTCCACTGTTTAGTATTTAGAAGGGAATTAAGGACAATTTATTACAACTTTCTAACTAATGCATAAATCTCCCTAAAACATCTCTAGCAGGTTACTTTGCCTTCTTTCTCAGTCTGCACTGCTTTGGGGCAGCCAGTTTGTTTGGTGGGAAATCTAAGGATAGAACATTCTTTCTATTGTGTCAGAATAGCCTCATTGAATAAATCCACTTTTCCTTTGAAGCCAAACTAAATAATGTTTATCCTGTCTTCCATAGGCATCTTGACATGTTAGGAGGTACTCTCAACCCCTCAACTCTTCCTTCCTCACAGCTAAACTCAACTGGGTAGATTCAAACTTCAGCATGATATAGCTAACCAACTTGAAACTATTTTTTTACTGTATTTCAATAATAATTGGTTATTTATTCCATTTGACACCTCATTCCTTCCAAGCCCTAGATGCTTTCTCAAAGATACCCAAAAGGAATACACTAAGGTATAATAGATATTTCACCAAGGTTCTAAAATCCTTTTAAGTAGAATATTTATTTTCTTTATCTTGAACCTTGATTTCTTTCTATTATTAATAGGTCAGATGAAGTATAACTAAGATACAAAAATGCACATATTTAATGCATAAAATTTGATGAGTTTGGATTATGCATACAGCCATTCACTACCATCATGGTAATAAACACATTCTTCATAGTCAAAAGCTTCCTTGTGATCCTCTGTTTTTTATTTCTTTGGCTTATGTGTGGCAAGGACACTTAACATGAGTACAGTACCCAGCACATATTATGCTATTCTTATTTTTAGATAGCTATAACTTTTTTTTTTTTAGTTTTAAGGGACACATAATTGTACAAAATGAGAATTCAACATATTTATACATTGGATGATCAACCAGGGTAATCAACATTTCCATTTCCTTAAATTTTATCACTTCTTCACATCAGGAGACTTGGAACACCTATATTCAAATTTTTATATATACAACAAATTATTGTAAATCATATTCATCATGCTGGGCTGCATAACATTAGTACAGATTCCTTCTATTTGACTGTATTTTTGCACTTGTTACCCCAAATCTTGGTAATCCCCTCCCTGCTGCCTTCTTTCCCAGCCTCTAGTGACCACTATTCTACACTCTGCCTCTATGAGATAGATCAACTTTCTTACCTTCCACATGTGAGTGAGAACATGTACTATACATATTCCTGTGCCTGGCTTACTTTTCATGTAATGTCTCCCAGTTCTATCCCTATCATTTTTCTTGGCTCCAGATAATTCTCGACTGTGTATACATAACACATTTTTTAAATTCACTCACCCACTATGAACACCTCAGTAAATGCTGTATCTTGTCTATTGTGAATATGAATGCAGGTATCTGATACATTGATTTCATTTCCTCTGGATATATACCCAGTAGTGGATATTTGGATTATAACTATAAAGTTATGTCTTTTTCTAGTTTTTTAAAGGAACTTCCAGATTTTATCCATAATATTGTTAGAAAAACATCATAAATGTAATTGTTTAAAATTTTGAAATGCAAATATAAAAACAAAAAATAAAGAAGTCTAAACCATCTATATTCTTATTGCTCTCAGATAACTAAGCTCAATGTTTTGGAGTATAGAATCTATTCATATTCTGTGTGGGTATGTATATTATTATACGAAATTGGAATCATTCAAAGTCACCTATAGTGGCTACTTATTGTATTTATAACAGAGAACCTTCTGACACCAATAATTTTTAAAAATGTTCTTTTAAAAAGATACACAATACTCTACTAATTATATATATCACAATCTATTAAACCAATTCCCTTTAGGTGGGCTCTGAGGGTATTACAAATTTTAATATAGAATTCATTATAACAAATATTCTTACAACTCGTCTTGCCAGCATGCATTATTCTCTCCTTCCCATCTTTTCATTGTTATTTCTAGGAATAGAAATGATGGCTCAAAAGACAGTCCATATTTCTTAAAATTTCACTAGCGGGGCTGAAGTTGTAGCTCAGTGGTAGAGCACTTGCCTAGCATTTATGAGGCACTGGGTTCAATCCTCAACACCACATAAAAATAAAGAAAGAAAATAAAGGTATATTGTCTACTTACAACTAAAAACTGTCCTTTAGAAAACTGGTCTACTTTACACTTAGAAAAACAATGTCTGAGAACTTATTTTCTCTAATATTAGATACAATACTGGATTTAATATTTTGTCCCCCACAGAAGATATGTCCATGTTCTAGAACTTGGAAATGTGACCTAATTTAGGATCTTTGCAGATGTAAATCTTTAGATGAAGAAAACATCCTGGATCATGTATGTGGGTCATAAATCTAGTGATAAGGATTCTTATAGAGGAGATTTGCCAGACAGAAAAGGAAAGGACCACGGGAGGATCTCAGCAGAAAAGAAATAATGGAGTTACAAGCTAAGCAATGCCTGTAAGCAGCAGAAGCAATAGAATCTCCCCTAGTCTCTGCAAGGAGTATGGCTCTGGCAACATCATGACTTTGAATCACTTTATCTGTCCACTTAACGTCCTTTATAAAATTATGATTGGGCCTGCAGAACTGTCATTCTATGTCTGTGAGTTTGGGGTCATTTATCATAGAAGTCATGCAAAAACATCATGATGCTGTGATAAATATCTAAAAATGCAGACCTAGCTGTGGAATTGGGTGGCAGATATTGGCTGAATAAAATTGGGGGCACATGGTATTAAAACAAACAAACAAAAAATAACCAAACTTAGACTGCTCTGAAAAGACTGTTGTTAGGAATGAGGATGTTAAAGGTGTTACTGGTGAGGCCATAGAAGTAAATAAGGAAGATGTTATTGCAAACTGGAGGAAAGGCAATCTATTATATAAGGGTAGAAAACACAATGGAATTTGTATCTACAAGTTATGTACAAAGCAGAATTTTTAAGTGATAAGCAAGGAAATTTAACTGAGATTTCCAAGACAAATGTTGAAGATGAAGTCTGGTTTCTCCTTGGCCACTTGTAATGAAATGCAAGAGGAATTGAGACAAATTGAGTGGGTGGGGGGGAATCCTGTTAAGTCAAAGGAACTGGTACTTATTATTTGCAAAATTCTCAGCCTGTCCAGATTACAAAGGATGCTAAAATTGGTATTCACTGTTTTCACTGTTGGGAAAGGTGTTCTGGAGAGAGGGTCAGGGAAGAAATGGATGCCCAACCTTTTCTGATGAGATTATATGTGACTCATGGGTCCAATCAACCATCTCAGCAGAAGATAGAAAGACAGATGGGTTAACAACAAAAATCCCAAGAAGGACCCTGGATCCTGTGACACACACAGGAGATCCAAAAGTTTGGGGGTTTTTGTTTTGTTTTTTTATTTGAAAATGTTGCATCAACAGAAACACTACTAGCTTGGACAGAATAGGGACAGAGAAAAAATGAGTTGAAGGAAGGTCCTGATACTCTGGAACTTTACAGATAGAAAACAGGCTAGTAGAGCAACTCCACTGAGAACATGTGATATCCTTAAAAGAAAAGGAAAACAATCCCTAAGGCAATACCTTGGGCCCTGAGGCAGAGGCTGGCAGAACTGAGGGCCAGACTTGGCCATTGTTCTCAGGTCTTGAAAGCTACTGGAATTTACCCTGCTGGATTTCAAACTTGCCTGGAACTTGGGGCCCCAGTATTCCTTTTTGAAATGAGAATGACCATCCTATGCCTGTCTCATGACTGTATTCTAGAGGGAGATAACATTTTTTAGTTTCATAGGAGTACGGATAGAGAGGGATTTTGCCCCAGCACACACCATCCCAGAGTCTCAGTAATAATTTAGATGATTACAACGATGAAGCTTTGAACTTTTGAGTCAATAACATTCAGTTGAGATTTTGAATTTAGATCTAATGCTGTTACAGATTGAGGCTTTTGGAATAGGGTGCATAGGATGGGTATAAGGATAGACTATGTGGGTTGAGAGGTAGCCATCTATAAATATAATCTAATTTGGAAAAAAAGTTTACAATGTAATACATTTAAAGAGCTAGAGATGAAAAGATCATCTTAGATTACATGGTTAGGCCCTAAAACCAAAAGCTGTGTCTTCTTAGGATTCACACAGGGGAATCTTAACAAACAGAAGATAAGGATCATAAAGATGGAGGCAGAGATTCAAGTGATGCGGCCCCAAGCCAAGCAAGGCAGACAACCACCAGAGCTGGAAGATACAAGGAGTTCCCCTGAAGCTTCCAAAGGTTTCCATCTTGCTTTCAGATTTTTGACCTTCAGATTGTAAAAGAACATATGTCTACTGTTTTAAAATTAATCTGTGGTAATTTGTTATGATAATTACTACCAAGTTACCATCCCCCAATATAGGTACTATCATTTTTTTAAAAATAAACTTTCTAATTTCATTAATGCTAAAAAAATGTATCATTTGAATCCACTTTTTTTTCTATTTAAAGCTGTTGCTGACTTTTAAAATGCTTAATATTTTGAGTGCTATATTAATATAATTTTTTCCATAAATTCCATCTTGCAATTATTTGTATGTTTTAATATTACAATATTAATTTTTTCTTATTGATTTTTAAGAGTGCGTAATAATACATTCATCATTTTTTAGTGCAAGGCTGGGGAAGGAACACAGAGCCTTGTCCATGGTAGGCAAGAATTCTACCACTGAAAAATACCCCAGCCCCCATTCTCTCTCTCTTTTTTTTATTCTTTATTTCCAGTTTTAATCAGGCTCTAATTTGTCTTCTGTTTTTATGTGTTTTTTTTCATTTATAGACATAAAAATACTCAAATCTAACAATCTTTTTCTTTAATGGTTTGGAGTCTTGAGATCATGCTGAGAAAAATTTCATATTGATCCATGTCCAGTACTACAAATATATTGGCCTATTTTATTTATTTATTTTTCATTCTTTCAAGTCTTTATCTTTCTTGGTTATATCTTAGTCTTTCTTAAATTTCTCATCATAAGAAGTTAAACAAACATGTAATAGTATTTTTTCCAAATGATAATTCTACTGTCTCTAAAACATTTATTATATGACACATTTTTATTCACCTGTATTTGCAATGGTGCCTTTATAAATTTCACATACTTGTATTTTCTATTTTATTGCACTGAATTATAAAGTTTTTGTTATAGTTACTATAACATGTTTAAATACATGGTAGGGCAAGTCACCCTCTTCCAAATGTTTCTGTTTCAATTTTTGTTAGTATTTCAATCTTATAATCATCTAAATAAACTTTAAAATATTTAGTTCTTATTGAGATAACTGAAATTATTTTACATTCATAGATACATTTTGAAATATGAAGATCTCCATGTATTGTAATATTCCTTGTTAGATTTTGTCTGAGGCACTGTATATACTTTGATTATTATTGTACATGGATTCTTCTTAATTATAGTTTATATAAATATTCTAGGAAGGCAAGGCACAGCAATACAAACAACTGAGATCAAATACCTACACTACACTAACGATGTAGTGGGAGCTATTGGAAAGCTTTACAGATATAATTTATTAATAGCCATTAATACCAAAAAAGAAACTGAGGAACAAATGCCAAGGAAGCTGCCCAAGTTCACAAAACTGACAGGTGGTAGAGCCAGAATCAGAATCCAGGCAGGGATGGCTCCAGAATTCTTGACTTTTATACACTTAACTCAGTAGTCAGTAGCTACATTTTTCCCTGGAAAGTCATATTAGCTTTAACAATTTTCCAGTAGATTCTTTCACATTTTCCAGGAAGAGAATACATGATCAAAAATGACTGATGATTTTGTCCACCATCTACTATACTTTATTTTTCTCCTAATTTATTGAGTTGGTAAATAGTTTCCTAATACCGAATAATGTTGAATCTACACTTTAGGACTTTGCTCATTTTTGTATCTGGTTAAGTGTTTTACATGCTTGTACATGTCATTATTCATCTTTCTCATGTTTCTTTCATCCTCTTGCCTAACTCAGGTCTTGGTCATGTTCTCCCCTCTATTGAATAGTCTTGCTTGAGACTGGCCTAGGAAACACTGCAGATTTCCTTGGACTCAAGAATTTCCAAGTTCAGCCACAGCATTAGGATGCCCCTCTCCAAAACTCCACACAGTGGTCACACATTTGTGGAATCCTTTTGAGCAAGAAGACAAAGCTAACCTTCATCTTCTACCTATATTTTCTCTTCCTGTCAGACTGGAAAGTGCTTTAACTATACTACACTGAATTTCTTGAAGATCTTCACTTAGCACAGAATTGGAAGACACATTTTTGCCCTGTGTTTTTTGCAGAATTGGCTTGCTGTCTCAACAGTTTGTTTCTGGCATTTTCATTAATTCTGTGCATATTGCATCTGACAGAATTACTGCTGTTTGTTGACAGGACCCTCTGGCCTCCAAACATCAAATGCATGATGTCCCTATCAAACTTGACACCTGTTTTCATTCCCAAGCATTGATTTTTCCACCCACTAGCCAACATAATTCATAGAAAAACCTGTTAGCACTATCTGCAAAGTATTGATTGTAAGAACACTGAAATCCCTACCTGAAAATTTACAGCCTTAATTTCCAGTAGGTTACACCAGTTATCTTCAAGTGGGCAAAGATTTACACATGTGATCAACATGTGCTAACTACAATGTTTGCTACTGAGCAGCCTACATGACCTACAACTTATAACAAAATTAAAAATATTGGAATAAACATTACGTAATTACTAAAGTTTCCCAATATTCAGATAAATGACCAGTTCTTTTCCAAGTAGACAGTCCAAATTCACACAAAGCATATGCACTTTCAAAAAAAGAAAAGAGATCCAAAATAGAAAAAAAATGCAAGTTTTCAATGTTGCAATTTAGAAAGAAAAAGATGAGGTAGTATAGAGGTAATTTATTCTACTAGTAAGAGTAGAAAGTGGTAGCCAATAATGGCAAGGACCCTGTCTAAAAGAAAAAGGTAAAGAAGAGAAAGAGAGAGAGTAGAACAGAACGTGTCTTTTGCGAAACATTCAGACATAGAAGTTACCATTTTATTTGTGAAACATATAGGATCTCATTGAGTTTTCATTATCTCATTTGATCATCAACAATAACATATTAAGAGCCTACTAATGTGTTAGTCACTATATTAAGAATTTAATTTAAAGTTGCACAGTGGCACACACCTGTAATCCCAGCAGTTTGGGAAGCTGAGGCAGGAGGATCATGAGTTCAAAGCCAGCCTCAGCAAAAACGAGGTGCTGAGCAATTCAGTGAGACTGTGTGCGTCTCTAAATAAAAAATACAAAATAGGGTTTGGGATGTGGTTCAGTGACTGAGTCCCCCTGAGTTCAATTCCCAGTAGCCCCACCCCTGCAAAAAAAAAAAAAAGAATTTCATTTGAATCATCTCATGTTGACTTCATATTTGGAAAGTCTATACAGTATTTTCCATACCTTTTGAGATAGAACACCTTAGATATCCTTAGATATGTTATCCTCATATTTGTAAGGTCTATACAGTATTTTCCATAACTTTTTAGAGAGAACACCTTAGATAGAGAATGTTTTCAATAATGGAACTGAAAAGAGTTAATATTTCAAATGTTATTATATTGAGTGGACAAATTTCAAAATAATCCCAGGGTCAGCCTGCTATTCTGTTACTACAGGAATATGTACCAGAGAAATACTACTCATACAGGTATTTGTACCTAATTCTTTCTCTCACTCTACAGGAACACAGCAAGGGAACAGCTACTAGACACTCACTTGAAGTTACCTCTGAGATACCAGGATGTCAAGGTCTAGGTCCCAAATCACCTTCCAATCTATCCTACCTATAGCACTTGTTACCTAAACATAAGGTCCATACTGTATTCAGTGCTGCTGGAAATACAAAAGAACTTTAAAGTATAAATTTATGCTCAAAAACTCTTTTTTTGAATGGATAAAAGTCCACTATACAGACAATATGTAAGTGAAGTGGTATACAATGTCAATACTGCACGGTGCAAAGCATATAGTATCTCTTCTTGGACAGTTCTTAAGAGAGGAGATGCAGCACAGGCTGGGATGGGCCTGTAAAGTTTATGAACACAGTGGCATCTGGGCTCTTATGTGATGGAAGGGATTGGTCTGCTTTAGTCTGCTTTAGAATTACTGTTGCCAAAATACCGAGCAAGAACAACTTAAGGAGGGAAAATTTATGAGGGGATTAATGGTTTCAGAGATCTCAGTCCATGGATGGCTGACTTAATTTCTCTGACCCATCTCATGTGTGTGAGGCAGTGTATCATGATGGAAGGGTCCAGAAGAGGAAAGCTTCTCAGTTCATGCTGAGGCCAGGAAGTAAAGGCCAAGATCCCAGAAAGAGCCAGAGAGAAGATGCATCCTTCCAGGTCATACCCCTAGTGACCCATTTCTTCCAGCCATGCCTCATTTGCCTACAGTTACCACCTCAGTCCATTCAAACTATGAATATTCTGCATTGCTCATTATGGCAAGGACAGCATCACCTAAAAAATCCTGGTGTGAAATTAATGCCTCTGAGTCAGAATGCTGAGGTCATATAGACAGGCCAGCTCTGCCATACCTGAGTTTGACTGGGCAATAGGAAAGTTTCCATAGTAGAAAATGCAGGAAGAAAACATCCCATTCAACAAATATTTACTGGCTTCATTGTGTGCCAGGTATTATATTGAGGCGGAAGATATGGAAAGTAGTAAGTAAATAAAATATATTCCCTCCTCTAATGAAGCTCATATTATTGGGAAAGACTAACATATACAGTAGACCTCCCTTATCCATGGAGACTTTATCATCGGATAGTATTAAACCCTATATATACTATGTTTTTCTCTGAATGACTTGGAGCATTGCTAAATAGTACCTGGGTTAATCTGTCCTTCCATACTTTATGTCCTGGTACCTTCTTTGCATCACTATTCTTGTTCTTTAGGGATCATTATTAAGTTTAAAAAGGGTTAAATGTACATCAGCAGTGTGATACTACCATCTGATAACCAAGGCAGTTACTAAGTGATGATTATGCAGGTAGCATATATACTGGACAAAAGGATGGTTCATGTCCTGGGATGGCTGGAATTATAAAACATGAGATTTCTTCAATCTTTTCAGAACTACTCACAATTAAAATTTATGAATTTTTTTTTATTTCTTGAATTCTCCATGTAATATTCTGAGAGTGTAGTTGACTTAGTAACAAATCATGGGCAGTGAAGCCATAGATCAAAGGAGACGCTATAAACTACTAAGACAAAATAGAATTGCATAAAAGATCCAAAAGAGCACAAGTAAAAATAATACATTCTTTTAGGGTGTGGGGTAGAGTGGTAGGGGATCCAGTGCCAGTAGGCTTCCAAAGGAGGTGCCTAGTGAACTAGGATTGAAAGGGCAGGTTATGGCAGGAGGCAGGCAAGGGTGTAGGGCAGTCATGTCAGGGAGACACAATTGGAAGTGAGATGGGGAGACTGTCTGAATGAAGCCAGATGGGAAGCTATTACAGACACCATTTAGGAAAATATGTAAATCTCTATTTCACAAAGAAGCTCAATAAAGGACCTACCTTTTTTTTCCTTGGAGGATTTACCTGGATGGTAATGCTCTACACCTAAACACCAAAGAAAGTGAATTAAAATGTATTGACTTTGCCAGCATTTGGTTTGTCATTGCCAAATTACTAAAAGGCACATTGGTGAAGGGGACACTTCAGAGACTCAATCACGATCTTTGCACACTTTGTCATCCATATCACATCTTCTTAGCACTGCCAATGCTGATCAACCAGTTGATTTCTAGAAATGTAAATAGCATTTCTGATCTGGACTCATAATCCTCTCTTCTTCCCACACGTGGAATTCCTTCTTACATTCTGTGTGATTTATTTCCTAAAGTTCCCTTGAATAAATCGATTTTTCACCATGTCCGTTTCCCACATTGCAATCCAAGCTACCATCTTTTATCTAGACTACTGCAATGGCCCCCTAACTCCAATGACTGATATTACAGGGCACCAATATACATTAGCTTCATTAATGAGCAACTCATTGATTAAGGTAATCTCTAAGAAGGGCTCTAGGAGTCAGCACATGTGGTATAAAGGGGTCAAGTGGGAACAATAGTTCTTATTGATCCTGCCCATGAATGTAAAAGATGCTAAAGGTACTCTAAATATAAAAACATACATATATCTATTATTGAATATATTTTCATAGAACAATACTAAGGACCAAGCATGGTACTAGGATCCATTCATTTTCTAAGAAGAAAAATCAGTTATCAGATTAGAAAGAATCATCAGGATTGATAATCAGCCTGCAAGGTGTCTAGAGAAAGAGTGGTCATGTGTGAAAAGATACACAACCAAGAGACAGTAGCAGGATAAAACTGAGATGGAATGAAGGAGGGATGGGGAAGGGGGGAGAGTAGGAGGAGAGGGGCAGGGCCAGAGAGAGAGGAAGTCATGGGTAGATGGAAAAGGAACCAAAAATAAATTCTATTTTTCTATTTGTAATTAAAAAATATATAAGACTCATCTAAATTTTACATCTAAATGATATAAACAATCATTTTTCTAGAATTGTAGTAACTCTATTGCCTTTCACTTGGTTACACTTTGTCTTCTCTTCCTTACTAAATCAGAAACTATGTTAATTTCCACAGGCTAAGTTCCTTCTGGTTTTATGTTGTTTTGCTTTTTTTATTTTTAACTTTTGCTATGTGGGAAGTCTTATTTAATGTGTGATGGATAAACAGATAGTTTTATACATGTATAGATTTGGCAATGAACTATGTTTGAGGAAATGGGCAATATATGGTTAAACACAAAACTTAACATGAATTATGAAGGTTATTAACTCACCAGTGTACATATTTACATACAAAACAGATTCCAGAGGAAAAGTAAAATCTTAATAACTTTCATATGCCAAAGCTGTAAGGACTTCAGTTTTCTTAATGGAAAAACTTCTTATTCTAGAATTAGAAAGAACTAATTATTAGGGCATCCCTCTCAAACTTGAATGCAATGAGGAACACAAAATAATTGTTTTTTTTCTAATTTATTTATATTAAAATGATAAAAAAGACTGAATTATCTGTCAATCAAATTCTGGAACACTAATCCTTAAATGTACAGATCAAGACAATTTACTTAAACATGATTTTATGCTTTTTTAAAGCTAAATTTTTATTGAAGAAATGAGTATTACCAAATTCAGGCAAATGTTCTTCATTTTATATATATATATATATATATATATATATATATATATATATATATATACATATATATATATATTGTAAGGGATAAACTGGTACCAATAAATATCTATTTGTATACTAATAAATATCAATAATTTGAGAATCTGTATACTACCAGTTCCAGAAATTAGTGTCCTGTAGTATAATATAGTGAGTATCACATGAGTCAAACTGACATAGTGTGATCTATTTTAAGCATACCAGTATTTTGAAATATAACACTGAAGTACTGTGAAGCAACAGACTACATATTAAGAAACTAGCATAACGTTAGAAAATAACTGTACCTTCTTCAGCCTCCTCATACTCTTATGGATTTGAGTCTCATTCTTTTATACTTCATATACAGTCAGCCCTTCTTATCCAAGGATTCTGCATCCTCAGATTCCACCAACCTCAGACTAAAAATATCTGGGAAAAAATGTGCTACACTGAACATGTACAGATCCTGTGTTGTCATTATTCCCTTAAAATACTATATAATGACCATTTGCATAGCATTTGCATTGAATTGGGTATTATAAGTAATCTAGACATAATTTAATGTGTGTAGTTTATGTAGGAGACTTGAACATCCCTAGATTTGGGCACCTGGAACCAATTGTTGATGGTTACCAAGGGAAAATTGTATTGATATTTTGCTATATTATCCTACTTCAATTCCTCCATACCATTCAACCTAGAACTTCTGGTCCACATTAAAGGAACCATGTCCTTGTGAGGGAGATGTAGAAGGGCTTAGGCAGCCAGGGAAAGATGGCCAGTGAGGAGGTTGGGGTCAAGGCCATGGAGAGGGTCTTTTAATGAGGTCAACATCTTGGTTGATGAAAGTGCTCAGTGACACAAGCAGGGGACCCAACCAAACAGACACTTTCTACTCATGCTCCTTCCTGCGGAATCTAATAGAAAAACTAAAACAGACACATAGACAGAGGGGCACCAATCAATAATAGTGAAGAGCGAGTGGACAGGGGAGAAGGTGAGGAAAGGAGGAAATTCCAGAGACCATAAAGAGAACAAGCCAAAAATTCTCACCAGATTCCCAGTTCTGGAGCCCCTTATCTTCAGACAAGTCTGTCTCTGTCGGTTTGGAGAAAAAAAAATGCTGCTTGCTTGCTATCTCTGCCCTGTTCTTCATTCTTTGCTGAACAGAGACAATGAACCCAGTACCCCTAGGTGGTAATATATATATATATATCCAAATGCAAAAAAAATTTGGTCTTTGCTATTATTTGCATCCCCTTATCTAAGTTTTTCCTATGTGACCAAGGCATTCTCAGACATCCAGGGAGACAAAACATTCTTATAAACTTGGAACCTGAAGGTGAGCTAAGACATCTTGCATCAGCAATACCAAAGAAACTGTCTTCAAGCCTGCAATGGAGTACAAGGCTGTCTGGCCTCTGCTCAGCCATTTGTCTAAGGATTTTTGAATGTGTGGGAATATATTTTCTCTTTCTTCCAGCTATTAGCACTTGCTTAATTGTGCTGATAAATATAATGAGTGCTCAAGTGCACTAGGGCATCATAGGCGTTACTGAAAAACACCTCTCTGCCTTGAAACCCTCCCATGCAGTCATTTACAAATGCAACAGACCTTAAGGAAGTTCTCATGGAGTGGACCAGAAGGACTTCTGAACAGACCCATGTTGGCCAAGACTAAATATTAAGAAGAAATCCCCTAGCCATCCTTCATCATCAAGCTCGGCCCTGCTTCCTCACTCCTTCCACCTTCAAATCCCTGTTTTCACCTAGAAAAGGGAAGCTCTCTTTGTTTTCTTGTCACCTGTAAACCTGTGTGTGGTCTTGGGTTCTTTTCAATACAAAGCAGTTTACCAAGGTGTTTTCCCAGAAGTAGAGCTCCTTTCCTAATCTGATGCCAACTATTGAAATAATTCATTTCTTATATTTTTGCTATGTAACATATCATATGAAACACAGACATAGAGCAAACAATCACATCAAAAAGGTTTGTTAAATGAATCAATGACTACTTTTCTTGAGTATATTTCCCTCTTTCAAGAAGTTTTACAAACAAAACAGTGATAAATACAAAGCAGAAACCTCAGGTGGCACCAGCTCAGGCAGATTTTCAAGAGTAATTTGAGAGGAGGACATTTTTCCTCTTCATCCAGTCACAACCTTTATGTCTTTAAGAAAGGCAGGAAAAGCAACAGCTGGATTCCAATGCTTTCAGAATGGAGATAATTAGCTTTGCTTGTCTTCAAATTTTAGGTCACTTAAGTCAGTTCTTTTCAAACATTTAGACAAAAGCACCACCAGCAACAGACCAGAGAGAACAGAGGCATAGGGATGCTATATTAAGCAACTTGCTGTAAAGATAATGTTTCTCTGAAAAGCCCAAATTTTATCTTAAAACTATGCTGACTTTGGGTCGTGTTGTATAAGAAAAGTTTGTCTAGTATTTATCACTGGTTAAAACTTCTATACTAGGAAGGTAGCACTTCTACTCTGTAGTTTTGCATATGAATTTAATATCCAGATTTGCTTGTTTCAAAAATGCAGTATTATGTAAGAGTGATTTAGTAATGGGCAATTTAAAACTTGGAATTGCAAAATGTTACCATATGTCCTGGTTTGCAATGGGTTCAAATGTGTTGTCTTGGAGTCACTGTTAATAGCCCTAAGTACACTGATTTGGAAGGCAAATTATATTGCCACAAGCCACCTAACTGCCAAGATATTGTCAATTCACAGTCCTCATTGCCAGAAATGTCCACAGTCATGAAGTGTAACAACAGCCCAAGTTATGAACAACCCATCAGTCTCCAGGAGAAACTAATGTATGAAGATAAACAGGATGATAAACAATGTCAGAAATTTGACATCTAAATAACCAGTTACTTGAAATAAATGGAAAAGTCAACCAACGGTGCTCCAACAAACAAGAAAGTTTATTAGTACTGGAAAGAGGCAGAAATATAAACAAAGTAAAACAAATACATGGAGCTCATCTCATACCATATAAGAAAAATTACTGTCCTCATAATGTGTAAACCAAAGAAGGATTTCCAAGGGCAAGTATAGGCCATGTCTGGCTCCCCTAAGAGGCCCCAGGGCTAAGATAAAGGCATGCATTCAGCATGTGATCAATAAGGACACCATAAGTCATTTTGGTTACTGACTTAGCATTCCTTCTATCGAATGAAGCACAGATTAGAAAAATGCTTTCATTAAAGACAGATAAACTCAAAGCAAGAAAATGGTTCACTTGAGGGGATGTGTATGTGTGTATCTATGTATTCTGATAATTTTCCTCATTAATTATTCATATTTTGTATTATTTGAAGCCATCTTTAAAATGTTCAATTCCAATCAGCTCCAATAATTGAAAATATTTTCCCTCTAATTAAAAATAATGAGCTTTTCAAAAATTGCCTAGCACTGAACTTTTTCATTTCATTTTTTAAGGTTCTCCTCATATTACCTAGTCCAATTTAGTGTTATTAAAATGCAAGACTGGACCCTCCCCAGACTCATTTTCTTGATAAATGCCCCTTGGGCACATGATCAGACCCTTTTTCCCTTCTGGACCATGATGTGATGTATCCAGATGGTGGCACCATGCTGGTTGAACTTTCCAGCCACCAAAATGATGATCTAGGTAAATCTCTTTCCTTTATACATTACCCTATACTAGATATTTTGATTAAGCAACACAAAATAGACCAAGAAAATTAATCTTTTGAACTGGTTATGTCAATCACAGAAATAAGAATTTAATTTATTATGTCTCTGTTCCTAGATATCCAAGTTCAGAGCGGTAGACAGCCTCCCATGAGAACCACAGAATAGGAGATATGATGAGAGAGAGAGAGAGAGAGAGAGAGAGAGAGAAAGAAACAAACATACAGAAGAGAGAGGAGGCAGAGATGCAAGACAGAGAAGACTGGATTAAGTTCCAGACAGGAATCTGTGTGAAATAAGAATTATATCTGGAGAGTAAGGAGGAAACATTAAGAGAAACAAAAAATAAATAAATAAATAAAAGTGCTTCCTAATATTCCTTGCTTTCTCTGCACAGAATGTCCTAAATGCTCATTACTTATCACCAACCTGTGTGAGTCCTGCCTATAAGCTGGGCCTGTGTCATATTTTCTACATGTCTGTCATACTTAACTTCATATCACTTGGTCTCTGTTTCTTGGAACCAAAGGTCATTAACTAATATAACGACAGCTCTTGTAGGACTGCTTCAAGCAGCCACTTCAGCTCAACACAGGCTGATGTCAGAAATGCTTAAGTGTCACCACACAAAGTAATTTCTAATACAACTTTCAAAAATGGCATGTGGCATGACAGTCACTAGGTATTGTTACTCTGAGGATTCCCAGACCCTAAGGACTTTTCTCGAAGCCCTCCTAAGAGGTGTTTTCAGACAGGATCCCCAGTGTCTGTCACCAGTTTTTCTGGTTGTAACCAAGTCTCACTACTGCAGTGAAAACAAAAGGCTCTAAGAATGCCACTAGACCTGTGCCTGGGAAGCTTCTAGAATCACAAATGCCAAAACTTTAAAAATCATATTTCTCCACTCAACTGTCCTAAATGGTGCTTTGCAGAACATATATAAATAATATGCGCTGTACACATAGGTTTACTCTGTTGAATGATTGCCACCAAATACCACCCAGGAACAAAACAATCAAACAGAGGTGGAAGAAAAACACTGAAATAATAATATGCAGGCCAATATAAATATACCATAATTGGGCTGTAAATGTACCAAATAAGTACTAAGAGAGCAAGGGGTGATTCTGCTGATTAAGCAAAGATAAGCAAAGATTGCAGAAACACAGACAATACACCAGGTTCAAAAACATTTTAAAAATTCTCATGAGCCATAAAATTTTTGAAAATTGTTTTCACCTTGTTTAAAACCTCATAGGAAAAACAATAACAAAACATGGAGCACTTCAGAAGTCTTAGATCTATCTCCCCACATAACTTTTGAATGTTCAGGGATGTGGGAAAACTACTATAATTCACGTGTATTATATCTCAGACCCAAGGTTTACAATACAGCTGAAAAAGACTCTGCCCTGAATTTCCTTTGTTTCATAAACTTGTATAAACCAATAAACACTAAAAATTCTACCAATGTGAGTCAAATGAAAGGAATGGTTTTGGACCAAGTAATGGGGATGACTTTTAACCTCAGCCATATGCTTTAAAAAAAAAAAGAAAAGCATGGGTGGAGATTAATAAGCATAGAAACTTCAGTTTTTTTTTAACCACAGCTACTTTAATAAGAATAGCTAATGAAGGTTAGTGCCAACAGTTAATTATAAATGATTCATGTATGTTAAAACTTGTCCTCAAAAGTGTCAATTCTTGTTACCCTGGTTAACTGGGAAAAAAGTAACAGTGTCCATCCAAATCCTTTTAAGTAATAATCAAGTTTATCAGCAGGATATTTTCCTCAGTTGCTTTGGGTTGGCAGGAATTTGCCTCAAGGGAATCATGGACACATGGCAACATTTATATATAATGAACTTCCAAGTCCTTGCAAGAGAAGTAAAGCATTACCTCTAATCATCCTTCTTTAATTCTGTGATAGCAAAGGAGAATAAAAGGTGTTTTTTTTTTTTTTTTTTTTTAGTCATTGCAGACTTCAAAAATACTACACGTGTCTGGCACAGTGATGCACTCTTATAATCCCAGTGGTTTGGAATGCTGAGGCAGGAGGATCATGAGTTCAAAGCCAGCCTTGGCCAAAGTGCGGGGCTAAGCAACTCAGTGAAACCCTGTCTTTGAATAAAACGCAAAATAGGGTTGGGGACGTGGCTTAGTGGTCAAGTGCCCCTGAGTTCAAATCCCGGTAAATCGCCCCGCCCCCTGAAAAAAAATTCTGCACATGGACTAGAACGTCGGTGGAAATAATGGAAACAATGACCAAATTAGAAATATGACCAACTAGTCCTATGTTCTGTCACACAATTTTAGTGCTTTATACATATCTTTATGTCCTTGTATATTTTACATATTTATATATAAATATTTATACATAAAAATGTTTTTACATATTTTATGAACTCTTTTTTCTTTTTTTGGAATTCTATTTTTTACTCTAATTTGTTATATGACAGAAGATTGCATTACAATTCATATTACACATATAGAGAACAATTTTTCATATCTCTGATTGTATACAAAGTATATTCACACCATTCATGTCTTCATATGTGTACTTAATGAAGTCCATCTTATTCCACCATCTTTTCTCCCCCCATGGCCCCTCTTCTCCTCCTATCCCTTTGCCCTATCTAGAATTTGTCTAATCTTCCCATGTTCCCCTTCCAAACCTCACTCTGAATCAGCCTCCTTATATCAGAGAAAACATTCAGCATTTGTTTTTTGGGGATTGGCTACCTTCACTTAGCATTGTATTCTCCAACTCCATTCATTTATCTGCAAATGTCATGATTTTATTCTCCATTGCTTAGTAATATTCCATTGTGTATATATACCATAGTTTCTTTATCCATTCATCTATTGAATGGCATCTAGGTTGGTTCCACAGTTAGCTATTGTGAATTGTGCTGCTATGAACATTGAGGTGGCTGTGTCCCTGTAGTATGCTGTTTTTAAGACTTTTGGGTACAGACCAAGCAGTGGGATGGCTGGGTCAGATGGTGGGTCCATTCCCAGTTTCCCAAGGAATCTCCATACTGCTTTCCATATTGGCTGTACCAATTTTCAGTCCCACCAGCAATGTATGAATATGTCTTTTGTCCCCACATCCTTGCCAGCACTTATTGTTGTTTGTATTCTTAATACCTGCCATTCTGACTAGAGTGATATGAAATTTTAGAGTAGTTTTGATTTGCATTTTCTAATGTCTAGAGATGTTGAACACTTTTTCATATATTTGTTGATTGTATATCATCTTCTCAGAAGTGTCTGGGTTTTTTTTCATATATTTGCATGTGCCAAAACCAAAAGAGAAACTGAGGTATGAATAAATTTACATACCTTCACTTAATTCTTACAAGTTATCAGTATGATAAAGAACCAGACTTAGTCAAACTGAGTAACTTGTCCAGAGCCATTTAAATAATGAGTAACAGTCACTCCCAGGGCAATGCACTGTGCTATCCTTTTTCTCTTCTGCTGATCTACCATTAAGGGGAGGTATTTAAGACTATAGAGTTTCAATGGGGTCCTTTTATGAAGCATAAAGAAAACTGATGCTATATTCTCTAGAAGCCTTTTCTCTTGCTTATCTTATTCACCACTTTTCTAAGAAGTCCAAAGACTGTCATATATTACCTTATTAATTTTACCATTTATCTATATACACCAGTTTGGGATGTTACTACCACTGTTATTATGGATGGAAAAACTAACATGAGCATTGGTGAACACAAATGTCAGCTAGTGAGTGGCAGCAGGGGCTAGAAGTCTTGCCACCTAATACATAATCCAGAGCCCCAGCCACTAAATCTTGCTTTTTGTGATATGGTAAAGCACATAAGACCATGCTGCTATTAATCTTTAATGAAACCAAATGTCAGCTATACTATTCAGAATCATCACTCAGATTCTAGGATAATATTCAGTATATATTCAATCTTAAGACCACACATTCATATGTAAAGGTTGAAACAAAATCCAATTTCCTTCCTATAATTACATAAATTATTTTTAACATGTCACAACAATTTTACATGAGAAAGGAAAATTGATTTCCCCATCAATTTAGACTAGCATATTTTCCCTGGCTTTCGGGAGTTGATCCTGTGTTATTGTAGATTGATGATTTTTCCTTTTCATAAAGAATTCTTTAAAATAATGATGTCATTCTGATAAATGTCCGGTTTTCTATCCATCAGTGGCAGATGCCTCCTTCTGGCAGAAGATGAGTTTAATGCTCTGTGACAACAAGGGAGTATATAACAATCGACCATAATGCAACTTGACTCTGCTCAAACTGGGTTCTCCAGGCTGTTTCTTCCTTTCACGACACACAGCAAATATAAAAGCTGCCATTTAAAAAGGTTCCTACATATTTTCCCCAAACCCATAACATCATTAATAATCAGACTAGTAGCTGGGCCCAGTGGTACATGCCTGCAATCCCAGTGACTCTGAAGGCATAAAGACCATGTGTTCAAGGCCAGCCTGGGCAACTTAGCAAGACCTGTCTCAAAATGATAAACAAACAAACAAAGAAGCATTGGGGATGTAGCTCAGTGGTAGATTAAATTTCTGGATTCAATTGAAAGAACTGACAAAATAAACAGTAAAATCAGATTCTTATTTACTAAGATCACATGCAAAAAATTATCTGTTAGGTAGTCCATTGGCAAAAATTAAAATGAGGCTAGAAAAACAACACAATGTAAAGGTCAAGCTACAACCCTTAAAAATATGACACATGTACCTGGATGGCTTAAAATTATACTTCTTAAAAAATAATAATTAAAAAACACTGCTTTTACCTCCTCTGTGTCTCACTAAACACCATTCCTTCAACCTAGAATATTCTCTTACTTTTCTCCGTTGTGAAAGGCCCAATCCAGTTACCCTTCTAGGCCTGGCAGAAATATGCATCTTCAGTTTAGCTTTTACTGACATCCAATGTGCCCCGGCCCCAGTGCCCATTGGATCATACAATATTTGTGGTTAAAATTAAGCAAGTACTTTCTGTTTGCTACCTAATCTTATCTATCCCCATTCTTTCAAAGGCTTGGAGCTCCTTCAAAGGTGGGACCAAGCTTGCTTAATCTCTATACTCTTCTAGCACATTTTCATACTCCTGTTTCAGATAGGTTTGCCATTAACATTGGGCAAATATAGTATAGAGACCCCTTAAACTATAAAGTTCTTGAATCCATGCAATGTACCAATGCCTTGTGTAGGGAATGCCTCAGGTATAAAAAGGACTAATAGTACCTTCTTCTGGGAACCTATAAACCCCAAAGCATTATAAAAAAATGTTTTATAAATTGTTTTTTTTATATACAAGTATAAGGTACTACTATGGTTTTTGGACAAATGCTCAAGTGTGAAAGGCTTGGTCTCTAGCTCATATCACAATTGGAAAGTGGTGAAGTCTTTAAGGGGTGTGGCCTAGTGGGTGGTCTTAGGTTAGTGGGTGTGGGCTCAAAGGGACTTATGCAATGCCTGTCACATCTTTTCTCTCTCTCTCTCTCTGCTTTCCTACCAGCATGATATGAGCAGCTTTGTTCTACCACATGTTCCCTGCCATGATGCACTAACTCACCACTGGCCCAAGCAACGGGGCCAACATGATCATGGACCAAACCTTCCGAAACCATGAGCCAAAACAAAACTTTTCTCTCTGTAAGTTGATTATCTGAAGTATTTTGTTAAGAGTATATGAAAGTTAGCCAATAAAGGTATACTTTATATACTTTATACTTTATATACTTTTATATACTTACATACTTTATATACTTTCATATACTCTTAACAAAATACTTTATGTATGTGTATTTCTGAAAGATAAAATGTAAAATACTTAAAATAACAAGTGTTTGATATATATATATTATATTTTGATATACTTCAATAAAAAACATGGTTAAAAGAATACTTTCAGAAACCTGCAAGAGGTAGCTCTGGTATTTCATTAATAGATGATCATGGAGAAAATCTGTGCTATTTATTTATATACTTAGCATTTAAACATTTTACCATAACTAGAATGGTACCACATAAACATGGGGAACAGAGGAGAAACCTAAAGGCATCCATGAGTGAACATAGGCCAGCAACACAGTGTAAGAAAATAAAGAGAATCAGAATTGTTACCCAGAGCCCTCAATTATGCTCTTTGTTTAAAAATGTGTGATCATCTTCAGATTTTTCATATGCACAGAGATGTTCTATTAAAAATGAGAGCTGCATTTCCAGTGATTGAACAGCATAAAGTGCCACATACATTATATTCTGCTTGTTCTAAGTAGCCCTATGGGCAGCTCTCTCTCTTTATCCCCTAGCTTCCCTGTCCACATGTTTCTGTTTGTTCCTGTAAGTATCTGAATACAAACATCAGTTCCTTTGGGATGTACCCGAAAGAATGGGTCTATATAAGGAATCGATGATAAATGGGTCTATATAAGGAATTTGATAATAAAAATAATATTTTTATTATGATTCTTATAGGTTAAGGAAATCAGGATGGTCCAAAAAATGCTAAAATATACGTATGATATCATCTTTTTTTCCCCCATCAGCCAGCAATAGTTCTAGCTCACTGTTCTTTCTTGGTCTATGTAGCCACCTCTTCCAACAGTTATATCTTTTTTTAGTAACACAGTATCATAGAACCATCTCAAATTTACTCCAAAACATCATTCTAGTATTTACACAAAATAAAGGATCCTAGTTAAATGTCAGAAAACATTTTAGGTACTATCTCTTATACAAAGACTATTTTTTCCATTATCACAAGGCACCTAGAAAATTTTAATTTTATTTACTTTTGGGGGGGTAGAATTTTCAATTATAATTCTAATTATAAAGACTCTAAAAATGATAAATGAGCACTTCTACCCTTACCTTGCAAATGATTAGTAATAACCCTCTTTCAAAGTTAAGGAACATCCATATAAAAAGTTTCATTCTTGTTACAGATCCCTTGGAAAAGTTTTCCTCTAAATTAAGTTCAAAATTAACATACTAAGTCAAGTAAATTCTAAGCAATCTGTTAAGAGTGGCCAGCCTGCCAGGCCCTTACTATTGTTCAAAGACTCAGGGACATTTCCCTTTATTGGGCTTGAAGCTATGCTCCATATTTTGTAAAAACAGTTTCAATGTATAAGGCTTTGCAAAAAATAAAATAAACATCTTTAAATGAGAAAGTGATTTCTTTTAATATGAAAATGTCAATGATTGAAGAAGTTTTTGTCCTTTTCAAATTAAGGTGAAAGAGAAAACAACTACAGAATTACCATGAGCAGTGATTTTTTTCATTTTGCCTTCTGGCTGTTTGCTGGAGAGGACCTTTGTGTTAGGTCAGAGGTTAGGTTCAGCTTTGTGGCCCAGTAGAAGTGTGATGTCCTGCTGCTCTGGCTAAGTCTGGCTGACTCACTAAGCCAGGAGCACAGATGTGCATGTGTTGAAAGGAGGTGATTTCAGAAAGCAGTGAGCCTATCAGAATGAGTTCTGATACACACAGACAACACTCTCAGACATGGAAAGTGAGGTGTAGAGGTCAGCAAAGCTCTCTTCTCCAGCTCCAGGTAGGCAGTGCAGCATGGAAAAAGATTCTCTGACAACCTCCTGTGGATGCAGAGTGATGCATTACCTGCTGCAACTTGATGAATGAACTGTTATGAAGGATGAACCCCATTTGTTTTTCACCATAAATACTTAATGCTTAGTATAGACTTGTTTCAGTGTATATGGTATATATGTGCTTGTGTGTGATGCACATATACTCATGTATTTATGTATGTGTGTGTATCCATATGTGTATGTGTGTGTGTGTGTTCTTTAGACTTCTAGACAGTACAATTTCTCTTGTGTCTATTAGATCTGTTTTATGCCTTATTCCTTAGTTTAATATACATGTTTGCATTTCATTTAGCAGTAAACAACTGAAGCATAATGTATCCATAAAAGGCAATTATTCTAACAGTTCTAATTATCTTGTAACACTTTCACATTTCTCCTTTAGTGTGTGGGTACACAAATGTTTGCCTTCTTCAAAAGAGAAAAAAAATGTAGACAAAAAAAAAAAAAAAACACACTTTTTTTAAAAGCAATTCACTAAGCCAGGAAAATGTTATTTCCTCAAACTCAAACAACAACAACAACAACAACAAAATTGAGAAAATATGATAAAAAAAATTTTCCAGGCAAAAGGCTGCCACAAAACAAAACAAAACAAATCACTGGTTTAAAAGTGTTTTCTAACTTTACACACACACACACACACACACACACACACACATTTCAGTGTCAACTTTTACGTTTTGTTGTTGTTGTTGTTTCATTGCTTAAATCCTTGCTGTTGAGCAACATTTTCTTCCAAAAAATGGCTTAATATTAATTTCCTATATATTAAAAGTCAAGGAAAATGTTACCTAATTTCTTCCAAATCCATTTACATAGGGCTGGGTTGTGGCTCAGTGGGACAATACTTACCTAGCATGTGGCAAGGCCCTGGGTTTGATCACTGGCACCAAAAAAGAGAACAACAACAACAACAAAACTTAACTAAATAATCTAAATTAAAATAATACCTTATTTTTTTTCCACATTCCCATGTTAAAGACAAGGGAAAACTGGAACTCCTACTAAAAACCTGTTTGTTTGTTTGTTTGTTTTTAAACTTGCATTTGTTGTTTATGATAAAATCTTGAACTTCAGGGTGATATATTTAGGTTACAGTTTTCACTAATGGATGGTAAAAGAAATCTGTACCTAAAACATAAATTCATACATTTCTTTTGTAAGGTCTAAATTTTAAATACTAAAAAACATAATCTGTGTAAGTAGAATGGTGCAACTACTACAGTTGGGTATTTCTGAAACTATAGAGAAACGTTCAGAAGGCTCAAGTAGATTTTTCTCCCTAAAATGAAGAGTGACCATTTCAACTAGTTCCTATTGTCCTTAAACTAATGGCATCCTCCTTCACAGTGGCCCAAAGCAGTGTGGAGGGAGTCAGTATTTTCTCAACTAAAAGAGACTGAAATCTAGGATTTGGGTTGCTACAAACTAAGAAAAAAAAATGTCACTTAATACTATTTTCATAATGCCTTTTAAAGATTTTTATGCTTTTAAAAACCGAACCAGTCTTTACACACATGAATATATTGAGAATAGTGTTTACAACAAGATAGGGTATTTTCCCACTGAAACTCTCAAGTGGGTTCCTCCAAGGAAGGGTCATGAATAGCCTTTGGCAAATACTTTTCCACCCCACTCCAGGAGCAACTGGAGGCATCCACTACCCACCCCTGAATTTTCCAGCTCTTTTGTGTTTCCCACTAGTCTGTACTCTGGGAAAAACAAAAAACACACTTCATTTGAGAGATGCAACATCCAATGAATCATTATTCCCTTGGTTAAGAGAGAACATTTCAAAACGACAGTGGTGCTCATGCAAAGAACAAAAATGACACAATGAGAAGGCTGTAGAATGCCAGCGGGAGGTCCTGGGAGAAGCAAAGTTACCATTCTAGAGAAAAACTCCACAGCTCCTCCATCTATCAAAGACATGCCTGTCCTTTAGAGTCTCCAAAAACAAACAAACAAACAAAAAGGCATTTCTAAAATAACTCTTTGAAATCACAACAGATGTACTATTTCCCAGAGTTGTATGAATCATCATGTGAGCTGTGCCCATACAGAGGGGGATCCAGAAATATAGAAAAGGCAGGCAGCAACACCAGATACTGATGTTCTTCTCTAAGAGACAGAGGGATGGAAAAAGAGAAAAGGTACATGGCACATTTCATTTTATACCATTCTTTATACCTACATAAGTTGGTTACTATGGGTATAAGTACTGATTAATGCCTATTTCTAAACAGTGAATATCACATGGTTGTGAGCTGGGTTCCAAACATGCCACTTCAAACTTTGTCCTTACCATTGTATTTGAGTTAATTAGCCACCACAAATCGTGCACTTCACCTGAGGTTACTTTCTTGAGCAATTACTTACTAATAGCTATAATGGGTGTAATTCTAAAGCTTACCTTTCAACTGGAAAATTAATATAAAAAGACAAGAGCAGGGAATCATGAAAACAAATTTTCTATTTGTGCAAAAGCTTTTTCCAGGTTACAATAGTTTGCTTTGGGCAAACAGTGTCTCAAAGAAAGCATTTTTAGAGACATCTTTAAATGACTCTAAAACGCAGTGAAAAGAAACTTATAGAATTGGAGTGAAAATATGAACATGTTTCCAACTAGTACAAAACGCTAGGGATGAATGGCCTTGAAGAACTGTCAGATATGCCCCAGTCAGTCCCTCTTTCACAGAGATTCCCTGCCTAGCCTTCCTGCTCCTGGCAGGCAGGCCCTGCTCCAGAGATTGGGGATGTCAATATTTTAGCTGTAGTTTTCCACAGCAGACACAAGTCTCCAATCTGCCCACCAACCTGAGCCACATAAGATTTACTCTTTTCTAATTTTATTTGAACAAATCAAATACTTTCCCACTCTGGTCCAAATATTCATTCCCTGTCCCTTTCTAGAAACGCTATTGTGTTGGAAGCAGACACTCCTTTTATTTCCAGCTGGATTTTCCTATATCAAAATACCATCCTCCTTGGAAATATCCTGAGCTATTAGGAAAGGATCTTGGCTTGTGCTCTTCAAGGCCTCTTCCAAGCCTTTTTGGCTTTTTTGCTTTTTGACCACTTTCCTTGCATTCAAGATGCTGTCTGCCAGGCTATCTCCACGACATCCAAACATCTTCCCACTGTGTCTCACTCCTCATTCACATCTTTCATATATACTCTACAGAATTTTGTCTTTCTAGGAGCCACATTAAAAATGAGTCTGGCTTCAAAGAATCCCAAGCCCTTCACTTTTAAAGATGCCTTTAACCTCAAAGTTTGCAGCCTCCAGCATCTTAAGTATACCTCTGACCCTGGCTAATTTCCACCTCCTATATTCAACATCCTTTCCTGCTCCCTCCATCTTCATGGAGTCTAAGCTCTTTAACCCTCCTCAACTGCCCACTGTGTTAGCTCATGGCCACCCAGCTTAGGCAGAATCATAATGTCAGAATTATTGTATGCATTTCTCAACTATTGCTCTTTCCAACATGCTGATTATTCTTTCTTGTGCTGCATTTTTCATGATGGAGAGGATTTGACTAAGCTGTGAAACAAATGACCAAAAAAATAAAATAAAATAACTATTAAAAAAACAGAATGTTGGGAGAAAATAGGTCTGTAAGTCACCCAGGCCAGCAGAGATTTAAAAAGTTCATAAAGAAAAACAGTAAGAGGTGACACTGAAAAGGTGAAGAACTCACACAAGAATGATGAATATTTTTATATTTGCCCAAAAGTAAGCACTGACAGCTTGGGAGCAGGAAAATAACCCGATCAAAGAGATTTTTTAGGAAAATTAATTTGGTAATCAAGAAAAAGAGAGATAATAGGAGTCACCTTTTAAATCATGAATGATCCTAAGAAGTCATTTAGTCTAGAATATTCTCTGCATAATACACCATTACAGGTATCACATCTACTATAAAACACTTTCAAAAATAGATATTCCATGACTTCCTACCTTCTGGATTTCAGGATGGAAGTTTCTCATATAAAGAAATGCCCATTCAACTCTTACCTACAAAAAATTTAAGTCCCAAATAATTAACTAGTGTTTTATTATTAGTCAGAATATGAAGTGAGTATACAGCAAAGTTTTATATGTATGTATGTATGTATGTATGTATGTGTGTGTGTGTGTGTGTGTATATATATATATATATATATATATATATATATATATATATATAAACTTAGGGAAAATATCAGCATTTAACACTACTGTCTCCATCCCTAGTTTTCTTCACTATTATAGGAAAGTAGATTGTCTGTATTTCAAAATGGAAAGTATTTGAGGTATCTTTTAGTTCAACTGGCACATTTACATGGAAGAAAAATAAGATATAAAGCAAAAGGTGATTTATTTATCTTCTTAGCTACTTGGTGAATAAGCCAAGACTCTAACTTAAGTAAGTAATTGGCTACTTGAGACTATAGGATTTTTAAAAAATTTAAAAAGTTACAGAAGCCAGGGAAACATAACTGGTTCATTCATTGTCTTGTGAGGCCTCATCTCTTAAGTATATGCTCCCAAGTGACAGCTGAAAGGTACTAAACACTTTGTATGCCAGGTATCATGCTCTATGATGTACATATTTCCTCACCAATTCTCAACCAGTACACAAGACCAATTTATGCATGAAGAAAACTGTACTAGACACACCTTGGTATGAAATGTCTTTGCTGTTTCCTCTCTATTTATCTAAACATTGCTTGCTTCAAAAAGTTCGTGTTAAGTTTCCATCCATCTGAGAAGCTTTCTCTGGTAGCCAATAGTAACCAAAGCATGCCCACCAAGTAACTTTAGCATAACTTGCTTGCCTGACCTGATCATCCATCCCTAAACTTCAAGCCTCCTTCTTTCATCACTAAGCATTTCATATTTGTTCTTGGTTTCTCCTCCCAGACTCTAAATTCCAGTGGGCAGGATTTAGGTCTTGTATATTTTCATATTTCCATTGTCTATTGAGCAATATCTGCATCAAAATGCTGCCTGCTGAAGGGCATAAAGTCAGTGTGGCTCTCTAGGTGCAGAAGCAATGCCATGAAATCAAGCACTAAGGAGACATGGCTTCCAGCAGCAATGCCCTCTTCCAGAAAGCCTGAAAAACTCTGGAGTAAAGGAAAACAACATTCCCTGCCAAAGCTACAGGAAGTCAAAGAGAACAATTCATTATGTTTTCTCTGTCAACCAACCACATTATTAAACTCTAAAATACAAAGAAATAACATTGCTAGTTATTTAAGTTTGGAACCAATATATTCAAGCACTAGAATGGGGAACACGTTTTTCTCTCATTCTTCAATTATCTATTTCCAAAAACAATAAGAACTTTTATTTTTGAATATAAAACAAAAAAGTCTTTTTCTTTTGAAATGTTTAAGCCAGAAGATCAAACCTTTCACCAACCTTCTTCGTCAGCCTTTAATTTTCCCCTCGTTAGTCCTGTCAGCTGCTGCTGTTGGTTTCTGGGCTTTATTCTGTATTATGCAGAACTGAACTGCTGGTCTCCTACCCAAGGCATCGCATCTTGTGCATTTTAGGGGAAAGGGAGGAAGAGGACCTCACATAGGCTTATAGCAAGACAGTGACATTTGTACAGGATCAGGTGGACTCTGTCTCTACCATGCCACCTCAGTTGATTGATCTCCAAGCAACAGAGAACAAATAGTTCATAGCTATATTAAAAATAGTTCCCATAGAAATATTCTCAGGTCTTAAATGGACTCTAAAGTAGAGGTAAAGATGGACTGTTCCCTTAAAAATGAAAGATGACAACACAAGCAGAAGTCCCCTCACAGCCCAGGCACAACAAGGGGAACTCAAATGAATAAAAAGGACTGATTCTTCTCCTAACGTCTTAGACCATGAGACAGGACTCCACCAGCAGAAACAATCACAATGTGTGAAATAATTTAAAATACAGTTCTCTCTCATGTTACAATTTCAGTTTTTAGAATTAGACCCTCAGTGGTCAGTGGCAAATTTAGTATTGAATCTCGAACAGTAGAACCCATAATACTACTACATGTGGTTTGTTATCTTCATTCTTTAAAACAATGGATCTCACTCATGATCTCTCAGACATTTATTTGATCAATTCTTGTTTATTATTTTGCTTTGGTGCTGGGGATTAAACCTAAGGTCTCACCACTCTACCACTGAGCAACAGACACAGCCCCAGTTCCCATCTACTGGCTTGTACCTTTATGCAAGTCACTTGAATTTGAGGTGTTTAAATTTTAATTGAAAAAGAGATAAACTCACAAAATAACTCACAATACTTGGTAAACTGCAAATGGCTTTAGTAAAAGAAGAGCAATGGAAAGTAAACTCTTAAACATTGTGAGAATAATCAAATCATTTTTTGTTATCTAACTAAGGTAAATTTCCTAACATAAGATTTGAAAGAGTGTCAAATAGTTATATAACTCAGATAATATCCACATTAAAATCCACACTAAAGTGCAAGTACTTATACAAAGGCACCTTTGCTTGTCTGCCCTTTGAGGAGCTGTAGGAATGCTCTGGATGACATGAGGGAAGATCAAGAAACACATGAAACTGTGACCCAGGAGGCCTGCTGCTTCTAAAATCACCAATCTGAGTGAGGTTGCCATGGTTTTAGCAATAGAAGATCCTCTGAGTTCTAGCACTGATCTGCCAGAAACAGAGACAGAACATGCCAGTTTCCAGAACTGGGAAGAACCAAGAGCAGAGAGAGGCAAGCTGAAGGTGAGCCTGCCTCCACTAGGAGCTCTTTGGCTCTCTACTTACAGTATGTTTTAGATGCACACACTTTCTAAAAAACTTAGTGAGGCCAGGAAGGAAGCTTCATGATGTAATATGTAAATACTTACTGCTAAATATTCATTGTGCCAACAAAAAAATGGTGACAAATGTGCATCCCATAGACAGAACAGTGACCATGGCCCTGATTTTTTCTTGCACAATGTGCATGCTTGTTTTTCTTAGAGTGCAGTCTTATAAAGAAATTTAAATCATTGAAGAAGTATTTAGAAATGTTTTCAAAAATTTAGAAATGCTTATTCAGGACAAAGGACATGAGCTAGTCATTCCCAGTGCAGGAGCTGGTGGCCATGCAGAAACAGATTTTCCCTAATTAGTAATCAAAACACAGCAGCCTGTCTTGGTAAGCAGCAGGTCTAACAGGAGCTGGCTTGGAAGAGCCCAAGTTCATCTGCTCCAACAAACCCTCCTGGGAGCTCCAGCAGCAACAGGCAGCCATCGAAAGAGGAAGAAATCAAGAATCCTTCTTTTACCTCACGTTCCTTTAAGTCGCCCTAAAACCAAATAAATTAGGTTCTCACTAATCAAAGAGCCAGAGTGATCCAGGGGACTTTGTGAAGGATGTTCCCCATCTCTGATAGGGCTCCTGAAATTACCTTTATTAAGGAAGAAAGACCACTTATTCCATCATTAGGAATTAAAAGGCTTAAAATACAAAATACAGATTGAGATACTGCTTAAGTACAAATGAGTTTCAGCTGTATAATGATAATAGCATAACTATGGAGAACTATAATCAGAGGAGGGGAGGAAAGTGAGTAGCTCTGGAGAGCACCAGGCACCTGATGGGGGAGAGGTCACCCCTGAAGTGACAAAAAGGCACTGTTACCCAATAAAAATACTGCTGGTGGGGACATAATATATTCTGAAGAAACGACCCCAAAGAGCCACGTGTGAAAGGCTTGTTCCTTAGCCCATAGTGCTATGGGGATGTGGGAGGACCTTTAAGAAGTCGGCCTAGTTGGGTGCCTTCAAATCATGTGGGGGTGTGCCTTTGAAGAGAATATTGAAACCCTTCTATTCTGGCTTCCCATTCTCTGTGAAGTGAACAGCTTCCTCTTTCCCCAACCCTGGACTAACCAGCAGAACTATGAACCAAAACTAAACCTTTTCTATTTTTAAGTTGATTACCTCAGTTTTTTTCCCCTATAGTTATGCCAAGTGAACTAGTCCAGGACAGGAGTCTGAATCTGTGCCCTGCTATTTGCTTGCTGTAAAATTCAAGAAGAGTATGCATTGTGCCGAACCACAATTTACCCATCTGTAAAATGGGTACTATGTCAACCTCAACCATTGCTCAGAGAATTAAATGGGGCTATTTATGTAAACACATTTTGAAAAGGAAAAAGGCATGCATCCAAATGAAGAAATATTTTTGCATCAGAAGGGTAGGGCCAGAAAATAAAAACTTCCCAGAGAGGTGACTTTGTGTGAAATGGACCTGCTTGTTTTTAATGGGATAAAAGATGTGAAGACATTTTGGTTCTGAAGGTATAAAGTCAGGTGGCTCTACTTGAGAGGGCTGATGAATGATTCTGTATGATTGTAACAGATGACCTGATTACTAAAGGGCACCCATTAGCTAAGACTAATCTGCAGTGTTACTGCCCTACCTTTCAGTGTATTTCCATGCAACCATTCTCCAGGCAGGACCCGGCCAAAGGGCCATTCTTTAAACTGGCTCTAAAACCAATTTAACACTTAGCTATACAAGCTTCAAACATGCTTCTGGAAAACACAATATACTCTATGCTCATCATTTACATAATCAGACAGCTGGAGTCTACAGAAATGCAAATTCTGTCATTGCTTTAATACAATGAAAAAAATATTCTTCACTGAAATGCAAGGGTGAAGGGCAACTATTTGAGGGAAAAGAGTTTGTAACAAATTCAAACCATAAGCAAATAAAGACAAAATCAAATTTTCTGCAAAAGCAAGCCATTTGTGTGGGGGCCAATTTTCTTTATATCACTCTGTGTTAGTTTTGACTTTTGGCCTGAGCCATGCGGTTCTCTGGGCTCTCCTTGGGATTCCATCCAACTTTGCACAATCTATGGCAAGGTGCTATGGAAGCCCTCTCCTTCTCCTGGAATTATGGGCTTTTCTTCATTCTTTCTTTCTTCCTTATGCCAGGAGCCAGTCATCTTCTGTACTGAATTACTGGGGGCTGCAAGGAATACTGACTCAGACCCACCCTATATTTGCAATCTCAGTTCCAAACCCATTAGAACTTTTGCTTAATCTCTTTCTTTCTTTCTCTTCCCTTTCTTCCATTCCTCCCACACTTCCTTCCTTCCTTCCTCCCTTTTCATTCATTTTCTTTCTTTCCTAAGTAGATAGGCAGGCAAATAGCCAATCAATATATGCTATCTTGTGCCAAACATTACCAGTATGAATTTCCTGAGCAATTTTTCTACCCAATTTCCTATAAGACATGGCATGCATACATGCATACACACATACACAACTGACATAAAAGCATAAGCAAAATCCATGAACTTACAGTGATTCTATGGACCTCTTTCATTATTTTAAAATAAGGGACTTAGCCAAATGAAACCTCTTGATCCTCACTCTAAATAAGTGGCTGCTTTCAATTTAAAACCCAAATCACTGTTAGCCCTGAAAACAATCCTCAATTCACTCTCAAATCTCAGGAAGTGATTTGGATTCTGGAAATTTCAGTGCACAGCTGAGATTTCACTTCTGTCATATTCTTTCAGGCTACATCAGGCTCGGGAAGGTTAATAGGGCAATTTACAAAAAAAGAATTTCTATTTCTTTTGAGAGGCATGTGTTCTCTGCACAGTCAACACTTGGCCATCAGAAGAGTTAATGTAAGTGTTCTCCAAGGCTGGAAGAATGCACTCAGCTTCCATTTTCCAGAACCATCACTATATTCCTGGAGCATCTGGCAGGAAATGAGTGACTGAACTTGGTGCTCCTATAGGAAGAAAAGGAATCTGAATATTTTTCTTCCTTCTTCCTTAAGTTTCTTTAAATAGACAGAGGCAAAGGACCAAGAAGTAGCACAAATAGAGCACCCTTGTATGCAGCAGGCTCTCAAACGTGTATTGAACAAAGCTGTTGAACTAACGGCCGAAATTATACAGATGTGAAAACATACACAATCTCTTAAAAGCTTTAATGAACATATATAATAGCCTTAACTTCTAGAATTTAGTTCAGGGATTTGAGGCAGCACTATGACTTTTTTGCATAAGTTAAAATTCTTGCTTTGCCTAGTAGTCCAGAAAGCATGTGAAAAGGGAATGATCTGTAATTCATTCATATGTGAATGTGACAGGGCCTGAGACCAACTTTTGCCAGTACAGAAACTAGATGTTCTAGCCCAGCAACATCTCTCTCTCTCTCTCTCTCTCTCTCTCTCTCTCTCTCTCTCTCTGTGCGTGTGTGTGTGTGTGTGTGTGTGTGTCTCACCTAGAGAACACTGGTCCTGTCGTCTACACTAGAAATGGGATGCCCACATTTGCAAACTTTCTCTTTTGTGCCAAGAAACACTCTGGGTGACACAGTACAAAAGCAAATGCCAGACTGTTTTGTATATTTCATTTTCATTTTGGTCCTCATAGGAAAATTCCAGAGGATCCTTTGACATTTCAGATTTTAATAGAAAATTTTGGAATTATAAAATCTACTCCCCAAACCTATTAATCCCTTAAATGGCTTTCAAATTGGTGGATAAAAATATGTGGTCATCTCTTATTCTATTCTAATCTTAGGCTGAGGATTGTGATCATGAAAAAAATGGTCCATGAAATCACCATAACCTCTCTTCTATTGGGGGATGCCCCTTACTGGTACTCAAACTTTAGAACACATGCAAAGAACCAGAAGACTTGTTAAAACAAGATTGCCCAGAGTTTCTGACTCAATATATCTGAGCTGGGGCCTGGGATTTGCATTTCTTGCAACATCTCAGAGAATTCTGAAGCTGGCTGGTCCAGGGAACACCTTAAGAGAATTACAGACAAAGAACATGCAGAGATGGTTCCCACAAGGAGAAACAAGTAGACTGAGCTTCTCCCAGGCTCACTGATCTCTCTTACCAGTATTTGTCACCTACACTCTAGGCATCTAATAACTTGATACTTGTCTTTGCAGCCACTGGTTCTGCCTTTTATCTTGTTCTGGGTCTTGCTCAATTCAGTCCTATAGTGGTACTGGCTTGGTACTAAAAAATTAACATATATGTTCAGGGTTGCTCAGACCTTTAAAGAATTAAAGAATGTATCACCCTTATAGCAGGACAGTCAATTCTTCCTGAATGCTTGTTTTCAGTGTTATAAAGGTATTTAGAAACCAAACTCAAGTAAGAAAAGAGGACGGAAACTACACATGTACACATTGCACTCAGCATTCAGACACATAAATATCTGCTAGCAATCCTTTCCAGGAAGTATGTTTCTTCTGCTTTGGGCAGGGCTTTATAAATCTAAATCCAGTGTGAACATAAGTGGATGGATTACCTGAAATTTCCTATGATCTCATCTCACATGGTACTTTAATGGCCAAAATAATCAAAAGCAATTTTCAACATTTAACAGTAACTCTTTTTAAATTCTGGAACTTAATGACATTAACTGAGGCAGAACCACTTAAGAACACCAAAGGAAAATGTCAATTATAACACACAGCAGGGACTGTCAATGAAGTTTGTGCTAGAAACCATAAATCTATGTCTTAACATTAGTAGAGTATTATTTGTTCAGTAAGTCCACTCTGTGAGCCTTCTGCCTGGAGGTTATGAAAATGCTTGCAGTTGCTAACTGAAGTTAATCACTGCTACTGGGGTACAGCAAAAAAAGGTGATCAACAAGGACAATGCCTGGATTGGCATTGAGAATACTAGTGCAGAACAAGGGGCACTGGATCTTTGAGCCATGCACATTTGACTATGGGTTCATAGAATTTCATGATTTTTCCTAATTATAGAATATATATCTACAGATAGCCTTAGAAGTCATAAAAAGCAGTGTATATGCAGGCTGGTGGAGGGGCAAAACAAAAGTCATACCTTTCATTCAATCTTCCAGAACCAGAAAAACTTTAGCCTGAGCAGTAGGTCCAACTTTCAGGAAATCTTCTGGGCCAGTTACACATACATCAGCCCAACACATGTCAAATTTCACTTCTCATACTTGGCTATTGTTTCATGCCAAGTCATACTAAACAGGTAGCAGTCACTCTCCAGTAGTTGAGGCAGCAAAGCCCTGTGCCTATAGACACAACCCTGGCTCAACCCTGCTTTGCCCCAGAGGTCCCTAGCAGAGCACACTGGAATGAAAAGGATCAGCCTACTCAGCAGAGACTTGGAGTGATAGGCTCCCTCACCAAATAAATCATGGTCACAGGCAGAGAGAAACCTGCAGCCTCAGGCTCATTATTTCAGTCCAGCTCCTTTCTATATTCTCTTCTGAAGCTTTATCAGTTGCTCACTCTACTGCCTCCTGAGTCAAGTTCAGTTTCCTTGAAAATGCCATTTTTCAGTCATATTTTGGAATGGTGATCTCTTTCCTAGATGCTCACGTTTCACAAATGTAAGACCCCCCCACCTTGATGCTCCCCAAAGTCATTTACTGTGCTCCAAATTGAGCAGTTCATTCAAGTGCCTGTCACCACTTTTCTTTGGAGAAGGAATGTGAGCAACTGTGAAAGCCAACTACTTTGGTGACCTCCAGCACAAGAGCAAAGAGATGATCCCCAACTTTTTTCCTCTTCTCCTTGTGGCTTTATGGCATGTGGTGTGCAACATTAAATAGACACTGAGAGGCACACCTATTTCTATCAAACTTGATCTACAAAGGTAGGTCTCAAGGTCATATTTTAGATTGTGTCCATGAATAGGAATATTTATTCCTAAGAGTCCTATTTCCAACCTTATTATACAGGATGGCTATTTCTTTGTTTAACTAAGGCTCCAGACCACATCAGCAATGATTGTTGCATTAAAAATATGAATTGAGATAGGGCTCTCCTAAGAACTGACAAAATATATACGCAAGAAATATGGTTTTCATGTACAAGCTAGTGAAAATTTGCATGGGAGTCTGTATTCCCCATGTCTGTGGGACCTAGTACCCATCTGTTATAGTTTGTATCTGAAATGTCCCCCAAAGGTCCTTGTGTTGAAGGCTTGGTCTCCAGATGGTGGCTGCTACTGGAAGGTGAGGGAACCTTTAGGAGATGAGGCCTACACAGAAGAAGTAAGTCACGGGTGAGTGCCTTTGAAGTGTTTATTTTATCCCTGACCTCTTTTTCTTTTTCTTTCTCTACTTTCAGGCAGCCACGAGGTAAGCGGCTTTGTACCACCAACACCCTCCCTGCCATGATGCTCTGCCTTCACTCAAGCCCAGAAATAATGTAGCCAAGTGACCATGGGACTGAAACCTTTGAAATAATGAGCCAAAATTAGTATTTCCACCATTAAGTTGTTTTTATCAGGTATTTTGTCACAGTGATGAAAAGCTGACTAATACATCATCCTATCAGTAATTACTGAAGATAAAGAAAAGACAGGTGTTAAAAGGTACCTGCAAATGCAAAGTTGGACTTTTGTGATTTAACTACAGAAGGGAGGTACTCTGCCGTGTAAAGAAGCACTGAGTTAAACAATACTGCTCTGACACATCATCTCATCAACACCTGTTGATAAATCTCCTCTAGTAAAGCAACTATTGCTGTAAGAAGTTTTTCCCTTGCTTCCATGCTTGATTAACTGAACAATTTAGGGTAGTTATTCAAGAAACAAATTATACTTTTGTAGTCACAATATTTTGTTAAGCAAGATCATATTTAGTGCAGCTATTCTGGGTATAGCAGGCACAGGGTCAGAGGAACTCCTCTCCTTCCTGTCTACCAAGCGACTGAGTAAAATGTGCATCAGATTTAAGCAAAAGATCTCACTTCCCTTAAAGGAGCTAAATATCTTTCCTCCTTTTGTCTGATCTTCTTTTCTTCACATTTTTCCTTTTACTGGAGGGCAACCAAAGTTGTTGGTGGGGGGGGTCTTTTGCCCACCCACAACATCTCATTAAAAAAATACTTTTAAAAAGGGCTTGTTAACCCACAAGTCTGAAGCATCACCCATATATCTCATTATTGGTCCTTCCCTACATAGTTCCAGGAAGTTATGGGCTTCCAGTGCATACCTCCTAAGTCTTAAGCCTTTAAAATATTCACTGCATCTTTTTCTGGGAATCAGAAACCACATGAACCATCAAAAAAGCCCTAATGGTAATAAGCTCTCCCAGGCCAGTGGTCTAACATTTTTTTTTTTAGTTTAAAACTAAACAGAAGCAAAAATATTCAAACAAATTGCTAGATTGTGTTGCTACTAAAAAATATAAATCTGTTTGGTGCAGTTTGTTCTTTTCAGGAAAAGGTTTTGTTGGAAGGATGCTAATGAAATTAGACCCTGGGACTCTGTTGAATACTAAGGCCTTGCAAACAAATATGTCTGTTTTACTTTAATAACTGCTTCAGAAGATTGCCTTAGATTTGCCTCTATTCTTTTCCACCTTCTCTTTCTCCCTCCCTTCCTAGTTTGAGCCACTTTCCAGTCACAAGAATAGTAATTCTGTTCACATTACTGTTACAGCCATCACAATCCTCAAGTGGTTAAAAGCATTGTGTCCTGTGAATAAAACAACCTCTACTGCCCTTATTTTGCATTATTCTTCACTTACAGAATAGTTACCAACCGACATGGTGTTTAAAAGGGAGTAGGTAACATGGATTTCTAAAACTGGATTTTTTTCTTTTTAATTTCTGCAATGCCTTCATAAAAATTCTCTCTGAGGTCAGGGAATAAGCAAAAAAAAAAAAAGGAAAAGAAAGAAAGAAAGAAAGAAAAATAGGAAACTTATTCATGGTTTCTTCATTCTCAAGAACATAACTGATGATATTAACTGTAAGGACATAAATTCACTGATTCCACTGAATTACACTCTATTATACTGGGTCAATAAGCTTTGAGCAAACCAGAGCTCTAATCAGAATCATTTTCATAAGGCCTCCATTAGCTGTAACAGTCATTCATGTAAGAAACCATTCGAACTCACTGTCACCTGCAAAGCCTGGCACATTGAGAGATATTTTCTGCAACCTACCCATCTCCTGCTTCCAGAGACCCACAATCATTTATACATAGGAAACAAGGTTGATATGAACACAGAATATATTCTACAGAGAAGAAGAATTTATAAAAATGCAGCTTGGAGGAAGAAGAGCCTCCTCTATTTAGGTGACCAGGAACGACTGTGTACCTGTGAGCTCCAGGTTTATCCCTCAAGGATAGAAGGCTAAATTCATCATCTTCATGAATCAGTACCAACAAGGACTGCCATCCTTCTGGGAAAAATACCTTGACTCCTAAAAATAGTCCAGGTGAACTATTAACCTTAAAATACTTTTGCTACATAAGATTTGTATTTCATATTTTTACTGTTTATCCATGGGTCCCACATTTTAAATTCAACCAACATGTATAGAAAATATGTTTTAAAAAAGAGTTGCATATCTACTAAATGTGAACAGACTTTTTCTGGTTGCTATTTCCTGAACAATACTGTGAAACAACTATTTACATAGCATTTCTATTGCACTAGGCATTAGAAGTAATCTAGAGATAATTTAAAGTATTCTGGAGCAGCATGATATGAGTGAGGTACTACCATCCTTGACACTAGGTATTTGGCACTGGAAAAAAAGGAATTGAATATCTGGAGTAGAGGTATGTTAAGGTCTTTCAAAGCCTAAAATTGTTAAGAGTTTTCTAATTAAAATGAAAAGTCCATTGAAATATTGTACAGATTTTAATTTCCAATCATAATCCACTAAAGCAAAAGCTTCCGGGGTCCTTTTTCATTCTCACTCTGAAAGTGAAAAATGTCCCAGCTGGAGATGACTGCTGGGGGTTATGTCCAGGCCTGACTGCACTATTTCTTGCTCTGACCTCACAAAAAGCCATTATAAGGGAATTTCAAATACTGGGGCTGAGTTTTAGTCCATAAGTACAGGAAGCTCTTCATGGTGACCTGTTGGACTCCCAGATAGTGTGTTTGGTTGTAGGCGTTTGGCGGTTGGTGGCTGTGGTCTTTGGATACTGGTTCCTTTTTGATTTTGATCAATTGTTTTGGCTTGTCTTTATTTATTTATTCATTTACTTTTTTATGTATTTCTTTTTAGCTAGCATCTTTAGTTGGGGTTCCTGATTAGGATGTGTAGCAAGAGGAGTCAGACTAGTGTAGTGTTGCAGGGGTCCAGCTCCTCTGATGAGACGGCCTTCACGGACCGTTATGAGGTTCTGAGGGCCATTGGACATGGTGGGTTTTCCCAGGTAAAACTAGCCCGCCATCTCCTCACTGGGGTGGAGGTGGCGGTGAAAGTCCTTTCAAAGAAAAAAGAGAACTTCTCGGGACACTCTGAAGCAAATGTCATGATGGACCTGGAACATCCCAATGTGATCCAGCTATTTCAGGTTATTGAAACTGGTCAACATATTTACATTGTGATGGAGCATGCAGATGGGGGACAGCTACATGACTACATAAAGTCAGGTGGCATGCAGGAAGAAGAGGCCCGAAGACTATTCAGGCAGATTGTGTGTGCGGTGGGCCATTGCCACAAGAAAGACATCGCACACCGAGACCTGAAGGTTGAGAACATCATGCTGGATGCCAGAGGCAACATCAAACTCCTTGACTTTGGCATAAGCATGAAATTCAGACCTGGGCAGAAACTCAGTGGGTTCCAAGGCACTCTCCCTTATGTTGCCCCTGAAATCATCCAGCGGCAAGAATATGAGGGCCCCCTGGTGGATGCCTGGAGCCTAGGTGTCATTCTGTTTTATATGTTGTCAGGGAGACGCCCATTTAGGAAGATCTTCCCCTGGGACCTGGCAAGGCAGATTGTGGAGGCAAGGTACCACATTCCTGATCATGTTCCCACCCAAGCAAGAAGACTCATCCGTAAAATGCTGAACAAGAACCCTGCACATCGGCCCTCAGTAGAGGAGATCCTTCAGCACCCATGGCTGAAGGAAGGTGAAGAGTATTCTGCCCATCAATTTACTGAGCCACAACCCAAACGCCCAGACCCAGCACTAATGACAATTCTGTTTGACATGGGTTATAACCCATACAGGATCTGGGTGTCCCTAGCCAATAGAAAGTTTGATGATTCCATGGCCACATACCTGATTCTCCAGCACCAGGTGAGCCAAGGCTTCAAGATCCAGGTGAAGCCTGGGTGTCAGAGGGTTTGGCCTCACCTACAACCCACGGATCATTCCAATTTCCCTGACCTTCCCAAGAAGTGTTCTAGTGAGCCTGTACTCCACACCTTCCCCTTGTCCTGTGAGCATCAGCTGCCTGAGGAAGCCAAGCAGCCAGGAAACAAGGGCATCAGAAGATTCAGCCTGACTCTCACTGATCTCCACTACCTATGTGCCTCCCAGCATGACTCTGGGTCCCACATGCCCAACTCCAGTACAATCTTCATTAGGGATGTCTCAGCAGCAGATGGCAGCAATTTCTCCCAAGATACCTCCAGAGGGCAACCCCAGGACAACAACAAAGCATGGAAGAGGGTGACCAGGAGGATCGCTGCCTGCTTTCAACAACTGTGTTGTTGCATGCCCTGTGTCAGCAGAACAGTGGCTCCCATCCAAGGAGGGTCAAAACGTGGGAGATTCAAAAACAGAGTAGTACCAATGTAAATGCAGAGCTGCAACACACAAAATGAATAGACAGCCAGCCATTGGATCCTATGCTCTGTGGATTCTGACATCATGGGGTAAGCATCAGGCACAGGGACTCTTAACAGCTGCAGGATCCAGGTAGGGATATGGCTGAGGCTTCTCTGCACCAATCCATCTAGGGGCACCTCTGGATCCACCTGGACTGTTCTTCTTCCACCTGTGAGAGACATCAGAGACTGTTTTTCCTGGGACACATCCCCCTGCCCTGTTCTGTCTGTTTTCCCATGCTTCTGGGATGGCAGGGATGTTTCTTTAAAAAAAAAATGGTTTATTGCTTTTGTATAATAAAATTGATGTTCAAAGTTGATGTCAAAGTTGACTGTCTCAGGAATTTTCTTATAGTAATAGACAGCTAACATACTAGATGTTTAATATCTGGCAAATAGTTAAATTTCTATGTATTTCACTTTCATCACTGGTTTTTAGGGATACCCACCTCATAGGGTATTTTGAAGATAAATGAATTCATACACATGAAATGCTTAAGCAACACTAATCCTAACCCATGTTGAATACCATGTAAGCATTTACTCTCTGATTTATTATTACTCTAAGTAATTCAGCAAGCAGGCTGAAAGGACTAGTTTATTTCCATGCTCTGCCACCAACTACCTCTGAGTGCTAGTTTTGACATCTCTATGTTTCTGTCTTTACATCTGTAAAATAAGTATGTAGGCCAAATGGAAAAGCTTCAGGATTAAAAATACTGCAACAATTTACCTGTCCCTCCAATTCTTCCCTTTCAAAATGAAAATGTATGGGATTGTTGCAATTAAGAAATTATACTATGAATATGTAAGCACCATAAATACAAAACAAATGTAATGCTGGTTTACGGTATAGTTGTCGGGTGTATTCAATACTGCATTCATGATGAAAACATTCCAATATTAATTACCAATGAATAAGTCCCAACTACATTGCAAATACAAAATTAAGTGGGCATCAAAGAAAATAAGACAACTACAGAATTTTTTAATAAGACGGTTTGCCTAATGACCCAGGGTTTCTTCTTTTACCTCTCTTCTCACTGCTCACCTTTGCTTTCTCTCAAACTTCCTGTTCTCACTCAAGGAATTATATGTTTCCAGAACTAGAAGCATCTTTCTTGATTTCCTTATAATTGAATACTCTCCCATCCTTTCTGAAAATTAGATTTTTCATTTGTTTCCTTCTATTATAGTAAATTATTGACTTACTGATGGGGTAGGTTTAGCTGAGCCATGGGGATATTTAATAGATTGGTTAAAAAAAATCTGTAAATGATGGAGCTCTGTGAAGAATATATGCAGGAAACATGAAATTAATCTGTGGCAGTTGATTGTGTGGGCTTTCCCTACCTGCTTTTATCATTTGAGTGAAAATATAGGTTAAAATTTCAAAATACTGAAATATTTACATAAAAAATATAGTGGCCCTATAAATATATGATCATAGCATTTTAAAAGTCAAAAGGACCTTAAAGCTTATCTAGGCAAAATCTGATGATTTAAATAATAATTAGATTATGTGATAAGAATATGCTTTGCCTCTGTACTATTCTTTCCCAAATCCTATAACTCTAGTCTTATCCTAAGAGGAACATCAGACAAGGCCAGATTGGGGCAAAATTCCTTCAGGATGCCTGGTTGGCTTTCCTTCAAACTGCTAAAGGTATGAAGAACAAGACTGAGAAGCTGTTTAGGACAAAGACAACTGGGGAGATGAGATAAAGTATCAAATGTAGTTCCCTGGGTTGAATCCTGGAGCAGAAAGACGATATCTATGGAAAGACTTGTGAAATCCAAAGAAAGGTAGAGCCAAGCACTAACTGGAGGATCTTGGTCCCCCTAGAAACCTCTGAACTCAGGACTGTGGGACCTCCTGCCTGGAGCAGGGTGCCTTCCTTCCCTTTCCAAACTTTCTCACCTCCCTTCTCTCCTAAAACACCTACTTATGACTCTCAGATCATCTGATGATACAGTCTGTCATCCCTTCACCACCACTCTCCTTGAGCTCTCTCTCTTTTTTTAAACTGATGACAGAACTTTTATTTGTAAAATAAAAAGTGCTATCAAACAATAAAATTAATCTGTTACTGTATCCCATACGACAAATGAGAGAATGAACAATTCCAACAAAAGCATTCCAACAATCTTCTCTCTGAGCTTGAAAGCAGCACTATTCAACCTGTTTTCCAGAAATATTCCATCATCAAACCTATCATTCACCCAATTTTCCACTGTCTTCATTTTTTTCAACAATATCGATAATTAGTTTAAACATAAATGAACTAGATACTATAATTAAAATATATAATGTTCAACATGTAAAAAGCAAACAATAATTATATGGTCTCTACATATGCTATACTTTAAATATGATTACAGCAATAGGATAAAAGCAAAAGATGGGGAAAGTAAGCATGAGAAATCTGAAATAGAGGAAATTGCGACTTTGCAAAAATTTTTAGGTGTACATTCTACTCCCCATTCTCACCATTAATCAGACTAAAGGCTGATAGTTGTATCCATGATGGGGATGGAATGCTGTGATCTCTTGAAATTTCCTCCACCACATTAATTAATCCATCACTTTTAAATTCAGCTTCACACAGAGTCTTGGGATGTGGGCAAAATATCATCAAGTTCTCAAAACCAAATCTGTTTCAGTTAGCTTTTTTTCCCTTGCTGTAACTAACATCTACTCTGGCCAACAAGAATGAAATTTGAGAATGAAATTTGTCCAGGGCTAATGATTTCAGTGGTCTCAGTCCACAGATGGCCAAATCCATTCCTCTGGGCTCCAGGTGAAGCAACTGATCATGTGCCAAGAGCTCAGCCTAGGAAAGCTTCTTACCTTGGGGCAGGAAGAAAGCAGAGACAGGGGGAGGGACTGCAGGGAAGAACTACCTTTCCTAGCCTTGACCCCTGTCACCCAACTCCTCTCATATTCCACCTGTCTCCAGTTCCCACTCTGTCAATGCACTGAAACTAGGAAGGTTGGCTTATTTTAGGGCTCTCATAATCTAATCATTTTACCTTTGAATTTTCCTATAATAAGACAGGAGCTTGTGTGGGTGTGAGGAAAGCCAATCTACTTGGGACACTGAGGATAGAAACTAGCCTGAGCACATTAGCAAGATCTTGTCTGAAAATACAAAGGCTGGAGATGTACTTCTGTGATAGAGCATAAGCCTAATATTTGCAAGGCCCTGCATTCAATCAACAGAACATTTAAGTAAAAACAAAAAGTGCTTAAGGGAATTAGTTTCAACCTTCTGCCTCTTCCATCCTGTCAGGATACACCAACACAATGCTTTGACCTTGAACTTGCCAGTGTACAGAAATGTGATAAATTAATTTCTGTCAATAAATTACCCAGTTAAAGGTATTCTGTCACAGCAGCTTGAGAACACCTCCATTTCTTGTCCCCATGGGAAGGACTCTTTTACTGGTTAGAACCAGCATTCTTGGATTACATGTTTTGTCCTTTATTGTTTTGAATGTATCAACACACTTGATACATTGCATTCCAGAGTTTCTAATGAGAAATCTGATGAAGATCTTATGGGGATCTAGGATAAGCCTCTCCTCCCTCTCAACAGCAAAGGTATGAATACTATGATCTACAGGGAACAGAGTATTTTTATGCATAGGCACATCATTTTATGGAAGGGACAAGATCATCAGAGAATTTTTGAGTCCAAGGGGATGTTCTCATATCAATCCCCTGAGGTTACTGAAGGATGATGTCCTCATACCAATTCCTTAAGGATACTAAAGGATGACTAAGTAGTTATCCTCAAAAATACCATCAGTAAAACCATTTACTATATGGGAAATTGTTCAACACTATCCAAGGTCTTCATACTGCACAACTGAAAAGGTCCTGGTACATTTTTAATAATCATTAGTGTTAGAACAGGGAAGACAGGAGAAAGCACCAACTTGATAAAGTTCTGAATATCTTCAGGAAAAGAGAGAGAGGGGCCCAGGGGAGGATATGTAGGGGCAAGACAGTGAATAATGTAGGCAAGCAGTTCTCATTTGCTGGGCAAAAGCTATAACTGCTGAGGGCCATTGCCAAGTAGGAATGACACATCGAAATTTCCTTGCCAGTGTACCCCATGTTAAATGGACTTGCCTTGGAAATCCGCTGTGACCTTGCATGTGTGTTTGAGAAAGGTGACCCTGCTCAAGGACGAGGGTGGATCCAGGTTTAAGGTGTATCCTGCAGGTTTGAGGAAGTATCCAGCTCCTTGGGTTTAGGGTGTTCCCAGTTTAAGACAAGTTTAAGGCGTTCCGGTTTAAGATAATCTGGGTTTAAGGAAGTTCCAGGTTTAAGGTTATTGCTGCTGGGAATAGGGCATTCCTGCTGCCTGAGTTCCCCTTGAGTTCTCCTGGAATTCAGAAAAGTATTTGGGACGTGAATTGTGCAGCGGCAGAACTTGATTTTCCCCAGAACGTGTTTGTAGACGGTCGGTGTGAGTTCGGGAATAAAGAATTGCTGTTTGAATCTACAAGGTGTGAGTGGCTCGTGATCTTGTGCCCAGCCAAGACTGCAGCATATAACTTTACAAAAGTTTGTAGAAATGAATGTATTCAAAAGTAAAAATGCAGATCAAGAAGAATCAAGTAGAGATAATAGAAAAATTGAAGTAAACAAAAGGAAAAAAGGTTAGCCAGTGGGGTGCAGTACCAACATACTGCACATGGTGAGTGGCCAGGAAACCTGAAACCTCTTGCTCAGAAGTAAGGAGATGTGAAAGTGCTGCTCACTGTCCCTTCAAGTCCCACATGTGGAGTCACAGCTAAGCTTTAATTCCCATAAGCACTGAAGATTGATATGTACTGTAAAATCTGTATTGTGTTATGATGAACTGAGGAGAGAGGAAGTCTTAGGGATAATAATAGTAATATATAATAAGCAAGATGAGTACAGATTTTGATTCTGAATCTACTAGCCCTGGCAAACTGCCCATGGTTGGTATAACAACGCCAGTTACTAGATGGCATTTCTTTTTTTCCTGTTAATTTTGCTTTTAATTAGTATAAATCAGCCACACCCATAAACATGGTTTTCTTGGATTTATGTTAATGGCAAATATAATAGTAAATCACACAAAAAATGTAAAAACAGAGAGAACTTTCAGCTTAATTAAATCAAACAAATATTAACTGAATATATATAAATATAATGGGCAAAGTATGGATAAACCCCTAATAAAGGTGACATTTTCTCTGAGCAATAATAACTCTCTAGATGAGTTCCTCATGCTTATATTGAACTTGATCTCCAATGTGCAATGTACTAGGAGTTGAATCCAATTTGGATCAAAAGCCCTTAAAACTTGAATAGATACTTGTGCATGAACATTCATAGCAGCAGTCTTTACAAAAGAAGAAATGTGTAAATAACCCAAGTTTCCATCAATTGATGAATAGATAAAATCAGTCTATATACTTAATGGAAATAATTCAGCCACAAAAAGGAATGGATTTTGATATATGCTACAATATGAATTGATCTTGAAAATACCATGCTTAGTGAATTACACCAGAAGTAAAATATACAGAAGTTTAGATGTGATACTTACTGATAGCAAATTCATAGAAAATAAAATAAAGGTTGCCAGGATCTGGGTGAAGGAGAGAGAAGTGAGGTTTTGTACCTTTTGTTTAAAAGGTACAGAGGTTAATTGCAGAATGATGAACATGTTTGGGGAATAGATAATTACATTGCTTGTGAATGTATTTAATGTCCCTGATTTGTATACTTAGAAATGGCTGAAACGATAAATATCATCATGTATATTTTACCACAATAAAAATTATAAAAGCCTTTTTTATTTTTTTAAATCAAAATTAGAAAGAATCTATTAATTTTCTTCAAATCATAAACTAATGAAATGTTTACCAATGATTTCAGATGACTGAAAGTGTGTTTAAATCATTTTTATTTTCAAATGCATACTTGTTTTTATTTTTTATTTATTTTTTTATTTTTTTGTCATTTTTGACAAGTTTATTTTGGATCCTTGGCTCTTAAGTTTATCAAATTGTTTAGAAGAACATTCTTTTTTTTTTTATTGGTCGTTCATAACATTACATAGTTCTTAATACATCATATTACACGGTTTGATTCACGTGGATTATGAACTCCCCCTTTTACCCCGTATACAAATTGCTGTATCACATCAGTTTCCCTTCCATTGATTGACATATTGCCTTTCTAGTGTCTGATGTATTCTGATGTCTGTCCTATTCTCTACTATCCCCCCTCCCCTCCCCTCCCCTCCCCTCCCCTCCACTTTTCTCTCTCTACCCCTTCTACTGTAAATCATTTCTTCCATTTGTATTATCTTGTCTTACCCCTCCTTTCCTCTTGTATGACATTTTGTATATCCCTGAGGATCGCCTTCCATTTCCATGCAATTTCCCTTCTCACTCCCTTTCCCTCCCACCTCTCATCCCTGTTTAATGTAAATCTTCTTCTCAAGCTCTTCGTCCCTACCCTGTCCTTGTTTACTCCCCTTATATCAAAGGAGTCATTTGGTATTTGTTTTTTAAAGATTGACTAGCTTCACTTAGCATAATCTGCTCTAATGCCATCCATTTCCCTCCAAATTCTATGATTTTGTCATTTTTTAATGCAGAATAATACTCCATAGTATATAAATGCCACATTTTTTTTATCCATTCATCTATTGAAGGGCATCTAGGCTGGTTCGACAGTCTTGCTATCGTGAATTGAGCTGCTATGAACATCGATGTAGCAGTGTCCCTGTAGCATGCTCTTGTTAGGGCTTTAGGGAATAGACCGAGAAGGGGAATAGCTGGGTCGAATGGTGGTTCCATTCCCAGCTTTCCGAGAAATCTCCATACTGCTTTCCAAATTGGCTGCACCAATTTGCAGTCCCACCAGCAATGAACAAGAGTGCCCTTTTCCCCGCATCCTCTCCAGCACTTATTGTTGTTTGACTTCCTAATGGCTGCCAGTCTTACTGGAGTGAGATGGTATCTTAGGGTAGTTTTGATTTGCATTTCTCTGACTGCTAGACACCAATAATGAATGAAATGTTTTGGCTTACTTAAAATTCACTAAGAATAGTGAACAAAAATGATGTTGACTCTGGGAAATATATTTTTTTTAATCTTGATGGTCTGTTTTGAAAATTAGATAATGTGTTATTCATGTAAGTGTTAAATCAACTGTATCTTCACGAGTTTTCTGAAACTGAAATAAAATCAAAATATTATCCAGGTCAATTTCCATATCTGCTCAGTTTTGTCATGAAGTCCTGTGATCCCCATTTCCCTTCCCCTGTTCCCCTGAAAATCAACAATATAGACACACCTGCTGTTGGTCTACCCCCCAACTCACCACCAATCAGTTACCTAGTAGAGTGACAAGGGGCTTGCCATGAGACACTCGTGACCAATCTTCCCCAATCACTGATTCTTACATCTACAATATATCATTTTAAAGTGAGTTTATGTCATTAATAATTTACAAATAATTAAAGACAGCAAACATTTGTCCAGTTGTTCTTTGCCAGTGGCTTTGACAATTTCCAATGACTCGCTTAATCACAACCCAATCAACTTCCCTCTGGTTTTAAGAATAATCCTTTAAAAACCATATGTCCAAATAATGAAGAATATTGGCCTACATTTTTAGACATAAGAACCCAACTTTGGATGGTCTGAATAGCAATTTTTCGATGTTGCAATGGTATAAAAGCATACTATGTAATTGCTGGTTTTCACTTTTGGTATTGTATTCAATAAGCTGCATAAGCTACTCAACTCTTCATTACAAATCAGGCTTTGTATTAGATGATTTTGATGAACTGTAGGCTAATTGAAGTGTTTGCAGCAACTTTTAGGTAAGCTAGACTAAGTCATGTTAATATATAGGACAGGTGTATTAAGTCCCTTTTTGGCTTAGGGTATTTTCAACCTATGATGGATGAAATAACCTTATCATGAATGGAAGACCACCTGCATATGTTTCTCAAGAACCACACTGTGGGTAGTAAAAAATAAAGGTAAATTTTAGAGCCAAGTTAGAGCTTGGAAGAGCTGTGTTAAACTGTCTCTGAGAGGGGGTTATCAATGGCATTATCAGGTCACTTCTATATAAACAAAGCGCCATGGACTGGGGGCTTCAATGATGAACCTATTATTTCACAGTTCTGGAGGCAATCAAAGTGGTCTTCCCTGTGTACAGTATCTGTATTCTCATCTCTCTCCTTAAAAGAACACCAGTCACTCTAGATTACACTTTAGCTTAAATATCCATTTAAAGACTCTCGCTTAAACACAGTCACAATCTTGATATCAGGGCCTGGCACTTTAATGTAAATTTTGGGGGAATACAACTCAACCTACAATAACAACTCAACACACGATAAATTATTGTGTATGAAGACATTTGCCAAGTTTTAAAATGGTTGGTACATTTGGATCATCTCTTTATGCAATCTCATCCCACAGCTGCTTCCTGATACTGAATAACTGCAGGCCCAGCCCCGGCTGCTGATCTCTAATAAGTCCTGATACCTTCATTCACTAGCCTTGGTGAAGACATGTACCCACTATTCCAGACATCAGGCAGGAGTTTCCAAGCCCCACCACAACAATGCTGGCTCTTTCTGGCAGGTGATGGGAAGTACTATCCAGGTAACAGCTGGCAATCACAGATTTGAATAAGTTCCATTGTGCTGCTCCAAGAGTGGACCAGAACCGCAGAATGGAAAATATTCCTAGGTGACCAGGTACATAAAAGTAAGGAATCTGCTTTTCTCTTTCCTAAGAAAATGAAACACATTTTCAAAACCCTACAAAGGGCTTTGATTCCTGTATGTGTTCGGCTTAGCTAAGCTGCTTTAAACCCTGTACTGAGTACTTGGAACTATGGGAGATCTGTTGTTCACATTCATTTTGAATTCTGATAAGCTCACCAGAATTTTTTAAAAAATGTTTTTAGTCCATCTATTTGAGCACTGGGCCTTAGACAGCTCTCCTTTTATCTTCAAACTTCAAAGTGTAATTTTGAAATAAAGGTTTACTTTCCTGTGGAATTCTGAAAGTTTGATACTGTCAGTGACAATGGGTTGAAGTTTCTAGAAATGCATCTCAGATTCTGAAAGAACTTTCATTTGCATTGCACATCCTCCCCCTTAGCAGGTGGCTGGGAATATTAAAAGGGAGAAAGATATTGTATATACTCAACTGTACAATAATCCTGGGGTCTCTTATCTCTGGGACACTACATGAGGTTTACTCTTTGAATATTAATCATGATGCTAAATTTTCTAAATATTTTATTCATTTGTGTCAATTTGAAATGTTGATTTCCCTAACAAATGCTATGCTGTAACAGAAGGAACCCTATTTGGAGTCAGACACATTTGGAAATATATTGAAGTTTTATGTGACCTCTGAATATCACTTAACCTCTCTGATCTTACCCTGATTTGGACAGTGATGATACTGCTATCTTCATTGTAATCATTACAGAGACTAAGTAAGAAAATGGATGTGACCGTGTCTTATAAACAATTGTGTTCTAAAGAAAGTATGGGTGGTGGCATTTCTTTTATTCGTCAATGACTTTGTTGATAATAAGCAGTCAACACTATTCTTGCTTTGTCTAAAAGCACCAGGATGGCATCATAGCATGAGGCTACTTCACATCCTGCTTTTATTTGGAGGATATTTCATAAGGAATATCAAAATACACTGCTTTCCAGAATACACCATATTCAAACAATTTACATTTTTATTGATCAAGTCAACAATATGTTCAAGGCAAATTGATAGTCTAGCAAGCTTGATAATGTCAATTTACTATTATGATGAAAATCTCAAATGTCTCTTGCTCTTTAGCATTAAATATTGAGTGGAAGTGGAGCTTTTATTGGCAGCTTTATTACTTTATTTTACTACCACACGTTTTTATGTGACAGTAAAGCAGCTAAACACACATTAAATAAGTGCTGAGATAACTTGATAATGACCTTTCACAGATTATTTTCTCAAGGAAGGTTAGTGGCAAGGAAGATGGGCAAATATATTGCAAGTAGAAAGTAGCTTCACCTAGACAGAACAAGGAGCAGTGATTTAAATGCTCAAAATGTTTCCCAGGCTCCTAATGTGTGCTAGGTTTGGAACACAAGAGATAAGAAGAAATAAAATCTTTAGCCTTATAGAGACTAATGATGGAGCTAGAGACAGAAAATACATTTAGAGTATAAGAGACAAGTCCCTGTTTTCAGTGCAATAGCAGGGCAGAAAAAGGGGCATAGAATTTTGTCTGGTGAATAAGATAAGGCATCCCATTTCCTTTCTACCAAGGATGTGGAAGTGTTGACAAATAGAAAAGAGGATGGAAAGGCATCCTCTGAGACAGGAACAGCATGTGACAAAGCACAAAGATATAAAAAATGGAAGCTGGAAAGGGACCTGGGGAATGGGGCCAGCTGCACAGGAGGGAATTGGTAAGTCACTGGCTGTCCACTTTTGCATAAGAATACAATGGCTGAGTTTCATTTTAAAACAATCTACAACTATCAAATATGGAAACTCTGTTGGAAAGCAAAAGGAACTTGAATGGTGAGCTACAAGGGTGTCACAGAGAAGAATGGCCGGGACTGAGGCTGGGCCAGCGGCACTGCAGAATCTCCCTAAACCCAGAGACATTCAGGAAGGAGAACAGATAGGACTTAGTGATAAATTTGGTATAGAAGGAGAAGTAGTGAAGAGTCAAGGGTCAGTTGGAGGTTTCTGGCAAACTGCATGGGTAGTTTACAGAATTATTTAAGGAAGTAAGGGATACAGGCAGGGGGAAAATATACATATATATGTGTATATATATGTGTGTGTATGTGTGTATATATATATGTGTATCTATATGTGTATGTATATTGATTGATTGATTAATTGATTGGTTGATTGGATGGGGTGTTCCTAGGGAAGAACATAATGTTACAGGGAGGAAGAAGATGTTGAGTTACATCTCAGGGATGCAGAGTTAGAGATGCCCTGGGAATCCACATGCAGGTGTCTGACAGACAGCACACCTGGAGGCAGGAGATACAGCCAGGCCAAGCTCAGAACCAGGAAGAGGGGGCAGCCCTGGGAGGAATCAAACACACTGACTGGTTAGATGAACCCCTTGCTTCACGGTCCCTATCCCTTCTCAGTGGGGAAAAGCAGCTGCCAGGTAAAAGCCTTCCTTGTATCCCTTTCACACTTCTAGTGCAGCCTTCCTTGCGTCCTCTCCACACTTCTAGTGCAGCAGGTGACAAGGGAATACTCAACACAACACCAAGATGTGGAAGCCTGTGATTTTCAATTCTCATTTCTGACTTTGTATTTCATTTCTATCATTACTTATTCAAAATGATGTCATTTTCTGAGAATAAACTGCTGGGAAAAGATAAGTAATGCAAACACATTTGATGGGCTTCTACACTATCTTTGGGAAAAGAAGGTTTAACTTAAACAAATATTTTACATTTGGGCTAATATGTCATATGTTAACTATTCTTCTCAAAGGAAACACCTGAGATTCAGAATGTGCCTAAAAGAATAGTTTAGATCTACTTTTCTAAATCCATTATTAAAATGTTTCTTGGGAAGAAACATCATTCTAAGTGGAAAAAAATTGGAAGCATTTCCTCTAAAAATTGGAACAAGACAGGGCTGCCCTCTTTCACCATATCTATTCAACATAGTCCTTGAAACTCTAGCCAGAGCAGTTAGATGAAAGAAATTAAAGGGATACAAATAGGAAAAGAAGAACTCAAACTATTATAATTTGCCAATGATATGATTCTATACTTAGAGCATCCAAAAAACTCCACAGGAAAACTTACAGAATTAATAAATGAATTCAGCAAAGTGGCAGGATATAAAATCAATATCCATATATCAAATGTATTTCTATATATCAGTGATCAATCCTCTGAAAAAGAAGTTAGGAAACTACCCCATTCATAATAGCCACAAAAAAATAAAATATTTGGGAACCAATTAAACAAAAGAGGTGAAAGACCTTCAATAAAAACTACAGAACACTGAAGAAAGAAATAGAAGCAGATCTTAGAAGATGGAATGATTTCTCATGCTCTTGGATAGGCAGAATTAATATTGTTAAAATGGCCATAGTACCCAAAGTGCTATACAGATTCAATGTGATTCTAATTAAAATCCCAACATCATTTCTTATAGAAATAGAAAAGCAATCATGAAATTCATTCGGAAAAGTAAGAGACCCAGAAGAGCCAAAGCAACCCTTAGCAAAAAGAGTAAAGCAGAAGGCATCACAATACCAGACCTTAAAGTATACTACAAAGCTATAGTAACAAAAACAGCATGGTATTGGCACCAAAATAGACATGTAGACCAATGGTACAGAATAGAAGACACAGAGACAAACCACATAAATACAGTTATCTCCTACTAGACAAAGGAGCCAAAAACCCACACTGGAAAAAAGATAATCTTTTCAGCAAATGGTCCTGGGAAAACTGGAGATCCATATGCAGCAAAATGAAACCAAGCCCCTATCTCTTACCATGCATAAGACTCAACTCAAAGTAGATCAAGGACATAGGAATTAGACTAGAGGCACCATGCCTAATAGAGGAAAAAGTAGGCCCAAATCTTCATCACATAAGATTAGGTCCCCCAATTTCCTTAACAAGACTCCTAAAGCACAAGAAATACAATAAAAAATCAATAAATGGAATGGATTCCAACTAAAAAAGCTTCTTCTCAGGAAAAGAAACAATCAATGAGGTGAACAGAGAGCCTACATCCTGGGAGCAAATTTTTGCCACACTCACATCAGATAGAGCACTAATCTCCAGAATATACAAAGAACTTAAAAAACTTAACACCAAAAAAACAAACAACTCAATCAATCAATGGGCTAAGGAGCTAAACAGACACTTCTCTGAAGAAGATACACATTCAGTCAACACATATATGAAGAAATGTTCAACATCTCTAGAAATTAGAGAAATGCAAATCAACACTACTCTAAGATTTCATCTCACACCAGTCAGAATGGCAGTTATCAACAATACAAACAACAGTAAGTGTTGCTGAGGATGTGGGGGAAAAGGTACACTCATGCATTGCTGGTGGAATTGCAAATTGGTGCAATCAGTCTGAAAAGCTGTATGGAGATTGCTTAGAAAATTTGGAATGGAGCCAACATTTGATCCAGCTATCCTTCCCCTTGGTCTATCCCAAAGGAATTAAAAACAGCATACTACAAGTGTCAAAGCCACCTCAATGTTTATAGCAGCACAATTCACCATATCTAAACTGAGAAACCAACCTAGATATCCTTCAATAATGAATGGAAAAAGAAACTGTGGTATATGTACACAATGGAATATTACTCAGCATTAAAAGAGAATAAAATTATGGCATTTGTAGGTAAATGGATGGAGTTGGAGAATATCATGCTAAGCAAAGTAAGCCAATCCCCAAACACCAAAGGCTGAATGTTCTCTCTGATAAGTGGATGCTAATTCATAATGGGGGGAGAGGGTTGTGGGGAGAATGGAGGAACTCTGATTGGGCCAAGGGAAGGAAAGGAAGGGGATGGGGTATGGGGATAGGAACGATGGTGGAATGACATGAACATCATTACCCTAGGTACATGTATGCTGCACATATGGTGCAACTCTACACCGTGTACAACCAGAGAAATTAAAAGTAGTGCTCCCTTTGTGTACAATGGATCAACAAAGCTTTCTGTTGTCATGTACAACTTATTAGAACTACCAAAAAGTAAATTAAATTTAAAAAAAATAAAATTGGTCCCACTGATTGTTGACAATCAGTGGGGGAGGGTCCAGGAAGAAGGGCAGCTGGAGCCCCACTCTAAAAAAAAGCCAACTCTGTTTTTCAGCTGGGCCCCTGCCTAAAAGGAAACAGAAGTCCCTTCTGTTAGGTGGCATTCAACAACTAGGCCATCCCTTGGAGGAATCTTATCTTAAGGGGACACAAATATTTTCTATGTGAGATATAGGGCCAGAAGGAAACAATAAACAAAAAGATAAAATAAGAAAAAAAATTTCCAAAGGTATCCCACTGATGAACTTATCAGAAAGAATTATAAGTTGCCAAATATTAAATTTCTGCATCACAAATACCCAATAATTTTATGTATACATTAACCTATATTGCTGATCTCTTTAAGAGTCACTCTTAGAAATTCCAGGATTTTCTCCTGGAATGGAACTTTTGTGTGTTGCCAAGGTGGACAGAACACAGGAAATCACAATAGCGGGTCTGCGATTTCCTTTGTTGGACAGAGCCAGTTCAACTGCAGAAATCAACTCTGCTATCACTTTTGCTTTCAGACACTCTGGCAACTGTTACAGCTTCAATATGGCAGCAATGAAATGAAAGATAAGGTCAGTTTATAGATAAGGTCATCTGGGCAACATTCAATTTTCTTTGCCAAGGCCTATAGCTCAGTAGAAACACAGGTGGAGGGCCCACAGCCATGTTCTGCCAGCTTCCAGGTGAAGCATTATTTTTTAATGTTTCTATAGGTAATTCTGAAAGTGGAAAGATGTTTCTATGTTTTCAGGAAAAAAAATCAAGAGACTATAATGGGATCTATATGAAAGGATATTTTGCCACATGCTCAGAGAACCTACATAATGTTGGTATCCTAATTCCATTATAATGATATAATTTTTTAAATTATTGAAGCTGAGATTAATCCCTTTTAGAGTTACGCATAATACTAGTGGACTACAGAATAAGAGTCAGGATTTCACAGTACAACAACAACAAATTCTTTTTAAAGAGAAAAAGACAGATGCTAACATGTCAGCACAGGAAAAAGTATCGTCATGGCACATCTCATGAGTTAGCAGGTTAGTCCCACTAATGGGAGAGGTTAAACGCATACAAAATATTCAATGTGATCACCTTACTAAGTTCACATATTCTTCCACCAGGAGGCATATTTAAGACCTGGTGGTCAAATAGACTTCCAATTTATAATTTAAATTGTTAACCACCCTTACTGAATTTCAGCAACAAGCAAGCATATCAAAAAATAATGGAGAAGGTCCACTGACATTCAATTCCAGTTCTCAGAAGAGTTACAGCTAAATGACTCTGGCAGACAAATATCATACAGTGTTGTGGATCCCTGTCTGGTTATATCTGTATGATGCATACAACTAAACACCCCATTTAGTTTTTGTCAATTTCATCTGGTTCTGGCTTGAAATGAGATGTACTTATGGTTTGATCAGATCCTTGAATCAACTCTAAGCCAGGGTTGTAAGCTTTTGTTCTTGGTGAGACAAGAAGCAAGGTGCAGAGTCAGAAGTGCTGGTTCTGACAAATCCTCTGCAGAAATGGACTTATTGCTCTCTAGTACAAACAGAATCACTGTGCACTTGAGTAAATCACTTTACTCATCCAGATCCTGATTTCCCAGTCAACAAAATGTAGGAGTTAGGGAAGTTATAAAGAAGTTCATTTTTTTTTTCTTTCAAGAATATTGTTAAAAACTGTGAAGGGTCTAAGAATTTAATCAACTTTCAAGCTAATAAGGAAATCTGACATAGTTTCATGGGTGCTGGCAGAAGAAATGATACTCCTGGGTCAGAGACAGAGGTTTCCTTACTGACAAGGCAGCAAGGAGCATGAGCTTAATGTTGTTCTTATCAGTGACTTCCTCCTAAAAGCCCATGGGGGACAGATGGAGAAGTCTAAGTAAACAATACATACAAAACTAATTTGAGTCAGTGCTGAAGAACCTTGAGTTTTGAAAACCCAGATCATTTGTTTTGGATAGAGAGCAAACCTGCCTGCCCTTTGCTATAGAGACAGATATTATCTTTCTTATCATGGACATCAAAAAAAAAAAGGTTGTCTGTCCTCTGCCTCAGGGAGAGACTATGTTTTTTTCCCAAGTTGGTTCTTCACAGAAACATCCTTGAAGAGATGGTCTAGAACATAGGCCATCAGTGTCTCTGCTTACGAGATGCACAAGGCAGGAGATCTAAGTAGAGACCCAACATCCTCTCAATGATTAAGATATTATAAATCCTTCTCATTATAACTATACTCAAGGTTAGAGCCACACTTATTATGAAGAATGGGTTTCTAATTGCTCCTCATAGACAAATGGTATAGTATCCCTGCTAATATGAAGCTTTTTTATTTAATGAAAAGCAAGATTCCTTGCAGATCCCAATTCTGATTCAATGACAGTACTTAATAAGCTCAAACACATTTAGTCAAGATCAGAAATGGGCATTTGACTACAAATACTGCATAATTCACATCACCTTGTATACTGAACCATGTCAGTTGCTTTCCCAACATTCATCTACCTTTCCCCTTCCAAACAGCTCCCCAGTTTTTTTTCAGTGCTGGGGACCAACACAGAGCCCTGTGCCTGCTAGGCAAGTACCCTACCATTGAGCCACATTCCTAGCCCCCAAATACTCAACTATTTAGTCCTTCATACCTTTGGCTCAGAGATGATACCAAGCCTAGGCCCAAGGGGGAATCTTTTTCTAATACCCTTTAGTTTTAGAGCAGTTGTTTTATAGAAAAACTGAGCTAAAGACAGACTTCCCATATCTCCTGCCCCACAGCCTCCTCCATTATAATTATCCTAAAACACATTTCTACAGACAAAAAATCTACATCAATTTGTTAATATGACCCACATTCCACAATTTAGGGCTCACTATTGGTGTTGTACTTCTATGACTTGTGACAATGTATAAGAATATGAATTCCCTATTATAGTAACCTCCAAATGTTTCACTGCTCTGAAACTTCTCTGTGCCTCCCCATTCATCTTTCCCTGTTGCCTAGTACCTGATAACCATTGAAATTTTGACTCTCTCCCTTTTCCAGAATGTCAAATATCTGGAATCACACAATAGAAAGTGCTTTCAGGTTGGAATTTTTTCCTTAGTATTGTACATTTAAGTTTCCTCCATCCCCTTTCATGACTTGCTCACTCACTTCTTTTCAATGCTGAATAATGCTAGTTTCTGAATACACCCTTGTTAACTCCATTCACTACTGAGGGCCAAATATGATGCTTCCAAGGGTTGGTAATTATTAAAAAAAAAAAAAAAACTAGGATGAAACTCTATGTGGACCTAAGTTTTCATAACTTTATTCTTTGGGTAAATGCCAACTAGCATGACTGTCAAGTTATTTGGAAAGAGTCAAAATACCCTCTAAAGTGGCTGTACCAACATCCTCACTTGCACTTGGTAGAGGTGTTCTGGTTTTTGCTTCTTATTCTAATAATTGTGGTGTACTTTCATTACTACAAATCAGTAGTTCTCAACAAGCAACATCATCATTACTGAGAAATTTGTTAAAAATGTTAATTTCTGAGTCTGTACTGTACCTAAGCCCACTGAATCATAAAGTCTTGGGAAACATCCTTCAATCTATATTTTAATGTGATCTTGATGTATATTAACATTACTAAAGTATATTAATGTTTGACGATAAGTACACTAGGTCAAAAAGTTTATGTAATTTTCTTGTTATTATTATTAGTCTTGCATTGGCTTAAAATGCTAAAAAGGAAAATTATACTCCACATTGGGGGAAACATTTTTATCTCCTTTCTACTGGGTGTAAACAAAACACAATTCCCTAGTTGCTTATGAAGGTCACATTGTCACCATGAAGAGGTGACAAGAAGAGCCCTGTGAGGAAAGCAGTGGAGCAGAGATCTTGAGAGAACCCATGTCCCCTAGTCATATTCCTGAAACACAAAATGAACAATCCCTGAAGTGAGGCATAGTCTAAGTGGGTTTCCTGTCAATACAAGTTAATACAATTCCTTCCTCATTAGTCTATTTGAGCTGAGTACATATTACCTGCAACCCAAACATACTGATTAAAAATAATTATTTGTAAAGTTCCAGGCTGCCCTAATGTTTATTAGGCCTTACTCCCCACAACTCATCTGGGAATCCCTGTGAGCTTTGCCTCATGTAAACATGTATACACACTGCAAATCAACGGAGAACTGGATGATTTCAAAAGCTATGTCCATGAGGGTGGGGAACTCATGTGTTTTATCTACCACTGCATCCTCAAAGCCTAGGAAACCACCTGTCAAATAAGATTCTCAACAAAAATTGTTGACTAGAGCAATAAAAAAATGAAGCAAACCAAATAAGGCATGGAGGGCATCTGCACTCATACACGTCTTCTCTGCTTCCACAGGAGCTGTCATGTCACTTCAGCTGGTTACCTGGTGCATCCCTACATACTGCATCATACAACATCCAGAGGTGAGAAGGGACCATTGTCCTTGAACATCATTAAGACAAAATAAAAGCTTTCCTAGAAAGCCCCAAGCCTCATAGTCCTCCTTTGGATCTTTTTGACCAGAATTTCATTCATTTAACATCCAAGTATAAAAGTAGAGTTCAAAATAAGTCCAATTAAATTAGAAAAATAACTCCAAAAATAAGACTAAGAAGTTAAAAGACATTAGGAAAAAAATGGTTTACTTAACAAACTGCATATCTGGAAATTTATGTAGACGAATTTCATGTTTAGATGATTTTAAATGTCCATGATACTTTTTCATATACACACACACACACACACTCACACACACACTCACACTCACACACACTCACACTCACACACACACTCTTAAGGTTATGATTGACAGATTTAAGTATATAGAGTACAAAGATTATTCTGTAATGACAAAGTAAAACATAAGTAGAATCAAAAGCAAATGGTAGAATAAGGAAACTAGTTAGAAAACAAGACAGATGAATGGTTCATAACCTTCCTATATAAATCCCCTACCAAGTGGAAAGAAACAAAAAAATTAGAACAGCACCACCAGTATAGAAATGGGCAAACTGATGGAGAATAACATGCATGGAAATAGTGAAGTTCAAATTAAAACAACGACATACCATCTTCACACCAATAATCTGATAAAAAATATTTTAAAAGATTAAGAGTCGATGGCCAAAAATCATGTTTGAAAACTAACACACTCACATCATGCTAGCAAAGTAAAACTTGATAGAACCTTCCAGAATATAATCTTGTAGCATCTACTAAACTCCTAAATGCATGTATCCTTGATCCAGCAATTCTGTCATAAAACCATAATCTACCAAAATAAAAATATTTGAAAGTAAAAAGCTATATTTATGGGTATTTATTGAAATATTCCTTTTAATAGTGAACATCAATCATCTGACTATCCATCAAAAAAGGACTGAGTAGGGGCTGAGGTTGTGGCTCAGTGGTAGAGTAGCTTGCCTAGCACATCTGAGGCCCTGGGTTCGATCCTTAGCACCACATAAGATAAATATATAAAATAAAGTATTGTGCCCAACTACAACTAAAAAATAAATATTTTTTAAAAAGGAGTGAGTAAATGAAAGTATTCACATTTCATGAATTACTAGTAAAACTGAGCTAAATCTACATACATATATTGCATTAAACTCTTACAAACAGAGACACATTCAGAGAATACTGAAAGACATGAAAGCAAGATGCAGATGACATATACTGTATGGTCCTATTTTGTTAGAATCAGATCAGTAGGGAAGGGACCAGAGACATATATTGATATCTATATGTCTAAATGGGCATAGGGAGAGCTGTCATAATTTCTGGAATGTTCTCCAAATGCCTGTATATTAAAGGTTTGGTCCTCAGCTTGGCACTATTGGGAGGTGGTGGAAGCTTTAAGAGGTAGGGACTAGCACCAGGTCTTCTAGTCATTGGGAATGTGCCTTAATTGGGAATAGTGATATCCCTTATTCATCTGTTTGTTTGTTTGTCTTGACCCTGGATGTGAGGTGAATGGTTCTACTCTAGGATGTGCCCCTTCCATGATGAGCTGCCTTACCATGTGCAAAACATGATGGGGCCACTTGATCATGGGCTAAAACCTTCAAAACAATGACTCAAATTAAACCTTTTCTCCTAATAAGTTGGTTTGTCTCAGGCTTTTGTTTCAGTGATGAAAAGCTGAACAATACAAGTACTGACAATAATTACCCCTCAGAAGGAGCCAAAAGGAAAATAAAGTACTTGATTAGTTTCTTCATCCTATATTTGTTTAATTTTTGCATTTTATATGGCATCTATGACTTCAGTAATTAAAGTAGACTACTAAGAAGAAATAAACATTAACAAATAGAATGTTATTGATGATGGATTCATGAACTTAGAAGAATACAGTCTAGCTAAAGAGTTGTGAATAGAAAGACAAAATGTATAACAGAAATATATTTTGACACATCTGTTCTAATAATAATTCATGCTAGAAGTGATTTTCAATGTCTACTATAAATATGTGTCTACAGCTACTGGTCTAGATCTATTAGAAAGAAATGTTGCTATTTGGTCAATAGAAATATATCACTTGAATAGTTATATTACTTGTATTACTCATTCTACAATGGTAATAACATGGATGGAAGACCAGCAATTTTGGTATCAAAGAGTTCTATTATCTTTCTTATTTTAATAACTGGTATAACCATATTTTCTAATAAAATTTCTTGTATTTGTAGCTTTAATTTCATTTATATGCATTATTCATTTTAAAGCTTTCTCTTCACTTCTAATTTATTCTAATAGGTAACATAATTATCGATTCTTTATATTCTTAAAATTAATTTATAAAAAAAAAGTTGCACAAACAAAAGAAACATTGTTAACCCTCATAAACTACAATTTTGACATGTCATCAAGCTTTTATAATCTCTTGTTATTGCTGTACCGGTTTTAGCTTTCATTTATTTTTCTTTTCATTAATTTAATTTTTAAAATCCCAAGCAGCATTGTCCTTCGGTTTTTAAAAGATGAAGCAGGTGAGTTCTAATGGAAAGCCGAATGCCACACAAAAAAAATGTTCAAATGGTTTTTGTACCCACATGAAGCTCAGAGTTGATTTGATAAGAAGAGAGTGAAGTTCGGTGTGCTACAGGGAGAATGAACAGAGCATGCGACATACGCGGTCACAGGCAAAACTCATTTCCCCATGCGTAACACTGGTTTTGGCAGTACTCCTCCATTCTATAGAGATCAAGCACAGCACATAACATGCCTGGGAAGTGAAGAATGAGTGAACAGAAGACTACAGGGTTCAGAAGACTAAGATATTCTGAGAGGAGTTCTTTCTGCTCTTGGGTCAGGGGCACAAGACGCAGATAGATGTGGCTGAGAATCAGCCCTCCTTCTGAGATTTTATTGTGTGCTTCAGTGTCTTAGATCTGTGGCATCAGGACTGAGTCTCCATCCTCACTTAGCAAGGATTCTCTACTTTCTGAGACCTGTGCATAAATGAGCAAAAGGGAAAACAGGCCTACAGGATTCCTCAGCCATAATGCTTTAAACTAAATTGTCCTTACCCAGGTTTGTCTGTTCTATGTGAACTTAGAAGTATTTAAGATTGGGCGAGTGCCCTCCAAAGGGTTTAAAGTGCACCAATACTCATGGCATCACTAATAACTGCAGCATATACACTACCATGACAACATCTCACCTGTGAATAAAGCCTTCACAGTTATTCTATTTTCTCTGTCATCCTGCAAAGTGACACTGGGTCATTATGCTGTTTTCAAGCCTGACAACACTGGAAAGAACAAAAGCAAAAAGTTCTCTCAGGATCCAGTGAATGTGTGATCACTTTTTGGAACTAGCTTGAGTTCATATAGGTTCTTTTGTTTTGTTTTGTTTCTCTTCAAGTGAACTGCAACTGAAGTGGGTGTGTCAAGTGAAATCAACCCATTGGACTTAAAAGTCCTAATAGAAGATTTTACCAGAGCAGTACATATCCCCAATTATAAGAAAAATTAATTTTATTAACCTATTGGAGTTTGACAACAAGTTTTCATGGGATTTAGAAGGTACCAGTTGATCAAGATACTCTGTAAACCAGTTTTCACACATTAGCAGATCTGATTTTCCAGCATTTTAGGAGGGAAGATGCTGGTATTGGCAGGAAGCTGACTAAAAGTATTGGGAAATGTAAGTTCAGGATGGCTCAGTAATATGTTGAGAATTTTTAGCTGTCAGTGTCAGATGCATCACTTGCCAGAGTCAGTCAAGACTATAAAGATAAAGAAGTTAATGGAACACTCACTCTTTCCGAATGTTCATAGAGGCAGTGAGAAAATTATCAGCCTTGGTGATAAGTTAAAATTCTCCAAGTCCTATAGGACAACAAAAACATGCAGTACAGATTGATTATGCATGCGACCCTTGTGTATTATAAATGCTAACACAGAGACCACAAAATACAATCCCACTGCATCATAAATGGAATAAAGAACTAAGGCATTTGTTCTAATAAAAAAAATTAGTCATTCAATTATCAATGCTTTTTCCCCTACTAAATCTGTAAGACAGTTTTGGAAAGATTTAGGTGGCCCAGGGTCTCTAAAGGAGATTAAGTGTCTTCCTTTTTCTAGAAGATACTGTTATAGGAAGTAGAGGGATCCTCAAACACTCCAGTGGCCTTAGGGCCACATGCTGTAAACTGGTGCTCAGTAAGGGTCCAGTACTAATAACAATGGTGATTTCCCACAGGTTGATGGAATCAGAACTCTGGAACAAGGAATCTGGTCAAGCCCCTGACAGATGCATAAAATGTGGCCTGGAAGGGTTTTGTGAGTTTTCTCTGTCTCAGATGGCCCATCAGAAAGAGAGAGAGAGCTGGAATTGGCCCCAGGCCACCAACTGGCAATCCCCAGCTTTGGCTCTTAGTTTTCTCTACCTCTTCAGTTTATTCAAAGCTACACAGGAAGCTCTCTACAAAGAGTTCAAACACAAGCTTAGAGGAAGCTAAGAGGAACAGTTAGTATGCTCATTTTTCACAGCCAAGAGGCCTGCTTGATGCCTTCCAGAGAACTATCATAGCGCTTTAAGAATCTCTGCACGATAACTCCAAGAACAACCAATTCCATCTGTCCATACTTTTTCAAGGGCCTTCCAAACCTCTTCTAAAGAACTGCTCATGTAGTTCCATTCTATTCCTGCACTGCCATTGCCCTGGTGTTCAGATGCAGAGAGGGTACTAAATCAATGCTAAAAAGCAGCAGGACTGGAGATTTAGGAATCAGTTATAATACCTCTGAGGCATGAAGACCCATAAGGAAGGGCAAGATGTATTTTTAACAAAAATGGTACTGCATGTATAATACATTCCTGTCTTATCCACCATGCAATGTAATCCAAAGCAAAGTGTTTACAATGGCAGTAAAGATAGGGAAGATATTTTTAATGCCCTTTTAATGTTGATAATTTTAAAAGGTTCTTAATGGTTTAATGTGTTAGAAATGCATTAAAAATATGCTGCCCTTTGGCAGAACTATTTGAGAATTAGAATACTTTTAATTTTTTCCCCTTGTAAATAAACTTAAATTAAAAGTAAATTATGTTCTCTTCAAGTAGTTCATTGGTCTTTGTTCATTCAGAATAACAGTCATTATTAGATCAGCTTCCACCTGCCCCTGAGTTCCCAGGGATCAGTAATGTAGGTCCAAATTCGTGATGTTGGTGACAATATGGTGTAGAAAAAACAGATTTGGCTATCCTTTTAGAAAAAGTAATCCCTGGCAGGGCTTCAGTGAAGATCAGGCTCATTCCAAACAGAATACTCATTTCCCCCCAATAAGAAGGAACTAAGAAACAGAAGCAGAGATCAGTCTTTAGTCGAATTCTGATATCATGCAGGTAGGGCTTCACCTAACATCCCTTTGCCATGAATCCCATTACTACTCACTTCCCATATGAGAATTTCATTCAGATATATTTAAAATGAGTTGGTCTGGTGTTATAGTTAGGAAAACACAGTGAATTGATATTTCAAATCAATTTAACCCAAATCTCATGACATTTAGACTGGTCCTGGTATGATAGAGTGTGCCACTACATAAATCACACTGCAATGATCTCAAAGTAGATCTTAAAGAAATCATAGGACTTTGAACTTGTGATTAGTAAAAACTTCCCACAGTCAGAATGCTGGGTCCTACCCTGAAGGGCCTCTGATCCCTTGCTCATGTATGCTTACTGATCAAAGGACATGTCAAGGTCACAAGATAGGCACCCAAGTACATGTGTTCAAGTTGTCTTCAAAAAGAGCAGAGATACATGAAAATGTACACTGTGGGTTATGCAGACTTCCAGAGAACAAAGAACACTGAAAGCTGAAATGACCGTAAATAGTGAAAAATAGGTCTAATATTTTGTGTCACTAATAACACTGCAGAGAAGATATAGCTACCACTTCATGTAACGAAAAGAGGAATTTTAATGTAATACATATTCAAAGATATCATGGAAATTACATAGAAGGCTATAACTAGGTATATATGGATATAAAAATGTATCCACCCTCTATCTAGAGTTCGTCTAATCCTCCCATTCTCCATGCCCCCAACCCCATTATGAATCAGCATCCTTATATCAGAGAAAATATTTGGCATTTGGTTTGGGGGGATTGGCTAACTTCACTTAGCATTTTATTCTCTTTTAATGCTGAATAGTATTCCATTTTGTATATATATACCACATTTTCTTTATCCAGTCATCAACTGATGAGCATCTAGGATGGTTCCACAATTTAGCTATTGTGAATTGTAAAGGGGAGACATGGGTTTAGGAAAGATGGTGGAATAAGATGGTCATCATTACCCTAAGTACATGTATGAAGACACAAATGGTGTGACTCTACTTTGTGTACAACCAGAGATATGAAAAATTGTACTCTGTATGTGTAATATGAATTGTAATGCATTCTTCTGCCATATATAACAAATTAGAGTAAAAAAAGTACCCACCCTATTAGTATAAAAGCCTGATAATTTATAACAATACTCTTGCCTTTTCTACATGACCCTTCTTGATGCACAGAAGGCTGGACATGGATGCCACTTCTGCACCATGCCCTTTGACTCAGCACTTACAAGCACCATGGTACAAAATTAATAGTAAAAGTTTCCCCAAGTCATAAAGCTGTATCTTTTAAATTTATGAATAATTAGTTTAATTAAAATCCTAAGGCAGTACTTAACATCCCCAAAAGAACTTCCAGAAAATTATGTGAAATAGGTACACATAGTACCATGATCACAGGAACCAAAAAGTGAAGTCACATACACTATGTGGAGGATGAACCTAGAACACCAAACTCTGATCCCACTTGCATGAGGTATCTAAAGGAGTCAAATTCAGAGGGAAAAGAAGTAGACTGGTGGCTGCCAGGGACTGTGAGTAGGGAGGAGAGGGTTCATTTTAATGGGTATAGCATTTCAGTTTAGGAAGATGAAAAAGTTTGGGAACTTGATTCAATGAATTCAACATAACTGAACAGCACACTTAGAACTGGACACGATGGTGAGTTTATGTTATGTGCATTTTACCACAAGAGAAAAAAATACTCTATTCCTATATTTTTCTTCATTGCATTTATCATCACTACCTTTCACTTTACCTTGTTTATTCATGTGTGCATGTGTAGTTACATGTGTATAGGTATCTACCTATTTATATATTGCCTATTACCTCCTTTCTTCTAATACCTCCAAATATATAAGCTCTGAAAGGCAGAAATCTCTTTTTTCCCTGATACTGGGAATCAAACCCAGGGCCTTGTGCATGCTAGGCAAGTGTTCTACCACTGAGCAACATCCCCAGCCCTGAAGGCAGAAATCTTGTCCTGTCAGTCTAGCTTGAGGGCTTGGAACTGTGCCTAGAACTCAAATAAATATCTTATGAATATTTTCTAGAAAAAGGTATGATCATTTTTTCTGCTAAGATGTTTAGTTATATTAATTCTAAGGAACACTTTTGAGTTGTTTTTTTCCCCACTCTTACCAATCTTAACTCTTCTATCATTAGTTATCAACAATCTTCTATAACTTCTGGGACTAATTATTAGCAGGTCGCTTAACCACACTTAACTGATCTCTAGGATTCATAAAAAGTAATATCCCCAAATAAAACACATAAAAATGCATTGTGAAAATGAATCTAACTATATTATCCATTTTTCTATTTTAAGGAGCAACTACTTAATGGCTTAGGATATACAGGCTGTGTATAATTATAAGAATATAAGATATAATAGAAATCACAAACTAAATTGCATTTTGCTTAACTGGATGTTGAACTCTCTGAAGTTACCCAACTATAGCTGAGCTCCACAGCTGGGAAATAACTGAATGTATATATAAATCATGAAGCTAACTCCTGACTATAATTATTTTCTAACATAACCCACACAAGCAGAGCATTTTAGTATTTTTAAAATTCCTTTACAGTTAAGATCTAACCTGATCTTCAAAAACACCTCTGATACAGAGGTGCTTCTACCCCTATTTTAGAGATACAGATGCGGAATCAGAGAAGCTAAATGATGGGATCAAGCTCTGGCAGGAAGAGGCTGGGTATGTATTTGGAAATCATTTTCAGAAGCATAAACAGCAAGCACTCTGGAAGTGTGCCACAATACAATTCTTGCAGAAAGCTAACCAGGTAATGAGATTGCATCTATAAGCCACACAGAAAAATCAATAACAGCGACCCAGGGCAGGTAATAAATGGTGATCTTGCTATTTTTCATACAAGAAGCTAAACAGTTTCACAGGTGTCACAAAAGACATGATAGTACAGGTCTTACTGATGCAGCACAGAAATGAAAGCAAACAGCTTGGTTAAAACAAACAGGTTTAGGAGATGAAAGATGATGTCTATCAAGAACACAATGCTCCATTATTCATTCTATGAGCTCAAAAATACAAAGACAGTGGTTCTCAAATTTATACATTGCCAAGATAAGTAATATTTCTAAAAGACTAGGGGTAATGAAAATGAATTGTTAATGTCAAATTCCTTTGAATGAAAATATTAAAAGGTAACTAAAATTTTAATTGGAAGTTCATGTTACTTGACCACTCACTATATTTAAGGCTCTGGTCTAGGCTCCTGATATGCCCTGGCTAGTTAAGGCTTCACAGTCAAACTATGGATATATGACATGCTTTAGTTCCCACTAAAGGTGTTTCATCAATGAAGTGGTATTCCACATGAAAATCAGGCAGCAAATCTCAAAAGAGTCCCAGTCAGACCTCCAAATGTAAGCTATGCAGCCATAAAAAAATTAAACATTTCTCCCCCTCTGCTCAGATTTCTGGAAAGATCATCAGAGACCTCCACAGCCTACAAAGAAGTACTTGATAAGCATAATTAGGGTGTATCTGGACAAGGAGAAAACTGAAGGGAAACTGAAAGACTTTGAGAGTGGAAATATGCAATGGATCAGTTCATGAGAAAGAGGACAATGAATGAATCACAGAAGATTCATTCTGAAGAGGTCATCCAGGTTAACCAGTTCAATCCTTTTGACTGTAGACGTCACTTTCTTCAGACTAAACAAATAAGCCCCCCAAAACTCACTATTTTATGACTGATCCCTATCCCCACCTCCTACATCCCTTTTCTTAGTTCTATCCACCATCTCTCATTGGTTGAATAATATTCCACAACATCTTACTGACTTCAGTTGTGTTCCCCTAGCACAAGTTCTGCGTGTTGTTCTGCGTGTCTACAAGTCCAGGGACCAGAAATAAATACTATAATTATGGGAGCCCATCCAACTGGGTCACCTCATTCAAAATGGGAATTTTGCAACCTAATGCAACCTAAGATTCTAGTGGTTTTTTGGGGGTGGGGGAATAGCATTGTATAGTGATTAATTTAATATGAATTATATTAAAGATTCATATGCATTTAAGCCAAATCTTCAATGTCTTCTTCAGATATGCTGATCATAAATTATATTAGCTTGATTCTGCACCAATTTGGCTGTTCAAACCATGCAGGATAAATTTGCACTATTCCTTCTGCTTCTCATCTATTAGATTCATCCACTGTTAGAGCCTGGTAAACAGAGTTTCTATCTACTACTGTGAAAGCCTTGTAGTCTCTCAGGGTTATGAGATCCCTGACTTGCTCTGTATAAACCCTATAAATGCTCACGAACCATCTGAGCAACAGTTTGGGATGAATATCAAAGTTTCCAGTTTATAGCATCTGTCTTCTTTCCTCTTAGTCCTGCTTTCTACAAGTCCACAAGGATCACCAATAGCAATCACCAATCTGCAAATTTTCTCAAAAGTCTCAGGTCAAGAAAGGTTGCACTGTCTTTCTTCTAGCAGTAAGAAGTCTCATTTGACTTCAGTTTCTGCACCCACCTAACTTGCCTCCCCAACTTATTTCTAACTGTGACACTTTCACCTAGAATACTTTCCTCTGTTTTTTAAGGTTCGCTTGCTCAATTGCAGTTTTTTCAAAAATATCCTATGTCAGTGCTTGACACTTAGGGACATGCAGCATGAATAGTGTCAAGTGCAGGTTGTGAACATTAGAAGGGTGCTTTGTCACTAGGTTTTCTCACTTAGGTGACGCTGAATCCTTTAAGGCACAATGTTGGCGGGCAGATACCAATTCAAAATTGGCTTCCATTTCTTCAAAGGGAGACTGCCAATCTATTACAAAAGGAACTCTGTCTCTTTGAGAGCTATACATTTACACATCATGCAGTTGCATCAAAGGACTTAAAATCAGGGGAAATATATATATGACAATGTGTCTGTAGTTAAATGTTCACAATCTAGAGAGAAGACAAATACATGGAAGAAAGGGCAGAACTAGACGCATTAAGTAATGGGGCTGCCAGTGACTAAAAAGAGATGAATTATTCTTTCTCCAATCTAGACAATGAAATTATAACTTCTTTTAGAGAGAAAGAGAAATCATATACTGCCGTGTTCCAAATGGGATTCCTTAAATCAATACTAAAGGTATTTCTCTGGAGCATACTGAGGTGTACAGGAGTCTACAAGGACTTCAATTTCTTCAGTTATGATGGGGGACTCACGTATCTGCCATGAAGATCTCATGAGGCAAATGCCAAATAAATAACAATTTGAAAGCAATTTGTATATTGTAAAATCATAAGGCAATGTTATGTAAGATATTGTTTGTATTATAACAGATTAAAATACAAGAAAATATTTCACAAATTTGAAGAAATTTCCTCAACTAAGTGAGAGAGAAATGAGATGACAAGGTTTTGGGGGGAGGCCCAGGAAAGAATTAGAAAACTCCTTTCCCAGTAGTTTCTAGAGCCACAAAGAAGGCACCACAGCTGACCAACTATAAATTCACCTAAAAGGAAGAAGTGAAGAAGTGATTGAAAATGCAATTTGTTCTTGATTTATGGAAGAAAGTACAGAAAGTTCTGATGAAAATAAAAATCAGTACATCTTAAGCCAGAAAAATATTTTGATATTTTCTTCAATACTTTTCTAAAAAAATCCATTCACTGCTATAAGAAAATCATTCTGCACATATATTTTCAATTGCTATTTCATTTATTGATGTGCTAGTCCCCAATTCATAGAGTTCATTGCATGATAAAAATTATGTTTCTATGTATGAATGAATAAGTCATAAAGCAACCAACTATTCTGTATAATTAATACACACCAAAAATTTTAAGAACATAATCTTTTTAATAAATTACACAAGAACTAAAAATAAAAGAATATACAAATTAATAAAGCGAGTCATGCACAAAGAAAAAAAACCTCCTTCCCTTTTAGAACCACTAAACACATTATAGCAGAATCCATTTTGATATAATTATAAAATTATGGAATATATCTTATTCTAGTTAGGATCCCATTATTGCAGATATACATGATGGTGGGTTTCACTGTGTTATTTTCATATACATACATGGGAGAATTACGTTGGATTCATTCCACTGTCTCTTCTTTTCCTATCCCCTCTTCTTTCTTTCAATTCCCCATTGTCTAATCTACTGAACTTCTAATCTTCCCCTCATTCCCCATTTATTGTAGGTTAGCTTCCACGTATCAGAGAAAACATTCAACCTTTGGGTTATTGGGACTGGCTTATTTCACATGGCCTAATAGTCTCCAGTGCCATCCATTTGCTGGCAAAGTCATAAAGTCAGTCTTCTTTATGTGTGAGTAATAATCCATTGTGTATATACTACATTTTCTTTATCTACTCATCTGCTGAAGGGCACCCAGGTTGGTTCCATAGTTTAGCTATTGTGAATTGATCTGCTATAAACATTGAAGTGGCTGTGTCACCATAGTATACTGATTTTAAATCCTTTGGATAGGTACTAGGGAGTGGCATAACTGGGTCCAATGGTGGTCCCATTCCTAGTTTTTTTGAGGAATCTCCATAGTGCCTTCTATAGTGGTTGTATCAATTTGCAGCCCTACCAGAAATGTGTAAGTGTACCTTTCCCCCACCCCCATCTTCACCAACATTTATTGTTGCTTACATTCTTGATAACTGCCATTCTCACTGGAGATGGTATCTCAGAGCATTTAATATCCCAGTGTGGATGATACTATGAGAACACAGAATCAAGGAACAGAGGCAAGTGGTATAAACAGCCCAATACAGAAGCTGCTAGAAAAGGTCATGACTCCCTGGAGGGACAAAGTACCTGTTCCCTCTTCTAACACAAATCTTTCTCACAAAAAAAGAATTTTCCCCATAAGTATTAAATTTATAGAAATGTCATAATCCAAATTACATAGAAAATAATGTAACAGCTAGGACTGTTAAAGATTCCAGGATCTCCTAATACAACAAAATCCTCCAATGCCAGAATTGTTAATATAAAATGTAGTATCTGCATATAACCTACTCAAAGCCTCCCATATCCATAACATTATCTCTCAATTACTTATAATATAATATAAATGTCACAAAATAATAATTTATGCTATACTATTTAGGGAATACTACTTATAATATAATGTAAATGTCACAAAATAATAATTTATGCTATACTATTTAGGGAATACTGATAAGAGAAAAAATTTATAAATGTTCAGTATATACACAATTTATTTTTTCTGAATACTTTCAAACCAATGGTAGTTGAATTCATGAATGTAGAACCTATGGATGCACAGGGCCAACTGTACTTTTAAATTTAAAAACAAAACTTACTTAACTTTTTAATTAATGCTATGTGAAGAATTAACTAACTCCATAAAACTTCACAAAATTTCCTCCTCTCAGACACATCAATACAAGGACTCTTCATGTCCACCATACAAGTGCACTGTAGGAACTCAACATGTTATTTATCTTCCTACCAAAGAGTCACCATACAAAAATAGCCCTTGTAATCTCTATCTAACGGGAGTGTCCTTTAGGTTCCAATTTCTATAACATATTACATTCCCTCTTCATTAATCCTACTTTTGTTTAAGTTGCAGAATAGGTTTATATAATTAGGACTCTGCATTCAAAGAACTCAAAAACTGCATGAAACCCACAAACCATTCCTGCTCATGTTACATATGGGTTGCCAGTCACTGGCCAGATGCCCTCTATCAGATATCCATTAATAAAATATAGCTTTCCATGGGCTGTAGCTCAGCAGAAAAGCACATGCCTAGCAAGTGTGAGGCTCTGGATTTGATCCACGGCACCACATAAAAATAAATAGAATAAAAGTACTGCTGTGTTTTCCTAAATCATTGTCTGAGAAGAAAGACAAGCAATCTTACCCTAAATTGTGAAAAAAAATAATTCTTAAAATAAACCCACAGCTTTTCTTATCTACAATGGAATCCATATTATTACTAAGACCCCACAGGTTAAAAGCACATCAGCCATGAACACAATACAAAGGAACCACAAAAAGAGGGTCTGACTCATTAGCAGACATCATTGAAGTAGACAGTTTCTGTGTCCTTAGGGACCATTCTAGTATGAATTGGATGGTACTCAGAGCAAGGTGTACACTGAAAATAGGAAGAAGAGATGGAGGAAAGCTGAAAGATATCAACCCACAAGTTCACAAGATGTTAACCTGCTGAACTCTAGACTGAAGGAACATTTTATTCACATACAAAGTTACTGATATATCTAGGGAAGCAGAAGCGCCACCCAATGAACCCTAACATTAGCAGACAGAAAGACCAAGATGACTAATTGCAGATTTCCTTAATACTCACCAGCACACTTTGTTCTTGTCCGAAGAGCCGGCCCAGGAGATCCAGTGCCACCCTCCCCAGGCCTGGTGAGGAGGACACTAATCTCATATTCTGTATCTGGATCAAGGTGCCCAATTTTATAACTTGTGGAATCCACTGGCTGCCGATCATTCCAGCTCCCACTGGCTGTGCAATACTCCACCTCACGGGCCACAATGGGCCCATCCCCATTGATAGAGTTGGCATTGAGCTGTATCCACAGGTAGGTTGCTCCCACCGAGGCCAGCTGGGGTGGGGCAATAGGAACAGGAGGTTCTGGAAGGTAAACCAGAGAGCCATCTTTCAGATGCTTCTGTCTTTTGTATTTAAAGACAACATCATGCGGCAATGATTAAAATACACAAGACATCAACATTTCAGGAATGAACTGATGAGGAGAGTTTTGTTCAGGTTAATGAGAAAAAGTACATTAACAAATGTTTCCATAAGGCTCCCAGTTGCCAAAAAAAAAAAAAAAAAAAACCCATCTATAAAACCTAACTTGAACTGGGTGTGGTGGCTCATACTTGTAGAAGCTACTTGGCAGGCTGAGGTGGAAGAATCACTTGAGCCAAGGAGTTCAAGACCAGCCTGGGCAACATAGGAATACCCTGTCTAAAAATGAAACAAAACAAACCTAACTTGTTCAAGTATATATGCCCCTAATCGTTCTAAATACACAACTCATTTTGCTCAAACAGCTACACATACATCAGAGTGAAGGTAAAAACTCTCTGAACTTCCTTATTGAGAATTATTTTTAAATCACTGAAAGTACTAGAGTTCTCTACATCATTGAGTCTTCCTACATTAATATACCCAAGATAGCATCATTTTAAAAACAAAATGAAAGTATAGTTTATTTCATCATAAACATATCTCTAGGATGACTCATCCCCCCCCCCAAAAAAAAAATCACAGTGGATTCATTTAGTTATCAGAGAATTGAGCATTCTGGATAATAAAGTCCACTGCTGCTACTATCAGGGAATTTCTAGTAATGAGTCTTATTAAAGCAATGAATAGAAAGGAAATCTCTGAATCAAAGAACAAGCTATACCTAGCTTGATAAAAGTTTAAGAAGTCAATAGCAGATGCTCTATACAACCTGAGAAAGTCTATTCTGTTGTTTATAACCAGAGACTGCTGTGTTTTCCTACATCATTGTCTGAGAAGAAAGATGAGCAATCTTACCCTAAATAATTTCCCCAGCTTATTAGGCAGATGCTAGGTGAATGGATCTCAGGACTCAAATGAAGATATTTTGTAAGTGAATGTCACTGTGAGTAGTGACATATGTGATGAGCAAGATCATTATACAAAATAATACATTTTTACTTCCATGAGTTGTCATCTCAGAAAAACATGAGATCTAGTGATTGTTCTCAAGATCATTCCCACAGGTGATCTGTGCTTTTTTGGTGTGTGTTTGAACTTAAGTCCTCATTTTGGTCATATAATGTGTGTGAAATAAAACATGTTCCAGGCTGTTACTGGCACATGCTGTTGCTTGCTGCAATTTCTCCTACCCTCTCACACAGCAGACATCACTAATTGATCATAGTCTTGTTTCCTGATGAACAAGAACTCAGGGCAACAAGTACCTCTGAGGCTTGCACTAAGAACTCTGTTCCTTTTATTGGGGCGGGAAGTCCTTGTTCTTGTGTATATTATGAAATATTTTTATGGTTTATTTGTGTGGCTGTCACCAAATCAAATAAATATAAAGTAGCTCACTAGAATGACTAAAAAAGAGAAAGACATCAAATTTTCAGTGAATTTTCTTTATAATTATGATGTCAGTGTACTAAAACATTGTACTATAGCTTATACACTGAAAGTTTGAGCTTCAAACAGTTCTAACTTAATTTTTAAAAATTAACATTAATTTATATCATTAGGCCATTCCTTGAACCAAAACATAAAATGGGCCTTTTATAATACATCCTAAGGCATTCATATAGCCAAGCAGAAAGAGCTAATTATATTCAAGGACTGTTGTACTGCCAGTCAAAATACAACCCAGGGATAAGTTCACAAAGAGATGTAGGTAGTACCACTCATTTAGGATATTATTACTAGTATCCTAAAATTGACACGGCTTTAATGTGTTTTTGTCCAGAGAAAAGTAACTCACATGCTAAGTCAAATGAAACACTGTACTATAACCTGGAAACAACTAGGACAGACATTCAAAAGGACTTTTGGTTTCTGGAAGAATCAACATAAGAATTAGTCAACAACCATTTAAATTATGAACAAAGTTTCATAGAAAAGGAAAAAGATGAAGGAAGAGAATGAGGGAGGAAGAATAGGTTTCAGTCTATAGGCATTAATAAGAAACAATTTAAAATATCTCCTCCTCCCTTCTCCTTCTCCCTCCTCCTCCTCCCTTCCTCCTCCTCCTCCTCTCTTCCTCCTCCTCCTCCACCTTCTTAGGCTTCTTCTTCTTCTCCCCCAAGGTAAGGTCTCACTATGTATCCCAGGCTGGGGTCAAACTCATGATCCTACAGCTTCATCCTCCTAAGTACCAAAGACTGCAGGCATGCACCACTTCCCCTGGCTAAATGTTTAATTCAAGAGAAAGGACACCAAACAATTAATTCTAAATCAAACCAGTAATGAGAGAATGTACTCACAAAAGCACACACATACATATACCTAATTGATATAAATGAATGTCTGATGCATATGTCAATATCATATTTAATTATGTGAGATCTATAAATCATATATAAATATACAGATCATATAATTAAACTTTATATTGATATGTGCATATATGCATGCATTATGGAGATTATATGAAATATTTTTATGTTTTGATTACCAAAAGCAATGGTAGACATGAATAAATACTAGAGTTATAGTAAAAGAGTCTGGGCTTTATTTGGGTGGCTGTCACCAAACTCAGACTGTGATCTTAAGAAAATGATAAACTCTTGAGACTGTAGTTCTTCCCATGTGTAGAATGTTAGCATTCCAAATTCTATATAACATACAAAAAGTGTTATAAGTAAGTGCCCTAACAATGCTATTGTGTATTTTAAAGTAACTGTCTCACAAGGAAAATAACTTCATTAAACTAGTAGAAAATGGCATATAATTTCATTTTTATTATGAAGTATATACAGAATTTGGCAATAAAATTATAAATGGGAGAAAAGACAAATTCAGATTTGAGTGCCACCTAAATGCCAACCTATCATCACTGGCATAGGAAGCATGCAGAGGTGGGAGTTGGTGCCAGTACATTTTTATCAATGAGCTGCGATGCTACCATAGGAAAGCATGGAGCACAAATGTGTACATTCCTTATATCTAGGTTTGTTCTAGCAGTCTAAAAATTTCTGATTTATTTTTACCTCCCAACAAATTAACTTTTCCAAAGAGGCAATTTTTAAAGAGGCTACCATATTTGCCATTGGTGCATCAACCACACAGCATGGACCACAGTGAAATGTGAGAGCAACTATTAATCAAAAAGTGAAACTAATAACAAAGAATTGAACCAAGATCAAAGTTAAATAACAACAGTGATGATGGGAAGACTTAGGCCATTCTATAGAATTTGTCAGTAAAATTTATCCACTTTCTATACTGTGACCCCCTCACCAGAGAATCTTCAGAAGGTTAGGGTGTGTACAGCAATGATGAATTTTATAAATTTATAATTTTTATAAATATTTTATTAAAAAATTATAAATTTTATAAATATTAAACCTAAATCCAAACGTTTTCCCAGGAAGGCTAGTTAAAGTTTCACTACAAATCAAAACACTTAGAATCTGGTGTGGCAACATATATGATTCAGGTAGATTTATGGGGTGGTGGAGGGGTACTGGGGATTGAACTCAGGGGCACTCAACCATTGAGCCACATCCCTAGTCCTATTTTGTATTTTATTAGAGACAGGGTCTCACTGGGAGAGTTGCTTAGCACCTTGCCATTGCTGAGGCTGGCTATAAATTCACAATCTTCCTACCTCAGCCTTCTGAGCCACTGGGATTATAGGCGTGCACCACCATGCTAGGCTTCAGGTAGATGTTTTGGCATGTGCTTCCTTCTACTGAATATCCTTCATTGCTGGTAATTCTCAGGGACAGGCTCTGATAAGGCCAGTGCTGTCTTCTAAGCCATGCATGATGACTACACACAACATTGATCTCCCAACAAAACTCATATACAAACTACCTGCAGGCTTTATAATAGAAATTATACTCCAAGAGATTCTGTTTCTGGGTGTGGCAGGAGGAGACCCAAGAGGAGAGGTGGGCAGGCATTATACCTTTTTGAATGTGGAAAGGGAGTTCTGGTATGCATTCCCAGATGACAACAACTGGTCTACTGGTTCAGACAGTAAGAACACCCCTGAACTTTTCCTCCTCATTACAGCCCTACATGTGCCAGCTTTGTGCACTGTTCTAAGTGCTGCAGTATACTTTTAGAAGTTCATCCTCCTATCCTATAAGATAGGTGACATTATAATAGCTATCTATATACAAGGAAACAGATACTCAGAGAGGGCAAACCCTTGACCTGTATACACATAGCTAGTTCTGTCTTAAAAGGGGAATTTGCTGATCAAAGAAATGGCTTCTCCTTAGAAGATCAATTTTATATTTCATATTTAAGAAATGCAAAGCAAAAGTTTAAAATAAAGGCCCAGGGCTGGAAGCATACCTCAGTGAGCACAGGCTTAGTATGCATGAAGTCCTAGGTTACATCCCCATCACCGAACAAATAAAATTAAATAAGATGTCATCTTGTTCTCCTAGAAAAACCAGCACTGGCCTGCCACAGTTTCCTAAAAAATGCCACACGGCACATCTACAAGTCCAATTATTGTCTGGGGACCAAAATTACCTTTACAGCTTAATACTATAAACTCCTCAGACCACAAAACAGCACTAAATAAGCTAAAGAAAACTTATTTCCCCTCTCTTTTTTCTCCCCTCATTCCCAACCCTCTTGAATATAATGACTCAATTTTCGTGGCACACAAAATATAGTAATAGGGTCTAACTGGAACGTTATGAATGTTAACACAGTATTATCAATATGGCTCATGTGATATGATGGAGCATTTTTATACTGACACTGTTTCATTTTATTAACCACTCTGTTATTATAAACACCCTGGCTGGTGAATATTTGCATTTTATGTGATTTTATATCAGTAAAAAATTTTAATTCCTTAAAAAAATTATAGGTTGTAATCTGTATGTACAGAGTTGGCAAAAGACTTTGCCAAGAGCACATTCAATGCATTGTATGTAACAAAATGAACATAAATAATATGCATTATTCAAAAATATTGCTCATGTACGAAATTTGTACTTAAAATGCAGTCTGTCAATATAACCTGTCACCAAACTACTGTTCAAAAATAAGACAAGTTTGAGTTTAAGCAAATAATGAAAAAAAGTCCATCTAACATATCTATTTCAAAAGACTTAAATGCAGGATATAAAAACACATTAAATACCTTTAACTACCAGTTCTGCATAGTTTGATATCCCGACACCTCCTTCAGTGCGAATCATGCAGCGGTACTTTCCAGCATCTCGTTTGGTGGTATTCACAACATTAAAGGAAGCTATGAATCTTCTGGAACTAGTCACCTTTGTTTCCTTCAGCGGAGCATCTCGTACATCAATGCCCTATAATAGCAGAAGTAGGGAGGGGACATAAAGAAGCAATGTCAGCTGTCACATCAAAACAGTAAGACCTGATGGAATATGATCGATGTCATTTTCATGCAGATCTTGGTTCAGTGGTTCATAATCCATGGGCAGTTTTTCAAGGGGAATAGCTGCCCAGAAAACTGAAATTCTGGATTGATCAACACTTTGAAGATTGAGGGATACAAAATAAAATGTGCATAAATGTCATGATTTTACTGCAAGCTATAAATTATGTTAAATTAGCCCAACAGGGAGAGGGAGAAAAGTACATAGAAAAATTCTTAACTTTGCTCCTTAGGAATATTTCAACTCTTTTTTTAAATTGATTTTATTTAAATATATGTCAGCAGAATGCATTACAATTCTTATTACACATATACAGCACAATTTTTCATATATATAGCAATTAGAGAAATGCAAATCAAAACTACTCTAAAATATCATCTCACTTCAGCCAAAATGGCAGCTATTATGAAGACAAACAACAATAAGTATTGGCGAGGATGTGGGGGAAAAGGCATACTCATACATTGCTTGTGGGACTGCAAATTGGTACAGCCAATACGGAAACCAGAATTTCAACTCTTTCTGACATTTTATATGATATTTTTAGACTTGGTTAGGAAACAAAAATTAACTTGCTAACTACCATATCACTGATCTCATTTTATGTATCAACAAAAATAATGTTTCAAGAATGATATTAAATTGTACATTAGGTATATTCCCAATGAAAATGCCTAGGGGACTAATCCAGACTTTATGATGTTCTTTCTAGATATTGAAAAAACCAAAGAGAAGTAGATGCCTAATAAATATTACTTTCATACTTACATATAATAATATCCCATATCTCAGGACCATATAAAGCAGGTTGCATTGCTGGTGCAATTTAGTCTTTTATTATCCCTATACATTTAACCTTTCAGTAGGCTCACTTGTAAATTCACTCTATGCTTCCAAATACTTTAAAGTCCCAAAACAAGGGTAGAGATTTCAGTTCTATAATTTTTATTTTTTGTAATCATGGGGGGAGCTATCTTTTGCATGTTATTTGTAAGTATTAGTAGAAAAGGATAGTCTAAGATTTTAAGACTAATGCACAATGTCAAAAACTATGTCCATTTTTCACCCAGCAAGCATTTTTTGTGTGCCAAACTATACAATCATTGTGGCAAGACACTAGGCCCACAATGGTAAACAAAAAACAAGGGGTTGTTATGTATATGGGGCTTCAATTTATTGGGGAGTGTAAGTTTGAAATGAATACTTAAGAACTAATGATGGCCAGGGTGATAAAGGAAAAGAACAAATAGCTGCCAGAAATCACAATGTGGACCAACTGTAGATATTGTGGACACAGGAGGCCAGTACAAGAAAATGACATATGAACTGAGATCTGTAGGGTAAGCAGAAGTTAACCAAGCAAAGAAGGAGAATGGAAAGAAATAGTATTCTAGTCATAATAAATAGCATAGGAAGCCCAAGATGGTTAGAAAAAGCTGCTTAAAATTAAGGCAGCAATGGGACTAGGATTATGACTAAGTAGTAGACTGCTTGCCTAGCACGTGGGAGGCCCTGGGTTCGATCCTCAGCACCACATAAAAATAAATAAATAAAATAAAGATATTGTGTTCAATTACAACCAAAAAATAAATATTTTAAAAAATTAAGGCAAGGGGAGGGGGGATAGTAGACAATAGGACAGACAGCAGAATACATCAGACACTAGAAAGGCAATATGTCAATCAATGGAAGGGTAACTGATGTGATACAGCAATTTGTATACGGGGTAAAAGCGGGAGTTCATAATCCACTTGAATCAAACCGTGTAATATGATGTATTAAGAACTATGTAATGTTATGAACGACCAATAAAAAAAATAAAATAAAATAAAAAAAAATTAAGGCAGCAAGTGGAACCAAGGGAGGTAGATAAGGCCCTATTCATTTAAGGACTTGCAGACTATATTAAAATGTGTTCTTTTTTTTTTTAATTTACAGCCATAAAAATGCAAGTCTACAAAAAATGAGCATAAAAATTCTCATTTGTACTATTCAGTGATTTATATTATGTAAAGTCCTTTAAAAGCTTTTAACAGTGATATTTTCATTGGCAATATGTCTTAATGGACATGAGTTTATGAGTTAGCCTGACCAGGGTGCCAAATCAAACTTGATCACTCAAAGTGATTTACTCTCACAGGACCCCATCATCCTTATCTGAAAGCAACTCATTTTGAAGTGTGTTGTGGGAAATAAAACCTATATGCAAGAACAGTGGCATGATGATGGATACCACAAATCCCCACCTGAATTTTGGAACAAATGAGCAACAAATTTAAAGAGAAAGGCAGGCTGGCTATTAAAATTCCACCTTTCTTACTGATAAAACTGCAGCTGCAACATCTGGTATAGGTCTGAATAATGTGCTTGCTAATACTAAAGGACAGAATTAAACAGACTCACCCACCCAGTCACAGGCAGCATTAGAAAACCACAAGGCCTTCCATATGTTGGGTGCTGCTGTATAACTCACAGGATGAAGAAATGGGGTTCCCATAGGCACTTAGATCCCCAAAGAAGGGACTGAGCTAAGCATACCCTGTGCTTCTTCTCAGGCAGCTCCTGCTTGGGAAGTGAGAAGGTAGTCAGGAGTGCTGCACTAGTAGAGCTCCTGCACATACAAGGAAACATCAATAGTGGAGAAAAAGGGTTCTACCAACATTATCTTTAGTATCAGCTATAAAAACAGCCTTGTTTGTGGATTAAAATGTCATAAATTAGAATATAAAGTTGGATATATAGCTTATGTATACGTGTATTTTATTAAATGAACTAAATTTGATCTGACAAAGAGCACTACGAAGTTAAAAACTTAATATTACTAAAACAGAGAAATGGTTCCTCTCTGTACTTCATACATTCAGTCTCTGCTATCCCTCCAAATAAATAATCAAATCTATCACCAGAGTAACATGAGACTGACTACTCTACTTTTTTTCAAACAGAATAAAATATTTACCTCTGGTTTTTAGGGAAAATAATTAAGCCCTAAAGAAAGGCAGATTTTTTAACAACTAAATACTTTCTGAAAAGAATAAAAAGGAATGGGACTATATAGTCATTTATTTGCTTACTTTTGGCATGAACCCTACTGGCTTATACTTTTATAGTAATCCTATATATTTTTTACTAAAAGAAGTACATCTCAAAAGGATGTTTACTCAAATTTTTGTTTTCTTATTAGCAGTGCTGGGGATTGATTCCAGATCCTATGCATGCTAGGTAAATGCTCTATCTATAACTGAGTGAAACCTCTAGTCTTTTTCAAAGAATTTTAGTGTATGTACTTAATGATCTAAGGACTACTCAAGGCAGTACTGAGAGAACACAGGGTAAGAAAACCTCACTTTTAAACTTATACATATGTTGTAGGAGCATCACTCAGGATTACTATGTCTTCAAGTCACAGCCTTACCCTGTAAAATAAACAGCCTCAGACTGGCAACTCTACACAACTCTAACACATGGCATGATCTCTCATGAGAAGCCTTTTAAAAACAAGTCTCATGTGCTTAACCACACAGGTAATTAGATTCAGCTTCTTTAGGAAAAATAATAAATAGGGAGGGAACCCATATACTAACTAGCATAATTTTAGCTAGGGATCCACACAGGAACACCAAATAGCATGTCTTGCTCAAATCTGCAGGTCATTTTATCTTACATAATTCATGCATGCACGGATCCAAGCATTCATTCAACCGAAGCCCAGTGAACATCTTTATGAGGCACACACTCCATCATCTAAGGGAGCAGAAAGTCAATGGAATAATCCTTTGCCTAAATGAATTTACAGTATTGTTAGTGAAATGAACTTGTGAGGTGTACTTCCACACAAGCTGAAAGCTCACTTTGGAAACATGAGCTAGAACACCTGTCTGAGGATGGGCAAGCATTGAGGTGCCACACAAGGTAAATGAAATAAGCAGAGAATAAACCAACAAGGATGGAAAGGACAGGAGAGACTGATCCAAAATGAGTCTTGCACAGCAGGAAAGATGAAGGAAATAACCAGTGAAATAAAAGGAAAAGAGTTGAGTGGGCAAAGCAATAGGTGAGAGAACAGAGAAAGCAGAAAAATACCCAAACCCCAGATCTAAAGGTGTTCATTCACATGGGAAAATGAACTGCTCCTTGGATCACATAATTTCTTCTTTTGCTCTGAAATCTTGACAGGTATACATTAATAAAAGCAACCTTGCTTCCTCATGCTGAAAAGTTGGTCCAATCCACAATAACTTTTAGGTTATTAGCTCCCTATGGGATATCATGCTTCAGGAGTCATCCACACCTGGGTTAAAGGAGTAGAAATGAGGAATTGTCCTCAAAGTTCAGGAGAGGATATGGAAGGAGGGGGAGACACCCATCGTGTCTATCACTTTGTTAGTTCTGAAGTGATGCAGAGAAAATGTTCCCCCAAAGCATGTCCCCTTGGCATGTTGGGTGTTTTAGGCTGAAAGCAACTGAGAAAAGTGCAGAAGCAGGGAAGTCTCTCTGACCTTCTCCCACTGCCCATACCTCCTGAAACAAGCTACAGAAACTGAAATTACCCAGGTCCACTTCCCCTGAACAGGCCTCAACACCTAGGAAGGTCTCTCTCAGGCCTCCCTCCCTTCTCCTCTGACAGGAATCATGCACCATACCAGAAAGAAGCAATGGCCACACAGAGGGGTCAAGAAGAATCTGAAAACTGGCTATGTCCCCCAGTTTGTAACTGTTAAACCATCCACCTTTTGTCCTCCAATCATATTTCTGGAGGAAAGTCCATAAAATCATGATCTTCTCTGGGTCCTTGAGTATTCATTTTCTGAAGGTTTCTGTGTCACATAAAACATATATACTTTTTAGTTCTTTGTTTGAATCTTATTAATCTGCATTTGAACCTTATGATAGGTTAAGGAAAAGATTGTACTTTTTTTCCCCTATGGTGCCAAACCCTATTTCTTGGGCCCTTAGGAAATAAGGAAGATACATCATTTAAAGTCACTGATAGAGTCTAGCCCAGTGGCACACACCTGTAATCCCAGTAGCTTGAGTGGCTGAAGCAGGAGGATCATGAGTTCAAAGCCAGCCTTAGTAAAGTGAGGTGCTAAGCAACTCAGTGACACCCTGTCTCTAAATAAAGTACAGAAAAGGACTAGGGCAATAGATCAGTGGTTAAGGGCCATGAGTTCAATCTCTGGTACAAAAAAAAAAAATAAAATAAAAAGTAAAAATAAATAAATAAATAAAAACAAAGTCAATGGTAAAACATCAGCCAGAACTGCCTGACTAGCTCCCATGACACAGTGAGTGCAAAGTGAGATGATGACAGTGAATGTAAGGTGGACTTGACACCTTCAACAACCAGAGTCCATGGCTAACATAAACATCAGTGCTGAAGTCAGCACCAATGCTATTTCCCCATCCCTGACATTGCCCAACATTATCCCCTCTGATAAAGTTGTGGTCAAGTGAGCACATGTATGAAAAAGGAAAAAGAAAAAAATGATAGAGAAAAATACCTGTGAAGTCAAATAGTGAATTTACACTATCAAGATAAACATCAACCAAAACAAATGTAGACCTCATACTTGCTTGTAAACACTGACTTAATAAATAGCTACCTAGGGGCTGGGATTGTGGCTCAGTGGTAGAGTGCTTGCCTAGCATGCATGAGGCACTGGGTTCAACCCTCAGAACCACATTTATATAAAATAAAGATATCGTGTCCACCTAAAACGAAAAAATAAATATTAGAATAAATAAATAAATAAATAAATAGCTACCTAGGGACCTGACTTAGGGATGTTTGTATTATTGAAATGTAGGTAATGATTGTGGAGTAGAAATTTTTAAAAATCTAATTCAATTTAAAGTTGTATTAATAGAAATGAAGGGTCTTGGGAGGAAGTCCCTTTTCTCCTATTCTGGAAGGAAGCCCAGCAGAGGACATTCCATCCAAGACATCCTGATTTCTGCATAGAAAGTAAGAAGTGGCTTCCTTCAGAGAAATGTGAGCAGGACACAGAAGAACTCATCTGGTCCACAGCTAGGATCCAGAAATGGAGATAAGAGTATGAAAACAGCATCCTTTAGAAGAGAGGAGGCAGCTCCTCACCTCCCTAGCGCTGAAGGAACCGGTATGTAAATTAGATCCTGGACTCAAATGCCATGGCCAAGGGACAGGCCATTAGCATTTATCTGAAACCACTGGGCACAATAGGGTTCAAAAATCACATTTTTAAAATATTTAGAAAGGTATATACTGCTTATTGAGTGACACTCCCAAGAAAATCTGGGAAGCACCTCACAAACAGGCCCTTTGATATTTCTGCATCAAAACTTAAGAATATTGACTCTAAGGAGGAAAAAATAGAGATCCTATTAAATAGCTTGTTCACTTCCTATTAGGTCAGGTTGTGTCACCAAATGAATTTTTAAAATGGGCAGGCTTCACTAGTAAGTGAAAACATTCATTTTTTTTTATTTTCGGAATGAAGGCAAAGGTACACAGAATGACCTCCAAGAATGTACACAGTCCCCCAAACCTGCTTTGGTCCCCATCCCTGCAGTGTCAACTGAAAGTCCAGCCACACTGAACTTATTCAATGATCCTTCCCACCCAGGCAGGCTCCACACCTTCCTCCTCTTGGAATGTTCTCCCCACCCAGCCCCATGGCTAACATGTCCATTTACTCCCAGTCACTGCTCAACCTCTTCCTAGATTGAAAACTGACACATGCTTCTGCATGGGACTGTTCGGGTTTTCCTTTTGGAATGGTAGTGACAGCTCTTTGATGTAGTGCCTAAATTACTTACTTACTATTGTTATCCTCTCCTTCCCCTTTCAGGATATAAGTTCCAGGAAGGCAAGGATTTTGCCAGGGTTTTACTGTTATCTCTAGCACAGAAACCACACCTGGCATATCATGTTAGTTAACTTTCCATCACTGTGACCAAAATACCCAACAAGAACAACTTAGAGAAGAAAAATTAATTTTGGCTCACAGTTTTAGAACTTTAGTCCATGGTTTGCCAACTTCAGTGCTCTGGGCAGGAGGAGAGACAGAGTATCATGGTGGAAGGGCTTGGTGAAGGACTGAAGCTAACTCATGGCAGCCAAGAAACAGAGGGAAGGGACCACAGGGCAGATGAACCCTTCCAGGACTTGCCTCATCTAGCCATACCCCACCTGCCTACAGTTACCATCCACTTAGTCCATTCACACTAGGATGGATTGAATGGTGAGACTCTTAAAATCCAATTACATCACCTCTGAAGATTCATGAATTAACACAGGAGCTTTGGGTAGGGGGGACACCTCATATACAAACCATAACACACATCTTAGTGAGGCTTAGTGGTTATATTAAAAGACATTTAAGGCATAAATGGGTGATTACATGAGTTCATTTTAAGAAGACCTGGTTCCCAGAATTCCTTCCTTCAACTAGAATTAAACTGGGAATTGCGAGGAATGAAGCCAGTCCTATTCCCTTGATGCTGGGGAGGTGCAGAGACACATGGGCCCTTCTCCCTTTTAGCCTCTTTTCATGTCACCAATAACCAGAGAGGGCAATATGTTCTGAACCTCAGGAATTACTGTGCATCTAGGAGCCTTTGGGGAATCTTTTTTTATTATTCTAGCTTACTGAGTGACACTCCCAGGAAAATCTGGAAATGTACACTGAGTAGAGATGACAAGACTATCAATATTTCTTCCAAATTCCAATGTTAGGAAGAGGTAGCCCCACCAAGCACTAGCTCTCCATCTTCTTATAAGTGTGATAGGAAAATGAGCAGGGACCAAGAGTGGACAATGAGCTGCAACCAAGAGTGGTCATCCAGATTTTTCTTTAAAATATAAAGAATTCACCATGGAAGACTTCAATTTTGGGGAATAAAAACCTTAAATTTCATAAGAAGCATGGCAACTGCATGTCCAGGGTTGTTAATGAAATTGCTGTCCCATCTTTTGTGAACTTAATGAAAGAAACATAATGAAGATGCCTGAGAAGAAATGATCTTACTGGTTATTAGAGGTCATTATGAAGGCAAGAGTATCTTTAAAAGTGCATGTATTTCAATGTGAGCAAGCTGGAAAAAAGTACTGATAGTTATTTAAATTAGACTTACAACCTTCTTTATGCATCGGACTAACTTGAGGACTTCTAAATGAGCAGCAATTTACTAGCAAAAAAAGATACATATTAAGTCTTTCAGGAATAGTTTTGAAATAATCAGAGCAATGATTGAGAGAAATTGAGTTCTGGGAAGTTAGCAGCACTTGCAGCAAATTAATCAATCTCAGGCTTTTTGGAGTTGCTCTGAGTGCACAAGCTCAGAGGAGAGATGAGCCAGGCCCCTTCCTCCTTTGCACAGGTGGGGATTAAACTGCATTTGCCCTTTTTCAACAGTAAAAATAGTCTGTACTAACCCACTTTCAAATATGCCCATTTGTAACACGCTGATTGAAATTCTTACTGCTGAGATCACTAATAGCATCAGCAGAGTCTGGAGTAATTTTGCTTGGAACATCATATGTAATTTAAATCCAATATTAATTAAGTCCACAATTTTTCTATGGTCCATATTTTTATTTTGATAATTAAGGGATTAATTACTATACTACGTTGACCTTTGATGTTTACACCACAGCTAAGATAACCAAGTATATATGGAGGTGAGACACAAGAAACTGAAGTTCTAGTTTTTGTCACCATATACCATTGATTTCTATGGCAAGTATACTTTAATTGGTTAATATCTATATAGATACCAGTATAATAAACAGATACCCTAAGTATTACCACACTAAGGGAATATTGTATACAATCACATTTTATTTTTATGGAAATTTAAAATCTCACAGTTAGACATAGTTCATTTCATTATATATTAGAGATGACTAAATAATATTATTTAATAAACTTATGTTCAAATTTTATTTAGAAGATCATCCAAGGAATAAAATATATGTATAATAAATGCAATAATTAGAAAGATAACAAATAATTAGATAACCTAAATAAGCCCTTTAGCTTCACCTGCTTAAGTGACTTAAAATTATCAATTTTGGAAGACACACAGCTGAGCAACATGTTAGTCTCCCACTAGCTTTGCTGTAGCTGACACCTCTGATTGAACTGCCTAGTGTTCTCCAGCAAAAGCTGCTTTCTGATCCCATCACCTGTTCTGTATCTGAAACTATAAAGTTAGATATTCCTTTAAAAAAAAAGACAACTTTTTAATCAGTAACTTTTCTTCAGAGTGACAGAACCCAGAATATTTGGTGACATTCAGATAGTAGCAGAAGAGCCCAAAATTTATGACCGCTGAAGAATGCTGCCCACTTATCCTGAAGTAAAAACATACTCTCTCAAATCCCTATATAAGCTTGTGCCTGTGACCCCTAAGCAAAAAAAAAAATTTTTTTTGGTTAATGGACAAGAGTCCCCATCTTCCATCTGTTGGCTTGATGCCAATAGAGCCTGTTCCTTCCCTATCACGCTGTCTCTTCAGTTACTGGTTTTACTGAGCAGTTACAGAACCAGAACTTTCCTGGATTCAAAAATAACAGTGACACTAGCTCTTCAGTTTTAAGATCAAATTCCCAATAGTTAAGTAGATTAACTTCACAAATCAAAATATGGAACTCAACACTAATGTTTTTATTAGGTTAATGGTTTGTTTTGCAAGGCTAGGACTTTGCAAAGCCCATTTCTTCACAGTTGTACTTAATGTGGGGAGGACAGCAGTGCTGTCCATCACACATGATTTAAGGGTCTAGGGTCATCATTAACATGACAGCTAAGAGCCCTGCATTTCCTTAATCAATCAATATGCTTTAAAATACACAACTGTTTCTGAAAACACAGTTGGTAGAAGATAAAATTATAATGTAACCAAGATTAAAATCCCTGTAGTTCTGAATTTGAATCCAACTTAGTGCAGAGCATATATCTTTAAATGTTTCTGTTTATATATGCCATTTTGTCCTATGGGTGGATCCCAGAACAACCAACAGAAGTAATGAGTACTCTGTGCTCAGAATGTAATTTCTAATTACTATTTCCCACTGAAAAAGAACCAGAATTGCTTGAGGAAATGGTGAATTCCAGTTTTCAGGCGGACAATGATTGAAAATACTTGCCTAGAGCCTGTTGCATCAGCAGTCAGTAGAGATGGTAAGGGATAGAGTTACACGCCCTGAGTAAGCCCCATGGTAAAAGGGGTGGGGAGGACTTGAGGAACAATAAAGATAATACCTGTTATGAGTTGAAACACATCACATGTGTTTAAATCTCCAAGTTGGTGAAGACAATGACAACCATGATAAATGGGAGTTCATAATCCGCTTGAATCAAATGTATGAAATATGATATGTCAAGAGCTTTGTAATGTTTTGAACAACTAATAATAAAAAAATTTAAAAAATAAAATAAAACAAATAACAGTGCACTCTGAAAAAAATAAACAAAATTGCAACCTCCTGAAAACTTACATACAAGTTATACTCCATGTATGTATAATATGTCAAAACACATTCTACTATCATATATATCTAAAAAAAAAACAAATAAATAAAACTTAAATACCATCACACTAAAAAAAAATATATTAACAACCACCTTGGTCACTTTTTGAGCTGATAATAGCAAACCACCTCATTATTTTGAACACTCATTTAAAAGAAGTCAAAGGTAAGCATCAACACCAGCTTCTCATCATCAATACTTATATATATCAGGGTAACCAAATAGTTGATATAGAAAAACTTCTTTTTAGAAGCACTCCAGCTAGTACACACAGGACCAATAGAACTGGACCATTCTGCAAGCCCATAATTAATTAATGAAGATACGCAGTGATCATCAAGAACTGATACCAAAAATGAGAAAGAATTTCCTAGGAAGCAGAAAACCTTACTTAATGACATAACAGGAAGGCAAAACTCAAAACATGAAGATCTATACTACGAACAGTTTCAACAACAATAACATTGACCATGAAACAGAGGACAGGATGGATGGAGAATTATAAAGATGAAATGGACTTAAGAGTCTCATGATCAAAATTAAGTTAAAAGATAAACAAAATTAAGTTATAAGACAGGCAAGAAACTTTGAGCACTCATAATTTTCTAGGGCTTACAGAGAGATTTATTTTTTGAGGGCTCTTACCATTTTCTCTTTTAAACAGCTTTATTGAGGTATAATTGATATACAAAAAGGTTCACATATTTAATATGCCCAATTTGATGAGTTTGGGCATAGATGAACACCATGAAATCATCCTCACTATTGACGTAATTCTTTTTTCAATTGATACACTATTTATATATATCTACAGGATAGAGTATAAAATTTGATTCACATTATAATATATAATGACCAAATCAAGGCAATTAGCATTTCTATCTACTCAAACATTTACCATTTTTTTTTATGTTAGAAACCTCTGAGCAGTGAAGTTGATTAATGGCACCAAAATTCAGTGAGACAGGAGGAATTAGTTCTAGTGTTCCATAGCACAGTAAGGTAAGTAGAGTCAGAGGACAGAGGACAATCCATTATATATTTTAAAATAAGTAAAGGGAATCATTGTTGTAGGGCTAATGCTGAATTGTAGCTCAAAAGCTAAGAAGGATGTTGACACTTTTAAATAATTGAAAATAATCATAAGAAAAATATTTCATGACAATGAAAATTCTATGAAATTCAAATTTCAATGTCCATCAATAAAGTTGCATTGAACACAGCCATACTCATTCACTTACACTCTGTCTTTTACTGTTTGGTGCTGCTAGGGCAGGACTGGGTAATAGGGAATGTGCAGTCTGCAAAATTTACTACCTGACTTTTTACATAAAAAAATTTCCAATCTTTTTTTCAGAGAAGCACTTGCAGGATGATTGAGACTGCTTCAAAACTCATCAGATTCAGAATAGGTGAAGCATGATACATATGGGGTGTTTGACCACATGCTGTTAGTTGCTGAAGCTAGAAGTTTAGTGAGTTCATTATACTATAATTAAGTGGATAATTTCTTTAAAAATGATTATCTGATTAATTATGATTCTTTTCTAAGGAAAACAACTTTGTTTCTGACTTATTCACAGCCCAATACTACATAAATGAAAGAGCTGTTTCATCTAGGTGCTATTCAAATTCCTGGTTCTTTTGCAGACAAAGACACCAGCACGAGAGAAAAGAAACTTAAGTTTGGTGAAGTAAAAACACACCCAAGTGACAGTATCTCTATCCAGAGGCTACATTTACTTAATTAGTATAATTTACCTAGACACAGAAAGTGTGTTAGTTCAGTGGTAGAGAGCTTGCCTAGCATGGATAAGGCCCTCAGTTCAATACCTAGCACTGCAAAAACAATCAACCAAAGTGTGTAACACAAACCTCTTAAATAAAAGTAACAACTTTGAACAAAGCATAGCAATGTAAAAATATGAGATGCAAAAGAGAATACTGATCTGATCTATGATTTCAAAGTTCATCCTCTATTAGAATTACCTGGCTGCTACCATATGCCAGACAAAATATCCACAGCCTTGTCCCAAACTGTGTGTCATATATCAGGACAACATGGGCTCTCCCCATCCTACTTCCCTGGTCATCAAGACAGTTAAGAAATTAGAACCCATCAAGAGTTGTCAATTCTCTTTCCAATGAAAGAAAACCCTAACTAAGCAAATCTTCCTCTCTTGTCCAGGTACAGTCTACTCTTTGTATCAAGTTCTGCATTGGTGGAGTCAACTGACCATGGATCAAAAGTATTTGAAAAGAAATTATTCCTATTCTGAACATATAAAGTCTTGTTTGTTCTTGTCATAATTTCTAAGTAATTCAGTATAGAAACTATTCACATAGGATTTATATTATATTAAGTATTATACATAACCAGAGATGATTTAGCAAGATATGCAGAGGTTATATGCAAATGTATATCATTTTATAAATGCGTTTTGAGCATCCATGGGTTTCCTTATCTGTGGGGGTACCTATGGATATGGTATGACTCAATAAGTGAACTAACTGAAAAAAAAGAAAGAATGACACTTTGTGACATTTAGGGATGATGGTAATTCCGAATTACCACACTAAAAACTCTTCTAGGACTATAAGGGCCTCCTAGAACAGATATGTAAGGCTTCCAGCTAAAACGCTTTCCATTTTATCCGTTCACTTCCAAAACAAAGAAAGATGAAAAAGTTGAGATTTTTAATAAATGTCCTAACATCCTTACTCCAAGACCCACAATGCTTAAAGGAGACAAATGAACACAAGTCAGTATCCATAACTCTATTAAGAATTCAGAGGACCATCTCTGTCTTCTCTTCCCATAGTATAGCCTCAGATACTTGGAAGCAAGATAAGTAAGCCAGCCTACTGGCGAATCTGATAAAAGAAATAGAACAGAGGCTTTCCCAGGATTTATAGCTCATGGGTTCCAAAGGAATGCCCATAAGATCAAGCGCTGATACCTTTCTATTCTGCCCTCTAGATGGAACTATCTTCCAAGTGGTCCAAACTCTACTCCTGGCCAGGAGACCTTGAAATCACTGTAGAAAAGAAAGCTCTCCACCTACCACCACCCTAATTTTTCTTACTGGATCCCACATGAAGCACAAGCTCATTTTTTTTACCTCATTTTATTCCACTGAGTTAGATAATGTTTCAAAGGAAACTTCATGAATTTTTTTCCAAAATCCCCCTAAATACGACATGCCATCTCACCAACATAAAATATTTACTTTTAATTTGAAGTAATCCCAAATCATACTAAGTTAAAAAGTATGACACGAGCTTGAAGCCTTTCATTGGTCTCAGTCTGAACGTTTGAGGTTATATAATATAGATGCAGCTACAGATAGACAACTGACTAAAACAACAATGGATGTGATTTCAACCACTCAAAATTTTAGACAGTAAATGGTTCCTATAGCAACTGAAAAAAGGCCTCTTTATGTTTTCCTCATATTTTCTGGTGGTAAAGTGATGTTAAATTTATGCTTTAATATATATGATATAAAACACATGAGTATTTGCCAAGGGAGTCATAATTTTATTTCTTTATAGATCAGTTTGGGGCTTATACAACAAAAGTGTTCTGATAGATAGTTATGAATTTTTTCCCTCATAATCTATAAATGAAGCTAAGAGCCACCCAGACAGGTTGACCACAGGGATGCCTTCCTTAAAAGGGAACACTGCACACACACAAATGTAATTTGTATTTAATATTATGATACAAGTGATCATGTACATTACTACATGATGTTTATAAATTCATAAAAACTGTCTTGAGTTTTCTTCTGTGCTTACACAGGGGGCATCATGGTTTAGGACATATATTCTAGATAGAGATGACCTGCATTCAAATCCCAATTGTTCCAACCAATTGACACTAGAAAAAAAAGATCCTGAGCCTCTTCCAAGTTTCTTCTTCTATAGATGGGCATATGATAAAGTTCTTGCAAAGATCAATAAAGTAGCTAAACATCCTTTGGCACAGAGCTGTGCTCAGTAAATGTCATTGTAATTATTTTATTTCAAGCACATCTGTTAAATCAATAATGTAAATACTATTCATTACAGTTTATAGTTTGTTCATCTACAAGTCCAATTATATAGTCCATCAAAAAGGCTATTCTTGGGCTGGGGTTGTAGCTCAGTGGTAGAGTGCCTGCTCACATGTGTGAGGCACTGGGTTTGATCCTCAGTACTCCATAAAAATAAATAAATAAAGATGTTGTGTCCATCTAGCACAATAAAAAAATATATCTTTTTTAAAAAAGGCTGTTCTCATAAGAATAATTTTAGGTCACAAAAATGTTTAATTTTTTCCCTTTTTCTCTCAATAAAATGGTCTAAAATTATCTGAGCTTAGAAAAAGACCATGAGAAATTTATTGGAATAGTTGAAAAAGGTTTTTTTTTCATAATTGAGCAGCTCATAATCAGTTAGATGGAATTATATATTAAAAACTCAAAAGAAAAGAAATCTATCTATCTCTAGGCCAATAGCTAAAACAGCATTAAATAGCTAAATCAGTAAAGTGTTTCTTTTTTAAAAAAAGAAATTTATACTCCCCAAATTAACAGTCTATTTTGAATTACATTTCTTACAAAATATGGAAAGTGTAGGTTTTATTTGTCTGTTACTATGACACAGGTATTGCTATGGGGCAAGCTCAAATGGAATATTCTTACTAGAAATATATTTCTATTACTTTTCTTTGGTACCAGCCATTGAACTCAGGGGCACTATACCACTGAGGCACACCCCCAGCCCTATTTTGTATTTTATTTAGAAACAGGGTCTCACTGAATTATTTAGTGCCTTGCAGTTGCTGAGGCTGGCTTTGAACTCCAGATTCTCCTGTCTCAGCCTCCTGAGCCACTGAGATTACAGGTGTGCACCACTGTGATCGGCTCTATTGCTTTTAACAGAGATGCTATGGCAATAAATTTGTTATTGATTTTTTAAAAAATAAATGACAGCAGAATGCATTATACATATACAGCACAATTTTTCATATTTCTGGTTATATATAAAGTATGTTGACACCAATTCGTGTCTTCATACATGTACTTTGGATAATGATGTCTATCACATTCCACCAGCCTTGCTAACCCCCTCCCCACTCCCTTTCCCTCCACCCCTCTGCCCTATCTACCTAAACATTTGGCATTTTTTTGCGGTGGGGGGGGATTGGCTAACTTCACTTAGCATTATCTTCTCCAATGCCATCCATTTATCTACAAGTGCCATGATTTTATTCTCTTTTATTGCTGAATAAAATTCCATTGTGTATATATGCCACATTTTTAAAATCCATTTATCGCTACTGAATGTCATCTAAGTTGGCTCCACAGTTTAGCTATTGTGAATTGTGCTGCTAGAAACATTGATGTGGCTGTGTCCCTGTAGTATGCTGATTTTTAAGTCCTTTGGGTATAGACCAAGGAGAGCTATAGCTGGGTCAAATGGTGGTTCCATTCCAAGTCTTCTAAGGAATCTCCTTGCTGCTTTCCATATTGGCTGCACCAGTTTGCAGTCCCACCAGCAATGTATGAGTGTACCTTTTTCCGCACATCCTCGCCAACACTTATTGTTGTTTGTCTTCATAGTAGCTGCCATTCTGACTGGAGTGAGATGATATCTTAGAGTAGTTTTAATTTGCATTCTTCTAATTGTTAGAGATGATGAATATTTTTTCATATATTTGTTGATTGATCGTATATCCTCTTCTGAGAAGTGTCTGGCCCATTTATTGATTGGGTTATTTGTTTTTTTGGTGCTTAGTTTTTTGAGTTCTTTATATACACTAGAGATTAGTGAGGGGTAAAAATTTGCTCCCAGGATGTAGGCTCTTTGTTCACCTCACAGATTGTATCTTTTGATGAGAAGAAATTTTTTAGTTTGACTCCATCCCATTTATTGATTCTTGGTTTTAATTCTTGTGCTATAGGAATCTTATTAAGGAAGTTGGGAACTAATCCCACATGATGAAGATTAGGGCCTACTTTTTCTTCTATTAGACACAGAGTCTCTAGCTTAATTCCTAGGTCCCTGATCCACTTTTAAGTTGAGTTTTTTGCATGGTGGGAGATAGGGATTTAATTGCGTTTTGTTGTATATAGATTTCCAGTTTTCCTAGCACCATTTGTTGAAGAGGCTGTCTTTTCTCCAATGCATGATTTTGGCACCTTTGTCTAATACAAGGTAATCGTAATTTTGTGGGTTAGTCTCTGTGTCCTCTATTCTGTACTATTGATCTACCAGGGTTTTGGGGGGTGCCAATACCATGCTGTTTTTGTTACTATTGCTCTATATTATAGTTAAGATCTGGTATAGCGATATCACCTGCTTCACTCTTCCTGCTAAGAATTGCTTTAGCTATTCTGGGTCTCATTTTTCCAGATGAATTTCATGATTGCTTTTTCTATTTCTATGAGGAATGTCATTGGGATTTTGATTGGAATTGCATTAAATCTGAATAGTGCTTTCGGTAGTACAGTCATTTTGATAATATTAATTCTGCCTATCCAAGAGCAAGGTAGATTTTTCCATCATTTCTCTCTTTAGGGTTCTATAGTTTTCATTGTATAGATCTTTCACCTCTTTCATTAAGTTGATTCCCAAGTATTTTTTTTTTTTTAGGTTATTGTAAATGGGGTAGTTTCCCTCATTTCCTTCCCAGCAGATTTGTCACTAATATACAGAAATGCCTTTGATTTATGGGTGTTGATTTTATATCCTGCTACTTTGCTGAATTCATTTACAAGTTCTACAAGTTTTCTGGTGGAGCTTTTTGGGTCTTCTGGGTATAGAATCATATGGTCAGCAAATAGTGCTAATTTAAGTTCTTCTTTCCTATACATATCCCTTTAATTTCTTTCATCTGTCTAATTGCTCTGGCCAGTGTTTCAAGAACTGTGTTGAATAGAAGTGGTGAAAGAGGGAATCCCTGTCTTGTTCCAGTTTTTAGAGGGAATGCCGTTAATTTTTCTCCATTTAGAATGATGTTGGACTGAGGCTTAGCATAGATAGCCTTTACAATGTTGAGATGTGTTCCTGTTATCTCTATTTTTTCTAGTGTTTTGAACATGCAAAGTGCTAAGAGCCACAGCCAAGTAATATGATGCATGGCACTTTTGGTTGTAAGGTGATGCCAGCTAGCCATTGAGATGATAGGATTATGTTAAGATCTGCATTCATATGGATATTGGACTCCTGCTGTTCACCTTGGCCTGCTATGGGACTCCTGGAGAGTTCCCAATGGTTGGGGAAGTACAGCAGGAGGGAATTCCAGGGAGGTACTTGTTCCCAGTTCCTGGAGAATGCACCCAAGTGTGTGGACCGGCTTCTTCCCGGAAGAAGAAGCCGGTCCACAGGGTATTGGCGGCATTTTCAAAAATAAAGTTTGTTCCTGCTTGAGTGGCTCATGATTCTGTGCCCAGCCAGACTGCGGCAGGAAAGGTGCTGTATTTTGTCAAATGCCTTTTTGGCATCTATTGAGATGATCATATGATTCTTATCTTTGAGTCTATTGATGTGATAAATTACATTTCTGATTCCATATGTTGAACCAACCCTGCATCCCTGGGATGAATCGCACTTGATCATGGTGCACAATCTTTTTTTTTTAATTTTTTATTTTTTTTATTGGTTGTTCACAACATTACAAAGCTCTTGACATATTATATTTCATACATTAGATTCAAGTGGGTTATGGACTCCCAATTTTTACCCCAAATGCAGATGTCGGTTACACATCCACAATTTTACATAATGCCTTATTAGTAATTGTTGTATTCTGCTACCTTTCCTATCCCCTACTATCCTCCCTCCCCTTCCCTCACATCTTCTCTCTGTACCCCATCTACTGTAATTTATTTCTCTCCTTGTTTATTTTCCCATTCCCCTCACAACCTCTTATATGTAATTTTGTATAGCAATGAGGGTCTCCCTTCATTTCCATGCAATTTCCCTTTTCTCTCCCTTTCCCTCCCATCTCATGTCTCTGTTTAATGTTAATCTTTTCTTCCTGCTCTTCCTCCCTGCTCTATTCTTAGTTGCTCTCATTATATCAAAGAAGACATTTGGTATTTGTTTTTTAGGGATTGGCTAGCTTCACTAAGCATAATCTGCTCTAGTGCCATCCATTTCCCTGCAAATTCCATGATTTTGTCATTTTTTAGTGCTGCATAATACTCCATGGTGTGTAAATGCCACATTTTTTTTATCCATTCATCTATTGAAGGGCATCTGGGTTGGTTCCACAGTCTAGCAATTGTGAATTGTGCTGCTATGAACATTGATGTGGCAGTATCCCTGTAGTATGCTCTTTTAAGGTCTTCAGGGAATAGTCCGAGAAGGGCAATAGCTGGGTCAAATGGTGGTTCCATTCCCCCTTTCCCAGGAATCTCCATACTGCTTTCCAAATTGGCCGCACCAATTTGCAGTCCCACCAGCAATGTACAAGTGTACCCTTTTCCCCACATCCTTGCCAGCACTTGTTGTTGTTTGACTTAATAGTGGCTGCCAATCTTACTGGAGTGAGATGGTATCTTAGGGTGGTTTTGATTTGCATTTCTCTGACTTCTAGAGATGGTGAGCATTTTTTCATGTACTTGTTGATTGATTGTATGTCCTCCTCTGAGAAGTGTCTGTTCAGGTCCTTGGCCCATTTGTTGATTGGGTTATTTATTATCTTATTGTCTAATTTTTTGAGTTCTTTGTATACTCTGGATATTAGGGCTCTATCTGAAGTGTGAGGAGTAAAAATTTGTCCCCATGATGTAGGCTCCCTATTTACCTCCCTTATTGTTTCTCTTGCTGAGAAAAAACTTTTTAGTTTAAGTAAGTCCCATTTGTTGATTCTTATTATTAACTCTTGTGCTATGGGTGTAACTCAAAGAAAGAAAACTACAGACCAATATCTCTAATGAACCTAGATGCAAAAATCCTCAATAAAATTCTGGCGAATCGAATACAAAAACACATCAAAAAAATTGTGCACCATGATCAAGTAGGATTCATCCCTGGGATGCAAGGATGGTTCAATATACGGAAATCAATAAATGTTATTCACCGCATCAATAGACTTAAAGATAAGAACCATATGATCATCTCGATAGACACAGAAAAAGCATTCGACAAAGTACAGCATCCCTTTATGTTCAAAACATTAGAAAAACTAGGGATAACAGGAACTTACCTCAACATTGTAAAAGCTATCTATGCTAAGCCTCAGTCTAGCATCATTCTGAATGGAGAAAAATTGAAGGCATTCCCTCTAAAATCTGGAACAAGACAGGGATGCCCTCTATCACCACTTCTATTCAATATAGTTCTCGAAACACTGGCCAGAGCAATTAGACAGACAAAAGAAATTAAATGCATAAAAATAGGAAAAGAAGAACTTAAATTATCACTATTTTCGGATGACATGATTCTATACCTAGAAGACCCAAAAGGGTCTACAAAGAAACTACTAGAACTAATAAATGAATTCAGCAAAGTGGCAGGATATAAAATCAACACACATAAATCAAAGTTATTTCTGTATATCAGTGACAAAACTTCTGAAACGGAAATGAGGAAAAACACTAAATTCACAATATCCTCAAAAAAAATAAAATACTTGGGAATTAACCTAACAAAAGAGGTGAAAGATTTATACAATGAAAACTACAGAACCCTAAAGAGAGAAGTAGAAGAAGATCTTAGAAGATGGAAAAATATACCCTGTTCATGGATAGGCAGAACTAACATTATCAAAATGGTGATATTACCAAAAGTTCTCTATAGGTTTAACGCAATGCCAATCAAAATCCCAACGGCATTTCTTGTAGAAATAGATAAAGCAATCATGAAATTCATATGGAAAAATAAAAGACCCAGAATAGCAAAAGCAAGTCTAAGCAGGAAGTGTGAATCAGGCGGTATAGTGATACCAGATTTCAAACTATATTACAGAGCAATAGTGACAAAACAGCATGGTACTGGTACCAAAACAGGCGGGTGGACCAATGGTATAGAATAGAGGACACAGAGACTAATCCACAAAGTTGCAACTATCTTATATTTGATAAAGGGGCTAAAAGCATGCAATGGAGGAAGGATAGCATCTTCAACAAATGGTGTTGGGAAAACTGGAAATCCATATGCAACAAAATGAAACTGAATCCCTTTCTCTCACCATGTACAAAAGTTAACTCAAAATGGATCAAGGAGCTTGATATCAAATCAGAGACTCTGCGTCTGATAGAAGAAAAAGTAGGCTCTGATCTACATATTGTGGGGTCGGGCTCCACAATCTTTTTGATGTTTATGTATTCTATTTTCCAGAATTTTATTGAGAATTTTTGCATCTATATTCATTAGAGATATTGGTCTAAAGTTTTCTTTCTTTGATGTGTCTTTGCCTGGTTTTGGGATCAGGGTGATATTGGCCTCATAGAATGAGTTTGGAAGTGCTGCCTCTTTTTCTATTTCCTGAAATAAATTGAAGAATATTGGTATTAGTTCTTCCTTAAAGGTCTTATAGAACTTGGCTGTGTATCCATCTGGTCCTGTGCTTTTCTTGGTTGGTAAGCTTCTAATGGTGTCTTCTATTTCATCACTTGATATTGGTCTGTTTAAATTGTGTATCTCTTCCTGATTCAACCTGGGTAAATTGTATGACTTAATTAATTTGTCAATGCCTTCATTTTATTGGAGTATAAGTTTCCAAATAATTTCTATTTTATTGGAGTATAAGTTTCCAAAATAATTTCTAATATCCTTTGTATTTCTGTAGTGTCTGTTGTGATATCACCTTTTTATCACAAATGTTGATAATTTGAGTTTTTTCTCTCCTTCTCTTCGTTAACGTAGCTATGAATCTGTCAATTTTATTTATTTTTTCAAAGAACCAACTTTTTGTATTGTGAATATTTTCAATTGTTTCTTTTGTTGCGATTTCATTGATTTCAGCTCTAATTTTAATTATTTCTTGCCTTCTACTGCATTTGCTGTTGCTTTGTTCTTCTTTTTCTAGGGCTTTGAGTGGAATATGAGGTCATTTATTTGTTGCCTTTTTCTTCTTTTAAGGAATAAACTCCATTCGATGAAATTTCCTCTTAGTATTGCTTTCACAGTGTCCCAGAGATTTTGATATTGTTGTGTCTATGTTCTAATTTACCTCTAAGAATTTTTAAATATCCTCTTTGATGTCTTCTGCAACCAATTGTTCATTCAGTAGCATATTGATTAGTCTCCAGGTGTTGGAGAAATTTTTATTTTTTATTGTGTCACTGATTTTCAATTTCAATCCATTATGATCTGATAAAATACATGGTAGTATCTCTGCTTTTTTGTATTTGCTAAGAGTTGCTTTGTGGCATATTATATGTTCTATTTTAGAGAAGGATCCATGTGCTGCTGAGAAGAAAGTGTATCCACTTGATGCAGGTTGAAATATTCTATATATATCAGTGAAGTCTAAGTTTTTGATTGTATTATTGTATTACTGTATTATCATTTCTTTCATTTCAAGGATTTCTGGGAGTTTTTTGTTTGTTTGTTTTTTAAGAACCTCTATTTCCCCATTGAGGTCATATCTTGCTTCCTGGATTTGTTTATGTAGCTCCTTGTTGCAGTGATCTTTCACTGCTTATATTTGCTCACTTATATCTTCCTTGAGTTCACAGAACTATCCTGAACTCTTTCTCTATCATTTTTCCTGCTGTGGCTGCCAATGATTCTAATAATGTGGTGTCTTGATTTGTTTGAGGTACTTTATTCCCTTGTCTTTTCATGTTGCTCATGTGTCTTCCTTTCCAGCTCTGTGGGTCTGGAGTGTTATTGTTTTTACCCTATAGGTCTGTAAAAACAATCTTTTAGGGTTCCAAGATCCCTCCTGGCCAGATGGATATCTGATCTGAGAGCTGCCCCCACCAAATATGGCAAGAATGGTTATCCAAGATGGTGGTGATCTGCTTCTAGCACCATGGTGTCTGGTGAGGTGGGGGGAGCCAGATAATGGCATTGTGCTGTGGGTAGGTAGTAGCTGAGTGACTTGTGTGGGAGCAGAGTGCAGTCTGGAGTCCTGCAGAGGTGCTAATAGGTGATTCTGCTAAGGCGCTTGCAAGCTGTGTATGGGTTAGAACTGCAGGCTTTGGGTTTAGGGAGCTAGGAGTACTACTCAAACACTGAGGCTCTGAGCCCTGCGCAGGGGTCACAGCACTGGTGATTTCTGTGGAAGTTAGCTGTAATAGGGGTCCTCTTACACTCATTAATGAGATGCAGTATTCCAACTAGGTGAGATCTCCATCACAGAGCAACAGAGAATGCTGCCTCCCTCTGGCCCACCATCTTGGAATCCCTGTTTTATCAATAAATTTTTTAATAAGAGAAGTTGGGGGGGTAGTTTTACAACAGAATAAAAAAAAAAGCCTAGAGAAAGAGGACAAGAAATGAAGATTTAGGGAAAAATTATATTTTGACCATATTTTCTTCTAAAATTACTCTGACATATGTCTGTTTTTGCTAGACCTTGCAACTCTTTGTAATAACTGGTTTGTAATAATTGGTTTGTAATAACTGGTGTACATTATGAAGCAACCTAAGAGACACCACTAGGTTCTGTATATCTTCCTTCTTATCAAACACCATACCACTAGATAGGAGCTGGGCACCTACAGCAATCAGGGAGACAATGTAGCATTCTCTGTGCCTATCCTCCGGTTTCAGCCATAACCCTCCCTTTGAGGCTCACCTGGAGGAGACACATGATCTGTGCAGGCCTCAACAAGGGCTGGATTTTAATAGGTATTAATAGAGCCTTTGCCACACACAGGTACTGCTTCAGGTACTGGGTTCTACTAGTGTTTGTAACAAGAGTATTTCACAGTAATATCACCTGGATTCCTTTTCTCCTTGTAAAAACTGATGCATATTATGAAACCATTATTCTGGAATCTTATTTCTGATAAACATTAAGCTCTGTTTGCAAAAAAGAAAAGCTATCAATTACATTTTGTTATGATGGACTCTAAAGTTCTGAAGCTAAAACAGATATTTTCACTGTCAATCTGAGAATATCTGGGGCCTGGGGATGTGGCTCAGCGGTAGCGCGCTCGCCTGGCATGCATGAGGCCCGGGTTCGATCCTCAGCACCACATACCAACAAAGATGTTGTGTCCACCGAGAACTAAAAAATAAATATTAAAAAAAAATCTGAGAATATCTGTTAAAGATTAATATTGTTTCAAACATACTTGGAAGAAAAATGTACAAACAACAAAATTTACTAATTTGTAAAAAATCAAAATATATTTATACACAACTATAGAGGGGTGGGAGGGAAAAGGAGGGGGCAGGGGATTAGCAAGGATGGCAGAATATGATAAACATCATCATCCAAAGTACATGTATGAAGACACAAATTGGTATCAATATATTTTATATACAACCAGAGATATGAAAAATTGTGCTGTATACATGCAATGCATTCTGCTGTCATTTATTTATTTTTTAATCAATAAAAAATAGATATACACATAAATGTAGCATGTACATATCACTAACTTTCATGAATTGGATTATGACTGTGTTAAAATTTCCTAATTTTTATGGGATCACACTTTTGTATTAATAAAATTGATATTAAATCTTAAGATCATGACAGCCAGGTGTGGTGGCACATTCCTCTAATCCCATTGACTTGGGAGGCTGAGGCAGGAGGATTGTGAGTTCAAAGTCAGTCTAAGCAACATAGCAATATCCAAGATTCAAAAATAAAAAATAAAAAAAAATGGCTGGCAACGTGGTGCAGTGATAAAGTGCCCCTAAATTAAATCCCCAGTATCCACCCACTCCAAAAGTTAAAGGTTGTTCCAAATTCAGAAGTTATATAATTGTATAAAGTTAAAATGTAAGCCACTTAAACTTGGTAAGTAGGAAATGGTTCTCCTCCAGGTCTCCTCTGCCAACGATTTCTCAGTTAACATGTACACATCTGTCAAAGTTCCCACTCATCCACTGTCCAGAAGACATCTCTACTGCCTCTGAGCCTTCTGCCATGTGTCCAGGAATATGAACCATTTCATATTCCATCCACTCTAAGTGACATGTGGTAGCTAAAAAAGGAATGGAGGAGACTCCACATGATCAAAAATGAATCAAAGTCCAGAAGCCACAAAATACCCAAATGGGGCAGATGTAGGTGAAGAGGAGGGCAGGGTGGCCTATAGGCCATGTGAACTAGAACTGAGTGAGCCCAAGTCATCAGCAGAGTACAAATGTCTAGAGTAGATAGTTTTGGGTATCTTCTTCTATTACTGAAAAGCTGAAATAGATGTTATATATATGAATTCTCAAGAGAAATTAATGAATTTAGAAAAGTAAAATTTGAAATATTGAAGAAATAATAATTTTAACACAACCATACATGGTTTAAAGGTCAATGACTCATAAAGAATAAGCAAATAAGATGTTGCCCATGAGCAAACAAAGCTATTTTTTAAAGTACTAAAGCATACAAAAAGAATAGAAAGAAGAAAATCTAAAATTCCTTTTACCCTCTCTTTGTGTGTGTGTGTGTGTGTGTCTCTGTGTGTGTGTAAAAATACACATACGTACTATAAGATATTCCAAAATGTAGGCTCCAGTGATCAGAAGATTAATAACAACAAGAAATGTGGTCACATTTGGGGAATTTATTTGAGTTTAAAACATTCATTTAACTGGTATATCACATTGTGAGAGCCCATATTTAACTATATAGATTGCCATATCTGAAAACATATAGTTGGGATCTATAGAACTTCATTGCCTATAAGTTTTGTACTACATGAAAACAGTCCTACAAATGCTGTATTTTTACCATAAATTATCTGAAAAGTGTTTTTAAATACCTTTCAGGTATAATGCTAGATGCACACACACTAAGTTTATTTTCTTGTTCTGTATTCTATACAAACCACTCCCACATTGACACTAACCTGTGTGGCCCACAAATGAGACGGATAAAATATAAGCAGATGGGACACATCTGTTAGTCATGAACATTTCTCCATTGGTGCCATCACCAAATTTATTTGTCTTATGATTTTGTGAAGACTCTGGATATTATACTTCAAACAATCAAATCCTTGATCATTTTTCATAGGAGGGTTTTAGTTAGTTTTTGTGCTTCTGTGACCAAAACACCGAAAAAGAACAACTTAGAGGAGGAAAACTATATTTTGGCTCATAGAACCAGAATCTCAGTTCAGGGTCTGTGTACTCCATTGCTCTGGGTCCAAGGTGAGATGGCACATCATGCGGGAAGGGTGAAGCAAAGGTAAGTTGCTTCCCTGCTGGCAACAAGGAAGTGGGGTCAGGGGGCACAGGGAAAATGCACCCTTCCAAGGCATATCCTATAGTTAGAACCCAGTCAGTCTATTCAAACTAGGATACATGGATTAAAGTATAGTTTTCATAAATCTAATCATTTCATCTCTGAATATTCTTACATTAACAGGAGTTTGATAGGGACAACTAATATCCAAACCAAAAACAGGTTGGATCGATCAGTACATGTAATACATATGAACATTTCTTCTATGGTCAGGTTGGCTCCTTGATGTCAATCATGTAAGCTGGTCATAGCTAACTTCTTCTAGCAAAGTGTTAAATGCACATTGCCCATTCATCTACCTTCAGGACAGGAAAAGACAGTGAAGTATAGTGGAATTAATCAGAGATAAGCAAAAATAGAGACAAGGAGTTGGATGTACAGTATCATTTACCTCTGTGACCCTGGACAATTGTGAATCTCAAACTCCTCATCTATAAAATAGATAAAACACCATGGGGAGAATCCATGACACTTGATGCAAAATGTCTACACTGGGGCTTAAAGGATGGTGATGTATGTAATGAAAATTATTGCAAATTACTAAAATCAAAAATATTGATGTCCCTCAAATAAAGGAAGTATTATGAATTTTTAAATCTTGCCTTACTTATGGAGACTCAAATCACAAAAAAATATAAAAATATTTCTTCTCATTCAGTTTTCTTCCTGGATTTCATAATTATTTTAAGGTCCTAAGTGAGTCTACATACAGACAAGCATTTTTAAAGCTGTTACAGCATAAGAGTATTATAGGCTGAATATCCCTCACAAAAATGCTTCCAACAAGAAGTGTCTCAAATTTCAGATTAGTTTGGATTTTGGAATATTTGCATATACATAATGAGTTATTGGAAATGGAAATTAAATCTAAAAATGAAATACATTTATATTTCATACACACCTCATTCATATAGCCTAAGGTAATTTTATATAATATTTTAAATGATTTTGTGTACAGGACAGTGGTAGAGCACTTGCCTACCATGTATGAGGTCCTGGGTTCAATCAATAGCACCACATACAAAATACACACACACACACACACACAGAGAGAGAGAGAGAAAGAGAGAGAGAGAGAGACAGAGAGAGAGATTGGGCTGAAGTGTGTTTCAGTGTAGATTCCTTGGCTAACATGCTCAATGCCCTTGAGTCTGAGCCCCAGCACCACTAATTAACTAAATAAATACTTGTGTGTATCAAATTCAGTTTCATTGTATGAAACTTTCCACTCCAGGTGTAGGGTCAGCACTCAAAAAGTTTGAGGTTCAGGAGCATTTTGGATGTTAGATTAGATTAGATCTTGTACCTCTAGATTAGAGACACCTGGACCATGATTGTAGATTTCTTTTTTCCACCACCCCTAAGGAATGGTCTGAGTCAAAGGGCTAGAAGTAGCAGGCCAAAGGGCAGGAGTGGCACTGGGAAACCTTCGTCTACTTTAAATCTTCATCCCTACCAGAAATCATTTAGTACAAATACAGATTAACAGAAACCACCTTGTAAGTGAAGGGCACTGGTCTTCTTTCACAAGCTATTAATAAAGTAAACATCTCCACACAAAATACCAGGAGACATAAATTATTTAACAGTAAAATTACTGTAACATCACAAAGATTCACAGACCAAATAGTATTCTGAATCCAGGACAAACTAAGTTTCATTTAAAAATCCAAAGTCATATAAATTCAATCCCTATCATCCCCCATCTTGACCAGGCTACGTGCGTGGAAAGCTACAGGGACTACACAGTCACTGATGACAAGAAGGACATGACTGGGCAGTAGAAAAATAAAGATGCTAGCAGGTCAAGAGGGAAATAATTCATCCCAGCTATAGTCCAAATCTAACAGAACAAAGAGACACAGACCTAGTAGTTGGGATCCTCAACAAGAAATTGTCTTTGAGACTCCCAAATACAGGCAGTCCTCCATTTCTGCATATTGTGCACTCAAAGATTCAACCATTCACAGATCAAAAACATTTGGGAAACAAAAATGCCTGAACTGAACATATACACACTGTTTTTCTCTTGTCATTATTGCCAAAGCAATACAGTATAACACTTATTTGAATGTAATATGTGTGCATTGTATTAGGTATTATATGTCATCTAAAGATAGATGTATCTAGTTTTATGTAAACACTACACCACTGTATACATGGGACTTGAGCACCTGAGGGTTGGCCTAACCATGGGTCCTGAAACCAGTCCCCAGTGATACCAAGGAAATGTAGAGGCATACAGGCACCAGTTGTACTTTACATCTTTTTCTTTCCAATTTGAAACACATGTGACATTTTCCTTCCGACTAGTGAATTTTTAATCTTGGGTTTGAATGCTGAACAACAATTCAGACCAATTAAGTCAGCATTTAGAAATGAAGAACCACTGCCACTGTAACAGCAAATAATTAAAAACTCGTAGCCATGAATAAATGCTCAAGGTTAAACAGGAGCTTCCCAAGCCCAGGACATTTATTAAAACAAAAAGAGCAAACTGTTGTCTCTCAACTTCTCAGTAAAATTTTGGCAAAAGCTAAGATGACTCCATGAAGACCAAGAATTATACTTCACGCTGTGATCTCTCAGAAAACATTACCATCGATATCTATATCTATCTATCTATATATATATATATGTATTTTTTAAACTTACTGTGTTTTCAAGAAACATTAAGAGTTCTAGCAATAAATCAGAGATTAAATGAAGAGCTTCACTTTTCAAAGGTGGTTAAAGCTTTGTGTAAAACATCAATAAAAAATGTCTATCTCATCCCTGGTCACTACAGATTGTCAATCTGGAGAGCACTTAGTACAAAACGGCACTAACAGAGAAAATTATTCTCAATCCCAACATCAAGAATTTAAAATATCTGAGAAGTGAGATAAGAAGAAAAGTTGAATCACACACTGCAGAAAGCTTTTAAGGCAGTGATTATAAAACTTTTAGAAAGAGGGAAAAAACTAAAGAGGAATTTGAAACATACAATTTCAGCTGTCTTCATACAGTCCTCTTTCCTGGCTAGGCAAGTCCCTAACAGGGACAGGATGTGAATAAACAGTGACATCAGGGAGAAGGGGGAGGCACTCTGGGCAGAGGCCCTCTCCCCCAATGTATTCAACCTGGCAACCCTTTGCAGGCTAACGTTGGGAGGGCCCATTCTCCCATTTCCTCACGGAAAGGAGAAACAAAAACAACCATTTATGTAAATTACAATGATTAAAAGGGATAAGGTATTTTAAAATAAGAGTGTCACACAAACAAACGTATTACATCACAATCATTATGTCTCAGCAGAAAGGAGAAGTAGGATAGGAGGTAGAGAGGTGATCCTTACAGAAAAACGTCAGCACAAGATCTAGAAGCTGACATGGCAAGAAATGGAGGTAAAGAAGTGTTTAAATCTGAAGGTTATGAAGCTAGCTCTGTGGCTCTGAGGCAGAGCGCTTGCCTAGCATGTTTGAGGCACTGGGTTCAATGCTTAGCACCCCGTAAAAATAAATAAAATAAAGGAATTCTTTACATCTACATCTACAAAAAAAAAAAAATTTTAAATGTGAAAGTTCATCTTAGTAGCCAACTCAAAATTTAAATAAAAATAAATAAATGGATTGGAGGTGTGGCTCAGTGTAAGCAATTGTGCTGACCATGAACAAGGCTCCAGCACCATGAAATCAGACAAATAAAAGTAAAAGTCCCACAAAAAACAAACCAAGGAAAGAAAAAGGGGGGAGGGGTTCAGTCAAGATGAGAAATGAGCACACCACAGATTAATGCTTAAAAGGGAAAAACAAATTTAAAAAGAAAAACATGTAATTGGAAGGCACTGGGTAGAGGAAACCCCTCATAAAACCTAGAACTTAAGAAGGGGGTAACATTCTGATAGAAGGGAACCAGTCATTTTAATCTATTCATTCTGCCAGAATTCCTAAGACCTGGCATAGACATGTAAAAACTACTTGCAAGGCAAAATATGAGAGATGGAACTTGAAAAATTGTAAACAAAGTCACACAAATTATGTTAATATATATGTGTGTGTGTGCGTGTGTGTGCATACACACATACACAGATATGAGTTATATGTATTTTACATGTTTGAAAGCAAAATATATGTCATTAATTTCTATGTTTGGGGAAATTGCTAGAAAATTCAAATTACAAAAGCCTAAAAACTCTTTTTGTATGCACGTGCTTGTGTGTATGGGTGTTGGTGTACGCACATGCTTGTGTATAAGTTTGTGTGAAATTCTCTAGATTTTGCTCAGGAGGATGAATCAGAGAAAGTGCTATATTTTGAACATCTTCACAGTGTTCTGAAATAATTTGACAATATGATCTTCCAAATGAGACAACTAAGCAAAAGCAAAGGGGGGAAACAGAAATTCATAAAGGATGTGTGAAAAGATAAATACCTAGTTTATGCAGAACACCTAGAAACCTGGCCACTTATTGATAAAGACGAAAGTCCTGAAACAAGTGTCCAGACAGAGGCTTTTTCACTGATTCCTCCCTCCAGGGCATATACTTTCTCCCTGATAGAACTTCACCAGACAGCTAACATTGTGGTTACTATACCTGCAACCAGAGCTTGTCACCAGCCACGGTCCTGCCAATGGCACTGCACTGGAAGGTGGCAAACTGGCCAGCGTTCACTTCTACATTCTGAATCCGCAGAAAATGGGGAGTTCTGGCTACATGAAAAGAAAGAAATAGATACATTAAAAGTGGAGTTCTGCAACTACTATGATCTTTTTCAATCTATCTGTAATTTGGGGCCTTTCCATTTTCTTCACCTTGGGAGAAAATAACGCTTTTGCTTACAAGAGCTTTAAAGATTTCACTGTAATTGTGCAAGATAACATGGAACCTTCTGGGTGTATGCTTTGTAAAAGACTAAAAAAGCCACGCAATCTGGGATAGAACCAAAAAAAAGAAGATATTTTATTGTTCCTGCTGTGCAAATTATCATAGCTCAGTAGTCATCTTGTAATAACAGATCTGTATTAATAAAGATTATGCTGAAGCCTAATTGATGTTTTGAACAAAAACATATTAGATATTTATACTAGCAACATGAAAAGAACAGTAAGAAGTTAAATGATGTTGTCAAGGAAACTTTCAAACCCAAATACAGAGCTGTGCATAATATATATTTTAATACAACTAATTGGAATGCAACATTACTCATGTAATATTTTCTAGCTACCACAAATAATATCCCTATAGACACACTTTGTGAATGATTCTGTGACTGCCATAGGGTAGCAATTTCTGCTGATTCATATTTCTAATTCAAGAAGTAACAATGATTTCAAATGCTAAACAACATTGTTTCATGATGTACATTGTGCCTATGGAACAGCTGTTTAAATACAGGGCAATTTTATTTGACCTGGGAAGCACAGGCCAATTTCTGCATCACCTGAAAACAAGCTAGAATGACAGATGTTGTGCAATTCCTTTTAGGAAAATATTTTCTTATCGCAACAATTAGTAGAGTAAAAGAGTAGCAAGTCAGGTAGAGGGAAAGAAAAGGAGTACAAGAAGATGTCATGATTTTCTGGGGGAAGGAGGGATACAATTCAATAAAAACTAGTATAAAGGCAACCCTTGTTGGGTTTCCTTTCACCTTGAAGAAGCTCTATATCTTTTCTTCTCACTTGAATAAATCCTACTCTTTTATGCTCAAAAGCAAAACAACAACAACAAAACACACACACACACACACAAAACTAGTATAAATACCTTAGTCTTCATTGCTAATGGTCTTCAGGCCATATCCTAATACTTTCAAGGAATTGTGCCCTATTATTGGTATCCAATGATTATAAACTCACACTTAGGTGAGCCTGAGAAGAATATAATTAGGAATGGAAGTGGGTTACAACCAAAGAACAAGTAAAAATTCATTTTAATGTCAATGAAGCACAGTAAAATCCCATTACTAATTTGGAGGCCACTAATAATTTAATGTATTCCTGATGTTTAGCATTCAAAATGTTCTGCATAGCTTCTGACAAAACTATGGTCTCTCTCTCTTTTTTTTTTCATAGAGAGAAGAGAGAGAGAGAATTTTTTAATATTTATTTTTCAGTTTTCAGTAGACACAACATTTTTATTTTTATTTTATATGGTGCTGAGGATCTAACCCAGCACCCCACGCATGCCAGGCATTACCGCATTACCGCTTGAGCCACATCCCCAGCCCCGGTCTCTTTTTTTCTTAATGTTAATATATAATGCTAAACTCTATAAACTATTTCACTGATTCAATTCTCATCATTTCTAAGAAACTAGAAAACACACTGATTTTAGAAAATGGAGGAAAATAACATTTGTTGAGTACATACATGCCACACATCTTTCCACTGAATACTCACAAATGTTCTGAGGGTGGGAGGTGTTTTCTCCATTTCATGGGTGGGAGGACTGGTGGGAACGTGGATAAAGAGTGATAGAAGGAGAATGCAAAAGGTTGGCCAGTTCAAAGCCCAGGTATAGGCCACTAAGCTAGGCCTCTCTAGGTCTTCTCATCACCTCTGCCTTCCCTATTGATCTTCTGCTCACTGGGGGTACCTCCTCTGTTGTAATTTTAGCTTCTTCCAAGATGATTCCTCAGTGCTATTTCTTCCATGAGGCTTCAATGAATTCTCTGATTTTGATGTTCATCATTCTCCTATCACAATAGCAAGGGCACTCCTTGTAACAGCACCTGATGTTAATGCCTCACACAGAACTAATACTTCTTGGCATCATTAAATTTAATCTATTTAAAAGTTATTAATTTAAAATTAATAAAAATGTGAACACATAAAGACTATTCACTTGAGATTTTAACTTCTGCAGCAGAATCATACTACTCTACCTTCCTACCTCACCTCTGAAACAAACTTTTACTGTATAAAAAATTTTACTGGACAAAGAACAATCATTTTAGACATCCCTGAAGTTCATAAACATCTGGAAAAATTTCTGCAATTTGACTAAATTAAAAGGACTGCATTGGAAGTCAAAAGGCTGTTTTTTTCCTTATCAAGAAAATCTAAGCAAAAGTGAATACTGCTCCTCTTCTAATTAAACATAAATATATACAGGTTGAACACCCTGATTTGAAAATCTAAATATTTCTGAGAGCAGACATGACAACACAGGTAGAAAATTATACACCTCATGTGATCATATTTCACAACATATGCATGCTAAAAAAATGTATTGTACAAAAATTACTTTCAGGCTATATGTATAAGATTTATTATAAGACATAAATGAATCCCATGTTCAGGCTTGCATCTGATCCCCAAGAGATCTCATTATAAATATGAAAATATTCCAAAATCTAAAAAATCCATAAGTCCAAGTATTTTGGATAAGGGATACTCAATGAATACAACTATTTCAGTACATGGGTCATTAATTTGAAAGTTGCTCAAATTTTCATAAAATTAATCTAAGCATACCATCCTAGCCATGTGGACATCAATCTACATGATGATCCTTAGAAAAAAAGAAAAATGATGGCAGTGAAACTCCTCTATTTGTCAGTGTATTTGTACACCAACAGATTTTTAACACTTTTATGTAAATTGTGCATGTCTGGTCCCAGCAGATAAGGTACCCTGCAATCACACAAAGAATAGTACATACTCCTGAAGAACTGCTAGATTCACTTCCTGTCAAGTAGGGGACTGACAGATCTACTTCCTGAGGAACTATCAGGTGCACTTCCTGTGAGCTGAGAGAATGCTCGATCCACTTCCTGAGGAACTGTCGAATGCCCTTCTTATAGGATGAGGGACTGCTAGGTCTACTTTTTGTTGACTGAAGGATTGCTAGATTCACTTCCTGAGGAATTGTTAGATGCACTTCCTGTAGGTGGATAGACTGCTAGGTCCACTTCCTGTTGATTGAGGAACTTCCAGATCCACTTCCTAAGGAACTATCAGATGTACTTCCTGTAGGCTGAGGACCTGCTAGGTCCACTTCCTGTTGATTGAGGGACTGCTAGATCCACTTCCTAAGGAACTGTCAGATGCACTTCCTGTCAGCTGAGGGACTATTAGATCTACTCTCTTGTCTACAGTTCCAGGAATCAGAAGTCCCCATAACAAGTCCTCCAAATCACTCATCTTCTCAGGCAGAAGGCTTCTGCCCCAAATTGCTAAGAAAACAGCTGTCCTCAGATCACCAAAAACTGCAAACCTGCCTCCTATGCCTTGTATCCTTCCTCTTCCAAACTCACCTCCTAATAAGAATAGATGCTTCTAGCCATACAGATCTTTAAAAAAAAAAAAAAAAAACTTCCAAAAACACTTTGAACATTTTCCTTTCAAAATCAATTTTCTGTGGCCTTTTCCCTTTTCTTTTCATCCTTCTTACTAAGTCTCCCCTAATGTTGAAGACCTTGGATTAGGACTTGGCCATTTCACTTTTCAGAGAACAAAACCTCCTAGTAGCTGTCTTATGCCACCATAAAGTCAACAACCCACAACTTTCTTCCTAAAATTAAAAGAAGCAACAAAAACAAAAATCTTATTTCTGAGGTGCTTAGACATAGAGAATCTTTATTATAAAAGCCTACACTGGACTATCCTCCAGCCAGCCATGAGGTGGGTCATTGACCCTAAGGAAGGAGATGCTTCCATCAACAATCTACCTCCAGACAGGGTCCTGCAGCCCCTTCAAAGTCAACCTTGACATCCTGCTACATTACTGGAAGGGAAGCATGTACATCAAAGGAAGCAGTAGCTACTGTCCCTCTTATCAGGCAGCTCTCCCTTGGGGCCCAAATTCTATGCTATAGTGACATCAAGATGAAAGCTGACAAGCTCAGTGTGACAGAGGATGATAAATACAATGGGGAATGACTGTCACATGAAAAACTGGGTGTTCTTGTTTGGGTTTTTTGTTTGTTTTTCAAAGAAGACCTTTCAGTGTCATGAAGGGTAAACAGGCACATGGGAAGAATACAAGCAGTGGAGAATGATAACTGGCTATAAGCTTGTGAGAAGGGCAACTTGAAATAACATGCAGGTGTGTATTTCTAAAGATGAACACAGTTTTGAACACCATTGTATGAGCTGGCCAGTGAGATAGCCATTGACTAGAGAAAGAAGTCATAGTTGCAGGGCAGAAATGTGGATGGCCTAAACACCCCATTTTTAGCTGGCATCCTACTAAACATGGCCACTGTCACAGGGTTCATCCAAGTTAAGATAAAGAATCTCAACTTAGAAAGTACCACATTGTCTTTTTCCCAATTGCCTTTGTGTATTCTGCCTCTGGCAATAGGAGTGCCTGCTATCTTCCCTCTGGGCTATCTACAGGTATGGGGCTGTATCTTGAGCACCTCTGGGGTCACCTTTTGCAGTGATGGGTAAGCCACAGAAAGACCTATGGTTTAAGACCTTTGAATGGGTACACTCTGTGTAGCTGGGTTAGAATCCCAGGCTTCTTAATGTGTCAAGGACTTCTTGGACTGGGAGTTCCTAGTCTAGGCTTTGATTTCCAGGACTCTATACTCTGCTTGCTTGATCATGTTCTTCGCAGGGAAACTCTCAGTTGACTAAGCAACCCCCCCTTCCTTTAAATTCCTGCTTACTGTATGCCTCTTCATTATAACCAGCTCCAGCATACTTAGAACTTTAGAAATTCAGAACTTTGGTGCTTAGACAAGATAACTAAAACCTTCCAAGCTGGATCCCCTAGTCTTCTCCCTCCTCATCCAGCCCTTCAACACTCTACTGGTCATCACAGTCTCCCTTGTTCCACTTCAGGGGTTCTTAAGGGACTCAGGAACCCAAACAGTAACCAACTGAAGCTGGAAAAAACTCTAATGGAAAATAAAATGTAGTCCACAGCCTCGATGAAATTACATGTCAGGATAAGAGAAAATCACAAAAGTATCCTCCACAAAAATTGGTAAAAGCTTTGGCCCTCATATTGAGCAAGTAACAATTTATTTCATCTGCCAGAAGCACAATTTAGATAAAAATATAAGTGAGGCAAGACAAGAAGCAACTGTGTTAATGCCCGACTTATGGCTAAAATTTTAGAATAAAAGCTGTAGAACTCTATTTGCATCTGTGTGCACGTAAGGCACATAAATATCTATGAATATTATGTGTATGTGATATTTTCCTACTTCTGGGTGTTGTGACTATTTTTTTTTTAATTTTTGTGCAGTACTGAGGATCAAACCAAGGTCCCAAATCTTTGGTTGACTAGTTTAATACTGTTGGTTTAATTAAAAGAAACATCCATCTTCTGAATCACCAGCAACTTAAGCTTACTAGTTAAATAAGCTAAAGCTATATTTACAAGACTTTATGATTATAAAACCAATGAACTTAATTTTAATCAAATTAAGTCATTCTGCCGAGAACCTTTATTTCAACAATCATTCCCTAAAAATATTTCTGAAAATTATTTTGTTAACTTTCAACGTGAAAGTTAAGCCAAAGATAATCATTAAGTATCTTGTTTATTTCTAAGTAAAATACTGAAGTATTTACCATTTTTAAAATATATTTTTGGCTTATTATCCTTGCAAAAAGACTAAATATATTTGGCCCTATATAATAAGCATGTTCTTTGGCCACATTAAACTTTGTTTTTTTAAACTATGAACAAGCATGTAGCTCCAAGGGGATGTGAAGATATATTCATAAGATTATATGTGAAGTATATTCATAAAATTTCCTCATATGTACAGAATGCTGGAATGTGAAAATGCCTCACAGTTGTCTCCTTTCTGATTTGCTTTGTAAAATAAAGGTTGATAAGGGTTGTTTTGTTGTGGTGTTTGGACAGGCTGGCCTGGAACTTTCAATCCTCCTGCCTCAGTCTCCCGAGAATTCAGGATCCCAGGCATTGTGGACACCACAGATTACTATTGGTAAAATTATAATCAATGTATGTAAGTAAAAGTACTAGAAAAATAAAGAGCGATGGGAAACTGTTTTGAATGAAAAATATACACAGAATGAAGGACATGTTTTGTTAAAGGAAAACAAATAAATTTGTCAGAAAATAGAATTTTGATTTTTTTAAAGGTTAGGTGAGAAGAGACCGGGAATAGGAAAAACCCAAATGGATACAGAAATTTACAATAGGTGTAGGGAAAAGTGATCATATATTATATGGTCCCGCTGGCTGAAATCTGAGTGAACTTATTTTAAAAGTTCTTTTAAAAATAAGCTATAATCTTGCCAGTACATAGATGTAAAATGAATGTGATTCCCTCTCTTCTTTTCCTTCTTTTTTTGGGGGAGGGGGGGTACCAGGAATTGAACTCAGGGACACTTGACCACAGAGCCACATCCCCAGCCCTATTTTGTATTTTATTTAGAGACAGGGTCTCACTGTGCTGCTTAGTACCTTGCCATTGCTGAGGCTGGCTTTGAACTCTAGATGTTCCTGTCTCAGTCTCCCAAGCCCCTGGGATTATAGGCATTGCCACTGACCCTCGCTTTTGTCTCTTAGATTATTGGTTTCTTTTACCTTTTTAGTGATAACCAAGAAAAGAGATTCTTTGGTCAAATAAACTTCTTGTGTTGTCTTTACTGGAACATTTAAGGGAACCAAATTTTCTCAATATTAAAAGGGCTAAGTTTTTTTAAGAATTTTTTTTAGTTGTAGTTGGACACAATATCTGTATTTAATTTTTTATTCTATGTGGTGCTGAGGATCAAACCCAGCACCCTGCATGTGCTAGGTGAGCACTCTCTACCGCTGAGCCACAACTCCAGCCTCAGGAAAATGGATGGAACTCAAATACATTATGTTAAATGAAATAAACCAGGCTCAGAAGATAAGGGTTGTATGTTTTATCTCATATAAAGAAGATAGAAAGGAAAAAGGAAAAGAAAGAGTTGGGAGGGGAATCTTACGAAAATTGGAACAGATATGAGTAGAATAAAGTAGAATAGAGGAAAGGGACCAGAGGGAGGGAGGAATGAAGGGAAGGGAAAGGTATTGGGGAATAAAATTGGCCAAATTATGTGTGTGTACAAATATGTCATAATGAATACCACTATTATACGTAATTATAATGAACCAATTTAAAAAAACTAAAACGCATACCATCTGAGATTTCTTGTAAAAAGTCCCAACGAAGCAAATTTTAGAAGGTCCATGTGGAGAATTATCTTGCTGCATTTATATGTTTTATTCAGTCAAATTTAATTGGACTTGACTTATTTTGTATGATCAGAAATGAAGTGACTGTGGTGAGAAATTTCAATGGAAAACAACTTACCACTGTGGGTTCTCAGATTCCAGTACTATTCATTGTCTTTGAGATATTTCTCACCTATTTTTAGACTGGTTCTTGCTATCTTGGGCATTTTGTCAGTAACATTTCCAATTTTCCTCACACCTTACTGATTTGGGATCACTGACAATTAAAACTTTCATTTTTTCCAAAACCCTGTGAGCAGAAGCTGGACAACTCAACAGAACTTCAAAGGATCCATCATTAGAATAGGATGTACAACTAGAAAGTTCACTGGAACACCTGTTTCCTCCATGCTGTGCTCCAGGAGAGAATCATGACTAGGACACTGCACTTGCCACCATCACCAAAGATCCTTCAAACCCAGCAACTGGCAGTTTTCTCAACTAGCTGCCCTCTGCACTCAGGAACTGTCCAGTCTGCTCCAACCATTAACCTTTACGTTTTGTTTCCTCCTTCTAGTATAAATTCTTCTTTTTTATAGATCTATTTCCTTGCTATTTTTAATTCTAATGGCTCTCCACAGCAATAACCCAGCTGCTGTTGCTACTTTTATTTGGTGAAACTTCCAGAAAAATTTCAGATAGAGAAAATGTAGGAACCCACTCAGACCCCCAGAGTTGGTATAAAAGTTATTTTAAAGTTAAAACATTTGAGCTAAAGAAGATAAAGAAAGAAATCTTCTCTTGATGTCCCTTGTTTGACTAAAGCAAAGCTAGCCCAAAACTACAGTGGCCACTAAGCCCCTTATAAGGTATTTCCTGCTAATTAAGCTGCCATGGAGATAGACTGCCCATTCCCATTAATATCAAATAATCCAAAAGAGCCTTCTACCCTTTCCCAGTGTATGGAAGATTCTGTTGGATTACTTGATTATAACTCTCTTTTTTGTTAAATTTAGTATATAAATATTTACCTCTAGTTATTTAGCAAGTTTGTCATTATTAGGGGCTTCTTGCCCATGCATGGGGGAAGCAACTTTGCTTTTTCTTCCATTAATGAATCTCTTTGTCGGTTGGTTTGCAGGCCCCCAAGCACTGAACCTCATAGTTAGAAGAGGAAAAGTTTTCCTTGTCACAGTATCTAAATAGGTATGTTTATGCCTCATTCCATGTGAGGATTGTATGTGGAATCTATTCTCTCCTTTAGTATCCCTATGGATCATTAAAGGCTGAGCTAATCCTGCACATTCAGAATGGCACATTGCTTCAAAAGGCTGCCCTCACCTATGTGTAAGACCCCTAGCTCTGTTCTCCTCTCACAGCAGGCCTCTATATCAAGTTGGGTCTCTAACACCAAATGTTTCACTATGGACCCATCTTTCATGATAATCTATGGCTTGAACATATGTTGGGAGCTTGGTCTCTGGGGGGCAGTGTTGAGAGAGGGTATAGAATACTTAGAGGTGGGGCTTAAGGGTAGATCACTAGGGGAGCTACCCTCTGAAGTGATGAAGGTAGCTCTTGGGGGACCCCTGACTCTCAAAAAAGTGAGTTGACAAAAGAGCAAGCTTAATCCCTGAATTACTCCCTGGTTTCCCATTAGGTCATGCTATGTCTCAATCTTCCATGTGCTCCCTCTATGATGCCATTAGGCCCTTGCCACAGGACAGAATAATGAGGCCACCTGATTTGGGGACCTTCATCTCTCAACAGTGAACTCAATAAAATTCTTTCTTTTATAAAATTGTGCCGCAGTCTGGCTGGGCACAAATCAAGCCACCGAAGCAAGAACAGACTTTATTTTTTTACTGCAAGAAACAAACCTCACACACGCTCCCGGGGAATCCTCCCGAAAAGCCACGAGGCTCCTCCAGCAAGCCCCAGCCGGAAATAACTATCCGGGAAAACCCTCCTCCTGCACTTCGACAACCAATGGGAACTCCCGGGGAATCCCCGTGAGAACTAAAAATAGCGCGAGAACTCAAAATTAGCGCTAGAACTCAAAAGTAGCGGCAGAGGCGGATATTAACGCCTTGCCTGTCAATCAATACTGTTGGCAAAATGCCAGGGGCCATACAGACTCGGCTGTGGCTCTCAGCATCTCCCCCCTTCTGTTTAAATAAACAACAAGTAATGTGGCTTAGGGACCGTGCCTGTTAGGTAGTCCAATTCAACATATGGTCCTTACCCGTCATCGGATGAACTGACCTCTAGGCGTCAGCCTCCTGTCTTAGGTTGGTACCACTGCAATCGGATCATACCCGTCACTGACTACCGGTCCAGCATACAGCCATACTTGTGGATAGGCCTTTGCACCAGTGGGGGGGTGAGGTTCTTTGCCTCACCTCTGTTGGCCCCCAAACTTGTCCTTGGTGCCAATGGGGGGGTGAGGTTCTTTGCCTCACCTCTGTTGGCCCCCAAATTTTAGACCATCACTAGTAGAAGGGAGGAGGATGAAAAATGCCATGACACCAAGCCAATTGAGGGCTCCTTTGAAAAATTGTACCACCGGTGACACCATCAGCAAAGATGCCAGCATTACCACAATTCGCTGCACCAACAGATAGTTCACAATGCATACAAGTGATACATAGTCCAGGCAAGTTCTGCAAGCAGTTCAAAGTAGAGGAATCTGTCAATATGTCCATTTCCTCCCAAAGTAAATCTACTCCTTGATTGAGCATTACTTGTTGAGTTATTATTCACTGATGCATCAGTTTATACAGTTTGTTGTGATAGCTACTGAAGAAGCTGTAGTATGGTTTTATCTTTGTCTTCACCGGCACTGGGATGAAGATAGGAATTCTGGCAATGATGCTAGGAAAAAAATTATGTAACATTCCAACAGGCATTAAGAAAACAATTTTTTGAACAATTTACATTATCCTGAACAGAATTATTAAATATAATGAGAAGGAAAGGTGAAAGCAAACAAACAGATCTGTTAACCCCCTTATTTGTTCACATATTAAAACAATTTTCAACAGCTGTTTACCCAATCTAAATTAAACCATTAAAATCACGTGAATAAAAAAAAATTCGGATCCATTTATTCATGAGCGCTCCTCATATAAGATATATGGACATACACACATACAGACATACAACACAAAACAGAAGTGTGCGCACATAACATACAACATATAAGACAATAATAAAGGCCTTGTAGCTTTACCTAGGTGAAATCTCCATTGCAATGTTTAAAAACTCCACAGTCAAAAAATAAAACACAGTCAAAAAACAAAACTGATCAGAAAAACATTAACCTAGGTTTGTATGAGCTCAAAAAATAAAATAGAACTTTATGATGTGGGAAAAATGCAATAATAAAATAGATATTGAAAAAAGGCACCGTGGTTAATCACTGTCGCAGATGTAAGAATAGCCAAGCTGGAGCTCTGGATATCAGCTGTTATGGATTTCAGTCAAATCATCTTCTTTTTCTGTAGAAATTGTTTTGGTTAACCTCTCTGGAATCCAAATCGGCTGCTGTTCTCCCTGTGGGAACACACAAACGGAACCCCGACTCCAGACAATAACTGGGTCGGGACCTTTCCATTGTCCTGTTAGAATATCTTTCCAAAGTACCTTAGGCTTATGTACATTTTTCGGATACATATGTCTTTCCGCAGCACTAAGTCCTGATGAATCCAAATTTAGAAAGTTTAGAGTAAAAAGGGTTATTTTAAGTTTATCTTTGGGGGATATATACCCCTTTCCAATTCCCTCTTTTTGCTTTAATAAGTACGTTTTAATAGTTTGATGAGCTCTTTCAACTATGCCTTGTCCCTGTGGATTGTATGGGATTCCTGTTATATGAGTAATACCAAAAGATGAGCAAAATTGTTTAAAAGAGTTAGAAGTGTAACCAGGACCATTATCAGTTTTTAACTGTTTAGGAACACCCACAGTGGCAAAATTTTGTAAGCAATGAGCTATAACATCTTTAGTTTTTTCTCCGGCATGAAGGGAGCCCATCAAAAATCCGGAAGAAGTATCAACTGTAACATGTAAATATTTTAATTTTCCAAATTCTGGCAAGTGTGTGACGTCCATCTGCCAAATATGGTTAGGTATCAGTCCTCTAGGATTGACTCCAAGATTAACTTGTGGTAAAAAGGTCACACAATTTTGACATTGTTTTATTATATGCCTGGCTTGTTCCTTAGTTAATTTAAAACGCTTTTGTAAAGTATTAGCATTAACATGAAACCTTTTATGAAAATTTGTAGCTTCTTCTACAGTAGAAAAAATATGTATATCATGTGTAGTTTTATCTGCTAAATCATTGCCCAAACTAAGGGCTCCAGGCAATCCTGTATGTGCCCTGATATGTCCTATAAAGAATGGATCTTTTCTATCCCAGATTAGACTTTGTATAGTGGAAAACAAAGAGAAAACAGTAGAGGAAGGGGAAATCCTACCAGCATCTTCAAGGGATATTATAGCATTAACTATATACTGACTATCAGAAAATAAATTAAATACAGAATCTTTAAACATCACAAAAGCTTGTAAAACTGCATTGAGCTCTACCTTTTGAGCTGATTGTTTGGGAACTAAAAATGTAAAAGTTTGATCAGGGGTAACTACTGCTGCTGTACCATTATTAGACCCATCAGTGAATATATTTGGAGCATTCACGATAGGTGTTTTTCTTGTCATTTTAGGAAAAACTACAGGATGCTTAGACCAAAAAGACAACAAAGGATTAGATGGTAAATGATTATCAAATGAAACATTTGATTTACACATGATTATTGCCCATGTATTTAACTCATTAGCTAACTCATCAATTTGCTCCATAGTATATGGAGTAATAATTTTATTGGGAGAAATTCCAAACACTCCCTTTGCTGCTTTTATTCCTTTCAGTATTAATTGTCCTACAGCCTCAGGATACCTAGTAAGAATAGTGTTAGGAGAGTAAGATAAATGTATCCACAATAATGGACCTTCTTGCCAAAATACTCCTGTAGGAATATTTTTTGTTGGTATTACAATAAATAATAAAGGCAAACTTATATCAATTCTGTCCAAATGCATATTTTCCATATATGTTTCAATAATTTTTAATGCCTTTCTTGCTTCAGGAGTTAATATGCGGGGTGAATTTGGATCTGATGGACCTTTTAGGATATCAAATAAAGGTCCCAACTCTCCTGTTGGTATGCCTAGATAAGGCCTTATCCAATTTATATCTCCCAACAACTTTTGAAAGTCATTAAGTGATTTGAGTTGATCTACTCGTATTTGAATTTTAGGTGGACGGACCATGGTTGAGGATAATAGAACTCCTAAATAATTAATTGGAAAATTTAATTGTACTTTATCTATTGCTATCTCTAGATTATAATTTTTTAACAAATTTGTAAGTGTGGCATAACATTCCAACAATGTGTTTTTATCTTTGTGTGCTAACAATACATCATCCATATAGTGAAATATTTGTAGTTCAGGATTTTGATTTCTAAGTGGCTGGATTGCTTTATTAACATAAATTTGACACATAGTTGGGCTGTTAGCCATCCCTTGAGGGAGCACTTTCCATTCATATCTCTGATCAGGACCTTCATGATTCAGTGCAGGGATAGTAAATGCAAAATGTGGACTATCCTCAGGATGAATTGGAATTGAAAAGAAACAATCTTTAATATCTATAGCTAAAACATACCAGGTTTTTGGTAAAGCAGACAATTGAGGAATCCCTGATTGAGCAGGTCCCATAATAACCATCTCATTATTAATGGCTCTTAAATCTTGTAATAATCTCCATTTACCAGATTTCTTTTTAATGACAAAAATGGGAGTATTATAGGGAGATACAGAAGGTTGTATATGTCCCTCTGCTAATTGTTGTTTGACCAGGTCATGGGCTGCTTGTATCTTTTCTTTAGTCAGGGGCCACTGAGAAACCCATACTGGTCTATCTGATTTCCAAGTGATTTTTATTGCCTCAGTGACCCCTTCTGAAAACCCAGTCCATGTCTATTTATTCTTTGATCTATTTGTATTGGTGCTGCTATACCTTGTTCTTGTTTTTCTAATCTTTTTCCTTTCCTAAAACCTTGTCTAGCCATAATAGTGGGTGCATTTTGATTGATATTATTTGTTAATGTCAAACCTAATTGATCTAAGACATCTCGTCCCCATAAATTTACGGGAAGATGATCCAATACATATGGCTGTATAGTTCCTTCACATCCTTCAGGATCCTTCCAATCTAAGACCATTGCACTTCTATGGGGATTAGTTGCCACTCCTAGGCCTCGAAGCGTTTGAGTGGCTTGTTGTAATGGCCAATGTTTTGGCCATTCTTGACGAGATATGATGCTAAGGTCTGCACCTGTATCCAGTAGCCCATTAAATTCATGTCCTTGAATATTTAGTTTTAGCATTGGGCGAGAATCTAAATTCAAAGACAGCATAGCCCAATCTACACCTGTGGAGCCTAAACCCCTGGAACCTCTTTCCATAGTAGTACTGGAAAATTTATCATGTAGGCTGGATATTATTAATAACTGTGCTATTCTATCTCCTGGTGAAATTACTGATATACCCTTTGGAGAACTAGCTATAATTTTTATTTCACCTTCATAATCGGGATCAATTACCCCGGGACTTATCATAAGTCCTTTTAGCGTAGAAGAACTACGTCCTAACAATAAGCCTACTGTTCCTTTGGGAAGAGGTCCTTTTACTCCTGTGGGAATGATTTGAACTCCCATCTCTGGAGTTAGTACTGCTCTGGCGGAGGCGCAGATGTCCAACCCTGCGCTCCCTCTGGTTCGTCTGATGAGAGATCGGATGGATAATGTGTCCTGGGTACTACCCTGATGGGGTTGCTGGGTTCCTCCATGGTTTTTCTGGGTTCCTCCAGTGCCCCGTACATTTGTGGTCGTGGGCCCCGGAGCATTGGGCCCCCCTGTCCGTTTTTTGGCAATGGAGCCTGATGCCTTTCTCCACGATATCGTGGGTAACCACCTGGTCCTTGTCCATTTTTTGATAATGGAGTACCCTCTATGGTGGTTTGAGAACGGCATTCATTAGCCCAGTGTCTCCCTCTACGGCATCGTGGGCAAATATCTGGTGTTCTATTCCTTTGATACCTAACTTTGTTATACCTTCCTCCTATGGGGCAACTCCTTTTAAAATGTCCTGTTTGTTCACAATTGTAGCATGTTTTTGGCCTGGCATCTAAAGCCTGTTGTACTGCTGCCAAGACTTGTCCTTGTTCATTAATGTCTCTACATAATTTAATATATGTGTTTAAATCTTCATGTTTCCATGGTCTAATGACCTCTCTGCAGCAACGATTTGCTTGGTCATAAGCCAGTTGTTTTATAAATGGCATTGCTTGTTCTGTGTCACCAAAAATTTTGGAGGCTGTTTGAATAAGCCTATCTACAAAGTCAGCGTAAGGTTCATTAGGTCTCTGTATTACCTTAGATAGCTGACCTTGTAAATCTCCCTGTCCTTGTAAAGTCTTCCATGCCCTAACTGCGTCTGCAGCAATCTGTGCATATACAGCAGGATCATATTGAATTTGTTGCCGCTGACCCTCATAAGGTCCTTTTCCTAGCAACATCTCTAGACTTCTTTGAGGGTAACCGGCTGCTGCATTTCGTCTAGCTGTCTCCCTGCAAAATTCCTCATTGGCAACCTTCCATAACAAATATTGTCCTCCATTTAGCACAGATCTACACATGCTAGCCCAATCTGCTGGAGTCATGTCCAAGTTAGTAATGGATTCGACCATGCTTACAGTGAAGGGTGCATGAGGACCATAGGTTGTTACAGCCTCCTTTAATTGCTTCACTGTTTTGAACTCTAACTCACGGTGAATTCGCTGCCCTCCTGCCTGCTCAAGTACAGGGCATGCTAATCTTTGAGGTCCTGTCTCAGGATCCCATCTATCAACTACGGGGGTTGAGGGGGTTGAGGGCCACTCAGCTATCTCCATAGGTGGAGCTGTTGGCTGAATTACGCCCTCTGGTGATAGATCGGTGTTAGTAGCAGCCTCCTGTTGTTGCTTCCCCCCTGATAGCTGTTTCTCCTCTAAGCTTTCTTCCTTTAAATTTTCTTCCTCTGTCTGACTAGCTTGAGAGACCTTCTCTTTTGCTTGATCTAAATTGTCTTTCTCCATGGTTTGAACCTCTAACAATTTATTTAACACTCTTTCAGTTTGTTTTTTACTAATTTCTAATCTGTTACAAAGATAACGCAACCCAAAAAGATAACACAAAACAAGACCGAAACAGAATGAAACAAAAATGGAACAAAAAATCGTTGTATCAATTTTCCTATTTTCTGGACATGTGCATTTGTGGTCTATTTCTATCTCTTCCTCAGGGGCAAACAACTTCAAACCTTGAGCCAACCATTTTTCCCAGTCTGCCTGAGGAAATTCTAGGGATAGGCAGCTTGAAACAAAACCAAAACAAATCAAAGCAAGAACATATTGTTTTTTAAAATGGTCACCCATTCTCTTGCCTTCCCTTAGGGGTAAGCAATTTCACTTACCCCGAAGCTTCAGACGTCCCCGTCCGGGCCGCCAAATGCCGCAGTCTGGCTGGGCACAAATCAAGCCACCGAAGCAAGAACAGACTTTATTTTTTTACTGCAAGAAACAAACCTCACACACGCTCCCGGGGAATCCTCCCGAAAAGCCACGAGGCTCCTCCAGCAAGCCCCAGCCGGAAATAACTATCCGGGAAAACCCTCCTCCTGCACTTCGACAACCAATGGGAACTCCCGGGGAATCCCCGTGAGAACTAAAAATAGCGCGAGAACTCAAAATTAGCGCTAGAACTCAAAAGTAGCGGCAGAGGCGGATATTAACGCCTTGCCTGTCAATCAATACTGTTGGCAAAATGCCAGGGGCCATACAGACTCGGCTGTGGCTCTCAGCAAAATTGGCCTTCCTTGAGGGTTTCATTATAACAACAATAAAAAGACTAAAACACTGGTCAACAGGGTGCTACACTTGGGGATGTTAGTCTGCCGTTGGTTAAGACCAGGGCAGTTCCAAGCCTGTGGTGAAGGATTGTTTAACGATTTGAATATAATTTCTGTCATACCAAAGGGGTTTTAAAAATTTTCAAGTCTCCCCTAAACATCCCCTGCAAAATCCTATGTGCTCTAGGCCTTGACTTCTTACCTTGAACCCACCTGTGTGTCCCTTCTACCTGTGCCCTAGTTTCACTGTGCTTCTCCCTCTCCCTTCCTGTTCCTCGTCTTCCTCCTTTCCTTCTTCCTCTCCCTCTTCAAGTATTTCTCTTATTCCTGTTCCTTCTCTTCTTCCTCCTTGTAATTTTTTTTCACCATTATAACCAAAAAACCGTACAAGAACAATTACAGGAGGAAGAGTTTATTTTGGGGCTCAAGGATTCAAAGGTCTCAGCCCATAAACAGTTAATTGCATTGTTTTGGGCCTGAGGTGAGGCAGAACATCATAGTGGAGGGGCATGGCAGAGAAAAGTAGCCCAGGACATGGTACCAGAAAGTAGAGAGAGACTAAGTTTGGCTCATCAGGGACAAAATATATGTATCCCAGAGGCACACCTCCAATGACCTTCCTCCTCCAGCCACACCCTACCTGCCAACAGCTACCACCCAGTTAATCCCTGTCACTGGATTAATGCACTGATTAGGTTAAAACTCTGATGACGGGATCATTCCACCTCTAAACTTTCTTGCCTTGTCTCACACATGAGCTTTTATGGGTGAGTCACCTCACATCTAAACACTCCTTTTTCTTCTCTATCTCATCTCTCTAATCTCTTCCCCTTGCTAAGAATATCAAAATCCCTCTTGTTCATTATATGCAGGATAACTGAGTTCTTTTCACTTTTCTCAACCAGAAAGGCCCAGGATACAGGTAAAAAGGAAAGAGCTCTGCATGCCTGCCTCCTTCTCTACAATGCAGAAATGCAAAGGTTTTCCTGCTGTTAGGAACTTTTCCTTCCCTACTACAATCATCAGAATGAGATCTGCAGCCCTTCAAAGGTTTCCATGCTATCAGAGTGACACAAAAGGAAACCCCAAACTGCTTTAGTCTAGAGCATCATAAACAAGCTTACCATTGATTAAAATAAATTTCAAATGAATTTCAAACCTCAAAAACTTTAAGTTCATTCTGCATTAAGCATTTGAGGAGTTATTTTGAAAAATCAAGGGTGGGCTACCCATAATGTTTTCCTTTTAAAAATATCATATTTCTAAACTGTCTGAAAAATCATTTATTTTCCCCCAAATATGAAATAGCCTCCTATACAATTCATGGACACTGACTTAGTGTTATATATTCCTCCTTCCCTTAAGATGAATATGTTTAAAAGGAGTTCAAAATATTTGAAATCATTTTTATTTTTTCCCTAAGAATTGTGATTTTTTTTTTAAAAAAAGGGTTTTCACATTTAGTATTTTAGTAAAAAGACTTAAAATGGAGAAATAATTGTTAATCATATGTTCATTATTTCTAAGATGTAACTTCTGAAATGTGTATGCATTGCTGTACTCAATTTTGTTTTTTTCTTAAACGGAAAGCATTCTGCAAGCTGTGGAGGACACACATGGCATTGTGTCCTCAAGCTTGGCTGGGGAGTAAAATTTAGATTCATTCAGGCTCAAGGTGAGGGAGGGGATTCACAGAGATTATCTATTTGCATTAGATGAAGAGGCAGATGGGAAGCCAAATCTTGAGAACAGCAGAAAATGGGGAGGGAATGGTGGGTAGATGGTGTGGATAAAGGTCAAAGAAACCCCTACTGAGCCCAAACAGAAGGCCAGCAGCACCTGGTAGAAGCTGCCCTCTTACTGCCTTGGTATAGGTAGTTATGTTACCCATGGCTGCTCCGGGAGACCTGGAAACTGGAAGGATTTCTGGTATTACACAGCACTCCCAGAACAACTCTTTGCCATTGTAGAAACTCTATATCCTCTAACCCCTTAACTACCATTATCCTTCTGCCTTTTTCAGAAAAAACAAACAAACAAACAAACATGCACTTTTTTTTTTTTAAATTTCACAAAATACTGTCAGCATTTTTCCTTATCAAATGTTCACTTAAAACTACTAGAAAATTTCCTGACCATGTATCATTGGTTCTGAACCAAGGGTAATATAGTTCCACGGGGGATTTTTTTGTTTTGTTTTGTTTTCCTATTTTTTTTTTTTCCAGAGCTGGTGATCAAACTCAGGGCCTCATGAATGTTCAGCAAGTGCTCTAGTACTGAACCAACCCCCATCCCCACACTTGCCATAGGACATATGACAATGTCTGGAGACATTTCTGTCTTGTCACAGCTGCTATGGTGATGGTGCTTCTGGCATCTAGTGGGTAAGGGCTAGGGATGCTAAACATCCTAAAATGTGTAAGATAGCACCTGTAAAAAAGAAGTACCCAGCCAAAAATGTCAACAGTAGTCACAGTTGAGAAACTCTGACATACGTACATGGGAACACAGGTATGGACACAATCTGTTGCTCTGAACACATGGCTTTCTTTCATTATATCTAATGCCAAGGCAAAAGTGCTCATAATTAAATACTTATGCGCAGTTTTTATTTTTCCTTTCATCAAATTTTTAGAAACTGAATTACTGAGACCAAAACCATTCACATTTTTAAAAGACTTCTGACACAATTGTCAAACTGTTTTCCATAAAGCTTATCCCAATTTACATGTCCAAAACAAGGCATGAGAATACTCTTTTTAGTACACTTTCAATGAACTAAAGAGAATCCATGAAGCTCATGAATCACTATACTACCAATACTGTCTCCAGAGGGTTGTCTCTTAGAACACACCTTAAATTTCGAATTTGGGGGCCAAAAATAAGGTTTGTAATATTTGGGTCTTTTTTGTTACCCCCATACTTAATTAAGACATGATGCATGGGATGAAAGCCATCACTTTCCCATTAGAATTATTGTAGCCTACTCAAAGACTTTTAGTGCACATACTTGCATGGGAATGTCAAGGATCTAAAACATTTTATGCCTCCACTCAAACTAACTGTATTGTGTGAGAGAACCTCCAGTGGAATCCACTGACTGGCTTTAGCCTGGGAAATACTGTTGTGGAGTTAAGAAGCAGATTGCCAGAAAAAACAATCATCTGGCTAAGATAATAAAGCCACGCCTTTAATGGAACCCAGACGAAGACATACAAACCTAGTAAGTATATCATCTTTATAAGCAAATTATCCATTTTAAATGAAAGACAATTGACAGAAATGGAAGACAGTGACTAACCCGCCAGGGTAAATAAGAAAAGACACTGTGGAATTCTATTCAATTGTAAAACATTAAGATCAAACTTTTTGCTAATGATATGTATAAGTTTCTTTCAGTAAAATCAGGTTTATATAATTTTCCAAAGTTTTAAGATGCATGAATTCTCCCTAATGCTATAAACCCTAGAACCATTTTCATTTGGCAAGCAGCTTAGGCAGTTCAATCACAGTATTTTATGATTTGGATTTCAGGACATTTGTGTTCAAACATCATAACTTCAGCCCTTTGCTAGATCTGAATACATGCAAAAGTTCCTAACTGTAAGTATTACTGAAATTTTTTAAATTTATAAAATAGGAAATTTTTTAAAAATTTAGTTGTAGATGAACACAGTACCTTTATTTTATTTATTTATTTGATGTGGTGCTGAGAATTGAACCCAGTGCCTTGCAGGTGCAAGGCAAGTGCTCCACCACTGAGCTACACCTCCAGCCCAAAATAGGGAATTTTTTTCAATACCTGTTTCATAGGGCTGGAATAAAGTTTAAATTGGAAAACGTGGGCAAGGCATCCTATTTGCCTCTTACTTGGCACTTGAAATTGTTCTTTACTGTTTTGTTTTCATACCTCTCACTGGAAACTGGAAAAAAGCCCAAGAAAAAGATTTCTACAGCCAGAAAAGTTTACAGTCTATGTTGTGCTATACACCCTAAACCATGCCAAACTAATTTAATTGTAACACCAGGTATTGCAAGCACCTTTAGAATGGGAAATTATCTATCTCAAATTCAAAATGAGACATTCTCTCTCCCTCTCTCCCCACCCCCTGCCCTCACTCTCTCCAAATTTATAGGCCCATTCATCTCCCTGGATACCCTTTCAAAATGCTATGCCAGCTTTCTTCTAAGATCTGAAGGAGTTCTACAGACTAAAAATCTTCAATGAATAACAAACAGGTTTTGGTATAACTCCTCTCTCTTATCCCTGCCATATTCTGTTGCCTATCACAAAGAAAGGAAGTTTTCAGGTATTGATTGATCTCAAATCAGCCTCTGATCCCCAGGGCAAGGATTATCATTGACCAAGATGCAAATCTGCTTGTAAATGCTTCGTTATTATTGATTCTTCAAAGCCTGCATCAGAATACTAGCACCAAAATCAGAGAAGAATAATTTGCAGGATCAAAGTATAAACTGAAACGGGAAAAAAGAGGAATATGTCTTAACTTCCCTTTATTTTAATTTACATTTTAGTGTAATGGCATGGTTTGAAATGAACTGGAAGTACGCCCAACTGCCAGTGAGTGCATCTCCTTATTTGTGTAGAGTGTGTATGTGTGTGTGCGTGTGTGTATCATCAATCATCATCATCATTATCATCATTACAAGCAAGGAAGGCCTGGGTAATAGAGCCAAGAAGAAGAGCAAGAGAGTACCCACTACAACACTGAGAAACAATATATTTTTCAGTTTTAAAATGAAACCAACTAAATTCCTCCACCTAAGAAATCAATCAATACAGCTCATTAGGTTTACTATTTACAACTAATTGATTCTAGTGTGTCTATCAACATATAGCATTTAATATAAAAACAATAAATTTTGGGCAAAGTAATAGAAAACATGTGTAAGAAAAGCATATAAAACACTATGGGTCAATCTGAAGCAGCAGCAGCAGCAGCAGCAGCAGCAGCAGCAGCAGCATAATAGCATGAGCATCCCTTATCCAAAATGCATAAAAACAAAAGTATTTTAGTTCAACTTTTTCAGACTTTGGAATATTTGCAGATGCATAATGAGATATCCTAGGGATGGGACCCAAGTTTAAACATGAAATTCATGTTTCACATATACCTTATATACACAGCCTGAAGGTGATTTTATGCAATACTTTTGGTGAACTTGCCTTTTGTCACTTGATGTCAGGTATAGAATTTTCCATATGTGGCATCAGGTTGACACTAAAAGATTTTTTCACTTTAGAGGATTTTATATTTTGGATATTCATATTGGGGATGGTCAATGTGTAATAATCATAGTAAATAATAGCTTATATCTATTAAGTTCTTAGAATGTGCTAAGCACAGTTCTAAATATTTTATATACCTCAACCAACTGAGTCCTTGATTGGTCTTAACATGCTTCAAGCAACAATTTATTTTTTTCTTTAAAAGTTAAGAATAGGTCAACATTCTTATCTGAGAAAAATAAGTCAGGCACTAAATATAAATAACTTTTAGAAATCAACTGTATCTTGAAGAAGAATGATTTTCCTTTGGAAAAAATGTAAGGTAATTTCCCCCATCTTCAAAATGAAATGTCAAAAAGTGCAGTGGCACGTGCCTATAATTCCAGCTACTTGGAAGACTGAGACGGATGATCAAAAGCTTGAGGCTAAATTGGGCAAGACCCTGTCTCAAAATTTAAAAATGTGCTGTGGCATATTCATATAAGCACCTAAGAGAGTTAGGTGCTTTTGTAATTTTATCAAAATGAATTCTAATGTTATATATAACTAAAATAATTCCTTAAAAAAATTTAATACAGGTGAAGGGATAAATTTTTTAAAAGTGATAAAGCATGCACCTGGCATGTATGAGACCTCAGTTCAATCTCCAGTACACACAACTCACAAAAATAAAAATGAAATGAAATGTCAATTTTGAGTCCTGTGCCCTTCTCAACTAAAGCAAAGGGATCTGTCTTTATTCAACAGAATATAATTTTGAAAACAATTCTAGTTTGTGCTTTGTCACTGTCATTCTTATTTTATTTCCACTGCTTAACTAGCCTTCATTAAAAAAAAAATCTCAATTTGGAAATAGGCAAGCAATGTATGGTTATGAAAATAAATTGGGGGAAAATTAATTTTTTAAAAAATATGAATAATTTTGAACCTAAAACACCATCTTTAGTCAATACCATATTGAATGGTTAAATGGATAGAATAAGCTAAAACTATTTCCTCTAAGATCAGGAATAAGACAATTATTCAATATATTGCTAGAAATTTTAGTCAGAGCAATTAGGCAAAATAAAGAAACAGAAGGCATACAAATAAGGAAAGGAGGAAGTCAAATTATTCCTGTTTTCAGAAAGACTCCACGAAAAGACTATTAGGACTGATAAATGAGTTCAGTAAAGTAGCAGGACACAAAATTGACATACAAAAATCAGTAGGTTTTCTCTACTCCAATAATAAACTTACTAAGAAAGAAATGAAATCAATCTTGCTCACAACAGCCATCAAAAATAAAACACGTACAAACAAGCTTACTAAGTGAAAGACCATTATAATGAAAACTGTAAAACACTGAAGTAAAATGAATTGAAAAAACACTAAAAGGTAGAAATACTTCCCATATTCATGAATTGAAAGAATTGTTAAAATGATTCTTCAGAAAACTAGACAAAACAGCCCCCAAAAAATCACATGGAAGCACAAAGGCCTCATATACACAAAACAATATTGAGAAGAGGAAAACAAAGCAAACCTAAAGGCAATATGATACCTATTTTTGAGAGCCACAGTTTAAAAAAGAAAAAACAGCATGGTATCAGTATAAAAATAAACACAAAGACCAATGGAAAAGAATAAAAGATCCGCAAATAAATCTACATATCTAGGGACAAGTGAGTTTAGACAAAAATGCCAAAAGCATACATTGGAGAAAAGACAGTTTTTTTAACATATGGTGCTGGGAAAACTGGATATCCACATGCAGAAAACTGAAACTTGATCCCTATCTTTCACCCTGTATAACAATCAAAATGCATCAAAGACCTTAATATAAGATCTGAAATGCTAAAACTACTGGAGGAAAACATACAGGAAACACTTCAAGATAATGGAGCAGGCAATAATTTCTGGACAGGACTCCATAGTACAGAAAACAAAAGCAAAACCTGACAAATGGATTATATAAAATTAAAATACTTTGCACAACAAAGGAAACAGTCAGCAGAGTGAAGAAACAACCTACAGAATGGGAGAAATTATTTGCCAGTTATTCATCTGACAGAGGGTTAATATTCAGAACACATAAAGAACTACAAAAGTTTAAAAACAAAAAGTTAACTAATTTATTAAATAAGCAAATTATCTGAATACATACTTCTGAGAAGAAGAAATACAAATGGCCAATAAATATATGACAGAAATCTCAATATCATTAGCTATCAGAAAATGTAAATTAAAATTACAATGAGACACTATCTCACCCCAATAATGGCTATTATCAAAATTATAAAAAAATAACAAATATTGGTGAGGATATGTAGAAAATGGAACCCTTATATACAGATGGTAGGAATGTAAATTAGTACAGCCACTATGAAAAATGCATGGTAGTCCCTTGAAAAACTAAACATAGAACTACCATATGGTCAAGCTGTTCCATTTCTGGGTATATATATATATGAATGAAATGAAATCAGCATACAAAAGCAATACTTGCATGTCCATGTTTATTGAGGCACTGCTCAAAATCACTAAGATATGAAATCAGCTTAGGTGCCTGTCAACAGATAAATGTATAAAGAAAATATGGTGTATAAATACACAATGGAGTATTGTTCATCCATTAAAAAATGAAATCCTGTTATTTTCAGCAAAAATGGATGGAAATGGAGAATATCATGTTAAGGGAAATTATCTAGATACAAGAAAGAGAGGTATTGCAAGTACTCTCTCACAAATCCGAAAATTTGGGAACAATAACAACAACAAAATGACCTTAAAGTTGAAGTGATTACTAGACACTGGAAAGTGTGCATGGAGGGTTGGTGAGTACAGATGATGGGTGGATGGACATGACCAATGTAAGCATGTATGGAAATAGCACAGAAAAGTCCAATAATTTATGAAATTAACATATGTTAAAAATTAATAGAAAAAAGAAAATGCTGAAGAACCCACACAAAAATTTTAGAATAAGCAAGTTCAACTGATCTCAGGATATAAGATAATATACCAAAAAATTACATTTCTATAAACTAGCAATGAACCATTGAAAAATAAAATAATTTCATTTACAATAGCATCAGAATAAAATACCAAGAAATAAGTTTTATAGCAGAATTACAATAGTTTACTACTCTGAAAACTACACAATTGAAAGAAATTATAAGATTTCAATAAAAGCTAAGTCATCCCATGTTCATGGATCATTAAAACCTAATACCATTAACATGAAGATATTTTCTCACCCAGAGCAATCTACACATTCAACACACTTCCTACTTGACAACACAACTGATTTGGGGAGGGCTAAATTGACAAGCTGATCCTCAAATTCATTCAAAAACATAAGTGACTCAGAAAAGCCAATATAATATTGGAGGAAAAAAGATGAAGAAAGTTGGAGGATTCACAGGTTCTAATTTCCAGAATGAAATCTTTCTATTTACAGTCAACTGATTTTCAACAAGGGTACCAAGGCAATTCAATAGAGAACAGAACAGAACAAAACAAAACAAACAATTCTCAAATAACTGGATATCCACGGACAAAAAGAACAAAGTTGCACACCTACTTTATACTCTACCCAACTTAACTTAAAATAGCTTCTAGACCTATATCTAAGAATGGACCCTATAAAACTAAGTCTTAGGAGAAAACACAGAATAAACCTTTGTGACCTTGGATTAGGGAAAATCTTCTTAGACACAACATCAAATGATCTAAGTAGCACACGTGACAAGAGAAGTAACAAAAAATCAGACTTCATCAACATTAAAAACTTGTGCTACAAATTTCTCCATCTAGAAAATGAAAAGACAATGTACAGATGGGGAGGAGACAGTTTTAAATCATGTATCTGATAAGAGATTTTCATCTAGACATATGAAATTATTATAACTAAATAATAAAAAATAAGTAATTTAATTACAAATGGGGAAAGGGCTAAGCATGCTAGCACATTCCTGTAATCCCAGCCACTTAGGAGGATGAGGCAGGATGATGTCAAGTTCAAAGTCAGCCTCAGCAACTTAGCCAGGCCCTGAGCAACTCAGAAGACCCTATCTCAAAATAAAAAAATAAAGGGCTGGGGATGTTGCTCGGTGTTTAAGAGGCCCTAGGTTCAATCCCCAATACCAAAAATAAAAAATAAAAAATAAAAATAAACAAATAAAAATGTATATGTGTATTGTGTGTATGTATGTGTGTATATACACATACATACACACACACATACATACATATATATATATATATATATATATATATATATATATATACACACACACACACACACACTTACACACATAAAATTTACCATTTCAATACTTTTAAGTAAAAACTTCAGTGGCACTAAGTAAAAAGAAAGAAAGAAAAAGAATGGGGAAAGGATCTAAATAAAAATTTCACCCTAAAAGAGATACAAATAGCCAATAACTGTATGGAAAAATGTTCAACATTATCATTAGCCATTATGTAATCCAAACCACAAACAGGTACACCTTCAAATCCCTAATATGGCCATGATAAAAATAGACAAGTGTTGTTAAGCATATGCAGAAATTGGACCCTCTATACTCTGCTCTGTGGAATGGTCCAGCCAATTTGAAAAACAATTTCACCATTCTTTAAAATGCTAATCAGTGTTACCTTGTGACCCAGCAATTCCACTCCTAAGTATATACTTTGGAGAAATGAAGACAAATGTTCATGAATAAACTTGTGCACAAATGTTCATACCAGCATTTTGGACAATTACCAAAAGGTGGAAACAACTTGAATACTCCTCAGCTTATGAATGATTCAATAAAATGTATTATAACCATACAATGAAATATTATTTGGCTTAAAAAGGGCATAAAATATTGATACATGCTGCAATGTAAATGATCCTTGAACTATTACACCAAGAGAAAGAAGCAGGACACAAAGGAGCACATGTTATCTGATTTAATTTAAATGCAATGTAAGTAGACAGGATGTAGATTAAGGGTTGCTAAGGGCTGGAGCAGGGGAATAAGGATTGACTAATTTAGGGAGAGGGATGAAAGTGTTTTAAAATTGATTAGGGAACTCTGAATATACAAACAACATTACTGAATTCAATAATTTAAATGCGTAAATTGGATGATATGCAAATTATGTCTCACTAAAACTGCTAAATTTCTCTATATATGTATGTGTATATATACACATATACATATGTGAGTGTGTATGTGTGTTTGTATATATATGTATATGTACTCGTATATGTACATGTATATAGTTATGGTTTAGATCTGGAGTTCCCCAAAAGCTTACACATGAGACAATGCAAGAAGGTTCAGAGAAGAAATGATTGGGTTGTGAGAGTCTTAACCAAATCAGTGAATTAATCCCCTGACAGAGACTAACAAGAGGTAACTGAAGTGATAGGGTGTCGCTGGAGAAGGTGGGAATTGGGGGCGTGACTCTGGGGTATATATTTGTATCTGGCAAATAGAGATCTCTCTCTCTCTCTCTCTCTCTCTCTCTCTCTCTCTCTCATAATTATGTGAGCTGCTTCCCTCTGCCAAATTCTCCCACCTTGATGTTCAGCCCTCATCTGAGCCAAGAGGATAGAGTCGACCTTCTATAGACTGAGACCTCTGAAACCATGAGCCCCTAAATAAACTTTTCCTCCTCTATGGTTGTTCTGGTGAGATCTTTCAGCCACAGCAGTGACATAGCTGACTAAAGTGTGTGTGTGTGTGTGTGTGTGTGTGTGTATGAATTACAAGATAATAACAGAAATGCCAATAGATGAAGATCTCATAAATACCTTTAAAACAGAAGATAACATCATGAAACAGATAAAATGCTTTTTCAGTTTTTCCTACCAGTTTCACTGAACCAAACTCAAAATATATTTTTAGCATTCATACCAAATGCAAGAATTATCTTTGTTTATTAGAAGTGGTTTTTAAGCCAGAGAGCTGCTGATTCTGCACAGCCATATCCACATTTCAAGCTGATCCTGCATCTTATTGTCACTACATTAAAATTGATTTTATGAGCAACTACATACTTGTATGAGAACAGCTACTATTTAAAAAATGTTGTAATGCCTACTCATAAACCTATATGAGTTGAAACAGGAGGCTTTACAGTGAAATAAATAAGATTCAGCAATTCTGCATCCATTTGGAAAGCATAGTTTGGGACATGAAATACTTATGCTCCGCTGGTATATGAATATAATGAGCATCAAAATTTCAAAATAATTGATTATTTAGAAATCTTTATAGGAAATCTCATAAAATATTATGTGTAAAGCTTTCCATTTTAAGATCAAACTAATGCTTTAATCCTTAAATTCCTTTTTTTGCATGTCTTCCCCATAAACTTGGAGATTCAAGAAAAAATAACTACAGAAGGGCTATCATCAAAACCATTTAAAGCTTACAGTTCAAAATGCTGTTGTACTTTAGCACTGAGACTGTTTTGCAATTCTGTGCCTCCTAACAGCAGTCCACAAAGCCAATTAAGCATTAGCACAGGGATTCTCCAAAGGAATGAGACATAAACACCTTTTCTATAGCCATGGGAGGCTGCTTCCTAAGGAATGTATAAAACAGCAACAGATAATGTTTCAAGAAAGTACTGATAGAAGGATAAGCAGTCTGTTTTTGCTGAACAGAATGAATGAAATCCAGTGGATGGAAGGAACTATACTTCTGAAGCTCGGACATTAGCCAGTAGCCAGAGGCCAGATGTATAAGATGGAATTCAGGTTACAAATTTGGGAAGCCCTAGGCAACCTTGGCCACACTCTGTGTACCTGCATCCAGTGCAGTAGCAGCAGCATCTATTTTGCTGACAGATTTACTCTTTAAGAAACAGGGTGACAACATATATCATCTGTGCAATTAGCACTTAGTAGGGGCACAGTATTACTGACTCTTATTTTTCTACCTCCTAGTAAGCAGTGAATCAGAGGCCATGAACTTTTGTGTGTATCAGAAGATCCCGGGGAACTTTTCCAAGCCTGAGGGTATTACTCTGAGGATTTGGCTGAGTTCCAATTCAGGTAATTATATTCTGCTTCCTAAATTTCCCCTGCTGTTTCAATTAGGTGCAGCCTTGTTTGTTTTCCTGCCTTTTCAGGAAAAAAGGTGGGGGGGATTTTTCTCTAACTCCCAGTCTTGCTGACACAGATGAAAAGGTAAATGTGACACATTACAAAAGTAATGGCTGCCTTAGCAATAAATGGTGTGACTACTGTATGTTAACTTGCATGCTGTAGCAAGCTTCAGAGCACCAAATAAAGATTTCAAAGAGGAACAAACCCCTTTGGATGGAATCAGACAACTGCATCATGATACCCTCATTAGATAATAGCCACACAGACCTTGTCTATAACTACAGCAAAGAGTGATATAATGACCTATTCAAGTCCATGAACTAAAAAAAAAATAATATTTTTTAAAAAGCTGAGACATTCTTATAAGCATCTATATTTTTAATTTTCTGGATATAACCATTCTCTGGTGATTTGGATAGGAGCCATCAGCAGAGATCCATAAAATGTATGAACTAGCCAGCTTCTCTTAATGCCAGGGATTCCAAAAATAAAGCAGGTGGCTATCACTCAGATGGCTAAAAATTTAAAGTCTGACAATATCAATTTTGGGCAAGGATATAGGGGAAATAAAACTTCCATGCACTGCTGGTGGGGATATAAACTGGTCCAGACACTTTTCATACCAATTTGGCAGCATCTAATAAAACTAAAATGTGTCTTTTCTATATCCCAGAAACTGGGCTTCTAAGAATATATCTACCACACGGAAGCTCTCCAAATTGCATCAGGACACCCAGCCACAGATGTTCCCTGCGATAATGTGTTTAAGCGAGAAAACCATGGTTAGAGGAGACACTAAATGTTCAAAAAAGAATAAAATGCAGTATATTCCTGTGACAGAGCACTGTGGATTGACCTAAAAAAATGCAAATGCTAAGTAAAAGGGGAAAAAAATCAAAGAGTACAGTCATATCTGCAAGTTCTACATTTGTGGATTCAACCAAATGTGGGTAGAAAATATTTTAAAAAATAATTGTGTCTGTACCAAACACATACCAACATTTTATTTTGTAACCATCCCCTAAACAACTTATAAAAAACAACTTTGAACAACACCATCCCTTATACATCTATCTATAAAGCATTTATATTATGCTAGGAATTCAAAGTAATCTAAAGACGATTTAAAGTAAGATGAATATAGATTATACTTAAACACTACACCATTTCTTTAGAGCATCAACAGATTTTGGTATCTGCAGGGGAAACTTGGAAACAATTGTAAGTGGATATAACTACACAGAAAAATTTGTAAGGTTGGATATCATTCATTAGACGTACAGAAGACAAGGCTTACAAGTTTGCTGTGTATGAATACTTTGTGATTATGGGAAACACCACACACCATACACCACACACCACACACACACACACAGAGTGTTTGATTGCCCAGCAGGATATATTTTTTAGTAAAAGGCAAGGCCTAGCTCTTATAAGAAAGTAGAAAACCCTGTTCCCCTTGATTGTCCTGTTTGCAAGAGGAAACAGGCATGTGATCTAGCATAATCAACCTGACAGTCGCACTCTGGGCCTTACACTTAAGGCCAAGGATGCCAAAGTCCATAGCAATGGACGACTTTCGGCTACAGGAGACAAGGGTCATCTTCCATGTGTCAGGGAACAGGCATGGCAGCAGCTCCTTTGCCATGGTAGTGCTTGTGGTCTTCCTAAAGAGTCTCAAGTTTGAGGTCTACTCACTCTGTGAGCCAGTGATGCTACAGGGATTCCACTTGCCACCCAATTCCCATTTGAATAAAAGCTTTTTTTGCTTAAAGCAAACAAGAAACTATATAGACAGAGAGGTGCAATGAGCAGTGAGCAGCTCACCACCATGGTGGCCCTGGGGAAGTGGGAGAAATGAGGCTATCTGCACTGTTTTATATAAATAGTTCAGTTGTTCGTATCAGGGTTTTTAAAAAATGTATATGTGTTTATCATCCATTATACTTTATTCTTTTTATTTTTCTTTCAAGGAACTAGGGATTGAACCCAGGAGCCCTCTACCACTGAGTTACATCAAATGCATTTTTCTCCCACCAGACAAGTGCTTGCTAAGTTGCTGAGGCTACCTCAAACTTGCGATCCTCCTATGTCAGACTCCTGACTTGCTGGGATTATAGGCATGCACCACTGCACTGGGCCTCACATAGTATACTTTTTAAAAGTACTAATTTGTAAAAGGTGAGAAACAAGCCACTTCTGGGGTCCCCAATTGACTTAGGTAGGTTTCTTATATAGTGTGTTGGGGGCTATAATTTTTAAAATTCTAGGACAAAACTAAGAAAAAAATGGCTGAAACATACTTAAGACTTAAATGTACCAATTCTTATCACTTAATCCTGTGCCAATATTGAAAGGGAAATCCAAGGATCATGGCAACAAATAAGCAGATCCTCTACCAGAATGTTCAAGTGTATGAAAGAATTCCTTTCTACTCCAAATCTGATTTTCATTTTAAAAGATACTTAGATACTATAAGCCATGACATTTATTCATGAAATACATGCTTTTGGACTTCTGGGGTAGAAAATGAACCTGGAGACATGCCAATGAACTCTCTTGACAGTCATCTTCTACCTGGGTTTTAGTTCCTTCACTAAATCCGCAACACAAATATGCCCCTGTGATGTACCCCAAGATTTAATAGTAGAGGCAACTTACTACATGGATGTCCTAACACCTTCACTTCATCAATAGCAAGGTAGCCTTGATGTCCAGAGGTTATCACTTCAAAAATCACCTGTAAATTAAGAAAGATCTAAGTTATTCACTCATTTTGTCGTAATTTTTACAAAATATCTTCTATATATAAGACACAGTTTAAGTCTTTCATTCATTTTTGTTGCCAGTAGATATAATAGAATGAGTACTTAACATCTTCTCAGTTGATGTTCCAGGTTCTAGACTATAAAGATAAATAAGACCTCAACCCCAGCTTCAGGAAGGGTAAAGAGTAACAGGTGGGGCAGCAACCACCTTGCAACAAAGACTTACCTGGCTTGGGGAAAGGGTTCCTTGATTAATAAAAGAAATTTGGAAAAGAGAAACTTGGAGTCATTTTTAAGGGGCTGAACATACAGTGGGGAGCAAATCATCAAGTCCTTGAGAAGTTAAATTCTAGAGAAGGCATATAGAAAGCAAATGATCAAATAAAAATAATACTGGCCAGGTACAGTCACACAAACAAATCCCAGCAACTTGGGAGGCAGAGGCAGGAAGATCAAGGCAGTATGAGTCCAGCCTGGGCAATTTAACAAAACTCTGTCTCATAAAAAGAAAAATTATAAAAAGGCACTGTAAATGTAGCTAAGTTGTAAGATATCCGTGAATTTAATCCCTTATAGCAAAAAAATAAGTAAACATATACTACATTTTAGCTGGGTGTTGTGGAACATTTCTATAATCCCAGCAGTGAGGGAGGCTGAAATAGGAGGATCATCAGTTCAAGGCCAATAAGACTCTGTCTCAAACTAAAAAATAAAAATAAGTTGGGATGTATCTCAGTGGTAGAGCAATGCAGGGATCAATTCCTAGCATTAATACACATCATACTATACTTTAAAGCATAAACACATTCAGACTTTTTTCCCCTCTAGAGGCAAAGTAGAGGCAAGGTTAACATTTAGATTGTTTTAGGTAATATCTTTGGAGGTGAATGTCTGACCAAACTGAACCATATGGGTTCTTAGGCTTTATACAACTGGGGGGGAAAAAGGTAAAAAGTACAATCGGTATTATAAAAGAAAAATACTGCGTATACTGAAAGTACCTCCCATCAGACGTGACACTTACGCTGATAGCCTGAGGATGAGAATGAAATACAGTGTACAGAGGATCATATCCATTCCAGGACAGGCACAAAAGTTCTACATGGGCATGGCCATGGCCAGGAGGAGAAGACTCTGCTTATAGGGTAGGAATATGCAATTAACAATACAGAAAAGAAGCAATGCTACCCAAAATTCTGATGGCAAAGATGTGAATTAAGAGAAATATGGTACAAATTTTCCACAATAGTGAAATCAAGAGGGCTTCAACAACTAACTGTCTGAACATGGGAAAAGACAGACAAGAAGAATAGGACCATGTGCTCTGAGGTTCTAAGAATGAATGACTTCTGAGATGATGAAACCACTTCAGGGAAATTGAGGCCGAAGGAAAAGGAAGAAACAATAAAAGGGCTATTAATTTTCTTAAGCTGATTGTCCACAAGTTTAAGTTATCAGGCTATTTTTTAAAAGATCCACTTGAATATTATTTTAAATATTGCTCATATATAGAAGGAAACTATAATATCAGGAGAACCATGATTTATGACTCTTAAAGACCATACGTCTTAATGCACAACCCAATAATTTAACTCTTACCCAAAGGAAAAAAACACCCAGAAAAACAAAGATGAAGTTAAACTTAGTCCTGTTCATATTTTTAATATATACTTCACTGATGATAAAAGATAGGAAGAGATGCATGATATCATTACAATGGGACTATGCTAATTTATTTCTCCTATCGTATATTCAAAGATAACTGAAGGGACAAAAAGATGAGAACAAGGATAGGAGGAAGAATTCTAGTGGCCCTCAGAGTACAACTGCCAGAGTAGGCTCTGCAGGGTCCTGAGACCTGCTCTAGTATAATGGCAGCCCCAGGAACAGCCAGGGCTGCAGATGCCACAGCCAGAAGCTATCCAAGTACACTGACACATTGGCCACAAAAACAGATTCTGAAAGCCAAACTCAGAAATGATCATTAGACCTTAGGTCATTCCATCAATCCTCTCCTTCTCCCTTCCTTCTCCCCTTCCTGCCACTCCCTCATGCATTCATTCACTAACTCAACCACTCAACTCAGTGCTCTCCTGAGCATCCTGTCTCTTCCAGGAACTGTGATAAGCACTTGGAATATATGAGGAACAGAATAGATAAAGGGCCATTTTCTTATTAAAGTCGACCTTCTTCCTATAAATTGCATTTTACTTTATCATCTAAGAGGGCTTACGTATCTAGAGAAAGCAGAATTATCCTTATTCTTCAAAGGGATGCATTAGCTCTTAGACTATAGTATACATAGAAAACATGTTCATGTGAATTCATTTTGGAACCTGATCTGTGTGTGTAAATTTAATTCATAATATTTTCTTTAAACCAATTCAAAACCATGGAATGAAGAGGAAGGAAGAAAGGAGATTAAAGACTTAGAAAAGTCCCCTTAATGTCTGTGAACTGTTTTTTCATCCATCCTGTCAAAGAATGATGGCCCTCAGAAGTTTTATGCTAAAAAATAGTAAGTCTTTTAGTTTAAATATTTATAGAATATTTACTACATACTCTGCAGGATCCAAAAAATTAGACACTTTCATGAAATGTGAGTTTTAATTAGAGAAAATAAGGAATCCAATGAAAGAACAGAAGAAGATAATAATGACCAAATGACAGATTCGAACCAGGAGGTCACAGCAGTGTGATCCTTCCAACCTCAGGACTGTACCTCCTTCTCACCAAACACTTCGGGAAGCCTGTGACACAGCCAGCACTACCTTCAATGTCACCCTTAGCCTGCCAGTGTGAGCCCACAGGTGTCCCAGTGGCTGTTTCTCTTTATCTCTACTAGACAAGGGGTATGGGAGAATTTATCGACAAAACCATGGACTCGGAATTCCCAGCATGACTGTCATGAGGCCACAATGAAACAATGAAGTACATGGATATTTCTGCAACTTCACTTGCTCCAGCGACTTTTCCAAAAAGACACACAGAAAGACAGCATCATATTATAAACTGGCCCACCCCTTCCAGTTCACTGGAAACTTTTGAAAGTAAACTTCTTAATATGGCACATTCAGTGCTGATTTACTTAAAGCTAAATGCAGAGACAAAAAGATAAAATACACTATTGATTTTATGTGTATATATCTACACAGACACACACACACACATAAAGAAAGTCACAGTTTATATATAAGAATATATCATTTTTATATATATAAGAATATATCCTGATATTATATATTTAGATGTTTATACATAAGATAATTATATTATAAGCTAAAGCAATAAATTCAATATTTCTTAAAAAACAAAAGTATGTTTTTAAAAAGAGCATTTGGCAGCTCTTAGTAAGGGATTTATGTTAAGGAATTTATTAGTACAAATTTTATTAGTCACTTCATCAAGGTTACAGTACACTATATAACTTTAATACATACCACAATTATAAAGTAAGTTTGATTTGTACTGAAAAATGGTATTTTAAAATACATATGATTAAATAAAGATCCTACATTTAGAGGCTGCACAGCAGTCTTACACTGACTGACTGTAAATGCCTGACACTTGAGAGATTAGCTCTGCTGCTTCTTATAGTCAAGGGAGTCAAAATATGCAGCTCAAAGATGAGACCCATCTAAAAGAGGTTTCTTAGAAACAGATTTGAGAATCCCATAAAATGTGTGATTGCCATGAACTCTCCCTATCTGGCAAGTTTTCCATTCTTAGAATATGGAAAAATATAGCCTGTTCATGGATAGGCAGAACTAACATCATCAAAATGGCGATATTACCAAAAGCTCTCTATAGGTTTAATGCAATGCCAATCAAAATCCCAACGGCATTTCTTGTAGAAATAGATAAAGCAATCATGAAATTCATATGGAAAAATAAAAGACCCAGAATAGCAAAAGCAAGTCTAAGTAGGAAGTGTGAATCAGGCGGTATAGCGATACCAGATTTCAAACTATATTACAGAGCAATAGTAACAAAAACAGCATGGTACTGGTACCAAAACAGGCGGGTGGACCAATGGTACAGAATAGAGGACACAGAGACTAATCCACAAAGTTACAACTATCTTATATTTGATAAAGGAGCTAAAAGCATGCAATGGAGGAAGGATAGCATCTTCAACAAATGGTGTTGGGAAAACTGGAAATCCATATGCAACAAAATGAAACTGAATCCCCTTCTCTCGCCATGCACAAAAGTTAACTCAAAGTGGATCAAGGAGCTAGATATCAAATCAGAGACTCTGCGTCTGATAGAAGAAAAAGTTGGCTCCGATCTACATATTGTGGGGTCGGGCTCCAAATTCCTTAATAGGACACCCATAGCACAGGAGTTAATAACAAGAATCAACAAATGGGACTTACTTAAGCTGAAAAGTTTTTTCTCAGCAAGAGAAACAATAAGAGAGGTAAATACGGAGCCTACATCATGGGAACAAATTTTTACTCCTCACACTTCAGATAGAGCCCTAATATCCAGAGTATACAAAGAACTCAAAAAATTAGACAATAAGACAACAAATAACCCAATCAACAAATGGGCCAAGGACCTGAACAGACAATTCTCAGAGGAGGACATACAATCAATCAAAAGTACATGAAAAAATGCTCACCATCTCTAGCAGTCAGAGAAATGCAAATCAAAACCACCCTAAGATACCATCTTACTCCAGTAAGATTGGCAGCCATTCTGAAGTCAAACAACAACAAGTGCTGGCAAGGATGTGGGGAAAAGGGTACTCTTGTACATTGCTGGTGGGACTGCAAACTGGTGCGGCCAATTTGGAAAGCAGTATGGAGATTCCTGGGAAAGCTGGGAATGGAACCACCATTTGACCCAGCTATTGCCCTTCTCGGACTATTCCCTGAAGACCTTAAAAGAGCGTACTACAGGGATACTGCCACATCAATGTTCATAGCAGCACAATTCACAATTGCTAGACTGTGGAACCAACCCAGATGCCCTTCAATAGATGAATGGATAAAAAAAAAAATGTTGCATTTATACACCATGGAGTATTACGCAGTACTAAAAAATGACAAAATCATGGAATTTGCAGGGAAATGGATGGCACTAGAGCAGATTATGGTTAGTGAAGCTAGCCAATCCCTAAAAAACAAATACCAAATGTCTTCTTTGATATAATGAGAGCAACTAAGAATAGAGCAGGGAGGAAGAGCAGGAAGAAAAGATTAACATTAAACAGAGACATGAGGTGGGAGGGAAAGGGAGAGAAAAGGGAAATTGCATGGAAATGGAGGGAGACCCTCATTGTTATACAAAATTACATATAAGAGGTTGTGAGGGGAATGGGAAAATAAACAAGGAGAGAAATAAATTACAGTAGATGGGGTAGAGAGAGAAGATGGGAGGGGAGGGAGGATAGTAGAGGATAGGAAAGGTAGCAGAATACAACAGTTACTAATAGGGCATTATGTAAAAATGTGGATGTGTAACTGATGTGATTCTGCAATCTGTATTTGGGGTAAAAATGGGAGTTCATAACCCACTTGAATCTAATGTATGAAATATGATATGTCAAGAGCTTTGTAATGTTTTGAACAACCAATAAAAAAAAGAAAAAAGAAAAATAAAACAAACAAACAAACAAAATGTTTTCCATTCTGTGCTCCTCTCTAACCAGTACCCCCACCAGGAAAGCTTCAAAAGAAAAGGAGTATGTTTGTCTCTTTCTGTCAAAAGGGACTCTCCTACTGAAAGTGCAAGTACTGCTCTAGAGAGGTATAATAAGTGTATGAGGAGCCCAGGCAAAGTCACAGGACAATCTGAAAGTGTGGGCAACCAGGTCCAAAAAAGATTGAGGTCAGATAAAACAATAACATGAGGACGCCAATGGTACCACTGCAAAAGGAAATCAGGAAGGTGCAAGAAATTGATCTGGGGATGTTCTGTTTGTTTTTATCCAGAAAATCTTCCATAGAAGTAACCCTTTAGTTTCTTCAGGAAGCCACACCAAGTCTTAAAAAAAGAAAAAAGTGATTCAGTCATTCAAAATACATTGATTTTCTTGTGTATATACTTCTATATCCTAGGTGTCTGTTGTATATATTATTTAGTTTTCCTCCGTGAACCAATATGAGGTGGGGCATAAGAACTCCCTTTCAGGGATGAGAACTCTGATTCAGAAAGGTTAAATAATTTTTCTGAGGTCACACAAGTAGTTACAGAGTCAGAATATAATCTTGGGTCTATTTTATTTTCATTCCTGAACTCTTTTTTACGTTACTGAACTGCCTTAAGTAGCAAGTGTGAAACTATAATAGAAAACAAACTCACACATTCCCACACATGCATAAACACAAACACACACACACACACACACACACACACATACACACAAAACAAACAACTGTATACCTACATGTATGTTCTTTCATGCAGAGATACATATGCTGTAAAAGTTTTTACTTTCAGACATAAGTAAGTAAGGGATATAGTAGTCATGTGTTTGACCTGGAAACAGATTCAAGAAAAAATTATAGACATAGTTTTAACCACATAAATTTTAGAATAAGGTCTTTCAAACTACTGCCCTAGGGCCAAATCTGTCCTACCGCCTGTTTTCTATTGCTCCCAAGCTAAAGATAGTTTACATAGTTTTCAATGGTAGAATCAAATAAAAAATAATAATATTTCTTGATACATGAGAACAATATGAAATTCAAATCCCCATGACCATGAATAAGGTTTTATTGGAAGATGGCCATGCTCATTCATTAGGCTTTGGCTCCGGCTGTTTGCAGACAACAAGAGCAAGTGCTGACCAGTTGCCACAGAGACTGTCTGGCCTGTAAAGTTTGAAATATTTACTATGCAGCCTCTTGTTTGTGGAGAGACTTCCTCCTGGCTCTCCCACACATGATCATTACTCTGGTTTACAAGGAAGCACATATCCAAAGGAATACTTTTGTCACAGCCAAATACAATATGGCTGGCACTACATGTAGAAGACTCCTATTCCAATAATGGCAGGAAGAACACCCTGTCCCTGGTTTTACTGCCTTTCAGTTCTTTAATCTGTGTGGTATTTTAAATGCCCAATTAGTCTTATAATATCATTACCAATTTTTTAAAATAAGAGATAATTACCACATACCAAAACAAAACCATAAACTAATTTCTTTAGACCCCAAAATACTATAAAAATAAAATAAAATAAAACCCAACTCATTTGGAAATAGAATTTATCCTAAGGGGAAAATAATGAAGTGCTGAGAATTTTAAACACTTTAATATTAAAACCTAATCCTCAGGTATAATTTTATACTATATTTCCCCAAATTGGTTACATTTGGACTAAATGTTTTGCTTGTTTGATTTGACCAAAATAAACACTTAAAATTTTTGTTTTAAGTAAGACATCTGTCCTCTGGCCCAACCAAGATTTGGTTGATTATTTGAAATGCTATAAATCAGTATAACAGAATCACAGAGCCATGCTGATCTGCAATAATTTTGTCACAATTCAGTATTTAATTTTAGATTATTCCTTTTTTAAAATTTGCTTAAAATAAATACAGTTGATCCTCATTTTTAATGTATTTCATATTTGTGATCTGCCTACAATTTATTTGTAACCCCCAAATCAATATTTTTAAAACTTTAAATGTCATTTATAGACATGCACAGAGCAACAAAAACATCAGAGTTGCTCAGGCTCCTGGCAAGGCCCAGCAAGGCAGTACTTCATCTCCTTGTTTTAGCTTCATGTTGTAAAAAACCATCTGTGTTATGGTCTACCTAACTCTGTTTTTCATATTTTTATGCTTTTTATTGGTGATGTTGCATTTTTAAAGTAGCGTCCAGTGTTCTTAAGGGCAAGAGGCTGTGAGGTGTGTTATGGAGACAATTTACCTGTAACTCAAGTATGAGTTACAGTGCTGTTGCCTATGGGTTCAATGTTAATGAATTAACAACATAAATTAGAGAAGATATCTTTACACAGAGATAAACATAAACATGACTATGTATTGATCCACTGACAAAAACTTTTTGTCTAGAGCCTCACAGGAACCTGATTCATATTTTCCATAGAAGCAACAGTTCAGTAGAGCCAGCCCTTCATATTTCTGTTCGGTATCCACAGATTCAACCAGGTACAGATCAAACGTATTTGGGGGGGAAAAAAAAAAAACAGAAAACAAAAACCAAACTGGGTCTATACTGAACAGGTACAGACTTTTTTCCTTGCCAATACTATATACTTCCCTAAATGATACCATATAACTATTTATATGGCACTGACATTATATTAGGGGTTATAAATAACCTAGAGAGAATTTAAATTTTATAAGAGGATATGCATCAGTTATATGCAAATACTATGCCATTTTACATAAGGGTCTTGAGCATCCACAGATTTCATATGCAGAGGGATCCTAGAACCAATCCCCTGAGGATACCAATACATAACTCTATGTACTAATTCTGTGTGCTCATTGTTTTGACTATCGGACATAACTACAGTAAATACTGAGAATCTATGTTATTAGTGTGGTTTGGTTCACTCCAGATCTCCATTTCTCCTTTGTTTTTGTTTTTTTGTTTTGTTTTCCTGATGGCTCTCTGATATTATCTGTAGCCACTCCATGTGGAATAGACAATCAACATTCATATTCAATCCTTCAACTAATAATGTCTCAGGAGAGGTGATTCTGCATCCTATAGCCTTTAGAGACTTTGGGGAAAGTCATTTACTGTCAGATAGGAAACAGCTGGTTAAACCACTGACTAGTGCTCTCCTTTGCTCATGAAATGTTGGCCTGAGAGAGGGCTGACATCAGCCTTCTCTCAGATGCCTGCCAAAGGTGGAGGGGGGAGCAGTTCAACACTGCAGACCCCCGATCCTCCCTGCTTCAGTGAAGAGCAAAATTAGCTTTCCATGCTGCACTTTCCCTTCTATGTGTGAGCAAAGAAAAGGGATTTGCTTTCCAATACCAATGCTCACCAAGGAAAATGTGCAAGTGGAAGTCATTTGTCAATTCTCTAGAACACAGGGGATTAAGGGGTATGTGTCTATCCTCACGCAGATTACCTGCTAGATCCTTTCCAGTTTTAAGTAAAAAGCAAATGTGGGGCCTACACATTTTTAAAAATGTTATGTTGTTTGTGTTAAAGAAATTAAAAGAAAAATAAAAAGAAATATGGACTATAAAAAAGTTTCTGTGGGGCCTGAGGATGTGGCTCAAGTGGTAGCTCGCTCGCCTGGCATGCGTGCGGCCTGGGTTCAATCCTCAGCACCACATACAAACAAAGATGTTGTGTCCACCGAAAACTAAAAAATAAATATTAAAAAATTCTCTCTCTCTCTCTCTCTCTCTCTCTCTCTCTCTCTCAAGTTTCTGTAATATTAAAGAGCCAAAGCAAAAACCACAAGATTCTTCACATTAAGAAATCAGGAACAGGAGCTGGGATTGTGACTCAGTAGTGAAGTGCTTGCCTTGCACATGTGAGGCAATGGGTTCAATCCTCAGCCCCACATAAGATAAATAAATAAAATAAAAGCACTGTGTTCATCTACAACTAAAAAAAGGTATTTTAAAAAAGCTTTAAATAAAAAAGAAATCAGGAACAAACATTCAAGCTTCTATTTATATTGATGTATCAACTGAAAATATAAAACCCAGTTTTAAAAAGGTAAAGACCCTCAAAGGACAACAAAATTTGCAATGGAGCTAATTACTGATGCTTTATCATGCCTATTGTTTTTTCCTTTTTGTGTATGTGTGTACATGTGTGGGCAGGCACCATGATGGATATAAAATCCAGGTCTTCACATAAGGTAGGCAAAATCACTACCACTGAGCCACACCTCCAGCCTCCATGCATTCTCTTAAATGATTTTCTGGTTTTGCTACAATTAAGCATGACTTTCCTCACTTGTGTCCCCTTTCCCTTTAGAAAGTGATATTATCATAGCTCATCTACTCATTCAATAAAACGGAATTCAGAAGAAAATTAAAGTAGAGGAAAAAGCAGAGAAAGTTTAAAGCGACAGTTCTGATAAGCAGGAAGTAGCTGTTCACACAGGTATGAGACTAAATAGAAGGCATACTCATCCTTGATCATCAAATTGTAAGTACAAGCTGAAAATGAAATTTAGAGATGTGGGAAGGTTTTTAAAAATGAATAAACAAAACATGGTCTTTGAGGATGAAAAGACTACCACACTTTCCCAGGTGCAGTTCTGAGTCAATAAGAAAGTGACAACCTCTGTGCCCCCAGTGGTTTTTAAAATATAATGCTCATCTTTTCTAAGCACAAAATGCAAAGTTCAGGTGCAATTGCTTAGAATCACTTTCACTTTCTTGCTTGAGAGAGCGAGAGTTACTTATCAAATTCCCCTCTTTGTCCTGTAGTAAGCAATGCAATTGTCCTGCACTTAGAATAAAGGCCCTAACAAGGGAATTTATGGAGTCAAGGCATGTGTTGTTTTTCAACTGGGACATATCAGTATTTCCCAAGTGGACATTAGGGGACACTAGCCTCTGCAAAAGCCCAAATCAATGTACAGACTCCAGCTGGGCACCCACCATGTGTCCCTCCTGGATATTCAGACATGCACCTAAGCTCCGAAACTGACTGCAAAACAAGACTGTTCAACTTTGTCTAAATTGACAAATGACTAGTGTCTCTTTCCATTTGGCCAATGAATACTTCCCAATTCCTTAGATTTGAAAAGCACAACTAGAAAACACTCATTTATTCAGCTCTAAAACATGATCTCTAAGCAGCAAATGGATGTGGGCCTGCTGCCACTTATCGTGGCCTTACCTGGTTCCTAGTGAAATAAGGCACTGAAGGCAAATACAGCAAAGAAACCAGGCAGCTGTGTGGGGAATAAAAGCTGTAGCTAAATGTGAAGGGATGGGTAAGATCCTGTCATTCCTATTCCCTCAACTCCTCATTTACCAGCAAAACTGTCAGCTGGTAAAGGGTAAATCTTGGTTTAGCCTCCCTGCAACAGGCAGACTCCTTTGTGTCCTGGCTGCACAAAGAATTTAGAGCAGGGCCCAGCTGGAATCCATGCCAAATCTTCTCCCAGGACTCTTCAGTAAATCTAAGGAGTTTGTTTTAACAAGGAGGCTCTATCGAACCAAGACTCGCCCATTTGATGACTTTATCCTCATGTTCCTCATTGCCAGCCCTCTACCTTCACTGAGAGGCCTGACTAAGGGGTTCCTGGAGCCCTGTATGCATTTTTTTCTTTACAAAGCCACTATTTATATTAAAAGACTCCTGCCTTTTGAGCCTCTAACTAAGCTGGGAATCAGGAGCAGAGAGAGAGACTGCACGGGTGAAATTCAGGAGGCTTCTGTGGGTGCATACATGATTAGAGAGAACCCAGAGCAATCGATGGGTGACTCTTTTTGCTTCAGGGGCACCTGAAACATATGAACACAAGAGAGAGGAGAAAGGGAAGCAGAATCAAAATCGAGAACTATGCTTTTTTATCAGTACAATAAAACAAGAGGGTGAATGTGAAACGAAAATATTCTTTAAATGACAGGAAATCAATGTGGATATCCAAGGATGGATATCCCACTGCCACTGATCCCCAGAAGGGCTGATCTAAGGAGTAGCTATCAGGACAAACATTAATTAAGGAATTAAATATGTTTTAAGCACCACATACTTGACGATTTATGTTTTAAGAAACAGTAATTAGCTGTATTCATGCAGGTTATCACTGTGCTCTGTACCTGCAGAATACTATTCTACCAGAAAGAGTTAAGAGGTACATAAAATGACTGCAGTGCAAGAAGGCTTTGGTCACAGCCAAGAAATGTTTCAAAGTTCTGTAAGTCTTTAACAAAGATCACATTGAAGGAAAGACTATGAAAACGAGAAATGCCCATGAAGACCTACAGTCTTCAACAAAAGAACTTGGAACAGCTGTGTCTGATTTGATCAAAAACTTTCCCCAACCTAACAACTATAATGCTCAGATTCTGACCAAGATGAAAAAAGACTCCACATTTCATGGTCAATCCTTGAGTGAGATGTGGACATTCCTGACAGAAGCCCAGGAGGTAGATGGAAATGACAAACACAGCTGTCCCCAAATGTGCCCCTACAGCACTGGCTCTTCAGGATATGGCCCAACAGGTCCAGGAAGGTAGAATTCCATGAACCCTCATGAAACCTAACTTTGCAATTTTGTAGGACAGCAGTTCTAGAATATTGAAACGGGGGTGGGGGGCATGGTACCAGGTATTGAATCCAAGTTTAAATACTGAACCACATCCCCAGCTCTTTTAAAATATTTTATTTAGAGATATGGTCTCCCTGAATTGCTAAATGACTCCCTAAATTGCTGAGGCTGGCTTTGAACTCGGGATCATCCTGCCTCTCCCACAAATCTTGCCTGTGGCTCAACAAACTGCCATCATTTATTGAAAGGCCAGCATATCACAAACGCATTTTTCCTTTCATCTTCACACTTTACATGGTCATTGTACTTAATCCATAATTAGGAAAGGGAGACTCATAAAGTTCAAATCAGTTGCCCAGCCTTGTAAGTCAGCAAGACTTATCCAAATCTGTTTCCGTCTATTGGAAGTGTATCTTCTTTTACTATGCTGTGATGCTGCCCTTAACAGTATTATACTGCGGGATGCCTTTAAAATAGTTTATGTATCCATTTTAACTCATAACAAACCTACTTACTATGGGTTGTGAATAGCTGGTATACAGTGACAGAACACATGTTTAGCATGTCTCAACTGGGTTCAACCTCCAGTCACACAGAGAAACAGACAATTACAAAAAACAAACTCTCATTCCTTACTAGTGTGAAAACTAGTGCTGTAGAAACAAGTACTACATAAATATATTTTAATATACTAACATTTAAGTGCATGTGAACCTTATATTAAATTTTTGCACTCTCTATAACGTACACTGATGTAATAATGTGGAGGTTGTCAAAGGGAAGCTGACTCCCTGTCCCCAGAGTGGGTTACTCAAGAGGACCGTCTTCAGATACCAAAGTCCTATTATCTTCAGCTTTCAGGACCAGAAAAGCCAATCAGTATCCTAAGAATGCTTTATTTGGATCCTGGTTTTTATGCCCCAAAGAAAATGTTACGAACATGTAGGCATACATGCATAATACCCAAAATTATTTTTATATTTTGAAATTAGAAATATAATAATCTCTCATCAAATTCACTTCTTCAAGCTAGTACAAAACTCCTTATAGAGAAATCTATGTGAAAAATTATACCATGGCCGATAGGTTCTTGTATAACTCACATTTTAAAAAACATCAGGTGACAAAAGCTATCTCTTTTGTCAGGGTATGCTGACCCCACGGGATGAGAACTGAGTCAGCTGCCCAGGGAAGCTCTTCACCTACCCATACACCTCACCCACAAACCTGACAGTTCATTGTTCTGACTTTTCATCTCAGCCTCTCTAGTTAATCTGACACCTCTGGCTAGGGCTGGATACAGGTTTTAGATGGTGGTTTCCTTTAACTTCATCTCTTTTAATACAGCTTGTCCATCTCATCCCAACTGGAAAACATCGTTCAGGTCTTATATGTCAGTTTGAAGGTCTACAGCTCAGTGCTAAGTTTCCTGCTGACATCTCTCTTGTATTATCTACAATGTGTCATTTGCCTAGTAGCTGATGATGTTACTAGGGTAATGACTTAGGTTTGTTTACTTGTGCCCAACAGACAAAGGAAAATATGTGGGAATTATTGCTCTCACCATGCCTTTAAAACTTCAAAGGTGGGCACATGATGGAACACTTAGGATTAAATGAACAAGGAGTTTTTCAAAGATCCTCATTCTTTAACAATATTGGCTCAGTAGGGGTGCAAAAAGGGGAAACAAATTCTAGCTCTCAATTGTAGCTAATGTCATAGTAAACCAGTGCATTGAAAGGTTTCTGGAGAACTCATTTAAGAAAGGTTTGGGGTTGAGCATTGCTCAGGCCAGAGCAAGCAAACTGAGGCAAAGACGGGCAAGGACATACTTTCTGATCTTATCTACCAATGTGTCCCACTGGACTCAATTCAGCAGCTGCCTGAGGTGAGGAACAACCTGTAACCTGTTTCAGAAGGCAGAGAGAACATCCCAGAGTGGTATGAGAAGTTTCCTCCAGATGAACCTTATAATCACACTCAGCCTCTGAGCCTGACCCAACATGGGAAACCTGCTAAAGACTCACACAGCCAACCCCTCTTGCCCCTGCTTGCTTTTTAACCATATGAAGGAGGAAGCTTTGTCCCAGAGACTATCTTTGTTAATTGTATTACCAATTGGTTACTAGTACATTTCTTATCAGAGGAAGGTATTCATTAAATAGAATATTTTCATTCTTATGGAAGAAATATGTTTTTCTCTTTCTTGTTGCATGAATAAAAACAGTACATGCACACTGGAGAAATTTATATGACAAATGACACAAAGGAAAAGAATTAAACCACAGTTTTTCCTCTAATTAGGGAGAAATCATGTTTGTATGTATTGATTTCAGAATATATATATTTTAAAATTTTTTTAGTTATAGGTGAACACAATATCTTTATTTTATTTATTTATTTATTTATTTTTTAGAGAGAGAGAGAATTTTTTAATATTTATTTTTTAGTTTTCGGTGGACATAACATCTTTATTTTATTTTTATGTGGTGCTGAGGATCGAACCCAATGCCTCATGCATGCAAGGCAAGTACTTACCAAAAATCTACAACCCCAGCCCTCAGGACATATTTTGATCTTTATCACATATTTTTTTTTAAATTTAAGAGTAACAGTTTAATATGTTGCTTTGTATCTGTTTTATCCATTTAAACACAGGCCTAAATACATTATTAAATGCTTTTCCCTAAAATTATTCTTAGTGTTTGAAAAATGAATTTTTGTATTGAGAGAGCACATATTAACAAATATTATTGAAAATGATACTGTTTCTGTTTTTCATTATTATAAATAAACTGCTATGAATATCCTTGTAGTTAATTATTTGCAATCACTCTTTATTATTTTTTCAGGATAAATTCCTAATGTAGATTCCTAAATTAAGACATATCTAATTTTTTAACACTCTAAAACTTATTGCCAACGTGCACTTAAAAAAGATTTTAACAATTTGCTTGTGTAATAACAGAGTTTTCACTATCTCTTCACTTCTACTGAAGAAACATTTAATTGTAATTTAATAAATACCAAAAATTGCTATAAGTAAAGGGAAACAAAGATAAACTAAGCAAGAAATTTACAGCCCACTTATTCCCATTATCAACCCCCAGGTAAGGATCTGGAATTGATAGATCGTTACTGATCAACACCAAATCTGTAGGATGTATTACTGGGTGCATTTCATGCCCATTCTGAAGACAAGGAGCCCTTGAAAAATCTAGTTTCCTGTCTCTGAGTCTAGCCAAGCACCTTAATTGAACATGAGAAATGATCTGAGACGTATGTTCCAGCTGACTCCTGAGTGAGCCAAAGGAATTAAGAAAGAGAACAGCAAAATACCACAATCCTCTTCAGGCTGCCTCTTAGCTGCAAATCAATTGTGTATTCTTGATACCAAGCTATTTGTAAAAGATGTCATGGATAAAAAGTAAAAGCAACTCAAATGCCCACTGTCACTTATTTTTTGCCTTTAGTCACACAGCAGGATGCTCTTGTGTGGCAGCATCCCTGACAGAGGGATGTGACCTTAGATCACTGCTCTTAACTGCCCTGGACTTCCTGCCTGCCTTATTTTAAAGGGCAATTCACTCAAAGTGGGCAACATGGTTCTCAAAAGAGTCTCCAAGGGCTGTGGTTGTGGCTCAGTGGTAGAGTGCTCGCCTAGCACATGTGAGGCACTGGGTTCAATCCTCAGCACCATTTGAAATAAATAAATAAAGGTATTGTGTCATCTACAACTAAAAAAAAAATCTCCAAAATAACAGAACTTGGCAGCAGCCCTCTGTGACAAGGACTTGGTCTCCACATGGCATTTTGTTCCCACTGCTTCCAGGGGTGGAAGAAGGAACCCACATTTCACAGGCTGACCCCAACAAGGGCTCACTTCTTCATGACTCATCCACTCCTGAGACCCATTCACAGGAGAGCCATCTTCCTGAAGAATCAAGCACTGTCTCCAGGGGTCAACATGGCTAACTCAAGATAGAAAGTAAACTATCCCTGCACATAGCACTGCTTGCCCTACTGAGGGATATTGCTTTGGTTGTGCATAAACAAGTGTGAATTGGATTTTTATTCATTTCAAAAAGTTATAAGACATTTGTCATCAAATAGCATGGGTAATAATTACAGTGATATTTTAAAAGGAACCCATTATTTATTTTATATTCTAATTATATTAATATAAAAACAATTCATATTCTTAGAAATTAGAGGATGCTTCACAACACGAAATGGAAATAAAACACATACCTGATAAAAGTTAGGCCAGAATGTACTAATGGCCAGTTCTGCCCTGTTCCATGTACGTGTTGGGTCTCCAGATATATTCCAGATAGGATTTCCCAAAGGTCCGTTATTGACTTTCACATAGACATTGAGTAACCCAGGAGCAGAATTACTCTTGCTGGATACAAAATAGTGAAAGTCAATGCAGTGGGTATCATTTTCCTTAAGCTGAGGTAAGAGCAGGTGAGCTCTCTGCCCCTCAGGTCTCCCAGATGCATTCACCAGCATGAAAGAGCCTGCAGAAACAAGATCAAGGGAGACTTACAATCTGAAACACTACTTTATGATCACCTCTGAGAATCTATCACCATTTACATGGGTGGATACTGCAATTCCATGTATCTTACTTAAGCTTAAAGCCCCAGTTTCTTTCATACCTTTTTTTATACACCATGTGCTCTTTCCTACTACCAATGTGTTCTCAAGGTCAGTGAATGGAAAATACTCAGGATGTTACTGCAGATAGTCTTGTAAATAACAGATATGCATGCAGCATAATGTCGGTAGACTTGCTTTGATCAACCTGGTAGTCACTGACCACATTTATACCAACTAAAATTAAATTCCATACTATTAAAATTCAGGGTCTCAGTCACTCCAACCATTTTATATATTCTATGGCCACCTGTGAATACTTCCTACCAGGTTGGGAAGCACCACAGATATAAAAAATCCTCATCTTCTTAGAATTTTCTATGAATAGCACTATTCTATAACTGTACCACCATTTGGTAATTTTAATATCCTGAGGTGACTTAGAAAGAGACAACAGGTCAGGTGCAGTGGCACACACCTCTAATCACAGCTACTCCAGAGACTGAGGATAGAAGATCACAAATTAGAGACCCTATCTCACAATTAAAAGGGTTGGGAATTTAGCTTAGTGGTAAAGCATCCCTGAGCTCAATCCCAGTAAAACCAAAAAGAAAAAGAAAAATTAGTATAGTCTGTGGAATCCTACTTTACTGGCACTATGATACTCCCTAAGGTTCATGTAATATGATCCTTCTGCAGTTCAACACCACCACCCCTCTGTCACTACTGTAACAGGTGACTTTTTGATAGTGGGGGCATTTGCCCAACAAGGTGTAGAACTGACCGCACTGATACATAATGGCCACCCCCAGAAGACGACCATTCCCAGAAGTCTCCATAAGCTCATGTACTTTGACACTCACAGCACTAACCTGCCAATGAGTTCTTAACAGTTTCCAGATGGATCTATGCTTTCTATATACCCTGGCACTTGAGCGTTCCCTATATCTTGCTTCATCAGGAGTGGTGCTTTTAAAACATGAGCTTTATAAACCATATAAAATGTATAAAAGCAAATTATTCTTAAAAAAAAGAAAATAGGTCATAAGTCCTATTTCCTTTTAGCAGTAAGGCAAAATAATAATAGTCTAAGGAGGACCTCTACACTTGGAGCATAAAAATTAAAGAAAAAACAAAAACACCACCCAGGTGTTGATGGACTCCAAATATCTACTGGACAAGCAGGCTGCTGTCCCAGCTGAATATTATTTTTACAACTACCTCATTGTGAGTCACAGCGGGCAAGGTGGTGTGTGTAAGTATGTTTGTGTGTATATTTGTGTTAGTGCATACTTCCACATAGCTATACACAATATAACATAACCAGACTAGAAAAAGTGTGTAGAATTTTTGGCTTATTCACCTGCAGTAATTTCCCTAATAGCAATACAAGATTACCTTTCCCAGAAAAATTATTTTAAGGACCAAAAAAAAAAAAAAATAGGTGATATTCTTTAGTTATTAATAGGCCTAAACAAATGTACTATAATGCCATTGTTAAGGCTATATGGCTGTTATCATTGCACTGGGGTGAGCTAGTTTTAATGCCATTTACATACATAGGTATGAGGTCATAGAGAGATTAGGAAGCATTTTTCCAGATGATTTTAAGGTGAGTTATCGGCAAAACCATGACTTTGAGTCTCTGAGCTTCCAGCCCATTCCTCACTCTACCACACTTCAGTAACCTCACGTGCCATTTAAACATACATTTTAAAAAAGAACCTCTTCACAACAGTGAAGGATAATTATAGTAGCTTTTTAAAAATGGGACAATGATTCCAAAATGAACGTCAGGCCCATTAGAACACAGCTCAAAGGGAAGGGTTATGTATGGAATGTGTATTTCAGTAATAAGGAAGAACTTTAAAAGATATTTAAGAAATGATTAAGAGCCTGTAGTCCTTGCTACACAGGAGGCTGAGGCAGGAGGATTACTGGGGTCTAGGTGTTCAAGATCTGCCTGAGCAACACAGTGACATCCAGGAAAAGGACAGATGGACAAATGGAAGAAAAGAGAAAGAGAGTCACTGAAATGGTTTGGCTGTTACAATTTACAATTTAAAAGAATTTAAAAGCAGGAGAAGAAAATCTTTGAAAAATACAGGGCTGGCTATCCCCATCACAAATCCAAAGCAGGTCATTGGTGTTTAACATGAGTTAAAGATTATATTTTAATGCTCTAGGTAAAATGTGAGCTGATTTATTGCACAACCTGTCATCTGGGGCTCTGTGATTTGTGAGGTAGTTACCATGTGCATTCCTACTGTTGGGGTTGTGGCACAACAGGACCTTGAGGCCACCTCTGAATCATCAAAACCTATAGTACTGCCCACTCCATCAAGAGTATGCTTCCATCAATTAAACTTTGGCAACTCTGGGAGACAATCATGGCAAGCTGCATAGGATGGCAAAAATATGTACTGCCCATATTCAGGGAAAGAGGCTTAGATGAAATTCAGGATGGGAAAACTCTGTTCTCATGCTGCCATATGCTCTTCATGAAATTACCTGGGTGTCCAAAAGTACTGTTTTCCTAGTTTCACAGCCTGTCTTAAAATGCTTAAGCCACTGTGCTCCATTCTACCACAACATTCCCTTCTAGTCAGCTTTTTGAGTTATCCAAAGTAGACAGGGAACTTGTTTGAAGTCAAAGTGAAATTCAGGTAAAATCCAAGTTATAATTATAGCAGTCCTTTCTCATCTGCCATTTTTGTTTTCCATGTTTCAGTTACCAGTGGTCAACTATGATCCACAAAATTAAAGAAAAGATTTCAAAAATATAAATAATTCAAAAGTTTTAAACTGTGCACCATTCCAAGAAGCTTGATGGAATTTCATGCTGTCTGGCTCCTTTCCACCCAGGACATGCAGCATCCATTTGTGCAATGTATACATACTGTACATGCTACTTGCCCATTAGTCATTTAGAGCCATCTAGGTTACCAAAGGGACTACTGAACTATCAAAGTGTTTCTAGGGTTTGGTGCTATCCAAGATGTCACCACTATCCACTGTGGGTCCTTAGAACATGCCCCTGACCTAAAAGGGTAACTACTTAAGTGACCTTAATTCATACAGACATTTCTCCTTTTTTGTCACTGTTTGAGTCAGAATGCAATCTGTTTTACAACAAGGTATGCTTCTGTACTGCAGATTAGCAAACAGGAATGGCTTCCCTAGAACACACAAGTCCCTTGAGTTCATGTGCAATTTTTTGAAAATGTAAAGTCTCTGGGGCATATTTTGTCTCCAATAAAGGGAAATCTTTATCAATCCATGATGGCATTTAAACACTGCTAAGATATCCTGAAGATGTGCCTTCCCTTCCCTTGGACCAAGAGTGACAAGAAAAGTTCCTCAGTGAAGCTGCCCAGGAAACAGGAAGAACAGATAAGGAAACTAAAGCCCTCACTCACTCCCTTCTTCAGTTTGGAAAAAGAGAAAAATGATTAAGGATGAAGAAAAACTTTGGATCATATCTTTAAGTTTGCCAGAATATAGTCTCCATTAGAAGAAAAAGAATTTAAGACCCTCAACGGACAGAAGGAAGGATCTGCAGACTATAGTTTAGGGCCAAGAACAAGGTCCCTGGGATTCTGCTCAGATGAGCCAGCACTGTAATTAGAGATATCCCTATTTTATTTTTTTTTATTTCTCTATCTACAAAGCTGCTTAGGTTTTGAGTTATCAACCCCAATTCAGGTTTCCTCCTGTTCTGTAATGTGTGATTCTGTGAAATTAGCGGGAGGTTTTATAAGTACACATGTGTGGCATTGGTAGAAACACAAATTCTCTTTGCGCTGTTCCTCTTCCACTTGTTCTGACCCTCAGGATGCAACACTGTTCTCTATGGTCCTAGCAAAGGTATCATTCTCCCAAATAGTCTGCAAACTGGCCAGTACTGTGATCTCAACACACAGAAGTTTTTAGGGAAAAGTCTCCTTTCAGAGCACTTTTCCTTGGGGTTTGCTCCCTGAATGATATTCTTTTTGCTTTGCAGACTCCACTATTAAGGATAAATGTAGATACAGTCCTTAGGATAAAGTTTCCCACAAGACAGAAGTTCAACAAATGCTGATGATCATCATTATGTTGATGTTGGTTCCTCAAACCTTCTAAACACAGGCTTCTCTCCATCATCTGCAATTCTTTGTCATCTATTTCTCTATGTCTCCCTGTCCACCTCCCAACTCACCTGTTCCTATCCTAGTTCATGGAAGTGGTAGTTTTTAAATTTCCTTTCTTTATAACAGGAATACTAGCACTGCAATATTACAAAACCTTTAGTTTCATCTTGCCCTTGAATTTGGGGGAAAAGGATGATCTTATTGTAGTTTGCAGCTATCAGGACTTAATTCATAGCTTTAAAATACAGAAAGTGACATTTCCACACCCATGAGTGTATCCTGATAGTGCTCGCTGCTATCATCCACTGAGTTTACAAAAGCAAGTGTGAACATTTATGTTTAGCAAAGTCTAGCGGCCCAGACCCTGCAGGAAAGTCACAGTTGTGTAGAAAGGAATTGCAGGAGGGAGGGAGAGGGACTGTTTAATAGTGTGAATTTATTACTGATCTGCTATGAAAGTAAAGTCAACTCACCAACAAATGTTTAAAGAACTAAAGAATTCAAAACACTGATATTCAATTTTAAACCATTAAGTGTGGTTTTTAAACAATATCCCTATATGGCTGAATGTTTAATTTTCATCTTCTATTTCAATGTTTTGACTGCAAGGAGATGCATTTTCAAAGAGTAATTGGGTCTCCCTCTGTAGTTATTTCCTTACCTTAATTTTCTCCCCCTACCAAAAGCACTCCAACCGGGCAAAAAAATAAAAGCAATCATAATTCAAATTAGCATTGAAATTCTGTTTGTGTTCAGATAACAAAACACCCTTAAGTCACCAGTACATAAGTAGAGGATATAACATTGCAGGCAAATGAAATGAGCTCCAGTTGATGAAGCCAGTTTCAAAGGGGGCAGTCTTTAGATGCAGACTTCGAAGGTTTTTAAGAATAATTATTTTGGTTCCCCCCAAAGAGGAAAACTCTCTTCTGAGAACATGCAATGCTCGCATTCTCCAATCTTTGGGTGAATTAAATTTAGCTTAATCATATCCATTGGCAAATGCTTTTGATTAGACTATCTTCCATCATTGTTTGTGACAGCAGTAATAACTACATACGATTAGTTATTCCTTCTACCCCATCATTAAAATTTGCAATGGTATGGTAGAAGCTCTAGATTTGGAAGCTGAGGAAACTGCATGATTTCTCAGCCTATGTTTGAGAACTATGCAAACGAAAGAGGAATCATTTTCTGTTCTACAGCGTGAGTTATTTAATACTTGAGCTGATGGAGAAGCACCATGTTGTAAACTTTAAAGCCATTACAAAATCTACTTTTAAAAGCTTCTTAGTTCTAGTAAAACACACTGATCATTGGTCTTTCCTTCCCTTTGGCCACTTTGCCTTCATTTTATCCTTTATGATAATGCCTTTGAATATGTGGATTTAGGATCCAAAAGCTCCATAAAATGTTTACAAGTTCCATCAATGTTAACATACACCTCAACTCTAGTAGATGGGGCCATCTGGGCTTCTTCTGACCTATTCAGAAACAACCAGTTATAACAATTTAGTTCACTAGAGCTGTGCTTCTCAAACCATATATGATGGGGCAGTTTTTTAGACAAATATCCAGTGCATCTCAGAACAGATTTAAGCAAAATGCCACAAACCATGAATTGCTTTTAAAAAAAATGAAATAAAAACACACAAGACATAAGCCCCAAATTTGTTTTGATTCAGTGAAATGAACAGAAAATTACTCTCAAATTCCTATGAACATTTTCTAAGGATTTGCTGTTCATTTCAGTACTGGTCACAGAGCAGGAACAAACAACTCATGGGTCAGCTTTGACCTGCACACAACAGCATAGCATTGGCTTCTATCAGAGCAAAACAGTAAGCAGAGAGAACCCTGGTACTCACATACATTGTCCCTCTTAGCTCCCTTGTATTGGCTTGAGAATGCTTCACATATACTAAAATTCTGGATGCTCAAGTCCCTTATACAGAATGGCATAGTATTTGCATATAACCTAAGCCCACACTCCTGTATACTTTACAGCATGTCTAGATTACTTAAAATACCTAATGCAATGCAAATGTAAATAACCATTATCCTGTAGGGTTCAGGCATAGTGACAATAAAAAAAATGTCTGTATATGCTTAGTATAGGTGTTATGTTTTTCAAATATTTTCAAATACCTTGATTCTCTGGATATGGAGTGGTCTACAGAGGGCCAACTATATACATTTTTCTTCAACAGTAGATGAGTGAAATTTAAAGCGAAAATGGGGGAGGGGATCTGCAGTTTCTTAACACAACGGTAATTAAAAGAAAAACCCTCTGAATATGAAAGAAAGTTATACAAGAAAAGTAGGAGGCTGTCAGGAAATCAAGTGAACAAAGACAAGACAGATATGATCATGGTGACTGAAAAGGTCTCATTAGACTCTGTGAACAGAAAAGAACTGGCTTCAAGGCCAGGAGGAGATGCAGAGCTTGCAGCAGGCCACAGCCTAAGGAACTGCCACATATATCAGCAGAGCTGGAAGCCACGCACAGTGGTGTGCACCTGTAGTCCAAGCTACCGGGAGGCTGATGCAGGAAGAAGGTTGGAGCCCAAGAGTTCTAGGATAGCCTGGGCACACAGTGAGGACACCTCAAAAAAAAAAATATTTAAGAGAAGAAATGTGCTACCTAGTGCCTAGAGCAAGTGTCCTATATATTTGGCCTCAATAAATCTTCACTACAATTGAAGACGGAAAGGAACAGAGTAAATTTAGCAAAGGAGTCCAGAGAAGTATTTAATAACAGAGCCAGGGGAATTCAAAGCTTTTCCCTTCAAGTTCCAAAGGCAATGCTTTAAACCCAATATTTTCTCAAATATTTTGACTGCAACTCGTAGTACAAAATGCATTGTACATAGTGACCCAGTGTGTAAGTGGAATATCATGTTTCTATATGTATTTATGCCCACACACATGCAAACACAAAACTTACAGCAAAACGGGTGTCACTGTTTCTGACCATGTGTGTTTGTGCACTACACTCACATTTTCTATTCTCCTCTATTTCATTTTTCAAGATAAATAAATAAATTGATGCTGGCTATAACCCATAATTGACTTCACACTCCATGAATGTTTTAGAACTGACTGCAATTCCTCCCCAACAACCAAACCAAAGAGAAATACACTGTGCTCTGCTTCCTCAGAAAGAAAGCTTTTTATTATTTGTCCTTTAAAATTTGATCCCATCCCCCAAGAGTCAAACTACCAAGTTGTATTCCTCCTCCCACTCCGTCTGCCAGAGCTGGCAAGGCTCCAAAGAACATGTCTCCTCAGATGAGAGACTTCATGAAACTAGGAAACTAACTCAGGGAATAAAGCTCAAAGGGAGCAAAGCCTCTGTGGGGAGTGCCACCATCGCTTTACAAATACTTATTAACACCCATGCCAGCAGCTGAAGCTGTCTCCACAGCCATAGTGATGTCCTGCAGACCAGATGTCATGCATCCTTCTTAAGCTATTGCTGCTTCTGTGCCCTTTTCAAAAATCCACCCTCCTGCAAACATGAATTACTTATTCACAGACACTAGGAAATAAAATGTGAAGAAAAACAATTCTTTCTTCTCCCAAATGATATGTCTCCTTTTCAACTTGCCCTCTCTTCTTGCCACATTCCTGATATGGTGGTGAAACTACAGTAAGACAGGAAACAGAAGCCCATGGAAAATTCTAACCCACTGCACGACATTCTTGCACCTAAAGAGTCCAGTTTGTACACTCACTGGGAAAAGATCTGACAGGCACATCCTGGCAGGGAGATGCTTATAAGTCATGCCGGTTAATATACAGTATTCTACTCTCCTTGAGGGAATTCCACAGCAATCTATGTGCTTAGTATGTTTGGATCTGAAATCACTCCAGAAGGCCCATGATTTAATGGCTTGGTCCCCAGCTTGGGGATATTTGGAAGTATGAAAACTTGAGGTTGATCCTAGAAAGAGATACTTAAGTCTTTGGAGCAATGGTCACAAAGGAGATGTGAGAATGAGTCTCTTACTCTCTTTCTCTTTGGGCCATGGGACAAGAAGTTCAGCGTAGTCACATGCTCTCCACCATGATGTACCTAAGGCAATTGGGCCAACAGATTATGGACAGAAACATCCAAAACTGTGAGTCAGCTGAACGTGGTAGCACACCCCTGTAATCCTAGCAACTCAGGAGGCTGAGGTAGAAGGATTGCAAGATGAAGGCCAACTTCAGCAACATAGCAAGACCCTGTCTACCAAGAAAAAAAAAAAAAAGGACTGGGGAAAGTAGCTCAGTGACAAAGAGCCCCTGGATTCAATCCCCAGTATACCAAATAAATAAATAAATCTGTCATCTTTAGAAGTTGATTGTCTCAGGTATTTATCATAGTAATGAAAGCTGACTAGCACAGTATTCTCAAATAAATAGCATGGCTTATACACCTCAAATGTACATGCAACACTTGCTAAAAGACAGTTATATTAAATACCCAAAACATATTCAATTGTCAGATTCACAGCACAACTGAATGCCTATTTATTATTATTCATAAAAGTACTGAGCTGACAGAAATATCTTTCCCCTTACCCAATCACTTTTAACTTTGACAGGATTCATCTAAGCACCCAGTTTGTACTAGGCATTTTGAGAATTATAAACAAAACTTGAGCCTATTCCTCCAGCAAGGACTTCACAGCTTAGTTATAAACCTTTAAATGTTTTCTATTCAACACCAAGAAAATTTTAAAAATCACAGAATTAACAAATCATATGCACCAAGGTTGCTGAAATTTACATATAAACATGATAAAGTAGCTATAAAATTTGTGGATTCCGGGTTGTCAACTGATCTTTGAAAGGAGTCTTGAGACAGAGTTATCTGAAGAGACAAAGAAGCTTCTAAGGAGACTCATGGGAAAGGGAAGAACCCCTGGGAATTCCACTTAGAGAAGTACTATGCTCTCCTTTTATAAGAGAAGCAAAGCTTTAATGAGAACTAAATTGTATTATAGTGTGTCATTCAAACAAATGGCTTCAGTAACTTAGCTGGAAAATACTAGGTGTGTGCTTTATAATTTATAAGTAAAAAAACAAACAGAGTAAAGCAAACACAACCTTTTAACTATCTGATGACGCTAATGACTATATCTTAGGAAATGAGCCACAAGTACAACAATCCAAGAGTGACAGGTAGGCTATTTAAAATGTTCTTAAGAGACTGCTTAATTTCCCATACTTCACGCTTTTTATTGATTGACATCTTTACAAATGAGTTCGTTTTTGTTCTAAATCTCAGAATGACACAAGCCATCACAATATAAGCTTCCACTTATTTCTTCCCTAAATTACTGTTGATTCAGAGATCATTTTTCCCCACATGTATATCTAGCAATAATCTATCAGCTAAACTATGACTTGCTTTAAGAAGAAATTATGCAGAAAGCTTCTATAGAAAATGCAGACCAAATTTAAATATTTTAAAAGTGCATCATCTTTGACATTCTCAGCCTAATAAATGCCTGCTAGTGGTATTCAAAAAGAGCTAAATCTTCCTTTGTCACATAAAACAGTTCTCCAAAGGACTCTAAGGGTTCTATTAACATCCCTGATTGAAAGCTCCCCATATTCCTGAACAGGAAACCAAAGGACATTTCATTAGCTCAGCTGAGGTCAGAATGCAGGGACTTCAACTACTTGATCAGATGATGGAAAAAAGAAATTGTCTAAACTTAATAAGGTTAGTCAGCGAGGAAATCAAACTGATCTCCACAGGAAACTAAAGGTACAAAATCAAATGGATGTTACCCAAACCATCTGGAACTTAAGGAATTTGTTAGATTAATTAATTGAGAGGTATATATGTATGAAAATTTCTCAATAAAACTCATTATTTCATATAACTAATTTGTGCTAATAATTATAATAAAAAGACACCAATAAATAATTAGCAAATTATATGAAAGAGCAATCTGCATTAGCAGAAATACAATTAGTGCTGAGATGCCTGGTAAAATATTTCTTTTCACCATTAAACCAAGATATTTAAATTAAACAAATGCCTGATATAATTTTCATCTGAATACATTTTTAAACATGTAAAAATTTCAATATCAATGCTTGTGAGGTTCTGATATAGCTCCTTCTTGGAAGAAGGAAGGTCAAATAAAATGTAATTTAACGCAGCATTCTAAAAGTACAGTCCACAAAGACAAAACTCACCTACAAAACTTAATAGCTCTGTGATGTTATGAAAATCACTCTCAACCTGAGTCAACTCCTCTATAAAATCAGAAAAGATCAGTGCACACTTGGAAAGACATGGAGTAAGGCAAGCAAAACATCCATCACCATGATGCATAAGACTGGGAAGGGTCCCTGAGTTTGGTGATAAAAACTGGACTCTGTAGCTAAATCATCTGTATTTGGACCTTGACTCAGTCACTCACCATGTTCCCTAGAAGTTAACTAGCTTCTCTATGTCTCCTTTTCCTATATATGACATGGGGAAAAGATTGTACCCATTTCAAAGAGGGTGTTTAGTAAATCAAATGAGATAATTTCTGTAAAATGTTTCTTAAAAACAGTGCCTGGAACAAAGCAGAGATATACCAAACTTTGGCCTTGGTCCTGGATTTTATTCAAATGTATGTGAATTTTGCCTAGGAAGATGGCATAGCTGAATGTCTATTTAAAGGTAATAGCTGACATCCTTGAACTTACAGGTATCAATGATCATGTGATTATATTAGTTACTATCATCCATATTTATTCAGTCTAGCAAAGTCAGAAATACAAACCAGGTATGCTAGTTGGACTTACCTTTAATAGCTAAATATTATTTTTCAAGTATAATCACTCTAGACATAAACTTGGAGTGAAAAAAATCTAATGTGATTTAAATGATGAAATATTACCAACTCTGTTGGCTTTTAAATGCATTTTTATTACAATAGTCAAATGTTATAATAATTAATGGTGATTGTGACATTTTTAGTTTTATTTAAAGAACTATTTATTAATAACTTTCAAACGGTGCAATAGGTTAATAGTTAATACATTAACTATTAATAAAAAGAGCAATAATAGCTAAAATTATATGAATTTTTGATACCTGAAAAACATTCTTCTAAGCATTTAATATATATGAGCTTTTTTAATCCTTACAGACTTGAACTCTTAAGAAATAGAGAGTTAAGTCACTTGATCAAGATGGTTCATATAATAAGGGGTACAACTGGAATATGAACCTTGGGAGACTGTCTACACTAAAGTCTGTTCTCTGAAGCATGATACTGTCTGCTCTCAGATTAAGATCAAGAGCAACCCACTATTTAAACAACTTTGGGAAGAACACCAGATCCTCTTGAGTAAATTCATAAACAAAGCATATTTATGATAAATGAACCTAAGGTAACTAAGAAAGGAAAACACATGAACATGCTCCCTACCATGAGAGTTTGAAGGATAGGAAATCTTTTGGGGTAGAGATGAGTCTCCCCAGTCAGGACCCTACTGACCTGACAGCTAGCTACCAGTACATGAGTGAACCCAGTCAAGATTAGTCATGTGGCCCCCAGCCCCAACAGCTGATGGCTAGAATTGTCAAGTATGGGGGTTGTTATAAAATGCCAAGCTGGGGATAGATCTAGATTGTAAGTTAATGAGGTTCATGGAACCACATGCTCTTCCCACGTGTATTCTGAAACTTTTAACAAAGTTCTAAATGATAATAAAAAAGTTTTTATAAAAAGCTAACATCTGAATTGTGGATCACGTAATATCACTGAAAGTACATTATAGGAAATTAAAAAGTCTTCTCTACATCATTCAATTGGATGTGTAATTCAAAAACAATCAAATATTTGGGAATTTCATTTGATATAAGTTGATGTTTTTAAAATCACTTCATAGCGATTTTCTATCTATACATACTATATGAATTACACACACACACATGCTCACTCACATGCATTCACACACTCTATTTACTTACCAAAAAAAACACAGGAGAAATTTTAAAAAGGAAGAGGGAGAGAGAAAGAATGAATCGTGCAAATAAATTTACTGAAAAAAAAGTAATTGTGGTAAACCTTGCAGTATTTTTGGCAAGAATGGTGCACATTCATTAGTACCTACAGTATCCTGGGATATACCATAACATATTTGCTCATTTATGCATTGTTAGATATTTTACTTATTTGTGAGGAAATTCTCAAGGAAGCTTTTGGTTTCCTCTTTCTCCTAATGTTTTCAACCTGTAGATGGTATAGGTTAATTAAAATGGTTTAATTAACTGTTTCTTGATTTTTATCCATCTTGATGTATGACACAGAAACACATTTAGGTATAAATAGTCAAATGTTATAATAATTAATGGTGATGGTGACATTTCTTTCCCTTTACCTAAGCTTGGTCGGAAGGAAAGTTTACCTTCAACTTTCCTGAGTTTCACTAGATTTTAGGTTTTTCCCCCCTCAAAACTCAGGATAATTTCTTACATTTCTAATCAAAGCTAAGGTTTTAAAATTCATTTTTCTCAGAGTCCTAAAGAATTGGGTTTTTCACCCTGTCTCTAGAATATTTTATTTTATTTTAGGTAAATTTCACATAGCATACATTTTAACCACTTTAAATATTCACTTTTATTACTTTTCCTTCAAAGTGTGCTCACTTGATGATGAACTGATCCACTTACAAGGGAAATAACTATGCTTGGAAAATTCTATATACTAGCTCTATTACTACAGCAAAGAACTAGATAGCCAAATATTAGACATCTTTGAAAATTGTTTTCTATTCACAAATAGGTCCAATTCATTCTTTTCCTGTGTTTAACTATTTCCTTCACTAAAAAAATATCAAAATGCCATTTGCTATTGTAAAATATCAAACAATAAAATATTTCAAAGAAAAACAGCCACTTCTTGTCACTCAAAGGCCTATAATCTTATTCCACCCAAGGCAGTAGTCTCTTCCTTGAAAACCCTTCCCTATATGTATAAACCTATAGTCACATAGAGGAAGTCTATGTTATAATAATTAATGGTGATGGTGACATTTCTTTCCCTTTACATAGTTGGAAGGAAAGTTTACCTCCTTTTTTAAAAAGCCTTTTCTTATTTTTTTAATATCTTTGTTTTATTTATTTACTTTTTATGTGGTGCTGAGGATCGAACCCAGTACTTCATATATGTGAGGCAAGCACTCAACCACTGAGCTTACAACCCCAGCCCAAGCCTTTTCCTATTTTTTTTAAAAAGAATAATAAGTTGGTACATTCCTCTGCAGCTTGTTTTGTCCCTTTAACAATAATATGTCATGGAAAACTCCTCAAGCCAACATGAACACACAAATTTAACTGGACATTTTTAATACCTGTACTACAATGTATACTTCAATAAATATCCATATGAACATACTGATGTTTTTATTTCTATACAATAAAGTCCTATAAGTCAGGTTTCTGGTTAATAGGCACACTCCCCCTTACACACATTTTTTAAATTTTTTTTAAATTTTTGATGGTACTATGGATTAAACCCAGGGACGCTCAACTACTGAGCCACATCACCAGTCATTTTTTTATGTTTGATTTTGAGATAGGGTCTCCTAAGTTGTTTAGAGCCTCACTGCTTCACTAAATTGCTGAAGCTGGCTTTGAACTGTGTTCCTCCTATCTCAACCTCCCAAGCAACTGGGATTATAGGAATGCTTCACAATGCCCATCAATTATATGTAATCTTAATTTTATGATGTTTTTTATTTGATTGTTTCTTATTTGATAAACAATTGTTCCAGACATAAAAATAGCAATATCTAGCTTATTAATGACACAAATCAGTGGTTTATTACACAATGTTCCCAATACTTCAGAGAACAGAAGGGGCCCAGGGGGCAGGGTCTGAGCCCAAAAGCATCTGTCTGCTAGCTTTCTCCATTCTGAGAAAGCATCTTGAGTCTCATTGTCAATATAGTTGATGCTGTTGTTGAGTAGCATTGATTCAGGCTTCACTATGAACCATTCACTCTAAGAAGCACTTTACATCTATTCTTTCATTCATTCCTTTCAATAACCCATTCAGAGGAGCATTATTATCATTTTATATTCAAAAGGATTGAAAAAAATATTCCCCAAGGTCAAACAGAAAACCAGGATTTCAATGTAGTTGGTGTGCTTCTAGGGCTGATGTTTTAACCCAACATATATAATCAAGATTTCATAGTGCATTTCAGAGTCAGATAAACAAATATTTGTAGCATATGTTTTCTGGAGAAAATTGAAAATGGGAAAACAAAACAATGCACTAGAAACAATTAGGGTCATCTTCAGTTTTTGAATTAGAACACCCAGAAGTAAAACTAGTGGATTTTCAAATCACATGGGCTATTCTTTTATTTAAAAAAAATTAAAACCTACTATGTTTACAATGACAGTATGAAGCCAAAATTTGTTCTATTCTCTCTCAAGTAAACAAAAAGACTAATGACAGAATGCAAGATGAAAAGATGAGAATAAAATCTATTTCTTTAAAAACTACCAAGGTTCACTAAAAAACATAAATTTAATATAAGACATTTAAATTTAATATAAGACAATTAAATTGTTCCTGGGTCTCTTCAGAAGCCCAGAGGATAGTGTTCATTCTTGTTGTTTCCTAAAGAAATAAAATGACACCATGACAATCATATGGCTTTAGTTAAAAATGTACTTAAGGTCAAATTATTCAAAACAGATGTCCAATTCCCTTGGCTTACACAACCCTGGTGAAGACAAACATTATCTACTAAGTGCCAACAAAGTGTAAGGATCCGAATTTATTTGTGATGAGTCACAGAAGCATTAGATGCTAAGCACACTCCACCTTCTACCTTACAAGAGTCCTCCACTCACAGGTTTGTCAAGCAGGAGGAGGCTGGACATGGTGGTGCATGTCTGTAATCCCAGAGACTTGGGAGGCTGGGTCAGGCAGATTGCAATTTCAAAGCTAGCCTCAGCAACTTAGTGAGATCCTAAACAACTTAGTGAGAACCTGTCTCAAAATTTTAAAAAAAAGGGGGGGGGGTGCTGGGGATGTGGCTCATTGAACCTAGCGCCCCTAGGTTCAATCCCTGATGGGGTGGGGGGTCATCCCCAAGGTTAATCATTATACAAACTATACTCTCTTTGTAGCTGATAATGAAATGGGAAGAAACATGCATGAATTAAAAATATTGATGATCATGGATACTTAGCTTAATTTCTCTTTCATTTAACCAATATGTTTGTGAATAATTCATCCAAGGAATTGCTTTTAATCCAAGTGGAGAATCAGATCATATACACATAAACTGCAAAGCAATATGAGTAAACATGCTCAATAAGATCATGCTTTCCTGTTAACGTACAGGAAAAATAAAAGACTGGAATAGTAGAATTAAATTTACGTCAATAACACTGGTGACGTGGGGAAGGAGAAAAGAGATATTTTGAGTTATAATCAATGGATTTTAGATCTGAGGATGGAGAGCTAATTGTACCCCAAATGATTATTGGCCAAAATGACAAAGAAGAATGGGGATTTCATATTATGGCAAGAAATAAATTTTCTGACAGAAAGCAAACTTATAAATTACACTTCTCTATCTTCAGGCTTCCATGTTATCTGGGATACAGCATGCACTCAATTAGTTGTTGAATTAACTTCCATAATTCATTATGAACAAGAAATGGCAATTGATGGGTTTTAAAATCACATTATGTATCTTGCTAGTAGAAACTTTAATTATTTTCCTTTATCATTCTTTAACTACACTAGAAAGAAGAACAAACTTCACATGTTTCACAAGTTCCTCTACAATACATTGCAAGCCTTTCAAGGTCTTACCAGATGACAACTGCAACCTCATCTTCATTCACTCCTTAAATATACACCCAGGGCTTTAGCAATCACTATGTGCTGGGCACTGTGGAATGCACCCTGCTTTCAAAGCTGAGGATGCCTCCAGCCCTATTCTTAAGCCAAGTGGGGCAGGGAGATGATGGTAGGCAATGGAAGGAGCAGGGACAGCACCATACCCACAGAACAGGGGCACCAAAGGTAGTCCAGGAGGTGGGGTGCCATGATGGATCCTCAGGGGAAGGCATCCCTGAGTCTCATGCATGGTCAGAGGCAGAAGGAGAATGGACTGAGGACTCAGCCTTTGTTCTTTTCTACAAACATTTGTGAGGCCCTGACAGGTAAACAGACATTGATACTGACATGAGGAAGAAATATCCATGGCTCTTCAGATGCTACCAGTGTAACAGGGTAAGGAATCACATAATCCAATAATTACCACACCAAGTTTTAAGTGTCCTGGTACAGAGCCCTAGGTTGGGAGGGAGAAAAGGGTGGCTAATGCAATTTTAGGATTATTGTCAGGGTAAATTAAACACTAATCTGGACCACACTGAAAAGGTTTAAAGTACACACAAATATAAATAATGATCATCATTATCTGGGAGGCTGGAAGGATGATTGAGATTCATTTTATTGGCTGTGCAAACTGCAGGAGGGTTGACCCAGCACACAAGAGCCGAAATCAAGATGTGAGTGAGCCACAGGTGGGTAGCATTGCCACAGTTGTTTCAGGAAGCACAGTATGGTTTTCCAGGAAAGCAACTGGGCTTTTCCAAAAGTAATAGCAGTTCACATTAAAACACTTTGTTCCTTATAGCTCAATGCTGTGGTTTAAAAAAAAAAAAAAAAACAAAACTTTCATGAGTGCAGTTGCTGCTTTAAGTGGTATTTCAGGGAGTGGAACTCCTGCCTTCACACAAACAGGTCAAATACTTCAAGCTCCCCATTACTGTGAGGGGCTTGAAAGCTACTTTACTCCTGTGGGAGTTGCTCTGCCAGAGACCAGGTGTTTGTAAGAGCATTTTAGAAAGCATCTTTAGAGCTTTTCATTAGGCAGAATTGCTTCCACAGAAGTCTATACAAGGCTCAGGGGACAAAAGTGAGCCAAAGGCCAGGAATATGTACAAGCTGCTCAGAAAAAATAAAACCCTTAAATGGTTTTATAATATTCTGAATAAAAAAAAGGATTCTGTTGGTTTCATATTTAAAATGGTCTATCAGATGTTATATTGATTGGTAAGTAATGAAGAGAGGGAAGGATAGGGTATTATTGACTGAGAATTAATTATCTATCAGCTACAAAGTCCTGGAGAGTAAGCTTCAGATAAAACAGATATCATTGAATCCAAGCATTTATTCAGGGGACTCTGGGCCTGAACTCAACCACAGGCACAAAAGTCATGTTGTCTGGCTTTTGCATCTTCAGAAATTCACAAGAAAGGAAGAAACTGCTAATGCAGTGAGAAAACTGAGGGAAGACACCAGGAAATACGCTAAACAGCCACAGGTAGTCCATGTACATGCAGCCCCATGGAAGCCATGAATGAAGCCAGATTTAAAGATAGGTAGTTGGTGTAGTTAGGTAATTGAGTAAAATCAAGAATGAAGGCCATAATGAGAATGGAGTCCAGGAAAGGGGGAATTGAAAATGTCCCCAAGGCCCAGAGCCTATCCCAAGGAAATGTCAATGAACCTGCTCCAGCAAACAAGAGATGCTAATCCAAAAGCCTTCCCTGCCCAGATTACTCCTTCAGCCCACCTGTCCCCCACCCTTTGGGACTTCCCACCTACATTCCATCACTGCAAGATAACAGAACCAAGGACAGGAATGCAGGAAAGCTGAAAGAAGACCTTAGTAATAAAAGAGGGAAGATCTTGCCCTTCTATGGATTCCACCTCTTGGGTCCCCTTCTTCCTCCGGGGAGAAGTCTTTTCTGCTGTCCTTAATAAAGCTTCTACTTTCTACTCTAAACTTGCCTCTGCGTGCTTCTCTGGTGTTATACTTCAGCATCTGGGAAGCAAGGATTCGTCACTGGTAAACAGTGGTAACACGAACATGAGCAAGTGGCAGGTCTGCAGAGCCTTTGTGATCTCAGTGAAACCATTAATGTACTGCAGACAGCTTAATTTATACTCAGTGAGACCAGGAGGTGCCTGAAAGGGTTCAGAATACCTGTCACTTATAGGCAGGAAAATAAGTCCAGGTGCCAAAGAGTGACCAACTGTTTACCACCTTGAAAATTCTGCTCCCTAGAAATACTTCATCTGCCCCAAACTAAGACAGTCACATGATAATACAACTTCAGTTTCAGTTTCATTACCTGATAAAGTCCCCAAAATTAAATTGCACAAGGCCCAATCTGTAGCCCAAGGGATGACATCAGGGCCCTTAGCTCTCAGATGTTCCTGTCTTTATTAAGATACTCATTTTCTCACACACACCTATATCAAAAAAATCTTTATCTGACTATCTCCCCTAATCAAGAAAGTTGTGCAAGATTATAAAAGATAGACAGCTTTACCATTAGGATTGTCTGTAGATCTTGATGCCTAGCTATGTCATCACTCTACCCAGACTGGATCCTCAGGAGGAGAATCAACTTAAATGTCAACATTTGAGTGAGCTTTTCTGAAGCCTTCAAAGTCTGACAGTTTTCAGATTTGTTTTGGGTATATTTGGTAGTTTTTAGGCTCATTTCAATTTACCCAAAATAAGCTGTATAAAATTCTGATTAGGTACAAGTATAAATATTTTAAAATATTTCACTGTCATTTGCAAAACCCTGCTGCAATAAGCCAGATGCATTCAAAAATTAAATACGTGAAAATCCGCAGTGAGTAATTGTTGGCCTCACTTAGTTTTCATATTACTATAAATACTGAGTATGTTTCATTTTAATCATTATTCTGTTTACTTTACAAGCAGAAACTTAGAAGCACAAAGCATAATTTTTAGAGGATTTAGAGAACTGCAAAGCTCCAGTTTAGGAATAAAGAAAACAAACTTTCAGGGCATACAAGAGACACTGAGAAATCATACATTCAGTCATGCAGAACACATTTATTAATGGTCTAGACACTGAGCTAGGAGCCCAGGGGCCAGAATTCAAAGATGAAGAGGACACAGAGGAGGGCTTCAGGGAGCTCACAGGCTCATCCAACAGGGCAATAGCCTTGTTTAACATACAAGTAAGAACACAGCTGGACAGTAGGATGCACAGCAGGAACACAAAAGAGGGGGCAGTGAAGGAAAGGTACAGGAGGGATCACAGCAGAAATGGCTTATTTCTTAGAGGGAAAGTATTTAAAAGATGCATTGTCACTCATGCCTCAGAATAACTGGGATAAGGGTCCAAATAGGAAGCCACCAAAATAACTGGCTTTGAAATAGGAAGGGCAGAAAGAAGAAGGTAGAAGAAAGCCTGGAAAAGAAAGACTGGGAGGTGAGGCAGCATACTGAGTGGGCCTCCACCAAGCTCCAGAACTTCACATCCCTGTGGTTGCTACAAACCACACATCCTGTGTGTGACAACACTGTATATCTGTTGTATACATCTAAGATAATTTCCTTGCATATTGATTAAGTCTTTCTTACAGTATTTTTGCCAAATACAAATATTTCAGAGGGACAAGATGTACAAGAAAAAATGGTGAGGAAAGGCCGAAAAGATGATACCCCAGGCTGGAAAGGCTAACGAGTCAGCTCTAGGACTGTAGCAGTTGGGTTCCCAAGTATCACACGCCAGCAGGTACTTTTCTTGGGATGTGAGAGTGAATACAACAGGTCCCCACTCTGCCCTCCCTGAGCATATAAATCTCTCTATGTACATGAATCAATTTTTTCTCCCCCCAACTAAAAAAATGAAAACAAAGAAATCTTATAGGAACACAATTCAATAAGGATCAGAAAATTCTCCATGAATTCACTCAAATGGGAATCCCAAATCTACTAGCCCTCCAGCTGCAATTTTCCCTGAGTTCCATGGTAAGGGAGGCCACAGAAAAGACTTCCTGGCTTACACGTGAATGGAAATTAGAAGGCAAGAATAAGGGGCACAGGGTTGTGGGACAAAGTGGGAGGGTAAATAGAAGTGGATTAGTTACTGACCTGGTCACAATTTTTATAAGTATGGCCAATGGAAGCACAGTAGTCCCCTGTTATTCTCAGGAGAAATACATACTAATACCTAGAATAAACACCTGAAATCTCAAACAATATCTGTTTTAGTTAATTTTCTGTTGTCATAACCTAAAACCGGAGGATTTATACTTTATAAAGAAAAATGATCTATCAGCTTGCAGTTCTGGAGATACGACTGCATGGTGCCAGCTATAGTTTGGGCTTTCTGGCTATACCACAACATGGCAGATGGCAAATTATGGGAGCATGTCTAAGAAGAGCAGATCATATGGCAAGACAGCAAACAAAAGGGATTCAGGAACCAGCTTGCTCTTTTTACTCACTATATCATAGGAGCTAATGAGGGTTCTATGACAACTACATTAACTCCTTCTGAGGGCAGCACGCTAAATGACCTTACCACCTTCTGCTAGACCACACTTCTTAAAGGTTCTAAAACTCAATATCGCCACTCTAGGGACCAAGCTTCTAGCATATGAAGCTTTGGGAGACAAACCATAGCAGTACCAACTCCAAAATGTACTATATTTTCCCCTATGCATGCATACCTATGATAAAGTTTAATTTATAAATTATATACAGAAAAATATTAACAATAATAAAATGGAAAAATTATAATAATATACCACAATACAAGCTATTTAAAACTTGCAATTTACTTACTTCTGAAATGAACTACTTATTTATGGTATTTTCTTTTCAGACCTGAGTTAACTGGGAGTAACAGAAACCAGAGAAAGTAAAGTCACAAATAAGGAGGTGCTGAAATAGTTATAAAACTCCTGAAACATTGTTTGCAGAAACATTCTACATTGGGGGAAGAGATTATTATTCACAAGTTCTCTCGTCTCTAATGGTCATTTCCCTTGTAAAGCACCAGTATCTTATTTCTCATCCGTACCCTGATCCCTCTGGAGGCCAACCTAGAAACATGAGTCCCCCATAGAAGTGGCATTATGCTGGGTAGGCCAGGGGATTCAAAGACACCAGGGGGCACACTTGGGCCAAGTGGGTAAAGAGGTACTGAATCTCAGAAGCTCAAACAAACCCTAGGGAGCCAGATGAGAATGCTGCTTTGCTGGTTCTAGACCACAATCAACATCAGAATTGGGGACATAATAGTGCACCTGGCCAGTCCAGCAGAGGTACCATGAAAGGGTAGAAGCCTGACTTCTGTATCTAAAGAACATGATTGGCATCAGGGAATCTCGCTGGACGGACATCAGCACGATGTTAATATACATTTTTCATATCCCATGATAGCAGAGAGAATAAATGAAACTGCTCACATTTCCTCTATATACTTTGGATTTCACATTTCCTACACTTTGGGGCAAGACTTCAGACTTCACTACCTGCCTCATGGACTCTCTTCTGCAACTGAAAGAAACAGGATTTTTAAAAATAGGCATATTATTGGAGTAAAAAGTAAACTGAATTTGTTTTATAGAGAAGACTGGTTGGACAATGGACCACTAGAATGTCAGTCTTAGGAGGTCATGTTATGGATATCTTCAACGTTACATGGTACGTGGCAGTTAGTAAGTGCTCAGTAGATAATTTCTCATATTTTTGTCTTGTACTTAGAAAGCCCAGAGCTAGTTCATGGGACCATGGAATTCCCCATTGTAATAGCTCCTCCTCTTATTTTATCTATTTATCTATTTATCTATCTATCTAGTTAGTGCCGTGGATTGAATTCAAGGATGCTTAATCACTGAGCCACATCCCCAGCTCTTTTTATTTTTTGTTTTGAGACAGGGTCTCACTAAGCTGCTTATAGCCTCACTAAGTTTCTGAGGCTGGCTTCCAACCTACCATCTTCCTGCCTCAGACTCTCAGGCTGCTGGGATTTCAGGTGTGAGCCACCATGCCCAACTTACCTCTTACTCTTATTTCAAGATTACTTTCCAAACATTACTAGGTTCTGTATTTGACAAATATTAAGATTTTAATTAAAATTATATTAATTAATACTGGTAACTCCCATTACAATAGTAAAAACAGAGTTTGCTCCCAAAACTTGTTTTAATAGACAAAAAGCTAACTTTGCAATTTTCCCAGAACCACATTTCAAATCAGCTCTGGTGCAGTAATCCCTTCCTCTCCCAAATGTGACTGCACTCTGTAAATCACCTTTATTTACCTTATCTGATACAAAAAAATACAGTCTGCACAAGATTTAAATCCTTAGTAAGCTCTGAGATGCACCCAAGCGTACTGGGCTTTGATTTAACTGCTGGATGCTGTACCTATGGCCAAGCCAAAGAAGACTTAGAACTCAAAAAATTGAAAAGATTCAAATGGAAGATTTGTCCCCTCTACCTTTATGATTGACAGTTAAATGGTGGGAGAAAGCAATGAAAATACATGAGCCCTTTCTTTTCTCCGTTCTTCATTTGGAAGGGTACCACCTCCTGCTTCTTTACCTTCATCAGCAGTTCTAAGGAACCGCTATATTTTGGGTAAGTGTCCCCAAAGAATCATGTGTTGAAGAGTTGGTTTCCAACTGGTGGTGCTATTGGAGGTGGTAGAATCTTTAATAGGTGGGGCCTAGTGAGAGGAATTTAGTCTTTGTGGTCATGTCCTTGAATGGGATTGTTGGGACCACAGCTCCTTCCTGTCTCTATCTTGTACTTTCCAGTCACCACAAGATGAGCAGGTACTTCTACCATGTTCTCCTGACTTGACACACTGTTGCCACAGGCCCAAAAGCAATGGGATAACCAAGAACAGACTAGAACCTCTGAAACCATGAGTCAACATAAACCTTGATTATCTCTGGCACTTTGTTATAGTAATATGAAAGTGACAAACACTCTCATATTTGTTTGGAAGGAATATTATGATGTAATCCTATGATGTAATTCCTGCCCACATCTCTAATTTCTATATTCAAGAGTCTTGTTTTCTTGTGCTGAATTGATACACAAAAAATGATTGTAGAAACATACAAATTAGCCAAGCAATGGGTCTATTATAGGAAAGGTAATGGCTATAAGAACCTGTGACAGAGTCCAGAGTTGCAGGAAGAATGAATGGCCCTGAAAGTGTGACCTTCTTACCTCCCTTAGGTGCCCAAAGGAAGAACAAATTGAAAGGAAGACTGTATTACCTTGCCAAAGGCCCATTTTCACAGTCATAGAAACCCCAAACTGAAAGGTAAACATAGGAATGCTGTTATTACTTTTTTTTTTTCTTAACAAATTCATCATGTATTTGTTGTAATATTTTTTCCTGTAATTTTTAGGGTCTCCATCAAGATTTCTTTCATGCAGAATTCCCAAAGCTGGCATGGCATCCCAACTGTAGAGTAAGGCTACCTGTTATCCTGGGATTAGGTCATTGATAGATTCCAGGTTGCTTATTTTACAATTATTTTAAAATTTTTAATTTTGTTACTGTATTTTGCAGTTTAAAAATCTAGTTTCCAAGTTGCTTATGAGATACAGCCCAGCATCTTCAGCATGACACATAGGACCCTTCAAATCAAGCTCAACCCACCTATTAAGTATAACCATCTGTCAACCTGCCAGCCGTGTGCCTGTCTCACACTCCCCAGGCACAGACACTGTCCACTGATTTCCCACAGCAGAAAGAAGCCAGCAACTAATTCTGTAAGAGTCAGGAAAAACTTCCCAGAAGAGATAACATCTGAACTGCAAAGATGATAGGAAAATTATATGGAGAAGGAGTGGGAAGTTATTGCAAATCTATAGGTTTTCTGAAAACTAGTTCAAGGAGCATTGACAAGAGAAGTCTGCCAGGAGAAAATGCTCCTATCTGTGAATTATTTGTAAGTTGAATGTTTCTGAGATGAGGATTACCTCTGCAAAAACAGAGAATACAGATATTACTGCTTCTCCCCGGAACAGGTACCAACTGCCTTAATGACTATAGTAACCTTCAAAGCAGGCACACACTAAGGACCTTTTCAACAGGTCAAGTGCTTATGGACATGGTGCAAAATATTTTAAATTTCCTTTTAGAAGTACTACTGTAACTGCAATGCATGTCTATAAGTAGATATGTCTAAAACAGCATTATGTCTTCTTTATAAATCCCTCCCATCCAGTTAACTCATTTTCACAGACAGCATATCAACAAACATGGTTAAGAGCAGGGCAGAGAGCAGAAAACTTCTATTCCTTTGGAAAACAGACAGGAATCCAGAATTCTGGAATATTACACTACAGCTATGGCTTAATACTCTAAAGGTGGAGTGAGGAAACTTTGTTCATTTAAGGCCTTTTCACATTGAGCAATTTGTTAATCATACCAAATCAACAAGCATTCACATGCTGCAAAAATGAAAACAAAGTAACTTTACCCTAGCTTACCTAGGCTGGTAGCATCCAAACCCAGGGACTTGTAATTCCCAGGTCTGCTTTTTCCACTGTGGCTCACCCAATACTTGTGTGCTACTTTCAGCCACATTGTTGATAATATTATGCATCTGAATTATGCCATTAATTCTCCTTATTGTCTTCATTAAGATTCACAGAGAGTACTAAGGTACTTCAGCCAGTTCAGGTGCTAGCCAGACAAAGTAATGTCCTCCCTGACTCATGGCTACATTTTTCCACTACAAAATAAGAAACTGGAATTTAGCTTCCTATAAGTCTTTTGGGAAATTAGTGACCAAGAAGCTGATCCATTCTCCTTGTGCTGACAAAAAGCTCATTTGGTTCTAACAAATTACAAGGTGAATTCAGTTCTACTGTTTCCATTTTACAAATGGAAAAAAAAATAAGATTTTAGAGAGAAGGAAGTAAATCCCAAAGATAATTCAACCACAAGGGAGTAGAGATGAGATCTGAAGGCAGTTAAGTTTCTGACTCAGTTGACTAGTATTGTCCCAAAGTTTTCTTCCTTCCCAGGGAGGTCCCATTTTGAAGGAACAAAAGAAAAGAGAAACTTCATGAGAGTGGAATACCCACCCCTGATAAAACAGAGTATGGATGAGACAGCATTTCCAAAGCCATAGGCCTTCTAAGTTGCTTGCCCCTGCTGGCATCTCTCCATGAGACCATGCCTTGTTAATCACAGACATAATGCCAGAGACATTGTTCAAGTATAACTGAACTTTAAGTAAAGACCGTGATGCACAGAAGGGTACATATACCAAGGGCTAGTGACCAGCTGTTCTTCTCCACTCAAGAGAAGTACATGCTTATATTGTACCATGAGTCATTCAAAATGCATATACAGTTGGCCCTTCATATCTATGAGTTCTGCATCATGGGATTTCAACCAACCATGGATCAAAAATATTCAGTAAAAAAAAAAAACTGCACATGTACTAACTTGTTTTTCATCATTATTCTGTAAATCATAGAGTATACCAACTACGCACATAGCATTCATATTATATTAGGGATTATAAGTCATCTGGAGGTGCTTAAAAGTATACAGGAAAAATGTGTGTAGGTCACATGACAATTCTACATTCTTTAACTTGACGGCCTGAGCATCCAGACATTTGTACCTACAGGGGAGGGGTTTAGAAATTCCAGCAGATAACAAAGAACAACAGTATTCAAGAATATCCTTTTATTATAGTAAATAAAGTTGAAACTCTCCTCTGGAAATGTTTAACTACAAAATACTCATTTGCCTAGTGCAGTTGGTTGGCATTCTTATGCCTGAAGGTAGGAGATAATGTCGTCTAACCACCAAGGAGAGAGAGAGACATACAATGGTTACTTCTTTGAAATTATTTCCTTGGAAGCAAATCTATCAAAGATTAAAAGTCAGATCTCCTAGATGAAGCAATAAGAAATGAAATTCTGAGTATGTAATAACCCATTTATACAGGAAACTTCCATGCCATGAAAAAAAATTCCCTTCTTAAAAATGACATGTCATAGTAAAAAATCCTAACACTTCAGAAGTTTAGAAAGTAAAGATTAAAAGTCTCCCACCCTCTCAACCTTTAATTTCATGCCTCAGAGGTGACCAACTGCTAACAATCTGGTATGTGCGCTTCCAGATATTAGATTCATCTTTAAATGGTATTTTAAGGTTAGGGAGCAAGTCAAAGAATATTTCTGTTCTGGTACCTGCATTTTCAAGGAGTTGCCAGTATCTTATACTACAAACTCTCATTCCATAATGGAGTTTCAAGAAAATGTAATTAGGCTTTATTACATTTTTGCACTAAATTTTTTTATAGAACCTGTCAAGATTTTACATAGGAAAGTCATCTGATTCTTACAAAAGTTAAGAACCTTTGCCAAAATGTAAAGGCATAGCATACTAGATTCTCATTATTTCTACTCCAGCCAAGAGAAGAAAAAGCAGCATGAGACCAAAATTGGAATTTCATAGAATTTTCTTCCTAATATGTCCTTATTTTTCCCATACCTCAGCAATAAAAATGGGCAGTCACACAGTAAAATAAGAATGACAATTACTAGAAACTGGTACATGACGATTTCTTTAAAAGCAACTACATCCATCATTTCCTTTAGCTAAAGGAATTATTTTCTTTCATTCTCTTATGGTACAAAAAAACTAATATTGCTGTTCAAATTTTCTGTTTTCTGAAACTTTTGGGGGGAAATCCTGAAATGCATCCTAACAAATGACCAATTCAGCAACTCTCAATTCAGCAGTCTAGGTCCAACAGAGAGGGAAAGATAATTTTATGGCTCATTTTCTCTCTAACACCTGCTCTCATTAGCTAGGCTTCTTTGAATGAAAAGACAACCATACTGAAAACGTAATTCCACTAACTAACAATTTACAAAATCAGTTTTCATTGAAGTTCAAAGCTATAAACCTGATTAGAAAAAAACTGCTCCTTGATTGAAGCTGTTTATCTTGGTGGACAACAGCAGTTCCAAGGAGAATCAGCACAGCGTAGGAGATTATTTTAAGCTCTTTCAAGGCTACTTTTTTTCCCCCCAAGTTCTATTTATCCCTCCAAAGGCACATGGTCATCTCCATCAGTTCTAACCAATGGATGTGCCCTTATTAGTCAAGGAGGAACTGGTATACAGGAAACAACAGGAAGAGAAGACTTGGAAACCCACTGGAACTTTCTTGTCACTCAATTGGTGGGGGTGGTAGTATGCATTGGGGACAGAAGTCAGAGTCTCATGCAAGTAAAGCAATGCCTCTATCACAGAGCTTCATCCCCAACCCAACACCCACATTTTTTTAAGTTCCTAGTGAAATCCCAAACATGAAGGCAGGTGGAATTCTCACTTTCTTGGCATACTCTCACTTTTCCAGGCTACCTCTGAAACTAATGGATTCTAGCAAGGCTTGCAGTTAGGACAAATACGCAAATAGCCTTACTACCAACTCTTTCCCTTACCCAAAGCTCCTACCTGGGCGATAATGCCTTCCACCTGCAAAAGATAGGCCAAGTTTCTTCTCCCTATAGTTCTATTTCCTCAACTACACAACAGCAGTGAAAAAGCTGACTAAAGCACTGCTTAGGTAATCATAAAGACATAAATAAAATCCATAAAACTGGTTTATGAAAGTGCATACTACTTTATGTACCAAAAACTACATTAGCAAATAAGTATTAGCAAATTATGACTAATCTTATTAAAATAAATATTAGCTGGGTACAGCTTTGCCTACATGTAATCCCAGTTACTCAGGAGGCTGAAGCAAGAGAACACAAGTCCAGCAACTTAGGAAACCCTGTCTCAAAATAAAAAGGGCTAGAGATGTAGTGCAGTGGTAGAACACTTGCTCAGCAGGTGTAAGGCCTTAGGGCTCAACACCCAGTACCATGAAAAATAAATAAGAAAATATCATACCATGCCAAAGACAGCCTCCATCATTTTTAGTGGACATTTCAAGTTTGTCAGTTTGAGCAGCTTTGCCTCTCGTTACCACACTTAGTTCTCAATTTTCATGGAGAAACCACATCTGATCACTAATTTTCAAATCATGACTGGAATGTTCTTTGCAATTATTTCCCCACATTTCTAACTAGCACCTCATTATTTTAAAACATTTCTCAAAAGTCTACATATCATTGTTACAAAGCATTACATTAACACACAACCTAATTCCACTCATTTCATGTAAACTGGAAGCCCCAAGACTCCTATCGTTCATGCCCCATATACTTAAAAGGATGCATCAATATCTTTTCCACTTTCCACTTAAGAACTGGGGCTAGAGTTCCATGTATTTCCTAGAGATCTGTCTGAATCTTAACATTTCAATTTTACTTCTCTATGTCTAAATCTCTTCAAAGAGACCAATCAGGCTTCCTTTCTGGTTGCCAGGGCAGGGAGTGAGTGTGGGAGGAAGGAGGGTGGCCTGGGGAGAATGTCATTAAAACACACACCAGATGTCTCCAGGAGAAGAGCATTTTCTTGACGACCTGGAATGTTCTGATTCCTCACTGGAATCTGTGAGACCTTTCCCCTGCCTTCATTGACATATGGATTTAAACCAAAGTGAAATGAGCAAATTGCAGCTGGCCACTGGAGGAAAATCGGTTTTGGAGGTAAGAAGGAAAGTCAGATTATTCCGGGTGCAATATATTCTATCAAAAAATATTAATGAGGCAGATGCTGTCGCGGATCAAGCCCAATCAGCCACATACTCCCCCGTGACAGGGGAGAGGAAAAGAACAGAGAACTCTCAAATACCTGTACTGGAATCAAGGCTACATGATTGATAGTTTATTTATAAGTAAATTTAAACATTCTCAGAGAAAGCCATTTAACTTCCCAAAGTTAATATGTTATTTTATATAAAAATTACCAAAGTGTTAAAAGAAAATGAAAAGATTTCATTTTCTAAAAAGTGGGCTTATCTCACTGTATAAAGTAGGAGCATATTTCAAAGCAAATTTTATATTTAAGCAATTACTTGTAACTCAGAATTTAATGTAGGCATTATATGACAGTAAGTCACATTTTTTTTTTCCAGATGGAATATGGATGCCTGCCTATTTGTGCATGAAAAGGTTTGTTAACAGCGGGATGGATGGCCTGCATGGTTAAACCAAATCAAGCATTTTTCATATTGTTTCATCTGACCAGAGGAAGGTGAAATCTTGTGGAGCTGCCTGGACAATCTCAACTCTAACATGTTGATTAAGAATGAAAATAAAAATCCTGACCTTCTCGTTCTCATTTACTCTAGTACGTCACTTGCAATGCCTCTGACAGGCTGAGCATGGTGCCCAGCAACAGCGATGCACAGTCTGGTAGGGAGGGCAGTGAAGGGGAAGATCAACCCAGGTGAAGGGAAGCAAATACAAGGTGACTGGGAGCAACCCTATGTTGACGTGTGTAATGTATGTGGGTGTAAATTCTGGCTCATCAAGCAGATGGAACTATGATACGAAGCTTTCATCTGTTTCTGCTTTGTCCATTTCTCCACTGAAATAGCTATGCATAAGTGCTCATTCTCCCTCTTCCATGACAGGACACCTGCTATTTACCTACTCCTTTGAGGGGACTCTCCAATAGTACAGACTTTGGTCTGGCTAGTCAATCATGGTGAGCATGTGCATTAAGCTGGCAAATGAGAATTTTCCATGCTCTGGAAACAGTAATATTTGAGTTTTGGTATGTGACCCTTTCCACAAGACATATAATATGAATGCTGAAAGGAAGAATGATGGTCCCTCCTCCTTTCAATCTTTAGTTGTAGAGAAATAAACCTGAAAATATCATTCACTCATACCACAGAGAGAAATTCTGCCTGAGAATGAAACCACAGCATCTAAGGAAAAGCAAGCTGAGCTCTGGAATTGGATGCAGAGACTATTTAGCATTGTTTCAGGCCCTGAGTCCAGCTGCACCTAAAACCAAAGTATCCCTTCATTCCCAAGAAGTCCCAAAGATAAGGATAGAATACAATACAAATAAGAAGAAAAGCAAGTACATTTAAGAGGAACCAAAATCAGCAACAGATCCAGAAATCTTGATACTAGAATTAGGAGTACAGCAGGCACTGTACCTGAATGGAATTCCAAAGACAAGGAGAAAAACAAGAATTTAAGAAAGGGAAGGCAGGCAGGAGTCAGGTAACAAGGCATATGATGAAAATCTTCCAGTGCTTGGCACTTTGTTAGGCAAATGAGACAAGATTAATAAGACATGGCCCAGCTTTCAGTGCACTGTGGGACACAGCAATATGACAACAACAGTGTTGTAAGGACAATGAATTATGCAGACACAGGTTTCTGCTCTAGAAGTACAGAAAGGAACTGCCCACACACAGGCTGACAGACAAGGACACATCATGAGCACACATAGGAATTCAGCTGTCGCCATGATACCTTGATATCCCAGAGAAAAACAGAGTGTATCAGTGGCTGGAATCATAGGAAAACAGACAAAAGTGTTTAAAATTATGAATGGAAAGGAAGTCATTGTTTCAGAAGTCATTCACTGTCCAAAATTTTATGCTTTTCCTGAACTTAGAAAGAAAAAGAAATGAATCAGCCACAAAGACCATGTGCTGTTTCTAATAACAGGTGTAGATACCACACATGAAAAACTTGTCCTGCCTGGCCCAATTGTTGTTTCAGGTGTGTGTCATGGGCCCTGGAAGGTGCTACAGGGAATACCACTTGTCATCAGCCATGAGCTTCCAGCACTGCCTTGAAAGAACAGAGTTGCCATCTTGCCCTAGGTAATCCACTTCCAGTGAGTGGTCCAAGCTAAGTATAAAGACAGCCACCTCACTGTGACTCAGGGCAACTCTGAAGGCACATCAAAGCTTGTGGCTTTTCAAACAGAGTATTCCAAGGACTTTGATGAGACTTTAGGAGCAGATGGAGGGAGAAGAGGGCTGCTTCCTTCTCTTCCCTTTTGTGTACAGGGATCCCAAGAGCAACCTCCAAAGACATCACGTCTAATTTGTACCTTAAAGGTGGCTTCCTGGGGAAATCTGTGTCTATAGATGTAAAGGACCACAACAGGGATTCTAGAAAGGGAAAAAAGGAACTCTTGCTGCTAAATTTCCTATACTGAAAAACAAAGGGAAAAAATAAAAAGGCATTGCAAACTTGGAATAAAAGGTAATTTTATCTGTAAAAATATAAAGAAGTCAATAGCATGGAAAAACGTTGCTAATCAGACTGTTTAATTTACCACATACAGGCTCTCTAAGACTCTTATATATAGAAAAAATTCCCTGCAAATAAAAGTGGAGACCCTAAGAAAACTCTGTAGGACCTGTGTAGTCATGAGAAGGTAAAAAGCATTTTGCATGAGACTGGTGACATCACTTCATGAAAAAGTTTCAACACCACATAACTTAGGAAGAGCATACAAGTCTAGACATTTTCCAAGTCTTCATAAAGTTTTTGAAGGTATCATGCATTAAACAGGGACTTACCAAATACAAGATCACACAATACAATTTTTAACCCACTGGACATATTATTCTAATTGTTGTTTTAGAACAAAGTAATCTCAGGACCACAAACTTTTCTAGTTTCATGCTCTTCTATTACCAACAGTCATGAATTCAATCCAGAAGGGGCTGGGAATGCAGAGTATTTACTAGTAGGTGCAAGGCTCTGGGTTTGAAACCCTGCACCACAGGAAATAATAAATAAGCTGAATTCCACCCACAAAATAACTCTCACTGATGAAGCTGAGGGTACACCATCAAATCCTTTCATAAAATCCCAGAAAGATTTTAAGTGAGTGCCTCAGGGAACAGTTCAGTCAGACAGAAGCTACAGGCCTAAAGACCAAGTCTCACAGAGCCTGTCTATTAAGCAGCAATGACTCTAAAATTGCAAGGGGTCACCTTTCAGAGAAAGCCCCTGGGCTTATATTAAAGAGATTGATGGGTGTGGCTTTCATCTAATAAAGTGCATCTTAATAACAGGAGACCCACAACATTTTTAAGAGGATTATTCTGACAGACACCAGGATGCTTTAGACTAAGATGAATAGACACAGCTCTAATGCAAAGAGGCTGTGAGATGTCCTGAGCTCTACAGGCAGAAATCAGGCTGAGCAGTGGCTGTTTCTTTCAGAAGAGGAAAAAAGGCTCAGATGGAACCAAGAGTTATGCAGAATTCTTCTTAGGCAAGCAGGACTGTCTTACCAAGGAACTGTACCACATGCTAGGGTATATTGTAGAATCCCTAGGAACCAGTGAGCCCTTCTGCTTCTGCCCTTTCTGCATGGGACCCAACCTGGCAGTTTCCTGCTGCCAGTCCCACTGCAGTATGTCAGAGGGTGGCAGGGCAGTGGCCCTTCGATGGCTCATAGGTCTTCAGACTAAAAAGGGCTATTTATGAGGAGACCTACAAAACCACACAAAGGCATCTGGGTTAGTCAGATTTTCTTCTCTGTGACAAACACCTAACAAGAACAACTTAGAGGAAGAAAAATTTATTTTGGCTCATGGTTTCAGAGGTCCATGGTCAACTGGCCCCATTGCTTTGGGCATGAGATGAGGAAGAACATCCTGGTGGGAGGTATGGGAAAGAAAGCTGTCAACTTGTGGCAGCCAGGAAGTGGAGTGAGGTGGGGTGTGGCAGTGTTGGAACAAGACAGCATCCACAGTGACCAGGATCCTCTATCCCTTCCCTACCTGCCTTCAGCTTCCACCTCCTCCCAACAGTTCACTCAGCTGTCAATCCACTAATCCACTGATTCATTCACCATCCAATGAATTACTAAAAGCTCCACCTCTGGACACTGCTGCACTGTGGAACAAGACTTCAACACATGACTTTGGGGAAATATTCAAGATCTAAATCATAACAGCATCTCTTCTGTATGTCAACTTGACTTTGAGCTAAGACCCTAGACTTGGACCTGATGTCCTCATAAGATGTTGAAAAACCAGCCTCTCTCTCAGAGCAAAGCCTGTCCAAGGGAGGGACATGACCTTTATCCTTGGAAAGACCCACAGAGCACTCCTAGGCACATTCCCACCCTGCTAAGTGGTTTATCTACAAATAACAGGAGAGATCTGCTGCGCCAGGTGTCCCTGACTCAGTCAGGCTAGGTGGGGCCACATAGCAATCCCCCAGCAGCCACCAACCAGCATGAAACAGGGAAATACCTGGGATGCCAGATGACCCTCCCAGTACTTTATGGTGTTGGGAAACTATGTAGTTCAGCACTACTCCCCTCTTGGCTTAAACCAATCAGTTCAAATGAATCTCCCTCTTGTAGTAACCAATCACCCCTACCCAACTTGTTCCTGCCAGTGAATGTGCTAATCATGCTTTAGAGTTGTTATTTGATTTTCCCGCGGTGTGATGATTTGCTAAGAGAGGCTGTGATGTATGTGGGGGTCCCTGCCTTCCCCAAAGGGAATGTATAAAACTGCTGCAAACCCTTGGCTCGGGGCCTCTCAGCATCACCAGTTGCTGTATGCGCACAGAGGACCCAGCTAGCTCCTAATAAACACCTCTTTGCTGCTTACATTCATCTTGGTCTCTGGTGGTCTTTTGGGGGTCCCAAATTCGAGCATAACAATGAGACCTACAGATCTTGGAAGAGGGGGATGAGTGTATTTTACACATAGGAGGAACAGAAAATGAATTCTAGTGATCAGAAGACACTGGGCAGATTAAATTTTCTAGTGCTAGCCATGCCAATGCACAACCTGTCCCACAAGTACTTCCTTTTTTTTAATTTAATTTATTTTTTTATTGGTTGTTCAAAACATTACAAAGATTGCAGAATCACATCGGTTACACATCCACATTTTTACATAATGCCATATTAGTACCTGTTGTATTCTGCTACCTTTCCTATCCTCTACTATCCCCCCTCCCCTCCCCTCCCATCTTCTCTCTCTACCCCATCTACTATAATTCATTTTTCTCCTTGTTTTTTTTTCCCATTCCCCTCACAACCTCTTATATGTAATTTTATATTACATTGAGGGTCTCCTTCCATTTCCATGCAATTTCCCTTTTCTCTCCCTTTCCCTCCCACCTCATGTCTCTGTTTAATGTTAATCTTTTCTTCCTGCTCTTCCTCCCTGCTCTGTTCTTAGTTGCTCTCATTATATCAAAGAAGACATTTGGCATTTGTTTTTTAGGGATTGGCTAGCTTTGCTTAGCATAATCTGCTCTAATGCCATCCATTTCCCTGCAAATTCCATGATTTTGTCATTTTTAGTGCTGCGTAGTACTCCATCATGTATAAATGCCACATTTTTTTTTTATCCATTCATCTATTGTAGGGCATATGGGTTGGTTCCACAGTCTAGCAATTGTGAATTGTGCTGCTATGAACATTGATGTGGCAGCATCCCTGTAGTACGCTCTTTTAAGGTCTTCAGGGAATAGTCCGAGAAGGGCAATAGCAGGGTCAAATGGTGGTTCCATTCCCAGCTTTCCCAGGAATCTCCAAACTGCTTTCCAAATTGGCCGCACCAATTTGCAGTCCCACCAACAATGTACAAGAGTACCCTTTTCTCCACATCCTTGCCAGCACTTGTTGTTGTTTGACTTCATAATGGCTGCCAATCTTACTGGAGTGAGATGGTATCTTAGGGTGGTTTTGATTTGCATTTCTCTGACTTCTAGAGATGGTGAGCATTTTTTCATGTACTCCACAAGTACTTCCTTAAAGGTGATGTTAACACCTCTGTCCTGGTCCTATATTCCCACCACTGATGAGGGGTTCAGGGACTGCAACTATCAGTGATGCTTTTTCATTTTTGTTTTTAAGAGGGAATATAGCTTACTAGTAAAGAGCTTGAGCTGTACAGTCTAAAAACTCTAGGCTCAAATCTCATGTTAGTTAAAGCTGGATGACTCAACTGAGTTAGTTAAACTCTCTGTGCCTTCATTTCATCTGTAAAATGGGGTCTATATGAATTAGGGTCACACACACACACTATGAACAATGTGTGAGAAAGAGATTGGTTGGGTGGGTGAAATTTTAAGGCACTATCTCATGCAACTCCAGATAGCAAGTTCAAATTCCTCAGGCCAGTAGGCAGAATCTGAGGCAGGGTCTTCCTATTGAGTTTATAGAATTTCTTCAAGAAATCTCAGTATTTTCTTTTAAGGCCTTTGATTTCTTGGCTGTGACTCACCTATATTGTGATAGATAATTTGCTTTATTTAAAATCCACTTATTCATATTTTTTATCCATTCATCTACTGAAAAGCATTTAGGTTGGTTCCACAGTTTAGCTATTGTGAATTGTGTTGCTACAAACATTGATGTGGCTGTGTCCCTGTAGTGTGCTGATTTTACTTTGGGTATATACTGAGGAGAGGGATAACTGCATCAAATTCCTAGTTTTTCAAGGAATCTCCACACTGCCTTCCATATTGGCTGCACAAATTTGCAGTCCCACCAGCAGTGTATGAGTGTACCTTTTTCCCCACATCCTCGCCAACACTTACTGTTGTTTGTATTTATAATACCTGCCATTCTGACTGGAGTGAGATGATATCTTAGAGTAGTTTTGATTTGCATTTCTCTAATTGTTAGCGGTGATGAACATTTTTTCATATATTTGTTGATTGATTGTATATCATCTTCTGAGAAGATGTGGTATATATAAAATATAAAAAAATGTGGCATATATACACAATGAAATATTACTTGGCAATAAAAGAGAATAAAATCATGGCATTTGCAGGTAAATGGATGGAGTCAGAGAAGAAGTGAAATTAACCAATCCCAAAAAAACAAATGCTGAATGTTTTCTCTGATATAAGGATGTTGATTCATAGTGGGGTAGGGAGGGGGAGCATGGGAGGAATAGATGAACTCCAGATAGGGCAGAAGGGTATGATGGTAAGGGAGGGGGCATGGGGCTAGAAATGATGGTGAAATGTGATGGACATCATTATCCAAAGTACATGTATAAAGACACGAATTGGTGTGAATATACTTTGTGAAAAATTTGTGCTCTATATGTGTAATATGAATTGTAATGCATTCTGCTATCATATATAAATAAAAAATTAATTAAAAATCCACTTCCTCAAATACTAATCTTTACTCAGAGTCCACGCATTTAAATATTAATCACATCTAAAAATACCTTTAAAGCAATATCTAGACTGGACTTTGACCAAGTAACTGAGAACCACTGCTACCCAACTGTACTCACAACATTAACCATCATAAGGACAAAAAGTAGTACCTATACCTCATTGGGAGGATGTGTGGATTAAGTTAGATAATGCTCAGAGGGTCTTCACAAAATGCCAGGTAAGGAGGAAATGCTCAAAGCATGTTCATTACTGTCATCAAGCCATCATTTTGTCCTGAGTACTACCTATTGACTTCTACCTGCTGTTCTTGCATAATAATTCATAATACTTTCATGTCATTCAGGTACTTCTTACAAATTAATCTTGCAAATCAGAAGATCATTCAGCCTTATGTTTCTTCCCACCTTTAGGTGAAAGTGGCTGTAAAAGAAAAAAGGAAGCAGGCAGGTGGGATGTTCCTGAGGAAGCTGGTCTTTAGCCTACTTCCTCTCCAGTTCTGGGTGGCCTCACTGCAGTCACACACCATGACAGCAATAGAGTCCCTGGGCTATGAATCCAAACAAGCCAAATGATCAACATCTCTCTCTCTTGAGCATCGGAGTATATCATTCCTTTCAGAAACAAAATTGCCCTAGAACCAAAGCTAAATTCAAAACGTTAGCACTGCTGGTGTTGGAGTGCACTCCTGAAGTCCCAGCTAATAGGAGGCCGAGTTAGGAGGATCACAAGTTAAAGGTCAGATAACAGAACAAGACCCTTCTCCTATCCCAAATAAAAATTGGCACTTAATGTGTTCAAATGTTTATTGTAGTGACCCCTTTCTCAGGATCTAGAAAGTTTAACTGTTATTCATATTCTCTCTCTCTCTCTCTCTGGATTTCAGAAACAGCTTAACTGTTCAAAGTATAAACTGAAGGAATTTTGTTATTGTTCTACTCCTTTTGTAGGCCCCGTATCAAGCAAAGGGATTTATCTTGTAAACTTTCACAACACATGAGTCAATTTGGCTTCATCTAGAATGCTCAATTTAGCAAGGACAGCTTCAAAAGCACATGTGATTTTGTTTTTAGCTAACTGGCTATTTTCATGATTATGCTCATATCAGGGTATTTTAAATAACTATGGTACCATATGCAAATACTCTAAATAATCAAGTGCTAACCATCTTCACACGAAACAATGATTTGAACCTAAAATGCCCAAATCTGTCTCACCTGAAGTTAGAAATGCAACTACTATATGTAAAGAAGCATATGTCTGAGAGGAATTCCAGTATGGTCCTTTCTGAATAGCTCAATTTTGGGTTCTCTGATAATCACTCACCATTCACCATGAGCTCAGTGTTGCCACCATGTCCTTTTATAATATCTGCTTTACAGCTCAACTAACTTAAAACAATGCCATGGGGCTATAAAATAATGAGCCAGATTTTCCACACAGCTTCTCCAATGACTTTCATTGTGGTACTTTCTTTTAATTTCAGACCAATTAAGAACATACACATACACACAGAAGTGAACCTGTCTTCTTAGCAAAGTCCCACAAAAATTTACATTAGTTTTAATCCAACAAACACATCATCAACCAAAGAATCCTAGATTTTCAAGGGCATGTCAAGGCCAAATAGCAGCAGCTTCTGGAGTTACAACAAAACAAACAAACTCTGCAGCCAACTGTTGTACCATATGTTTCTAATGGCTTTTATTCTACATAAAGCAAATTCATCATTTAAACAAAACACAACATCACAGAGCCTAGTGACTGAAGGCACATTTCTGACCGTTTGTCAATTTCTTGCAAGAGCAAGCTCTGAAGTCTAAACATAAAGCAGAATCTTGCCTGAAAATGATAGACCCATTCCCATCGGCTTTTCTGGAAAGGAAAGTAAAAAATCTGGATAATGTATACTGTGAGTTTTTGGAGGTAGACCTGTAGAGTGATTCTCTTAACACCCAGGTATTTTTTCCACAGCACTAAGATATGATACCCTGAGAGTAAGAATTTGCCCAATCACTGCATGTTTGTGTCCGCTAATAAGTAATTTATCTCTTAACTAATCATATATGTGTGTGTATGTGTTTAAATAATATATATTCTATATGTAATATATATCATTACATATATATTATAACATATATTTAAACACACATTTATGATTATTATAATTAAATATATAATAGTTATATATATGATTTGTTAATTACATATAATAGTTATATATTTAATGTATTAACTATAAGTATATTTAAATGTACTTATTGTGGTGCTCAGGATTGAACTCAGGGTCTTGCACTGAGCTTACATCCCTAGCCCTGTGTGTACATTTTTTCTTTGTAGATTATCTAGAATAAAATTTAAAACTCAGGAAGTCTTCCTCTGCCAGTCAGTGATCCTTCCTGGAATGTTAATTGGGATATTCTGAAAATAAATATATTCCTGCCTTGGTGCAGACTGACATGATGAGGAAGTTAGAGTTGCTCCTCAAGGGCTGTATTTCAAAGTAAAATATAAATAACCTTTGGCAATATTTAAGACCATTGCTCCACTTCTCAGTACAGATAATCAATAGTTGCCAACTGTGATCTACCCCTTGTTGAAAATAAAAAAGAGCATGTATTCTCCTCAAAAATCAACACAGTAAGATTGTGATTGCCCAGAACTTTGAAGAAACTTAGATTGTGCCCACCTGATAGCAAAACTGTGCCTATACACTGTTCTGGAACATTAAAGAATACATTCAATCCACTCAATCTCTCACAAATCTTATCAGGTACCCCAAATTTTAAGTAGTGAAATAAAAGATTCAGGATAAACTCCATACTTACCTCATACACAAACAAAATATAGTTTCTATTATATCCCAGTAATGAAAAAGTTCATATCAAACCAGAACACACACACACACACACACACACACACACACACACACTCCCTGTCTGTCTGTCTGTCTCATATATATATATATATATATATATATTTACAGCTCTTAGTTAGTTATATATATATATAACTAACTAAGAGCTGTAAATATGCTTCCAGAGGTATGGTGAAGGAGGGACTTAAACTTGCCCAACTCAAATCTCTATCCCTCTGCCCTCCACTAGCTGCCTTCTGTTTAGACAGGATGATTGACAGCTGCAATTCACTTATATCCTACTTCTTCAAGGCCCTTGGGAAATACTCCAGTATTTTCTAGCAACTGTGATATAAGGCCCATGTTCACTATGATTGAATAAATTAAATTTTAAATAAGTAATTGTGACCACAAGTAAATGAGTTAATTCTATGAATTTGCAACATCTAAGTCAGATTCCCACCTCTCAACCAACTATTATGGCTGAGGGAGACTGAGGCTCTGAATGGCCAGACCTGAATGACACAGAGCCACCCCACACCTAGGAGTGGGACTCCACCTGAAGCACAAGGTCTGCAGAGGAGTAGGAACCAAATGAAATGTGGGTTTTGGGACTAAAAGGAAGGAAAGAATATGGGGAAGCAATACACAGCATTACTATATTGTTATATTAAATTTAACAAAACAATACATTGCACTAAACTATGTTAATATGATTTTCCTTTTCTTTCTTCTTCTTCTTTTTTTAAGTTCTGGGGATTAAACCCAAGACCTTGTACACACTAGGCCATATGTGCTACCACTGAGCTAACTCCTGGCCCAGTGACTCACAAGAGGTATCCCCTCATACACTGCTAGTGGGACTGCAAATTGGTGTAGCCAATATTGAAAGCAGTGTGGAGATTCCTTGAAAATCTGGGAATGGAACCACCATTTGACCCAGTTATCCCTCTCTTCGGACTATACCCAAAGGACTTAAAAACAGCATACTACAGGGACACAGCCACATCAATGTTTATAGCGGCACAATTCACAATAGCTACACTGTGGAGCCAACCTAGATGCCCTTCAATGGATGAATGGATTAAAAATGTGGCATATATACACAATGGAATTTTACTTGGTAATAAAAGAGAATAAAATCATGGCATTTGCAGGTAAATGGATGGCACTGGAGAAGATAATGCTAAGTGAAGTTAGCCAATCCCAAAAATCAAATGCCAAATGTTTTCTCTGTTATAAGGAAGCTGACTCATAGTGGGGTAGGGAGGGGGAGCATGGAAGGAATAGATGAACTCTAGATAGGGAAGAGGGGTGGGAGGGAAAAGGAGGAGGCAGGGGATTAGCAAGGATGGTGGAATGTGATGGACATCATTATCAAAGGACATGTATAAAGACACAAATTGGGTGTCAACCTACTTTATATAGAGAGATATGAAAAACTGTGGTCTATATGTGTAATAAGAATTGTAATGCATTCTGCTGTTGTGTATTTTTAAAAAATCAATTAAAATAAAAAAAGAAAGGAGGTATCCCTCTTAGCTCCAAGTTAACCAGAACATTAACTTCTCCATAAAATACAAGACAATATTTATCAAATGATTTAATTACCATGTGAACATAAAAAAATGAGGAAATGACTTGCAAAAGTAAATCAATGAAGAAGGAAGTAGGTGAGAAAAGAAAAAAGGAAAGAGGAATAGAAGTAGTAGAAGAAAGGGGAGGGGAGACAGAAAGGAAGTTCTCAAGGGAGGAGGACTCTGATTAGGAAATTCTTTTTCAAAATGTCTATCATTCTGCTAAAACCAGAAATGTTTTACAGGTTATCACATGAAAATCTTTACTATTACCAAATGAATAATTTTCTCTTCCTGATTCACAATTTCTCTCATCAAATGATGTTGGAAATGATCTTGTAGATCCTTTAGCATACTCTGAGATTTACATGTATGTCATGTAGACTTAAGTTATCTTTGAGATTCTTTAAAAAGAAACGATTCTTCTCAGATTTTAAAATATCAATAATACAACACAAACCTGTATTTTGTTTACTTCTACATATTTCAGTTCTTATTCTACATATCTATATGTGTAAGATTTTTAAAGAAGGCCACTTTAATTTGCTGTTAAATTTTGGTCACCCATCTCTGGAGCACAGATACTCTGATTAGCTGGGATAGACTCTGTTGGTATTTTCCTGGATATAAAATGTGCCTCTGTTTTTTGTTTTGTTTTGTTTTTCTTAAAGAGAGAGTGAGAGTGAGAGAGAGAGAGAGAATTTTTTTTTAATATTTATTTTTTAGTTCTCGGCGGACACAACATCTTTGTTTGTATGTGGTGCTGAGGATCGAACCCGGGCCGCACGCATGCCAGGCAAGCGTTCAACTGCTTGAGCCACATCCCCAGCCCAAAATGTGCCTCTGTTTTTATCCTGAGTGTGAAGATGGTGTCATCTTGAATTCTGAGACATCAAATAAGCAATTATTATGTGCACAGATACAGGTTTCCTGAAAATATTATGCACAAAAATGTCTCTAACATTTATGCACATTATTTTGCTTGTTCCTCTCAATATAGAAGTGCTTTGAACCATACAAATGCTGACACAAAGATATTACTATTATCATCATTTAGATTCAGGTTTCCATTATTTACAATAAAAATGACACAGATAATCCAAACAGCAGATAATCCGAAAATCGTTTCATTTTTATTTCAAAATATGATTTGGTATTTACAGTAAATGCATATCTTTGATCTTGTAAGAATCAACAGCATTGAATATAAACTAATAGAACTCACTGTAGGCCAGACAAAAAAATTGAGAATAAAAGTGGTTTTTTATTACTTACATAATGCCATCACTTACTTGTATAACCAATTTTACTTTTAAAAATACCCTTCATACTTATTCCCTTGTTTATCTTTTCAAGAATGCTAAACACAAGCAGCACAGGTATTCCAACAGTTATAGAACCAGGGGGTCTGGTTCACCAGTCCAATTTTCATGGATATCTTCCAGTAATATTGTTCCCCTTGGAACCTGGAATAATCCTGTTCACAGTGGTTCTCTCCTAATTGTATGGATTCAGCTTGATGAGACCGCAGCCATCCAAAGTCCTAATTGCCATGATTGCCCCAGAGTAACCCTGGTCAATTTCCCATTTCCCTACAGGCTACAAATACAACCACTGTAGAGATGTGTGGAGTTTTATGAAAGGACTTGGTGCTTTTAGTGCCAGGAATATGTCTGAAGTCTTTCATACTAACCTGAGATAAACTAGATAATTCTCACTTGGATGGAGTCATGTTTGTCTAAATCATTATCTACATCTCTATTTGTGACCCAAATTGTAGGACTTCACCAGGTCTTGCCACTACCCAGAACCTACCTTCTGTCAGTAAGTCAAAAAAATGCACTCTGTGTAATCCTAAATCTGTCATTTTCTTAGTCTCACAGCACTTTGGGACTAGTTCTCATATACTGTGAAATCCTGTGTTGTTACTGAACACTACTACTAATTCCAGACTATAAAAATAAAGTAGCCTTCTGAACAGATGTAGGCACCATGAATTTCTATCACTTTCTTCCAAGTTCAACATCATTCATGAAAGAAGAGCCTCCTGAGTATTGGAATGCAATGGAGGTAGGACCTTGTGAAAAACCAGCCTCTATCTCAGAGCAAAGCCTGTCCAAGGAAGGGACATGGCCTTTGTCCTTGGAAAAACCCACAGAGCACTCCTAAGCACATTCCCACCCTGCTAAGTTGTTTATCTACAAATAACAGGAGAGATCTGCTGTGCCAGATGTCCCTGACTCAGTCAGGCTAGGTGGGGATCCATAGCAGCCCCCTAGCAGCCACCAATTAGCATGAGACAGGGAAATACCTGGGATGCCAGATGACCCTCCCAGTAGTTTATGGTGGTTGATAACAAGTTGGGAAACCATGTAGTTCAGCATGTACACCCCTCTTGGCTCAAACCAATCAGTTCAAATGAATACCCCTTTTGTACTGACCAATCACCCCTACCCAACTTGTTTCTGCCAGTGAATGTGCTAATCATGTTTTAGAGTTGTTATTTGATTTTCCTGCGGTGTGTGATGATTTGCTAAAAGAGGCTATGATGTATGTGAAGTCCCTGCCCTCTCCAAAAAATGTATAAAAATGCTGCAAACCCTGGGCTCAGGGCCTCTCAGCATCACCAGTTGCTGTGTGTGTGCACGGAGGACCAAGCTAGCTCACAATAAACACCTCTTTGCTGCTTACATAGATCTTGGGTCTCTGGTGGTCTTTGGGAGTCCCAAATTTGAGCATAACACTTGGCCAGACACCACATGTGCAATTAGGCATAGGCATCAGACACAGCCCTGATGGAAGGGCCATCCAGTCTTGTCATGTCCAGGTTTCACTTTCCCCCTCTGACAAACTTGTTGGTTCCTAAGCCTGGTTACTCACCAGAACCACATGGGAATCTTTCACATTCCAGATCCCTGCACTGTTTAATTTTAGTAAATATGAGGTGAGCCCAAATAAAAACATCAGACATGTGTGTACATATTTATACAAGCAAACACAATTTTTAAAAATTCACCAAATGATTTTGATGATTGGTTATTGTCACACTGATCCAATTATAAACTGCATGTGGCCCTGATTCTATCCGTCTCTTCTCTAAAACCCCTAAGCCCTTGATAAAAGGCCTTGTGCATGCAAATAGAATGACTCCTGACTTTTTTATAGGCACTGAAGGAAACCATGCTTCCTGACTGCTGACAATCAGGGGACAGGTGTCCGCTACAGACAGGTTAACACAGATGTGGAAACTTGTGTTTATGTGGGAAGGAGAACTACACCAATGGAACTATGCAAACTTGCCTTGCCAATGAGGCAGACAAGAGTCCCCCAAAGTTCAGTGTACAGTCAAGACTCCTTCATGGGAGTCTGCTGTATAAACTAAGGAAATTCTTAGTGTTCAGTGATCATGCTCAACCAAGAGCACTGATGTACTCACAGAGGGAAATACAAACACTTATTGAACACTCAACATTTTTCCAGGGAACAAATAAGCCATAGTCCCTCACCTCAAATAATTTCCTCTCAAGAGAAAGGAAAGAGGTTTGTAGAGCAGAGTGCAGCATAGGAAGCACGGGCAGAAGGGTGGGATGCTGCTCATTTTCTATAGCCTCTACCCTTTAGTGGTCACAGCTCTCCTCAAGGAAACCATATAAGGCTTTGAAAGAAAAAGGAGTAAATAGCAGATGGGAGAAACAACAGGCTGTTGAAGGTAAGTGTTGGGTTTGTTTGTTTGTTTGAAAGATTATAAGATATCATTTGGGGAATGGGGATGTAGCTTAGGGGTAGAGTGTTTGCCTAGCATATGGGATGCCCTGGGTTCCAGCCCCAACAATGCAAAAAAAAAAAAAAAAAAAGCCAAATAATCATTTGCTTTTCTTCATACCCAAATTAACAGGGAATATATGTCTATTCTATTTTGTTCCAAAGTGCAACTTCAGTACCTTCAATGCATGAATTTGATTCATAGTAAGTTTTTCATTAAAGAAATTAAAGCATATCTATCTATGTAAAAACAAAGAGTAAAAGAAAATATGCCAGAAGTAAGGAATTATTTTCTTTCTATGACATGATTGGAGTTTCTTTGATTTTGTTTTGTAATGTTCTCTATTTTCCAGGATGAATAAGTATTGCTTGAATTATTGCTAAAGACAAGATCATGAACTTTTCTGTGAAAATTTCATTTCATATAACCATCCAATAGCCAACATCATTGCTTTCTTACTTTCTGCTTTTCAAGGAAATAATTGAGCCATGCAACAAATGGAAAGAAACCGTTTTACTAGATACAGCTCACATTTTCAAAGCAACAATGCCTGGCATAACTGGATGGCACAACTAATGAGTAAGCCACCCTTTACTATGATCAGAAGCATTTGTGGGTGGTATTACACCCACCTAGGTATTCATATGAGCAAGCCCTACTAAGCACATCAGTGAGGAACATTCCAAAGCAAGGCTTAACATTTTGCTACTGTGGATTCCATTAAATATAAATTCTTCTTAAAATCTATATTTTATGAAATACAAATCTCACACGTGGAGATAAAAATGTGCTAAGCCAAGACTTTTTTCAGACCTTGCAAAGTGTGTAGTTTGGTGAGATAATGTGGGGCAGGTTCACACCGCTGGTGGAGCCTCACACAGGGACCCATTACAGGCTGTAAATGCTGCTGTTGTACAGAGCTCTCTGGTGATGCCAGTTTGACGAGAACGTGATCCAGTGAGAAAGAACAATAGGTGGTCTGCAAGTTGCCATTACACCATATACATATAGAATGGTAATAATAGCCAGGCATGGTGGTACCTACCTAGAATCCTGGTGAGGCAGAAGGATCATAAGTTTGAAGCCAGCCTCAGCAACTTGGCAGTACCCTGCCTTGAAATAAAATACAAAAGAACTGGGGAGTGTACCTCAGTGGCAAAATGCCCTTGGGTTAAATGCCCAGCACAGTTATACATTAATTAATTAAAATAAAATGGCAATAATTATCCTAATGGAATAAATGTTATACAAACTAAATGGGCTAATATATGCAGTGATTTTAGAACAATGCCTGACATTTACTACTGATAATACTCTCTGGATATTATTCCAGAAATAGCTCCTAGCATGTGGTGGTATCCAGTAAATCTGTTGTGATGAATAAATACTGGGGTCAGCTCAGAGAGACCAATGTCAGGCCTGAGGGGTTGGGGTAGATTTACAGGTAGGAATGAGGAGCTTTGGAGCCACTGCCAGTTTCTAGCACTGTAGAGACCAGTGACCACTTGTCAATCTCTAAACCTTATATATTAGAGTCATGTTGGCCCAATTATCCAAATTCCAGATCTGTGTTTTCTTTCCTCTCTGATACCATTTTTGTACCTGTCTTCTATCATTCACTAACACCTGGATGTACCCTTGGCTTTTAAAGAACCTGAATGATTTCCTTAGAGCAAATGTTTCCCAATGTTCTCCTTCGTGGAGATTTTTTGCATGGTGCCCCAGGTGCAATTAAATACCTAGCCACTCTCTTTATTAAATAACTAAGTCTGAACAACATAACAGCTGCCCTTTGCATGTGCCCACCTGAGGGTGCTGTGTTTCTCTCAAAAATGTTAGCCTCTCACAGCACCTATGGAATTTACTCCAGGTCTCCAGGGAACCTTGGCACACAGTTGAGGAACCAGAGCCTTGGCATTCCCTCTCTTCTCTTCAGGACAACTGCCACTAAATTTGGAATGCACTTTAGTTCAGCCTCCTGGCTCCCCACCACTTCTTCTTAGCCAACTTCCTCCCTAAACAGCTGGACAGAAACTCAGGTCCCAATAGTACTAACAGCCACTGCACATAACATGTGCCATGCCTCACACCAACCAGAACAAGAAAAAAATCCAAAACTCCAAATCCTAAAAATAAGCGTACAGACACTTTTTGAGTGTTTAAAGGTCCATGGAGACAAAGAAGAGTCTAGAAACATTTCACAGTGACTCCATTCATCCCAGAGCTCCAGGCAACAGCCTGAGAAGTCCTTCCCCAGAGAGATTCCCTTAGCTAGAGTCACCCATCTGACAGCCTTGACAGCACAGTCACAAGTGTGCTTAGGCCAAGCACACTGGGACAGTGCAGGCTTTCTCCTCACCATATCCCAGGAGAGAAAACCATATCTCAAGCACAGTTTAGATGGTGTCTTGTTTTACTAAAAATATAAGGCAAAAGCTTTCAACCTTAATAGGACAGGAAAACAGAAAATACTACTGTATTAAAAATGCACCTTGCCAACAGGAAAAGTCTACTAGTTACAATAAGGGAAAGTAAAATTAAAAGAGACGAAAAGAAGAAACTCTTAGTCACTGAGACAAAATGAGCAATAAATGAGAGGCTTTAAAAAAAATACTAAAGCATTTCCTCTCACAAAGAAAGAGAAAGTTATTGAGCAAAAGTCAAAACAAAACCACTCTCAGGGTCTAGGGCTGTGGTTCAGTGGTAGAGCGCTTGCCTAGCACATGTGAGGCACTGGGTTTGATCCTTAGCACCACATAAAAATAAAGAAACACAATAAAGGTATTATGTCCATCTATAATTAAAGAAAAAAAAATTAATTAAAAAAATAAATACTACCAACCACACAAATACAGACAGCCACCTCCAACTGATCTTGGGCTGGCTGGGGACACTGACTTAGACACCAACGTGAAGATACCATGGACATTCACATGTCACCACCTGCTGTGACAGAGAAGCAACTGCTCAGACTAAGGTTACCCTGAGGAATGGGGGCAAACCTTACCTCTTCCAGAAACTTTTTCCTAAAAATGATGTCACAAACATGTGCTGCACAGGACAGCAGGCTCAGGGTAATGCTCAGAGAAGGACAATGATGCCCTTAAGATAGGGATTTGGGATAAAGAGAGAGATATACTAAGTCTTAAAGGAAACACCCACTGGCCAGTGCGATGCAGACAACATAACCACGTCTTGACCAACATGCTCCTGTAAAATGAGGAATATACCCAAGAAAGAACTGGGACAAAATTGTGTAGGTCCACCCTACCTCCACCTCTCCTCTAGCCCTAGCAGGGGCCCTCTACAAATATTAACACCCCACAGCAAGAGGTTGCTGTCTCTTGCTCTGAAAATAGCTCACATTCTCCCTTGCATGCATATTACTGGCTCTACACCAAAGGCAGCTCTCTCTTGAGATGGCCCCCATTCTCCCTTGAATGTGTATCTAAATAAACCTCCGTCTATTCTTTTAACTGTCGTGTGTTGAAATTCTTTCACGTATGCCAAGAAACCTGCTGGTCCTGAGCAGAATTCTCCCTTCTCTCTGGGAACTGCTGATACCTTTCTTTAGTGATCTCTTTCCTCCTATGATACCATGACACTGGTGGAAGCAAAACAGCAAGCACCATGAGGCCCAGCTAGTGATAGGATTTATTTGAGAGGTGACAGTGGACAGGATGCCGGAGTGGAGATGAAGGCCACACATTGTCCAGGGGGAAGGACAAGGGACACTTGATGTTAGACTCCCTTGCACAGGACCTCAGAGATGCTACCTGGCTAACATGCCTGTCTAGGAAGCCTGGGCCACAGCACAGAGTGGCTGCAGGAAAGGAAGCATGAGAGGCAGTGTGAGGACAGGAGAGGGGGCCAAGAAATGTTTATCAGTGTGTGACATCAGGGCAGTCCAGGAGACTCAGAATCTCTATAGGCAGAGGCTGAAAACTAAGAGAAGACTGAATTGAATTTGGCCCTTAATTTATTTATATCCTTCTTAAACCCAAGGGGAATCAGAGGAAATTGGATTTGAGTTCAAGGTTCAAGGCAACCATGAAAATCTTCAATGTAAGTTTGGCAACAAAAACAAGAATAGCCCATGAAGACTTTGTTCATTTAAAAGAATGACAATAAAAAACAAGTAGAGTAACAGCTTCTGCCCCCACCCTACTGCCACTGCCACATCAAACAAACAACTTGAGCTACTTAAGCCACACCTAGAAATACTCTGGGCCTACCTTTGTTTTATATGCAACAAAATGTAGCTAATCTTAAAATGGGCAAAATTATAAACATCATCTTATCTAATATACAAAGAACCAAATACAACGGAAACTGTAAAGTCAAACAAAAGTTAATGAATCCTATCTCTAATGTTGCCAAGGGCGCTTTCAGTAAATGCAAAAGAAACAAATGAAAAAGGAAAACATAATTGTGATTAGAATCTCATCTTGAACATATATGTTTACAAAATGGGACTATTCTATGCCATCTCTATCAATTTATCCCATAAAGAAGAAGAGGGCTATTCTACACAGGCTCTTTTAACACATTAACCTATTAGGTATCAAGAAGGTTACATTGCTGAGTACCATGGCCAGTCCTGGTTTTGGGAGGTGGAGGCAAGAGGACCTATAAACCCAAGAGTTCAAGACCAGCCTGGGCAATATAGCAAGATACTATATCAAACATTTTCAAAAAGAAAGAAAAATAGGATTTTTTTAATGGTTGTTTTTTGGTTTTGTTTTTGTATTTCACCAAGACACTTTTCTAAATTCTAGAGGGAAAAAGACTAAAAAGCAAATGTCCCTACTCGGCACTGCCCACCTTATACTAGAATGTTCATCTAAATGACACCTTCTAGTTCAACTCAAGGAATCCAGACTGTGGGAAGTGCACTCATGCTAGACTGTCATGGAATTGCCAGCATCCTGGGGTGGCAGTGAGTCCCCATTGATGGATCTTCTCCCCTGCGCTGATACCAGCAGAGAATGGAGAAGAGAGACTTGGACTAGGGCTACAAAACATTCCTTTTCCTTCTAGAGTCAGTCCCTTGTTCTGTAATGTCAGGAGAAAGGAGGTACAAGCACAGACCCCGTGACTAGTCTTGACCTCTGCATTAATTTCACACTACCTGTTCCTCTGCTGTCACTGAACCTCTGGCAAAGCCAGGTTGTAAACAGCAGTCTTATCTCTGTGCTGCAGAGTCAAGGGGAAGGGCCCAGTTGGCACAAGAGGCAGGACAGCCAAAGACAGAGTACTTACCCTCTGCCCTAGGCCTCAGTGCTCCTGGATGCAGAAGTCACCCTCTGGAGGGGGCTGTACCCACAGAAGAGTAGCCTGGAGACATAAGAAGCCAGAATTCCTGTGAGGGAGCCAGAAAAAAGGCTCCCCAGGAACAGAGGCTCAGGTCTGGGAGTCTGCAGTCTTTGTTGCCTGCAAGGGGCCAGTTTAGGCACAAAACATATTGAAGCTCTGTCAGCATAATCCCCTCCACATGTGAGATCAGTGTTGGTTGTCCACAGATCTAAATGTTCTTTCCTCAGGATTTTCTCTCTCTCTCTCTCTCTCTCTCTCTCTCTCTCTCTCTCTCTCTCTCACACACACACACACACACACACACACACACACACACGCACACCAAAGGCAAAGCAGGTTGGTGTGAAGTGGATAGACTGGGGGTTATCCTCTGAAGCAGAGAGGCCACATTAATTTGTTTGTAGACCCCAATTGACCAGAATGAGCTAGGGCAGCTTGAACCCCATTATTTAACTTGCCCTCCATACACAGCAGGCACTCAGCAGCTAGTTCCCCAGAGGTTCAGCAGGTAGGAGGCAGAGGACTTCTAAAGACTCATTTCTGCCATGGTGGCTCCAAGGAAAGCTTTAACAGAGGAGAAAGCTTCCTGTTGCTTACTGCTCAGCATAGTGTCTGGATAAGCATGGACAGCTCATGAGAAGGGCTTGGGAGGGCAGGCAGGCACACCAAGGAGATTTTAAGCCACCTCATATATGTCTGTTCTTGGAAGAGCCTGCATGGTTTCACCTATTTCAGATAAAGCAGTAAGTATAAATTAAAAATGGAGTTCACAAAGAAGGGTTGCTGCCATCTAAAGCCCTGCAAACTAATTCCCACAACTTCACCCTACTGGCCACCTGCAGAACTTTTGATATTCCTTCCTCAAATCACTTCTCAGCTTTGTCTCTTCCAGGAAGCTTCTCCAAGCCTAACCTTCTGAAGAATTAGACTTCTCCCTCCTGAGTCTTCTTAGGTTCCTTATGTAATCTACTCCATCATGCATTTCCCCGAATCTTCATCTATTGGAATATGAATCCCCAGCATGAAGGCGCTGAGCTCACTCACTACCCTCATTCTCCCCTACATGGAATCATAAATATGCACCCACTCTTTCCTGTATTCACTTCCTCAGTAATGATAACAATTGATTACAATAGTGCTTCACATGCAGTAAGCATTTCATAGGTACCAGGCTCAGAATGAGTGCTTTATACACATTACACTTTGATCACAACTGTGATGTTATCATTATTTCCACTTTGGAAATGCAAAGAGTAAACCCTAAGAGGTATGTAGCTTCCCCAAGATATCACAGCTACAAAGTTCAGGGAAGGATCCAATCCTGTTCAAATGCCTAGGCTGAAATCCACTGTGTACCAGATTCAGGGGTTTGCCAAAAGACAAATGTGACATGGAGCCCAATAGGAGGATGTGAAATATGTAAGGGAGCAATTAACTGATATGGGTGCTTGGGGTTGGTCTGTACCAGATATTAGGAGGCACAAAGAAGGAGAGGTTAGTCTCACCTTGGAGGGAACCTTTTAAATGGTTCTTGAAAGACTGATCAAAGTAAAGGAAGTGAATATGTCTAAATAAAATTTGCACCTCTCATGGAGAAGCAATAATACTTAGATCAAGCCAAGGAAAGTCTTAATGGTTTCATTCAATCTTAAACTACTTTTCACTTTAAATCTTTTTCTGAGGAAAAAAAATTCAAAATGAATTTAAAAGATACAGCACTACTGAATAGAATCATATTCCCTAGAAATTAAGTGACATTCTTTCCCTAACATTTTCAGCTAAAGGTTTTCTGCAAAGAAGGTATTAGCCAAGATAAAAGGAAACTAATTTCATTCTGAGGTAGGGAGGTGACTGACCTGGAAAATCCCTAGGCAGATCTGACCCAAGAGTATGAGGTTATGGGCAATACCATGGTCCAGGTGCACTATCAGCCTGCCAGAGGCTTTCCTTTCTGGCATAAAACATATTTCATCCTTAACAATGCAGATAAAGAGGTCAGTTGACTCAGTCCCCACTGGATTCCAGATGCCTTACTCAGAGTGCAGACCAGCAGTGAGACCAATGCTGTGCACAGGAGTAGGACAGGCTGCTCTGTATCCACACCCAAATGCCAAGACTTAAGAATGACATGGTGCAAACACAAGTTCAATTTTACAACTTGACCCCAATTATCCTACCAGAGATAGTGCAATCTATCATGCTGTTTTAGAAAAAAACAGAACAGCCAAAGTGCATCCCTGTACAGGAACCCATTATTTCATGGGATTGATAGGAGAAAGAGCATAGACATCATTTCATAAATTGAATCATTTAAGATCCTGCAAAGCTGGGGATCTCTTTATAATAATAAAAGCTGAATAGTTTTGTGTAAGTGTATAATAGCCAAAAATTATTAGAAAAGGGGCTTGAGGTATAGCTCAGAGGTAGAACACATGCTTAACATACACAAGTCTCCCAGCTCCATCCTATTATGGTTTGTATGTGAGGTGTCCCCCAAAAACTCACGTGTGAGACAATGCAAGAAGGTTTAGAGGAGAAATGATTGGGTTGTATTAACCCAATCAGTGAATTAATCCCTAATGGGATTAATTGAAGTAGTGGCTGGAGATGGGGGAACTGGGGCATGACTATGGGGTATATATTTATATCTGAGAGTGGAGTCTCTCTGCTTCTTGATCACCATGATGTGAGCTATTTCTCTCTGCCATACATTCTGCCATGATGTTCAGCCTCATCTCAAACCACGAGAAATAGACCCAGGCTTCTATGTATTAAGATCTCTGAAACCATGAGCCCTCAAATAAACTTTTCCTCCTCTATAGTTGTTCTGGTCAGATCCTTCAGTCAATACAGGGAAAAAGCTCATTGAAAACATCCCCAGCAGCAAAACAACATGGCTGGGAATGTGTATGTGTTAGGCATGCATGTACACAGACACGAACACATATACAACTACAAAGCAGTGACAAAAAGAGCAGGAACAACACAAAAATAACCCTCAAATGGTATCTAATATTTTGTATTTCTTTTTTATCTGTATATTTTACTTTTTAATTATTCTAATGAGTTCTATATGACAGCAGAACACATTCTAACTATTGTACACAATTGCAGCACAACTTTTCATTTATCTGTACATGATATAGCATCACACCATATGTGCAGTCGTACATGTACCAAGGGTAATGAAGTCCATCTCACTCCACCATCTTTCCTGCCCCCTCTCCCTACTGCCCAATCAAAGTTACTCCATTTTTCCCATCCCACCCCCATCATGGATCAGCATCCACTTATCAGAGAGAACATGTGGCCTTTGGTATTTTGAGATTGACTTACCTTGCTTAGCATGATATTCTCGAACTCTATCCATTTACCTGCACATGCCATAATTTTATTCTCTTTTAATGCTGAGTAATATTCTATCGTGTATATATGTCACAGTTTCTTTATCTGTTTATCTATTGAAGGGCATGTAGGTTCGTTCTACAGTTTAGCTATGTTAAATTGAGCTGATATAAACATTGATGTGGCTGCCTTACTATAGTATGCTCATTTTAAGTCCTTTGGGTATAGACCAAGGATTGGGGTAGCTAGGTCAAATGGTGGTTCCATTCCAAATTTTCTAAGGAATCTCCATACTGCTTTCCAGAGTGGTTGCACCAATTTGCTGTCCCACCAGCAATGTATAAGTGTGCTTTCTCCTCACATCCTCACCAACACTTACTGCTGTTTATATTCTTGATAACTGCCATTCTGACTGGTGTGAGATGAAATCTTAGTGTAGTTTTGATTTTAATTTCTCTAATTACTAGAGATATTGAACATTTTTTTATATATTTGTAGATCAATTGTGTATCTTCTTCTGAGAAATGTCTGTTCAGCTCCTTAGCCCATTTATTGATTGGGCTATTTGGTTTGGGGGGGTAAGTTTTTTGAGTTCTTTCTATATCCTGATGTGTGTGTGGCAAAAATTTGCTCCAAAAATGTAGGCTCTCTCCCTACCCAAATGATAGTTTCTTTTCCTGAGAAGAAGCTTTTTTAGTTTGAATCCATCTTATAAATTAATTCTTGATTTTATTTCTTGTGCTTTAGGAGTCTTATTAAGGAAGTCAGGGCCTAATCCAACATAATGAAGATTTGGGCCTACTTTTTCCTCTGTTAGGCGCAAGGTCTCTGGTCTAATTCATAAGTCCTTGATCCACTTTGAGTTGAGTTTTGTGCATGGTGACAGGAGTTTATTTTCATCTTGCTGCGTAAGGATTTCCAGTTTTTCCAGCACAATTTGTTGAAGAGGCTATCTTTTCTCCAATGTATGTTTTTGGTGCCTTTGTCTAGTATGAGATAACTTAATTTATGTTGGTTTGTCTCTGTGTCTTCTATTCTGTACCATTAGTCTACATGTCTATTTTAAAATGTATCTCACACAATACATAAATATTTTAGGAATTACTGCTGTGTGTTTCCCTAAAGTCACATTTACTCTGGATTGCCAACATGATCAACTAGACCTGGTCTTATTCTAGCAAAAAATTATCACCCATAGGTAAATAAGATAACAAAGGGAATAAAAGAGTCTCTCTTCTCAATGAGATGCATTTCAAATGAACATTCAGTCATTATGCTTAATTATTATTTGTCAATCTGTCATATGTTTATGTTTTTTAGTGCAGGTAAGGTAAATTAGTACAGTATTCTTCAAAAAACTAAAAATATAACTACCACTACTGTATGATCCAGCTGTCCCACTCTTGGGTATACCCAAAATAATCAAAGTCAGTTAAAAAAGTTACAGAATCAGCAGATGTCCATCAATGTATAAATGGATTAAAAATTATAATATGCACTGGAGTAAGATTCAGTTATAAAGAACAAAAAATAATCTTCTTTGCAGGAAAATGGAGAGAACTGGAGATCACCATGTTTAGTGAATTAAGTCAGTCTCAGAAAGAGAAGCACCACATTTCTCCTGTGAAATCTAGTAAAACAATTTTTTTAATTTAAAAAAATGGCACAAAAGAAGAAGGGGGCCTATTAAGGAAGCAGAAGGGGACAAAGGGGAGAGGAGGGGGATGAGAGAGTAATAGAGAGGGTAGATATGATCAAAGCACATTACATGCATATATGGCAATGTCCCAATGTCCCATTAATTTGTACAATATGTACTAATGAATTAAATACGGACATAATGTTTTGGGGTCCAATTTTTTGCTAACAATAATTGTGATGACAACTAAATCCAGAAGAAATTTTTTAAAAAACAGAACTCCATGGTCATGAGAAATTTTAAAATTATTATTCTTATGTGTTCATTTTAAATGTAGATAAGACTGTAGAGTGGTCCACAGAAAGTGTTAAAAAAGCAAACACTATGATAATAGATATAAATCTAGTGGGGAATCAGAATAAAAATATGACTCCAAGAAGAAAAAAAGAATAATGCAAAATTTCTAAATGTAAAAGAACTTGTTCATGAGTTAAAATGAAACTAATAGTCTTTAAACTGCTATGGTATTTATATTACAGAAGATATATGTAGATACATTTTATTTTAACATGTCAATATTTATAATTTACTGGAAATGACATCCTTTACTCATATTGAAACTTACAATTTTTAAAATACTGCATGTCATCTTACAAGTCAGTTTCTTCTAGGAGCCTGGGTATAGCTCAGTGGTAGAGTGCTTGCCTAGCTGGCAACAGGTCCTGGGTTTAATTCTCAGCACAACAAATAAATAAATTAAGTAGAAAAAATTCTTCTAGGCTATATACAAGGAAAAAGTTTGGAAAGTAGTTAGAAGATCTCTATGCCAACTGTCTACTGTCTCTCCATGCCAAAACTGAGGCTCCAGTTTCTAAGAACTGCCACATCAGAGAAATATTCCTTAACTAGCAGAACACAAACTTTCCAGTTGTCCTTTCCAAGGGCAACACTAGTCCAGCTGGATACTCTGGTAAAAAAGCTCCATCTTCAAAACCTGAGAAATACTGCAAAGGTTAACTCTACATGTAACAAACTGGAGCCAGATGAAACAAATACAATCCAGACCAAATACGCAAAACTACAATTTATAAGATACTGAATTTCAGGCACTGAAGGACAATGATCCTTGAAAAATAGGAAACCAATGTGGTAAACCCTATAATCACCCAGGTTAATCCCATGGGAGAGTCTCCAGGCTGTATCCCAGACAAGAGCATTCAGGAAGAACCCAGGAAATCCCTTGCATTGTTTATGTTGTTTAGTGCAGATAATGTAAATTAGTACAGTATTCCTCAAAAAACTAAAAATATAACTACCAGTACTGTATGATCCAGCTGTCCTACTCTTGGGTATACCCGAAATAATCAAAGTCAGTTAAAAAAGAGACACCTACATATAAATGTTTACCATGGCACAAGTCACAACAGCAAAGTTACAGAATCAGTCTGTAAACATAATAGGAGTTACAAGGAAGTAAAGGAAGAGAAATTATTTGGAAAAATAATGGCCAAAATTTTCTAAATTTTCTCCATACAGAGAGTATGGAGAGGACACAGGGGCTGGAGTTCACCATATCAGAGTACCACAGAAAAGATAGTTGGACATATGTATTTTCAGACACCTGCAAAGCATCCCCTAGAACATTCAGGGGAGTGCTAATCACTGCCAGTACAAAAGGAAACTACCAAAGCCTACAGAAAGACTCACTCACAGTGTCTAGTACTAGTAGCATCCACATTGAGCCAGGAACAATATACATTCACACCAGCCAGACTGCAGAACCACAGAGTTGACAGAGCATGTGGATTTGGATGGTCTCACCCATAGCAATTGGAAATAATGAATTCTAGGCTCCAAACTGCTCCAGGTGTGAGTGCTACCTAAAAAACCTTTAAAGGAAGATGAAAATGGATTCAGGGAGTTCCAAACAAGACACTAGAAAAATGTTCAGGAATGTTTATAAAAAAAGAAATATATTGATCCTAAATAGTACAAAGTCTGGCATTCACAACATCTGGCATTCAACAGAGAGTTACCAAGGGTTTTAGTCACCTTTTTCACTGCTGTGACTAAAAGACCTGACAAGAACAATTTTAAGGAGAAAAAGGTTATTTGAGAGCTCAAGGTTTCAGAGGGAAGAGTGTGGGAGTGAGAAGCGGCTCACATGATCAGGAAGCAGAAAGAAAGAAAGAGAGACTATACTTGGCAGATACAAAGATCTACAGGATATAATCTTAGTCTAACCTTCTATTTGCTATACAGACCACATGCTGTAAAGCTATGTTAACTTGAGAAGATTGAAAAATTACAAGTTATTTTTGTCCACTAGATATGCAAATGATTTCTGCCAAGTAGAAAAGATAGCCTCAAAGTTAACATTTTATGGCCTACAGGAACATAAACCATTTTGTATCTAATTCCAAGATTCTTCCTTCTAGTGACTACTTCCAATTCTTCTTTAAGCAAGATTTACCGTCTTACTTTTCCTTCATTCATTAATTAAATAAAACCTTGACACAAACCAAAAAGAAAGAAAGAAATTATCCAAAACAAAACACCGGGAAAATAAATTTTAAAAAAATAAATAGAGTATAAATTGTCTATGGAACAACTTCAAGAGGTATCATAAACATAATAGGAGTTATCAAGGAAGTAAAGAAAGAGGGCCAGATAATAAAATTATTTGGAAAACTAATGGCCAAAATTTTCTAAATTTTCTACATTTTATGAAAACTATAAACCAACAGATTCAAGAAGCTCATGAACATTAATCATTAGAAACTTGAAGAAAACTATATCAAGGCACTGATGTACCTTATAATCACAATCTTTCAAATCACTGATAAACAGGAAAAAAAATCATAAAAGTAGCTTAGGGGTGTCATGTTACATACAGAGAACATAAACAAGGATAAAAAGCTAATTTCTCATCAAATACAAGATAAAAGAAAGAAAACAATACCTTCAAAATACTGAAAGAAAAATTGTCAAATTTCAAATATATAATACTGCAGGTTAAAAACAAATGAGAAAATAGATTTAATACTAACCAAAAGGAAGCTGAAGCAACTATAAGACAAAGATTTCAAATTATAAAATATTTCCAAGGATACAGGAGGCCATTTCATAATGGTCAACTCAGCAAGTGAATATAATGCTCCTTAAAGTTTATGCACCTGATAATTGAATTTCAAAATGTACAAAGCAAAAATGGATAGAACTACAAGGAAAAATAAACAAATCTACAATTATTATCAAGAATTTCAGCACTCCTTCTTCAGTAACTGATAATACAAGCAGACAGAAAAGCAGTAGTGATGAGCAAGATTTGGAATTCACCCTTAACCAACTGGACCTGACTGACATTTATAGGACACCACACCCAATTACAGCAGAATACACATTCAAGAGCACACAGGACATTTGCCAAGATGGAACAAACACTTTCAAAACCACAAGTAAATCTGCATAAATTTTAAAAATTTCAAGTCACACCAAAGTGTATTTTCTAACTACCACAGATGTTCAATTAGAAATCAGTAACAAAGATACCTGGAAAAATCTCCAAATATCAGAAAACTAGCATACTTCAATGTCACCCAGGAGATAAAGAAGAAATTCTAAAATATTTTGAGCTGATTGAAAATTAAAACACATGTATCAAAATTTGTGGGACACCATTAAGGCAGTCCTTGGGAGCTGAGAGGAACTATACATACAAGCAGGTGTGTGAACTTTGGCAAGTCCCAGAGTAAAGGAACCATCAAACTTACTTTTTAATCCTTTGGCTTTGAGAATGCTATTAAATCTAGCAGAACATAACTTGTGACCCCAAACCACTTATCACTCACTTGGCACTCAATGATATACTTGTCAGTATTGCTGAAATTTTCACTCAGACATGCCTGATTTCACCTATTAAATTGGAATCTCTTCAGAAGAAGGGGACATAACATGCACTAATGTCCTTCAAACAGTGTATCATTTTGCTTATCGTACAGGGATGGCCATTGTCTTACATTTAGAAGTTTGTTAGTTTTGTACTACAATTTCATTTTGCCTGTTTGTATTGACTTCCCCTGCAAATATTAAATCTATTCCCCTATTTTAAACTATACAGACAGTCCCTGACCTGTGACAGTTTGAAGATTTCTGAACTTTAAAATGGTGTGAAAGTGATATTCACTCCACAGAAATCCTGCTTGGAGTTGTGATCTTTTTCCAGGCTAGTGATATTTAGTACTATTCGCTCTTGCAGTGGGCAGCAGCAGCCACAAGTCACAGCTCCCAGTCATACGCTCAGTACCAGGGGGAAACCACTGACACTCTAATGCTGTGCTCTAAACTAGGAGGCTAGCAGGTTAGATGTATTACACACATTTTCAACTTAACAGAATTTTCACCTTTCAAAGGATTTATCAGGATGGAGTCCCATCATAAGAAGCACCTGTAATCTCTTCCAAATCTTCTGCTCTCACCCTGACCTTTTCCTTTAAAATGAGGCCTGTATTTCTAACTGTATGCTAGCCATCATGGAGGAAAACTGTAAGATAGAAACATGCCCCAAAACAACGTATCATTTTCCCCCACAATCAATTTTTATGAATTCACAGAGTGAAAGTATAAATTAGTATATATTTTGCTAAGGACTGAGAGAAACATGGCAGATAAGACATTAGAGGAAAATAAATTTGAGGGGCACTTAGGAAGAAGAACACACAGGACTGCTAACTGATAGGATGAGGGGAAAGCAGAAAAAGCTGCTGTCACTCCTTGATTCCTGGCTTAAAGCAACTGGATGGATGGATGGATGGATGGGCAGACGGGCAGACAGACAGATGGGTGGATGGGTGGATAGATAAAAGGAGGTGCCCAATTGATTTCATTTTCTATTTAGCATTATTATTGTCCCTTTCCAGTGAACTATACAATGCAGGATTTCCAGATACTCTTTTCCATCCCATCCATCCTTTTCTCCACTCAACTGCCAGCACTTAAATTGCTCTTGCCCTCCTGCTGAAATAACATCCATGCTTCCAAGCCATATCAGAATCCTCAAGAGAGCTTTCCTTATTCCACTCTAGTCCAAGTAATCAATGCTTTTTTGAACTCCCATGAAATCCTAATCTAAACATGGCACTTATTTTATTGCCTTTATGTTCAATGAGGTAAACCTGCCTGGCACAACGTGCACACAGCAGACCGGAGCAGGTTTGCTATAGGAGGCCCCTGAGCTCCTGGAAAAACAGGGATTACCAGATAAGTCACTGACAACCCATTCAGCATCCATCTTCCACAATCTCCTGAGAAAAGTGCTAAAAACACATACAGCCTCATGTTGGGTAATAAACCTCAACTATAGAGATATGCACACAAATTCCTAATCATTGGAAGAAAATGAACATAAAGAGAAGCAGCAAATACAATAAATGGTGTAAATAACACATTAGCAATAGGTATTAAAGCAAAGAAGATATTTAAAATTGTCTCTGAATAAAAAAAGACTACCATGTTAGTGTTTTCTTTTTTTTAAAGAGAAAGTTGATTCTAGTTATTTTAAAAGGTTTTTAAATGAGAAACTATCCTAGGTCTACATAGGGGAAAGAGGAAAGTCAAAGAAGAAATTTCTAATTTGGAAGGCAGAGCCAAAGAATTATCCTATAAGTCAAGTGCCTCCCATAAAAGGAGAGAAAAGAAAATATATGAAAGAAAAGTTAAGAAAAGACCCACACATTTTAACACGTCTAATATAAAAGAAGAAAGTAACAGAGAAGACCAAATAAATAACAAAAGAAAAATGTACAGAGCTGAAGGCCCACATCCTCAATCCAGAGGACTGAGGAAGTACCAATTGGACCAAGGCAAAGATGGCCCACACCTGATAAAAAGCCCCATGGAGACTCCAGAAAAAAACCCTGGAGTCTTCTCTCTTAAACACCTGAGAACCTCTCACATGGCCCCACAAGCACTGCATTTCAAAAGTATTCAATTCCCAAACTGCAGCATGGAAGGAGAGCTCTAAAATGAATGGCAGGCTCTCTCTCACTTTGAGAAACAGTCTGCTTGGCTACTGAAAGCAAGCTTTTGATCTTTGCCAATCCCAGCAGAATAAGCTTCTGTTGCAAAATTCCTCTGGAGAGTTTACAGCATGCTGAAGTGCATCTACTGCATCTTAATGTTCATATTCATTGTCTTTCTCTGCCCCTCCTCCCACTTGTTACCTCCTACTACTTTCATTTCTATGTTAGGAAAAAAAAAATGGGAAGCTGACCTTGACATATGTTTATCTTTGGGAAAAAAGTAAAGGGAACCCTCATCCAAGTGGGCATGATGTGCAGACATTCATCAACCACAGGGAGTGCCCTGCCAGCATAATATCTCACAGAGAGAGGTGGCTGAGACACTGTTAGCTGCCTTCTACATGAATGGCACATGTAAGCTACACTAGATTTTAGAAATACCATTTTTTTCTGTTTCAGTCCAACCTTGGACTTACAAGCTCTACCACATGGCTCTGAGCTCCTGCTGTTTTGGTCTGTCTTTTCACACCCCATTCGCACATGGGGTAGTGGTACTTAGTGTTCACTCTTTAAAGAGCTCAACTACTTAGATCCAATTTCTCCTTCATGAGCAAGTGCATTTCCAACAAATACTGCTGTTAAAAAATAATAACAACATTATGTCTTGGTTTTCAACATTCAGTGGTAAATTTGGCAACTAGATATTTTAAATTCCAGATTGATGACACAGCTCTCCCAGGCTGCTCTGTGGGGCTTTATTTTCATACAGTGTTGTGACAATCAGTCATACTTTGTACCCTAAGGGAAAAGAAAGAGGCCACCTTTTTATAAATAGCTGCAGGAGATTCCTGGGGAGGATCATGTCTGTCCTGGGCTAAATCCAGGGAGCTTAGATCTAAGAGGCTCACTTCTCACTGCAAAATATCATTTACCTCAGGTCCCACAAATGTTCACCAAGCTGCTTCTAGGTACCTTGACTAGAAGGAGAAAAGCAGCTTACAGAACATGCCCCTTCTTATGGGAAGGGGAGAGATAAAAGGAAAAGAAGAAACCACACACAAAGGATTTAACAGAACCTATAGCCTTATTGAAACAATTTTTTAAATGTCAAAGGCAACCTGAAAAGCTGAAATTAGGCGTGGGGGACAGCAAGACTTGAAGAAAGAAAATGGTGGCCAAGAAGAACTAAGGATTGGAGGTGTACCAGTCTCTCAATAATATCTATTCATTCAACACAATTACCAGAGAAATACATTAAAATAAAATGGATTCATTTTTTTTCTTGATTAAGAATCAGTGGGAAAGGGCCTTGATGAACATAACCATCATAGAAAAGTTTCCAGAATCAGGGATCAAACTCACTCCGGTGAAATATCCTAGAACTTAATTTTTCAAAAACTAATCCAAATCTGAATCTATCCAGGTTCTCTCATGAACAAACAGTGCTATATATGTGCAAATATTACCCCTATACCCTTGTATATTAACTCTTATATTCAAGTGTTCAGAATATAGATTATAATTGTACTTTTGACATTAAGTTTTCAGATATCTGCATACCTCATAGAGCAGTGTCCTGAAGAACTTGGCCTCTTGTATCCCTCTTAGGACCACCACAGAGCAGACAAGGGATTACCCCTTCCTTGGTTCTCAGCCCACAAATTTCAGCTTGGACCTGGCTAGAGCCATAGTGCAGCCCATCTTGACTTCAAGCCTTTCAAGTATCCTGCCCAAAGCCAATGCAGATGATCATCGAATATCTGCAACTGCAGCAGATCACTCTATCTATGGGGGACAGGATGCCCTGGGGAATCTCTACACTGGCTATGAGGGTGGTTCTGATGGAAACCAGCTCAAGGCTTGCTGTCACAGGCTGTGGCTGTGGAGACATTATGAGTCACACTTTTGCCTTTCCTCTGCTATGTGCAGAAACCATTCCATGAAACCTTGTCAATTTTTGCATATTTTATTTCCTACTGGACTGTTTCAGAAGGCATACTGGTTGCATATATTGTAATATGATTCTGGCAATTGGTCAGAAAATAGCTGGGGGGAAAATCACTGTACAAAAAGGAGAACAAGCATGCAATTTTTAAGAGAAAAATGTAAACTACAGATGTGCTGATTTTATTAATTTAAAATGAAGCTAAATTAATAGTTTCATTTAAAATATACAAAGCATGAGAAACATTAAACATGGAGTTTCAGTAAAAAATCTATATATTTCAAAAGGGGGGGGGGAGTGGGCACTAAGGAAATTAACCACCTAGTTAAGGCCTTGCTCAACTAATAGGATGTGTTTTATAAAGGTACATGAAACAATTTGCTTCAATAGGCCCACAGGTTAAATGTTCCCCATCAGATTCCAAGGCACCTTCCAAATTTCTTGTCAAATCTTTGTCTGCTCTTCCCTCCCTCACTTTCTCTCTCTGCCTCTCTCTCTCACACCCACATATTAACTACTAGGTAGAGGTCTCTCCAGAGACTAAGGCATGTGGCTCCTGTTATTTTCCTTGCAATCCTAATGCTTCATGAATCAAATGCAAATGCATACAATCCACAACTTATAACAGGCTTTGCTCAAGAAATTCATTTGTAAGCAGACTATCTAGAAATCATAATAGATGTTCTTATGGAAACTATGTACTTCAAGTAATTTGCATCCCCAGGCTATTCATAATGAATCAACATAACACACTGTATCTAGCACAGTTAGCACAGTAACAAGTGTGCTACAGAACCTAACTACCAGATTACAGTGCTAGTAGGGGAAAATGCAGTTTTATCTTGCATTTTAAGGACTACTCTCTAAGAGTACCTCAACCCTGAATTGCCAAAGGGCAGTTCCTAAGGCCCAGAGGAACAGGGGATGAAGCCAAGAAGAGATGGGAGGGGGCAAGAAAGGGATGGATAAAATGAGTTAGTACAGAAAGAGTGATTTCAAAGGTAACCAAGCACATAGGAAGCCCTCAGCAAGTTCCTTTCACATAGGTATCCCCTTTTTCTTCCCTCCTGTGAACATGTGCTGGAATATGCTCCTCTCCCCACTGCTTCCCCTTGGTCTGGCTCTCCTGGATTGGTGTCTCCAGGGCAAAGTGCAGGACACAGGCTAAGGCTCCCTGCAGCTCCGCTAACCTCCTTGCAGCCACTGCTTCTCCCTGAACCACTCCTTCTGTCCTCAGTCTCCCACACAAGCCTCAGTTCTTTCCTTGCCAGCATTCCCTGTGGCACTGCCCACCAAACAACCCCATCCTACTGTGATTAAATGCTTCAGGAAACCTGAACCTTGTTTAGTGTGCAGTGAAGATTAAGGCACTATTATTTACAGATGGAAAAGGGGGCACAGAGAAGCAAAGAAACTTGTGAAATCCTTGAAGTAGATACTTGAACTCAGATCATTGAGAGTTCGCACTCTTACCTACCTCCTCCTACAGGCATCCCAGAAACACCTGGTGATCCAAGAGCCTGAAGTCAGAAAAAACAAGGATAGAAGCTTTGGTGGAAGATATATCAGATCCATAGACTGAGATTAGTTCCGTGACCTCTTTAAGTCTCAGGGGCTTTAATTGTCAAATATGGATAATGATGCTACTCAAGTTTGAAGTTAACTGTTTCCCTAAGGCCCATGTGTTAAAGGTTTAGTCCCCAGGATGGTAGAGTTGAGCGGCAGAGGAATCCCTAAGAAGTGGGGCCTAGTGGGAGGCCTTTAGGTCATTGGGAGTGTGCCCTCCAAGGGAACCATGGGACTCCAACCCCTTCTTCTTCCTCTTTCACTTCCTGGCCACAAAGTGAGAGCTTTTACTCCATCATCCACAACAATGTGCTGCCTCACCATTGGCCAAAAGCAATGGGTCCCCCTGGTCATGAACTGAAACCTCCAAAACTGTGAATCAAAAGAAACCTTTCCTATTTATAAGATGATTATTTCAGATATTTTGTTACAATGGCAGAAAGCTAATACAATTGCTAAGATTAAATATACCTGAAAACTTTTTGAAGTCTAACAGAGCAGATACTCCATAATTGTCATCTGTTATTATGGTCATTATGACTACTATGAAAATCGAGGAGTCTTTGTACTGCTCACATTTTTTCCAATAGGGAATCTACTATAAATTGGAAGTGAATATCTTTAAACTCACTGTACCTTAACTTTGAATATTAGAAAACAGTAAAGATATATTTTGAAGAAAACTTAGGATATAGTTATAATACTAAAAAATTGTAAAATGTTCTCTATTCAGAGAAATTGCTAATTTCTCACATCAGAGTTCAACTTCTTATCAAACTCATCAAAAACTTCAAGATTAGCTGAAATCTTGTAGTACTGCTTATGTAATTTCAACAATTCAACCTCAATCCTTTGTCAAATAGTAAAATTAAACATGACAAGGGAAAAGTCTAAAAAATTATGTCACCAAAATCAGGCCAATTTTCTATTACTTGAATCCAGTAAAGAATTAAAAACTAGGACAACTCTCCACTTTACTTCTCATAAAAGCAGAGTTTATTCAAGAGAGGAAGGATAGGCCTTCTGTACGTGGTTAGCTTCAACCATTTAAATAAAGTAGGCACAGGGTCTATTTCAGGAATCACTCTCCAGAATTTTACAATGAAGAAGATCTCTTTTTTCCCACTATTTGCTAATGAAAAAGATCTATTTTCCCCACTATTACTCTCCAGTCCATATTATATTTTCTTGGTAGGGATGGGGGCCTCCTGGGCTGGCAAGTTCGCCCTTGACTTCTCCCCTGCCTTCTACTTCTGAGCCACTTCACCCATCTTTGATTATTCAAGGGAGTGTGAGAAGATATGAAAGTAAATTAAATCCTACTATTTTGTTTCTAGTTCAGATTTAGGAAAATAGAAAACAAAATATTGGCAGATATGACATTTGGGGACTGCCTTTAATACATTCACTCAAGCTTCATCTACTGCTCATAACCAATGAAGTTCAGTATTTTATGAATATGCATGAGTCGCTGAGACATAGGAACATGCATCTTCCCTGGCACAGCAGGAAAAATTTACTACATTATCCTTAACATAGGAAAGAATATTAAGAATCTAAGAAAAAAAACATTAAAGTTATTAAAGAAAACCATTAAAGTCAGTACCTCCAGAGTAATTATATGAAACAAAATCTATAACCATTTAGCAAATGGTAAAAGTACATGGACTGTCAAATATTAAAACAATAAAGTCAAAATTTACATACATTCAAATACTATTTATATCTATTTCCTTAAACACATAAAGTCTACCGACACAACAATTTACTATCAGAATCTTAGACTGACACTGTTTATCCTTTATTTCTCAACATTTACTTGGGGACTTCTTGTGTGTTCAAACCACAAACATAACTTAGATCACAACCAAAATCACTTTATAGGCATGTATCCCTTCCCCCATTACTTAATATTTAAGTAACTTTAGTTAGACATCCACAAATCCTTGATGCTTGGATAGATAAAATGGGGGAGGGGAGGATTGGATAAATAGATGGGTACATGGGTGAACAGCAAATAAGCTTTATAAAAACATACAAGGTATCAGTTTTCAATGTTCTTAATTTAAGGCAATTAATGCGTTGAATAATGTTTTAATATTCCTACAGGCTGAGTATTGAGTGTCCCTAATTCAAAATGCCTGAGAACAGAAATGTGTTTTTTTAAATTCTGAATATTTGTAAATACATAATGGAATTTCTAGGGGAAAGGACCCAAGTCTAAACATGAAATGCATTTGTGTTTCATATATACCTTATATGCATAGACAAAAGGAATTTTATATAATACTCTCAGTGTACCTGCATTGGAACTATGATCCATAACATGAAGACAGGAATAGAACTTTATACTTGTGGTATTATGTCAGTGCTCAAAAAGTTTTAGGTTTAGGAGCATTGGGGGTTTCAGATTTTTGGATTAGGAATTCTCAACCTGTATTTTAATAAACTTTATTCATATTAATATAAAAATTACTTTTTTTTTGCCAGGCATGGTGGCAAACGCCTGCAATCCCAGTGATTCAGGAGGCTGAAGAAGGAGGATCACAAGTTCAAGGACAGTCTCAGCAACTTAGCCAGGCCCTATGCAACTCAAGAAGACCCTGTCTCAAAATAAAAAATAAAAAGGGTTGGAGATAGTGGTTATCCCCCACCGCCAGGTTCAATCCCCGGTACCAAAACAATTTGCTTTTTCTGTTTTCTATATTTGCTACCAATGTCCCATCAGGGGTATAAAAGAAAATAATCATTAGGAAAAGACATTTCAGTAAATTTAGCTTTAAAAAAACATATCAGCACTTTAAGAAAAGTAATGGCATCACCAACAATTTCAACATTGAGTACAGGAATCTGCAGAAATAGAAATACTGTGAAACAGACCCAGTATTAACAAACAAGAGAAATCTGGGAACTAGAAAATTGCTTCTCTCATGGTGGACACACCTGCCCAAGGCAAGACTCTGAAAGGAACACTCTGCAGGTGCCTCTGAAGAATTAGATCCACCTGTAGCTACATTAAAGTGAAGCAGGAAGGAGGTGGAGGGCCCTAAAAACTTGGCAGAGAATATCTTGATGCCAGGGAAAAAGAAAAAATAAAACAAAATCCTGCCTCTAGAAGGCAACCTTGTTTAGTGCACAGGTTTGCTCCCTTCCATCACCAGGACAATCTTAGGGTCTGTAGCATTTCATCTATATGATTCACAACCTCCCTCCCCAGGAACAGGATTCTCACTTCACTGCCATGTGCACAGGAAACAAAATAAGGTCACTGACTACATTTAAAGGAAAAGGGGCAGAAAGCAACCAAGCATGTAAACCTGTGCCTATCACAAGCCCCCTTGCCCTTGTAAAGGGGACAGGGATGGAGCAGTTAGTCTCCAGCCACAGCCTAACTCTGCAGAAATCAGTTCTAAACATGGCCTCACCTCCATCTGCCAGTACCACAGTTCTCCCTTTGCTATGTTTGGCTCACTCTTAAATCTATCTGTTGAACATATTTAAAATTTTTAATTGCTAAATATTCCCCTTGCAGCTCCTATCCCTTTAGTTTCTCTGATGTGTAATTGGTTGAGTTTCATGCTGTGTTGTGTCTGCTGACCATATCTCATGCCACTACATCTTCAAACATGCTTGAATATTTGTGTGTAAGCTTATTCTAATTCAGAATCTTTTATCTTCCTGGAGTTCTCAGTGACTGTCATGGATTATGGAGATATCCCTGATGAGGTTTGATGAGGTTCACATTTACAGAGCAAATTTTGCACAAGTTTCTGAGATTAAGGATTCCACAAAAATGTGGCTCATCAAAGATGAGGGCTCCAATTTCCAGTGTGGGTTGAGGTAAGGGTTTTTCCAATGGGACTGTCCTGCCCAAGCCATAACTCATTTCCAAGTGTGTACCAGGGCCTGGGGCTTGTAGCCTCTGCTAAGAGTTCTAGATATTACCACCCAGACTTCTCAAGTAATTCCCCTGACAGTTCAAGATTGTGGTCTCCTTCTTTGTTTCTGACTCCCAAACATTTCCCTTTCTTAGGTATGAGCTTGAGTGGGCATTTGAAAAATATTTTCAATATTAAAAATTTGATCTATTTTTCTAGCCTTTCCTTGATTGAGATGTGGAGGACAGGTGACTATTTGAACAGGTTCTGCCATCGTGAACAAAAACAACCTTCACACCCAACCTCAAAACTCCTTTTTCATCTTCATACCAAATGTCCAAATCATCTTCGTGATGATTGGTATTCAGTTCTGCATACACTTTATATAGGAGCAACTAAAAAACCATGCCTTCTACCCTCCAAGAACTTAGTACAGTCTAAGAAAGACACTACAGGGCTGGGGATGTGGCTCAAGCAGTAGCGCACTCGCCTGGCATGCATGTGGCCCGGGTTCGATCCTCAGCACCACATACAAACAAAGATGTTGTGTCCGCCAAAAACTAAGAAATAAATATTAAAATTCTCTCCCTCTCTCTCTCTCTCTCTCTTTAAAAAAAATACTCTGTGTCACTATTTCTGTTCTTATTTAAAAAGAAAGACACTACAGTTGAACTTGGAAGAACTAAGCAATCAACAAGGGTTAAGAAGTCCAGAAAAGAAAAAAAAAAAAATGTTTCTCAACTTGCTATCAAAATAAGGAGTGGAATATAAATCTAAATTCTCAAAACTCTCTGGGCTTTAAAAGTATTTTGGAATGTCTTTCTCTCAATCATACAAAGATCGAAGTGAAAGAGTTCATACTCAGAAGCACAGCAGGTTATTGAAGAGGTTCAGAAATCTTATAAGGAACCAAATGCTTGGTAGCAATCATCTTGGAAAGAAATGGTAGAAACTGGGGGAAGAAATGATGAGCTGTAATGGTGGTATGAACACAAGTGAGGAGAGCAGAGAAACCGAAAACAGTGAGGCTGGTTTATAGATGTTCAGTTTGCAAAACTGCGTAAGCAGCAGATCGATCTTAAAAAAGAAGAAAAAAAAATAAGCTAGAAACATGAAAGCAGAGAAGGGTGTCAGATCTGGAGCTGAGTTTCTCCAAATCTTCTGCAGGGAAATGTTGGTGAAGGTCGAAGAGGGACAAGTAGCACTGCAGAGCAGAAGAGAATCATGACAGAGAGTGAGTTCAGGTGTTTGTACCTCTTTGAACATAAATAAAGCCAATCAGAAAACAACCACAGTGGAAAAGATTTCCCATTTTCTCAGTCTGAAATTGTGCCTTGAAAAAAAGAAGAGATGCCCCATGGACAAATGTTAAGGCACAAATGATGGAAATGCTACAAGCAGAGTGTCATTACACGCTCAATATATAAATAACAGAAAGATCCTCACAAACATCTGAATTTGAATGAAGATGATGTGACTGAAAAGGATTTTATGGGAGTGAGATTAAATCTGCTGACGAACTGAAAGAGACAGTTGCTCAAGGGAAGAAAGTGATCGAAAAGGCAGGCATGATTTTGTTTCATTACTATATGAAGTTTAATTAAATATTTCTATTTTCAAAGTCACGCAAATGATATCCATTACCAAAAGTCTTTGTGCTGATTCTAAATGAAAAACTGGGAGAATATAGACATTTACATCTTTTAAGATTTCAAGCCCAGGCCCATCTGTAGAGAACAATTGGAGAACAGCAATAATATGATAAATTTCAGATCATATCTTTTCATACTAGCAATAACATATGACAAAGAGATTTAGACAATGCCCCCATCTGCATGGTTTTAATTGAAATTTGGTTAACAAAGCTCAGAGCCCGGCTCTCAAGACATCAGAGAATGTTTCACTTTCAGAATCAAGTTTCAGAATTGCCTGACTAGCAGAGGAGTCAACTGTTCCTGAGAGATGCCCAACTTATAGATCACATCTCTTTGGACACACTTAACATAGGAATGGTTCAGGACTAAATATAGGAATCTGGGAGGTCCCCTGAGGCTTAATCCTAGAGCTTATACTTCTGCAAGTGCCCCTGGCACTGGGGTATCAGATCCCTTGGATGACAGCTGAAGCCTGGACATCCTGTATCTGCAAGGGAAGAATAACAATGATGACACCAATACATAGATCAGTAATGGCTTTATTTGACCCTCTGGGCCCAGCTGTTCCCAAGACATTTCCCTTACATAAACCAATTTTCAGTTTCCTAAACCAATAAATCCTAGTGTGGGTCTGGGTCCACCTGAAACAGGTATTCATCAGGTGAAAGAGTCCTAATCTAAATGTTGATCAATATTTTGAACAGCCTGTCATAATCAAATTCTTCTCAGAATTACATTTTTGGTGTTCTGCCTACATATATGCATATTCACTTTTTTCCTTACTGTCTCTTCTTTCTGATTAAGCTCTGATAATTCTCAGTTAATTAGCTTCAATTTATAGTCAGTGAAGTAGGCATGTATTATCAGTTAAGAGCCTCCAAGTGCAGGTAGAGGAAGTTTTCAATAACTCAAATCTAATTATTTCACTCCTTAATGGTTCCTCATTTTCTTTAGAATAAAATTCAATCACATTTTCATGGCTTCCTTCCTCAGCCCCTTTTCCTGTCATTGCTTCCTGTGGGCTAAGCTTTCAGTCATGTTGAATTTCTATCAGCTCCTCACATCTGCCATGTTCTTTTCTCTCCTGGGGTATACAGAATAATACCCTCCACCTCCAATCATGGCCATGAATTTATACTTTATCTCCAGAATCATGAGTACATTTGAATTACATGAAAAGGTTTATTATGGTTGCACACAGGAATGAAAGTAGCTCAGCAGCTGACCTGAAGATGGGCAGATGACCCACGTGGCCCCAATCTCGTCACCAGAGTCCTTGCAAGTAGAAGAGGAAAGCAGGAAGTCAGAATGAGATCTGAAGATGGGAGAAGGAACCAGAAGTAAAAAAAAAAAAAAAAAGCAGGCAACTTCTAGGAGTTGGAAAACACAAGAAAACTGATCCTTCTCAAGAACCTCCAGAAAGAACACAGCCCTTTTGACATCTTGGTTTCAGCCTCGTGAAAATCATCTAGGGTCTCTTGACCTCCAGAACTGTAACAAAAATTTTTTTTTCTTTTTTAAAGTCAAGAAATGTGGTAATTTGTTACAGCAGCAATAATAATATATTTGTCCACGTTCTTCATTTCTCCGTTCTCCCGCCATAAATCCTCACTATCTCTGAGGTCTCAGATTAGACATCACTTTCTCTCAGAAGCATTGCATGACCACCCAATGGAAGATTCCCTTCTGTGCTCAGCATTGGTTTCCAATATCTCTAATTGTCATTATGTGACCAGAATGGTCTCTATATGTACACAGGTTAATTTCCTTAAGGGTTTGTTTACTATTGAATATGTACTACCCAGCAGAATGCCTAATCCACAAGAGAATTCCAATAATTATTTGTTGAGTAAGTGATGTAATCAATGAAAGAATCAATGAATCAATAAAGAGATGTCACTTTCTATATAACTCAAGCAGACTGACTGAAAGCAAACTCCAATTCACTAGAAGGTTGGTTTCAAAAGTGGCATCAATGATATGTCTTTTCAAGTTGAAATGCAGACTAAATACTGTATATTTTTAGTAATAAGAGTAGACTATTATATAGAAGTGTTGTAAAATAAAGCAGAAATAACAAACTACATTTCCCTTAAATGCTGATGCTATCTATCACCAGGTTACTCATTCATCCTTATTTCAGTGGCAATTCTAAGTAATAAATACCATTTCCAAACTTTTGTATTTAAAATAACATCACCTAAAAAAATACGACATCATCTTCATTTGTCCCTATAACCTTAACTTTGAAAGCTCTGAAATTCTTCCTGGGTTAAATAAGACAATTGCCTTACCCGGAGGCCTTTTGGAAAGACATGGAACACTTAGTCCTGTCCCAAAAGATGTCAATATTAAGCAGCAGGATCCAAAACAAGCAAGATTGGAAATGGGTGGCCAGATGGATTGTCCAAGGTGAAGATTCTCAGGAAAAGCAAACAGCAAAGGAAACCTAAGAGCTGCCTTAAGTGGAAAAAGTAAAAGAAAGCCTTAGAGAAAAATGTGGGGGAGAAAGAACATGTTTCTATTTAAAAGCTGCCAGACCAAGGAGAAGGGCATAAATAGGATATTTCTAAATGTGGTTTCTCTACTGCACTCTCCAACATGAAAATATATATGGCACTCATATAAACATCCCCACCATCACAGAAACTTCCAATGGGCAGCACTATAATAGGTTTATTATATGCTTTTGTGATCCTCTGTCTATTGAATGGAACTTCCAGACCCAGATGTGTAAAATACTCTTAAATAAATATCCCACAGTACTTACTCAATGGAGTGGATAGCTTCAACTCACAGTCATAGTTGTTGCATGGCATGCTTCCCAATTAAAGATGAAGACATTCACAAGGCAGTCTCAGTAAATAAACAGAACTAACTGACTTAGTGAATGACAAATGTTTCATTAATCTTTCCTTTTAATATTGCATGTAAGACAAGGATAATGTACACATAGGAAATCCAAAAGAACCTATAGAAAAACTTTAAGAGCTCATAAGTAAATTTAACAAGGTAGAATAAGGAATATATTTTTATGTACCAGCAATAGTTAGAAGTGACATTTTTTAAGATAGTATTTAAAATAGTATTTAAAATAGTAAATATCAAGAATAAGTCTAATCAAAGCTGTTTAAAAGACTCTTATAAGTTACATAGGGTGCATGTGTGTCATGCGTGTGTTCACTAAAAATATACACATTCTTGCTTTACTGAGCAAGAACGAATAAGATCTAACTAAATGGAGATGTGTTCACTGATTAAAAAACATGATGTATTTAAGGCATTAAATTTCCCAGAAATTATCTAGAGATTAAAGTCAAAACAGAATCAAAATCTTGGTTGTCAAAGTGAGTTTAAGATTATGTCTGGAAATGCCAATAATATCTGTGATAATACAAACATAATGTATCCCTCACAAAATTCATGCATTAGAACTTAACCACAAAATTTATGGAATTAAGAAATCAAGTTCTTTGGAGATGGTTAGGCCATAAGAACTCTGCTCATAGGCACAAGATTTAAGCTCTGAGGAAAGAGACCTCAGAGAGATGCAGCCTCTCTTACCATCCTGCCATGTGCCAGGTGAGGATGCAGCAGTAAAGCTAAGGCACCATCTTGGAAGCAGATATCGAGCCCTCACCAGATACCAAATTCATTGGCACAATGATCTGGGGCTTCCCAACCTCCAGAATTGTAAGGAATATTTTTTTATTATTTATAAATTACTTTGTTTTCGGTATTTTATTTCGGTATTTTATTACGTCAGCATGATTTTCCTAAGACAACATCTAAACTGCACTTAAAAGAAATGAATAAGAACAAGGTGGACTTGCTCTAGAAGCTATCAAAACATTGAATATGACAATGAATATGACCATAGTAAAGACTGAATAATTACCCATGAGGAGATAAACAATGTGACCATGGAAACCGAACAATAAGTCTGGATACATTAACTACATATATGCATAAGTTTATATTTCTGTTCATTTATGGTCAAGGTGACACTGCAGAACAAAAAAGAAAGAATAGTCTTTTAACAATGGTATTGAGGAAAGTGGATTTGCACAACCCTAATTAGAAGAGAATAGAGGAAGAGAAAGGAGAAAGGAAACAAAACAGGGGAAAGAAGGGAGGCAGGGGGAAAAGAATCTGACCTTATTTCACATCATGCACAAAAATAAAATCTAAAAATAGGACTAGGGTTGTGGCTCAGTGGCAGAGTGCTTGCCTAGCATGTGTGAGGCACTGGGTTCAATTCTCAGCATCGCATATAAATGAATAAAACAAAGGTTCCATAGACAACTAAAAAAATTTTTTTAATTAAAAAAGTCTAAATAGATGAAACAACAAAATACACAGGAAAATATATAAACATTATGTAAGATAATATAGAATAATATTTTCTCAACCTTGGCATGCAGAAAGATTTCTTAAATAATATGCTAAAATTATTAATCATAAAATAAAATATTATTATTTTATGATGACACATGCCTGCAATCCCAGAAGCTTGGGAGGCTGAGTCAGGAGGATTGCAAGTTCAAAGCCAGCTTCAGCAAAAGCAAGGCACTAAGCAACTCAGTGAGACCCTGTCTCTAAATAAAATACAAAATAGGGCTGGTAGTCAAGTGTCCCTGAGTTCTATCCCCAGTACCAAAAAAAAAAAAAAGAAAGAAAGAAAAATCATAATGATCATAATGCACCTACAGAGGCATACTAGGATATTCCTATAATCCTGGCTACTCAGGAGGCTAAGGCAAGAGGATAGCAAGTTCCAGGTCAGCCTGGACAACTTAATGAGACCCTCTCTCAAAATAAAAAATTTTAAAAATATTTTATTTTTTAGTTGTAGTTGGACACAACACCTTTATTTAATTTATTTTTTTATGTGGTGGTGAGGATCAAACCCAGGGCCTTGCGAATGCTAGGCAAGCCCTCTACCACTGAGCCACAACCCCATAAAATTTTGAGGGCTTGAGGTTGATGCTCACAGTAGAGCACTTGCCTAACATTCAAGAGGCCCTGGAATCCTCAGAAATGAAAAACAACAAAAAATAAGATTTCTATTCATTAAAAGACACCATGAAGGAAATTAAAAACAAATCACAGAATGGGAGAGGATACTTAACACAAAACTAACAAAGGACTTAGAAAAAATATGTAAAGAATTAGTTCAGCAATGAGAAAAGGGTTTCATCAAAGAGGAGCCCCTAATGGCCATAAGTGTTAAACTGTGCTCAACTTAATAAAACACAATTTTTAACCACACTGAAATTGTACTGCATATATATAAGTTTGGTAAGTTAATGATAACCAGCATTAGGAATATGTGGGACAAGAGTAACTCTCATACATTGTCACTAGGAATATAAATTAGTGCAATCATCACAGAAAAAGTTTGTCAGAACAAAAATAAAGCAAAAGTTACACATCCTCTATACTCAATTACAATCTCTGTATGACTGTGTTCATTAGGATGAATATAAAAGAATATTCATAGCGGTATTGTTTCACAGCAGTCTAAAAACCCAAATGTCCAGCAAGAGTAAAATATATTAACAAAAAGAAGTGTGTGTGTGTGTGTGTGTGTAAATACATATACACACAATGCATATACACATACATATACACAAAAAATATGAATAAGCAATGTCAATGAAATAATTATAGTCACATACAATATTCTAGAATCCTAAACAATATTGAGAAAAAGGACAAAGTTACAAGCTAATATAAGTATAAAGTTCAAAAGGAGGTACCAACCTGAAATTAAGATAGAGAAAAGAGATGAATATCTAAGCAAAGGATTTAGTGAAAATATTATGAACTGCAATGCAGAAGACACAGACCAGATTAGCCTCTGTATATTTTGAGAATAAAGGAAAAGGTTAGGGTTTTGGGGGAAAAGAGAAGGTTACAAGTTATTTTGAAAGAAAGCTGATTAACACAGACAGTGGATGGCAAGAGCTGGAAAGTTCTGATTGGCGAGTTGCAGGTAAGACTCATAATCTTGGCTTCATGGTTAAGTTCTGGCAGTTCTGGACTGGGTTTGAGAGGCGTTTGGAATGAGCATATGTTCCCTGTGGCCTCTTGAGTCCAGCTGAGCATGACATAAACAACCCCATTTGGTATACTCAACTTAAAATAGAATGACTGTCTACATAGGTAATAAAACTATTCTTAGAAATGCAATAAAGTTATTAATATAAAAGTAAAGAGATGGTTACCTCTGGGGAGAGAAAGAAAGTTGTGTTTGGGGGGCTTCTTAGATACGAGCCATGTTCTGTTTCTTGACCTGGCTGAAAAGTTAAGCAGAAACCAACCTCACAACTATTCAGTATACATTGGTATTTATTCACTTTGTGTAAGTACGTTATATTTCACAATCTAAAAAAAATGCTTCACAAGCACCATAACTCGAATGGACCACATAAATATGGAAGATCCTCCACCAAGTCACCTTGAACATTCTGAACTGTTTCCTTGGCTTTTCCTAGAAATTCTGTCATTAAAATATAGATAAAACAACAAGAGTGACCATCATGTATGATTTGTGGGTAGTGCCTGGTCAAGAAGTGACTGAAGTACTTAAAAGGCAAACCAGAGGAATAGAATGTGAAGCCACAGAAATCAGGAAATATGTCTGACCTTATTGTTATTCCCAAATATTACATTCACATTTGAATTCAGTATATTATCAACTTAAATTACTCAAAGACAGCTATGGCCAGTATTTGTTTTATAGAAAGATGTTCCACAGGATCTGAGATAAACTCTAAGCTTAAAGGCAAACAATATATACAGGAAGTTCTAGACTAAAAGAGATGTCTTCATTTTTAAAAAGAAATATCTAAAGAGATGCTATATTCTCCATCATGACAAGAAAATGACCATTTAATATGCTCATATGATAATGTTTCTTTTGAATTCAATGGTTTTTCCAGACTTATGACTATAGTTTAAATCACATATTTAGATACTATTTTTACAGTTAAAAAAAAAAACAGGGAACATGAGCACTGAAATCACTCTGCCACATAATTGCAGAATTAGACTGCTTTACAAAATCTAGTCCCAACTCTTTATTTTCCTGGTTGGTTGAGCTGTGTACCTTTTCTGGGAATTACATTACTTGAGCTAATCTATACATCAATTTCAAAAACATTTTTAAAAATGCAAGTAGTAATTTTGCTACAGCTGCATTCCATGAGGATAGACTGAGGTGGCTCAGTACTAACACACTTGCAATATTTTCATTTTCAAGGTTGTTTGGGCAATTAATTTTTGCCTAAGATTATTAAAAGAATATTTACATACTTGACTTGGAATTTCAAAATACCATGAAATCTTATTTATTGTCTTAATTAGCACTAAAATAATTATTATAACTATTATTTCTCATTTAAGCAAATGTTCTCACAGTTCCAAAAGTAGGGACTGTTAGAAAATTTATAAAGGAAAAGATCATAAAGAAAACTCAAATTATTAAACTTCAACTGTCATTGAAAATACATTGGTTATATAGTGCTAAATGTGTGAATGATTATGTTTGTTGGTTGGTTGGTTTTTAACAGAACTATACACAATGGTTCTTAGTTGTAAATTGGATTTTTTGTTTTGTTTTCTTGAGGGTCTAGAAATCAAACCCAGGGCCTCACATGCTAGGCAAGCATTTGACCACTGAGCTCCATCTTTAGTCCTACAAACTGATTTAGATGTTATCTCACCTAAAATAACTAGAGTATGCTAACAGAGAAACATGTCAAAAAGTGTTTAAGAATCCCTAGATTGCTGAAAATTTATTTGTGTTTGTATATTACCTTTATTTTTTTTTAACTTTTTGAACCATCACAATTACAGAAAAGACAGAAAACAGGTTCAACTGAAGACTGTATTAAAATTTATTTCAAAAGTAAGAGTCTGAATTTCTAAGAAACTTTTAGAATAAGCAAATCCACAGAGACATAAAACAGTAAAGTGTTTGCCAGGGGGTGAGTAAGGGAGGAGTCCGGGAAGTGAATGCTTATTGGGTCTGAGGTTTCCCTTTGGGGTGGTAAAAATATTCTGGAACTAAATAAATGGTGGTAAGGGCTGCACAACACTGTGATTCTATTTGACCACAATTAAAAACAAAAACAAAAAAGAAAAACCTTAATACTAGAATTTAAGCACAAGCAAAAAGGAAATTCAAAACAAATTTTCACAAAGCAATAATTAAAAGAAAATATTGCCAATGCTTTTTAGTGCACTCACTTTCCTCTAATTTTATAAATCAAAACCAAAATGAGGGCTGCAGATATAACTCAGTTGGTAGAAGGCTTGCTTCATATGCTCAAAGCCCTAGGTTCAATCCCCCGCACCACACACACACACACACACACACACACACACACACACACAAATACTTGAGATAATCAATTTTGTATTCTATTGTTGTCCTGACATTTTATAAGTGCTTTCAATGAATTTATCAAAGGCTGGAAAATATAAGATAGAAACACAAAATCAGTATTAAACATCTTGAGTTTGAAGTACCTGTCTAGTGTAGGTTACTAAAAATACAAGTGTCATTGAAAAAAGAAACACAGACTAAATATTTACAACTAGAAGCCAGATGCATTACTGAGACAAAATAACACTAAAATTTATTTATAAAACATTACTATATTTAATAAATCATAGCTAATATAAAACATCAAGATTATTGTGAGCAAACAGTAGAAAAATTATTATTGCTATTATTGTTATTTATGGGCTTTTATTTTGCAATACTAGCGATTGAACACTAGTCCTCAACATGCTAAACAAGTGCTCTGCCACTATGCCACTGAGCTATATCCCCAGCCTTTTTTTTTTTTTTATTTAATTCTTACTAAAATACCATGTCTGGCCTCAAACTTGGGATTCTCCTGCCTCAATCTCCTGAAAACTGGGATTATAGGAGTGTGCCACTTCACCCAGCAAAAGTGAACTTTTAAAATGTGTATTGACTGAATTTGGAGAAACATTTTATCATATTGAAATGATTGATAAATATGTTTCTGAATTCTAATACATTTATTATAATAAGTCTAGAAGAAATCTGAGATGATTTTAATTTTTTTTACAAAGAAATTGTAATTGTTATAAAACACAAATACAAAATGTAACACATTAACCATTTTCATTGGTACAGGTCGTCAGCATTAAGTATATTTTTAATGTTGTGCTACCAATCTCTGTGATTTTTTTTAGCTACAACTTTATTGGTCTTATATTTCCCCTTTTGTGCTGAGATAGCACTCAATCATCTCTATGATTCGGGCAGGAGACTTCTAACCACAGGGTAACTTTAAACAGCAGACATTAGGACCTGCATTCATGAATCTATCTTGCATGGGAGAGTCCTCCCTTGCTTCAATAAAAGTAGCACAGGGGCATCAGAAGTCAAAGCAAGGTTAAAATTAAATCCCTATAGCAAAATGGGTATCTCTCAGATGGAGGGACTTGCCATCACCGTACCAGCAGCAGCAGGTAGAGCTGTCGACCCTAAATTTGAAGTTAGGTGCTCCTAAGACAGAAGTCAAAGAAATCACTGTCCATAATATTGCAATAGCCATCCAAGCATTTTCCAGGGAAAGGCAAGCTTCTCTGGGCTCAAAATCCCAGGGACTCCACTGCTTCTGACATCACAGGACATTCTTTTTGTGGTGCTCTCCTAGATATGAAGGCCAGAGGATGTAATGATTATGTTTAACTAAGTACTTTCAGAGGCACTTGATTATAGCTTAAAAACTCATCCTAGCTGGTAAGCACAGTGGGCAACCCACATAATTAACTCTTTTCAATGCTGTCATCTCCAATTACAGAAGACCAATGCAATGAGAAACTGTGCGCCCAGAGATCAGGCCACTCTGAAATGGAGGAGCACCTGGGTCTTAGGGAGAGATGGGTTTGGATGTGGAAATATTAAATGTAACAGAAATAAAGGTATTTCCACAGAAATCACCACAGAAGGCAGTGGGAGCAAAGAGGACAAAGAGGCAACATCTGGTGGGTCCAGGAGAAGAGGAGGTGGCTCCACAGGCAAGTGTATCTTGGGCAGCAAAAGCACTAAAAGCAGGTAAAGCCAGGCAGTTCAGGAGACTGGGGTCAGAGAAGGACAAGGCCACACACATTTCTTAACGCTCAGCTTAGGGGAATGTGAAACCTACTACTCAGTGCAATCCCCAGTGGGAAGTCCACAAAGGTGATACAGCAATAGCAGAGGAAAGAGGACTGGCTGTGGCTGCTGCATTTCACATGCACTTTACAGATTTGAATTATAGGAATAATGACGACACCCACAGTCATCTGTTAGGATGCTAATCGCTTTTGGCTCCTAGAAGTTATACATGTGCTACACACATGCACCCTTACTCCTGGAGCCAGCACTCTCAGCACATTGCAACATGTGACAAGTGTCCCTTGAGATGGTCACCAGATGACTGATTAACTTAGGCTCTAATTCTGTGGGTCTGAACTTGAATACTTTGGTTTGACTGGAGGCTAATGATACTATCCAGAACTGCTGGGTTCTACTAAAATCAAAATAACTACCCACTGAGCCTTGGAAGAGGCAATGGCCTCTGGCCTACTCCCTACTCCTGGGAAAAGTCCTGGGTATTCAGACACTCTATTAAAGTGATACCCTATCTCCACTGGGTTCTACTGGAAGACTGAAGAGAGCCCTGACTACCTCTGTCCTGGATTAGTTCACTCAAGCAAAAGCAGGGTAACAGGTATATCCACGCCCTCCTGCCTGCCCCTTCTGAACCACATGGTCTGAGGCCACACAGCAATGCAAGCTTTTGGTTTCTTGGTTCTGCTTAATCTTATAGGTTACACATGTGTATGTATATTCTCAAAACTCAAAAATTAAGGATGTGTAATCTGATGTGCAGCCCCACCCATGACTAAAGTGAGAACAAGGGGTACCCAGTATGCACAAGAACTAACGCAGCTCATCTCTTCAAGTTCACTAGGTCACCAAGTTCCAAGTTCACACTGTTTGAATTTTGACAGCCATAATTTAATCAATGCACTTACATCATTTGCCTGTTGCTAATCACACTTGTTAACTGTATCGTATTTGTGGCATTTTGACCCAAATTCACAAAAATGGAATCCATTTTTCCAAAGTGATTTATTAAAATAAAATGTAAATAGCAAAAGTAGTAACAAACTACAGAATTCAAAATAGTACACTGAACATACTATTAATAGAACAAAAGGTACAGTGCAAATATTCAATATAAGTTAGCATGTGCTGGTAAGAGTTACCACAAAGAGTGAGGACTTCATAAAGTTTTCCAAAATAGAGAATGTACAAGTAAGAAAACAGATGAATACCTGAAAATCAAATTTGACTTGGACCACAATGAATCTGCCTTGACTCCTTAGGAAGCTATCATCGAACTTTTATAAAACAATGGCAAATTACAAAAAGTTTACAAAAGTTTCAAAGTGGTATCTCAGTAATCCAATGGGGACTGTCCACAGCAAACATATTAATTTCTTCAATATACCTAATAAATATTGTCAGAAAAGAAAGAAAAAAATCCAACCCTAAATTAGAGAGACACCATTCAAAACTGTTATCCTCAAAGGGGAGAAAAAAGTAAAATTCACACTCTGAGAAGCTCTTAAACCCACTGCAAAGTTGATGAACCACGTTGTGCTCAGGGGGAAAGCAGAAGAGTCTACTGGAAAAATTTCAACATCAAATGGCACTGCTGACCACCTATCTAACACCAAAATACAATAGCAATAGAAAGTCAAAGGAACTGAACAGAGAACAATTACTATCCACAATCCCTGCCAGCAGAAACCCACTGTGTACAGAGTCAGGGAATCCACTCTTAGTATATCTGTAGGTCACAAGAGAGAACTGCTATACAACTTAGGTCTTTTGACAGAGCAATATTTTAAAAATGTGTTTGAGTCTCACTTTGTAAGCCAGGATATAGACTGGGAAAAGTCCTCCAAGGTCAATCCTACTGGAACCTTGACCAGAATTCCACCATGGAGATCAGAGCTGCACCTGGCTACCACTCTACCCCCTCATTTCTTACCAGGAAACAGTTGTCATGGGGCAACACAGGGTCAGAGAGTCCTTTGCCAATGCTATTTTGAGGTCTCTCCCACATTAAAAATATGAAGAGTTGACAAGATATGATTTTAAATTGTGTGATTTTAAGTGCTTGAACACTTAAACACTTTAAATAGTAAACAATGATAATGCAATATAATCATGTTATTCACTAGTTAATATAATACATTAAAATATTAATTCATGATCTTCTGTAAGCAGTTATGATCCAGCAGTATGACACAGATTTGGCCATAGGAGAAGCACATTTTATTGTCAATCTTTTTTCACATGCCTCTATGCTATGAAGTTTATCCTCTCTTGAAGATAACATTGAACGCTAAACATGAGAATCGGGCCCTATGGTCCACCCTCACCCCATAAGTTAATCAGTTTTGGTCACTATAACCAAAATACCCAACAAGAACAACTAAAGGGAGGAAAAGTTTATTTTTGCTCACAGTTTCAGAGGTTCAGTCCATTGTGAGCCAACTCCATTGCTCTGGTCCAAAGGTAAAGCAGAACATCATAGGAGAAGGGCATGATGGAGGAGCACTGCTCCATTCATGGCAGCTAGGAAGCAGAGACAGGAATGGGGCCACAGGGCAGATAATGCCTTCCAGGGTACACTCTCAGTGACCCACTTCCTCCAGCCATGCTCCACTGCCTACAGTTACCACCCAGTCTGTCCATTCAAAGTAAAATGGATTGATTAAGTTATGGCTGTCACAATTCAATCATTTCACCTCTGAACATTTGAATGATATCTCATCTCCAAACCATAACACCCCATAACACTCCCTGGATAGAATTTAACATCCTAATCCTCAGAGCCTGATTTAATGGCGATGCAACCAAATTTTGGCCAAGTTTTCATATGACCACATTTCTAATGGAAAAAAAAATGTAGGAAGAAAAGAAAATGGCTTTGCTATAATGGAATGCCCTGGCCAGTAACAGATGGCACAGGAGGAGACATTCTATGGCTTCAAGCAACCAATTCAATGGCATGTTTCAGCAATACACTCTCCTATTGTGGATGGCTTGCCACTCTATAACAGGGAGATAAAAATAAAGCCACATAGATGTTAAGATAATTCAATGGGAGAAAGAGAGTATATTGTCTGTTATATAGTGATTTTAAAAAATAGCACAGGGGCTGGGGGTATATCTCAGTGTTAAAGCACTTGCTTAGCATGTGGGAGGCCCTGTGTTCCATGCCCAGCACCATACACACATAATCAATCAATCAATCAATAAAACAAACACCCACAGACTTAACAGAAATTTGTTTTCTCACAGTTCCAAATACTGGAGGTCCAAGATCAAGGTGTCTTCATATGGCCTCTTCTCTGTGTGCACATATCCCTATTGTCTCTTCCTCCTCTTATATGGACATTGCCTACATTGAATAGGGCCCACCCTAAAGGATTCATTTTAACTTAATCATATCTTTCATGATCCCATCTCTAAATATAGAGATTGCAACTTTAGCACATGAATTTTAGAGGTGGGGGAAACACAGTTACAAATGAGTCTGTTATCCACTTGAAAAACAAATAAGTAAATGAACTTAGGCTGCTACTTCACCATATGCAACAATTAACTCAATCTGTGTTCTGGACCTAGGTATGCTTCATTTAGAAGGAAAGTGAATGTAAAACTTTTAGGAGAAAATGCTCCTGGTCATGACCTATAACCTCCAAAGCATAATCCATAAAAGAAGAAAATGATTAACTGGACTCCACACCAGACATTATGCTCAGCTCTGTACCATGTTCTTAACATTGATAACAATTTTATGATATGAGTCATGTTTCCTCCATTTTACTAATAAGAAACTGAGGCTCAGAGAAGTTAAGTAACTTGAACAAGGTTTTAGTTAAGAGGTGCTGAAATCAGGGAGCTCTTAACAGCTATGCAAGTGACCACCTTCTTACTAGGCATGCTGTGGAACCTAATTAGAAATCACATCTTAATACTTGAATAAAAGCTAAAAAAATCATTTTCTAAAGCTAAATGCAACCAAATTGTGATCTGAGAATCTATTAATTTTCTGCAAGTTGAAATATTCAAATGTCTAATTTTCAGTTGTAGGTTATTTCTTGATTGGATCCTTGTTATAGTCTGTAGGAAGAAATATCAAGGTCCTTATGCATATAACTTGATAATAAACATTTTTAATTATTTCATTGGCAGGAAACTGTTTTCGTTTTGCAACTGAAAAAACAACTTTTCAAAATTATATAAAATTGTGATTGACTTTAAAAAAATGTGCCAGTGATAGTAACTGGATACAAATACTTTGAGAAATACAGGCCTATGTAAAGAGATGTCAGGCCTGTATGAAGAGAGTCATGGGAATTTAAACACATATATTTTCAGAGAGATGGTAGATAGAGGAGCAGCAAGACTGCCCAGCACTGAATAGTGAAAAACAGAAGGAAAGGGGATAGAAAAGCCACAGTATTCAAATCTCTGATGGTTTCCTCTCTGGAAAGAAAAGCCAAAGTATTCTTTATACACCCTCATAATAAATCACTCCTCCAAAGCACAAGGTTAAAACTGAATTAGATGTAGAACACAAGACCACTATGAAGAATGATCTACAAAAATTACAATGATGTCATCTATAAATATCTATTGGTATCAATTGCTTTAAATTATGGGTTGGTGTTTTGGTTTATTAGGAAGATCCTTCAGAGGTATTAAAAATCTGTTTACTTTCAGTATTGATTTTTTTATAAATATATTATCCAGAGAGGTTATATACAATGATTTCTCTGGAAAAGCTGACATTTATTCGATGATGTTTGCTTTACTGAATTAAGTAGCAATATATGCTCATATATCTTGCTGTACCTGAGAAATTATCTTATCAGAGTTAAAAGAATATCTATTTTATAGAAATCTTAGGATTTGGTTTAATAAAACAGAGCTCAGGAAAGGATCTAGTTGTCTAAGATCCAGTAGTTACACTGAAAAGTATTCCTAGATTTTTTAAAAAATATTTTTAGTTGTTGATAGACCTTTATTTATTTATTTGTTTGTTTGTTTGTTTGTTTATATGTTGTGCTGAGAATCGAACCCAGTGTCTCACACATGCAAGGCAAGCGCTCTACCACTGAACATGCTTAGTCATTTTGGGTTGTTTTAAAGGTGATGCTACTGTTTTTTTAAAGGTAATCATCATATCTCATTTTTAGTAATTTTCTCCTATACTAATTCCTAGGACCAGCACCATGACCAGGCTCTAAGGCCAACAGTGACAGAACCCTCCAGCTGGTCAACAAATGTTCTTTGATTCCTCCTCCTGGACACCTATACTGAACTATACTCCTTACACTATGCCCTTCTATGCCCAAATCAGGCCCACAGAAACATGAGCATCTGTGGATTCTCTCCTCTGCCACATAGATGTCCCCTTCAGAGAAATCTTGGAGAATATGTTGAAGATGACAGAGTGGGTTCAACTTGGCTGGCTCCCAACCCAGAGACCTCCCATTTGGAGCCATTCTGGATGTCTATATGAATAGAAAATAAATGCCAACAATGGTAAGGCACTGACAATTTAACAGTAATTTATCACAGCATGTAGCATTACTCTGACACAAACATTATTGTATTCTATAAATTCTTATAAAAACAGTTTTGTTTTCTTTAGAAAGTCCTTTCATCTTAAAATAAGGATCTAGACCACAGGACCTACTGAAATCAGATGTGTTCTATTCTAAGAACTCATTCAATAACTAGATAGACATTTATGAAATAATCATTTCATTTGCTCTTAGGAAAACTTATGAGGAAAATGAACATGGCTGGCATGAATGTAATTCATGACTCAGCTTGGAACACGACACATCTGTAAATTGAGTTTTCAAATTACAGAGAAAGTCTTATAGAAACCAAAAATAAAAATTAAAATGACAAACTACAAGCTCCCTTGATTTTGGTCACAATTCATTTTTTACTTCTTTGTTTCATTAGTAAGTTATCATTTTGTGTGTGTGTGTATGTGTGTGAGTGTGTGTACACACTAACTTATTTTGGTGGCCAAAATTCATGTCTGATTCTTAAAGAGTTCGCAGCTATTCCCATAAATGACTTCAGTACATTACTCTTATTTTCTTTTTAATTTACTGGAGGAAAGTTGATTACAGCAGAAAGCATTGGGTTTGAGAATATGAAAACCAGTAATTTTCCCCAGGTAATGGGTAATAATAGTAAGAATGGCAATAAATACAACAAATGGCATGTCTCTAAGGGGCCTTACAACAATTATCATCTTTGAAAGGTTTTACTGGGTTTGTCAAAGAGAAAGTCTTAAAGATTCCTTTAATGTACTTGAACTAAGTATAAGGTAATCAGGGAGAAAAGAAAACAAGACTCACCTGAATCTGGAGATGGCTTGAAACTAAAGCTATTTTACAATTCCTTCCTCTTTGTGTTAGTGGGTATGCAAAGAGGCAAATGAGGATAGCCTCTTTCCACCCTTATACTAAGCTCACAAATCTGTGATCAAAGTTTACTTTGCTGACTGAAAAAAGATCTGACCTCTGGGATTTACTCTGAACCAAAACATTGGCAGGACATGGCCTGTGAATGGCTCACATGGGATTTCAATGTATTCCCTTGGAGTTCAGAGAATTCTCTGCTCTGTGCTTTGCTGTGAATATGTCATTAAAGAAAATATTGTCTTATCTACTGGGGGAGGTCACTAATGATGAAGACCTTATGCAATGCAAGAATAAATAACTCCTAACTGGCCAAAGGAGGGGAGGGAAAGAAGTGCACAAGGGCATTTTCATTAGTTCATTAGCAACACCTGACCCTGCATCTTAACTGGAAGTCAAGCACGACATGTAGGACAGGGAACAGTGGCCCCAATAAAACAGCAAAGAACTGCAGGTCTCCATCTGCTGGGGGACTTAAGGAATTACCCAAATAAGAAGGTATGGCTTTGCATGAGACTTATCAAAAATCATATTAAAGAGAAATTAAGAAAATACTACCTCACTTCAGGGATAAGAAAATGGGACTGCTCATACCAGTCACAATCATGATTTTTACTACTTAAACACTGAAATGGAACAACATGTTATTTCTCTTTTCAGTGTCAGGATCAACAATGTTTAAATCAAATAAAGGCATTTAATGAAGATATTCTATCTCAGTGAAGGCAATGCCTCAATTATACTTGAGAAAGGAGAAGGATGTACCCTCAATGTTGTGGCAACCTCTGCAGATGCCAGCTACATCAACTGGGCAGATGTCAACTTCTGGCTCTCTTAATTACATCCCTCAAATCTTCTGAGGCAAGTCCTCGTTAAAGTGTTCTCAGTCTGCTAGGGACTCTCCAAATAACATATTCATTCTGAAGTGAGTCCCAGACTTCAAAAGCCACCATAGTGGGCAGCCAACTAGCAGATGATTAATCCTTAGCAAGTATATGTTACTTCATAAATTTAACTTTCTTTTCTTCCAGTCAGTGCATTATTCCATTTTAATACTTGATTCTTCAAAGTCCTGGGAACACTGTATGTAATTCCTCCAAGAATTTCCTAGTCTTGTAGGAAACAAAAAACAGTGATTGTCCATAGCAGATAGTTCTTTAAGTATGTATTTTTGAAAGGAGAATCAAAAACCTAGAAAGGCCATTTGCTTCTTTCTTCTTCCTCAAGCTTAAAGATTAACTATCTATAATTGCTGGACAAATTTTTATAGATCACCAGATTCCCTTGGAACCTTACCATAGCTATATTAAGATAATATAGACAGTGTTTATCTATCATGCGTTTTAAATATTAGCAAATCCTGATAGAAATCATATCTTCATCTTTGGAAATAAATGTGTAACCTGACATAATCTGCCTATTGATGGGAGACACATGACTTGTAAAAATCCCACCTGTGGGATTTGTTATCAATTCATAAGCAATTTCCATCAGGCATGATTTCTAAGTCTCTCTGAAATGCATTTAGTCATCTTTATATCATTTTGTCACTATACACTTCCTCATAAAAGGAACTAAAATAATTTTATCATGACAATATATATGACAGTTCCACAGTTAAGATTCTCAGAAGAAGCACCACTGAATGAATTTAGATAGGTTCATTCATATATAAGTTTAAATAATTCACTTTGTCCAACCAGCTACTGCTCAGAAATCCTATACTCAATTCAAATATATGAATATTAATCCGAGTTTCAAATTTTTCTAGAGCAAATGATTTCATAAACTCAGCCTTCATAGGATTAAGAATACTCATATGCAGTTATGTGGCTCTATACAAAGTAATTTGTGTGTATATTTCATCTGATACTCTAGTGAATAGGCATTTGCTGGCATGAAGGACTACCTCTCAATAAAAGGAATGAACTATTTATGTTGTCTTTAATCAAAAAGAAAAAGTGAATTATAATATCCAGGAATATCCTTTTTGCAGTGTTTCCAAAATCTTTTTTTTTCCTTCTTTATTTTCCTTTCTGACTCCTCTGAGCCTTTAACTGTAAAATATCAAAGTAGGCACCTCACTTAAGGTGGCGCCTGCCAGTGGTTCTCCAATTGTCAGGGGCCAGGGACCTCTGAAATCCCTAAGGGCCTTTTATGGAGGTCATAAAATCAAAACTATTTTTTATAATAATAAGACATTTTCTTATTTTACTATTCCCATTTCATTTTCCACTGCTCACAAGTATACTGCACTGCTCTGATCTCAATGGAATGGGTGCTGATGTATTCTTGTGTTTTTAACACTTTGGTTGTGATTTCTGGATTAACAGAAAACAGCAATAGATAATACCCATATGGTTTTTTGGATGTTTTAACATTTTAAGGGCACAAAAGAGGTCTTAAGGCCAAAAACCATTCCACAAACCACACCACACTCTAGTGGCACAACACAATATATTTCATTTCTCACCCACCTACTGCCGTCTATTGAATGCGTGTGAGTGTGGAGGGCAGAGGAAAATCATTTCCACATCTTCCTCACTTTAGTACTGTCTTAGTCTATTGTATCACAGAATACCACAGACTATATAACTTATTAAAAAAGTTTAGCTCCTACAGTGCTAAAAGCTGGGAAGTCCAAAGATGTGGCTCATGCATCTGGAGAGGCCTTCTACCTCCTTCATAACACAGCATCAAAAGAAGAGACAAAGGAGCATGTCAGTTTGAGTCTCTCTTCCTTCTCTTACAAAAGCACTAATCCTATGTTAGGGCACTACACGCATAATCTCATCAAACCCTGATTTCCTCCCAAAGGCTCCACCTCCAAATAGCATCTACATATGCATCTAGGCATTACAAATGAACAGGGACATTCTAATGAGAGCAGGTATCCAGGCTAAAAACTTCTCAGTGCTTCCACAATTGCCAATGCAGGACAAAAGCAGAGAGAGCATTGTGAATCTCAGCCTAGTTCTAGAAGCTTCTAACTGAAAGTAACACATGTCACTTCCACTCACATTTCACCAGCCAAAGCAGGTGTTTCCATGTGTAAATCAAACACAGATACACAATCTTCCCACATTTAGAAAGTGAAGGCTGAAAGCAGCTATCCAACACCACTAACTCCCATGAGGGCTACTTACTCCCATGAGGGCTACTAACTCCCATGAGGGCTACATTTTGAGGTTACTAATCTCTTCCCAGCATTTACTAGAAGTTATTCACCTGTAAGACTCTTGACAGGCTTCATAGCACACATTTCAGGAAACACATAGAGTGATACTATTTAATTATGCAAATTGCATGTGTGATAATTTAAAAATATATATATTTTTATTTAAATTTTCCCCCTTAACTACTGAGAAATATCCACAGTGAACAAAATATATTATAGTGCATGCTTGCCAAAACTAGTATATAACGTTGTATAAAATGGACACTCTTAAGAGCCTCTGTTTGGCCAGTGCATAAAACCAATTATTTATAATAATTTCTGCCATCAACAAATGCCCCACACCATTTGATAAGAACAGGACCCTGATCAATTCAAGTAAATTAACATTCCTGTCTGAATGGACTCATCCGGTCCAAGTACAAATTCATGTGTCAATGGTGGAAAGGCCCAATGACCTACCGACTGAAAAATACAAACTGTATCATTTTGTTTTCCAAATAACAAGCATTGATTGCAGTGCTAGAAAGGTCACTTGTCATCAGCTCAGTCGTTGACCTACTGGCAAATTGCAGCCTGTCACTCCACAGTAAGCCAGGCCCATCATAGGAACTAAGGGATGTTTGATTTATAGAGGACAATTAGAGAGGCAATGCCATTTTCACAAGGTGTGCATTCAACAGGATGAAATCCTTTACAAGGATTTCAAAATTTCCCAAGATGACCATTCAAAGCCCCATTTCAAAATATTTACTTAAAAAGTGGTGGTTTGAACCCCATCTATGTCTGCCAAATCTTATAGTAAGGATTTCAGTATCTTAAACATTTTCTATAAATAACAAACTGGAAAAATTATACTTTCAAGTTTCCTAGAATGAATTAGGTGAGATTTAATTAAGAAACAACCCTATATTAGAGAATTTAAAACATACAAATAAGGACTAACCATTTGAAAAAGAAATTTCCATTGATATTCTCTCTAAAAGTGCCACTGTATTAATATGCTATCCCACATTCCTCACTCAGACACTTACAACTACATAATCAGTTGTTTCAATTTGTCCACCCACCAGATAGAGGCATTATGATTGTCCAGCAGACAATTAATTAAATAGCCATATTTATTTCTCTTTCAACCACTTAAGCTTTGAAACATCGTGTTAAGATATAATTTGTCACAATCTCTTAAATAAAGTATTGCTTAACTAGGCATTAAAGTCCACTTATTTAAGATAATGATCTGTACAATCATTTACTACAGTTTGCCAAGAAATTTCATATGAATTTTTCTGTGTTCAGTCCCACATTATAGACAGGATATAAATGCATGCAGAAAGGTATCTAAAAATAAAATTTAATAATTCTTTATGCACCTTCTTACAAAGTTTTAGCTAACCACCAAAATATCTACCAATAGGATAAAGATCTTTATACTTGAGATATCCACTGAGGCATAAAACCACAGCATGAAGTATTTGTCCTATTTTAGAAAGTCCTAAAATTATATATCCCTGCATTTAGTCCCTCCAAATCAGAATTATATAAGTCTACTGGCTCCTCTAACACTCTCCAGTAATGACCAAGAATCATCAAGATATACTCAGAAAGGGAAGTCATGATGCAACCTGGGTTTTGGAAATATAAATATTTTCAATTCGAGTTGACAGAAATAGCATTTGACTAAAATGCATTACTGGCGAAAAATCACACTGGCATGGCACAAAATTGGTATGCCTCAATAGAGTGCCTGTTTCCCCACATTCCACTGCAAGTTTTCTTTGGCTGCAAAAGTACAAAAAAGATGAGAAAGTATAATAATTACTTATCTACTTCTTACCTAGACTTAATTATTAACATCTTAACATTTGCATGTCTTCTTTCTCTCTAGACACTCACAATTGCTTCTCCACAGTCATCCAAACACTTATTCCTTCATACTTTGGTATGAAATCTTCTAAAGATAAGGTTATACTCTAACATATTCATGTGGTTTTATAGTACATATTTTTAATCAGATTTCCTTCCTACAGCTTTTCCTAATATAATCTTTATCAGAAATTCTGAATTTTCCTCTTCACATAGTTGAATATGTTCTTTTCTCCTACAGAAATGGCAATCCCTTCTCCTTGCTTCACATCTTTCACAAGCTCAGCACAGTCTTAAGTCTCTCCTCTGGCCTCTCTTCTCTTCTCTTCTCTTCTCCATCGAGGTGGCTAACAGCTCCCTGAGTCACCTGCAACTTTCTGAATAGCCCAGGGCATCCTCACCCTTCCTGGTCTTTAGACAGGATGGTCCTCTGTCTACTCTTCTAACCTGCTCCAGCCTCACTCCTCATGCCCTTGTGCCCTCTTCTGAAGCTGCCTCCTCCTGGAAGCTCTCTCTGCTTGCCCTTGCCCCACTGGACTCTGTCTGGGTAGCAGACTCAGAATAGCTGGATGCAGTTGCCACAAGGGCATTTCCTTGCCACACCCCTTCTCCAAGACCTGGAAAATGGGGTACTGGTTTATCCCTAAATACCCAGTGCCTAGAATTATGACTTGTACATGACAGGTACTCGGGAAAGAATTTCATTTTGTCCTGGTTTTAAGGTTAACATAACAATCCAAGCCTAACAGTTCTTATTTTCACATATTTAGCTATTCAATTTTTTGGATAGAAAGTCCCAAAGGTACTTCCGGGGAATCTTTCAATGGCTTGGTCTGACAGAATGAGAATGGAACGAATCTAAGCCCTCAGGCTACCCAGAATTTTCCAGGCCTTCTCCATCCTGGCTGTCTGCAGGAGGGCTGCTAGAAAGCCATCTGCTGGAATTCATTCACCTGCCAGTGGGCTGTGCCAACTGCATGACAATGGTCCACCCCATAGATGCCTCCTCCCCATAAAGAGAGCTTCTGTGGACTGTCTTAAATCCAAGAGGCAAGTGTTTCTTAGCCCTTGGGCTTTCTAGTCTTTGAATTAATTTTTTTTTTAATTAGCCCCATCCCCACTCCATGCCAACACCCATGGCTCACTGCAGTTCTATTAGGAATCTGTGCTCAGAAAACTGAGGGACTGTCCCTCATAACCCACTGTCCCTTTTCTTGACTCATTGCCAAAGGGGGCTCTTCCATTCCAGTAACCAAGCCAAACACCAGCACTTGTACCTCAAAGGCCAGTAAGCGGAACACACAGGACCTGAGTTCCAATCACATCCGTAGTGTGCTGGTCTTGGTCCATGGATAATAACTGTCCCACTTCGGATCACTGTGATCCTCACCCGTCCCACCCTCCTCTACTCAGATGCTAACTATAAGACTTACAACATCAGTCATGAATGGCCCATCTGTTTATTCTAATACTTGGCCTCATATAACTCTTATGAAGTCATTTCATACAATTTTACAGGGAATCAAGCAAGAAATGAAACTATTAAAATGCATATTTATAAACATAGGCTAATCTGTATACATTTTAGCAAATATTTAATATACAGCTCACCACTATTCTTACTTTTTGTGAGTTTCCCATCTGCCACCACAAGAATTTAAAAGAAATTTAAAGGAAACATTCATTGAATACTAGACATAAACTAACAAAATAAATGATCATATATAATGCAATGGCTTACATTGGCTTCCATGAAACAGTTAAATATTAAAAATCAGAACAGCCAGGTGTGGTGGTACATGCCTATAATCCCAGCAGCTCAGGAGGCTGAAGCAGGAGGATTACAAGTTCAAAGCAAACCTCATCAACATAGTGAGGTCCTGAGCAACATAGGGAGACCCTGTCTCTAAATAAAATATAAAAAGGGCTGGGGATGTGGCTCAGTGGTTAAGTGCCCCTAAGTTCAATCCCCAGTACCAAAAAAAAAAAAAATCAAACAATTTTGTACACCATTATAGTCTTTATCTCTGAAAATTTTGGCATATAAAAATAGAATCACTAAAAATATTATGTTTAGTGAAATAAGCCAGACTTGGAAAGACACTACTGTATGATTCTACTTACATGAATTCATAGTGACAGAAAGCAGAACAGTGGTGGCTAGGGGTTAAGGGAAGAAGACTATTGTTTAATGGGTACAGATTTTCAGTTTGCAAAGATGTACACGTTTAGGAGATGCATGGTGGTGCAAGATATGCAACAATGTGAATGTACTTAATGTCAGTAAACTATACACCTAACAATGATTGAAATGGTAAAATGTGTGCTTTGTATATTTTACATCAACTTTTTTTTTTTTAATGAGGTAATGTGAAATGTGATCCATCACCTCGAACCCATCTCTGAGACCTGGCCCAGTAGGAGCCCTTGCACACCCCACTCCCTGCACAACAGCAAGGAACACGCTTGTTTACACCCTTGAAGAAATGAGGACACAGTGTGCCTGGTGGTGTTGAACTAAAAGCTCCCCAGAGAAGACTGATCTGAAATGATTTTTTTTTCTTTCTCATCATCTAAAGTTATTTTTCTAAATTCTGTAACTTAGAAACTGCTGACAGAATACAGCTCCAGTCCAATCTCTTTCACTATGTCTTATCACTTACCATTTAAAAGCTAACTGAAAATTCACTCTAAGGCTCACCAAGGTGATCTGAGTAAGATTTGGGAGGAAGAGTGACTAGATTACATGTGGATGTCAGGCAGGGGCTAGGTACACAGCCCTTGAATGAAGAGTCAAAAACAAACAGTTCCTATATCCCAGGTTCAGGGACTGAAAACATACAGTCAACTAAAATAATGCTAGATCCAGTGCTCCCCACTCAATCATTTTAAGTGTTAATTTTTATTGTAAAGACAGACTGGTAATTAAAGGAAATGATAGAGCAATTATCTCAAATCCACCATCTTGATAAAAACAATAAATATTTTAAGAGAATTCTTTCAACTTTCGTAATCTATTCAAAAATTTTATGAAGACCTATAAATTCTGTTTCTTATTTGCTGTATTGAGAAGATAAAATAATCCTTTGGCACAAAGTGCCTACTTCACAGAAAGTAAAAATTAAGCTGAATTCACACCAAATTGCCCTCTGAAAATGACTTAAAAAGAAGAAAAGGACTGTATTCCTTAAATATTATGCTGGGCCAGGGATGAGGATGAGTTCCTGATTTGGATAGTGTGGTCTTGTCTGGTCAACAGCCCTGGGGCAAATTCTGATTATCTTCCCAAGTCTTCTAGGATCCTGCCTGATTTGATCCCTACCATTACCAGCAAAGCTTACCCTTTGCTCCTGCCCTATACTCGCCTGCATCACTCAGCCTCCAAAGCCACCTGGCCCTGACTTGTTGCAGGTCTCTGCCCACAAACTGCCTCCTCAGAAAAGCTGAACCTGTCTGCTGGTTCCATGGCTCCCTAAGCTCTGATCCAGATGCAGCTTATCCTCCTGACTCCTAGCACAGCTCACTATTACTGTACATTCTCTCTGCTTATTGGTCAACTGCCTCCCTCCTTCCTGGGATAGAACTGGTGAGAAGACAGAGACTCATCTGCTGTAACCCCAGAACCTACAGTCCACGGTCATCTCCATAAACATACATAGTTATCCCATGCTGCCTGTGGGAACAATGACACCAGAATCCATGGATGCTCAAGTCCATTATATAAAATGGAATAGTATTTACTATGCACATTATCTCATATACTTTAAATCATCTCTAGATGACTTACAATAACTAATGCAATGTGAATGCTCTGTAAAGAGTTGTTGTATTGTTTAGGAAATTATAACAAGAAAACAGTCTGTACAAGTTCAGTAAATATTTTATTTTAAATAATCTCACTCTGCAGTGGGTTGAATCCATGGATGTTGAACCCAGAGATGGAAGGAAGACTGTATTACTAATATTTTACACATAAGGAGAGTTAAAACTGAGACTATTAAGAACTTTCCCATGGTCAACTGCTACAAAGAGGTAGAGCCAGCAGCTGGCCAAGGTGGGGCATGCAGATAGCCCCCTCAGTGGAGAGTCTTGATGTTCACTTTGAGAAGATCCAAGCAAATGCCACAGGATGAAAGACTATGCCCTTCACTAGATGTATGTATTTACATGGGAAGGTCACTCAAGGACACTCAGAAGAGCAAAAACTGGAGGCTATTTTTCTCGCCAATAAGCCTGGGTCAAATTTTACTTCTTTGAACTTCAGTTTTGTATGGTATAAAATGAGGATAATGACACCTAGTTTCTCAAGACCATCAAGGACCAAATGATATAAAGCAAAGAAGCCAAATTTGTCAACTGCTAAATGTCATCTGTGTGTACAAGATTACCTTGTTTCCTAAGACTGATTGATCTGAAAGTCCTGTGCTGCCACATGCTGTGACTTCAGACTTTTTCCTGTCTTTGCTCTTCTTCTTACTGTTTTAAGGAACAGAGCATATAGGAAAGCTAAATCTGATATTTTATGTGCTACATCTGATGAACTGAATTTTTGATTACCTTTTAAATATTCACTACCTCATTAATAAATGAAGATAAACATGGTTTACAGCATATGATCATGTTTGCCCATCCAAGAACACTCTAATCAGACTGAGAAGGTCACGTGCTCTGGGAAAGGCATATTTATTTGCTTCATTCAGTGAGGAATCCCAAGCATCAATAACAATGCCTAGCACATAGCAGGTGTTTAATAAATATTTGTAGAGTGTTGACTGATTGAAGAAAAAATGAGATAATTAGACAACTGTCTGAATATTCAGTGCCAAAAAAAATATTTCTCACTGGATAGGCAGTGAAATTTAAGGGGAAGAAATCTTTTCAAGCTCATAGTTGTCTTTTCTTCATTACTCACTAAACCCTCTATAAGCTCTGAAGCATGAATATATAGGGAAGTCCTTCCTAGCATGAGGAAAATATATGCCTGATAAATGCACCGAAAGAGAAAACTTCAATTGCTTTGACTGTCAATCTATCATTTTTCCCCAAATGTGAAGCTAATGCTAAACAAATATATGTAGTCATTTTTCTATTTTCTGGGTCATTACACTAAGAGTACATACTACTGCTCTATCCCAGCCTTTCTGTCTGCCTTTCATATAGGCACCTACATACATGATTTGATCCTTAATCATAGCATCCCCATGAAAATGAGCAATCTCATCATGCCTAACATATAAAGCTAAGTATTGGAAAGCAAAATGAACTAGCTATAATTTCATGCCATAGCACTTAGAAGAGTATTAAAAGAATTGCCTTTTCCAAGAATTAGGATCCAAATTCACTTTTTAGAGGTTCAATATTGTAAGGGGACAATGTAAAGCATAAATAAGTATTAATTCTATAAAATATCAAATAGCTATAGTTATGAGCTACCTTTACATTAACACTATTGGTAAATTTATTGTTTAAATTTTTTCTGTTTTTTAAAAGATGGTCACATTTTCTATACAGAAGATATAGATCTTTCCAAATATCAGTTTTACAAAACTTGAGTAGTAAGGTACAAATATTCCATGGTAACAATACACATCAACCACTATCAAATCAAGTAGGTGATTTAACATCATAAAATACTTCTTAGTCATTACTTAATCTATGTGATTATTATACAATGTGCTACAATGTAAAGAGGGATAGAATTCAACAGTACTTACAAAATGTATCAGGATATTATTTGGATTCTTAATCAAGGTTCTTGTGCTCACAGTAGTAATTCTTATGATAAATTTTAAAAATTTTTGAGTTGGGTTTGTAGCCCAGTGGTAGAGAGCTTGCCTAGGATGTGTGAGTCAGTGGGTTGGATCTTCAGCACCACATAAAATTAAATAAATAAAATAAAGGTATTGTGTTCATCTACAACTAAAGATATTTTTTTAAAAAATGTTCCCCATTGCTAATGCAGAGGATCAATAGATATGAAATTAACTTCACTCTTATCAATAAAAGAGAAACTAGGTTTGGCATAGTTTGCACATCAAGAAAGCCTTTATGATTCAGAGCTAGCTACAAAAGTATAATCTACCATGACATAAATGTTGACCTTAAATATAAAAATTTAAATGAAATGTGGTATTCACTTCCCCTAAATACGTATTGCCAGAGCTAACATCACTGACTTAGAAAACTATTGAGTCAGTTTTTAGAAAGCTCTATACTGTATTTAAGATGTTTAAAATGTGATTAATAATAACTTCACACATTAAAATACAGAGAAACAAATCCTGTAGCATTTGACTTAAAACACTGGAGCACTGATGTCAGAAAGGACACAGAAAAAGTAAAAAGCTAAAAATTAAGAAGAAAAATTTTAGTCTCCATCACTTTTAAATTCACCTTAATGGATTAACTGTTAATCAGAATCACAGTAGTAGAACAAAAATTTTGGTATTAAACAATAAAAAAATATAATTTTCAATACATGGGATTTCAAGAGGAAAAACAGAAAATCCTTAATCTTGTTTATTTTCTTTGATTTTAATAGCCCAATGTTTGGAAAAACCTACAATTTGAACATGAAAGAAAAAGTGAGGTAATGCCTGTATGTGAACAATTATAATAACAATTACAGTATGAATACAGAAAATAATGACAATATATAGCAAGACTCTAAAAAAAACATTCTAGGCTGAAGCTAATCTAACCAATTTAAGAGAGTGGTCACAGAATTTCTCAGAAAGGGCCACACTAAATATAATAGGTTTTGTGGACCAGTCTCTATCTTAATAAGTCATCTTTGCTCTTACAGCTTAAAATCAGCCACAAATGTATTTAAACAAATTAGCATAAGCAAAACATTGTTTATGGACACTGAAATTTAAATTTCATGTGTCACAAAATATTACTATTCTTTTAAAATTTTTTTCAACCATTTATAAACGTAAGTGCCATTTTCAGCTTGTAAGTCATACAAAAATTTGGCAGCCGGCTGAATCTGCACAGCAGGACATAGTTTGCCAACTCTTGGTCTAAAGCATTATAGAACCAGCCCACACATGAGAGACCAAATACACACTTGCACACACACAGGAAAAAGTTCAACTATATTTTAAATGAACATTTAAATAAAATTAAAGAACTCTATCGTTATATTCAATTTTGACACAGCTTTACCCTGAAAAATCTTTTTAAAATTAGCCTTCTGGTTTTGCATGAAAGGACCAGTTTTGGAATCTGCTTTTGAAAGGAATAAATTACATTGCACACATTAATGGAAAAAGGAGAAGAGGAAGAGAAGAAAAAAAAGAAGAAGAAAAGAAAACTCTTGAAACTAAATAGTATTTAAAACTTGTGGTTATATATACATGATGGAAACTCAGTATTAAAATCATACATTAAGATGGTATAGGATGAATATTTATCCAAAATGTTTTGAACCAGAAGTGTTTGGGATTTGGGATTTTCTTGTATTTTGAAATATTTTTAGACATGATGGAGTATATATATCTCGGGGCTGGGACCCAAGTCTAAACATGGAATTCATTTATGTTTCCTGTATACCTGTTAACACATAGCTCAAATGTAATTTTATACAATGTATGTAACTGTACTTTGACTACAATCCATCATATGAGGGCAAGTGGACAATTTTTCCAATTGTGGAGTGATGTGGGTACTCAAAAAGTCTCAGATTTTGAATTGTTTCATATTTCAAGTTTTTAGATTAGGAATGCTCAACCTGTGTATGTAAATTCATAAGATCACATGTTCTTATTTCTAAGAACATTGCTTAGAGAATTTAACTTCTTACATATCTGGTTATAATACCCTGGGCTTACACTAAGAAAACTGCTCTAAGAACACTCTCAACCTGTCTCACAGCTAGTTATGTATAATCTTAGATTGTGTAGTTATTGTAGTTTTCTAACTTTTTCCCAAGTAGGTAAAAGTTCATTGAGAGAAAAAGTCCTTTCTTACAATCCTCCATCTCTAAAAGTAATTATCAACATATTTAGCATATGTTAGGGGTCAAAAAATTACAGTAATTAAAGTTTATTTAATGAAATAGTAGAAAGAGAAATACCAGTGTTTGCAAGCATGTATTATGGCACAAATGTAGTCTGAGAGAACCTCTACTGATTACCCAAAATCTCGTCTGCACCCATTGTTGAAAGCATAGCACAGAGGTATAGATAATGCTAGTGTTAGTCTTCATTTACACTCTGACATCCAAACATCCACATATCCAAACAATGAGCTGCACCTTGTGTGTGTTGGGGGACCGGGGGTGGGGGCTCAGGGAAGGGCTGGGGTCTGGAACAAACTTTCTGTAACCACCAGGAATCAGATGAATTGATGAAAGTGTTAGAAGATGGAAAACAAAGACCTCATGCTGCAAAGGCTTAATTTAACCATAAGTTAATCTACTAATCAACAGAAATAAAATAAAACAGAATATTTAAATGCCCCCACTTTATCGTTCCTAGGCACAAAATCCATCCAACATTAAATATCTGTAAAGTTGCTTGACTGTTGTTTCTTCTACTCTCTCCCTGATCTACAACACACCTGGCTTTTGGTATTTATTACCATTTGTAATGGCCACTGCTGGTAACTCATTCTGTTGAAATTTAAAGAGTGGACTATTTGGGGCTGGAGTTGTGGCTCAGTGGCAAAGCGCTTGCCTAGCATGTGTGAGGCACTGAGTTCGATTCTTAGCACTACATGTAAATAAATAAAATAAAGGTCTATCAACAACTAAAAAATATATATATTAAAAAATTGAGTGGACTATTTAGTGAGAGATGGCAGTATGTTGTGTCAAAAGGTAGAAAAAGGGGACCAAGAAAAGATTTCTTAAGGTGTTTTTATCAGTGGAGGTCTGTCATCTTGTGACAAAAATAGAATCAGCAGCAGCTACAAAAGTTTTTTCAATGTTTAGGCTTCTTTTAAAGTTAATTTTCAAATAAAACTTCAATAAAAAGGGGTGCAATAACAAAATCAACTACCTACAGTGAAAAATTACAAATCCAGGGGCTGGGAAGGTAGCTCAATGGTAGAGCCCTTGCCTAGCCAGGTTGGGTTCCAATCTCAGCACTGCAAAGAAGAAACCATTACAAATTTTGATCAAGTGAGAAGACAACAAAGCAACTGTGAGTGTGTTTTGTGGAGAAATCAACCAGGACTAAATCTGGCATCCTTCCACCTCCCCAAGCCTCAGCTGTCCTAGCCTCTCTGAACATAGGCTGGGCACTCAACAAGAGGGAAAGTCAATACCCAAGCCTCCAAGGCAGCAAACCTGCCCTGGAAAACTCAGTGATAATAGAGGAAGCACAGTTGTGTCCCCCTCTGACATTTGACTAGAACGGAAGCAGGAACCTGAATTGTGAAAAACAACTTAAGTGTATCACAGATGCCACCGAAGCCATATCCGAAAGTACACACACATACAAGAAAACAGGAGACAGAGGGGAGAATGTGACCTGCAGGAAACTAGCCAAGAGCTGGAGAGGTTCTGAAGCCTATCAAAGGCACAGTGCTAAAGAACTCAGTGCTCTTTCCTTTGAAATTATAAGGAGTTAAAGGAAAGGCAGGCAGGAATGTGGTGGATACCATAATTGTTAAAGCTTAGTAAGAACAGCATTAGGTTCTACCTCATATTTCAAATCTACATTTACAAAATTAACTTACTAAATATATTGTTTGCTGCATGTAGGAGCATTAATGAAAAGCTTAAATTCATTAAAGGTACAAAAATTATGTTATATCTGAAATCCAAATCAGAATAATATGTTTTACTAGTTTGAATCCTGAATGTGATATGCTCATCATTCCATCTGAAGAAAGAATCTGCAAATCTGAACTTTTAAAGGGATGTTCAAGGTCACAGGCTGAAAAGGGGATCCAGTAAAATGGTCAGGCTGCAATACGACCAGAGTTCATCAGTCACCATCTCCTACTCTTCTTTCCAAAATACAAGCTGAATTCTTGCTGGTGTTCAGTGAAATAAATGTCTTTCCTTCAGCAGAAAATTCATTAAGTACTTCCACACTGTGAAAATTATGTACATATCCATTCATTGCCATTGTATTTTCTGAATGTTTTCAAGACCACTTGCAATCTTCTGAGACTTCCCAAGTATAAACTGAGCCCCTGAGGTTGAGAAATGTTAAGTCACCTCCAAAGTCTCCTATCTGTGACAGCAGAGACTTTGTTATTTGGATTCCCCAAGTAAAATTCCATTCATGAGTCACATTTTCCAGAAAACACATCCATTTCCCATATCTGCTGCTTGGAAAATGATCAGCTGTGTGAGCCCATTAATCTAGCTAAGGTGTACCCAAAGATAAAGGAAATAAACTGTAAGTAGACCGTAAGGAGGGAGATATAAAGTTAAAACTCTTGTAATCAGTCCTCTTAATTATGCCACCCTCACTAGCTAATCAGCCATTGACTGCCACATTCAAAGAAAACACCCTCCATCATTCAACACTATCCAGTGAACATTGATTAATACTCTTGGGCTCCCTTTACTTTAAAAAGGAAACTTAACACTAAAAGCACACCTGATGGCATCCATGGATCAGAAGTTGGTTTGGTCAAGGTGTTCACTTGCTCCCAATTGAAGTCATCATCTTCAGCTTGACTATATCCACATGTGCTGTATGGCTCATCAAAAAGGCAACCACCTAACATGTGAAAGAATGAAAAGTAACGTTAAGTGACAACCAGACCTCTTAAAATGAGCTGTGATGATTATACCTACTTGATGCCAGAATCTAATTTAGCCTTTTTTGCTCAGGATCAGTAGATTTCAACATTACTGTATGCTTGCTAAGTATTGCTGAGTATTAACCATTCCTTGCCCTTACCACTATATTATGTTTCTCTCTAAAAGGAATCTAACATCTATAGAAGAAAATTAAAAGGAATAAATTTTAAAATTCACATTTTCCAGATGTACAGGAATTTAGAAAATTAATTGTGCATTCAAAACTTTAAGAGAACTTCCCTGAGCATTCAATGGGTTTTCAACAACAACAAAATTTATCATTTGTCCCAAAAAAATAGAGAAATGTTTTCAACCACAACACTGGCACAATGGTAGAAGACAAGATGCAGTACAAACTATGGACAAAATACAAAATATTTTTCAAAAGATTATTCTAAAATCTAACATAGAAACAGCTTTCACTTTAATATTTCAAAGATCTGGGGAGGGGTCTCAAAATTAAAACAGAATATTAATTTACTTTATAGTACACATAGGCAAAAATAATTTCAAAAATAAACATGTGGTAAACATCTGCTTAATTTTGCTACTAGGAACAAAGCTATTTAAATAAGGAAACAAAAAATAATAGAGAATGCAGTATATGCAGAGCAGTTCATCTGTTTCAGCATCAACAGCATTCAGCACATTGATGATTGTAGATTTCACCTCATAAACTCTTAAACGTCCATTACTCTGAATTATTATAGATAGCATCAGCTCTTTATCCAAATGTTTAACATGGGGAGTGTGAGTCATTATATCAACCATATTAATGACTATGAAAATTCTACTATACACTATATAATGGATAATAAATATTATTATTCCACTGCTTAACAATAATAACATATTAATTTAAAATATTGATTATAAGTACTTGCCAATGAGAATTAAGATCTGGGTCAAGCAAGGCACAGTGGTGTACAACTGTAATCCCAGAGTCTAGTGAGGCTGAGGCAGGAGGATTGCGAATTCAAAACCAGCCTCAGCAAAAGTGAGGTGCTAAGCAACTCAGTGAGACCCTGTCTCTAATAAAATATAAAATAGGGCTGGGATGTGGCTCAGTGGTCGAGTGCCCCTGAGTTCAATCCCTGGTACCAAAGAAAAAAAAAAGATCTGGCTCAAGAAAACATAAATTTAAGAATATTAATCCACTATGTTTGTAATGTATCCATGGTGGCAAGAAGATAAATAGAATAGAAAACAGATGTTGGGGATCACCTGATCTAACTTCCATGCAAATGCTCAAGTCAATTCCATGGAGACAGTCTCTGAAAAGTGTGACACTCAAAACTTTGTAACATATACTTATCACCCAGAAATGCCCCTTAAAAAGGCCCAAATTTGCTTATTGAGAAGGAAACCCATTTATCTTAGTCCCATCCATGAAGAAATGTAAAAATATCAGAAAATGCAATCATCTGAAAATAGTTGTGATGTTCTAAGCCTTTATTTCTCTAAGCAAAACATGCTTTTTTCCCCCTCTTGAATTCCTCCTACTAGATGGGTTTCAGACTTTTAGTAGCATGGCAGCTGTTCTTTGAACACTAGTCCAAAACACCAGAATTCAACTGGCTGCTTCCCTTGACCTCTGCTCTTTCAACAGCCCACATAAGGCACTCGTCCTTTCTGAGCTGCTGGGAGCCTTCATAACCATTCATCCTTTCCATATCACTGCCAGAGTTGTTTCTTTTATAATTTTTCTGAATTAAAACACAGGACTGACATTCTCCCTAAACCCCACCTCATTTTCAGTGCATCATCGTGGCCTGTGGAGAGCCTTGAGAATACTGACCCTGTTGCTCAGGTACTAGATTTACATTGTAGTTTGAGCATCTCTAACCCGAAAATCCAAAGTCTCCAAAAATCTGAAAATTTCTTGAGTATCAATTTGATGCCAAAAGTGAAAAATTTCACACCTGACTTCATGTGATGGGTCACATTCAAAATTCAGGTACACTAAAAATATTGCATAAAATTAGCTTCAGGCTATGTATATAAGGTGTATGTGAAACATAAATGAACTTTGTGTTCAGATTTGGGTCCCATCCCCATAGCACCTCACTATGTATATGTAATTTTAAAAAATCCCAAATCTAAAACATTTCTGATCCCAAGCACTTCTGACAAGGGATACTCAGTCTGTGTCTGCAAATGTGAAAGGCATGCTCTCAATGTCTGCCTCCCAAGTGCTGTTAAATGTTACATGGGGCAGAGTCCAGGAACTTTGAACTGTTTTAAATGGTCTCTCCCAGCTTTCTAGCCTTTTCTTAAGTCATTAGTTCCAGGCATGAGGGTGAAATCGACTCAATAACTTCACTAACACTTCTAACACTTCTAGTCTCAAGTAAACCTTCAACTGGAAACATAAAACTCATTATAAAGGGTAGAGTACTGAACTCAAAAGTTTTACCTTGACAACCATCAATCATTTGTATTTCCCTCTTACTGGATTTATAAGTTCAGATGCAAAGAGAATTCATTGAGTGCTAATGCTAACAACTTTCCAATTTAGGATAAAAAATGATAAAAGATTGCACAAAATAGTAATGGTGTTTCCCCCCACCTTAGTTGCAAACCCTAATTTTGATTCAGAGAATAGCTTCAAGTACTAAAGGGATAATCCCATCAGCAGTGCCATGAAAAATAGTCCAAAAGAATGAAATAATCATAAATTTTGATATAAAGGGACCTCATGGAAACAGCACTCCTGTGGAAGTCCTTTCATGAAATCTTAAACAGAGAGAAATAACTATAAACATCCACCAAACAGCAAAGGCTGGTTAAATATCTAGTTTACAAGACGGCTCCTGGCACTGAAGATGGACCCAGATAGCAAGGCAATAGCATGTGTGGCTGAGAGCAAACCCAGTAGACCAATACAAGGCCTGTGAGGGGATATAACTTTACCATTACAAAGCTGTTTTATCACTTGAAAGGAAATATAAAAATATAATATAGTTCTTTTTGGACCCATGTTTGGTTATTTAACCCCTTGAAAATAAAATCAACCATAGAATTTCCAATGGTCCTAGGATATACCCCCATGCACAATCTTTATTGGTGAGACCATGAAGATAGCAAAGGTGATTTTTTTCAGCTAAATAAGATTAAAGGAAGTGACAACTGAATTAAAACAACCAATTAAAAAGAGAGCAATTAAGTTTTGGTTTTCAGGGCAGCAGGCAAAGCAGCAAAATATATACTCTCTAGAGTCAAATCCCCAGATATATTTTCATGAAAACTGTAGATTTTAAGAAATGGTATCTGAAAGGCCATGGACAGGGTAGGAATTATGCTCAAAAGCAATACTGATTTTCTAACTATATCTTTCTTGCCTTGGTATTCCCTAGAGCTGCTACTTACGAAGCACCCAGTGAACACTTTTTAAAAGAAGAGGCAATGAATTCCCCCAAATTCTATGTAGGATCTAGCTGCAATAATTTTTGCCTGGAAATTTTTAAAAGAAGTATAATGTAACTTCCATCAAAATGATAAAAACAATCTTTATACAGCCTCACAAAATACCTTGCCTAATTCTTCTGGGGGTATCCCAATATAAAACAGCTGGAAAAGGTGACTAATCACTGAACATGTTCATTTTTATTATGGTTGAAACTATAAGCCAGTTAAATGTTAATGAAGTCTCCACAAATTATGGCTTTAACATTTTTTTTAATCCTGGCAATAATTAGATGGCAAGGCTAGTTGCCTTTAAAGGTCACTCCTAATTTATGAAAATAAAATATTGTCATTTGCATATTGAACAAAATTTAACTTTCTTCTTTCTTTGGAATAGCAGAAATGACAACAAGAATAGTATGAAATCTTTAAGGTATAAGGTGTGAAGAACTGGCCTGCTTTTACCCAAAAGGGAACCCTATGAAATCTTTTATGTCATCATTCTATGTCCTACTGAATCTCCAGGCTTGGAAAAAAGACAAAGGAAGACAAACTGACAAGGATTAGGGCCAACCATTGAAAGATATTGTTAAAATTTGTTTTTGATTGTGATCCATTCATGCCATCTTGACCCAGCTCTCCTACATGCACTCTTCATTAACCAAATGTATCTCTACCGAGTTGTGTGAATATTTTTTACTATGTTCCACCTGGTTTTGCAATAGGAAGCTCTAGATCTACTAAAGTGATTTCAGGATTCCTTCAAAGTAGCTACTTGTAGTCTGTAAGATTTGGGAGTGAGAGCCGCTACTTAAGACTGTTTATTTAGCTTGAAGTTATTAATCAACACTCAATATACTCAATACTCAGAGAAAAACCCCTGATCTACAAAGTTCTTTGCTACTGACAGCTACTATTGCCTCATATGGACCTGGTGTCTTCTACATGCTATCTAAGAGACAATATGGTTATTATTTATTCTTCACAGCCAGAGGAAGACACTTATCTCAAGATGTCTGATTCAAAGAGCTCACTGCAAAACCAAAACCATGCAAGTATGTATATGTATCATCTCATTTAATTTTCCTAAAGAACTATCTATGTACCAGTTATCAGCATATATTATACCTCTCAAGTCTATACACACCTTTCATCACTTGCTCTGTAAAAATGTGTCAGGCCCAATGCGCCAGAAAATAAGATTCTCAGTAGAGGGTGTGGGAGAGACCCTGCATGAAGGAGGAGTTGGCCTCACTCAACTCCCTGGCAGGATCCGCAGCACACCATGCAGGGGACATCTTAGAGCCTGACTCCTCCAGCAATAGCAACTTGCCCCTGCACCTCTTCTGGGGATTGTAGCAGCAGGCTCCAGTGGAATACCTCCCATTCACAGCTTTTTCTGCCCCCTGCTTCCTCTCCAAAAAGGCATATTCCCTCCAAAGTTTGCAGGTACAGCCTTATAGTGACTACTCTTCCATCCACTGGCCACAGCTCTGCCCTGGGTCTCCTGCTTGGCTCTACATCTGCCAAGATATATGAACAGAGGCTGTTCCAATACATCTACTATTCCTTTATTCTGTAGAGCACTCATTCATCTGTACTACCTCAAGCTCTCCTATTCCAGTACCCCATTACAGTTGTTTCTTTTCCCCTTCCTCCATCCCTCTCTTCATCCCTTCGTTCTTTGTTTCCTTTTTTCTTTCTTCATCCCCAGTTCTTCGTCACTTTTTGAGACAAGATCTTGCTGAGTTGGGGCTGGGGATGTGGCTCAAACGGTAGCTCGCTCGCCTGGCATGCGTGTGGCCCGGATTCGATCCTCAGCACCACATACAAACAAAGATGTTGTGTCTGCCTAAAACTAAAAAATAAATATTAAAAAAATTCTTTCTCTCTCTCTCTCTCTCTTTAAAAAAAAAAAAGATCTTGCTGAGTTGATGTGGCTGGCCTACTTCAGCCTTTTAAGACACTGGGATTACAGGTTTACACCACCAGGTCTAGCAAGTTCATTATTCTTTATATTAAATTTTCCCTATCCAAGTTACTGTACTGTTTCTGTCTCCTGACTGAAGCCTGAACAATGCATTCCTATTTTTACAAATGACAGTTTTAGGTGGTCAGATAGCTCCCCAAAACATCCCAGAGTTTCAGTGCAGGGCTAGTAATTCAACCAAGGTCTGCATCTAAAGTCCACGCTCTTTCAAGTCTATGAATTTTCACTTATATCTATCAAGTAAGTAAACAACACACTGACTAATAAATGAACTGTACTGTAAATAAGCTCCTGAAAGTGCTGCTTCTAAGAAGCAGTGGAGGACAATCAAATGTTAATTTCATAAACCTTTAAGATAAACACACATTTTGAATTGTTCTGCCTTTTACAGGTTAAATTGACTTATACACTCTAGGCAATCATTCCTATTGTTGTAATTATAGTCCATTTAAAGTTATTTTGTAAAAAAAGTATAAGACTCCTTGAGGAGTTTTCTGGAACATTTTCTCATTTGTTCTAAATACAGAATGACCCCATTTAAGGCAGCTTTTATCAAATGCACAAAATATTAAATGGCTCTCTCCATAGAGAACACAGATCAAAAAATAGTACTAAAGTATCCCCCCAGAAGAATTAATGTTCTATGTTCTATTTTCCTAAAATACATGCAATCTCAGGTGGTCCTATCCACTTGTTTCAGATTTTAAAACTGTGTTAGATAAGTGGCTACACAATTCAAAGGATAAACAGAAAATGAACTATAATAGACATAATTGTTTTAAGAGTTAAAGAAAAAAAACCTATACCAACATGCCAGAGTCCTTGCTTTCTTCTTATAAATTGCACTGACATCTACATTTAATTGCCTGCCAAACAATAAAAGTATATAATGCCTCTTAAACTTTGAGTGTGCTGGAGATGTTTAGTGAATCAGACACTAAGCATTATATAAATGCTCTCCTACATAATTTAATCTAGCAAGCAGCTTTTACACATTGTACAGGCATTTAAATGGCTAATGCTGTGGCTCTATTGTAAAAAGCTTCATTTGCTCATGGATATATCTTACATAATACAAAGAAAGTGAGTTGTCTTGCTATGGCTTATTACACTTACCTCATACTTCATTTTATCACAATCAATGGATTCCTAATTTTTAAAAATGCTGGATTGCAACAAATAGCCACATATTTTTCTTATTGATTATAAAATCTGGTTAAACTAAATGGGTAATGGTATTTTTTCCATTTCTAAATGTTGTACAGATAGATGTACAATTTATTAGGAACTTCACTGTCTCCATTTTTCCATACGCAAATAAATACCTCATAGAACTGCTACTGGATTTAATTAGAACACATATGAATTTCCTGTGTAAATCTGAAACTACCTGAGAATACTACCGTATTCTTACTCCTTGTACCACAATATAGAAAACTATAGAGTAGGAAACAGTTGTCTACCTCCCTAGTAATCGATTTGGAAAGGAAAAGAAAATGATGGACAATTTGCCAGAATGTCCTAGTAGACACTCAGACCTACATCAGTATTTACCATCTGCTCTCTGCAGTGGTTTGTGTCCTGAGCCCTACATTGCAGCAGTGATTCTCATGGACGATTCTGGGCCTGCTGCATCTCTGAACTTCATTAGAAGATTCTCAAGTCCCTCCCCCAAATTCCTGAATCAGAAACTCTGGGATTGGGAAAGTACCCTCTGCTTTAACATGCCTCCCAGGGATTCTGAGGTACCCTGATAGCCACAGTTCTAGACTAATCTATTTAACCAGAATATTCTGGGAGCAACCCCAGAAGATTTTTTTAAAAGACCCTTTTTAAAAAGGCCCCAGAATAATCTAATAGTTGACCTAGTTTAGAAAGGGTGCTCTAGATCAAACATGTTTAAGCATATATACACAATGGAATTTTACTCAGCAATAAAAGAGGATAAATCATGGCATCTGCAGGTAAATGGATGTCATTGGAGAAGAAAATGCTAAGTGAAGTTAGCCAATCCCCAAAAAACAAATGCCAAATGTTTTCTCTGATATAAGGAGGATGACTCATAGTGGGGTAGGGATGGGGAGCATGGGAGGAATAGATGAATTCTAGATAGAGAAGAGGGGTGGGAAGGAAGGGGAGGGGGCAGGGAATTAGCAAGAATGATGGAATGTGATGGACATCATTATTCAAAGCACATGTATTGAAAACACGAATTGGGTGTCAACATATTTTAAATACAAACAGAGATATGAAAATTGTGGTCTATATGTGTAATAAGAATTGTAATGCATTCCACTGTCATGTATTTAAAAAAATAAAATCAATTAAAAAAGAAAGCATATTATTTGTTTTTTTAAACAGCCATGACCATTCTATATTTACTTACAAACTGTATGCATGTAGTACTCTGAATATGCTGATTATTATAAGTATGCATATAATTGACTTTTTAAAGCATTTCTAGAAAATATAAGTTGAGATTCAGACTTTTCTTTCATTTTCTTTCATTTGTCAATGGATTATACTGTATTGCTCAAAAGGGACATGGAAGAAAAGCATTTTGGAGGTTGGTGCTTGGAATAACTTAATAATTTAGTCATAAATCTCTCTCAGATAAATTAGGAAAACAAAATAGCACAGCTGGATCAAAGTGTTGCTCTAATTTTCTGCTAAGAAAGCCCTGAACTGTCATTTTTCTAAGTGGAACTACTCAATAAGAAGAGATATCCTACATGGAAAATGATCCTGGTTACTGGTCAGAAGTACCCAGGAAATTAATGAAAAGCAGAATTTCATTTAATGCACTCCTGCCAGTTTAATATGATTTATAAATCTATCTCTTGATGATTTTATTAGCATAAAATCATTTTTTGGAACAGCTGATAAAATAAAGTCCTGAATTCACCAATGAGCAGTGCAGTCAAATCAATTGTTTATGTTCAGTTTAAAACAGCCATCCAATTGTTTAGTTCCCTGGTCGCTGATGAACCTAAGCTCACCTAAATGAATATCCTCAATGAACGTTTTTTTTTAACCCATTTACAATCACTAAGTAGAATTGACGTATTAGGAAACAGTAAACATAATTTCATATATCCTCTTCGCAAAACATTCATTCCAATTTGCTATCATTAGGAGAATTACTCAACTAACATCAGGTAACTTGTACAGCTGACTGTACTGAAGTGTATATTAAGTCCTGGATCTGCCAGTTATATGTCTCTTGCTCCCTGAACAAGAAGGAGATGAGCAGTCCTCACAGTGGAGATGCACTTTATCTAGATGATTTCAGGGAAGAAAAGGGAGGAGTGTGAGACAGAGAAAAGTCAATGTACTTGGTCCAGGAACCTAATAGTCATATGTCCCAGAAAAGCTGGAACTGAACAGGTGCTCCCTGGATCTCACCCAGTTGCCTTTCTTAGCATGGCATCCTGTTGGGGTCAGTGTAATTCTCATGTCTAAATATCTGAATGTTTTGCTAAACATCAGTCCAAACTCTAAACCACCTAATTCTGTGCTCAAACAAGAAAATAGATATTCCAATGCCAAGGGGACCCTAGAGTGGCCCTGTTGAAATTACTGAGAAACAGTATGTTAATCTTCAATGCAGAATTTCCCTAATAGGTTTTTAGGGACAATTCTGACCATGGGCAAATCTCTGAAGATTTATGATCTACAGAATATAATTCTTTCATAACATCTATCACCTATTGCCTGGGAAACTGGGAAGGTTAAATTTGGTGGTGCTGGTGTAAGTGGGGTCATTTATACAAGATGATGACTGTAAAAGAAAGTCACAGCTATGTTTGGTTCATATCATACAAAACAGGAAGAAAGAGTAATAGAAATGTCTTTATCCACACTGCATTGGTTGGGTCACCTAACTCTCTGCCCAACATCTTATGCCCTTCATTGTTTCTCTTCTCAGTTTCCCATCCTCCCCGACAATTTGAGTTTCAGCTCAGGTCCCCACTTGATTTGAATCATTCCCTCATGTCTGCCCCCTCCAGCAATTCCACACATTCCCTGCAAGCTGAATTTTATAAATGCATAGTTTTAAATACTCTTCCTCTACTTAAATCTATTCATCAGCTCCTTACTGCCCATGGGATAACTACTCAAGTTTTATCATGTGACATATGTTGTTTTTCTGATTTGACCCAATTTACCTTTTCATCTTCTTTTCTTACTTCTGCTTCCCTTTAATTTTACACTCTAGTAATTCCCAGCTATCCCTACATTCACCTCCAATGACCGTGCTGCCATATGCCACCATCTGCTCATGCAGTCCCTGCACCTACTCAAGGTTTTCCCCACCCTGAGACCAGAGTATACCTTAAAAACTCTATTACAATAATTAAATCCCAGCTCAGAGGCCATCTCACATAGAAACCTGATCTTTTCACAGATAAAATCAATCCTCCTTCCTGTGGACCACCATGGCAAAATATATCCGTCTTCTTGATGTTCTTAGAGTTCACTGTGGGGCCACAGAACTGGACGTGTTTGTCTTCTCTACTGCACTGTGAGCTCCACAGACCAGCACAAGGTTTTTTGTTCATCTCCATATCCCTGTCCCAATCCTAGAAAAATACTTGCAAATCATTAAATACCTACTGGACTTAATAGAATTGTGTGAAGTTTTTTGTAATACAGGTAAGAAAAAAAACTGCTTACTGGTCTCTTTGTTAGAAAGAAACACTGAAGAAAAAGCATCTAATTTAACAAATTATTCGATTTAACAAATCTCAGGCTACACCAATAGAAGAAGAAATCTTGACTCTAGAGTTTATCTCTTTGATCTGACTTATGGCAACCCCGTCCCTTTCTCAGCCCTAGGGCTCCTAAGGACTTGGTGACAGGCATTAGGTAAGGTACTAGGGAGGAAAGGGAAGAGAACTAGAGGGAAGAGACAGAGGATAAAAAAGAAGTCCTTGTTCTCAAGGAAGATAACTCAGGGAACATAGATAGTTAAAAGGGGAAGGAATTCAAACTACTACAGGAGTCAAGAGAAAGAAAAATAATTTCCTGAAGGTCTCCTTTTCCTAAATGGTCCAGATAAAATGTAAACCAGAGAGTCGGCCACTAGATGTAACAATCTACTAGATACCCATGGCCTGCTATTCTAAGAATCTGCATAATGAGGCTGGTATTTGGCAGACCTCAGCATAAGTCAACAAAAAGCTCAGAGATTTTGTGTGTATCCTGCTGGAGTTCTGGTTTAATGTCTCAGTCAGTTGTGTTTGATTTTAGGTTTTAAACATGAAAAGAATGTTAATGATTACATATTATGCATCTTTCAAGTTTATGAAACATAAAAGTAGTTAATGCTTACTCAATATCAAATTTAGCCACTCACCATAAAGAAAGGATGCTTTGAAGAAAAGTAATTTGTTCCATAATTTTTAAGTTTAGAAAGCTGAATTCCATGCAAAATTCTCCAAGCCTAGAGCAATATTCACAAGGCACAAAAGTTAACATGAATCAGCTTTCCTAGCAGTCATTTCACATGATCAATTAGTTGCTAAAATATAGAGCATTAAGGACATTAACTCTTCTAGAGGTCAGTATGGTTGGAGTATATTTCTTGTTCTAATTGAGTGTTTATTTGATATTCTCTTTACCTTTTAGCAGGTATTTTACCGCTGTCTAAAAGTAGCAAGCCATCTGAGAAAATGGCCCTGGACCAGGAAGGAGAAGTCTGGGTCCCAGACCTGTCCCTGCCTGCATATGGCTTTGGGCAAGACAACCAGGCACCAGAGAGGAAATGTGATGAAAAGGATATAACTCTGTCACCAAAAAGGATCAAGGTGAGTCGCAACCTTGCTGATTTAAAAGCTTTCCTCAAATGGTGGAACCACCATTTGACCCAGCTATTCCCCTTCTCGGTCTATTCCCTAAAGACCTAAAAAGAGCATGCTACAGGGACACTGCTACATCGATGTTCATAGCAGCACAATTCACAATAGCAAGACTGTGGAACCAACCTAGATGCCCTTCAATAGACGAATGGATAAAAAAAAAAATGTGGCATTTATACACAATGGAGTATTACTCTGCATTAAAAAATGACAAAAATCATAGAATTTGGAGGGAAATAGATGGCATTAGAGCAGATTATGCTAAGTGAAGCTAGCCAATCCCTAAAAAACAAATGCCAAATGTCTTCTTTGATATAAGGAGAGTAACTAAGAACAGAGTAGGGACGAAGAGCATGAAAAGAAGATTAACATTAAACAGGGATGAGAGGTGGGAGGGAAAGGGAGAGAGAAGGGAAATTGCATGGAAATGGAAGGAGACCCTCAGGGTTATACAAAATTACATACAAGAGGAAGTGAGGGGAAAGGGAAAAATAATACAAGGGGGAGAAATGAATTACAGTAGAGGGGGTAGAGAGAGAAGAGGGGGGAGGGGAGGGGAGGGGGGATAGTAGAGGATAGGAAAGGCAGCAGAATACAACAGACACGAGTATGGCAATATGTAAATCAATGGATGTGTAACTGATGTGATTCTGCAATCTGTATACAAGGTAAAAATGGGAGTTCATAACCCACTTGAATCAAAGTGTGAAATATGATATATCAAGAACTATGTAATGTTTTGAACAACCAACAATTAAAAAAAAACTTTCCTCATCTTTTCATCTACAGAATAAACTACCTTCAGGAATAAGAATTAAATGATTTTGCACACATGCATGTGTTTATGTATACATATATCTTATACTGTGCCTACCTACCTAGCTAGTAAATAGGCTAATGTTCATTTTTGTTCCTATTTTAGTCCACAGTGTTCTGTCTATGAAATATCATGGATGTATTATATCATTGTTTTCCTAAACTGTGATGGTCAGAACACTCTGACCCCTTTTAGATTATCTATCCACTGTGAACCCTTCAAAAACCCTACTTCCACAGATACATTCAATTTTCATTTACTTTTTTTTTCTTTGATACAGGGTCTCCCTATGTTGCCCAGGCTGGCCTGAAATTTTTGGGCTTAGGAATTCTCCTGTCTCAGACTTCTAAGCAGCTGGGTTATGACATCCATCACTGAACCTGGCCAAGTTACATTGCATGTTGGAAGATTCCACTGGTTATAAAGAAACTGGGCTACAAAAGTTAGTATTTGACAACTTTGGGTATAGATTATCTTAAAATTCTATCCTAAGATCACAAATTCATTTCTTTCTCTCTTAATCATTCTTTATTAGTAATAAAATGTGTTGTTGTGTATCAGGTATATTTCTGGGAGGGATGATTATAATATTTTAAAAAGTGAATAAAGTTAAATAATATAAGCAAAAAAGATGGCTGAGCTCAATGTTCAACCAAGAAGACAAGGATTAGGAGGAGGCAGAAGGCATCCTATTGATATAAACACCAGCAAGGGCCAGTCAAGCTACTGATCTATAAAAAAGCCAAGATCAAAATAAGGTCACAAAACAAGGCATCCACATCCAGTATCTCAATCCTATGTGGTCTAAAACCCAGCTGAGCTGACTAATCCAATCCTAGTATCTAAAATGATTACATCATATATATTGAAAGGATTGCCTAATATAGGTGGGCATGGCAGTACAAGATGTAATCCCTTCTGAGGCAGGAGGATTGCAAGTTCACATATTGAGGCCCTATGCAACATATTGTGACCCCTTCTTAAAATTAAAAATTACAGAATCTGGATGCAGCTCAGTGGTAAAGTGCCTCCTAGTTCAATCCCCAGTACACACACACACACACAAAAAAAAAAAAAAAAAAAAAACACCTAATATGATTTCAGTAGGATTCTTCCTAGCTCACTACTAACATCTAAAGTTATTTGAGGGGTCTGAGGGTATGAAATGCTGTATATAAATGAATTCATACTATCAGTCCTCTAATCACACCCACTCCAAAAAGTATTTCTTTAGAGCTATAGTACACAGGTCCACAAAACAAGCCATAAGTTTAAATAACTAGATAATCGGTATTTTGTATTTTCAAAAATTACTTAAGAACATTTGATATATGAAAGATGGATGGGGAATAATTTCCAATAAAAAAAGAGGGAGGAGCAGGGGTAGAGGAACAGGGAAGATGAGGGGCAGGAAGAAGAAAAAAATCAGTTACTTCATATTAAGCTTGCTGGGATGAGATCCACTTGGGATGAGTACTATATGCTTCCAGAAACAATTCATTGGGACATGTTTAACATATAGCCTGGCATGTGAGGAGTTCCATTTCTCATGAAACTTCCTTATTTTTTTTATCTGGCTGACCTATAAGAAGCTACAGTCGCTGAGATAAGTGACTCATAGGGCCTCTACACCATTAGTTTTAATAGTCTGACTGTAATTTTTGTTGCTGTTGCTGCACTGCTAGGGATTGAACCCAGAGCCTTATGCATGCTAAGTAAGCACTTCACCCCTGAGCTACTTCTCAGCCAGCTGCAGTGTAATTTTATAGTTGATTATACATGGCCTGGATCTTTCTTTCTTATGGAATGCTCTTTAAGCTTGTGTTTGGCCTTGGCCACATTGGATTCTCACCTTTAACAGTATCTAACCTAGGGCAGGCCCCTTGTGTATATAGAATAAATCTTTGTAGATCCATATAAGGTTGATCAGTCTTAAAGAACACTGAACTTTCATGGGACCATAAATTTGTCTAGAGGAAGCTTCATAGACCAGCTCGAGTTCTGAAATGTTCAAACCAATAATGAAATGTGGTCTTTCAAAGCCACAATTCCCAGCTGGTGTAACCAGCAAAGAGCTCCATCACAGCTACTGCTGAGAGACACATGTCCCACCACAGAGTCCCTCTGCTAGAGGCGCTGCATCCCATTTATAGGAGTGAATCTTCCACTATCAACAGCACACTCATTTTACCCTGGGTTCAGGAGAAATAAGGGAACATGTACCACTTTTCAGCGGTACCCTTAACTGATATAAAATTCATGGGTTAGGAGTAAAAACTAAGTTGCATCCATCACAGCTTCTTCCCGCATGCTCTATAGATTTCACAGAGATGTTTATCACAGAATTGCAGAGATGACCTTAACCACAGGAGAGAAAAATGTGGCTCCATTACTAATAATTCTCAATAAATACCTTCATTCTACTTTGCTTCTAGATATTGCTAACTTCAGAATTAAAAAAAAAAAAAAAACTAGAGGGAAACCAGAAAATTTAATTAGGTCAGAAAAAGAAATGTGGACTTGAGTTGTTTCTTGGGGGGAAAAAATTATTATAAATAAACTGTTAAATTAGTAAATCCACTAAACACTATAAACTCTAAACACTGAACTATTAACCCAAACATAATCCTGACGTACAAATTGGGTGGTAAGCCCTTGCCTCCCTCATGTGTTTACAGGAGAGTCCCTGAAAATACCTTTTCCTATTCTCACCACATGTTTCCTTAAAGATTACTGACCTCCAATAGTCCTGCCATGGCCTCGTTTTCATTCTGTGTTGCATGCTTTTCTCTGAGCTCAGTGGTTCTGAAACTTTGGAGAGCTGATAGACCTCCTGGAGAAACTAAAAAGAGCTGGCCATGATCTGTCTCCCCAGCACAGATGTGTATCTATGCAAACCTTACAATTCCTCGGGTAACAACATTCTCAAGGACATTGTGGCATTTATTCAAATGGAAGTTCACTGGCCACCTGCATCAGAATTGCTGGGACCATTTATTATTACACAAATACTAAACCCAGTCTAGATTTATGGAACCAAAGTTACTGGGAGTGGGGCTGAGGTTCTGAATGATGCTGCAGCTGGCTAAAGGGAGGATGATCCTCTGTTTTCCTTTTTCCTATCCTTTCCAGCCATCATCTGGTTCCTAGATCAGTGCCCCAGTACTCTCTCCATTCTCTGAGCAGCCCAAACTCTGCCATCTCCGCATGACTGGTGGGCATCTCTACTGGTATACTGTACAGCCCACCAACTCTCCACACACCTACACCCTGTACATGCAACCCCACTCCATGCACATCAGGATCTTGGACTCTTCTTGGACTCTCCTGTTCATTTACCTGAAGGCACTTCCAGAAAACTGAGACAACTGCCATAGAAGGTATTAGCTCCAACTCTCCTCCCAGGTCATTAGCTCTTCACTGAATCCCATGATTCTCATATAGAGGAGACTGTCCTTCTCACCATTCTGTACAGCATTTGGCTTCCCAACAAGGCTCACAACAGAAGCAGCACCTGCTACCAGGTGCACAAGGTGTCAAACGTTACCTGTCTGTACTGAGACTGAAGGATATCCCACTCACATATCTATACAGGAACACAGCCATGTCATCCTGAATGCCAAAGCTCAAAGGGACCTTAGATACAGCCCAAAGTATTATGCAAATATGGAAAATAAGGCCTGGGGATTTACGTGACTTATCAAAGCAAGGGAGTCAACAACCAGTCTCTCCTGATGCATATCAGGGCATTGTTAGTGTGGGAAGAGATACCAAAACACAGCATCCTGACCCTTGACTTTACTTAGGAATGCAAGACACATACATGACCAAATAGAATTCAACACTGGACAAGAACATGCTGAGGCTATTTCAGATGAGGAGAGACGAGGGAGAACTTATAGTGGAGAAGGCACTTAAGTCGAGCCTGGGAAGCTAGGTTGACTTTTGAGGAACAGATAAAATATTCCAGAAAGCACAGATTTTTGAGGAGGCCACTATGTATGCATGAAATAAAAGTTTATCTCAGGATAAATAATATGAAAGAGTGGCTGTGGATGAGCTGTCGGTAGCAGGGAGTGTGGCTGCACCAGGCTTGGGTCCACCCTGGTACTCTTATGTACATGATTCAACATGGCCATCACAACAGCCTTATGACAAAGGAGAGCAGAAACATTATTCTCTCTTACAGACAAAAGCAGGACTTGGAATGAAGTGACTGGCCTGCCGTCACAGAGGTAGACAAGACATAAGTCAAACACAACACTTGGTATACTAAGTCCACAGAGGCATGTTTTCCTCATGGTATAATTTGTATAAAACCTCACCAGGATGACTATTCCACAAATGCTCCTTATGTATATACTACATAAGGTAATTGAATCTTTATTAAAATAGACACATTAGATGGCATCTTTGAATGTTATAGCCAAAGACCACTAATATCTCAACACCACTGAAGAGCCTTTATAAACTTATTAAAGGAAAATGTGGTAACCGAAAGAAAATAAAGAAAGAGAGGCATGAAAAAGTGAGATAAATATACTCAAATAGATACCACAGAAAACTCACTCCTATCAATAATTCTGCCAAACGAATCAATCCTGAACAATCAGAGCATGCTAAGCAAGAGCACTTGGAGAGGCAATGGATTACACCAGACAAGTTTACAGATGCCTCAGACTAACTGCTTATTTGCTTTTTCAATTTGAATCAGAAGCGTAACTAGAGAAACCTAACTTAACATTGAATGCAATCACCATGATCCATCAAAGAAGCTCACAGAGATGTGGAATAGCTCAAGGGTAGAGTGCTTGCCTAGCAAGAGAAGGCTCAGGGTTTCATTCCAAGCAGGACAAGGGGGAAAAAAAAAGTAAAAGAAAAAAAAAAAAAGCAAGCACAGATACATGGCAAGGGTGCTCAGAGATCAAAATCTCTCTTCAAAATTGAAAAGAAATGCTAATGCACCCCAGCTCAGAACTGCTGTGCTAGAAAGGAAATTAATATCAAAGCTGGAACAGCAGCTTCTGTCCCACACAGTATGATGGAGACAATGGTGTTTGGCCCAACAGTACAAGGAAACACAGGAATCTGATAGAACAGAGGAAATGAAGACAAATCTTACAAAGAATTCAAAGTGGAACAAAGTTGTGCAGATTATCCTTGGGCAAGGGAAAGACTAGAGGGAGAAGCTGTTCTATATTGAACACAGTATGACCACAGGAGCCCCTGGGCTTGTCATTCCATATTCTTCAAACCCCTACCCTAGCCTCCTGCACAGCAAGGACACTGCACAAATTGAGGAACCTGCACAAATTAAAAGTCTGAAGAAGAGCACAAATATGATTCATTGTAACCTACACTCTGTGAAGACAAAGACTTGGTCACACTTTGGGCCAATGCTATTTATGAATATAAATGGAGATAAGGCAGATTGTGTTTCAGTTTAAAAGCCAAGTGACACAGACAGCAAAATTTAACTTCTTGTACCTGCCCTCAAATCCTGTTTTCACTTTGAACCCATATTCAATGAGCTACGCAGCCTGCACCTACTCCTCCATGTGGGCCATTCTGCCCTTGTCCACTGCTGGAGCAGGAAGGCCTTCCCTGTCCTCATCCCAAGAGGCTGGGCCACCATTTCCTTATTCCTCTTCATGTATATTCAAAACCATGCTGATTCAACAAATCAACTCCTCAAGGACCTTCAAAATGAGAAGGCTCAAACATTTATAACTTCATATAGCAAAAACATTCAAAATCCTTTCTTCTGCTTTTTTGAGATACACAGTAAATACCTGCTATTGTCACATTGTTATGCTCACCAGAAATTGTTGTTTCTATCTAACTATAATTGGTACCTGTTAATCAATCTCTCTCCTCTCTGCCTTCCCCAGTCTCTGCTAAGGACCCCTTCTTAACTTCTATGGGATCAACTCTTAGCTTCTATGTATGATCGAACTCTGGTGGTGGAATTTGTCTGTGACCGGCTTATTTCACTTCACACAATGATCTCCAGTTCCATCCATGTTGCTACAAATGACAGAACTTCCCACACTCTCATGGCTGAATAGCGTTTGATGTTGTATATGTACCATGTTTGAATCATAAGTTGATGGACATATGTTGTTTCCATTTATTGGTTATTGTGAATAGTGCTGAAATGAATATGGGACTCCAGATGTCTCTTTTACATACTGATTTCATTTCCACTGGATATATATCCACTGGTGGGATTGCTGGATCATAGGGTAGTTCTATTTTTAGTTTTTAAAGACCCTGCATGCTATTTTCCATATGGCTATACTAATTTCCAGTCCCATCAAGAGTGTACAAAGGTTCCCTTTTTTCTACTTCCTTCCAGCACCTTTTTTCCTTTTGATAATGGTCATTCTTTCTAGAGTTAGATCCTGTCTCAATATGGAATTGATTTGTATTTCCCTGATGATCAATGATATTGAGCATTTTTCTTCTCTTATACCTGTTGGCCATTTCTATGTCTTCTTTTGAGAAATGACTATTTAGATCTACAACCTAGTTTTTGTTGCTTTGTGTATATGTGCACACGCACACTGAGGAACAAACACAGGGTGTTGAGCATACAAGGATAGCATTCTGCCACTGAGCCACGTTCCCAGCTATATCCCATTTCCCATTTTTAATAGGACTACTAGGGGATTTTCTTGCCATTGAGTTTTTGGAGTTCCTTATAAATTCTGGATTGATTTTTTTTTTTTTTGTACCAAGGATTGAATCTAGGGGCGTGTAACCAGTGAGCTACAATTCCCAGCCCTTTTATTTTTTACTTTGAGACAAGGTCTCACTAAGTTACTGAGGCTGATTTGAACTTGGGATCCTCCTGTCTCAGCCTCCTGAGTCACTGGGATTATAGGTATGCACTATCACACCTGGCTGTGTTCTAGATATATAGTTTGCAAATATTTTCTCTCATTCTGTAGATTGTCTCTCTACTGTAATGATTTTCTTTACTGTGCAAAAGCTTTTTAGTTTGATGTAATCCCAAGAAAGAATTCTAAATATTTTCACTAGAAAGAAGTGCTAAATGTTTGAGAACTTAGACATGTTTTATCTGATTACACAATCTACCCATGTATCAAAATATCACAGGGTACCCCATTTACATGTATAATTTTTGCATTTTATTTACCACTAAAATAAACTTAATGTAATTTTTCCATTCAAAAACAAAAAGCCACGTTTATTTTCTTATTAAGTCCTCTAACTTTCAACCCTAATCTCTCATACTCCCCTCTAACAGTGCCTACACTGAATCTTTCTGGCTAGTCTTTTTTGTAAGGAAATTTCTGGTTTGTCTGTGTTTTCATTAATAATCCTACCTCTTCCTGTGTCCACCCACAAGTACTAGCTGTTTGACCTGTCTGGTTTTTACTCCCCTTCCCACTCCCCTTCTCACCTCAACCCCCAGATCTGGGGATCAAACCCTGGATCTCATGCATGCTAGACAAGTACTCTACCACTGAGCTGATTATTATCTTGTCAGATTATCATCTTCAGACTGTTGGTTCCAAATATCACAAACTATGTCCTGGTACATTTAAATAGAAGAGCACTTCATCAAACAGGAAATTAGTAAGTGGCAGACCACAGAAGCATGCAGGGGTCCCACGAGGGAACACAGATAAGAGTAGGCCACAGGAGTAATTTGTTCAGTATCACTGGACTCCCGCTGTCACTTGTGCAGCCTGGTCACCCCATATTACCTGCATTTTTTCTCATTGGCTGCAAGAAGTCACAGGTCCACATCTAGCTGCCATTTCTTTGTCTTCTGTGTCTCCCTTTGGCCTCCACAAAGGAAAGTGCACTCTGACCCTACATGTCCTGGGATCCCCAAAAACATTCCTGCCCATTTTTTTTGCTTATTGCTGAGGAGAACAGACTGAAAGAACAAAGCTGCAAAGAGGCCATCATAGGTAGTGTTACTGCCAACTGAATCAAAGACTCTACCTGCTTTGCAAGTGGCACAACCACCTGGCAATTATTCTAGGCAACATGGAAAGAAAGCTGACATCTCAAAAAATCTTCAGAGATTGCAGACAAGATGAAAGGTAACATCTGGGGCGCCAGGAGGTTGGCCTGTGGTGACCTTGCTCATATCTGTTTCACACACTCACACACTATTCAACTATGTGCTTGGACTCTAGGTCCACATTTGTTTTACATTCAAGTACCTAGAAGGCTACAACTTGTATTCTATGAAACATGGCCTATAATAAGCACAGGAAATAATGGGTAGAACAGGTTCTCTTTAAACTACTTGGTACATGATTCAGCACAGAGACATGCATTTTAAGATTCTTAATAATCATTCATTGAGGACAAAAAAATATGAGGTATATTACAACAAGGGTAAAGAAGAAACAGAAAACCAAACAACTGTATAACAGAGGCTAAGACCTAAAATGTCAACGAATCTATATTTTACCAGAAGTTCTAAAGCATTTTCACATACCTAAAATATAAGCTTATCATTTTAAAAAACAAAAAGAGTAAAGGAAAGCTGCATCAGGAAAGCTGCACAGGGCAGACCCATAGCATATGTGTCAGTGATGCCAAAATAAAATAGAAGGAGATGGGCCAAAATAGGAGGGGGGAAAGGTAAGTGAAGCCAAAAATCCAACAGTGCAATGGGTCCCAAAATGAAATAGTATATATGCAGCCAACAAGAAAATAGAATTATAAATGAAGCCAGCAGAGAATGGTATTATTCTACCACAAACTTTAGCAACTACAGCCAAAGCAAAATAATATGCACTGAGATTTTTTTTAAAGGGGCATTTTAAAGAGAAGCAAATTTAACCATTTAAAATTTGTTGAGGGGAGTACTGCAGTTAGTCTGCAGATATATATGAATTCATCCAGTGGATTTAAACCTTCTGTATGTTATGGAGAGAGAATGAAATCTGATCACCTCCTTATGTAGCAGGTACCAAACCTCTCTCAAACTCATGCTCAGTAATCCTTTCATACAGGAAGTACTGCACTCATTTAATTGATGAGCACACTAAAACTTGAGGAGGTAACAGAAGTTTCTCAGGGTTATTTAAGTTAATGACAGAAATTAGTAATAATTCAGGATGTGTCTGTTTTCAAAGTTTATTTCATACTTATGGTGCATCTTATAATGTATAAAAGAAACACCTGGTTTTATACCTTCAAAATAATATGGACTCACATGAAAGAAGAACACTTATCCATTTCAACCTTTTTTTCCACAAGTATTAGATAGAGGTGATTGGTTAACTAACTCTTAATGGGTGTTTTACAAAATTACTAAATTTTCCAATATATTTTCAATCAAATATTATGACTAAACAAATATCTTTAAGCCCTTCCAAACTACCTCTGGTATTCTACTAAGCCAAAAATCTATAAGACTGTTCCACAATATCTTATTCATCACTGTATTTCTGGAATCTGCCCCTCCAAAGCACTAAACTCCTATATTAAGTTTTCCTTCAAAAGGGGTTATAAAAGTAAGAATTAATAAAAAATTAACAAAATGGATTTTTAAACTAAGAGTATCCATCAAAGTTACCAAAAGCATGGAAAACATATTCTTCACCAAGTGACTATAACTAAGAAGGCAAAGGACCTCTAAGCTGAATAGGTAGTTTTTTGAGTATTATTTCCATGATTCACAAGTTCATATCAAACATTCATAAAACCTAAAGCCAGGCACTACTGTGTTTCCTACTTCCAGGAATTACAGAAATAGTCTTCTTACAAAAAGAAATAGAATATACTCAAGGCCTATCATAGGTACTTTTCCAGAATGTCATAAAGAACAAACATAAGAGATGTTTGGAATCACAACTCAAAATTTATAACATTCTAAGATTAATTGATTTATTGACTCAAAAAGGAAATCTGGATAATCTTTATGAAGTACTCAATAAGAACTGAAACCAAAAAATATTAAAGTGATTACATATGTGTGTGAAAGTTGGAGGAAGAACAGGAGAGAGGAGAAAATAATTCTAAGTGCTACTAAATTTGGAAAATACCATACAGAAAAGTCATCTGTCAACAAATATATTAAATAATGTATGTATGCAAGGCCTTGTGCTGACCACAGAGGATACAGCTGCTCCCAAGGAGGTAAGCACACATATAGCTCTGTGCCTGAGAGTTGTACAATCTCTTGGGGTTGGGGGTGGAGTGATAGAGCAGAGAGATTGTGCTCTGGCCAAAGGATAATGAAAGATACCAAATTCAAGAAGGGACAGAAAACTGTCACTTGCTTTGGCTCACCCTCTCTGGAGAGAGCCGTACTGGCCCTTCACTTCCTTAGACTATGTCATAGTTGTTACTCTGGAGCCTCACACTTTCCTCTCTAATCCATCTTCCTGGAATAACCTTGAAACCTCTTATCATAGAGCAAGCTCCTGAGACTCTCATGTCTCAGCTCATGCATCACTTCCTAAGCAAAGGCTTCTGTGACCATCCCAACCCACCCCAACAAAATAAGGTCCCTCCCTGTTCCCATAGCAGTTGCACCCCACCATGACAGCACTCAATACATTTGTCATTATATATTCAGTGTCAAAGAAGTACCAAAAATTAAGAAAGAGATAACTACTACATGCAGAGGAAGCTGTCAGGAAATTGTTCACAGAGGAATAACCAAAGTCTAGAATGCAATGCATGGAGGTTTTCCCAAAGGTTGGGTATACCAGATGCCTACTAGGTATCTGGCACTGTGTGGGTCACACGGCAAAGATGGGTCTCACTTAATCCTCATAGTAACCCTATAGGAACAAACTGTATTCTTTCCCAAATGAAAAAATAAAACAAAACTGGGTTTTGGAGAGAATGCACTTTCTCCCTAAAGTCACATGACATGTATATGAAGTAACTGGATTTCCAGATACAAGTTCAATTACAAAATTACATGTAAACAATATGATTCCAACTCCCTTGATTTTCAGATGAGGAAATCCAGAACCCAGGACGTGAAATTGCTTTCCTGGAGTGGCATGCTCATGGTCAATAAAGACAAACTGTGGCACTGGCAACAATACTGAGAAATCAGAACTGAAGATCCATTGGAATGAACACCCAACCAAGCTAAACACACAGGTGATGGGATAAAGAAAATCCCAACAATATGCTAACAACTTAGACAATTGACAATGGTGAGAGACATTAGGAGATAACACATGTGAAAATGACAGGCAACACATCTGGCAGATGATTGGAAATGTCAGATTTATCTTGAAGATGCAGAGAAAGGTATTGATCCAAGATGTACAGGCCCACATTTGTGGAGTCAGTAGATCATGTTGAAAAGGTAAGCTGGGAACAAAGAGGTACTGGCCTTTGGTGTTAATTAAGCAAAGATTTCTTAGTCCTCTAAGTCAGGGCTCCCCAGCCTTCCCCACGCTACAGCACATGTACACAGAACACAAATCTGCACATTTCTCTGGGTCCGTGGGTATGAAGTCAAGTTTCTGTCCTTCTGGAGGCAAGGTACCTATTTGGGGCATAACAGCCAGCAAGCTAGGCTCTGCCATAGCACTAAGAAGTTATAATCTTCATTCCTGCCACAAGAGGACTTGCTTCATTGTATCTTTTCTGGCCTTGAATACTGGACTATGAATGTTTGAAGGCACAGTTCAGTTTTGTTTCAAAAATGAAAAGGCAGGAATTCTAGGTGGGCATGAGCTCATTCAAAAATACAGAAATTAGATGAAATAAACCGCAGCCATGAGGTGGCCAATATTTTGTCCAGATTTGTGCTGAACTTTCCAACAGGGGGTGGAGGGAGGATAAATTGGGGAGACAGCAAAGAGGAGAAAACAAAGTCAGGGGTTAGAAGATCTAAAATACAAAACAGAAAGTCTTTCATGCTGTAATGGCCAATAGAGAGACTGGTGATATAAGGAATATTATCCTATTTTAAGTGTCTATCACAATAAAGAAGCCAGGGACAGCCACTGAGCACACAGGTGGTTTCAAATTTAGGAGAAAAGGTTAATTCCACAAAGCAGTTTGGAGGAAGATTTGGCAATTTAAAAGATGTTACAAAATAGCTTGTTTTACTAAGAAGCTTAGAAATCATTTGAATATTTCCTTAAAAAAAAAATACAACAAACACTTAAAAGTGAACAAAAGATCTGTATTTAAATTTAGCTTATCAGAACTAAACTTATCCCTACAGTATTTCCTTCTAGTGTTATCAGAGCTAAAACAAAGAAAAATATGCTTTAGTCATAAAATTATCCTATAATTCTAATTTCCCCAGCAAAACCTAGAAAAACATCATGTATTTGGGGATTTATACAGAAATCCTTATCAAGTAGGATACCAGGTCTTAAGGCCTAAAGTGAAAAAGGTCGTTGGGTAAAAAGTCAAAACGCAACAGTTACCATCATTAACTGCCATTAACAGTTACCATCATTAACTGTGGTAGACGACAGATTTCTTAAGCCATCTGCAAAACACAGGCTTTTATTGGACTTAATATAAATGAATTTTTTAAATGCTTGACAAAGCAAAGACAGGTCTGGCCTTGGGAGGCAACAATTTCACTTAAAAGCAGAATTGTTTAACTATAGGGATTTCAGCAAAAGTTGTTTTGTTTTTAATATCCCCACCATGGGGATTGAGAATGCCTATCTATCCTTTATAATCCAAAAAGCACTAGATTCAGACTCACTCACATAAGTGAGTCTGTCAGCAAGCCCCATCTTTCTGCAAACAACCAGTGAGCACAATCAGTCCACCACCTCAACACACAGGCTAGGAGAAAATGGGGTCAGATGGTAACTGTGCTGAAACAGAGCTGCAAGTCCTACTGCAGTCAAGACACACACTTCCTTCGTGGGCTCAAGAAATTAAAACACATGCGCATGCGCACACACACACACCCATAATCTCACTGGAAATAAAAATATTACTGGCTCATATCTTTTGATATTCCAAACTATACAAGGAGACCAAGAAGGTTTTGGATGGTAGGGAGAAAGGCAATTAATGAGCTATTACTATTTAAAGACCAAATCCCTGTCAAAACAGCTTGACAAAAAAATAGTGGTTTTTAACACACACAGCTTGCAGTAGCGCTGCCAACAAAAACAGTGGGTGGTAATTCTGCCAGCTAAAATGGTGCTTTATGGGGGTAAGGGCAAGAACGACTGTCCCTCCCAACTCCCTCTCCAGCAGCTACAGCTAGCCCACATCCCATCCTGTGGCTGCACAGCCCACCAATTCTTCATAAGGCCATTGCACGGGGAGCAGGGGTGCTTTTCTGGGCTAGGAATTCCAAAGGCCACTGTCAAAGCAGCTAGGAGACCTAAAACCATGTCACTTATAAGTGAAAATGCTTCTCAAATGAGACTGTCTCATCCTAAGTAAATTTAGGCCTTTTAAGTTGTAATCAGAGAAGAGCAACAGAGGAATTCTAAAATTATCCTAGAGTTAAACACCAGCAAATTGATCTTAACTTTTCCCAGAAGTCGGTGGTTAGACTATCAGGGAGGCTCCTCAAGGGCCCCTCTCCAGAGATGGCAAAGGGAGGGTGTGGGTTCCTATGTCAATAACTCTACCTCCTGTTTGTCAAGTCATCCATTTAAAGTGGGGCAATGAGGATTTTGGCCAATGTCACATATTAATCCAACATCTTCACTAATGATGCTGGGATTTACACCTGGCTTTGATCTCCTGAATTATTTCGGATTAGATTAGTTAAAGAGGGCAAAAAACCTCAAATGTATCTGGGTTAAACAAGATACTTTATCAGAATCTTCTTCTCCTAGCCACCGTATGTTTGCCTAAGTGGCCTGGGAATAATATGACTTTACTTCCCAATGTCCCTAGAGATCCCTAAACCCCATGATTACATGATCCTTACAGCACAGGTCTCATCCTCACTGTCAAGCTGGGGCTCCAGTCAGCATACTCCCACTCCATGCAAAAGGACAGAGGCAGAGAGGGAAGAAAGAAGGGTGCATTCCATCCTCGACAGGTCCGTGGTAGGTGTTCTGAACAGCATGTCCCTGTGTACCCCAGTTATAGATATGCTGTTCACTACAGGGTTACTAGCCACCTTCAATATTTACATTCAAACTGAAAGTAATTAAATATAACTAAAATTAAACATTTCTTCCTTAAAGACACTAGCCACATTCCAAGGGCTCAGCAACCTCATATGCTGATTTGTTACTGTGCTAGACAATTCCAACTGTCCAGAAGCTCAACTGGACAGTTCTGATGTGGAGCTTAAGTACTACATTGCCACACCCACTGCAAGAGGGACTTGGAAATGCAGTCCTGATGGTGGAAGACCATGACCCAAACAACATCAGATAACCCCTTCCTATATAGAAGAAGGGAAGAAAACAGTGAGAACTGCAGTCTCTCCTGGAAGCTTCAAAGTGTTATATTCAAAGAGACCATCTTCAGATAGACTTTTAAACTTTCAAGCAATCCTTACATAAAAATAGCACACACGGAAATGCCAATTGTGTCCCCACAAAATTCATGTGTCCTATTTAGAAAGAGGGTCATTGCAGCTATAATTAGTTAAGAGGAAGTCCCCCTGGAGTTGGGTGGACCCTTAATCCAATGTGGCTTATGTTCTCAATCAAAGGGGAAGCTGACACAGAGGCCCCACACAAGGAGAACGTCACATGAACATGAAGGCAGAGAGCAATGAGCCAAGGGACAGCAAAGATGGCCAGGAAACCAACAGAAGCCAGGACAGAGGATCCTCCCTTACAGGCTTCAGAGTTAATTAACCCTGTCAACACTTTGATCTTGGACTTCTAGTCTCCAAAATAGGCAATCAATTTCTGTTTTGTAAGCCATCCAGTCTGTAGCATTTTGTCACAGTAGTGTTAATACACTCATATGCCACAGAAGATGGCTGACTTGTAAAATCTATTTTTCTCTAAAAGAACTTATGGCTCCCTCTCTTCCTCCTCCCTCTGGGGGCTTACACCATACCTACTCCAAAGCCTACACAAATGGCACACTTGCCATTCATTCTAGAATGCAGCTGATGAATTCTACATCAATATCCTGGACACCCTTATACTTTCAATTAATGTTTAGGAGGAGTGTTTTGACTCCCTACATGTTTCCCATTGTTCCAGTAAAATAATTAATTGATAGATTTAAAGAACAAAAGCAAAACTTTCAAAGGATTCTGAGTTTGTTCTAGGATCAAAAAATGTCAGAGAAAGCTACCAGCCTGAGATTCTAGTGGAAGACAAAACATCATGGGAATAAAGAAGAGTTAATTGTTCGTAGCAACATGGTTGGCCTAAAATAACTTGAGCCCAGGTCAATACAACTTCATTGCTTAATTTCTTTTAACCCCTAGAGATAAAAAACTTTCTCTAATTTGATCCTTTATACAATCTAAGGAAGAAAGAGAATGGCATGCTGGGGTTCAGCACTACGCTGACTTCAGAATCCCATTACGTTGATGGTCTTTCAACTAGAGTTTGGGATCTACATTTAGCCTTTGTTTTATTTCCTAGGGGGGGGAAATATATTTGAACTTCAAAAAATGACTTTTGGAGTACACTCAGGCTCAGCTGAAAATGGACTAATAGGGACAGAGGTGTGGCTCAATGATAGAGCGTGAGCTTACCATGTGCAAGGCCCCAAGTTCAATTCCCAGCAATAAAATGGGGTGGGAATGGGTGAGAATGGAAAGATAATAATGTCTTTGAACAAAATTATTTTCATAATAGCTCTAGCTACTCAGTTAACTCTTAGTTGCTGGAGAAGGAGTGTCCAGTACAGTTCTAATTTTTAGAGAAATAGGGCCACAAAGACAGAAAAACCTAGTTTTTTATTCATTTATTCATTCAATGAATATTTATTTATTACCTAACATGTACCAAGTACTGTTTGTTCTGGACACTTAGAACGTATTTTAATAGGTGAGACAAAATAAATAATAAACATAACAAATAAGCCAATTATATGGTTCTTAAATTCTGCTGGGGGCTGGAGGAATACAGGGCCCTATAATAGCTCTTAGGAATGTGGGGAAGTTGCACTATTTTATTTTTATGTAAGATCAAAAACTTGGCAGATAATTACTCTACCTCACTCCCATACTGTTCTTGAAGACATGCTTCTCTACAGAATAAATGAAAGGTTTTTTTTTGTTGTTTTTTTTAACCTGCAAAGTCAGTTTCCTAAATTTCATCATCTTTTAATGCCCTAGGACAAAACCTTTAGCACTCAATGTTTATTCTGAGTACCTATTTTGCCTTTAAGACTTAGAGGCAAACAAATACACTAATTCCTTTATAACAGAATCCAGTATTCTACAATAGATTTTCGGCTTTTTGATCTTCAAATCTGAAAGAATGTATGGTCTGATTTTTTTTTCCCCAAACCTGAGTTTATTTATTTTGCACAAGACCTTTTAAAAAAGCTCTATTGAGTAATTCTTGAAAATGTACAGTCTCCTTTAGGCTTTAAAAAGGATTTCCCCCAGTCAATCTAAATAACATAAATCCAAGTGTGATGCTTTCCCACTAATTGCAGAAGAGTCTAAGTCAGAAGCCTGATTTCATGGTAATCATTCCCATTTGTTTGATGAATTTTGCAGTTTTCAGAATACTCATGAAGCCTCTTAGATAAGAGCACACTAAGCCCAGAATAAGAGCTGCTAAATAATGCATTCGTACTTTTATGTAAATACAAGTATTATTAATTTTGATAGTTTGTATGGATGCTCTTAGTCTATAGTTTAAAAGAGGATCATAGGTTTCTCTATAAACCAGTCCACAAACCAAAGCAGGCAAGAAATAATTACACTATATATACATTTCTCCTTTTTGGTTTTGTGTCTAAAATATTCAAGAGACAATACAATGACATTGAAAACTACATACCTTGTCAATTTGTTAAATAAAGTAAGAGTTCCAGCTATCTAATGTGTTAAAATACCAGGTTTTAGCCAGTCTCCCTTTTTATTTTAAGAATGCAGTATTATTCAAATTTTGTTATGTAACTGTCTCTATTTCCACCATTTGGGTATTTCACAATAATCAACTGGTAAACAGATAACTCTTCGAAATTAGCTAGAAGAGGTTTTTAGGCCGTTGTGATTTTACTTTAAAATGCAGTGGAGTATGTGAACTTCCGTTTATATAACATAGTACAGTGCATCAAATATTTTCACACAGATTATCCCATTACATCCTTATAACAGTGCATTAAATTTGGTAAGACAGGCACTGCAATTGTTGTAGCTGAGAAAAATTAGGCAAAGAAAAGTTTAATGACAATTGGTGAGCACAAAGATAGCAAGTGGCATAGGTAGCAACTGGATGTTTGGATCCTTTTCCTTTTTCTCTAGGCTGTTCAGAACAGCTTGAAGCTTAATTAAGCACTGGACTCTACTCAATTCAGACCAATAGTCCAATCTTTAATGGTTACGTGACAAATATACAAGTTTCCTAATATCTTTGGCCCTCTCTTTTTCTCATCGGGCCTAAACTGGTCTTAAACTCCTGGCTAAGTGATCCTCCTGCCTTAGCCTCCCAAGATGTTGAGACTATAAGTGTGCACCTGGCTCTGAGAATTAAATCAGATAAAGCATATATAGTGCCCAAGGGCAAAATATCTTCTATGTAAATCAATCCAAAATAATTTCTAACTCTCAAGTTATATGTTTACTTTTAGGAGATCATTAACAATTTTTTTAAACATTTATTTTTCAGGTGTAGATGGACACAACACAATGCCTTTATTTTTATGTGGTGCTGAGGATCAAACCCGGTCCCGCCCGTGCTAGGCAAGCGCTCTACCACTGAGCCATAATCCCTGCCACAACAATTTTTTTAAATTTACACTTTCCACAATCTATCTTCAGCAATTTCTCATACTTTTAGCTGGTTAAAACTCAAGTGTATTTCAATGTCTTTGGTCAGAGCCAGAACTGTGATCTGCTACACAGAATCTCAGTCTTCTTCACACTAGAGGAGTTCTTTCAAAAGACAGACCTGCATTTCTCAAATATACATCTTGTTATCTGTGTAATTTCCTGGTATTATATCTTAATTATAAAAGATAACTAGATAGCTGGGTGAATGTCTGGAGGGATGAGTGAATAGATAGGAAAAATCTAATGCCTCAACCATTTTGCTCAAGAGGCCTGTGACTATATAGCAAAATGAACTGAGAACCCATTATTTGTATCCATTTATCCAAACTTCTGCATGAGATTACTTTTTTAAATGATTAGAAATCATCAACTATTTTTCACTCACTGTAACTTAAAAATCATCCTGCTTTAAATGTATAAAATGCATTGAAGATGGGAAGAAGAAAATTGTATACAGAATTCCATTACACTGTGCTGTCTAATATCACCTTTTCCTGGGTATATTCAAATACAATTGAAGATAATCCATCTATTGCTTCACACATGCCCACATCCTGTCTTCCCTTAAACTCCAGGAAATTTCAGTAGGGAGCAATGTGTTAATGACTTAAGCAATTAGGTTCTAGGTATCACCTTAAAAAAAATAGAACTTAGAGGAATTGAAGGTGACACATTCGAATAACAATAGCTCTTGACAAATGGGTGCATAGCCATTCCCATAAACAGGAACTTCCCTGCAGGAAAACTTCCCCCCTGGGATGTATAATTTGGCAGTTGCCTTCCTGAACTGATGAAAGCAATTACAGGATACACAAGCTGACTTCCCAGGCATCTGTTGAGGGGAAGCCAGGGAGAGGTTTCATCTATACCTAAGGAATTTGCATTTTCCTCCACAATAGAACCCTGAAAGAGACAGCTTACCTCATCAGAGGCACAGACACCTACTGAGATGAAACTCCTCAAGATTCCTTGCTCCAACCTTAAAGGTTAGCAATTTATTAAGAGCTGTAACAGTTCTGTCAAAATGACCACCTTTGGTGATTCATGGAAGCCTTAAGGAATACAAGGTACACTTCCTGGGTTTTCACTAATGGAAAAATTGGTGCCCAATAAATACAAAGTTTTATTAAACATCACAAAAGAGCAAGATCTTATCTCAAAATAAAAGTTTAGGGCTGGGGATATAGCTCAGTGGTAGAGTGCTTGCCTTGCATGTACAAGGCAATCCCAAGCACACACACGCACACACACACACACACACACACAAAAAAAAAAAAAGTCAAAATAAAAATTTAAAAATGGTTGGGGATATAGCTCTGTGGTAGAGTGCTTGCCTAGCATAAGCAAAGCTCTGGGTTGCATCCCCAATATCATGTGAAAAAAAGAAATCAAAGGAAACTGGGCTTGGGAAAATAAACTATTTCTTGCCAATGTTTAAATGATCCTTTCACAACTCAAGTGCAGCCACAGCAGGGAGGCAAGCATTTCAGGCATACCCACCTGGTGCCCAATACACACAGACAACATTTATTAAACACCTACTTGATGCCCACTGTTACACTAAGAATTTTTTAGAAAGTATCACATTTTTTTCTAAACAGAACAATGAGTTAAATACAGTATGACTATTCCACTTACCTATGGTGGGGGGGACCCCTCAGGGTACCAGAGGCTCATAATTTGCTCTAGTCACAAAGCCAGACCACTGAACTCCATGAGTCTACACACACAATCACCACTGCACACGGCTTGGCTTTCTCTGTCATGAAGCCCAATGAACATGAGGGTGGTCACAGACAAGATGCTGCCAGTTTGGGGCTGAGGGATAGGGGGAGAAGTAGGAAGGACAATCAAAGCCCTCAAGACCTGAAAACAGCCCAGTCCAATATAACCTTCTCTAATGATGGCAGTGCCCCATGTTGTCTAATAGGGTCCTCACTAGCCACATGAAGCTAATGCAACTGAAGGTACCAATGTTTTATTTATTTATATTAGTTTAAAGAACAAAATGTGGCTAACGCCAGCTGTAAGGGATACAGCAGCCTTAAGAGATGAAGTAGAAACTAAGATACACAGGGCAGGAAATGCAGTGGTAAATACTCTAATATATACAAAAAGAGCCTCATTCTTCAAAAATGAAAGAAGATTCCAGGTGTGGTGGCACATGCCTGTAATCCCAGGGACATGGAGGCTGAGGCCAGAGTATAGAAAGTTTGAGGCCAGCTTTAGAAACTCAGTGAGGCCCTAAGTAACTTAGTGAGACCATGTCTCAAAATAAAAAATAAAAAGGGCTGAGGATGCATCCCATTAGTTAAGTGCCCCTGGGCCCCTGGGTTCAATCCCTGAACCCCACCTCACAAAAAAAAAAAAAAATATCAAAGAAAAGGAAATTACCTACACTTGTAGAAAATCAAAGTTGATTTAATCACCACCAACATAGGAGAGGGAATAAGAAAATCTCTAATCTGAGAGAGCAGTACAGTGGAAGTAAAGGCAAGCGAGAGATATGTAAGTACATAGTAGTGAGTCCATAAGACAGAAACAGGGGTAGGGGTGGGGGCAGAACCCTAAGAAATACATAAGGAAAGTTATAGTGTTTATAGTGTCCATCTCCACCAAATCCCATAGTTGAAGAGTGAGAAAGCAAAAGGGCAATAAGCTGTAATCAAAACAAAGTGCTCATCAATTAAAAAAAATAAATGACAGAACTACACTTCCATGAAGAAAGATCATCATTATAAGTTAAGGGCAAATACACTGGTAAAGCACCTAGGAGAAGTATGCACTGAAGACGGCAGAGTGCAACCCAAAATATCTAATAAATGTTGCATCTGCCAATCAAAGGGAAAACTACAGTACCCTGAACTGGCCACACATGAGCAACACAGCAGTATACCAAAGGCAGCCAAAAAGGAGAAGGGGCCTATTGGACACTGTGTGTTTGTGTGTTTCATGCCCATGCCCTGAGAAAGCTACATGCCCATCAAGGTCTGGACCTGTAATGGTGCAAAAAGAACAGAGGACAGAACCGGTACAGAGAAACTGCCATGATGGGCTGGCCCAGGCCTGGACCTTGGTCTCACAAAGCTCCCAGCAAGGTCACGGGCACCAAGCAGTGGCTACTTAAAAACCAGCCTGTGATGTTTTCACATTTTATAACCAGACACATTCATGTGGGTTCAATATAAGCCCAGAGTCTTATCTAATCTGCAGGGTAGAAACATGCTTCCCACCAACCAATGATTCTGACATTATTTGAATGAGCTGGCAATGTCTAAAGATAAGAGCATTTCAGTTTTAAAAATTCCCAAAATAGGACTTTTCTAAAAATGCCTAAGATCTGGAAAAACCTGATTCATATTCCCACTGAGAGATGAGCAGTAGTAGCCCCTTTTATACCCACTCAGTGCTAATGTCAGTGTCCCTTGCCCCTGAAGTCACCTGGGTTTGTGACTTTATATATCTGTGCTATAAAATGGCACTGCAGCTAAGCCAGGAGCTACTGAAGCAAAAATAAATACCCACAGGAAGACAGGAAATTTTTGTCCTAATGAACTGAAAGAATCACTCTTCAGAGAATTCACTTTTCCTCCAATATGCCAATGAGACTACCACAGACTATTTTTAACTGAACTTAGCAATGTTACAATGCCCCCTGGAACACTAATGCCAGCAGGGCTTGTTCAAGATGTAGTAAAATTCCATACAATTTTCTCCCCTTTTCTAATTAGTGCATACAATAGATGCAGGTCTGCTTTACTTCTTAAGAAACTGTGACAGTGATAAATTTTAAATATCACTTCTACTAGAATTCAAATTTGCCTGCCTTCTCCCCAAAATGTTTCCCTGTTCCCAATTACATAATAATCCTGATTTGGTACTCAAGACACTAATAGGGACTTAATTATAAAATTAAACTCTTAAGTTTAGTATGAACAAAATCACAATTTTATAAGCAGAACCCTGATTTACTGGATACGCCAAAACCAAATTTAAAGCAGAAGGGCCGGGATTATGGCTCAGTGGCAGAGCGCTTGCCTAGCATGTGTGAGGCACTGGGTTAAATCCTCTGCACCACATAAAAATAAACAAATAAAATAAAGGTTAAAAAAATTAAAGCAGAAATATAAAAGAGCACAGGTGATCGCACTGCATATACACTGTAGCCTCATTGGCTCTAGACACAAATAAAAACCAATTTCCTTCTTCTCCTCTAGACCCTTTCCCAAATTCTACTGCCTCTGTCACATACGATTTGGGATGCCCAGGCTGTGTTCTAGTTTGTTAGTTTTATATGAATTAACTACATTTGTCCTTTGGGCCCACTGAGATCACAGGATCTCAGAAAGGGCTTAGTGTAATGCAAAACCAGACTAGAACATATTTAGCCTTGGAGAGTTTCAAGCTCTTGGTAGATTTGATATGCTTAGTTTGAATAGCTTTCTTCATTTTCTTTGAAGGGGAAGGGGTGTCATTCCTACATAGCATACAGCAAGCTACTGAAGTAGCCCTGGAAAAACTTGCCAGAAACAAGCTGCCCAGCAAACCCACATATTCTGATTCCACAGTTCAAATAAGGGGTCCAAGAACTCACACTGCGAACATGTTCCCAGGAGTTTCTGAAGACTGAGGGGTATCAAGAAGCAACGCTACCCTATGAGTTTGAGCCACTGAACTTTCTCTGTCAGGAATGCAACCAGGTTAAAAGCCAAGGTGGAGGACAAAGGAACACTCAGAAGGCAGCATGTGGCTCCACAGAGGAGAGGTCTACTCTTTGACTCCGGTAACCAAGGATCTGGTTGGGGAGAAGGAAGCCTGAAGATTTATACTGTATAACATATCAAAGCCTCTAGGAGACTATCTCCTCTCTATTTATAGCCCTATGCCTTGTGTGCAGAGGTCTATTTAGAGATGGGCTGTGACCAATGCAGGAGTACGTGACCCCAGAAATCCTTTAGAGTTTGTGCCATTCACTTCAAGTAATGGCCATCAAAGGCAACAGAGAAATAAATATAGGTATTAAAAAGAAATGCCATGTTAGAAAGTCCTAGGGCATTTACAAAGTACTTTTTAGTCTTTTGGCCCATGATAGGAAAAAGAATTGGTAAAGAGAATTCACTGATGATAAAAATGGATTTTTCAGAGAGAATGTGAGGTGAAGATTGGTCAGCCATCAAGTCTTTAATGGACTATACAACACAAATGACAAAGTCTTCATGGGGCACTATAACACATGCCAAAAAAAATGTAAACTAAATATAGTGATATTCTCCCAATTTAAGCTAGATGCCTGGTTACCTAGAATACAGACTGAATTTTTCAGTCTCCCTCCAAATAAGAAGTGTTCGCATAACTAAGTTCTGGCCAATGGCAATGAAGTATCATGTGATTGCTTCCTGACCCCACATCACACTCCAGTTCATACTGCCCCATCCTCTTCTCCCCACTTCTGTCCTTCATCACATACTTCTCCAAGCCAGCTAAAAGAAAGACATGATAGCTGGGTCTTGAGCAGGCATCTTGGGCCCTCAGATGCCACTCTGGGATATATTGGGGTTTGGATTCAAAAAGACTGTGGTCCTACTGAGAGGTGGTAGAACACATAGGAGGTGGGGCCTATTGGGAGGAAGTTAGGTCATGGGGGGTGCACCCCCTTCCTCTTTCTTGGCTTTCTAACCACCATGAAATGAACAGGACTCTTTCACATATTCCTAGCATGATATACTGTGCCACGATGGGCCCAAACCAACAGGACCAAGAGACTATGAACTGAACCTTCGAAACTGTAAGCCTTCTTAAAAGTCATTTGTCTCAAGTATTCTGTCACAGTGACAAAAAGCTGACTAACATAGGATAGGAGGAGAGCAAGAGAGAAGGAACATTCAGACTACTTACTTCTACACTCTCTTTACTTGAAAGAAAACCACATTCAACTTGCCTACACCATTCTCATTTTGTATTCTCCATCATCTTGGACTGCATCTAATCCTGATTAACACATAGTTTTATACCAATAATTTTCATCAAGACATTATAGTATGTCTTCTCACTAGATTTTCTAGTTCCAGAAAAAAAAAAAATCCGTAACTATGTGATTTTTGCCCCTGCAGATGTATAAATTAACCAGAATGACAACATACAGCAACTCTCTCAGCACAGTTCATAAATCAATTTTTCGGCAGCTATCTGACATTACATGAGCTGGAGAGAAGCATGAATGGAGTGTGGTCTCCTTTTCCTTGTTTTCCTCACATAAATCTTCTCATCACTCAAAGTCAATGGATCAAGTCTTTCTCTTCTCCTTCAAATCCTCCAAGATAATGGAGGCTCACAGAAGACACCATATAAAATTTGTATGTGAAGATAAATAGTGAGATCAAATAAAAGCTATTCCTGAGTTAGGAAACCTGCATTTTTTATTCTTGTTTTCTGCAGAACATTTAGATTGCCTTCTTGTGATATTTATACATCCATCTTAGAGCCCAGTTTTCTCAGCGGTAAATGAACAGCACTGGATGAGATCTTTAGATACTCATCCAACTCAAGGATTCTATGGTCCTACAATAATACCTCTTAAAGTATCTGAAGGGCTCTAGATGGATACTTGCAATAACAATCAAGCTTGTTTCAATTCAGAACATACATACATAGGAATAAGCTACTATTTTTGTACCATGATATCTCACAATATATTTCCATTACTCTTCTACTAAATTTGAAATTTATTTTTATCATTAAGAAAAAAACTTGGGGGCTGGGGATGTGGCTCAAGCGGTAGCGCGCTCTCTAGGCATGCGTGTGGCCGGGGTTTGATCCTCAGTACCACATACAAACAAAGATGTTGTGTCCGCTGAAAACTAAAAAATAAATATTAAAATTCTCTCTCTCTCTCTCTCTCTCTCTCTCTCTCTCTCTCTCTCTCTCCTCTCTCTTTCCTCTCTCTCTATCTTAAAAAAAAAAAAAAGAAAAACACTTGGGGGCTTGGGATGTGGCTCAAGCGGTAACATGCTCGCCTGGCATGCGCGGGGTGCTGGATTCGATCCTCAGTTCCAAATAAAAATAAAGATGTTGTGTCCACCGAAAACTAAAAAATAAATATTAAAAAATTCTCTCTCTCTCTCTCTCTCTCTCAAAAAAAAAAAAAAGAAAAAAAAGAAAAGAAAACATGGGGGGAGGGGGAATCAAGGGCCACGAAGACTTTGAAAAGAATCTATTAGATACCGAATGTTTTGGAACAAGTGTCAAAATCTGAACCCATAAAGAAAACAACAACTTGATGGAGAAGTGCTATTCCCTTTTAGAGTGAGTAAATTTTGCAAGATAAAAGTTGTTAAATACAATTTAATTCACACTAGAGTACGGTTAAATAGATATGATGGATGGCAAGTTGTCTTGATCTTTTCTACTGGAAAAATTATGATTGATGAGTGATGCTCACTGCTGAATCTCCAGGCAGAGTCTGTGTTTGAACTCCTTGTCTGTATCAAGAGCTTCCAATCAACAGTTGTTCCACATCCATCTCCATCAGACCAAACTGACACTCTGCAATTATGATGAAGGAGAAGGCCAGAAACCTTACAAAATAAGTCTCTTGGTACCCAGTGTGATGTGAAGTGCAATCAACATGTCAGGGAGGCAAGACTGTCTCAACAAATTTGCAGTATTTTGGACACTAAAGGAAGTTTTCTATGTGACCCTCTCTCCAGCAGAGAAAAAATATTTCTGGCTCCATAATTACTTGCCTTCAGGGAAGGGATTTACTATGAGGCACTGATACAGAAATTTCACACTTCAGGTTCCACATTTCCTGAGTAATACAATAGCCACAGATAGATGACTTTTAATTAGTCATTCCAAATTGAGTGAAGAGTGATACACACCAGCTAAACTGCATAGTCCAGGAGAAAGGATGTAGCAGTTAGTTAACAATCCTGGTTGTTTGCCAAGTGCTACCTGCGATGAGCACATTGAGGTTTCCAATATTTTGAGTTTGCAATAATGTAGCGACTTCTCTGCTGCCTCATTATAATGCTGCTTTATAACTTGGTGGGGAGGAAAGATAGGAACCCTAAAAGCACAGAAAGAAATCCTTGTAACAGAAATGACAAGCTATTAAATACTGAGCAAAACTTATGTACCAAATTCATGAGCAAATAAATTGTTCAACATTGAAAAAATAAAAATGACATCTCATTTTCAGAATCATATATCCTCTGGTGACATCTTTTCAACACCGGGAATGCAGAGTCTTTCAAGTTACCATGTGTTTTACCATAATGGTGAGAGTCCACTTTTATTTCTCAGGGTCCATGCTGGGCCTTACTATCTTTTATTACTTAAGCTCCAAATATTTGCAATAATTGGACCTTCTACATATACACAACCTAAGAATGATGGCATAGGCTTCAGGCATAACAAAGATTTAGGGTGAAAGCAGAATTTTTTCTATAATATTTGACACTTGAAAGGAATTTTGTGTAAGCATTGAAGTAGAATATATTTTTCATTCATGGAATATACTTGAGACTACTTCAACAATACAGAAATGTTCAAAAGATTGATCTTAATTTAGTATTTTATCACTATGGTAAAAATGAGACCAGGACTCAAGTTTAAGTGAGCTTTAGATGGTTCTATAAGATTTTATTTTAATTCTTCAAGTTTGAGGAATTTTAAAAATCAAAGTGGTTAATGTGGATAATAACTGAAGTAATGAATTCAAATGTGTGTTTTAGAATGATTTTTAAAAAAACACCTATAGTGCCTCTAGAACTGGCAATGTGGTAAGTAAAACTAAGAGTCCCAAGTCCATTTTAATTGTCCTACTTAATTTGTTGATGTTAATTTCCTTCTAACATCAAGTCTACCTTGTCAATTTAAGTGCTTTGTATTGCCTGTTTTCCTTTCAGCCTTACTATAAAATAAATGCAATTTTTAAGTACAATAGTTCTCCCTATAGGAAGGGAAAGAAATAATATGCAACTCAAGAACTAGACTGGAGCATGACTATATAATCTATCCTGAGATCATCATCTACTTCCCAACTAAAGAGGGATCTGTGAGTGCTGTATTAGGGACACATAGTCATCATCTATGTAAAGTTCTCAGTTAAAAAAATAGAAGCCATTAAGTGAGGAATATTTCTTTTTGTATTACTCTAATGTACAAGGAAGACAAGGGTATTTCATTCAGGAACATCTCATATAGAAATTTGGAGAGAAAATAACTTTCAAACATATTAATAGCTAGGGTTGGGAATGTAGCTCAGTTGTAGAGCACTTACCTAGCATGTGTGAGGCACTAGGTTCGATCCCTGGGCACCACGTAAAAATAAACAAATTAAATAAAGGAATTGTGTCCATCTACAATTAATTTTTTTTTTTAAATCAAGCACATACTCATTTTCCCATATTCAAATTGGGGAGAAATGACAATTTGGCTGTTTATTTGGCCTTCTGTGTCTGCAAAACAGGTTTCCAACATAAATTCAAATTTGACATGCCATTGGCTTGCCACAAAAAATCAGTTACTTGGCTGTCTCTCAAAGACAGCTGTGAAATTTAACGACAAAAAAGATGAGAATATACAACTATGTGAAAATTTATCCAAGTATACATTTAAAATCATTAATGAGAGCTGGAGATGTGCTTGTTTAGCATGCCTGACATCCTGGGTTCAATTTGCAGCATCGAAAAAAAAGAAAATTTATTATTAATGATTAATACTAAAGATGGGATACTTTCCTTACAAGCCAAAATAATTTAGTTAAGAATAAAAGCAATGTTTCAGGGTTATAAGTATCCAATTGATTAAAAAATAAATTGAAAATATAATCTCACTGCACATATACACAAAACACTGGCCTTTTCTCTGAAGTATCATGGCATATAATAGGATTAGAGGTCAAAAAGAAAACACAGCTATTCTTAAATTACTTAGTTATGGTTTTCTGCAGTCATCAGGTCTTTCTCTGATACCTCTGATGGTTCCCCCAGCTTCTTACATTCTGTCAATGACAGGGAAGTCACTACTCTTCAAATCATCCAATTCATTGTTTCACAGCTCTGAGAGTATTACCAGCGTCTTAGGTCAGAGGCCTGACTGTTGGGTGGGGAAAGGTCTCAGCCATTCACTCCAAACACCAAACAGAAAAGGTAATGGTGAAAGCAGGAAAATAATTTTAATCAATACGATCTTACTGGGAAGGCAAAGTGAGATCCAGTGCCTCAGCCCTATCCTCTGGGTACCAAAAAAGTCTTAGGTATAAATAGAGGAAGAATTGGGGCAGGGGTAAGAGGTCTGTTTAATTAAGCAGTCTTGGCCAGAGTGTGGTATGGTTGACCATTATTTTAGTTCTGACTCTATAAGGAGTTCCCTCTAAAGAATTCCTATCACTTGAGGGGGCAATTTTCACTTGCTGCTCAGGATGTTCGACTACCAGACCTATGATCCTGGAAGAGGGCAATGACTGTAGAATTTTAGGCACCACTCTAGGGATCTGGAATAGAATGCTGCAAATTTTGCCTCAGTTTTGAAGAGGGAAGAGACAGGTTAGCTAAATAAGCCAATCAGAAAAGACCACGTGTTATATAAGAAAAAAGCACAAAATAAGCGAATCTACAGAGACAGAGTAAGTTAGTACTTGCCAAGAGGGAAGAGATAGGTTAGCTAACTTTAGGGCTAGTAAATCTTGCATTACAAGTTTTTAGATGAACACTCCTAAATGATTAGAATTCATATGTGCAGAGCAGAGCAAGAACCTAACATAAATTTAATACAGGGAAAAAAAAATTTTAAAAAAAGGCAGGGATGCCAAGCTTTATTCAGCATTTAGACATTTGCAGGCCTAAGAGTCACTGCTTTTAGCTAACACTGTCTAAGTTACTGTTAAAATAGGATACTCTTCCCTAAAGAAAAAACCACCAACAAAATCCAAACATCAATTAAAAGTAAAAAAAATAACATTGTCCTACCATTGAATTATGTATAAGCAATTGACTAAAAAGTGCAGGTCTTTTTGTACAGAAGCACTGTCAAAGCCAATATCCTCTATTCTTCACTTGTATACTTATTCTTCCTAAACTAAATGCACAGCTTTGTGTGACTTTGACCGACTATTCCAACATAGAACATAATAACTCCTATACTTGCAATAAACAAATAATTATAAATTGCTTCTAAAGTCATGAAATCTTAGGCTGAATGAATAAAAAATTATGCTGAGTTTAATGGAGATCTTCACCCCAGTGTACCCACAATAGGATGCCACATAAGAATTCAATTTGGAGCGCTAGTCTTAAAAAAAAAAAAAAGCAAATCAGTTGACTTCCAAAAAATGGCAATTCCCAGAGATGGCAACTGTGTGCAGTGGTGCATGCCTGTAATTCCAGTGATTTGGGAGACAGAAGCATGAGAATTGCAAGTTCAAAGTCAGCCTCAGTAACTTAGAGAGACCCTGTCTTAAAATTTAAAAATAATAACAAAAAAAAAAAAAAAAGGGCTGGGGATGTGGCTCAATAGTAGCCCCAGTACCAAAAAAAAAAAAAAAAAAAAAAGAGTAACGGAAAAACATGAGACTCAATGAGGGCCTGAGTATATTTAGGTTGTTTATTAGGTTCATCAGGGAAACAAAAATACATAATTCCTTTTCTCGTAAATTTCTACTAAACACCTTCTAGGTTCCAGCACTGTGCAGGTCACAGATTAATAATCTTTACATTTTAAGTGCTTTAAGAGCTAAAAAATTATAAATTAAATGATATGATCAACAATCTGTAGAATAATAGAAAATATTTGTAAATCCTATCTAAAACTCAATATGAACAACAACAAAAAAAGGATTTGAAAAGACATTTTTTAAAGGAAGATATACAAAAGACAAACAAGCCCATGAAAAGATGCTCATACTCAGCAGCATCAATCAGAAGGGAAATGTAACTCAGATCTGTAAGTTCCACTTCCCACCTATGAGGATGGCTGGAATCAAAATGACAGATGATAACAAGCATTGACAGGCATGTGGAGACACTGGAAACCTTATACATCATTGACTTCTTTCTGGCATTTCTTCAGAAAAATAAAAAGATTTACCATGCAGCTCAGGAATTCTGCTCCTATGTGCATGGCCAAAAGAAATTAAAACATGCATCCATACAAAATCTTGCAGCATACAAACCAAAAAGGGGACACGATATAGATGTCCATCAACTGATAAATGGATAAATAAAATGTGGCATAATCACATAATGGAATATAATATAATAAGGAATGCAGTACAGACTTACACGTGCTAAGACATGGACAAACATTAAAAATATTAAGCTAACTGAAATAAGCCAATCAGAAAAGACCACGGATTATGTAAGATTCCATCTATAGGGAAAGCACAAAATAAGCAAATCTACAGAGATGGAATAAGTTAGTAGTTGCCAAGGACTTAGGATAGGAAGTAGAAATGGGCAGCATGACAGCCCATCATTTTGATGTGTCCAATAATGAAAATGAGCTGCCTCACTAATGAAGACCCTGGATCACCATGTGTTCAGGCCGAAGCTGAAGAAACTTCTGAATCAGCTACCAGAGATGGAATGCCTACAGTTGAGATCAATTATTTCAATCTGTTGAGTTCTATAATTAAATACAACCCTAAAATACTACTACTTTGGGTTGGGAATATACCTCAGTGGTAGAATGTTTGCCCAGCACCACAAAAATACATACATAACTAGTCTACATAACTAATAAATGTATGCAGAAAAAGAACATGAACATTTTAGTTCAACACTTAAGTTTTCAATGTAGAGAAGAACAGGACTGTAATATTAATTTAAAAACTTTTAAAAGAACCTGAATCCCATTGCCCTTTAACGCTTATTTTGAATATATCTATAGACCAGAAACAACCTTTGCCAATCTCACTGACTTATACTGAACGTCTTTAATCTTCCTGCTAAATTTATTCAAGTGTACATCCTCTGGCCACGGGGAATTGCATACATCCTATGTACCCCATAATGGGGTTAAAATGGAAATAACAGGTCATGGCTAGATTCTGAAATATATTTTTAGGCAAGGTCAAGTAACTGAAATTGTGGAAAACCAACACTGTAGGATGATGTCAGAACACCAGTACTCCACAGGTGTGCTCAGGGTATGGGTGAGGCAGTTCCTGTTTATGATCATCACTTCCTGTTAAAAGCCAGATTCCCTGTAGGCATGGTCTACTGGATTTAAATATCAGGTTTCACTGGGTCCATCTTGCTGTAATTTTTTTTTTAATTTTAAAATTAGAAGTGGGATAAATGGGGGGCTGGGAATGTGGCTCAAGCGGTAGCTCTCTTGCCTGGCATGCGCGGGGCGCTGGGTTCCATCCTCAGCACCACATAAAAATAAAAAATAAAGATGTTGTGTCCACCGAAAACTAAAAAATAAATATTAAAAAAAATTCTCTCTCTCTCTCTCTCTCTCTCTCTCTCTCCTCTTTCTCTTTCTCTTTTTTTTTTTAAAAAAAAGTGGGATAAATGGATTAAGGCCATTCTTTTCAGCAAGAGAAACCATCATGATAGCCCTTCTATCAGCAATTCTTAAGATGATAGTTGACCTAAACAGAAAACAATTTGTAAGAAGAAAAAGCTTTATAAATATCACAACAAGGGCTGGTGTTGTGGCTCAATTAGTAGAGCACTTGCCTAGCACATGTGAGGTACCTCAGCAACACATAAAAAATAAATAAAATAAAGTTATTATTTAAAAAATCATATTAGTGTATAAAAAAAGTTTAGGATGAAAATCAGAAGGCATTACTATTCTCCTTTTCCCAGGTAAGTACTGGGCAACAGGTATGTACAAGACACACGCCTAATCCTGAAGGCTCATGCTTTTTGTCTCCCAGTTTATACCACACATTAAAGAAAAAAAATAGAAAAGAATTTACTAGAATACACAGAAGAGACATTCGAGGAGGTTTCATGACATGGTAAATTCTTAGGAATTCAGAAGCAGGTTCACATTTGGAGGGTATTGGGAGCAGAGTCTTGAGTCACAATTTCAAACACCAGAAGATATTGGTTAGGAAGCTTCTGAAGCATAAATTGCAACAGAACAAGTTGTGCACGTTGTTCAAGAGAGCACCAGGAAGAGAGGAAGCAAGCAAAAAGTTTTAAAAGGCAGCTAAGAAAGGCGCTCCATGGAGCCTGTCCCCTAATGGACAGGGGCAAGTGTTCCTGAAGGCCAGCACTGGGCATAGTGCCATAGACCAGCTCAAGATCATCCACCCGCCAGAGGAATGGCAGCAGCGCCCAAGAGTCACTGGTTGAGGACTGCTAATTCTCAGACATTTCTCTCCTGCTGTGAGGGTGGGCCAGCAAACCTTCAAGGTTTGGGTTAAATACCACACACACAGAAAGATCTGGAGCACCATGAAGGATGACAGGGCAGTGACTGGATGTGGAGGAGTCAGGGGAGACAATTCTGTTCCACACTGAAATCTCTCTCCACAATGACCTGCTCAGCCTGCACTCACATTTACTTTTCCTTTCCTACAATAAAAAACCCTGACCCATTTGGAGTTTATGATGGTATATGGTGTGAGGTAAGAATCCTATCTTATATTTACCATAATTATCCAGTTGTCCCAACACAATTTATTCAAAGTCTATCTTTTTTAATAAAATGAAATGAGCTATCAAGCCACTAAAGGACACAGAAGAATCTCAAACCTATTTCTCGAAGTGAAGCAAGCCAATCTGAAAAGTCCACATACTGTTATTCCAACAATATGACATATAGGAAAAGCCAAGAACAGAGGTTTCCAGGTGTTGGGGGAAACAAGGGATGAATGGGAAAAGCACAGGGATTTTTATAGTAGTGAAATTATAAAAATATTGTAATGATGTACACATGTCATTATGCACTTTTCAAAACCTATCACATATGCAAATATCAAGAGCGAGTCCTATGTAAACTATGAACTTCAGATGGTTAAGCATCCCTGAGTTCAATCCCTGGTATTAAAAAAAAAAAAAAAAAAAAACAAAAACAAGTAATCTTACTAATATCAGCTCATGGACTTTAACAAATGTAATGTTACACACAAATGCAAGAAACTTAAAAATAGGGGAAACTAATGGGGAGGAGTATATGGGAAGTCTCTGTACTTTTGAATGTTTCTTCTATAAGGCTTAATGCAAAAAAAAATAAAATAAAATAAAACCAAAACAGTGCAACAATTGCCTTAACACGTGTACAACAATGGAATAGACGGGCCAGGAAAAAACTCTCACAAATATGATTGAATGATTTCTGAAAAGGGTGCCAAGTGCATTGAATGACAAAAGAACAGTCTTGCAACAAACAAATGGTGCTAGATAAATTGAATATTTGCATATTCAAAGAATGAAGCTAGATCCTCACCTTATAATATATACAAAAATTAACTCCAAATGGATTAAAGACCTAAGGGAAAGAGCTAACATTAATAACACTCTTAACAGAAAAAATTAAGGGAAAACTTGATGACATTGGATATGGCAATGATTACCTGAATCACTGTGGCAAAAAAGGGAACTCTTATTGCCAAAAGTAGAGGCAACAACAACAAAAACTAAGTAAAAGGGATTTTATCAAAATTCAAAACTTCTGCACATCAAAGGCCATATCAACAAGGTAAAAGGGCAACCCACAGAATGAGAGAAAATTTGCTGATTATCTCTCTGATAAAGTGTTAACCCAGAAAATATCAAAATAAGTTCTAAAATTCAACCAAAAAATCCCAAACAATCCAATTATGAAATGGCCAAAAGACCCCAATACACATTGCTCCAAAGAAGATACACTAACAGCCAGTAAAAACATGAAAAGATGTTGAACATTACTACGCACTGGGGAAACATACATCAAAACCAAAGTAGTAAGATACCATTTTAGGATAGCTACTATCAAAAAAAGGAAAATAAGTATTGATGATGATTTTATGATTTGGAAAAGTTTAAACTTTGTTTCTAATTTGTTTGGGGGAAGGGGGTAGCAGGGATTGAACACAGAGGAGCTTTACCACTGAGACACATCCCAAGCCCTTTTTATGTATTTTGAGATGGAATCTTGCTGAGTTTCTTAGGACTTGGGATCCTCATGCCTCAGCATCCTGAGCCACTGGGATTTATAGGCATATACCACCCATGTCTGGCTCTAGTTCTAATTTTATTGGCAGATGTGCAAAATGGAGCAGGCTTTGTGGTAAGTGGTATAAGCAGTTCTTCAAAAAAAATCAAGAGGGCTGTAGCTGTAGCTCAGTGGCAGAGCACTTGCCTACCATGTGTGAGGTACCGTGTACAATCCTTAGCACTGCATAAACATAAGTAAATAAAATAAGGGCATGATGTTCATCTACAACTACAAAAAAAAATTTAAATCAAAAGAGAATTGCCACATGACAGAGCAACTACACTACTTATATCTAAAAGAGTAGAAAGCAGGGCCTTAAACAAATATTTATGTATTTATGTTCATTGCAGCATTATTTATAATAGCCAAAGAGTAAAGCAACTCATTGTCTTCCAGTAAATTAATAGGCAAACAAAACAGGATTCTCACATTCAGTGGAATATTATTTAGCCTTAAAAAGGAAATTCTGACATAAACTATATGTACAAACCTAAAGATATTAGGCTAAGTGAAATAAGCCAGTCACAAAAAGACAAAGACTGTATGATTCCACTTATATTCTAATATTCAGAGCAGTCAAATACATAGGGACAAAAATGTAGAATGGTGGTAGCCAGGGGCTGGGGGAAGGAGGAGAGTGGCGAGTTATTGTATAATGGATACACGGTTAGTTTAGCATGATGAAAATAATTTTGCAAATGGCTGCACTGCACTGTACACCTAAAAAATAGTTAAGATGGTAAATTTCACATTATGTGTATTTTATCTCTGTGAAACTAACTTTTAGCCTCTATCTTTTCTCATTGATTTTAGAAGCAACTTTTATTACATTGAATTTACTGTGTTATTGGGTCTACTTCTGGATTTTTCCCTAGGATCATTGGTGTGCTAACACTGTCCTACTTCACAATTTCAGAAGCTCTAGAGTATGGATAGTAGAAAATACAAATTCTCCATTACTCTCCTCTCTCCAGATTTTTCTAGATATTTCTGCAAGTTTACTTTCTGTATGAATATTAGAATAGAAGTGTCATGCTCGAAAACTTGTCATTTTTATTGGTACTATATTAAATTATTAATTTGAAGAGAAGTGACAACTTTATGATGACAAATCATCCTATCCAAGATCCAATTATGACTACCCATTTGTTCAAGTCTACTTTGGAGCGCTCCAGGAGAGGTCTAGAATTTTCCTTATTTAAATATTGTGAATGTATTTACTTAATGTTATTTGTCAGTATTTTATTTTGTTGTTATTATTGCTGCTATAAATAAGACTTCTCCATTTTATCATCTGATCAGGTAATGTTTACATATATGAAGTCTTTGAGTTTTATATGTTAACTTTATTCTTGTGTGTTACTGAATTCTGTTATTGTTCATATTAGTTTTGTCACTAATTCTTTGGATTTTTCAGATATCATCTGTATAGAAAGAGTTTTACTTCCTTGTGTGTAATTCTCAAGCCTCTAATTATTTTTCCTTGTCTGATTTCATTGGCTACTATCCCCAATATAAGGTTAAAAGCAACAAAATCAGTGTGATCCTTTTCTTATTTGGGGGCTTATTGGAAATGTCTCTCAGTTTACCATTAGGGTGCTGATTTCTGCAATCTATATATTATTTTTAATGTTAAAGTACTTTTCACCAATTACTATTTTAATGAGAGTACTATTTTTTGTTTTAAAGTCAAGAATAAGTGCTGAACTTTGTCAAAGGCCTTTTCACTACCTAAAATACAATTATAATAATCATTATCCCATAATCTCCATGAAGACAGCTATCTTGGTAAGATTTTTTTCAATAGAATGCTAATATATGAAGTTTAATATTAGTTTTAATAGATGGTTAAATGAGCAATGTTAAGCTCCAAATGCTTCAGTATAATATATGAATTATGTTATATATAATATAATGTTATTTTCTACTGTTTATAATATATATGAGGCACATGACAACTGTCAAAGTATTCACACTGGCTCATGTGATGGTAGACTCAAGGAATGAAAAAACCAATTGTGGAGGTTACAGACTCCACTTGTACAATTTAATCTTTAAAGTACTTGATAAAAATTCCATCTCTGTACTATGAATCTTGTTTTTTTTCTCTCCCTGGAGGTCAAGAGCAGCAACCAAGAGCTAATCTAAACCTATTTTAAATAATCTACACCAGTTTCAACATTCATTATGCTCTCATTGTAAAAGACAGTCAGGTGAAAAGCACAGGGCATGGAACAGCAGGGTGAAGGCTTTAATTCAGTGGGAGGAAGGGACACTGTAAGCCAATAACATAAAAGCCTTTTTAACAAAGGATGTTATTCTCCTAAAGTAGTAATCTATGGCAAATTACACAGAAAGAGTGTGATTATAGTTCTCAGTGGTTTAGAAAAGGATAATTTAATATGAAGTTAAAAGCTGATTCATTTTTGCAAGGAGTTTACTAGCTGTCAATTATACTCTTTATGAATCATCCACAGAGTTGATGTATAGTTAAACACAGACTAGAAAACATTATTTGGTTACAATTAAGGCTCTTGCTATGTATTGTAAGAGCTGGATACACTACCAAAAATATATATTCTCCAACCTCTGTTTAGTTTATATTTCCATAAGTCAAGATACTCACTTTGTTTAAAATCTTAGTGCAAGCTTTCTAAAAGCCAATTTAAGAGCTGAATGAAGCAGTTGATTATAAATAATCAAGAACACTTTGAAACAGCAGATTCTGCAATATTCTTATGCTAAAGCAATTCTTGTATGCTGGAAAGAGTCAATAGGCATGGTACCAACTTTTAGGACCATCGTGTTTGAACACAGAAGTGAATATTGAGGTAGCAAGGACTTTGAAAATCACTTGGTAAATTCAACCCTCTAACATAATAGAGAGAAAAAAATGAACACAGGAAGGCAAATCTTTTTCCAGGTCACACAGTTACTGGTAGAGAGAGACAGAACTTGTTTGGGGTTTCTCAACCAAGTATTAATGCCATGTCACCTGCTCTCTTCCCCAAACCAGTGAACACAGAGTACATGGGACACACCTTCTAAATAATTATAGTGTATTTTTAGGTAGTTGTCACTGTCTGTTAATTTACCTGCGATAAATGCCCCTTAACTCAAGTTAAAAAGAGTCTGTGGGGTGAGTAATAACGCACTTTTCTCTCCACGACTTTTGACACATATAATATGAAGTTAAAACGGTAGAGCTTCAAGTAATTAATAATGCTTTATACGTTTCTTTAAAGAGATTCCTAAGTTTTCTCATATATGAGGTAAGTCTTTAAAACCGATTCCATAATTATCTCCATCAGAAAGTCAGGCACTAAATATCAATGTTCTGAAAGTTATCACCTTAAAGGTTAATTTTTATATTTCACTTCCACTCCCCACCCTCACCAATACCCCATCTTAAAACATTTTGAAATGGCTAACCTCAAAAGAAAAAAAATCTAGAAAGGTTAAAAGGGCAGGATAGATAATAAAGTTTAAAATATTATATATATATATATATATATATATATATATATATATATATATTTTTTTTTTTTTTTAACTTTGTAAAGCATAGCTCCTTTCTAATTATCTCAAAAGTCTAAATATGGACAGGGTTTTAGTCAGCTTTTTTGTTGCTGTGACTAAAAGATCTGAAGAGAACAATTTTAAGGAGGAAAAGTTTACTTGGAGGCTCATGGTTTCCGAGGTCTCAGTGCACACATAATGGGTCCGCGCCTCCACGCTCAGGCTTGAGGTGAGGGAGAAGATCACCGCAGCAGAGTGTGGGGGAAGGAAGCGGCTCACGCCTTGATCAGGCAGCAAAGAGAGAGACGCTATTGGCCAGACACAAATATAGATCCCCAAAGCCACGCCCCCAATGCCCACCTCCTTCAAGCACGCCCCACCTGCCTCCAGTTACCACTCAGTTAATGCCCTCAGGGGATTAATGCACTGATTGGGTTCAAGGCTCTCATAACTCAGTCATTTCTTCTTTGAAACTACTTGTGTTGCCTCCCATATGAGCTTTTGGGGGACACCTCACATCCAAATCATAACAGGCAGTAGCTATCTTTGGGTATTATATAGGTAGTAAAAAAAATACCCCCCCCTTTAAATCTGGGTAAGAAAAAGAGGGGAACTGTTGAAAGAGAAAGAGGAGGACAGAAGGGGACAGGGAAGGAAGGAAAGGGGAGGGAAGGGAGAAAATCACCCACCACACACAGAGCCTCAAAATAACTATTACTCTCTTTCTTGACATCTCTGGCACCCTGGTGCCTCCAACAGATGATCCCTGTAAGTCATGCTCACATGATCCAGACCCAAAGAAATAGTTCTTGGTTGTGCAAAGAAAACAATGAAGAAAAAGTCTTACAGAAGTAGAGAATTCAAAGAGAACTACTAAAGAAGATAATATCATTAAATAAATTCATTACACATAAAACCAATACAGTGCTCTTCAGTCCTTTGAGTGTTTAAAGAAACTTTAAGAAACAATGAAAATTATTTAGTGAAATTGAAAATATAAACACAATTTCATTTTAATCCTTAAAAATCCAAAAAGCCTCCGAATCAGACACAACTCATTGGATTCTGCCAATCTAATGCTAGGAAGCCACTGCATATTAATCACTACATTGAAACATAATGGTTTCTTTTCTTTATTTTTAATTGTAGATGGACACAACACCTTTGTTTGTTTATTTTTATGTGGTGCTGAGGATCCACCCAGAGCCTCACACATGTGAGGCAAGTGCTCTACCATTGAGCCACAACCCCAGCCCTGCAATGGTTTCTTTATGTTTACCCAACATGAGGTTTCTGTCCTTTGTTTCTATATTTTATTAGTGCATTAGAATTGTACATAATGGTGAGATTCGTTATTACCTATTCATACCTGAACACAATGTGACAAGATCATCTTCTACTCTACTCATCTCCCTTCAATTTTTATGAGATTCCTCCCCCATAACTTGTTTTTCCTTTTGCTTCTCTAGTTTCCACATATGAGAGAAGACATACAATTCTTGACTAATTCAGCTTTTTTTAACAGAATATTCTTAAGTTTTATCCATTTTTCTGCAACTTACATAATTTCATTCTTCTTGACAGCTGAATAAAACTGCAGAGTGTATATATACCACTGTTACTTTATCCATTCATTTGTTAATGGATACCTAGGCTAGTTCCATAGTTTTGGGCTATTATGAATTGTGCTGCTATAAACATGGGTATGAATGTATCACTATAGTATGATGACTTTAATTCTTTGGGATAAATATTGAGGAGTGGGATAGCCAGGTCATATGGTGGTTCCCTGTCTAGTCTTTTGAGGAACTTCCATATTGACTTCTGTAGTGTCTATGCTAATTTACAAACCTACCAACAGTGTAAAAGTGTTCCTTTTTATCCACATCCTCTCCATTTATTAATTGGGTTGTTTGTGAAGTTTTTGTGTTTGTTTTTTTGTTTGTTTGTTTGGTGTTAAGTTTTTTGAGTTTTCTATAGATTCTGGGTAGAATATTAATCCTCTATCAGAAGAATAGCTAGCAAAATTTTTCTCTCATCCTGTAGATTCTCTCTTGATAGTCTTTGATTATTTCATTTGCTGTGCCGCAGCTTTTGGATTTGATGCCATCCCTTTTTTTAACACTTGGTATTATATCCTGAGCTTTAGCGGTCCTATGGAGAAAGTCACTGCCTATGTCTGTATGCTGGAATGTTGATCCTATGATATATTTTTTTGTTTTTTGCTGTGTTTTGTTATTGAGGTTGTTGTTGTTGTTGTTATTTTGGTACTGGGAATTGAATCCAGTGCACTTAACCACTGAGCCACATCCCAAGCCTTTTTTTAATATTTATTTTTTGTAGTTGTATTTGGACACTATACGTTTTATTTATTTATTTATTTATTTATTTATTTTTATTTATTTTTATGTGGTGCTGAGGATCAAACCCAGGGCCTTGCACGTGCGAGGTAGGCACTCTACTGCTGAGCCATAACCCCAGCCGCCCCCCCCAAGCCTTTTTTAATATTTCATTTAGAGACAAGGTCTCATTAAGTTTCTCAGGGCTTTCCTGAGGCTAGCTTTGAACTTGCAGTCCTCCTACCTCAGCCTCCCGAGCCATTGATTACAGGCATGCACCACCATGCCCAGCCAACCCTATGTTTTCTTTTGTATACTGTATTCTTTATGCACAACCAAGAAACATTTTAGGGGTCTGGATCATGTGAGAATGACAAATAAGGTGGCATCTGTTATAGGCCCAATAGTGCTAGAGATGTCAAGAAAGAGTCTAATACTTATTTTTTTGGCTGGGGAGGGTGTTATTTTTTTTTCTTCCTTCCCTTTGGAAGGGATCAGCAATGCGAGCCAAGATTTTCTCTGAAAAACTATTACAGGTTAGAAAAAGAAAAAAATAAAGGAAACTTTACTTCTAGGAACATTTAAGAATAAGGGTGGTCTTGCACTATAGTCAATATCAGGAAAGGTAGAATGTGACCATATTTTCCATCTCAAGCCTGAAGTTGACTCTAAACATGAACAAAGGAGGGAATTCAAAAAAGCCAAAGATTCTTATTTTATTTTCAATCTTCCCAGTCATGATTTTGTCCCAGCCACCTCAAACAACAAGCTATTTGTAGTGACTACAAATACACCCAATAGTTCTTTTGTTAGGCATCCCAAAGCTCTTGCTAAATATTACTAAAATCAAGTCAGTAAAACAGAAGAAAGGGCAAAAGACGTTAAACAGAAGGAATTAAAACTAAACATGCTTACCTGATGTTCAAATTTGTCAATCAAAGCCATGCAAATTGCTTTGGATTTGATACCATCCCATTTTTTAACACTTGACATTATTTCCTGAGCTTTAGAACACCCTTCTGCCAACCTATACCAAGAACCAAAGTCAGTGGACAATCAAATTTAGTGCTTGGTTTCTCTGGATATCTCTACAATCTAGAACTATTCATTTTATATGGACATGGAGATTCTACAATTGAGACTCCTCAAGTCCTCCTGCATGGATTGTGATGCATAATCAAGCCTTTTCAAATGTCAAGTAACCAGGAAGCAATAAACTATATACAGGGTGAAATAAGCAAATGGGAAGGGGAAAGAATTATAGCAGGAAACAAAAAAGGAAGGCAGAAAATACACCTACTGTCGGGTAAGACAAAATGCTCACAGCCACTTCAAATGCCCCATCACTTCCACACAGGATGGGTCCTGGACTGGGTGTCTCTAACTGTGCAGTTACTAAAGGTGTCCTTCCATTTTCAGGATAAATACCTGGGACCAGGTAGCAACCTTCTCTTGCTAAAAAGAGTTACATATAATTCAGAAACAGGAAAATGAGTAGTGTGTGTGTGTGTGTGTGTGTGTGTGTTTATATATTGTACAGGAACCACTAAGGCTTTGATGACTGGCACATTCTAAAACAGCAAAATGGCAATTCAGAAATCAGAATGTCTGGAGATCAAATAAGTCAACTATTCAAGGAATGGGTACAAAGCTCTCAAGCAACACTGGTGTAACTGATTTTTAAAACAACATGTGTTTGAAAACCAAGACTTGTAACATAGCAGGCTCTCTCCCTGGAGGGCTCACCCCATCCTGCTTTTCAATCTGTCTGCAGAAGTCTATTCTGCTACAACACATTTTTAAAAGTAAGGGACCTGCTTAAGTTTGCCTTCTGGCAAATGCATATTAATCAGTGTTCATCCCTGACAAACCTTACTCCTACTTCCCTTGAAGTTTGTTAATGTTGCAGGGGGAGGTAATGACATACTGTTGTGGACAACTGGTTTGTCCAACAAGAACTGTCCTGGCACGTACCTCAACCATGCAACACATGAACTATTTGTGGACATTTCTTGTTACCATCAGTCACTCTGACTACAACAGAACTACAAGATGGCAATGTTCTTATTCACTTTTCAACTTTCAGCACATGAGAGTGATTGACATAAAGGAGCATTTTCTGAGGACTATTTTCCCCTCTATTTTATCAAAGACCCTCTTAGTACAATTTTTAAAGAACTACAAATCCTGCCACAATTCCTGTGTAGACAGGCATGACGACCTCTGTTCATGCCTAGTGAGGATGATTTTCACGATGCCAGGTTGGGATGTCCTACTTAGGTTACCATGTAAATATACTGAAGTGCAATGCATGAGAACCACACTATTCAAGAGAGTTGAAAAGGACCACCTTACTGGTTTAAGACTCTCTGTTTAACTGCTGAGCTTTCTCCAAAGAACAAAGAGTGAACAGCAATTCAATGCTACTCAAAGGAATTGGCCAATCACACCACAGTGACCTCTTACTGTCCTATTGAACAGGATTCCTACTAAACTCAAGTAATTTTCATCATGATTTAATAGAGCAAGCTCTCAATTAATATCTGTTAATCTTGTTTGTTTACTACTAATAATAACTCTTTTAGGAGTCAGAGAACATTATTTTAAAAAAAGAATTCAGCACTTTTATGAGAAATATATTTTAATTCTGGTATGACCAAGTAATACAGGCACCTAGGTATCAGATACCTGGGTATCTAGAAACTTCCCAGATGGTATGATTTTTGAAATCTCTACCAAACTACTTCATCCAGCTAAACTAAAAACAGCTCTGAGATTATAACGTTTGAGTAGTGATCCTCTCCTGCATTTTATTCATTTCCCTTCATACTAACACACCCCGACATTCAGTGGTGATAAAACGGCACATATGGATAATGCTGTTTGGTATACACTAACAATCTTGGCAGGTTTCCCTTTAATAAAACCCTCCAGATGTTAGTCTCAGTAATTATGCCTGACATCATTCAGCTTTTAGGAATGAAATACGGCTGTCACAATTCCTTGTTTGTGTTTCTATGGATCATCTGCAAACATACAGGCCACACAGTAAAGGCACCCCCAAGTTCAGGTGCTGTACAAAAATGTGCATAAACAGGTATGAGCAATAGGATGATAGACAAGAATGGAAAACTATAGAAACACACTATGCAATTAGAAGATTTCCAACCATCCTGGTAAAGGGCATTTGTTCCTTTATAACTAATGATTTCAAAAAATGCCAGAAAAAAATGGCAAATCTGATTCAAACAACCTCTGATGCAGATACCATACAGCTGGGTAATCATACAGGAAAACACACATACTCTGGGAACATGATTTTAGGAAATTAAAATTTGGATTTCATGTGCCAAACTTTCAAATATGTTGTAAGAATCACAACACCGTGAGACAGTTCTCATTGTCCAAAGGCATAATTTACAAAGAAAGTTTCTTTAGGATCCTATTAAAAAATAAGTCACAATAGATCTATTACTTGGCGTCAAGACAATAAGTTATAATGATCTGATTTAAAGAACAGAACCCTGAAAAGGCAGACCCAGTAGTACAAAGGGGTCCTATTCTTCACTTTAAAATGAATACACCTGGTGGAGAACCATCACTCTAGTCCTTTGCACTATTTTCAATGACAGGTCAAAATGCAAACATCAACCATTACAAGGATTAGACTGACATCACTTGGGAGCTGACATAAGAACCCTGAAAATATGAATAATGCTCTCAGTGTCGCATGCAGCACTGAGAAAGGAACTTTAATAAGATCTAATTTTACATTAAGAAAATTAAGCAACATTTTTTTAACCTGTGTGACTTTAAATCATCAAGAGGGCCATGTCATATTCCTGTCAAAACCTGTTTGCTTCAGGTTCTGAAGTAACAAAAAGAAGCAATGACCCAAAAGGAGCAGAGTGTTATTAAAACAAGTCTGACACATAAAACTTTCTTTTTTTGTGTCAAGAAAAATGCAAAGGACCTATGGTTCCTTTTTGGTTTGTAGGTGTTTTTGACAAGTGATTTTACTGACATGAGGAGCTGACTTTCTATTAATAGGGGATTTTAGAGAACAGAGGCTGGGGGAGTAAGGCCCACCAGAGTCAAACCCCCACTCTGCTGCTGCTCTTTATCAGTTATTCCACATCAGCCAACTTATTCACACTCACCAGGCCTCTCTTTCCTCATCTGCAAAATGGGAATATTGACAACCCCTCCCTCTCAGGACTACTATCAGAATTGGAAAAAACTTAGTACAGAGCAGGTCACAGTAAGCCTTCCACAAACATTTGTTTCTGCTTACCTTTTTTTTTTTAATGGTGGTTCAGTTTTTTTTTTAACCTCAGGTTTGTATATACTATTTTAAACACTAATTCTGAACTTTACAATAAACTTCTCACACTTGTCTGAAAGATCTAGAAACACTGCATGAATACATTCACCCATTCTTATGGCTTAGCCCTTCCCTATAGATTTTAAAACCATATGGAAAGGTGCTTCCTCTGCTTGCCCCTGTTAACGGTCCACACCTGACCAAATTCAAAGGCAGCACATTCACAAGTATTTCTCTTTATGAGCAAGGACCGTCATTAGACACTCTCAGTAATTTCCAACAAGGTTTCTCGGAATGGAAAATGACTGTAGAGTCATGAGACATGTGGCACTTATTAAGATTGTAACACACTCTCCCTCTTCTGTTCTGTGGCTTGTGCGTCCTCACCTTGAAAGGAAGTGGACAACACACAGGAAAAGCAATAGGAACAGAGGTGATATCACAAGCCGAAAGGAAGATCACAACCCTAGAAGGCAAACCCCCACCCACCAAGACTTCTGGGCCACCCTGGATCACTTAATTGGCAAAGCAGAGTCACTGCCTGTGACCATTCCCACTGCCTACTGAGGAGCAGCTAGGCACTGCCAAATCTCTCTCTACACACAGCACTTCTCATTTGTCAAACACTAGTCTCATCTCCTCCTTTCCCTATGCCTGCTCCCATCCTCTACTGCCCCAGCCTTCATCCTGTGTCTGCATCTCTGACCTGGTCTTCCAGGGTCTTGTGCAAAAGCCACGGCATCCACAAGGCACTCCTACATTTTCCTTAGGTATAATTAGCTTTTCTTCAAAAAGCATCTATATTCCACTTTGTACCAGAGGTTTGTTTTTTGTGTGTGTGTTGTTGTTGTATTTAGTTGTAGATGGACATAATACCTTTATGTTATTTGTTTATGCGGTGCTGAGGATGGAATCCAGGGTTCCACGCATGCGAGGCAAGTGCTCTACCTCTGAGCCACAACTCTAGTGCCTACTAAGAGTTCTTTACTGATGATATAGATTGTCTGTATTATACCTTGCTCAGTCCTGAACAGCCAATCTGGTACTCATTTTATATATTCATTTTATATATTATCCATGCAGTTATTTTACATGGTAGATAGTGACTACATCTTTTTGGCAGAAGGCATGAATTACAATAAGTGTGTTCGATTCTTAGGCACATATCACTGGCTACCATTATACCATGTTGGTATAATATATTATACCATGTATAATATGTGTCTGTTCAAGGGCCTTTTCATAATTTTGGACCTCAAGGTCATTTTACAAAGTACAAAGAAGCTTGGTCTTTAGGATTCAACTGCCTGGCTTCTGATCCTGTTTGGCCACATATTAACTGTGAGAGTGTGGCCAAGTTACAACACATATGCAAACCAAGTGGTAACAGTTCTAACCTCCATGAAGTTGGCAAGAAGTGGAAAAAGATCACACATGTGGAGTGCTGAACAAGTAGTACATGTCCAATGATAGCTGTTAAACTTTTCATAAAAACACATTTGTTTTTCCTTCCCATAAGAATAAAATGAGAAATGTCAAAGCAAGCTGGTCTTCAACGCACTTCAGCCTGCCAGCCACACCATCTGATTTCCAGAGAGTGAGCATTCATCATGTTTACACTAGTTCTAGGCAAGACGTATTTAAGATATTGGTGAAGACTCGGGGCGCCCGCTCCCAAAAATACTATTTAGTCCCAAGAAATCTTATTTTCCAGATTCCTTTGAAATTTTAAAGAGTTTCTTCTCTGATTCTCACTTTCTATTTGGAAAATTTTAAAATCTCTATACTATATTATAGTGCCACTTATGGAGACTTGCCATATTTCTCTCTGGTCGTCACATAACCCATATCTGTGGTGAACACAAGGTATTGCATTATCTTTGGTATCATTAGAAAAACAAAGATAGGCCAGGTGCAGTGGCACAGGCCTGTGATTCCAGATAATCCAGAGGCGGAGGCAGGAGGATCACAAGCTCAAGGACAGCCGGGGAAATTTAACATAACCTTGCCTCAAAAGGGTGAGGCTGGGAGGGCAGTGGCTCAATGATAGAGTGCCACTGGATTCAATCCCCAGCAGTACCACAAAAAAAAAAAAAAAAGGAAAAACAGAGGTAATTGGTTTAATCCAATGAAAAAGGAGGAAGACAGAACTTGACAGAACTTGATGACCGTAGTGGTTCTCATCCAGGAAACTCAAGAATAAATACAGTTGGCCTCATAATCACTGAAAAGTTTCTAGTTCCTCAACTGTTTCATATAAACAGTGAAAACGAAAATGTTGGTCACCAGAGCAAAACATTTTACGCTCCCACTAAAATGTTCTGCTATCTATACTCCAAAGTTTTAAAGTTATTTAGTATCTTCAGGTTTAATCAAAGATACCATCATGGATTTTAATATATAATTAGGACTATTTGAGATAGAGTCCCAGAAAAAAAAGGCACACAAATATTTAATGTGGTCTTTAACATGCCTGAGTCAATTTTTCAAAATTCATTTATCTCACAAATATCTAGACTTTCTATTTTATGCCATGCTCTGTAACAATAACGTTGGATTAAAACAAAATTAAGACACAGACTCTCCTCAAGGGCCTTGTCGTCAGAAAGGGGATCATTCTAACAGATTTAAATCTCAAAATATAGACATAACACAATTCAAGCTTTTATTTAAAGCACTGCTCACGAATTCCCAAGCTGGTCCCATATGTTCAACACAAACAGTTTAGAACTTTGCTTCCAATATTTTCAAACACAAAAGCACTCTGATGTTCATAGTTTGCCTTATAACAAAGTTGGCTACAGTGATCAGAGGTCTTAAAAATACAAAAAAAAAATGGAGTCAAAATATTTGCTGAACAATTCTTTTTTAAAAATCACTTTTCCAGGTGTGGCAGCATGGGCCTGTGGTCCCAGGACCTCTGGAGACTGAGGCAGGAAGACTGCTTGAGCTCAGGAGTTTGAGACCAACTTGAACCATATAGGAAGACCACATCTCAAAATTTAAAAAAATATATTTAATCAAAATGTGGCATATAAGAAATAATTGCTCTCAAAGTAAAAAGTAAAAAAAAAAAAAGTAAATATTTTTCTGGGTCATAGGACTGAGCTTTGAGATCTATTGTAATGGCATTGTTCACATTCCATTAACATTCCAGTAAACAAAGAACTCAACATATAAATCATAACTTTGTTTCTTTTTAGATCAGAAAAGAATTATAGACTTGCAAAAGGCCTGTCCCAAGGCCCAGTTCTGACTCTTTAATTCTGATCACTCTGCAACTGAAGAAATGTTAGACTTTTCCTGAAGCATTTTATCAAGTCAGTAAGAGTTAATGGAGTTTAGGTTACAGCCCTTTCCAAAAATACTGTTCTTTAGCTTGCACATGCCAGATTTTCAGAACTGAAATTCTGAACAGATTTCTCTCTTGAAAACACTTATTACATATTTTGCTTTCTAAACCTATTAAATATTATGCTTTTACTCACTTAAAAATTCTTAATAAAACATATGTGCCAAGAATAGGATCACTTTCTAGGACAAACCTACCACACTTAGAAGGAACTCTCAGCTCAATAAGCAATATCAATGAATAAAAGCAAGAATTATAATGAGAGAGTTGGATAGATACATATAAACAACACAGTATAAATGGCAAATAGCATACAAGGTAGAACAAGGGAAGAATACATAATACTTAAATATATGCTTTAGGAGCCAATCTTGGAACAAAACATTTGTTTAAAAAAATGATTTTTTTTTTTTAAAACAAATGCCATTCCACACAATGAACTAAGAAATTACCCTCTGGAAATGCAGCTTCTGCTCCATGCTGGGGACTGTCTGGGACTGGAAGGCCTTTGTGACTTGGTGTCTATTTACAGGTGCTCTTCCAGACAGGCAGAGTAACAGATGCCTGGCATCCTGTGGTTTCTGATAACAGAGTTCATCTACCCCACAACTCAGGGCTGCTGCTGAATGAGATTAATTTCTACAACTATTAATGAAAGGTCTTGGGGTAGGGATGTAACTCAGTGGGAGAGCACCTGCTTAGTACACAGGAGGCCTTGGGTTCTATCCCAGGACCATAAAAAAACAAATAAAATAAAAGGTTTTATTTGGGCCTAACTTGGCTAAAGGCTCCTTCCCTTTGATTTCTGAAGATAGCTGATCAGAAACCAAATGTTCATACAATATCTTTCATACAGTACATATAATAAAGAGACCTAAATGTGAAAGATGATGCAAATAGAGCTATTAGACAATTATTCAATTGCTCTCTTGCAATGCAATTAATGATAAAGGACAAGGATTCATAGCCTTCAGGGAAGATCCTTCTTAGGAAGACACAATATTCAGTAAAAACACAAGAGCATAACAACCCTTGCTGAACAACAAAAAAAAAACCCATTATTTTCTAAAGATTAGAATTATTAGATTAGTACTCATTGCAACTGTAATGAACATAAAGCCAGGGACATCCACTAGCAAGGAAAACTAACCAAATATCATTTGTTTATCTTCTGACATTGGTCTGTACCATTTTTAGCAGATCATCATAAATTTCAAGTTTACATTTGCACGGCTGACTCAATTCCCTTGTGGAAAAACAGTTCACACTGGAGTGCTAGGTCCTTTCAAAGCTCAGACCAAGTCAGTGCAAAACAAGATGCCATAGGCTGTGAGTGCACCCCTACCACAGATGGGGTTCCAATTCTAAAACCATTTTTAGGGTATTCCCTATGTGTGAGGAGACCAGTATCTTTCCTGCATGGGGAGAAAATCCAAAAGCTGCCTGAAAGGTACATAAGAAGAGGACAAATCATAATTCATGTTCAGATGGAGTTTGAACCATAGGAACAAAACAAATATTTAATGAATGACTCCCCAAATCATCTTAAGGTAGCAGTCCAGGATACAACAGCAGTCCAATTTGCATTTAGTCTCTGAAACCTCCCTCAGAGTCACCCAGCTGAGGTTTGTTCCTGCACTGAAAAAGCAAGAAGCCCAGGACCACTATCTGTCTTTGAGGGAGATCCGGCTCAGCAACTCTATTTCCATAAATTTGCCCAGGTCTGTGAAGTCAAATTCCAAAAATATTTTAAACATATCCTTTCCCACCTTCCCATAACCAACTGTGTTGGGTATTCTGACAAAAGTCAACAGCAAAAGTAAGAGGAACCAGAGGGGACACCCACTGGTGTCCCCTCACAGCAAATCTCCTGGATCAGAAAGTATCTGGGCTCTTTTCCCCCTGACTTCCCAAGCATGAGGTCTTCTCCACCTTCCTCCACAACATCTTTCTTTGTCATACACTGACCAGGGACAGCCCCTAAATGTCATCACCTGAGAGTTTTCCCCTACCTTACCCTATCTTCAACCTTGGCAGAAACAGAGGTACAGCTTCAACCAACAATGGAATGAAAATAATTTTCTAAAAATTCCATTTGTATTAACATATGCACACTTCTTTCCTTAGCCTTATCCCCTAAACAGTGTGACAAATATTTGTGTAGCATTTACAGGATGTATTATGAGTAACCTAGAGATGACTGAAAGTGCACTGAAGGATGTACAAAGGTTATGTGCACACATTAAACCATTTCCTGTAAAGGACTTGGGTACGTGTGGGTTTTGGTATCCCAGCGGTTCTTGAAACTAACCCCTGCAGATACAAGGGATGATAGTGGCAGCTGCCATCCTCCAACTACTGGCAGAAAATACTCAGAGAAAGCAGCCTTGTGAGATTGGATGTTCTTTCAGGGAAGGATACTTACTACCTCTGTGTTCCACCACAGAACAGATCTCCTTTCTTCTAGCAACAATCCCTGGAGGATTCCTCTTGGTAGAATGAATGCAGCTCCCTGTGCAGAACCAAAGCCCTGATAGGAGAAACCTCGGTCTCCAGGGTCAGAGCAAGACCAGTCCTGCCCTACATCTGCCCAGGGAAAAGTCTTCAAGAGTGCCTCTGAGCTAGGAAGTAGCTCAGACCAGTGCATGTATGAAAGCTGACAAAACATAACACCATAAACCCAGTTTGCCTCCACGAAGGTACTTTCGGGAAATGTTTTTAATTCTTTGAACTCTTAAAAAATTCTTGCTCCTGCTACACACAAACATCCAGGGTACACATAGTAAAAAGTAATTTTATCCTTCTCCATTACCATAAAATATGAAGCCCAGCACTGCTGTCCATTAAGGAAATCATCATTCTCCATGAACATAAACATCTTCTGTTGCCAACACATACTTTATAGTGTTGAGATGTGCAGTTTAAGTGGAAAGTTAAATTATTCCAGGGAATAAAATTATCATTAGGAAGGTTTCCTAAAGCAATTACAGTAGCAGCAGATTTTTAAATTATCATCTAACAGGCTGCTGATATCAGATAAATTAGAGTAAATCAAAATAAGATTAAATGTGTAAATAATGTATTGCTTCCATACCACTATAGGTATAAGTAATTACATGGAAGAGTTTTTATTTAAAATGGGGGAATATTCACCAAAATTGTCATTTTTTTAGTTTCCCTGGTGGTTTGATGCAATTTTATTTCCTTGCAAGAGCACAATTAAATCTTAGAAGTTTAGCTCTCTCACAAACAAAAACCCTTTTCCCTATTTATCCATTTAGAAATCACACATTTTAAGTGTAAAAATTCTGTGCTAATGATTTTCTCTTGTCAGAATTACATTATAAATATTTTAAACATTTCTTTTGCAATCTAATAGTAAAACTGGTCAGTGCAGCTCCCAAGGCACACATTAAACTTTTACTTTAAAACGTTTATTACAAGATTCGTTGGGGTTATAAACTAGAAAAAAAATCATTTTGAATAAGTCAGAAGCAATAGCTTTATTTTATACCAGTTCTTTCTACAAAAGCTTATATTCATTTTCTAAAACAGTCAAAATCTTTTTGAAACTATTATTTCCTTCAGGAGCTTTCTCTTTGATGTCATTAACTTTGGCCTCTTTTTTTTTTTTATCTTCAATCTTAAATTAATTCCCTAGGAAGCTTGTAGCAGGTTGGCTGGTTGGAGGGATTAAATATAAGGGTTTATAAAGAAAAGCAGCTTTTGATACAATACTATTACAACACGATCACTTACCCATAAACTGTCAGATACAGAGGGTTGTTTTTTTTTATGTTAGACACAAATGTTGTTCATTTTAAAAGCTATTATCATTCAATAAATAGAATGGGGATTATTTTTCTAGTTCATACTCACTTTACAAATAAATAATCAGTCAATATGACTCCAGGACCATAAACAATGCTTTTGGTGCTCCTGTGTCTTTGCTTGCTCTGGGGGCAAGATGGGGGGTACATGGGTTTTCACTGTTGAATGCTAAATGGAACCTCTTCACACAGCTGGTCAGAGAATTTCATTGATATTTGGCAAATAAGAATACGCACTGAACATTTTAATTTAACTAGCTTGGGGGGGGCGTGCAGACTTAGGTTTCTATGATTTGAGACAAGCAGTATAACAATAAAAGACTATTCTTTTGTTTAAAGAAGATATACTTTTAATTACCATTCAATACACATTTTAATTTGAGACAGAATTTAATGAAACAAGGGATTCTATATTGAATATCAGGGTGTTTTTTTTTTTTTTGTTGTTGTTGTTGTTTTTTTTTGTTCTAGGGTTTTACTCCCCAGCATCTACTCCCAACTTGCTTGATAATGGCATCCCAAGTCCCTTTAAGAGATTCACCCTCCATCAGGGTGTGCACTTGGTGTCCCTGCCCTGTGGATTTTTTTTCCCCAGATGAGCTTTGGGTCTTGGTTAGTATAATGCATGGACAGAGAAAATGGGTCCTATCCTATCCCATCCCTGCAGCATGCCCTAAATGACAGGGCAGAAGTTAGGTAGTACATCTAGTGCCCTGGAATGACCCTGGACTTCTCTTGATCTTTATTCTGTACCCACTTTTCTGGCCTGTCACTGCATTCTGCAAGCCTCCTGATGTCCTTACAATAAATTCCTTTTCTGCTTTAACTGAACTGAAGTCCAATTTCATTGCTTGCAACCAGAGAACCCTAACTGATACAGGTGCCCTTTTGTGAGATTATCTCTATGATAAAGTAATGAACACTGACTCCATTCTAACTATCAGGTGCTCTTTCTAGAGATGAATTATTGCCTGACCTTGCCTACTAGCTCTGAGGAGTCCTTTGGAGGCAAACTCGGAAAAAAAAAAAAAAAATCAATAGCCTTAGGAACTATTTCTAATGGTTTTGCTGTTGCTATGGCGCCCCAGGACCTGGTAACTGATCAACATAGTAATGCTACATTTGTCCACTTATATAAGGGAACTTCTAACTCGTGACCTATAATCTCAATTATATTTGTAGAAAACCCAAGTGACCCAGTTTCACAGACTCATTCCTACAATAAGGAGCAGTGAACTGGCCCACAGTATGCCTTTGTCTCACCTGTAAGACACATGAGGAGTCTGTATATAAACAGATCTACAAACCTTGAGCAATACTTGCTCCTTTTCTAATGTGCTTATTATTCTCATTCTCAGGAATCTAATGCCTTATGGGGCATCAAGATACAATGATCATACATTAGCTGAAATTCATCCATAAATTCCCTAAAATCAAATGAAATTAGCTATCCCTATTAACATAGGATGTTGGTTGGGCAAGGAAATAACAATGAAAGCTTGGGATGGTTCCAACAGAGTTCAGAGCCAGAGGCACCTGGAGGCAACCTTAGATGTGTATGAAATTCTAAAAATGCTCCCACCCACCCCTGGACTCCACACCCTAGAAAACTTATGAAAGTCTTGGTGTATCACTTTGTGAATATTATAATAATTCTGCCTATCATCATAAGCACAATTATGATTGTGAAGACATGACTCGGCTATGTTGTCAGACAGCACAGTTGACCTGCAAAGTGGGAGATTCTGACTGGAACTCTTGTATACTGCTGGTGGGGCTATAAATTGGTACTGCCTTTATGGAAAACAACAGGGATATTCCTCAAAAAATTAAAAATAGAACCACCATATGATCCAGCATTTCTGAACAAAAAAAGGATCTTTTAAAATAAATGCAACCCTACTTTGATTCCCATACACAGGAAGTGAGAGAGGACTGAGCAGAGATAGGCATCATCAAACCGACACTAAAAACAAAATCATAAGGAGAGAACGTGATGGCATGTGCAGAAGCCCAGGCATTAATCAGGCAATACTTGCCCATAAACCAACAATTATGAATTTACTCATTAAGAAAACTACTTTAGGCAAAGTCCTGTCAGTGGGGGCCATACAGGCAGCCAGGCCCTCGGCTCTCTAGCAGTGCTTAGCCTTACACACGACTTTAAATATCACACAATCTTAATTCCTTCAACAACAAAAAGGATGAGTGAGTACCTTCTCACAGGCTTCTGAGGATTAAATAAGACATAACAGTGGATAAGAAGGCTCGTTAAATGTACCTATTTATTATTATTAAATATTATTATTAAGGCATTCCCAGGATTCATATTTAAAAATATACTATGTCAGAGTTGGAAGCACCCTCCGGACAAATCACTGTCCTTGTTTCCAGGGACATCCACCTTCATGAAGCCCAAGGTTTCTAGAGCACAGGGTCAAACCCTTCCTCTTATCTCTGTGCTCTATCCACCCACAGGTCCCCTTGGCACTACCCGGCATTCGAAACTATATTCCAAGACCCACCCAGGTCTGCAACTGGGAGAGAACATGGGAAATGATGGCTGCACAGAAGCTGGGTGGGTTCACGATTGATCATACATTAGCTGAAATTCCTCCATAAATGCTGAGCCAGCAGCCCAGGAAAGGGTGGGAGAAAGAAGAGTGGCAGCCACCGCTTCAAAGCGAACATTTAGAGGAGACTGTGGCCAGGGCAGGGTTTGAGGATCAACTAATTATCTATGTCATTATTTTCAGAGTACTGACACAAAAAACTGAAGAAAAAAAAAAAATCTGTGCCCCCGCCCCGAGCCCCAGTTCACTCTCTCTAAGCAAAATAATCGATTTCTCAGGTAAAGCAGGAAAGAAGTATTTTCCATACACACCAGTCCCCGGTCCACATGCAGTTGTACAGCAGAAGAATGAAACAGTTCTAGAGCATAGAAACAGGGTTGGTAGACATGTCATCCCTCACAGACAGGAGGCCCAGTGACACCTTTCCCTTCACTACTACCCAACAACAATATATTTTTATTTTGTGTTGCAATGTTTCTAACACCGATCAAGGAAGTTTTCACAACACACTAAGGACTCTGGAGACAGAAACCTGACACCATGAATATGGCATGCTGCTGTAAGCAAATTGGGGCTCGAACCGTTACCTTTGGTTTAAGGGACAGAGATGCCATTTTCACACCACACAGAATCACACAGAAGCCAGCCAGCCATCGCATAATCAGTCCCCTCCATCACATGTCACTTTTCTTGGAATCAAAATATTTAGCATTTTGGCTTCCATTAATTATACTTCAACAAGTGACTAAAGAAAGCCTATTTTCAAGGTTCAAAATTACACACATTAATGGATCCAGACACACAAAATCTCCCAGAGCAGATTATAAGCACCCATAAAATTTTGAATTCAAAAATCTTAAAATCTGATCTCTGAGAAAATGAAGTGATTCCCAACTATAAATGTTAATCTGAAAGTTTCTTATTAACCATACTTAAAAATCAAACCCGGAAATGGGTGAAATATCTAATATGTGAAGTAAGTGATAAAACATGGCATAGGAAGATGGATTCTTAAATGAATTCTTAAAAATTGAAGCAGTACATCTTCCTAGTAGTCAAAATTTTGTCTAGTGAATGCCAGCAATAATAACTCCTACAGGTCTTGTAGGTGTAGAATGTTAAAAAAAAAACTGAATATATAAATACTCAAAAAAGTGGGAGATAATTTAATTTTTTATCTGACAGATTGGAAAAAAATAAAGATTTGAGCAGCCACTCCCAGTTAAGATATGAGGATCATCAGGCCTGAAGGTTTTGCAGAGAGAATGAATGGTCCCTTTGGGAAAGCATTCTGGTGATAACTATTGAAATAAAAAGCACACATGTCCTTTGACTCAGAGATCCCACTCCTGGCCTTGGCATTTAAGGATAAAGGCGTTGCATGTGTTCTTTTGTACATCTATCCTTTGGACAAAAGTATAAATGCTTTTGTTTAAAAAAAAGTATGTATAATAGTAAAAACTGGAACGAGCTTGAAAGTCCATCAACAGGTTTATGAATGAATATGTCAGATATATTCATTTATAAAATATTATGCAGCAATTAGAAAAAATAAAGGAGATCGGTATTTATTGACTGGAAAAGATGTAAAATACTAAGTTTAAAAGGCTGGGTTTGTGGCTCAAGTGGTAGAGTGCTCACCTAGCATGGGTGAGGCACTGTGTTCAATCCTCAGCACAACATAAAAATAAAATAAAGTCCTTGTGTCCACCTAAAACTAAAAAAAGTAAAATAAAATAATAAATAAATAAATAAGGCTTTGGTAAGTATTAGGCATGACCTAATAGTAGGGAAAAAAGGGATATACTTTATATAAGCATACATATTTATATTTAATTACCTTCACTAGTAGAGAAATATGGAGAAAGACACAAAGTGCTAACAATAGAAACCTAAAAAGAGGTGAGCTTAAAAGGGGGAAAAATACTTAAATCTTTGCCGGGTGCCAGGAGAATTGAAAGTTTGAGGCCAGCCTCAATAACTAAGCAAGGCTCTAAGCAACATCGTGAGACCCTGTCTCAAAAATAAAAAGTGCTGGGTTTGTGACTTAGTGGTTAAGAGACCCTGGTTCATTCCCTGGTGCCAAAATAAACACTTAAATCTCCTAAAAGCCAACTTAAATTAGGTTTGTAATAAAAATAAGAAGAGACAAAAAGAACAGGAAAAAGAGGAGACCGGCATAATACATTTATTACCTGGTGGCATATAGAGACGCAATTTGTAACTTATTACCATCATCTGCAGGCTGTAAAAACAGCACAGGAGATGTTCTAAAAGACCTGAGTGACGTCACCTGCTCCCCAGACTCAGGATATGCTCCCAAGTCATACACTATTAATGTTTCATTGAACAGCACAAGCTTCCTAATTTAAGCAGGTCTACAACCCCCGCCAAATTGTCCCAGTACCCAAGAGCTGAAGCAGGCTAGTGGGAGCATATGGGATGGGGTGGGGTAAATGAGTGAAAGGGGAAATAGGCTTGCACAGGGCAGGCAGACAGACAAGAGTCCCCTAATGCTACCCCTGCTCTCCAGACACTGTGGAGTTCCACTTCTCCAGGGACCACCTAGGTGGTTGCTTTAATAGCATCTGCTTGTCCAGAACTGCACATGCTCAGGGCCTCCCTCAGGGAATGCCTCCCAATCCCTCCTCTGTCCTCACCAGTGTGGAGAGCTTGAGTTCCCCAAGTTGCTCCTCTGGGGGATCCCTGCTTACAGATCTCCATCTCTGGATACCATCAAATCCCTTATGCAGGTGATCCTGCATTTTATCATCCAAACTGGTGAACTTTCCAGAATAGAAGAGGCTGTTGTTAAAGATTAGGGTGGGGAAACAGGTATGTAGCAGGCTTATTCCAAAGGAAAACAATGAACCATGACCAGATAATAACTGCCCTCTGGCTCACAAGGATCCTGATTGATGAGGAATGACTTCCTTTATCCAAGAGAATCACCACCTATTTTCTAAAGCACAGTGTCTCAAGTCCTTTCAAACACAGTTACCTTAAATACAAATCCTTCCTCCCTCGTCCCATGAATGCTCACTGAGCACCTCCTCCTCTACCTCCGGCTTTCACTAAATAGTTGAAATGCCACACACTAGGGCCCCAGAAGGTCAGAGAGCTGGTCCCGGGGGATGTAACACTGTGCTTGGAGCAGGCAGAGGATAAAGGTACACACAGCTATCCCACAGGTGGCTGTATACCACAGAATCTTAAGAAGAGGACAGGTGGAGGGCATCAGGAATGTGGGACAAAGGAAACAGGGCTGTCCTCTGATGAAGCAGCTTTGATGCCAAGATCCCCCAGAGGAGAGGGGGCAGAGTGTTTCAGGCAAGAGAAATGAATGGCAGGAACTGGGGCTCCAAAGAAGGCAGGGTCCTCAAGGAGTGACCCTCTGAGGAGGACTTTGGGTTTACTCAGAGCAAAGAGCCAAGTCATGCATACATGAACTCAGCCACAGCAGGAGCAGAGACCGCAGCTGCAGCCTTCATGAAAATGGAAGGAAGATACTGACCCACAGGAGAAAACTCATCAGCTTCCTCATGACAGTGGCTCTCCTGCTTCTCTTGCTCAAGGGAAAAAGGGTAAATAAACTTCAGTTCCTGTGGCCTGCCACCACTCTGGGGAGATAACTGAAACTGAGTGTTTTGTGTATATCTGCTGAAACATACACTGTTCAACTAGCAATCACTCATCTATTTTGACTGCAAACATCTATTATCACTGCTATAAAAGTAGCCACCCCCTTATAGGATGCATTTATTAATCTCCAAACAATCCCAAAAGCTCACATTCAGAGAAGGCTCTGGTAGGGTTTTTATAAACCATAAGAAACATGTGTCTCACTGGCTGCCCCAGAGCAATTCTAGAAATGATATATAGGCTTCACATGTTATCAGATTTGAAAGAAAGATTTTTTTGTTCTAAGATGAAAATAAGAGAAAGGAATTTGGAACGAGCAGGATATTAAATTCAATCTGTGTAGAAAGTAAGAGAAAATGTCACTCTTTAAATCATGAACTAAATTCCCAAATTATTTCTTTAGCTGGCTTGAGACATGGTTTATCAGTAACTTCATTGGCAAAAGTATGCAAAGTGAAGAAAAATAATATTAGTTTAGAGACTGCTAAGTGCCTCTCAAAGCACTAAAAATCTGCTTCCTTTAAAAAAATATTTTCATATTCTCAGGACTTCAAGTCTATCTTTTGTGTTCTAATTTTTAAATAACCTGGCACATTTGAATCTGTAAAACAACTTGTTAATAAGATTTGTGCAGTTAAGTCTTTATAGATTTGGGTATTCAAACACTTGACAACTTCATATGCTCGCATGTGTGTGCACGCACACACACACACGAATAGACAACCATCGGTCCTTGAACAGGTAGCTGCATCATGAAATTCTGTGAGGGTTGGGGCTGGGGGTATGGAGGAAATGGCAGTTTGGTCATAAAACTCAGTACCATTTATTTCAGTTTCCTGTTACCCCTTCAAAGCTTTCTCTGCAAGTTAGCTATAGTATATGCCAGGCCAAGGGTGAGGGTAAGAGAGAAAGTTACAGCTCATCCAAACACTGGAAAAGGAAACTGTTATACCCCACGGCTGAAAGGACCCCCAGCCACCAAACATTTCCTTCCTTATGCCAGGGCTCCAAGGTAACCAGGACATCAGTCCCTTTGTAAGGCATGAAGAAGGTGGAAACTTCATCCAACTATGGTATTTGGAAGTGGAACTTTTAGGAGTAATTAAGGTTAAATGAGGCCATCAGGGTGGGACCTTAATGCAAACAGACTGTGTCTTAATAAGAGAGACCTGAGCTAGGATGCTCAGCCCCATCATGTGATGCACTGTGCTGCCTCAGGACTCTCCAGACAATCTCCACCAGTAACAAGGACGGCACCAGAGTGGCCTCCAAGCTTGGACCTTTTTTTTTTTTTTTTTTTGATAACTTACCCAGTTTGCGGTACTCAGGTATAGCAACGAAAAATGGACTAAGTCAAGAAATAAGTGACTTTTCCCAACAATTGTAACAAATTTCTATTTTATAACAGCCAAAAAAAAAAAAGTATTTGCTTCCCTGGGCTTCTAACCAACTCAGAATGCACATCTAGAAAACAAGAGCAAACTCTGAATTATGGCTTCATCTGTTGGTGCTTAGTACAGTACTACGGATACAGCAATTAAAAAAAAATGAAATGAAAGAATAACGCAAAGTTTTCCCCATAAAATGCCAAGTTGACTACAATAAGGAATATCTACGAAGCTTCCTATGTGGGGAAGGATAGCATGAAGGGTAAACAGAGTCGGTAGATGTCAAAGTGCAAAGAGACCAGTACACTGTTCTGAAAATGTGTATTCTCCCCTCACCACAGCAATGAAAAGAGGTTGGTGACATGAATAAACTTCCTGAGACGTTTCAGGCTATCCACTTTGGATCTGATTTTTATGCATATTTTGTTTTCATCAAAATGCATGAGCTCTCAATGAGCTCTTCATGAATTCTGGCCCTGTGCTCTCTTCTAGTACACTTATGGCTGAGGGCTCTCACACACCCGATGCCACTCGGTTTTCCCTTAAAATGTCACCATGTCCTCAGCACCCATTTCAGGTTCCAGCAAGTTATGTGAGATAATTTAAAACACAAACTACCTGCGAATGAAAACAGGGTCTCAAAGACAACAAAAGAACAAAGATCCTAACAAAAACACAAATCTCTGGTACAAAGGACCCTGCCAACAACATCCAAAAGAAGAATAAGATTCTCTCTGCAATATTTACAAAGCGGGATTATTTTATTAAAACTGATTTAGTTTGTTTTCCTCCATGTTGATTCAAATTGTATTTCAACATCCAGCCTGGGTAAGCACATAGTCTGGACACTTAATTACTACCACATCTTCACACCACACTCTTCAATCACACCCTAGGTCCGGAAGACAAGCAGCACTTCAGGGAGAGGTCGGGCCTGCTGTACTCTCTATGGGTGTTTGGAGCCAATAAGACTACAACACTTCTTTACCATTTAACTAAGCAAAACCATTGTGTTTGGCTTTGTGGCTGTGGATCTAAAGAGCCTACCAACTAGGGCTGGACAGAATTTAATCTAATGCAATTTTGAACTTATGTATTTTACTTCCACTGCTGTCTGATTCTCTGTGTTATGTGCAAAATCAAAGAATCAGACAAGTAATTGACTTTTCAACTCTGCTAGAAAAGGCACTACTTGTTCCATCTATATTCCACATTTACATATAAGGAAGAAGAGCCACTCCCCCACCACAAACTTAAAACACAGCCCTCTCAACTCTGCGCTCCTTTAACCGTGTCTTATTATTCTCCCTTAGACTGCCTTGAATATGTTCCTTTGCTCCAGGGGCCTCCCCCACTTCCTCCCAACTGCTTCCTGGGTCCTGGCCCTTCCAGAGAAAACAAGCAGAGAGTCCTTCAACCCACAGCTAAAAAACTTGCATTTCTATCTAAAAGTGCTTTCACCATGACCTCTCGCTACAACAGAGGAGAAAGGCCTACTCTTATTTTGGAATAATCCCTGCTGTGATCAGGATATGGTCTGTCTCCAAAGCTTCTTGTGCTGGATGCTTGGTCCCCAATATAATGTATTGAGAGGGTGCTGGGACCTTTAATGGGAGATGATTAGGTGAGGCCAATATCCTTGAAAGGGGTTATTGTCCATCTTGCTTGACAACTGGATGGGTCACTGTGGGAGCTGAGAGTAATATATCATGTCAGCCTCCTTTGTGAGGTCTTTCTTATACTTTTGCCTCCTCTTTAAACACACTTGCTTTCACTCCCACTTCTCTGCCATTTAAGAAGGCAGAGGTCCTCACCAGAAACCAAGAAGATTTGGCATCATGCTGTTGAAAAAAAAAATGCACTGCCAAATACTTGTGAACCAAAGCAAACTTCTCTATAAAGTTTCCAGACTCAGGCATTTTACTATAGGAGCTCAAAATGAATTAAGACAGTCCCTCAATCAATGCTGAGGATCAAATTCCCTCCCATCTTCCCTAAGCTTCATTTCATCTTCTATGAGAATTGTTTTTAAATTCAGCTATCTTTTAGAATCACCTTGGAAATCTCAACACCAGTCATGTCCAACACCAATTAAATGGGAATCTCTGTGAGTTGGTCCCACCACCAGTTTTGTTTTGTCCATACAAGAGAGTGAACCCAGTGTGCTTAAGCACTGAGCTACATCCCCAGCCCTTTCTAATTTTTATTTTGAGACAGGGTCTCACTAAGTTGCTTAGGCCCTCACTAAATTGCTAAGGCTGGCCTCAATCTTGTAATTCTCCTGCCTCAATCTCCCAAGTCACTGGGATTACCGGTGTTGCCACCATGCATGGCATCAGTATTGTTTTTAAAATTCCAAATGGCTGCAATTTACAGCCAAGGTTGAGAACCATTTCCTCTATCTTCACATTCTCCAAAGATATTTAAATATTTGCAGGTTTCTCCCATCTTAAGAAACACAGCCTCCCTATTCTCAAAAAGACCCCCCCTCCAAAAAAAAAAAAAGAAAGAAAGAAAGAAAGAGAAAAAAAAATCTGATGAGGATGTGGATAAAGGAGAACTTTCATACACTGCTGGAAGAAAAGCCATTAAAAGAAACAGTATGGGGATTCCTCAAAATAACTAAAAGCAAAACTACCTTGTAACCAGCTGTCCCACTTCCAGGAATATATACAAAGGAAGAGAAATCAGTATGCTGAAGAAACAACTGCTCACCCGTGTTTACTGAAGCATTATTCACAATAGCCAAGATATGGAAACAAATGAAGTGCTCTCGATGGCTGTGTGGACAAAGTACATGCGATACAGATGTACAATGAAATAGTATTCAACTGTAAAAAATAACACAATGCTATCATTTGTGACAACATGGGTGAACCTAGAGGACATTATGGTAAGTGAAATAAGCCAGACACGGAATGACAAATATCACATGCTCTCACTCAAGTAGGCTCTAAAAAAAAGTTGATCTGATGGAAGTAGAGAGTAGAAGGAAATCAGAAGATGGATAACGGATACTAAAAACATAGCTGGGTGGGAGGAAAACTCCTAGTGTTCTGTGACACAAGAGGGTTACTACAGGTCATAACAATTTACTCTATATATCAAAACAGCCAGAAGCAAGGAGATTTTGAATGCTGTCAATGCACATGCACACACACACACACACACACACACACATTAAAAAAAATGTTTGAGGTGATGGATGTGATAATTACCCTGATTTTATCACTGCACTTAGCATGCATGTATCGAAATATCACACTCTGAGAAATGTGTAAAATTATAATGTGTCAATGAAAACAAACATGCACAACACACACACACACACACACACACACACACACACACACAGCCTCCCTCAATTTCATGTCCTCCTCTGAATACATTCATTCTCTCTCATTTCTTTCAGATGAAACTTCTCAAAAGACCTGTTTAGTGGCTGAGAACAGGAGGACTGCAGCTTAGCAAGGCCGGGTCTCAAAATAAATAAAAAGGGCTCATTGGTAAAAAGCCTCTGGGTCAATCCTCATTCCAAAATAAAGCAAAACCAAAAAAACCTACCTATTCTCTTCCCTGCACCTCTCTGTCCACCAGTTTTAAACCAACTCCTCCTCACAGCTGTTCTGTAGCAAGTGCTTTGGGCAGGCTGTGAGGGTCCTCTGCTCACCCCAGCACACTCCCTGGTCCTCTTATTCCTGATGCCCTTGGCTTCTCAGCAGCACATTTCTTTCCATTCCTTGTTTCCAAGTAGTTTTTTTTTTTTTTTTTTACTCTAGATAGTGTGGCCTTCTGACCTACACATACACATGCTTTTCATCAGGAAGGTTTACTTCTGTTCTCTCTCTTCATTCTCTTCCTTTAGAAAAACAAGACAAGACTTGATGTGATGGGTGACCCTTTGTTTCTCCTACGTAGCAATTTCAGAGAGATCCTTCTTCTCACATCTTCACTTTGTTTTGTGGAACTTTCTCAAGTCTGTTTGTTCCTTCATTTTCATTTATATTTACCAAAGTTGAGAGCTTCTAATGTGATTTCCATCTTTCTACTGTTTTTTTTTCCCCTTTTTTTCGGGGATGAATCAATTCCTTTGTCATCCCTTTGATTTTCTCTTTTTTTTCCCATCATATGTGCCTTTTCTTTAAACCCTCTTTTTACAATATCCAGTTATCATTATTCCATAAAGGCCTTGAAGGACTAGGAGTCTGAATTTTTCTTGTGGGAGAGAGAATTGGCTTGGGATCTGTGTTCTTCATTTCCCTCTGTGTTCCTTCCTTCCTTGTATTTGTGTTCCCTGGGCCCAGGCCTGGCACAGGCAGAAGCCTTCCCACTGCAACAGGACACAGCTGGTCACGCGCCCATGATCAGCACAGGAAGAGGAATTAGCAACACCGACCCCATCACTGTCTGTACCTCCTTCAAGCCCAGTACCCTGGGAGGATTTCACACTCAGGTCATTGGGGTGAACCCCCTTTAACCCAAGCAGCCCCTTATGTTGTAGACTCTGTCTTGCCCACCACCAACTTGATCTTCCCACTCCACCTTAAAGAACTGCCAATATTTAGGAGCCTATGCTAGACATGCAGGTAGCACATGGTCACCATGGTGGGAAGGCGGGCATACTGACTCCAGGGATCTTAGTTCACTGCGACTCTGATGTGCATGGGCTCCCTGGAGTTGTTTAGTTCACAGCCTGCCTTACTGCACATGGTGGCTCGACTCTTCCATCTGTTCCCCATCCGCCAGCTTTCTGCAGGACATGGCCAAGCTGCACAGCAAGTGCTGGCTGTGCCACTTGATTATCTTAGTGAAGCCATTTAATTTTTAGAGGCCTAACTATTGGAGAAAACTACATCCTGCCCAGAATTTGAGGTCTGTGCAAGTTCACAGCACCCTTTCTCACTTGGTCCAAATTTCACAGTATTTGGCAGATATTCTTTATAGCTTGTGGTCTGAGGCTGCAGCTATTTAATGGAAGACAGCAATTTCTTCTTTGTTTTTTCACTTTTTTTTTCTTCCTTTTGTGGGCTTCCAGGAAGAACAGTGGAATAAAAAAATGGTTTTACACCACCATCTTTAACTAGGTCTTTGTTTAATTTTTAAATAGTTTGAAGCAAAGCCAAGAAACATTTTTTTTCCTTTGAGAAAAGCCAACCAAATATGAACTATTCCCAAAATCTTATTAATTAAAACATGGAAAAAAATGCTTAATGGGCAATTTACTACTCAAAATGTTTCTAAAGACAGATATCACTTCCAAAAGACAAAATTATTATTTTTTGCAAAATTTCACTAAGATGCAAATCATAAGTAGTTACTTTGCTTTTTACTAATTAAAAGTGCCTCACCCATTTCAGAGGCTATGGATTCCAACATTTGTTGAACTTGTGAACTTCATTAAATAAAAGAAAAGAAGAAGAAGAAGAAAATGTTGAAAGATACGCTTGGAAAATTATGACTTTTTAAAAATGCCAGGGATTCTCACTTAATTTAATCCAGAATAAATTCAAGAATAAATTCAATAAATTTCCACTTTGTGGAAAAAGCTTGTTTCCCAAGAAATAACATTTAAAAGTTAACACCAGGGCCAGGTGTGGTGCCCCACACTTGGAATCCCAGTTACTGGGGAGGCTGAGGCAGAGGGATCCCCAAGTTCAAGACCAGCTCTGGGCAACTTAGCATGACCCTGTCTCAAGATAAAAAATAAAAAGGCTGGGGAGGTAACTCAGTGGTCAACACCCCTAGGGTTCAATTCCCAGTACCAAAAGAAAAAAGCTAACTCTAGGGCCAAGAGTATAGCTCGGTGGGAGAGCACCATCTGGCATGTGTGAGGCCCTGGGTTCCATCCCTAGCACCACAAAAGAAAAGGTTGATATTATTTATTATAGATTACCACCTTCTTCACTCAACCTTGCCAAGTAGGAACAACATTTTTATAAACCCTATCATTTGCTCAGTTTAGACACTGGTAACCTAGCCAAAAAAATGAGAGGTTGCCATAAAAAAATTCAAATCTTGTCTCCATTTGTGATTTAATTTGCTTCGTTTTAAATAAATGAACAAATTAAAACTAATCATTACGGGCTTTAAAATGTCTGTTTCTCTCTTCTCTAGGGGCATCCTCTCCCCACTGAATTATCACAACCTCAGATGCAAAACCACGATCAACTGTAACGGCTAATTATATATTTAATTGACTTATAAATAAATGACTAATTTCCTCTAAATATAATTACTTTCTTTTGGGAAAATAATTTATAAATAATCATTGTGATATATCCCACATTATTATATTTCAACTCATGAAACATTCCCCTAATGTAAACATTTTCATCAGAAAAAGAGTTGCCTAGGTATAAAATAAATCAAATTTTCAGTTAAGCTTTTTTTTTTTTTTTTTTTTTTTTTTTTTTTGTCCTAGTTGAGAGGGGAACAATTAGTAGCTGCTAAATTTTGATTCCCGAGAAGCTGAGTTATACAGTCAGGAGGAAGAAGGAAGGAGAGAGGCAGAGACTGTGTCTCTGAGGACCACAGAGCGTCCTGGTTAAAGAGCACCTGCGATAAATGCAACCTGACAAGTATCCAGAGACTGGAGCGATATTCTATCAAGTATTTTTAAATTTAGTTCCACACAAGTCAACTCAGTTTTGCCTGGAGATCCTACCAGACATTTAGCTGGTGTGTATATAATTACTTGTCTCTCGGAATTGGGAGTGGGAAACAGCAAAAGGAATAGTGTGTATTGTTTCAAGATAGAAATAAACTAGAAGGTTGGATATCCAAGGCAGCTGAAACTTCCTTCCAATGCTCAATTTTTTTAAGCTTTATTTTGACATATTTAAGGAACAATATTTTTTAAATTTGAAGGTTGTCATCATTATTTTGCTCAGATGTTTAAAAACAAAAATGCAATGCTATTTACTCTTCAAGGACTACCTCCTTCATCTTATTTGTCATCTCAAAGACCAATGTGGGATTGTCACCATGCACTGCAATCAATAATCATCTTCCAGAGTGAATCAAGTTACATTTACCAACCTAAGCAATCTTAGATGCTTATCTTCATGATTTATTTAGGGTATATAGTAGTTAAAACTCCTTACAAGTTCAACATAAAACTGCTTCACATACATTTTAGTACCCCGTGCCCTTTTTTTTTGTTTGGTGGTGCTGAAGATGGAAACCATAGGTATTCTGAGCTATATCCCCAGCCCTCTTTATTTTTTATTTTGAGACAGGGTCTCATTGTGTTGCCTAGGTTAGCCTCAAACTTTCCATCCTCCTGCCTCAGCCTCTTAAGTTGCTGGAATTACAGGCATGCAACTCCATACCCAGTTTTAGCCCCATTTTGAAATGGGAAACTGCTGCAGTAAACAGAAGAAAAAAAGTATATGAAGTCTTAAGCCAGACCTTTATAAAGCCTCATGTAGCCAGGCACAGAGATGGTGAGGCAAAAGGATCACAAATTCAAGGTCAGCCATAGCAACTTAGCAATACCTTATCTCAAAATAGAAATAAAAATAAAAACAAACTGGGGATACAGCACAATGGTAGAGCACCCCTGGGTTCAATCACTAGTGCAACCAAAAAAAAAAAAGTATCACATAGCAAAATAAAAACATATGCCAGACAGCTAATGTATTTTTATATAGATCTCCATTTCCAACTTCTTAGCTTCTACTGGAACTATCTTTACTACTTGATTCATCAATTAGTAAGAGGAAAACAGAAAGCTCAACTAATCATTATGTTCATATAAAGAATAATACACATTTTCTATATTCCATAGACTTTCTTTATAACACCAGACATGCTACAATACAATGTGGAAACGGAAAATAACTTTGAACCTAAGCAAACTTTTTAACAAGGATAGAGAAAAGGACAGAACCTATATGTAGTGACTTTTTTTTTTTTTTATCTTTTCACAAACTATTTATAGCTGTCTTGTCCAAAACATTATTACCAGCCACAGGTAGCTATTGAGTGCTTGGAAAAATGGCCAGTCCAAATTGAGTTATAAATACAAAATGCACCCCAAATTTTGAAAACTTTGAAATAAAAGTAAAATATCTCATTAATAAATTTTGATATTAATAATAAATGATAGGCTGAAATAATATTTGGGATTGATTAATTCAGATAAAATATATTATTAAAATATATTAAAATTTCTTAAAAGTGCAGTGACTAGAAAATGTTAACTTGTAACTTTGGCTTACCACATTGTCTTTATTGGTTTTTTCCTTTTTTTTTTTTTTGTGGTGCAGAGAATTGAACCCAGGGTCTCACACATGTGCTCTGTCACTGAGCTACACTGCTAGTCCAGGACGGTGTAGTTTTAGAGACTAAAGCTAAAATAATCTATGAAGGAGTTCAAGTATCCATTAGATTAAAAATTAAGATTAAAAAAACAGCTGGGTGCCCTAGTGCATACCAGTAATCCTAGCAACTCAGGAGGCTAAGGCAGGAGGATTGCCAGCCTCAGCAACTTAGCAAGGTCCTAAGCATCTTAGTGAGACCCAGTCTCTAAATAAAAAAATAAAAAGAACTGGGGATGTGGCTCAGTGGTTAAGTATCTCTGGGTTCAATCCTCAGTACCAAAAAAAAAAAAAAAAAAAAAAAACATTAAGGTAAAAAAACAGTACACATTCATTCTCTCCTTAACTCTCTCATGTGTGCCTTGTAGGAGGAGGGGAACAGCAAAACTCCCATCAAGAAGGTTACTGAAACAAAAAGACTTTGCTCATTGCCTTCAGCCTTATCCCTGACATTTACTTCTTCCAAAAATTTCCTCTGCTCCACTGCTTCCTGTTGTGAACAGTTTCTAAACAAACCCTGACCCCAATCTCCCAGGAGATAGGCACACACTTTATAAATCAGCCGTTGCTATGGCAGTCACGGCCACTCTAAAAAAGGTGGGTACCCAAACAGGTATGCAAGTGACCAGATACATGTAGGAGTTCATGAAACTCTCTCAGGTGAAACACGATTAGGGCACCAACACAAAAATCTGGCCACTCAGTTAACACCAAAAGAGTTCTCCCCATATATCATGATCTCAAAACAGAGACATATCTTCTACAGATGGGTAAACCACAAAGGGGTGTGGAATGGAGTATGTGCTGGGAATGACAGGATTCCCCTGCTGGATTCTAGCCCTAAGCCTACTAAAGCTCTCTGCTGCTGCTGTTTCCTGCCCTTCCCTCCCCAAGTTTCAGTGGTACCTGGAAACCCATGTTGGTGGCTGAGAGTTTGCAACAAGGAGCTTGGCTGAGCTGGGGACTAGCAGATTTAGCATGCTCAGGGAATAGTTGCAGGATAAGTATCTGCTGAATCTTTCAACAAATAGAATTCCTACTATGTTCCAGGCATTATTTGAAGGCTACTTCACTGAACAAAAAAAAAAAAAAAAAAAAAAAGTTTGAGCAAAGTCATAGTCACACACACAGGAAAAGTATAAACCACTTCTAGAAGGTAGTAAGTGGTAAGCAAACATAAAAATAGCTCAGGTAAGGAAGTTTCTGGGTTCTCGGTGCAGAAGCAACAGTTCCCTAGAGTGGCCTGGATAAGCCTCACTGAGAGGATAAGACCTTCCAAGATACCTAGGAGGGGGAGGAAGTGAACCAAGCCTGCCTCAAGGGGAGGTAGCATAAGGCAGCAGAGGCCACAGCTGGCACAGTCCCCATGCAGGGCAGAGGCCTCTGTAGCAGGAGGCAGCTGGGTAAGGAGCAGAGTGACAGAAGGTCACAGAGGTCACAGGGCCGACATAGTTAAGACTTGGAGGCCATCCTAAGGACTGCAGTTTTTACTCTGAGATCCCACTGGAAGCTTTTGAGTAGAGGAATACTTTGTTCTGCCTCCTGAAAGAACTTCCCTGTGTATTGTTCTGCAGAAGGACTCTAAGGTCAAGGATAGAAGCACAGACTATTCAACAAAAATGTGTTAAATACTGTTGCAACTGCAAGTTAAATAATAACAATCAAGACAAAGAATAATAAGAGTATGGATTTCTGATCAGGATTGAGAGAAGAAAGGCTGTGGGTAATAAAGTCGAGGAATGGGAAAATCCCACAATTTTCAGGACCTGAAATGGTATCACCGTGACTCATCCAGGAAGAGCAGGTGTGGAAGACCTGCAGTGTCCATGGATATGATCATGGTGCAATTCTGCAATGCACCTGTCTTTTGAAGGGGGAGTTTGTTAACAAGAGTTTGATTTTTCCCTGTTTCAAGAAGTAAACTATTTCCCTAAAAGCAAACACATTACAACAACAGCAACAAAAAGAAAAAAAAAAGGTGGTGAACACAATTAACCTCACACTTCCAACCTATTTCAACATTTAGTTAGGAAGCAGAGCAGGTATGTGCACTGCCTTTAGATTACTAGCAGGGAAATGTGAGTATATAAAGAAAAAAATCAGTATAAATAAACATTAATATAGAACTAATTTTCTTAGTTCTCATTTCACTGAATAATTATACCTTTGGGCTAACATGAATAATTTATTAAGTAGCATGCAGTTTATATGTAGCCTTGCAACTTTCTGCCCTCATTATGCAATCATTTGAAATCATTTCCAGGGCAAACCATGGCTGGAAAGTGACTTCCATGCAAATGTCCTTTTCCTGTGTGCCTATGGATAGTTGACTGAGTGTCTCTTTAGGTTAACAAGAGCTGTTCAAAATGCTATTTAAAAATCTTCTCTCTGAAATATGCTCAATAATTCATTAAAGTCCTAAAGTACCAAACTCCCCCCCCCTTTTTTTCCCCTTGGTTTATTACACAGACTGGTGCTTTACTCAATTAAGCTTTTAAGGAATGTAAAACTATATATTTGCTTCCTGGTTTCTTCACAGTTATTAAAAGTTACCTACCCTTTAATAAGAACCACTGTTAACAAAATAATCCTCATAAAATAATTCAGTGTGGGTTCTCTGGGATCTATTGGCCCTAAGAGAGATCCACTTCCCATTAAAACTCCATTTTTAGCTGTTATAAGAAGAAGCTGACATGTAATGAAGTGTCAATACATTAATCCCGAGAGTTGACCTGTTTTGATAAGTCTCATGGAGCACAGAACACTGATTATATAGACCTGAATGTTCCTCCTCATTTTTCTTGCTTCTTCACGTTCTCTGCTACATAGTAGATCATCATAAAATGGTAATCTAATTACTACAACTATTAATTATGCTTATGATTAATTTGAAATACCTGACACAAAATGTAAACGGGTTCAGTGAAAGACAAAACACAGTCTTAATGAAATTCTAACACCTGAAAATGTTTGGCATCATTATCAGTCAAGTAACTGCACTTAATTTCCTCTCAGTTGGGCATGTTAATAGAGCTGGTTCCTAGTGTTATTTACTAAACGTGTGTTTCAACACAAAACAGTTAATATGGACCTGAACTATGACCTTGAACTGCAGACTCATATCCAGCACTGGCCTTCCAGGTAGGCCCTAAAAAACCACCAATCCCTATTTTTGACTTCCTCTTAGCACCTTCCCATCTGCTTACCCAATGCCCAGTCCCCTCAAGAAGTCAGCTCATATTCCTGGAACCTCCAAACACTAGGTGGTTTGTGTTTATGTTTATGTTGAAAATAATGGGGGAAATGTTCTTATCTTTAATATTTAATTTTAATAAAAATTCTTATTTTTAATCTTTAAAAATAAGAAGCTTTGCCAAAAACGCCAGGGCTTTCATCTAAAAACTGTATTCCTGACCCAGGGGATGAAGAAGTGGGAAGACCAGGGCAGAATGAGCTGTGGGGCTTCCAGAACGACTAAGGGTACAGCCCTGAGTGTTGGAGCGCAGTATTGTGAGGACTGTTCAGGCATTTGAGCTCTTCCCTTAATTAAACTAAAGTAAGACTTCTAACAGGGGCATGAGGTCACCCCGGTGTTCATGTCACAAAAGCCCCCTGAAACCTCTGCCCGCTTCAGGTTCAGTCACAGTGGAAGGTGGGAGTAACAGAGAGGAGCGCTGTCATTCAAAGGATTTCTGTTTCCCTTCCTTTGCTCTTCCATCTCCTGCTTGCAAGCAAGAATTTAGGTCTTTGTTCTGGGAAGAGAAGACAGAGGAAGAGAAAAAGAAGAGAAAAGAAGAGGGAGGGAGAGAAGAAGGAAAAGAAGAAAGGGAAAGTGGGAGGGGAAGAAAAAGAGGGAGGCAGGAAACATATAGGAGAGTAAAAGGGATAATGTTGGACATGGTGGCACACACTTATAATCCCAGCAGCTAGGGAGGCTGAGGCAGGAGGATTCCAAGTTCAAAATAAAAACCAGCCTCAGCAACTTGGTAAATCCCTAAGCAATTTAGCAAGACTCTGTCTCAAAATAAAAATAAATAAGTAAAAAGAAGCTGGGGATATGGTTCCATGGTTAAGCAACCCTGGGTTTAATCCCTAGTACTTAAAAAAAAGGGGGGGGGGAGGGTGGATAACTTTCTTGGAAAGAGAAGAGAGTCTCAAGTAAAATTTCCCAAGTAAAAGGGGATGTTGAATTTAGGAATAAAATGCCTCTTAACCAAAATTTTCAATAACTTTGCCATCTAACAAGTTTTTTTTAAATGAAAAAGTCCTTTATTAAATAAAATGTATGTTAATGACATACATTTAAAATATTTTATAATAGCATGTCTTTCCCCTAAGAGCAAACACATCCTGTCATTTTTCCATCAAGCAATTTATCTCATTGTGTGAGCCTAATGGAGTATTTGTCACTTATGATTCAAAGAATAATAACAAAAGCTAAAGAAATCTATTCTCTAAAACCCTGACTCAAGTATAGGTAGGGTGTGCACACCAATCCAAAGAATAACTCTGAATATCCTAATTTTAAATGTTTTTTTTTTTTTTAAATTTGTGATACTTTCAAAACAGAATCAGATCACTGGGAAGATAGAGGGAGAAACAATTTGGTTCTCCTCGTATGTGAAACACTAGTTAAGGGGGAAACTGAGTTTACAAGTTTAACAAGTGTACATGTTAATAAAGAAAATACCTATAAAATATCTACATCAAGGCAAATTTGAATATCTTAAAAATCCAGACCATCTAAAACAAAACCATAAACTATACATATCACAAAGGAAAGAACGTGGCTGAGATATCTGTAATACAATACATAGACATACATGCACACATGTACATATTATCCTTTAAAGGAACAATTTCTTGGTTGATCATTTCTATCCAAATATGAAAGTTGAGGAAACGTGATAACAACACCTGTTTTATTACCAGTCTGAATGTAAGGGAACTATCTCATCTTTAATAGCAAATTCATTCATTCCATAGCCTGTGGGGACTCATTCCTCCTGAAAATACACCCATTTTTCTTCTTGATCTCAAAGTGAGTACTCTCAAAGTTTTGTCTCTATCTCAGGCCTCCTCCATAAACACCCGTCTGTAGGTCCAACTGCACTTTTAACATCTCCACTCGGGGATCTCTGCGACATCTCAAACTTAAAATCTCCAGGCCACTCTGATTGTCCCCATCACATCTCTCACATATTTCCACATCTAAATTAAGGATAATGCCACCAATTGAAAAATACTGTAGTCACCCTTGATCTATCCTCTCAATATTCAAATTCAATCTGTCACCAAATCTTACTGGCTCCACCTTTTATATATCCAGAGACAAAAATCACTCCTTATCACTTCCATTGTTACTACTTGGTCCAAGCAACTAGGGGCCCCTGACACTGACTATTCCAACTATCCTAAATGGGTCACCTGGCTTCCACCTTGTCCCTGTAGAGACTGTTCTATAAAGAGCAGGCAGAATGATCTTCCTATAAAGTGAGTCAATAACTCAAAAACCTTTAAAGGTTTCCGATGTACCACTAAAAGCCTCCAAGTCTTTCTAGACAGGACATGATTGGCCCTCTGTCCCTTTCCAAACCCCTCTCTTACTTTCATCCTTTGATTCTGCCTGTCTGTTCTTATAATCCACTCCACACAGGCACTCCCCTCTGCCTGGAACATTCTTTCCCCGGATATCTAACAGCTCTATCTCTAATGTTCTTCAAATGTTAAGGAGGCATTACCTGACCCGACTACTCAATGTTGCAAGCCAGCCCACCCACGATGCCCCTTTTCTGCCCCCTTTCTGCTTTCTGTAACACTTATCTCCATCTCACATACTATCTACTATATCTTACAGTAGCAGATTGTATTTTCTTAAAAAACACATGGCTGCAACAATAAATCTGGACATCTATATCTTCTCCTCCTGAACCTGGGCGGGACTTGTGATTTCTTAACAAACACAGTACATGGGAAGTGACTCTGTGATTTCTATAACTAGACCATAAATACAATGCAGCTTCTGCCTGGCTCTCCTGGGACATTCTGCAAGGAATGCTTACAAGTTTGTTTGTTTTTTTTTTTAAGTGAAAATGTCCTTTATTAAATGAAATGTATGTTAATGAAGGCAAAAAGAGCCCATATGGAAAAAAAAAATCTCCAGCATAGGGCATGGATAGGGGACCAGCAGGTCCCAGTGCCCTCTCCTCACAAGGGCTTGTGCCTGAGGTCATGGTCTTGAAATTCTTAACACTATCTTTGAATCTTGTGTTCTGTACATGAAGCCCAATGGGACCATGAATCATGGGTTGGCAACTCACAACCTTCTGCTTCTGCAGGATCCTGCCTCTCTGGGACAGGTTTTCAGCTGCCTGGTTTCCAGCTCCATGGCCTTCTCTGCCCCTGTCCCTCAAAAGTGACTGCAGCCTCCTTTGCCCTTGGCAGAGGCCTAGATACAAACACAGGAAGAAGGAGGGGCTAGGAACATGTGCAGTGGTGGTTCTGGGTACAGCATGGTGGAGGCCACCCTACCCTCATCTAATAGTACCCCAGCAGTTGTGACAAGTCACAGGACTGGAACCCCAATTCAGGTACTGAGCAGATCCTGCACAAAAGTTGCAATCCCTCAAGGGTCACCCATCCAGTGTACATCGGGATGATGGGCCCAAGGGAAGAAGAGGAATCCAGTTTTATTGTTTCAACCCTAGCTAGGAAATGTGCCCTCTGTCCTGGTACCTGTGAGAGAGATCTCTCAGCTGGTAGGCTGAAGGTATTAAGGAAGGGGTTGTAGATGCCTGAGAGAGTCTATACTGCCTAGCAAGTACCTGCATGCCCAAGTGGGTACTTACTGAACAAATAAAAAATACCAAGACAGAGACCACAGAATGAAGGGAAAATGTTTTGCATTACAGTACCTTTTAATAGCACTTTACCCCTGATTTTTTGACCTTGGGCCTTGGGGCCTCTCCTTTCTTGCTCACTGTTCTTAGTTCCAACACTAAAAGCCAAGACAAGTTTCCCCATTAGTCCCATCCAAACTACAGATTTGTAAGCCAAAAGTCACTATTATTTTAATTCAGTATGTTTAGGGATGGCTTGTTGTACAACAGAAGGTAACCAGAACACTCAACAACTGCTGATTTTCTGATTTCCCCCAACAAATACATGCATACATGGTCAAGTTTTTCTGAAAGCCCTAGAAAGGCAGTGCTTTTGAAGGTCTTTCCATATCCCTAATACCTAGAACACTGGCTCACACCAACAGTCACCCAAAAAGTATTTGTTCAATGAACTGATGTCCAATTTTGATGAAACTTGGCTATAAATAAGTATAGGAAAATTTATAGTTTAAAATGAATAAATATTGATGTTCCTCAACTTCTGCTGGGGTTCTGTCCTGATAAACCCATCATTAACTTGAAAATATTGTAAGTAGAAACCGCACTGACTTTATCTTAACCTGGTGATCAGCACAGGTGAGTAGCATAGTGCACTGTAGAGTGTCAGTTGTCTCCATTGTGATGTCAGTGCTGCCTGGAACTGCAGCTCACTGCTGCTGCCCAGCATCAGAAGAGGGTCATTCTGCATATCACCAGCCCAGGGAAAGATCCAAATTCAAAATTCGAAGTTCAGTTTCTACTGAATTGCTTTATCATTTTCATACCCTTATAACATAGTATCTGTGACCATCTATAGGAAGTGGACACTAAGACAGTGCACAGGACCACCCTCCCTTTCATAAGTAGTCCCTCACCCCACAGAGTACAACGACCATCACGGATGAATCCCTTATTAGAGACAAAGAAGTATAAGCAACGCATGGTCCTTAGCATTATACCTTTGATTAAATTTATGTATGTGAACACACTTGACAAGCTGTATCTCCATTCAAAAATGAAACCACTAATGGTAACAGCAATCATTGTTTGGGTTTATTCCAGTGTTCATTTCACAATACCATGTTGCTCCTCACCCTCTCACTCTGTACCTACCCAACCAGCACAAAGAATGTATACACCAGGAGTCTATTAGGAGTAGCATATGTTGGCAGTATCAATGGTTTTCCATGTAATAGGAGCTATAAGTTTGCAGTGGAACATGACCAACACTCTGCAAGATTACTGGGTCTTCCCACAGCCCCAGGTTGCTTTTCTCCATGACCTCATTTTTGTGAATGGGTGTGTGGAAGATACTCTTCCAACGTAGCAGGGATTGTATTTCCCCTAACCAGCTTAGAAGTTGGCAAGAGATTATTTTCTGTCTCTTCCTGGCCCATTCACTGTCACTGTCTTTTCAAGGGCTCTTCCCAACATTACCTACTAAGAACTTAGTCAGGAGTAAGATCTTGAGAACAGCAAATTCCCTGGCAATAATCTCACAAGTGCCATTTAAATGGTCCACAGATGCAGCTGATGCAGAAACAATTGCAGATCTCGGGTCTTCTGGGTGGAATTCAGAAATTTAACCACATCTGTAAAGAGAGTTTCAACAGCCACATACATGCCACAGGAGCTTGTTTTATGAATATTCTGAGTGTCAGACACTACTGAGGACCCGAAATGTTTTAACTTCTGTTACAAATGAATTGTTTCGATAGTTTCTGGAACAGATCTTGCACCTTGCTTCCTCATTCCTTTGCCCTCTGCTAGAGAGTCCAGTTCTATATTTCTCTTGTTGTCTTGACTGATTCATCCTGCCATTAAACTAATTCTGGCAGGTTAGAAAATGCGGTTATGGTAGACCCCTGAAAGCCAGTGGGCTCCAGGTGAGGGGACGATGGAGCAGCAGGCTCTCTCTCCTTGAGCTCCTGTATCTGGGGGAGGTTACATCCTCACATAGCATTTGCTGAAAGATTCCGTCTGTCCTTGCAACCATGAAGAAGAGGCATGTCTCTCCCCAGCTCTTGCCCCCTTTCACTGCTATTAGGCCAAGCTGGATACGTGGGAAGCAAAGGTAACTACATTTCCCCCCGAATTCCTCTTTGGAGTCTTTTTTCACCCCATTCTCAAGTTCTTGGCTGCTTACTAAGTCAACCAAATATTATATTAACCTGAGGACTTAGTGTGAGGAAGACACTGCATGTCATACTTTCTCTCTGTCATGACAGGCTTTAGGTCCAACCTCCCATCCTAGCAACAAAAAGTCTCCACAGGCAGGAGGAGGCAAGCACTCAAAATGGAATGGCCAGCCTCGGTCTTGCAATCCCTAACATAACTGGTGCCTGGACAGAGTGGAAATGAGGAAGTCCAGAGACCGGTTGCTTCAACCCAAGTCTGAAGCTGAAATCCTTAACAACTGTAGAAATCACTGAACAGTCTGCTACCTCCTGCACTAAACTTGTTTCTCTTTTTTAAAGAATAGTTATTTTTAAAAAGCTTTAAGTTTTAAATAGATTCTCAGGCTTTCTAGGGATCATGGTGACAAAAAAAAAAAAGGCAAATTCTATGTAGTTACTCATTTGAATTACTCTGTAGCCTAGAAGAACATTTAAGAATAAAAAAAAATAAGAAAAAAATCAGGAGATATTGTAAGAAGACACAAAGTTCCAGTTACATGGGATTAAAAAAAAAAATCTGGTGACCTAATCATCATGGTGGATGCAGTCAATAATACTGTGATGCATCTTGCAATTTGCTTAGAGAATAGATCTTCAATGTCCTTACCACACTGGGAGGAGGAAAAAAAGTAACTTACTACACCAAAAAAACAAACAACAACAAAAAACAAAGTAACCATGGGAGGTGATGAGTGATGTTTCAAATATGTATCAAAACATGGTGTACCTTAAATAAACAGCATTTTTATTTGTCAATTACAACTCAATAAATCTGGGAGGGAGGAGAATGAACAGGTGACAAAACAGCAATCTTCCCATAGGAAATATGACTAAAAAAAATCCTCATTTTTCCCTGGGAAAGAGGCTTCCTGATAAACAAGGTGAGCCCAGGCTGGCCTGAGCAGATCACAAGTGAAACACCTTTTCCATTTCACCGCCTCTTTTTTTGAGTGGCAATGCTTCATGAAATTTTCAGTCCATCTCGAATGAGGCCCTGCCCAAGGCCAGTGCACAATTAAAATCGCGTGCCCCCTTCATTGGCTCAGTTCATGTAAACCCCACTGTGTAATCTGACTAGAAGATAGCATATGAAATGAGTAATGGAGCTTATGTGTGTACTCTGTCATTCTGCATTACTGCTGTGTACAGAAAATAAGATGCAAACAGTTCATGATGAGCGAGGTGAAGGAGGGAAATGAAAATGTCAACTGCAGGAGGAAACTGTTAAATGGCACCAACTGCCTGGGCGAGGTGTTTGTCTACCCATGTGCTGCTTGTCTCCCTCAATCTATCATCAGAAAGGACAAGCCACCGCAGGAGGAATGAGTGTCCTAAGCCAGGAGGATGGAGAGGCCCTGGCTCCGACTGCCCCCGGCAACAGCATGCTCGCCCTGAACTGTCAGTTTACGGGCTTCACTGTAATCTGGCTGCTGTCAGTGGCAGATCCAGAAATAGGCACACGCAGGGCCTCCTGGCCTTCAAACCCGGCTGACAGTTTGGCAAACACTAAAGTCAGAAGGTAATGATGGTGATGTGAAGCATATTTTTTTTTTTAAAAAAAAAAAAGAACAGTTACTGGATAGGGATACAAGTATCTGCTCTCAATTTTTTTTTTTTTTTTTTTTTTTGCATAATGAAGAGTCCAAATTTTAGCAAAAAGGGTCAAAGAACCAATAGAAGATCTCAAAGGAAATACACAGGGAGAATGGAGTTACTTCTGCTTGTTATACCCCCCATGAGCATCTTCCAATAGGGAAAAGGGTGAAAAGCGGGGAGGGCAATAAAAACAAGAGAACAACTCTGTTAGAAAAAGTGACTGCTGGCCCTAAACTGGCCACAACCCTCAGGGGATGAGAAGTTCTGTGGTTTGGGAGAAGAGAAAACTTTGCACAAAGGAATCCCTTCCATGAATAAGGGAAACAATGAAACACTTTTCCTAGTTCTCAGGGAAAAGGGAATACTGAAGCACAGTCTATTTCCCCTCAAAAGAAAGCTGCAGGTAACAAAATGGGCCTCTGGAATGAATTTGCTCACCCCCAGAGAGGCTCCTCCCATCTATTGCATGACTTAGCACTTGGCCTATGCCTTCATTGTCTGTGCAATGTTGCACTGAATTGTTCAACGTGTGTGCTGAGTGCTGATGGGGACAGGTGGTTAAGAGGAAGTGAGAATGCTGAAAATTATTCTTATACTGATGGTTTTGTTAACCTTAAATACTTGATTTTTAGACAGACTATTCCTAGGATATCAGTTATTTCCACTCCCCCAATTGTGCTGACTTTGATTCTTCAGCCACATGTAGGTCTCCCTCCCTATCCCTTTCATCCTTTTTAATTAATCTTTAGTTTGTTTTTTTTTTTTTTTTTTTTTTAGAGCAGATTTGGGCTTTTAGAAACATTGTGCCAAAAATATAGGAAGATCCATGCCTGCTCCACCATTTCTCACAACCTCCCTTCCCCTACTATTGATATCTTGTGTTGCCATGGTATATTTGTCACAATTGACAAACAAATACTGATACATTGTTATTAACTAAGCTGACCTTTTATTTTGCTATATGAGAAAAAATAATCTGAATTTCTCCAGTGATACTCAGTTTTTTAGTGGATTTCTTACATCCACAGGAGGCTAATGATGCATTCCATCAGTGGTTTGATTGGCTGGAGATTTCATTCACTGATGAGGTTATGAGAGCCTTAACCCCATCAGGGAATAAATCCCCTGGAAGAAGAAATAAAGACACCTTCTCTGGGGGCATGGCTTTGAGATATATCTTTTGCCCCTGGAAAGAGAAGTCTCTCTCTCTCTCTCTCTCTCTCTCTCTCTCTCTCTCTCTCTCTGCTTCTTGGTGGCCACGTCCTGACGTGCTTCCTTCCACCACACCCTTGTGCAGTGATGGTGTTCTGCCTTATTTTGGGCCCTGAGAAATGGGGCTGGTTATCTATGGTCTGAGACCTCTGAAACCATGAGTCCCAAAGCAAACTCTTCCTCCTAAAATTGTTCTTCTCAGGTCTTTAGATCATAGCAGCAAAAAAAAAAAAAAAAAAAAAAAAAAAAAAAAGCTAAAACACGGATAAATCCACTGTGATCCTAGAAGACAAATGGCAGCCACATCCATCAAAGCCCAGGAGGACACCCTGCCCATGGGCTGGACTGGCCAGCTGGGAACACAGGTGTAGGCTACTATGGCAATAGCTGCCTCAAGGCCATCCTAACAAGGACTCCAGATGCCACCTAAGCCATGCTACCTCTCTCCAAGAATAAGATTTGAACATGGCTTGGCAGGGTAGCTCACAAGAATTCCATCTGCATAAAAAGGGAGGATCTTCTGAGGAGCCAGGACAAAATAGAAACGGCACCTGCCTGGTCCAGAAGGAGAGAGAATCCCACAATGGAGCCACTTAGACGAACCTCTGGTGCAGTCTCCCCCTTATTAAGGAATTCGACAGAGAAAAAGCTTCTAAGGTGAAAATCAGGACCCTGTCATCAATAACTCTGGCCACCAACATTGCTGACATATATCCTCTCTGATAAAAAGTGGCACCAAAAGGAAGAAAGTCACCTTCTCTTGCAGGGTGTGCTGCAGGTAGGAAGGCCAGGAAACAGGGACACCTGGGGCTGAGCTTGGGGCAGGAGCCCACCCACCTGCCTGGAGCTTCCGGGAGTCACTGACTCTTTCTATTTCCTTAGAAAGAGACTTCTCATGGTGAGGCCTCTGCACACTGGGTTCCCTTCCTTCCATGTCTCCTCCCTCCTTTCTCCTGAGTAGCCCTCTTCCCTCTTCTGGTCTCCAAAGGGTGACCCCCGCCCCCAGACGACATGCTGCACAGAGTCTGGAAGAAGAAAAAAGGCCCCTGCCCTCTAGAATGAGAATTGTGTGGAGACAGCCATAGTGCCACTCTGCTCAATAGGACAGGCAGGACACAGCAGGAAACAAGACTGCACTAACGCTCATGTTAACATAGCCACTTTAATCCCCACCTTCAAGGGCACAGAAGGAACTCAACTTCTCCCAGTGCATTCCATTCCCTACTTCCAGGTTCACCAAAAATAGCTCAGTTATAACGGCTGACCCACAGTTTGCCAGAAAGACGGTCACGACTAACGCTGTGACTGGCCAGTTCCTTTAAGTCTTTCCTATTTTCTCATTATAAATTAATAAAGCCAGGTGTGGGGGGTACAAGCCTATGATCCTGAGGCAGGAGGATTCCTTGAGCCACAAGACGGAGACCAGCCTGGGCTCAGTGAAACCTCATCTCAAAAAAATAAAATAAAATAAAATAAAAATATGTAAAATAAATTCATAAAATGCCAATATCTCTGCTTTAGGAGTAGCCCAGTGCCGGTGGGCTGACAAACCTAGATACTTACCTCTTCGAAAGACCAACAAACAGACTTTGGATCTTAAGACTCAGGCAAATTCATAAGGAAAAGCTGCTCTCTGTAGATGCTCTGAGGATCTGGGCAGCAAAATGGTTTGTTCCTCCACGCAGTCACTCACTAGATGGGCTATTTCTTTTCATTTCCGCAGGTATTAAAAATTCAGAAGAGAACAGCATCCTGAGCGGTCTTTATCTGTGTTGTATATTGAATTATTATTGGCCTGACAGGCAAAGTGAGCAGCATCCACAGCGGCAGAGGAGACTGCTCACACATTCCTTGCAGAGTCTGTATTAGCATTTGTGCCTTGGATGCTTTGCAAGGCCCAAGCTGCGTCTCAACATTTTGCCACTAAAATGGTCTTATGAATTTTATTTCTGTGCACCTTCTCAAATCGTTTTTTTATTGTTGTTGTTTTAAACATTAGAAGTCTTAACAAGGAAACTTCCTTAAATCAATTAAATTCAGTAGAGTTTGTTTGTTGGCCCAAGTAAACAAAACAAAGACTATTCACACATCCTTTAGCTCCCAGAACCGAAGCAGGTTTTGAGAATTTTGGCCAACCAAGTGATCAGACAGCTTTTACAGGAACAGATCTGAGGCACAGAAAACAACTTGACCACAGCCCAGTTCACCCATTAGTCAGCTGGTTACAACTGAACTGGCTAGTGGTCACGGCCTAATCACTTAACTCACTGAATCCGGTGCCTTCTGTGACCAGCCAAAGCTCTGTTGGGAATTAAACTCTATGTTGGTTTGAACCCATGGCCTCTTACAGAATCTTACTTAACAGAAGTGATCCAGACAAAAGAAAACCAGAACTTACCATTCTGACAAAACTCGTGGGTAAAGTACCAGTTTCATTTCTAACAACTAAGGATTTCACCACAATTGTCGAAATGGTTACATAAGTAGAATCAAAAAATGACTAAATCAAAGGCGTGAAAATGTGCCTAATACTGAAGTATAATAATAAAGTTGAATAAGGTTGGTCGTGTAAAATTAGTTTTATATAATCCCATTAAGAACTGGCTTTTATTTTAATTAATTATTTAATGTTTAAACATTTCCTGGGTCGCACTTAAAAACATTTGTGCAAAACTACTCCACATAAAGTTTTTGTAGACTTTTTGAGAAAAATTCTTTTTCTATTTATTTATTTATTTATATTGGGGATTAAACTCAGGGGCACACAACCACTCAGCCACATCCCCAGCTCTATTTTGTATTTTATTTAGAGACCGGGTCTCTCTGAGTTTCTTACTGCCTCGCTGTTGCTGAGGCTGGCTTTGAACTCATAATCCTCATGCCTCAGCCTCCCAAGCCGCTGGGATTACAGACGTGAGCCACTACACTCAGTCTCTTTTTCTGTTTAACTGTTTTAATATCACAGAAGATAAAAAAAAAAACAGCCTGAAATCACTGACAAAAGTTTTATATAGACATATTAAACAAGAACTATGAAGCATGCATTTTATTATTCAATAATAATCATTATAGTAAAAGGAATCCTATTCAACCTTAAGGAAAGAATAGTGGTTTAGTTAGCTGGACAGATGTTTCAAAATGAGAACTGAAAAATAATAAACAATTTAATTTGAACTTAAATGACAGACATTCACTTTTTCTCTAATCTCCTAATGTCTGGCCATGTCCTTTCTCCAGGTGTGCTAATCACAGTGGCCACTCACCTGTCATGTTCAGTCCTCAACCAGGGCTTTCTCCGAGTTTCAACTTAGGTTTCCTCTAGTTCTTTTTTCAGTTTTTTTCTCAGCCAGCTTGCTTAGGCTAGTGCAATAGCATTTTTTTCTTTAAGAGCAGCTCACCTTTATGTTCTTTTCACTTCCTGGCCACCATGAGTGGGCAGCTTTGCTCCACCAGAAGCTCCCTGCCATGATCATCTGCCTTGCAACAGACCCCAAACCAACAAAGGCAGGTGACCATGGGCTGAAACCTCTGAAAACCTGAGTGAAAACAAGTCTTTTCTCCTTTTAATCTGATTATTTCATGAATTTTTGTCACAGGCATGCAAAGCGAACACAATTTTTATATCCATCACAGTGTGTGAGCAAAGCAAGCAGGAAGAAAGGCTGGGATCTCAATATCCCCTGCAAGGGCACAACTCCAGTGGCCTCACTTCCTTCCAATGGTCCCACCCACCAAAGGTTCTACACCTCCCAATAGTGCCATAGGCCAAATCGTTGGGGGCATTTAAGTTCCAAACTATAACACATACACGTGTCCTTCACTTAAAGTAATATCGTATATAAAACAACCCACCTTTTTAAATCGAAGAAGAGGGTGCTTATTAAGAAAACTCCTTCCTCATTTTGCAAAAGAATTAATCTCAAAGCACCTTCCTAGGTAAAAACCCTCAAAATATTATAAAAATATTCCATTCGTGGCATTTCAATTCATATGCAACTTTTAAGAGAAAAATATTCTCATTATAAGTGGTACTAATATACAAAGAAATTTGTTTGAAATCAGAAAACATTCATATGTCACAATAGCTAAACTACGGAACCAACCTAGATGTCCTACAACAGATGAATGAATTTAAAAAATGTGGTACAGGGCTGGAGATGTGGCTCAAGCGGTAGCGCGCTCGCCTGGCATGCATGCGGCCCGGGTTCGATCCTCAGCACTACATACAAACAAAGATGTTGTGTCTGCCGAAAACTAAAAAATAAATATTAAAATTCTCATTCTCTCTCTCTCTCTCTCTCTTAAAAAAATGTGGTACATATACATAATGGAATATTACTCAGCCTTAAAGAAGAATAAAATTATGGCATTTGCAGGTAACTAGAGATGGAACTAGAGAATATCATGCTAAATGAGATAAGCCAAGCTCAAAAACCCAAAGGCTGAATGTTTTCTCTGAAAAGCGGATGCTGATCCAGAGTGGGGTTGGGAGTAGTGGGTGGCGGGGTGGTGTTAAGGAATTTTAGATTGTGCATAGGGGAGTGAGGGGAGGGGTGGAGCTGTAGAGATTGGAAGATGGTAGAATGAGACATTATTTCCCTATATACATGTATAACTACACTACTGGTGTGACTCAGTACCATGTATAGGCAGAGGAATTAGAAGTTATGCTCCATTTGTATACAATGTGTCAAAATGCATTCTACCATCATGTATAACTAATTAGAACAAATAAGAAAGAAAAAGAAAACATCCTACCCAGCTTAGGTAAAAATATGTGCTGGCTGATTATTTTAAGTTTTCTCCACCTTAGCCCTTGGTTTTATTACATTTAGATTGTTTTAATAATATAATGTTTTGAAATTAATACACAGATCATTCATAAATTATAATGATTTACAGGTACAAATGTAATGGACAAAAGAAAAAGAATTATATGAATAAAAATTAACAACATTTCTTTAGACTGCTTTTATTTAAAAAAAAAAAATGTTTAGCCACACTGTTGTCCCAGCTATTGTGTACACTAGGGTAGGGCAGGAGGATCACAAGTTCTAGGCTGACCTCAGGAACTTAGCAAGACCCTGTCTCAAAATAAAATAAAAGACTATCTTTTCTCCAATGTATGTTTTCAGTTCCTTTGTCTAGAATGAGATAACTGTATTTATGTGGGATTGTCTTTGTGTCTTCTATTCTGTATCATTGGTCTACATTCTATTTTGGTGCCAATACTGTGCTGTTTTTCTTACTATAGCTTTTTAATATAGATTAAGGTCTGGTACTGTGATGCCTCCTGCTTCACTCTTCTTGCTAAGGATTGCTTTGGCTATCCAGGGTCTCTTATTTTTCCAAATGAATTTCACGATTACTTTTTCTATTTTTGTAAGGAATGACGTTGGGATTTTAATTGGAATCGCATTGAATCTTTACAGCATTTGGGGTGGTATGGTGATTTTGACAATATTAATTTATTTTGCCTATCTAAGAGCATGGGAGATCTTTCCATCTTCTAACATCTTCTTCAATTTCTTTATTTAGGGTTCTGTAGTTTTCACTGTAAAAGTCTTTCATCTCTTGCAGCAAAATGAAACTAAACTGCCTCTCTCACCATGCACAAAACTCAACTCAAAGTGGATCAAGGACCTAGGAATCAGACCAGAGACCCTGTGCCTAGTAGAGGAAAAAGTAGGCCCAAATCTTCATCAAGTTGGATTAGGCCCGATTTCCTTAACAAGACTCTTAAAACACAAAAAATAAAATCAAAAATTAATAAATAAGATGGATTCAAACTAAAAAGATTTTTCTCAGGAAAAGAAACAATGAGGTGACGAGAGAGCTTAAAATTTGGGAGCAAATTTTTGCCACACTCATTTCAGATAGAGCACTAATCTAGAGAATATATAAAAAAAACTGAAAAAACTTAGCACCAAAGAAACAAACAACCCAATCAATAAATGGGCTAAGGAGGTGAACGACATGTCTCAGAAGAAGATATATAATCAATCAACAATATATGAAAAAATTTTCATCATCTCTCATAATTAGAGAAATGCAAATCAAAAACTACACTAAGATTTCATCTCACACCAGTCAGAATGGCAGTTATCAAGAATACAAACAACAATAAGTGTTGGCGAGGATGTGGGGGGAAAAGTACACTCATGCATTGCTGATGGGACTGCAAACAGGTGCAACCACTCTGGAAAGCAGTATGGAGATTCCTTAGAAGACTTGGAATGGAACCACCATTTGACTCAGTTACCCATTCCTTGGTCTATACTCAAAGGACTTAAAATCAGCAAACTATAGTAATGCAGCCACATCAATGTTTAAGCAGCTCAATTCACAATAGCAAAACTGTGGAATCAATGTAGATGCCTTCAACAGATGAATGGATAAAGAAACTGTGGAATATAAACACGATAGAATATTATTCAGCGTTAAAAAATAAAATTATGGCATTTGCAGGTAAATGGATGGAGCTGGAGAATATAATGCTGAGTGAAGTAAGCCAATCCCCAAAAATCTAAAGACCAAATGTTCTCTCTGATAAGTGGATGCTGATCCATAATGGGGGGGAGGAGAGTGGAGAAACTTTATTGGGTAGGGGGGTGGAGGGGAGGAAAGGGGGTAAGGGGGCAGGAAAGATGGTGGAATATGATAGACATTATTACCCTAGGTACATGTATGACATATGGTGTGATGCTACATCATGCACAGTTAGAGAAATGAAAAATTGTGCTGCAATTGTGTGCAATGAATCAAAATGCATTCTGCTGTCATATATACCTAATTAAAATAAATGAATAATTTTTTTAAAAACTAAAACAGGGCTGGGGATGCAGCTCAGTGGCAAAGCTCCCCTGAATTCAATCCCCTTTATGCCCCCCCACCAAAAAAATTCAGGTTATTTTAAATTACTTTTTTGCTTTACTATTTAAAGAAACAGTCATTTTGGATTTCACAGTCTGTTGAAATAACCAGAAAAACATGGATCCACACTAAAAATAAGGAAATGTAACTGTTTATGCCTTATTAAGAAACAGGGGTTTTCCAATGATAGGGTTTTTTTTTTTTTGTATATATACAGTTTTATTTTGTAAATAGTGTTCTGGGGAAAAACAAAGCAAAAGTCATTGAAAAGGAGCAGCCCATCAGTTCCCATGAGGAGACACATTTGCAATTATGAACACCTTATCTCATGGCTTTTTCAAAGAATCTTAGGTCTTTGCTCTTGACACAGAGCATCATAATATCTATTTTAAGCTAATAAGATGAAATTTAAATTTTATAAAATACTATGTAAACATATTTCTATAAAACCAAGGTTCACTCCAAATACTTTCACCCTAAACATGGAAAATATATAAACATTCCAATTTAAAAAGATAAAAAAATGTTACAAAATCTCAAGTTTGAAAGGGGGGAAAAATCAACAAAATAAGGAATGAGAGGACTGAAGTCTGGGGCCCCCGTTTACCTTTCAAATGTGCTCAGTTCACCAGCCCACGTGTAATTAAACCAGGGGGCGGAAAACACTGGCGATATTCATGATAAACATTAAAACAAGCTCCCCTAACAGCCACAGCAACACTATACAGCTCTCCATCAACACAGTCAGCACTGAACGTTTCTGCCACCCAGTACATGGAACTTGCTCTGAAAAAGGAACTAAAGACTAGAAAAAGACAGGAGGAAAAAAAAAAAAAAAAAAAACAGGCTAGAGGCAGTGTCGTATTTCCCACATTGTGGAATAATTCTTTCCATTCCCAGGATGATTTAAGTTGACAAATTGGTTCCTCTGGTTGCTTAGCTTCCTGACCTCGAAAAGTCCATTTTCTAACTTCTGTCTTATCCAGCTGTTGACAGGCTAATGCCACCAACCAATGTAATAAAACCTCCATGGGGTTTAGGATTAGGGTAGGAAATTGTAACGACAGCAGAAGAATTAGATGTGAAGTCTGCCCAACTTTTAAGAGCAAATCTTGTCTCCAAAAGAGAACAAACAGTTCTCTGGAAGGAGGTTAATGTATATTCCATCCCTCCCAGGGCTCCGTGCTGTGGAGCACTTCCTGGGAAAAATTGGGAACTTGTCTTGCCTAAAAAAATCACTCCTCCAAAAGTTACAATTTAAGGGCCTGCTCCACTTTGGTACAACGTTTCTCAGAAACAGATACTCAATTTTTCTTCACAGAACCATGTGTTAATAACCTAATATAGCCACTTGGTTTTCCATCCTGAAATATTTGGGGTAGCATCTGCCATGGATGCAGGCAGCACATACCGTTCAAAGCTCAGACCCAATGTGGACACTGTTCCTCACCCTCCTAGTACCCTAGAGTGTGGAGTCACACCCAGATCTGCCTTAGCCCATTTATTTGACCTGCTCAAGCTTTGGGTTCCTCTGTACAGTGGAATTTGCCACAGCATGCCCCTCACCTCACAGATGAAAGGGAAAAGTAGAACATATATAAAGCACCACGCTGGACCGAGAGTAAAAACGCAATCCATTTCTCACCTATGTTTTTACTGCCCTATTCTTAGATCATAATAAATTAATGCCAATAAGTGAAAGTCTTCTGTTTTAAAAGCTCCTTTGATTAATCACTATTTTTTCAGTATCTTATCAAATCCTGTAATAAAGATGGTGATTAGAGTAATCCATCAGAGACAGGAGTAAAACTTCAGGTAAATTGCCCATTTCTTAGGATCCATGCCATTGCTCTTGTTCTGTGGAGTGCAATTAAAGTACACACATTTGTGTTACTAATATCTGGAAGACGTATGTTTCTTACTGAGTGGGAGAACTTAATCATCCTAATATGGTGCGAGAGCAATCATATCTTGATACATTATACAGTTTTGGATTTACTAAATCTTTTCCTGTCTCTCTTTCATTCTTTCCTGTTACTATGGGTATCTTTGATCACATTTACAACAACTTAGAAAGAATAGTTAAGAAAACTAAAAGCAAAATTAAATATATATATATATATATATATATATATATACATACTTATGAACATATTTAATATGAAAAGACAAATCTAGAGGGTGAGTTGAAATTTATCTATAAATTATACTTTGAGCTTCAAAATTCATACCTGGTATTTAGAATGTATCCCTATGAAGAGGGGGGACTGTACTTTTTTCTTTTCTTTTTTCTTCTTCTTTTTTTTTTTTTTTTTTTTTTTTAGTTTACTTAAACTAGTTTCAATTGGGGATTCAGTTGCATGTAACTGAAAGCATTCTAACACACAATGGCTGTGAAAACTGAAAGGTTCCTTGATTTCAGTTTCCTCAATACCACAAAACTGGCTCACAAGAAGATTGGCTCCTTAGCCCCTTCCATGTAATTATTCATTTCAAACTATGTAACTGTCAGATAATTTGAAATGGCATAGATAACTGTAATTGAATAATTCCTTTACAATTAAACTGTAGAAATTTCTTTCTGCAATGAGTGCTTGTTTTCTAACTAACAACCTATACTGGTATTAGACAGAAACCCAAATGCTAACCAGCAGCATAATAAAGCATAGTATTTGTATTGACTTTCTAAGACATAGGAAACCTATTTTAAGTATTATTTCCCCCTCTTTTGTCAATATCTGCCACTTCCAATCATTTTTCCATTCTCCCATTTTTCTTTAATTACAGAACCTCTCTACCCCCACTACTACTAACAAATTTCCTATGAACAACTCCTTATGCACTTCCTTTGAATGACACAAGAATTTACAATTCACTGCAAGTAAAATAAGGTCTGATGGCAAGGCCATCTATTACCTTACTAATCTACTTGTTATGATGTGACAGCATTCTTTTTTTTTTTTTTAGTGGTTTTTTTTTTAGTTGTAGGTGGACACAATATCTTTATTTTATTTTTATGTGGTGCTGAGGATCAAACCCAGTGCCTCATGAGTGCTGGGAAAGCTCTGTACCACTGAGCCCCAGCCCCAGCCCTGTGGCAGTGATTTTTAGGTAAATTTTCAGACACAGATACATTCTAACTAGAAATGAAAACTAATGTAAAAACACGTTCTATTTGCTCATTGGAAATGAGCCAATGGAAACTGCAAGAAATTGCATGTGTTACAATATAAGGATAGTATCTGCTTGCTCAACATATAGGACGTAAAAACAAGTAGAATTGTAGAAGTCAATCATATCAGAGAAAATGCAAAAAAAAAAAATGGAAATGAGATACCTAGTTAAAATTCATCACCCAGGGGCTGGGGCTAGCTCAGTGGCAGAGCGCTTGCCTAGCATGTGTGAGGCACTGGTTCAATGATCCTCAGAACCTCATACAAAACAAATTAATAAACAAAGATATTGCATGACCATATACAACTAAAAAAAATATTTAAAAACATATTAATCACCCAGAAATGGAGGAAACTTACAAGGTAAAACACTACAGTTTTAAGGCAACAAATATGGTTAAGTTTATTTAAGATAATCATTTTTTTTCCATCATGAAGAAAAGAGTTTATATTTATTATTTACCATAGAATTTAATATCCCATTACTTTTATTTTTTTATTTTTTATTTTTTTATAGGGAATTTTTTTTTTTGAGAGAGAGAGAGAGAGAGAGAGAGAGAGAGAGAATTTTAATATTTATTTTTTAGTTATCGGCAGACACAACATCTTTGTTTGTATGTGGTGCTGAGGATCGAACCCGGGCCGCACGCATGCCAGGCGAGCGTGCTACCCCTTGAGCCACATCCCCAGCCCTATCCCATTACTTTTAGGAGTATTAAAATATGTCTTGCACCAAGTGATTAAATCAAAAGAAAATCATTCTCCAAAGACCCATAAAAAGAGCACCTGCATTTTCAACTACACACATTACTGGTGAATCAAGCAAAAATTAATAATTGGAAGACTTGAGCATATCTGTTAATAAATCTAAAATTAACATAAGAATCAAATTAATAATACTCAATTAAAAATGCATTAAAATTGCAATCCTAATTTAAATGAGGTAATGTAGCGCTTCATGAGTTTGCCTCAGAAGATGCTCTGCATAACATTCTTAACCTAAAAAATGAACTTAAAATCATGGCAAGACTAGAGCACACACAAACTGTGATGTTTTGAAGCACATGTCATTATGTCAATATGTTTAGAAGATTCCAAAAGAGGTTTATACAATACAAGATACAATATAGGGCTGGAGAAAATTATAAATAGCTACTATCAAATGCTATTGACTTTTTCTATGTTTGAAACCTTCATCTTGTTCATACACTGTCTTTCTCCAGAACTTGAGCCTCAGGCCAAAATATTATGCAGCATAAATTTAAAAATGAAATAAACTACATTTATCACATGAAGTCAAAATTATGAATCTAAAATTTTTGTCTTCCAAAAGATTACACATTTCACTCTGAACCTTTTTTGACAAATTCACTTTACTGGGTCTCCCAGAAGTATGAGTAACTAACTACATGCTTGGGGTAGGATACAAAGATCATATCCTCTGTAAGGAAAAACTATTCAATATTTAGTTCTTCTCTTGGGTTGATTACATGGGTTTTCACTCACCCTCAAATCACGTAAGAGCTAAAATGCCCTACAGCAATGTTAGCATTGATAAAAGCATAAAGAACTTTAAAAATCTGTTTTCCTGGCAGAAGCCAAGAATAGTCCCTCATGCTTAAAGTTATATCAAAACCCCATCAGATGGTAAGGTTAGTCACATCACAAAGGTAGGTTCTTGAACACTGACCTGATTAATCTGTGGAATTATCTATTAAATGAATATAAAGCACCACAAAAATTTCAAATGTAGTAAACACATTCTGTTCTAATGGAGCCCTATGAAACAAAAGACTTAATATTTGCACTCAAGTCCAAAACTCTAATGAGATTTTCAATAAGTCCATCTTGTTCATCACTGCCTGAATTCCCATCTGAGATTTCTCAATATGCATGCACTGGATGATTATTAAGAACCTATATTATATACTCCAAAAATGTTAACAGAGTAGGGGAAAGAAAAAATGTAAAATATACTATGAAGAATGCAAGCACAATTTAAAGACAGTAGATAGTGCTTGGCACATAGTAGGTGTATAGTAAAAATCTGTTTAACAAATAAATATGGTGGCTCCAATGCCAGTAGGTAAGAGGCAGGCCTGCACACCTTACCACGTAAACTTCCACTTTCTACATGGACACTGCCCAATATAACTTCAAAGGAAATCACAACGTGCAATTATGATTTCCTTTTTTTATCTTGACTATGAAGAATTTCAATACTTAAAAGAAATAAAATAGTACAAGGACAAAAACCTGAGCAAAACAGAATTTTGTGCTGAATTACATTCTGTACCAAAAGATACATAACTACATAATTTTTACTTAGACAAATACACATGGGCAAATGAATTAAACCTTTAATGAACATAAATTCATTTCTATGACCATACAGTTACCAATTCCTATGCCTGTTGCTTTCTTTCTTTACTTCTCTTTTCTTTCTTCTTCTTCTTTTTTTCTCTTTTGAACCCAGGCCTTGTGCACGTTAGGCAAGCAGTCTACCACTCAGCTACATCCCCAGACACTGTTGCTTTCTTTCCTCTAATGTCCTTACTTTAAATTCCCAACCCAGTCCAGTCCTCCCTACCCACACACCCCCCGTGCTAGGGATCAAACCGACAGCCTCAAGGATGCTAGGCAAGCCCTCTACCTCTAAGCTCTATACACAGCCCCTAACCCATTTATTTAAACCCAGTATCTCTTTCAAGGGCTTGCTCAAAATGCAACTTTTATTCTCTAAAGCCTTCTGGATTTCTCCAACCTGTACAGAATATTTCTCTCCTCTTACGTCCCTCAGTGTGTGTAACACCCCTTCTATCCCATACAGACAGAAATGTAAGCAGGTCTCATCTCCTTACAACACCACAAGCATCTGCCAGAGAGGCCCACCTTGTTTACATTTTAGGTCCACTTACAGCCCAGAGGAAGGCCTTGCAACCCTGATACAGTATTTTTTAATCATTATGGGAATAAACAAAATTAGTATGATCACGACAAGGAGGACTGGTTTTCCTTAGAAGTCAAGAGTACAACACTGATGTAATGATCGGTTCCATTCATTGATCTGAAAATGACTTAACCTTCCCGCAAAACACTGAGCCCTGGGAGGACCAGAGGAGCTTGGAACCAAGCCATCTGTGCACCGTGAGCTTCTCTCCTCTACCTGGAATGGTGTCTCTCCCCGGTTCTCATCCATCCATCCGTGAATTCACTGAATGCCCACTAGATTTCAAGCACGGCGGTGAGTTCCAGGTAGACAAAAATGAACATGTAACAAGCCAGGTGCTGGCTCTCAGAGATTAACAGCTTTCATCTTCCAGTGTGAGGCATCCAAGCAAATAAATGATTTCGGAAAGGCCACCTTTCTCTCCTGGGCCTACGCGGTAAGGAAACAGAAGCAGTTATCTGCCCTGCACAGTGTCTCACATTCTTTCCATCACTCTGCCTACCTTTCTCGAACAAATAGAAACCAAATGAGTCATGAACCATAAATAACCGGAGTAACTAATCTTAAACAAATGGGGAACTCTATCAAATTTAGTAGAAGCGGGGCATTCTATGGGTTTTACGGGGCCTTGGAGGTCTTTGAACAGTGTAATATATCCCCTGTTAATTTAGTAAAACTGCCTCAGCAAGGAAGCCGTCGACAGGCAAATGTGACTTCTGGCTAGTCCCCAGGGACTCCTCCTGTCTCCAGTGGCTTTTCTGGGATTATTTCAGGCATTCACTTGGCTACACTCAGAAGTTCCTGCCATGTTTGGGCTCAGTATTATGGAACTTCAGATAATCAAAGCTACTTAAATTTTAAAAGAATGTTCACGAGTTCATTATTTATTCAGCGGATAAATAATTTATTAATCCCTCACAATGTACAAAATTCTCTACAGCCTTAAAGTATACTTAGCTAGGAAAGACATGTAAAAAATAACTATAAAACAAGGCAAGAAGTGACTCTGAAAAGAGGACACTTCTTCCCAAATCATAAAAGCTACCATTTATTGAAAGTTCACTCTATATTAAGCATACAGTACTGTGCTAAGCCCTTTATACAAAATATCAACACAACAGATCATGAAGTACTGCTCACCTGGTCAGAGAACAGACAGGAAGGAAATGACACTGGGCCTGCATTAGAAAACTGCCTTAGCCATTGTAAGCGGAGGTATTTTAAATATGGGAATATAAAATAAATGTTGACTTCAAAATAAAAAAGTCCATTCTTATTCTATATTTTTCTGTAATGTTTCAAAAACAGTTTAAAGTATGCATTCCAAATTCATGGCATAAATTTTGAGGGCACCACAGAAATTAGTTTTTTTTTTCCTTGTCACTAGAGATTTCTTTTTAAGTAAAAGTATTCACCTGGGGGCTGAGGGTGTGGCTCAGTGGGAGAGCACCTGCCTAGCATGAGCACAGCCCTGGATTTCATCACTGGCACTGCAAGAATAATAATGATAATTATTTTTCCTGAAAACACCCACCCTGCAAGCTTTCTGTTGGACTAATTTAGTTTAGTTTTTCCATTTAAAAGAACCCCCCCAAAAATGAAATAAAATGTGTGCCTGACTGCTACATTAATAATTCATTGTTTATTATCTTAGGGACATTTAATATGAAAATAACACATCCTAATTTGTTATCATATGCATGTTCTTTCTTGTTCGTATAAATAATTTATACAAGAGAAAATAATAAAATCTTTCCACACTAATTGAGATTGCTTGAAATATGAACTTTGAGCTGTTCCTATCAGTAAATAAGTTGGGTAAACACAGTTTTACAAGGTGATAACTAAGGATAGATCAAACTGAAATGAATCCATCCTCAAGGATTTTAGAGAGATAACACAGAAGAAACTTGCTCACGAATAGTAAGGACAATTTTGACAAATGCTATAAAAACAGTAGTGAATATCAGAGGAGAAAGGGAAACATTTTGGGGGGAAGGCATGTAAGATATTTTTCTCTGATCAGCAATCCAGCTGGGCACTATATATAAGATATAGACCCTCATCAAATTCAGGTGAGGACAGAACTTCATAGCTATGGGAAAAACAAAGGTGAGGCCAAGGTCCACCTAAGGTCAGATACATAGTCTGGTGTGTCTAGGATTCTAAGAGTACCAAGTGTTAAGATTGAAAGAGAAGGAACAGGACACTATGAAGAAGACAAGATGTCATGATAGGGAGTTTAAACTTCTTCAGTTTGCATTTCTCAAACTGAAAGAGGAGAAGAAAGAGGGGGCGATAAAGGGAACAGATACGGCACTGAACACAATGGAAAACAAATATCCTGCTCTTTATGGAACATTCCCATGGAACACACAGATGGCAAAAAAAAAAATCTTGATTTATAATAATACAAGGTACGTTTTTAATAAAGGGTGACATCTAACCTGAAGAAACTCAAGAGAAAACCAGTAAAGTAAAATGAGGAATTAAGGGAAGAGCTGCAGGAGGTGAGCTCAGAGGAGTGTCTGGTAGATCTGTAGATTCTGTTATTTTGCTAGTGAGATGGAGGTTCTGTGAGCTGATTCATATTCTGAAAGTATCACGGTAGACTATCATGGGCCAGTGCTGAAAGGAAGAAGGCCAGCTAGGAACACAATAATCCTAGAGGGGAATCGTGCCAATGAAGACCTGAATGAAAGCAGGAAGGTACTTGAAAATATTCTGAAGCTGGAGTCAACAGGATTTGCTAACAGGCTAAATGTGGGTCTGAGGGAAATGGAGGAAGCAAGATGACTCTGAGTCTTTCAGGCTGTGAACAAGACCAAAGGCACAGTCATTTCCTGAGAGGGAGAGGATGCAGAGGAGCACTGGAAACAAAGGTGGAGAATCAAGGATTCCAAAGGGGAGGTTCCTGCCAGGGTGATGTATGGAAGAGGTCAGATTTAAATCTAGATCTGTCAAACTCTAACACCCACCCAGTTTCCCAACAGGTGAAACAAGGGACCTTACGAGGAGTGAGGGGAAGGTGGGAGAGTTGACAGCTAAGAGCACAGAAGTCAAATGGAAGGAGAGGCTCCCTGCCAGGAACCAAGGGGAGGGGAAGCATCTGGAGGGACTCAGGGAAACTGGAAAAAAAAAAAAAAAGTGGAATATTTGCTGAGTGATTCTGATTCAGAATCAACCAAAGAAGAATTTGAGGAACAACAAGAAAATGAATCCTGCTGCTAAGATTAAGTAACATGACCAACGAATGCATGAAGGAGAGCCCATTTTATCAAGCATTGGATGCACAATCTGAGCCCCTCTGAATTTAGCATCTACGTTTCTTCCCCACTTGGAATATATTAGATTTGCAAAAACATCTCAGAAATATAACTAAAAAGCCCACTGATGCACCTCCAAAGAGTGGAAGAGCTCATGATCCAAGTAATGGCCAGTACCGTACCCACATTATGTGACAATAGGAACTAAATGAAGAAAAGAAACACTGCTGCTTACAGAGAATTAATCGCTCTGCCGTATTTCTGTTTCAACTGCTGTCTCAACACCACTGCTATAATGACATACTGTACCGTGATGCCTCAGTGGCTAATCCTGAGGATTCTCTATTATCTCCTGCGTTAGGATGTGCAGCATCAGAAATCTGATGGATTAATGAAAGACTGTTACCGCTAATTGCTGACATAAGACTATTTAGGGCACTGAGGCAATTGCTGAATTTTTTTTAGATGTTTTCACAGCTTCTCAGAGCAGTGCACTAATCAGTCATGCTAATTCCTACAGTAAACAGCACAGAGCTTTGGTGAGAGACCATTATAACTCTACATCATTTCATCTCTGCAAAGCAATGCCTTCCCCAAACCAACCCTAAATCCAGATAATTTGCTTAGATCATTTACCAGCTACAGCATCATACAGTCCATCCAGACACCAGACAGAGCTGATGACTGGAATTTAACACTTCCCTAAGAGAACAGATGTGGCCAGCCCAGGGAGCCTTTCTCAGGCTCCTCAACTCAGACAGTGTCTCAGCAAAGTGAACCAGAAGCCCTGCTTACTGAAACAACATCAGGTGGTGGGGCACAGAGGTTTCTCTAAAGTTGCTTACATCACAGAAGACCCATGGACACCAAAATTCTAACAGTAAAGTGCGTGAGCAGAAGCACAGCCTGTGGAATTAAACACAAGCTCCAGTTCCAGTTGACCCTTATCATCTGGGTAACTTGGAGGCCAATTACACAATGTCTCTGAGCTTCACATTCCCCATCCATAAAATGAGCACATCATGTCATTTCTTTGCACACAGAATGTATAGTAGGGCACTGCTGGAAACAGAGAGCATAGCTGCTGACTCAGAAAACACCGTGGCTCGTGTCACAGATGTGTCACTGCAGTGCACACTCAGCAACAGCCTGATGGCAACTGGCCACTGGCCTCACCCAACCAACCCTCTATACCGATCCCACACTCCACCAACCCATCCTTGAACTTCACGTCCCCTAGATTATTCAGATTTGAGTACTACCTGCCCAGCACAGAACACCGTAACACAGTTCTGTCTGTAAAGTGACAAGCTAGCATTTGGTTTTTTTTTTTTTTTTCATCTGCACCCTGAGATTTTGTTAAACTTAAGTGCATCACTCACCACAGGATATACTGCCAAGCAAATTTCACAACATCCATAGTTAGCACTACAATGATGCCCTGATGGATCTGTAGTGCTAAAATAACTAAGAAATATCCCAGATTCAGGAGAAGATGGGTACCACCCATCTATCTGGAAAATCCCTCTGTATCTCTAAACCATTATCCAGCCCAGGAACCCGGACCTATAATCCTCAGGAAGCATCTCCCAATTAATCCTCTGGTGTATTATAAAATTTAAAAGCCCAGTCTTGTATTTGTTTACTCTCTGTCATTCTGCATACAGATGCATCATTAAAGCAAAGATAGTGGGAAGAAATATATCTTTCCACAGTTACTCATACAGAAAACCAAAGCTATTGATTCTTTAAGAAAGCAAGGGTAAAGACAAAGAAAGAAATTAACACAGGTTTTGAGAAGACCGGGTAATATTCTCTCAGTGGGATTCAGTTTCAATTTAAAACTGAAAGGACACTTTGAGCTTAAAGATATTGGGTGATTTGGCTGAAAGTCTGGAGGATTGGATTCAAGATTACTTTGTAATCTCATGACTTTAAAACCTTCTTAATTAAGGACTTACATGTGTTTTAAATAAAGCAGGACATAGATTTGTAGAACAGAAAAAGCAAATCAAGCATGAGGGAACATGTTTCTGGACAGTAGTCCCCACGGCACCTGAATTTAATGTGATGCTCAATTAAAAAGGAAAATCAGTTCCTGGGCACAGGCAGCTGCACTCTGGTGACACACATAAAGGGAGCTGACCTAAGGGGGGCCCAAGTATCAAATCACTGCTGGGTCTTAGATGCTGCAACATCTGTCTGGAGCCTTCCCCCTTCTTAGGCAACAAGGCAAAATGTGATGTTAATGGTAGGTGTGTTTGTCTTATCTCCAGGAGAGAAAAACAAAGCTTTAGTTTGGGAAAAGCTACTTCATGATGGTTGCCTTGTGTAACAGACTTGTTGAAGTAAATCCATCATCCACTCAAAGATTTCTTCAGAGTCCATCACAGAAAACATTTTAAAATAACAAAGATGAAACTTTAAAAGCACTCCTCCAATTTTTTTTTTTTTAGTTTCCACACTTAAAATTATCAAATAAGTCAGAAAATAGACCAAATGTCTATTCCATCCTTATAAAGTATTTTAAGGGCTGGAGGTGCACCTCAATAGCAGAATGCTTGCCTAAAAGGCACAAGGCCCTGGCAGGGTTCCATTGTCAGCACCACAATAATTAATAAAAATACTAAAAATTTATTTTATGATTATCTTAGAAACTTCCTTCCACACTTCCTCTAAGTCTCTGTCCTCCTTTTCTGCCCCCTTCATAACTAGATTTTCAGGGTCACTTGCATTGATCCTCACCCCTTAACACTCCAGACCTTCACCACTACACCTCAATAGCTCTCAGAGAAGTCACAGCGACCTCCCAGCTGATGGGTGGAGGGCCATTCCTCTCAGGTCCCTGCTTTCCTCCTCTCTGGGCCCATGCACCATCTGGAAACCCACCCTCTTCTCTGGGTTTGACACCTATTTGCCTCCTCCATCACCAGGCATTTAACATCAAGCATGCTTGGACCCAGCTCTAGATCCTTTTTAACACTCTTCTTGCTCCCTGGACAATTCCATTCACCCCTTGGCCTCAACTCCTGACTGCAATTCTAATCTCCAGTTCCACATCGCCACCCATTCAACATCCCAGGGTGGCTGAGTAGTGACAGGCACCTCCAAGCCCACACACTCAGAATGTTCCCACAAACCTGTTTGGCCTCTAGTGTCCTCTCAATGGGGAATGTGTTCACCTCCACGCCCCGCTTCCCCTTGTCCATTTATCCAGTCCATCAAGTCCAGCCAAGGTTAGCTTCCACAGTGGTTCACCTGGCACACTTCAACCATCTGCTGTCATCCACCCCTGCCTCTCCACACACATTTATAAATGTCCCCTCTTCATATGATAGTGATTCTTTTAAGCATGAAAAGAACTTTAATCAACGTAGACTGGGAAGACCAGAGGACCTTAGCTCTATCTTCCAGGGACTGACCGGCCATGACTTTGAGGCTTTATAGAAAGGGGAATGAGATAAAGGACTAGGGGGTTTGCAGAGCTGGAGGCTTTTCACAGCTGCCAAAGCAGGTGATCTTGATCAGGTGTGGTCTATCCATCATCATCTCAGGATTGGTCAGAAAGGCCTTGTTCCAGATAAGAAAGTTGCTATTGCCTGAGAATTAGCTTTGACTCATCAGATGATACTTATTGGATCAGCCCTTGTTCCTGGAATCCAAGGGGAGCAAAGAATATGGATGCCAAATGGTGGCAGAAATGCCAAGTTTCTGATCCTACTTTTTAGGCATACATGGGACATTTGCAGGAAAAAGTGAATTTTCCCCTGTCTTTGCCCATTCTTCAATCTTGAGGGAAAGAGGGTTTCAGTCAGTCTGGTTTTGCAAATTTCTTGTCAACCTATTCAACTCCAGGCTAAAATGGTTCCAAATGAATTATGATTTTTAACATGGTTCAGCAGAATCTCTTATTTCTGGTCCACACTGGTATCTCCATTTTTTTTTCTCCTAATACAACTCTCTCTTCACTCTTTTAAGTACAGCCACAAAGTGGTCTTTTAGTTTCTAAAAAATTCTGTACCCTCTCATCAAAATATAGTTTTTGCACATCTACGACCTTTGCTTCCTGAGCCCCCAACTGCCCTGACAAATGAGTCCTCTACTGAGGTGATTAAAATTTCCAATATTCAGGCTCCATCCTAAACTTAATGAATCACAGCATCTCAGGGCAACCAGAATCTAACCTTCAAGAAGTGTCTGGATCATTCTGATGAAAGGTCAGCGAACCTGATGTAAACAACTTTCTCCACCACATCCATAAGCCCCAGACCACCAGTCACAGCTCAGCAATCAATGAGGCAATCCATTCCTCTCCTGAACGGGTTAGACAGCTCTTCCTTATGTTGACCTGAAACCTCTCTCCCAAACCTTCTGCCCATTGATCTCAGTTCAATAATTCTTTATAACTGCTCTCATTGGGTGTTACTGGTAACCCCACCATTCTGACGGCTAACTAGAGGCTGCTTCCAGTCATCTACCACAACTTTTAAGCATACTTTCTGATGCCAAATTTGAGGGGTTCCACAAAAATTCATCATTGAAGGTAACTCAATGGTTCAAAAGGACTCCAAAGAGATCATTTACACTGTTGTCATGAAACCACCAGCAGGGCAGATGGAGATAGGCTAAAACCCTAGTTAGTCACTTCTGAGGCTTGAGACTGCAAACCTCACAAAGCCTCAGCTTCCTCATTTGGTAAGGTGGGACAGTGATGGTGCCCCGCTCCTCCACCTCTGTGGGTGGATGCAAGGATTTAAATAGCTCCTGCATGAGAAGCACAGTCTGGTTGGTGCCTGTTCCACAGAAGCACTTTTAAAGACAATGTGAGCTCCTTTCTTGTCTCTTTTGTTTCCTGTCAGAACATCAACTGACACAGTGGGCACTCAATCATCTGTTGAATGATCACATTCTTAAGTGTCACAGACAAAACAAGCATTTAAGAAATTTTAAAATTTTGAATGCTGTGTTTTTTTTTTAAAAAAAAGAGATGGGAACTTGAGTTTGGTTTTCCTTTTATTTCAAATTAAAGCATATTCTCTAAGTGACTCTTAAAATGCCAACTAATGGGTCTGACAGATTACACAGTGATTTAAACATCTCATTCTTTTAAATAAAATAGCATGAGACATGTATGATTTAGAATCAAGTCTTTGTACCATAACTGCAATTTTCAGAAAGTTATATCATCTTTCTAAGCTCTCATTTCAAAGACAATAACTGCTGTGCAACAATAGTACACTGGGGGATAATAGAAATACGTTAAATTAGTTGCATTAATTTTAAGTAGAATCATTAAACTACTTATCATTTTTTTGTTTCTGAATTATGTTAATGCTTAGTTATTAAAGTGAAAAAAATAGTGAATGCTTCAGACACCTCTAAAAATCCAGTCTGGTACACAGAAATTAGTGGCTCATTTAGTATGAATCCTGACATATACAGTTTATATTCCTAATTGACCTGGTATATTTGTTATGTAGCTATCTGAAAATCCTTCATGTTATTTTAGAAAAAGCATGGTGGCTCTTGTGTTTTCACATGGAGGCGCAAGTAGAGGTGCCTCCACCAGTATTTCCATCTAAACGGGGCTCCTTTGCATGTGTGTGTGTGGCTCTGGGGATGGATCCCAGTGCCCCATGTAAGCTTCTGGACTTAACCAGACCCTCAAGAAAGGGAACTATAACCCTGAAAGAGACTAAGCCCACATCTGAGGCTCAGAAGCATCATAGTGTTTGATGGCCAAAAACTGAACAGGGAAAATTTCCTGCCCAGTGATAACAGCAGCTGGTCATGCAAGTCAGTCGGGACAGGAAGGTAACAGCAATAGCCACTTCCAGAAGGAATCCTAATCCCACCTGTTTTAGTCAGCTTTCTCATTGCTGGGACTTAAAAACCCAACAGGAATGACTGTTGTACAGGAGGAAAAATTTTTTGAGGGCTCACAGTTTCAGAGGTCTTAGTCCACAGAAGGCCAGCTCCATTCCTCAGGGCTCGAGGTGAGGCAGAACATCATGGCAGAGTGAGTGGCAGAGGAAAGCAGCTCACATGGTGATGGGGAAGCAGAGAGAGGGGTCAACACTTGCCAGATACAAATATATAGACCAAAGCCACAGCCCCAATTCCTACCTCCCTCCAGCCACACCCGACCACTTGAGTTACCACTCAGTTAATCCCTATCAGGGGACTAATACACTGATTGCATTAAGACTCTAACGACCCAATCATTTCTCTGAACCTTCTTGCATTGTCTCACATGAGACGTTTTGGATGACATCTCATATCCAAATCTTAACACCACCCATATTTTGCTGTGAGCCATCCCAGAACCTCAAGAGGAGAAAAGAAACCAGGATCAGGAAGTCCCTTTGCATGGAGGGAGCACAGCAGGCCAACAGCACAGGGTGACGGGGTGTAGAGTCTGGTGTCCAATGAGGGACAACTGAGTATACACTGAACTCCCCAGTGAGACGACAGAACTGAATACAACACAAAAGCATGTCAGACGCCCCACAGCTAGAACTCAACTCCAGCATGGAAGCCAGAGGACTGGCCTGGCTACTGAACACAGAGCCGCATGCCCGACCACCTCTCTGCTAGCCTGGCCTCTGCTCACAACACTACTGGTTGTGAGGAATGCCATACCCTTTGTGAGACACATACTTGACAAAGACAAGTCTCACAAAGGGTATGGCATTTCCTAAATCATATTACTGACTGGACAGTATAATAAATAACCTAAAAACAAACCCAGAATAAAGTCTTACTTTGGAGCATTAAGCGCTGAGCATTGGTGGATGCAGCCTTTCCCAATAAACATCAAAGGAAAAGATGCTAAAATCATAAAAGCCCTGAACTGGAGACTTTCACAGATGTTAACTCATTCAATCCTCACAGTAGGAAGTATTATCTCTATTTTACAGAAAAAAAAATCAAGCTGGGAGGTGTGAGTGACCTGTTTCAGCGGCATGCTGGGTGCCAGGGTTTCAAACCCAGGCTTCTGGCCGTGACTGTCATGCACTGACCACAATCAGTGGTCTCAGTACAATCTTTCTGGTGCCTGATAAACATGGAGTAAGTGCATCTTGATTCCCAACCCCCTACGACCTCCCAGTGTCTTCCTTCAAAGAAGCCCTGGAGGGATTATAATGAAAGGCTTTATTTTCTATTCTTTTACCTTACAATATAATTTCACCATAGGGCAAGGATTAGTCCATATTCCTTCTTCATTCTTAGGCCAAAAACAGAAAATTTAATCAAATAGTGTGGGAAACTCCTTCCACAAACATCTATTCATATTAAATTTAACAATCGGGAGATAACAAATAAGTGAAACCAAATCAGGAAATCTGGAAACCTCTGACTTATTGATAAGCTATTAAGCCATTTTGTTTTAATCACTTCATATCAGGAAACAAGGGAAACATATTCGAGACGACTTTTCAGTACCTATTTAAAAACACCTTTGAACTTGGAGTTTTCTTAGACTTCTAAAAGCTTTTCTTTTTTTCACAAAAGCTTTTATCTTATTACTCTCCCTAAATATATACTCTCAAATGACAGCTATAGGTGCATTTCAAGCTCTTGTAGAGTTCTGGTACATTTTGTTCGAGGTAAAAATGATTCCTTCAAGGTCTTTGAAAATGGTTGCTAATGGAGGGAGCTGGAGAAGGAATCATACCTGGTTCTTCAAACAGCAGCAGCTCAGGTACACAGTGCTGGAGCCACGCCCTGCTCTGTTGCAGGGCTCTGCAGGAGCTTGCTCCTGGGGTTCTCACAACAACCCCATGTGGTAGGTACTACTGTTGTCTCCTTCTTACAGAAGAGGAAACTGAGGCACAGAGTAACTTGCCCAGGCTATACACATAGGAAAAGGGAGCTCTAGGAGTCAAATTCAGCCAGTCCACAATTCAGTAGATATCCAGTGATTTCATAATACATTACTTGGGAGAAGTCCTTTCAAAGATGTCATCAGGGGCTGGGGTTGTAGCTAAGTTGCAGAGCATTTTCCTAGCATGTGTGAGGCACTGGGTTCAATCCTTAGCACCACATAAAAATAAACAAATAAAATGAAGGCACTCTGACCATCTACAACTACAATTTTTTTTTTAAAAAAAGATGTAATCAGATTTCCTTGTAAATTGAAAGTAAGGAGTCTTCATCCTTTAGGAAGCTAGAAGTATAGTGGAAAGAACACAGAAGACCAATTGCTGGAGTTAGGGCTCCGCTCTCAGGTATAAATAATCAGAGAGTCTCGGGCAAATCAATTTGCTGCTGGAGGCTTTATTTTTAAAAATCAAAAATGCCAGAAGTTGGGTAAAAAGAATCTATAGGATCCTTTGCCAGTCCAGGCCTGCCTCACCTGGTTTCAGATCCACCAGGATTGGCAAGTTCTTGATCCAACAGCTTTTCCCACAAGATTTGCTACAGCCCCTCCTCTCACCATGTGGTTTCCACATGTGCTGGAGCCAGGGAGATGGGTAAAGAGCTGGGGTGAAGTCTACAGATTGTATGTTCACATCCCACCTCCAAGGCCCCCCAGAGACAGGTACCTCTATGGTTTGTTGGACTTGCTGTAGAGGGTCATGCCGACCTCACATGGTTATTTTGGGTCTAAGTGAAGTTTCTCCTAAATGTCACATGGGAGGGGGTTGTGAATAGGAGTTATTTTTACTACTTTAAATACTATGGTTAGAATGTGTCCCCCAAAGTTCATGTATAATAAACTTAATCTCAAATGTAACAGGGTCGATAGGTGTGACCTTTAAAATGTTCTGCCCTCATGAATGGATTAGGGTCATTATTGCTAGGATAGAATTATTATCAAGAGAAGATTTGTAATAAAAGTGAGTTTGGCCCACCCTTGCTCTCATAACATTTGATGTCCTCTGCCATGTTATAACACAGCAAGATGGGTCTTACCTAATGTAACCCCTTGATCTCAGCCTTGGCAGCCTCTAAAACCATCAACCAAATAAACTTCTACAGTTTATAAATTACCCAGTATATGGTACTCTCTTACAGCAGCACAAAACAGACCAGGACGCTAAATCTTAATCACGTCTCACCTAAACTCTTAAACCTCATAAACACTTGGCAGTAGAAATGCTCAATGTAACGTTTATTAATAGTGAAAGACCACTAGCAAACTAAGTGCCCCCAAATGCAAAAAAGTCAGAATGTATAAATTGTGGAATAGAATGAAAGTCATATGCAGCTTTAAAAAAAAATCACATTTTCCAAGATTATTTCCCAGCCTGGAAAAATAAGCATGATCTTGAACAGTGAAAAAATTTAGGCTATAAAAAGTGCATACACACCATATTTTCAATTATACCCCAATGTGAAAATCATGTATACACACACACACACACACACACTCTCTCTCTCTCTCTCTCTCTCTCTCTCTCTCTCACACACACACACACACACACAAGTATGCATGGAAATCTGGAAAACACAACAAATTGTTAATAGTCTTTGAATAACTGGATTATGTTCTATTTTCCTTTTGATACTATTTTGTATTTTCAACTTTTTACTACAAAAAATTATGGGACTCTTATACTCAGAATAAGGGTCGAAAACAAAGTGATTTGACAAAAAAACCAATATACATTTTTCAAGTAAAAGTAAGATTTACACTAACAACAAAATCACTTTTAGTAATTAAATTATAAACTATCACCCGAACAATAGATTACCTTACACCAAGAAGAAAAATAAAAATATGAGAATTTCTGAAAATTCAAATGGCATGAAAATATGTGAGTTTAACAGACTGAGGATTTATAAATTAAAAAAAAAAAGTATCATAAAAACTTTACACAAGTTTGACTGCCCAGAATCACAGAAAAATCAGAAATGGAAACTTTTAGAAAATGATTTTTCCTCTTTTGCCTGGAAGAAAAAAAAAAAGTCCTGGAGGGATCAGGGGTTTAGATGAGAACTTGGCTGGACCTCGCTTGCTCAACAGCCCAGTATTTTTGTTCTCTCCGTCTCCTCAACACAGACACACAGGCACACAGTGCCAGGCCTAACGACAACTTCACCCTTGACTCTCAGATTTAAAAAGTAAAGAAAAAACAGTCTAGCTTCCCCAAGGCCTCATGTTCCTGCCTCCTAATGCTGATAAGGACCTGGCAGCGAGGCCACTTCTCTTGTGTGTCCTTCACTGACTGCCCCTGCTCCCATTCCACTAGGACCCACTAGTCAGTCTTGGGGCTTGCCTCTTCCTAACTACCCTATGCCCCTGGGGCCAAGCCACACCACCACCCACAGCCAAAGTGGCATTCAAGCCTGCAGCAACTGCATGTGTGCTCATCAGGTTCCAGGTGACAGCACCCTCACTGACTGGCAAATCTCAGGTAGTTTATTAGAGTGTCTTCCCTCTCTTCTCTTCCTATAGAAAACAACCCCAGCAAACAGTTGTTTTGAAAGAACAAAAGAGATCAACTAGGGAGCCTGGCACAAACCACAGGGAACTCAGTATTGACCCCTGGAAGCCCAGGACAGACCCATGGGAGCCCAGTATCAATTGCATATGAGAAGCCCAACGCCTACCATGAGCCACAGGCCACAGTGGTAAGGGAGGCAAGGGAGGAGGGAGATGGGGCAAGAAGCTTGAAACATAGTGCAATAATACACATATACAACATGTATTCTTAAACAACTACAACCACAACAAAAATGACCATGTTACAGAAAATGCAAGCTACGTATTGTTTATAAAAATTCAATTTAGAGTATTCTTCTCACACACCTATTAGAAAGACCAAAATCCATAAATGGACAACAGCAAATGCTGGTGAGGATGGAGAACATCGGAACTCTCACTCACTGCTGGTGGAGATGCAAAAATTGCACAGCCAATTTGGAAGTTCATGACAAACCCAGGTATCCTGTTACCAGATGATTCAGCAATCACGGTCCTTGGTGTTTATCTCAGGGAGCTAAAAACTTTTATGTTCACAAAAACCTGCATACACATACTTACAGCAACTTTATTCATAATTTCCAGAATTTGAAAGCAGGCAAGGTGTCCTTTAGCAAGGGACCAGATCAACAAACTGTGACATACCCAGGCAATGGAATATCATTCAAGGCTAAAAAGAAAGGAGCTGTCGAGCCACAAGAAGATGTGGAAGAAATTTAAATGTATCTAAGTCAAAGAAGCCCATTTGAAAAGGATCACAACTATCTGACATTCTGGAAAGTCAAACCTGTGGAGACAGTAAAAAGATAAGTGGTTGCCAAAAGGCTGGGGGGAAGGAACATTGGATGGGGGAAGTCTGAAGATTTTTAAGGCCATGAAGCTATTCTGCATGACACTGTATTGGTGGATCCATGTTATTGGATATTTGTCCAAACCTACAGAACTAACATACATCACTGAGTGGAAACCCTAAGATGAACTGTGGGGTCTGGCAGATGATAATGCAACAATGTAGGGTCATTTCTTGTACATTGCAGGAATGCTGATGAGTGAAGCAGAGCTTATGAGGTAGTAGGGAGCATGTGGAAATCCTGCACCTTCCTCTTACTTTTGCTGTGAACCTGAAATTTCCCTTAAAAGATGATTGTTACAAAACAGAAAGCAATAATCTTCTTGTCTTCATTTAAGAGTTTCAAACAATGGTCTTCTAAAGCATGGATTCTCTAGGACCTTGGTTCAAATCCCAGTTCACTGATTAGCTGTGTCACCTTGAGAAAATTTCTTAACTTCTCTGTGTCTCTTCTACCTCATCCTAGGAGACACCTCCTTGCAGTGTTATGAAGATACATTGCATTAATAAACTTAAAAGTTTATAGTACAGTATAGCTAGCATACAGTAAGCACTTTATATGTTGCTTTAGCTGCTAGATTTACTTATTATTGCTGTCTTATTATAGTCATTATCTGTTTAAACCTGCCTTTTATGGAAGTATTTCTGCATTTTTTAACAAAGTCTCTTTAATAATACTCAAAAACCACGTGATAATGCAGTACAAAGATGTCCTTTGTGAAAGAAGAGGAGCTCTGGGGCTGGGTGAGCCATGTGATGGCCATATGGATAATCTGACACATTACCTAACCTCGCTGAGCCTCAAGTTCCCACGGACAAGATACTTGTTTGACTACCAACCTCCTAGAGTCCTACAGGGGGTGAAGAACGTGTGAGAAACAGACTCACAAAGCTCTGAGATGTAGCAAATGGAAACAGGCCTGGAGGTGACCTACCCTGTGCTCTGGCTCTGGGAATGTCAATGACTCTCCTTTGCTTGGCAGACAGGGACCAGGAAGACTCTGGGACACAGGGAAGAGGGAGGGTGCCAGGGGCCAGTCATTCAGGGTCATGTATCTGAAGGAGGTAAGTGGCTTTCCACTTTGGGTTAATGTGATCTTGAGAATCCTACCAAGAAACCATCCAAGGGATCAAAACAGATTCTCTAGGGCTTTGGTCCTTCATTGGTAGAAGGAAGAAAATAAAAAATGTTGGAGTGAACTATGAGAGAGAAAAAAAGAAACTAAAGAGAAAAGCCAGTCCTTTAGTTGACTGTTCTTCTTCAGCAGCCTACAGTGAGTCTTCCTAACTTGCCGCTCCTCACATTTCGACAAGAATTTCTCCACTCAGCCCAAGGTGAAGAAATGCCTATGGGCCTCCTGAGCATATTTCTTTTCCATACAAGGAATATAGCATTTTATGGGTTATATCAGTCAGGGCAGACTGAGATGCACTGCAGTAACAAGCACCACATATTAAAAAAAAAAAAAAACCACTTCTTGCTCATGTCCCATGTCTACTGCCTCTGTCAGCTGGGATTCTGGGATTCTTTTCCAAATCACCCCAAGATGTGATAAAGCAAACACTGGCTCCTAATGCCTCTTTTTAATTGACCAAAGCAATGCACACAGCCGTGCACCTGTATTCAAGTGAACATAGAAGTACAATCTTCTTCATGGCCCAGAAGGAGAGCCAGAATATTTGCGAATATCCATGCACTCAACAGGTAGGTCTCAAGACCTGCTTACCTACCTGTTTCTTAGAGAAAGCTTTCAAGAAATATCTTTACTAAATGAAGTTGGAAACAGATGACAAGAGAGGGTGATAGAAGTTTCAGCTGGTTACCTTTAGAAAACTGTGACTGTATCCCTCCTAAGTTTTCAAGAGTTTTCTTAAAGCTTGAACATTAAATATAGTACAGGGCTTAAATGGTTACCTAAGAACCAAAGTAATCATCACCATCCTGAATCGTAAACACACAAAGACACACACACACACACACACACACACACACACACACACACACCACGTATATCTACACAAGTGGCAATTGTCTACCATCTATATTGTGAGTAAAATACTCTTTGTTTTATGAATCACACTTTTGCAGGACTGGACTCCTGAGAGGATCATGTCTTTACAGCCAGTCCCAAGTGTGGGTTCTTTCTCTCTTAGAAAATGTCGTCCTCTGTAAATGTTCCCTGGGGCCAACCTCACGGAGGCTTCCAGAGCTCCTCCCAGAATGAAGCCCTCTGTGAAGCCAGCTTTCAGATACTCTCGACACTCCTGGCATCCAGACATTCGTACAACCCTGAATTATTTATTCACCAATCCTTTCACGATTTCCCCAACGCCGATGGAGGCCGGGACGGTTGCAGCGATTTGATGTTACATCTTCTCAAGTGGCTAAAGAGGCTATAAAGCACCCCATTGCTTAAGCCTGCCATCTCGGTTCCATTAGCAGTAAAGACCTCTCTATTCAAACTGCTAAGTAAATCCTCCGAGAGCCCGGGGACTGTTTCATGCTTGAAAGCAACTGTTAAGAATTTGACAACAACCAAACTGTTCCTATTTAATCCTTCTCCCAAGGTAAAAAGAATTATAGGTAAACATATGCCTTCATTATTTGCTTTGCTGCATTTCAATACCCAATCCCACACAAAATTGCCAGCCGAGGATTTATGCAATCACTTCTGTATTTCAGAGCTACTGCCTTTACAGAATGGAAAAAGCTTAACTAGGGTGACGGAGCTGGTTAGCCAGTGCGGCATACATCTTAAATGTCTCCGGGGTGAAGGGTGAAGGGTGAAGAAAAACCATCCCAAAACAAAGGTTGCAGAAAACTACAAAAAGAAGGAGGAGGAAAGTTGTTGCAGAATGGAAACTATTATTATTTTGTTTTGAAAGATGGTAGCAATGAGGCATACAGCTTGGGTGCTAATTTGGGGTTTTTTGAGTTTTTTTGTTTTGACTTATATACCTGTCACACCCCCAATTTACTACTCCTGCTGAAGGTAATTTTATTAATACATTAAACAGACATTCTAAAATTGACAAATCCAAGTTAAGGTGAGGAAAATAAATACTTTTTAAAGATACATTATTTAAGAAGCATAGATAATCAGTACAGAACAAAGGAAGTGGAAATAATGAGAAGAGGGAATGGGAAGACAGAGGCCTGATTACCTATTGAACTGCAATGTGATATCTTTATTCCTGTGAGTGAGTTAACCCATATCATTTCCCTTAGGGAAGGAAAGAAATGACATTTTCTTTATTGGAGTGTTTTATTCAACTGTCTATGAAAAGTACAGTATTAAAGGACCACTGAAGGGGCTTTTTTTGTTTGTTTGTTTGGTTTGGTTGTTTTGCTTTTGTTTTGTTTTGTTTTTCAGGGAAGGGAGGGTTTGGTTTGGTTTCAGGATTTTGGGCTACATATTTAAGAGGCTGAATGTGAAAGCAAAACATCCTTCCCAAGAGTGGAAGACTATTTCCAATATACACTGTCATCACTGGCTCAGACTCAAGGCAACATCTTAGAGAAGGGATTCCAGCAGAGTTACTTCTCTTGAGCCCCGGCTCTGAGGCTCCTAATTCCAAGAGCCACTGGAGCATTCCTCCTCCTCCTCTTCCTCCTCCTCCTCCTCTGAGCCAATTCACACAGAACTGAAAGTCCAGGGCAGCCTTCCAGACCAAGGGAAGGTAAACCAAATGGAAACCAGGAGGCATTCTGCCACCTCCCACTTCCCAGACGCTCTGCCACACTCCGGTGACTAACAACTACTCACTTCTCAGGAAAGGCTGACACTGGGTCTGGGGAAACAGACACAGATATACAGATGTATCTCATACCCTTGGTTTCAAGATGGGTGCAGACCCTCTGTAAAGTTAAGCTTTGGAGGCTGGAGATGTTGGCTCAGTGGTGCAAAGCTCTGAGTTCAATTCCCAACACCACAAAAATAAATAAATAAATAGAATCTATAATTAAAATTAACCTTTTTGAATATGGCTCCTTTTTTTCCAGTTAGGTAAAGAATTTGTAAATTTACTTTAAAAACAACACTTTCCCCAAAAACACACACACACACACAGAGAGAGAAAAGACATTGTCTGACATATTTTGATTCAATTCAATTAATCTTTATTGACTATTCAGTATTTGCTCCAGGAAAATAAAATGGAAAAAGGGAGGTTATGCCTTCAAACAGCTCACAGATTAATAGAGGAGAAAGTCATTTAAACAAATACATTCTGCAACATATACTGGTCAAATATTCTGGACACCACAAAATGTTCAAGCAGAGCAATATTAGCTCCAGTTGGAATGAAGCAGAGGGATGCTTAAGAGGGGACATTTAAGCCCCTGGGACTTCCAGGTCAAGGAAGATTTTGATCACTGAAATAGAAATATCTGTCCCATCACTTCAGCTTCCCAAGACTCTTGGACAAAGATCCTGTGCTCTGAATAGTGAAGTTGGCACTTCCAAGGACACTGAGGTTGGGTACCTTCCAACCTGCAACCCCACAATGCAAGACAACCCTAAATGTTTTGTACTGAAGGGGTCGTTAAGCTGTGAAGTCTACTTCTAAGGTATTTACTCAAGTATATTATTTTTAATGCCCTCCTGGTTTTTGTGAATACAAACCTCCGTCTCTGACCTTGTTTTGATCAAAGAGGTGCTGACAGTGAGAACAATGTCAAATAGCCCAGCCACTCACATGTGGAAACACTAAGAAACTCTATCTTGGGCACGGGCCAGGAAGGCAGGCCAGACAAATGAAACACACCAGGATCAACTTGGCCTTGTGAGTCAGAACAGGCGGATCTCTCCAGGCCTCCCACCAGTGAAGTCTCCCCCAAAAGCCAGTATCAGCTCTGCTCTTGTGGGAGGGCAGGCAGGAGTTCCAGGCACAGAGAACGCACTCTGAGGGCCATGCTTCCCTCAGAAGCACAAATCAGCTGCTGTCTCTCTTGAGGCATTTCTCCAGGAATCCAGCCTTGGAGAGAACACAAAAAGGAACAGGGCCCATGGAATAAGGGGTAGCCAGGCTGATACCCAGTGGATGGACCTAGCCTCTGCAGAATCACAAAGAGGTTTTCTGAGAACTAAAACCAAAGGCAGCTGTATTGGTCTGTTTTCTGCTGCTCTAAGAAAGCACCTAGGCTGGGTGTTTTATAAAGTAAGGAGGTTTATTGGGATTACAAATTTGGTGGCAAAATGCAAAGAGCATTTTTCTAGCATTCTAGCCAGGGCCCTCGGGCTGCATCACAACATGGCAGAGAAGCAGAAAGGGAAGCAGAAGGGGCCCAGTACATGGATGACAATCCATTATGACAATCCATTCCATGAGACCAGCATTAATCTGTTCCAAGGATGGCAGCCCTGTGACCTAATCACCTTGCACTGGGCCCCACCACTTAAAGGTTCTACCACCCCACCACCAGGACACTAGGTACCACGCTCTCAGCACATACAGCCCTGGGGAACCCCATAAAACCACGTCCAAACCATAGCAGCAGCTAAACTCGGCTACAGAGTAAAACTAAAATGAAATGAGTAAGTCACCTCAAGGCCTCTGGCTGTAACTCTGGGCCAGCCGTGTCTGGGGAGATCTGTGGTAGAGCATTACTGCACATGTGCAGACACGGTGTTTCCTGGCATCCCTTACATGAAGGGAGAGGAGCATTCTTCAAGAGCACCCCAAAAAAGACAGGCATGGCCCCATTCCCTCCCTGTTGTTTCTGTGCCACAGATGACAGATGAAGGCCTCTTGTATGACACAGGTGGCTCCTAGGGCCAAAAGAAGAGCCTCTACTTTTCCCAAGGTCAAGGTCACTGAGGAGGTAAGATTCAACTACTAACACAACTTTAGGCCCTGGTCCAAAGTTTGCCACTTTTGATTTCACAGAACATTTCTTCATTAGTTTCCAGGTTCTATTCAAATACCACTTAGATTTTGGGAAAGAACTCTAGGGCCACTCCCTTCCCACATCCCAAACCACCACACCCACCAGCCTTCTCAGCAGACTCCACCAAGCCAGAGGCAGGCCCTGCTACTCTTCTCATTGCAAGGACACCAGCCACCAAGGGCTACCTGGAAACTGGGTGCCAGGATAAATTCATTGAAGATATTCTGCAAAGACAAAAATCTCTGAGGCTTGGATGCATACTCAATACCCAGAAGGCCTCCAATAAAGAAACCTGCTTATGGCTTCCGTCTAAACTCACATTACAGAAACATCTTTAAAAACAACAACTAACATTTTCCTCTTGCAAAACCTACCTCTATAAGCCCCAGAGTGAACCAGGAAAAACAAGTCCATCCCACCAGACTGTGCTAAAACAAAATATCTTGATATACAAGACACAAACTGACCCTTCTCTACTTCCCATAAGGAGTCAACTGTTCCTATAAAAGCCACACCAAACATGGAGACATCCCCTCTAGAATGACTTTCTTTAAAACTCTAGTGGACCATCCTATCCCTCTTCTTTTGATGGAGGTGATAGTGGTTTTTAATTTGTGCTCTACTATATGTAACCGAACTCTGTCTTGCCTCTTCATGACAATGACTTTGGTGGGCTAAGTCTTTCTTTGATTTCTTTTATTTCTAGTGAAATAAAGGATGAGGCTTCATGAATAAAGGCCAAATCTAGGAAGATCGCATGATCACAAAGTGCATGCATGATCGCATGATCATAAAGTCCCTCTATTCATAGGGGAGACATTCCAAGACCCCAGTAGATATCAGATGGTACAAAATCCTGTACATACTAAGTTCTTCCTAAACAACCTAACCTATGATAAAGCTTACTTTATAAATTAGGCATAGTAAGAAAATTGTTAATTATAATGATGATGATGAAACTATTTTAACGATATATATATAGTAAAATTTACATGAATGTGGCCACCTGTAGCTTGAGTTCAGCCCTCCCTGTCACCTGTTCATACCTTCTCTCACTGTCTCCCCAACCCCCACCCCACACAGCCAGGGGGGACACCTATTAACATGTATCTTAGGTTTGCAAAATGGCAGCAGACCTCTGCTGAAAGAAGCTAAGTCTGATTCGGCTACTTGGTTGGATGATGAGGATGAGCTTTGTCAATTAGGTCCTGCAGCTACAAGGTGATGAAAAAAAAATGCATTTAAAACAAATAGCAATGGACAGGTAACATTTTGGACACACGGTGAAAATTAAGTCAAGATTATTTCATGAGAGCAGAAATTTCTGAAAAATCATTGCCTCAGGATATATAATCTTCCAGGGTATCTACCATGCAAAATGATAATCTCCACCTGGGCCAGCCCCCGGTCCTGACCACAAAGCCATCACCCCCGCACCACCTGTAAAGGGTACTTCCAGATAATCCTCAGGGACAGGGATCCATCTCTCCTCTCTTCACACCCTGCTGCTGAATGTGTGATCACTACACTAAGAATAATCTGAGGGGTAGAGGACAGGCTCCAAAAATTAAAAAGAAAAAGAAAATAGACATACACTAATGATAACAATGCTCTCATTAGTAATAGGATCACAGGTGACTGTTTTCACTCCCAGATTCTACCTTATATTACATTAAAAGTGTAATTTAAAATAATTATATTTGTTAGCATTTCACATTAGGTAGGAGAAATTAAGAAAATCCATCCACATGATTTGGCTGGGCCTGATAACACTCAGATTATTAACTGGATCAATTGCCTAAAAGTGATCCAATTTTCTCTAAAGAAAAAGACATCCCTTCGGTAACAAGCCATTTTGTTCTTTTTATGATCATTTATCATTCACTCCCTACTTCTAAGCTTACAGGAAACTCTAATCACCTCAAACACAAACATTCCTGGGTTCTTTAATATTCCTTCAGTTCTTGGGCTTCTAAATGACTTTTGATCACACAGAATGAAACTCCCAGCATCTTCTGCCTTTCAGCTGGTATTCCAGAAGTCCCCTAACTACTGCCTCCCGTGGACCACAGGCAAGTCACCCTGTGAATGCTTTATTCGCTTTATTCCTATGGCAACACCAGTTCGGCCTGTGTTTGTGCTGTTTTATGCTAAACTAGTGGTTTACAAAAATTTCCACAATGTCCCTTAAATCATTTGCACAACTAGTAGGCTTGATTTGAATTCTATGGAACACGTGTTTTCTGGTTCTGCTTCCTACCCTCAACTATTCAAGACAGGGTAGAGGAAATAGTATTTTCCTATCTACGATGTATTCACCATCTGCAGACCCCACTGCCTAAATGAGCCAAATCAGCAATCACCCACTGAATCATGAACGTCTTCTCCAATAACTATCTCGAAGCCCATTCAAATAAAAGCAATAAATGTTACCAGGGGAAATACAAATCTCCACTCAACCAGGACTTTTCCATCTAAGCAACATTACAATTTATCTACCTGTTCAAATTTTTTAAATTATGAAATAGACCTGTTGGAGCTGACAATAGTCATCTGCTAATCCCAGGAGATTAATCCAACAGGGTCACTTCTTCACAGCACTGGAATCAACCAAGCATTTATTTACTGATCATTAGTTGCATGGACAACACAGTCTCAACTCTAAGGATGTTTTCAATTTCTTTATAGAAACAAGGGAGATAGGTCTGCAGCAGTGTAAGCATTATTTATCAGGTGTCTACTGTAGGAAAAGTGACTAAGACAAAATAGAACCAGGGGTTAAATTGTGTACAGTAGTTCATACCTTGCTAGAATTTAATATTTCATTCTAGTTTCTGCCCTATTCACCTGGTCCAAACAGTAAGTTGGAATTTAGATAAATGGAGAAAAAGACATTTGAAATATGGGGATTAACATGAACCAAGTTCCCAGGTAGTTAGAATCAGAGTGAATCTGAGGAGCAGTTGAGAGTCAGGTCTGACCAAGGTAGTTAGAAAAGACTGAGAGAACAGTGGAAAGTGCAATGAATGCCTAAGAAGAAATCAGCCTAAGGAAATCCCAGGAACAAGACACAAATTATCTGATGCAGCTCAAAGGGAGTCAGTGAAGAGTTTCCAAGAACAGCAAGGATCATTTGTCCTTAAAAGTACTCCTGAAGATATGACCAACACCTTAGCAAGAGGTTTCCTATACATTTGGACTTTTACTCAGAAGAGAGAGCAAAAGTCAACTGGAGCATGATAACATGTCATCCAGGCACATGTACCTGCACACACATAGTCACATTAGTTCACTTGATTTTCTTCTCTTCTTCAAAAATGATACCAAAGTAAAGAAACATGTTATTCCAAACCATGAGAGAAATTCATATAATCTATGTTCTCATTTAACTATCTCTAATGCTATAGTTCTCAAACTTGGAATGAAGTTCAAGAACCTTGTGAAGAAAAATAATAATTATCAAAGATCCAAAGAAGCCAGGTGTGATTGGAGCATGACTCTAATCCCAGCAGCTCAGGAGGCTGAGGCTGCAGCATTGTGAGTTCAAGGCCAGCCTCAGCAACTCAACAAGGCCAGAGCGTCTTAGAGACTCTGTTTCAAAATAAAAAATAAAAAAAGGGTTGGGGAAGTGGCTCAGGGATTGAGCACCCCTGGGTTCAGTCCCTGGTGTCAAAACAAAGAATCAAAAAAATCTAAAGAAAGTTTCATTAAAGGATTCTTGGGCACCTGGGTTTGAAAAAGACTGGCTAAAAGAAAACAATAAATAAAAAGACCTTATAACTAATTCAGACACACACTGTCTCTCTCAAACCACCCCCGACACACACACTTTAAGAATCCAGATGGAAACTATGTATTCAACCAGAGATATGAAAAGTTGTGCTCTATACATGTAATAAGAATTGTAATGCATTCCGCTGTTATATATAAATTAAAAAAGAGAAAAAAAGATTACAGAAAACTAATGTTTACTAAAAAAAATCATAAAATCCAATGTGTGAGAAAATCATCTAGAAACACTGTGCAAAACCCAGCAATTTCTATTAAACAAGATGCCATTGACAGTTTGCCTAATTCCAAGATTAGTGTAAGAAATGTTTTAAGTGCTAGACTTTTTATGAGACCTTTTCTAAAATAATCATTTGCCTTGTGGGGTTTTCAAACTGCCCAATAGAATCTGTCTTCTATTTTTCCTACTGTACACCTAGTCAGTCTCCCTGTTCATTTTTTTTTGTTTTTCCATTTATTAAAATGTTTTAAATTTATTAACTGATACATAAAAATTGTACATATTAAAGGGGTGCCATGTTGTCTTTAGATACATGTATACACGGCATAATATTTAAATCAGGTTAAGCCCTGTTGATGTTTGTAATATAATTATTAGTTTCATAAAAATGCCTCCCAATCGTCAGTACTAACAAGCGTAATTCATTTGCTTACAACTTTCCCAGGAAAACAAAATTACCATGACCCTCACCACCATCAACATGGGAAGTCAGGCATCCTCCAGCTATAATCACAGATAAAATTCTCACCACATGGTGAGACCCTAAAATACCCCCAAATCCTCTGCAACTACTATTTCACCTCTGTGGAAATGTTCTCCTTAACTTAAGGCTAATGACCACACTTCAGCAGTAATCAGAAATCCAAGAGCTGCCAGGGTGCCGGGGATCCACAATTCTAGTTGATCACAAATGATGTTTTTCCCTCAACTAAAGATGATCCCCAGGTTGTGGGGCACAACAGGAGGCTAGGGGACAATACGTGGAATAACTGGCAGTGGCATGTGTGCACATTTTCTAAACTGAGGCTCCATATAAAATTGTTTGATGATAGGGTATCCCTTTAAAAACAATGAGAAGGGGCGGGTTTTGGATGTACTGCTATTCCATGATTCAATTCTACCTAAGAGAATTCTGAGTCTATGAAATAGGAAGTGACAATCCAAGGCACCAGGCATCCAGTGGCAGCAGCTGGAGCAGAATACCTAGGGCTGATCCCCAGGTCAGCACATCCAAGGAGTTACCAATGTGACCATCACCACTGGTGGCAGGTGTTTGGTGCACGGAGAACTCTATGACGGCATCAAGAACCTCCCATCAAGTACAGCAACACAAAAAAAGGAACCTGAGGGCAAAATTCGCTATGATCCCAGGACACCAAGATCTCAGAAGAGGGCTGGGCAGAAAAATCTCAGAAGCGTTAATTAAGAACAAGAGAATTATTTTTAGCTTTAAATGACATTAGCTGGAAAGTGTACACTAGGAAGGAATGCACAAGTGTGTGTAATCATTTAATAATAGCATGAACATGCCCTCGGGAAGTAAACAGGAGTCATGAGGGTATCCCAGATTCTAGCCATGACATCTGCTCCATCACCTCTGATCAGCTGACCTTGGGGCACACAGGGACTAGTCTGCACTTGAAGGATTTTCCAGATGTTTCTGAGATTGCTCTCCTCCTTCTTACATCTGTTCCAACTGGGAGAAACTGCCCTTTCATCAGATCTCCCCCCACTGCATGTCCACCCCTGCTCCCCAGAGCTCTTTTAAAGTTCTTCAAGCTGTTTCAGAGCAGTAGGACTCCTGTTCTTCACCTCTCCCAGGGCACCTGCAGGCAGGTGCAGGTGAGTGGGCCAGTCCATCCTCAATGAGCATGTACCAACATGGGACCCAAGAACAGGAAGAGCCACTACCCGGAAAAAAAAAAAATGAGCGCTTTATCCCAAAGCTCAAGGGCTAAATGATACCCACGCACCAACTCAACTTCTCAGGGTTCAAAGAGAACCAGGTCCTTCCCAGTCTCATTTCAGAGACCTCAGAAGTCCACTAACATTAATTCCAGAGATCAGTGGAAAGCTCCAAGACAGTTAAAATCAGGTAACCTACAGAGGAGTTTCTTACTGTAAGTTTCTTACAGAGAAACAAAACTGTCCTTTCCGTGGAACTCTGCCAAATGTTTCATAAAAATGTAATGTTAAAAAAGCAGTAGGGGCCTTCTAGTCCTGGACAAGCTAGGTTTCGATCAGTGTAAAGTCAGGAGTGTGCAGAAGCATGTCTGCCTGACATGAAACTTGAACCTGGAAAAATTGTTCTTTGTGTCTTCAGATTATCTGTGCCTCCCCTTCCCAAGCTGCAGTTTCTAAAAAAACACATGACCATCAGTCAAGGGGATGCCTCTCCCCGCAGCTCCTGCCTGTCCAGTGTCTTCTCTAAGTAGGGAGTGGAAGCTGTCAAGGTCTCACTCTTTACTGCAATAGGTGAGAGAAAGACCCTGTCCAGCACAAGGGCTCCATGTCCCTAAATGGCCATCCCCTGGGCAGCTGTGAGGCGAGAACTGTAATAAGTAGCTACTGAGCGGCCTCAACCTCACCCCTCACCACTGAGATTTAAATAGCAGATGCATGGCAGAAAGGAAATCGAGTCCAGTGCCAGGGGCTGTGGTAGATGTTGAGGATGATCAGAGCTCTGAGGAAGGCAGAGCAGGCGTGAGCAGCTTACCTAAGGCTTCCAGGATTCTTATTTTAGGAAACTGACTTCTTAGCACTCAGCAGGCAACTGTAACTTGAAACTGAATAGCCTAGAGCTATCCTAGAGGGTTGGGACAACCCACCCTGGCCTCTACCAGATCAGGCTGGCACAGGCAGGGGGAAAAGGCCTTACTCCTTTGGGGGTAAGTGATGATTACAATTGTACTCAATGCTTAATTTATTTAAAAAATATCATAAACAGCAAGGGGAATAGTCAAAGATCCAGGTGCAGTGGGACCTGGCTACAATCCCAAGTACTACTTGGGAGGCTGGGGCAGGAGGACTGCCTGAGCCAGGAGTTGAGAATTGTCTGGGCAACAAAACAAGACCCAGTCTAAGAAAGAAAGAAAAAAAAAAAGATTGGAACCCAGAAAGCTGGCTCTTATAAGGTGTAAGCTCTGGTCTGAACTGAGGCAGGCTCCCTCCTCAAGATGTGTGCAGAAGACACTTCAGCACACAGAGCAGCCAGTTGCTCTTTACACCACTTATGAACAGTCTTTTTCACATGCAATGAGTGAAGGAGGATAAGAGCAGTCTGCAGTGAGAATTTCTGTAGTAAAGATGCTTACAATCTTTCCATTCCTTAGAGCTCCACATCTCAGTTTCTGCACCATCAAAACACTGCTAACACCAGCATCTCCCTTTAAGAGCTGGTGTGAACGTTTAATGGAGTAACACTGGCAGCAATGTGCCCACAGCCTGGCACACACTGAGTACTGAGTAAGCATCAGTCCCTCCTCCCAGGGCAACAGCCCCCAGAAGCAACCATAGCCTCTTCTTTCTAGACCCCTAAACCACCAGTGTCCAGGAAATGAATAGTGGCGACTGCCTGATTCTCCAGCTTGAAACCATTAGCCAGAGTCGTCTTCCCCACAATCTTCAAACTGGATCCCCAGGACTTTTTGTTTATTGTTTTTTGTTTTGTTTTGCTTTTTTTTTTTTTTTTTTTTAGGTACTGGAAATGAACCCAGGGATTCAAGAATGCTAAGCACGCTGCACACTCAGCCCTGATCCTCGAGTTTTAGAGATGGTCTCAGTCATCAATCCATAAAGACAGAGGCAAAGAGCAGAGAAGCCAACCCCCACTCCAGTTGTGGGAAGAGGCTCAGGACCACTCCACCCTCCTTCTTTAGTGGGTCATAAGAACAGATAAAGGGAATGGCTTCTTGAGGGGTCTCCAGAACCTCCTGCCTCCCCTTTCCAAGGCCTAGCTCATAGCCAGAAATGCTTCCCTGGTTCCAAACCACAGCCTCTTCCTGTCTGATCTGCTCTACACAGACTTGTCCCAGCATGAGAACCAGACCCACTCACACACCACCTACCCCATGTCATCTCACAGTCTGTGTCCAAGTAGGGGAGGATGATCTGCCTTGGAGAGCCAGACAGCAACACAGGAGACCCTTCCCCAAATCAGCACCACGGCCTCAGCTCTGCAGTCAGAGGGCCCATGATTCACACCCTGGACAGAACTGAAGCTATCTTGAATGGGTAACATCACACATGAACTGTGTATGGTTCACGTCAACTCATTCATTCAACTGAAATTGCAGAGTAACTGAGGAACTAATCCTTAAAATGACTGAGAAGACTGAGCTTGATCCACTGCAAGGGCTGGAAAAGACCTACTGATTTTCACCTGGCCTCTCTCATGCATCTACTGGAAAAAAGAATGTTAGTTCATTATGAATATCTTTTTCTTTCTGAAAACTCTTTGGTAGGAAGCATGCTATCAAAAGGGAGGGGAGGGGTGTGACACTGTTGCTGGTTTCTAAAATAAAAAAATGACAGGGTGATAAATACAGTTAATTTCTAAGACTTTATCATCAAAATTTCACAAAGTATAGCTTTCTATTACAAAAACATATTAAGATTCTAGTGAATAAAACTGACTTAAGTTGATCACATTAAAAATTTTTGGCGGGGGCTGGGGGGGGTGCTGGAATAATAGCTCAGTGGTAGAGCGCTTGCCTTGTACATGTGAGGCACTGTGTCCGATTCCCAGCACCACATATAAATAAGCAAATAAAATAAAGGACCATCAACAACTAAAAAAAATTTTTTTAAAAATTTATCTGGGACTGGGGTTGGGACTCAGTGGTAGAGCGCTTGCCTCACATATACAGGGCACTGGGTTTGCTCCTCAGCACCACGTAAAAAAATAAATGAATAAGTAAAGATATTGTGTCCATCTGCAGCTTAAAATTTTTTAAAAAGAAAATTTATCTGTTCCACTGGAACTTTTCCTCAACATTCCAAATGGTACCAAAGTGTCACTCCCAAAAGAGAAAAAGCCCAAATTCTATTTTGGAAGATCATGACACTTTAATGTAAATTGAAAATCAATGTGTCCTACAAGAGAAAAATGTGAGCATGAGAACTGTTGTACCATGTCATCCAAATAGATTAGAAGAAATGGTCTGGTCCCACCAGCTGAAGTCCCTGTTGGCTTCCTGCCACAGCCTCTCTGAATTCCCACAGAAGTGAGGGTGGCACCAGGTGAACAGGGTGCTCCTGTATGTCCTTCAGGAACCAAATCCTCTATGGCCTCTGTGTACAGTTTCCGCCAATTGCGCATCTCACAGGATGGTAATGTCGAAATAAAAGGTAAAGTCCGTCTGCTTCCTCCTCCTGAGTGCACACATTCCTTCTGTGCTCATAACACTGGCATCACCACTGACACTTCACATTCTCCAAAACAAGTACCACTTGCAAATTCCTCCATGCAGCCCCTACAAGGCACCCTTCAGATTGACTGGAATTGAAATAAGTATTTCAAGGAGCTATTACAAATGCTGAAACTCCCGGATTTTCCACATCAGAGAATCTTTTTTTTTTTTTCCCCTACATTTCAGCACCACATATTCCACACAAATCAAGTTTTTGTTGCTTTTTTTTTTTTTTTTTTTCTAACAGAGCAGCAGCCATGTCCAAACCCCATCAGGAATATCCAGGTCTTACCTCCTGCATCTGGCATGTGGCCAAGCCGCCATTGTGTCTCACTCCTAACCCTCCGGATCCTAAATCTGTCTCCTGAGGTCCCAAATTTAGCCTGAAGCCTTGCTTTGGCATGAAAAGAATTGGAACTACTCATTCGAAACCTGGATCATTTTTCCATTTCCAAAGAGAGAGGCGATTTTAGTAAATCTCAAATAAAAGAATAAATGGGGGCTGGGGTAGTAGCCCAGTAGGAGAGCACTTGCCTTTCATGCATGAGGCCCTGGGTTCAATCCTCAGCACACATAAAAATAAATAAATAAAAATAAAGATACTATTAAAAAAAAGAATAAATGGGTCAGGCATAATTCCTTGTAATGAGACTGATCAATACATCAACTGCAAATCATTCCTTGTAAGAAGAATGATAATTACGTGGGTATCAAAAATCTATAAGGTGGCTGAACACCTCTTCATGAAGAATGAGGTTAGGAGGATGGAAACCCCCAGAACTACAAGCTAAAGGCAGCGAGTCAGATCTAAAAGCACACTGAAATACATGCTGGCCGGAGCACGTGTTTGCTGCAGAAGCTGGGGTGCCACATGGCAGCAGGGATCAATGCTCCATTGTGAGTCCTGCGCTAAGCAGACTCCACAGGCCACTGTGTATGCCACAGCACGAGCCCTGGAAGGATAAAAACCACTAATTCTGAGGCAGAAAGCAGGTTTGCCCATTTGAAAGCCGAAGCTACCAACCAGCAGTTATAGAAATGAAGTTGGAGGAACACAGAGTATCAGTGGGCCTCAGGGGAAAAAAAAAAAAAAAACAGATCCTCCTACCAGCAAAGCAGAAAGGGAAGGAAAAAATGGGAGGCCCTCCTGTGGAGAGCAAGTGGTCTCACCCAGATTCTGCAGGCACCAGCCCAGGTCAAGAGAGGAGCAGAAGCCAGACAAGCAGAGGCCTGGCAGAGGTTAACCGGCTGGAGCCCTAAGCAAACATGCACTTAACATCCAAATCAAACACACTTCAGAAAGACTTAAATAAAATGAATCTCTTCAAATGGAGTTGCAAGTAGGCATTCTCGGGGTTTTGCCATGAATCTCAACAAAACAAATTCTGCAATTAGGGGAAACTCCATTTGTTACTTTATTAAAAAGTTAAATGACAACATGAAGGAAAATTATAAAAATGATTCCAAAGAAATAGTTCTTAGATATTTCACAATACCTTCTCTTTTTCTCACAATACTTTTTTTTTTAAAGAGAAAGTGAGAGAGGAGAGAGAGAGAAAGAGAGAGAGAGAGAGAGAGAGAATTTTTAATATTTATTTTTTAGTTCTCGGCGGACACAACATCTTTGTTGGTATGTGGTGCTGAGGATCGAACCCGGGCCGCACGCATGCCAGGCGAGCGCGCTACCGCTTGAGCCACATCCCCAGCCCCTCTCATAATACTTTTAATGCGAAGTATTGAAATATAAACTCAGTGAAACACTAGCAAGTTTTTGTTTTTGTTTTTGTTTTTTAAATTTCAACAAGTTCATTTTTAAAGTTCCATGGTCACAGTGCTAGGAAAAATAGGACTATGGGATAATGGTATAGTTAACACTTGTATACTGTATTGTGTGAAAACGGTGTTTGTAAAAGCATTGCCACAATTGAATTTCCCAGATAACCCAAACATCAATGTTAAACTCAATCAAAGCCAACCGAATCTTCATTCAAACCTTCTCACTGGCTTTTCAATTTTTCCCTATTAATTCCCTCTCCACAGTCCTTTCACTGTGCTAGACAAAGTCAAATTCATACAAGTAGAATAACTCTGCATGGTTTTCCATCAATCTGGTGGTAGAAATTAGGTCACCAAAATCCCCTGCCCACTCCTGACTTAAGGCCACCACTCTGCAGTCTTATCGCCTTGAAGAATACAAGCAACCAAGAGTTCATTGCTGTTTCCAACTAACTCAGCAGACCTTCGCAGGTGACTAAAGAGCTCCAAGCCTCAGTCACCTCATCAGTAAAATGAGGCAATGGTGGCACCTTTCTCCGGAGGCAAGGTAAGCTGCTGGATGTCAACTGTACTTGGCATCGCAAAGGCTCAAAATTATTTCTTTGGTTGTTAGATTCTGTCTGTATTCTGGCAGCAGTCAGATTACCAAAATTGATCCACACAAGTTTAGCTATAAAATTGGTCTGACGTAACTGAGAGACAAGTCAATGAGTGTTCCCCAGGTGGAGCAGACTGAAGAACGGTCACCCAAAGATATCAAGTCCTCATCCCCGGAACATGTTACCGTGTTTGGGAAAAGGGTCTGTTCAGACATGATTGAGGATGGTGAGATGAGGAGGCAATCTTGGATTATCCAGGGAGGCCTAAATCTAAAGAGAGGATCTTCAAGAGACACACAGGTCAGAAGAACACAGAGGAGAAACAAGGGGATGGAGCAGTGACTCTAATGATGCAAACACAAGCCAAGCAACACCAAGGAATCCCTGCAATTCCCCATGAAACTAGGAGATAGGTATGGATCAGGCCATGCCAGAACTGTGAGAGAATAAACTTGTTTTTTTTTTAAGTCAGGAAGTTTGTGAAAATTTGTTCCAACAACCCCAGGAAACCAATACACCAGGAAAGAGTTGTGGCGATTCATGGAGCAAAAATTAAAAGGGAGATGAGACATTTCCACAGCTAGGACTTGTACTTCTTACAGAAACTCCTACAGGGGAGGAAAACTTGAATTTACCTTGGACTTAAGATCTGTGAAATTGTTTATAAAGTGTGGAGTCTGGGAAAACGGTCATTTGGACATTACAACCAGTTTCCTGTCTCATAAAAGGTGGGCATCTGTTCCCTTTCAGGATGTGTTCCATTTGTTTTGGAAAAGCCATGCACACCACTGGGCCAGCAGCTTACACAACCCTAATACCAAGTCCCTAACCAACAGAGGTCATGTGGGGGTGGCCTTTTAGGATTGCTGTCTTTGGAGAACACTTGTCTTCTCCAAATTCAGATTAGGTTCTGTGACTCTCCAGAGGTAAGCTCCGTTTGAATGTAGCAGTGCTCCCTGCAGGGAGGTGACAATGGAATCAGAAAATAGATTTATAAGTAAAATCATTACCCAGTACACTCAATCAATAACTGTGGGGAAATCTGCAGAGTGAGTGAGTGGTGTATTTGGTCCTGGAAATGGAAGAGGAGGCAAGACTGCCACCCTCCAGCAGATCTAGGGCACCACTGGAAGAAGAAGAAGGAGAAGGAGAAGGAGAAGGAGAAGGAGAAGAAGGGATCCTAATGTTAACAATGCTGACCTTGACAATGCCAATCTTTTGCAGGCCAATGGCCCAAGAGTCACCACTGGGAGCACTGTATATTTTGGGGGAGGGCGGAGAGGTACCAGGAATTGAACCTAGGGGCACTTGATCACTGAGCCACATCCCCAGCCCTATTTTGCATTTTATTTAGAGACAGGATCTCACTGAGTTGCTTAGTGCCTCACTTTTGCTGAGTCTGGCTTTGAACTCGAGATTCTCCTGCCTCAGCCTCCTGAGCCACTAGGATTACAGCCATATACCACTGTGCCTGGCTGAGAGCCCTGTATGTTGATCATCTCTTTTGGCCCTTGCCACAGACTGAGAGGTAATCATTGCTGTCCCCACTTTACACAGGAGACATTTTAGGCCCAGATGGATTAAGTAATTCATCTTTAGTCAAATAGCTACATAAAGCTTAGGTTTTAAAGCCAGGTGGTTGGACCCCAGAGTCCTGCTCTTAGCCACTGGGATGATGTGAAAAGAGGTAAGAGATTTGGGTTGAACATTATGACAGTAGATAGAGTAACAAATTATATTACAAAGTAGGATGCATTAGAGGAGGACAGCATAGTGATAAGTCACTGGACACCAAAAGACAAGAAGATCCCAGGAAGCAGGTGGGCGAGGTCTCTCCACAGTACCTGAACAAAGGTGACGGGTGCAGGTCAAGTGTGTTCTAAGAGCAGCAAATGCAAAGCAAAGGAGCCGAGAGCAGCTTTTGACCATGAAAAGCCCTGTGCTTTCTCTCAAGAGGGCTCTACCTCACTTGGATGGCTTTTATAAATCACAGATGTTCCTGGCCCCACGCCAGCCTCCTGAATCAAAACTGTTGTGGGTGTTACTGTCCTTTAGCAAGCACCCACCTACACCACCCCACCCACCACTGGGTACTATGAACCATAAAGGTGGAGAACCTCTGCTGCCATAAAGAAGAGCATTCACAGACTGAAATGATGGGGGCTGCTGCAGGAGATGAGTTACAGGTTGCAGCAATGGTCCAGGCAGAAGATGGGAGTATCCCAATTGGCTGGTAGAGTTTTCATGGAGTACTTTTTATTAAACTTGCAATTGTATAGGCAAATTGAAGGTTTACTTGACACTATTTAGATTTGCATTAAACGTTTAAAAATATGTTAAATGTTAGAATGTGGACTGCATTAGTATAGTCCATGTTCTAACAACAGCAATTCAGCTACTAATTACAAATTCAACCCATTGATGATTAGTGAGTTATTTTTTATTTCAAGCTTGCAGCCAGGCCTGGTGGTGGTACACACCTGTAATCTCAGCTATTGGGGAGGCTGAGACAGGAGGATTGCAAGTTAAAAAACAACCCTGGTCAACTTAGCAAGACCCTTTCTCAAAATTAAAAACTGAAAGAGCAGGGAATGCAGTAGAGTGGTAAAGCATCCCTGGAGTTAATTCCCAGTACCCTAAAAAGAAAAAAAGGAAAATAAAATCTTGATAATTGCTTCGTAATCATTTTACTATATATCAAAACATAAAGCACAATGAATACATAACTATTCTAATCAAGGTATTGGCTTTTTTTTTTTCCTCTGGCATCCCGGAGTTCTTTTTTTATAAACAGCTTGAAACAATACTTGCAGACCTATAGTTACCTCTTCTCAGAAAGCACTGGGTTAAACCCTTCTGATGTGCCTGATACCAAGAAATTCTAAATACTTGATTAAATTGCTCACATCCTGGAAAGCCACAGTGTATTTGGAGATGGCAAAAATTATGAGACTACAATCTTTGTCCGGTTTAAAACTTGATATTAGTGCTTTACCAATTGTGGAGCTCTAACAATTCAAAGGTATCCTTTAGAAATGAGACTTTACTGCTAAGTCAGTGGATGTAAATCATCTTAAATTGGCTACTGTACCAAGGGACACATACATACTTGCTTAGTCCTCCATGATGTTAAAAGAAAAATATATATGTATGTGAACTAAATTCTCAGGCCAAAGAACCAGTCTAAGAAAAAAAAGAAAAACAGCACTGTTTAGCAGAAAAAAAAAATTATGACATGAGTTAAAAGTTGAATAAACACAAAACACTTCCCCAAGAAAACTGCTGACATCAACAATACTATTAATATAACAAAGCTCCCCTCTTGTTGGAAACACTATTACAAAAGGACATCAGATTAGCACTATTTTAAAAATAATGTTACTTACTTCTGGAAAATTCGCCCAGAGTACCTATCTTGTGCCCCCTCCCACACCACAAAGAAATGAGCACTGAATTGAGCATGTATGATAATGATCAAAAAACACCTCTAGACATGAGTGAGCAATAGGAAGAATTCAATGATACCAATGTTTCTCCTAACCTCAGAATGCTTTGTATTCATCCCTACAGAAGTATATATAACTTCAAATACAACCATAAGCACTTTTAGCTCAGATTTCAGTTACATAAACACAGGATCATAATTTGGAGCCACACTGCTTACTAAAAGATATTTGGCTGTTGCCAATAAACATTGTAAGTTTGGGGAAACCAAAGATTTCCTTGGTAATTCTTAGCTCTGAAAGAAAAAATACCAAGCAATACATATTTGGATTAAGATAAAAAGAATTTCCTTTTGTTGTAGCTTAAGTAAGAATTTTTTTAAAAACACAGATCTTTTTTTTATCCGAGAATCTGATCTAAAATATGCCTAAAAATATAATTTAAAAGGACTCTCAGCCTTTTATGAAAAAGAAAAATATCCCATTTTTAGAAATGTAATGCATTTTTTAAATGCACAGTTTCAGGTCTGGAATAATTCCACTCTTCATTAGTGCTATTTTAAATGCACTATTTCAGGTCTGGAATAATTCCACTGTTTATTAATGCTAAGATGACTTATTTACAAATGTTCTGGTACATGATATTAAAATGCTCCTACCTGGACAATGTTAGGGAATAATCTTCTTACCTATCAGTTACATTTTTATTCTCTTTAAAAATTTCCATTCTCTTTTTTTTAAGGACCCAGAGGAGTACCAGGGATTGAACCCAGGGCACTTAACCTCTGGATCACATCCCCAACACTTTTTTGTTATTGTTTACTTTGGAGAGAGGGTCTCACTAAGTTGATTAGGGCCTCAATAAGTTGATGAGGCTGGTCTAGAATTTGTGATCCTCCTGCCTCTGCCTCCCAATTCACTGGGATTACAGGGGTACACCACCATGCCCAGCCCATTCTCTTTTAAATAGTGTGGCTTCTTACATCTTTGCAGAAAGTTTAATACTTACAAACATCTAAATCAGCACTTTACATAAGAACTGGAATACAGGTGTTATAGTTTGGATGTGAGATATTCCCCAAAAGCTCATGTGTGAGACAATCAAGAAGGTACACAGGGAAAATGATTGGGTCATGAGAGTCTTAACCAATAAGTGAATTAATCCCCCAATGGGGATTAAGTGAATGGTAACTAAAGTGGTAGGGTGTATGTTTGAATCAGCTTTTTCACCACTGTGACTAAAACACCCACCAGAACAACTGTAAAGAAGGAAAAGTTTACTTGAGGGCTCATGGTTTCAGAGGTCTCAGTCCATTGAAGGCCAGCCCCATTCCTCCGGCTCCAGTTGAGGCTAAACATCACAGCGGAGTGTGTGGCAGAGGGAAGCAGTTCCTATGTTGATCAGAAGCAGAGTCTATCACCAGATACAAATATACACCACACAGCCACTTCCCCAGTGAACCACTTCCTCCAGCCACACTCCACCTGCCCCCAGCCATCACTCAGTTAATCCCATCAGGGATCAAGTTTCTGATTAAGTTAAGGCTATAACCCAATCATTTCTCCTTCTTGCATTGTCTCACACGTGAGCTTTTGAGGGACACCTCCCATCCAAACCATAGCACTGTGGCTGGAGGAGGAGGGCATTGGGGGCATGACTTTGGGGTATATATTTATATCTGGCAAGTGGAGATACCCCTCTCTCTCCCTCCCTCCCTCTCTCCCTCTCTGTCTCTCCCTCTCTCTCTCCTCCAGATCATCATGGGAGTTGCTTACCTCTTCAATACTCTTCTGCCATGACGACGTTCAGCCTCACCTCCAGCCCTGAGGAATGGAGCCAGCCTTCTATGAATTGAGACCTCTGAAACCCTAAGCCTCCAAATAAACTATTCCTCCTCTATAATTGTTCTGGTGAGATCTTTTAGTCACAGCAGCAAAAAAAAAAAAGCTGTGGGTACTTGAAGTCAATGTTGGCTCACTGGAGGTACCATACCCAACCCTGTGGTTCTCCTCCCCTTCCTGTCTAACCAGCTCAATGCAGCTGAGGGGACAGATTTGGGAAGGGGGACAGACTTTAGTACAAAAAATGACTTTGGAAAAAAAAAAAAAAGGATTGCTGGCTCAGGTTGCCACAGTAGCTAAGTTACCTGTATTTAATTCCACCCCACCTACATTTTCCCTTTAAAATACAGAAATGTCCATGCAAATGAGAGCAGGAAAGAATTTCTTCTACTTATGTAACATTAATAGGATGGATAAAGAAATGATGAGCACCCAGGTCTGAGACAGGGAAAATGAGCAGGCAGAGAGCTGCAGGCGCCTTCCAGCCCACGCTAGACCTCTCCCTCAGCAGCTCTCAAGGCCTCCCTCCGCTGCTGATCACAGAACCAGTTCCTCACCCCCTTCCCCACACACCACCCACAGATAACCTTCCCTCTGTCGTGAAAGTGCCACGAGTTAAAAGATAAATATTTCCAAGGAAGTATGGGAAAATACTTTGAAAGAAGGAAAGGAGTTAGTAACATTATTACAGTTTTAACAAAACCATAAATTGGATGATAACTCCAGTAGAAAAAAAAATGTGAATGACAGGTCAATAAACAAACACAAATGACCAAAAACCTTACCAAGATTTTTTCACTGTGATTCTAAAGAAAAACTCTTTTATGGACAAGTTGGGCACAAACTGAAATATTTCTGGTCTGTTTTGAGATCTGGATATAAATGAATACAACTTTTCTAGAGGGCAGTTTGTGGAAAAATACACCGCAGGTTGAATATTCCTTATCCAAAATGCTTAGGACCAGAGTGTTTCAGGTTTTTGAATTTTTTGGACTCTGGAATGTTTGTGTAGACTTGACAAGTTGAGCATTCCTAATCTGAACATCTAAATCTTTCTGAGCCACCTACATAACCCGGAGTTTCAAGTTCTGGAGCACTTTGGATTTGGATTTGGAGATTTTCAATTAGAGATGTTCAACTGTTCAGACATTTATGGTGATTTCTCCTCTGTAAATAATAAGAAATGTGCAGGAATGTAATGTGTGGGTAAAGTCATTAATCACATCACAATGTAGCATTTAGCATAATAGCCATAAGCTTGGAAACAATATCTAGCCTAAGAGAAAGCAGCATGAAAGAAGCACGCACTTCTATGCAAAAAGTCTTTCTGTGGCCACAGAAATCATGTTCTCAAATGGCTTCCTACATATTAAGAACATACAAAAGTATAACTTGCAATTATTGAAGGTTAAGATCACAATTTAAGATTAACAAAAGAAAAATTGATAACTGCATGATTCTTGTGTGTGTGTGTGCACACTGGAGATCAAACTCAGGGTTCTGAGCATTATTGAGCACATCCTGAGCACATCCCCAGCCCTATTTCTGTAGGCACAAGCTCTGCCACCAGCTACATCTCCAGCCCTCTAACTTTTTAAAAAACACACAAATTAAAAGCAAACCCGGGAAATATATTGAACTACTAGGAATAGCATTAAGTGGCAAGATTATAAACTTCTATCTTCTTTATATTTTACCTATTCCCAATTTACTCTACCAAAAAGTAAACATTATTTTTTATCAAAAAAGAGCTAAAGGGAAATTGTATAATGTAAAAAAAAAGTACCAAATGAACTATAAAGCAATGTTTCTACTAAAACATTTCCAGGAGATATAAATTAAAAATATTTGTACAAAATCCTTTTAAAATAGATATGAATATGATGAAATTTTTGCTACTGACTTTTCAGGGTAAAGGCGAGCTACTTCAATGCTCTAATTTGCAAAGCTCATTCCCATATTGAAGCAATGAGTACCTTGTATGTACACACACCGTTCTTGACAAACTAGGCACAAAGTGATCAGTTTTAATTTTTAAAAATTAATGACAAGCTAGATATCTGAATGGTGTAAAATCTCTACTGGGTTGGAGAGGAGATGCAACATTATAGAAAGAGTCTGTGGATGGAAAGAGAAAACAAAACAAAAACAAGTGTTTACCCCCAAATAAGAGAGACATTAGGCTGCCTTCTAAAAATGGCAAATGAGTTTTATTGAGCAAACTTTATCAGTCATTTCCTTCTTTTCTTTTTTACAAACATGCCCACCTTGTATATAGAATTATTTTTACTTTCAGTTTGGCTACATATTTAATGGAAAAGTTTTCAACAACTAGAAATGTAAAAAGGAAATATAATTAGGAAAAAAGTTACTAAAAATGTTTTATTACATTTCAATATGCTTGATTCATTTTTTTGAATCTCCATTTCAATATATTTCATTCTTTAAAAAAATAAAGTCACATTTGATTTTAAGACTTGAATATTTATTCTCCTAGTTTTTATCAGACAGACATATGGGCGATCTTTTCCTCGAAGATTTTCTTTTTTTGGTGGAGAGGCAGTCTAGGGATTGAACTCAGGGGCATTCAACCACTGAGCTACATCCCCAGCCCTATTTTTGTATTTTGTTTAGAGACAGGGTCTCACTGAGTTGCTTAGCACCTTGCTTTTGCCGAGGCTGGCTTTGAAGTCAGGATCCTCCTGCCTCAGCCTCTTGAATCAAATGAAATTATAGGCACACAACACCCTGATGGCTTCCTCTGAGATTTTCTTTGACACATTCTGCTGTGGAACCAAGAAATATTAGCCCCAAAGTCACTTCCTCTGGGAAGCCTTCCATCATTAGCTTGAGTTTTCCAATTTTACCTGTTCTCAGGGCATGATGTTGCCCTCTTAGTAGCACCACTCTGGGTGTGTCATTACATATATATTTGTGTGTTTCTTCCCTGAAATGCAAAACCTGGAGGACAAGGGCCTGACTTGTTTGGCTCACTTCTGTACCGCCAATGTGTAGTACTTACAAACTAAAAATACCAGGTAAGTAAAAGCCATGATGTTCTCAGAGTGAGAAGACCGACCTACAGCTTATTAAAACGTAAGATTCCAAATTCTCTCATGAGTTATATTAGCTCCATTCAAAGAAACACAATGCTCTTATTGCTACAGCCCAGCTGGGCAAATGACATTCAAAAGTGCATATTCTGTTCCAGATGGGGAGGAACTGCAGTGCCACAGGAAGAATATTGGGCCTGGTCCCTGAAGGCTGGTCAGTGTTCACATCCCTGGTTCTGCTACTGACCAGCCACTCCAGGCCCCAATCCATGTCTCTGTCTATAAAATATGCAAGCCATTACCAACTTCAAAGGATTATTTTCTGAAGACCAAATGTTTTGAGACAAGACTGGGGGGAAAAAAAACACAAAGCCACCTACAATGTTAAGTTTTCTTATTATCTTGACAAATTCAGATATTCACAGGTAAATAGGGCAAAGACCCCCAAAATGAGACCCCAAGTATTCATTAGATAATCAGTATGAAGATTTTATCTATCATTCACAGAAAACATTAAAATGCAGATTGAGTAATAATGTTACTATTGATGTCTCTTGCCACCATGCTCTTCTTTTAATGTAGCCACCTGAGACTTCACCACAGGACAGCATGCATTTGACATGTGGAGGCTCTCTTGCAATGCCAAGCCTCCTAGGACAGCATTATCACAAGATGTTTCCAAACAACTCACCTCATTATTGCTCCTTCCCCAAATAGGTGAAAGTTATGCCAGAATAAAATCACTGTCTGATGGACATTCCCCTACACTTAAAAGGCCAATAAAAAAAAAAAAAAGCCATTTCAATCATGGGTCAATCTGTTTCATTACCCAGAGGTTCATTTTGCAACCAATTCCTCCTCAGAGGCACATAAGAAAGGTGGCTTAAATTTTGTGCATTCCTGAGGTTTCCTACAAGCGTGGTAGGTCCCTGGGCAATACCTGCTCTGAAACACTCCAGATAAAAACCATGCCTGTCATCATCAACAGCGGGGAGCTCTGGGATCAAAACCAAGCCCTGTCTGAGCCTAGAACAGCCTGGCTTCTGCCTACATCCAGCCCAGCAGATGCCAATGACGAGATATTCAGAGAAACAATTAAGCATCATGGTGCTTCTGAGCGCCCTTATCTGCAAAGACCCTAGAACTCCACAATGCCCAATTACTTACCACCACTATCCCAACTGTCAAGATTCAGTGCAGAGAAGTGGTCCTGGATGGTGATCATTTCAGAAAGATGGATATGCCCATTTTGGTGCCTAAATCAAATCAGCTATCGATCATTTCTGCCTCTCACAGAATTGCTTTGACTGAACTGTTTCAAGTTATTCCTTCAATCTGAAGGTCAAGTTCAAAAAAAAAAAAAAAAGCTGTACTCATTTTGCTACCACAAAACTGCTAACCAGAAGAACATCATTCATTCCATAAAACATTGGGTGGAAACCACAGAGCAGCAACCAGAAAATTTTCCCATGCAAAGATTTCCTGCATTTCCTTCTTTGCAGGATTGCCAGGGAGCTAAAAACAAACATCTATTGGTACATATACCTTTCTTTTTGCCTGATTTTAGTAACGTTCTTATAGTCTCATCACCCACTTCAAATAAGCTAAATGGAACTTAAAACACTACTTCTTGTATAAATTTGCTTTTTTTTCCCTTTGGCCAATCAATTGCATCTACAGCTTCCCTAACATCTGTAGGAACTAAACGGGGGAAGAAGATGGGGGAGAGTAGAGAGAAACAGTTACTTAATTCTATCCTCAGAGACTCTAATCCACTTACAAAATTTTCTGGATTCAAATCTCTAAGAAATTCTGAATTCAAATCCCAGCTACACACTTACTCCCTGCAAAGCCACAGAGGTTTTCTGCATCTCAGTCTCCACCTTGGTAAACTGGGTGTGTGGCCTTTCCCACCAAGCTGTTGAGATCCAAGATAGGCAGAGTGGAGAGAAGCCAGTTAAAAATCTGTAAAGCATTATATCTGAATAAGCTCTTTATGTCATTAATCCAGAGGTTCAAGGTTAAAGGCTTGCAAAGTAAAATTCCTGCAATGCCGTTTTCTCAAGCAGGGAAACAGCGGGTAGAAAGTGGACGTAAGTGATTGCTAATGCATTAATGACTGACATGTGGCAGCCACCATGAGACACACAGATGCAATGTGACATTAATGGAGAGATTTGCCTGTGGTCATGGACATGGGGAGGGGGACGCTCCACCGCCTCTTGCCTTTAACTCGGGTTTGAAATCAAACGTCAGCCAAGATTAATTAGAAGCCTGGAGTTTCATTCTACTCTGTTGATAGGAAAAATACATTTCCATAATGTGAGGAAGCGTTTATGTGGGCCGCAAATCTAACTGACGCGGAGGGAAGGGCTGCCGTACTGTGAATGCTGCCTGTGTGGCGCTTGTCAGGGCAATTACTTTCTGCTCAAGTGGCTGCTTCTTAACATTTTATTATCTTAACAACAAAAAACCCTGCAAGCAATAATTATTTATTATGCTAATTCTTCAGCTTTCTTCCTGAAATTTTTGTAAGACCATTAAAAACTAGCTGTGCCCTTGAAACAAACCATGAGTTTATTAATACTCAACCAATTAAGAGAAAAAAGCAAAGGCAGAGAGTGCTCCACACCAGCAATTATGAACCAAGCAGCCGGCCTGCACGCTTGCCTGGCCACAGATTTTATTTGAGGACATATCCTATAGGTTGGACTGACTGGGAAACAATGTGAAATGTGTTTACAGCATCCCAGGACCTCGAAAAGCTCAAAGGAACAGAAGGAAACTGCCGTCCAGGTCCAGACAATTCTCAAGTCCAGGTTATGGTGGAAGCCATTGGAATACCTTTCTCACCTCTCACCAACAGAACAAGGCCGTCAGAGGCTTTCTCCAACCCATTATAGAAGACCCCCAAGAAAGGGCACTTTATCTTCTCATTTGGACTCCCACTGCTACGTTTTTGGGTAGTGGTCCCCAAAGGTCCACTTGTTGAAGGCCTGCTTCCCAGCCCGTGGCACTACAGGGAGGTGGGGAAGACTTTAAGAGGTGGAGCAGAGCAGGAGGTCTTAGGTCACTGAGGGTGTACCCTTGAAGGGGACTGTGGGAATCCAGGCCCTTCCCATCTCTCTTCTACATCCAGGCCCTTAGGTGAAGATTTTTTGTCATGCACTCCACCATGGTGTGCTGCCTCTCCACGGGACCAATTGACCATGGACTGACACCTTTGCAACTGTGGGCCAAAATAAATAACTTTTCCTCTTTTCATCTCAAGTATTCTGTTATAGTAACAGGAAGCTGACTAATATACACACAGAGAGCTGACTAATGTCAGCTATGTTAACATACACAGTTAAACCTTAGCAACGTTGCTCTTTCTTGAACACTTTGTCAATATCCACCCTTTTTTTATAACATAGATTCTAATCTTTATCTCCCCAATTCAAGAACCCTGTGGATTGTGAAAGTCACATCAATCTAGTAATAACCCAAAACCAAAGGAACAGTGACCTACGGAGTCTCTTCCTCCACTGTCTCTGAGGCAGCATCATGAAGCTCTGCACCATAGACTTGCAGGCAGGCCATAGTTTGACAGATCAAGATCAGGAAAAGTCCAGATAAAAGTGGCACCCAGCTTCTGGGCCAACATGGCAATAATGGGCAGATGCTTCTGGAGAAGAAACCATAGGCTCCATGTGGTAGAACAGAGGAAACATCCTTAGCTGTGAGGGCATTCCTATGCAACTGCTGACCCTATTGGTAGATATATGATGAGCTGGAGCTCCCAGAGAACTGGGAAGGCAATACCATCTACTCCTCTCTTTCCTTTTTGTTCCATTTCCCCTGTTTTAACCCTCTGTATTAGTCTATTTTGTATAGCTATAACAAAATATCTGAGGCTGGATACTTTGTAAAGAAAAGAGATGTATCTGGTCACCGTTTGGAAGTGTCTAAGTCCAAAATCAGGGGGCCCTGTATTCCTCACACCATGGCAGAGAATTTAGAAGAGAAACAGCAGTAAGCAGAATAGTCATATGGAGAGACAAGAAGACAGAAAGACTGCAAAGCCAGGTTGCTCTTTTTGTAACCCACTCTCACAGGAGCTACAAAGTCCCTTTAGAACTACATTAACCCTTTCCAAGGAAGATGCTCCTGATGACATGATCACCTTCTACTGGCCCCACCTCTCAATATGGCTACACTAGGAACCAAGCTTCCAGGATATGAACCTTCAGGGGACACCCAAACCATATCCAAAGCCCGTGTCACCTGTAGCCACATGAATTATGTAAGTCTTCAAATATTAATTATAGTCTTTGTCTTTCTATTTTCCAGGTGACTCTGAAAACCCCTGGGACCATCCAATTTAAGACAACAATGATAAGGAAAATGTTCTCAGTAAGGTCTAGTGGGAAGGTAAAACGTCGGCTCCTTCTGGGTACAAATAGGTTTTTATCCTTAACAGTACGTCAGTGTTTCTTCAAAAACGCACACATACATAATACAACGAATAACTTTACATCAAGAAGCAGGGTGCTAAGCATTCAGCTTGGGGTTCCACTGCTGTTGTGACGCTGCTAAGAATAAAGTTTAAAAACAGGGGTGTGGGTAGCAGGCAGAGGGACGTACACAGGAGCACCAGGACATAGAGGCACAGCACCCACAGGGTGGTGTTCATGTCTCCTCCCCCATTCTCCCTGCCTCCTCTGCTCAAAAGCACAGTGAAGATTTTCAGATGCTGAATTCATCTTCCTTACTTGTGGAAGAAAGCAGCTGTCAGCCACGGTTTTTAAAAATCAATATATTTCGGGCCATTATCTGTAGTTTTCAAAATAGACGCGGTCCAATTAAATTTTCTGAAATTGTTTCTCTCTTTCTTTATGCACAGAATACCTCCAGCCTGATGCCTAAATATAATCACATGCAGCCAGAATTTTTTAAAAAAATTTTTAAAAACTAGCACTCTTGCGATTTTGTTAATTCTTGCTTATTTCTTTTCCCCCAAATAAAAGTAAATCCTAACAGATCTAAATAAAAAGCACAGGCTGGCTTGCATGTTCTCGAACAGCACTCAGACATACAGCAAGGAAGCCGTTGTGTGTGCTTTAGGATACTTCTGAGCTTCTGGTCTTGGGGTTTTCAATCCGTGCTATCTAATTTGGGGGGTTAGGGAGCAGGGGTATTAATTAGTGCCTAGCTCACTTGTTGGCCTTGAGATCCTCCCTCCCTCTGTCCCCTGGCACGCTGCTTCCTGGAGCTCTGGGATCTAATTCTGCACCAACGCTTAATAAGGTTGTAGAGATTTAATACAATTAGGAGTGTTGCTCGCAAATTAACCAATCCATTAACACTCCAGCAAAGAAACAATTCCAGAGGAAGAGCCAGCCAGAGGAGGATGAGAAGACAACCCGCAAAGGGAACAATCTGCTTAGAATCACACGCTGGGACGCACTTTCACGCCCACCTTTGTATGTTTTATACCTTTCAGAGCAGAGAGAAATGGAGGTAAATTGTGACATCAGGAAATCTCCCTCTGCTGCTGTTCAGCTTCAGAAAATAGGAACTGGGTGTCACTCTGCCAGTTCGTTTTGCAAAATCATCACAGCTCTTTATTGAGTTTAAATACTCATAGATTCAATGCTTATTAAACTGTTTTAAATAACTTTCATCATAAGGTGGATATATGAACACATTGAAGAACTCTAGTAAATACAGAAAAGTCAAAAGAAAGCAAAAACACCAACAAATACACTATCTAGAAGTAAGCACTGTTAGTATTTTGATTTGTTTTGTAGGCACTGCCACAGATCCGTTAATAAACATTTTAGATAATTCAATAAGATTGGCATTACTTTATGCTCATGGCTTCCATCACAAGTTCTACCCTGCGCCACTGTACTGTGATTACCTACACATTTGCTTTGTCACCATCCTTAGTGGCCATCTGGCAGTCTTACATGGACATGCCCTGATTTCATGCCTTCTTGCTGCTGGGTGTTTAGGTTGCTTCCAATATTTTTACTTCTCCAAACAATGCCCTCAGGAAGATGCACCCATGTTATTCTTCAAACATTGTTTGCTCTTATTTTCTTTCAATAAATTTATCATATTTAGATAAAATTCCACTAAGCTTCTTAGGGCCTTGCTATGTTGCTGAGTCTGGCTTTGAACTCACAGTCCTCCTGCCTCAGCTCCCTGAGCCACTGGGATTACAGGCCTGTGCCACCATGCCTGGCTCCACTATGTTCTTTATGCATCTTAATGGAGCATCTTTCCATACTCCAGGTGTGTGTGTGCTCTCAGGACTTCTATTTTATATGATCCATTGCTCAGGAAACAGCCACTGATCACTGGATTGCCCTCCATGAGCTACCAGTTTATAAAATACATGAAAGTATCCTTACATACAAAAATTACTAAAATATTTGCTAGACGCTACCTTTACATTTCCTGAAAGACAACTGAACTTGACTAACTGGACTTGACACTAGCAGGAAGGGTCAGCACCCTTCCCAGTGCTTCCTCATCTCCCTCAGTGCCACAGAAGCTCTGCCACTGCTCTTCAGAACTCTCAGCAACCTGAGCTCTGGCTTTCCTCAGGGCCTGCAGACACCACTTAACCAGTGTTCAAGGTCCAAGAAATGAGACACCACCACCACCAGATCCCAGAGAGAAACAGCAGAAAGACCACACAAAACAAAGAGCTCAATCCCAAATGATAGGTGGCACAAGGACACGGGGGACATTGTAAGTATCTGTAGAGCTCTGTGTATGTCTTGTTCTCTCAGAATGCTGCTTCCTGGAACAGAATGAGAATTCAACGTGAACCTATTATCCAGCAGATTTCGTACATAATGAGAGACTCTGTGTGTTGCAGAATTCTTTCCTGTCCAATGAAGAGTTTACCCCATTGTTGAGAGTTCATCTAATTACAGTCAGTCCTTGGTATCCATGGGTTCTGCACCCATGAATACAATCAACCTCAGGTTGAAAATATTCAGGAAAGAAAATATGCTCAGTTTCTTTTTTATTGTCACTATTCTCTTATAAATACCACATTTATACCATACTACATTTTATGAGGCATTATAAGTCATCTAGAGATGATTTAAAATATATGGGAGGATGTGCACAGGGTTATATGCAAATACTAGGTAGGCTCTTTCACACAAGATACTTCAGCATGTGCCAATTTTGGTTATCCTCTGGGGTCCTGCAACCAATATCTTACAGATCCTGAGAATTGACTGTGCTAACTTATAAGCAAAGTCTAACATCTAAATTATTTTTTAAGTTGTAATTACCTGTCTTGATTTCGGAAGGGGTAATTGAAGCAGAGAGGCATAAGATATTTGCTAAAGTCATACACCAAAACCAAAACTGAAGAAGAGTTCCCCTTGACTTCTGTTTCTTGGAGGTCACGCTTTCCAACACTATGGTCTCCATCGAGAATGATCAAGGCTACAGTCCCCACAGCCACAGGGCCTGCTCTTCGTGTCCAGGGTAAGTGTTAAAGTCCCCATGGGGCCACACTGTGTGGGTGCAGGAAAATTTAGGAGTACACAGAAATGATAGGTCAAGGGACACCAGTGTTTCTCCATTCCCACCTGCTGTTTCTCAAAACGCCTCACCTCTTCCATGTTTCCATCCAAGAAGCTTAGATCTTCGCTAAATTGCTGAAGTTGGCTTGAAACTCATGATCTTCCTGCCTCAGCCTCTAGAGCCACTGTATTACAGGTGTGCACCATCACACCCAGCTAGTGTGCTTTCTAATTTAATCTTCACTCTACAGTAACTCATAAGTTTAGGTGTTCATTTTATTGTATTAAATTAATGAGAATCAGAATAATTTGTAATGGTTTTATAACTTATTACAAATATAAAATTCTTTTAAATATACATTATTTTTAAATTGGCTCAACCACTTTAAGTAATCTGTCATTTCGTTTTAGCATTTTAAAAATTTTTCCTCAAAATGCAAATTTAAACTTATTTGAAATTTAAAACAACTTTTTCTGATAGAAAGTGAGGCTGGGTTGACTGACAGCTTTGATGAAGACTGCTTTGCTAATCAGATGGTATGGTAGATATTTCTCAGTCACTGATTAGCCTGAATTTTTCTTTACATATAGGATACATTATAACAACATAAATAATAGCATTATAAATATACATGTTTTATACATATATTTAAAGTACACATTGACTAACATACAAAGAAATTAACATTATTTTTGTTTTCACAACCATTTCTAGACATTCCTGTGTTAAACAAGGTGCTTTTAAGTTAAAAAAATAACAGGTGTAATTAACAGTAATTGATGAATCTTGGCAAAGCTCCTGGCGAGCTTCCCAGCAAATAAGATGGTGCATGACTGGACAAGGAATTCTTTAGAGACGAGTTAGTTTCCAGCTTTTTGTTTTCAATAATTTTGAGAATGAACCTAATCAAATGTCAACTTATAAATAATTTTTGATGCCAAATCAAGTGTGGATTTTGGCATGCAATTTGAAAACTACCCTAAGAAGTAACATTGCCACAGCAAAAATGTTAAAAGCAAATTTATGTTAAAAACAAATGAGTATACAAATATCCATGTACATGTTTACCTCTGCCATCACCCACATTAAAAGCCAGAGTTGAGGGGCCACGGTGGCCCCCAAGTCTTCTAACAATACATATAAAACCTATGTTGAGATTTCTTTACTCATTTGAGGGTCTACTATGTACAAGTCACCATGCTGCCCAACCAACCACACATGATCAAAAAAAAAAAATCCTTACAATCCTATCTATTTATATAAACAAAGTTGCTCAGCACATATTTATAAAAATGAACAATGGAAATAGAATTGGCACTTCATTCAGTATAATTCTAGCAATAAATAACACCAATTCACAGACATATGAACAAATTTCTCCAAAGCCCAATTGATTTCTGAAGTACTTTTCCAATACAGTTTAACAATGATTCAATTGTACACTAATAATTGGAGTGATCATTCAACTGGATAAAATTTAGCACGTAAAGCTTTATGCACCAAAGAAGTTAAAATTTCCATTTTATATATACTTTTGCTGAAGAGAAGTTTGGTAAATAATAAGTAGAAGATTTCAAACTTGAACATGTTACAATATGATACAGTTCTATGAAGAAATAAAAGGAAAATACCTGTTCAAGGAGAAAAATTAAGGAGGTAAAATAAAAAAAATAAAAGCTTGTTCATGAATTTTTAAATGGACAATGGATGGTATCAAGTCCTTGGGTACCCAGCTTCTCTGTCTGATAGACATCTTTAAAAGATCTTTGTAAAAGTTTTATTTTAAGATGCAATGTTTACCATAGAGTTTTTGTTCTCTCCTCTGAATTATAAAAAACAGGATAAAAATTTCAGATGTGAACTTATCAAAGTGCAAGGAAGTGCCTAGTTTTTAAAAATTCTTTTACAGAATACAGAAGCATGAAAGTCAGAAGCCTACCCAGTACCACTGCCCAAAGACCTCAGATCTTAGCCTTGGCCATCAGCTCCCTGCAAGATGCCATACAGAAAGGTTCCATACAGCAGTAGCTATTCCATTTTGCTACTGACAATCACAGTTATTTTTGTTGATGTTGTTAGGATGCACTACAGTCTCCAGAATGAGCAAACCTATCCATTGACTCTGTTTGAAAAATCATCCTCCAAATTGAAGAGACCAACTTTATAAGTATCCCGAGAGCTGGTGTCCTGCAGTTCTTAGTCTGCTATTCAGGTGACAATATTCTTTGCAGCTGAGCCATCCATCCCCCTTACTGGACTCTTGCCTAACCAGTCAAAACAGAAGCATGCAAAAAGGTCTAGGATCTCAAAACAGGATCAGGTTAAGCTCCCTGGGTATACATCATAATAGTAACTCTGTCTGATACAAACAAAGCACTACGTTCAGGGTGAGTATCCTGTACCCAAAATGCTTGAAACCTGAAATGCGTTCATTTTGAGTTTTTTTAGAATTTGGAATATCTGCATACATGGAATGAAAGATCTTGGGGATGGGAATAAAGTGTAAACACAAAATTCACTTCTGTTTCATGTGCATCTTGAACATGCTGCCTAACGGTAATTTTTTACACTATTTTCCACATGCCTACATCTTGACTGCAACCCGCCACCTGAGGTCAGGTGTAAAATCTTGCACTGTGGCATCATGTCAGGACTCAAAAAGTTTTGGATCTGGAAACATTTCAGATTTCAGGTTTTGGCATTTGAGATGCTCAACCAGCTGCATCATTTAGTGGCTTCAGGATCATGTTAATGAAGTTCAAAACTCAGCTTTGTCTTCTACCATGTACCTGATGTTGGTCACTTTGCACTGAAAGTGCAATGAAATGTTGAAATAAATGTTCAGAAGATGGGTTGCTCTTCTGTCACATTGCACTGCTATGTTTAAGGACTGCTGTGCTGACTAAAAACAAAGCAGAGCCTGAGCAGGTCTCTCATTACCAGCTCACTCCATCTGGACCTGCACTCACTGTGCCATCCACATCCTGCAGAGGAGAAAGGTGGTGACAAGCAGCCTGTCTTCTGATAATTCCACCACAAGAGGAGCAGCAGTGGTTCAGCACCTGTTTAAAGCTCAACTATTACAGAACACAGAGAAGGAGGAAGGAAAAGAAAGGAGAAAATGAAAGCCCAGGAGCTTGATATCAGGCATAGAAATAAAAGAGCAGTCAAGTTTTTAACTCAGGAACTCCTCACAAAACCATGCACAGTTTTCCAACTTCTGGCCAAATTCCAATCCTGTGCACTGTCATCTTTTAATATAGCAGAAAATACGTCTGCCTGGGGACAGAAGGAAAGGGAGCCAAGGCACCAACAATGCCATCTTCTAGTTTAAAAACTAAGTGAAAACTATTTAAATTTTCTCTTCCCTCCAGTTTCCTAGGCCCACCCATTCTACATCTATGTAAGCAAATAATCACTACTCTCAAAAACTCACCCGCTTCAAAAGCATCTCATTTTAAGAACAAAACATTTAAGAGGAACATCTAAAGATTTGGTCCGCCTCTTAAGAACAAAACATCTAAGAGGAACATCTAAAGATTTGGTCTGCCTCTTCTCTCTGAATAGTACCCAAAGAATGCTGCATGCCTCGTGGGCAACACCTAGTGCCCAAGCACATGCTAAAAACCTCTGGGCTCAGTAGCTAACCCCTGGAGGGCCCTCCCTACAGTTTTCTAGAGGCTTCCTTCCTCCAGACTGGACTTCAAGCTCCCTATTCAAGCCAGCCCTGGAAAGGGAGATGCCACTCCCTCCCTCTTTAATTTCCATACCATTTTTATTTAAGAATAGAAGGGTCAGCTGACCTGTTTTTTTAATGTCATTAGGCATTTTTTCCTTTAAATATTTTTAGTTGTAGATGGGCACAATACCTTTATTTTATTTATTTAGTTTTATGTAGTGCTAAGGATTGAACCCAGCATATCTCATGTGCTAGGCAAATGCTCTGCCACTGAGCTACAACCCCAAACCTAACATGTATTTTTCTGTGAGCTCCTTACAGGGTCATCTTGGGACAGCCTTACATCCTCAATACCCAGCAAAGGCCCAGAGTATGGACCTCAACAAAGGATTCATCAACCAGTCTTTGCCTGAAAGAGGCACAGGCACGTCTTAGGGTGGGAGGATGCGTTCCTATCTCATTTCGCTCTTAGCATTAGACAAGTATTATTTCTGGAAGAGAATATACCTTGCAAACAAATCTTTTTTTTTCTTTCGTTCTTCTTCTTTATTTTATTTTATTTTTTTAGTTGTCCATGGACCTTCATTTCATTTATTTATATGTGGGGCTGAGAATCAAACCCAGCACCTTGCACATGCCAGGCAAGCACTCTGCCATTGAGCCACACCCCCAGCCCACAAATATTGAATATTCTTCCCATCACTGAAGATTTCTTCCCACTGTGTTCAGTTTTGGATTATTAAACTGAGGTATGAAAGAACAACCTCAAGGTAGGAGGCATGGCCCAGGATAGAACCAGTAAAAGAAAAAAAAAATGTCAAATTAATAGAAATTTCCCATTTATAAAGAAATGGAGAACAAGCACCTGGTGGCTCCTGGTTTATTTATCTGAACTAACACAGGCTTAGGAAGAGGGTGGGAAGGGCAGAATGAGGGCCACATGTGCTGGCTCAAAGCTGAAACCCTAAGCAGCCAGGCCCAGGACAGTGTGCAGTGGCCTCTGTGGGTCACACCTTGCCGGTGCTCAAAAGCTGAGAAAGCAACTTTTCAAATTATTTCATATGATCTGCATAAACTTTTCATGTGCTTAAAATCATAATATCCATCTACTTTGCTCTTCTAAGACAAAAATCACAATTAAGCTGGGGCATAGCTCAGCGGGAGAGCATGTATGAGGCCCTGGTTTCCATCCCTAGCCCTGCAGAAAAAGAGAAAAAGAAAAAAAGAACACAATTAAGACTCTTGACACAAATCTAAGTAATTATATATAAATCTGCATTTGTTGAAGATGATCAAATACTTTTAAAGAGTCTAAATCTATAAATTTTAAAAAAAACTCACCCTGAAAAAAAATGCCAATATGCTCTTCATAGTCATTTATTCTACTTTTTTGGGTTTTGCGATGTTGGTGGTTAAACCCGGGCCTTCATAGGTGGCAGGCAAGCACCTCACCACTGAGCCACAGGCTCAGCCCTGCACTTTTGTTAACGCACAATTTATTTTGATATAATTCTCCCCAGTGATACTGCCAAAAAAAAATGATCTAAATAAATTAAATAACAGTGGACTATTATATGTACCAAATAGTTCTTTTTACTGGTGAATACATCTAGATAGTAAACAATGGATTATTTTAAATCCTTCAAATATGGATTTACATGCTCCTTTACTTTTGTTAAACCTCAAAAGACCATGTGTCCTAGAGAAGGTAATGTTAACTCCCAGGGCCTACTCACCCCCACTTGAAAGGTCTTAAAATAAATTATCACTGACCTTAGAAGCACTGTTCCTCCATAATCACTAATGCAAGATTTTACACCCTTTACCTTAATCAGATATTCAGATGCAAAACACAAGAAATCACAAAAAATCTAATTTTATCTAGAGGATTTGAAACCAAAGAAGGTAACATTCTGCCCTCCTCTGCTCAGGAAAAACATGAATAAATCTCAATTCAATTAATTTTATTCAAGTTCCTAAGAAACTAAGTACTATTCCTTCTAATTAACTATTTCAGAGAGATGTAAAATAGTATTAAGTACATTGCACTTCTGGGCTATGACAATTTTACAATTGTTTTTAACATCGACATGAGAAATTGTAGTAAATATAAAGCCAGGGTTCCAAATTATAACGTCTGCTTTTGGGTTCAACAGGTGGAGACAGGAACTCAACCCATAAAGAGAAGTATGCTTTGGGATCCAAAATCAGCTGTGCCCACTGTCTGAAAAACATCCTGAAATGTGTTAGAGGTTCAGTTCCTTAAACCCTTATAATGCCAATAAAACCCTGCAATGCTATTGTCTCCTTATAGGATAGTTTTGGGAGAGTAAGTTAGTGATATATAAAGAACCTAGCACCTAGGTGGCATGTCATATTTTCTTTTCCCTTGCTCCAGGTATATGAGGAAAAATAGCAAGTTTATGAATCAGAATTACAAATAGAAGAAACATTGTGACCAGAGAAAACCATACCCTCTGGGGCTTGCAGACAGAAAGGGAATAGCTCAAGTTTATTCTGTGGTCACAGGGCTCTGGTAGTGGTAACAGCAGCTAAGCTACAGCAGGCACTGTGTTTTTCACAGGATGGCCAGGAAAGCATTGCTCCCATTTCACAGATAAACAACTGTGCCTACAGTCTAGTGGGTCCCTGTGACTCACAACTGGAAATGTGCACATCTACAATGAGAACTAGATTTAATCGGGCTATTATCACAGCTTCACCAAGCCCCAGAGACACAAGGTTTGTAAGAGTCTCTGGAGCAAACCCATGAACCACATGGCATTGGATGACCCTATTTACAAACAAGCAACGGAGTTCACTGGGGGTCAACAACTTCCCTCTTCAGATGACAGTAAGTGGCAAGGTTGAAACCTCAATGCAAGTCTTTGGAGCCCAAATTCTTGTTTTTCATGCTGCCAGCAATTTCCTAACTGTATTCTATAAGGCAGAAGCATCTCAGATCATATGCACTAGATCCAACAGATCCTTGTATAAGGCCCAAGACTCCACCTGTCCTTGTACCTACACCCTTTACCATGTGGCTTTCCAATCTCCCACACCAAGGAGTGAGATCTGTCTGCACCCTTGATTCTAGGCTAGCCTTGGGACTGGCTCTGGCCAGAATGAGGGGTAGACACAAGGTACCCTTCTCAAGCATGAGCCAGGAAACCCTGGTGCACTTCTCCTGTTCTCTTTGGAAATTCTGCCAGGTGGAGAATCATACGGCACATGGAAGGATACCCGGGTGGCTCAGCCAAGGCCATCCCGGCCAAGCAACCCCAAAACTTCATGACAGCCCAGCCAACATCAGCTGAGTGTGCGCTACACAACGTACACAAAGCCCAACTTACATCAGCAGAACCACCATGGAACATGAAAAGCAGTAAATTGCTCTAAGTCTATAGATTTGGGGATGGTCTGTTAGCTAATATAACATGTTCATAGTTATATTGATTATAAAGTTACAAAGACTTGGAGAGTCTTTTCTTTCTTCACATAAAATGCTGCGTATCCAAATGATCTTTATGTTTTTCTACTTACATAAAATTTGGCATAACCCAAAGATTTTGACACTTTAAGCAATAAATTGGGGAACTACTCAAGAAGGGTCTAAGAATCTCTGTACCCACTCCAGTGTTCTAATCTTTAGCAAGCAATGAATGTGTTCCACGGTGTTATTAAGAAGTAAAAGAAAAGCACACACCCCAAAGTCCTATTGGGAACACCGACTCAAATGGCAAGATTTGGAACTCATTTATTTTCTGCCACCTCCACCCTGTTCCAAAAAGATTTAGTGCATTTATAATGATGCATAAAATACAGCAGATATATTAGAATGAGGTGAGAGAAATAAAGAGGAGGCTAAGAATCAAGCAGGGAAAAAAAAAAACAGAAACAGAAACCAGGATCTATAGAGCGATGACTGCCTGGAATGGTTCGTTGCCCTTTTGCCTATACCCACCCTCTTGCAGGGGGAGGAGCCAGTTTTTCTTGGAGCTCATTCACAGGAGCAATGCGTTCCACTGGGGAATGGAATCTCTCTTCCCACTGGGCTTGGATTTGGATGAGTTAGCCTGGAACTCCTCAGAAATATCACAGAGACAGGAGAGATGAGTAGAGAAGAAGACTTAGAATCTGATGATGCAATCTGATGACAGTGTTGAACCCTTGGGACCAGCCCTGCTAGCCCATGACCTTCTCTCTTACAATAGCCAACACATTCTCTGTCAGATGTAGGCCTGCTTTGTCTGAGTTTGCTGCTCAATTTAAAAGTCCGTTGTACATTGGGCTGGGGCTGTAGTTCAGTGGAACAGCACTTGCCTAGCCTAGGTTCAATCCTCAGCATCACATATAAACAAATAAATAAATAAAGCTATAAAAAAAAGTGCACTGTACTTTGATGCATAACTAATTAAAACAAATAAAAACATTTTTTAAAAAAAGTTCTGGGGCTGAGGTTGTGGCTCAGTGGTACAGCACTCAACTAGCATGTACAAGGTGCTGAGTTCAATCCTCAGCACCACATAAAAATAAATAAATAAAATAAAAAGTGTTTAAAAAATAGTTCTAACTATGACAACATACATTTCAAACTGTCTTTCTACAAGCCCACAGAAAGAGGAAGACTTGGTGGGTTGTAACATTCACTGTGTTCCTGAAAAGAAACTGTCCAAGAAAATCACCTCTTTTCCTAGAACTAAAGTCCAGAAAGAAACCTTCTCAAGAAGGTCATCATACAGATTTTAAATTATGCAATACAATATCACTCAGCAAAACAAATATCAACACTACATTTTTAATGCTTTTCCTTAAAGCACACTTAATACAGGCAGAAGGTATCACAGCAATGCATAAGTTAAGCAAAGGAAAGTCTGTGTGTATACGGGAGACTTTCTGGAGAGGGAGAAATGACAACAGTACATGTACCCTCTGCTCAGATGACCTGGATTGGTCAGGAGTGCAGGCAACCTGACCTCCCAAAGCCTCTATAGATCCTCTAGCCAAGTTTTTATTAACTACAGAGCAGTAATAAATTTGAGAATATCGTATCTTCACAGGATGGGACCTAGCACATAATTAGTGTTCAATATCTGATAAAAAAAATTACTACCATCAATTATAAGCCCTTGAAACACGGCTTACTTATGTTGTCAAAATTTACGCAGAGAACCACAGAGCTACTACTGCAAAACCTTTGGTGGCTCTGTGAATGGTGACTACCTTGTTAAGCACAGGCAGAGTAAACTTCTCTTGCAGGCATCTTTGCAGGACCAACCTACGGTCAATGTGCCAAGCATCAAAAGTCCTACAAACAGCCTTTCAGCACCCACTTCCTCTTAGCAAGCCACATTGTGTTCTGTCAGGTACACTCTCAGATAGTTCCCCATGTTCTACACAGTTCTCCCATCCTCACCCAGCAAAAAAGGCCCATGGATCCAGGGACCATTCTCTTAAACAGTGATTTTGACAAATTAATTTGAACTAAGATACAAATACCTGACAATCTTCATGCTCTTTAAGTGACTGGAGAGACCCTTATAGATCTTTGAATCAAATGTCTTCATTTTATAAGTGAGAAATCTGAATCCAAAGAAGTCAATGTATCAAAGTGACATCCTGTTAGAGATGTCATATAAAAGAATACTTAATGAGCCACCTTTCCCAGAGACTATATTTTGACAAGCACCATTCTTCCTTGACCAAAATGATAAGGAAATGGAAATTTCAAGTGCTTACAGACTGGTACATTCATTTTGAGGTCTATGAGACTTCTAGGAACTCAAAACATCTATGCTTACAGGGCCCCTAAGGCAAATGATTCCACAGTGTCCATATGTTTCACTGAACATGAAATAAAGGAATAAGTGCTAGAAAATAATCTTCCCCAAAATACTTTGCAGATTATCTTGTCTCATGATCTTCCCTGAATGCGTCATCTCAAAATGCAGCTCAGACCTGCAAATTTAGAGATCTAAAATCATCAGTGTTCTGATTACCCTGAACTGTCCTTATTCTTTCATTATATCCCCACCCCCAAATTCCAGACTGATATCACATTTACTAAAGGTCACCGAGTTGGAAGATGAAACATAAAACACTTTCTTTCATAATTAATTTTCTCTTTCTGACATCAGAAGGTGTCTGCTTCAAACTCTCAGGTCAATCAAACAGTATGTAAAAATTCATGAGTGACCCTCATGCTTTCTTAACACCAGTCAGAGAAGACTAGTTAATCCTGCACAAGGGCAGGGTCCCTATGAGTCACTGCTATTCTCCCACCTTAGTAGCTCTTCCATTTGAATGAGCAGCAACATCACCTGGAGTGCTTCTCTAGCAGTTTCTGTGGTCACTCCAGAGTTCCTCACTTGGTAGGTCTCTGAGGGCCAGGACTCTGCATTCTTAACAAACACTTCAAAAGGATCCAATGCCAGTGTCCAACACTGCCTTTCACAGCACTGAGCAGTACTGGCTTTCCATGGTGCCAATCTGATTATTTTGCTAATTTGGAGGGAGTTGTTTACAAGTGTTTTCTTATAAAACATAATACTGGACATATGCTTGTAACTGATGTACATACATAACTACACATGCATGCATATATGTCAATTATACAACCTCCCAGAACCACAACCATTAAAGTCTTGGACCTAGAGAAGGGGATCCAGGGGTTTGAACCACATGAAATATTGCCAATATTCAACCCTTTTTTAATTTATAGAAAATGAGTTCATGCAGCTAAACCTGCAACCTGCATGGAATGGCTGTTACAATACACACAGCCAGTCACTTCAAGAAGCCCCCCCTCATGCCATGCACTTCAGTATTTACATTATACCTGCAAGGTGTTTTTCCAGAAAAGACAACCAAAGCTCAGTGAAATGAAATAATGCACCAAGGCCACACAGTTACTCAGAAGTAGAAACAATTCTAAACCAAGAAGGTGATCAGACCAGGATATTCTGCCTTTCTGTCTGTGCCCCAGGGCCCCCCAATACTGCCTGGACCTCCACAGATTCCTGTCTCTTTATCCCTGGAGAGGCCACACCCACAACCCCCTAAGGGTCAACAACAAAGGATCCCTAACAGTCAGGCTCTCAGGGCTCTCTGCCCTCTGAGCATTGCTTGAAAGAAAGGGAGAGGCTCTTTAAAAACCCACATAAGATTTAAATGGCAACTAACAGTGAGACTAGAGAAAAAACTTCCATAACATAATGTCTGTGCTCAGAACAGGATACCCTCAAAATCTGGAGCTTTGGTCTGGTAAGTACCATAACTAAAGGACAATAGAAGACCTAGATTTCAGAAGTGGGGTCTCTCTGCACTTCTGTTTCCTGCCTTTCTCCCTCAAAGCAAGTCAGAGAAACCAGAATTCCTCTTCCCCAAGGTGGGCCACAGAAACTGGAACCTCTCTCCCCAAATCTCCTCAAATCCCCAAATCTCTCCCCAAAGGTCACTCTCTTCCTTCTCCACCATCATTTGGAGGGGTCCTACCACCTAACTGCAGGAAGGAATGCCACACAGGCCAAAAAGAATCTGAATAGACAGGTCCTGCTGCATTTCCCATCACCGTCCATTACTATGAGATCAGACCATCCATCCACCTGCAATTCTACAAGACATCCATTCCTCAGCAAAAAACAGGCAGTTTTTCTCTGGGTCTTCATTGCCAAAGGCTCTCTTGTCCCCTCAAACTTTAAGTCAATAAATGTGTGATGCTCTTCTCCTCTTAACATGTCTTTTGTTATGGAAGTATCTTCCATGACTTCTGTGCCACACCTTTCCGCCCCTGGAGTCTACACATGACATAATGCCAACTGATACCCGTGCCCTGACTCACTGCGGAAATTTCACACCATACTCAGCAGTCAAGCTTCAAAAGTCAAGGAAGTAGAAAACACAGTTTATGAGATTGTTGTCAAAGTTGTCTTTTTTTATTAAGTTTTATCACCTGGGAGGTACCCACTGAATGAAAAGCAAGGAGAGCATGCCTGCTACAATAAAGATGAGCCCGATGTTATCAAGCTGCCATCTGAGCTCCGTGTAGGTGTAATTAATTTCATTCTATATCTGAAATAAAAGGCAGCAGAGACAGTATATATTATTCTCTGTGATGGAACCCGCTTGTGGTGATATCACAGTTCCTTTAATATCCCGATGACTAAATCAAATCCTCCTAGAATAGAATCATGATAAATCTACTGCACACTAAAACTCATTTTTTAGTCATCAGTATTATATCAAAATTCTATTTTATAGCAACAACTGACTTATAATTTTTATATGAGATGAAATTACAGGGTTACATATTTAAATAACAGTTTTCCCTTTAAATTTAGTGACTGAGTCGCTGTTCACCCAAAAACTGCAAAATGCACAGGACAATAAGCCCACACTTGGTTCTTATTGTTAAGGTTTTTCAAATGCTTTTTAAAAGTCACAATGGATAGAAAGGAGAAAACAAAAAAAAAATCAGTAAGCTTAAGTAATTTGGTATTTTTCCTCTCCAAGGGAACTTTACTCACTAATACTCATTCATTCAACAAATATTATTGAGTAGTCAGCAATTTGACTTTGTACATCATCAGTACTTTTCTTAAAGGAATACTTAATTCTATATCTAGGCAGAATATGAGGTTTCAATTTCAAGTATTTGGTTCTTACATGAGGTAAAGATCTTCAAGTTATTCAAAACCAAGAAGAAAGTTCAAATATGAGGCTCCAATAAAACAGATTTTCCAGAGGGTGTGGTTTTCAGATCACAAAAGATTTCCTTTTCCCTCTGTCTCAGGCCCTGTGAACCCACTGTGATCCCACAGCAGGAAGCAGGGAGATGCAGGAGGCCTCTGACTTCCAGGGGAACCCAAACTAAAAGATATTCTTTTCATTGTATGCAATAAATCTGCTTTCTGCATATTGAATAGGAGCAAAAGATTAAAATGAATATTCACTCATCTGAAAACAAACTGATGCTCTATAAGCTTTTATGCTTTGCAACCCATAAAAAGTAAATGCTTTGCTTCAGCTTAGGCAGTTGCACGTTGAGATAAATCATTGTTAAACAGTAGCCTGTTCCTTCTCGGGAGATTCTAAAACCTTAGCAGTTGTGACAAGTCTCTAGATTCTCCACTCTCTTCAATTGCTCCTATGTGTCCTCAACCTTCAGTCTTTTAGCCTGGGATGCCATTTCCCTCCCTAGAGCCCCAGTCCTGGTAAACCACAGCCTGCTTCCATGGGGTTCTCCACCTCACCTTGTTTCCAAGCCAGGGCCCAACATTGGTGCTCCACAAAAAAGTTCGATACCTCATTAGTCTGCTGAGTTTAAAGAAGGAAAAAAAAATGACTGAATCAGATTTCCATGCAAATTCTAATGATTTCTTAAATTATATACGTAAATCCTCAGTGTCAGAGAAGTAATCTTTTACAGATGTCAACACAGTATATATAAGCTGCTTCCTAAATATTCACCTACACAGAGCCATTCACTCCACTGCTTTTGCTGGTCTACCACAAGAAGAACCGAGAGGTGAACATGAACTCCTACTTGGTCAGCAAATAAAGACTACCTATTCTAATTCTACCCCTGTCTTGTAGACTAGCAGCAACATATCATACAGCCAAAAAAGAAAAGAAAAAAATGAGTAAGATTATTACAGAGGAGTCTAAAGTTGTATTTGGGTGAGTGCTGAATTACAACAAACTATACCATAGTTACTACTAACAGAACTACGGCTTTCACTAAAGAATTTAATTATACAATTAGGAGTTAGAGATACACATACAAACAGTTGAGGTCCACTGGCATCCCGTTCTTTAGCTGTAAATGAATCAAGTTCAGAATGCCTTCTATGGAAAAGGCCAGACCTTTCCTGGCTCAGGCAGGTGGGTTTAGGGATGCAGCTACACCTAGTGATCAGCTTTGGATGACAGCAGAAGGAACAGGCAGCAGGAGGCTAGCCGGCCTGTGTCAAGCACTCTGAAACAATTTCTCTCTCAAAGTCTTAGTCTTGCTGAATGCATTTCAGGTAAATCCATTAAATGAACAATACAATCAATTTTATTTACCCAGAGTGTTAAGTGACACAGATGCCGTAACACTCTTTTGTGGCTAACAGAAAAACAGGGCTCTAATTCAGGCTGTACATTGTTAGTACTTCGGACGTGAAATGAAAACCCTTTATTTTTTATCTGGAAGAGTACATTTCTAAAGTTTCATATTCCCATGTTAAAACTCCAACTCTTATACAAATTAATTTTTCCATTCTTTCCTAAAAAAATGTCCCTGTTTCTTTACGTTTGAGTAGATCTAGAAATTCTTAATAGATGGGCAACTTTTCAAAGTGTGTCAACTACATCTTCCTTATCTTTGCCTATTTCTACACCATTAATGGGATTTATCAATAGTAATTGAGAAAGAAATATGAACTTGATCTAAAGGCATTATTTCATTTTATTTTACTTTTAAAAAAATATTTTATTAGTTCTTAGTGGACGTTTATTTATTTTTATGTGGTTCTGAAACTAGAACCCAGTGCCTCACACATGCTAGGCAAGCACTCTACCACTAAGCCACAACCCCAGCCATAAAGGCATTATTTTAATAAGCACATTGGGTTACACCATTATTACAACAACTCAAAAAATATCTTCTAGCTGGGCACAGTGGAGCACATCTGGAATACCAGAGGCTCTAGGAGCTAAGACAGAAGGATCACAAGTTCAAACACAGCCTCAGCAACTTAGCAACACCCTGTCTTAAAATTAAAAAAATAAGAAAAACTAGGGATGTGGCTCAGTGATTAAGCACCCGTGGGTTTAATCCCTGATACCAAAAAGAAAAAAAAATTCTATACCAAGTATCAATGTGGAGAAATTTCCAATAAATATTACATCAAATTTTAATTAGAATTTTATACTTACTACAGGAAACTTTTTGTATTATAATTTTCACAACTGGTTGAATCAATCTCTTCCTCAGGGAAGACTATTGTTCGAAGTACTATACTAGTGGTCTCATCTAAGTCACAGCACAATCATATGGCCATTTCCAGAATTCTGTCAGTGCTTGTCAAGAGGGCAATCGGTGAATGAATGAACACACATTCTCTTTTTACCCTTGTCCTCCTTTGGCTCCGATGAAGGGAGTCTGATAATTAAGGGTTCATACAACAGTGTAAACTATCCCTGACTTCTTAAATTATCCCTGACTTCTCAAACTTCAAGGCACCTCAGAATCACCTGGAGGTGATTGTTTTAACAGAGTGCAAAGATTTGTACCTACAGTTTCGGACTCAAGACCAGAGAATCTGCAGGTTTCACAGCCTCCTGACCCATATTGCTGTTGCTGGCCCCAAACCGACTTTTAGAACAACAGCTCTTCAAAGCATGGACACAAACCAAGGGGATGCTACTGGTCCCTGCTCTAAGGTGACAGGACATCAGAATCACTGTCCCTGGCCCTGGGCAGCAACATCTGTAAGGAGGACTCCAGGTGATCCTTGTGCCCACTGTTTCGAGGTGCACAGGGGCAAACCCAGTTTCCCATCAACACTGGCCCAGTACCCCAGGCCTTCCTAAGAGCCACCAAAAACTGCCAAGGTACATGATCTACTTATAAAATTGTCGCCAAGGAGGGCTTAAGAGCTGAGTCCCTTGCCTGCTAGTATCTGCAAAGCTTGTCTCACTAAAGTATACGGTTCTTTGCTACTCACACTGTTTTCTTTTTTTCTCTTCTTTCACACACCCATTCCCTTAATTATGCCCTGGCCTTGCCAGCTGCCCCCTCTCACCCCCTCCCATGGGGAAGGGGGATGAATTATGGACTAGGAAGCTGGGTGACTAAATCTTTCCTCCTCCCCACCCAACACAGCCCTGTTTATTTTTCTCTGCTAGGTTTTTCATAGCTACAGCGTAAACTAAGGCTTTCTGATGACTAAACTACAAACCACCACAATATTTTAGGAACCTGAGAAACTGCATCTCCTTCTAAAGGAAGGCTTATAGTATTTTGGATCTTTTGAAAATAATTCTATTAGTGAGTTAGACAGTCATAATTAAACTATCCCTGATTTATAAAATAAGCCTGTGGATGTGTTCTATGCTATATTCATTAAAGTATAAGCACACTGAGATGTAAAACTGTAAGTTTGTAGAAAAATTGGTTTTAAAAGACTGGAATCTTAGAATAAAGTAGCGTGAATGATAGACATCACCCTTAAAGACAAAAGCTTTACATTTAGAGAAATGTTGGAAACATTAAAATGTCATTAAAATGCTTGACCTCCTAACTGGGAACTATGCTCCAGAATACTTAGATAATCCATGTTCATTCTAGGAAACTTAATAAAATCTCCAACAAAAACTGAAAGGAAACCATACTTACTCCAAAACATAGTTCCTTCATCAAATTAGATACTTAGTCTAACAGTTCCAAGAATGCATTAAGCTCTATGAAAAATTTAAAGTCACTGACTTATATAGAATTGTTCCAGAAATGCCCAAATTCCCAAACGAACATTTCCCAGATATATGCTTCATTTGTTCAAGGTTTACATAATCTGATGATTCAAAGTACTTGTTTTTTTGAGGAAAGTTCATTTAGAATTATTCAAGTTGTATACACACTGATCTATATATCATTACATGCAGGAACTTCCTATGTGAAAAACTGTAAAATAATCCCATACTAAAACATATAATTTTCGAGATCAGAACAATTTATTGTGCTCAAGCAATTCTTTACAAACACATAACACTAAGAATGTCACAGTAATTTCCTGGCATATTTCTTTCAGGCTTGCTGATTTAAACTTGAAGTATTTGTTTCCTATCAATTATCTAGTGCACGCACCACAAAAATGCAAAATGTCATGACTGTAGTTATCTGAAAAAGAAAAATTAAATCAGAATGCTAAACAAATCTATCTCCACTCTTTTAATGGACTCTTTACAAAGTCTGTGTTATGCAATAATTTTAGGCTTATAAAAGAATTGCAAAAACAGTACAAAGAGTTCAAATATACCCTTTTCATAGCTTCTCCCTGTGTTACCATCTTACATTAGCACAGCAGAGTTACCAGAACTAAGACATCAACACAGATACAAAGCTATTAACTGAGCTACAGACTTTATTCAAGGTCTGGGATGTAGCTTAGTAGTAGAGCACTTGCCTAGCATGCAAGAGGTCCTGGGTTCCATCCCCAGCACTAAAGGGAAAAATAAATAATATTATATATATATATATATATATATATATATATATATATATATATATATATTTCTCCAGTAGAGACCCAAATTCACAAGGTTATGCTAAGGTTTAAGGTTTAATCTATTCCAAATATGGTGGGTGACACAAAGGGCCAAGTCTGTATTTCTATTTCTATGAATTAAATGCTTAACAGAACTTGTTTAAAACAACAGTCACATTACAAGGTAGAACTAAACACTTCATCATATAACATATATTACAACTTGACTTTTAAGAAATGGGTCAAAATGAAATAATTTGCCAACTCTCTGTATTCTTACCATGGAGAGAGAAGTTTAAGCAAAAATAAAATGACTTAACTTTCTTGCTCAGGTCTTATGTACTTTGTATAAGTTATGTTTAATTAATATTCAAAGCCTTGGAAACGAAGTGAACTTGGGATAGTCTACATAACAAGTTAAATACTGCAAAGATTTTTAAGATAAATGTTTATAGTTGATAAAGTCCTCCTGGGTCAAAATCTTAATTCTTTTCTCTTTCAATGAGTTTAGCACTCTGTTTCTGATGTCTGGTATCCAAAAGCTGTCTAGTCCACCTCTTGAAATGATTCACTAGCAATCTTCATTTCAAACCCACCCCAGAGGAGGCCAGGACAGCACTGTTGAAGGGGCACAGCAAGGTGTCTTACGAATAAATCTCAGTTAAACAAGAAACTCCCAAGTACATAAACTTCATGGTTTAGTCTATTAGGTGATCTCCAGAGAAGCCCCACAGGGAAAATATAAGCCAAATGTAACTTTTAACAATCACTCCTCTCCTTCCTTTTATACCAGTCAACTTACACACATACTGAAAGTTTGCAAATGGTCCAGATTCACATTAGTAATGTATTAAATAGTGAGTGCCTGTGAGCGCTAAGGCCCTGTGTTAAGTGTGATATGGGGAACCAAGAAAGAAAAAAAAAAATCGATTTTGCCTTCAAGGAGCTTTCAATCTGGCTCCTCTGCTTCCAAAATCTATTCCTACATCAGATGAAAAGTAGCCAACTATTGCCCTTTCCAGAAGAATCCTAAAAAAGAAATGTGTCAATGTTACCCAGAGCATCAGAATTAACTTTCCCAAACATACAAAATAATAAAACTTGACTTTTGCAAAGCATGAAGTGCCTTGAACCTGTACGAACTAAAATGCAAAGTGAAGGGGGAAAAGTGTAATTCATTATCTGCAATATCTCTGATCTTTGCACACATGAAATCTGCCAAATTCAAATTTTAAATCTCAACTTTGCTAAGCAATCACGTGGATATACCCCTTCATTTCCCTTTTATGCACTAACATACCAGGATAACACTGATTTTCAAAATAAAAAAAAAAGAAGTAACACTCCTTTTAATGGTATAATTCAAACAAATAAAAATATACATTTCCTTCAAAAGAAATATCAGGCTAAATTTTGTAAAAGTCTATTTGGGCTTGACTGATCATTTAAATTAGCCTTAACAAGGACATAGGAGAGTGCCACAAAGTCTAAATGAGCCTTATTCCTTTCCAGAGCTGGGGTTGTGGCTCAGCCACAGAGCGCTCACCAAGCACATGGGAGGCCCGGGGTTCCATCCTCAGCAGGACATAAAAATAAATAAATAAATAAAGGTATTGTGTACAACTACAACTAAAACATAAATATTTTTTTAAAATTCTTTCCACCTCCTTGCATACAATTTAAAAATTCATTCCAATGATATATAACACAGCTTCAATTTAAACAAATACAGGAAGAGAGTTACAGATGTTAATACAATGAAAACACCACTAAGGCCCTCAAAATTGGCTTCTAATGCTAATGAGTTACTAGACTTCCAAACTGGCAAGTCCTATCCATTATTCACTAGTAAAAATGCAGGCCAAAATCGACATCCAATCAGACAGCCATGTATTGTTACATTAAAATCTTTGCAGCACGTGCAATTATCAGCTAAGGAAAAATTAAACACGGGGAAGGGTATTTCTCTTCAAGTTAATTGTTTGGGTTTCTTTCAAAGCTCAGGGCAATCAGCTGTCTACAAGCTCCACTCCATCTCTGTCCCCTAGTCAGGGTCAGGGGTCCTGCAGCTCAGCAACATGCAAGACACAACAGAGGACTAACAGCAAAGGGTCTTGGACTCCAGGAAAGTAAAAATTGATGTTTTCACGTGCCAAATGCCTTTAATGTTTAAAATGTGCCTTTCGCTTTTAATGAAAGTCTCCATCAAAAGAAAAAAAAGTGTCCAACTTACTCATTCCTCCCGAATAAACATAGAAACCTATTCTGCAAACCAAGTGTAAGGCCAAATAGCGGGAGGACGTGGATATTATTAAAAGAAAAAGAAGAAAGTCCGCCCCCACCGCTGTGCACGGACTTTAATGAAGCTCATTTAATAAGCATGGGAAAGAGTAAAGATGTTGCCAGCATTTGTCCATCCACGTGGGTCCTCCAGGTACAAAAAGGGGATCCTGGAGGTAAACCCTGGAACACCATGCTAGGTTTGGCCTCGCCCCTGACCCCCATCTCGGGTTGAAGATCCTGTCTCCACTAAGGGGCTCTTCTGTGCTCCTAAAGCCCCAGCGCGCCCGCAAGAACATGCTTGCTCTTGTGCACACTGCCAGTCCCCTCCTTCCACCTGGGACACCAGCGGCAGCCTTGATGGGTTAACAAGTTGCCATTGGACGCGGCGCTCCACAAGGGGGCCGAGGATGAGGGGGGGGGGGTGTCCTGTGCAGCTCAGGGCCTCGGAAGCCCGGGCATGGGTGGCTGATACTTCCTCTACCTTCGGGGACACCTCTCTGGAACCGACAAGGAACGCTCATCTGGGCTCTCCCAAGACTCCGCGCGACCACGGGGATCTACTGAGGTCGCCGGCCACCGCGGCAGGGGTAGGCAGGGAGGTCAGGGAACCGGGAAATCGCCCCCGGATCTGCAGTTAGATGAGGGTGATCAATGCAGGCGCAGCTGGACACTGGTGGCCCCTGCCCGGCTGCTTCTCCGGGTCGGAGGGGACAGCGCAGCGTCTACGCCCGGCGGCGGCTGCTGAGAACTTCAGGCAAAGTTTTCTGTTGTTCCTTTAGGAGCTGGCCAGGGACTCGAAGTGGCGGGCATCCAAACCGAGGCACTAGCCCAGGGCGCCAAGAGAGGGGCCAGTCTGGGGGACCAGGGTCCAGTACTGGTCCTAGAAGCGGGCCAGCTCCACCGGCCCGGGTGCTCGGCGCCAGCCCTCCCTTCAGGCCCCTCGTCTTGTGCCCCGCTGACCCGCAGACACGGTGCCTGACCTGCCGCGCCCCCTGGCCCGCCCCGACGCCCTCCTCCAACTCTTCTACCCCGAAGATTTCAGCGTCTGGGACACCTCGCTCTGACCCCTCCGCCCCAAGAGCGGCTGTGCCTACCTGAAAACGTCTCCCCTGTAGCAGTTAGCAAAAGTCCAGCCAAAGTCGCCAGGCAAGTCCCAAGTCTCCTCATGGTGCTGGGTGCACGCCCGGCAGCTCCGCGGCGGTGGCGGCCGAGGGTGGGCACGCGAAGGCGGAGGGGGGACGGGAGCTGGGGCTTCCACACAGCGAGGAGAGACGGGTAAATAGCAAAGCCTTGAACCAAACCTCCAAAGTGCCAATAGTTGCAGAAGTCCGAACTCCAGCAGCTACCGGGGCGCGGGGACGGCGTCCTGGGTCGTCTTGCCCTGCTCCTGGCCCTGCTCGGCGTCTGGCACTGCTGTGAGAGGGAGCGGAGGGCGCGCCCGCGGAGCCAAAATCCTCCCTGGGTTCCGGCAGCTGCGCCCGCCGCCGCTCGCCTTCCGCTACTCGGGACCCGAGCCGCCGGCGCCGGCCGTGGCCGTGGCCGCGCGCGTCCTGCCCGCCGCCTCTCTGCTGGCAGCCCCAAGCCAGCCCCCGGCGGCGGCGCGCCGATGGCCGAGCCCGCGCCGGCTGCGCGCGGGGCTCTTGCTCCCCGACTGACTGGCGATGCCCCGCAGGCCGGCTGAAGGGAGCGCCCACGTCACGGCCGCCCGGCACCGCCGCGGCCCGCTAGAGGGCGTGAGCGCCCGCACCCCGCCGGCCGGTGCCCTGGCGCTCGGTGGCCAAGGCGCCTCCGGGAGCTCGGCAGGGGGTGGCCCCTTGGCCGCCGCCGCGGGTGCGGGCGTCACCCGCGCGGGGAGGAGCGGCCGCAGGGTTGCTACCCTCTGGCCCTCCTCGCCCGACCGCGTCTTCTATTTCGGTGGTTGGCTTCGGGAGGGTGGCTGTGGAAGGGGCTGCGCCTCGCCAGAAGTTTGTCCCGGGTCACGAGCTGCGAGTAGTTTGAGAGCCGCGGGGCGGGACCAGCGGCCTGCAGCTACGCGGGCGCGGCCAAGGCGGTTCTGTCCCTGGCGCCGGACGGCAGTGTCCGGGAGCAGGACCAGCTTCACCCGGAGTCGCAGGGCCCGCGCTCCCCGGTGTCTGCGGGAAAGGCGAGCGAGATGATCGTGGAGGTTACGGAGGGCTGCGGGCTGCTCCGTGCCGCCGGCGGAGAGAAGTTGGCGGAGGCCAGGGGACGGAGCTGGAGCCGCCGCGCTCCTGCCTGCGCCCGGGAGGCCCCGTGGGACACAAACCTGGCTCCCCGAGCCCCCCGCACCGGCGAAGCAGGGTGCGCTTCTATGCTGCATGGTGTCTCGGCGTCCCGTGTTGGAGCCGCGGGCTGTCATGGAAGGCGGCGATCCCTGGGTTTGATCATAAACCGTGATTTTTGTATCTGGTGCAAAGTGCTGGCCAACAGAGGAGAAAGAAAGCTGGGGAGTGAATGAAAAATGTCTTGAAATATTTTAACTTGCCATTTTGAGTCTGAGATGACTCTGAGAATTTTTTTAAACTTCCACTGCTTCAATAAAGGGTAAATTTTAAGCATTTTGTTTGTTATTTATTTATTTTTAATGATCCACATCTCCCTTAGAAAAAGCACATTGAACCAACTCAACAGAGCTGTAGGCTCCTGGCCTACCCACTGCAGCCAAAGAGGGCTTGGGAAAAGGTTAAATTGGAAATCAAAGTAACTGTTTGAATATCAGAATGTTCAAACTTGGCAAGAAGTCAAGTCCTTGTGGACTCCAGGGTGCCTGGAGCTCTCCTGGCCTGCTTCCTCCAAGAGGCGTCCTCTAATCAACCCTCTTCTGCTTTATGGTACTTTGAAGACCAAATAAATACATTGACCCTCTTTCATGCTGACCAGCTCTACAGAGGGCCCCAGAACCAGCAGACAAGGATACATTGCAGGTGTCATCCTCCCAGGGTAAATTTAAAAATCCCATGACGTTTGCCTTTGCTATGGCATCCAGCACTTTCTTTCTGAGTTCCACTTACTAGGTCTTTATCAGACCTGCTGTTTAAAAGCTGTCTCCATATTAATAATTATCATCTTAATATACCTTACATCATCATGCTATTTTAGCCAAATATGTTCAGCCTTATTTTCAATAGAAAGAAATGAAATTTTGAAGTCTGACAAGAAGGGAAGTTTCATATTTCAAAAAAGGATCAACAAGCCAGGATGATCCAGTCTGCAACCTGGGCTTTCCATTTTGGTGAAATTGTGGCCTATACCAGAACACAAAATTTGCTTTTTAAAGATGGTAGTGGATTTTCCAATGGAGTGGTATACTAGTGAGGATCCAGATAGGAAATAAAAGTCAGTCTAGTCACGTTGCTTCCGTGTAACTTCTTTCAGCTGGGCGAAGAGGTTAATGTTAGGGTAGGATTTCATTTGCAAAGTATGTTAATTCTTTCAGTAAATAACTATTAAGGCAATAGTGTTTGCCAGGCACTGTGTTAAGTGCCAGAAGTTGTCTTAGCTTGAGCTCCCACAGAAGCCGACCTTAAGGTTAGGATTTAAGTACAGGTGATTTTTTAAATTGGTGGAGTGATTTTTATTAACTGGGAAATAAAACAAATCAACATGGGAGTTGTAAATGAGCAGGTTACTGCTGAGGGCTACTGGGCTTGATCCCCTGGGAATTTTCAGGGTTTGGGAATTCCATTGCTGCTACCACAGACTTCCCTAGTAACCTCAGGAAAAATCCTGTCCCTTCCTACTGTTTCTTAAAGCTCAACTGAGTGTCTGAATGTCAATTGTCCTTGTTCTCTGCTCTTCATGACAAGGGTAGGCTGACTGCCCTTAAGAGCCTGCCATTCACACATTCACATTTCAAAGGGTATAAGGGGAGTTTACCCAGCCACAACTTCCCTTACAATTCCAGACTACTACTATTTTTTTTTTTTTAAGTCTCTCTTACAAACTGGTCAAAGCAGCCTTTGAGACCAATCAGAGACCTCTATTGAAAACTAATGGATCCTAAGGAAGGATTACTGTAGGATGCTCACAATGGGGTATTTGCTTTGGCTTGTATTTTCAGCAAGGAGATTTCTCATTTCAGTCTAACTTCATGTCACACCAGGGCATATAAGGACAATAGTGACATTTAGACTGTGGATGGCCAGAGTTAGGGATGCTGTCAAGGAAGCCCCTAATATTGGGGTGTCTTGGGGAAGAGTTAGGGAAGGAAGACCATATGTCTAAATTTTATCAAGATAGTAAACTACTATATATCTTCTTATATTTTGGCAAGAATCAAAATATAAGATATTTTTAAAACAGTTTTCTTTTTTGGGGGGGTATTCTTGAGGGGGAAGAGTTGCTAGGAATTGAACCCAGGGCCTTGACCATGCTCAGAACTGACTAGCATGAAGCTGTACCCCCAGACCTTACTATAGTTTTTATGTCACAGAAAGTCAACAAAACATCGAAGACAACAAAATTTATTATTATGCATATCTAGATTTACTGTTAAGAAACAGTCTGGATATATAGACCAGTGATGCATACATAATTCATACATTATGGCATATATATTCCAGAAAATTGGTATATTCCAATTTTATTTTAGTGAAATCACCAATTAGGTTGTTATAATTAAGATTTTCACATAATTCATTCTATTAACAACAAGGATCTAAAGCTATGCATCTATACATGGCAGCACCTAGCCACTTTCAGTTTTGTCACCTAGTGGCACCAGCTATATTTCCAGTGCTCAGGAAAAGTATATGGGCCAATGGCTGTCTAGCAGAAAACATTTTCATTACCATAACTGTGATCTAAGAAATTAGTGTATTCAAATTATACAAAATCTGAACATGTATTTTCAAAAAAGTCAATTTTTTAAAATTAGAAAATTATAATTACCTCATATATTTGAAATTTATCTTTCTTCAAATGATTTGGAGTGATCTATTAAAATTCACAATCAAAATACAAATTATGACTAAATTTCAACATTTAAATAAATAAATATTATATATATATAATAAAAAATATATATATAAAATTTAAAAAATATATATATATATAGTTTTTTTTGTACTTGGATTGAACCCAGGGACACTTAACCACTTAGCCACATCTGCAGCCCTTTTTAATTTCTTTTTTTTTTTAATTTTTAGGCAGGGTCTCACTAAGTTGCTTAAGGCTTTGCTAAGTGGCTGAGACCGGTCTTGAATTTGGGGTCCTCCTGCATTTGGAGTTGCTGGGATTACAGGCATGCACCACCATGCCCACCTTAAATAAAAAAAAAAAAAATTTAAACCTTAAACTGTTCCATATTTGAAAATTTAATTATACCTTATTCGAATTTAAATAAAATGTAAACCTGTCAGCAATGCTCCTACTGAGTCCACCCAGCTGCCAATGTAAGGAATCAGTATCCTGTTTCCTCTGTTATTACTACATAGCTACCATTTTAACAGTGGAGTTCATTATTTAACTTTATAAAATACTCCTCAATGACCACATTCAACTAAACACAAATATATACTAATGTGTGACTTTCTCCAGACCCACAAATTGGATCATTAAAAGAAATAAGGAAATGGGTGTTTGGTATTACTAGGAAATAACACCCATTACCTAAAACTAAAATCTTCTTGCTATCCAAAAGGAAGGACTTGACTTCAAATTAGTGTCCTTCACTATTACGTCATGCGTGCACAAAGGAGTGGCCATCTTCCCTGCCACCAGCATCATGTCCTATAAGCCAGATGTTGGGTGCATCTGCCTTTCGTTTCAAGGACATGGGGCAAAGTTGGGGTGAAGTATTTTCTGGGGCCTGAACAGAGCCAATATTTGGGTCACATTTTATGATCTCTCAGTATGAAGCACCAGACCCCTAGTGACTGAGGCAACCACATGTTCCTAAATAAATATTTTTACAGGTTTGTGATACTTGGATTCTCCAAGGCCCAGGCCACGGCAGGAGCCCCTTTTGCCCAGTTTTTGCAGAGCTGTTGTCTGTGCCTATGTAGTGATGAAGCCTTTGGCAACAGTAGCTGTTTCTGATTTTGATCTCAAACCATTAAAATAAGTAAATTAAAAAATGAAAACTGATCTGACCAAAGCCCATCCCTCATATCCTAAATGTTATGTTGAATTTGGAGGTTAACCACATGCAGAGAAGTTCCTTAAGCCATGGAAAATATCACCTCACCTGCCAGAGAGCACACAGGGAAAGGATTATTTAAATACCTCCAAGACCACTTAATGGGCACTGTGGTGATCCAGTGGAAACGCATAAGATCGTCATTGTTTTCATTACTCATGTGTTCTTATCTAGGCCTTGCTGAGATTACGACTTCCCATTTTTAGATGTGTGTTGGGATCATGAAAATGTTTTCTAAGATAATAAATGGAAAATGGAAATAAGCACCCCGTATAGGTTTCCACAATGAGGCATTCTTTTCTATTGATCAAGAAAACTATGTTTGGGGGGAGGGAGGAAGGGAGGGAGGACGGATGGACTTGAATTCAAAATCCAATTCAATATGAATCTCAACTGTGTGGGTAAAATGAGTTCATTTCCACTTCCTGGTTTGTAGAAGTGGTATTAGATGCGAAAGCTCTGTGTAAACTCAGGCACTGAGCAAACGTGATTATTTATTATGTTGATCTCTGATTAAGCGAAGCTTTAAGTGAGCAGTGCCCCTCAATCCTGCCTGCTCTGCTTCTAATTTTCTTTGTTTTAGAGACCTGTGTGAGCTGTGGGACAGCAGAGGGATCCTTCACTGGGTGACATGCATATCCCCAGACTCAAACACACACCTTACACATTTGGGGGTATTTATATATTTTTGTGGTTCTGGGTAGATCCAGGGTCTCATGAACGCTCAGCTTTACCACTCCGCTCCACCTCCAACACCTAACATCAGATAGAAGAGGAGCAAACAGAACTTTCCATCCAGGACTTCATTTCTCAGCTTCACTCTCCTTTGAATGTTGTCTTGGTCCTCTTTCTGGCACCACTCTACCACACACTGGTCAAGTTGAAAAGGAATTTATTTTGGCTCATGCTTCTGGAGTACAAGGTCACTTCTTCTGCTGATGGTCTTGCTGGCAGAACCCTGAGGTAAACAGGGCATCATATAGCAAGAGACAAAGTGTTTGTGTACATGTGTGTCTCCTCTGGTGTCCCCTTGTAAACCACCACCCTCATGACCTTGCCTAAACTCAATCCCTTGCCAAAGGCCCCACCTATAAGCACCAAGTCCAATTAAGTTCCTCCCCTCTTAACATCTCACCATAGGGATTAAACGTCAACCCAGTGTCAGAGACAAATCATATTCAAACCACAGCAAATGTGTGTACATGGAACCAGGGAGGGTGGGATGAAGATGAAAGCACAGGACTGGTTTGTCACAGGGGCCAGAAGAAAGCAGGTCACCTAACCTTCCACCAGTGAAGCCCTGGCTTTACCTGAACAGAAGAAAGAATGGGGGCAGGTGCCCTTTTTTGTGACTGTGCATATCCTGCCTAAGGTCAGAACCTGTCACTGACAAAGGCAAAGCTCATCCAAGCACAGTTCAAAGCCACAGTTGTATAAAGGCTTAAATCACCAGGTTGCAGTCTTAGATGTTCCAGGAATTCCTTCTTGTGACCTGATTAACAGGAGAGAGGTAACAGATTTTAGCTAGTTTTTTGCTTTGCCCACATTACACTCAGAATATAAATTAATTTCCCACAAAGCTGGTACTAGGGTAACACAGCATTTGTATAGTTTTTGTTTTGTTTTTTTCCTTTTTTGCAGTAGTGGGGATTGGACTCAGGACGTTGCTTTCAAGCACTCTATCACTGAGATACATCCCAGTCTATTTTTATTTTTATTTTGAGACAGGGTCTTACCCAGACTGACCTCAAACTTAACACCACTCCTCCCTCAGTAGTTGGAATCACAGGTGTGATAGCCACTGTGCCTGGCTATCCTTTTTAAAAATGTTAATCCCCCCATTGTTAGACTGTGTAACTGTGGGCAATTCTCTGAACCTTTCTGTGCTTCAGTTTCCTTATTTGTCAAATGAAGATAATAATTTTCTCCATTTCACAGAATTGTGAGGATTGAATGGGGATAATAATGTAAATGCTTAGAACAGTTCCTGGCTCATCATTAGTGATATATATATTTTTGATCATAGATCATTCTATGGCAGAATATATGATGTAGGTCAGCTTTGGTTTGGTACATGTGCTGGAAGCTTGGTGCCCAATACAATGGTATGGAAAGGTAGGGACACCTTTAAGAGGTGGGCCTTGTGGGAGGTACTTGGATTATGTCTACTCACATGAAAGGATTCATGCTGGTCTCCCAGGAGTGGATTAGTTTCCACCAGAGTGTATTGCTATGAAAGAGTAAACCAGGCCCACCCCAGTCTCTTGCTTTCCTCTTGTTACCATGTGACCTCTCACTCTCATACACCTTCCATGTGATATTCTCTACAAGGCCCTCACCAGAAGCTAATGACAGTACCATGCTCTTGGACCTCTGAAATTGCAAACTAAATGAACCCATTATCTTTTTAAAGTACCTGATCTCAGATATTTTATTGTAACAGACCAGACTAAGCAAGCTCTTCTATTTAATTTTACTAGATGATGCTGAAAATTCACAATTTGCAAATGGGTCATATTTTAATAAAAACCTTTTTTTTCTGATTGGAACTTTCATCTCTTTGTATTTTTAGGTATAATCGTTGGGTAGGTTGATATTCTTTAAAAATTCCCTACATAGTCATAGAATCAGCAGCAGGAGGCTCCTACAGGGCAGTCTCCATATACCAGAGAATGTGATGGTTGCCGCTCTGTCCAAGCCTGTGTTCCTAGGAACAGTATGTTATAGAAGCAACCTGCTGGAGAGTTGCTGGTCCCACCTGACTCCCTCTGAAGGCTGGTCTGTGTGCTCTTAAGAGAATGACTGGGATCTCCCAGTGACTTCCTGCTCTGTGTGCAGGCAAAACATTGGGCTGCCCTGATGCCCAGGGGCCTTATGTGAAAACAGGTCACACTGTACCCTTTCCTTCCTTTTGCTCCTGCATCCTGGACTAGGGGAAACAACTGCCTGCACAAAAGCGCACTTCTGACCAGAATAGCCTGTCTGCCTGTCCCCCTGGAGCAGGAGAGGCCAGGCCAGGCTGTTTCCTGCCCAGAAGCAGGTCACATCTACATGACCAACCAGCAGCAGCAGCAGTAGCAACAACATGAACGCTGTACCCACCTGCACACAGTCTTAGCGACAGTAGTTTTTAGGCTGGTTAATCATATATGGAATGAAAAAGTGAAAAATTTGGAAAAAAGAAAATCTGGTTTATGAAGATTCGATTAGAGCCCTCAGGCTATCATTGTACAGTCACTCTACATCTTTTGTTAAAACCACCCAGAAGTCCTAGAAGAAAACGATTTCTGCAAACTTTTTGGAGCTGGGAAGTTTTTCAAGAGCTGCTGGTGCATTCCAAGAGTGAGAAATGACACTTCGCTGTTTGAATCACAGGAAGTTCAAAGGCACAGGCACCAGCTCACCACGCAGCAGCGACTTTCCAGGTGGGGGTTCATTAAAGGAGAGAGTGTCTGTCTTTGTGTCCCTCGTTTTGCCCAGAGGCTTTGAACTAACGTTTCATATTAGTTCTTGTGCTTTTGCATGAGACAACTGTTTTTCTCAGAACACAGTTTGGAGGTTAGTCAGATTTTCCAGAATTCAGGATGGAAATTGTGGTTCTCTATCATGCTCCCATGGATGCTTATTTCCTTTTTATTTCACTTTCTTTAGAACAAATCCTTTGAAGTCGATAGGTATGTTCCTTAAAGCTCAGCTTGACTAATACTATTAAGAAACGTTATGCTAACAATGTCATTCTTATTTCAGATTAAATTATTGCAACAATGTGTCCTAAGTCCTGTGATCTGTAATAAGGCTGGATTTCCAGTAGAATATGAAAAAAACAAGTTTCAATACTAACATCAAAGACAAGATCATCTTCACTTTCTCTTCATCTTTGATATTTTAAAGTTTCCCAATGTTGTAGTTGGAATTGACCATTTCTAGGCAGACATTATTTTCAATATGAGACAGGTACAGGGGAAAACATTCAAACTTATATAAAATGTTTTTTAAGCTATCATTTACTGAATTGTTGTTATGAACAGAACATTTCTCTAGGGCATTGAAACTCTAAAGGACATGTGTGGTTATTATGCCCATTTTAGAGTTGAGAAAACATGTTTAACCCAAGAGTGACATAGATAATGCAGTGTTATTAGGCCACAGTCACTAAGCGAGCAATAACTGGTAGAGCTGTGATTTGTAGGCAAATATTCTTTCTCCTGAGCGCCCTTTCTTAACCCCCTCTGCTGTATTTTCCATCTTCACCTTGGTCTTGTGTTTAGATCATGACTTGTGTCATATGTAGGATTAAGGGCATAGGATCTGCTAGTACCTACGTGTGTTTAAAGTTCAGCTTCTCCACTTACCAGTGAGTGACTTGGGTGAACTAATCAAGCTCTTCACATCTCAACTTCCTTTCAAATACTAGGATAACAACAGCAGGACCATATGGTACTCACTTCTTCGAGTTCTTACATGAATTAACTGTGAATTCATGTAGACTGCTTAGAAAGTATTTAAACCATTTGCTCTCATTATTTAAGTAAATAAATGGGTTTTAGTTTCTCTTGTTTAAAAAAAAAAAAAAAAAACGTGCAGGTGGTACAGCCCCATCAGGATGCCACTGAGAAACGAGGTTCCTTCTTCTTCCACTCTGCCGTTTTCTGAATGTCGACTTCATTCTCGGGGTTTGTAGAATGTGCCTCCTTCTGCATCCCAGACAGAAAGAGGGAAGGCCAGTGTTACAGCTTGGAACTGGAGTGTCCCCTACAGTTTCACGTGTTCAAGGCTTGATTGCCAGCCTGTGGAGCTATTGGGAAGTGGTGGGTACATCAGGAGGTGGGGCCCAGTGGAAGGAAGTACATTATTGGGAATGTGCCTTTGAAGGGGATATTGGGACCCTGGCCCCCTTCTCTTTCTCCTTCTCTCTTTGTTTCCTGGTCATCCTGAGGTGAGCAGCTCTCCTCCACCACACACTTCCACTGTGGTTTCTGCCTCACTACGGACCTAAAGGCAATTAGGTGAAGTGACTATGGTCTGATACCTCTGAAACTGTGAGCCAAAATTAATCTTTCTTCCTTGAAATTGATTTATTTCAGGGATTTTGTCACAGCAACTGAGAGTTGACTAAACACAGCAAGGGACATGATGACTTCTTGAGGATTTGGGCTTTTATTTTAAGAAAAGTCTTCCTAAATGATTTCTTCTACAACTTATCAGCCAAAAGGATGCCATATGACCAGGGCCTCACTTCAGGGGATGTTGGGAATTTCATTTCTTTATTTTCCAGGCTCTTGGGTGGAGGAAAGCTGGGGAGAATGTGGTTATAACTGAGTGTTGAGTGAACTTACTACTAGTATTGCCCAATGGACCCAAATCCCATCTATGGTTTTCTCTAATGGACAACATCACCTGTGCTGCTTTTGACACTCATATATGGTTCTGTCTGCCTGGAAACTTCATCATTTTACATGATCATGTGCTAGCTTTATGTTGCTATAACCTCACTACAACATGGCTAACACCTGATATTTTGCTTCCCTCTGTGGATGATTTCTCCCATGCAGAGAATCTCCTTTTCCTCCTTTGAATTCCCTCCTCAGTGTCTCTTACTGAGACACTCCATGGTACTTGTTAATTGATTTAAAAAGGGGATGAAGATAGAAATGACACAATTAGGAAGAAGGAAAGGATTATAAGACCCAAGGTAACCTGCATTTTTCTTCAGAATAGACTTTATGGCCCAGCTGATAAGAGAGACTTCAGGACATGATGGGGGCACTTCTGGTCACTCTTATGTTCCAGTGCTATTCTTCAGCATGGAAGAATATTTATCAAGGCCTAGTTTCAAAATTAGGGCTGGAGATGTGGCTCAGAGTTTGAGCACACCTGGGTTCAATTTCCAGGAAAGAAAGAAAGAAAGAAAGAAAGAAAGAAAGAAAGAAAGAAAGAAAGAAAGAAAGAAAGATCATTTCACCTTAAGAAATAGGGTTTTGTGTTTAGATCATGACTTGTGTCATATGTATCTTTACCAGGGAATATAATTTGATGTCTTAGAATCTTGATTAGATATCTAGGATTCATTCTGTTTTTCTAATAATAGATTAATCTGTATTTCTAAATACCTGTTTGCTTAGTAGAAACTTGGTTCTTCTATCCTACCTATTACTGTTATTTTTGTCAAAATACACAAATATTTATTCAGTAATCAGAATCACACCTAGTACCCTGCTAATCTGCTTATTTTCTGCATGTTTCTATAGTTCTGTTAGGCCACGTGGCTCACAGAAGCATGTACTCCCAATTTTAACCCTCTCTGGCAGTGTGACTTTGGAACACACAGGAACCTCTCTGAACCTCAGTTTCTACTCAAATTAAAGGGACTACCAAATCCTGTACTAGCTGACTTGTACAAGCATCAGGAGGAGAGGAGATATATGGAAAACACTTTATATGCAGGTTATTGGAAATGCTTGGGACCAGCAATGTTTGAGATTTCAGTTTTTTTTAATATTAGGGAATATTTATATAGACTTAGCATTTAAGCATCCTTATTGTGAAAATCCAAAATATGAAATCTGAACCTTTTTCAACTTCACATCAGTGCACAAAAAGTTTCAGATTTTAGAGCATGTGGGAGTTCAGATTTTTGGATTACGGATGCTCAATCTCTACAGCAAAGATGAAAATGACTCTATCTTACAAATAGTATCATGAGTCTATATTTCATTCCCTTCTTTCAGGAAAAGATATTGAAAACAGAATGGTCAGATAACTTATCAGGGCTTCAAGCTAAAGATGGAAGATTGAATCTACACTTATACCTTTTGTCTTCCTCAAAGCCGAAACAAGGACAATAAAGAAATGGGGACAGGGGCAGGGGATGGAGTTAAGCCACAAAAAAAAAAAAAAAGAATGGGAAAGAAGCCAACAGCAATAAGATATCGTGATTTTTTTCAATTTTTTAATTGGCACATTATAATTATACATAATAGTGGGCTTCATTGTTACATATTCATACATGCACATAACGTAATTTGGTCAATTTCATTCTCCAGTATTTTTTGCTCTTCTTTTCCCACTGGTCCCCTTCCTCTACTAATTTTCCTTCCATTTTCATGAGATTCCCACTCTTTTTCCCTTTCTTCTATCTTTCACATGTGAAGAAAACATATAACCCTTGACTTTCTGAGTTTGGTTTATAATATACTCTCAAGTTCCATACATTTTCTTGCAAATGACATAATTTCATTCTTCTTTTTGGCCACATCAGCCTCCCAGGTTGCTAGGATTGCAGGGAGGCACCACCATGCCAGGCTTTTGTTTGTTTGAGTTAACTTTTGTGCAGGGTTAGAGATAGGGATCTAGTTTCATTCTTCTATATATGGATATCCAGTTTTCCAGTACTGTTAGCAGGAAAAGTTTGAAAGAAGAAAACCGGGGGTGGGGATTGGGATGGGTGGGGGTGGAACATGGCAAATTGCTCAACAGAACATGGAGGAATGAATCCTTAACTGGTGTTTGAGAAATTCAGAAGCACCTAGATCTGCACCACAAAAGTCCCTGAGGCCTCAGGAATTGGGGGTCAAAGTAGGCTGCAGACAGGAAGATTGGTTAAAAGTGTGTATAAACTGCAGTGAACTGTCTGGGCACAGTGGTGCATGCTTGTAATCCCAGTAGCTCTGGAGGCTGAAGTAAGAGGATCAAGTTCAAAGCCAGCCACAGCAACTTAGCAAGGACCTGAGGAACTTAGCAAGACCCTACCTCCAAATAAAAGTAAAAAGGGCTGGGGATGTGGCTCAGTGCTTAAGTGCCCCTGGGTTCAATCTCCAGTACCAAAAACAAACAAACAAACAAACAAAAATGCTATGAACTGAGCCCTCTCCAAACCATCTTCTCTCTACTTTGCTAAGGTGAACCACGACCTCCCACCCCTTCTGGCTGGAGATTAGAATTCCTGGCAAAGTTATAAAAGATAGTGTCTCCACTCTTGGTGACCCAGAAACCATTAAGGTTGGGCATATCTTCTTGATAATGAGCTGAAATGGCAGTGTAAATAATGTGTGAACAATGAATGTTCAAACAATTATCCCTTTTCTCCCCTCAGCTCCCAGTACACTGGCAACCAGGTTTTTTTACACTCTAGACAGGAGATGGTAAGATTCTTCTCAAAGGACTCTCTCCAGTCCAAGAGAAAAGGATTCAATTCTGACGTTGCTCCTGCCCCAATAAAACCATCCAGGAGCTGACTACAGTTGACAAGCCCACTTACAGCCTCAAAACTTCCCATCCATTTTACAACGCCCTACTTTCCCTCTTTTATTTGTTTAGAATTCTATTAAGGCATAATTTATAACTACAAAATAATGCCCTCTGTTTAATAGGAATAAAAAAACCAGCAACCATCTAAAACTGAGGAAAATCTCTAACAGGAAGCAGGTAGTAAGCAGAAAACAAAAGCATTAGCTATGGAACAGAGACTTTAAACTTAAAAAAAACAATCCACAAGTACCATCCTCTGAGTAATGATATTGAGCATCTTTAAATAAGGACACGATGATATAGAAAAGAAATAGTCTTAGGGAAAAAACATGAGTTCCTAAAATTTTTAAATACAGTAGCAGAAGTTGATGATTTAATAGAAAAGATAGAAAATAAAACTGATAGATTTTACTCAAAGAAGAATAAAAAATAGATAAAAAATAGAAATGAAAAGATGAGATATTTAGAAGATTAGGCTAGGATTATTTATCAGCCAGAAAATGTCATTCCAACAGAAAAGAAAAGAAAAAACAGTGGGAAAGGAATTGTCAAGAACATAAACCAAGAAAACGTCCCTGAAATGAAAGACAGGGGTCTCCAGACTGAAAGGATCCTTTCAGTGCCCCCCAGAACACATGAGAATAGCCCCAGACCATAGCTCATGATGTTTTGACATTTCAAAACAGTGGGACAAAGAGAAGATACTGCAGATTTCTGGAAAGAAAAAAAAATGTTTCATAAAATGGATCATGAAGCACAGTAATTTCAAACGTCTCAATAGCATCACGAGTCTGGAAAACAATAAAGTAAAGCTTTCAAAATTCTGAAAGAAAATGCTTTTCTATCTGGAATTTTATTCTCAGCCATGTTACAATAAAGTGTGAGGGTAACATAAAAACATGTTCCAATATGCACAATTTTAGGAAAATAAACCCCTTCTAAGGAAACTGCTGACAGACATTCTCCACCCAAATGGGGAAGTAAACCAAAAATTAAAAAGGCATAGAATTTGGAATGTAAAGGATTCAACACAATAGAGACAAAGAGAAATACTAGAATTGTAGTAGGGAGAGATTCCAGGATGCCAGGTGCACAGAAGACCGGGAGAAAGCGGAATCCACGAGAGATGTCTCCACGAAGACAAAGTTGATTGAATAATTAATATGTTCAAACATACAAAAGGAGAGTTATATATTTAGAAGTAGAATTTAGAAGAAATTGATAAAGAAATGATTAGAAAATTAATCCAACAGAACACAAGTCTATTATTAACTCTGAAAATACGTAAAGGAAAGGGATTATGATCAGAGTTTACATCATGTATCAGCTGTGAAGAGCATTTGATTGTCATAATAACATCAACAGTAGTTATTTGCCCCAAAGTGTGATAGAACTATATTAAGAGGCCAGGAACAGAGTGTGGGGGTTTGTGCTGTGTGGGGTGGGGTGCAGATGCCAGAGGGTGGTAAGAAAAAGAGCTGAGTCCTGATTTTCCAAAGTGGAAGTCAATGGCAAATCTTAGATTATTAGTGTAAACATGATAGGAAGCAAATGTCTATATCAAAAGAAATGGCCAACAGAGTTGATTAGAAATGGGAAATTGTGTGTGTGTGTGTGTATGTGTGTGTGCATGTGTGTTCAGGTTGTCGATAGTGCATTCACTATGATAGATTTTGTACATATGTATCTTGAATGCAAGTGTAAACTAGGTTTCTTAAAAGGTCAACTAAATTGCCAAACTATATTTTGGGCACAAGGGACAAAATTAAATTTTCTCACCTCCATTTTGTTTTCCTTGTTAATTAGATTATACAACTGGCACCATATCTAAGTACTTGAAATACTAAATAAAGAGACAAGAACAAATGTAAAACAGAGGAGTATGGGCCAGGCACAGTGGCACACGCCTGTAATCCCAGAAGCTCAGGAGGCTGAGACAGGAGGATCACTCGTTCAAAACCAGCCTCAGCAAAAGTGAGGTGCTAAGCAACTCAGTGAGACCCTGTCTCTAAATAAAATACAAAATAGGGCTGGGGATGTGGCTCAGTGGTTGAGTGCCCTTGAGTTCAATCCCCAGTATCGAGAGAGAGAGAGAGAGAGAGAGAGAGAGAGAGAGAGAGAGAGAGAGAGAAAGTATGATCCATGATTTGTGATGGCAACCATTCAAAGAAGCCAAACCATCATCACCCAGGAAGCCAACCTGCTGTAAGTCCAGCTTGTTGGAAAAAAGACAACTCTTTTTTGCAACCAGTCCAGGAAATCAAACAATAATCCCTGCAACATTTGGCCCCCAAAAGCCAGAACTTGAATAATAAATGATAGCTTCCTTAATTTTTATCTGGGTTTTCAACTTAGGACCAATCAGAGAAAGCCAGATATACCCCTTCACCAATCACAAAGGATGCCCTGCTTCTAGTTAGTCTGCCTACAGCTTCTCCATGGCAACAGCCACCAATCAGAACAGACCTGAAGCCCCCCTGTTTTCCACTACAAAGTACTGCCACTCCCCTGCCTGCCTTTGATTCTCTGCCAAACAGTAGTGATGGTAGTTGACCTCCTTGCTATAACAAGCTCTGAATAAGTATTCTTTACTTGTTCTCCTTTGGTTGATCTTAATTTATTTCCACACACTATTTGGAGGCAGAGCAAATTTTCAAAGATTGAAGGCCACTTTATTTGTTAAGAAATAATGCTTGCTAAACCAACAATCCAAGTTCAAGAAGACTTAATAATTTTTTAACGGCTGGGGATGTAGCTTGGTGGTAAAGTGCTTTGCCTAGCATGCACTAAGCCCTGGGTTCCATTTCCAGCACTGGAAAAAAAATCATTTTATTTGTTCACATATTGTACTCTATTTCCATGCGCAAAGTGCTGCACTGGGTGTTACAGAAGATATAAAAATAAGTAAGATAATCTGATTTAGTACTTTCTGAATTTTTTAAATTCAGATAGTCAAAATTATCCAAGTTTTGATAACTCGAAACTGTTCATAGTTTTAAGAAAATGAACATGGTATTAAAAAGTGGGCTGCCATAAAGTGAGAGCAAGTTATCCTTTTATACGTTTTTATTTGACATTGTCTCTCAAATTGCTCAATTTAAATTTTCTTATTTATCTATCATGGTATATGTCTAAATTTTTTCCTCCTCCCCCATGAAATCTTATGTTTACTACTACAAATATAAATGTTAAAATTATTCATTTTTGCACATTTTCCTCTTTGTGCTTTAGAATTGGATTGCAGATGTCCTATGAAGGGGCACATATATGAGTATGGAAATTATTCTATTGAAAATAACAGTAGTTTTTGTAATGATGTAAATCTGAGAAAGCAAAAGAAATTGCAGTTGGAAAAACAGATGTATTCAATAAAAAGCTACCGTGTGCATGCAGTGAACTAGTCGTTAGCAAGATTCAAATAATGCAATCAGTAGGAATTTGACTGGTCTGTGGAATTGTCAAAGGCATGTGGGATGTTTGAATAATAGCTGCAAATTTGTTGTGGACATGAGGCTATTAAGTCTGTCTCCTGCTGCATTCAGTATGGCCGTAAAAACTATTATTAAATAACTGGTTTTATAGCAACTGTTAAAATTATTTGGCCAAAGTATAAATTAAAGTTTATGATGGATGCAAATGTATGCCTTAAAATGTACAATGCTAATTTAGGTTCCTTTCCCATTTTAAAATAACCAGTTGGACAAAAGAACAGTGATTACCAAAATAAGAGCAAATTAACCAGGCTTCCAGGAAGCCTACCCCAAAGTGTGGAGCATTAAATGTGACTTCACTATGTAAACACAGAACCCCACAATTATTGGGGTTCTCTTCCCCAGCTGACTGCACAAAACTCCCATTAGCACTAATGGAGGTGGCACACGTGAAGTCCAGGAACTGATTAAGGTGCATAAATAATAGGTCAGAGTCTCTGGAGTCACACGTAGATGTGTGGAGGGTCAGCTGACACCCACCGCACCTGGAGAGGGAGAATTGTATCTCAGTAGCCAATTAACTCTGATTCCCCTTTCCAGCCTTTGTTTCCACCTGCATCTTTCCTTCCCTCTTAGTCCCTGCAGTGAAGCCTGTCAATTTATAAATGCAGTTATCTCAAACTCAGTGATGAGCAAAGCTTTTCTTGGTGGCAGGATAGGACCGAATCCCTCTTCTCTCCCTAGACTGTTCCTTATATCAGAGTGGTTGTCAAACTTGGGAAGCATTTTATCATGGAAGCAGTTTAGAAATGTCATTTTCCCAGGCCCCACCCTGAGCTTACTGAGCCTCTGAAGCTGGGAGAGCAGCCTGTGTTGCCTAGAGTTCCTTGTGCAATTGGAGGCTGGTGCTGGGCAGTAGTGGGGAAGCAGTAGCAGTCACTGAAATATCTAACTCAGGATTTGACTACATACTTGAGGATGGATCAATTTAAAGAGTCTATTTTTTTTAAAAGCCTGTGTGTGTTTGTGCCTAAATATAAATCATTTGTCACTTAAAGACAGACCATAATCTAAGACACCCATCCTTAGCAATTTTGTTGTCAGTGGACATTGTAATTATTTATGCAAACTAAGATGGCTTTGATGTCACGAGGTGATATAATCAGATGGGATCACTGTCATTTATGTGGTCCATTGGTGAGCAAAAGGTCATTAGGCACAGCATGACTGTACACACACACACACACACACACACACACACACACACACACACAAACACACAAAAATACACTTTGAAAAGTGAAACATTTAAGCTATTCTGGAAGTCATATAATCTAGGCTTTAAAAAATAATCTGTCTCATCATCATAATCACCTCGGAAGGTCTGACAAGGGGTAGATTAATTAAATTCTTCTCCTTAATTATGGAGTCTAAACCTCTGAGATCAGGCCTGGGACTCAGCATGGTTTAAAATTTTGAAAACACATCTTTGATCTTATGTGGGAATTGTCATTTTTCATCCTAAATGAATTTGTTCTTCCAGGAGGTCCTGATAGGACATGATTTCTGGCCACTCATCAGCTGGCCCTGGTCCTCTGAGCAGACTGTTTTCCTGGTTATTGCTGAAAGCACAGAGGTGTGTCTGGAGCTGAAGGGGGCCTCCCCTTCCCCTGGTTCTGGCCTCTGCTGATCAGTCAGAGAACCAAGATCCAGGGAACCCTTTTGACAACTCTTTTTCACATTTTTGCTCATATTGATTAACTCCCCCCCCAAAAAAGCACTAATAAATCATAGTTTTCCCAACTTAGTTGTGAAATTGAATGTTGACCTAGAACAGAAGCTATTTAAGGCTGGTCTTGTTAGATTCTGTTCAATATCTAAGCTGTCAAGTTTATTTTGGATTTTACCAATCAATGTATTAATCTGTCTCCCCCAGCTCACGTCATACACATTTGATAAACAAGCTACTTCTGACCTTATTGAAGTTATTAATAAAGAAATGACATGAAAGAGAGCCCTGGGCAGATCTCCTCAAAACCTCCTTTTGGATGTACATTGGTTATCACCCCCTTCAATCTAGTTTTCCTCTGGTCACACATGTGTCCAACTGCTCAACCCAGGTCTGTCCAGATCATTAATAGAAACCCCAGAAACACTTAAAAAGCTGATTTCTTGAAATTAAATCTCAAAGCCTACATTGTTACACATCATGCCAAATCTCTGTAACTGCAACATGTATTTTACATATTTAAAATATTTTATATCAAAACTTTAGTTGCAAATAGATGGATTCCTCAACTTTTTTTTTTCAAATTTTCTCAAGAAACATCTTTACCGAGGTGAAATTTCTTATGATTCTTTTGTCAAAACTTCCATCAACATACACCATCGCCTTCATGACAATATTTTTGCTGGTCCGGAGGCAGAAGTGTCTGACAGTAATTCACTGAGATACCACATTTCAATTGCTTTGGCACATTTCAATTAGTAGACCTTTGAGGTGAGAAAGAAAAAGAAATAGAGTGGGAGTCAGGTGACACTGAAAGAAAAACAACATGAAAGGCCAGGCGAAGAAACATCTCTGGATAATAGGAAAAGGAAACAATCTGAACAAGAATTCCCAGGAACAACTTGACTTTACCTTCCACTCAAAGTAAATGATCACAGAATGTACACAGGAGTATTCCAGAGCATTGGATTTAAGTAAAAAGTTTCCAAAGTCCCTAACATGTGTGGACCCAGTATGAGAGGCTTTTCTAGAAATTATTTTCTTGTGATGGACAGGTAATTTATACTAGTCTTTCTGTTGAAAAAAAAATGGCTTAAGTAAAAAGGGAATTTATTAACAAATAATTTATAGTCCAGAGAGTGACCTAACTTTGGGCCTGGCTGAATCCTAAAATGAATGTCATTGTAACCCTGTTTCTGTCATTTTGATATTCTTTCTCCTTCCCAGGATCCCATTCTCAGCCAGGTATTCTATTCATGGCAACATTTCTGCAGATATTCAGAGCTCAAGTCCAGAAAAAAATGAAACAACGTTTCCTTTTATTAATTCTGCCCAGGTGTGGAAAATTGAAAAATGGTCACCACAAGAAACCATCCTAATCTCTGGAACGGGCAAATGCTACCTTTCTAAGGAAAAAGGGTCTTTGCAGATGTAATTACTTTAAGAATCTTGATGTGGGAGATTACCCAGGATATTGCAGGTTGCCCTAAATACAATCACAAGTGTCCTCACAAAAGAGAGGCAGAGAAAGACTTCACCAGAGGAGGCAGTGTGACCACTGAGGTAGAGACAAAAGTGACAATGCCAAGGAAAGCCATGGGCCACCAGATTCTGGAAGAGGCAAGGAATGCATTCTCCCCTAGAACCTCTGGAAGGAGTGTGGCCCTGCTGACACCTTGATTTTGGCTCAGTGAGACAGATTTCAGACTTTTGGCCTTAAGAGAATAAGTTTCATTTGTTTTATGCTTTCGGGTTTGTGGTAATTCCTTACAAGTCACAGGAAATGAATACAGCAGGTAATGTGGATCACTGATTTGACAAAACCTGAGTCACATGGTTAACTCTGAACCAATCATTATACACTAACAAGCTGGGCTTGGGTTTTAGTAGGGGGAGAACTCCTATAAAGGAAGCTTAATTGGAAATAGTAACTGGTGGGATAAAGGGGCAAAACACCTACATATATTCATTTTATCTTCAAAAGAACAAAGAAGATAGGTGTAAAGTTAACAGTTTTATGTAAGTATATTAGAATATTAGTGCACTTGAGCTTTTTGTATAGCTGTGATTGTGTTGTTAAGCAGCATATTATCAGAATACACTGGGATAAACAGAGACCATTTGGTAACAGCAGATTTGCTTTTAGTGCAGAAAATTGTCTACAGTGGTCCCCTCCACAACTTGTCAGAGGTTTCATTTTCTATGATTTTAGTTACCCATAGACAACCATGGTCCAAAAATATTAAATGGACATTATTGGAAATAAACAAGTCATAGGTTTTAAAATGCATGTCATTTTGAGTAGTATGATGAAATTGTGCCACCTGGCTCTAACCTGCCTGGGGTGTGAATCATCTCTTTGTCCAAGGTATCCACACTGTATATGCTACCCTCCCATTAGTCACCTAGTAGCCATATTGATTATCAGATAGCCAGCCTGTCATGGTATTGCAGTACTTGAGTTCAAGTGACCATTGTTTACTTAAAAATGGGCCCGATGTGAAAGAGTAGCGATGCTGGCAATTTGGATATGCCAGAAAGAAGCTATAAAGTGCAGGCTGTAAGTAAAAGGACAAAAGTTTTCTACTTAATAATAAAAGAGGGCTGAGGTTGTGGCTCAGTGGAAGAGCACTTGCCTAGCACACATGAGGCACTGGGTTCAATCCTCAGTACCACATAAAAAATAAATAAATAAAATAAAGGTATTGTGTCCATCTAAAACTAAGAATATTAAAAATAATAATAAAAGAAAAATCACATGCTGAGATTGTTAAGCTCTTTGTTAAAAATCCATCTCTTACCCCTGAAATTGTGAAGAAGGAAAAGAAGTTTGTGCCAGGTTTGCTATCACAAATGCATCCCTCACAGATGGGTGGCAGCGAATAGCAATGTATTGCAATCACAGATATTAACCCAAATATAAAAGTACACTGGTTTTAGGAGAGGATAATAGTTGGTATATACTTCCTAATAGTTCTAATTATGTCTAAAAAAGTTGCATTAATAATGTTTACTGCAGTAAGAACTAGGCCAGAGTGATTTTGTAGTATTTTTGATACCTGTTCTTGGATTCTGACCGGATAGCCTATCAAGATTATTTTCAAGGATGCCTCTGCCTTTTATGGGCTCTCTGACCTTGAGTAAGTTACTTAAACCTTTCAAATGTCAGTTGATTCATATGCAAAATGAGGACAAATAGTTTCACACCATGTGAGGATTATCTACAAAAAGGTGCGAAAGCATCTATCAGCAGTGCACATCAGCACAAAGATGCTGATTATGTTCTATTATGGACCCATAATCCAATAAGCACAGTTTACCTCATTATTCCTTCATTTGTATTCTTTTACACACTGAAGCTCTTCCAATGATGTGTTTTTGCTTCAAAAGATCTACATGTATTTTCCAATTTGCTGAGGAGCCTGATGGCAAGTGCACATGGGATGTTTTAGCATTTTCTCCCACTTCTTGACTCTTTGTCTGATTTAAAATAAGATCAGAGTCTGTAATGCAGGGCTAGGCCTGCTCGTTTATTCCAAAACTGGTTTTGATGCTAATGAGATTTCTTTGATAGGACCAAATAGTGCAGCTCACCTCCCCAACCTGAAATGACTCATTTTCCTTTATTGTAAAGCATGTCATTTTGAGTAGTATGATGAAATTGTGCTCTAATCTGCCTGGGATTTTATTTTAAAGGCTCAAATTAATTGGACGTATTAGTTTTCTCTTAGTATTTTCATTATTTACTCTCAAAAACCTTAATAGATAAGTCAATCATAATTTTCCTTTATAAACATTTTGCTGAAGGGAAGAGGAAAGCAAGCATCATTTGTTCTATAGGAAAGATAGCCCCTCATGATGGGAAGAGCCTGGAGTTCCTGTGAGCCAGTCTCTGTCACCGAGTGATCCTTGGACCTCTTGGGAAAGCCACAACAACTCTAGGTCCCCCTGAGATGTTTGAGAAATCCATGACCAGGCTAGACAGATTTGTGGAGTTTATATTACTCCATCTTTGTCCAGAAAATTCTAGAACTCAGTTGCAGGGCCTTCATGAATATTTGGTTCCCAGCCTTTGTTATTTAAGGAATATCTGCTTCTATTCAGGGCAGTCGTCATTCCAAACATTATAAACCCTCTCTAAAATAAATTTTAATTAGACTTCAGGGACTTAGGGAGATGAAATACAGAGAAATGACATTTACAGTTGTAATTTACATATTTACTAAAATTAAAATCAAGGAAGTTTATTATTTAATGAAGAATTTTATCCATCTTTTATCTGTAATTCACACTACATCGAATATCACAAGTTCTCACCCATGCTACGTGAACACTCTATATGCCAAAATCTAAAATTTCAAAAGTGATGGATTATGAACAGTCTTTCATTTCTCCTTTTTTCTTAAACAAATCTCCTAGAAACTCAATGTTTAACAAATATCATATACACAATATAAAATATTTTGATTAATGTTTTAGAAAGAAATACCTGTTAAGAAGCAACAATTGTGAATATGTATCATAGTATTTTTTCTAAGTTAAACCAGAAAATATGTCTAATAATAGAAACTTGTTTTATTAAAGTTTCAGATCCATATAGTAAAATGCAACTTCCCCTTATTTAATAGGCATTTGCATTTTGTGGGGGAGTTATGGAAACAATATTTTAAAAATTGATGCCAATTTTCCCAATTACCTATTTTTTTCATTATTTGGCCAACAATATTTTATATTAAATCAATTCCTAGTCTTCACCAAGAATTGTTGCATTCTAGTGCTGAGATAGGAGGGTTGTAATGAGAAGTAACAATGATATTCATTAAAAGAACATTTACGTGTTCATTTGGCTCTTCTCAGAGTCTGACATTGCTAATGATCATCTTGAGACCTAGATACAAGTGTCCCTTAAATGATGTGGAATTCTATTTGTGAAGGTCAGAACATTCAAAATATAGCCGGAAGTGTTTGGAATTCACAACCTCATGTGAACATGAGAGGGTAGACTATTAAGAAGAATTTTATCTCTTGAGTCTGGATAACAAAAATATGGTTCTAAATAATGTATTTTTTAAAAAAGAAAAACTTCCTTAGGGTAGAAAATGATTGTGTGAAGTGTTGGAAATTATGGCAAAACATGTGACCTCAGGATTAAGCACAGCACCTTCTTCCCTGGTCAAGTCCAGGTCTCCTGATTGGATGATGCACTTGTGTGATTGATCCATGGAAGGATTTCCTTGGGTTATTGTCCTCTTAGTGGGAGAGGATTGCCAGGATCCTGGAAAGAAATCTGTGCCCTGGGAATCCAGGACTGTGGCTGGAGGGACCAGATCTGCCAATTGAAGAGCACAGCTAAGGATCTACCCATGGTAATTAAAGCCAGAAGAATAGACCCAAGTGACAAATGTTTATACCCTGTCTTCAAACACTATGCACACTGAGCCAGCAGAACCAAAAAGTTACCAAGCATAATGGGGGCTCATACGCGGCAGAATGTTTATTTCCTACTTCACCCTGATGTAAAATTAAAGTTATATTAAATGTGTGGATGGAAGTCACAGTTAAGTGATTATAAACTTTGCTTTAGTAATAAGTATTTTAAAAATGTTTCCCATATATTATGCCATTTTACATCGAGAAATCCAAGATAGGCATAAATATTTATGCCATTATTTTCATAGAATAATATGCATAAAGAAAGATCAAAATCAGATACATCACATAGTGTACTCTTGTCTTTCTCTAGTTGTCCCCACCTGAAAAATCTAATCAGTGATCTGTGTCACCAAAGCCAGGCCTCATCATTCACCCAAAGTGAGTCAAGGCCACATATCAGAAACAGAGTGTAGTTAATCTTTCTTGTTTTATCAGCACAGTCTCTAAGCCAGCAAGCCCCTTAGGAAGGGATCTAAGTAATTCATTCTCTGTGATCTTTTTAATCAAAACTAAAAGGCCCAGGCTTGAAGAGAATGGCACCGGAATTTTAACCCATCCTAGCTGTTCTTTACATTGTTCTTGCAGCCTTTATACCCTAACTCAGAATCTATTCCTTACCACTCCATCAGAGCTACAAACCAGGAGACCCCGTATGTGACACAAGTTCATTGCAATATGAAGAAAAATTCCCAAGTGTGGCCATAGTTCCAAAAGAAGCTTCTATTCAGTTTAAATATTAAAAGAGATTAAACTGAGCTTCCGCAGCTACTATGTCTATAAAAGACACACTTCTGTGCTAAGTTATCTTTTTGTGGTTTTAAGTCATTTTTTTTTTGTTACTGAAATAGGCTCAGGATTATAGGATTGGCCTTTCAGAGGGTCTTTTTCTCTTACTGAGAACAGATTTGAGAACTCTTACGGTACCTCCAGCTATTGGCTGATGTCTCCTTATGGACAGGGACCTACATCTTCAGGGCCTGTTTCAGGTGTGGGTAACAGGGAAAAGTCTGCCACTTCATATGTCAGCTTCTTCCTACCTGTAATTTTTCTCAAGTTTGATATTCACAATTCTTTACTTTCTTCTCTTTTCTCCCTTCTTTCATGTAACTCTGAATAAGCTTTTACATAGTAAACATAACTAGATTTAGACCTCATTTCCCGGAGTGTTTCTGATTGTCTCCTACTAAGTGATTAAGTGATTATATTCTCTTTTCTTTCCTTTTTATTTATTTATTCATTTGTTTGTTTTCATGTGGTGCTGAGGATTGAACCCAGTGCCTCACCTGTGCTAGGCAAGCGATGTACCACTTCGCCCCAGCCCTAGCCCCCACATTCTCTTTTATTAATCATGTGACTGCTTCCAAAGGACAGACTTTATTTTTAATAAAACTTCAAAACCCTCAGATAAACCAAAAGACAGAATCAGAAGGGTTTCTTATTATCATATTATGGAATGTTTTGACTTTTTGGAGATGATAACATCCATTTAATCCTTTCTCTTTTTTTCATATTTTTAGATGCAGATGGACACAATACCATTATTTACTTATTTATTTTTATGAGGTGCTGAGGATTGAACCCAATACTCACACATGCTAGGGAAGTGCTCCACCACTGAGTTACGACCCCAGCCCTGATTCTTCCTTTTTAGTTCTTGCTGTAAGTGTAAATAATTGAGTTTTGAATATAGATAAACATTCTAGCACAAGACACAAGGATAATGCTTTTACAAATAACCATTAATTCAGAAAGAAATATGATGTAAAGGAAGCATGATGAACATAATTGGCAAAAAGAAGGAGAAATTAAAGTTAGTGGAGGTAAGACAGAATTAATAAGAAAACCAAAAGTTGGCAATTGAGGTAGGTCTTAAAATGGATGGGGGATATTTAAATTACTACATATCTTTGTGTCAATCTAATGTTAACATTAAACACATACACAACAACGTATGTACATATGTACCAGAATACAAATGGCAAGTTTTTAAATATAAAAACTAGACTGTTGTGTTTCTTTCTTCCTTTTTTTTTTTCCTGCACTATAAAAATGAAATGGAAAAATTCCTCCTCATCTCATGACAGATTAAATCCTTGCCTCTTGAGGAAAGGGTAACTGGTTTCAGGGACTGTAATGATTCATGCTCTGGATATAATGAGCCACCAAATATGTGGCACAAGCTGACCAGGAAGGGCTGGGGAAAGCCCGTGTTCTGGGGAAGGGGCTGAGCAGCCTCTAATTAGGGGAGGAAACAGGCCCAAGGGTCCCAGGGCAAAGAGGACCCACTTTCCATTTCCTGCAGATTCCTTGGGGGAAGCAATAGAATCCCAGAGAAGCAACATGGTACATTTAGGGAGAGATGGCCACAGACTTCTGCTTCTCAGAAGTGACTTGGAAATTGCAGAAAGTGTACTGACCACGTCTGTTTTATTCGACATTGTTGATATTTTGATTTCCTTCTGACTCCCAGGACCAGCCAATTCTTGGAGATAGAGAACAACAACATGCCTGTCAGTATATATCCAACCAATCCAGAGTTCAAAGTCATTAGTAAGCTGAATGCAAAAGAATAAAAACCCAGGCAAAAAGGAATGAAGGATTCTTAAAGTGTTTGTCTATACTTATAGCACACAGAACAACTTTCAGATAAAAACAGTTTGTTTTATAATGATAAGAGTATGATTGTATCAGGAACAATAACAATTATAAATATATATATAGCTAAAACAGAGACCAAAATACCTTAAGCAAAACTGGCATAAGTGAGGAGTGAAGCAGATGATACAATTATAACAGTTGGAAGCTTTAATATTGCACTTAAATAATAGAATAATTAGACTGAATAATCGCAAGGAAATACAAGACTTGAGCAATATTATAAATCAACTAGGCTTACAAGACATTGATAGGACCTGGGGTTTATATTTTTCTTATATACACACAAAACATTCTCCAGGATAGATGATATACTAGGCCATAAAATAAGTTTCAATACATTTAAAAGGACTGAAATCATACATAATATGTTCATCCATTACAATGAAATTATATTCAAAATCAACAGTAGAAGGAAATCTGGGAAATTTATAAATATGTGAAAATTAAAGTATATATTCCTAAATAATCAATGTGTCAAGGAAGAAATCTCATGAGAGATTAGAACGTCGTTTATTTGAAGGAAAATTAAATCACAACATCCAAATTTTACAATTTGCAGCTAAGATAGTACTTAAATAAAAGTATTCTATGAACAAGTACATTTTAAGCAAAAGAAAGATCTTAAATCAATAACCTAAGTGTTTACCCTAAGAAACTAGAAAAAGAAAAAAGAAACCCAAAGCAATTTGGGGAAGAAAATAACAAATATTAGAGCAGAAATAAATGAAACAGAGAATTGAAAAAAATCGAGAAAACAACAAAATGAGAAATTGGTTTTGTGAAAATTGGCAAAACTTTGTCTAAAGAGAAAGAGAAGTTTCAAATCACCAGAATTAGGACTAAAATGGAGTTTATTGCTACTTTACTTGCAGAAATAAAAATGATCACAAGGGAATAATATGAAGCACTATATGCCAAAGGGACCATGGAGTGAGTGACAATAGATGGGAACCAGTGTGGACGGCTAATTTATGATAATAGTAACTATCCTGTTAATTATCCTCTGTACACACACACACACACACATCTTACTGATTAAGGAATAAATACATGCTGAACAGGGCAGATGCTTGGAGTCTCTATTAAGGTAAGAAGCAGAAAATACAGATTTATAATATTTCACTCACATAGGAAACTTATACCTACTCCATTATTTTAACAAATGGGAATAATAGGAAATCTCAAAGAACAAAGTTATGATCATTTGTAATGTAACATCTAGAGAGATAGTCACTATTATCTATGTCTCTCTCTATTCGTATGTTATATGCAGAAATCTCAAATATGCAAGAAATGTATTTTATTTTTCATCACTCAACTTAATTTTTATTTCTCTTGGTAGCAAAAACAAATCTGTCTAAGCATGATTTTCCCCTACTCTGGCCTGGCATCTAAAAGTTCTAGGGAGCTTAAATGGATTTTCTCTCCTATCTGCCAGGTTCTCAGTTTCTGAACCATGAGGAATGCTGACCACACAATCTCCATGGGTCTAGCTCACTCTCTCAGGAGCTTTGGACAGGTTACCTGTGTTGCTCTGAAGTTGTCAGAACTTCTTACCACAACTACTATACTCAGGGTCAGGGCAAACACTGCTCCCCCATGGTGGCTGGGCCGCTGGGATTGTGGCTGCATTTTTCATGCAAATGTTTTGCTGTTGTTATTTCCTGTTCCTGCATGGAGACAATCTGAGACCTTTCTAGCTCCTCCAGGCTTGGTTCTGTTTTGGGGCCAGGGATTCCCCTTTGAGGTCAAACCTCACAAACTCTATTTTGTTAGCTGAAGGAACCATAATTTATTTAACTATTCTTTTGTATATTTAAATGACATTAATCTTTTACTATTTTATGCCATACTATCTTGAATGTCTTTGTAATGAAAATTTCATGCTGATCTATATTTCTTTAAGAGAAATTCATAGAAGGGAAATTTATGTGTCAAACAATATGCATATTTTAAGACTTTTCTATATGTTGCTAAATCATAATATAACAATTTACCTCTCACCAGAAGTGCATCAGAATTCTCATTTCCTTGCACCTAGAAGATTTAGCAATAAATTAGTTGCAGACGTGATATCCTTGTTGTGTATTTCATATACTACTAATGATTCCATAATAAAAATATGCTTTGATCATTTGTAAATAACTGATGAAGAACCAATAATATAGTTAAAGGTTGTAATGATTTTTTTTTAAGTTTAAAAATGGGATTATTCATGAAAAATACGACTAAGTTCATCTCTTGTCAGGTGATCATTCGACAAAGTCAATGATCAGCTTTTTTTCATACTATGCATTGAGTACAGATTTTTTTTTAAAAAGTTCTGTGGGGCTGGGGATGTGGCTCAAGTGGTAGTGCCCTCGCCTGGCATGTGTGCAGCCTGGGTTCTATCCTTAGCACCACATACAAAAAACAAAGATGTTGTGTCCGTTGAAAACTAAAAAATAAATATTAAAAAAAATTCTCTCTCTCTCGCTCTCTCTCTCAAAAAAAGAAGTTCTGTAACAACAATAACTATTACTAACTGGTAGGCAGAAGGGCTCCCCAATGAAATCCATGCACTGGTAATTGGATCCTATGAATATGTTACATCAAATGGCAAAAGAGACTTTATAGATATAATTAAATTTAGGTACCTTAATTATAGATTAGGTTAAGATATTATCTAACCTAAGAATTATCTGGGTAGCAGGAAGTCAGAAGGAGTCCCAATGCACAAAGAATTAATGCTCTTTTTTTTTGGCCCCTCTACTTAGAAAGCCTTATGCAAGGACTGGGACCTAGGAGCTCAGGGCAGGCCCATCTGGCAGCCAGAAAGGAAATGAGGACATCAGTCATATTCCACTAAGCTTGAATGGACTTCCAAGTGGATTCTTTCCAGAGCCTCCAGGTGAGAGCCCAGGCAGCTGCCATATTGATGTCCACCTGTTGCTTAGAACAACATAAAGAGATAATGCATTTGTATTGTTTAAACTGCTAACTTTGTTGTATCAATTACTGTAGTGTTAGGAAATTAATTCATTGGCTCAATAAATAAATAAATAAACAATCCCTCAAATTTAAGTAAACCGATAAATAAATAAATAAAATACCATTTCAGAGCAGAAAGTGTTGTACTTTGAATATTTTGTTTTACTTTGTTTCAGTTTTGTCCCATCAGTGACTTCCAAGATGAGACAATTACATGATGTAACCATCCTCTCTGCCCTTTGGTGATAATATTTATTATCAGTTTTAGTGGGCAGTAACTGTTTCATACTTGTGATTATCACTTGAAGAACATGAGCATTTCCCATCCAGCACACAAACTATCACTGTTCTTACCCAGAAAATTCAAAAATAAAAAACTTCATGCATTAATTTTTTTTCTTTCATTTATTACACTGCTGCTCTGAGTATAGTTTTCTGCTAAGCTCTGAAGCTATTACAAAAGAAATACAAATAGTTCCTGAATTAAAAGCTGATGTTTGTTCTAGAAGTTTACTTCCAAGTTAGGGTTTATCACTCAGAGCATATTTCCATATAGAAACAATATTAAAACCTTGACTCTGTACCTAATCCAGCTCAACAAGCCTCGTGTAACTCAAAGTTTACCTGGATTAATCCTGAAAGAATTTAACTGTATTTAAATGTTATTTATTTTGTCTGTGTGAAAAAAGACTCAGTTTTCTAACTTGTAAGTTTAGAAACTCAATGTCCTACCAAGAAGCAGTGATATTAAGAATGTCACTTAATTTAATAACTTTATGCCGTTGTCTGGCTGGGCAAAAAATCACGAGCCACTCAAGCAGGAACAAACTTTATTTCCAAAACTCCCGTGAATGCCATGCACATGGCCTTCTCCCGGGACACACCACACCAACAGGAAATCCCTCCTCCTGCACTTCCCCAACCAATGGGAACTCTCCAGGAGTCCCCGCTAGAGCTCCAAAGTAGAGAGCTCCAAAGTAGAGAGCTCTAATGTAGCAGGCAGAGGTGGACAGCAGGGGTCTAATCTCCAATTGAATGCACATCTTAACATAATCATTATCATCTCAATGGCTTGCTGGCATCACCTTTCAACCAAAAATGCCATGTGTCATTCCTACTTGGCTATGGCTCTTAGTAACTGTATTTAAAGTATTTTAGGGCTGCTAGGTACAGGGGTGCATGCCTGAAATCCTAGCCACTTGGGAGGTTGGGGCAGGAAGATTGCAGGTTCAAAGCCATCTTCAGCAATTTTTAGTAAGGCTCTAAGTAATTCAACAAGACCCTGTCACTAAATAAAATATTAAAAAATAGAAAAGGGGTAGGTGCTCGGCATGTGGCTCAGTGATTAAGGGCCCCTGGGTTCAATCCCCAGTACCAAAATAAAAAACCAAAATCAAAACCAAAAACAAAAAAAACAACAACAACAAAAAATCTTAGGGCTGGGATGATAGCTCAGTGATACAGCGCCTGCCTATGGTGTGTGAGGCCTGTGTTTAATAGTATGTGATTGAACCCTCTCTTGGTTTTGTTTTGTGCATTGGGACTCCTTCTGACTTCCTGCTACCCAGATAATTCTTAGGTTAGATAATATCTTAACCTAATCTATAATAATACCAGTTGTCTCCATGTTGGATCATCTTGTTCTGTCTTCCATGTTTATTACCTTCTCTCTTGTTGCTTTTATTATATCCTTATTCTGTAGTTGTCATTGCTGACTCTGTACATCTGTTACCTTAGATATTTAATTTCTAATTGGGAAATAAATGGCACTTAGCTTCACAAAGAAGTCAGTGCCCATCTCCAGAACCCAACTTTGCATGCATCATTTAATAAAGGTGTTGTTACTATGTCAAGAGTTGTCTGTGATTTTTCATTCACATCAGATTTTTCTCTATGGAGACTTAAGTAATATATGTGAACCATTTCAATAGATAGGCTGATAGATGACTTAGGTAAAGTGGTTCATACAGAGAGATGATATGGTATAAATACAGGTGTCAATCACAAAAAAGTTAGAGGTACAGAAAATAAAAATTTAAAATATTTAGGACTTAAGAAATTGGGGACTTAGTTTGTGCCTTCTTCAACCATTCAGCAATCCCAAACACGTGGAGGATTTCTTTGCTCATAATTTTATCTCACTTTTGTAGACTCCTTCTCTCCTCCCTTCTCCCTTCTTTGTGTGCCTAAATCTTGTCCACCTTTAGAGCCCAGCACATGTGTGTACTTTTCAGGAAGCTCCCTTGGAATCCCATTTATTTTTTTCTGATGGGGGTGGAGGGTAACACTAGGAATTGAATCCAGAGGCACTATACCATTGAGCCACATCCCCAGACTTTTAAATTTCTTACTCTGAGACAGGGTCTCACAAAGTTGCTGAGGCTGGCCTTGGAGTTTGTGATCTTCAGCCTCCTGTGTCTCTGGGATTGTAGGCCTGCGCCTCTGTGCCTGTCAGAAATGGACAGGTATGTTTAGAAAGAGCAAGGATGGACTTAAAAAACAATTGTTGAATGACAGGTGATTCCGATTTATGTAAAAGAAAGAAGCAGAAGAACATTTCAGATATGATGAAGATGACTAGAGAAGATGAACAAAGGCATACAGACTGGAAGTTTCTGGAAACAGATGACTCATATTGAAGATGGCAGAAGGTAAAATGTTCAAAACTAGTTGGGGAACAGATGGTGCAGGACCTTCCACCATGCCTCAGGGGTGAGGAGTTTGGATTTCATTCTGAGAGCAACAGGGAACCATCGAATGCTTGGTTAAAGAGGGCGTTTAGTAAGATTAATTTGGCAGCAATATGTAAGATGGACACAGGGAGCTTATTTAAAAGGTATTTTGGTCAGATGAGGGCAGCAGGTACAAATTTTAAAGGCCCTACTCAAGTGTACCACCACCACACAGACAGAACCCATAACTGTCCTAGAATTGATTTAAATTTCTGGTACTAAGTTTCCAGCAGAAAATGTGCTCTAGTCACTTCTAGGTAAAATAAGTCCAATTCTGTGTTTTCTTGGGGTCTTGAATTTCCATCAGTTCGGATGGGGTGGAGGAGAAGCAAGGTGGAGGGGAGCCACATTGGCTTTACCTTTCTCTGCACATGGTGGACACTGTTCCCAGGAATACTTCTCATGTTTGTCATTTACGTACCTGTGGGATAGTGGTCACCAGGAGCCAAGGCTGTCCACTTGAAATCCTCCTATGAGAGGTTCCCTGTGGTGACTGTCCTGGAAGGCCCTTCTCTTAGACAATGCTGGTCCCCCAGTGGAGGATCATGGAAGCCTTCAGATACTCCCCACACCTCTCACCTCTCCTGCCCACAGGACACTAGGTGAATTGTTACTAGCTGCCACTTGAATGTGAGCCACACCACCAGTTTCACCTGCAGCTTCTTCTGAATGGTGGTGGTTGGTGTGTGTGAGTGTGAGAGAGAATGTGTATGTGTCTCCAGGCTTTGCTGTCAGATATCTTCCAGCCTCGTTCCATCAGAAGACTTTTCTTTATTTTAAACAAAAGGGATATATTATATCTTCCTGCTGGGCTCATCCTGAGGGGCAGAAGGCAGGGCATCAGATCTTCACATTCAATATTTAAATTCTGTTTCTTTTTCTCTGACAACCATTTTCTTAATTTCCCTTATTTCCATCTTGGGAATTATTTTATTCTAGTCTAGTTGAGGAGTCATGCTCATAGATCTGAATCTTTCAGTATAATCCCAAGGTTAGGAGAATTTTAATTAATTTCTTGCTTTTGTAAGGTTTTGTTGTTTACTGGTTCTATAAAGTTCCTCTATGAATGTCTCCTGTCTTACTCTCTGGAAAGAAGGAGGCTTAGGAAATGATTTAAGTGAACATAGGAGTGGACATGGGTAATCATATGAATTAGTACCTTGAAATACTTTGTCACCACACACATTTGGTGTCCTCAGGGCATAGGTTTAGGAAGAAGAGAGATAAGAAAGAAACATCTGTTGGACTTGATTAAAGTATATTTTGGTCCATTGTGTGCTACTATAACAGAAAATCTGAGATTGGGTGACTCATAATGAAAAGAAATTTATTTCTCACAGTTCTGGAGGCTGGGAAGTCCATGTTGGAGGGGCCAATATCTGTTGGAGGCCTTGTTGATGAGTATCTCATGGCCTAAGGTAGAAGGGCAAGAGAGAACACTTGGATAAGAGAGGGAAAGCTGAACTCCTTTATAACTGAACACACCCGCAATAATGGCATTAATCCATTGGTGAGGGCAGAGCCCTACCTAATGACCTAATTACTTCTTGAAGAGACAACTGTTCAACACTGTTGCATTGGGATTAAGTTCCACCACATGAACAGTAAGTTTCCAAACCATGGCAGAGGATTAGTATACAATGTAGATAAAGCATTCAAAGAATTTTTTTTTTAAGATTTTGTGCCTGAGTAATGGGAAATGAATTACATTGAGGGGATTAAAAAAGCATAAGAAAGAGATACAAATTAGTTGCATATGTCCTGTGGCTTGAAATACTTTAACTTAGATGAGAGCAGCACATGGAATATGACAAGTAGCAGAATGTGCATTACTTTATCAGTGACATGTGAGCAAGCTCTAGAGGCTCAATCACTTGATCCAACTGAGTAATGATAGTCTGGAAATGAGTATCCCCTTCATTAATTTATCCTGAGGATTTTACCCAACAGGTTGACTGTAGTGGTCATTGAGCATGACTACAGGGCCATTCAGATGGGGACTGATGCTTGGACATCAGTTTGATCAGAAGATTGATAAGGGAACATAGAGTAAGAACAGATGGATTCAGCTGAAATTATGGCCTGTCCAACTACACAAAAAGATAATTTGTTCTTGGTCCTGGGACTATTTTTAAGTTATCCGGTGGCAGTCTTTAGAATCAGAGTGTCTCTTTACCTAGAAGAGTAAGAACATGCTGACAAATTCTCCTCTACTATTCATTTTCTATATTCTTTATGTGTCATCTAAAACCTCTGTCATTTCCTTATGACAGTTTGCAATTTCTTAAATTACTGCTAATCTTCCACTAGTTACATCTCAAATTGATGACTTCCCTTTTAGAGAAGCATACTAGACCCCTTAGTGAGACTTAGAAAGCACCCTGAAATTGCTAGCAATATGCTAGTGAATCATCTCTTGTGTGGCTTATTTCCCAGGATGATTTCTGCAGATGGCTAATCTTCCCCATTTTATGTTGATTTCTGTTAGCTCTAACCTCTAAGCATGGTATAGCTGACTGTCCTAATTTTAGGTTATGCTTTTTTGTTGTTGTTATTCTTTAGCTTTCCTTTCTAAAATTCCATATTTTGGCATTTTCCAGAATTTAAAAAGAGAGGTGATGAGCTAGTACTTACTTCACTTTGGGATATAGCGAGAATCTGATACAGAGTGCATATTGAGCTAATTCGAATAAAAATTGTTAACTGCAGAGGTTTAGGGAGTCAATACATAATACCTTTTTCTTTTTTCCTTCCCCAGTGAAGAAGTAAAACCCAGTAACTGGACAGATTGAGATAAAAGAGTAGTTTCATTATTCTGTCCTGAGAAAATAGTACCTGGAACATAACAGGTACTTGATAAATCTTTGTTGGATGAATGAATGAGTAAAATTAGATGGAATAGCATAATGCAAAGTCAAATTGATTTCCCAGTGCTTTACTCAGAATTAAAGCAATCCATCCTCTTCTGGGAAGATCCTGACCACCCAAACATCTTCCATGGAGGGGGAAAGTCTTCCTCTGTGGCTGCCTGCTATAGGAAGCTGGTGTGGAGAAAGCTAGTGAGTTTGGATCCAGGGCAGGTCACCTTTCCCCTCCAGGGAAGGAGTAAGAAAGTAGAGAGAGGCCAGGAACTTGATTCTGAGGGGAAGTCCCCTCGGGGAACCAGAGACCAGGTCAGAAATCTCCTTTATAATGTCCCCAGCTTTGGTACTTTGAAGTCATTGAAACTAATGGTTCATCTTATGATCAAACAGAAGCTGACCAACCCTGGGGAACATAGGTATGGGAATCATTTTCTGCATTTCAAAAACCTTATAGTCAAGCACACAGAGCCATTTTTAACTGTAGGCTCAGCATTAAATATATTTATTTTGTTGTGCAACTAGCACCGCCATGTATTTCCAGAGCTCTTTTCATAGTGCAAATCTGAAACTTTATACCCATTAAAAAATAACTCGCATTGTTCCTTCCCCATAACCTTGTGTCAGCCACTATTCTTCAGTGTCTGTGAATTTAACTACGTCGAAAGGAGATATTCTTAAAATCAGCATTGTCACACACACAAAAAAATGTGTGAAGCTTAGACATATGCCCAGATAAGCTTCGTAACCTAAATACTACTTTAGAATTAAAATGACCCCAGTACTTGACAATCACAGATTCTTCCCATCCACTCTGCCTCTCTTACGGAGGCAGATTATCCAGGAAGCCTGGGCGGAGTGGGACTATCTCTGGACCCGCAGACCCCGTGGTAATGCCCGGAAGGATCTGATTGGAGCAGGCTCAACCTTCTCTCAAATTCTCCAGGAAAATGGGACAACCTTCCCTATGGGAACAATAGGATGGCATTGGAGGTAGGAGAAGCCGGGGCTTTGGAGGAAATCCCTTGTAGGGAATACAAGATCAGGACAGGTGGAAAGAGGGTCTAGAAAGTTCATCTCACCTTCACACTAATCACCGTCGAACCCAAAAAGAGGGAAGCCAGAGCTTTGACAAGCCGAGAAGATGATGGCAGTTAGCTGGACGTCATGTCACTGTCTCATCAAGTTGTGTTTATCCACCTCAGATTATGAAGAAAAGAAACCGGCTGCCTTGGAAGCTTATTACTGACAACTTGCAAATATATATTTGTTTCTAAGTTGGTTCTTTTTTTTTTCCTAACAGAGAAAGAGTGAGTAACAATTCTACTACCACAGACTAAAGAGATTATTATCCTCAAGAGATCACTTTGTCAACCCAAAGTGAATCATTGGGCTGTGTCAGCTGCTGTCTAGATAAGCTATGTTAAAACATTTCCAGAAATCTGAGACAGAGCCGGGAGGGAGATGGAGCAAGCCAAGGAGCTTTCTTCTTTTGCTATTAGAATTCATCGGCATTCCTCTTCTCGCAAGACTGGTTCTTGTCTAGTCTCAGAGTCATGGATACCTGAAATGTTTCCTGGCCCTTCTTTCCTCTCAAAGTCATTCAACATTTCGGATGAAGCTAAAAGCAACAAAGGACATACTAGGAAAAGGTATTCGGTGTGGGGTCTATGAAGCAGACCCCCATGAGAAGGCATTTACCCTGTCTGTTCTAGAAAAAAAAAACAAAAAAAAAATCTCTGCTTGGTTACCAACACACCAAGAGTAGGAGAAACCCTGGGCATTTGTGTTTTGGTAAACTTTAACTGGCTGTGAATATTTTTTTCAGATTCCTAAAGGTTTTTTTTTTTAATTTGCATAAATTGGAATTCATGGAAAATCTAAGGTTAGAAATCTGACAAAACAGCAGTTTAGAGGACTAACTTTCCTGGGAAAATGCCAAGTGACTCTTGACTTCCCTGACAAGACTCTCACAGGTGTATGGTCAGCTCTCCCCAGGTTTTGCTTCCCCCCTCCCAGAAGATCGCCCTTACAAGAATCTTAAAAAGAGTATGTATGTTGCTGAGGCAATGAGGTAAGAAAGTATTTTTTTGCATACAAGGAAAAACTGCTCCCATGAAATCTACTCTTGTAGGTTACCCATGGTTTCACAAAAAGATTTTTCTGACAGGTAGTCATTAAAGATACCAACACATAATGACATTTTGTTTTTACACAGAAATACGTGCTCTGTATCTTGAACACTAGCCTGGGAAACAGGAGTTCTCACAGAGGACTGATGTTAGGAAGAACCAAATAGAAGTTGCGGCCTCTCTGCTCACAGATCTGGGTTCTGTTATCCTCCTTTTTGAGGACTCTCTGCAAGTATGGGGAGGGAGGAGAGAGCAGGCTCTGAGGGAGGACCCCTTTGGGAATCCGTTCTTCCACTCAGGAAAAACAGTGTCCTATTTCCTGTACTCCTTCCTTTTTCTCCTAGCTTCAGGGCTAGTTGACTGCCCTTTGAATCTTTCTTAAGAAAACTTCCAGAAATCTTGCAGGAAGCTGACCAGGTGGACCCTGCGGGCAGATGTGTGCTGCCTCCATAGGCCTGAATATCAGAACTCTCCAAAGGCAAATCTTCTTGTTAAGCACTTTATTCTTCTATAAAAGTACTGACACAATTTATACGATTGCCCTTCTGAAAGAGGTTATTTCACCATGAGTGTACTTTTTAAGCTGATCTGCAATTCAGCTAAGTAAATAAATGGTGAAGAAATGCTGGCTCAAAACACATTACTCTGGACAGGAATCAAATTAGCGCTTCGAAAATTGTGGCTTTTAGGAAGGTAAGTCTTAGCAATGGTGTGGTCTTACTAATCTGAGACCAAGAAACTTTTAAAAATGAAGTAGCCGGCTGCGGCAGCACATGCCTATAATCCCAGAGCCTCAGGAGAACTGAGGCAGGAGGATTGCAAGTTCAAAGCCAGCTTCAGCAACTAAGCAAGGCCTTAAGCAATTTAGCAAAACTGTCTCAAAATAAAACATAAAAAGCACTGGGGATGTCGCTCAGTGGTTAAGGACCCCAGGGTTCAATCCCTGGTACAGGGGAAAAAAAAAACCCAAAACAAAAGTAATAGAGAAGATTGTTTCACTTGCAGGTATGTTTTTGTCCAAGATGAAAGGCTGTTCTTCTTTTGCATGTAGCTAAGTTTCCATTTAATGTATTATACACAAAGTGCCTGTGAGCTTGGGTCTCAGCTACATTCTGCTAACCTTTGTGCAGCAGGTGACCTTTAGCTGGAGTGGAGGTGAATAAGCACAGGACTTTCATTGAACAGAATCATTTGGTATTTTGCCAGTTTACACAGTTTCTGTGAATATCAGTTTCCTTATTTCTGAAGGGCAGAAAGTAATGTTTACAACACAGCCAGTTAAGTAATTCAAGAATTAATGGCATAATCTATGGAAAACCCATCAGCTCAATATATATTAGAGTCTAATAAATATAATTTTATTATATTGTTCGGAATTCATTTTCCTCCTCTAGTGCCAGCTCTGCCACAGCCTCACAGTGTGATCCTGGGATAGCTTCTTAAACACGGTAAACCTCAGTTTCCTCATCTGCAGAAGGAGGGTATGCAAATGAGATACTGACTTGTGAAGTTTTTAGTGCTGTGTTAAGCTGGCTCATGGTAGATTTCTTTTTTAATATGGCTCTGCAGAGATGTAATTCATATTCTACATAATTCCTTTGTTCAAAGTATACACATTGATGGTTTTTAGAATATGCACAGATGTGTATAATCATCAACATGGCCAATTTTAGAACATTGTGATCACCTCAAAAAGACAATCTGTATTCTTCAGCTATCTGCCCTCTATCCCCCTGTATCCAACTCCCAGTCCTAGGCAACCCTGATCTACTTCTCCATCTCTATAGATTTCCATGTTCTGAACATTTCATATGAATGGAATCATATGACGTGTTAATTTTTGTGTGTCTGTGTGTCCTTTCATCACTCACCGTGCCATAGCGTGTCAGTACTTCCGTCAGGTTTTTGGCCAGTAATATTCCAGTGTGTGTGGATTTGCCACAATGTGTGTATTCATTCTAGGCTTCCATCCAAATGTTGATGGACACTTGGGTTGTTTCCATTTTGGGGTTACGATGAATAATGCTGAGATAAACATTCTATAAAAGTTTGTATTTGGAATGATTTTACTAGATTGTACAGAATAACGTTGAACAGTTTTTTTTTTTTAATTTTCATTCCGCTGTCACTTATTTTTTAAAAATATCAATAAAAATAATAATGTTGAGCAGTTTAAAGCTTCCAGACTGATTTTCCAAGTGGCTGTACTGTTTTACATTCTCACCAGCAGTGCACAAGGGTCTCACTTTCTGCACACCTGTGTCACTGTTGGTTATCTGACATTTTGTTTCTAGTCATCTTAGAGGGTACAAAGTAGGTATCTCATAATCTTGATTTGCTTTTTCCTGGTGAACAGTGATGCTAAACATCTTTCCATGTGCTTTTTGGCCATGATTTTTTTTTCCATTTTAAAATTGGGTTATTCATCTTTTTATTATTGAATTGTCAAAGTTCCTTATATGTTCTGGATGCAGATATATACTTTGCAAATGTTTGACTCCATTGGTTGGCTGTAATTTCACTTTCTTGATAATGTCCTTTGAGGCAAAAATGTTTTATTTTTGATGATGTCCCATTGATCTTTCTTTTCATTGTTGCTCATGCCTTTGGTGTCATATCTGAGAATGCTTCACCAAATCTAAAGTCATAAACATTTGTCCCTACTTTTTCTTCCAACAGTTTTACCATCTTAGCTCTTACCTTAGCATATTGACCCATTTTGAATTAATTTTTGTAGGTGTCATAAAGTGACAACCCAAATTCATTCTTTTCCATGTGAATATTCGATTTTCCCAGCACTGTTCAAAAGACTATGCTTTCTCTATTGGATGGTCTTGACACCCTTGAAAATCAGTTGATACCCCATTTGATTCAAATGTATGATATGTCAAGATCATTGTACTGTCATGTGTAACTAATTAAAACAAATAAAAAAAGAAAGAAAATTGGCCATGTAGAAGCTAAGCAGTTAAAATATTAATTGAAAGTTCTCTCTAGGTTTAATGCAATGCCAATCAAAATCCCAATGGCATTTCTTGTAGAAATAGATAAAGCAATCATGAAATTCATATGGAAAAATAAAAGACCCAGAATAGCAAAAACAATTCGAAGCAGGAAGTGTGAATCAGGTGGTATAGCGATACCAGATTTCAAACTATATTACAGAGCAATAATAATAAAAACAGCATGGTACTGGTACCAAAACAGGCGGGTGGACCAATGGTACAGAATAGAGGACACAAAGACTAATCCACAAAGCTACAACTATCTTATATTTGATAAAGGAGCTAAGAACATGCAATGGAGGAAGGATAGCATCTTCAACAAATGGTGTTGGTAAAACTGGAAATCCATATGCAACAAAATGAAACTGAATCCCCTCCTCTCGCCATGCACAAAAGTCAACTCAAAGTGGATCAAGGAACTAGATATCAAATCAGAAACTCTCCGTCTGATAGAAGAAAAAGTTGGCTCCGATCTACATATTGTGGGGTCAGGCTCCAAATTCCTTAATAGGATACCCATAGCACAAGAGTTAATAACAAGAATCAACAAATGGGACTTACTTAAACTAAAAAGTTTTTTTTCAGCAAGAGAAACAATAAGAGAGGTAAATAGGGAGCCTACATCCTGGGAACAAATTTTTACTCCTCACACTTCAGATAGAGCCCTAATATCCAGAGTATACAAAGAACTCAAAAAATTAGACAATAAGAAAACAAATAACCCAATCAACAAATGGGCCAAGGACATGAACAAACACTTCACAGAGGAGGACATACAATCAATCAACAAGTACATGAAAAAATGCTCACCATCTCTAGCAGTCAAAGAAATGCAAATCAAAACCACCCTAAGATACCACCTCACCCCAGTAAGATTGGCAGCCATTATGAAGTCAAACAACAACGAGTGCTGGCGAGGATGTGGGGAAAAGGGTACTCTTGTACACTGCTGGTGGGACTGCAAACGGGTGCAGCCAATTTGGAAAGCAGTATGGAGATTCCTGGGAAAGCTGGGAATGGAACCACCATTTGACCCAGCTATTGCCCTTCTCGAACTATTCCCTGAAGACCTTAACTGATGTGACACAGCAATCTGTATACGGGGTAAAAATAGGAGTTCATAACCCACTTGAATCAAACTGTGAAATATGATATATTAAGAACTGTGTAATGTTTTGAACTACCAACAATAAAAAAAAAAGAGCACACTACAGGGATACTGCCACATGGATGTTCATAGCAGCACAATTCACAATTTCTAGACTGTGGAATCAACCCAGATGCCCTTCAATAGATGAATGGATAAAAAAAATGTGGCATTTATACACCATGGAGTATTAAGCAGCACTAAAAAATGACAAAATCATGGAATTTGCAGGGAAATGGATGGCACTAGAGCAGATTATGCTTAGTGAAGCTAGCCAATCCCTAAAAAACAAATACCAAATGTCTTCTTTGATATAATGAGAGCAACTAAGAACAGAACAGGGAGGAAGAGCAGGAAGAAAAGATTAACATTAAACAGAGACATGAGGTGGGAGGGAAAGGGAGAAAAAAGGGAAATTGCATGGAAATGGAGGGAGACCCTCATTGTCATACAAAATTACATATAAGAGGTTGTGAGGGGAATGGGATAATAAACAAGTAGGGAAATGAATTACAGTAGATGGGGTAGAGAGAGAAGATGGGAGGGGAGGGGAGGGAGGATAGTAGAGGATAGGAAAGGTAGCAGAATACAACAGTCACTAGTATGGCATTATGTAAAAATGTGGATGTGTAACCGATGTGGTTTTGCAATCTGTATTTGGGGTAAAAATGGGAGTTCATAACCCACTTGATTCTAATGTATGAAATATGAGATGTCAAGAGCTTTGTAATGTTGTGAACAACCAATAAAAAAAATGAAAAAAAATGAAAAAAAAAAAGCTCGTACAGTGTTATGTTTAGTGATTGTTAAATTTCTTTTTGTGATGTTCTTAAATTTTTTGCCTTATCTATTTTGTGGCTATCTTATCAAGTGTATAAAATTGTGGAAGTATTTTTCATCCTTATTAATTAAAATATTTGTTATATGGTAAAAAAGAAAACAATAAAGAAACATATCTTAAATGGATAAAAAAGAAAATCAGTTGATAATAGATAAGTGTGTTTATTTCTGAGTTCTTGTTTCTATTCCAGTGATCTGTGTGTTTATCTTTGTGTCAGAACACTCTCGCTTGATTAACGTTGCTCTTTAGTAAGATTTGAAATCAGGTCGCGTGAGTCCTCCTACTTTGTTCTTTTTCAAGGTTGTTTTTGCTATTTTGAGTCCCTTACAGTTCTATGTGAATTTTAAAATCAGCTTGTCAATTTCTATAAAGATGTCAGAATTCTGATTGGGGTTATACTGCATCTGTATATCAGTTTGGGGAGTATCCCCATCTTAAAAATTTTAAGTCTTCTGGTCCCAAAAGAAGGATTTTCTGAATTATTTCAATCTTTGTTAATTTTTTTAGATAGATTTAATAGTTTTCATAGTATACATTTTGCATGAGTTTTTAAAACTTATTCCTAAATATTTTATTCTTTATAATATTATAGTAAGTGAAATTGTTTTCCTAATTTCATTTCCATATTGTTCAAGTGTACAGAAATACAGTAGACATTCATACAATAATTGATACTATATCCAACAATTATGAAAAAATTTGTTTGTGTTTTTTTAATATTTTTTGTAGTGGATTACTTAGGATTTTCTATATACAAGATGATTTCATCTATTAGTAAAGATGATTTTACATCTGCCTTTCTAATATGGATGTCTTTTATTTCTTTTTCTTGCCTAATTTCCCTGGTTAGATCCTCAAGTACAATGTTGAATAGAAGTTGGGAGAACAAATGTCCGGGGTTTGTTCCAGATCTTGGAGAAAAGTATCCAGGCTTTCAACATTAAGTATGGTGTTCATGGTGAGCTTTTTATGTATGATCTTTATAATGTTGAGAATGTTTCCTTTTCTTTCTAGTTGAGTATTTTTATCATGAAAGGGAATTAGATTTTGTCAGATGCTTTTTCTGTACATAATGAAATGATCACATAATTTTAAAAAATTCCATTGATATGATAAATTCTATTAACTGACTTTTCAAATGTTGAACCAACAACTTTGCATTCTTGGGATAAATCCCACTTGGTCATGCTTTATAATTATTTTTGTGCCCTGTATTCAATTTACCATATTTTTGTTGAGGATATTTGTTGAGGATATTTCTCATATTCATAAGAAATATTAGCATACAGTTTTCCTGTCTCATGATATTTTTGTTGGGTTTTGGTATGGTAACACTGGTCTTGTAAAATGAATTGAGAAGTATTCCCTCATTTTATTATTTTTTGGAAGAGTTTGAGTTTGTGAAGTTACTATAAATTTAAAGTTTATTATTCAATATAGAGGGTTATCTGGGCCTGGACTTTTCTTTGTGAATAGATTCTGATTACTAATTCAATCCTTTCACTTGTTATAGGTTTATTCAGTGTCTATTTCTTATTGTGTCAATTTGAGCACTGAATGGTGTGTCTTTCTAGAAATATATCCATTTCATCTAGTTTACCTACTTGTTTGTAGTATGACTTTATGACCCTTTCTATTTCTGTAAGGTCTGTAGTAATGTCTTTTATTTCTGATTCTAATAAATTGAACCCTCTTCCTTTTTTAAAAAAATTGTTTTAATTAGTTATACATGAAAGTAGAGTGCATTTATGCACTTTGATATATCATATAATGATGGGATATAATTTCTCATTTTTCTGAGTGTACATGTTACAGAATCATATTGATCATGTAGGCACATATATACATACAGTAATAATGTCTGTTTCATTCTACTATCTTTCCTATCCCCCCACATCCCTTCAACTCCTCTTCCATCACTTCCCTCTACCTAATCTAAGGTAATGCTATTCTTCCCTAGTGCCCCCCTTGCCGCCTTTTTGTGAGTTAGCATCTGCATACTAGAGAAAACATTTGGCCTTTGGTTTTGTGGGATTGGCTTATTTTGCTTAGCATGATATTCTCTAACTCTAACCATTTACTGGCAAATACCATAAGTTTATTCTTCTTTAAAGCTGAGTAATATTCCATTGAGTATATATACCACATTTTCTTTATCCATTCATCTATTGAGGGACACCTAGGTTGGTTCCATAGTCTAGCTATTGTGAATTGAACATCTTTAAGCATTGATGTGGCTGCATCACTATAGTACACTGATTTTAAGTTCTTTGGGTATAAACCAAGGAGTTGGATAACTGGGTCAAATGATGGTTCCATTCCCAATTTTCTAAGGAATCTCCATACTGCTTGCCATAGTGGTTGCACCAATTTGCAGTCCAACCAGAAATGTATGAATATACCTTTTCACCACATCCTCGCCAACATTTATTGTTACCTGAATTTTTGATGATTGCCATTCTGACAGGAGTGAGATAGAGTAGTTTTGACTTGCATTTCTCTAATTGCTAGAGATGTTGAACACTTTTTCATATATTTGTTGATCAATTATATTTATTCTTCTGTGAAGTGTCTGTTCAGTTCCTTAGCCCATTAATTTTTTTGAGTTATTTATGTATCCTAGAGATTAATGCTTTATTGGAAATGCATGTGGTAAAGATTTTCTCCCAATCTGTAGGTTCTCTCCTTATGTTATTATTTCTTTTGCTGAGAAGAAGCTTTTTCATTTGAATCTATCCCAGTTATTGATTCTTGATTTCACTTCTTGTGCTTTAGGAGTGTTGTTAAGGAAGTCAGGTCCTAGGCCAATGTGGTGAAGATTTGGGTCTATTTTTTTCTTCTTCTAGTGCCTAAGTTTTTTTTACCCTGTACCAGGGACTGAACCCCGGGGTGCTTAACCACTGAGGCACATCCCTAGCCCTTTTTATATTTTATTTTGAGACAGTTTTGCTAAGTTGCTTAACGTCTTGCTTAGTTGCTGAGGCTGGCTTTGAACTTGCAATCCTCCTGTCTCAGTCTACTGAAGCTCTGGGATTTTATTTTATTTTTTTTGAGGCTGTTGTGAATGGAATAGTTTTCCTAATTTCCCTTTCGCTGATGTATAGGAATGGGTTTGATTTATGGGTGTTGATTTTATATCCTGCTATTTTGCTGAATTCATTCATTAGTTCTAGAAGTTTTCTGGTGAAATTTTTGGGTCTTCTACGTATAGAATCATATGGTCAGCAAATAGTGATAGTTTGAGTTCTTCTTTACCTATTTATATTGTATCCCTTCAATTTCTTTCTTTTGTCTAATTGCTCTGGCTAGAGTTTCAGGAATGATGTTGAGTAGATGTGGTGAAAGAGGACATCCTTGTCTTGTTCCCGTTTTTAGCCCCTCTTCCTTTTTATCTTGGTTCCTCTACCTGAAGATATGTCAATTTTATCAAAGAACACTTTGATTTTCTGTATTTTATTAATTTCTGACCTAATCTTTATTATTTTTCCTTCTGCTTTCTTTAGATTTTGTTTTCTATTCTTTTTCTAGTGTCATTAAATTGGAAGGTTAGGCTCTTCATTTGAGACTTTTTTCTTTCTTTCTTCTTTTTTTAATATTTATTTTTTAGTTGTAGGTGGACACAATATCTTTATTTTACTTTTGTGTGGTGCTGAGGATCGAACCCAGTGCCTCCCATGTACGAGGCGAGCGCTCCACCGCTGAGCCACAACTCCAGCCTCCTTTTCTTTCTACATCCATAAATGTACAGTTATAGTTGCATCTAACCTACAAATTTCCTGTTAAACTCAGCTTTAGCTTCATCACATTAGAAATACCAACACGTTATGTGTTCATTTTTGTTAGTCTCAAAGTGTTTCTTACTAATCCTTATGATTTTTTTTCTTTGACTCATTAATTAGTCAAGAATGTGTTGTTTAATTTTCACATTTTGAGTTTTTCATTTTTCTTACTATTAATTTCTAATTTCATTTAATTATGGTTAGAGAACAGACTTTTTATTTTATTTTTTTTAAATAGACTTTTAAGTTTACTGAGTGTTGTTTTATAAACTAGCATGCACTTCAACCATGGAACAATGTCTAATTGGCCCTTGGGAAAAATGTATGCTCTATCACTATTGGGTAATACGTTCCATAGATGTCTGTAGGTCTAGTTAGTTTATACCACTGTTCAAGTCTTCTATTTCCTTGTTGATATCCTTCATAGTTGTTCTATTCATTATTGAAAGTGGGATACTAAAGTCTCCAACAATTATTTTTGAGTTGTCAATTATTTTCTTCAATTATGACATTGTTGCTTCATGTGTTTTGTGTATCTGTTTTGAATACATAAATGTATATAATTGTTATATCATCCTTATACATACACACATAAAAAATAAAATGTCCTTTTTACCTCTAGCAACATTTTTGTTTTAAAGTTGATTTTAACTAATATCTGTAGAGCTTGTGATTGCTGTTTGCATGATACATCTTTTTAATAATTCATTTTAATCTATTTATTCCTTTGATTTTAAGAATTTCCCCCATAAACAGCATAGTTTGAGCTTGCCATTTTTTGAGTCTGACAATCTCTTCTTTTTGATTAGATCATTTAATCTCTTTACAATTGATGTTATTATTGATAGAGTTGGATTTGTATCTGCCATTTTTCTTTGATTTCGACATGTCTCATGCCTTTTTGGCTCTTTGTGTTAGTTGGCTTCCTGTTACTATAATGAAATACTAGAGGCTGAGTACTATATAAATAAAAGAGGATATTTAAGCACAGATTTCTAGAGGCTTAGGGCTGGGTGCTAACATCTATTTGGCTCTGATAAGGCCTCCTGGCTGATGACATTACAGTGGTGTGTGTATGTGATAGAGAAGGGAAGATATCCCATGGTGGGACAGGAAGCCCCAGTGTGACTGAGATCCCATGAGTCCCCCCATCAATCTCTTCTAAAAGCATGCCCCCAATGACCCAATTCATTTTGCAGTAGGACCCATCTGTTAAAGGTTCCATCACCTCTTAACATTGTCACAAGTTTCCAACACACCAACCCTTGAGCTACACACCACATCCAAACAAAATGGGCTCCTCTCTATTCCTCCATTACTGTTTCCTTCTGTAATAAATAAATATTTTCAACTGTGGTACTTTAATTTCTTTAATGATTTTGTCAATATGTTTTTGGACCTTTTAAAAAAATTGATTGTTCTAAGGTTAAACAAATACTCTCAACTTATAACATAGCACTGAGATGATAGTGGTTTGGGGCTCTATTTCTTTCTTTTCTTTCCCTTTTGTTTTCAACAATGTCCTGGGGCATAGTGGTTTAGCCTCTATCTGGAATCTCCTCTCAATTGCATCATTACAATCTCTACTGCTCTGGAGCAGGCCTTCAGGCATAACATCTCCATGGTCAGCTGCAAATAAGTCAGTTCCTTTAGGAGATTAAGAGCTATCTGTTTTATTGTATGCTGCTTCTTCCAGGAAAAATCTCCAAACCAGTGTTGTGGGGCTGAGAGTGGAGATAATGGCAACCTCTGTTCACTCTGCTCCAGGAGCTCACTGCTTGGTAGACTTTGGGGTGAAGGTAAAGCAGCCTGAGGTCTTCTTGGCCTCCTTCTTCTATCTCAAAACCACTGCCATATGAAGTAAGGCAAGTTGTATTAACACTCCAATGTTCTAGCATGCTGTCTGAGGTGGAGCTTTGTCCCAGGAGTGGGGAGGGCAGACAGCCTCAGCAACAGGTGGCTGGGGGCAGCAGGATGAGAAATGCTGAGATCCTTCTTCTCCAAGAACTGTAATGAGAGAGAAGGAGGGAGGGAGGGAGAGAGGGAGGGAGCGAGAGAAAGGGGGAATACCATTGTTTTGGGGTGCAACAGAGTGGAGGAAAGGGAATAGTTTCAACTTAAATACTTCTCATGTTTCTTACTGCATTCTCATAGGTTTCTCTTGACTAGATATTTCTTTATTTGCTCTTTATCCTTCGGCCCATTTTCAGAGGCTTTTAAAATGGTTATCTTTTTAGTAGTAAGTATTTAATAAATATTCATTAAACTTCCCTGTGTTTCTATTGCCCCACAAAAGGCTGATAGGATCTCTAGTCTCTTGTAGCCAATGATTTTTATTTTATAGTTTTATAATCATTCATTGCCCTAGAAAGACATCTTTGATCAGACCCTATTTTCTTCCAATGTACTCAGGGTCTGACAATCTCTTGAGTCTGACAATCTTCTTCCTGGACAGTAGGCACAGTCACAGAACACTTTAAGAGACAGCGAGGAAGGAGAGTTTAACAACCTCCCTTTCCCATGATCCAGAGCCTATGCAGTCTTCTACGTCTTTACATTGGACCCAGCTCCTCAGGATATTTCTAAATAAATAATTGCTCAGCGCTGCTCCTGTGTCCTCTCAAGAGCAACGCTGGTCAGTTATTTACTTATAGCAGCCAATTCTCAAGAATCCTGGTGTACCAATGAATTTTCCTAAGCACCTTTTGCTTACTCTACTACTGTTGGATCTGTTTACAATAGTGCAGTTAGCACACCTCCTTCCTGCCACCCAGGGTTCTGCTGACCTTACAGCAACATTGCAGAGTTATACTTAGGTGTATTGAAACTGCTGAATCAAGTCTCCCGCACTGTGGCTTAATAATTCTAAGTCCTGGTCATGCTCTTGTATTCATATCTGCTTTCCACATAACTGCAAAAACCTCTTATTATGTGCACAGCCAGAGTTCTGAATGACAGTATGGCATATGTAAAATGATCTCAGTGCCATTCTTCTGCATTGAGGGCTTCTTTGACTTCCTACCACGCACTTCAGTCTTCAAGAACCCAAACTGGGGCTATGTGAATATTATCTTCCTCAATTTTAGTTCGGGCAATTCACCATATTTTTTTTCAACTTCAATATAGTGTAACGATTACCTGAGTTTATGAACTGGTGAATCTTGTTCCCCAAAGGTTTACAATTCAAGGATCCATTGTGAGCATAGATAGGAAAAAACATAGAAAACAGGAGATTTAGATACACCTGATAGAGATACAGTCCTGCAGAACAAATGTGAGTCACAGAAGGAAAAAGGAGAGAAAGGAAAAGTTCTAAAGAGAATAGAGAGAAAATGCTACATCAGCTGAAGAGGTAAAATTAAATTTAAAAACCTCTAAAATTTTATAATAATTTTAAAAAATATTGCAAAGCAATACCTCCTGCCAGATCAAAATGAAATTCCCTCTAATATAGACCTCATGATTGCTGATCTCTGTTTATGACATTTATCTTTATGAATTCATTGAGTTCATAAGGGATAAAGGCTAAAATAGTATTGGCATTATCTAGCTTCTCTTTTATGAAGAGAAATGTCAATGTCATAATAAAATCGAAGTGTCTTTTACAGATAGACATCCCTTTTTATATTACAGTGTGAGACTGTAAATTAAAAAAAAAATCTAGTTTAAAAAAATGTCCTGATTAATAAAAGGACAAGGAAGAATATTTTTATTGAAAGATAATATAGTTATGAATATTTGAGATTAATCCTATATTTGGCTTTGGAAAATAAAATTTGGACTGTCATATGCATTTGGGTATATTTACTATTATTTATATTGAGTGCAATACTGAGGCTCTGTAGTGAAGATCCACTCAGGAGGTGTTAATGAACATCTCACTGGGGCTGGGGTTGTGGCTCAGTGGTGGAGTGCTTACCTAGTATGTGTGAGGCACTGAATTCGATTCTCAGCAATGCATATAAATAAATAACATAAAAGTTTATTAACAACTAAAAAATATTTTTTTTAAAAAAAAACTAGCACTGCTTTAAAAAAAAAGAATCTCCCTATTTTACCTCTGGTTTTCTGATCAGCTTTCGTCTGCAATGCATTTCAAATCTGCAAAAGTTTCCATCACCTTTTGGTCCTCAGCGAAGCACATTTGCCTTTCTAAACTTGCTTGTCTGTCAAGCTCACAGCTTCCCTGGGGTTAATAAATGTGTGTGTGTGTGTGTGTGTGTGTGTGTGTGTGTGTGTGTGTGTCTTAAAAAGACTTCTGGTAGTTGGGAGTAAGAGCTCAGACTATCTTTCCTTCCAGATTCTGCAGGCTGCATTTGTAATCAAGCAGGGGAGGTGACAAGTCCATAAGAGTTCACAGAATGCAAGACCACTGGGAAAGAGCTACCAGCTCTTTTTAGGGATGTTCCCCAAATTGGTTTGTAAGATTTATTAAACTGCTCTTATACCCTGATATTCATATTTTTAGTTATATTGTCCATTTATTCGTATTGTCTAGTTTTGCCTTATACAGCAATAGATACCCCTGCATGACATCTAAAGAAACAGATGGATTTAGACACAAGTGACCCCACATAGAATGGCAGTCCTCTTCACCATAGGGGCCAAGTTTCTAGAGGCAATCTCGCTGAAGAACTGACTGCAGTTAGCTGAATCTCTCACGGCTTGTTAATGACTGGAATCAAAAAATATTTTCCATTTGTTTGAGACACACTTGGAATTAATACATAAACCCAAAGTCATTCTTTCAAGGATACATCGTGCTACTCTCTGAAAAGCTAAGTATTGTTATGACAAGGAAAACACTAAGACCATTCTTAAGTTTGATTTTCCTCCCTATGGGCATCTCACCATATTTTTTTCCAGGCTATTTCTCCAAAGCATATGCTTTTCATTTGCATCAGAAATTCTCTCATTAAGATGACCACAACCAGCATTCACTCCAGCTGGTATTGTACCCACTGGCCGACTGCATGAGTAAGGTTTCACTCAGGCGGAAAGATGATTTCCTTTTTTAAATTTTTTCCCCCTCTGCTTTTGTGACTTCAGGAGGGAAACAGTGATATACAGCGTGTGTTCCCAGTGGTTCAGAATTGAAGCACATAACACAGACAGAAGCTGTGGATGAGAAGAGAGACAAAGGATCTATGAAGCATCAAAGGATCAAAATAGAAAATGTTAGTGGGAAATAGATGGAGAATAAAGAAGAAAGGGGAGAAGTGGGCAGAGGAAGAGTCTGGAAGGGAGAGAGGAGCAATTTGCCTACAGGAGAGGGTGGTGCAGTCATGAAGTAAGAGGGTGGTACTGGCAGGAGGAATGCTGCGGACACAGAGCAATCCAGCCCCGGCTCAAGGAAACAGGCTGCTATTTTATTTTAATAGTCCATTGAGCAAACAGTTCATTGAATTAGACTTGCAAAATGAACACCATAGATCATTTTGTAATAAGGAAGAAAATGAATGTGTTAAGCTTAAGATTGGATCTGTGAGTCAAAGGAGGAAATACTTAAGATTGTAGAGGGCTAGATTGCTCAGAGAGAGGGCACGTGGATCTGTGTCTCCTGGCGTTGTCATTTTCAGGACATGTCCACACGAAGTCAAGATGGTGAACATTTTATCTCATCTTTATTGTGGGGAAGTGACTTACCATCTTCAGTCGCAGAGAACAGATGGCATGCATCACACACAGCAGGCACTGTGAGGACATGTAGGAGGAGGTACCTGCATAGCTCAGTCTGAGGAATTTGAGGGGCACTTTATTCCAAATGCTAAGTGCTATGGTTTGGATAAGAGTCTCAAGGCCCATAGGTTGAAGGCTTGGTCCCCAACTCATGGCTCTACTGGGAGGTGGTGGAACCTTTCAGAGATTGAGCCTAACTGGGAGTCTTCCAGTTGAGTGATGCAAAACTTAAAGGGGATATTTGAACTCTTTTCTTTCTCCTCTTGACTGTCATGAGGTAAGCAGGTTGGCTCCACCACACACTCTCTGCCATGATGTTCTGTCTTGTCAGAGGCACAAAGCAACAGGGCCGACTGACCATGGACTGAAACCTGCTGAACTGTAAGCCAAAATAAACCTTTTCTCTTTTTAAGCTGATAAACTAAGGTGATTTGCTACAGTAACAAAGCTATCCAACATACCAATGAACTTGGAAGTCATTCCATTCTGAAGGCTTTACTACTCTCATTCTTGACATATTTTCCTTTGCTGTTATTGAGAATTGATCCACAGGCTAGAATAAAGTAATCTGAAGCAGGGAAGAGGAAGATAGAGGGCAAATGAGAGGAATCCACTTAGAAAAATGTCAAGAATTTTCTTAACTTTTAAGAAGGGTTCCAAGTATTATTATTTTTTTTCTTCTTTCCTTAACCTGAATACAGCTTCACCCTTATCATTTTCTTAGTGAATGTTTTATAGGAAAATTTGGAAAGATATTGTTCAAATTCCTCAATCAAGCATATTTCGTCACTTCCTCTCCTCTCTTGCAAGACACATCCACAGGTGATGTTTGGTGATGCCTGGAGAGATTTCTGGTGATTGCACTGGGTAGGGCTGCTCCTGGAGCCTAGTGTGCAGAAGCCAGGGCTGCAACGAAACATTCAGCAATGCACGGAACAACCCCCTTCAAGGAAGAACTGTCCAGATTTAAATGTTAAATATGCCCAAGTTGACAAATCCTGGTATACCTCACAGTCATATAAATGAAAGACTAATGGTTCCGGACAAATTCACTTGTTCATCCACTTATTTGTCAGCAAACATTGTGAGTATCTCCTAAGTTCAAAGTATGAGGTACTGAGATGCAAAGATGAGACCCACGTATTTTTTTTTTTAATGGTACTAAGATATTGAACTCAGGAGAGCTTTGCCATGGTGCTGCATATATCCCCAACCCTTTTTAAAATTTTGAGTCTCACAAAGTTGCTGAGGCTGTCCTCGAACTTGCGATCCTTCTGCTTGAGACTTCTGCTTTGCTGGGATTACAGGCATGAGCTATCACACCTGGGGAGACACATATAATCTTTGCCTTTAAGAATATGCCACTATCAGCCAGGCACAGTGATGCACACCTGTAATTCCAGCAGCACAGGAAGCTGAGGCAGGAGGATCATCAGTTCAAAGCCAGCCTCAGCAATGGCGAGGTGCTTAGCAACTCAGTGAGACTCTGTATATAAATAAAATATAAAATAGGGCTGGGGATGTGGCTCAGTGGTTGAGGGCTCTAAGTTCAACCCCTGGTACAAAAAAAAAAAAAAAGAATATGCCACTTTCCACAAGAACACTACCATATATCATTAAAAAAAGATCCAGAGCAAAGCAAGATTATTCTCAGAGGTGCCATCAGAGAGAGCTTCAAGAAATGGCAATGTTGAAATGGACTGGTTTTAAATGGGCCAAGGAGAGGACTGAGGTCAGGCACTGGAAGGAGGAGGAAGAGGAGGAGCCACTTATACAGAACAAGAGGCCACCCATCCCCCAACCACCATATCCGGAGGGGATCAGAGCAAAAAAAAAAAAACAAAAAAACCCCCAAAATTAGAAGAGCAAATGTGGCCAAGATCAGAGGATGTAGGAAAAGCAGGCTAAGGAGGTTGCTTTTCTTTAAAAAATTTTTTCTAAATATTATTTTTTAGTTGTAGATGGACATAATACCTTTATTTTATTTATTTATTTTTATCTGCTTAAGGATCGAATCCAGTCTTCATGTGTGTGAGGAGAATGCTCTACCACTGAGCCACAACCCCAGCCCAGGAGATTGCTTTGTTGCTGCTCATTTATTAGTTTTTACTATACCTAACAGAAAAGGGAATCTCTTCAAGGTTTTGGGGGTGGGAAGTGCCATGGTCAGAGATGCCAGGTGAATCCCTTCCCTGACAGATGTATGCGATGGAAAGAAGCACACACGGCCCACAGCCTTGGTTCTGATGGTTGTCATTAACCTGTTCATAGCTGCCCCTGCTTATCCCAGATGCTGATCTTGCTGCTAATCTCCTATTTCCTTCTTTTCCTCATAGTTAGGATTTTATCTTTATTACTACTTTTGAGCTATGACTTTGAGTCCTCTTAATGACAGTTAATTTTGGTTTTTACACATTAGCATCAGAATTACCTAGGGATGGCGGGTGTGGGGAGACAGGAGGGAGGGACTACCAAGGGGTGATGGATGTGTTCATTATTTTGACTGTGGTGATGGTTTTATGGTGTGCGTATGTGTCAAAACTGACAAATTGCATGTTTTATTGTTGTCTGGATTTGGTGCTGGGGTTTGCATACAGGGTTTTGCATGTATCTAAGCACATGCTCTACCACTGAACTATACCCCCAGCCCCACAATCTGTATATTTGAGACAGGTACACAAAGCTATCAAAAAAGTGCCCACCTGGAGGGTTTGTTGTAACAGAGTTTCTGATGACACAGATAGAAGCGAGGCTGGAGGTATGGCATTTCTAACCCACTTTAAGAAATGCTGCTCTATGCCAACCTTGGATAAACCAATTCCCTTTCCCTTCTGCACGGTTTCCAGATTTTTCTGTGCAGTTCCCTCTGGAAGGGATATTCAGCAAACATTCATTTTACTTCATCAGATGCTATTTATCTTTGGTCGATGCAATCTGGCCTTTCCCTTCTACCACTGGAACAAAATTTCTCCTTTAATAATCATAGATAATGATAACCAGCATTTATGTAGTATTTATCAGCTATGTTCTGGTAAACTAAATTTGGACCCGGAGATGCCTCTGTACTTTGAGTTCCTACATAAGGAACCACAACCTAAGTTGGTACATAGACTACCTGAAAGCCTAATTTAGGAGAAAATTTTTGTAATCACCAATCAAAGGAACTGAGCTGTAGTCAATCATAGGCAAGCACCTCAGTTCCATTTTCCATGCATCAATGCTTCCTGCCCAATTTGCAGAGCAGAGCTCTCTGAATCTCTTGTTTTAAGTGTAACAGAGCCTCTGTGGAGGGAAGAGCCTAAATTGTCTTCTCCCCCAACTTCCTGGTTATTATTTTCTCCATTTCAATGGAATTGGAGAAACTGCTTCCAAAGCCCAGGTAAGGCCAGCCAGGGTGAAAAAACATGAATTGTGACATATTCTGTGGCTAGCACAGATATGTCTATTGCTTGCCTTTTACCCCACTGTATCCCCCTCCTCTTATATAAGCTGTGAACACCCCTGAGACCCCCACCAGAAGATGCAGATTTGAGGCAGTAAAAGTCTCTTCTATCCTATTCAAGGCCAGCTTTGAATAAACCTGTTTTATTTCACCAACCTGTCTCCTGAGCTTTAGTGGAGCATCAAGCAGTAGAACTTCCCTTCTTGGTAATATGAGAACTACCTGATTTGTAAATGGTTCTTTGATAAACTCAATTCTATTAAATTTTAATTTATCTAAAATTTTTTAGCAGTTCTGAATACTTTACATGCATTTTAAATCCTGAGTCCTGGGACAAGTTAATGAATTCAATGTTATTTTGATCTCTACTTGAATACAAGAAAACTCAGGTACAAAGAAGATAAGCAAGAGGTAAAGTCAGAATTTGAATCCAGGCTGTTTGTCTCCAGTGTTTATTCTTAACTGCTGCTTGTCTTTTTTTGCAGAATCAATGGTCTTTCTTGACCACAGAAAAAGGTTAAAAAAAAAAAAAAAAAAGAGCCACTGCTGACATTCAGAAGCCTGGCTTGCCACTCACTGATAGGATGCGTTATTTTCCTATTAGACATAAATAATCTCACAAGATACCAACCTCGGACAAGGCTACCTACCCTGAGACTGTGATGAAGTGAGTCAAAGCAAGGCCACTTTATCTTCTTGACTAAGAACAGACAAAAACAAGGTCACTGTGCCACTCACACAACACCAAACATCCACTGACTGCTCCTATATCAATTGCAGTTTTATCCTCTTCGTCCTCTCCTTGTGCAAGATTTGTCAAGATACTCAAATCAGAATCATGGACACTTCTATGTCACATACACTTCTCATTTCTTGAAAGTCTTTTTTTTTCCTTTTTGGTTCCTAGACACCTTCTTGATTATTTCCCTCTCATTCCAGAGATTTCTACCTCTTGGTCTTCAAGTCTTTGTGTTATCCCCAGCCTCTACCCCCTGGCGTGTGGATTGGACCTACTGACTTGATTCTAATGAGCAGAACCCACCCAAACCAATAGGATGTCCTTCCTGGGAGTAGGTTACAAAAAGACCTTGATCTCTCATTCGCACACTCTGATGGAGCTAGTAGACATATTGTGAACTGTGTCCAGTTTTGGGGAACAGAGATAGGTCTCCAAACAGCATCCAGTGAGGGAACAGAGGCTTTTCAAGAACAGAATCCTGCTAACAACCATTTGAGTTATATTGAAACTAAAGCCTCACCCTGTGTCCTGGGTAACACCTGGCAGCCATGGGAGAGACTTTGAAGAGATATCTAAGCCACACTCCATTCCTAATTCCCAGAAACTACTTTTTTGTTGTTTTCAGTTTCTAGATCTTGGGATCATTTGTTATGCAGCAATAGATAACTGTTAAAGACTTCCATAATAGAAAGATTAATTATTCTATAGCATAGATCTAGCTGGGTCACTAGTATAGAATCTTCCATGGCTGATCACTGCTCTGAGGATAAAGGTTCACAGTCTGACTCAAGCTTTGCTTTAGCCATAATGAACTGTTCACAGGTCCCAGAACATACCAAGTCCATTGGTCTCTCTGTGATTTTGACCACACAATTCCCTTTTCCTGTATGTGAGGTTTTCTCTAAGAGCTCCATGTGTGAATTAATAGTGTTTCCTCTGGGCTTCCAAAGCCCAAAGAAATCAGAAGAAATGGAGGCAGGAAAGGTAGAGAAAGCACGCAGACATGAGGAAGTAAATATAATAACATAGAGAAAGAAAGTATTTAGCTGGAAGAGATAGAAGACAGAAGAGACGAAGGCTGATTACAGAATTCATTGGCTCCAAAGAGGATGGACTGTGGACTACAGGAAAACGCAGACTTGCCCATAAGAGAGATGGAAGAGATCCTTTGTAAAAGAATCAGTCTGATCCTTAGCTTGGCTGTTACATTTATAGTTGGGGCAGGATGATGGTAGGGCCTTAGGTGGAAGAATGCTGTTGCTATTTTTGGCCAGTCAACATAAGCAGCCTGAGGCATAGGCAGATGCCTAGGGCCCTGCTCCCTTGGGCGCCCATCATGCTATAGCCTCTGGGTACATTTACAAATATTATTTTTAGATGTCGTTTTTGGCTCTCAGAACTTTTGGCTATCAGTGTTACTTCACTCTCCACCCTTAAATTAGGCTTCCTCCCTGTGGAATGTCAGGGATGCTATGATGAAACCAGATCCACTCTGTTCCGCGTTGCTATTAAATCTTCTTTTCAGAGTGTTGTTTCTATTTTTCCTGGGAGGGGTGACCACTTGGACTAAGAGAGTTTATAAAGGAAAAAAAGCCTTTGCTAAAGGCATCTGAGCTGAGAAATACTTAACGGTATGTAAATTCAGCAGGCAGCTCCCAGAGAAGGGAGGGGGGCTGTTCTCTTTTAAAAAAGGAAATGTATTAAAATGCAGTCATTAACTGGTGGAGTATTCCAGAACTGGCGGTTACCTACTGGGAATTTGGGTTAAGTTTCTCTGGGGGCATAACAGAATTGAACATCCTCTTGGGATGCAAGACAAGAGGAGGATGTGCCGCAGTGAAGCTTAGATCCTCCGTGCAGAGTGCATAGACAGGAAGAGAAAAACCTTCGCTGCCAGATTCTGAAGGAAGGTGGGGACAGTGGCCTGGGGAGGAAACAGGTAGAGATTGTTAACAGCGGAGAGAGCAGTTCCAGCAGGCAGCCAGGGGCCAAGTGTTACTCATTTACCCTCCAAGCTAGTGCATTTTAAAGCCACACTTGAATCTATGTTTAGGGCTGTGGGTAGATGAATAGAAAGACACACTGGGAGAGAATAAGATACCTGTATCTCTTGCCACCCCCAAACCACAGATAGGTTAGGGCCCCAGAGAGGCTTCAGCAATAATCACAGGATTTTTTTCTTTTGTCTAAAGTCATAAAGAGGCTTCGTACTATGAAAAGCATGTTAGTATTTTATCTGGTTTATGAAGTTCTAGAACGAATGCATGCAAACACTTAGTTGTCATCTTATCCACCCACTCCACTTGCTCGTTGGCTGCCAGCTTCTCTCTCTCCCTCTTCTTCTCACTTCCCTCCCTCTAGAGACCCACCTCGGGGTCTAGGTAAGAACTACCCACCTAGGAACTAGGTAGTGCCCATGCTTAGGGAGTGGCTGCCTGGCTCAATGCTGGCAGGACCAGCCCCAGACCTGTTCATGGTTGCATGTTCCTGGGCACCAGCCTGGGACAAATTGGCCTCCTCGTGGTCTCCACTCTCAGGTACCTGCAGCTGCCTCAACAACTCTGCCCATGTGGCACTCTCTCACCTGGAGGGTTCTAGAGTCCTGTGCAGCATGCCCTCCACCTTCCAATGCTATGGTTTGAATGTGGCCCCTCCTAAATTCAGGGTTTTCCAATGTGATAGTATTAAAGAGATGGGGCCCTGATGAGGGCTTCTCCACATGGCTTTGTGAAAGACAGCACCAGGCTGGCTTAGTCTTCTGCTCTTCTGCCATGTGAGGACACAGCAAGAAGACTCTCATCAGATATCAGCACCTTGATCTTGGGCTTCACAGCCTCCAGAACCATGAGAAATAAATTTCTGTTCTTCTAAAAATTACCCAGTCTCAGGTATTTTGTTACAGCAGTATAAACTAAGATTCCCAGCCTACCTGCCTCGCCCTGGTAAGTCCAAGACCCAGTCTCATCATCACTAGATTGTGCTGATACCCTTTAATCTAATGTCATTCTCCCACCTCCTCCATTCTCCAAAGTCACTCTTAAATGTCCCTCTGAAATTCATAGTCCATCAGCAAAATCCCCGTGAATCTTCAGCCTCATGCTGAACATTCTGTTCCTCTCCTTGCTCTTTCTAGATCATAAAACCTTTAGGTTTTGTTTTGTGGGACATCTGGTCTCAGTGACAACTATATAATGTTGCCTTCCTAGTGCAAAAGCAGCCATAGAAAATACATAAACAGGGGCTGGGGTTATGGCTCAGTGGTAGAGCACTCGCCTAGCATGTTCAAGGCCCTGGGTTGGATCCTCAGCACCACATAAAAGATGAAAAATAAATAATAAAGTTATTAAAAAAGGGAAAGTAAAACGTCTGTTAAAAATATTTTTTTTTTTTAAAAAAAAGAAAGAAAATAGGTAAACAGATGAGCGTGGCTGTTCTCCAATAAAATCTTATTCACAAAATCTGGGGAAAGGCCAGACTTGGCTCAGGGGTGGTAATTTTCTGATCCTTGCTCCAATGGAAACCAGGTTACTCCCTTGAGGATTATGCTTCCTGTGGAGTTCAGGTGAAAATTGTTTTTCCTAGATCAGAGCTGTCAATTACCAATCTATTATTTCTCCTTATTCTTTGATGAACTATTTCACTCTTACCCCTGCTATCATTCCTAAGAATGTCTCTAAAGACTTCAGAATTTGATAAATGCTCCATCCAACAACCTGATCCCTCTTTTAGAGCTAATAATCTCATTCTTCACCTCAGCCGTGCACTCACAAAGCCATACCCTAGACCTTGATATCACCAGTCACATGCCCAACACCATAAATGCAAACATCTCTGCTCCAACTATCACCTTCGGTCCTCCAGCACACCTAGTAAGCCCAACCCATGAGTTCCCTGAATTTAATGAGACTTATAATTCAATGACCAGACTTCTCTTCCATGCACAAATTCCTCCATGCTGTCGTTTCCCCCCTGGACTTGACAGTTGGCACTGGGACTATTCCCCAGAAAGCATGCTAAGTCCTCTTGCTCCTCTAATTCATCACTGTATTTTAATCCTGGCTAAGCCCAAATATCCTCTATATCTCTACCTGATGCATAGCCTTTCAGTATAGAGAAAAGAATCACACAGCCACACTGATTGGATTTGCTATGCACAAAGTACATCTGCTTTGGTTTGAATGTGGCCCCCTAAAAGCATGTGTTGGAGACTTTAGCCCCAATGAATTAGAGTTGGGAGGTAGGGCCTAATGGGAGGTGTGTAGATCTTGTGGCTTCCACCCTCAGGAATGGACTAATGCTCATTATTAAAGAACTTGAAGCTGTGAACTACATTTCTCCCTCTCCCTCTCACCTTCTCTTGCCCTTTCACCTTCTGCCATGGGATGAAGGCCCTAACAAGATTCTAGCCCTTCAACTGTGGACTTCCCCGTCTCCATAAGTGTGAGAAATAAATTCCTGTTCTTTCCAAATTAGTCACTCTGTTCCATTCTGCTATAGCAGCACAAAATGTACTATGACAAATAAAACAGACAAAAAGCCCTATTCCAATGAGAAAAAAACACCCATTGAGCAGTAATTGAAACATAATAAATTAAACATATAATCTTATATATAATAAATTAAAGGATGAGAAATGTTAAAGAAAGCATAAAATAAATCAGAGAAGGAAGTAATGAAGTAAGAGAGGGATGTAGAACTTTATATACTATGGCTGGGAAGGCCTGCTGAGATGATAGGTTTTGAATAAAACTAAGAAATTAGTGAGGACAAAAATACATCTGAAGGAAGAACATCCAAAATTTGGGGAATACAGCTGTGCAAAGGTCTTTATGGACACCTGCCTGGCTTCCCTGAAACACAGCACAGAGGCCTGAGGGGCTCAAGCAGAGTGGACGAAGGGGAAAGTGGAGGTGATATGATCAGAGAGGCAACAGGGCTGTAGTAGTTATTCATTGCTGCCCACATTACCATAAACAGGAAGGTTCAAAACAACACTGCTAAGGTTTGGATACATTTCCCCCACATGCCCATGTGTCAAAAGCCTGATCACCAGCCTGTGGTGCTACTAGGGTATGGTGGAGCCTAGTGGAAGGAAGTTGACCATTGGAGGTTTGCCCTCCAGTGGGGTATTGGGCCTTCGGTCTGTTCCTTCCTCTCTTTTGCTTCCTACCCTCCTCGAGGTGAGTAGTTTCCTCCAGCATACACTCCTACCATGATGTACAGCATGGCCACAGGCCCAAAAGAAATGGTGCCAAGCAAACATGGACTAAAACCTCTAAACTGTGAGCAGCCTCTTATTCCAGATGTGGGTTTACATTGCACACCTGCAACATATCCACAGGCATTACTGAAAATTGACAGAGTGCTTCATTTATAGGCACAGAATCGTGAATAACATCATATGATACAGAAGAACCCAGTTTTTGGTAACGGTCATAGGACAGTGAGCACATGGCCATGGGACACAGTGTGTTCTACATGTCTCAATTCCTGGAAGCAGAGAGAATGCTACAGTGATTTACTGGAAGGTTCCCAAAAGACATGAGTGTAGGGAGGCATTTCTGCAGGATGGGGGTCCAAGTATTGAACTACTGGTACAGAGTGATGTGTCCCTTCTGGCTGGATGTCATGACTTCAGGAATAAGGTGGTCAAAATAGGACTGGCCATTTTACCATGGCTCCAACTGACTCATTCATTCTGTAACTCTAAGTTCCGAGTTGTTGAAAGTTTTAGATCCCATAGATGATTTCTTTGACTTGGGTACTCTAAGACTTTCATGGAAGCTAACAAAAGCCTGCAATCTGGTCAATTTGGTCTCTTCAATATGGGAGGCTTGCAGGCAGGAAGTCCCTATATTGTCAGGGGAAATCAATTCTGATTGCCATGAAGAGCTACAGTGCAACAGGGGGAATGTGTCTGAAACTGCAAGAGACTGACCAGCACCCGTCGCGCACTCCACCGCTGCCTCTGGTTTCAGCTGCAGGGTGGTGGACAGTTCCTGCGTGTGCTGGGTGTCTGGCCTCAAGTGCCTCTGGCACTTTCTTTCTTAGAACTTTCCCTGAATTTGCAGTAGCTCACTGAGTTGAGGACACATAGCTATAAGTTTATAGGATTTAATGCTTTCAGGAGCAGCCCTGGAGCAATAGGTGATGTGACCTGGTAGAGAATGTCCCGGCTCTCATCTTTTGGTTTGGGATCATATGAAGGAGTCACATCCAACCCCCTCAGGGGGTTTCCAATGCAAACAGCAGCAACCAATCCAGTAACACACACTGAATTGGCTTATTTTTGTGGGGGAGGGGAGTGGGTTAGTCAGGGATTGAACTCAGGGGCACTTTCCAATGAGCCACATCCCCGGCCGTATTCTGTATTTTATTTAGAGACAGAGTCTCACTGAGTTGCTTAGTGCCTCACTTTTGCTGAGACTGGCTTTGAACTCGTGATCCTCCTGCCTCAGCTTTCTGAGCCCCTGGGATGATAGGTGTGTGCCACCGCACCCAGTTTAGTAGATTGGCTTTTACTCTTTCCTCCCTCACACATTCCTGTTTTGGCCTCTGCTTCTGGGGGTCACCTCTCCTATAAACTACTGCACCCAAATCCAGCCTAAGACACCTTCTCATCTTCCCCAGGCCAGCAGTGTGACAGCACTCACTGGGCTGCCCAGCTGAGTGAAGCAGACTGGTAAGGAGCCTGTGTGAGTCTGTACTAAATGGGGAGAGCTTGTGACCTGGGGCAGCAAAACAGGTCAGAGGAGTCCCTTCAGGGCAAGCTGAGCTTCCATTGATAGCAGAGTACAGGGCTCCCATCCTCTGTAAGTTCTGGTCACCTCATTTCTAGGCTCTCTTTTCATGGACAGTCATTTCGAATTACAGCTTCTTGTTTTAGGTGTGCAGTTCAGTAAAAATCTATATTGATTTCAAAGAGTTTAAGACTTCCTCCTGACTAGAATGGAAATGGTACCTCCAACTTCCTCATCCTACCCCAGATAGGCTGCTATTCATAATATCTATCTTTAAATCACTTTGGACTTGAATTTGATGTAAATAAGGCTCTGCATATTCATACTTTGGTTTATTGCTTTTAGAAGGAAGTTACTGTTTAATTTACATGATTTCTACTCAGAATGGGCATCTCCTAAGACAAGAGAATGAGTTTGTGTCAGTCTTTTTTTGATATGCAGTTCGCTGCTCACTCTCTATAATTTTTATGCCAGTGGTGAAATTGTGTCTTTACTTCCGGGCGAGGGCTTGTCCTCCTGTTCATTCAGGTAGGACTATGAATAAATATATCACATGGAGAAGACATTTTGTTTCCAAATTATGTACATCCTTTCTTATCTAGATCGACTCAGATCAATCATTTTGACAAATATCCTAAAGTATTAACAGATCTAATTTCCCAGAGGCCAGAATGTGGCAGAAAGAGGAAAGAGAAGGAGGGCATCCAGTTCATGGACTCCAGGCTTGAGTGGGAATATTGAGAAATTCACATACACAGATGACCTACAAGGTACCGATCTTGCCATGCTTCCTCCCAGCTCAGACGTCACAGAAGATCCATCCCAACTCTTGTTAGCTTTCTCAGGCATTACACAGCTCAAGGAAAACAGGTCTCCTTCTCATGATCTTCCTTTCAAAAAAGAAATTTTTTTTCCCAAACAAATTGTGTTTCATAGTAAGAATGAAACTGTGGTTTATAGAGCAGTGTATCTCCCGATCAGAATGCAATCAATAAAGAATCAGAAGCTCTTCCCCAGGGCATTCCAATCACCTTTCCAAATGAAACAATCCCTGACACGACCATGGCACAACTTTATGACCAGGGTCTTCTTCCACTCATGTTCAGCTCTTCATCTCCTGTCTTTGAGATGCAGTGGGATGGTTGAATGGGAGAGGTGACACCAGAATCAGGTTTCATATTCAGACAGTCCTTATGTCCCCTTAAGAGCATAGATTTATGGAGAGAATTCAGCTTTTTTCCCCCCTGATGTTGTGTCATACCCTGATTGGGGTAATAAAAAGAAAACGATTGCTGCCTTTTCCATTATGGTAATGAAACCTATTTTTATATATCTGGTATATAAATAATCTGTGTCTACATTTGGTGTGTGTGTGTGTGGGTGGGTGGGAAATGAGGAGCTCTGTACCCTTGCTGAGACTGGCTTCTATCTGCCTTGGATGGAAGTTCTCACACCAAAAAGTGCCAAGAGAAGGGAGGGCTCAGGCATGGCCGCACTCCTCCACCCCTCTCTGTCCTGGCAAGTCCAGTCACAGAACTTGCCTCAGTGCTGGTTCACCCTTTCGAGCCTGGTGCAGGTTTCATCAACCTTCAAAACCACATCCAGGTATCTTTATTCGTCCGTCTCCCCGTCTCTGAATAATTGCTGTCCCTGGCATCCATACCGGCAGGCACTTTATCATTTTCTATTTTGTGTTGTTATTTAACAGTTCGTGCATTTATGTCTCATTTCCTTGTTTAAACTCATAAGCTCTTAAGAAATTGCATCTTCTGAGCCCAGGGCTGGAATATAACAGAAACTCAATAGTAGACGCTTGAATGGGTAGAAGAATAAGGAAGGAAGGAATGGAAGATGCTGGGAAATGAGGTGGGACAGGGTGGGGTGATTTGGCCCATTCAGGAACATTTCTCTTAAGTCGAGATACCCTGAGAATGACTTGGAGGATTTTGTATTTTAAGAGGCCCTTGGCAATTAGAGAGATATTACCCCGCTGATTACTTATTGTCTTGGGATGGTATTAAATGGACCTGTATTCAGTGTGTTCTAGAAATCAAATCTCAATAATTGTTAAAGGAAACAGACTGATTCAATTATTATCCAGTTTGGAAAATGCAAATAATGTGCATAATGAGTTCTTACCTTTTCAAAGAATGAAGTAAAATTCAAAAGAGCCATCTTCTCCCCAAGCCATCTTAACTCCCTTAAAGATCCTCCATGTATCATCCTGCATTTTGTTACCTACACTTTTGCTGAGATTGATGCCTATGATCAAAGTCTCTATTGTGGGGAGCCACTCTGTTCTCAGAAGTTCAGTCTTTTCAAGGTCAATTCTTAATCTCAAATTTCTGGAGCTCTCCTTTGTTTTGCCTTAAACTGCAGCCATCTTCTAATTATATGTCGGATTATTTATAATCCCTTTTATCAAACAGGTATAATCATATGAGACATTTATAATAATTTTTTTAAAAAAACCTCTCTATTTTTTTATTTTAAAAGGCAACATAAGGGAAGGTACTGGGGAATGGGATTGATTAAATTATGTTGAGTGTATAAACAGATATGACATAACAATCCCACTATTATGAATAATTATAATGCACCAATAAAAAAGGTGACATGAGTTTTTGATTAATGATCCTGATCCCTCTTGTCTCCAGACTGGTTCCATTTTCTTCAGCACTTCTAATTCAAACTTTAGGAGTTTAAAGTGTCTTAGAAACATTTTTAGAAGATTTACATATTTTGAAGTTTGTTTACTTGATGAGGAACATGACACATTAATCATACTATTGTGATTAAAACTTAAATTAAAAAACAACACCTTGCTCTATCACCCCTCTTTCAATTAGATCTTAGCCTTGACCGTCCCCCTTCATTCAGTCCCAGGAAGCCACAGACAGGCCCATGGCCAGTCTATTTTTGCATAGCAGATAAAGAAAGAACAATTTTTACATCTTTATATGTTTTTTTTTAAAAAAAACTCAACAAGCACTATTTTGTGATACATGAAAATCGTGTAAAATTCATATTTCAGTGTTCTTAAATAGAGCTTTATTGGAACATAGCCTCATTCATCTGTTTACACATTGTCTATGGCTGCTTTCACACTGCTGTCACAGAGTTGAGTCATTGTGACAAAGACCATATGGCCTGAAAAGCCTGAAATGTTTACTGTCTGGCCTTCCCTAGAAGTTTGACAACTCCTGCTCTATTTTGCTCATTTCCCCTCACACAGATAACCCCTTCCACCTGCCCTTGTTTGCCAGCACCTAGCATTTAGTTACCTTTAAGCCTGAGCTCAGCTCCCAACATTCTGCGAAGTTACTGTTGATAGAATGAGACCTCATGGAGTTTCCTTTCTTTAAAGCCAATAAAGCCAGTCCAACAGATGGGCTGCAATGTGGGACTTGTGGAGCCAAACTTTAAGCTGGCCCCAGGGATCCTGATGTTCTCACCTTGTCTGGTGCCTTCTCACCTTGTACTAGGATTGGTGTCTGTGACCAGAAGAATTTGGTGAAAGGGATTAAAGCATCACTTCTGAGATGTGTTGTAAAGACTCTGCTGCGATCTATTGTTTTGGTGCTTGGCTTGAGAAAGCTATGTTTTAAGCAATCCTGTGGAGAAGCCCATGTGCAGAGGAAGACCACTGTCCACACCATATAAGTGAACTTGGAAGAGGAGCCTCAGCTCTAGTCAGTAATCTAGAGACTGGCCGCAGCTTGTCTATAACTTCAGGAGAAACTTTTGGGCCACACCATTCTGCTACAATGCTCCCAGATCCCTGACCACTGGAAAGTGTATTAAAAAAAAAAAAAAAAGATGTTTACTGTTTCAGGCAGCTAATTTTGTAGTAAATTTTTATGTACCAACAGACACACAATACACAACTCAAAAAGTCCTGATTTGTCCACCATTAGTTTCCCCTTATCTCTGGGGAATACATTCCAAGACCTTTAGCGGAGAGTACTGAACCCTGTCTGTACTATGATTTTTCTTATACATACAACTGGTGACAATGAGAGGTAAACAATAACTAATAATAATATAGAACAATTATAACAATATATTGTAATAAAAATTATTTGAGGCTTATGAATTGTTTATTTCTGGAATTTTCCATTTAATATATTCAGGCTGAGGTTGACTGAGGGTAACTGAAACCATGGGTAAGTGTGTGTGTTAGATGGGACTATCATTCCAACACCAAGTTTGCTTCCGGTGTTCTTTTGAAGTGTGGTTTTTTTTCCCCCTTAAGGCCCTGGCCCTACCTGCAGGTCATGATATTTAAGATTTTTTTTTCTCAGCTTTGAATTTTTGCTTCTCTCCTTAGTTAAGATCCAGCCTCTCCTTTGGCCCTTACCCTCCCTAACTGGGGATGTACAGTTTAATTCAGATTCCTTGGTCCTCTCTGGCCCCAGAATAGGAATCAATTTTAGGTTGTTGCTTCCTTTGTAGTTATAGGTAGACACAATATTTTTATTTTATTTTAGGGCTGAGGATCGAACCCAGTGCCTTACGCATGTGAGGCGAGCGCTCTCCCTCTGAGCCATAATCCCAGCCCCTAGGTTGTTACTTTCAAGTGTCAAATTTCCAATGATCTCAAGGTCTCTCAATTAATATTTTAGATAGGAAAATGAGGCACAAAGTTCCCCAGGGGAAAATTCTTCTATGTTTTTTTTTTTTGATTCTTCTTTCTAATATCATTGTCTTATTTTCAGCTTCTCACTTGAGGAAAATAAAGAATAAACGAATTTAGAAGCAGGGAAAAAATTTAGAAAAGGCCTAATCTGAGTGCCTGATTTATGCAAGATGAAAATGAGGCTACATAATGTTCCCAAGGTCACTCAGCCAGTTAGTGGGTCCCTTAATGCCACGAAAGATCATTTAAATGGAGCAAGGGTACACAGGGCAATTGAAGCTAAATCAGGCTTTGTGGGGGAAGGTGGAGTTCTGCTGAGGATGCCATCAAGATTTTTGGTATAAGTGAGTCCTGGCTCAGTTACAGAGGCTGGACTCAGTACGATGGATCAGCAATACGACTCACCTGTTGTTTTGCATGCTTTCATGTAACTTTTAAGGAGAACACAAAGCTCAGATCAAATAGCAGCTATTAGGTCAGAGTATCCAGGCTTCATCCAAAGATGCAAGATTTTTTTTTTTTTTTCCTACTGAGAGCCAGCTCTATATTTGATTCTATGGAGCTGCATTTCTTCTGGCAGTACACAAACAGGAAATAAGGCTGTATCAAATAATGGGGAAAATTTTTTCAAAATAGGCTAACTGAAAGGCTAGGTAAGACTGAAGTGTAGATAGTAACAGGGTTGGGTGTGAAATAGTAGGGAGAGACCTGAGAGGACACCTCAGTGTTTTATTCTAGGTATGTCTCTATTTTTAAATCTTTTATCTTAAGAAGGCATTGAAAATTTTTTGTGTGATTTTTTTTTCAAGGTTTAACAATCTCCTCCTCCTTTTCCCTCCTCTTTCTTCTTTTTTTTCTATTTTTTTTTTTTTTTTTGCAGTGCTGGGAATTGAACTTATGTATACTCAGTAAGTGCTCTACCACTGTTAGAATTCAGAAGCGTTGATTTCACATTTTTTTTTTTTGCCAGAAATGTAGCCCAACTAGTTGTAATCATTACAGAAATGGAGTCGGCAAGTGGAATTTATGAAGGCGTGTGGCATGTATGTAACTCAAGTAATTGTCCCTCCCAAACAAACAAGGACAAGGGATTATTGTTATCAGACAGGGAAAAGTTCAAAAGGCCCCTAACTCAAGGCATGTGCCTTGAGGAAAGTGAAAGTCACAGGCAATAATAGATTCACACACAACCAGTCCCAAGAGAAGATGTGGGGTTAAGTTATGGCTTCGGAGATTTGAATTAACTGTAATGAAGAGCTTCTTTATGGTAGAGCTATTAAGAACAGGAAGGAAATTTAGTAACAGATTATTCAGGCAAACTGGGACTCTTCTCCCTTGGATATTTTACAAATGGAATTAAAAAGCACTTGTTTCTGACTAATTAGTTATAGTTCACCTTGGGGGTTGAATTAGTCAACATCTTCTCTATGTGGTTTTAGAGAAGAAAAGCGATAGAAACTCTGATAGTCACGCTCAACCCGGAATCATTTTAAAATACAATAAATTTGGAGCAATAAATCTGTGTGTTCTGGCTACCTGCATCCTGAAAATGAATTCAAATTTAATCGGAATATTTCTTTTAAATGTTTCTACTTTATTACTCACCTATGGTTCAAGTTCAGAGCTCCACATCTTTTTTACAGGTTTAAAAACTTAACTGTATTTTCCAATTTTTCTACAATGGACATACATTTTTTGTGATTAAAAAATAAAGATGCAATAGCTACAAGCGAAATCTGACTGTTTTGGACTAGTACAGAACAAAAAGTATTTTATTTTAAATGATTTAAAAATTTTGAGGTATACATTATGCATAATGCAAGTTAGAATTTAAAAATGATTGTTTTTAGATGAACAAATAATAAGAGTTATCTGACTCCAAAAACAAGTGAGGCAAACTTGTTATTATAAATATTTCAAGCATTTTATTTTGCATAAGCTATTCATTTGTACTAGGCAGGGAAAGAAGGCTGACTAAGTCAGTCCCTATCTGTACTTAAATCACACTTTTCCAGTAGTGGAATCTATACTGCAGGGGTTTTACTTACTGTCTTCATTGTTCCTGTGAAGTGACAATCTTAGCTTCTGATTGCCACATTAAAAAGAAGTGAAGACAAAGAAAGAACGAGAGCTAACTCTGTGCACAATTTACGCAAAGAGAGCAGCAGCCCAAGATGCCAGCAATTACATATTGAGATTAGTGTTCACACACGATCAATTATTTGGCATAGGTGATGTTCTTTAAAATTCATCCCTCGAGGAGTATATTTATCACTCCCAAATGCTTACAGATCCCAGTCGAGGATGGGGGTCGGGGGGGAGGAAGGCAGGAAGCCAGGAAAAGAAAATTTAAGCTAATATGAATATATTGAAATCTTGGTTCATAAGAATTGTTAGGAATTATTTAAAATAACCCTGTATTCATTTGAGATACTCTTCAATCTCTCTCTCTCTCTTTTTTATTTTTATAATTTTTAGGTGTGATATTAACGTCCCTGTTTAATTTGCTTTAGCTTAAATGATGAGCTCGGTAGCCATATTAGTAATTTAAGGATTAAACAATCATATAAAAGGTAGGATTACAAATATTTAAAAATTCCACTTATCTTTTATACTTTCACATACTTTCTGGTTTTTAAAACATAGTAATCAGCATTTACTACTTTTATAAGAAGAAAGTAAAGTCTGTGTTAAGGGCTAAAACGAGTGACTGATTCAGAACTTTCAGTATGTTTTCAGGTTAGGGAAATTCAGAAGAGATCTGGAGGAGAATTTTTTCCAGTCATCATCCTCAAGTCACAAGGTAACCAAACAGGCTTGGAAGGCTTTCAATAAGAATGTTCTCATCCTTTTTTAGGGTATATTTTGGAAAGCCAAAGGTCACGCACCCCCCTACTTTTCAGACTCCATGAACCAGTAAAAGGGAAGAACTAGTCAGATATTGTTCCCACCTCCACTACCTTCTTTTTCCTCCTTCCCAACCTCTTTCTCTTGTTTCTTTTTTTTATATAAGGAAAAGAGTAAAAATTTTTAATAATTCCCTTAAAATATTTTAAACAGAAAATTGTGAGTATCCTTCTGTGTTAATTAGCTTTCCATTACTATCGTAAAATACCTGAGATTTTGGCTCACATATCTAGAGGTTTTAGTTTGTGATTGCTTGGCCCCCATTGCTTTTTGGCCTGTGATAAAGCAGTACAGAATGGCGGGAGGATATGGTGAAGGAAATTGTTAACCACCTTACAATGGGTGGGAAGTAAAAGTCAGGAAGGGAGAGACTGGGACCCCAATGGCCAAACTTTCTTCTATTAGGATCCACCTCCTAAAGATTTCACCACCTCCTAATATCACCGTAGGCTGGTGACCAGGCCCTTAACACATGGGTATTTGGGGATCACTTAACCAAAACATAGCATTCTGCTCCTGGCCCCCAAATTTTCATGCCTAGCTCATAAAGCAAAATACAGTTAGTCTTTCTCCAAGAGTTTCCAAAGTCTTACTTATTCCAGCATTACTCAAAATTCCAGAGTTTTCTCTGAGATTCAAGGCAAACTCAGTTGGGACCCCCTGTAAAAAACAACAACAACAACAACAACAACAACAAAAAGCCAAGGTGTATACTTCCAAACACAATGGCACAGGGTGAATATTCTCATCCGAAAGGGAGGGACAGAAATAAAATAAAAAGTAACTGGCCCAAAGCAAGATGAAAATCCAAGCAAGGGAAAACACTAAATCTTACAGTTCCATTTTCGGTATCCAAGGCATACGGTGGTGTGACATGAACTCCAAATGGCATGGCCTTCTTGTTGGATTAACTTTGCATGGTGTCTGCAGCTTCTCTTGGTTGATGTTCCATCTTCCTGTCTATCTCTAGCTTCCTGGGGTCTTCACTGTAATTTTGGCTTCACAATCACAGCTTCATCCATTGCCCTGTCAGGGGTTTCTTTCAGGGACTCTGATCCTGTCACATTCTACCTGGTCTACCATGCTTGTCGTTGAAATTTCCGTAGAAACCTCTATTATTCTTGCATTCTGAATGCCTGCAAAACCAGTGTTCTGTGGACTACACCAAAGTCTGCTGTTGGCGTGCCCTGTACTCGGGCCTGCTTGATCCAGAGTTTATAGCAGTCTCTGAATACCTTGATGGCTGAACACAGAGAAATAAATTCAGGGAAAATAGTTCCCTGGTGACTCTGTGTGTGCAGGTTACCCTGGGACACTCTTCTCAAAGGAAAATCTTTGGAAGGAATTTATAATTTTATACCTTTGAGTTTGCAATGGGTGGGGTCATGCAGATTCCTGAGATACCCTCAAGCCAACTTTCCTATTTCCCTGGTGGAAACTTCTTGGCTTCTTGTTAATGGCCCTAATCTTCTTAACCTCTCTCCCATCTTCCTTGGTGACACATTTAACACTCTCCTTTTCTGGACAAACTCAAATTTTTTAAATCTTTCCATTTTTTTTTTTTTTTTTGCCCCTGATTCTGACTATACAAATCTAGCTAAAAACCACCAGTAATACTCAAGCCACTGCCTGAGTGCTGTGTGGCCTTGAAATTTTGTCTGCCAGATAACCTAGACCATCATCACCTTTAAACTTGGACTCCCATGATCTCAGGGAATGAGTAAAATTCATTTGGATTATTTGTCAAGATGTGACAAGGATGACTTCTAGTCCAAGTCATGGTAGCAGCTTCATTCCCATCTGAAACCAAATGAGCATAACCTTTATTGTCTGTATTTTCATCCACATTCTGGTCTGCTGAGTCCTCACCAGAATCATCCATTAAGCTCTACAGAGAGTATTCTATATTTTCTCTAGCTCACTTTTTAAAACGTCTCCAAATCCCTCCTATAAACAAACTCCAAAGCCTTCTCCTCATTGTCACAATAATGACCCCACCTCCAGTACCAGTTCTCGGTCAGTCAGTTTTCCATTTCTGTGACAAAATACCTGAGATAATCAACTTAAAAGAAGGAAAGGTTTATTTAAGCTCAGAGTTTTGGAGGTTTCAGTCCATGATCTATTGACCCCCTTTACATTTGGGCCTGTGATGAGGCTATATGTACATCATGGTGGGAACATGTGGTAGAGGAAAGTACTCACTTTATGGCAGCCAGGAAACAAAGAGAAGAGGAAAAAGTTGGGAACTCAATATCCCCTTCAATGGCATGCCTTAATGACTTAACTTCCTCTGCCAGGCTCCACCTCTTAGAGGTTCTATGCCCTCCCAATAGCACCACATGATAGTGAACAAGTCTTTAATACATGGACCTTTGAGGAATACTTTTCCAAACCATAGCACCATTTATCCATTTATCCATTTATTTATATCGCTTGCTTCCAGGGAGGGGGACTAGATGGTGGCTGGAGAGGGACAATTTCCATTGTATACCCTTTTGTCTTTTCTACCATGGTCCTTTAATACCTATGCAAAAAAAGTTAATTACCTAAACAAAATTATAATGAGGAAGAAAAAAAATTTAGAACCATGATATAAAAAACCAGCTAAGATAAAAGTACAAGTCAATAATGACACTGCACCAAGACGAAATTATCTTTAGGTAAAGAGATTGAGATAATTTATCTTTTTTTTTTTTTCCTTTTTGCTTCGTTGATATTTATAATGTTTTCCATAAGTGAACCTATTTTTCTAGTATTATCAAATTTTAAAAAAAGTGGAAGGTAATCTTATCGTAGTAAACACAAGAGTACCACTGTGAGCCTTCCCTCACACAGGTGGACCTGGGCAGTCCTGTGATGGAGTAGTGTGAGGACTTTACAAACAGAGAAGGAAAGACACTAAGTACCTGCCTGGGGTCCCAGAGTGAGTCGGGGGACTCGGGCTGTTAGGTCTGAAGCCTGTGCTCCTATCTATATGCTATCCTGCTCCTCAGCAGCAACAGGCCTTAGCAATTGATATTTTAAAGATACTTAAGAAGAAGAAGCTGGGTGCAGCAGCACACCCCAATAACCCCAGCCACTTGGGAGGCTAAAGCAGGAGGATAACAAGTTCAAGGCCAGACTGGGCAACTGACAGAGATCCTGACTCCAAATAAAATACCGAGGGTGGGGGAGGTAACTCAGTGGCAGAGCGCTGGCCTGGCAAGGGTGAGGTCCTGGATTCAATCCCAGCAGGAACAACAACAACAATCACAAAATGAAAGGAAGGAAGAGAAAAGATCGTAAGACTACGTAAGTAATTGTAGGTTGTTTATAAAGTGAGACAAACAAGTCTTTTTTTTTTTAAATATATTTTTTAGTTGTAGATGGACACAATATCTTTGTTTTTATTTATTTATTTTTATGTGGTGCTGAGGATCGAACTCAGGGCCTCACGCCTGAGGGGCAAGCGCTCTACCACTGAACTACAGTCCCAGCCCCAGACAAGTCCTTTTGGAAACAGGAGGAAAAACTTCACATGTCCACATCTGTCTTTTCTATAGGATTCTACAACTCATTCCTTCAACTTTCTCAGAAAACTTGTTGTTATTCCTGACTCCTCTCTTCTTCTCAGACTTTGTTATGGTTTAGATATGAGGTGTCCCCCAAAATCTCATGGGTGAGAAGATACAAGAATTTTCAGAAGTGAAATGATTAGAGTATGACAGGTATACCCTAATCAGTGGATTAATCCACTGACATGGGTTAACTAGGTGATAATTATAGTCAGAGAGGGTGTGGATGGAGGAAGTAGGTCATTGGGGGGTGTACCTTTGGGGTTTATGTTTTGTTCCTAGACGTGGTGCTCTTTCTGCTTCCTGGCTATCATGTCCCCGGCTGCTTTCTTTGGCCACGCCCTTTGGCCCTGATTTTCTGCCTCCCTATGGGCCCAGAGCTATGGAGTTGGCCGGACTGAACCTCTGAAAACCATGTGTGCCAAAATAAACTTTTCATCTCTGTTGCTTTTGTCAGGTCTTTCAGTCTTGGTGATGAAAAAGTTAACTAAAACATGTCCTAAATGAAATCCATTAATAAATCTTGCTGGCTTGTCTCCAGAGTGTACTCCCAATATGACCATTCCCACTCACTCCTCTATTATCCTCCTAGCTAGAACTGGGTCATTTCTTGCCCAGACTCCTCAAAAAAAAAAAAAAAATTTCTCTGCTTTCTAAACTACCATCATTTGTCCTCTACAATCTAATGCCTCACAGGAGACCTAGAATGACTATTTTAAAACTTTTCTTGGAAAACTTGCACAGACTCCTCATCTCACTTGGATTTAAGCCTGACAAGCACAAACTCTTTTCACTTGATTTTCAGAGGATTTCATACCACGGTTTTAAATATTTTCCTTATGGATCCGTAGGATTTGGCCCCTTTCCACTGCTCTGATTCCAGCGTCCTTGCTCATTCTCTTCCAGTGACAGTAGTTTCCTTGCTGGGTGTTTCAAACACCCTACTTCCTGTGTTGGTAGTTTCCACTCTCTTTCCTCAAGGCTCTCCTGCAGATGGTAGGAGGAAGACCGTAACTTCAGTGTGGCCTTGTGTCCACTCTAAAACGGCAGTGCCTGTCCCCCCCCACCCGCCACCCTCTTTCTTCCCCTTATCCAGTTCTCCTTCCTTCACCTGATGTAATCTATCCTATCTAATTTACTTCTTATCTGTCTCACCATACCGGCATTTAAAGTACCATGAGAGCAGGGACTCCTGGGGAGAGCATTCCAGGAGACAAGAATAGTGGCTGCTGTGTTGAGAGTACATAATGTGTATTTGCTGAGTGCATGAATAAATGCATGGATGAATGAGTCACTTGATAATCACCCTTCTCTTTTCTGCATCTAGTCAATCACTACAGGTTGGGCATTCCTTATCTGAAGAGCTTGGGACCGGAAATATTTTAGATTTCAGACTTTTTCAGATTTTGAAATACTTGCATATATATAATGGGAAAGGACTCAAGTCTAGACACCAACTTTATTTCTGTTTCATATATACAAAGCCCGAAGATCATTTTATACATATTTTTAGTGCATCTGCATCTTCACTGACCTGTCGTATGAGGTCAGGTGTAGAATTTTCGACTTGTGGCCTCATGTTGGAGTCTGAAAGGTTTTGGAGTTTGGGGTTGTGGATTGGAGATGCACATAGTGTGTCCTTCACACCGCTTTCCATGTCTCCCCTTCTTTCCTTGCATTCTCATGACCATGACCCCAATGAACCTTCCACCTACAGACACATCTCCAACCTCTTGTTTCTACTCGGTCCACCTTTCAAATCCACCCTGAACACAGATGTCCATTAATATTCTGAAAGTCACTTTCACCTACAGTTGAAATAGGAAAATGTTCTGGATCACTCTGTACAGGATCACTCTGAAAAGCCCAAGTTACTCCCAGTTGCCTTTCATGTAAGTACAAACTCCTTCCCTTGATTTTCAGTGGATCTTACATTATGTATTAAAATATTTTCAAATTTTATTTCCAATTATTTTCCTAAACAAAGGTTTCCTCCCTCTGTCTCTGGACTATTTGAGGCCCACTTTAAATTACAGTCCTATATTCTTGCCCCAGCCTCTCCAAATTTGGGTTTTTAATAAAGCTTAGCCCAGCTCAGGGATAACTGCTTGAACTTGGACCCCTTCTCTTTGTATGATTTGTTTTTCACCTAATCACATGGTATGGGCTCAGGAAATTTTTTTCTACTGTGTTTAAAAATTCTTACTTCACTTTTACAATGCCAGTTATCTTTTCATTTGTTTTAGTTTTGGTCCTCCCAGGATGCAATAAATTGAGTTATTGGCAATTAAGTCGTTTAATACCACTATTAATCAGGGCGGACTAGGTTATGCACAGTAGTCAAGTAACCCCCAGATCTCAGTGGCTTAATGGAGCAGAGATTACTTTCTCATATGGCTACTTACCTAAATGCAGATGAGGGGGCGGGGGCTTGCCCTTTCATAGTTCCTCAGAGATTCAGGCCTACACATGCTTCATCATCTCACTTAGGAGATCCATGGTCACTGCAGTAGAGGGGTGTTAAGAGGGTAGAGAATCAATTCCAGGTCTTAAACAATTTATTTTTTTTCTTTTCTTCTTTTATTTGTCTTAATTAGTTATACATGACAGTACAATGACCTTGACATATCATGCATTTGAATCAGATGGGATATAATTTCTCATTTTTCTGAGGGTACAGGTTGCAGAATCACACTGGTCATGCATTCACATATATACACACAGTAATAATAATGTCTGTTTCATTCGACTATCCTTCCTATCTCCCCAACCCCTCCCTTCCCCTTCCATCACTTCTCTCTACCTAATCTAGGGTAACGCTATTCTTTTTTTTCTCATATCTTCATACATGTATTTTGTATAACAATGAGGGTCTCCTTCCACCATCCATGCAATTCCCTTTCTCCCTCCCTTTCCCTCCCACCCCTCTTCCTTATGTAGAGGTAATCTTCTTCCCATGCTCTTCCTCTCTTCCCCATTTTGAGTCACCCTCCCCTTATATCAGAGAAGACATTCGGCATTTGTTTTTTGGGGATTGGCTAACTTCACTTAGCATAATCTGCTCTAATGCCATCCATTTCCCTGCAAATGCCATGATTTTATTAGTTTTTAGTGCTGAGTAATATTCCATTGTGTATATATGCCACATTTTTTTTTTATCCATTCTTCCATTGAAGGGCATCTAGGTTGGCTCCACAGTCTAGCTATTGTGAATTGTGCTGCTATAAACATTGATGTGGCTATGTCCTTGTAGTATGCTGTTTTTAGGTCTTTTGGGTATAGTCCGAGAAGAGGAATAGCTGGGTCAAATGGTGGTTCCATTCCCAGCTTTCCAAGGAATCTCCATACTGCTTTCCAAATTGGCTGCACCAATTTGCAGTTCCACCAGCAATGTATGAGTGTACCTTTTTCCCCTGCATCCTCGCCAGCACTTTTAAACAATTTAGATTAGATGTGATCCTCATCACTCCCACCTTTAGCATTTTGACCTGAGAAACACATGATTCCACCTAACTGTAATGGGGCTATGAAGTGGAAGAGCACAGAGCCAACTGCAGAATATTTATATCACCAATATTGCAACAGGTATTTTCACAAATTGGTCCATACAACTTAGGATGGATTGGAAAGTGGATCAGCTTTAGGGTAGCATCTGACTGTTACATGTAGCTGAGAGGCAACATATAATATATTTGCATGCTGGCAATAAGCATCTCCCTCCTGTGATTTAATTTAAGGTGAACCCTCAATTCAATAGCCAAACTCTAACAGGTTTATTGCTATGTCTTGAAGTTAGGAATCAACTAGTGTTGGTTCTTGTGTACACAAATCCACTATTTAAAAAACTTATTTGCAAAATCTTAGAAGATTTTCAAATATCCCCAAATGACTTTGGATACCATCTCCTTATTTAATGTAGGGCTGATGCCTGGTTGGAAAGAAATGTTACTTTCTTAGCCTCTCTTGTTGGCAATTGAATGGGAAATTGTAACACTTGCTATGTCACTCAATTTCTGCAGAAGGATTTTTAGGTCAGAAGTGCACTCCTCAGTCCCCCTGCGGAAGCAACAAGATCTATAATCAGTTAATGAAATGTTTTCATGAATCATGACTAGGGTATTTCACTCAAATGTAACTGAAATAGTACAGCCTATTCTGGGTCGAAAAGATAAAGCTGTGTGCAAACTTATTATGCAGCAAAGAATAGCTTCCTGTTAGTTATGTTCCAACCATCCTTGGTAGGCTTGCACTGGGATAAGTCAAACTTGGGGGTAATGGCTGGGTTCCTTTTTGAGATGTAGATTTCTGGGTCATAAGGCAGGTTTTTAGCAGGCACTGCTGAAGTCCTGTTGCTATTCTTTACTATGTGCCAAACAATATTCCTATTGCCTTTTAAAGCTGGGATTTTCAAATTGCAACTTTTGAAATACTTTATTCCATCCTGTGAAGTAAGATTTTAAAAAGAATCTTTATAATTTTCATGTCTTGGAGAGACCTGTATTATCCCCCTCATTCCCACCCACCTCTTCCTCTTCCTCTTCTCTCCTCAGCCTTTTTACCCCTTTCTGACTGAGTACAGAGGGTTGGCTTAAGTATTTATAAGCATGGAGATTATTACCATTAGCTCATGTAAAGTTTGCCTCTTGTTTGTTAGTTCAAGTGTTTGTTTTTACTATTTAATTTTTTTGATACCAAGGATCGAACCCCAGGTACTGAAATACTGAGCCACATCCCCTATCCTTTTTATGTTTTATTTTGAGACAGGGTCTCTCTAAATTTATTAGGGACTTGTTAAATTGCTGAGGATAACCTTGAAATTGTGATCCTCCTGCCTCAGCCTCCTGAATTTCAGGGATTACAGGCATGTGCCACAGTACTGGGTTTGAGTTTGTTTTTATGTTGGTCACTTTTATTGTATATTCACTGCCTATCTTCACTACTACAGGAAAACACTTAAAACATTTAAATTTGATATGCATCTTTTTATTTGCATGCCTTCTTGCAAAATTCATGTTGTTTTTTTGTAGATAGCTATAGTTTTTGTAAATAGCACTTTGATTCTCATTCTAGTTCCTACGCTGTTTTCTAGGTCCATATAGGTATTGAAGTATGGTCTTTCATTAGTTCTAATTGTTGCATGAAGTCCTTTCCCAGTGATGGAAACTATGGTGCATCTTGCCACTACAAACAATGCTTCTATGAACATACTCACCTGTGTCCCCTGCTGGGAATGCCTAAGAATTTCCATGGCATTAGGACCATAGTACTATGGCTAAGCCATATCCTATTACTCTCTGTTTAGAATTACTGTAGTATGAACAACTGTCCCTCCCCAACCATATGTAAACTGTGGAAGAAGCATATGAGCAAGATTTGGTCTTCTGGGCTGGGGAGATAGCTTAGTGGTATAATCCTGGATCCTAGCTTGACAAAAAAAAAGATTTGATTTTCCTTCCTAGACCCAGGTGATTTGACCAGGGGTCAAAGTCAGATTCATGAGGGACTAGTGAATTCATTCCCAGGGTGTTAAATCTCAGTTTAGGAGAGATTGATACAGAAGAAAGAATTTTCATACAAGTTAGAGCAATGAGAAAAAGCCTAGCTATCTAGAGAGAAGACTCAGAAAATGAAGGGGAAGCTGAAACTGATAGATGGGAAGCTGCCCAGGGCTCAGTGGATTCTTAGCTTAGGGGGTGCAGGCATGCCGTCCCCCTCTTAGAAACCCCCTGCGCCTTAGCAGTCGGTGCCAGAGCCATGTGGTGAGCAATGATCCAATTTCAGCAAAACATCATCATCTCTCACATTAAATTAATGATGTTAATTTGAATGTTATTGCTTTTGTAGTTCTGTTTGTAATTAATTTGCAAATTTGTTTTGGTTTTATAACTGTAAATGAGCCTCCATCATAAGGAGTTTATACCTAATTTTATGTTTATATTTGAGAAGCAATGTGATAAAAAATATTTTAAATCAACCCTGGGGGGGGGGTCTGTGGATTTTCCAACTGAGATTAGAGATAATATTGCTCAAATCTGACCCCATGGAATTGACTTTTGAGCCCAACTTTGGGTACACACATTCTATCTCTGTTTTGTATCTTTCGTTTCTAGCCCTTGACAATCTTTTTGTTTTATCTTGACTTTGCCATCCAATAGATTGCGACCCTCCCAGCTTCATGCCCTTTGCAGATTTGAAAAGCCTGCCACCACTTAATGTTTTTAGTAGCAAGTAACAAAAGTAATTCTGGCTGACATAAGCAGAGAAGTAAGATTGTGAAGATTTTGGGTGGCTCAGAAGTTCACTGGGAAGGCCACAGAAGCTTGGGCTGAGGCAGGAAAAGATGTCCTGAGTAGCAGGGAAAATGACATCACCAACCATTCTAGAGAATCCAACTGTGTAGGATGTCACTGCTTCCGGATGGCACTGCCTGCCCAGTGCATGGCCCTGGACCATGGACACAGACCCTCTAGTGATGCCCTGGGATCCTGGAGCTACTGCCTCTGCCCATCTCTGCCACCTGAATAGATCTGCCGAAGACACTTCTGTAAATCCTAGTCTTCCTGTTCAGAGTGTGTATGGAGGTGGTGCATGAATCTAAGTCACTGCCTGCAGGTCAGGTACCTTACCCTAGCTGCAAGGAAGCCTGGGAATGTAAGTATCCGGTGCTTTCAGAATCTACTTTTTTGAGATCAATTCTGCTTTGCATCAAAGCTTATTATGTAACCAATTCTCCAAACTCATGAATGGGATTTAGACTCCCGGCCGAGGAGGAATTTATATTCTCTATACTATTATGTCTTTATCCAAGTCATTGTTTAAAATGTAGACTGGGTCCAGGATGGGGACAGCTAGAGTTGGCCGAGGGCTTCCTCCTGCCACTCTGCCCATGTGGATGACCAGCAGGACAATTCCATAGGTTGGAACCAAGCAGCACCCCCAAACCGTCCCTGCTGTCTGCCTTCTCCACAAATCTTATTTCCTCCCAACATCCACATTCATGAGGGGAGAAGGAGGGAGGAGATAGTAGGAGTATCATGTTAATTCTTGTTTCGTTTGTGTTCTTTCATCTGGCTAGATGCATTTCCAGAATTGTGTAAATCAATGGATTTTTTCATTACTGCAATAAAATTCGCCTTTGTACCTGACTCCCTAAGGAGTCAGTGCATAAACAGAGCTTCCACAATTCACACTTCACCACATCACCACACTGGAGTGCAGTCTTTGTTAAGACTCTGTTTGATCTTTTTTTTTTTTTTTTTTTTTTTTTTTTTTGCTTTTGATCTGCTTATTTGCTTAGTAAAAAGAGCCATCACAGTCAGCTGAGGGCCCTTCTACAGCAAACCCTCCTAGGAGGCCCTCTTGGGCCTCACACCAGTTGTGATGTTAATTTTATATGTCGACTTGACTGGGCTAAGGGAGGCCCAGATAGCTGGTAAAATATTATTTCTGGGTGTGTCTTTGAGGCTGTTTCCAGAAGAGATTAGCATTTGAATCAGTAGGCTGAAATAATGAAGGCTGCCCTCACCAAGGTGGGAGGGCACCATCAAATCCACAAGGGCCCAAATAGAATAAAAAAGCAGAGGAAATGCAAATTCACTCTCTGCATGAACCGGGGTACCCCTCTTCTACAGCCCTTAGAGAGGAGAAGGGTTGAACTGAGACTTACAGTCCCTCCCCCCAGTTCTCAGGCCTTTGGACTTGGGTGAGGGCAAAGGTGGGAGGGGGAATCTGGTGAGGCAATGGGAAATTCTATCAGCAATCCCAACTGGCCAGTAGCTGGTCAAATGGAGCCAAGTTATTTTCCCCTTGGACCAGAGCAAAGGAAAGAGGGAGATATGAAGGAATACAATTTTCCTTCAGTTCCAAGAAGGAATTCTAGAGTGATGAACGTAAAGAGAATCAACAAATATTCATCAGGTAACTAAATCTAAATGTGCTATTTTTTTTTAAAAACAAACAATGTTAAATCAGTGAAATTTACAAACAACCACTTCCTTCTTAGACCCAAACCCAGGCAGTCCCTTACTTTCACACGGAATGAATCATAAATGCTAAAGGCTCAATATTGTGGGGAAGTATCCCAAGAGAGCTAAAAAAAAGACCATTAAAATGCTTGATGGCTCCTTCGGGGTTACTTACCCAGCGGTCCTGCAAGGCTGGCAAGAGGTTTCCTATTTTAGGAAGCAGCTTCTAACACCCAGGGACAGGAAAGGCCCATGCAGCTCCGCCTTCTCAAGGGGGCAGCCCCATTTTTTAGCCATGTTCCCAGGATAGAGGGGCAGGCTGGGAAGCCACATGGTCACCAACCTTCAGGCGGAGATGTACTCATTCCCAAAGACTGAAGTATTGGGAAAGGTCTCTTGCTCCCTCTACCCCAACCACTTCTCAACCTGAAGAGGAACCTGGGGTCAACACATCCTATACTGAGCCAGGAGGATCACAAGTTCAAGGCCCGTCTGGGCAACTTAGTGAGAGAGACCCTGTCTCAAAAAATAAGTTATGGGATATAACTCAGTGGTAGAGTGCCCCTATACCCCTGGGCTCAATACCCAGTACAGGTAAGGGGAGAAAGAGAGAAAGGGTTTATTTTGGCTCATAATTTTGAAGTTTTCAGTCCCTGCCATTTGGAACTTTTGCCTTGGGCCTGTGATGGCACATCATGGTTGAAGCCCAAGCCCATTCTCCTCCTAGCTGTGTGGGGAATAGAGATAAAGGAAGAGATGGGGGTCCTAATATTCACTTCAGGGGCACATCCCCAATAACTGGGAGATCTCTCACTTACCTCCCCCCCTTAAAGGTTCTACCACTTCCCAGTAACATCGTGGTCTAGGGACCACACGGGTCTTTGGGGTGCCATTTATCCAAACCAACTGGCTGAGCACCAATTTAGCAGATGGTCAGCCTGTTGTTAGTACTTATATTTTGAATGATAAAAATGTTGGCCCCAATGTGATTTCCTAATTATTTTACAAGGAAACTCTTTGGATTAGGACTTAAATAGTGGAAAGAGGCTTCACTGAGAAAATGCCTGGCCTTTCAAGCCACACTCAAAGGCAGCTTAGTATTTGTTTGTGGCACTCATATCACATGCTAAGGTACTTTGATAAGAAAGCCTTTTATCCACCCTTGTTTAATGGAATTTGAAGCAGAAAGATAGGAGAGCTGAGGGTCACTTATCTGGTGTGAGAACACTAGGATAATTAGAATGATTGTTATTAAGTCTGCTATGGGCAAATTAATTGTGCATAAATGAAAATACATTCATTCTTTCTTCAGGGAGAAAAAAGGGGAAAAGTTTGACATTAGATAATAAGAAGCCAAGCCAGAATTTTTTTTCCCCACTTATTTAGGTAGCCATCTATCTGAGTCTGTGTATGCACCTATTTGTTCTAATGACATAGTTTACTCCCATTTATCCCAAGCAGTGGAGAAGGAAGGGCTCTTTCAGGGTAGGGTTGGTCATATCTGGGCCTATCTATCTAGATGTTTTTCTTAATTCCATGACTAACTTGTGGTCAAGACGTGTATCTTCTTTAGAACATTTCAGAGTACTATTAAGCACTCTGTCTTGGACTACAGTCCCAACTATCACTGAGTGACTGCAGATCCTTCTATTATTATTAGAGTATTTTACTCACTGTAAGAAAATACCAAAGGCAGAATAATTCAAAAAGAAAAGAGGTTTATTTAGCGCATAGCTTTGGAGGTTCAAGAGTATAGCCCTGGCATTGACTCAGCTCTGGTGAGGGCCCTCTTGGCTGTGACACATCATGGTTGATGGTAATAGTGTGGTAATTCATGTGTGAGAAAGGATCACACCTTGAAACAGGAAGCCAGAAAGAACCTGGGTGGGAGATTTTCATAACAATCCTCTACCAAAAACTAACCTGGGTTCCACAAGAAATACTTTATTGCCTTTTGAGGGTATGCCCCAAGCTGAACTATGACCCTCCCACCAGGTACCACCTCTAAAAGTTTTCACACCAACCTCCTAATAGCACCACCTTGGGGTCAAGTTCATGATGCATAAACCTTTGGAGGGAGGGACAAACGTCCAAACCATAGTGACCCTGGAAAATTTAGCTTCCAAGTTTCGTCTTTCATATAATAAAAATAAAAACAATACCCACCTCATACTTTGTTAAATTTCTGATAAGAGGACCCATCTAGAATATTGGTCAGAATACCTAGCACATACTAAATTCTCAATAGATTGTTGCTTGTTATTATTTAAATAATCCTCCCTACCTTCGCTTGGCAGAATGATTGAGAAGGTATAGATATGTGAATGATCATGTCTTTGTGTTAAAAATATAAGGGAAGAGTCTCAGATGTTTAATAAAAAGAGTGCTCAATGGGCTGTCCTATGAGTCTCAGTGCAGGTATGACTAGCGTATTCTTGGCGAACTCAGTGTGAGCCAAATGGTAACTACTAGAGCATGTGTTTGTGACAGATCTCCATAGTTGCTTCTGTGTAGGAGACTCCTTTTGGGTTCTGTGACATCAATTAAGCATAAATCTAGTACTTTTCAGATAGCTTTTATGTGCTACATGTGAGTCCACTCTAGTCTGCAGCTTCAAATTTGGATTCCAAAATATTTTTGTTTCTTTATTTGGTCAGAGAACATGGCGATATAATTCTGAGTGGAAAGTTGCCATACCTCGGAAATTTTTAAATTTCCTAAAAAATACCCTCTGACAAAGCAAAAAAAAAAAAAAAAAATTAGCATTTAACAATGCTAAAAGAAATTTTTAAAAGGATGAAAGTGTTTTTAAAGGGTAAGATGATTTTACTTTTACTAATCTATTTCATGGAATGGTATAAATATCATGCTTACTGTGGAAATGCTGAGAACTCAATGCTGAGAACTTATTTTTCTTTTGTAGTACTGGGGATTGAAACCAGGGGAGCTCTACCTCTCAGCTACACCTCCAGTTCTTCTTATTCTTTTAATTTTGAGGCAGGGTTTTGCTAAGTTGCCTGGGCTGGCCTTGAATTTGGGATCCTTCTGCCTCAGTCTCTTGAGGTACTGGGATTACAGGCATGTGCCACTGTGCTCAGCTAAAATTTTCTATTTTTTGAACACCAAAAACAACTGAAATTCTGTACCCCAAAACAAAGTGATAGGTTTTCACTTTCCTGTCTTTTGAATATTTGTGTATATAACTTCAGGTATATATATATATATACACATTTTTTTTAGTCTTATGTGATGCTCCAGAATATGTGGATACCAACTTCCAAGTCTAGGGTCAAGCCTTGAAAACACACCTTCGTAAGGGTATTTCCCCAACAAATGGGTGTCCTTAGAATGCATTTTAGTTTATAAAGTTTTATGATATGTTTGAAGGTTGAGGTTTCTGCAAATGTATTTCATTCAATTAATAAAATACTTTGTTCAAATTCTAATTTCTGCCCAGAAATATTTTGGTGGCTTCCAAAAACACTTTTATTAGAGATACAATAAAAAAATGAATACCATATGATTCAGTTTAACTGCTTCTAATGTTAGTTCTCTGAGCCTCCTTACAGGGAAAACAGAGGAAAATGAGATCAGTTACAGTATTCACATTGTTTTTAAACCTAAATACTCACTAGCTGCTTATAGAATCACATTAGGTCCTGGGCCCAAGATTTGAAATAAATTTCTCTCACTGGGTCTCATTAAGAGAAAATGATGTGATATGGTTTTAGATTCTTAAAATGAATGCAACACTGAATTTTACATGATTGTCCTTATATAGGGAGAAGAAATGATGCAAAGCCATACTTAAATACAGGCAAATTTACAAAAGGCCAAAGCAAAGACAAGGAATGTAGGACCCATGGGCCATGATAGTCCTGCCTTCCTTTCATCATGGGTCAACATCTAATTCCAGGAAGCCCTCACAGGTAAGAAATGAGGCCCTGGAGAGGAGACATGTCTGATGCCAGTCTAGAGCAGGTGAATGAGAAAACCAGAACAAGACAGGACTTCCTTCCATTCAGACTCACCCAGTGGAGCTCCTAGCCCAATGGTCATCAGGTACAAGATGCATGGTTCCTTCCTAAGGCTGTGTTATCTATAAGCACATTCTTCAGTGACAGAGATCTATACTCTGTGCTGTTCAAAATGGTAGCCACTAGCTACATGTGACTGTTGGGCATGTGAAATAATGAGACAAAGGAACCACACTTTGAATTTGACTTACATATAATGAACTTGAATTTAAAAGGTCATGTGTGGCTGTTGGCTGCTTTATCAGATGATACAGCTTGGAGACACCATAGGGTGGGACTCAAGATTCAACATATCCTACTCTGATTCTGGGTTCTCTGCTTGGTTGGAATGTTTCTACTGATCAGATTGAGAAGAGAGAGGAAGATCCGAATATTGCATTCATCTGGGCATGAATTGGGAGTGGCCTCAGTAGGGGATGACCAGGCATGTGGGTGACATGCCCTCCTGAGGGTCACTGAGAGCAGTCAGAGGTCTCTGAACTCATTTTATTTGCCACACTTGGGAACAGGTGATGGAGCGATCTGGCCGGGGTTAACATGGGTGGCTCTGGTGACAGTTTCAGGCTCACTAATGTATCTATATCCTTTCTCTGGTATTAGGTGTTGAGAGTCCCCAACTGAAGAACCACAATGTTCCTGTGTGAAAATGTCAGGAGCTCATTTTGTTATGCTGTACATAACACAATTCATGAATTTGTAATCAGAAAATAAATTTAAAAAATAATATAAAAGTAAGAGGTCATAAGAAACAAATCTCACTTCACAATATAGGAACAGTTAAAGAAAGTCAATATAAGCCAGATTCAATAGTGTCTTTCTTAAGAAAAAAAATGTGTGTAAAAGGTAACATTGTGACAAGTTGTTCCACTCTGTTCTAGTAATTTTTGAAAATTTAATCCCCAAAGGAACTTTCTTTCCTGGCACAGAAATAAGAAAATGCTTTGAAATAGTAATAGAAACTGCACTCATTATCTGAAAATATGCAGTTTTAAAATGAAGAGGAATAATACATATAACATTTTATTATTTTTTTCAAAAATAGTTTTCTCATTCAGAAAAAAAAAATGCTTGCTCAGAAATGGGCCAGTGTAGTATAGCTCAAGTAAAATACTCTCATACATTGGCTTACACTAGGGCTTCCTTAAATGTGATTTTTCATAATGATCGTAAATACTAAGGTAAATGAAAAACCATTATTCTCTTTTTTACACTAATATAATGCATTAGCTATAGAAAGTGATGTCAGATTCAAGTCTAATTACTTCTACTTCATTTCTGCTATTTTTCTACTTGTTTTATTGTCTGAGCTTCTAAGCTATTTCTTAAAAAAGGCAATATTTCTTTATTAAGTAGCAACAGAAGCAATGTAAATAAATAATTCCTTACAAATTAAATGAAGCCAGTCATAAGAATAGTGCAGAAGGAAACAGGAAAGTACTGTAGTAGTTTTCTCCTGGGGCTGGAGTTGACTTGGAAGCCTTGTCCACACTTACAAGACAACTACAGGACTCTGCCCTTCTCTGGGCAGAGACATCATGAATGGACAGCCCCAGGCTTTGATGTCATACCTCTGGCCACAAATGTAGCCATCAAGGTGTGTCATTTCTTGAGCCCACATCTGCTAAAAATAGCACAGGAGGACCCACATTGCAATGGGCTACCTATTGCCCGGGGGGACTTATGGCTCAAGACCCCTGCCACCAGCCATAGATGATGCTGGCTGGCTAGAGTTTTGTAGACTGTTCCAAGAGCCTCCATAAACAGGCCTAGGGATAAGGACTATTAGGATCTGCCCAGTTTTAGGTTTCACCAGCCCAGCACTAAGTCCCAGGGCAAAGTCTTGTGGTTACTACTTTGTCCTACTCCCAGTGATGGGGTTGTGAACCATGATCTGTTGCCCAAGGTTGGGTAGTGATGATGAATTTTGTCCCTTGGCTACCCAAGCTGAAGCTAATCTGGGTTGCACCTGAATCTCACAGCCACAAGGACCTGCACAGTCTCAGGAGGGCAAATGTGCTCCAGGCCCACTCTTAGGCTGGCACAGATGCTGCCAAAACTCAATTCTGTCTCATTGGGGCTCAGGTCTCTGCTTGATGCTGAGGCCAGTCCAGAGGCTCTGTCTCTGAACTCTAGGCTGTGCATTGGGCTATCAGTTCCTAGGGGTCTCACCTTGGCAGGGCTGGCATGGGCTCTGCAACAAGGCTGTATGTTAGTTTTTGTGTTCTGCTCCCCTATTCTGCCAACCGAGATTGGAGAAGGGGGTGGTTGCAGAGAATCGCCTGGCCTAAGGCAGTTCCAGCAGCTCAGACGATAGGTATTAGTCTGGGGAGAGTCACGGGGTTTTGGCCAGCACTGAGTCTTGCACAGCAGGTTGGTACTGGGGTTCAAGGGTGAAGCCTGTACCTAACCCTCCCTCCCCTAAGTGGGGGGTGTCTCTTAACACACTGGGCTGCTTGGAGTAGCAGAGGAATGACAAGGGCAACTCTTTCTTTCCTGCCTTCTTCAATGTGTCTTTTTATTTTGTTATACTAAAAGCTGGCACTAGTGTCTCTTGCCTGATTTTCTTAGCTCTGTGAATGTCCTCTGGTATGAGAATAGCCATTCAACCTGATGTGTCTGTGGGGAGATGTTTGCCAGAGGATCTTAGACACCATCTTGTTCCACCTTATAAGAATAGAGGGAAACAAATGATAGCCCCCTTATAATAGTGAGTTTCTGCAGGAAGTCTAGAGATGGGCTACTAAATATCACTTGACTACTAAGCATACTTAATTACTTCTGAATATCTGGCCCATATGTGTGTACAATATTAATATGATATCTTCATCCTTTAAAAGCAAAAGGCAGGGAGCCGGGCACAGTATCACACAACTTTAATCACAGCAACTCAGGAGGCTGAAGCAGGAGGTTCGAAAGTTCGAGGTCAGCCTCAGCAATTTAGCGAGGCCCTACGCAACTTACCAAGACCCTGCCTCAAAAAAAAAAAAAAAATGGATGGAGTTAGAGCTCAGTGGTCAACCACCTTTGAATTCAATCCTCAATACCCCAAAATAAATAAAATAAAATAAATAAATAAAAATAAAGGTCAGGGGAATGATATTGCCCAAGTAACATGGCAATATTGTGTGTATGTATGAACATGAAACAACAAATCCCTCCATTATGTTCAACTAAAATCCACCAATAAAAAATATGAAAAAAAGTAAAAAGCAAAATGCTTATATTTTAGCATATTTCAGAAATGAGAAGATTACAGGTAAGTGAAGGTTAAAAATGATCATTCTGTCCTGGTCCCAGTGGAAGCTAATGTGGACATTGATAGGAACATTTTTGCCTCCTTTCTGACAAATAGAGGCAAGGATCACAAAGAAGTGGAGATGGATGACAGGAGAGTAACAGGAACAAATGCAAAGAAATGGCAATGTTGTCTGGCATCCTGTCACCAGCACTGAGCTCCCTCGGGCTTCAGGAGACTCTGATTATTAATATCTTTTTGATGGGCATGGCTGTGTGACAATAAAACCTCATTTATTAAAGTGGCTCTGCTGGCTGAATTTGGCCTTATCATTTGCCAACAACTGAGTTAGACCAGGTCTACCACAGCTCTTCAGGAAGCTCAGGATAATTATTGGTAATAATAGTAAACGAAGGATTCTTCTAGTGGACCACATGGTATAGTGAAGAATCTTGCTGTTCAGAACAGTCCAGTGAGTCAGATATATTTTATGGTTATAAATGGAGCCTCCAAATGTTTAAATCACTTGTTCAATAAGTGGAGGAAATTCAAATGCAGTTCTTTCTGATTCCAAGTTTTCCTTCTCATAATGTCACTTTCACATGAGAAACAGGTTCTGATGGTAGGAGACTCCTAACAATGTCCAAACAGTAGGAATCTATCCACACATATTGCCATTCTCACCCTTCTGGGTAATGGGATTTTCAGAGAGTGTTAAGGGTCCTTCCTCTCATTTCTTATTTCTTCTCCAGTTTTAAAGTACATCCACTATATTTACGATATAATATGGAACATCATATTTATTAAATTATTTATTTATATTTTCTTTCCTGGTGAATGTTCTAATCCTTTTTGTGTTAATTCTGAGTGGCTATTCTGCCCTCTGACAGTTTCTTGAGGAGTTGGAACACTGGAGAAATAGAGATTTGGAAAATCTTTTTATGCACTGGGAGGTCTCAGCTCTGTGAGGAGGCTGGCTGGGATGGTTTTACCCATTGTTTGGTAAGTATCAGGTTGATTTTTATAAGTACAGCCTTAGTGCTAGTCGGATCTGGGTTTGAACACTGGTTCTTCCACTGTGCACTGTAGGAAGTTAAGTTTGTTGTGCCTTGGGTTTCCTACATATAAAATGGGGCTAGGGGCTGGGGGCTCGGGGCTGGGGATATAGCTCAGTTGGTAGAGTGCTTGCCTCCTCACATACACAAGACCCTGGGTTCAATCCCCAGCACCACACACACAAAAAATGGGGCTGGTTATCTATATCATAAATGAGGGTGTGAGGTTGTTGATAGATAGGAGAGGAAAGCCCTGGTTCACAGTGATCAATCACTCCATAAATGATAGCCCTGTGATCTAGGGCTGAAACTGTGTTAGGATTGCTCAGGGGGAACAGATTCAGGACACAGAAAGCAATATGGTCTCTTTTTACTCCACGCAATTCTCAACAGGCTAGTTCAGAATGTAATAGGTAGTCCCAGTTTCCTTGAGTACTTGCATGGTCGAGGATGTCTGTTTATCTTCCTACGTGAAGGATAATTTGGCTTCTTGTATAATGCTGTGCCATATTTTGTCTCCTTCAGGATGCCACAGGGTTGACTGCACTATATTGTGGTCCTGGGGGAGGGGACAAAGAAAAGCCCATTCGAGCCAGGTTTCTCCTCCTCTGAACCCCTTTTTCTATAAGTATTGTTTTCCTCTGCCTGGAGCCCCAGAGGGTTCTTTCTTTGAAATTGAGGTTCTGTAAATTTACCAAAAGGTGCCTTGGTGTTGACCATTCTGTATCATTTTTCTTCTGGACACAGATTTATTAAATGAACTAAATCATCCAGCAAATATACATCAAATACTTACCTGTATACTGGACCTAATGTCACTGAGCAAAAGTGACAAGACTTTTTTCTTTTTTTTTAATTTTTTTTTTTAGATGTTGATGGACCTTTATTTTATTGATTTATTTATATGTGGTGCTGAGAATCGAACCCAGTGCCTCACACATGCTAGGCAAGTGCTCTACCACTGAGCAACAACCCCAGCCCAAGACTTTTTTCTTTATGGAGATTACAATTATCCCTCAACATCCAAAGAGTACTGGGTTCAAAATCCTCCCGGGATACCAAAATCTGTGATGATCAAGTTCCTTATACAAAAGGAAGTTATATTTTATATAACTTATATACATTCTCCTCTATTCATAAAATCAACTCTAGAATAGCATTATGACTAATACAGTGTAAATAAATTTTATTATATTGTTCAGGGAATAATGACAGGAAAAGAGTTGTCATGTTCCATATACATGCAATTTTATTTTCTTTTTGATGTGGGGATTGAGCCCAGGGATGCTTAACTACTGAGCAACATTCCCAGCCCTTTTTATTATTTTTTTTTATTTTGAAACATTTCTTACCAAGTTTCTTATGCCCTCACTAAATGCTGAGGCTGATTTTGAACTTTTGATCCTTCTGCTTCAGCCTCCCAAACTGCTGGGATTACAGGTATGTGCCACCATGCCCCGCCATATGCATTTTTAAAAAATGTTTCTAATCCACAGTTGGTTGAATCATGGACATGAAATCTGTGGAAATGGAGTGCCAATGTATGTTCTCATGGAGGGAAATAGTCAGAAAACACAATATAAAGAGTAAATTACATGATACTTTGGGAAAAGATAGGTATCTTTCAGGATAGAGGTGGGTTGCAATTTTCAGTAAGGTGGTTTGGGTAGGGCTCTCTCAGAAGGTGACATTTGAACCCTAAATAGAAAGAGATGAAGGTGAAATCATGTGGACATCCTGGAGGATGGAGGTCCAAACTGAGGGGCACTCAGAGCTGAGGAGAAGTGGAGAGGAAACATGTGAGTGTGGCAGAAGGAGAAGGTGTGAGGAGTAAGAGATAAAGTCACAGTGCTGGAAGATAGACCAGCAGGACCCTAAAACCACTGTGGGGACCCTTTAAGTGACCAGGAACCATTGCAATATTGTGAGTGGAGGAGGGTCCCAATCTGATTTGTGCTGTAAAAAGAACATTCTGACAGCTGTGTTATCACTCACTGGAGTGAGTGACTTAGGAGGCTGGGGCAGGAGGATCACAAGTTCAAGGCCAGCCTCAGCAAATTAGCAAGATTTTCCACAAATTAGAGAGGTTCTGTCTTAAAATTGAAGCAACCAAAAAGATTTTTAAAAGGGACTGAAGATGTAGCTTAGTGGTAAAGTGTCCCTGGGTTCAATCTTCAGTAAAAGAGAGAGAGAGACAGACAGAGAAAGAGAGAAGATTCAGTTATTTTTTTATTTTCCTTCAGAGACTTATTGTTTATGAATGCAATTCTGATTGATTTTGTTTAGTTTATTCAGATATTTTCTTTAGCAACAAGAATCAGCCATGCCTTGGGTCACCTGGTTAGTATCTCTGTCACTTTCCCTCACCTTGTAGGCTGCTGTTTTCTCGTCATTTTGGTTGGTAAGATTTCCCACAATGGGTTATCTAGTTATTCCTTCAACAGATAGTGATTCAGTGCTTTTTGAGAGTTCTTCACTGCTCCACAGTTGAAGAAGGAGTGAGGGTCTGTACTTCATAGACATCATACCTAGTGGAGATGGAGAGTTCATGTAGACAAACATGTACAAAGATGACTTCATATAACAACAGTATTGTGAAGACTATAAAATGGGGGTAATGTTCTAGAAATTGATGGGGGAGGCACTTTAGATGTTTGGGTCAGTGGAAGTCTGTCTGAAGCCGAGACTACCAGCCATGTGCCTGATCATGCAGAGATCAATCAAGACAGCAGGAGCACCCAGTCCCTGAGAGATGGGAATGATCTCAGTGGGTTGGAGGAGTGAAGAGAAGGTGGGCATCTAATGAGCAAGGCAAGGAAGGCAAGAAAGGAAATTGGATTTTATTTTTAGGACAAAGGTCATTGGGGAATTTTGAATAGGACATGGATGTTGTCTGATTTACGTTGCTGAAAGGCCAGAGTGGGCAAGGTTTCTTAAATAAGACATAAAAAGCAAAGCACGGGGGAGATTTATAAATCTCACCAGACGAGAATAAAAATTCTATTCCTCAAAACCAGAATTTAAGGAGTGAAAGGACAAACCACCATAAAACCAAGCAATGATTAGTACCCAGAATATATAAATTTTCCCCCTAAAAATCAATAGGAAGGAAAAAATGTAATCGGAAAATGGGCTGAAGATATAATAGGAAAACTAGAAGTCAATAAGCATGAAAAAGATGTTCAATGTGACTGATTTTAAAAAGATTTAAAAAGACATAAGATCCAACTGGTAAAGTTAATAGACAATATAAAGTGTTGGAAAGGACAGGGAGGGTTAGGGGCTTCACATTCCTGATGGATGACAGATTGATAAACAATATCTTGAAGAATGGTTTGGCAATATCAGGAAAATTGGAAGATGCCCATTCTGTTCAAAACAGATTTCTCACAACATAATATATGTCTACATAAATTCTTCCCTGCGCATACAAGGAAATACCTCAAATATGCTCACAGTAGATAACATTGTTTGGAACAACCACAACAAAAGAAACAAATTAAGTATCAACAGGAAATGGGTAAATTATTTAGTGTTCTTGAAATACCGCACGCATATCAGTTAAAATGATTGGAGTCATAGGTATCAAAGAGATTCTAATTTCACAAACATACTGTGTAATGAAATAAAGGTATAAAAAGCTACACTTAATATGATACCCATAAGAAAAATTTAAAATATACTAAAATTATATGGTATTTGGGAAATCAAGAATAAATATTATATATATATATATTTGGGGTTGTGGCTAAGTTATACAGTGCTTACCTGGCATGTGTGAAGCACTGGGTTCGATCCTTAGCACCACATAAAACTAAAATTAAATAAAATAATTTAAAAATAGAGAGAGATACCTGGGAATGACAAACAGAATTCTTATGTTTACCTTTGATGGGGAGAAAGGGGACATAATTAGAGAGGACTATTTAGGAATTCCACTAATGTTTGTAATATTTTATTTCTTAAGCTGACCTATGGATATTTAGGTATAGATTTTGTGGTTGTGGCTGTTCTTTTTTTTTTTTTACATTATAAATTATTATAGGGGCTGAGGTTGTGGCTCAGCGGGAGAGCACTCGCCTTGCATGTGCAAGGCTCTGGATTTGATTCCCAGCACCACATATAAATCAATATTAAAAAAACTTAAAAAATAAAGTATTATAAAATATTTAAGATCTAGAAAGGGGTTTAAAGAAAAAAGATCTCTTAAGCTTCTTGTAATAAATGGCAAAGGAGGAATGAAATCAGAGATACCCAGTGGAAGGTTGACTACAGCTTCAAACCAGGCAAGAAATGGGAAGACAGGGAAATGTTCAGGCAGTGCTAACAGGACTTGGTGATGAATTAGATACAAAGGGAGTTGAAGACAGGAATCAAGTATGACTCCTAGACTATGCACTTGAAAAATGGAATGGATCTAGGACTGCTTACAAGACGAAGACTAGGAGATAAATGTTTAGGGGTTGTAGGAGATCATGAAGTTCAGTTCAGAGCACTCCACATTTGAGATGCGTAGTAGACATCCAAGTCAACATGCCAAGTTGACAGATGTGAGTCAAGGGCTCAAGGAAAGAAATTAGTGCTGGACTTTTGAATTTGGACATCATTAACATGTAGTAGATGGTATGAAAATACCTGGAGAGGGATATAGGGAGAGTAGAAGAAACTCTGGAGTGATCAGTTGGCATTCTGCTCTCAGTCAAGAAGAAACTGACACAGAAACATGAAAGCAAGTCAAGTGACCTCAGAAACTATAGGATGCAACAAGTTTGAGAAGAGAAGTAAAGTAAAAATGTATCAGAGAAGTGTCAGAATGGAAGCTGTTGGATAGCATTATGGTTTAGATATGAGGTGTCCCCCAAAAGCTCATGTATGAAACAATGCAAGAATGTTCAAAGATGAAATGATTAGATGGTGAGAGCTTTAACCTAATTGGTGGATCAATCCACTGACATGATTAACTGGGTGGAAATTACAGGTAGGTAGGTTTGGCTGGAGGAAGTATCTTTGGGATTTGTATTTCATTCCTGGTGCATAGTGGAGTGCTGTCTGCTTCCTGGTTGCTTTGTCCTTAGCTGCTCTCCTCCCCCAGGCCTTTCTGCCATGACATCCTGCCTCATTTTGGACCCAGAGCTAGGGAGGTGGCCGACCATGGACTGAACCTCTGAAACCATTAGCCCAAATAATCTTTTTCTGTTTATGTTGTTCTTAGGTATTTGGGTCACAGTGACAGAAAAAGCTGACCAAAACAGATAGTTTGGCAAGGCATGTTTCAGAGTTGTGGCTGAAGCACAATACAGATGGATTGAGCTCAGGAATAAATAGTGCTGCAGTCTGGCTGGGCACAAAATCACGAGCCACTCAAGCAGGAACAAATTTTATTTTTGAAACTGCCACCAATGCCCCGGACGCTCCCTGGTGGTGGTGGGGGACTGCCCACCCTCCTCCGGAATTCCCTCCTACCGCACTTCCCCAACCAATGGGAACTCTCCAGGAGTCCCTTAGCAGGCAGCAGGGGTCTAATATCCATAAGAATGCAGATCTTAACATAATCATATCATCTCACAGTTCTAGAGACTGCAAGTCAGAAATCAGGGGCCAGCAAAGTTGGATTCTGGTGAGGACTCTCATTCTGGCATACAGACTGCTGCCTTCTGACTGTTCTCACAGGGTTGAGAGAGAAAATATCTCTTTCTTTCCCTCTTCTTATAAAGCTACTGTCCTATGTCCATGATACTCCAGATCCACTTTCCCTGCCCATTTACCTACATAGATCTCCTATCAGCTACCCTAGATAGCACTCATGTACCTGCCTCATTAGGGCCCCGCCCTATGACTTCATTTAACCTTAATTACCTCCTAAGGATCCTATCTCCAAATGTAGTCAGGTTGGAGTTTAGTGCTTTAAATGTGAATTTGTGGTGTGTGTGTGTGTGTGTGTGTGTGTGTGTGTGTGTGTGAGAGAGAGAGAGAGAGAGAGAGAGAGAGAGAGAGAGAGAGAGAGAGAAAATTCAGTACATAAAATCAGGTTATGGGAATTTTCAGCTTCACTAGATGCTATTGAATTTCTCTCTAGAGTGGTTGTGCCAATAGATACTCTCACAAACAGATTATTTATCATGTAAAATAGGAAATCAAGCAAAGTAACAAAACCTTTTAGGTTTTACAACTTTTTTTTTTTTAGTACAAATTAATATATGACATTGAAAAACACCTAGGATATGAATGGGAACGGGAACCAGATTCCAGATTCTAGAAACCATTCAATCATGGACTCCAAGGAACCTCATTTTTGACAGGCCCTTAGGTGGCATCTCTTCTAACCACCAGATAATAACAGAATCAGGCATGAATCCTCTCAAATGCTGGGCATTGTTGAACAGGCACTATTCCTGAAAGTCTTTGAATAATGGAATTAATTAGTTTTGGACTCCTGTGTCATCTTAGGAAGGTTATGCTCATGAGTTTAGAGTTCTGCATGGGCAGAAACCACACACATGGCCATTTTCTAAGTTCTTTGGACAAGTACTGCTTCTTACCGATGATATCAGAACTTTGTCAAAAATTCATGAAGTTCAGAGTTAATTTAGTTGAGGTGTTACTCCTTTTCTGGACTGGTATCTTGGTTTCTGTGCCTGGTTTCTTTCTAAGGTTCTGAATAAACACTGCTTTGTACCCTTCTTTCCAGTCTTGGAGTCCTTAGTTTTATATGTGTTACTTCAGTCCTCTTCTTGAGGTTCTGGGGTGCCCACAATACTCCATATCCACTTTCCCTGCCTATCTACCTACATAGATCTCCTATCAGCTACCCTAGATAGCACTCATGTACCTGCCTCAACCTCCTCCTCTGTCTTCAGTGTAACCTGGCTATTCTTCGCCTGGTATTGAAGTTTTATCTATTCAACAAATGTTTGTTGAGGTCCTATTGAAAGTTGTGAAGATAAAAGTCAGCAAGGAACACTCCCAGACGTGATAGATTTTAAACTGAGATTTGAAGGATAGAAGAGTATAAGAGGCATGAGAGGTCATTCCAAGAGAAGGAAATACCATTAGCAATAGGATCACCCCTCTGGAGTGGACAATGCAAAGTGAGTTATTTAAAGCCAAGCGAGAAAGCCAAGGACAGGTACTGAAAGGGTAGACTTAGTTTTAGGTGCTACCAAAAAAAAAAAAAAAAAAGTAGGCAGGCTAGTGTGCATCCAAGAAGTAGTGGCAACATGGTTGGCAATCAAGGCAGGTGGAGCTCCCGTTGAGAGGAGTGTGGATTTAGGATGACATGGGGGGTACGGCAAAAAGTCTCAAGAGATCCGAGAAGAACAGCAGCAGTGGGGGTACAGGATGGGGGGTGCTCAGGAAGACCTGCCAGGAAAATAAGTGTCATCGGGCAGATCTGTGCCGAGGGTGCAGTCCCCACCATCAAGCTGGGACTCAAGAAAGAGCCAGAGACTCAGACCCTGGAAAAGGAGGGGAGAACAAAACAAAGCTCCAGAAATTGGAGGTGTTGAGAGACCTTCGTAGGATTATGATACCTAAGGGTAAGAGTGGGTGGCGCGAAGAGCCCTGGGGCCTGAGAAAGGTGGACCTCAGTATTAGAACCACAGCATCCTGGCAGGAGCATAATCAAGGTGTAGCTCCTAAGATGGGTTTATATATATTTTGGGGGAGTTTTATCTTGTCCTGGAAGATGAGGATGGCCTCACCAGCAGGTAGGAATCAGCAGGTGGCAGCTGGGGCTTAGAAGGGATGCCGTGGCTGAAGCAAGCCCAGTGGAACAATAGAGATCAGTTCTGCTCTGGGGTCCCACAGGCCTGCGTCCAAACCCTCCATCCTGCCCCTGAGAAGGTAGGTCTTTTGGGAGTTGGGATAAACAGTAAAAAGAGATGGATGTAAGAAGAGTAATTACAGTAATCCCTGCTTATCCACCAGGGGATATAGTCTAATAGACCTCATCAGGGGATGCCTGAAACTGCCAACAGTACCAAACCCAAATCTACTCTGTTTTTTCCCCCTATTCATACATATTTATGACAATAGAGATTAACAAGAACTACTAATAAAACAGAATAACCATAACAAACCATAAATTGTCCTAAAAGTTATGAGAATGTGGTCTCTCTCTCTCTCTCTCGAAAATATCTCATTGTACTTTCATCTTTTCACTTGAAAGGAAGCACTTTATGGTTTTGCTTTAGTAAATATGAATTTTCATCATCATGATTCCTGTGCTTCGGGGCCATTATATAACAAACACAAGGATGAGCACAAGCACTGAGATGCCAGGTCGGTGGATCTGTTAACAGAGACAGCTACTAAGTGACTAACGAACAGGTAGACTATACAGTGTGGATCCAGGGACAGAGCAATGATTCATGTCCTGGGAAGGATAGAACTGGACAGTACAAGAGTGTGTCAAACCACTCCAAATGATGCAGTTTAAAACTTATGAGATGTCTCTTTCTAAAAATTTCCAGTTAATGTTTTTGAATTAAAGTTGATTGCAGGTAACTGAAACTATGGAAAGCAAAACCGCAGGTAGAGGGAGGCTATGTATGTTGCTAAATATGATTAAAGGGGACTAAGTAGAAAATCTTGGAAGTCAAATTATTTTTAAAATCAGTGTGCAATTTTACATATGCTGCCACGATCTTCTGGTTGTTTTTAAATATTGTCTTTGATCAATGTGAATCTATGGATAAATCATATGTTGTGCTTTCTTTTTATAAATATAAGAGAGGGAAATTCTGCAGGATTTGTTGACAATTGCACAAATGCAGTGAAATACTGATAACTTCTCTGGGTCAGAGTCTATATAGCCATGCATAGATAATTCAGCGTTTTAATTGACCTTAGAGTAAGCTAAATTGAGAGCTTACTAAAAAAAAAAAAAAAAAAAAGCTTACTAAAGAAATACTGTCTAAAGAAAAAACAGTGGTGGGCTTCTTAGGGGTTCTGACAGCTTCTTTTACCAGCACCCCCACGAAGGCTGGAATAGATGTCATACCAAAGAAGAGGGTGTTTTCTGGGGACTGTGATATAATAGGCTTTCCACATACACAAGTCCATTTTCTCCTTTCTAAAATGTGGGCATTTCATTGCTTTTAAATAATAATAATAATTTTAGTCCAAAGTAATTATAGTCTAGACAGCAACGTCCCCCTCCGTGTGATGAAGAGTGTGGAGCCTTTGACTCATGTATTCACACTTCCCCTGTTAATAGAGGAAACTTGGGGTGCAGTTCCCAGGCACTCATGTCCCCAGTGGGCAGGGCAAGCAGCACAGTCGCTCAGTGTGGCAGGTGCTTTGGAGTCTGGATACTGTGCACAGTGATGGGGGTGGAGGGCTGATCTTAGCCCAGGCACTTCTCTGCATCTACAAAATTGCCATGTTTTATTAAATCTAAGATGTCACTGATTATAGAAGTGCCATTATTTTATCTACCATTTATTTTTTAAAGTTGCTGCCAAGTCCAATTATAAAACATCATCCGTACTGAAACACACCTTGATTTCAGAGAAGCTAAAATGTAGGAAGAGAGAGAGAGAGGTGGAAATAAATGTACCTTCGAATAGATGTAAAATAGTACTTATGCTATTCTGTGAAGCCTCCTGGGAGAAAATGGACTGGAACCTTAGCTGAGCCCTGAACTTTTAAAGAGAAAGATAAAAATTGCAGGAAAAGCCATATTTGCATGAAAGCCCACAGGAGCCTGGAGAAAGAGCTCAAAGAGGCATGTGAGAGTCTAGGGATGAATCCTAAGGAGGCCCCAGGGTCCAGGCAGTACCTGGTGCTTCCCAGAGCCCTGCCATACATAGAGTGGGTGGAGATATGTGGAAAGACCCAGGGGATAAGGAACCAGTGAGAGAGGGCCATGGATCTGTCTTCACCACATGCAAGGGTCGGTGGGGCTGCAGTTTGCCACACACCTGGACAGGTCCCAGCTCCACAGTTGACAGATAGCAGCAGGTTCATCAGGGAGCCTGGGGATGGGAATAGGAAGGAAAGAGGTGCCACCTTCACACTGGACATAGACGTGTTGCTTCCTGGGTAGAGGGGGCCAGTTTGCATGTTTGAGAACCTCAGAAGTATGTAGAGTGATTCTCTACCCCAGGAGAAACTGGGATTCTTGTGAGCAGACAGGTGCAGACTTTGCAATTTGAACTGAGCACCAATATGGCTTTACTTATGTTCAAGTGGGCTGTGAATGACAACAATCTAGTCCCATTCTGATTCAAGAAAGTGACCTAGAGATGAGCTTTATGGTATTTGAAGAAATCCCAGGCATAGACAATGATGGTAACAACAGTGTTAGATCAGGGGCAGTGGACAACCTAGGATTTAGGATCGCTGAGGGGAATGATGTAAAAACTCCCTTATGTTTCCGTCCCCACCCCTTTTTAGGTAAGGCAGAGTTTACGCACACAGCACACGGTGGCAGTATCATTAAGCTCAGAGGTGGTCTAGCCTCCCTCAGTGACTTGCCACAGCTCAAGAATCCTGATTAGCTCCATTCCATCAAATTAAATCCATCTGCACTCGTGTTTGTGTGGGGAAATCAGAAATCTAAAGACCAGAGAGGAAGCCTATTGTCCAGGGACAGCGCTGACTATTGGTTAGTACCATGGCTAGCAGCTGGGGGTCCGGTGGGAGGGTGTTGGGGAGAGAGGGTTTGGACCAATGTTCAAAATATATGAAGTCCTGGGTAAGAAGCAGAGTTCCTGAATGAGATGATGCAGGAAAGGGGGGAAAGCAATCTGAAAAAGCAGTGACTGAGACTTTTTTTCAGAACTGATAAAACGGAACAGAAATTAGGAATATAATCACCCAACTAATCAAAAGGAAAAAAAATAAAATGAGGAGGAGGGACAAAGAGGCCCAATACAAACAATACAGAAGAGGCCAGAGGAGGGGAGCAGCAATTTAGAAATTTGAGACAAACAGAATGTATGAAATAAAAAGGTAGCAAGGCATCCAAAAGAGGAAATGTACCAGAAGGCCAGAGTGTTCCCTAGATGTGCCATTTGGTATTGAGGGGACCTGGTTATGCTGGAACTACGTTTCCTAGAAGGCTCCTTTTATCTTAGACATGGTTTTGAATTTTTAGTTACCCTATTTTTTTTTTCTGTAGACCTACACTAATTTTAAATATTAATCAAATTAGCAGTGGAGCAGGATGAGAGCTCAGTTTCCTAATTTCCAGGCAGCACTGCAGCCGGCCTGAGATTTCTGCTACCAACCAAAGACCTGGGCAAACAGACATTCTGCTGCTATGGGCAGACAGGGATAGACACAGATGGAGTTAAAGGACATGGATAAAACACACACTTCCTTTGAACCTTATGCTTAAAAGGGCAAAGCTGCACATTCGAGTGCTTCTTGATCCCACTCAAATTGTGGGCAGTCTTCTGCCCGTCTATCTGCCTGTTTTTGGCCCCAGATGCCCTCTTCCAGACGGATCTCCTGCAATTAAAAGTGTAGCTTTCCTTCCAAATTTATTCCTCTTCCTCAAGGGGTGAGACATGAACTAGCAAAGATGATTAAACTCTCTAAAATTAGAGTAATAAACACAACCTAATTTTCTTAAGGAGATAATATTTCCCCAATATGAAATGATAACCCAAGATATTTTGGTTGAGAATCTGCTCTATGCGAATACCCTACACAAGATGCCAATGATGCAAAAATAAATCAGACCTATTTATAGTCTAGTCTCTGCTGTTGAGGCCCCGGAGCAAACATATGATTTCAGGATTATGTGCTTATTATAATAGTAGAGCCATAGGTATTCCCGATGGAGGGGAGGGAGTTGGTCAAAGAAGATATGTGGAAGTAATAATGCCTGAGAAATGTTCTGAAGGATGAGTAGGAGTTAGGCCAAGATGAAACACATTTCACAAGGCATTAGGATAAAACACTGACGAGTGAAATATCCTGAGTGCTTTGGGGAACTGCATGCAGGTTGGTATTACTGCATCTAGAAAGGCAAAGGAGTTGGCCAAAAACTGGTTTTGCTGTCCTTGAACTTTACCCTCTGGAGGATGTGAAAGTTTGGGGTTAAAAAAGTTCGACTCCAGCAGGATGCAGTGGCACACACCTGTAATCCCAGCAGCTCTGGAGGCTGAGGTAGAAGAATCACAAGTTGAAGGCCAGCCTCAGCAACTTAGCAAGACCCTAAGCAACTTAGAGAGAACCTATCTCAAAATAAAAATTAAAAAGGGATGGGGATGTGGCTCCGTGTTTAAGTGCCCCTGGGTTCAATCCCGGGTACAAGAAGAAAAAAGAAAAAGTTTGACTTCAAATCAATACTCCTCTCCCCTGGCCATAAAGAAAATACGCAAATTCTACCTCTATGAATTTCCATTAAGTTTTTTCTAAGGAGATCAGCAGTGTAAGAATGCCCAAGGAGAGGAGGGGACATGGCCCCTCCTTAGGAATCAGGGCAGGTAGCCAGTCTTCAGATCTGAATTCTGCCACCTATGCCTGAGTAGTTCTTGGTGAGTAACTTGACCTTTCTGAGTCTGTTTCCTCTCTGTGGTAACAATAGGCAATATTTGGAGAGCTATGTGGATATAAGTATTATCACCCTCGTTTTATAGATGAGAAACTGAGGCACAGAGAGAGTAAATTACTGCCTCAAGCATGGTCAGGCAGCTTCAAGACTGGGCTTTGGAAGATCCCCAGGGGGCTCTGATGAGATGCAGCTAAAGTATCTGGCACCCAGTAGGCCCTCAGTATATGGTGTGTATGACCTGCTACCCAACACTTTCCTCAGCCTCGCCAGGGGCCTCTCCCTTCTTTTGACAGTAGCAGTGTTTGCTGTGAATCTGGTAGCAATGATATTCAGAAGAGGTTCCTCTTGATCATCTATAATGAGCTAAAGGTGGCACTGATTTATTGCAGGCAGTTTAGATTCCATTTAAACTGCAGAAAATTAAGCATTGTGAAGCTGTTCACAATCACATTCTCTCTCGTATGGATAAAAAGTTATTAATTTCCTAATCCTCTCAGGCCCTTCGAGCAATGGATGTAGCTACTTTTGCCCATATGGAAAGCAACTTTGAGACACAAGCATTTCTTTCATCTGATAGAAAATGATGCTCTATTTTGTCTTTAAAAATGATTGTCCTGGTAAGTTGCTCTTGAGAGCTCGTTGTGAAGTGAAGCCAGGTAGCAGCAGTCAGACAGGCAGCCCAGATAACTGTGGGGAATTAATTTGTCAAAACACAATCCAATACTTAGACATACTCCCTTTCTTCCCCTCTTTTGTCTATACCATTCCAAATTTAGACTGAATCAGGAAACATGAAAGGGAGATGAGAGGTAATATGAAGCAGTCCATAAACAAAATCAGCTGTCTTAGCCAGTACTGAATGTTTTGAAACCCTGTAACCCTTGCTGTCAACTGTACATCAATCACATCCTAGCCCCCACCTCCAGAGCCGATGGAGTCTCAGTGCTCAGCCAAGCAAAGATCACAGTGAGTGGTTGTTTCCGAGCTCTGTGTGTGAGCCCAAGTCACTATCTGGGCACACTAACATGTCCTGGCCAGAGAGTGAACCGTGCAAAGGGTATTAGCACAGACTAGGAATGACTGTCAATCCTGAACTGGCAATGATACATTTCACTAAATTGCCTAGAGAAAACCAGATTTAATTAGCCATACAACTTTCATCTGATAAAACATGTCTCACCAATTTTATCTAACTACATGTTAACCATTTGTTGAATTTGAAAAATTTGAAGCAAGTCCTAAAAACATCCCCCACCACTATCCAACATATTTATCGTTAGTATCATATATAGGAAAAGAGAAAAATTTGGAATGTGTCAGTGATGTATATCATCAAAACTGCATAAAGTGTTTTGTTTTCTATTCAAAGCCTTTATCCCCAAAGCACGTCTTTGCTCTGCTTCCTGGCTAATGGTTACAAACTTCCTCAGCCATGCAATCCATAGCCAGAGAACAAACAAAACATCGAGTAGTAAGGATTCCAGATCACAAAGGATTTATGGGCCAGCCTGGCTAGGTGGTAAAGATGATGTTGCCCCATGCCCCACACAAGCCTTGAGAGGCTGAAGATGCTAACAGAAATTGAAGAGCCCCCCCACCTCTTGAAAGGCACCTGCAAATGCAGCTGTTCACAGTCTTTGGTTCCCTTTTCCACCAGACTGACAAAAAAGTTAGCTTCAGAAAAAGAAGGCTTTCTCCTGCAACCCACTTTCCAACTTTTCTTTCTCCAAAACAGGACAGCTAACAAAATATGACAGCGAAACTCTTTTCTTTCAAAGAGCTTCCTAGCCCCTTCCTGTCCCCACACAGTCTCCTGAGGATCATTTAACATCTTTACAACATATTTGGATGCAATGAGTTCTCTTTCAGTGAGAGTTTCTGTGCATATAGATTCTTTCACAGGGGACAAAGTCTTGTGCAGATTTGGGAGGACAGCCATTAGGACCACGTGAGTGACTGATGACCTGTGTGCCACCCAGTTCCTGTGGGAGCATCTTTCACTGTGAAACAAGCAGCTGACATCTGTTGATGTTTGCAGAGCCAATATCTGATCATAAAGAAGGAGGCTGTCACATGAAACAGGAGATGTCAGGGATGTACACATCTTATAAGTGGGGGACAGGGGGTGGAGGTGAGGAGGGGTGAGTGGATCCTGCTAAAAGTCCTCTCCGCTCTGTTTCAGAAACTCTGAATAATGGAATGCCTGAGATTTTTGTAACAATTGTGTGGCAGAGTGCAGTTTGCATTATCTTTAACCCCTTCTGAAAACAAGTGCAAACTGACTCTGCAAAGATCTATTTCGTACTCCTGCAAACTGTTCTATAACTTTTTATTTATGGCTCTCATTTCTGAAACACAGTCTGAATGTCTTTTGTAGGAGCTTTAGTATTTGGGGTTTGGGTTGAAGTAAAATGAAACAGCCTCATGCTAGCCAAAGTCCAGCATTTAACATTTTAGAGAAGTCCTTAGAGACAGTGCAGCTGAAATAGACAGGAATCTACATTCATGTGGCCATCAAAGGGACCAAGAGCCGCTTGGGGTGGCTGTGGCAGGTCTTAAAAGGGACACCCCCAATCCAAGGGAATATTGGCAGGGACAGGGAGAAAGACGTGTTTCCTGGGGGCTCCTGTTGCAGAATTTGTTACCAGTGTACAAAGGGATAAGAGAAAGCTGATCTCTGACAAGGGCATTGCTACATCAAACCTAGCTTCAGGAGTCTGCTTAAAGTGGGTCTGTATCGCTCCTTGAATGCCCTAATTTATATGCAATGGGAGGGAAGGGAGCCATGGAGATGGCTTCCACCCAGCTCTGGCCTGTGAGTCTGGAACAGAACAAGCACTAGATTTCTAGGGCCTTGGAAAGGAAAACTATGCCTAAGTAGTGTACGTCAATGAGACGTCAGAATGGTCTGGCACACACCAAAGACAATGGGGACCTGGGTAAAGAGCTCTCCAAGGTGCCACATCTGTAGGGGCTGGTGAGGCCTGTTCTCCTGTTGCCCACCCATGGAAGGGCAGGTTTTGGAACTCATCAGCTCTGAGCAGAGTAATGAGGGGCTACCCTTCTTGGAGCCATGGCCTGATGTGTCTCCTGGCACAGGGCAGTCACACTTAGGAAGGGCACAGGTTTTATAGGCTGATGACCCAGAGATCTTTCTGCTCCTGAGCAACAGGCTAGGGTCCCAGGGGGTTAGATGATGTCCATGGATAGATGGATAGAACCCAGGACCGCCGATGAAGGGGAAGGGGTCTCCATCTCCATAGTAGGGCAATTTACAACTCTACAGCATGACAGAGAAGCCCATTTTTATTGATGTGTGCCAGTAAAGATTTGGTAATTCTTGGAAAGTAACTAAACATGAAAGAAATGATGGATTTAAATATCAATGATCTTGAAAGGTAAAGTTAGCTGACCTTTTAGAAAACAATTGGGATGAGAATATGCCTACCTATTTAGAGAATTTGCTCAGGACGATTTCAAAGGGTTTTTGTTGTGTTTTTTGTTTCGTGTAATGACAGTTCTTTCAGAAGGGATGCAAACTATGAATAGAAATAATAATATTTAGAAATCCAATCACAAGGAGAACTGTCAAAAGCTCATAGTTCTATTTATTTGGGGTCCAATTTTAGATTTTTTCCTACAAAAGAGAAGTTTCAAGGATTGTGGTAAAAACTCTTTTTTCCCCCCTTCTTTTTCAAAACATGTATTCCATAATTAGACCTAATTTTTGATTCTATACTAATGAAGTGATATGGGTGCAGGGATATTTGAAATCCACATCTGATTCATAAATATTTTCTTGCCAAGAATGTCAACTACTTCCACAGTAGAACACTCTACACAGAGCACTGCACAGAAGCAAAACTGAATTGCTTTGGAGTGTTTTTGCTTTTTTATGCCTAACATTGGGTGGACTGACACAGAGGCAAATCCAACAATCATAGCTGTGCCAGTTTGAGCTGGAAATAGTCTTACTTAGGGACTTAATTGGGTGTCAGGAGACATCAGAAATAAAAAATGAGGAAAGAGGGGGAAAAACAGAATTAACACACAGGGAAGCAGGAAAATCTAGACAAGGACTAAGGTTTGAATAGTCCCACTCATTTTGAAATTTGATCCCCATTGTGAGGTCTGAAGAGGTGGGGCTGTAACAGGACTTAGGCTATAATGGACTCTTAGGCCTGCAGATGCCCAATAGTAACTAAAAGAAAGGTAAAGCTTAGCATCTTTGCTTTCATCTTGTATCTGTCTCTTATTATCTTAAACTTTGGGTAGGTCCCAGCTCAGCTCCGCACGTAGGCATATTCATCATTTAAGGAGTGTTTATCTAAAAAGGTTTATTAGCCTTAAAATTATCTAACCTGTCTTGTCCCCCTTCAAGGCTGAGACAAGATTTGCAGGGACATGCGACTGTCAGCTTTTACAGCATGAGACCTCCTGAGTGGTACCCAGAAGTTGCAGGTTATTGCCGCCTTCCAGGATAAACATCAGATGAACATCCTGAGCAACAAGTATTAATTGCCCTGCTCAAGCAATAAGGACTTTCTGGAACTACCTTGCAAAACCAGAACTGAAAAAAATGAGAGTAGAGTTTGACCGACACTCTTAATTATGCATACCACTTGCTCCCACCCCATTCTTCCTCTATTTAAAACCTAAAGCTCCCATCAGCACCCTGAAGACAGAGATGAGTTACAGAATCTCACTTTGCCTTCCCAACACAGCCACATTGATTAGTTTACTTTCTTGCTTTTTTTCATCATGACCTTTTCTGCTTGATTTATGGAGCAAGTGGCTGGACCTGTTTAGCCAGGACTCTGGAGTCAGGTCTCTGGCCTAGGACTCCAGTTACAGGACCAGGTGAGACCTTTAAGAGGTGATTATGTCATGAAGGGTTTGTCTCCCATTGTTGGGTTAATGGATTAATAGATTGATAGGCTAATGGGTTATCTTTAAAGTGGGTCTGTTATGAGAACTGGTTTTGTTTTGTCTATTGTAGGTACCTATCTCCCAGGTGATGCCCTGCTCTGTCTTGGGACTCTACAGAGACCTTACCATCAAGAGGGCCTTCACAATACCATTATCTTATTTTTATGTGGTGCTGAGGATTGAACCCAGTGACTCATGCATGCATACTAGGCAAGCACTCTACCACTGAGCTATAACCCCAGCCTCAAGAGGGCCCTCACTAGATAGACCCCTTAACCTTGAGCCATTCAGCCTCCTGAACTGTGAGCTTAATAAACCTTTACCCTGTGTAAATTACCCAGTCTGTGGTATTTAATTATAGTAACAGAAAATGGACCTCGGGAAGTAGAACCTAGGACCAGGTCAAGAAGAGAGACCTCACTTTAAGATGTGCTTTTTGATGCTTACTTTAATTCTAGAAATTTATTTTCGAGAAATAACTAGAAATGCACAAATATTCATGGAAAAATGTCTATGTTGGCCATAATTTGTCATTAAAAAAATCTTTCTAAAAGTCAGTATTAGATTTGCTAATTATGTCATGATAGAGTTATAGGATTACTTCTTAGCAGTCATCTGGCATCATGTTTCTGGCCATGAGAAATTAATATATTGTTTATTAAAAATAAGTTAATGATTAAGATATTAAGATGTAATCCCTTTTCAAGTATACGTACAGAGATTAAAGTCTGGGGTTATCTCAGAGTCATGCTATTACCAATCATTCTGTGGATATTTTTCTGCCTTTTTCAAATTCTGTACGGTGAACTTAAATGATAAATTAATCTCATTATTCTCCAGCATACAGCACACAGAAGATAGGAAAGCCTGAGTACCCAAAAGACTTCCATGGAAGGCATATGGACAATTAGATAGCCCTCCCCTAAAGACCAGAAAAGTTCTACATGGAGGACTTATAAATAGCGAGAATTCAATAATCCCCAGGCATTTGAGTCTTGGGAGAAAGCATGATAGAAGTTGCTGTTTATGTCCCACTTGCTGTTGGTAAGAGTTCCTAATGCCCAGGGAGGCTCATGTGCTCTAAGGTGGAGCCCGAAGTCTCCAGGTAGACCAGAGGCTCACTCAGCAACAGGTGTTTTCTGAGACCTCTTACAGGGAAGAGGTGATGGTATCGTCCATCAGTGTAGAGAATTCATAATTACCAACAGCAGTATTACAAAGCAAGAAGCCAGAAAGAGAAAATAAAGAAGGAGAAATAACCTTCCAGGAAAGGGCAAGAACAATCCACTCAGGAGATCAATGAGGTCATCAATCCCCTAGTAACAAAGCATGATAGAGTTTACATTAAACATACTTTAAAAAGAATCAGTACAAAAGTTAGGATTAGAATATAATAAATTTTCAAAGGAGAAAAATATAACAATATACGGCAGTTAATACAGCTAGAGGGAAAGGAAATCAGTATTGATCAATTCAGCTCAAGATCTCTATTTTTATTAGGAAAATATTATATATTTCACAGATTTAAAGATGAGGGTAATGGTGACTGTCACTTTTCAATTTCTCAAGGGTGCTCCAAGGAACAACTACAAAAGAAACCTAGGGAAGTTGGGTGCATTTCAAATGAATGCTCTGAAAATACTTGTTGTGTGTAATTGAAGTCATGTCATATTTTTTCTAATTACAAAGAATTATTAAAATGCAGGTACCCCCCAATTTTAAGTCAGAATGTAGTCACGAGGCAGCTGCTTTCTGACAAATAACCTGTGACAATTTCATAATATAAGGTTCAGAAACCTCATTAGGCTGCACGCCTGGTGCCGCTGAAGCACTGAAGGGTTTCCCGGGGTTTGTGAAAATGTAATTAGGCAAACCACAGGCATCTGCAAATGTGGTGGTTTTGCTCCAGATGGGTGGAATCTCAGGGTACCCCAGAGCTTTCACAGGGATGGTTTCTCTCAGTGTCAGCGACTCAAATACACACCCAAGATGGTCTTTTTGCTCTTGCAGGAGAAAATGTGGCCAAATGGGTAGATAAAACCAAGAATGGCTGCTAAATTTGGTTCTCTCTCTCTCTCTGTGGGTCACCAGTTGCTGATGAGAGCTGGGACATTTTGGGGGCTACAAAATGGCCCGGGTCACTGACCACTACATGACCTTAGATATGGATATGTGGGTCTTGCAAGATATGTCTATGGGATTGGCTGTAGGCACTAGGCACAAGAGGCCATCTGAACCCTCTGGAGATGGTCCCCACTGCTCCACCCCATGTGACCGAAGCTTCCACCTGAAAGTTGTGAGTCAGCCATTCTGATGGCATCCTTGGTGAGGTCATCCCTGGATGTCAGATCTATAAGCTGGTGACTCAGATGGAAATGGAAAGGGGCAGAGGACCCACTGACACATTGTTTGGATGGTATTTCTAGAGGGAAATTTCATGGAGCGAAGGCCCCAATCTAGGGAACCACTGGCATGTGCTATGGTGGAAAAGACACAGGGTCTGGAATTCCACAAGTTAGAACTTGGCCCCCTGACACATACCTAGCACCTTTGTGATCTTTGGCAGGTATTTAGCATCTCTGAACCTCAGTGTTTTCACTTCTATAATATTAGGGTAATATTATTTTCCTGAGGGGGTTTTGGTGAAGATTAAATGACAGATTGTAAGATTGTTTTACAAAGTATTAATTGAGGTGAGTCCCTAAATTCTCACTCCCCACACACTTTTAGCTAGTTGAGGCTTTACATGATCTGCTGCTATTGAGACCCCTTAATTCCCCATGGAAATTGAATCAGAGCAAAACGAGACATTCAATTCTTGGCCTTCAATGAAAAAAAAAAAAAAACAAAACAAACAATGCTGGTGGAGGGAGTAATACTGGGAAACTCAGGTTTTCTCAAGGAAACTTGAGAAGCATACCTTCTCAGGTTCTGGGAGAACCGCTTCCCGCCACCCTTCTGGATGGCCTGGAGATGGGGGGGAGGAGCAGGTTAGTGGGGAGCAGGAAGGTTAGACGTGGCAGGGAGCTGGGGGCTTTCTGAAGGAGAGCTCACCATAAATGATCATAGTGCTCCATTGCCCTTGACTGAAAATAACCAATGCCAGGTCTGGGTAATTGTAAGAGAAAATAAACATGTTGGATGTCAGGAAGACTGCAAACCCAGACTTGGCAAACAGAGAGCAGGGGACAGAAGCTGGGTAGTGAGAGTCGCAGCCAAGGCCGCATGACAGAAGTCACCTGGTCGGAATATCGCTGCCGAGCATGGGATACCTGACCCCTGGCATCACCTCTGTGGGTACAGGACAGCCATCCAATGCCACAGGAGGAAATCACTCGTGACACTGGTGTCGGAGAAAGTCCTGAGGGTAGTGAACACGGGTGGCTGACTCTCGATGACTCCCGGGCATCAGCGTGAGGGTGCTGAATGTGGCCTGTAGGGTCTCTGAGCCTGACTGCGGGCCTGCATTCTACCCATTCTCCAGGGGCCAACATGATCACAGAAGAAGAAAGGTCAGCCTCCAAGGAAGACCCAGACCAAGAAAAAACCCTGACCAGGGTCCACAACCCTTCCCGGGGATCTTTCCCTCCGTCTTGGATTGGTTCCCTTGGGTGTTTTGAAGAAGAGACAGAACAGCATCAAGATTAGAGGGCAGAGGGACTGTGCACTTGGTTTTGGAAAGGCAACCAGGGCCCCAGACATACTTGCCTGTGCCAGTGGCATGGGGACCTTAATAACATGCAGATGGCATCAGGGAGAGCCTGGGTCAGAAGGTAGCTACCATCAGCAGTCTTCAATGACAGCTGGAAGTTTCTGGGCTCTGTTGGGACACAAAGGATTAACAGAGGGCCTGGGGGCCAAGGCACCCACTGGCCATGTGGAGGAGGCGCTACAGAGCCCAGAGGCCTTGCCATGAGGCCTGGGCAGGTGGGAAGCTTCTTAAGGTTTGTCATTATGGTGGGAAGAACATGCCCAGCTTGTTGCTCCCTCCAGGTCTTCTGCAGAAACTGCTCAGATGAAACAGGAGGAGGGAGACACAGATCTTCACCTGACATGACGGAAAAGGTCTAAAAATGATGGTTTTTCTGCTATTAGGTGGAATGGGGGATTGAAAGGAAGGTTAGATTAAGTTACAGAGAAGACGATAATATTTTTCCAAAAACTTGAAACTGTGTCTTGAAAATTTGTATCTGCTACATTAGTGGTCCTCCGTCAGGGGAGATTTTTGCCCCCAGGGGACATTTGGCCATGTCTAGAGACATTTTTGATTTGCAAAAAAAAAAAAAAAAAAAAAAAAAAATCTTGTGGTGGGAAGTGCTCCTGGCTTCTCTTGGCCAGGGAGACTGATAAACATTGAGCAACACACTGGAAAATCTCCACAACAAAGAACTCTCCAGTCCCCAAAGTCAATAGAGCTGAGGTTGAGAAACTCATGCTGCATGTCAGAGCTCCGCTGGAGTTTTACAGAAATCACCCTGCAGCACATATGTGTTAAAAGTCAATCTGGAATCAGAATCTGAGGACCTAGGGGCCAAGTCTGAACCCTCTGAGAGAAGCAATGTGTGCAGAGGTGACATGGATTTTCCTAGAAGTCAAGGTCAACTTCAGCGCTATGTGTGATTCATGAAAAGGCTGTTTGGAAGGAGGAGGTCCAACTTCATTCAGAGCTAGAATAAAGGACAGCTCCTAGGCCTGACCCTAAGCCTGCCCTGTACACTCTGCTGCCAAGGAAGGGCAGGGTTAGGGGCATGTAGGAACCAAAGGGAGTTCACTGGTCCACTAGGAACTCTGGCTTGGGGCTGGAGGTGGGCAAATATTCTCCCCTTTGAAGCCCAAAGCCCAGGTAACAACTGAGAGAATATCACTTGCTCCTTTAGTCAATGTCAAGTTATCACTTTCTCAACTGGAGGATTTTGCTTTCCAAGCCTGTCTCTCAAGGGACCATCTGGCAACATCTGGAGACATCTTTGATTGTCACTTCTAAGAAGATCTTGTGGCATTAGGGTGGGGAAAGCCAGAGGTGCTGCTCAACATCTTCCTATGTATAGGACGGCCCTCCTGGTCTCCAACAAAGAATGATTTGGTCCAGAAATTTAATAGTGCCAAGATGAGAGATGGTGCTTCAGGTTGGTGACTTGCTAGTTTGGTTATCTGTTAGAATTGAGTGGGGAAGCTGTTTTGGAATGAATTAGCCCCGTCCTCTGAAATTCTGATGAATTGTTCAAAGGTGGGACCCACAAGTTTTTAAACCTCTCTAATTGATTCTTCCATGGTCGTATATTTTCCTATATAGTGAAGGCTGAGAACCTCTGGTCTAGACCTTGCCAGGCCTGTCTCAGAGTTAGCTGAGTGGAGAGGCAGCTTCTGAGGGTAAATTACCTGGAGTGGGGAAAGGAGATTCAGTCAACACATAGTCAACCACGATGGAGGGAGGTGAGATCTGGCCAGAATGGAGATCCCCTGCGAGACTGGGACAGAGGTGAAAGAGAAACAGGGTTCTTTGTTCCTCTGCAGGGTGACAAAGATTCTGACATTAGAATGACCTACAGGCCAATCTGTGATGATTTCTTGGCACTATTCCTGGATGTGTTTGCACAAATACACACTCCTTATGAGACAATAGTTTTGTCTTGGTCTGGATTCTGTTGCAGATTGCACAACACTGTAGACTGGGTGTAAAGAAGTTTACTTTGGTTCATGGTTCTGGTCCAGGGTTAAGGGCTACATCTGGTGATGGCCTTCTTGCTGGAAGAGTCCCTAAGTGCTACAGGGCATCGTATGATAAGATGGAACACTTGAGAGTCCACTCAAACTGGCTTTTATGCAGATCCACTCTTAATACAACCTATTAACCCATTAATAGCATGATGGATGAACCCATTCACAAGGGCCCAGCCCTAAAGCTCCTCTTAAAGGTCCTGCCTGACCCCTGATTTTTTTTTTGTAGTTGTAGATGGACAGCATGCCTTTATTTTATTTGTTTATTTTTATGTGGTGCTGAGGATCAAACTCAGTGCTTCACACATACAAGGAAAGCACTCTGCCACTGAACTACAGCCCCAGCCTGGCCCCTGGTCTTAATGTATCATAATGGGGAAAAAAATTTCAACATGAGTTTGTAGAAGGGACAAACCATATTCAAATGGTAAAAAATCCAAACCCTTTTTATTCAGGCCCCTGGAGAGAAGGACTCCCGTGTCCTAGGAGGGACTGTTAACTGGAGAACAACAAAGTCCAATTCTTGACTTTAAACTAAAAACAGATAATTGTTGTAGGATGAAGACAGAGCTTCTAGAAGGATGCTATAGTACCATTTTTTTTTTTTTTACTACCAGATAAAGCTCCTCTGTGTCTGGAAGGGAACCAGGGAATTCATGGCCAAGCATCAGTGGACTGCTGAGCTCAGAGTGCAGTGATAGAAACTAGTGAGAGATCCCTGGGTAGAAGGCCCTTGGGCTGCCCATGTGGACAGGTCTGGAGTAGCTGCCAAGCCCCTAGGCCCCTCTGCACCTCCTGGGTGGGTGGGTGGGGGAGCTGTAGAGTTCAAAATGTGGCAGCTCAAGTCTTATTCAGAGGACTTGGAACAGTGCCCTGCATCTTCTGTGCCCTAAGAGAGGTGGATCATTATGTACTCTAGTGATTAGTGCTCTATCTGATGGGTGAGGGGTAAAGATTTGTTCCAAGGATGTAGGCTCTCTGTTCACCTCACAGATTGTTTCTTTTGCTGAGAAGAAGCTTTTTAGTTTGATCCATCCCATTTGTTAATTCTTGTGCCACAGGAGTCTTATTAAGGAAGTTGGGGCCTAATCGCACAAGATGGAGATTAGGGCCTACTTTTTCTTCTATTAGACGCAGGGTCTCTGGTTTAATTCCTAGATCCTTGATCCATTTTGAGTTATCTTTTGTGCATGGTGAGAGATAGGAGTCCAATTTCATTTTGTTACATATGGATTTCCAGTTTTCCCAGCACCATTTATTGAAGAGGCTATCTTTTCTTCAATGTATGTTCTTGGCACCTTTGTTGAATATAAGATAATTGTAGTTTTGAGGGTGTCTCTCTGTGTCCTCTATTCTGTACCATTGGTTTACCAGTCTGTTTTGGTGCCAGTACCATGCTGTTTTTGTTACCATTGCTCTGTTGTATAGTTTAAGGTCTGGTACAGTGATACCACCTGCTTCACTCTTCCTGCTAAGGATTGCATGGGCCAAGGAGCTGAAGAGAAATTTCTCAGAAGATGATGTACAATCAATCAACAAAAACATGAAAAAAAGTTCTTTATCACTAGCAATTAGAGAAATGCAAATTAAAACCATCCTGAGATTTCATCTCACTTCAGTCAGAATGACAGCTGTTATGCATTCAAACAACAATAAGTGTTGGCAAGGATGTGGGAGAAAAGGTACATTCATACACTGCTGGTAGGACTGCAAATTGGTGCAACCAATGTGGAAAGCAGTATGGAGATTTCTTGGAAAATTGGGAATGGAACCACCATTTGACCCAGCTGTCCCTCTCCTTGGTCTATACCCAAAGGACTTAAAAACAGCATACTACAGGGACACAGCCACATCAATGTTGATAGCAGCACAATTCACAATAGCTAAACTGTGGAACCAACCTACATGCCCTTCAATAGATGAATAGATAAAAAATGTGGCATATATACACAATGGAATATTACTCAGCAATAAAAGAGAATAAAATCATGGCATTTGCAGGTAAATGGATGGAGTTAGAGAAGATAATGCTAAATGAAGTTAGACAATCCCAAAAAATCAAATGCTGAATGTTTTCTTTGATATAAGAAGGCTGATTCATAGTGAGATAGGGAGAGGGAGCGTGAGAGGAATAGACAAACTCTAGATAGGGCAGAGGGGTTGGAGGGGAAGATAAGGGGTAATTAATGATGGTGTAATGTGATGATTATTAATATCCAAAGTATATGTATGAAGACATGAATTGATGTGAATATACTATGTATACAAGCAGAAAAAAAAAGCTAAACAAAAAATAAGCTAAAAAAAAAAAAAAGAAAGGTGGATCATTTGAAGTTTTGTCCTGTCTCAGAGGGACAGATTAGTGAGCCTGCAGAAAGGCTGTGGTGCTGGGCAGGGGAGTGAGTCCGGTGGGACTTTCCAAAGGGGGTTCCTGGATGATGGATGCCTATGGGCATATGCCTAAAGGAAAGGCAGGTCAGGAGGAAATTGTAGGCCCCAAATTCTGGAGAAAAACTATAATTCCCTACCTTGACATTTTCTTGACTTTTAACTAAAAACAGTGTTGTAGGGTAAGGGAAGTGGCTCAGGGCATGATGATTAGGAGGGGAAGGGAGAAAGGAGAGAGAGAGAGAGAGAGAGAGAGAGAGAGAGAGAGAGAGAGAGAGAATGAGCAGCTCTCTCTACCAGGACACAAGGCATGCCCACAGGGACCCACCTTCTCCAGCTACACCCTACCTTCCACAGTTAACACCAGGTTCATCCTACCAGGGCATTAATGCAGTGATTAGGTTAGACTTCTTACAACCCAATCCTTTTACCTCTAAACTTTCTTGTATTGTAAGCTTTGGGGGGACACCAAATATCTAAACCATAGCATGTCTTGTAATTTTGAATAAATGACATGAAAATGTAAACCATTTACAAATTTGAAGCACATGGTATTTGGTGGACCCTCAATAAATTGTAGTTACCATTACTATTAAATCAAATTACCGTGGCCTCAGCCCTATCACTTTGATGGCCAGAAGCTGACCTCCCAACTGGAGGGATGTGAAGAGTCCATGGGAACATGGCACAAGTCCTGCCACTGCATGGCACCTCATGTGTACCCTGCATTTTCGGCAGGTGGGTGTACCATCTCCCATAGGAGCTCTGCTTCAACCCAGCACTGGCCTAGGGGGAAAGGGGAAGGAGGGAAGGATGACTTTGATTCAGATTCTATTAACTCTGAGACAGGGGCCGTGCTTTTTCATTTCCCACAGCACGGCACCCATGAGAGGATATGTCACAAAGTCACGTATCTGAAAATGGAACTTCATAATTGCACTTGAGTTCTTGAGTTCCCATCTCTGCCCATAGCAGAAAACTTGTTATTGCCAATTGAACATAAACTATGCTACTAAGTATTTCTCCTTTCCCTTTGGGGTAAATGGTTCCAGATGTTTTCCTTTCCCTTCTCATGACCTCTCCTCATGAGTAATCCAAGAATCAACTCGGCATTAGCGGAAAGAGCAGCTATTTCTTCATCATCTGGCTCAGTTCGATATTGCATCCTTTGCCAACATAGCATCCAGTTGTATCTTCTTTCTCATGAAATGTAGTGTGCTTCATCTACCAGTGAAAGCTCCGCAGTCCTACTCTAGTTTGGTCCAGGTCTACCAAGGTCATTCTGAGTCTTCTTAATACTGTCCAGACCCCAATGCCTCTCCAAGGCCCCTGCCAATTAGTCCTTCACTGTCTTTCTTGGGGGCCTAGAAAGCTTTTCTAGGTTATTGTAAGGCAACTCACACCCCTTCCCAAATCTCAATAGCTTAAGATAATGAAGGTTTGTAGAGGATCCCTCTTACCAACAGGGGTTATGTTCCAGGACCATCTGTGGATAACTGAGACCATGGATTATATTTGCGTACTATGTGCATTATGTTTTTTCTCATATGCCCATAACTATGATAAAATTTTATTTATAATTTAGGTTTGATAAGAGATTAGCCATAATAATTAGTAGTAAAATAGAACGACTACAACAATATTCTTTAACTACAGTTATATGAATGTGGTTTCTTTCAAAATATTTTATTGTAGACCTTAACATCCTCAGCACATGATTTTTTTTCTTTTGTTTCCTTATTAAATGAAGAATGTTTATCTTTTCACTTAAATGAAGCACACTGTAGCTTCTCTTTGGCACATGCCAACTGCCAACATTGCTACTCTTGCATTTTGGGACAAAAACAGCATAACACCATGACAATTGTTCTGATAACCATGATGGCCACTATGTGTCTGATGGATGGGTAACGTACACAGTGTGGATTATGCTGGACAAAGGGATGCATCATGTCTGGGACAGGAAAGACCAGGATGGTAAGAGATTTCATCATGCATGATACACAGAAAGGCGCACAATTTAAAACTTAGAAATTGTCTATTTCTGGAATTTTCCATTTAATATTTTCAGATGGTGGTTGACTGTGGCTGACTGAAACTGTGGGTCATCAAAAGCAGAACCTTGAATAAGAGGGACTTCTATTGTTCTCACTCACTCATGGACTATGACTTTGCTTCATGTCCTCTTATCACTGGGATCCAGACAGAAGGAGCAGCTTCTATGGGAGGAAATACCTAGAGAAACTAACAGACTCTACCTACTCTGTTACCCTTCTTGGAGTTAAGATAGACTCAGAGCTGAAGGTGGGTCGATGCTCTACTCCTTTCTGCTAAAAATGCCCCACCACCATTCTACCAGCTGCGCTCTGTTAGCAGGATGGCTAGGTGGGTGGCCTTTGGCTTGGAATGAGCTGCTCTCTTGTGCATAGCCTCTGTGATCCCCCAGCTATGGGCATCATCTAAATCCTCTTCTCTTGGAGCTTATCCCAGGGGTGTCAGAGAAGAGGGTCCTTCCTTGGATACTCAGTGGCCCTTGTTGCCCTTAGAGCTTTTTCTGCCATCTGCTGTGTGATCTTTTCTTCTTCTGGGTAGGTACTCTGTTGAGAAGTCATCATTTATCCTTAAAACCTAAGGGTTAACCATCCCTCCATTATGCCATGAGTTGTCCCAGCCTTTGGAGGTTAGAAATTCTTCTTCCCAAATAGACATCTTTCAGCATCTCAGCCACCAGTTTAAGAAACGCTGTTCATGAATAACATTCAATCCATCTTCTTGTGCATCTGCCTTTCCCCCAAAGCAGTGGCACCACTGATTTAGTGGCTGGAGGATAAGTACGACAAAAGATTACGGGGGAGAAAGACAGTTCTTATTTTCTCGGAATTTTTATCCTGCCATCTTTGGATCAGACTTCACTGGAGTTTCAAAGATAGCAAAAGAGAATTACAACAGAGAGAATAACTTGCACCCAACCTCAACATATCCCTGGCCATCAACTTTCCCACCTCACTACCCCAGATTGGTTCCCTTCATGCAAAGTGTACCAAACATTCACACAAGTCATTCTTAAATCAAATGCACTCCTGGATCCAGAGAGATGAGAGTCCCCCTACCCCCTTAGGATCAAGGCTGAACTCCTCAATCCTCCCTCTCTGCCTCCTTTCAGGCCTCTTTTCTAGATGAACAATGGTGAATAGCCATCATTTCCTTTCAATGGAAACCTTTCACCCTCCAGGCCACTGACAATGCCCTGCGGTATTTCCTCTGATCCCAGGGCTCTGACAATACACTCAAGCAATCTGATGGAGAGGCAGGTGTCATATTCTGGGTCAAGTCTTAAATATCAACATATAAGACATCAGCAGCCTAGTCTCCTTTGGCTGCACAAAGCCCAGGCTGGTTCTATTTCAGTCTTTCCCCATCATCATTTCAATATACCTCGGGATCTAGTCTTACCTAAGGTCATTCTGTTGTTAATTTCTGTAAGTTTCATGGCCAGCTCTAAGCCAAGTCCAGCATACTCTCTCTCCAATCATTTATCACCCCTTGTCTGCTATACTTCCTCCACACCCGAAAGTTCTCATCTTTTTCAAAATTACCTTCTCAGTGTGGTGCTGCATGACTGATTTCAGTGTAATGTATGTGCTGACCTCGCAAGTGCCTTAGTCCCATTAACCCTGCATGTCTGTAAAACCCCCAGAACATTCTTTATAAAACCCTTGAAGAGAACATTTTCTTTTCTCTGTCCTAAAACAGTGCAACTAAGACATAATTAGTAAAAAAAATTAGCTAAGCAGGTGACCTTTGGGGCCGAACATAATTTTTATGTCCTCGAGGGCTGCAAACAGCAATTGAATAAGAATGATGCCAATTATCATTCTGAAGAGGCCACAGCCTTAGGATGAGAAACCAGAAGATGATATCTGATGTCCTATGTCCCTCTTCACCCCTTGCCATGCTAACAATAGATATGACTGCATCCTGCTCCCGCCCAAGTGTTCTTCGAGGAATAGCCAATCACCCTTGTGATGGGTAACTATCTTCGGCCTGCTCAGTAACCAAGAGTGACGAGAAACAAGCCAAGACCCACTCCTACCCGTTCACCTTATTTTACACCCATTCTACAGAGTCACATGAGCTTTTTGTTTTTAAGCACAAGCAAGATGTAATACATCTATAATTGTTTTCAAATTAATGCCAGAGTATTTTTCATTCTATTCAAATAGCATCACTGTTGTACTGAAAATTCAAAGAAGGTTTTGGAAAGAGACAGGAGAACAATAGTCAACTATTGTTTGCCTGATTTATTTCTTTTGAGAGTGACTTTTTTTGAAACGCAGACTGATTTTGAAGGGGTCTGCTCTATCGGATTGCACAGAGGAAATGAGGGTCAAGTTTGATAGCCCATCTCTGGCCCATTTCAGTTTTTAATATTCTATAAGCCTATTTCTTCATTTCTCAAGACTCTATTCATAAAGAAGGTTTTTGGAGTGCTGGTGGTGTACATGTGATTTTTATAGACTGGTGGATACTTTTCAATTTAATAACATCTTACATTTGAACTGGCTTTGGTAGTCTTTAGAGTGCTATCACTCCTCAGGGTCTCACCTGTTCTTATAACATTCCTGTGAAACAGACAGAGGTGTCCTTCACATAGCTGAGTGACATGAAGATCAGCCATAGACAAATTCAAGTGCTTATGCAGCTGGTGAAGGGCCAGATGCCCAGCTAGAGCTCAGCTCCTCAAATGATAGTCCCATCACCATGTCATTCTGGAAAGTGAATTGTGTTGGCAGTCAGGAAACCTGACTTTAAATCGGGATTTGCTATTATTACGTTTGTGGTCCCTTACTTCACCGGAATGCCGTAGAGCTATAGTGGGAATGTGAATGTCAAGATGTCACATACACATGGTCTCCTGCTCTGCTTGTAGACCTGGATGGTCTGGTTATGAGAGGGGCTCCTTCTACTTGGGATATGATTTCATGCAGTTTCATTTGTGGAGTGCCTAGCTCAGTGGTTCTCAGCCACAGATGGGCAATGGCTCAATGTCTGGAGACACATCTTGTTCTCACAAATGGGAGAGGGGTGTTGTTACTGGCATTTATAGAGAAGAGGCCAGGGATGCTGCTCAATGTCCTATGACATACAATGCAGCAACATAACAAAGAATCTTCCAGCCCCCAATGTCAGTTGTGCCACATTAGAGTTTAACCCGAGATCCATGGACTCATTAATGGACTGCGAGGATCCAGAAATCCACTTTAAAAAATGAGATGGCCTACTTGGGGCAAGTATGTCTTTTTTGGTAGCAAGAGTTCATGATCGCTGATAGATTCTCATGAAGGTTTATTGTTTCAGTGCCTGTGATCCTTGTTCTAGCCATATCTTGTGTCCAGTGAGGCTACTGCTTACACAAGTAAGTAAAATAATACATCTTAATTCTTTGGTGGAGCAGGAATGATATATAATAATATAAAATGTCAAAGTGTATTGACCTCGACTAAGTAATAAGCATGACAAAGAAAAATGTGCTGGAAGAATCTAGCAGATAGTGGGTCATTATGGTGGGAACCAGGAAGAATGGTCCTGGAAGTGGTTCTGGAAGAAGAAAAATTATATCCATTTTTAACTCCTATGTACTTTGTCCAGGGAAATTCAGAATGAGAATGGACTTTCAGTCTCCAAAACTGTCAACAAAATAAACCTTTTTTTCTTTATGGGTATCCAGCCTCAAATATGTCCTTACAATAACAGAAATAGACTAATGCAGCTACTCACCAGGTGAGGGAGATAAGCTATTTTAGTGCAACAGCCGACTTCTGTGTGCTTGTCAATACCCTGAGAAGTTTATTTATATTGTCTCCTTTGAGATGATGTTACTCCTATGGGATAACATATTTACCCCAGATCTAAGTCTAACTCATTCCACAGAAGTTGGCATGTGAAGAATTCAATCTTGTGTGAGGGCAATGATTTATATACATTTTGAATGATGACTGTCTATGCTAATGTGCATAAGTTGTGAATTCTGTTCTCAATAAAGGGCCTCTGTGCCCCAAACACACCTAAGATCTTTTCAAGAGGCAAAGGTTCGTATTCTCTGTGATACCCAAACAATTACATCTTGATCAGAATGTCAAGTGTTCCTTTGTTCCTCTATCCTATAAATTTTATTTCATAGGATCTTGAATCAACAATAGCTTTATTCTAGCTTAACTTTCTAAATTACCCTCCTAGATTTTTTGGTAGTTAGAGGAAAAAAAAGATAGAAGAGACTAGTTCAGGCCAACTTTCAGATGGAATACTTTATTTTAATGGCCAGGGACTGTAAATCGGAATACATTTTTCCTTCTCTAATCTCTATGCATTGAACATGTCTAAAATATAAATAGTTATTGCTAGTGTTATTGCCCAATTCACATTGTTTCCTGTGGTGCATGAATTCTGTGGGTGAAAATCTGTTCCTCTCTGTCTGAATCTGATCATTACTCAAAAAAGTCCTGGAGGTAGATTATAATCTCCCCTTCAATGTTATTCTGGATTATTTTGCTCCAAGTCCATTTGCAGCCCATAAATGAAGTTTACTGCAAATGAGATAGTTATAAAACCTTAAAGAAGAAAATTTTACCATGAAGGTAATCCTTTAAAAATATAAGAAAGTTAACCAAACCCTCATATAGAAAAATGGATAAGAGAGAGACACAAATGGGTTATAGGGTTTATCACCTGGGGCTCACATGGTCCAATCCCAGCATAACTGAAAGTAATCACATTGTTTTATGGTCACTCTGCTTCCCATATGGTCTCAGACCAGCTCCTAATTCAAGTGTCCATTGGTACAAAAGCTGTTGTCTGTCATCGTTGGCTCAGGAGGGAACAGTCATAGAAGCTGAGCCATTCTCCTTTCTCAAAGTACTTCAGGGTCTGGGTTCGGCTCACTAGTTGTAGCAAAGAATTGCCAGTAAACCATGGGACCCCAGCCACACAGACGGCTCGTAAGCACAAACTGAAGAAATCTGTTTCTCCAGAGGTTTCAATACGACATTTATTTTTAAAGCCCAACTCATTCAAAGACACTGGAAGAAAAGCAACACATCCCCCATTAGTGCACTCAGTAATTCAGGTGAAAGAAGGGCTCCCCACAGGGTGAGAAATATGGCCAAATCATGAAGTCTATTGCTATTGTGTGGGTCTTACAGGCTAACTTCTGCAGACTGAGCATCTCAAACTTGGCTGGCAGATTCCGTAGCAGACAGCTGAAAGGAACAGACAGAGAAGGCTGTGAGTCTTGATGGTAATATTTTCAGAGTGTCAGAACATTACAGTAAATATTCTAGAAGCAGAGAAATCAGTGGGGAATCAGTCTGGCTGTGAACTCCTCAGAACAGCATAAGGTTAGTTATATTTTAGTGTGTAAGAGGTGTAAAATGTTGACTCCCTAGGATGATGAGAGTCACACACATTTGGTGCAGAATCCAGATGACTGGCATTTGAATTTGGAGTCTTTCACCTCTGGATGTGTTAGCCAGGACAAATTGTATGACTAGTTTCCTCATTTGTAAACTGGAGTCTGTACAGGATTTGTCAAATTTGAGTTGCTGAGATTTATTTTATATGACATAGATAGAGAGTCTATGACAGTGATTGAGACAAATATTTGTTAAGTCCCAACTATGGGGCAGGTGCTGTTCCTGGCATGTGGGGGTTCAGCAATGGACCAAAGAGACAAAAACCATGTGCATACACACATACCTACACACACACACACACACACACACACACACACACACATGCACAAAAAAAATCACAAAAGCTCACAGGGTTCACCATTTGGTGTCCACAGTTTATAGCAAGCACTCAGTAAATCTGAACAATTATTATTAGTGTTGTGAAAAATTGTATTGGTTTTGTTCATTGTGAAGGGAGCAGGCATTCTGGGAATCTGGAATCCTATTTACCCAGGTACATTGCTCAGAGAATGTGACCTCAGGGAATTCTCCTGATATTCTAAGGAATCCTTTCTTTTATTCCTTGATATTTTTAATGTTTCTTAAAATATGGCATCACTAGTAGCTAAGAAACTGGAGAACTAAGTTGATCAGTTGTGCCATCTACAAATTTTTGGCTTTAGTGTGTGACGCTTGAACCCATCTGTCTTGATGGTTACCATCCCTCTTGACCTTTAGTGTGCTTTGCCCCTACTTAGTGTTTGGAAGCTATAAATAAAGACATTGTTGGTGCTTGGGCTTGTCTGACCCTGGCAGGTCCTGGCTGACAATGGCTCACCCAGCGTCTATCTCCAACAATTCACAGAGGGAAGAGATGTTAGAGGATCTGATGCCTGAGACAGTGTCCTCCCTTCTCCCGCAGGTAATGGGCCAACCAAAGTTGCTGATTCCTCTTCCAGTGTACTGCTGCTAATCTTTTTCACATTTAAGATTGCATGCACAGCTATGCTAATTAGCAGAGGCTTATAAGCTCAGGATTTAAAAGAAATTGAACTGAACTAAAATGACAAAAATGAATGAAAGGACAAAGAAGAGCATGACTACAAATGTAGAATACACCCCACAGTCCTGCCTATCTCTGGGGAATCAAATGTTTCAAACAAGTGTGTATGGTTAAAACGTTGTTGGATGATAGTTTTAAAGCTACCTGCAAGGGATAGCAACATTACATAATTATAAAATATAATAATACATTTATATATCATATATATGATCTAATATAGGTATACATACATGTATGAGTTACCGAAATGATCTTTAGCTTCACTGCATGAGTGCAATCTATACTAACATAGACCTTTAAAAATAAAATTTGGGATGGGCTTGTGGCCCAGTGGTTGTGCACTTGCCTAGCACGTGTGAAGCACTGGGTTCAATCCTCAGTACCACATTAAAATAATAAATAAAATAAAGTCATTGTGTCCATCTACAACAAAATAAATAAATAAAAGATAGATAAATAAATAAATAAAATCTGGATTGTTACATTTTAAGGATGATAGATCTGTGATAATTTTTAAAGGAGATAATGAGAGCGAGGCTCAGTGGCACATGCCTATAATCTCAGCTCCTCTGTGTAAGCTAGGACAGGAAGATCATGAGCTTGAGATCACAACTCTGTGAGACTCTGCTTCAAAAATTTTTTTAAAAATCAAACAAATTAGAAAATTAATATATCAAACCTGTAGATTTATAAAACCGAAATATTTGGAAATCTAATCATTGCCAGTGTGGTTCATGTTCATAAATTATTTTCATGTTCCAAATTTCCAAATTTTTATGTTAAAAAAATTCAGATTTGTTTACAGTTTTAGCTTTGGTTCATTGAATGAATGAATCAAAAGCTTACATTATTCAGTTTCATTTACACTGGGGCTCTGAAAAACTCATGTGACTTCTTTGGGTTCCATTAAATTTCTGTCCACACATTTTATTCTTATGAACAGATTTAAGGTTTTTCCCCTTGGCTATTTTACCAGGCTAATAATAAGTTGTAAAATGGACTCATTTGAGTTTTTCTTGAGGTATCAGAAGGTTATTAATCATAAAGAGGAAAAAAGTGATAAAATCCACAGATTGGATCAGAAGCCCCCAAGTAGCCGAGAGTTGGATGTTTATAGGATTCTGTCTCCAAAGTCAGAAACTGTGGAGGAATTAGGGGGAAAAAATGTAGAATTATCTCTGCAAAGGCAGAAAAGTGCTTTTGAGGTTTGAGGTCCCTCTCCTTTGCATACTGCTTCTTATTGAAATAAAAAAAGCAGATGCTATCTATAACCTCAGTTCTAACCTTAGTTGTAAACCACATTGAGACAGTATGACAATTTCCAATTGGTAATCTGTTTGAAACAGAGTATTCTAAAAGGCCTCAAATCCTTTTCTGTTTTAATTTTAGTTGCTAAAATAACTTTGAGGAATATTAAAATATTTGCACTCATCAGTTTCCAAAAAACCTCTTTAAATAAAAATGACCAGCAACTGAATTAAAATATTATAATTTAAAAAAGAATAAGTATAATACTTCCTTTAGCAAAGCTAGAAATAGACATTAATGTTGTTTACTTTTAATGCATTTGCCTATTAATTCTCAAAATTAGATCACAGTGACAGAATCATTAAAAGAAAGGTTATAAAGAGCCAGGAAAGACAATCAAACCCAGACAGCCCAGGTTAACAGATTATTTCTGCAAGAGCTTTTATAACTCACAAAGTATTTCTTTTACAAAAATTTCCAGTTTTTTGTTCAAATTTCAATTGTTTAACTGGACTTGGAACAATGACATAGACTGGAAAGTCTTGTATTTTAGTATAATACTGAAAGTTTTTCTGCCCTTGAGGCTATCCTTACTCTTCACCAGAAGTGGAAATAAACATATTTTTGGCCTACAACAAACTGGGAAATAGGTGAAGGGTAGCCCATGGTTGCAGATGGAGGGAAGGATGGGCAGGAGGAGTGATGGGGATGGTATTTTTTACTGTGGGTGATTTCCCAGGTGTATATCCCTGTCAGAACTCATGGAACTGTGTGCTTTAAGTAGATCCCATTTTTATACATAAATATTTTTTAGCATAGATGAGTTAAAAAAGAAACGTATTGGTGGGCTCAGGGTATAGTTCAGTGGTACAGAATGCTCTTGGCATGTATGAGGCCCTGGGTTCAATTTCCAGGCCATACACACAATCAACAAAAATTTAAAAACTGTGTTGGGAATATATTATGGTGGGAATCCAATGACAAAAGTTTCTAAATCATTATTTCTCTTTTGTCTCATAAGTCAAATTTAGGCTTTATTATTATTTTATGCAAATTTGAGAAAATTGCCATAAGATGATTTTCAAAAGCAAAACCACCTACCTATAGGAGGAGAAATGAAAGATTTCGGAGGAGCGATCCATCTAAAAATGTAAGACTTTAAGGAAGGTGAACTGAATTCAGAACTCTTCCCCTTCCCACCCAGGAAAGGACTGGAAACTGATCTTCATGAACGTGAGAAGGAAGAAGCCCTATCTTTTTTTTTTACTTCCTTGCTGACTGGAGTATCTATTCCAGTCCACAGGCAAAAAAAAAAAAAAAAAAAAAAAAAAAAAGAAAAAGAAAGAAAGAAATACCTTTTCAGAGCTTACTACTTTCCTTATTTTCCATTTGACCTGATTATCTAAAAATATACAGTTATGTGATCATCTTCCTTTCTCCATTACAGCAGAGAATTAATCTACAGCGCTGGTCAGCTATCTTCCGCCCACCAATTAACTTCTACCGTCAAGCATGCCATTGCAAATTGCCTCTCCCAGAGTCTCCTGGGAGGATGTCTCAGTGCAGTGCCCTATTTTCATGTAACCCAAGGCTGGTAAACCTGATACTGGCTCTTGGACCTTGGGTGAGCCTGGATATGTAAGGCTCAGAGTCAGAGAAGTGAGAGCCACAAATACCACTCATGAGATGCCACAGAGAGAGCTCCCTCTTGATGGTTGGCATTTCTCTGCTCCTGTGAATAAAAAAAATGAAAGAATTACGGGTGCAATACATTAAATACATTAACGAGCAAATAGTAAGGCCCTTTGCCAATACTGTAGGGTCTTTAATTGACAGAGCAGAATACCCTCTGGGGAGCAGACCCTCAGTGGCCAGGGAGTGCATCTTGCTCAAGTGGCCTCCATGTTCCCTGATTCCCTCAGCTCTACTGAGCCTCCTTTCCTTCTATCCTTGCTCTTTCCATTTCCTCTCTTTTAGAAATTCTCTTGTTTATAAGTGTGGCCCAGGAGAATCCAGGATGCTAAGTAATTTAATGACCAGAAATTAGGAAAAGACTCTAGATTTTTCTCTCTCTGAAGTCCTTCCCCTAGGGTTATCATTGATTCTTTGTGTAATTTTTCCCTGTTTGATCTGGTATATTTCCATAAAAATAAGGCAATGTTTTATGCAATTTTTTTTCCTTCACAGATACATATTTCATCTGTGTGCATAAAGAACGGAAATAAGCAGAGATGTGCCTGAGGGTGGAATGGGAACCAGAAAGTGGGCAAATGTACAAATCATGGCAGATGTCATATCCCCGAAATCTTTCTTGGTGCTGGGGTTTAAGAGAGGCAGAATGACATTGAGGAAAGAACACAGATTCTGATGTCAGTCTGTGTGGAAGTGAATCTAATATGCCACTACCTACCTGCTTGGTGACACTGGCACACACATTTAGCATGGCTAAGATTGTTCTCACATCCACAGGGGAAAATGGCACTCACCTTGCAAAGTTGTTAAAACAATTTAGTGCATATAAATCTCATAAATGATAAATAATGAAGCAAAACTATCCCCAACAGGGCAATTACTGGGTTGGTCTTTTCAGAACATGACTCTTTTTGTTTTTGCAGTATTGTGCATCAAACTCAGGGCCACGTGCATGCTAGGGAAATGCTCTACCACTGAGCCACACCACCAGCCCCCAGGACATGAATTCTGGATACACTTCCCACTATTAAATTCTGTGACTCTGCCAACAGCGAAGATTTGGGGTCTTTGCAAATGGTCGAGTGCTTGCCCAGCATGTGTGAGGCCCTGGGTTCAATTCTCAGCACCACATAAAAATAAATAAAATAAAGGTATTGTGTCCATCTATAATTAAAAAATATTTTTAAATGTGGCTATGGCAAAAAGCACCACCATATTAGCAGTATGACCCTAGAAAAGAAAATTTTCAGTTTATCTGGTTTTTAATATGTTCCTAATCCTCTAACAGAATTTTGATCTTAAGAAACTGCCAGTGTTGAACTACACAAGAACAGCTGTTTACAATTCAGTGACATCTTAGTTGACAACACATTAGAATCAGAGACTGACATTCAAAAGTATAAACAGTTGTCAGGAAGTTGTAATGAGAAGACATCAGAGATAGAAACTGGAGGAGAAGGAAAGAGGTACGAAATGTTCATCCTTGAAAAAGAAAGGTGACGGTGTGTGAGGCATTGGTAATAAAAAGTTAGGATAAGCAGGTTGAGGGAAGAGAAGAAGTGGTTGACCCAGGACTAGGGTGACTTCTGAGGAGCTGGGCTCAATGTAAAACTGAATAATGGGAGTTTTGTTGTTGTTATAATTATTCAATAGAAAAAAAATTAGCAATTGGCTGAAAGTTTGGAATTTAAAATTTTTTTGCCTTGCAATCAAACAGCCAAACAACACTTGGTGATTGCAAATGAGTCCCAATGGACACAGAATGAATGAATGAGGGGGAGATATATGGTAGAAAGACTCAGTAAACAGCCACCCTGGCTAAGGAGCATGGTTTTGTTCTGTGAGCTGCTGGAGCTCAGGGTCATAGTTTTGTATTAACGGTGTCCAACATAGTCACATTATCTGCTAAGAGGCCAGCTCTGCAGCAGTTAACATTTATTGAGTGGTTACTATATGCAATGCCACTGGACCAAGTGCTTTCTATTTAAAAACTCCTTTGATCCTCGTGATAACTCAAAGGTACAGGTTCAAGTTTCATTCCCGATTTAGAAAGGAATCTGCTGAGTGACAGGGTGGCCCAAGAATGTACCCAAAGTCACCTGACTAGAAGGATTCTGAGATCTGAGCTCATGGCCAAACAAGAGAAGATCCTGGCAGTCTTGATTCTCTAACTCTGGAATTTGGGGGAGAAATCATATAAAAGGAGATAAGTAAAAATGCACAATAAAACATAGACTACCTTTCCAATATGGGTCACAGGCTAAGTGCTCAAGGGTGTGTGCTAGCTGGAAATAACTTAAGACCTCTTGGAGACGGGAAGGTATTATCATTTGAAAATGACAATGAAAACAGTTTTGTTCATTTTTATGGATCTCAGGTAGCTTATTTAAATCAAAGAAATAATTAACACTGTTAACGCATGAACATCTTTCAATGTGGATAAACCTCAGACACATACAGCTGAGCAAAGAGAAAACTAAGCTACAGAATGCTGTGTACCATTTTTACCATGTGTTCATGTCTGTGAAAGGCAAAGCGGTATCACATCTTACATATGGAGAGATACACATTCAGTAAACTGGTGAAATCAAGGTTTATGTTGAAATTCATAGGATGTTAATCTGTTTTAACGGACACACCCTGGGGTCTGGGGTTGTGGCTCAGTGGTAGAGTGCTCACCTAGCGCAGGCGAGGCACTGGGTTCCATCTTCAGCACCACATAGAAAAATAAGTAAATAAAAATAAAGGCACTGTGTCCACCTACAAACAAACAAACAGATACGCCCTGGAATTTTAATAGATTTCAGGCAATAAGTGCTTATTTGTTCTCATTTCCATCATAGTTGAATGTGGCTGTCTCTGGTTCTGTGTGGTCATGGCTGCTGGCTTCTGTCTGTGATCCTTGGTCCCTCTCTCTCTGTAGGTCACACCCAGGTAGAAGAACCAAGAAAAAAGTTTCTTGATGTTGTTACTACCAGGGCACAGAAGTGCCATCATTATGTCCAGGCAGGTTCCCATGGCCAGAGTGCCATAGGGTGGCCACATATGACATAGCCCCCAGAGGAGAAAGTCACAGATGCTGGAAGTGGCCACCTGAGAAGACGGACCCAGGACTGCTGGGCAGGTGTTGTGTGCTGAAGCAAATACACAAAACATAATGCTTTTTACAGCTGGTTTATGGGTACCTGGGCGTTATGGCATTTTGTATTTTTCTTTGCCTTTAGATGTTCTACTTTTCTAGAAAGATCAAAAGAATGGAAATATGAAGCTTTTCCTAGCACTGCATGTTAACCTGTCTGTGGTCCTTAGATAAAACTGGGCTGGCAAACTATGGCCTAGAAGCTAAGACTGTTTTTTTACACTTTTAAAGAATAGTAAAAATGAAAAGGAGAAAACAATTTAACTGACACTTCATATTGCCCTCAAAACCTAAAATATTTACTGTCCATCCCTCTATAGTACATTTATCAACCACTGTGCTAGGACAAAAGAAAATATGATTTACTGTTTTTAAAAACACAAGTTAAAAGACACATGTCAGGCATTGTGCTTTCATAAGAATTTTTTTTTAAAAGATAACATTTAGTGCTATCGTACAAGTAAGTAGAACAAGAAATTGAGACAGAGAGGTTAAGTAGTATTCACAAGGTTACACAGTTATTCAAACTCTATCAGTATGATTCTAGAGCTAAAGTTTATCACTACTGTTCTATTGCTATTTTTTCTTTCTTATTTACTGTTTAAATTTTTTGTATATATATCAGGGATTTAATCCAAGGGTGTTTAATCACTGAGCCACATCCCCAGACCTTTTTATTTATTTTTTTTTATTTTTGAGACAGAGTGTCACGGAATTGCTTAAGGGCCTTACTAAGTTGCTGAAGCTGGCCTTGAACTTGTGATCCTCCTGCCTCAGCCTACTGAGCCACTGGGATTACAGACATGTCACCATGCCCACCCTCTTTCTCATATTCTTTCTGATATCTCAAATTTAAGTTTTCTGAAGAAATGTTTTCTGAATCATAATGAACTGATAAAAATCACAGTTTACATCCAAATTTTAGTTGATATTTATTTATATCTACATATATACATGTAGGCATACTCGCATATACAATTAGAGCTTTCAGCCCATCAGATTTGTAGATGACACTCATATGCTCTAGAAGTTTCATTGCAGGATAGGAAAGGGAACATTATGAAATATTGGCTATTAAGAAGTGCTGCTATGAAAGACAAAGAAAAACTGTGGTCATGAGTGGGCTGCCACTCTGCACTAACGAGAAATGACATCCATCCAAAGGCAAGGTCCTGGGCTTGAGAAAGAATATTGGTAGAAAAAAAATAGTTAAAAATATCTGCATAAGGTCTAGGGATGTGGCTCAAGCGGTAGCACGCTCGCCTGGCATGTGTGCGGCCTAGGTTCGATCCTCAGCACCACATACAAACAAAGATGTTGTATCCCCCGAAAACTAAAAAACAAATATTAAAAATTCTCTCTCTCTTTCTCTCTCTCTCTCTCTCTCTCTTTTTAAAAAATCTGCATAAGAGCTTTACTTGAGTTAAAAATATTATACCATGGTTACTTTCAATTTCCTAATCTTGATAATTATATCAAGTATGATATATGATATATGATAACACAAGGGGATCTTAAAGGAAAACCTTTGTACTATTTCTGTAACTTTTAACCTCAAAATTATTCAAAATAAAGGGGCTTTTTTAAAGGGAGTACAATTGCTTCTGAAAGACTAACAATAAACAGGATATAGTGAATATTTATTGAACACACACACACACATACAGGGTAGGGCTGTCCCCTCTGGTGGCACTCTAGGGGACAGGCATTGCTGCAGCCTTGTGTAGAGAACCTCCTGGAATGTTCCCCTGGAAGTGCACCTGTCAGCAGAGGCAAGTCTTGGAGAAGGGCCATTGGAGAAGCTTCTTAAGGATGGGATTCAGTCTCATGAAGAGGACCTGGGGCACCACAGCGTGACAGTGTTTATCTGTGCAGCTCTAAGACGTCTAAGATGAAGACCAGAAAGTATTCCCTGGGGTAATCAAAACCAAGGGCAGGCCAGGAATGCAGAGCAAGGGCAGCCCCCGCAGAGGTGGGGGATGGAAGTTTGCTGGAGTTGGATTGAAGAACACAGGTGGGGACAGCAAGATGAGATACTCGTTAGTAAGCTGCAATTGAAAAGAGAAACTGAAAGATCTTCCAAACAAGTGGCAGGGCTCATAGAGGAAATACTCATAGAGGACATTCACCAGAGGGACACATGAAGACAAATCTCTTCCATCCGAAGTCATCACAGGCTCTTCTGGGAGGTTATTTGCCTGCAGGTGGTCATGTTTCTGTCCCAGCTCTGGCCACAGTTGATTGGATCGGAATGAGTTGGGTGTGATCCGTCAGAGCCTGGCATGAGTCCTGGGTTGGCACAGGCGATGACTGGCCAGGCCAAGCTGATCCATCCTTTTAGGGAGCAGGAATGTGAAGCTGACTTTGTGGAAGGAGGGATAGGGCTGCTGGCACTGAACTGGTACCAGAGGTGCCCTCGGGCCATATGAGCTATGTAGGTCCCCTGAGCGCCCCTGTTGCTCACCAGCACTGCAAACTTCCCATTCTCCACAGGGCTAGTAGGTGCCAGGACCATTTCCTTCCTCTATGAAGTATTCAGTCCTCATCAGTGATGTAAGCAGAGAGTATCCTCCCAGAGAGCACAATTCAAGATGGCAATGGTGTTGCCGGGTGCAAAGAAGAGGTTTGCATTGTGTTGTGTCAAATCTAAGATGTCATCAGGTGTAAGGCATAACTTGGTTTCATGTACCAAGAAAAGGAATACAAACAAACAAATAAACAAACAAACAAACAAGAAAACACCTGCAGTTGATTGGTAAAGGCCCTTCGTTCTAAGAAACACCCTGACTTCCTTGCAAGAAACATGCTAAATGTGAAAAATGTATGTCTCAGGATTGGTGAAGTACAGTTGGTCTTAAGGATCTTCAGGGTCCATATCTGGCATTCAACCAGCAGTGAATTGAAAATGTTTTAAGAAATTGCATCTATCCCGAACATGTCTTTTCTCCCTTGTCATCATTCCTAAACAATACAGCAGAGCATCTGTTTGTATACCACGTGCATTATATTAGGCATTATAAGTCATTTAGAGTGTACGAGGATGCATGTAGGTTGTAGGCAAAGATGAGACCATTTAAAATAAGGAACTATTTAAATATCTGTTTAAAAAATAGATTTTGGTGTCTGTGAACTCTCCTGTACAAATATCAAGGTACAACTGTTCTATATATTCAGAAAGTGAGAGGTGAGGATGTTTAGATCAAGTGGAAGAAACTGTTGAGCAGACAGAAGGAGAAGGTTCCTCTGGGAGGAGGAGTCGGATAAATAATGGGACAAAGACCACAAGAAGCAGGAGGCTCAAGGTCGCTGAGGAAAGTCTTCGCTGCATAGAGGAAATGCAGTGATCTGGGTAGAAGTGGATGGAAATAAATATATAGGCCAGAGAAGGGATATTTAGAAAGTCTAGGCCTTGGGTCTTGCTTTTCTCAGTCATTAGGAAGCAATTTTACATTTCATTTGGAAATTATTTCAGGACATTTTAAAAAGTGAGTTCTCAGACTTGTGTTTCTCGGTTAACTTACCAATGGTAGCTTACCAATGACTCTAAGAGATGGCTGAGAGCATAAGGATGCAGAATTTAGTGTTTAATAAGGGACAAACAAGCTCCAACCCAGAGTGCTGCTTCTATGATTATGCTGTACTTCAGCAGAATTGCAAACAATAAATTTCAGATGGTATTACCAAATGATGTGATCTCAGATTATGAGGTTTAATGAAAGTATTGCAAGCTCGAAGCATAAGGCGAGGAGAGCTGGAGTTCATGTAGGGTGTTTATTATGTCTGAAAGTTCAGGTGAATCTATGACTCAATTTACAGATGAGAAAATGAGGCAGCAAACCATAGAGCTTGCCTAAGGTCATACAGAATCTATGAGGAGAGGACTTCTAGAACTTCTTGTCCTGGAGAAGAGTATTTCCTCTATGAGCCCTGCCACTTGTTTGGAAGATCTTAATTCTCTCCATTATAGGTATAGGTAAAGGATAACTCATTTTTTGAATAAAGTTTCCAATATATTTGTGCTCAAAGAAACTAGGTACCAGTAAAATGTACTTGAAGTTGATGGGCTTTCTTTCCACAAGGATAGCCATTTTGCTAACATCCAATGCAGGTTGAGAGATTGGAGTGTGTTGGTTCCATGTTGGTGCATTAGTTTGGTTTATTGTCAGTGATCATAAGACGTAGTTGTAAGGTGCTCTGCATAACGCAGGGCTATGCCTCTTTCCAGTGCTACTGGACCAGCCTTCCCAGCCCAGTGCATGAAAACCTTCCAATCAGATAGTGATGGATCTACCCTTCAAGTCCCCCATCAGTCATACTCATGCTTAAATCAATCTCTTTACATATTATTTCCCTAAACTCCCATATCATGGACTGCTGTGTCTTTGTTCATGATGACCCCATAGCCTGAAAGTGTGTCTACCTGTCAGTCTCTCCAAATGTCTTTCCAGCCCTGGGACTGCCCAGTCCTTAGCAAAAGCCTGCTGTTGGCAAGTGCCCAGGAAAGATTCCCATGATGCATCAAAAAGACCTGGTCTCTGCCATGCTAGTTTTGACAGTCTGGTGGGAGGGAAATATACCAAACACACCAACGCAGAAATACATACACCATCCCAGAGACTGCTGACTACTAGGAAGCCGGATTCCAGAAGGCTACGAGCTTGAACAGGAGGGAAGTTCACTTTGGTTGCCTGCTGATCTGCAAAGCCTCCTTGGAGGAAGTGATATTGGGGATGAAAACAAAAAATTGTGCAAGCTGCTACAATAGCAGCTTATTACTCCTGGCAATAGCACTTAGTTGCCTGCCCGGAGCCTTTTGTCACCTCATTTTCTTGATCTAGAACCTCCTCGACTCACCACACTGCCCACTTCCAGGGTATCCAGCTTTATCTAACCTGTTCCTGTCACCTCAAGAGAAAGCCTTCTGAGAGCCTTTCCTGGCTCTTTCCTTTATGGGCCCAATGCACCTTTTGCAAACCCTTATCTTAGAACCCATTATGACGTTCTACTAGGGATAGGCTCCAGGGTAGATGACATTGAAGATAGTCCCTTCTTTGTCTTAAAGCCTTCACAGTTCATCTGATCCAACTAATGATATTGCTAGGCCTATTCAGCCCCATGTCCCCAAGGACAGGGAGTAAACCATCCTTGCAAACCCAGACTCTACAATAGCATGGCATACATAGTAGGCACTTTGTAGGTGTTTTTGAAAACCCACAATTAATTTATTCAAATGGACTGAAGCATAATGGAAAATTATGATTCTAATATTTTGAAAAACAAATCTATGGAGAAATTCAGGAGCACACAAAACTGTTTGGTTTTATTGCCTCCAAGATGAAAAACCTGAAACACATTTGGTTTTTATTTTCAAACTTAAATTTTGTTGAACATTACACAAATAACCAAGTGAGTCAATCAAACCCAGATTACATGTTTTAAGGGAAAACATCAGAATGGAAAGCAGCATGCCTAGATGTTGCTTCTTTTGGATAATGTTGCTTCTTCATAAAGATGTTGCTTTATGGGGATGGAGCTGGGGTTTAGCAGTAGCACAGTTGCCTGGCATGTGTGAGGCCCTGGGTTCTATTCTCAGCATTGTGTATAAATAAATAAAATAAAGGTCTATCAACAATGACAAAAAATGGTGTTGCTTCATGTTTAGGACTTCATTAAGGATTTCATGTCACTACTCTGGTATCATTGAAATTTCTCCATCCTTCTATGGGCCCCCATCACCTAAGGCCCCATACTGGACTGTTGTGGAAGTTGTCTCTTGTGTCTTAAAGCTCTCATGACTCAACCAAGCTCATTTCGGGGATATTCCTATTAATTGATCCTAGGACAGACCTCTTGAACATGTGCTGCAAAATGTTGCTTGCTTTCTTTCCAAGTTACCCTCCTAGGCATCCTTCATACTCTGCTTGTCCCTCTCAATGATGGACTAGCTGTGTCCTCATTTTATGCAAAGTGGTATTTGCTAGGGCAACACTCTGGAGATTTGGAGGGCCTCTGGCAATTATTGTGTGAAAGATCTATCCCTGAACCATGGTGTAAACTGAAATGCCCAGGGCATGGGGCCTGTACCCAGCTGAGAAGGCTCAGGATGGGGGTGGCCCTGTGCCATGTGTCCTGAAGGCCACAGACAGACACATACCTGTTTCTCAATTCATTAAATATGATTTAGCTATGTTTATTTTTCTTAAATACTGGTAGCTTGAGAGTTTTAGTAAATGTTAAGTATGTGTAGTTATTGGCAAATATTTTACTCAGGGTCTCTCAACAGATCATTTGTGATTAATTGGTTGATCCTGAAGGTTAATCAAGTAAAGAAAAAATCAAACTCTCAAAATCCACTTACATACAGACAACACTGATATACACCCACACACACCCACACACACACATGTGCCCTAACCTCCACACACACTAATATACAACATGGCATGTTGTATATTAGGCCCCAGAGAGGATAATTTCCTCCCAAGCTTGCCACTTCAAACTTTTTTTCTGAAATCATAGTTCATTTCCACTTTCCCTATTTTCCATTACCAAATCTCCCATCTCTTCTCTTATCAGGCATCAAATATAAATAAATATGGGAACAGAATTTTATGTCAGAAATAGCTTATTACTTGCCCCTCACATGTTGCTATCTGTATGTGTCAGATCCTAATATACGATATCTCCAGGCAAGGCACACAGTGTTCTTGTCTAGGCCGAAAGCAGGCTGTGTGGTTTGAAAGAATCAAATGCATCAATTAGACACCAGTTTGGATGACTAAAATAACAGGATCCATTCTGACCTACCTGTTTTTTGCTGTCCCATGGACACGACCAGAAACTTACAACCCAGAGATTACTTTACTAATGCATTACACTCAGAGAGAAACGTGACTGAATTGGTTTTAATCTTTCCATGGTGACAAAATTTCCATCTTCTCTGGAAGAAAGTCCAGAAAGCCGTAAAGAAGTAGCCTCATGGCAAAAAGCAAAACAAAACCCAGCATCTTTAACCCATCACATGAGGATCCAGTAAGACAGTGGATAGACAATTGCCTGTGTACTGTGAAATGATGTACAAAGATGAGGGACTGTTTCCATTATTATAGCTACTATATCATACTTATCATATTTGTGGCTAGCAGTTTGGTGTGAGCTTATTATCAGCCAGAGCATCTTCTGGAAGACTCTATTTAGGACAGAATATGAAAACATCAACATTCTTCTTACCATCTTTCTTAGCTTTTCAAAGAGGCAACGCCAGGCTTCTGTGAGTTCCAGTTGATGATTACAAAGCTTTCCTTAAACCGCATCAGACAGGAAGGCTTATGGCAAACATTGCTCAGCAATTTGTTCAACAAACATTACTGCGTGGCTGTCTGAGTGCTAGGCCCAGAGGTGGGTGAATACAACAGACAAAAATGTCTGCTATCATGATATTTGCATCTAGTGAGGGCAGACGATAACCAAGTAATTAAAACTAATTAAACTGAGCAGTCTATTTTAAATTGATAAGTACAAAAAAAAAATAAAGAAGAGGTCAAGGGGGACTGGGAATGTGGGGGATGTGCTGTTGTATTAAACGGGATGACCAAGGTAGGCCTGATTGAATTGGTGACACCTTAGTAAATTCCTGGGCCAGGGCAGAGTTAGTGCCAAGGGCTCTGGAGAGCAACGGCAGAGCCCGCGCAGGAAGCTGGAGCAAAATGAAATGTGTCAGAGAGACAAGGAAACATTAACTCCACCCTGACTGGGCTGGAGCAAAATGAAATGTGTCAGAGAGACAAGGAAACATAAAGTCAAAGAGGCTGAGTTGGATCAGGTGGGATGTGTGACCAGATGATGAGGGCTAAAGAGCTTTTCATGAGGACTTGACATTTTCTCCAAATGAATGGGTAGATTTGAGATTATGAAGGGAAGAAGGGGGTAAATCTGATTTGTCTTTTAAAAGGGGCACCCTGATAGTGTGCTAAAAGATACATATGGGAGTGTGTATGCTATTTTGGAAACAGCAGCTAGTTAGAAGGGCATTGCAGTAATATATTGTAATAGCAGGTAGACTATGTACCTAACGGTGGCCTCTTACTTTTAGGTACATTATTTTCACGTGCTTATTTTTTCAGATAACATATGGAACTCTTTTGTTCATTAAGTTATTCCATTAGGAATTAGACAGGAGTGATATGGAATTTAGATTAACTTAGGAAGAATTGATAACTTAGTTTCTGATACCTTCTTTTTAACATTTATTTCATAGGCAGTCTCCTTATCAACTTTCTTTTTAAAGTTTGTTTTTAAACTGATACATAAAACATAAAATTGTATGTGTTTATGGGTTACATAGTATACATTGTCTGATATTTAAATCAAGGTATGGACAACTATTTCCTCAAACATGACTTCTTTATGGTGAAAATTTCAAAGCTCCTTTTTTTTCTAGATTTTTGGAATTCACGAAACCTTATTGTTATTCAAGTCACCTTGCCAAGCTCACAGCAGAGCTTCTTAGTGCTCTCTAGCTGGAACTTAGTACCCATTGATCAACCTCTCCCCACCTTTGACCCTCCCTTCTCTCCTCAGCTTCTTGCAACCACCATTTTACTCTCAACTTCTCTCAGATCAGCGTTTTCAGATAATATGAGTGAGATCATGTGGTACTTGTATTTCTGTGCCTGACTTTTTTCACTTATGATGATGATATCCAGTTTTACCAATGCTGTCAAGAAACACAGGGTTTTGTGAATGATTAGTATTCCATGGTGTATAAGTACCCCTCATTCGTTGGTTGGGGGACACTTGTTTTCATTTCTCAGCTGTTCTCAATAGCACTGCAATGAGCATGAAAGTGTAGATGTCTTTTTGATGTAACGATTTCACTTCCTAGTAGTGAGATTGCTGGATCATATGATATTCTATTTTTAATACTTTTGCTGGTGTACCAGGGATTAAACTCAGGGGCGCTTTACCACTGAGCCACGTCCCCAGCCCTATTTTGTATTTTATTTAGAGACAGTGAGTTGCTTAGTACCTCACTTTTGTTGAGGCTGTCTTTGAACTTGCAATCCTCCTGTCTCAGCCTCCAGAGCCGCTGGGATTACAGGCATGTTCCAACTCACCTGGCTCTATTTTTAAATTTTTGAGGAACCTTGAGATTGTGTTCTGTAATGGCTGTACTAACTGATGTTCCTACTAACAGTGTGTAAGTTCACTGTTTTCTCTACCTCTTTGACTGTACTGCTAATCTTTTGTCTTTTTGATAATAACCATTCTTACTGGAGTAAGATTTTGATTGTCATTCCCCAATGGTTAGTGATGCTGAGCATTTCATATACTGATTGGCCATTTGTAAGTCTTCTTTTAAGAGATGTCCATTTAGGTTTAGAGATCTGGTTTCATTCTTCTGCATGTGGATACCCAATTTTCCCAGCACCACTTCCTGAAAAGAATGTCTTTCTCCAATGTGTGTTCTTACTATCTGTCTTGAAAATTGGTTGGCCATACATGCACAGGATTACTGCCAGGCTCTCTTCCATTGTCTGTGTGTCTGTTCTTATTCCAATACCATGCTGTTTGGGTTACTACAGCTTTGTGGTCTATTTTGAAGTCAGGTAGTGTAATGCTTCCCACTTTGTTCTTTTTGCACTAGATGGTTTTGGTATTCAGGGTGGGTTTTTATTTTTTTTTTAGTTCCATGTAAGTTTTTTTTCCTATTTAAATAGAAATTTCAATATGTTAATATAAAAGCAAATTTAAAAGAGGTAAGAGGTGAGAATTTTTTTCAAAACAACAATATATCAGGTTTATTTTAAAGAATTATATTTAATTCATTTAAAACAATTATTAATTATTTATTTTAATTAGGTACATATGACAGCAGAATGAATTTTGATTCATTGTTCACAATTGCAGCACAACTTTTAATGGATGTAGCATTATACCATACGTGCAGTCCTACATGTACCTAGGGTAATGATGTCCATCTCATTCCAACATCTTTCCGGCCCCCATGCCCACTTCCCTCTCCCCCGATTTTGCCCAATCAAATTCCCTCCATTTTTCCCATGCCCCACCATTATGGATCAGCATTCACTTATCAGAGAGATCATTTGGCCTTTGGTTTTTTAGGATTGGCTTACTTCGCTTAGCATGATATTCTCCAACTCTATCCATTTACTTGAAAATGCCATAATTTTATTCTCTTTTATTGCTGAGTAATATTCCACTTGTGTGTGTGTAAATATATATATTACAGTTGCTTTGTCCATTCATCTATTGAAGGGTCTCCACTTTAGCTATTGTGAATTGAGCTGCTATAAACATTGATGTGGCTGCATTACTATAGTACGCTGATTTTCAGTCCTTTGGTATAAACTGAGGAGTGAGATAGCTGGGTCAAATGGTGGTTCCATTCCAAGTTTTCTGAGGAATCTCCATACTGCTTTCCAGATTGGCTGCACCAATTTGCAGTCCCACCAGCAACATATGAGTGTGCCTTTTCACCCACATCCTTGCCAATACTTATTGTTATTTATATTCTTGGTAATTGACATTCTGACTAGAGTGAGATGAAATCTCAGTGTAGTTTTAATTTGCATTTCTCTAATTGCTAGAGATGTTGAATATTTTTTCATATATTTCTTCTTCTATGAAGTGTCTGTTCAGTTCCTTTGCCTGCCCATTTATTGATTTTTTGTTGTTGTTTTTGTCATATTTATTTATTTATTTGATGTTAAGGTTAAGATTGTTTTTTTTCTAGTTCTGTGAGGAATGTCATTTTTTTTTAAAGAGAGAGTGAGAGAGGAGAGAGAGAGAGAGAGAGAGAGAGAGAGAGAGAGAATTTTTTTTTTAATATTTATTTTTTAGTTCTCGGCGGACACAACATCTTTGTTGGTATGTGGTGCTGAGGATCGAACCCGGGTCGCACGCATGCCAGGCGAGCGTGCTACCGCTTGAGCCACATCCCCAGCCCTGGAATGTCATTTTTTTAAAAAAAATATTTTATTTTATTTTTTTAGTTTTGTGTGGACATGATATCTTTATTTTACTTTTATGTTGTGCTAAGGATCGAACCCAGTGCCTCATGCATGCTAGGCAAGCACTCTACCACTCAGCCACAACCCCAGCCCCAATGTCATTTTTTATTGTTCCTAATTATTTTTCATTTGTTGGTTCTGAGTTTTAATGTACAAAATTGCATCATCAGAAAATGGCAGTGATTGCTTTCTTCCCACTATTGATACCTCTAATATCATTCATTTGTCAAATTTCATTTTTCAATATGGACATATCAATGTTAAAAGATGTTTATGTTGGGCAGGGTTGTGGCTCAGAGGTAAAACATTTGCCTAGTGTTGAGAGCCACAGCCAAAGGGGCCCTAGCAAACTTCCAGCTGCCAGCAAACTTCCAGCTGCCGGCTGATGATTGGCTCACAGTGGCCCCAGCAACATCTAGCTGATTGGCTCCTCCGCGGAGCTGCTCATTGGGCTGTTTCCCCGCCCTTTCAGACCACGGAGCTGCTCATTGGGGGACTTCTTTGGCTCCCCCCACTCGACCCAGCTAATCGGCCTCAAGAGCAGGAGGATTGTGGGAGGTGGGGAGGTTTGTGTGGGTGTGAGGCTTGTGGAAGCCGGTGGTGGCAGTTGGGCTCTGAGGGTTTTTCCTGAGGAGCTGTTTTGTTTGGCGTTTGTAGTTCTAAAAATAAAGTTAGTTTCTTTTGACAAGTGGCTCCTGAATTGTGCCCAGCCAGACTGCGGCAGCCTAGCATGCATGAGGCCCTGGGTTTGATCTTCAGCACCATATAAAAATAAAATAAAGGTATTGTGTGCCCACCTACAACTATATATATATATATATATATATATATATATATATATATATATGTGTGTGTGTGTGTGTGTGTGTGTGTGTGTGTGTGTGTGTGTTTGTGTTAAGTGAAATCCAAATGGATTCTAACTTTAATTCAAAGGCTTATGTAATTTTTTCCCATTATTTTTGCTGTTTCTAAACTATATGTGTGCATGTATGACAAGCATGCTCTAGCACAGATAAATAATTCAGAAGATGGCTTTTGACATCTATTAAATGATCACTTTTCTCTTTTGACTCAATAAGATGGTAAATTGCATTAACAATGTTTAGTCTTTGCTTTCTGAGACTTTAGGAATGAATCTCACTTAGTTAGGAGTCTTAAAAGAAAATTAATATTTTTAATTTAATGGTATGAATAATAGTCACTTACCAAATCAGGACTATACTTGGTACTTTTTAGTTTTATTCCAGTGGCTCCTATTTATTAAATTAATTTTTTAATTAACTAATCTGAGAAAAAATGCCATGTAAACAGGTTCATAATATCATGTAAAATTTATATTTCAGAAGATTCTGACATCAGAAGCCATATACACATCAGATTCTGAATATTTCAAGTTTACAACACAAACTAAGAAACCAGATACTCACTTTGGGATTTAGATACAATAGGAAATAATTGTAGAATTCCAGATACAACCATGAAAACAAAGGTATGCTGCATCGTAAATAAATATAAGAAAAGGTTTGCAACCAAGAGCCATTTGATGTGACCTCCTTTCTCAACTGTCTATGTTTAATTGACTAATTCACGTAGCAAGATAGTGAGTTCTTTGGCATTGTATTGCTTTATCTGCTAACCTCAAAAAACGGGAAAAAAACCAAAATGTCTTAGAAACATGTTTCTGTAAGGGGGAAAACCAAATTAAATTTTCTTCCCTCACTGTGTGATGAATTGCATTTACTTTGAGGCTCCACATTTTATTATAAAATAACAATATTTTTTTTTAAAAAAAAGAAAAAAATACCCTCATTCATATGTGGAAGCCAAATAAATTGTTCTCATAGAAATAGAGAGTAGAACAGAGGTCCCCAGGGGTGGGAAGGGGAACAGAGAGGGCTGGTGAACAGGTACAAAAGAGCAGACGGGGTAAGTTCCGGTGTTCATGGCACAGTAGGACAACTGCAGCTAACAATAACTGATTGCATGTTTTAAAACACCTAGAAAAAAGTATTTTGAATGTTTCCAACATAAAAAAAATGATAAATGCTTGAAGTGACAGATATGTTAATTATCCTGATTTAATTATTATTCATTGTTTGCAAATATTAAAATATCACATTGTAGCCCATAAGTGCATACAATTATTATACATTAATTTATAAAATCAAACCCCACAAAATCCAAGCAAGGCTACCTGTACCTGTGCAGCCCCTGCCTGTGGTGTCCCAGCTTGGCCATCCTCATTGACCCAGTTCCTTCAGTCTCACTTTCAGCTTCTTTTGTCCCTGATTTTTCTTTAAGTGTCTCAAAGCTGCACACGGAGGTCTCTGTTCTGTTACTTGTAAGACAATCTAACCTTTAAGCCCATCTCCCTTTTCCTAGAAGCCCTGATTTTGTGAACTTTTGTACCCACCCAGTTTGGACTTCCTTTGGAGTCCCAAATCAGAAGAGGGACCCAGGGACAATAACTTAATGTAGAAACACAGAGACCAAGTGGGGAGGGACAAGGACAAAGGAGCCCTCCGATTCTATTTTAAAACTGCATTTCAATATTTATAAGGCTAGAAAATGCATTCAGTTTTTCAACCCAGAATCCTAAAAACTGATCAAGACAAAGAGGAGAGGCTGCACTCAGGCCCTGAAGGTCCCCTGGCTTCATGCATATATGCAGGAGGAAATCTTCCCAGGGAGTGGGCCACCTATCATTATTAAAATGTACCTGCAGACTTTGCTTACCCGATACTATAAAATCACCCTACCCCCCCCATGCATTTTCTATCTTCCCATTCTAAACGATTGCTCTGAATTCCCTTGTCTGAGGATTTCTTCAGCTTTTTTTGTTTTGTACAGTAAATCATTCCATCTCTGCTGCCTGACATTTTCTAATAAGAACTTCCCTTAGGCTTCAAGATGCCTCTCCTGGTGGGAAGCCACAGCAGGTCTATTCATCTTTTGTCTTTCCAGAGTCTCAGGGACACCAGATGTGTGTGTGTGTGTGTGTGTGTGTGTGTGTGTGTCCCCCCCCCCCCCCCCCCCCGTAAAGGAGTGTGTGTCTTATACCTCGGTCTCCACCAGATGTGACACCAGGCATGAAAAGATTTGGAAATGCCATGAGCACCATGGTAGCATCAGATCTCTGAGGCCTCTCCACAAATGAAAGAGACAAACCTCTCCCGGCCTAGGGCATCAGGTGGGGCATGTTTTCACAGTGGGCCTGTGGACATGTGAGACTCTGTAACACAAAGAAGGCCCTTTCAATGGGGTCCGGGTGATGCTGGGATTCCCTGACACCATTTCAGAAATAGATGCTTCTTTATTCTTGATGCTGCCCTACTCTCTCTTTCTCACCTTCCCTCCCTCACTTCCTTCACCCTCCCCCAAGGCTATCTCCCTCTTCTCTGCACAGGTATTTTCAGGAAGCCTGCATGTCCCAGGGACAGCGCAAGGTTTCTTGCATGTGATGATAAGCAAAGTTACTTCTTCTCTGCCCTCATGGAGTTTCCAGTCTAGATAAAGGCTAGAAATTAACCAGATGATTACGCAAAGAAGAAAGCTAATTAGAGACATGATTGGTGCTGAGGAAAGAGACCCAAACTAGGGAAGTTGGGGGAGTTTTCCTGCAGTGGTGCTTTTAGAAAGAAGCCCTTCGAAGCAAGAAGAAATTAAATCGGCAAAGAAGGGAGGAGGGGAAAACATCCTAGACAGAGGGCTTAGCAGGTATGACCACCCGCAGCAGGGAAAAGCTTCAGCAGCTGAGAAGAGCCTGGGAAGGTTGGCAGAGACCTGGTGGTACAAGGCTCTGAGGCCATATAGAGGATTTTGTTCCAATGCTTAGAACAATAGGAAACCACTGAAGGGATTTGTTTGGGTGTGGGTAGGTAAGATCAAGATTGAATGAAAGGAAAACTCTGGCTGCAGTGCAGGGAATAGTTTAGGGAGTAAAAAAGGTAAAAAGACTAGTTTGGGGTCCATTATAATGTTCTAGGTGGTTCAGCTGAACTGGAAACAGGCAGAGAGAGATTTGAGTGACACTTAGAACATAAAGTCAATACTATTCTGATAAGGGGGAACGAAAGAAAAGGGGATATTAAAGATCACTCCTATGTTTCTTGGTCTGCAAAAATGGATGGGTCAGGGAAGGAGAGATGGCAGATTAGAGAAAGGGCACACTTTCCAGTCACTCCATGTTTTAGTTTGCTTTTTTCACCGCTGTGACTTAAAGACTTAACCAAAACTACTGAAGAGACGGAAAAGTTTATCTGGGGGCTCATGGTTTCAGAGGTCTCAACCCACAGACGTCAGGCTCCATTCGTCAGGGCTCAAGGCAGAAGAGTGTGGTGGATGGACGCAGCTCACATGATGGTCAGGAAGCCGAGAGAGAGGGAGGTCTCCACTTGCCACATACAAATATAAATCCCAAAGCCACATCCCCAATGAGCCACCTCCTCCAGCCTCACCCTACCTGCCTTCAGTTACCACCCCATTAATCCCATCAGGGGATTGATTTACCAATTGAGTTAAGGCTCTTGTAAAACAATCATTTCTCCTCTGAGCCTCCTGGGTTGTCTCACACGTGAGCTTTTGGGGGACACCTCATATTTAAAGCATAGCACTCTGTGACTTAGGATTCAAGCAGCAAGAGTACTGCTTCCGTGTGTGTGTGTGTGTGTGTGTGTGTGTGTGTGTGGTGCTGGGGATGGAACCCAGGGCCCTGGAGTACTGCTTCTCAGCAAGGTGAGTGGAGAATGAATTCATTGAAATTCAATATCAGACAGTAAGAGAGACACAGATGTTCAGAGGCGGGCTTGGAGGTGCACACCTGTAATCCCAGATGCTGGGGAGGCTGAACCTGAAGGATCACAGACTTGAGGCTGCCTTCAGCAACTTATCTCATTTTATTTTGAGCACTTGTCTCAAAATAAAAGTGAAAAGGGCTGGGGGTATAACTCAGTGGTAAAGTGAGTTCAATTCTCAGAAAGAAGGAGGAGGAGGAGGAAAGAAAGGAAAAAGAAAGAAAGGGAAGGAAGAAGAAATTTGGTGCTTTAAACTGGGGACAGGTGGGAGCCAGACTGGTGGTCCCAGTGGTGCCATTTCACCAGGGAGGGGAGGGGTGGCAGGCGGAAAGAATGAAACACAGAGGACAAGTTCAGCCTGGGGGAACCTGTCAGACAGAAAAGCAGTTTGCACTTAGCTGAGCCAGAGGCTGGGCAGTGAGCTGGTGTTTGAAAAGTGCTGCAGGTGGCTCAGCAGGCAAGCAGAGCCCTGGTGAAGGGGCCCCAGGGGCTCACTGCTGCTAGAGACAGGGAGATCAGGGCGAGCATTGTCATGCTGTCTCAGCAGGTGCCTGTGGCCTAGAACGTGCCTGGTGGGGTAAAACTAAAACTGGCAGAAAGGCTTGAGCCCAGGGGATTCAGGATGGGGATAGGGAGGAGAGTCTAGATTTGACAGCCCTTGGGGTCTGTCTGCTCCTGGGACCAGCCAGGGAGAGTCTAGAAGCTAGACAGGCAGACACAGTTGCACTTGGCATTGGATGGGACATTCATGGACAGTGGACTGTGTGAGACTGTGCAGGGTGGATTACTCTGCCCTAGGAGTAAATTATTCCAGAAGCCCCTGAGGTCCTGGTGCCCAGCAGAGACCAGATCTGCCTAGCTCTAGGATGTGCTGATCTAGTCTCTCTGAAGCAGATGACGCCCAACAAAGCTCCAAAAGTCCCATCAGAGCTCTGCCACAGCAAGGAACTTCCCATGTTGAACAGTGCGTCAGCCCCACACTGGGCGTGCAGTGGTCTAGTCTGTCCAGACCAAACTCTGATTGGCAGGACTCCCATTGATCCAACCTTATACTGGAAGGCAAGCTGACAGCTCTTATAATCTGCCTGGATTCCAGTCCGGACAGCCAGCAGCTGGGTGAACAACACACAGAGAGGCTCAACAACCCCCAGGCCTGGCTGTCTCTAAAGGGCACACAGCCAGAGAAGAAATGAAAACCAGAGCAGGCTAACTCTTGCTGTGCTGACTGGTTCCTGGGCATATTTTTTCCCCTTTTTTTTGTTTGTTTGTTTTTAGTTATACATGGACTCAAGATCTTTATTTTGTTTATTTATTTTTATGTGGTGCTGAGGATGGAACCCAGTGCCTCACATGTGTGAAGCCAGCACTCTGCCACTGAGCCACAACCCCAGCCCTTTCCCCTTTATTTTTATCATTTCTCACATGCTTTGTTATTTTGTTTTTCTTTTGCAGGTTTAGAGTTTCTTGTCTGTTTGGTTTGATTTTTTGTTTGTTTGTTTGTTTGCTTGCTTGCTTTATTTTGTTTTGTATCTCATTACTTTTTTTCTCCTTTATTCTCCCTCTAATAGCCAAATTCTATTTCTCTCTCTCTCTCTTTAGTTTGTTTCTTTTAGTTATTCTTTACTCTTCCTTCTTTATAGCTACCATTTAATATTTCCCTTTTGCTTTCCCTCTTTTCACTTTTTGAATATTTTGAACTTTCTTTTGCTTTTCTATCTCATTTTCTTTTCTCTTAGTGGACTATAATCTCACCATCTTTTCGAGCTATTTAGTCATAAAATTCCTGTCCCCACTCTTCATATTGTGATTGTTCATACCATGGCTTAATTGGCACCTTCTGTTAACTTTAATGCCAGGTCGACTTCATTTCTGTTTATTATTGTTACTGTAAATTTCTGATCCCACCACTCCTCTTTTTACGGCAGTTTGTGTTGTAGATGTCATAGTAGGCACTGTCTCTTTTAATGCTGTATATGATTTGCTGCTGTTCCCTTTTTTTCTGATAACTGTGTGATGTGATTGGGAGACTATGAGTTCACAGGGTAGAGGCTCTTCTGCTGAGTTACATCCACAATGCAGCCAATAGATAGCACACCTTGCTCCACACACAAACTAACTCCACTCAAGTTTCAAGATATTTAATACATGGAATAGGGGCGAGAAAAACCCAAAACTGACCATCAGGCCTCAAATAGGAATGGTGGAGGGTCAGGGGAGGTTTCAGGTCCCACTCATGGACATCCAATTCTATAGCAAAAGCAGAGAGAGGATACAAGACAATGACTCAGAGGAACCCACAGAGTGGCAGTAGCTTCCAAGAAATGCAAATCAAAATTATTCTGATATTTCATCTTATTCCAGTCAGAATGGCCATCATCAAGCATACAAGCAATAATAAATGTTGGCTGGTGAGGGTGTGGGGAAAAAAGTACACTCATATATTCCTGGTGGGACTGCAAATTGGTGCAACCATTATGGAAAGCAGTATGGAGATTCCTCAGAAAACTTGGAATGGAACCACCATTTGACCCACTATCCCACTCCTCAGTTTATACCCAAAGGACTTAAAATCAGCATACTAGAGTGACATAGTCACATTAATGTTTATAGCAGCTCAATTCACGATAGCCAAATTATGGAACAATTCTAGATGCCCTTCAGCAGATGAATGGATAAAGAAAATGTGATATATATATATATATATATATATATATATATATATACAAATGTGATATATATATACACAATGGAATATTACTCAGCCTTAAAAGAGAATGAAATTATGGCATTTGCAGGTAAATGGATGGAGCTGGAGAACATCATGCTAAGTGAAATAAGCCAATCTCCCCAAACCAAAGGCTGAATATTTTCTCTGATATGTGTATGCTAATTCACAATAAGGGGGTGGAGCTAGGGAAGAATAGATGTACTTGGGGGTTATACAGAAGGGAGTGAAGGAAGGGGAGGGAATATGGGGGTAGGAAGGACAATAGGATGAATCAGACATTATGACCCTATATGCTTACACAACCACTGTGATTCTACATCATGTACAGTGAGAAGAGTGAGAAGTTGTACTCCATTTATGTATCATGTGTCAAAATGCTACTGTCATGTATAACTAATTAGAAAGAATTATAAAAAAGAAAAACAAGTAAATAATAAGTAAATAAATAAACAGATGCTGGAGAGGATGAAAGTACCCTTTACACTATTAATATCAATGTAAATTAGTACAGTTACTATGGAAAACAGTATGGAAACTAAAAATAGAACAACCACATGATCTATTTATTTCACTTTTTGGTATATTCCTACAGGAATTAAAGTCAGCAGACTCTGTAAGATACACATGCTTGTTATAGAACAATTTATAATAACCAAGTTATAGAACCAGTGAAGGTGCCCATCAATTGATGAATGGATAAAGAAAATGTAGTATATACATATATACACAGATACTCCATTACTGAGTGGAATACCATGCAGTAATAAAGAAAAATAAAATAATGCCAATTCCAGGAAAGTGGATGGAAATGGAGAGCATAATGTTTCACAAAATAAAACACACTCAGAAAGCTAAATAAATAAATAAGAGAGAGAGACAGAAAGAGAGAGGATCATCCACATATAGACAGCATATAGAACCTGAAATAGACAATATTAAAAAAAAATCTCTCCAAGACAACTCCTCAAAATGCCTAACCTAGAGAATAAGGATACAATATTAAAAGCCAAAATAGATCACATACAGAGAAAAAACATCAGGTCACATTTTGAGGTAAATCACTAAGACAGACTTCTGACATCCCAATGCAGACTTGAGAATCCAGGAAAACATGGAATGAGATAATCCAAACTTTGAAAGTAAATAATTGTTTACCAAGACTTCTATATCCACCAAAGTTATCATTCATAATCAAATAAGAAATAAAAACTTTCTACAATGAGGATAAACTAAAAGAATTCATGATCCCTAACCCAGCACTGCCTAAAATACTTAAAGAATTACTACACACAGAAGAACTCAAAAACAAGCTCAGTGCTCCCAAATGAATGACACTTACTAGAAAAGCAATTAAACAAAGGAAATTAGGACTGAATTAAATACATGAAAGATAAAAATATAGCAGAAAATGATAAACTTTTCTCCATATTAACTCTAAATGTAAATGGTCTCCCATATCCAATTAAAAGATATAGATTGGCAGAATGGATTTTTAAAAAACAAGACCTAACTATATGTTGTTTTCAAGCAACTCATCTTATAGGCAAAGACATTCACAGTCTGAAATTTAATAAATGAAAAAATATATTCTGTGCAGAGACTGAAAACAAGCAGGAGTGGCTATTCTCGTATTATACCCAACAAAGCAGATTTCAAGCAAAAATTAATCAGAAGAAGCAAGAACGTCATTATGTACTGGTAAAAGGAACAGTCCAACAAGAAGATAAAATCATAATAAAGATTTATTCCCCAAATATTGGTGCACTTAATTTATGGAAAAAAGCACTTCTTGATAGACCCACATACAATAATATCAGGTGATTTCAATACACCACCTTTACCATTAGATAGGCCATTCAGACACAAAATTTAAAAAGACACTTCTGACCAAAATAACACTAATAATCATAGACTATTTCATCCAATAAGAGCTGAATTCACTTTCTTCCCAGCAGGACTTGGGACATTTTCCAAAATAGATCACACTTTAGGTCACAAAACAAGCACATGGATATTGAACAATACTCTTTAGAGCAAGCAATGGATCATAGAAGAAAGTAAAAGATTAATACAAAAATTCACAGAATCAAACAATAATAATAAAATAACATACCAGAAATCCCTGGGACACTATTCAGGTTGCTCTAAGAGGAAAGTTTATAGCTCTGAGTGCCTAATTTTAAACAAATCCCAAATAAACAACCTACTACAATATCTCAAAGTTCCTAGAAAAGAAAGAAGCAAACAAATTTCAAAACCATTAGAACACAGGAAATAATTAAGATCAGAGCTGAAATTTATGAAATAGAGAATAAATACAAAGGATCAATACAAGAAAAAATTGTTTCTTTAAAAAGATTAATAATGTTGATAAATCTTTAACCAAATTAAGTAAAAGAAAGAGAAGACCTGAATCAACAAAATTACAGGTCAATGCACACTTTTCTGAAATCCATAAGACCATCATTAAAGACTATTTTGAAAACTTACATCCCCCTAAAATCTAGAAGATGCTGACAATTACTGTACACCTCTGACCCTACCCAAATCGTAGCAACAAGACATAGAAATCATAAACAGATCAATATTAATGGGATTGAAGTAGAATAAAAAGCTTTCCACCAAAGAAAAGCCCAGGAATTGTACTGAATTGTATCTATCAGATATTTAAAAAAGAGTTAATGTTAATCCTCCTCAAATTATTCTATGAAATAAAAAAGGGGAGGAACACTCCCAAGTTCATTGTATGAAACCAATATTACCTTAACACCAAAACAGATAAAGACACATCTAGGAGACAAAATGACAGACCAATATCCCTGATGAACCTAGATGCTAAAAACATTAATAAAATATTAGTAATCTACATCTAAAAACATGTTAAGAAGATCATATACCATGATTAAGTTGAATTTATCCTAGGGATGCAAGTTTGGTTTAACACAGGAAACTCAATAAATATAACTTATCACATAAATATAATTAAGAGCAAAATTTACATGATCCTCTCAGTAGATGCAGAAAAAGGCTTTGACAAAATCCAGCAGCCGTTAATGATAAAGAACACTAAAAAACTAAGGATAGAAGGAACTTAACTCATGGATGGAGTTAGAGAAGATAATGCTAAGTGAAGTAAGCCAATTCCAAAAAATCGAATGCCGAATGTTTTCTCTGATATAAAGATGCTGATTCATAGAGGTGATGTGGAGAAGCATGGGAGGAATAAACGAACTTTAGATGGGGCAAAGGGGAGGGAATGCAAAGGAGGGGGCATGGGAATAAAACAGACAGTGAAATGAGATGGATATCATTACCCAAAGTACATGTATGAAGACACGAATGTGTACTTTGTGTACAACCAGAATGTTGTACTTTGTGTACAACCAGAAACATGAAAAATTGTGCTTGATATATGTAATATGAATTGAATTGCATTCTGAGGTCATATATAACAAATTAGAATAAATTAAAAAAGAAGGAACTTCCCTCAACATCAAAAAGACTATATACAACAGTGCCACAGCAAACATCCTACTGAATGGGGAAAAACTGAAAGCATTTCCTCTAAAATCCCGAGTAAGGAAAGAAAGTTCTCTCTCATCACTCCTAGCAAAGCAGTCAGGCATGAGAAGGAAATAAAGGGATACAAAGAGGAAATGAAGAAGTGAAACTATCTCAGTGTGTGATGACACAATCCTGTACTCAGAAGACCCAAAACTTCCACCACACTTCTGAATCTTAAAGATAAGAATCATATGATCATCTCAATAGATGTGGAATAAGCATTCAACAAAATACAGCACCCTTCATGTTCAAAACACTAGAAAAATGAGGGATAACAGTAACATATCTCAACAATGTAAAAGCTACCTATGCTAAGCCCCAGCCAATATCATTCTAAATGGAGAAAAATTGAAAGCATTCCCTCTAAAAATGGGAAGAAGATAGGGATGCCCTCTTTCATCACTTCTGTTTAACATAGTTCTTTAAATACTGACCAGAGCAATTAGACAGATGAAAGAAATTAAAGGGATATGGATAGGAACAGAAGAACTCAAATTAGCACTATTTGCCAGTGATATGATCCTATACCTAGAAGACCCAAAAAAACTACCAGAAAACTTGTAGAACTAATAAATGATTCTTCAGCAAGATAGTAGGATATAAAATCAACACCCGTAAGTCAAAGGCATTTCTGTAAATCAATGACAAATCCTCTAAAAGGGAAACAAGGAAAACTACCCCATTTACAATAGCCTCCAAAAAATAAAATACTTGGGAATCACTTTAATGAAAGAGGTGAAAAACCTCTACAATAAAAACTACTGTATGCTAAAGAAAGAAATGAAAGAAGACCTTAGAATATGGAAAGATCTCCCTTGTTCTTGGAGAGGCAGAATTAATATTGTCAAAATGACCATCCTACCAAAAGCGCTATACAGATTTAATACAATTCCAATCAAAATCCCAATGACATGCCTCATAGAAATAGAAAAAGCAGTTATGAAATCCATCTGGAAAAATAAGAAACCCATAATAGCTAAAGCAATCCTTAGCAGGAAGAGTGAAGCAGGTGGTATCACTATACCAGACCTTAAACTATACTACAGAGCAATAGTAATAAAAACATCATGGTATTGGCACCAAAATAGACTTGTAGACCAATGGTACAGAATAAAGGACACAGAGACAAACTCACATAATTACATTATCTTATATTAGACAGAGATGCCAAAAACATATTGGAGAAAAGATAGCCTCTCCAACAGATGGTGCTGGGTATACTGGAAATCCATATGGAACTGATAAATTCGGGAAAGTATCAGGATACAAGATCAACATAGAAAAATCAATAGCTTTCCTATAGTCCAATTATAAATCTGCCAAGAAAGAAATTCTATTCACTATAGTCTCAAAAATGGGTGTGGGGGAGTCTCATGAAAATAGAAGGAAGACATGGAGTGGAGGAAGGGAATAGAGGGAATAGTGGGAAAGGAAGGAGGGAAGGGCATGGGAAATACTGGGGAATGAAATCTACCAAATCATATTCCGTCCACATACAAATATGCTACAATGAATCATATCTTTATATGTATACATCCATGTGTGTATCATATATTTATGTATATATGTATATATATACATATGCGTATATATATACATATGCGTATATATGTATATATGGTATATAATCATTATATACTAATGAAGCTAATAATAATAATAGAAGGGAGATAAGTAGGGCATAAGGATTGGAGGATGCATATAAGGGGAGAGATATGGGAAGTACTGAGGGATGAAATTGATCAAATGTTGTTATGTGCATGCAAGAATATGGCAACAATGAATCTCACTATTATGTATAATTTTAATGCACTAATAAAACAAAAAATGAAAAGATAAACAACTAAAAAAACAAATGAATGCATGTTTATGTTATTTTCTGGGACCGGTGACTAAACACACACACACACACACACAAATTTTGCATTACCAGGATTGAACCAGGGATGCTCTCCCATAAAGTTATATTCTCAGCTGCCTTTTAATTTTGAGCAGGGTCTCAGAGTTTCCCAGGATGGCCACAAACTTGTGATCCTTGTGCTTAAGCCTCCTACTAGCTGGGATTACAGGCCACTGGGCCCAGCTCATTCCGTTTTGACACATTGATTTTCAGAGAGCCATACAAAAGAAAATCAGATGCCTAGACCTGGGACAAAGGAAATTTCTGGCTGGGTATCTACGATTTTGAGAGATAGTTGTTACTGAAGCCAAAGGCAGGAAGACAGTTTAGGAGAGAACAAGGTTCGGGGAGGAGGACCTCAGCCTTGTGGAACTCCCATGTTAACATCCGGTTGAGTGACAGAAGGCTGGGAAAAGGAGATGGAGAGGAAGGTGGCATCATGAGATGAGAGGATGGAGTGAATGCTCACAAGTCCTGCTGAGAATGATCACAGAATCGATTGAAAACAGGGACTATCTTCCCGTTCGCTGATTCTTTCCTCTGTCCTCTCCATTCTGCTATGGAGATCACCCAGTGAGTTTCATTTTAGCCACGATTTCAGAGCTCTGAAACAATTTTGCAGTCTGCTTTCCTTAGCGTAGCCCTCTTCTCCATCTTGGAGCTGTGGCTGAAGGTAGAGTACCCAGTGTCTACAGAAGGAATGTGAAGAAACCTTAAAGCCACTCTACTGCTTCCTAAATCTGATTAGGAAGGGCTTTCTGTTCAGGGATAGTGTAGTATAAAGCCAAAGATAACCTTCTTTATAAAAAGGACAGCCCACAAACCTGCCAACCATGTAGTGGAGTGGGGAGGGGACTTGATCCGATATCAGAAGATTCAGGTTCAAGTTCAGTTCTCACACCAGGGGTGAACCTGTGTAAGTTGTTTAACTTCATTGGGTCTCCATCTTCCTATCTTTAAAATGGAAATGATAATAGCTATTTACAGAGTTGTTATTACTATAACTGGGTCAACATTTCTGTGCCCCAAATTCTTTCTCTCTAAACTGGAGTTGATAATGCCTACCCTTCCTAACTCAAAGTCTTATTTTGAGGGTGAGACACATCAGACTGCAGAACTCTTAATGAAAGAGAAATGGAGTCACTGTCCCCTCTTCCCATGCCAATTCCTTAAGAGAAAAGAGGAATCAGAGTCCTAACATGGTCATTGCCCAGGGCAGGCTTGGCACTTTTCCTGTGTGGAGCCAGAAGGGCATGCTTTCTGACATTGGGTGGACTCGGACAACTCAGCAATTGCATTCTCACATGAGAGCAGCCTTTGAGGGTACATAGAAGAATAAGTGTGGCTGGTCTCCAGTGTAGCATTGTTGATGCTCCATGAACTTGGAATTTCATGCAGTTTTCATGACACAATTTTTTTTTAAATCTAAAGTTTTAATATAGTATGAGTAATTTTTGAGCCATACAAAAATAAAATTGACAGATCTCTACCTGTATTAACAAACGAAAACAGGAGGAAATGAAAATAAAAATAGGCAAATGAGATTTCATCAAACTAAAAATCTCCTACATAGCAAAGAAAACAACAGGCAGAGTGAAGATACCACATGCAGAATGGGAGAAATAATTTACAAACAATAAACTTGATCAGGAGTTAAATTTCAAAAAATGTGTAACTCAACACTCAATAACAAGAAAAACAATACAATTTTAAAAAATGGGCCAAAAACCTGAAAAGATATTTCTTAAAAACAAACAAACCAAAAAACAATAACAACAACAACAAAAATATACAAATGGCCCAAAGGTATATATGAAAAAAAAATATGCTCAACATTACTAATCAGGGAAATGCAAATTAAAACTCTGATGGGAGGTAACCTGACACCTATTCGAAGGACTATTACTTAAAAAAGAAAGAAAGAAAAATACAAAGTATTGATCAGGATGTAGAGAAAAGAGAACCTGAAAGACGTTATGCTAAGTGAGATAAGTTAGGCACAGAAAGACAAATGCTTCATGGTCTTATTTAGGTGTGGAAGCTGAAAGATTGAACTTAAAGAAGCTGAGAGTGAAATGGTGGCTACTATAGGGGAGAGAATGGGATGTTGAGTCGTTCAGGTAAAAGTAGGAATTGGGTATCCATGTGGCTCAAAGGATACAGGATCTCAGCTAGGAATAGGTTCAAGAGATGCGTTATACATCATGGTGACTGTGCTTAACAACAAAGTTTTCCTGAACATCATTAAGAGGGAATTTAAATGATGTCACCATAAAAATGATAAGTGCATGAAATAATGCATATATTCGTATGTTTGATTTAGCTATTCCACAATGTGTGTAGATGTGTATATATAGGTGTAGATTATTTAAACATCATATTATATAGAATAATCATAGACAGTTTTTGTTTGTGAATTTAAAAAATACAAAGAGAAGAAACAAAATATTAATAATATCAGAAAGAGGGATGATTATTATAGACTCTATAGACACTAAGAAAACAATAAAGGAAAACCACAAACACTGCACAATTTAAGCAACTGAGATAAAATTCATTCTAAAGCATAGCCCACCAATAGATTACTTGAAATAGATTATTGGTATACCCCTACAACTATTACAGAAGTTCAATTATAACAAGTTCAATTTATAGTTGAAAAACTCTTAAAAATATAACTTTACTGGAAAAAAAATTCCCTAGCAGTTAAAGAAGAATTACCACCAATTCTACACAACCTCTTTCAAAAGTGGAACAATTTTCAACCTCATCTTCTGAGGCCAATGTTACTCTGATACCAAAGCCTGACAAAATAGTGTAGAAAATTACTGATCAATACCTTACATGGACATAGATTTTTAAAAAATCCTTATCAAATGTCAGCCAGTGGAATTTAACAATATATAAAAATAATTATGTGCTGTGACTGAGTGGGATTTATTTCAGGGATATAAATCTATTTCAGTGTTTGAAAATCAGCCTGTTTGATCTAACTTATTAACAAGAATCATATAATCTTATCAATTAAGACAAAAAAGAGAAAATTTGACAAAGTTCAACCCCTTCTCATGATAAAACCTCTCAGTAAATTAGGGCTGAATGAGAAATCCAGCTTGATAAAAATCATTAATGAAAACCCTCCAGCTAACTTGTCACTTAATGAAGAAAGACCAGGATCCTCTCTCCCTAAAATGAGGAAAAAAGTAAGAACATTGGCTCTGGCCACTCTCCTTCTATGTAATACTGGAAGCCCTGAGTAGCATAATTTGACAAGAAGAGGAACAAAAGACATACAGATTGAAACAGTAGAAATAAAACTTTCCCTATTTGCAGACGACAGTATAATCTACATAAAAATCCCCAGGAATCTATAAACACAAAACAAAGCAAAAACCTAGAATTAATACATTAATTTAGCCAAGTCATAGGAGACAGGATACTGTACAAAACATGATTCTCTTTCTAAATAGGAACAAATGAACATGTGGAAACTGAAATGAAAAAAAAAATCCCATTTACAGTAGTGAAAGAAAGAAATATAACGTGTTGTGAACAATTTTCCATATTTTTCTTCAATATCCTTTAATGTCTTATTGGTGTTACATAGATGAAAATAAGCCCATTGTTTTCAAACTACTTTTAAGTAGCCAGACATTTCTTTCTTAACCCCTGATGTATGGTCCTGCTCCTTTTAGACTCTTTCTAATCCAGTGATGACGTCTCTGTCCCAAAGAGTTCCCTAAGAGGGTCCCTGTCACATCTCTAGTAGAACTTCAGTCCCTGAGAATGCAATTGAAAATTATGTCCATTTAGAAACTGATGACAAAAATGTGGTATCAATATATTGGATGCTAATTTTTAAATTGTATTTAACTCCATCCCTACCCTTTACCAGATATGGGGATCACCCTGACTTCATCTGTCAACCTCATCAGGAAATGCCAAATACAAATGAGATGCAGTCACTGTGATGATAAGCAGAGTCCAGGAAATGGACTCATTGACCTTTATTTGGTTTCTTCCAGAACTTTTCATTTAAGCCATGCCATTATAGACCCAAAACTTCCATGTTGACAGTTGAGTTTTATTTAGCAATATACTTTCATCTGTAGGGATTGGTTACTTAGCCTAACACTCAGTGCTGCAAAGACTTCTTTCTTTCTTTTTCTTTTCATTTTCTTAAAATATTTTCTTAGTTGTCAATGGACTTTTATTTTATTTATACGTGGTGCTGAGAATTGAACTCAGTGCCTCACACATGCCAGGCAAGTGCTCTACCACTGAGCCACAACCCCAGCCCCTTTCTTTCCATTTTTTAAAAATGTTTTTAACCAGAATTGAAAATATGTCAAGAACTCCAGAATCATTTTGGCAGTCATTAAGCATGTCCTATATGGTTTTTATTAGATAATTTGGCAGAATTTCTTTAAAACTTAAAGCATTTAATGAAACAGTCAACTATGATGTATAGATGCAGCTACGCAAAATGCCTCTTGCAAGTGCACGTACTAAAAATTATATTTAGATTGCAGTTTCCTAAGAAAACAATTAATGCACCATATCGAGTAACACATATTTTCCGCTAAAACTGAACGAAAAGGCAATGTTCTCTCAGTGAGACACGCCTTTGGCAATTCATTCCATTTGCAGAAGTCTCAGGTGCCAAATTTGCTGCTAATCAGGTTTTCTATCTCAGCTGACAGTCCTGGTGGAGTTCCATGATTTTATTTTCTTGTCCTATTTAATGTCACGATTCAGAACTTTGGAGAATGTGGGAGCATTGCTACATACTGTACAATGTAAAATAACAACCAGGTTTCAATTTCCCATGTTTTCTAGAGAAAACAATTATTAATAAAAGCTTTAAAAAATCACTTCCAGAGAGTCTAACAATCAGGCAGATTTTATAGGGTATAATTATTCCAAGGATCATCCTTCCTATAGAGCCCCTTATCAGAGTCTTCTGACACCCCTTTCATACCAATTCATTGTGCAAAAGTCAGTTACCTTACCCCTGGACTGAAATGCAATTCCTAGGGCCTAAGCATCCCAAGATAGATACAAAGGCAGCTCGACCTCATTAATGTTTCTTGTGAATTTCCATTACTTGTGTTCAGTTTCAAGGACGATCACAAATGCCTTCTGAAAAGCAGCCCAATTAAGTGATTAACAAAACTGAAGCCTGAACTCAACATATTCCTTTGAGATCTTGATTGCTGAAAGCAAGTGAACTAAGGAGACAGTGGAGCGAATAATGTTTGTGTGGTTGGGCTTTGCAGGACTTCCTGATACTTAGCCTCTTTACTCTTCCTGTGCAAACAATCCTCTTTTCTTTCTTTCTTTTTTATTTTCTTTTTTGGTAGTTGGGATTAAACCCAGAGGCGCTTAACCACTGAGTCACATCCCCAGCCCTTTTTATTTTTAATTTTGAGATAAGATCTTGTAATTTGCTATAAGGAGCATCTGCCATAGACATGGTAGGACACACTGGGTCTCACTAAGTTGCTGGCCATAAGGAACAGCAGCCATTGAATTGCTTAATCATGTCTGCTTGCAATTGGTAAAGAGCTGTGAGGGGCACTAGCCATAGACATGCTTAGCAATGACCAGTTACAATTGATAGGGAGCAAAAAGAACATGCCCAGCTGCAATTACATCATCTCACTGGACCTAATTAATGGACATTGACTTTCACTGGTGTAACCAATCACCAAGGTATACCACCAACTTGGAACTGTATTTAAATTGCTGGTCCGGCCACATTGAAGAGTTTTGCTCCAAGGATATTGGTGAGACTGGCCACCTTACTGTCAGTCTCTGGACTGACCCCACCATTCCCTGACATCCAGCCATGGGCTGGAGAGAACCACTGGACAAGGACAACATCTGCTCTTTAGCTAAGAGAAGTTGCCTGGCATTGGAGGAATTTGGGGGCTCATGATTGCCCTAGGATCGTGTGATTTGCTTATAGTGTTTAATTAGTGAGCATTGAATGCTAGTTGGGGGTGTTCTAGCACACCCAACACTTTTTATATTAATTGTTTATATTTGATGATTGATGTGATCGAATATATGCTTGTATTTAAAGACAATCTGCCTCCGAGTAATTGTTAATAGCATTGCTGAAGACATTTGTTTAGGGTCTTGCTAAATTGCTGAGGCTGGCCTAGAACTTGTGAACCTCCTGCCTCAGCCTGGAGTCGCTGGGATTACAAGCATAATGAAAACAATCGTGTGAGGATGTTGGTAAGAGGCATTGCATCGTTTCTATGGGCTCAAAGTTTATTCATGTTGTGCTTGAAGTTTACTTCTTAGGGGCTTGGAGACTTCATTTTTCTCACAAGGAGCTATTTTTCACTTGTGAAATCAGCATTCACTATGACTTGGATCTTAAGTGGACTCCAAAGCCCTTGTTTTTAAGGTGTGGTCCCAGCACAGTGCTATGGGGTGTTTCACAACTTATAAGAGGTGGGGCCTGGTGGGAGGTCTTCAGGTCACTGGGGACATGCCTTTGAAGGGGGTTGTGTGATTCCAGCTCTTTCTCTCTCTCACTTCCTGGCCCATGAGGTCAGTTTTACTCTGCCATGTGTTTCCACCATAATGGGCTGCTTCACCACAGCTTCGAAAGCAAGGGGGTCACTTGGTCATGAACTGGAACCTTCAAAACTATGAGCCAAAATAAACCTGTTCTTTTTATAAGCTGAGTATCTTAGATATTTGTAATAGTTACAAGCTTAGTCGTGCATAGTTTGATTCATTAGCAAGCCTCATGCCAAAGATTAAAGAGGGTCCACATATTCTTAGTGAAATCAAGAAATGGATGGAGATGATGTGCTGGGTAATTTGGATCAGGCTAAAATGCCCCCAACTACTTGGGCTGGGATGTGCACAGTGGGGCCAGGCCATATAATATGAATTTGATTCACAGGGTTGTATCCTTCTTCTGAGCTCCCCGGGATCTACAATATATGGTTATCAACTTACAACCAGCACATCCTGTATTCTGAGCAGTTCACACTGGCTGCAACACAAAGCACATACTTATTAGTGACATAAATCAAGAGTTTCTGCACCTGAATAAAGATGAATCTGTAACCCACTCCCAGGACAAGGAGAATTGGGAAGCTGCCCCAGCTATACCTAGAGTAAACACTAATCACTGCTTTCCCTGAACACTGGCCATACAGTGTGCACTCTGTTTCCATGGGAAGAAAGAGCAAACAGTGAAGTCTGCCTGTGGTTTAAATCAGTTAGGACCTCAGAGGACCCGAGATGTGGTAGCTTGCTTTTTCCTAACTATGATACATTTTCATGATGGAGAAAGACGACTGGGAAAGGAGTTGTGACTAGCATAAAAGATAACACAGGGGCCTTGAGTCCAAATAAAAACCTTCTGTCTGCAGGATCTTTCCTGGTGAGAGGGTGAACTGTGATTTGCCTCTGTGAGAGGCAGGCATGACCCAGGTAAGAAACGTTGGCTTGGAAATGGTTACCTCCCGGGCAGCAGATGGGTTAATTAAAGGTAATGATTTCTAAGACCCAGAGTGAGTCAAACAGAAACTGGGCACAAATGTTCACCTAATGGTAGTGAATAAACATGGGGTAGCTGATAAGCATGTAAGTTCTTGCAACTGGTTGGAAGAATTCATAAAATAAGGTAGGACAGCCACTGCGGATGGTGTGACCCTCAGAGGGGTGAGTTATGGCACGGTGCTGGTGAGCCCCCCAGACAGCCGACAGCTCTGTAACAGCGCACCCAGGAAAAGCTGTCAGCCACATCTGCAGGGGCACTACCTGCAGAGGACACGTCCATTGTAGCAAAGAACAGTTCAGGCTAAGGCTAGCTGGACTGAATGTCACAAATGATCTTCACCATGGGAGCTCATTGTGACTTCTCATCAGGCTCAGAACCCCATCCTCCCAGGAAGACTACCCCACCCACATAGAGGATTAAGTTGCAAACACGGAAAAAAAATAGGTGTCTTCAGGGCATCGTTTGACAGCTGATGAGTAAATTGCCTTTATTTATAAGAGGAGAGCAAAGGACATGTCATTGTGACTGGCATATAACAATTGCAAGGTCAAAAGAATAAGCTGCCTGAATAAAGTAGTCCCAGTCCGGGGAACATAATTCCCAAGACTGTGATCTGTCAGGGATTTGAAAGGTAAAGAGCATTAAGTACAGAGGTGTGTGTGTGGGCACGTGTCTTCCTCCTAAACCACTTTCATGGGAATGGAGGTCATTAAGCTCCTTCTGATGTAGTCAAATGCTGAACCCACAGTTTGTGTATGGGAGGGGTTTTTTTTCTCTTCTTTTACCTGCAGGGTACTCTGGGAAGTAACTAACTTTCTGCTTATTGGAAGAAATGTTAAAATGTTTACTGTCACCCCCTTCAGTTCTGTCTCTTCCCACGGACGTTTGTTCCCAAGATGGTGTAAGCAGTTTAATCAGGAGGCCCAGGTTTCTGTGGCTACCTTTACAGATGAACCTCTTTCATTAAATTTCCTTCTTCTCCAGTGCCATGACAAAAATGAAAAACGGATCTGGAGGAGTCTCTTTCACTTTGCAAAGATGGGATCCTTGTCTCTGATCCAATCAATTGAATCAAAACCAGACAAAGGAGCAGGCATCCAGCTAACCATCGTGGCTCTGAGAAGCAGGGGGTAGGGGCGGCACAATCCACATGCCCCCATCCCCACACCTGCATGGGGACCAGTGTCTGCACCCCTGCCCTCCTCTTCCCTACACTACAGTGTCTTAGTCTATTCAGGTGGCTCTAGCCAAATATCAGACACTGGATGACTAACAAATAACAGAAAGTTGTTTGTTTATAGTTTTAGAGGCTAGCAAGTCCAAGATCACAGTGCCAGAAGATTCCATGTCTGGGGAGGGCCCACCTTCCCATTCAAAGATGGTACCTTCTCACTGAGTCCTCACATGGTGAAAGGGACTAGCCAGCTCCTTCATCAGGGCGCTAGTCCCATTCAGAGATGCAGGCATTCATGACCTAATCCCTTCCCTGAAGTCTCCAGTGAGGATTAAGTTTCAACCTGTGAATTTTGGGGATGACATAAACAAGCTCACCACAGCACGACGGCAGAACTGTCTGTGCACACATCTAAGACCGGATCCTCTTCTGGGACCACTATTGTCTGCTCTTGGGCACTTCTCCAGGTTCTTCCTTCTCTCCTTCCTTGGCTCATGCAAAGTTTTCATCTCAGCATAACAGAAAAAAGTCTCTACTGATGCCACTCAGCTCTGCTTCACTTCTGTTGCATACTTCTCGCAAAAGGCCTCCAAAGAGGTCAATGTCCTCTGTCTCAAACCTTCTCTCCCATTCTCTCTCAAATCTGATCAATGTGAGCTTTGGTTTCCATCCTGCCTGTCACCAGAACTGCTCTTGCAGATGTCACCAGTGCCTGTCTTGTTTACTTGACCTGTCAGGAGCATGTGGCACAATTTCCTCACTCCCTCCTCTTAGAAACACTTATTTGACTTCTGTGATCCTACATTCTCCTGGTCTCCCTCCAAACTCTATGCTGTTTATTGTTGTTGTTTGTTAAAAATCACTTTTATTTGCTGGATGCTTCTCATCTTGTTGACTTCTTGTTCGAGTGCCCAGGACACCAACCCATGAGGATTTCATCCAGAATCCTGATTTTCAATATGATTGTAATACCCATGGTGTCTTTTGTTTTCTGTGTTCTATGGCTTTGACACATCTGGGGACTGCCTGACTCTGGAACCCTCCCAAGGGGTTAGTCAATTCCTAGAGATAGAAACAATTCTGCCCTTAGACCATCTTTTATATGCAAACCAACCATCGCAGAGCCCACACCCCCCATGACCTTCTTTATTCCCTATCACCCCCTTAATCACCCTGGGACCAGGCACCAGGCTACCGGGGACATTCCCTACACCCAGAGCCTGCTGCAAGGGCTCGGACTAGGCAATTCTGAACCCATTCACCCCCACCTCGCAGGTTCTTTCTTGGGGAAAACCACAACAAAGTCTCCTACCCACAATTTCCCTCTTTTGGGCTTTCCCATTTCATCTTGGTACTTTCTATGTGGTATGCTGTGCCTTCCGGTTTCTAGGAAACTCTCAGTATGATGAGCTTCTGCACACCACACACACACACACACACACACACACACACACACATCAAGCTTATGTTTCTATCACAGATTTCTATCTCCTGACTCATCTATCATCTGTCTTCTGAATATCTCCACTAGATGTCCAAATAGTATCTCCAACTTAACATACGCAAGTTCCCAATCTTCTACCACTTCCCCCAAACCTGCTCCACCCATTTCCCCCATATCTATTAACGATAACTCCATCCTTCCTGTTGCTCATGCCAAAAACCATGATGTCACTCTTTACTCTTCCCTTTCTCTTATAACTCATCCCAACACAGGAGCAGATTTTGTTGACTCTTCTTCCACGTGATATGCCTGATACTTGTCCTGACAAAATAAAACCCTCAGTTATTTTACATCAATCTTTAGCTGGAGCACTCTATCTGGAACACAGTACGTACCAGGAACACGGTGTATGCTCAGTAAATATTTAGTGGCTGACTTTTGCAGTAAATGTCCACCTATTTTATGATCTGATTCATTAAGCGATCAATTAATATATGTCCCGCTTTGTTACAAATGGGATAATATTATGCTTTATTTCAGTCTTCTTAGGTCTGGAGAAAGGTTAAAATTTATTATTGCAAATGTAAGCTGAGCCCTTAAGATAAAGATGAGATTATTTCAAGTTCGATTTCATTCTCTGTAGAAGTTCAAATGCTTTCCAGAGGTATCAATGAATTCCCAGAATCTTGACTCTCATGTTCACCATTGAATCTGGGTTTGGTGGAGTCTATGACTTGTCTACCATCCTGTATCTTTTGACTCTTTCTGTTATATAGCATTTGACACCCGATTCTTTTTACACTTTCCCAAATCATTTTGAGTCTAGAACAATTTACTAAGTAATTTTGTTTCACAGAAACAAAAATTTATTTCAGAAACACAAATAAATTTAAAATGAATACTATTAAGTATTGTTCTTCAGTTACTCAACACTGGGGTTTTTAAATAGCCACTTGAGTCCACACAGTTCTCAATGTCACACACTTCTTTTTCCTTTCTGCTGGCCTCTACCATCTCATTCTTCCTGGGTGTCAACCCCACCCCTCTTTAAAATTTTTCTCACTCTTTTCAGGAGCAGAATAAATAGGCCTTCCACGAGACAGCAGCTTCCTCTGCAGATAGTAGTTGTGGGCTTATTTTTATTACAAATTACTTTTTATTATGAAAAATTTCAAATAAAAATATTTAAAGAACAAGACAATGAACACCCACGTATCACACCATCCAGATTCAATAATTGCTAATATTTTTTTTTGTCATAGTTGGTTCATCTCAATTTTTTGCTTGAGCCACTTTAGAGTAATTTGTATATGTTATGACACTTTGTTCTGTTAGTATCATCTTCAGAAACAAATGAGGACTTTTTTTATGTAACTATAATACAGTCTCCACATCTAACATATTAACCATATTTCTTAATATCATCTAATGCCCGTTCATTTTCAAATGTGTCCATTTGTCCCCAAACAGTTGTGGTTTGAAATAGCATTTCCCCTCTCAGCTAAATCTGTATTTAAAGCAATCTCCTATTGCGCAAAACATCTTAATATGATTGGTGCTTTCCCTAATGCTTCTCTTTGTACAAAGTGGAGACAAATACCAGTGGCTGAAGGCTCTTTATTAAATTACCTGTTGGAGTAAACCAATACCATTAAAGTGGGGTCTCTATTTTACGCAGCTGTTTAATGGCATGAGATGCATGAACTCATTTGTTAAATTGGGATCTGTAAACAAAAACAAATTGGAGGAAGAGCAACAGAGACAATGAGTAATGGAAACACAGCTTGCAGGCTGCATAAGCCAGAGCTTTAGTAAGAAATACATGCAGACCAAGGAAAGGCTTTCTGGGGTCCCTGTGGCTGTTACCTAGCAACAAGCCCATTACTCAGGGGCACACTGGAGTCCAGTTTAACAGAGCTCAGGAGGAGCATGTGGGTAACAGGACCACACTTCTTCTTTTATACTATGTTAATAACTTGGGTCTCCAACAGTCTTAAAAGAACAAGTGTTTAAAGAAATCATCCTTGTATAATGCTTTCCCCATGTTATGTCCCCAAAGGAAGAAAATGGCTGAAGCTTAATTTACTGTGCACATGTCCTTACTAATTTGTCCATATATCCATCTGATGAGAGCGAAATATACCATATGAAAAAGAAAATCGTCCAAACTCCAAGTTATCTTTGATTCATGGTGTAAGAGTCTAAGAACCATCCAACCAAATTCTTTCCTAATAGCAAATGAAATCTGGGCCACAGATTTGCTTTTATTATTTTTCCTTTAAAAACTGCTTTTAAGTAAATTATTGCATTTGAGTTTGTTTTTGTTTAAATTTGCTCTCTTTCTTCTATTAGAGTGTTAGTAGGAGCTGACTGGGTATCTTCCATTATCTGTTTTTGCCCAAAATTTGTCAAGGAAAAATATTTGATTCTCTAGTAGAGTATTTTAACAAAGATTTTTGTCATTGTTCTTTATTAGCAATATCACCTGTTTTCATGCTCAAAAGGTTTTTGTAATTTTTCTTCTCATTATCTTTTAACAAAGCCGAGCTAGGATATGCGTTTGTCCTGAATTAGGACAGGAATCTAAATTTCCTAATCCCAGGTCTAGTTTTCATCGATTGAATTGTGCTTTTGAAATTTATTGAGGTTGTAGAAATGCATTTGCCTGGTATTATGTCCTGAACTCCCAATGTTCTTCAGACAATAAAAGTGGACTTAAAATTCACTTGAAAGGCAATTTTTGCCCTAAAAGGTTATATATTTGAGGGGGGAGAGATAATTCCTCTTGATATTGAGAAGACTCAGAAATTCCATAAGAACTGCAAACTTTTATGTAAGACTTGCTCTTTGCTAGTGACTGTTCTAAGGGCATTAAATGCATTTAATTTACTAACTCCTCACAGGGAGCTAGTAAAGGAGAGAGGAGGGATCTGAACTTAAGCAACATAGATCCCAAGCTCATGCACTCAACAGCCAGCCAGTCCTGTGCCTGTACATTGGTTGCTTATTCATTTCATTCATCCAACAGATCTTTGTTGCAGTGTCCTGAGAATTCAATGGTGAGCAAGGTAGATAGGGTCCTTGACTTTATAGGCTTATCTTTAAATCTGATAGATATGAGGGTCAAATGCTGCAAGGGTTGATATAATCCTATGTCATCTTGGTTATTTCAAGCCTCCAGAGAATTGACTGCCAAAATTTCACAGACCAACAACTTTTTTGATGGAGATTTGACTCTTCATTGATTTACTTTTCAAACAGTTATTGGGCACACTTATTATGTACCAAATGCTGGATCCAGGTATGTTCAGGATACAGAGATGTACAAGAGCATCAATCCACATCATATGGATTAGTTCTATAAAAGGATGTTCAGAAGGTCTGGGGATATGGCTCAGAGACAGAGCACTTGATTAACATGTATGAGGCTCTGGGCCTGATCTCCAGCACTGCCATATATACATTCTACTGTCACATAAAACTAAAAAGAACAAGTACATTTTTTAAAAAAATTAAAAATACAAAGGGCTCTTGGAGAGAATAAAGAATACTCCATCTGGTAGGTTTAGGAGAGTTGCTGTCAGGAAACTCCTCCCCATTGTCTCATATATTCCATGTTAGAACACAATCAATGTATAGGACCTTTTGGTTTTCTTTGGCTATAGGACCTTTTGGAATTTTGCATAAAAACACTTTTGCTCGAAACTCACTTCAGGGAAGGCTTTCTTACCACCTTGGACACTCTGATACTAATTTATTTAAATCATTGGTTCCCTCCAACAACCTAGCTCACGGCTGCCCTTTACAACCATCACTCACATAAGTGACCCTACATTTCATCTAATAGGTTATTGTAATGTAGAAATTAGAGGCCATGAAAATCACAAGAGCCTGGGGCAGGGATGTCAGCATTCCACCATCTTGTCTTCTTGTCCTTGCTTTGGAGGTCCAGATTTCTAGCCGACAGCACTTACATTTCTTTTCCTAAAGGCACTGTCTGGTCTCTAGAATGAACTCTGTCTACCCATGACAAAAGCCAATGTCATGGAAATCAAGAATCCAGTTCCTCCTTGGCCAACATCCGATGGTGGGTTCCTCAGGAATCCGTCTTCTATGCTGGCTCCTGGATTTCTCCAGCAGAATGGAGGCCCAGGTACCCATAGTGGTAACTTGCTTGACTAAAGGATCTCTACCTTGGCTACTTCTTCTTTTTAGTATTACTTCCTATCCTACAGCTGTTTTCTGGATCTCATCCCCAGTAAACTAATTGCATGTCAATCCTTGCCTGGGGATTGTTTCTGTGATGCCCAAACAAGAAAGGGTGACAGCTTGAGGACTCCTATTCTAGTGGCTCCACAGGGTCATGGTGCATCATGCCCTATTCAGTCACACGGGCAGAGCAGGCTTATCTGTTCCATGGAAGATCTTCATGCAGAAAGCACCAAGTCTTACTTCAAACAAAGACCAAGAATCTTAACCACTTGCCTTTTAGTTCCCAATTACTCCCACCATGAGTCAGTCTTCTTGTTTATTTATTAACTTAATTTTCATCCCCAACACGTTGTTTTGAGAGTTCAGTGTGAGCTGCTGCTGTGGCGTGGAAGTGTCCTCCAAAGTTCATGTGTTGGAAACTTAATCCTCAAAGTATGGGTGTTGAGAGACGGGACCTTCAAAGGGCAAATAGGTCTTGAGGGCTTTGCATTTGTGAGTATATGAATGAGTTATTATTGCAGGATGGATTAGTTATGGGAGTCAGTGCCTGGTAAAAGGACCAGTTCAGCCTCCTCCTTCCCCTTCCCTTCCCCACCTCTCCCCTTCCTTCTCCCTCCTTTTCCCTCCCCCAAATCTTCTATTCTCTCGCTCCAAGTGATGCTGTCTCTGCCATGTTATGATGCAGCAGGAAGCCCCTTACTAGATACCAGCATATCCATAGCGGACTTCCCAGCCTCCAGATCAGTGAAAAATAACTTTTTTTCTTTTATCAATCACCCAGTCAATGCTATTCTCTTATACCATCACAAAGTGGACTAAGGCAGCTAGAGATGGAGAAGCTCATCAGGTTTGCTGTCACAGTTCCTGGTCTTCAGATTAGAACAACCTGGGAGACACAGACATTAATCGTGCCATTTTTTTGTGTGTGTGATTTTTATCACAAATGAAGTCTGTCTTGAAGCTCCCTTTCCTGAGACACCAATGATCTGGAGATGCATGTTCCCCGTATATATCTGCATATCTCTTACGATGGGCACAATTCTGATGAGTGTAGGGAGCAACGTTAAAACATTCCAGGACCCATTGATAAGGTTTAAGTTATTTTGTTGTTTTACCAAAATGGTGTCCGTCTAGAGAAGAACTTTGCTATATATTTTAGTAAATCAAGGAAGATGGCAGGTGTCTGGAGATCTAATGACTGAAAGGTGGTGGCGAGAGGATAAGAGGAAAATTGAAAAAAATGGGGAAAAGGAGGGAAAGTAGGAGGGGGAACAAGCCCAAACCAATTTTTAAAAAGCACAGCCAAGCACATTCTCTGTTTCTTATACTGCTCTGCATTTGACCTCTCTGTGTGGAAAGCAAAGTGGGACAGGAAAGAGTATGGGCAATCAAACAGTCCCTGTTACGGTTTGGATGTGAGGTATCTCCCCCAAACTGAAACAATGCAAGAAGGTTCAGAGGTGAAATGATTGGGTTATTAGAACCTAGATGAATTAGTGAATTAGTCCCCGGACAGGGATTAATGAAGTGGTAACTGCAGGCAGGTAGAGTGTAGCTGGAAGAGATGGGTCATTGGAGGTTTGCCTTTGGGGTTATTTGTTGAGCTAAGCTGAGTCTCTCTCTGCTTTCTGATTATCCTGTGAGCTGCATCCGTCCACCACACTCTTCCACCATGATGTCCTGCCTCACTTTGAGTCCCATGGAATGGAGCTGCTATCTTTGGACTGAGACCTCTGAAACTGTGAGCCCCCCAAATGAACTTTCTTCCTCTAAAATTGTTCTTGTCAGGTCTTTTAGTCATAGCAGGAAAAAAAAAAAAAAACGAGAAAAAAAAAACACAAAAAACAACGGACTAAAACAGTCCCCATGCTGCAGCAGATGACAATGATTCCTTCCAGAGACTTCCATTTCCTTCCCATGGCCCTTCATATGTGATACTAATCATTGGCCTAAAAGTTGCACTCCAATTTTCATTTCCCGTCATTACACACAAATTGGTAGTGCCAAACTCACGGACTGGTTTAGACTCTGGCTTTATTCAATGGCTGCTTGAAGCTTTCTTAGGAAAGAGTGGGTACCCAGCTCCAGTGTTCACATTCAGTTTCACAGATGCATTACTTTCCGTATTTTACTATGACCTCTCTCTTTTTCCTGTCATAGCTGGAAAGTGACAAAATGAGTTTCATCCCCTACCACTCCTTAACCAAAAACGTTTTTCTGTTTTCAAATGTGCACACATCTCGCCATCAAAGGAAGTCCGTTTCATTAGGGAAAATACCAATGTCCTTCTTCAATAGAATCATTCCCCCACCCCCCACCCCCCCCCACCCCCCCCACCCCCGAAACCAAAGACCCACAGAAGCAAATGACCAACTGTGCTGGCGATGGTCCAGGATTAAAGATGACGATCCTAACTCATGTCCATCACCCCTCATCATGTCTAAGCCATTGACATACAAGAACCACTTGATCTGCTGCGGATTCGACCCTCTTGGGGCTGAGAAAGTGACAGCCAGGGACACAAATAGCTCAGAGCACACTGCCTGTCTATGAGCGAGGAAAACACTCAACCCAGAGCCCAGGATAAACTTTGCTGAAATCGCCCTGAGATATTAAATGTCCACAAAGAGCAGATGGGAGTTCTGCTTCTCAGAGGTCTTGTTCCAAAGGCCCCTCCACTCCCAGGGGCCAGGGATTAGCCAGGTCCCTGGGCAGGGCTGTGTGTGTGTGTGTGTGTGTGTGTGTGTGTGTGTGTGTGTGGTGGAGGGGCTCAGTTGATTTTATTTCTGTTCCAGTCTGAGGCTTTGGCTCTGCCTTAGGCTCAGGGGCAGGAAGCGGCTGGGCGGGGAAGAGAAATAGTTGTATTCAGAGCTTCAGTGCTGGCGCCTTGCTCTTTCACTTCATCTGTGAAATGGGGCGAGGATGCTGACCTCAGATGAAAGTTTGAGATTTCGTGTTTGTGTGCTGGGGTCTAAACGGAGAACAAAAGATGGGATCCTCACCTACGGCTGGCAGGCAGTTCCATTGTTCCCGAGGGCAGAGTCTTCTCCAGGGTTTCTTTTTGTTCTGAAACTTACTGCTGTCTGAGGACACCCACAGAGCTTCCAACTTCTAGGGTCCTTCGGAGGGTGGCTGCCCATCTATCACAGGGTCACCCCAATGAGCTGCGCTGGTATTTTTGCTCATTGATTAAATGAAAACGCGGAAACACACGCAAAAGACAATGATTTCCCATAAATCCTGGGGCACTTTTTTTTTTTTTTTGCTTTAGCGTGAAAGCAAAAGACCTCTTGCACCTGACACCCCATTACACATGCGCACTCGGTCATTTCACTTTTCTGTAAGCACCCGCGGGCACCCAGGAGCGGAAGGCTGCTCCAAGCCGCTCGGAGTTTACGAGGTTGGAAGGCGCTGGTTATGCAGGATCACAGAGCCCAGGGGCTGACAGGGGGAAGGGAGTGTTTTTTTGGTTTTGTTTTTTTACTGTTATCTTGCAGACATTGCCTCCATAAATATCTTTTTTTATTATTATTTCTGCTGTTTGTAGATATAGTTTATGGATGTAGCTAATGCTGCCTCTGGATGTTAAGGGAATTACTATCCTTGTTAAGATTCTGACCAATTGAGGAAGTTTGCTTAAGCATTTTTATTTTTTCCTGCTGTAAACACATCTGGTAGATGGCAAGGGGTTTATTTTTCCCCTGGACGCCCTGGTGAGTGTTTGGTGGGAGTGAGTTTTAAGCACCATTCCCGCAACCATTTAGGGCGCTTTGATGTTGGCTGAGGGAGAAATCATCCCTGCCGCGTTATAAAGGGAGGAAGAGGAGGCCTCCAACCCCAGGCAGCCAGTCTGTTTCTGTGTGTGCCTCCCCCAAGAACAATGAAGGAGCAGCGCAGAGCCGAGATGCCTGCCCACGCACACAGGGTCTGCTGCTGGCTTACAAGCCCACTGAGGGCACCCACGCCTGCTGGGCCACGGCCATGGGCTCAACCCATCCCAGGGAGGTCTCGGCTCAGAGTGTGGCTGAGGGGTGAGGATTGACTGGGCTCTTGGTCAGAGGGCTCTGGGGTGAGGTGTGGGCATCAAAGACTGGGCTCCTGAGAGACGTGGGTCAACCCTGGGGACTATGTCTGTCACTTTGAAGAGGTGATTTGAGGAGGTAAATGTACTCACCTAGTAATTAATGCCTCATTTGGCTGCTCCCAGCATCTCTCTCTCTCTCTCTCTCTCTCTCTCTGTGTGTGTGTGTGTGTGTGTGTGTGTGTGAGAGAGAGAGAGAGAGAGAGAGACAGAGATTTCTCAGCTATGGCTCTCTGCTGCACTTCAGACACGGACATATAATGGCCTTCTCTCATTTCTGCTTGGATACCCCCAGGCTCTGCTGTGGTTGGGATATGGTTTGAGATACACTCCTAGTTCCGTGAGCTGAAGCCTTCATTCCCAGTGCGGCAGTGTTGAGATGGTGAAAACTTTAAAGAGAGAGTGAGTCCTGGGGAACAGTTATCTCATGGTGGACTTGGCCTTGAAAGGGATTGGTTGTAGTTTTTGTGGGGCCTCTGACTTCTCTATCAAACAAGATGATGTAAGAGCAAGCTAGAGACTGAATTACTATCTGAGTTCCTGTTTTGAGATATGATTTCTTGTTCCTGAATGTGCTCCCAACATAATTCCATGAGGTTCTCACCAGAGTGAAGCAGATACAGGTGCCATGCCCTTGAATCTTTAGAACTGTGAGTTAAATGAACCTCTTTTCTCTGTAAAGTCAGCCTGCCTCAACTATTTAATTGTAGCAATTCAAAATGGACTAACATAATATCTTCAGAACATCTTCAAAACTCATCTAAACTGTTTCCCTCCAAATCTGCTCTTCTTTCTTTCCTTTTAAGAAAACCATCTATTTTATCCAAAGCAGAAATATTGATAATTGTCTTCCTTTCTTCTTTTCCTTTTTTCCCACAACTCATCAAATCACCAAATCATTTTGATTCTGACTTATGGATATCCAATAAAATCCTTTTGCTATTCTATTCCAATTGCCATTTTCTTTTGTAGTCCAGTTCCTCTCACTGTGGTCTAGAAGCTCCAACACTTCCAAAATATTGCCATCTCCAGACCTCCTTCTCTCTTGTTTAGACCTTTATTGATGTTTCCTTTTCTATCCAGAACCATCTTCCCGTTTTGGGGCCTAATTCTAGCTTATTGTTCAGTTCTTGGCTTAGATGCTACTTCCTTTAGGAAGCTCTTCCTGCCTAAGTGTTGGGCAGGATGCCTCGGCAACAACATCTTCCCCTCGTGACTCATTCTTTACGACACACGGTAGCATCATCTAGTTGTGCCACGCTGTGATTGCCTGTTGATACATAGGTCTCAATCTGAGACGATGAGCTCCTTGAGGGAAACTGACTGCAGTTTGTTCATTGCTTCATCCCCAGTGTACAGCACAGTTTCCAGAAACTAGCTGGCATGTACACACTTCTTCTATGAAAACATGCATGAGTCTTTTTTTTTTTTTCTTCAGGATCAATGATTGGACCCAGGGGGCACTTAACCATTGAGCCACATCCCCTGTCCTTTTTATTTATCTTTATTTTCTTATTTGAGACAGAGTCTTGCTGAGTTGCTGAGGCTGGATTTGAACTTGCCATCCTCCTGGATGAGTCTCCCAAGCTGCTGATATTACAGACATGCACCACCATGCTCAGCACCTGAGTCTTTCTAAATTCACGTCAGTGATTTTCAACATGTTATGGATTCCTTTCCTCCATTTTCCCTATTTAATCTTAAATTCTGTATTTTTCCATCCAGATCAGTGCATCTGCATGCACCCACAGTTTTGTACAAAACTCCCTTAACCAACTAGAAAATGGGTTGCTGATGCAGCTGGAGCAGTAGTAGTCATGGCAACAGATAGAGCCATCACGCATTGAGCACTTGCTGTATGCTGTGTGCTGTCTCAAACTTATGTGTATTAGTTAACTTACTTGTCACCAGCAAGGTAACCAAGACATGGAGGAGTGAAGTATATCCAATAATTTAAGAGTGAGAGAGTAAAGATGGAAGCCCAGGCCGGCTGACTTTAAAGTTCAGCCTTTTAGTCAATCAGTTATATTTTCTCAAATTGAAATTAGGCCCAAATATATTGCAAACATTTTCTCCTCTTGGCTGAATTTAAGGGATTTCTTCATTTTGGACAACTTCCACCTTCCTCTGAAGACTGTGAACTTAGAGAGTCAAGGCCAACTCATGAAAGAAGACTTCTCATGTCCTTTCAGGGTGGGCAATAGCGGCAGTGGGTGGGAATTTAGGAAAAGTCTTTGTTTGTAAGGGGCCCTGCACTCTTTCCAAGCATAACTCTCTCAGTGGGCTTGATTCTTGGTTCAGGAGTGCTGTGTGGCTCTTACCAGCCTGGATTGTGGAGTGCAAAGATTAGAAGTGAGAACTTTATCTGTTTACTGCCAAGCATGTTGGCAGAGAAAGTCGTTAGTTCAACATGTCAAGCAAATGTCAGGATCAAAGGCCATTTCCCAAGAAAATCTGCCCCAAACAACCCATTTTCTATTTGAGTAAGGTGGACCACAGATTTGTGAAGAGTACAAAACTGTGGGTGTGTGCAGATGCACTGACCTGGATGGAAAAATACAGAATTGAAGGTGAAAGGAAAAATAGAGGAAAGAAATCCAGAACATGTTGAAAATCACTGAGTTTAGAAAGAGCTTGGGTTCTGGGGCATGGTGGTACATGCCTGTAATCCCAGCAGTTTGGGAGGCTGAGCCCGGAGGATGGCAAGTTCAAAGCCAGCCTCAGCAACTCAGCAAGACTCTGTCTCAAAATAAGGAAATAAAAATAAATAAAAAGAGCTGGGGACTGGCTGCTGTCATTACCACACCACAGCTGCATTCCTGAGAGTGGACAGAGGCTTCAGCCGGCCACTGGAAGATGGAGGTGATACCTGGGGATCGACTTGGGGTCCTGCTTCCTATCCCTCTGCCCTTGAGTAGGAAACCTTGCTCAGCGGTGTCCCACCTCCGAGGACAATCTCTCCCTCTCTCCCTTCCCCAATATGGAGCTCCCTAGTAGTCATCAAACTAATCCCCACTTCTGCCTTTCTTTAGTTCTCACAGACAAAGGGGAAGTTGATAAGTTTCCTGAAGGAAGGGGCCATCCTCCGCCAGGACTCAAGGATCAGGCCTCTCTTCACCTAGGTGACAGCTCTGACGACATTGGAGGAAAGACAACCAGTCTCGATCAGAGCTTTAAAGTTTCCACCAGTGGGCAAGTCTTAAATAGAAATGACTCAACTGAATTTCTGGTGCTTTCAATGCCAAAGTGTTGGGCCAACATTTCTACCAGGGAAAAGATGGCTTCCAGATGAAGCATCTGGCGCGTAAGCTCACTTGAGCATATGTGTTTACCGTGTCCACATAAGTCAACGGTTTTATTGAGCACCCACCCTGTGCCCAGAACTGGACTGAATCAATTCCTTGTGCTTGGCAGCAGCAATCCATGGTTGGCCTTCCGCCTTGTGACAGCTGAGCAGCAGGGAGGAGGAGACGGTCATGTTGAGAAGGGGGAGGTTCTGCAGCTCATTAGTAAAGCTGCTTCCTCCTGTGACTTTTATTTCTAGTCTGACTTGGACCCTCTCCATAGATCAGCCAGGGGAGGGTTAAAAGGTCTGTGTGAATGGGCAGCGTGAAGACGGAGTGGGAGAAATCACAAAGAGGTGACCCTTGGATGTATGGCCAGTGAAATCTACTTATCTTTAAACCATTAACCCACATCAGACTTATTACATATCAGTCCCTGGTCAGTGTCACAATACACCCTCATTTTAGTCCATCACCACCCCAGGAAGTACTTTTACTCTTATCATCTTTCATTTGATGGATAAAAGATTACAGGCACAGAGAAGTTACATAAGCTGCCTGAGTTTGCACAGATTCGGATTTTATTTGACCTACAACACGGACCAAATTCATTTGCTAACGTTCACCAGTAGGGAGACTTTGCACAAAAATCAGACCAAAAGAGTAGAAGATGGGGAGGAAAGAAGGGTGGGTGGTAGAGAGGAAAAGGGGAAATACTGGGGAATTAATTGGAATAAAGTTTATTATGTGCACATGTGTCATAATGAATCCCACTCTTACGGATACTTTTAATGTACTAATAAAAAATACTTTAAAAATCTATATTTGTGATATTTCTTTTAAAAACCGGAAGGTCTGATAACACTGGGCTCTATGGCAAGCAGAACTCGGCTATAAAATGTAAACACTTATTAGCGAGACACAGAAGAAGCCACACAACCTGTTTTGTACCTTCTGTGAAGTCCCCCACTCCTGTCTCTGCAGGCACTCTGCAAAACAATGTTTAGGAAAGATCCTCCTGAGATGAAGATGAGACCATGTTCTAAGAGAAGATTCAATTCCCTTCTGGTGGGATTAGGTAATATCATCATCCAATAAGTGACGAGACCAAAGACCAAACAAATCTTCAGATCAAAGGTGCTCTTCTCACAGAATTGAGCCGCTGAGGTTTGCAGGATTCCCAAAGGTGGAGGTGCATGAATAAAACGTGCTCATTACCTTAATAAGAAATTATTCTTAAGAACCCTTTATGATCCCGGTAACTATATAATTTACTGTCAAAACTAGGAGGCAGTTAAGTGTGAACATTTCTGTTTATTGCATCTCATCTCCGCATCTACCCTTCATTGCCTGCTCTGAAATAATACAGAGGATCCCTTTGCCAGCTAGAATGTGGTGGTGCTTTGTCAGGACAGCATGCTGGAGGGACATTGGAGGAGGGAGGGCTTCTCTTCTGGATTCTTTTGGGTTCCTCCTCAAGCTTTGGTAGCATGTGGTTTCTCTGGCATGGAGTTATGGCTGACCATACTAAGTAACCAGCAACTTCCACCAGGACCCCCACAAGCAGGTTGCAATTGAGTGCTTCCAGGGAGGTACCACTTTGTGAATGACCTCTCTGGAACCCCCTCCTGGCTTTGCCACAAGATTCTGAGTCACAGCACCTCCTCGAGGTTAACTTCCTCTCTGACTCCCATCCCAGAGGCAGAGTTCTGTCAAGGTCCATCTGTTTAGCACCACAGTGATCAACTTCTCTGCCATCCCACTAACCACGGTCAAGTCCTCTCCAAGAAGTCCGGGGAACTCAAGCCTGGGGCAGGGGTGGTTGAGGCTCTTTCTTGAGGTCCCTACTTCAGACTTAGGAACAGGGCTGCTCCTTCTACCCTTGACTCTTCAGAATTCTCTTTACCTCTGACTAACCAATTCCCTATTATTCCAGTCTCATATAACTAATAATTTATATTGAAATTTCCCTGTCAAACTTATTGTGCATTCTCTGTCTCATGATTGGACCCTGACTGGCATGATCCCAGGAGATAAGATTTGCAAAACTGGGACCTGGGGATTGGTTTGGTAGTGCCCTTTTATTTTCGATGCCGTTGGTTCGAGTCCAATGCTGAGGTCATTAACAATGAAAAATGGGATGCTAGTAAGCCAAGCTCAAGGAGTTTCACAATTAGCCAAGTCCTGGCCTGTTGAGACTACCATGAAACATAACAGAAGCATGTCTCCTTCGCTTCTCCCGTATGCTAATGATGATCACTGTAAGGAGTCCGGTATAGCATGGAGTCTTTTGAGTATGCTTGGAATTGCATAGGAAGCTAAAGGCAGGTCCTTTAACTTGCAGTTCAAATCATGGTCTGAGAACTGAAGTGCTTCCAAGATAGCCTTAGAGAATCTCTTCTTTCTTGTGGTCACTGGACTCATATTACTGAAAATTAAACAAAATATAACCACACGGGTTACTCAGCTACAACAGTTGGACTCACAGTCTTGCCAAGCTACTAATGTAAAAGCCAAGCCATTGATTGGCAGGGAAATAGGCTCCCAAAACAGAATGGGAATAACCAGTTTGATGGATTATCAGAGGAAATTAACATCTGAGGCTCACTTACCAGTGAGTGGATTACCACCCAGTGTCTCATTTTGTTTGCATGCTTACCCCGGGGGCAGATGCTTTTGAAAGGGGGTGTCCATTCACTTCAAGACCCTCCTAAACCACCTCATGTTATCACTAGATCAAAAATGAGGTTCATATCTTCAAGACTTTAGGTACACATTATGACCCAGGAAGAAATAAATTACATAACAAAAAGACTACAAGGCTTTACTAATATGTACCTACAGAAACCTGGTGCTATAGCTTGGATATGGTTCAAGTGTATCTCTTAAATATTCGTGTGTTGGAACCTTAGTCTCCCATGTGGCAATGTTAAGAGATGTTGGAATCATTAAGATGTGGGAGGTCATAGGTCACTGGCAGCACACCCTTGTAAAGGATTGAGGTAGTTATCTTAAGACACCAGTCACTCTTTGGCTTCCTGTTCTGACATGCATGTGATTTCTCACACAGGTGCTCCTGACATTCTGATGCTATCTGCTGTAGATCTTCACCAAAGCTGAGCCAATGCTGTGTCATGCTCTTCAGCCTCTAGACCTGTAAGTTAAATAGACCTCTTTGGAAAAAATAAAATACCCAGCCTCAGGTATTTTGTTATAGCATTAGAAAATGAATAAATACACCTGGGGGACATTTGTGGGACTGAACTCTAAAGTTGCTAGACTAGGAAAAGAATAGAACAATATAGATTGGGACAAATTCATTTACCAGAGACTCTGCATCTCATGTGTCAGCTTGTGTCATTGGAGGTTGTTCTAAAAGTTTACTTGTTTGGCTGACTAAAATGGAGACCCAACATTGGCCTACATTTAATGAAGTTGAGATGTCTGAGTTTCCCTGGCACAATGTGGAGGAGGTAATACAGGACTTACGGAGATCAGAACTTGGAACTGGATTTTTCCTGTGTGATCTGCATGCTCCCCACTCCCACAACTACTATACAAAGCTCTTGATGATACTGCTTTTACTAATGCATTGAGAAATACCTTGCCTATAAGCAAAGAGAGATTAAAGTGTTTTAATTTATTAAGGTAATACCCTTAATAAATATCAGAGCCTGGACATGAACTATAATTTTCAGTAACAGGTCAGGTATGACTGCAGAGGGTCTGCCCATCCAAAGTTTCCCCCACCCCTTGATTTCAGCGACACTGATGGAATCCTAGAGCTGCAGGGGTTCAGTGGTTGCACTTCCCTGAAAGACAAGGTAGATCCAACTACTGGGCTTGGTTGTCCCTGGACAGCAAGTATCAACTGGCAACACTATGGGAATTGTCACCCCCTTAGGATTATCAATAAACCATTTAGGGCAAATTCAGAGAGCAATATTTGAAGTGTTTATAAATGATGACTTCTGATTGGGGTCTTTCAAGTGGTAACTAACCATCCCTGGAGTATGGATTTCTAATTTGAAGAGTACTTCAAATGTTAACTGAGTGTGTCTAGGGAGTAGATTAAAATTAAGTTATACATGCATATGTATCACACTGAATTTGCTGAAGTATTTTCAATTATAGGCATTATAATCAACGTCTTTTCTCTTGTGATAGTAATCAGCTACAGTGATTGACAGCTGCCTCTTTGGATGGGACATGCATACTCCATTTCACCACAGTCCCTACCACTCCCTAAAGTCTTTCTGGGGGCAGTATCAGTTGCCATTTGTCATTATGTTGGCTCTGTCATTTTTCTCACAGATCTGTAAAGAGGAAACTGAAATATTGACTGTATTGTATCTCTATCAAAAGAAAAGAAATGAAAAATCAACCTGTGAAAGTTGTATATTAAGAAACAGGAAGATTATACTTACTCTTTGTAAAGGGTAGATTTTTTTTTTTGCAATTAATACGCAAAGCAAAGCAAATTCATTTGTTTTTCTAAAGATGGTTGTGACATTGTCTCCCATTCCACATGCTCTTCTGTAATGTGACTGGCCACCTCTGGAGAACAGGTGGACAGAGAAAGAAACAGAGGTGAGGTATTTTGCTCAGAGGTCATCAGCTCACCCGCAGCACAACCAGGTCCCAGACCCCCTTTTTTCTCACTCCAGTTATAGCATTCACCGGAGAGTAGGCTGCACAGACAGGGAGCCTTGAAACCTCATTCCTAGCATGGTGCCTGGTGGGCAAAGTCAAGCTTGTGGGCAGAGGGGAGAGGTGGAATCTATGTTCAAATTTAAAAGAGCAGATGGGAGATAAAGGTAAAGGTAAGAAAATCACATGCAAGAACGCAGAGTGGAAAACATGGAAACTTGACTCTGGGCTGAGTTTAGTGACTGGCTTGTTGATAAAATGTGGAAGTAACATTGGGGCTGGTCCCCTCTGAGTCCAGTCAACCCAGGGATAAGCTGTTACTGTTAACCCTCAAGTATTAGGTGTGGTTCATCATGCACCAACTGACAGTTAATCAATACAGAATCCAGTATTCAACAGTTCTGGGTTTTCCTCTTGTTTCTTTTCTGCCTGTACCCTGTGGGTTGTGAGTCTGAGTCTTCCCATGCAGAGTTTTGTCATTGTAGGAGCCTGGTGCCATGCATGTTTCTCAGCTAACCTTCATCCATCCTGAACGTTCAGCATGTGTTCAGCTGGTTTTGCTTGAACACTATTTTCTTGGAGGAACCAAATCCATTTCTGGCCTTTCTTCACCTTTCTAAATGCCAGTGATAAACCTCTGTGGTTTCTGAGCCTTCCAGGTGCACCGCACACCCAGAGAGGTGTGTGACTTATGTTTAGGATGGACAGTTTTATTTTTTTTTTCCATGTTAACAATTAGAGTTGTTTCATGTTTCTCAAAGACTTTTACAAGAAGTTAAATGATGCTGTTTAACTTTAGAATTTCTAAAGGGTATAGTGGGCTCACTGTGGATGTACCAGGGTGGGGTAGATCCTAGGTATCTGTGACTGTCACCTAGGAACCTATTATTATGATAGGGCTGGGACCCTTGGGAAACTGAAGCAGTATGAAGACCCTACTTCAAACCATGATTCTTGCCACCAAGTCAAAGTTTTTAGATATATCACTCAGAGTAAAAAACAATAAGTTTATTTGAAGGGATGGGAAAGGTGAAAGGGAGACAATCTCAAGGGAGAAGGTGGGTCCTCTCAGAGAGGAGATGGACAGCAGGCTTCTCCTGCCCTCCCGTTTTATTGGAGGTCCCAGGGAAATTCCCAGGGAGTCCCACTCAGGTTCACCTCTTGACTTTTGACTGACAGCAGGATGTCATCAGACCTTCAACTCCCCGTTGCCATGACAGCTCTAGATAACTTGGCCCATGTTGACTGGTTCTAATTGGATTCTTAACCATAAAATATCAGCTATAAATTCTTACAGATTTCATGGTTGGGAGAAATTATCCTTATCTTTCCAAGTTCTGCAATCTAGTTTGTGAAAAGGGCCACAAAATTCTCCCCCCTTCAATGTAAAACTCGGGTTCTTCTTATGGACATTATTTCAGGCCTGCATTTCTCCTGCAGAGAACAGGTAGTTTGCTCAGGATGTGATAGAGCCTGTCCACTTAGGCCAGGAAGGGCTGCAGGTAAATTGCTTTCTGGAAAAGAAAGCACATGGGGTTCAGCACAGTGGGCCCAATTTATAGAATTATTCCCCTAACTCCGTGTCCCTGCCCCTCATATCTGTCTGTCCCCTGCAGCTAGGAGCCACCATTCTTCCGGTTCTCTTCCCCCAGCTTAGCACGCCTCTCCCCTGGCCTGCCTTTGCTCCTGTCTTATACCCCATGATCTGGTTTTTGATCTTCTTGTCTTCATCTCCAATCTGCCTTTTTAAATTTAAGCACTGACTTAGTTTGTCTTTCCCTCCACAAGATTCTCTCGACTACCAGGTACCACAGGGGAAATGGAGCCGGCCTCTGGAGCCTACTTTTCCATACTCCCACTTACTAGGACTTGGAAGAATCAGGAATGGGACCTGCTTGTGCTACCTGCTTCCTGGGTGTGCTTTTTCACAGAGCTAGAGAGGGAGGGGGTTCCACAAGAAATGAATTTTATCGTTTTCTTCTCTGTATCCCATTTTTTTTTCTTGACCTTAACTTTTTCAGAAATCCCAGTGAATATCTGCAAAGATGAAGCCCAAGCTTGTTTGTCATTTCAGTGTTTCAAAAAAAGCAATTGCTTCATCCATCATTTACCTAGGTTTCTACCCTAATCAGATCGAGATCACATAACCTTTTTCATAACTGTACAAAACAGTTGAGTCCAAATATTGCCTTTACCAAGACCCTAATCTATTGTTCCAAACAATTAAATAGCATTCCTATCAGAAAAGGCCATCTTTTTCCTGCCGGGGGCCAGCAGGCCCTAGGTTGGGGGAGTAGCACACAGACAGGAAGCCACTCCTCTTCCTCTTCCTCCACCTGGCCTCCTTGCCAGGACTCACTCCGGAAAAGACCCTGGTTGTCCCAGCTGCTCAGCGAGACCAATGGGCAGTGCAAAGCAGCTGGTGTCACTTGAGGTCTGGCCTCTGCACAGAATCCGGTCACCGAGAGGCACCCTCCCCACTGGGGCGTTTATCTCATTCTTTTTCCTGAGACGCAGCCCGGCCAACCCAGCTCACAAAGGCTATCAGAATTCTGCTTCTTCCCCTGCAGATATGCATGGGAACAACTTTGGAATATAAAGACTTTAAACAATGATCATTGTTTGACATAGAATTAGGGCTAAGTCCTGAGCAAACAGCTGGACCGAAATACATCTTTATCTGCGACTGTCTCTAATTTAAACAAGGCATAAGATGTTTGTTCAAAACCCAGCCAGTATCTGGCTGTGCCTTTCATTATGAATTCCACCCCGATCCTTCTGTCAGCAGCTGGGAGACAATGACGTCTTTTCCCGAAAGTCGATGACTTTTTCTTCATCTCAGGTTGTTCCCCTACCAGGAGCAGCACCACTCAGTTGTCTGAGGGCTGTGGTTGTGTTCTGCCCACGTTCCCCAGGCAGCAGTTCTCAGGTGCCCCCTGTGCAAAGGGGGGCACAGAGTGAGTGGGGCTGCTGCTTTCTGCCAAGCAGGAGACTGTGCATTTAGCTAGCTGGTTTCCTAGGCCTTTCTGATCTCTGGTTCCATTTTAATTGAATTCTCTGCAGAATATGCCAGGGAACAACTTACCTGGAGGAAGTCCTGGGTGTGATATTTACCTGTTATTAACAAAGCGAGTGGGGAGTCCCAGGAAAGCCATGCAAGGGAAGCAGGGAGGAAGGTAGTGCTGCCCCTAGACAGTGGCTGTCAGAGCAGCCCAGAGCAGGAGGGGGCCTGGTCCTGGGACTGTGAGTTAGACCCTCACAGAGGAAAGAATAATGGCCCTTTGATGGCATGGATTCATTTTGCTCCCCTTGGTTTTTTGTCTCACTCTACCGTCAAGAGCACTTCCTTAACATTTCCTGGCCTCTTCCAGATTAAAGGAGAAAGTAGCTGACTTTTGTGTAAGCAGGTGTGAGGTTTGCCATTTACACACCTAGATACCTGCATCATGGAAGAGGGTTCTCAGTATGATTCTCTGGCCCTGAAGAGCCCACATCTAATGACTCTCTGAAAACCCCACAATAGAACAGAATAAGAAGCATTGCAGGAGGAGCCATCTAAATGAGGGACAATGATTGGTGGCCTTCTGATGTCTTTTTTCACTTTGCTGGTAGTACTCTCATTTCTGAACCTTGTCATCTTCAGTGCCAGTTTATGAAGAGTTCTGGCAAGTGTCCCAACCGCAGGGGCCTCCTCATACTGGAACGCCAGAGGGCTGAACTTCCCTGGGTGTTGCACACATGTAGAAGCATTACAAGGGAATGGAATGTGGCTGGTGGTACAGAGTAACAAGGGCATAAATAATAAGGGACCTAAGATGTGGGTGTTGTAAATATGTCAAGTGCCCCTTCATGCTCTTGGCCTATGGGCTTTTCTGCCTGCCTGACTGTCATAGGGACTGGACTAAACTTAAGGGACAGGCCCTGTATGGGGCATTTATGATGTTTTCTTGATAAGGAATGGTGCTTGGTTCTATACAAATGGTCATAATCATCAAGTGCCCTGATCACAAGTTAGTAGTTCAGCAGGAATATTCCTGTTCTGTTCAGCAAGCACCCTGAAAACCAATTCATTGCTAATTATAAATGTGGGCTGCCAGAAGCCCAGCTTCCTTCTATTCTTCTTACATCCTGCAGATGGCCAGACTGAGGAACTAGTCATCAGATTCCCCTGCAATGGCAGCTGGTGGCCTGATAAGTCAGTGTTTGGGGTTTGGGCTGAGAAGCTGTGAGACTGAGTCTCTCATCACAGCGTGGTTCTCTCTCTAAATGATCATAGCATGTCCTTTTTGTCTTGGCCAAAAAGAAAAAAAAAGTGCATAGCTCTATGAGTTGTTGTGGGACTCCACAATGGAGCACACCAGGCAAATAATGTGGCCTTTAAAAGTTCCTTGGGCACCCCTAGTTTTGTCCCCAAGGACCTTCCCTCCTTTAAGTGTGACTTCCTAGAATTAGAATTAGAGAGGGCTGCTTAAAAGTTGGATGTTGATCATTTCATCCGCCTAGAGGCAGGATTCTACATAAGCATGGGGACTTGATCTAGAATAGCCTTTTTAAAAATCAGAGCCTGCACCTACTAGAAGAAAAGGCAGGCCCAACACTTTTACATAGTGGCACAGGAACTGACTTCCTGAACACAAGAAATTTAAAAATCAATGGGATCATATCAAACTAAAAAGCTTCTTCACAGGGAAAGAAACAATCAAGAGTGTGAAGAGAGAGCCTACAGAATGGGAGAAAAAATTTTACCACCTCTACCCCAGATAGGGTATTGATTTCCAGGATACACAAAGAACTTAAAAAGCTTAAAACACACATACACACACACACACACACACACACGATCCAATCAATAAATGGGCAAAGGAACTGAATGAACAAACACTTCACTGAAGATATATGAATGATCAACAAATATATGAAAAACTGTCCAACATCTGCAACAATTAGAGACATGCAAACTAAAACTATACAAATTACTATTCAATGTATACAAATATACAATATAATATACAAACTATATAAACTACATCACTCCAGTCAGAATGGCAATTATCAAGAATACAAGTAACAACAAATGTTGACGAGGATGTGGAGGAAAAGGTGCACAGATACATTGCTGGTGGTACTGCATGTTGGTGTAAGCAATCTAGAAAGCAGTATGGAGGTTCCTCCAAAAACTAGGTATGGAACCATCATTTGACCTTGTTATCCCACTCCTCAGGACATATCCAAAGGATTTTAAATGAGCAAACTATAGTGACTCAGCCACATCAATGCTTAGAGCAACACAATTCACAACAGCTAAGCTATGGAGCCAACCTAGATGCCCATCAGCAGATGAATGGATAAAGAAATTGTGGTCTACACACACAATGGAATACTATTCAGTCATAAAAAGAATGACTTTATGACATTTGCTGGTAAATGGATGGATCTGGAGACTTTCATGCTAAGTGAAATAAGCCAATCCCAAAAAACCAAAGGTTGAATATTTTTGCTGATATGTGGAAGCTAAACCACAATAATGGGGAAGAAAGGGAAGAAGAGAAGTTCCGTAGATTAGACAAAGGGGAATTACAGGAAGGCAGGGGGAATAGGAATAGGAAAGACCATAGAATAAGTCTAACATAATTTTTCTATGAACGCATATGAAAATACCTAAGTGAACCCTACCATTGCTCCTACCCACAAGAATGGGATCCTAATTAGAGTAACATACGTCATATGTTGCATAATTTTATCAAGATGGATTCTACTGTCATGTATAACTAAGAAGAATGAATAAAATAAAATTTAAAAAAATTAAAGCTTGAGATGAACTTTCAAGAAATATGGCAATTGCCTTCCCCTTAGTGTACACTGAGTCAACTAGGTCTCTCCCCTCCTCTCTGGGTATAGAGCATTGAAATTCTGTCTTTCACAGTCCTGAGAGAACATAGAGGGTTAATGTTTTTCTTTTTTACTGTTGTTCCTATTTACTTATTTAGGTTGGCACTAGGGGTTGAACTAAGGAGAACATTAGCATTAGACTACAAACCAGTCGTTATTTTTTTTTTTTTAAGTTTGAGACAGGGTCTTGCTAAGTTGCTTAGGGCCTCACTAAGTTTCCCAGACTCACCTTGAACTTGCCACTCTCTTGCCTCAGGCTCCAGAGTAGCTGAGATTATAGGCATGTACCACTGATTATTTTTAACGTGATGGGAAATTTAGTAGGCTTGTAGGTATTCAGCAGAGAATCAAAATGATAAGACATCATTGTTTTGGTCCCGGTTTCTGAGAGAAGTGGAAGGACTAAAGAGGTGGAGTGAAAAATGTGCTTTGGAAGTCCTTTTACTTCCCTGGCTGTGGGACTTTGAGTAGGTTTCCTAATCACTCTGGCCTCCAACATTTTTTTTTTCTGTAAAAGGAGGCACATATCAGGGACTTTCTAATCATTCTTATTAAGTCAAATCATTGAACAGTTATTGCTTGTCCTTTCATGCCAGGCAAAGGTTCAGCTATTAAATTCAAGAAATCAAAAGAGCACGCACTCTCTGCCTCAAGGGGCTTGCATGCAGAATGGGATATGGTCAAGTGCTTAAGCAAAGAGCCCTATCTCACAACAAGGTGGATGCAGAAGTGGGCTGTCCAGGTCCCCATCAGGAGAGAACCTGCAGAGAGCCACCTCAGCCAAGGTCTCCCCCTCCTGGGCAGCCAGGCCTTCCTGACTCGGCCAGGCCATTGTTGGAGGCCTGAGTTGCATTTTGTCCTCTCTTAACCATTTTTGCTTTTCCTATCTGTTATCCACATCTTACCTTCCGAAATCCACGTCAGCACCTCCTTCCAGGGAACCTGACTGCCATACAGGTGAGGGGAGGCATGCAGAGGTCATCCAGGAGTTTGAGTGGACAGAGTAGCTAGGCAAGGCTTGGAGCCCATTCTGGTTACTCCCGCCACTGCTGTTTGCTGGTGAATGGCTGGACTCTGAATACCCCCGCCTTAGTCTGGTCTCCCAAGACAAGGACCAGAGCACATGAACTTTATTCCTTGAGTGATGCCAGGAAGCAAGAGCAAGATGTGGGCAAGTCAGGGCAGGAAACAAAGAAAACCCCATGGTTTGCCCAGGTGACCTGCTTAACCCTGTGGACAACTGGAACTCAGTCCTCCTGGGGACCAGCCAAATGACATAAATGTGTCTCATGGTTTTCCTTCTCCTTCTTTTTGTTCACTGACCAATTCTAGTTGGGTAAGTGTGACCAGCCCCCAACCACCACGGACCCCAAGCTGTCTTCTTCATGGGCTGAGCAAGCTCTGGGAGCTTTGGGGTAAAAACCTGAGGCTAAAAAGAGTGCAAGACGCAGTGGATACTTGAAGCATCCCCATAGGCAGCCCGATACCCACTGTCCCTCACAGTAGCAAGGAAAATGAGACAAAGCCAAGGTCAACACAGTCTAACTGTCCCATGCTTGAGTCATTGCCATTATCGACTCAGTGGCTACCCCAATCTTCCTGTGGCGTTACAAATGACAGAGGCTCAGCTGAGCTTTGGACAGGCTGTGATAACTAGGCAGAGGGAGCAGCACCCATGCCTTGCCCTGGCCTTAGCATCTGGGGCAGTTCAGGCCCTTGTCCGTGGTTCCAGGCAGAATGTGCTGTGGCTCTGTGTTCCTGTGCAGGGAGCCAATGACGTGGGTCCAAATCCTGCTTTGGACACTCATTTGTTATGAGACTCCCACCACTTACTTATCCTGTCTCCTCATGGTTCAGAGCGGGTATGTAAAAGAGCTTCCCCTAGAGGGTGGTTGTGAAGCTCCTATGAAATCAGGCCTGGAAACTACTTTGCCCAGGAATGGAAAGGCGACTGAGGCCATACAGGGTGAATAGCCCTTAGCCAATGGCATGGAACCAGAAGTGTTTCAGTGCCATATTTTTTAAAATTTTGGAACTTTTACATATACATAGTGAGATATCTTGGAGATGGGAATAGGGCCCAAATCGAAACATAAAATTCCTTTATGTTTCATATGCACCTTAGAGCCAAAACATAATTTTATACAATATTTTCAGCACACCAGTGTGTGGACTGTGACCCATCACGTGAGGACAGGTGTAGATGTTTCCACTTGTGGCGTCAGGTCAGCGCTCAACAAGTTTAGGATTTTGTCATGTGTTGGATTTCAGGCTGGGGGAATAGGGAAGCTCACCCTGTACTTGTCAGCTGTCAGCATTATTTGATCTTACCATGAGCATCTTTCCTGCATTGGAGGTCTGAGCACGGTGCTTCCTTCAGCCACACTATTGAAGAACGTCACTCTATTGTCATTATGTCCCCACAATTGCAAACACAGGAATGTTGCTGTTTTTTCCCCCACAATTGTGAGAGGAAGCAGAAGTGTTTCCTTCTCATCTAGTGTGTACAAGAGGCAGTGTTGACATAAAGAATAGCAGGCACCCCTTCCCCACCTCAAGCTTCTTGGGCAAGGTCCCTTGTTAACGCAGACCCCTCTGAGGTCACTTACATCTCTAATTGCTTCAGGATGACTATTTTAATGCTGGCACCAAAATCACCCTTTATGCTCCATGAAACAAAACTGCTTTAAAGGCATCTTTCAGCAGCTTTATTTGTGTTGACTAAATTACTTATTCTACAATAAACCTGATGAGAGGCATGCTTCATTATTCTTGAGTTCTACCCTAGCAGAAATATAATAATCACAGATGCAAGCACTTCTGAGGGACTTGAATCCTTTCACTTCTTCCTCTCCTCTCAGCACATGGCTTTACCCTGGATGCAGACATCCCTGTCCCGTCCTGATGTGACTAGGGTCCATTTGTAGAAGGAGATTGCCCTCTTCAGTCTCATGGCTTTCATCAACACTCTGAAGGGTATAAAAGCAAAACCACAAGAAGCAAATAGTAATGCAAGACAGTTAAAACCAAGGACTCTGAACTCAGGTTCAAGGACTTACCATGATGTTTGGGAAGGAATTGTACTGGGGTTAGTAATGTCCATCCCATTGTGTAAAGTGCCTGGCTCGTCTGAAGCTGGAAGACAAGTTTAGTTTCAACTGCAATGGTGTCGTGCAACTCACAAAGCTTTCTAATTTTGACACATGTGCCTGATGGATCATATATAGCATGTTTGGGGTTTGAATTTCAAAACCCGACTTAAAGTTTTCAAACTTCCCTTCATAACAGATATCTTCCCCAACCCAATGGTACTTAGAGATAAATTTAGAATATGATCAAAGGTCACAGTATTTTCAAATATTGTCTAATATTTATTACTTTTATGGTTAATTACTATGCCCAGGCACAACAAAGAAAATTGTGTTTGTTGGATGGGAGCTGGGAACAGTCTGGAGGGAGGAGCCCAGAGCTCCTCTGCTGTCTCTGGCTCAGGGATGATGATGGAAAGATCCTTCCCCAGGGGAAGGGGCAGGCTGGATAAAATGAGGTCTGCTCTAAAACACTGCAAAAGAGGCAAAAAAAAAAAAAAGAGTTTGGAAGCAGGTTGTGAGGATGCTCCATCTTCAAGTGGCTTGCTCCAAGCCTATATCCACTTGGTGGACTTTGGTTTTCATCAATTAAGGAAAAGTCAGTAGCATGGAATCTTGGTTCTGGGTATTAGGACCTCAGCCTGTGATGGTGGGTGTTGGCTCCCATTTAGCCACGGAGCCTCCTGACCCTTTCCCACGACCTGGGACCACTGTCTCCCTGTGTTTCTTCCTTATTTAGGGTAGATGAGGTTGTGCTACGTGGGTTGGGCGATTTTCAAGGACAGCCATTCCCTAAGTTTATCCTTAAATGATATTTCAGGGGCTGGGTTTTGTAATTGTACACTCCAATATCAGTCCTTTTTTTTTTTTAACTTTGCAGATGAAAAAGAGGAGAAACCAAGGAAAATCGTGTATATGTTATGACCAGCCCCAAAGGGGAGCATACCATTTTGTCCAAACTGTTGGCTGGAATTCAATTACATTCCAACCTGACTGCAAGGGAGATTTGGAAAGGAAGTTTTCCTGAGTGCAGGAAAAGTGGGTACCTGTACTGGTGAGCACAGGCCCGTCTCTGACACCCTTAGTATTAAAGAAAGCTCTTTTCCTTTGGGAATAGTTAGCCAATGCTCTTCTCTGCAGTAATCTCAGGAAGCTTGCAAAGTCGAATTAAGGCTCATAGGAGTTAAGAAAATGTTCAAGATCACAGAGAAAAAGTAGAAGCATATTGTTTTCCCAATGCCCAATTGTACGCGTTGATATAGGCTCCGTGACACTACAAGACCAACCTCCAAATCTCAGGGGCTTAAAATGCAAGGGTCTATTTCTCATTCCAAATTCCACCATGATCTGGCCTCCTCTTTTTTGGTCCAGTTGACCTCTGGCTCCAACCTCTTACCATAAGAATCCATGATGATGTCAACTGGGGAAGAAAGCGTAGGAAATCTGCACACGCTGATCCATAAATGCTTCCACCCTGAAGTGACCCACATCACTTCTGCTCACACATCATTGCTCAAAGCAAGCCACTTGGGGACAGCTCAGTCAAGGGGCAGATAGTGGGATCTTCCCTGATGCTCAGGAAGGGGAAGAGACACTGTGGGGAACATTAATGTTTCCTGCCTCTGAAGAGACTGAGACTTACGGAGGCTGATCAGGCCAAATTTCAGCTGGCTGCTGACACACTGCCCCTCTGGATTTTAAGACATGACAAGTATCAGTTTCTGTAGGATTATGTTTTGTTGGGTTTAGAGATTGAACCCAGGAGTGCTTTACCACTGAACTATGTCCCTATCACTTTTTTTTTTTTTTACTTTGAGACAGAGTCTTGCTAAGTTGCTGAAGTTCTCACTAAGTTGCTGAGGTTGGTTTTTATTTATTTATACTTATTTACTTACTTGAGGGTACTGGTGATCGAACCCAGGGGCACTCAACCACTGAGCCACACCCTCAGCCCTTTGTTTTGTATTTTATTTAGAGACAGGGTCTCACTGAGTTGCTTAGGGTCTTGCTAATTTGCTGAGGTTGGCTTTGAACTTATGATCCTCCTCCTGAGGCTGGTTTGGAATTTACGATCCTCCTGCCTCAGCCTCCTGAGTTGCTGGAGTGGGTACCTAAACTGGTGATCACAGGTATGTGCTACTGTGCCTGGAACCAGTTTCTGTAGGATTATGAATTGAAAGGAGAGTGGCTAGAGCTGACAAGGCCTGCCTTTCCCAACCTGTAAGCAGTTATCCTGTGTGTGTGGTGGAAAAGAGTGAGCACAATGGGCACAGAGGGGCAAAGCTAAGACAGACAGACACACAGATACACGCATCTGAGAGAGGCTATGATGTCAGGGCTGGGAGCTTAGAGTCAACCATATCTGATCTAACTCACCCTGTGCCATCGGAGTAACAGGACCCAGTAAAAACCTGGCCCTTACTGTTGGATCTTTGACCTGGTTGGAATTGAGTTTCCCCCACTGACAAGTGAAAACATTCTGATTCATGGAGAAATGATCATTTTCCAGGTCAGCTCTGATAGGAAGTGTATTATAGGATATGCCTGACCTGTGAAACTTAATCCTATAGTGCACGAATCTTAACTTAGTTTTTGTTCTTTTTTTAAAAAATAGTCAATTTAGAAAAATAAAACCTGGGAGGTCTTTTGTGAAGAGAGGTGTTAAGATGCAATTGTACACTCCTTTCCGGCCCCTGAGATGCTTGGGTGGGGAGGTAATCAGGCCTTGGCAGTGTGTGTACAGGACTCCTGCAAAGAACAATCAGGGGAAGAAATGAAGCAAAGCTAACAAGCATTTAGTGTCTACCCTTCTCCAGGTGTCTGCTTTTCGCATAGGTGATATTTTTAATCCTATAAGATCCTGAAAGGAAAATTTTAAACAAAAAGGATTTGGGCTGGAAGAGGGTAGATAGCTGGCCTCTGTTTTGAAGTTAGCATGAAACTAGCTAGGGTGGGGCTGGATGGGATTGCCATGTTCATGTGACAGTGTGGCCAAGCTAAAGACAACCTCTTCTGACCCCCATTCTCTTTTGCAAGTGCCTAAATTTCTATAATAAGACTGAAACCTTAAAAACTTCTATTTGTGTTTTTTTAAAAAAAAGCTCTTTATATTTTGAGCAAGAAACAAGTCCCTAAATCAGGAAAAGCTTGTTTTCCTGGTGACAAGTTTCATCATTTCATAAGTTTGTGGCTGGTGGCAGAAAGTCGCAAGGTCAAGGAACCGGGCACCACTATTGATAGAGTGGGAGGGAGAATCAGCCTGGAACTTGGCAGCCCTGCTGGGAGGCTAATACTGAACCTCACACAAGTGAAGGAGGAGTGATGAGTCGGAGCTTCCAGACTGAGCTGTTTATGTATCATTTTTACCTCTAAGTATGAGTGTATAGAAGGAGGAGGAGACATAGCACATTAGCAAAGAGAGGTAATATAACAACCACACAGCAACATGAACTAAACAACATTTTACAAGGCTTACATTTAAGAAGGTATTTCTTATCTTGAAAGTCCACATAACTATAAGAATGGCAGTACATGGAGGAAAATGAGTACTTCCTGGCTTCATTCAGGCAAATAAATGTGGGAAATGAATTCCACTGAGAGAAAAACTGAGTGGGAAGTCATGCAATGGAATACTACATAGCACTGAATAAATGAACTGTAGGTACATGCAGCCACATGCATCAATCCCAAAAACAGAATGTTCAGCAAAGGGTGAACATGGTATTGTATCATTTACATAAAATTTTTAAAACCATGTAAACCAGTTAGTCTTATATATTTGTGATATATGGACGCATAAGTAGAAATTGATCAATATCAGCCCAAGGATCAAGTTACCTCTGGATGGGGAGGGAACAGGGTATTTGGAATGGAGAGGAACACAGGGAATTTCCACTGCTTTTGTGATGATCATTGGTTAAGCCAAGTGGGGCAAATTGATATTTGCTAAATTATTCTCCACATTTTTGATGTCTAATATATTTCCTGTCAAATGAGAGATAGGTAGACAGTAAAGAGAATTTAGCATACAGCCTGGCCAAGAAAGTAAAGGGAAAGCAGATCATGGAGCTGCAGAGGCAGCCTAAGATTCCCATGGAAAGTCTGTCTTAAGTGTGGGGCCCTGCGGTATTACACATGGAGCTAACTGTAAAATAGTTTAAAGGTGACATTTAGAAATTGTTTTTGCTGATGAATCAAATCTTCCTGTGTCTTAACCTCTCCCTTTGTGTAGATATAATGCTAGTCACACAGCAAGAAGAATCTCTTGGGGGTGATTCATTATAGAAAGCCAATATGTTTTCTAGTCTTTTTTAACTTGGCTAAATTATAAATATCTCAAATGTCAAAAAAGAGAAGAAGAATGTCACATGTAGTTCTTTTGGGGAACATAGCTAATACAACAGCAGAAGCCAGTGTTCAGGGTGAACTGAGCTATGGCATTCATTTGTACTCAATCCCCATTCTTACAAATTTATGAGATAAGAAACTTGTGTTATGAAATGTGAAAAACTCCTCTATTCATTTCCTTGGATTTTTTATTGATTAAAATATTGTAATAGCCTTTACTATACAAGAAGCTTCTATAAGTCCAAAGAAAGGTGAAAACCCAGAAAGCAAAGTGGACGATTTACAAAAAGAAACACAGATGACCAAAGATGTATTCAAATATTCACTTCTACCAATGATCAGATATGCAAGGTAAAGAGATCGAGTACTCATTCCCATTTCCCACCCGATGAACTGCAAAAAGAAAGATTTTAAAGCACTTTTTCTTACTGTGAGGTTGTGCTTGCTATAAAACATTGTTTTCTTCCTTTCTTTTTTTTTTAGTTTTATTGATTCTATTTTTTTAATACATGACAGCAGAATGCATTACATTTCTTATTACACGTATAGAGTACAATTTTTCATATCTTTGTATATAGAGTATGTTCACACCAATTCTTGCCTTTATACATATACTTTGTTTTTTTGCATTACAATTCTTATTACACATATATACCGTAATTTTTCATATCTGTTTATATATAAAGTATGGTGACATCCAATTCGAGTCTTCATACATGTGCTTTGGATGGACATCATTATCTAAAGTACATTTTCTCTAAGACAAGAACCAATTCTGTACTGAGAGCAAAGCAGGTTTACCTTCTGAATTGTCTTTGCAGTATGACCTGAAGATTGCCAGACAATCTACAAAATATCTCCAAATTAGCTTGATGTGGGAAACAAAATTTCTTCCTTCACTTAGTCTTTAGATAAGATGTTCAAGGAATTTTATTAAAATCCGGCACATCATTTGGATGTGCAAGCTCTTAGCCATTATCAGCAATTATTACATCCATTGCTAGAAAATCAGTTGATGAGATGAGCTACTGACCACCACTGTTTCTCTTGTAATTTTTTTTCCTAGCTGTGAGTAGAAAATATGACTGCAATACCAGAGACCCATAATACATATACAACAAGCCATGACAAATCTGTTTGTGTATTAGATACTTGTAAATGCAACTTTGTGGGGATTTATTCACTTTAGATATCTCTCCATAATAAATACTCCTTTATTTTCTTTGTAATGACATGAAACTTGTAACAAAGTTAATTTGGTAGAGTCAATGAGATATGTGGGTATTATTAGAGTAGGTAGTCTTTCGGCATAAATGGTGAGAAGCCCTAAAAAAAGACAAATAAAAATTTTAACTTTCTCCTTCCATATTTTGTTAGCTTCAAATGTCTATAATCAACATTGAGCCAACAGTTTCTCCTAAAGTAATTAATCATAAAATATGTGCTCTTCCTATGCATAATATCACTCAATCTTGCTAAGAAATAAAGGTCCGTGAATAGACATCACAGTTCTGCCAGTTCCCTGGCATTTTTGGAAATGGCTACTTCACATTGCAAGGGTCTTGGATGTGAAGCTCTCCACACAGAGTTGATCATACCTTTCAGGGTGTTCGATGTAGATATCGGGATCCCAGGGAGGAAGATGTCAATCAGTTTTGGTGGCTTAGAGGAAAAGGAAGAACAGAGGGAGAAGAGAGACTGAACTCTCCAAAATGATGAACCAACAAGTTTGAAACATGGGAAGGAATGTACAGAGCAAGTGGGAGGGGTAAGATGGGAGACAGAAGCAGCCTCCTGTGTCTTCTGACAGTTCTGGAAGGATCCCAGGAGCCTGCAACAGTTTGCAAGGGAGGCTGGGCTTAGCTGTCACTTAGTATCAGGACAAGCCAAAGCCTGGTCCTGCCAACAGCCACACTGCTCCTTATCTTCTGCTATAGGCTGGATCTACTGCAGTTTTAGGGAAAGGCTTTCCTCCACAAGTACAGAGGATTAAATAGGAAAAGCTACACTTTGTGATAATGACCCAGAGTCAAACTATACCTCAAGCATTATAATGTGTCTTTTTGGAGGAGAGGGAGAAGGGTATAGAGCAGAAGAGGGGGTGGTCAAAAGACAAAGAAAGTTCCTACCGAGTCATCCACACCCCACTTTCAACACAAGGCTATCATCAATGGATTTAAGCTTTTAATTTTTAAATTAAAAATTTAACTTTTTAAAGAGTCATTAATAAACAGGACTCAAGAAACAACTTCCTCATTTATATGAATCACAAACAAAATGGGGACATAGGACAGGGAGCAGGGACCAAGGGTCAGATAGAGGCAGGCACGGTCAGAAATTGTGCCCCAGAGAAAGAGATGGAAAGTTCCTCATGTACAACCAGGTGAGGATGCTCTGGGCAACATTCAAGAGAACAGAGAGTGAAAATAGTTACCTCTATTGGAAAGTTAGCTTCTTGCTAGGGTAGCAGAAAAGAACGGCAATAGCTTTTCAGTAAGAAATTAGGCCTGTGTACTGGCACTGGGCCTGGGTGTGCATATAAGAATTCACACTGTCAGCATAGAGCCTGATTAGGGACTATGCAGCACCAGGAGGTGGTGACCTCAGAAGAGCTGACAGGAAAGTTTGGACATTGGGGAGGGGTGGAAGACATAGAGTTTATATTTGAAATTTCAAAACATAGGAGGAAAATGAAAGTCATCAATGGTAGCCAAGCCAAGTGTGGTGGTGCGTGCCGGTAATCCCAGTGGCTTGGGAGGCTGAGGTAGGAGGATGGAAAGTTAAAAGCTGGCCTCAGCAATTTAGCGGTACCTTGCCTCAAAATAAAAAAAAATTTTAAAAAGGTTGGGGATTTGGCTCAGTGGTTGAACACCCCTGGGTTCAATCTCCAGTACCAAAAAAAAACAAAAAACAAAAAACAAACAAACAAAACAACAACAACAAAAAAAAAACAAGGTAGCCCCAGATTCAACAAATGAAGAATTCATTCCTAAGAAATGAAAATAATAAATTAATCTGAAAAGGACTTAAAGGAAGTATGGTAATATCTTCAAGGGAGGAAACAGAAGAAAACATTATTTAAAAAAGTACAAAATTGGCACAGGTTAATCACTATTAGGCAAATATGAAAAAGCCCCCATTAGGAGCCTGGAAATAAAAAAAAATGGTTATTGAAACAAAAACATAACTCAACAGATGCTGTCAAATCTATATGACACTGTGCAAGAGAAGATTATAGCACAATGAATAAAGTACTGGGGAGTCACCAAGAATATAACACTCAGAGGTTAAGCAATGAAAGAAAAATTAAAAACATTAAAATACATGGAAGAGAGTCTCCATCATGCATCTGTCCATATTTTCCAAAGTAGAGAAAAGAGGAAATGGTGACACTATTTAAAGAGACAATGGCTGAGAAATTTCAGAACAAAGAAATACACAAGTCCTGAGACTGAAATGACACACCAAGTTCTGTACAAGGTAACAGAGATTCAAGTAGTAACTGTGGGTCATCAAGGAAAAATGATACCGGGATGGGAGGAGACCTTCCAGATTGCCCATCAAGGAATGATTATGAAATGAAAAGCATCCATCTCATCACCAGAATAGGAGCCAGAAGACAATGGCGCATCATCATCCACATGGTGACAGAAAATACTGTCAACCTGGAATTCCATATACAGCCAAACTACCATGCAAGGGTAAGGGACAAACGAATCTCTAAACCAGAAAGGGCCAAGGATGTACATCATCAAAACAACAAATCCAGAAGGAAGCAGCTCCATGCACTGAGCAATGGTCAAAATAAATAATGCAACAAAGGCCAGGCTCTTCCACCACTGCGGCCAGGATTCCAGGACAAAGCACCTTGTGTGATGTGGCCCGCCGATTAAATCAGATGATAGAGGCATGGAAAGTGAAGATAAAAATCAATCTCCAATGAAGGAAATTTTCTGACTCTGTAAGGAAGGAAGGTGGCCAAGGAGAGATGGGAAGGAAGGGGAAAGGGCAGGGAGGGAGGAAAGAAGGAAGGAAGGGAGGGAGGCAGATCTTTTGTCTGTCCCTAGACGTCTCAGGAAGGAGAGAAGTTAGACGGCACCAAACAGACATCCCTGGAGGTGAGAGCCAGAGGGAGCTGAGGCTTCCTGGGTTTGCCTGGGTGTGTGCAGGGAGGCCAGTGGACAGTGGAAAGTGGGGACAGAAACCTTTCTGACCACAGGGGTGGGTGTTCATCCCTCTTGATGGGGACACTCCTGGGAGAGAACCGCCGTGTGGCTAGCTCCATGGGAGGGACCGTGTTATGGTTTCCATCTGGCTGGTCCCTAGTACACCAGTGTCCCCAGGTGGGGCTTTAGAGGTGACTGGGTCACGAGGGCTCTGACCCCATCAGTGAACTCATCCGTGGACACACAACTGGAGGGGGTAGAAGCTGTGGAAGGTGGGGCCTCGTTGGAGGAAGTCGGTCCCTTGGGGCAGGAGCTTGGGGACTGTATCTTGTCATGAACCTCCTTGTCCTCCTGCTCTCTGCTTCCTGGCTGCCGTGACATAAAAGCTACCTCTGCCACACCCTTCTGCCATGGTGTCATAGCCTGCCTGGACTCAGGCTCCGAAACTCTGGGGCCAGCCAACCGTGGACTGGAACCATGAACCAAGTACATCTTTGCTCTTCTAAGTTGTTCTTGTCAGGGATTTTGGTCACAGCAATAAAAAGCCAGAACATGCTGCTTGGAGCCTGGGGCAGAGCCAGCACCTCTAGGGGTCCCAGTTGGGGATAAGTGAGATGTCCCAGAGCAGGATGAGGGCAAAAGTTAGAAGGTTCTTGTTCTGTATCAAGCCAGCCTGCATTAGAGAGCACCCCTCAGGCTTAGTGTGTTAATCTATTTGTGCTGTTGTATACAAAACTCAAGACTGGTTAACTTTTGTGTGTGTGTGTGTGAGGAAGATACAGGAGATTGAACTCAGGAGCACTCGGCCATGAGCCACATCCTCAGCCCTATTTTGTATTTTATTTAGAGACAGGGTCTCACTGAGTTGCTTAATGCCTCACTTTTGCTGAGGCTGGCTTCAAACTCACAATCTTCCTGCCTCAGCCTCCTGAGCTACTGGGATTATAGGCATATGCCACTGCACCTGGCTAACATTTTTTTTTTTAGTTGTAGATGAACACAATACCTTTATTTTATTTCTTTTTAAGTGATGCTGAAGATTGAACCCAGGACCTCATACATGCTACACAAATGCTCTACCACTGACCTAAAACCTCAGCCCCAAGACTGGTTAACTTTTGAAGGTCAGAAACTCTAGAGGATAGGAAATTCAAGACCAATGTTCCAACAGAGGGCAGAAGTTAGAAGGCTCTTGTTGTGTATCCAGCCAGCCTCCTCTTCCCCAGCAGGGAAGAGCCCCCAGGACCTAGTCACCTCCTGAAGTCTCACCTCTTGGTACTTTTACCTTCGGGTTCAAGTTCCAACTAAGGATTTGGGAGGGACATGCATATTCAAACCACAGTTTGCAAAATGCAGTGAGAATTTCACGTGTAGCTCTCTGCCCACCCCTTCTCTGTTAGAACTTGAGAAGTCAACTGGGGCAGCCGTTCTGCTGTAAAGTGTGGGACTTTGCAGAGATACATAGTAAAACGCATTTTAACAACTTTGCTCAAATTTATGAATGAAATCCCTTTTTGGTTTTTTCTGAAATTTTATTAAGCTGATAAAATTGCTTTTAATTGCTTCTTCTGATAGCATAATGGTGTTTTTTTGAACATGACACCATACTGAGGACTTGAAATATTCAGTTTCTTTTGAATTACATGTCATAAATGGTTACAATTTTCCCTCGGAAGGAGGAGAAATGACCCAGCCATTTTCCCTGCTTCTCAGTTTTACTTGCTTATGCACAAAGTTTGAAAGCTACTATCGCAGGAGCACTGGGCTTGGAGAGCCAGGTGTTGGAGGCATTTCCTCTGTGGGAACCACCTTCCTCAGGGGGCAAGAGTGTTAGCTTTCTGGAGCTATGACAAAATACTTGAGAGAAACGACTAAAAAGAGGAAAGATTTATTTTGGCTCATGGTTTCAAAGGTTTCAGTGGATAGTTGCTTCTATTCCTGGGGGCTTATAATGAGGCAGCACTTCATGGTGAAGATGGTATGTCAGAGCAAACTACTCACCTCATGGTGACCAAAAAGCAGAGATAGATAGATAGATAGATAGATAGATAGATAGATAGATAGATAGATAGATAGATAGATAGATGAGAGAGAGAGAGAGAGAGAGAGAGAGAGAGAGAGAGAGAGAGAATGAAAGGGCTGGGGTCCTAATATCCCCTCCAAGGACTCATCCCCTGTTACCTCTAACTAGGCCCAACTTCCTAAAGATTCCAGCACCTCCCAAAAGCACCATCAGCTGGGGATCAAACCTTCAACACATGAGCCAAATTAGGACAGCAAGAGTATAGCATGCAGATGAAGGGCAGAGCCCTGGCCTCCCAAGAGCCTTCCTATCCGCCTTTCCTATGGGGCTGAAATTCAACCCCAGCCTAGGAAGAGCTTTTCCCACTGTTCCATTTCCAATGCCTAGAATAGTGCCTGAACATTTGTTGAGTAGAATCATAGGGATAAGAAGATATCCCTTGACACGATCAGCTTTTCTCTAAGCCCTTTTGTGCATGCATTCTAAAACGTGCATTACTTCATAACAGGCAAAAAATAATTTTTTTTTGTGGTGGGCCAGCCTGAACATTGCATAGGATCCACACGAGCCAGAAAAGAAAAAAAAAATGATTTAGAGACATAGACAGGTTCCTGAGTGCATTTAAAGTGGAGGGACCAAAGGAATCATTGCAGTCTGCTGCCTGAGAGATTTAGTCTAAGAAATATTGCTGAGCTATGAAATTAATTACTATCAGGAAAGAAAGCCTCCAGTGATTTAAAATCAGAGTGCATATATCTGTGTAGTATATTACAGTATATTAAGGAAGTTAAAGTAAATTAAAAGCCCTAAAACAATCCACGTATTATATCAAGGTCGTTGGGGCATATTAATTAGGTCTTCTCTATTCATTTTATCTCTTTTTGTAAATATAGGCAATCTCAGAATTAAGCCCCTTGTCCTAACCAGTGGCCTTTGGGTGGAAATGGCCATTGACCATCTGTCCCTCCACCAGGCCACAAAAGTGGCTGTCACCAAGGGTCCTGGCTGCCACTCACCCTACAGTGCTCCAGAGCTATTGCTTGCAAAGACCCCAATGCTAATTTCCAATTTCAACTTATCCTCTATGCCCTAAGGCTTCCAGAAATTGGGTCTTTGGAAAACACTGAGTTGTATTCCAACTGTGTTATGATGAATTAGGCCTCTGAGGCTAGCCTTAGAATCTGACCACCACTGAGAATATTCGGATCAATTCTGAGTCAATACAGCAAAATTATTAAGAATGTGGGTTTTGGAATGTTCAGACCACTGAACATTATTAGAGTCCGTGTCCAGGCTCTGATATTTATTAAGGATGTGACCTTGGACCCTTCCATTGCTCTTTGCCTCAGGTTTCTCATCTGCAAAATGAGAATGATAAATATAATCAACTTCATAGCTACAGATGTGAGCTGAATTATGCCCCCACTCCTAAATTCACATGTTAAAGTCTCAGTACCTCAATATATGATTGTATCTGGATGAAGCCTTTGAACAGGTAATCAGGGTGGGCCCCAACCAGTATGATTGATGGGACATAACAAGAGCACACTGGGACACAGACACACACACATGAAGAAGGGGCTCTGTAAGGACACAGGGACAGGCATCCATAAGAAGAAGAGAAGAGGCCTCAGAAAAAAACTAACCCCTTGATCTTAGATTTCTAGCCTTTGGAATTGTGACAAAACACATTTCTGGTGTTTCAAGGTATCCATTCTCTGGTACTTTGTTACAGCACTGCCAGCAAATGAACATGGGTAATTTGGAAGATTCCATAGAGGATGCATGTTGAGTACTTAGTGTCTGGAGTAGTAAACATAAAATAAATGCTAGCTGTCATTATTATGTAGGAAAATGTGCTGCTCCCTTTAAGTAACTCTTCTTAGAATTAAGATTTAGTCAACAGCCTGTTCACAATCCAATTAGGTATCAGGATTACCTTAAACATATCTTTATCTTGTCCATTCATTTGTTCATTCATTCATACAACAAACAAGTATTCACTTCCAGTTTTGAGCCAGGAACTGTGTTTCACGCTGGGAGTACAAGATGGGTAGCATACAAATCATAATGCTTCCTGGAGCTTAGTCTCTGGACATGGTCCCATGTGGCGCGTGGTATCCCCGGAGCCACAGGATGGTGGCTAAAGGCCTGGAGGGTTGAATACAGCAATAAAGCAGAGCAATTGAGCATCTGCAAGGCAGGCAGGAGGGGGCTATCTGAACAAACTGGAACCCAGCCCAGCTTTGATGTGGATTTGGGTTTTCTAAGGAAGTTGCATCGTAGCCTGCTGCTGATCTGGATGTGGCTCCAGAGAAAGATGGTCCCATCTGAGTAAAATGCCCATGCTGGGTGTGAGGTTCAGAGGTGGCGAACAAAGGCCATCTCTCCTGGTGAAATTACAGCCAGGGCACATGGTCTGGCAGGTATGTAACCTAACAAACAGGAAGAAGATACCCATGCCATCCGTGCACCTGACCACCCTCTAGCAGAGGAGGCCTGGAATCATCCCTTAGGTGCCTTTGAGAGGCTGCTTATATACCTAGGTCAGATTTCTTTGAAATGACAATATCAGTAATGAGTTTCACAAATATCTCTATTTTTAAAAAATCTGTGTGGTCCCGCCGGGGATAGAACTAAGTCTATCTATTTTTAAGCTACTTATTCATGTATAATTGCCATGAAATAACTATACGTATTTCAATTATAAAATCTGATGTGTTGGCATATGTGTAATGTGCACCAGTAAAATGTGCACTACAATCAAGACTGTAAACACATCCATCATCCTCTCACGTCATCTTTGGTCCCTTAGTGATCCCGTCTTCCTGCCCCCACCCCTTGCCTGAACCTGCAGGCAGCTACTGATGTGCTTTCTGTTACTGTAACTTAGTTGGTATTTCCCGTAATTTTATATAAATTGAATCATACGGAATGTACTCTTTTTGCCTGGCTTTTTTCGTTTAGCCTAACTATTTTGAGATTCACCCATGTTTTTGCATATATCAGTGAGTAGTGCCTTTCTTTTTATTGCTGAGCTGTATTTCATGGGATGAATATGTTGCAATTTGTTTGTCAGGTCACTTGCTCATGAACATGTCTGTTGTTTCTTGGTTTGGGCTTTTGCAAATTGATCTGCTATGAAGTGATCTGCTATGTGTTTTGGTCGCTCCCTGGATATATGCTTTCTTTTTTCTTGAGTAAATACCAGGGAGTGGAATGGTAGATTATACACAGTTAAGAAACTGAAAACTGTTTTTCCAAAGTGGTTTCTATCATTTACATTCATACCAGCAGCAAGCAAGACTTCTAGTTTCTCTGCACACTCATCGATATGATCAGTCTTTTCTAATTTTAGTGATTTTAAGAAGTGTGTATCTGTACGTCGTGTGGTTTTAGCTTGCATTTTTCTAATGACCAATTATGATATGTTTTTGAAGATCCTTTGCTGATTTTTTTTATGGACTGTTGGTTTACTTGTTTTGTTTATGGTGGGGGTTAAAATATATTCTGGCTATTAGTCCTTTATCAGATACTTGCTCTGCAAATATTTTCTTTTTCTGTGGCTTCTTTTTTAATTTCTACACTCTGTCATTTGAAGAACAGACTTTTTAATTTGAATGAAGTCTTATGGATCACGTTGTTTCATGGCTCATGTCTTTAGTGTCCTATCTAGAAAACTTTTGCCTCACCCAAGTTTATAGGTTTTTCTATTGTCTTTTAGAAGCTGGATAGCTTTATGTTTTACATTTGGGCAAATTATCCATTTTATCTATTTTAAATAAATGCCAATTAGGTCAAGTTGGTTCATGGTTATATTCAGAACTTCTGTGTCTTTACTGATTTTCCAATTGTTCTACCTATTATTGAAAGAGGGGCTCCAAAATCTTGGACTATAATTGTGGACTTGTCTATTTTCCTCTGCACTCTGATCATTGCTTCATGGTTTGTTTGTTTTGTTTTAAAGAGTACTAGGGATTTAAACCAGGGTGCTTTACCACTGAGCCACATCCCCCAGCCTTTTAAAACATTTTTTTACCTTGAGACAGGATCTTGCTAAGTTATTTAGGGCCTCACAAAGTTGCTGAGGCTGGCCTCAAACTTGTAATACTCCTGGCTCAGCCTCCCAAATTACTCACTGTTGTGGTTTAGGTGTGAGGTGTCTCCCAAAAGCTCACATGTGAGACAATGCAAGAACATTCAGAGGAGAAATGATTGGGTTATGAAAGCCTTAACCAAGTCAGTGAATTAATTCCTGATATGGACTGAGTGAATAGTAACTGCAGGTGGGTAAGGTGTGGCTGGAGGAGGTGGATCATTGAGGACGTGTCTTTGGTGTATATATTTTGTATCTCGTGAGTGAGTCTCTCTCTCTGCTTCCTGATCATCCGTGAGCTGCTTCCCTCCACCACACTCTTTTATGATGTCCTGCCTCACCTTGAGCCCCTAGGAATAGAGCCAGCTGTTTATGGAATGAGACCTCTGATACCATGACCCCATCAAATAACCTTTTCTTCCTCTAAAATTGTTCTCATCAGGTGTTTTAGTCACAGCAATGAAAAAGCAGAGTCAAACACCTTAGTCTACACTTGGCACAGCTCTCAGAATGTTTCCTTATTATGTTTTCTCCAGAATGTTTCCTCCTCCACGAATTTACAATGTATGAAAAGCAGAAATGGTCTCTTCTCCATATTGAGTCATGGTAGGGGCTCAGCATGGTGTCTCCAGGTGAACCAAATGGATGGGGCTGGAATAGGAAGCTTGCTGACTCATCTCACATGGCCTGGATGTCGAGATGCACCTGCTGGTGGCAAAACAAAAACAAGGGTGTTTCAGGTAGACTGACTAGAACCAAAGGTTAGGGACAAAGACCACGGAAGTCTCTCCCAAGGCTTTGGCAGATGTCAGAAGTCAGGCACGAAACAGTAGGACTGAGAATATGTGAAAGCAACAAGTGGGAGTGGGTGGTGGGGGAATCCTGGGGCCACGTGAAGAAAATAATGGAGAGGACTCATTGACAATTGGACTCAAAAGAGAGGAAGGGACAAGATACTTCTGGGGTTTCAAGCCAAGACGTCCTGAAAATTGTGATGTCATCAACAAACGAAGACACTGCTCACATTAGACACCGTGTCCCCTTCCCAAGTTGTTCTTACTTTATTTTCCATCTCTGTGACCTAAGCTAGAAATCTCAGAATCATTCCTGAATTTTCCCCTACTCATGAAGAGTCACTAGTAAAGTTCATTACTCTTTCAGTTTGAATTCTCCAGGAAGCCAACTCAGATGGTTTTAGTAGAGTGTGCTCCTGGGGTCATCCTTGTGAAAGGGAGGTCCAGGAATCCAGCTGGACCTGACATCTTGAGGTGTCGTCACCAGGATTACACCTGAGGGAACCTGGTTCATTTTCTCTACTTATTTTCCCAGCCTACTCTAAATAGCCAAAACCATTAGGGTGGTGTGTGGAGGTTCATGACCAGACCCTGGCACCATCTGGACCAAGAATGTACTTGACATCCTTGATATTAGCCTGAGATAAACTAGGTACATTCTGACTTGAATGAAGTCACTCTGTCTTGACCATTATAGAAGTCCCTTCCTTCTGACTCACATCATGGGGATCCACTATCTCGCTGCCCATATCTGTTCCTAAGTCCCCAGTAAATGGCACTCTACAATCCAGGCAGATGCCAGAAGTCAGGCATGAAACAGTAGGACTGTCTGTCTCTTTCCTCAGTTTCATGGACACTCACAATTGGTTTTCAGACCCTGGGTCCAGGATTTTCTGGATCAGGAGGGAACTAAGGCAGGATTAGATGAGGGAAAAATTGAGGTTAGACCCAATGATAGATCCCAGTCATTCCACAGGAAGCACTGGAGATACATGGCTCCTCAGATTAGTGTCACATTGGACCAAGACAACTGAGGCTGTATGCCTTCGCATTGCTCAGCCATTGGGCCACCTTGGGATTGGAGGGAACCTCCATAAAGAAGCCCTGTGCAGTCCAGGCATCCCTGATGGAATTGACAGCTGATGACCACCTGCTCACAGCATTCCCAGTAACTCCCACAAGTCCTTCATTGACCAGCATTTGGGTGGCATGGCATAGTGCACACAAAACTAGAATGTTAAGTCCCCATCCCAGCCTTCCCAGGCTTCGTTATTGGGGTTCTCCTTCCCTCCTCCCTGAATTGCTGCCACAGAGTGCCAGCTTCCCTCTCTGCTCACCACCTTCACCATTTTCCCAGACCATTTTCCACATGGAGGCTGTGGTGACTTTCTAAACACAGATGCAATTGAGGCATTATTCTGAAAGCCATGGAAGGACTTCTCATTACCTGCAAGATTCAAGATTTCCACTACCCCCTTCCTGCTCTCTGACCCGGATGATCTACTTGCTCAGGGCTCTAATTCATGTATCTCTGGTTCTTTCTCTGACACATACCTTCCCCCTCTGACTTGATATCTTTCTTAGCTGATTCTTTCTGTTCTGCTTTTCCAGACTCACCTCCCCTAGATGAATGGATACAAAAAGAAACGTGGCATATATACACCATGAAGTATTACTCAGCAATAAAAGAGAATAAAATCATGGCATTTGCAGGTAAATGGATGGAGTTAGAGAAGATAATGCTAAGTGAAGTTAGCTAATCCCCCCAAATCAAATGCTGAATGTTTTCTTTGATATAAGGAGGCTGCTTCATAGTGGGATAGGGAGTGGGAGCATGGGAGGAATAGATGAACTCTAGATAGGACAGAGGGGTTGGAGCGGAAGGGAGTAGGCATGGAGTTATTAACGATGGTGGAATGTGATGATCGTTATCTGAGGTACAGGTATGAAGACACAAATTGGTGTGGATGTACTTTGTGTACAACCAGAGATACGAAAAATTGTGCTCTATATATGTAATAAGAATTGTAATACATTCCACTGTCATATATAAATTTAAAAAATAATAATAATAAAAACCCCATAACTCTTCTAGGTTAAGTTCAACATATTATTATAGCCTTTATTATGGACTTTGTATTTCATAGCTTTACTTTATTTATTTATTTTTTAAGTGGTGTTAGGGATTGAACCCAGAACTTCACATGTGCTAGGCAAGAGCTCTACCACTGAGCCACAGCTCCAGCCCCTTGTTATGAACTTTTTGTAGCATTTTTAATATGAAATCCCAAATGTCTGTTACCAGATATATCTCAATAAGAGGTACAGATAGACATTTTCGTATTTTAACCCAGAATAGAGGAGACTCTCAAATGTTTGCACAGTAAATGAATTAATAAAATAATAGTTTAAAAAATATACTCACTCATTTTTTTCCTGGTCACCAACTACTGCTTTTCGGATATCTGGAATAGAGTTTTCAGAAACAGGAATCAGTCTTCAAAATAAGGTTTACTTATCTGGATTAGCTCTGAACTTCAGTAAAAGTAAAGTGGGCTATGAAGTTTAGCCTACCAGCTACTGTGGCTTATTACTAAAGATCTTCTCCATGGTTGCTTATCAAGTATTTAGGGAAGGAAACCACGGATGGTTCTGACATCAGTCGTTAATTTACCCTTTGTCCTCTTTTTTGTACTCTGTGGAGTAAATGCCAGAAGTAGGACAGGGATTTGTATGGCCTTCAAGGGAGCCCAGAGCTGTGTGGATGTTGTCTTCTGCCATTGCTTTCTGGGCTCTAGATTCCTAGACTGGGTGAGAAATGATGTTAACATCTGAAGAATCTTCCTTGCCCTTGCTCAGCCCAGTATAGTCCTGACTCCACCCCTTACATGGTGTATCGGTTTGCTTTTTGTTGCTATAACAAAATAACTAATGTGGGTACATTATACAGAAAAGCATATTTTTATTTCACAGTTTCGTAGCTTCAAGGGCATGGTGCTGTCATCTGTTTGGCCCTGGTGGGGGCCTCTGGCTGCATCACGACTTTCCTAATGGCATTATGGTTGGAACATGTGCAAGAGGGAGCGATCTCCTAGTGAGATAGGAAGCAAAAGAGATTCAAGGACCAGACTAGCTCTTTTTATAACAACATGCTTGTATGGGAATCAACCAGGATCCCATAAGAACTACATTAACCTCTTCTGAGGGCCGTGGTTTCAGGGACCTAATTATATCCCACGAGGCCCCACCTCTTAAAGGTTCTGCCACCTCAACACTGCCACACTGAGGACCAATCTTCCAGCACATGAACCTTTAAGGCACACACTCAAACCATATCCAAACCATAGCATTTAGCTTCCTCCTTCAAGTTAGAGACTCCTGCAGCAAGATAGAATCTTTTAAGCTAACACTGTTGACAGATATTTGTGCCCAGCTCACCTACAAATCACTACATTCTAGAAGGGGATTATACTCTTCATTAGTGGTCATCCTGTCCTCAAAGAGCCTTTCCTGAGAGACCTAGATGCAGGCACTTAGAGGTGGTTGTGTGAATGACGATGATTTTCGGTAAGTCTGTGCACCTTATTCGTTTAGGATTACTTCTGAAAGGATCCTTAAACAGAATCCCATATTGCTTCAGATACCATTGACTTTTTGGAAGTCACAAAAAACTCTTTGGAAAACTTTAAATAATTTATTTTACAAGGCCATTCCCTGTCCTGGGAGGTTTTTATGTTGAATTCTATTAACAGCTTTTGTCTTCTGTTATAATGCATATATTAACAATTAAAAGCCATTTAAAATAATTGATTCCATTCACTAAAGCCAACAAATTAATTAACTGATGCATAATTAATCAGAGCAGCAAGGCATCCATTCTTCAGGGGCCAGCTAGGAGAGCTGTGATTTGTGCATTTATGAACAGAGTAGATAACAGGCTGCTGTGCTCTTTAGCCAGATACTGACACCATCAGGGTCATAACATAAGAGCCCAGGACTGTTCAGACCCCAGAAGGAGCTCTTGACTTTGCTGTCATTCTCTACACAAGCAAGTGTTGCACTATCGACTGGTCATCTTGAGATGCCATAGCAACAGTAAGACCATAGGCTCTGTGGCTTGAATGACATGCATCTATTTCTCACATTTCTGAAAGTCCAACCTCAAGGTGCCGGCAGATGCCCGTTCCTGTGACAGCTTTCTTCCCAGAGAGCAGACTGACCTTGTCACTAGGACCTCACAGGGTAGAGAGCTTGGGTCTCTCTTTCTCTGTTCTCTCTTTCTCTTTATTTAAGGACATCAATCCCATTATATAGGTTCCCCTCTCGTGTTCTTATGTTATTCTTATTACCTCCTGAAAAATCCATCTCCAAATACCATCACCTTGGAGGTTAAGGCTTCAATGTATGAATTTGGTTAGGAGGAGGAGCCCAAACGTTCAGTCTATAACAATTATGCTCAGCTTTGGGTCATGAGTTAACTGTGAAAAGTCACACAGAACTATTGAATGTCAGAAGTGGAGGGTACTTAGAGACCATCCTGGTCCATCGTTCAGTAGACGCCAACACAGTCAAATTGTGATCCAAAGGGAATACCTGTCTGCAATTTGTTTCTGGCTCATGTGGAGATGAATCCAAAAATTGAGATAAAGCATTTACAAATGATAGCAAATTGACAGTGCAGCTCTATATCTATTGGACTCGATATTTCAAAGTTAGAAGTTATGTTTTGATGTCCTTTCTCATAAATCATTTTGTTGTGCTTAAAATAAATGTCACTATGTAAAGGATTATAAAGTATAAAATCAAAGCAAAACCAAACCAAACTGGTCTTTTACTGCAGATATTTCCAGAAGTACCACCTTAGGTTATGCAGAGATATTTAAGCCCAAATATTACATGTTTTGGTTTGAACATGTTCTAGGGGGGAATAACATAAGTTCTAACATCCCCTTGCAACTGAGTTAGAAGAGATTTGAGCTGCCTTGCATTTGTCTCTGGAGGTACAACTCTGCTCTGCAGAGTTCAAAGCTATCTAGAGAATGAGATGAGCAAAGATACATCAAAGCCATGTAAGCTGTAAATAACACAGCTGCACTGATACTCATTATGAACACATGTCTACTGAAAGGGTCATGAGTTAACTGTGAAAAGTCACATTTTCGTACAATCACCAGCCATAGCTGTACATTAGAGTGCATTAGAGTACAGCACAGCGAATTAATGTCCTAGTTCAGATAACAAGTGGCAAGGACTGAGGACCTACATTTGGGGGCTTTTAGTGAAAATAAACCTAAGCAACATTATTGGGGAGAGTGAAATGTTCATGAAGAGGTAGTGTCCTGGTCCTATTTTCTGTTACTAATAACAACCTATAGAAGTAGTGAGATGAAAGAAAAGAGGTATATTTGGTTCACAGTTCTGGTCCCAAGTGGAAAGGATACTCTGATGATGGCCTTCTTGCTGGTAGAGTCCTGAGATGACACAGAGAATTGCATGGTGAGAGATAGGGAGCATGCAAGACTTCTACCAAACTGACTTTTATAGTAGATCCAATCTCAAGATGAATCATTAATCACAGCAATGGATTAATGTGTTCATAAAGGCAGGGGTCTAGTCACCTCTTACAGGTCTTAGCTCTTAATACCTTACATGGGGATTAAATTTAAGTGAATTTTGCAAGGGATAAACCATATCCATACCATAGCAGGTAGTTAGCTATATTCAGTATTTTACTAATAAAAGTGAGAAGAGGGCTGGGGATGTAGCTCAGTGGAAGAGCATGTGTTTAGCATGCATGAGGCCCTGGGTTCAAACCCCCAGCACCCTCCCTGCAAAAGTGAAGAGTCATCATTCTGACTTGAAGTGATCCTAAAAGTCAATTTGTCCTTGCATTGTGGTAATGAGAACACCTTCCTGAAAGTTTGCCTAAAGCCTTATTTTGTGCTGTCATAGCTCTAACAGATTTTGTAGTTCTTTGGATGGAATTCAAGGTGGGACTGTCCTAGTGATTTATAGGATATCCTATATGCACAATAGACCATATGGAAAGACTCCCCACAAAGCCATATATCATTCCCTTCCTTGAATTCCTGCTAAGTACTAGAGTTTTGACTTGGGAATGAAGGGGACCTGTGGTTTGGCTTTTGTGCATGAGTAGTTTTGAAATATGATCTCGAGATTTTGAAAAGTGAAACCGCTATTCTGAAAATAAAAGTTGTTTAATGCAAAACTGATTCCATGTTGCTTTATCATAGAAAAAATGGCATAAATAGAAGAGAACATAAATCACTTGAGAATGTATGTGGGATGCATTTAGTCACATGAATGGAGATAAATCTAATTTACTGAATTAGGAATATTATATTTCCAAAACCCAAGTGAGTGGCTTGATTTAACATATCTGACACTTTTTAAGTTACACTAATAACAATGGAGAATATCAGTAGTGGGAAAAAAATTAGAGAGAGCTAGATTCAAATGTTAACATCACCACTTTCTAGCTATACAACCTCAGATATTTATTTAAACTCTGGGTCTCAGTGTCCAAAGGTGTAAAATGAAAGGTTAATGAGTGACTCACTGTAACAGTTTGAATCTTGAATGTCCTCCGAAGGCCCATGTGTCAAAGAACTTGTCCCAACTGGGAGGTGGTGGAACTTTTTGGAAATTGGGCCTCGTGGAAGGAAGTTAGGACACTGGGAGTGCCCTGGAAAGGCTATTTGGACCCCAGCCCCTTCCTATTTCTCTCTTTGGCTTCCTGCCCACCATCATACGCTCCCACCATGATTCTGTGTCTTGTCACAGGCCCAAAAGCAATGAACCCAATGACCATAGACTGAAACCTCTGAAATTGAGCCAAAACAAAGCTTTGCTCTTTTTAAGTCAATTTCTCACAGGTATTCCTTACAGTGATGGAAAGCGATTAACACACATTTACAGAACTCTTCTAGTCTCTATGCTAATATTTGTGTATTTTTTTCCACTGGACCTTACAATAGATCTTTGAAGTTATGTAATATGATGACCTGGTTTCTAGATTGAAACATGCAACTATTGTAGCTCTAGAGAAAAAAAAAAATATAAAGGACTTAGCCTTCTGCCTGATATATAGTAGGTACATAAAAAATGTAGTCATTAAATCTATTTATTATTATAGCTACTGTTGTGACAAAACTAACATGGGAAGTGAAAACCACAAACATTTGGCCTTGGCACTCAACTGTCCTTCTGCTAGAAGAATCTGCAACTGCTCTGCCTTAAGGGTACATTAAGGAGGCCACAGTCTCCAGGCCCCGCCTCACCTGCGAGCATTCATCAGTAAGAAAAGTAGGTTTACTGTCAGGTAAGTTCTAGATAGAAAATAATTCTAGGCATAATCAGAAAGTTCCATGATGTCCCATATATCTCTTGCCTAAACTCATCTTAGGGTAGCTTATGCTATTCATTCTACTGGGACAGCAACAAAGCTCAAATATGCAAATATGCAGGAGAAGGGTACAAAATAATGTAAATAAATGGCAGATATACAGCATAAAATGATATTAGAGCTTAATAGATACAACAGAAAGAGACAGGGATATAGAAAAACAATGGTTACCTGGCATGGGTCAGAAGATGCTATTGAAAGAAAAAGGGACTCAAAACAGGGCTACACATGGCTGGCACTGCCTATCTTCACCTGTGTACAGATAGGTTACATTTTGAGCAAAGGGAAGAAGCCTCTAGAAGAAGTAAGCCATGCTTTAATGAACCTTCATGGGAACCATACTTGCCACCTTGCCCAACCGAATCCTCTTGGGGCGGCACCTGGGTGTATGTGTGATCATGTAACTTCCCCTCCACACCTCTCCCCTTCAACTGTTTTTGTTTGTTTGTTTTTTGTTTCGGTATTAAAGATCAAACTCAGGGGTGCTCAACCACTGAACCACATCCTCAGCCCTTTTTTGTATTTTATTTACAGACAGGGTCTCACTGAGTTGCTTAGGACCTTGCTAAGCTGCTGAGGTTGGCTTTGAACTCGTGATCCTCCTGCCTCAGCCTCCTGAGCTGCTGGGATTACAGGTGTGTGCCACTGCACCCGTCCTCTTCAATTTTACTGCATGTGTGTCAGGCAGCTTTTTATTGTTATGACAAAATACCTGATACAATCAACTTAGAGGAGGAAAAATTTACTTTGGCTCCATTCCAGAGGTTTCAGTCCGTGGTTGACTGGTTCCGTTGTTTCTGGGTTCTGTGGGAGGCCATACATCATGGTGGAAGGACAAAGCAGAACAGAGTTGCTCACTTTATAGCAGCTGGAAGGACAGAGAGAAAAAGAGAGAGAGAAAGGGGTCAGGACAAGGCATAGTTCCTCCTAGGACAGGATTCAAGCACCCAGTCCCTTCGACTAGGCCCCCATGCCCCACCTCTGGACACTGCTGCCCTGGGAACCAAGCCTTCAGTGCAGGAGACTTTGGGATGATTCCAGAGCCAAACCATAACATTGTGCTGTGGTTATCTGTTAAGGTCTGTAAATAAGTCAAAAATAACACCTGGTATTTTGCCAGAGAAATGTTAGAGTTCGTAAACAAGTCTGGATGGTGCCTGGCAAAATGTCAGAGGGAGTGGTTTGAGAAGTAACAAAAGCGAGCCATTAAGTGTGGAGATTCCTTATTGGTTGACTGATGTATCTAGTTTATGCTAATTAAGATAAGCTGTGCAAAATGTATAAATAGCTCTGTTGTCCTACAATAAACGGCTCCCATTCCTGCTGTATCAACTTACACAAGTTATTCGTCACCCCCCGGCTATTCTGCTGCAGCCGGTCTGCGGCAGTTATCAAAAGAAGCTCTTTTGAGCGGACACCCCGCCGAGGCAGTCAGCGGCCAGCATCCGGGAAAGCTGAAGGATACACCGCCACTCTCCTTCAGAGTGCGACATCAAAACAGGTCGGTGTCATTCAGCTCACCCCACAGACAGCGGGAATTCGCAAAAAATCTCTCCTAGGCTTTCCGGGAGAGGGAGTATCAAGCTGAGCCTCCATACAGGCCAGGGGGAATCCAGAGACACCTGACCTCCAACCCCTCCTCCCAGTAGCAGCCAAAAGGAAACCTGGCTAGCCAGCGCTGGGGGAGGGGCAAGCAGAAAAAATCAAAGTGATAGAGTGCCAGGGATCCCAGCAGCCTGCAGCAGGGCCCGGAGAGCCAGGCCAACTGATTCGCGTGGCCTGCCCTGTGGCTACAGAAGGCGTGGCGCCTCAGTGAAGCCATTAATTGGCAAGCAGGGAGGTTAGGGAAGGCCATTAGGTGGAATCCCACCAGCCAAGCCCACACGGACCCTTGGGCCGAGCACGGGTTCTCAGAAGGGGAAGGAAGCGGTACAGTCCCATCCCCCACAGCGGACACCCCGCCGAGGCAGTCAGCGGCCAGCATCCGGGAAAGCTGAAGGATACACCGCCACTCTCCTTCAGAGTGCGACATCAAAACAGGTCGGTGTCATTCAGCTCACCCCACAGACAGCGGGAATTCGCATAAAATCTCTCCTAGGCTTGCCGGGAGAGGGAGTATCAAGCTGAGCCTCCATACAGGCCAGGGGGAAACCAGAGACACCTGACCTCCAACCCCTCCTCCCAGTAGCAGCCAAAAGGAAACCTGGCTAGCCAGCGCTGGGGGAGGGGCAAGCAGAAAAAATCAAAGTGATAGAGTGCCAGGGATCCCAGCAGCCTGCAGCAGGGCCCGGAGAGCCAGGCCAACTGATTCGCGTGGCCTGCCCTGTGGCTACAGAAGGCGTGGCGCCTCAGTGAAGCCATTAATTGGCAAGCAGGGAGGTTAGGGAAGGCCATTAGGTGGAATCCCACCAGCCAAGCCCACACGGACCCTTGGGCCGAGCACGGGTTCTCAGAAGGGGAAGGAAGCGGTACAGTCCCATCCCCCACAGCGGACACCCCGCCGAGGCAGTCAGCGGCCAGCATCCGGGAAAGCTGAAGGATACACCGCCACTCTCCTTCAGAGTGCGACATCAAAACAGGTCGGTGTCATTCAGCTCACCCCACAGACAGCGGGAATTCGCATAAAATCTCTCCTAGGCTTGCCGGGAGAGGGAGTATCAAGCTGAGCCTCCATACAGGCCAGGGGGAAACCAGAGACACCTGACCTCCAACCCCCTCCTCCCAGTAGCAGCCAAAAGGAAACCTGGCTAGCCAGCGCTGGGGGAGGGGCAAGCAGAAAAAATCAAAGTGATAGAGTGCCAGGGATCCCAGCAGCCTGCAGCAGGGCCCGGAGAGCCAGGCCAACTGATTCGCGTGGCCTGCCCTGCGGCTACAGAAGGCGTGGCGCCTCAGTGAAGCCATTAATTGGCAAGCAGGGAGGTTAGGGAAGGCCATTAGGTGGAATCCCACCAGCCAAGCCCACACGGACCCTTGGGCCGAGCTCGGGTTCTCAGAAGGGGAAGGAAGCGGTACAGTCCCATCCCCCACAGCGGACACCCCGCCGAGGCAGTCAGCGGCCAGCATCCGGGAAAGCTGAAGGATACACCGCCACTCTCCTTCAGAGTGCGACATCAAAACAGGTCGGTGTCATTCAGCTCACCCCACAGACAGCGGGAATTCGCATAAAATCTCTCCTAGGCTTGCCGGGAGAGGGAGTATCAAGCTGAGCCTCCATACAGGCCAGGGGGAAACCAGAGACACCTGACCTCCAACCCCTCCTCCCAGTAGCAGCCAAAAGGAAACCTGGCTAGCCAGCGCTGGGGGAGGGGCAAGCAGAAAAAATCAAAGTGATAGAGTGCCAGGGATCCCAGCAGCCTGCAGCAGGGCCCGGAGAGCCAGGCCAACTGATTCGCGTGGCCTGCCCTGTGGCTACAGAAGGCGTGGCGCCTCAGTGAAGCCATTAATTGGCAAGCAGGGAGGTTAGGGAAGGCCATTAGGTGGAATCCCACCAGCCAAGCCCACACGGACCCTTGGGCCGAGCACAGGTTCTCAGAAGGGGAAGGAAGCGGTACAGTCCCATCCCCCACAGCGGACACCCCGCCGAGGCAGTCAGCGGCCAGCATCCGGGAAAGCTGAAGGATACACCGCCACTCTCCTTCAGAGTGCGACATCAAAACAGGTCGGTGTCATTCAGCTCACCCCACAGACAGCGGGAATTCGCATAAAATCTCTCCTAGGCTTTCCGGGAGAGGGAGTATCAAGCTGAGCCTCCATACAGGCCAGGGGGAATCCAGAGACACCTGACCTCCAACCCCTCCTCCCAGTAGCAGCCAAAAGGAAACCTGGCTAGCCAGCGCTGGGGGAGGGGCAAGCAGAAAAAATCAAAGTGATAGAGTGCCAGGGATCCCAGCAGCCTGCAGCAGGGCCCGGAGAGCCAGGCCAACTGATTCGCGTGGCCTGCCCTGCGGCTACAGAAGGCGTGGCGCCTCAGTGAAGCCATTAATTGGCAAGCAGGGAGGGTAGGGAAGGCCATTAGGTGGAATCCCACCAGCCAAGCCCACACGGACCCTTGGGCCGAGCACGGGTTCTCAGAAGGGGAAGGAAGCGGTACAGTCCCATCCCCCACAGCGGACACTCCACCGAGGCAGTCAGCGGCCAGCATCCGGGAAAGCTGAAGGATACACCGCCACTCTCCTTCAGAGTGCAACATCAAAACAGCGGACACTCCATCCAGGCAGTCAGTGGACACCATCCGGGAAAGCTGAAGAATACACCACCACTCTCCAACAGCTTGCAACATCAAAACAGCCAGCAGCAGGACCCCGGAGATCCAGGCCAACTGATTCGCGCGGCCTGCCCTGCAGCTACAGAAGGCGTGGCGCCTCAGAGAAGCCATTAATTAGCAAGCAGGGAGGTTAGGGACTGCCATTAGGTGGAATCCCGCCAGCCAAGCCCACCGCCCACGCCCGGAACAGGCCCAGCGATCTGCCAGCATTGTAGTCACGATACCCCAATTGGAATAGGGACAGAGCAGAGCCGCCTTCCACTCCCGGAACAGGCCCAGAGAGCCGCCAGCGTGGTAGACACGTCACCCCAATTGGAGTAGGGGCACAGCCGCTGCCCGCACCTGCAAGGGAGACTTTTCAAGTATACAAGAGCAACATAAATAAATAGGGGGTAAATTTCAAAACACAACAGTTGCACCAAGCAGAAAGAAACGCGAGCAGTATGAAAAGACAAGGAAAGAAAGGTCCACAAGCAATGCAGGTCAACTCAACTTTAGAAGAGGTAATAGCTGCAACAGATGGAATATCAGATAAAGAGTTCAGGATATATATGCTTCAGATGATCTGGAGTCTCAAGGAAGACATGAGACAGCAAAATCAGACAATGAAAGATCACATTGACAAACAAATCCAGGAAGTAAAAGATCAATTTCACAGGGAGATAGAGGTAATAAAAAACAAACAAATTGAAATTCTAGAAATGCAGGAAACAATAAACCAACTTAAAAACTCAATTGAGAATACTACCAGCAGAGTAGATCACTTAGAAGAGAGAACATCAGACAATGAAGACAAAGTATTTCAACTGGAAAAGAACATAGACAGCTCAGCAAGTCTGCTAAGAAACCATGAGCAGAACATCCAAGAATTATGGGACAATATCAAAAGACCAAATTTAAGAGTCATTGGGATACAGGAAGGCACAGAGCTCCATTCCAAAGGAATAAACAGTCTATTCAGTGAAATAATACGAGAAAACTTCCCAGAATTGAAGATTGAGACAGAATCCCAAATCCTAGAAGCCTACAGGACGCCGAATGTGCAAAATCATAAGAGATCCACACCTAGACACATTATAATGAAGATGTCCAACATACAGAATAAGGAGAGAATTTTAAAAGCTGCAAGAGAAAGAAAGCAGATTACATTTAGGGGTAAACCAATCAGGATAACAGCTGATCTCTCAACACAGACTCTGAAAGCTAGAAGATCCTGGAATAACATATTTCAAACACTGAAAGACAATGGGCTCCAACCAAGAATCGTGTATCCAGCGAAATTAAGCTTCAGGTTAGAAGATGAAATTAAAACCTTCCACAATAAACAAAAGTTAAAAGAATTCGCAGCTAGAAAACCATCTCTTCAAAAAATCCTTGGCAAAACATTACAGGAAGAGGAAATGGAAAACAACATTGAAAACCAACAATGGGAGGTAGGACAGTAAAGGGGGGAAAGTAGTCAAAGAGGATAACAAATCAGGTTTAGTAACATCAATAAACAAATATGGATAGAAGAACAAACCATATCTCAATAATAACCCTAAATGTTAATGGCTTAAACTCACCAATTAAGAGACATAGGCTAGTAGAATGGATCAAAAAACAAGACCCAACAATATGCTGTCTACAGGAGACGCATTTGATAGGAAAAGATATACATAGACTGAAGGTGAAAGGTTGGGAAAAATCATATCACTCATATGGACCGCGGAAACAAGCAGGAGTGTCCATACTCATATCTAATAAAATAGATTTCAAGCCAAAGCTAATCAAAAGGGATATAGAAGGACACTTCATACTGCTCAAGGGAACCATACACCAACAAGACATAACAATCATAAATATATATGCCCCAAATAATGGTGCAGCTGTATTCATCAAGCAAACTCTTCTCAAGTTCAAGAGTCTAATAGACCAACATACAATAATCATGGGAGACTTCAACACACCTCTCTCACCACTGGACAGATCTTCCAAACAAAAGTTAAATAAGGAAACTATAGAACTCAATAACACAATTAACAACCTAGACTTAATTGACATATACAGACTATACCACCCAACATCAAGTAGCTATACTTTTTTCTCAGCAGCACATGGAACCTTCTCAAAAATAGACCATATACTATGTCACAGGGCAACTCTTAGACAATACAAAGGGGTAGAGATAATACCATGCATCTTATCTGATCATAATGGAATGAAACTGAAAATCAATGATAAAAGAAGAAAGGAAAAAGCAAGCATCACCTGGAGAATGAACAATAGGTTGCTGAGTGATCAATGGGTTTTAGAAGACATCAAGGAGGAAATTAAAAAATTCCTAGAGTTAAATGAAAACACAGACACAACATATCGGAATCTATGGGACACATTGAAAGCAGTTCTAAGAGGAAAATTCATTGCTTGGAGTTCATTCCTCAAAAAAAGAAAAAACCAACAAATAAATGATCTCATACTTCATCTCAAAATCCTAGAAAAAGAAGAGCAAAACAACAGCAAAAGAAGTAGAAGGCAAGAAATAATTAAAATCAGAGCTGAAATTAATGAAATTGAAACAAAAGAAACAATTGAAAAAATTGACAAAACTAAAAGCTGGTTCTTTGAAAAAATAAATAAAATTGACAGACCCTTAGCCATGCTAACGAAGAGAAGAAGAGAGAGAACCCAAATTACTAGCATACGGGATGAAAAAGACAATATCACAACAGACACTTCAGAAATACAGAAGATAATCAGAAATTACTTTGAATCCTTATACTCCAATAAAATAGAAGATAGTGAAGGCATAGATAAATTCCTTGAGTCCTATGATCTGCCCAGATTGAGCCAGGAGGATATAGACAACCTAAACAGACCAATAACAATAGAGGAAATAGAAGAAACCATCAAAAGACTACCAACTAAGAAAAGCCCAGGACCGGATGGGTATACAGCAGAGTTTTACAAAACCTTTAAAGAGGAACTAACACCAATACTTTTCAAGCTATTTCAGGAAATAGAAAAAGAGGGAGAACTTCCAAATTCATTCTACGAGGCCAACATCACCCTGATTCCGAAACCAGACAAAGACACATCAAAGAAGGAAAACTACAGACCAATATCTCTAATGAACCTTGACGCAAAAATCCTCAATAAGATTCTGGCGAATCGGATTCAAATACATATCAAAAAAATTATACATCATGATCAAGTAGGATTCATCCCTGGGATGCAAGGCTGGTTTAATATACGGAAATCAATAAATGTTATTCACCACATCAATAGACTTAAAAATAAGAACCATATGATCATCTCAATAGATGCAGAAAAAGCATTTGACAAAGTTCAGCATCCCTTTATGTTCAAAACGCTAGAAAAATTAGGGATAACAGGATCATACCTCAACATTGTAAAAGCAATATATGATAAGCCACAGGCCAGCATCATTCTGAATGGAGAAAAATTGAAGGCATTCCCTCTAAGATCTGGTACAAGACAGGGATGCCCTCTCTCACCACTTCTGTTCAACATAGTCCTCGAAACACTGGCCAGAGCAATTAGACAGTCAAAAGAAATTAAAGGCATAAAAATAGGAAAAGAAGAACTTAAATTATCACTATTTGCAGATGATATGATTCTATACCTAGCAGACCCAAAAGGGTCTACAAAGAAGCTATTAGAGCTAATAAATGAATTCAGCAAAGTGGCAGGATATAAGATCAACACGCATAAATCAAAGGCGTTCCTGTATATGAGCGACAAATCCTCTGAAACGGAAATGAGGACAACTACTCCATTCACAATATCCCCCCAAAAAATAAAATACTTGGGAATCAACCTAACAAAAGAGGTGAAAGATTTATACAATGAAAATTACAGAACCCTAAAGAAAGACATAGAAGAAGACCTTAGAAGATGGAAAAACATACCCTGCTCATGGATAGGCAGAACTAACATCATCAAAATGGCGATATTACCAAAAGTTCTCTATAAGTTCAATGCAATGCCAATCAAAATCCCAACAGCATATCTTGTAGAAATAGATAAAAGAATCATGAAATTCATATGGAATAATAAAAGACCCAGAATAGCAAAAACAATACTAAGCAGGAAGTGTGAATCAGGCGGTATAGCTATACCAGACTTCAAACTATACTACAGAGCAATAGTAACAAAAACAGCATGGTACTGGTACCAAAACAGGCGGGTGGACCAATGGTACAGAATAGAGGACACAGGAACCAATCCACAAAACTACAACTATCTTATTTTTGATAAAGGGGCTAAAAGCATGCAATGGAGGAAGGATAGCATCTTCAACAAATGGTGCTGGGAAAATTGGAAATCCATTTGCACCAAAATGAATCTGAATCCCTATCTCTCGCCTTGCACAAAAGTTAACTCAAAATGGATCAAGGAGCTTGATATTAAATCTGAGACACGGCATCTGATAGAAGAAAAAGTTGGTTATGATCTACACGCTGTGGGATCGGGCTCCAAATTCCTCAATAGGACACCCATAGCGCTAGAGTTAACAAATAGAATCAACAAATGGGACTTACTCAAACTAAAAAGTTTTTTCTCAGCAAAAGAAACAATAAGAGAGATAAATAGGGAGCCTACATCCTGGGAACAAATCTTTACTCCACACACTTCAGATAGAGCCCTAATAACCAGAATATACAAAGAACTCAAAAAATTAGACAATAAGATAACAAATAACCCAATCAATAAATGGGCCAAGGACCTGAACAGACACTTCTCAGAGGAGGACATACAATCAATCAACAAGTACATGAAAAAATGCTCACCATCGCTAGCAGTCAGAGAAATGCAAATCAAAACTACCCTAAGATACCATCTCACTCCAGTAAGACTGGCAGCCTTTAGGAAGTCAAACAACAATAAGTGCTGGAGAGGATGCGGGGAAAAGGGCACTCTTGTTCATTGCTGGTGGGACTGCAAATTGGTGCAGCCAATTTGGAAAGCAGTATGGAGATTTCTCGGAAAGCTGGGAATGGAACCACCATTTGACCCAGCTATTCCCCTTCTCGGTCTATTCCCTAAAGCCCTAACAAGAGCATGCTACAGGGACACTGCTACATCGATGTTCATAGCAGCTCAATTCACGATAGCAAGACTGTGGAACCAGCCTAGATGCCCTTCAATAGATGAATGGATAAAAAAAATGTGGCATTTATACACTATGGAGTATTACTCTGCATTAAAAAATGACAAAATTATAGAATTTGGAGGGAAATGGATGGCATTAGAGCAGATTATGCTAAGTGAAGCTAGTCAATCTTTAAAAAACAAATACCAAATGACTCCTTTGATATAAGTGGTGTAAACAAGGACAGGGTAGGGACGAAGAGCTTGAGAAGAATATTTACAGTAAACAGGGATGAGAGGTGGGAGGGAAAGGGAGTGAGAAGGGAAATTGCATGGAAATGGAAGGCGATCCTCAGGGTTATACAAAATGTCATATAAGAGGTAAGGAGGGGTAAGTCAAGAGAATACAAATGGAAGACATGATTTACAGTAGAAGGGGTAGAGAGAGAAAAGGGGAGGGGAGGGGAGGGGAGGGGAGGGGGGATAGTAGACAATAGGACAGACAGCAGAATACGTCAGACACTAAAAAGGCAATATGTCAATCAATGGAAGGGTAACTGATGTGATACAGCAATTTGTATACGGGGTAAAAGCGGGAGTTCATAATCCACTTGAATCAAATCGTGTAATATGATGTATTAAGAACTATGTAATGTTATGAACGACCAATAAAAAAAAAAAAAAAAAAAAAAAAAAAATTAACAAAAAAAAAAAAAAAAAAAAAGAAACTGTAAAAAAAAAAAAAAAAAAAAAAAAAAAAAAAAAAAAAAAAAAAAAAAAAAAAAAAGAAGCTCTTTGAGTTCAAACCCCAGTTTACTACCCAGCTTCTGGACTTTGGGCAAATATTCACCTTCAAGAACAGGGAGCTCAGGAGGCAAAAAAAAGGATTGGATGTCCACTGTGAGCCGGGCAGGTAGGTGGTGTGCAATGCATTATTCATCTTCCTTTGAAGCCTCTCCCAGCCTCCAGGCCATGGGGCAAATCAATAGAAAATTGTCTGAGATTTGATAGGAGGAAAGATAAAAATAAAAACCAGATTCTCTTTCTCTCCTTTTCTCACCATCTCCCCACTTGCTCCCTGGCCCAGGAGGCTTTGCTGGGGACAGAGGGACCCTGTGAGGCTGAAAGAGAGGAGAGAACAGGCAGAACCTTGTCCTCAACCCTGCAGGAGCGCAGCACCCTGAAGCCCTTCAAAGATGCCCTTCTTGCCTTTCCCTTTGCTTTCTCTTTAGATGAGGCCATCCTGGGCCTCAATCTGCCAATCTGCAAACTGAACGGTGGCTTACAACCATTTACTTAACGTGGATGATAATGAGCTCAACATTCTCTTTCCAGGTCTCTCTAAGCATCTCTTACACCATGATCCCCCAACACATCCCAAGAAGAAGATAAATGAGAACTTTGGGGGGTCCCATAGGCTGCAATCGTCGGATGGCAAAACCCATATTAGGTAACTCAGTAAATATACTTTAAAACAAAGTCAATAAAATGTATCCAAATGACTATTGCATGGTCAACCCTTGTCTGCTGAGCATCTACCATGTGCTAACTAATGTTCCCGGGAGGGAACAATTTCATATTCTTGTTCTGGAGAAATTCATAATATTTTATAAAGAGATAAATATGTGAACCCAAATAACTCAAGTTCAAGGATAAAGGGGTAAAGTCCACAAAGGAGATACAAATTAAGTATTATATGATTTTAAAGGAGACAGAGTTAACTGAAGTCTGGAAGTCAGGACACACTTACACCTCAAATGCTTCTCATAGGAATAGCTTTGTGAAGAGGGAGTGGCCGGAGATGAGTTTTGAGAGGAGATAGGATGGAGATCCATGAGGATGGTATGGAGGGGTAGAGAAGGGGGAGGGAGGGAATTTACCAGAGGAGAAGCAAGGAGAAGAAGTCCAGGTAGAGTCCCTGGGCAGAGAGTGGTGCCATTAGATTAGCTGGGTTCAGAGCAAGAAGGTCATAAATGTAGGGTGGAATCTTAGAAAGTCTTGAACTCTAGGCTGTGTATTTTAGTCATTAGAAAACATGGAAAGTTTTGCAGCAGAGACTGATATGTAGGAACTGAGTGGAATGAGAAGGGTGGAGAGGAGAATCTGGTTCAAATTCACATTAGAGAGCATGGTGGCTACAGTTGTAACGGGGATCAAAAAAGGATTCAAGGCAGAAGAATCTCCCATCCTTCCAGGGAATGGCCCCTACTTGTTCCTGTTGCTCTTGTGCAATGATCAATAAAGTTCTCTACTGGGTAAGCGTACCAGCATAGATAACGAATTATAGCTGTCTCTCAGTATCCTTGGAGGATTGCTTCCAGGACCCCCCTGTGAATAACAAAATCCATGATTGCTCAAGTCCTTTATTTAAAATGGCAGAATATTTGCATATAACCTACACAATCTTCTCGTATACTTTGAATCATCTCTAGATTACTCGTAATAACTAATTCAATGTAAATGCTATGTAAATCGTTGTACTGTATTGTTTAGGGAATAATGATGAGAAAAAAAATGTCTGTGTGTGTTCCGTAGAGACACATTTTTTTTTCCCCAAGTATTTTCTATGCATGGATAGTTAAATCTGCAGATGTGGAGCTCACAGATAAAAGAGGGCTGGTATCATTGATAAACATGTGATCCTGAGTTGACCAAGTGGAAGGATGTGACACACACACAGAGAAACAAGCTTTGGGGGCAAAAAAGTCTGGTTGGGGATATACTAAATTTGAGGTAGCGTTTGGAAAACAGATAGCAACAATAATAGCAGCTAATATATTTTGAGTGCTTACTGTGAACCAACCAGAATACTCACTCATTTAACTTTTTTTTTTTCCTTTGGTGATGCTGGGGATTGAAGTCAGGACCTTGCTGCATACACGGCAGGCACTTTACCAACTGAGTTATATCCCCAGCCCTCATTTGCTCTTCACTATAACTTAATGAGGTAGGTTTGATTACTACTCTTATTTTACAGGTAGTAAAACTTGACAGAGAGCATCAGGTGATCAGTAAACTGTTGGAAATTCACACTTTGCTCTGGGGAGAGAACCCAAAATTGAGACAAAGGACCAGGTTCCTTACCCTCTAAGAAGAGGTGATTGATTCCAAGAGGCTAAGGTCTGTTGTCAAAATAGATAAGCAAAGGATGCAGGTCAGGAACAAAGGTGGATGTAGCACGGGGAAGCGGCGGTCAGGGAGAGCCTCAGCAGTGTTCACTTAGCAATGGGGACACCCAAGCCACAGCGTCATGAGAACTGGAAAATAAAAAAGTCAATGACTCTAATTAAACTCAAGCAGGAGCTGTTTGCTGTGCATTCCAGGTGGGGGTGGATTGCAATCATACTGTTTTTGTTATATTGGGTCCCTGGTAGTATTTTGAGCACTTGCTTTGTGTACTACAGGAAAGTAGGATACAATTAGCTGTGAGGTTCTTTTAGATTGAATAAGTTACCATATTGAGACTGCTGGCACTTCTAAACACAGACTGAGCTAGAATTTATTCTTTCTTGGTTTATTTATATTCTTCACCGTCATCCTGCCTGGGCAATTTGTTCTTTTTATGACCAACCTGTTTTTGTTTTACTTTGTTTCTTTAAATTATGCTCAAGGGAAATTGAAAGTTTCTCAACTTTGTCGCTATTGAAATTTGGGGTTGGATAATTCTATGTTTTGGAGGTTTGTCCTCTGCATGGTAGGGCATTCAGCAGCCTCTGTGGTGTGTGTCTTCTAGGTGTCAGAAGCATTCTCCTCCCCCAGCTGTGACAATCAAAAATAGCTCCAGACTTTGTCGTATGTCCCCTGGAAGCAAAATATCCCTCTCTTGAAGAACCACTGGGCTATGATCACACCCACTAAGGTGTTAGTGACTTACTATGCTAATTCTTCAATGACTATTTCCATTTGCAAGTGGAACTAAGGAAGGCAATGGAGATGTGCAGAAATGTCAATTTCTCTATTTTTCTGCAACTCAAGTCAGCTTTTCTAATTTAAGTGTCTAGATGGCAGAAATGCAATCCATGTAATGGATCCCCTTGGTCATCTTCAGGATTGGATGGGAGCAATTCTCTGTAGGGTTTCTCCCTCAGTCCTGGGCTATCTGTGTAGCACTGTGGTGTCTTTTAGGCAGGGAAACTTAGTCTGGTCTTTTCTTTCTCATAACCCCCTCTCTCCCCCGCAAACAGCTGGATGGAAAGCAGCCAGTGATAGTATCTCTTGCTTTGTCTTCACCCTCTTGTTTTGCCTCTTCCCAAGGTTGGAGGAAGGAGGGGGAGAAAGAAACTTTTGAGTTTAAAAATCCAGAATTTGCTGTCTTTGTTCTCTGATGCTACAATGGCAACAACTTCCTCCAAAGATGGTGATGAATCACTGCTGTCGGCTTGGGCGGGAGGAAGGCCCAGGGGTCCAGTGGAGAAATGGACTGGAAAGAGAACACATGGCTTAATATCCTCCAGCCCTCCTCCCTTGGTGTCCCCCACCCTACAGGTACCACAGCTCCAAGGATGCATACAGAACAGCATTTTCCATGAACATCCTCCAAAAACCTCAGGACGCTGCACATGTTGTCATTTGACTAATTCCAACAGTCTCCTGAGTGGGTAACTAGGGACCCCACGTATGGAACTTCAAAATATCCACCTCTCACCATCACTTATCCAAAAGAACATCAGATTGCACAGCATCGCCTCCATGTCTCTGTAGACCTGTGGATTGCAGTGGGAAGTCTGGGAGGGTGTCAATATAGAGAAGAATGTTTAGGAAATATGTGTGTTTGACCTACACAGAATGATCATCCCTCAAAAGGGAAGGGTATAATAAAACACAGTGAAAATCAGCCCAGCCTTTCCACAGCTGTATTTAATAATGAACAGCATCAAGCATTCATCCTGGGCTGAGGCGTTTACCTCCTGGGGTCTTATAATTACCAAGATGATGCTCTTTCTTTAAGCCTCCATCCCCTGTACACTGAACTTATCCGGTTTCACTGGGCAAATAGCCTCAGGGATAAAAGAACTTGCCCAAGCTCCACCTGCTTGCATCTCACCTCTTCTCTCTCTCCTTTACTCTCAAGGAACTTTCTAGGTTCCTAGCAAGACCAGCTTCTCCACCTTCTCTAGACCCCGACCTTCTCCTCCTTAACTTTGTGCAACTTATACTCCTGGTTCTAGTCTGTCTTGTCAAAATCTGCCTTTCTATTGTTTTTTTTTATTTCCAGAAGAGTAAATATGACTTTTTTTTCTTTCATAACAAAGGGAAAAAATAAAACAACACAAAACAAAAACCCTGTGTGGTTTTTGCTTCCCCTCTGCTATCACCTGCTTTCTCTCCCTTCCATTACTTATTACAGCCAAACTCCTCCACAGAGTACTCCATCCTCCCCTCCCGGAGTCCTCTCCTCTGTCATGAGCTGGCTCCATTCAGCCTCTTCCCACCCCTCCATGGAAGCTGCTCCAGGTGGACATACCAGCAACCTCCAGTTGCTAAACCCAACTGTCAGGATCCACTGATCAACATGGTGCTCCACCCTATCCCCAACCCACTTTCTCCACTTGGAATAAAAAACTCCACCATCTCTGCTCTTCCCTGCAGTTCTGAACCACCTAGTTTTCTTGGAGAGCTCAGCCAGTTACAGGACAATAGCTGCCCATAAGCTGATGATGCTCCAAATTTGTAAGTCCAGCCTGGATCACTACCTGGGCTTTAGACTACCTTCTTGAAATCTCCACCTGGATGCCTACAGATATCTAGAACTTTTAAATGTTCCATGATGAGCTCCTGACCTTTCCCCACCCCTACACCATCCACCCTGCAGTTTCTCACTGGATTGAACGTCAATTTTGTCTTTTGGTTGATCAGGCCAAAGTAATTCTCGATTCTTCCTTGCATCATCTTCATCTGGTCATCAGGAACTTCTGTCAGTTTCAAAATGTTTCCAAATTCTGAGCACTTCCCACTTTCCCCACTGCCAACAGCTCCATGAGCCTGTGATCCTGTTATTGTAATGGGTTTTCAGACTTGTCACAGCACAAACGGTTTCAATCAAACATTTGTGGGACCAGGGGTCCTCATGTGTTTAGTTTCAGAATAATTGACTCCCTTAAAAGTGATTGAGGACCCCCTCCCCAACTCTTGTCCTTGTAGGTTATATCTACTGATATTATTGCCTTAAGAATTAAAACTGATGTTTAAAAATAATATATTTGTTTTAAAATAACATAATAAACTTATTATATATTAATGTAAATAAAATAATTTTATGAAAAATATCTTGTCCAAAACAAAAAATAAGTGAAAAGTAGCAGTACACATTTTTGATGAGCACATTTTGCAAATCTCTTCAACATCTGGCTTAATGAAATATGGATTCCCCTCTGTGCTTCTGATGTCAATCATTTCTAGAAGCCATGTAGCTTCAAGAAAACTCTACCACATAGTTTTGAGGGAATGGGAATGAAAAGGGAAAAGTGTGTCTTATTACTATGAAAATAGTTTCTGACCTCATGGAGACCCCTACAAAGGTCTCAGGGCACCCTAAGAGCCCCCAGATTGTACTTAGAAAATGCTGGGTCCAGGCAAAGGTTATAGCTCAGTGATAGAGCATTTGCTTAGTGTGCACAAGGCTCTGAGTTCAATCCCGGACCACACACACACACACACACACACACACACACACACGTAAAATAAAGAAAATAAAATTTAAGAAAAGAAAAAAATCAGAACCAGGAGTATAAGTTGCACAAAGTTTGATAAACTGTGTTATACCCCTGCTTAAAACCTTGCAGTCTTGAAGGCAAAGGTTTCCAGTCCTGGGACAAATAAGAGCCAAAGTCCTGACAGAGGTCTTTGAGGACCTGCATAATCTGTCCCATTTCCTGTCTAGCTTTAGTCTTAGTCTTCTTCCTCCCTCTGCCTACTACATGAGTCTCCTTGCTGGTCCTTAAACATTCCAGGCGTGTTCCTGCCTCAGGACTCTTGCACTTTCTGTTTCCTAGAATGTTCTTCCTCCTGATAGCTTTGTGGCTCACTCCCTCATCTCATTTGAGGACTTGACCTATATGACCCCTTTTCAGTGACAATTACCTGATTGCCTCTCTAAAATTGCATCACTGTCTCCTATCCCATGGTTCCGTGACATTTTCTCTCTCCCCTTCCCACTTTATTTTTTCCTTAGTATTTATCTCCATCTAACTTACAATTAATTTACTATTTATTTTTGTTTACTTCCCTACTGCCCACCACATCCCCACTAAAATTCAGGCACCCAAAGGGTACATAGCATGTATTAGGCACTCAATAAAAAGTGAAGTATGAATGAAAGAACAACCCTGTGATGTGGGCCCCAGGTGAGGAAGCAGAAATTGAGTGCAGGTAAGAATTTACCTGAGTCATGGAGCTAGTGAATATGAAAGCTGAGTCTTAAAGGCAGGTCTGCTGATCCTAAAGCCACACAGTGCCCAGCACTCATCACGTGATCATACTCAACTATACCAGTGGGTTCAGGCCAAATTGGAGACCAACGCATTTTTATGTTCTGAGTATTTACGACTCACCAACAGTGATGGAACCAACACCCTCATTCTACAAGTGGCCCAGTGATGTGACCTGATGTACCTAGAGTCTGACTCCAGAGCAGGAATAAGATCACACGTGAGACTCCCAATCCAGTGCTCACCAAGGAAATGCAAGGACATGGGTCATGGCTGACTCTCTGTCGTCATCAGTACTTTGGCTAGACAATCTGCCTGTGGATAGATTCATAGCTAATTCCCCCACATTTGTGTAGATTCATGATGTCACAACTCATAGGAACTCTCTGATGTGGTTTAGATACAGAGAAATGCAACAGGATGTTTATTTTCATGGCATGGTGACCACTCAGGTTGAGCACTGAGATGCTATTGTGAACTGAGCTGCTTTCCTCGGGGTCAGGTGTGGGCTGCTGGCCTCGGGTGTCCAGAGTTTCTGCTTGACCTGCTTTTGTAAGGGCAAGGAATTGACAATGACCATGGTGTGCCTCTTCTGTGCCAGGTGCCATGCTGGATGGTTTATCCTGTGATTCTTCCAACTCTCAGGCTCAGAAAGATGACGTAACTCAGTAAAATTCAGAAAGCTAGTAGGTGAGAAAGCCCAGAGCAGAACATACGTCCCCCTGGTTCCAAAGTCTGTCCTACGGATCACTTATAAGTTCTACTGCTTGATGTTCATAGGAAACGGGCTTCGGCTGCCCCTCACAGCTGCCCTTGGAGGGAGTTGGGGGTTTGGCAAGGACAGGAAGGAAGAAAGCCTTATCTAGTGGTCCTTTCTTAAACTTGTCTTCCTGCCTCTTAGAGAGAAATTAGAAAGTGTCAAGTTTGCTGTAGAATATTTTTGGGGAAAAAAAAGTGTGTTTGTATGTTTTACAGGAGAAATATATGAAGCAAGATTGATAAAATGAGATTTTTTTTTACATATGTAGGGATTTATTATATTATTATCTTGATCTAATATTTCCATAATTAAAAGGAAAAATTCAGCTAAAAGAATGGTCATTCAATGGTTATGATTATTCCAACTACTATTGGCTTATTTTGTAGACAAAATACAGGAAATATTTAAATATATAACAATAGAGATGAGTTAAATAGAAAATATTGCATTCAATCTATGCATCTACATCTACAATGACGTAGATTTAATTTGCTACATGAAAAAATATCCACAAAATGTGTTAACTACAAATAAAGAACAATTTCTAGGGGCTGCTGTGTAGCTCTGTGGTAAAACAGTAACCTAGCATATGTAAGGGGCCTAAATTCCAACCCCAGCACTGAGGAAAAAAAATCAGTAAAAAGTTTATAGAGGGGGCTGGGGATGTGGCTCAAGCGGTAGCGCGCTCACCTGGCATGCGTGCGGCCCGGGTTCGATCCTCAGCACCACATACCAACAAAGATGTTGTGTCCGCCGAAAACTAAAAAAATAAATATTAAAAAAAAAATTCTCTCTCTCTCTCTCTCACTCTCTCACTCTCTTTAAAAAAAAAATTTATAGAGGTTGAGTATCTCTTATCTTAAATGCTTAGGACTAGAAGTGCCTCAGATTTTGGATTTCAGAATATTTGCCTATTCATAAGATTCCTTAACAATGATCAAGTCTCAACACAAAATCTCTTTATGTTCCATGAGTACCTTATACACCTAGCCTGAAGGTAATTTTATACAATATTCTTAATAATTTTATTCACTAGGCTGTGGCCTGTCACCCAAGGCCAGGTGTGGAATTTTCCACGATGTAGCATCATGTTGGCACTCAAAATGTTTCAGTTTGGGGATTTTTGGATCAGGGATGCTCAACCAGTATTAACATTTCATTGTGATTTTGAGTGCATATTTCTATTTTCATGCTTGTGTTTATATCTGCATTCAAAACAAATCTAGAAATACCAGCTCTTTCTTAAAAGATTGACTTTTGTATACTTAGGTCATATCCGGACTTTCAAAAATAAAGATGGAGCACTATGGCAATTAAAATGCATCATATTTTCTAAAAGCAGATTATAAAGCAGGATGTATAATATCCCATTTTTGGTTTTGGAAAAAGGAAAACATCCAGGGCAGAGTCCAGTCACAGGCTGTGGACACACAGAACAGGAGCCCTGTTCTTCCTTGGGATTGGAAGTGGGTTTGGGTTCCCAGTGCAAAGCTGGGCTCCACTAACATGGAACTAAATTGAAAATGTTCCCTGCTATTCTGCTTTGGGAATGCACATTCTCTGAACAGAGGGGAGGACTGAGTTCATTACTTCCTAGATTGGGAAGTTCTGATGAAAGAAGGAGAAAAACAGCAATGAACAGAACAGCGGGGGGACTCCACTCCTGAGCATCGCCTGCATCTGTCTGGTTGACAGTTCCTGCAGTAATGAGGTGCAGCGCCCGCCGTCTAGGACCCAGGGAGTGGGCGCTGCCCATTCATTTTCACTCCAAGGAGAGGCCAGAGTGTAAAGTAAAACAGCTGCCTTAGAATGCCATGTGCACTCAGAGGGGTAGTAATCGGAGGCATAATTGTAGCAGCAGATTCATGTTGTCCAGCTTAAATGGAAAATCTGTAATTCAGACCATGAAGTAGGCAGCTGGGTTTGTTGCTTTAGATAGCATAAATCTAAGGTCAGAAATCTTAGCCTGGATGTGCTACCGTGCGAGGCTCCCAAGCGTATCCTTTTGCCATCAAGTAGAAAGATAAGCTAATATGTCAATGCAATCCTAATGGGACTCCGTGGATTCTATTACTCAAGTGTCTCCAATCAATTAGGGGTTTTAACTTAGTCATACCAACATAAATATCCTTTAATACCAATTAAGGCCACTGTTCATCATCGTGATGGCTCTATCACCGTATGTGGGATTTTTTTTTTTTTCTGCTGAAATTTCACAAGGAGAAAGACAAGACATCCTCAGCAGAGTAGACAGTTTCTTGGCCCCCTGACCCACACTGGTTGTCAGAGAAAAAGGATCACTTGTACGCTATAGCTGTTCCATATTGGAGTTCTTATTGAGCTTGGGAAAGAAGGAAGTACACCCTGGGACAAATATTTTTCAACAATCTATATTGAGCGGAAAACTCTGCTAGGCCTTGGGTTTTATTTGTTGCACTGAATGAATACATAAATGGAAAGGCCATCATCTTCTGATAGGGTTTTCAAGGTTAAACTGCATTGATAAATGTCTGAATGCTAAAGAAATGCTGATCAGTGTAAAAAAAAATTACAACCTCTGATTGAGAATTGAATGGGATTTATGACAAGGAGAAAAAATAATTCCAGAATCATTTTCACATGGCTCCTATTGTCACAACCAGTGCCTTCTTTCCCATCTAAAAATCTGCAGCGGGGCTTTTGGGTTCCAGTGGTCTACAATGGTATAATCCTGCTACATGAACCATAGTATTAAATGATACGAAAATAAAATGTCTTTGAGCAACTTGAATTACAGCAAGTGAGTAAAACTTTTCTAAAGAATTTCCCCTGTGTCTATTTAAGCTGTGGTTCTTCACCTCCTTGAGGTATGGTATACACAATGTCAGGGCATTTCAGAAATCCCGATGCCCTTGCAAAGTTAACCCAGGGTAAAAGGAAGTTTAAGTAAGAACTGTCCATCTGTCCAGCCTGCCGTCCATCCATCCACCCACCCATTTGTTCATCTATGAAATTCATTTTTACTCATCTGATGAAGAGCACACTACTCTGAAAAATCACAAGTGACATCGTATGTGTATTTAAATATGGATTAACACCCATTCAGAAATTATAGACAGTGGAGATGCATATATAAAGATTCAGATCAATACTTTTTAAACATTTGTATTAAATACTCCATCAATAAAATGAATTTTAAGCATCCTCTATTTATGTAAATATATTCTACATATTTACATGTACACATTTTTACATTCTAATATGGTTATAAATCACTAACTATACTTGAAACATAGAAAAAAAAATTTTGGTACCAGAGAATGAACCCAGGGATGTTTAACCATTGAGCCATATCCCAAACCCATTTTTATTTTTTTTAACTTGAGACAGGGTCTCACTGAGTTGCCTACATCAAAACATCAACTTTTAAAGGACAACTTGAAATACAAAGTTCTAGCACTTTCTCCCTTCCCTGTAACACCCATGTTGTGTATACTGGGTGAACACACTGCACCTTTCAGGCCCAGGTTTTGATGTTACTCTCTTCTGCCAGTTTGAATAAGTGGCAAATCCCAGATTTCACACTTGAGAAGGTAGAAGAAATGAGCTCTATTTTCTCGGGGACTTTTTGGGAAGAGGTGATGTTTTTGTCCTTTCATCTGAGCAGAGTATTTGATCTGGGTGATCAACCCCTTTGTCTTCATAAGTTTCATTTAATAGGCTCAGGAGGCATTCCATCAATAGGACAAGGTCCCAGCATTCCTGGAATCAGAGAATCGTCAGGGAGATAACACACAGCAGGTTAAGTATTGCCCTGGGCTGAGGGTTGCATCTGTGTGGGAGCACAGGTGAAGGTGCTGTGGGCCTTCCACCCCATCCTGCATACAGAGTGCGGACAAGACCCCAGGCCATGCCAGATGGGCAGACCATGTGCCTCTAGGGACTGCTATGTCTTCAAAAATCTCTGTTAAAACACAAAGTAGACTTCAGCAACAGAACTTGTGTGGTGCGTTCTTTGGCTGTGTTGAGAGCAACACAAACATGCACATGAAGAATGAGATGTCCATTGAGCAATATTCCTGCAATTCTACCCATTCACTTACTTTTTGCCATTACCAAGGCTACAATCAACGGTCTACCTCTTTCCCAGAGCAGAGTGGCAGCTCCATATTATGGCATTAATTTTTTAAAAAAATGGCGGTGGTCAAGGAAGAGAAGCTTACCAGTGACTTGTGACAAAGCAAAGGAGTGCAGAAGAGCTTTGTTATCACCAAGAGATAAGAATAGTGCCGCTCCCTCTGCACATCACCTGGCACCTGGTAGGATTTCTAGGAATGTTGAATGGAGGCCTGTAGACCTGAGGAGATCTCTTGGATGCAAATTAGCTTTTAAGGCAGATGTACAAAATTAACTTGGGATATAGAGACAGTTGGGGTACTGAATCTTTGAAGCAAAGGTGGAAAATGATGAAAATTGCTTTTGAGAAAAAGAACAATGGTAATATCATGACCTACCTCTGAGGAATGTTTACCATTCCCCAAGCCCCATGCTAATGGCTTCCTCTTCATTTCCTCAGCAGATCTTGCCAGCAACCTTGTAATTGAGCACTTTCTTTCCATTGTTTTATGGATGGGGAAACCAAGGCACCGAGAAGATGAGTGAGTGTGTTAGTCAGCTTCCATTGCTGTAATAAAAACAGCTGAGGCAGTCAACTTAAAAAGAAGAAAGGCTTATTTTCCCTCACAGTTTTGAGGTTTCAGTCCAGAGATGGTGGGCTATGTCGCTTTTTGGCCTCAGGGCAGAGCACATGGCAGAGAAAGCTGTTCATTTCTCAGCAGCTGGAGAGCAAAAGGAAAAAGGAAAGGGCTGGGGTCATAATATCCCTTCCAAGGGCACATCCCCAATGACCAGATTTCTTCCTGCTAAGTTTTACCTCTTAAAGGCTCCACCACACGACAACAGTGTCAGGAATAGGGACCCAGCCTTTGCCACATGGGCCTTTGGGTACGTTTAAGTTCTAAACCACACAATAAAGGGAGTTGGAAAGAACAGATGTCCATTGGATTAGACAAAGGAGAATGAAGGGAAGGGGGTGTGATGGGAAAGACAGTAGAACGAATCAGACATCACTTCCTAGGTTCATGTACGAACACATGACTAGTATAACTCCACATCATGTACACCTGCAAGAATGGGAGCTGTTAGGGTCTGGATGTGAGGTGTCCCCCAAAAGCCTATTCATGAAATAATGCAAGAAGGCTCAGAGAAGAAATGATGGGGTTGTAAGAGCCTGAACCCAATTAGTGATTTAATCCCCTGATAGGGATTGACTGGTAACTGAAGTGGTGGGGTGTGGCTGGAGGAGGTGGGAATTGGAAAGTGGCTTTGGGTCCATATTTATATCTGGTGAGTGGAATCGCTCTCTCTGTTTCCTGATCACCATGATGTGAGCTCCTTCCCTCTGCCACACACTCTGCCATGATGTTCAGTCTCATCTTGAGCCTGGAGAAATGGAGCCAGCCTTCTATGGACTAAGACCTCTGAAGCGGTGAGCCTTCAAACAAACCTTTTCTCTTCTACAATTAAGCTGGTCAGGTCCTTTAGTTACAGGCGTGAAGAAGCTGACTAAAATGGGAGCCCAATTAGAATCAGTTATACTCCATGTATGTATAATACGTCAAAATGCACTGTACTATCATGTATATCTAAAAAGAATTTTTTTTTTAAAAAAGATCCAAACCATAACAGTAACTTGAACACTAATGAAGGGTGGAGCATGTCTCCATTATATTAATCCTTGTGTCTGGATGGATGAAGACTGGGAGCACCAGTTCAGGAGACCCAAGACAGGAAGTCAAGGAGAGCAAGGGCTCTTTGGTCACTCTAATAGCAGGGAAATAGAGAGCCCTGGGAGGAGAGTGGAGAGAAACTACAGAAGAGATGATCTCCCTCTCTGCCTGTTTGCTTAAGCCGGCTTTGTCTGGATTCTTCTGGATGCTCTGCACATCCCCAGTGAGTCAGGATGGCATCAATGCACAACAAATTCCCCTCCACTCATTGTGCATGCAGAATAAACCTGCAAATTCAGGCCCCTTGCATTTCCCTGGAAAGAGGAAGCCCTAGGACAGAAAGCCACGTTGCTCCTGAAAAAGGTTTTGAATACATAATGATCTGACTGTATCTAAATATGTTTTATCCAATTTGACTTTAGAAACCTTCAGAGGTAGAAACATTTGCGGATGTTAAATGACAGCCATCTACTTAGAGAGCAAGAAAATCATTTCTTCTCTCCAGAGGTTTTATTCTTCTCTGGTTTTCCTGGAGTGGATCAACATAGATTTTTATAGCTGCTGATGGATTGATTTGGAACCACCTTTGCATAGCAGCTTAAATGTCAGTGGTGGCTTTTTCATGTTTTGAGAAAATGAAAACAAACCTATATCTTTTTTGCTTCCTTTTCACAGACTTTTAGGTTGGAAACCCAGATGCTCTCTTATTTTATTTCTTCACTTTGTGTTTTCAGGTTGTCTCTCACACACACACACACACACACACACTCACACGCACACATCTGACTGTTGTGGGTTGCTGAGCCTATGTTAGGTCTCAGCAAGTATGTGCTCAGCACACTCCTTGTATTAGTCCATTTTGCATTACTATAATAAAATACCTGAGGATGGGTATTTATAAAGGAAAAAAAAGGTTTGCTTAACTCATAGTTATGGATGCTCAAAATCCAAACAACATGGTAATGGTTATGGTGAGGGCCTTCTTGTTTGTATCACATCATGGCCAATGGTATCATTGAAGGAATGCACATGAGAGAAAAGATCACGTGGTAATACAGAAAACTAGAAAGAGACTGGGTCCCATGAACACTATGTTAATCCCTTCTGAGCGCAGCTCAGCCAATGACTTAACAACATCCCATTGGGCCCAACCCATCAGATGCCATACTGGAGACTAAGCTTTTAACACATAACTCTTTGTGGCATATACTTAAACTGTATTCAAATGATTGCATGCCTAAGTGACCAGGATGAGTCAGACTTTCTCAAATCCATGTCTGCAAAACACAGAAGCCCCAGCAGCGCACTGACCAGGGGGAAAGCTTTGCAGTAACTTAGAAAGAACAGAGCTTGTCTAGCCACCTCTAGTAATCCATGCCATCCCAAATCCTGGCAGATGCTTCTTTCCACAATTGTCCACATGGCTCTCTGTCCCTTTCATTCAACATCACTATTTTGCAATATTATGTCATTTTTCTGCAAAGCAGATGTGATTCAATGGGATGTGGGAATCCCTGAGCATTGTCCCACAGAAACAGATGGATCATTGTAATTAGCATGCTGGAAACAGGGGCTAGCGACAGAAACTGGTTCAAGTTCCACCTCTGGCATGTGTCGATGTGAGATCCTGCACAAGTCATCGCCTCTCTGAACCTCAGTCTCTTCATATGACAGATGAGGAAAATAATATCTCTGTGTGATAAATGGGCAGGCCCACATATTCCAGGGGCAAAAGTACAGCTGGGACACATAGTCCCAGGTCTGATCTATGTCCTTTCACATGGCCTCATTTTCTCTAAATGGGCCTTGGACAATGACAAGACTGAGGACACATAGACTTCCACATCCTAACAGCCATCGACCGGGAAGGACAAGCCATGTGAGGCAGAGGGAGCTCTGACTGGGCTGGCTGGTGCCTCAAGCCTCTCCCTGGACCGACCATTGACCCCAATCCACCAGGGAGGCCCTGGGAGGAAGAAAGTGCTGAATCAACAGAGAACAGAGCTCCGGTGAGAACCCGCCCGTGGCTGGGCAGGTGTGCAGAAAATACCAGGCATATTACCTGGCACAGAGGAATCACTGAAGGTGGATAAATGTCATTCAAGAGACAAGTTAGACCTAGGGGCGCTGCTTGCTGAGCCACCTAGTGGGAGTGGCCAGAGCCTGTGGCCTGAAATGATCTTTGGTCTCAGGCAGCCTATAAGGCTCTGGAACTTTTCAGGACTGGACTAGTGTGGGAGCAGTGGACACACACACACACACACACACACACGTACATGCATGTATAAGCACACATGTACACACACTCATGTGTATGCATTCACACATCAGTGTTCACACCCTACACCATTGAACACACTCACATGCACACTCATGTGAACATTCAACACATGCAACATGCACACTCTCTTACCGTTCACGTACACGGCCCCGCTTGCACACATGCTTGTCACACACATGCACACACATGACCTCTCCCTGTCCAGACTGCACTGGGGTAGAGGGGCAGGGAGGACAAAGGGGACCACGGAGGCTCCGTGCTGTCCCCAGGACCAGAGGGACATCTGGATATTGCTGGAATCTAGCTCAGGAGACTGCCAACCCCATCATCAGGCAGCCCAGGGCCCTGGGGGACGGGTCAAGGCTGGCAGTCTTGAAACCAGCTCTTCCCATCCTTCCCTGCTGGGTGACTTTGGCCATCCAACTCACCCTTAGGAACCTCCATTTTCTTCTCCATGAAATGGGAATAATCCTGCCTTATAGTATTAGTCCAAGGATTTAGAAAACACACATATGATAAATTGTGGTATAAAGGTGTATTAAGAATTATAATGCAAATAATGATAACAATAATGATAGAGCTCATGTAAAAAAAGATGTATTTAATTACAAAAATAAAAGCAATATTTTAATTAAAAACATTTAAAAAAATAAATGGAATGAAGTTAAAAAAAAAAAAAGGAAAACACACATAGAGCTCTCAGGACAGTGCCAGTAGACCTTCACCTCAATGCGGTGTTATCATCAGGTTTAAAGGGAAGTCTCAAGGCTAGTAAGACCATCTTGAGCATTTCTACAACGTGGAGGATACAAGGCCATCACACACAAGAGCTTCCCACTGAGTCGAGCACTGCACCTGAACATCCCTCCAGCCCCATGCCCTCTGCTCTCCACCCAGGCATCTACTCTACTGTGCTTCTTTTGGTCTAACTGGTAGTCTCGCGAGAGTTTAGTAATATAAATACAAATGCACATGATCACAGGATTTCCAGCTGGAAGGAAGCTAGAGCTCATTTTCTCAGTCTCCCAGTTTGCCAGTGAGAAACGCGCTGATGGGATTTCAAAGCGAGGATGGAGCAGCACCCAGGGCAGCACCCAGCTCTCTCCAGCCCTCCCAGTCTTCCCAGCACTCCTCTTGGCCACAGATGCTCTGAAAAGTTTCCTCGCTGTGCGGGAACTCCTCATCCCTGGCTGACCAGCAGAATCCCCTGGTGCCTGCTGAGGGCTCATGAGCACACCTGTGAGCATGGGGGTCACTCCACCTGGGGGTCTAGCCCCGGCATCCGGGTTTTGGACAATTGTTCCAGGAGTTTCTGATGCTCAAAAGCTGTGTGACCCACATAATGATGGACAGGTGGGACACTGAGGACTGTGTGGCATGGGGCCGTGGAATGGATGCCTGTGTTCTCATTGGTTCCCAGCAGAGGGGCTGACTGGCATTTCAGAGGGATTTTATGATTCAGCATCTTTCCCCCGTCCACCCCGAGGACATTTTGGTAGAAGCACTTTTCTACATGTGCTTCATGTCATATCCCAGCATTCTTCTGTTTAGAAGGATGTCAGGGCTGGTTGTCCACTAAGATCACTCTGGCTGTCTGACTTTGGCCTGGAACTAGAGGCTGAGTGACTGGGCATTATGGCCTAAGGCTGTTGGCAGGGTTTCCTAGTTTAGGAAATTGCATTATCAGCCTTTAACTCATTAGTTCTACTCTCTGGGGGGAAGCTGGGGGTCTCTCTTCTATTTGAGGCATGTATTGACCTAGTCTTTTCCATGCACCTAATAGGGAGGGATCATCTGGCCTCTGATCCTGATTCTGGGTCAGAATAGGCTACTCTTGTTCTGTCCCATTCCAGAGACAGTGTTGAGTATCCACATTATAAAAAAAGGCCAATCAGATGGTATCACGTCACTGCTGAGAGCCTGGGATGGCTTCCCCTGTTCCTTACCAAGTCACACAAGTTCTTCTGTGATCTGCCTTCTAAACTCACCTGCCTTGACCTTCCCTGTGTTCATTTGTTCTGGCCAGATGAATCTCTTTCTACTCCTTGAACTCGCTAGGTCTGCCCCTTCCTGGAGTAGCAGTCACCTGGATTCTCCAACAACCCATTCCCCGGCCACTGTCCCAGCACATTTACGGGAATTCTACCCCACCCCAGGGCCAGCCACTGGATGGGCAAGCCTCAGGCAGATTGGCCCAGTGAGCAGCATGGGGAAGTCAGCAGGGGAGCACCTGGGAATGCTTCCTTACTTCTGAGAGACCCAGAGCAGTAAGGGTGGAGCTTACAGGCTATCAGTCTTGGGTGGAAATCAGTGCTGAAAAGGGCCAGGTAGAAAGACCTCATCTAGGACCTCATCATGTGGCTGAGCTGCAGAATCAACCACCCCGGATACTGGGCATATCTCTGGAATTCTGGTTACATTATCTAACAAGTCTCCTTATTCTTGAGAGCCTTCATGTGTCTCTGAAAGAGAGAGTAGAGATATGTGCCTATGGCCGAAAGCATCCTTGTATTTAGTCCTGGTCTCTTTTCCTTCCCACTGCTCTCTTATTATCAGGATCCCGAGCTCCCTTCTCAGCCAGGCCGTCTCCATCTGTCTTATTGAACAGAGCAGCTCACCCCCCTGCACACCATTTTCTCTATGGCTTCTCTTTATATTCACTTTCACACGTATCACCATTTTAAATGACATCGTTTATCGTTTACGCTGTGTTTTTCTCCCCTACTAAATATAAAATCTATAAGGAAAGATATTCCCTACTGCTCTTCAGTATATACCATCCACAAACACTGACTGGCACTTAATAGGTGCTCAATAAACATCCATTCAACATTTTCCAATAAACACTTCTGTGAGCAGGATATTCTGCTGCATGCTCCATGTATTTTTTTTTAATATCCTGGAGGGTTTGTGGAAAGCCAATGGGTTGTTTAATAAATACATATTGAAAAAAGAATCTTAAGCAGTGGGCTATGAAATGCTTCCAATGTATGTATTTATCATGTTCCTTGAATTTTACACACATACTTCCTTTAATTAGCACAGAAATGCCCAGCACCTCCCATCCTTGTGAAGACTCCAGTGTCATCTCCCGAGAGTTTGGACCCTTCCTGGGCCCCCCTGGGTCTGCTTGCCAGGAGCCAAGAAGACTTGGTTAAGGTTTGCTTTGGTTGTTTATGTTACAAAAAGAACTGAGGTTCCTTGCTCCTGCTATGTTACTGAATTGAGAATCACTTTTTCAAGCAAGCAAAGGCTTGGGTGCATTTTTAAGAACAATGTCATTGTTTAAAAAAAAAAAACTTTTGAATTTGTTCTAACTAGTTATACATAGCAGTGGAATGAACTTTGACACATCCTACATAATGGAATATAACTTCTGGTTGTACCTGATGTAGAATCACCCTGGTCACGTAATCATGTATGTATATAGGGAAAAACATGTCCAATTCATTCCACTGTCCTTCCTACTCCCACACCCCCTTCCCTCCCTTCACTCCCCTCTGCCTAATCCAAAGTACCTCTATTCTTCCCTAGCCTACCTTCCCCCTTATTGTGCATTAGCATCTGCATATCAGAGAAAACATTCAGCCTTTGGTTATTTGGAAGTGGCTTATTTCACTTAGCATGCTAGTCTCAGGCTCCATCCATTTACCTGCAAATGCCATAATTTCATTCTTCTTTAACACTGAGTAGTATTCCATTGTGTGTATATACCACATTTTCTTTATCCATTCATCTGTTGAATGGTACCTTGGTTGGTTCCATAGCTTAGCTCTTATGAGTTGAGCTGCTATAAACATTGATGTGGCTGCATTGCTATAATATGCTGCTTAAGTCCTTTGGGTATAAACAATGTCATTTTTCAGTTTGGTTCAGGATCAAGATTGCCTTAGCCTCCCTGAGAACATTGTCATCAAGTACTAGAATGACAGTGACCATTTAGAGGTAGCTTGTGACATACCAGGCACTGGGTTTAACTCTTCAGTGGCTCAGTCCAATTTCATCATTGCCTCCTTGGGCTGCTAGAGCAAAGTATGAGAGACTGGCTTATAAACTACAGAAATACATGCCCCATGGTACCAGCATGGTGCTCAGGGCTCCCCTCACCACCTAATTCCCCCCCTCAAAACCCTCACCTAGAATACCATCATTTTGGAGGTTAGTATTTCAGCATATGAATTTGTGAAAAGAGGGAGACACAGATATTCAGTTCATAACAATCCTCAAAAGAATTGTTATGGTTAGGACCTGAGGTGCTCCCCCACAAAGCACTTGTGTGAGACAATGCAAGAGTTTTGAGAGATAAAGTGATTAGATCATATCCAGGCACAGTGGTGCATATCTGTAATCCCAGTGGCTTGGGAGGCAGAGGCAAGAGGATCATGAGTTCAAAGCCAGCCTCAGCAATTTAGTGAGGCGCTAAGCAACTCAGTGAGACCTTGTCCCTAAATAAAATACAAAAATGGGGCTGGGATGTGACTCAGAGTGCCCCTAAGTTCAACCCCCGGTATCAAAAAAAAATTAGATATGAGAAGCATAATTAAATCAGTGGATTGATCCATGATAGAGATTAATTGGGCGGTAACTGTAGGCAGGTTGGGTGTGGAGCAGAGCCCTCTGCTTTCTGGTTACAGGTCCTGACCTGCTTTCCTGTGCCACCCGCTTCCACCCTGATGTTCTGCCTCGCCTTGAGGCCAGAGTGAGGGAGATGGCCATCTATGGACCAAATCATAGCTAAAATAAACGTTTCCTCCTCTGCGTTGTTCTTACCAGGTCTTTTCATCACAGTGACTGAAACACTGACTAAAACAATAATGGAACAAGGTAGATAACAACATTCTAGATGGGAATGTCAGGCTCAGGCCCATGCTGACGAGCGTGGCCAAGGCCAGGCCTCTCCCAATCCTGAACTCTCTGAATCATTTCTCTGCTGTTAAGTGTTATATCGGAGCCCATGTAGCCTCACGTGTCCCCTGGGGACAGCAGAATGTGGGGGAAGAGAGTCATCAGGACCTCTGATCTCATACCCGATGTAGCCCATCGCTGAGTTCAGGAGCCAGCTGTGGCCATATTGCAGCCCTGGGGTGGGGGGTCTCAGGGGAGCCATGCTGCAGACCCACTTGGAGGGTGACAGCAGTGTAGTTGAGCTAAGAAATAATGCAATTCTCCAGGCAGAACTGCAGTCTTCCAGCCCATATAAATGATTCCTTTAGTCATTTTGCCAAGGATTATGTGTTATGTGTGCTTGGGGAACCAACACAGCCTGAGACACCGTCAATATTTCTGGAGAGAGGGAGTGTAATCAGTCAGGCATCCAAAAAAGATGCAGTGGATGATTTTAACAGCAAGTGGTTTTGACTATGAATAGATTCAACCATAGTTGGGATTTTTTTTTCTTTTTCTTTCTTTCAACCCTCTCCAACCCCCAGAATCACCCTGAGCAATTTCTTAAAGAATGAAAATGAAATATTACAGGGGGTAACAAATCACCTGGTCTTAGAGCTTAGAGCTTTATCATTCTATAGCTAATGGATCTGCAGAGAGATTTCACAATGTTCTTGAGACTGTCACAGGGAGCCTGCAGCCAGAAAGGAATACACGTGGAGCCACTGTAAAGAGGTCATTGTCTGGGTTACAAGTTATTCTCTCTCTCATGCCCTGGGAACAACAAGGAGAGGAGAGGGAAGGGGACACATGGGCTGAGAAGCTCTCTAGCAGCACCATGCTGACTGCGGCTGTGCGTGCACTCAATTCACACCATTCACTCGCAGCTCCCTCACCAAGATTGACTTCAGCTTCAATAGTGGCTGTCTTGGTGTGGGGCCATTCATCATCTCAGGCAGAGCCAAAGTGAGTATCTGCCCGGAAGTAACATTTTCTTTGGACAAGAGAGTCTATGATTTGTTACCAGGTGGCTGCATTTTGGATATTGGCTCAAATTCACTGTCCTCGGGGAGACATTACGGACACGTAGAGAGCCTTGCCGTTTCCTGTCTTGGCCTAGGGAATTCTCTTGGAGGGGGAGTGAAGGGTTGCCAAGGCTAACAGCAGAGCCAAAGGATGCCCCCAGGGATGAGGTGAACTTATCACCCACCCATGCATGCTTTCATCTTGATGGAGCTCGGACAGGTGTCCCTGAGAAAGTAGCCCACAGTCGGCCTGGCTGGACGTGGGTCTGGCTTCCATGGCTGATCAGTGACCTGCATCTCCTCTGCACCCATTCTGGGTCTTGCACACCTGTCAGAACTCACACCCAAAATCAGCACCCAGGTCCAAGTTCCTTCCTGTCCATAGCACCCAAGCCTTTGCACGCTAAGCACGTGGACCCCTGTGTGCTGCTGGCTCCCTTTCCCCCAGGTTCCTAGATCTCTCAGGGCTTCTCCTCCTTCTCTCTCCCACCTAGCGCCATAGTTGATCATATGACGGCTCTTTCCTCAAGACCTGCCACCTCCTTGGAGCCTGTCTGGCAGAGCCCCCTAGAGCAGCTTCCCCATCTGTATTCCCTACCATCTCAGTGGAAAGTGCACTTGGCTATATGTAACAGAAACCTGGCTTAATCTCATGGAGGTTTTACTTGCCCATCTCATATAAGAAGTCTTCAGGCCAGATGAATATCTATCAGTGTTCCCAATCACTTTTTCTCTTTGTTGAATCCTTGTTAGCCTGTGCTTTTGTCCTTATATGTGTTGCCTCATGGTCACAACATGGCTACTCCACCTCCAGCCTTGGATCTGCACTCCAGGTGGGAAAACACACAAACTAATAAAACAATACAGACTTCCCTAGGAGGACCATGCAGGAACTTCTGCTTGTACCTCATTGACCAGAACTCTGTCACAGGCCACCCCTGGACACACAGGAGGCTGATAAAGGCAGGTGTTTTCGCTGATCACACTGAGTCTCCAAACAGAATGGGGGCTGTATTAGGAAGCAAAGAGGGAGAGCGGGTCTGGGCTAGACATTCACTGTGTGTTCTCCTCCGTCCCAGGCTGCTGGAGAGAAACATAGCAGAAGCAGCGTCTCCTGCATGGCCACTCCTCGCTGCTGCCCTCAAACCCTCTGCCCACCCTCACCCCCACTGTCCCCTATTTGACAACATGGCAGCCATCAGGCATGGCCCCACAAGCCTGAACACACTGACACCTGCTTTTTTGAGGTCTCAGTGGATGGGTCCGCCCTGCCACCCCTCCATCTGTGTTTCCTGACCCCCTTCTTCAAGGACTTCTGCCCCTCCATGACCCAGTGGCACTCAGACCTGGGTCTTCTTCCTCTCCACTCTGTTTTCCCCACTGCCTATCAGCATGATATAGATTCTCCAACTTGTCGTGAAGATGTTGCAAGGATGGCCTGCCTCAAGAATTGTCAGACGCTTTAGAGTGGCAACTGACCCATGGAAGCAGCTGGCTGAGGACTGGTGTTATGATGATGATTAGCTTTTAAAAAAATAAAACCAGACAATGCAAACATCCCTGGACATATTTTGTAAGTGTTGTATGGTGCTAAGGATGGAACCCAGGGCCCTGGCACATGCTAGGCAAGCACTGTACCACTGAGCTACACCCCTGCTATCCTTTGACTTTTTATACACCCATCAGCTTGTCACGTGACTATCCCCAAAGCACCCAGCTGTATCATGACCCAACAATCCAAGGTCCATGAATAGGATCAACATTCAGTTACTCAAGCCAGAACCTACAGCATCCTTAGTTATCCTTCGCCAACTCAGTCCCAACCCAGGTGCTATGAAATCAGTCAGGTAAATCTCCTAAAGGTTTTGGAGTTGCTCCTCTGTGTCTACCCCTGAGCTCACGGTGGAGGTGGATCTGGCAGCATCCTCTCTGATCTCCCCAAGGGGGGCAGCTTCCCTACATAGCCCTCCTCTGCATCCCTTCTGTGCCTGATGTGGAAAAGCCCTGCTCACATCATCCCTCACAGCAAGCCTGCAAGCTGACCATAGCAGGGTTAACGGGCATTTCTCCCAGGAAGCTTACTTTGATGGAAGTAAAGATTTAAGTAAGATTTTTATTTTTAAAACTGCATTTATATAAATAGAAAAATAAAATTCAAGTAGAATTTGCTTCTGCCATTTGGTTCTAAAAGCAGAATCTGGTTCCAGAATGGGAAGCTCAGTCTCTGGGATGCAGCCGGGGAGAAGTCCTATCCTACCCTTTCCACAGCTCCCTCCTCTGAACTGAACCAGGATAATGAAAGCATTTCTTCCCATCTAGAGGCACAGGGCAGAGCTACAGAGTTCAGAACAGGAACCCAGGATGTTTGTAATCTTGGTTAAGCCAGAGTCGCCCTCAGAAGGATAAAGAGAAGGCCTTGTCTTCAAGCGGGAATGTTTTGCCAAGGAGCTTAAAGCTCTCTGATCCCAAATCACTTTCTGGACGTCTGTATGAGGTCAGCAAGAGGCCAGGGCTATCATTGCCATCTGACAGAGAAGCAGCAGAGATCACAGACAGGATGGGGAGAGGCCCTTGTCCACTGTGGAGGCTCAGAAGGCTGGAGGCCAGATGTGAAGGCGCACGGAGACGCTTTTACGGTTCACCTTTCTCAGGTAAAATGCAGCTTGTCCTAAGTCTGTGAAGTCGAGGGTGGGGTGGCTTTTATCAAGTTAAGGTTTCCAGGGCTAGCAGGGAGAAAAACCAGAGAAGGAACAAGGCTGTAATTCAGAAGACAGCTCCTTCCGGCTTTAAAAGCACTGCCTGATGACTCCCTGTCTCTCTGTTTGTCATCTTATTACTTCCATCAATTTACCTAATAGAACATCTTTATGTTGGCTCCAAGAAAAGGCACTCAAGTGCTGGAGGCTCTCAGCAGAAGTCGTGCCCGAGGAGGGGCAGGGACTCGCTCCTCCCTACAGCAGTGCACAGGTTGGGGGCTAGCTGGCTCTCCTGGGAGGCACAGAGGCAGCAAGGGGAATTAATTATTGGGGAACTACAGCTTTTCCCTGTTAGGACCTACAATCCTAAATCCTAAAAGCCAGAGGTAAGAAATATGGAGATAAAACCACCTGTAGTTTGGTCACTGTCTAAATCTCACCTTCCACAAAGCTTTTGCAAGGGACCCCTCTGCCTTCAGCTCTGCTCAGCTGACCACTGAGCCACAGTCCCTCATGCTCTGGCCTCTAGTGCCCACTGCCTGGAACTCTCTTCATTGCCACCTTTACATACAGGACTTTTACCTGCATTGCAAGATTAGATTTTCCAGAATAGTGGCATAGAGTTTTTTAAGTCTGCTCCTCCATAAAAGTAGTGAGAATACTAGAAAGAATGGTCAAAATCAACTTTGTAAGAATTCTGGTCATTAACCAAAGTTTGAGACAGTCTGAGGAGGGTTGACTCAAGGAAACAGCAGAATCTCAGTAAAAACAAACAAACAAACAAAAAACCAGAAATTTATAGCATCCTTATCTGTCGTACTCTCCCCTACCTCCTTTAAAAACCAGCATCCTTACAACTAGGATGGCTACAATATTAGCAGGTTTACAGCCACTGAAAAAGGCAGCACCCAGATGGGGTCCCCTTGAGCCCCAACTCTATAGAAATGTCATTTATTTGACTTATCAAATTACTGAAATGCTCCATTTTCAGGACTTGTCTTTATGTCACCTGACTCAGAGCTCCATCTTTGTGAAGGGTGCATCTCTCTATAATTTGTTGACAACAACTATCAGTTACTGCATAACATTACATCTTCCTTTAGCAGTGTTGGCATTTAAGGATACCAAGAAGCTGATGAGGAGCTTAAGAGAAAAATTGGGGGAATGAGGAATCCATGGTGGGGCTTTGAAAAGATCCAGCAAATTCCTGGGGATCTCAATGGCAAGGTGTAGGTGCAAAGTTGTATTCGCGCCCACAAAGGGTTCTAAACCATAACCTCTGGCTGACCCTGGGGCTTTGCACAAGCAGGAAGTGAAGGTTAATTTACTGTTGCAAATGCTGATTCTTGAAGGTACATGCACAGAAGGCCCTAGAAGAGGGTGCTAGTTCCAGGCCTTTAAGGAAATCTCTGGTTGCTAGCTAAACACTAAGGTAACCATGCAGAGACTTTAGTGGCCATACACAACAAAGAATACAAACTTTGCAGAAATGTTCTAGAAAGTCACTAGGAAAACCAACAGCAACATTTGCAACAGAGAAAAACCCAAGGAGTGAGGAGAGTTGATGTACAAAGTTGCCCCTTTATATAGTTTTAAGTGTTCAGTTTTTAAACAACAACAAAGATTAAACAGACCAATAGAGGAATATACAAGTAGTCAATACAAACTTCCCCAGACAACAGGCTTAGCACTAGACAAAGGTTTTAAATCAGCTGTTATAAACGTGTTCAAAACTCATAGTAGCTATGTTCAAAGAGTTAAAGGAGTATATGAAAATGACACCTCACCAAATAGACAATATCAATAATAGAGGAAGACATTACTTTTTTAAAAGAACCAAATAGAAATTCTGGAGTTGAAAAGTAAAGTAACTGAAATGAAAAATTCATCATCACATTCAACAGCAGGTTTGAGCTGGCAGAAGGAGATTATCCAGTCTGAGAAGGAGGAAAAAAAAAGAATGGAGAAATATTAACAGGATCTCAGAGACCTGTGGGACACCATCAAATGCACCAACATATGTATAATGAAAATCTTAGAAGAGAAGACAGGGGACAGAAAGGGAGAGAAAGGGGAACAGAAAGAATATTTGAAGAAAAAGATTGAAAACTCCCCAAATTCCTTGAAAACTATCATTCTCCACATGCAAGAACCCCAATGAAATTCTAGTAGAATTAAACCCCCCAAACATTTACACTTGGATGCATTATGGTCAAGCTGTGCAAAGTCTATACAGGATAACAGTGTTCATATCAGCATTATTTACAGTAGCCAAAAGGTGGAAACAACCCAAATGTTCAATGACGGACATAATCTGCTCTATCCATATGATAAGATATTTAGCTTTAAAAAAGAAAGAAATTTTGACACATGCTACACACACCATGGAAGAATCCTGAAGATAATATGCTTAATGAAATAAGCTAGTTACAAAGGGATAAATTTATAGCGATCACTTATATGAAGTTCCTAGAAAAGTCAAATTTATAAAGGCAGAAAGTAGAAGGGTGGTTGCCAGGAGATGGAGAGATGGAAGGATTGGGTTAATGTTTAAATGAACCTGAATTTCATTTTGGGAAGGTGAAAAGGTTCAGGGGATGGACGATAGTAATGGTTGCACAACACTTTAGTATACTTCATACCACAGAATAGTATATTTTAAAATAATTAAACTCATTAATTTTGTTATGTATATTTTACCACAAGCAAAAAATAAAGAAAGAAAGAATGGATCTTGAACACAGCAAGAGAGAAGTGATTTGTCACCTACTAAATACCCTCAAAAAATATTTAATGGCTAACTTCTAATCAGAAACCATGGAGACCAAAAAGCAAGGGGTGAGGTATGCAAGTACTGCAAGAAAAACTGTCAACCAATAGTTCTGTATCTGTCAAAACTATACTTTTAAAATACATGAGAAATTAAACATGACCAGAAAAACAAAAGAGAAAATTTGTCGCTAGTAGATCTTTTCTACACAGAATGCTAAAAGGAATCATTCAGGTTGAAATAAAATGCCTCTAGAGATTAACTCAACTCTACTTAAAAATTTAAAAGTGCTGGTGAAGATTAACACATAAGTAAGTATAAGCACATTATAAAAGTATTTTTGTTTGAAAAACTTTTTTTCTCCTCTCTGATTTGAAAGGCAACTTCTTGAGGCAATAATTATAAAACTTGTGAATGGGCTTATGGAGTACAAAGATGTAATATGTATGTCAATGAGAATAAAAAGTAAAAGGAAAGGGAAAGGAGCTATGCTACCGGAACAAATTTGGATGGTATTGCAATTAATTTGGTGTTTATCTGATCTATATGGTTTTAAATTATGATGTTAGTTTAAACCCCAGAATGACCAATAATGAATTCAAATAAGTTGGAACAGTAACAATGAGGGAGTCAAAATTATATACTAGAAAATATCAATTTTCTAGTTACCTTAATACTCAAACCAGACTCAGGCATTACAATAAAGGAAAACTATAGATCAACATATTGTATGAATAGAGATGCAGTGTGGTAGTTCAATATTTAAAAGAAGGCAGCAATAGAAGAACAAACAAAAGCCCCAGAAAATAGGGCAAAAAAAAACCCACAAGTAGCAAAATGAGGAGCATAAATTCTATTTTATAACAATTACATTAAGTATAAATGAAACAAACACTCCAATCAAAAGGCAGTGATTGGCAAAATGTAAATAAAAACCTGATCCAACTACATACTGCCTATCAGAGACATACTTTAGATCAAAATCATAAATAATGAAGGCAGGGAAAATGTTCAGCAAAACAGTATCAAAAAGAGAGCTGTAGTGGAGTTAGTATCAAACAAAATATATTATAAGAGAAAACTTTTTACTTAAGAAAAAGAAAGATGTTTTAAAATTATAAGAGTCAATCCATCAGGATGATATAATATTTATAAATATATATGCTCCTAACAATTGTTGAGAATCCCCAAAATACATAAGGAGAAACAGGTATAATTAGAGAGAAGTTGATGTTTCAGAAATAATAGTTCACGACTTAAATATTCTTTTCAATAATGGATAGAACTAAAGAGAAGATTAACAAGGGAATAAAAGTCTCAAACAACAATATAAACCAGGTACACTAAGAGACATCCATAGAGTACTCCACCCAACTATACCAAAATTCACTTTCTTTCAAGAGCACTTGGAACATTCCCTATGACAGACCATATGGTAGGCTATAAAACAAGCCTCAATAAATTTAGAAGTATTGAAATCATAATATATGTTCTTCAACTTTCATGAAATAAAATTAAAAGTAATTTAATACAATTAAACTTGGAAAAATTAGTGAGTATGTGAGAATTAAGTAACAATCCTAATAATGATAGGTCAAACAGAAATCATAAGAGGAATCAGAACATACTTTGAGATGAACGAAAATAAAAAGAGAGCATGTTGAACAAAGTTATGGAATGCAGAGGAAGTAATGCTCAGAGAGAAAAATGTATAAGTGTCAACGTCTACATTTAGATAGAGGGGAATTCTCAAATCATTAAACGAACCTTCCAGCTCAAGTAACTAGAAAAAGAGCAAACTAAACTCAAAGCAAGCAGAAAGGAGAGAATAATAAAGATTAGAGTGGAGACAACTCAAATAGTAGATTGAAAGCAATAGCATAGGTCAATGAAACCAAAAATTGTTTCTTTGAAAATGACAACAAAATTGAAAACCTATTAGCCAAACTAACAAAGAAAATGACAGAGAAGATTCAAACAGGAATTAAAGAAGTGACATATCTACTCATCTTACAGAAATAAAAATGGCTATAAAGGAGGACCCTAAGCAATGGTATGTTAACAAGTTATATAACGTAGCAGTTGGAACACAAACTGCTAAAACTGACTCCAGAGGAGACACAAGAACTGATATACCTGTAACAAATAAAAAGATTTACTTATTTATCAGACTTGAAGAAAATGCCAAGTAGGATGATTTCACCATTAAATTCTACTAAACATTTAAAAATGAAAACCAATTCTTTAAAAACCTTTCTAAAAAATAGAAGGGTGACATTTGTAATTGCTAATAGGAGGCAGAGTTAACCAGACTCAGACATTACAAGAAAGGAAAACTACAGATCAATATATTGTATGAATAGAGACGCAGTGTGATAGCTCAATAGATGTGTATAATGTATAATGATCAAATCAGGATAATTGGTCTGTTCATTACCTTGAACATCATTTCTGTGTTGGAAACATTCAAGATCCTTTCTATTTGCTCTTTTGAAAAATATAATTAATTGTCACCCACTTTACTGTGCTGTCATTACCCTATTGTGATGTAGGATATTAGAAGTTTTTTCTCCTCTCCAACTTTATTCTTGTGCCCATTAACCATCCTCCTTCCCCCCGTATTTTTCCCAGTCTCTGATAACTACTATTCTACTCTCCTTTTCTACCAGAACAAATTTTTGGTTCCCATATATAAGTATATTCCATATTTAAGAACATGTGGCATTTGTCTTTCTCTGCCTGGTTTATTTCGTTGTACATGTCCTCCAGTTCCATCCAGGGTGCTGCAAACGACAAAATTTTATTCTTTTTTATGGCTGAATAATATCTTGTGCTATAGATAGATATAGATATATCTCATATTTTCTTACTGTTGCAATGAACATAGGAGTTCAGATGTCTTTTTGACATACTATTTCTTTTCTTTTAGCTATATACCCAGTAGGCTTGTGGGGTCATCTGATAGCTCTATTATTAGGTTTTTGAAGAACTTTTACACTATTTTCCATAATGGCTGTATTAATTAATACCCCCCAATCCATGAGAATGTCCTCATCTCTGTAATCCTGCCAGCATTTGTTACTTTTTATATTATGATGGTAGCCGTTCTAGAGATGACATCTTGAATGTCAACTAAAGGTGACCTCTCCCTGTGGTTTTGATTGGCATTTCCCTTATGATTATTGATGTTGAGTATATTTTTCATACAATTTCGGTCATTTACATACCTTTTTTGAGAATGTCTATACATCATTTGCCAATTTTAAAAGTTGATTTTTTTTTGCAATTGACTTTTATGACCTCCTTGTATATTCAGATATTAAGCCTTTGTAAGTATTTTCTCCCATTCTATCAGTCATCTCCTAACCCTACTGATTGTTTCTTTTGCAGAAAATTTTTAGATTGACGCAATTTTATTTGTTAATTTTTGCTTTTCTTTCTTATACTTTTGGGATCATATCCAAAAATAGTCTTTGCCCAGACTAATGTTCTTAAGCATTTTCTATATGTTTTCTTCCAGTAGTTTTAGTTTTGAGTTTTGCATTTAAGCCTTTGACCCATTTTTGAGTTGATTTTTGTAAATAGTGAGAGACATAGGTCCAGTTCCATTCCTCTGCATATGGAGATCCAGTTTTCCATGCATGATTTATTGAAGAGACTTTATTTTCTCCAGTGTATACTCTTGGTGCCTTTATTGAAAATCGGCTGGCTGTAAATATGTGAATTTGTTTATGGGATCTCTGTTCTGTCCTATTTGTCTACGTGTCTATTTTTATGGCAGTGTATGTTGTTTTGGAGCTGTTTTGATATCAGATATTGTGATGCCTCCAGCTTTGCATTTTTGTTTCAAAAATTTCACAAGCCGTTTCATTTTTAAGAACATAAACCCAGTTAGGAATAAAAAGAAACCTCCTCAGCCTGATAAAAATCCTATAAATAACATCATAATTATGAAAGATTGAATTTTCTCCTTGTCCTAAGATTAGGAATAGATATGACTGTACACTCTCACCCCTTGTATTCAATATTATACCTTGGTTTCTAACTAGGGGCAGTAGAGGAGAAAAAAATAAGAAGAATCAAGATGGAAATGAATTAAAACTATCTGTATTAACTGGTGACACAGTCTTGTATATAGAAAACCCAAAATATTCCACAAAAATCTATTAAAACTGATGAAAAATATTTAGCAAGATTGCATTATACAAGATCAAGACACAAAAGACAAGCATATTTCTAAATACTAGCCAAGAGCAATTAAAAATTGAAATTAAGAAATTCCATTTACCAAAGCATCAAAAAGAATAAATTTAACTAACAAAATATAAGATTTGTACACTGAAAACTCTAAGACATCATCTAAAGAAATTTAAAAATACCTAAATAAATAGAAAGGCATCCCATGTTCATGAACTGGAAGACAATATTGATAAGATGGTAGTACTCTTCAAAATGACCTGCAAACCCAGTGCAGTCCCAACGAAACTCCAACTTCCTTTTTACAGAAAATGACAAGCTGATCCAAAAATTCAAATAGAAATGCACAGAACCCAAAATAGCCAAAAAAAAAATCTTGAAAGAGAAGAACAAAATGAGAGGATTCATACTTCCTAATTTCAAGCTTACTGTAAACTTACTCAAAATTCACAGTATTTGTACAAGGATAGACATATGTGTATCTAGTAATAATCAACATATCCATGGCCAATTTATTTTCAACAAATTTCAAAAGAATGAAATAGTACTGTTATCTCATACAATACACAAAGCTTAACTCAAAAGGTATAGACCTAAGTTTAAGAACTAACACCATAGAACCCTTAGAAGGAAACACAAGCATAAATCTTTGTGAACTTAGATTAGGCAATGATTTATTAGCTTTGACACCAAATTCATAAGCCACAAAACACCTATAAATTGGACATCATCAAAATTTAAAACTGGCTTCAAGTGAAACAACCAAGGAACTGAAAAGACAACCCACAGAATGAGACAAAAATACTTTCAAATCCACCATGTAAGGGACTTGTGTGTGTGTGTGTGTGTGTGTGTGTATGTATGTGTGTATAAAACTTTTATGGCTCATACATAAAAAGACAAAAAAAAATCCCCAAATTTTCAAAAATGGGCAAAGGGCTCAAATAGAAATTTCTCCATAAAAGATATAAAATAATCGATCAGCATGAAAAGATGCTCAACACCATTAATCATTAGGAAAATGTGAATCCAACCACAATAAGACACCATTTCACTCCATTAGGATGGCTAGCATTCAAAGGAGAGTGAGTGTTGAAAAGGATGTAGAAAAATTGGAACATTCACTCATTGCTGCTGGGAATGTAACATTATGCAACTTCTATGGAAAAGAGTCTGAAAGTTCCTCAAAATTTTAAACATAAAGTTGATGTGGTGGGATGTGATCCCAGCTGCTCTGGAGGCTGAAGCAGGAGGATTGCTTGAATCCAGGAGTTAGAGATCAATCTGGGTAACATCGTGAGACCCTATCTCAAAAATAAAATAGTTGCCATAAGACTCAGTTTTTCCACTCCTAAACAATTTCAAAACCAGAAAAATTTTAAAAGAAATAATCACAGGGCTGGAGATGTGGCTCAGCGGTACGGCGCTCGCCTGGCATGCGTGCGGCCCGGGTTCGATCCTCAGCACCACATACCAACAAAGATGTTGTGTCCGCCGAGAACTAAAAAATAAATATTAAAAAGTTCTCACTCTCTCTCTCTCTCTCCTCTCTCACTCTCTCTTTAAAAAAAAAAAAAGAAATAATCACAGAGAGCACATGTATTCAGAGCAGAATTATTCATAAGGGTCAAAAAGTGTAAACAATTCAAATGTCGGTCAACTGAATAATGAATAAATAAAAGATAGAGTTTGTTTGATCCACACAAAGGGTACAGAATTACTGATGCATGCTACAATGTGGGTGAATTGTGAAAACACTGTTAAGTGAAAGAAACAGATACAGAAATCCACATAACTATGTGATTTAATTTATTGAAATATCCAAAATAGGCAAAGACACAGAAGCAGAAAGTAGAATAATGGTGATGGGGAGGGGGTGGTGCATACCTAATGGAGAGAGATAGCCAATTGCTTGTATTTTGGGGGAGAATGATGAAATTATAGAATATAGAAATTATAGATGAGATTATATAGTAGTGGTGGTTATAAAAATTTGTGAATATATTAAAACCACTGAGCTATTCACTTAAATTACAGATTTATAGTATGTGAATTATAACTCAATAAAGATGTTATATATTCCATTTTTAAAAAAAGAAAACTCAGTGCATGCCTCAACTTCTTTTAGTTTTCCCAGACTTAATTATAAACCTGTTCCCATCCTCCTGCATTTCACATGTTCCAAAGGATTATAATTGCCAACTTACTTCTTTAACTTTACTTCTGAATTGCCAGCATCTAGTCCAGTGATTAGCACAACATAACAAAATAGTAGTTTTGGGAGACGTGCATGACCTTTACACTATTTAATGCACTATCTATTTTTAGAGTGAAATGATCAACTTGGTCATTGTGAGAACATGGGAAGACCTCACAGCCTCTCTCTCAGCGGAGATGGTCTTATCTGGAAAATCATTTGGGTAATTTTGCCCACTCTGGCCATCCAGCTCCTCTTCACTCTTGCTAAAGAAGGAGAGTCCTGCAAGCTGCAGGCTCAAGTTGAGTTCTGGGATGTGGACTAACTGAGGGAGCAAGGGCAGGTGGAGAGTTGGAACGCCAGACAGGCAACAGGGTAAAGGACGAGCATCTCAGAAAAGCAGAAGGTTTGTGTGTGGAACAGGAAGCAGAGTTGGGCCAACTTCCTGAAGCCTGGGTGCCATCTTAGGGAGCCTGAAATACCCATGGGGATGGGAAGAGACAGACTCAGGTTCCAAACTGCCTGAATTGAGGTAAAGGCCAGACATAGCACTCCTGGGTGAAAAGGGTGGTGAAATGATCTTCTATAAATGGCCCTCTGCCCCTGTAGGAAATATGGGTAGAGAGTGAAAGAATTAGGGCAGCTGTGTGGCTGCTGGAGCCCAGAAGGAGATTATGGTGGAAAGCAATGTGGGCAGAAGAATGATCCATAAGCATCCTTTCCCTCCCCTGGGAGAAGAATCCTCAAAGGGATAACGGTAGATGATATAAGAATGCTGAGCATGCGTCTGATGTGAAGTGAAGCACCTACCAAGGTCCCCCCACTTAATTCCCATAACAACCCAAAGACAGGTGCTATATATCATCACCTTAGGGATGAGGAAATTGAAACTGAAAGGTTAAGTAGGTTAGTCTGGTTTACTCAACTAGTGGGCACAGAGGTGAGAGACAGATCAGGTGCTGCTCAGAGAGATAAGAATCTGCCAGGAGCCAACTTTTTCTTCTATCAGACGCAGAGTCTCTGATTTGATATCTAGCTCCTTGATCCACTTTGAGTTAACTTTTGTGCATGGCGAGAGGAGGGGATTCAGTTTCATTTTGTTGCATATGGATTTCCAGTTTTCCCAGCACCATTTGTTGAAGATGCTATCCTTCCTCCATTGCATGCTTTTAGCTCCTTTATCAAATATAAGATAGTTGTAGCTTTGTGGATTAGTCTCTGTGTCTTCTATTCTGTACCATTGGTCCACCCGCCTGTTTTGGTACCAGTACCATGCTGTTTTTGTTACTATTGCTCTGTAATATAGTTTGAAATCTGGTATCGCTATACCGCCTGATTCACACTTCCTGCTTAGAATTGTTTTTGCTATTCTGGGTCTTTTATTTTTCCATATGAATTTCATGATTGCTTTATATATTTCTACAAGAAATGCCATTGGGATTTTGATTGGCATTGCATTAAACCTGTAGAGAACTTTTGGTAATATCGCCATTTTGATAATGTTAGTTCTGCCTATCCATGAACAGGATATATTTTTCCATCTTCTAAGATCTTCTTCTATTTCTCTACCAAATGTCTTCTTTGATATAATGAGAGCAACTAAGAACAGAGCAGGGAGGAAGAGCAGGAAGAAAAGATTAACATTAAACAGAGACATGAGGTGGGAGGGAAAGGGAGAAAAAAGGGAAATTGCATGGAAATGGAGGGAGACCCTCATTGTCATACAAAATTACATATAAGAGGTTGTGAGGGGAATGGGATAATAAACAAGTAGGGAAATGAATTACAGTAGATGGGGTAGAGAGAGAAGATGGGAGGGGAGGGGAGGGGGGATAGTAGAGGATAGGAAAGGTAGCAGAATACAACAGTCACTAATATGGCAGTATGTAAAAATGTGGATGTGTAACTGACATGATTCTGCAATCTGTATTTGGGGTAAAAATGGGAGTTCATAACCCACTTGATTCTAATGTATGAAATATGATATGTCAAGAGCTTTGTAATGTTGTGAACAACCAATAAAAAAATAAAATAAACTAGGTGGCGAAGAAGAAGAAGAAGAAGAAGAAGGAGAAGAAGGAGGAGGAGGAGGAGGAGGAGGAGGAGGAGGAGGAGGAGGAGGAGGAGGAGGAGGAGGAGGAGGAGGAGGAGGAGGAGAAGGAGAAGGAGAAGGAGAAGGAGAAGGAGAAGGAGAAGGAGAAGGAGAAGGAGAAGGAGAAGGAGAAGAAGAAGAAGAAGAAGAATCTGCCAGGGAGTTTGCAAACAGAGGGGTCTTGGGCTCTCTCTCCCGGCTTGAAAGGGGTGGGCACAGATGAAGAACACGCAAAAACATGAAGAGCCAGGGGTTCCTCTGGGTCCTCACTCATCAGTGAGTCTCAGTCTTGCACTGGCCACATGCAAACTCTGGACTTGGTAGAGGCAGAGGAGACAGGCTGGAGAGGGAGTTGGCAGCAAATACATACCTTGTTTCTCAGTGATTAAGGACAGAAAAATAAAAGACCATAAAAAGTCTGTTTGAAAACTCACAGTACTTGCCCATCCGGAAAGACGGAGCTTTGAAATTTAAAACAAAAAGTCAGGTTAAGTGTGTTTCAGAGCCAAAAAGGAGAAAATTAATTGGCTTGGTATATATACCAAGGTACCTGCAATCTAAAGAGAGAGGGAAAGAAACCCACAAATAGAATTGACCCTAATTCTCCTGTGATTCTGCTAGGTGTACACTTTCTGCAAGATGTGCTTTGAGGGTCTCTTTTGCCAAAGAAAAAGAATGAGAGAGAGAGAGAGAGAGAGAGAGAGAACCAGAGAGCAGGAGAGAGATGGACCTTGGCCATAGTACATTCAAAACTGTTTGGGAAGCTGAGAATCAGGGGCCCCTTCTACTCCCATCCCTGTATATATCTCCCCAAAGTCCATGTATATAATGGGACTTTGTAGGGGAGATATGGGCAGGGGCTAGGGGAAATCAGTGCTGCTTAAGTGATTTATTTATAATCCTTCCAAAGCACATATCAGTGTTCTTGATATCAAACTAAAAGCATGTAATCCATTCTATATTAATATTTATATTAAAGGAGCCACAGTATGGGGATTCATGTGGATGGGATATGTAATGTCATGATTAAATGATACGGATTTCACAGAGGAGAATTTATTTTCAGATTCTAATTACAACAAAATGAGCCATGTGGATTCTTGTTAACACACATGGATTATCTTGTACATTATAATATTAATAAACTTCTCTTCCTGTCTCATTTCCAAAAGAGCCAGGGAACCAAAATGGGTGACCACGTGGAACGGCTTTTCCCCCTGGAGCTCTTGGTCCCTGGGGCCTGAGGAAAGGCCCATGGCTGACGCAAACACAGCCCAGAAATCTCACTGAAGGTCACCGGAGATGCACACAGGGTGCTGGGGATGGGACTCGGTCTTCGGAGAGGGGTGACCTTAAGTTCCCTTAGTGCCCAGTGATCCCAGGACTATTGTTCTTGAAGAGGTCATTCTGTGTCCCTCCTCTCAGGACAACTCCCTTGGGGATCCACAGACAGGAGAGAGAGACAGGACTTTGCTGGTTCTGTCCAAAATAAGGTTCCTTTCCTGATTCTAAAAATGGGCAATCATCCAAATTGCTGTTTACTTAGGTCATCTTCAGCCTGGTGACAGGGATTTTTAGCCTGCTATTTGTGCATTTATATTCAGGCTCTTAGAACAGGTACCCTTGGGCCAAAAGACTCCAATGCCTCAGCTAATTGAGCATGTGGATTTTACCAATTTGCCTGAGTCATGAGCACAATTTCAGTTCCTCTCAGGCTCTTGCCATGTAAGAGGGAGAAGCATCTTTGGCCTCGCTGGTAAACCAGAAACCAGTGAGGCCGTTTCCATCTCGTGCATCCTTAGACTTTGAGCAACACAATGTGCTTCAAACCAGCAAAAAAGAGAGAGGGAAATAGTACTGATTTTTGTTGATTTGGTTGTCCCTATCTGCCTGTATATATCCTCTTGTCTGATTCTCCTGGGTCCCAGAGAGAAGCATTGCCACCTGCATTTGAAAGATGAAGAAACTGAGCCCATAGAGGTAAAGCAGGGGGCTTGTGGTCACACTAAGAGCTGGGTCAGAGAAGAGGCTTTCGCTTCCATGTGGGTCTTCTGCAGGGCGATAGGTCGTCTAGAGTCCTGGCCTTCCCCCATAGGTCCTCAGGAAGGTAGTACTCCAAGTCCCAAAGAGGGGCCACTCACATTCTCCTGGAAAAGGATGCTGCATCCCAGAGCACCCAAAGAAGAAGACCAGTAACTGGAAAACTGACAGCTCAGTGGGATCTGACCCATCCCCAGGCCTCCCCCACCCAACCCCAGAACGTAAATAATGGAGAAAACATTCTCTCCCCAAGTTTGTTTGACTTGCTGTTTCTCCAGACTGTGAGAGCACGGGCATTGTTCTCTGCTTGAGACAGTTTTCATATAAATAAGGGATTCACTGCGACTCCTTTCACCGAAGTTAAAATCCCATTTAAAAATAAATTGACTTCCTGAAATATTCGTATTGGCAGCAGTGGCTACCCAGAACCGGTGTCGCATTTTACATTTAGCAGGGTGGTGTTTGCCTTGACAGATTCCATACTTTTTCATACATAAATCAATAGAGGGATGTTTGAAGAACTCCAATCTGTCTTTCATATTCCCCCGACCCCATCCAAACCCGCATTCTGAAGCCCATAAAGAAGTAACTTTCTAGCAGGTGTCATTTAGTGGGAGAGTGTTATTTACAGCATTTGACTGCAACACCACCAGCTATAAATTCAAAAAGCAAATGCCAGGAGGAAGAGCCAGGAATGTGCTTCTGAAAGGAAATAGTCAAATGATTAAAGAAAGATATCATATGTGTGTATACGCATGTGTGTACATATATGTGTATGGGCATGCATGGGGGGTGTATAATATGTGTGTATTTGTGTATGCATGTAGATGAGTGCACTGGAGTGAGTGCGTGTGTGTGTGTATGTGTGTGTGTGTGTGCTTAAGACAAATTGCACAGAATTTTTTCAGAACTCCTTACCTGACCATGGTAGACTTGAGGCAAGGAGGTGCCAGTTAAGCCCAGAGCTCCAAGACCAGGCTGAAGGGGCTGGGAGAAGGCAGGGAATGCACAGTGATGGGAATGGGGTGGGGAATTCTGATAGCAGGAGTTCTGACATTTCAGGAGATTGTCATTGGTCATCTCCCCAACTTGCTTTATAAGATTTATTTTATTTCAATCTGAAGCATTCTGATTTGTTTGCATTTCTAAAAATCACAGAATACTTTCTTTCTGTGATAGTTCACTTATATGGCAAATTGACTAGGTTAAGGGATGCCCAAGGGGGCTCTTAAGCTATTATTTCTGGGTTTGCCTTGTTAGGGTTTCAGGGGGAGATTAGCATTTGAATCTGCATAGTCCACCCCCACCCAGTGCAGAGGGCATCATCCAATCTATAGAAGGCCCCAGAGAAGAAAATAAAAATTTTAAAAATGAGGAAGGGTGATTTACTGTGCCTCTTCCTGAGTTTGTGACATCATCTGTCCTTGGGCTCCTGGTTGTCAGGCCCTCAATTTCTGGGACATTTATCAGCACCCACCCCAACTCCCACCCTTGGCAGATCTCCTAAGCTCAAAGCCTTTGTTCTCAGACTGAGCTACAGGACTGGAGCTGGCTTCTCTGCTTCCCTTTTCAGACAGCAGATTGGGTACTTCTCGGTTCCGTAATCACATGGGCCAATTCTCATAATAAATTCTATCTTATATACCTGTATATATTCTGTTGGTTTTGTTTCTTTGGAAAAGCCCTGCCTTACACATTTTCCCCAATGTTTATAGCATCTATAGTTTCCAGTAATTTAATTTTTTTCAATAAATGACATGCTTTAGAAAGAGAATCCCAATGTGATTTAAGTCTTACTCTTTTGTGAGTCCATCTCTTCTCATTTGGGGGTGAATAATGAGGGTTACTTATGTGACTCTCCGGGGGCAGGTAGTGGTCTCTGTCCTCTTGGTCCCTCTGCTATATTGAATCAAATGCTCAACCCACAGAAAAGGCCACATTTTCAGATAAGTTGAGCTTGGAGATAGAAATCAACTTTTATTAGAAAATGAGATCCCTCTGTTCCATTCTTATGTATCAGGAATGTGTGCATCTGGCCTTTCTTACGGAGCAGTCTAATGTAAAATTTAATTTGGTGCAGAGGGAGGACAGCAACTATTTAGATATTAGGCCTGGACAAATCCAGCTCAGCTTAATTGGAGTTCTGCGCTGGGATTTAGGCTCAAAACAGGCAACTCCAGCATGCCTCACCCTTCAATTAGCTAATCATTGTTTCTCAGATTGCTAGAAGGGGCTACTTATCAGGGGTGTGGTATTAATAGTCCTGGTTCACTGAGCAAATGCTCTCAGAATACCTTTTGGTGGCTTCCAATCTCACCAATCTAACAAGTCTACCAATAAGTCCCCTGATGAAATTGATAGTTGGGGCAAAAAAGAGGATTCAATCAATTGGGATGCATGGCTATAAACTGAATTAGAAGAACACCATTTAGAATCACCAGCTTTTAAAAAGTCATTTGGTGAAAGCAGAGGAAGATAAACCAGTCTACTCAGTGTCCCTTGAGCCCCCCAGTTGAATTCCTCATAGAGCCGGGTGCTGGTATAGGAGTGGGGTTAATGCATGTCACAGCCACTGTGCAAATCTTCTTCATTCCTCAAGATCCTGTCCAAGTCAGAGTCCTGGCTCTGGTGCCATAGTGATCTTTCCAGAACTCTCTGGAGTAGAAGACACTTGCTTGTTCTGTTGGTTGTGATTATTTTTGTTTGATAATATTTTTCTTCTCAACTAAATTATAAACATCTTAAGGTTGTTACCATAGTTTATATTTCTCTGTTCGTTCCACAGAGCCTAGCACAGAGCCTTGGATATAGCACGTGCTCCTATGTTATTAGTGGATTTCTGAATGAATGCTCTAATACTAGGGGCATGTATTTTCCCTGGGAAGGGAAAACCCACTCAGATTTTTGATGAAAAAAGAAAACTAACTTTTCAAATTTTCATTTACAGACTGGGGTTGTGGCTCAGTGCTAGAGTGCCTACCAAGCATGTGTGTTCAATCCTCAGCACCACATAAAAAATAAATAAAAATATATTTTTTTTCATTTGCAAGGCTATTCCTGAATTGCAACAAGAGTTTCTTTGGACACCTTCTTAGAACACTGTCACTCCTATTTATCAGAAACTGCACTTACATTAGAAAAATAATCTAATTTTGGTCAGAATGTTCAGCAATTCTAAAATATGCATTTTTTCCCTAACATTAAAATCAGGTTATCTTTGTAATTGATAGACCTTATCATTGGTAGCATATTTTCCTTTCTCAGAGTTATGTAAAGTAACAGTATCTCTTGTAGTCCAAGGTGATTTAAAGCTGACAAAAATACAGGGTGTTTATATTTCTCATTTATCATATTTCTATCCAGTAATTCGTCTATAATTTCATGCGGTGGGCTTTACCTGATGAATGGATGTGGAAGCAGTCCATAACTTACGTCAAAACACGACTGTCCTTACCCTGTGCCTTCCCTGGCTGCCCCAACATGCAAGTTCTCAGATGTTCCCTTCGGGCTCTATCATTCACCCAGGCATGGGTGAATCCAGCAAATTTGTTGGTGGGTCACCTCTGCCTCCATTTTACCCCACCTTTTGTTATTTCTTTGTGCTGCCTGAAATTTCATCAACCTGTGATTGACTGAAGGGAGAGGGGTTGCAGTATCTTCTGCTGTAAAACAAATACCTGAGTCACTGGCTTATCCATCTTACTGTACTATTGACCCTTCTGCCTTATGCCCAGGAGTTTCAGGGAAAACTTGGCCCTCCCCATCCACTGATTGGCTTAAGTCAGTGAGCACATCTCATCCCAGAGAAAGTGTTTTGAAATAGACATTTGACCCCATTGGGTGGTTATGAGATGTGAGAGTCTGAGAAAGAATCTTTCGGCTTCCAAGAAAGCCAGGGTTTCCAAGGAACACTTTGAGCAGTGTGGTATAACACTGGAGTATCCCATGCTTTTTTAAAGTCACATTGATTTTTGTAGACTGACCTGGTAACCTAACCAACATTTCTATATATTTTTTTTATTATTTTTAGTGCATTATAGTTATACATAATAGTAGGATTTGACACATTCATAAATGCATAAAACATAGTTTTCTCCATTTCAGTCTGCAGTATGACCTCCTTCCCTCTCCTCCTCCCTGCCTCTAATTCCCCTCTTTTACTCTGTGGGTCTTCCTTCTATTTATTTATTTCATTTTAATTGATACATTATAGTTATATATAAAATTGGAATGCATTGTGGCATATTCATACATGCACCTAGTATAATTTGGTCAAATTCATTTTTATAGTATAATTTTTTTTATCTTTGCAAAAACCAATTGACTTCCAACAAGCTCTTGGAAGCCATCCTGTACATAAATTAGAGAGTGAAACTGGTCATTTTTGAGTCATAAGAGTCAGTGATATGTACCAAATAAGTGAAGAATCTTTTCTATCATATTTCAAAAATTTGAGAGTGACACTGTATCCTGAAGTGATATATTAGACTTGAAGGGAATATGACATTCTGATATAAAAAATGCAAGAAACTGAAGTAATTTATGAAGTGCTAGCAGCCGACTTCATGTTAACTCTCACTGTGTGGGCACTAAATTACTTTGGATGTTCTGGTGAGAAGAAGCTTCAGTATGTTGTACTATGAAAGTGCCAGGTTCAAGGGTCCAGTGGTAGAAAGTGGCCTCTGACTCAGCTCTGGGGAAAGGGACGGTCCCAGCCCTGTCCTGGCACATATGGAGAGTAGTTTTATTTCAGCCCAATCAGGTCCCAGATGGGGCCCCAGAATATTTGAAGGTTGATATCCATTTGGACCCAGGATGGCCTTCAAAGTTGCTTTTATCTGTAGATAATCTTCAGACCCACATAATGAAGAGATTAGAGATAATAATCACAGCCAATGATTTTAGAGAACTTTATGTTTTGCAAAGTGCTTTTGCATACATATCTTGTTTGTGCTCAGTCTAAGCAGCATCCCTATTTTAGAGAGCAGCAAATGGGTAAGGGACATTTAGATACAGCACTCAGGGTCTGGATTCCAACAGGTTCCCTCCTAACTCCCAAACATAAAATTTGATTATCTTAACTAACCCAGATGCTTCCACTATATCTTGCCTTAAGCTTTACTCAGCAAATTGAGACCACCAGGTGTGAATTCCCTTGTTCTCCATCTTCTCTATGTTAATGTACGTTGCAATCATTTGTCTTCTCCTTTTTCTCTTGGGTAGCTCATATATACCTGAAACTCTATCTTAAGTTTACCTGTGTCGACTGCTCCTCTTTTCTTCTCCAGTTCTTCCTTTCCTGTCTCCTTCCTCCTTGCTGTTTCTCTGCAAACATGGTGGACTCTGCCTATGCAGTAAAACAAAGCTTTTATCTGCTGTCCCTAGCCTTAGCCTTTTTCTTCATTCTATTTCCTTCCTTTGCTTTCTAATAAAGGCAGTCTCTACATGCATCTCCACCAAGTGCCCTTCTCCCTCTAGATTTATTTCTTCTTAGCCCAAGGAAACTATCCTAATTCAAGCCTTGAATACCCTTGTTACAGGATGAATTGTGTCCACCCAGAATTCCTATGTTGCAGTCCTAGCCTCAGTACATTAGAATGTGATTATATTTGTAGATACAGCCTTGGAAGAGGTATTTAAGGTATTAGGAGGTCACATGAGTGGGCCCCAAGGCAATATGCCTGCTGTCATTTTAAGAAGGGATTGGGACATACACAGAGGGAGGAACTTCTGATAACTATCTGCAAGCCAAGGAGAGAGGCCTCAGAGGAAACCAAGCTGCCCACACCTTGGTCACGGACATCCAGCCTCCAACAGTGAGACAATAAATTTCTGTTATTGAAGCCACCCCATCCCCATCGGTGGCACTTTGTTATGGCAGTGCTAGCAAATGAATACAACCCCAGGCTCAAATTAGCTCACTAGCCAGTTTCCACGCCACCAATTTCTTCCCTTCCAATCACAATTTCCTTCTGCATGGCTTAGGTTAAGAATAATGTCCCTAAATCACCACAGTGACTATGACATTCGTCAAAAATTCCAATGGCCCCTTCTTACCTGCATCATAAATTTGAAAAGCTTCCTACTGACATTTAAGGTTCCTATAATTGTGTTACACTTGCCCTTTCCAGCTTCGTCTGCCTAAACTTCCTACCTGAACTTTCCATCTCCTTTGTCTTCAACTGCACAGTTGAAAAGTGAGAAGCACTTTCCTGTGCATATCCTGTCTCCTCCTGCCACCCCTCAGTATCTCTATTGGTAGAATCCCCATCTATACGTTAGGCCAAGGCCCCTTGGCACACTCAGAAATTCTTACCTTAATTTTTTTTATCTTCTAAATTACCGAGAAAATACTATTACTCTACTCCAGGGGACCCATACCCACCCCATTTAATTTTATACTCATGTATATCCTGTAAGTAGCTTAACTCCCCAATTAGAAGTTAATCAATTGGAGGGTAAGGATCAATATTTACTGTTTTTTTTTTATTCTTTATACTTCTTGCCAGAATGTTTTATACATAGCAAGGGAGCAGTAATTATTAATAGTAAATGAATCAAATACAAGTTAAAGTAAGTACCCGTTTTTCCTTCTTTCAAGTTATTAAATAAACATTATTTTTTTGAGTGAGGAGTATAAAAATGTGGGATACAGCTCAACATTCTATAGTGATTCTTCTTGATTTTTAAGTACCTATCATCATGTTTATCTCCAATGTCTTAGCTATGGATTGCTTTTTGTTTTTTATCAAGTTACAAAGAAACTGTTGGTATAGAATCCTACTCTACTCGGCTCGGTTCTCACTTAATTACTTTTGTAATGTATTCATTGCATTATTTGAAGCAAGCAGTTCCCGGGTAACTTCCATGATTGAGTGAATTCATTTCATGAAGATTGGAAAAATGGAGAGCAAAACCACTTTTATTATATGTGTTATTAAGGCAAGCACACTATGGCTTTATCACTTTTTATTCAGAGAGAATTTCCTTTTGTTTACTGTAGAGTGGTATAATTCCACTATTCCCTTCCCCCACTACTCTCCAGAATCACTATAGCCCTGGCATGGCTAGCTGGCTAGACAAATATATCACTGCAATTGGAAAAATATACAAGAGGGACAGGTCCAGGTTTGAAAATAGGGCAATTAGCTCTCAGCATGAGAAGGTGTGTCAGATGTTCCTGGATTCAAGTGACAGATAATATTGGCTTAAGCCAGGCACAGTACCAAGAGCTGACAGTGGCCGTGGAGAATTTGTTCCTGCTGGTCTTGGCCAGAGAGAATTGCTTCTGAGCTGATTCCACTGCTCACCCCAGCAGAATTTGCAAGGAGGTAGTTGTGTTGCCGTGTGTTTGTGTATGCTTGTGTTTATGTGGATGGAAGAAATATTCATTGTCTCTTGCTGTTTTCTGTGTTAGTACGAGAAATTCTACTGTACAAATAATACGTCGACCCTTGGGAAAAGTCCCTATTGTAAATACCTGATGTACATATCAAAAACAACCCCTTTCCTTTGGAGTACAGTTTCTGTACCCACAAACTCTTTCAGTCTGGCTTTCCCTCCACTCCTGGTGTTTCTGGTGGGGATGGCAACCCCGATCACTGAATACCCAACTCACCTCCCTGAACAACAATGACATCAGCCCAATGCCCAATGACTGTTTGTACTAGGGGACATGTTACCAGGTTGGCCAATGACAGATTTTGTATGCACTTAGGCAGGAACAAGAGGCTCCCTGTCCTTTGAGGTTGTCACTTTTGACATGAGCCTGGTGTAGCAGCTCCCTATGCCAAGAAGATATGGTCTGTTTGGTTGAGAAGGAAAGAAGCCAGCCCAATCACTAAGATGATCCAAGTAGAGCTGGGGTGACGGTTAGAGAGAGAACATGATGGGCTTCGCTGCACCCAACCTCCCCCAAGGTTGTTTCTCCCACTGTCTCCCCAATTACACAGGTGCACATATCCTCCTCTATTTATTTTCATCTTACACTCTGCACACCAAGGTGGTAATGGAGATGGGTTGTGGAAGGGTGGGAGACTGCCTGTGGGTAGTGGCTCTTTGTTCTCCCTGTGAAGCACTGTGCTTGCATGTGCCAAGAAGGCTGGCAGGGGGCCATAAAGGTCACACGGTGTCCTGTCTCAATCTCATGTGAGTGGGGCCATCTGGTAGGATAGCCACCATGGCTGTGGGTGTCTCTCCAGTGCACTCTGTACCCCCAAACTCTCTCAATCTAGCCAAGAAGATATGACAACACACTCCAAGTAACAGAGAACAATCTATGGCATGCCGATCATGTGAGTCCACCAACATTCATGTTGTGTCCGTTGGTACTGACGGACTGTGAAGAGACGCAGACAAGTGGAATTTGCAGAACTGTAAGGGTTTCTTGGAGACAGTGGCCCTGCGTGAAGGACTGGCTTGGAAGGATGGCTCAAGTTCATAGTCCAGTGTTACTCCAACTCTTTCATTGACAGGGTCAAATGATTATTCTCTTCAGACTTTTAGAATAGCTGGAAGTGTTTGATCCTTGCTTTTCTAGGTTTTTCTTTTTATCTTACTCTTTAATTATTACAAGAATTACCTGGGCCACACCCAAAGTGCAGGCCAGAGTCAGCACAAATTCTGGTTTTGGACAAGCAGGGCACCTTGGTATCACCTCTATAGAGGAAAGTATGTCTGTTTGCAATGAAGCCAGATGGGAGACTGCTACCCCTTTCTCAACCTGCCTCACAGTGCTCTGGTGACCAGCAAATAATATAATCTATGTGATAACTTTATAGAAAAGCAAATAGAATCAAATGAATATTGTCTTATCTATTAATGCATCTCATCCCCAACACCAAAATATATCACCAAAATGTAAGGACCACAGTCTTGCAAATTTTCTCTACATGGTTCAGCATGGTCCCTCTTCAGAAACATTAGGACCAGAGGGGCTTGGGGATTTAATTCAGACTGCTATTCTGCCCAGTGATCCTGACAGACGCTCTCACAAGTCTGTCTTTACATGGAAAGAACTTATTAATGAAATCATGAATGTGACATAACAATAAAGCATTTTTAGCCTTCTGAAATTTATAAAACTATAACAGATGTATAAACTCATGATATAATGTATTAAATTTTTTTTTAAAAAAAGATAAATAGAAGGGGAGAGAGAACAGGAACAGAAAAGGCATGTGTGCAAGAAGTGCTCTGCCAAGTCTCAGAGCTAGAGACTTTTTTTTTTCCTGCACCATCAGGGGGGCCCTGGGAGGACAAAATTGATGGGGCTACCTCCACCCATCCCTCTGAGCACTAGCATCTTGAGAGAAATAGTGAGCAGCTTTTTAAGAGATGAGTCTTCATTCCATGGCAAACATGAGATTTCGCAATTCATAAAATGACTTGAGCCAGATTGACAACATGAATAGTGACTCTCAGTTAATGTCATCCATAACAAAGGAGGAAGGACTCTCCTTGTTTCTGATTTGCATTGCCTGGCTTATATCATGTTTGGTTTTTTTTTTTTTTTTAAAGTAGCCATTTTCTTCTCACAGTCCCCTCAGGTGTCCCTTATATATTAAGGTACTGTGAAGATGTTTTAATTTGGGACCAGGACAAGGAAGTTTCTGAATCTCTCAATATTTCTCCATACCTAAGTTTGGTGATCAAAACATATAGACTATATAATCTCTTAAGCTTCTTCAAATTTCTATAGCTAGTGGGAAATTTCCTAGCTAATTGTAAAGTATGTCTAGCTCCTTGGATAAAATAACTTTTTGATGGAATGTACCTTCTTGCCTATAGGAGTTCCCCCCCTCCCGTATCCATGGGAACTGATTCCAAGATCCCCTGCAGATACCCAAACTGGAATGCTCAAGTCCCCTATGTAAAATGGCTCAGTGATGGAATATAACCTAAGCACGTCTCTAGATGACTTACAATACCTAATCCAATGTAAAAGCCATGTAAATACTTGTTAGTCTGTATTGTTTAGGGGATAATGACATGTCCAGATGCAGCCATACATAAATGTGGATGTTACTTATATATCTTAGAGCATACGTGAGATGCAATGATGTATGTTGGAGAGATCATTGAGGTTTGTGAAGTGGCAGGAGGGCATAGCAGGATGTGCCCATGCATCAAGTCATTGACAGAGATCTGGTGTCGTCCTCTGGGTATGGCAAATTCAAGTTTTTGATTTGGGGAACTTGCCATGATTCTTTTATTCTGAAATTATTTTTCAATCGGCACTGGACTGAGTCTGTGGATTTAAAACCCGCAGACATGAACAGCTGGCTGTGCTTCCTCCCATGCCTCTGAAACAGTATGGGTTTGTTCAGGAAAGCAAAATCATCCTTGGTAGACCACAACAGGAAGGGATTGGACAGGGGGAATTAGGTGCGCGTAAGACCACTGGAAGCCTGGAACAGGGAAAATCTAGAGGCTGCCATAATATTTGGATTTGCTGTTAGTTAAAGAGCTGAGGTTGCCAAGAGTCTGGAATCTATAGACAGTTATTACAGAGTTCATTGATCCTCTGCAAACCAAAAGGAAAGGAGGTGCCAAAGCTGACGCTTCTAAACAACCCATCCCCTGCAAGAGCACAGAGGCTTCCAGAGGAACAATCAAACAGCTCTGTGACCCTTCCACCTTCCAAATGTCAAGGGAGGTCATCTCCCTGATAGAAATTTTAATGTATGCAGAACACGCCTAGCAAGGGAGAAGGGGAAATATAGTTTTCAAGCTTCTAGCCTATGAAACATAAGAAAAAATCCACAGCTGGAAATACATTGCCAACAGAAATCAATACTCAGCACCGCTCCATCCTAAATATTTCTAGTTTGGCATTTTTGCTCATTGTCCCATGCATTGCCTAGATAAAAAGGCCATGGCCAAGTTGTCTTCAAAGTCATTTTTCATGCGCTTCCATTTTCTCTCTTTCAGACCTAAAGCTTCCCAATTGCTTTCCACCTCTATTTTTTCCCGAATTCAAACCAAAAATACTGCATAAGTAAACACCCTGACAAAGAATGGGAATGCCAATATGCATCAAGTTTATTAGATCTGCCAACAGGGTTGTTACCATCATAATGAAAGCTATTGAGGAGTGTTGTCACCACGTCTAGTTTAAAAGTGCATTCGTTCAGTTCCACGTGTACATTTACATTTAACAAAAGACCCACTATGACAGTTTGACATGCTCCCCCCCCCCACTCTCATACACAACTTGATCTGTTGGGTGTGCAAGGTAAAATCCTGCTAAGAAAACATGAGGCTGTCATGGCGGGAGGCCATGAGAAGCTAGGCTGAGAACATTTTATATGAATCTTCTTGCAAAAGAAAGGAAATAAGTTGTGCCATGGTGCAAACTCTGAAATTTTATGTGACAATAGAGCAATATGAGGAAATGAGTCAAAAGACTACATTCTGCCCTCTGGGCCAGGAGCCACATGATAGAGGACCAGGACTTCAATCCCAATGGCTCTCTTTCATCCTGCCAGTGTCTGGGTTAAAGCCCAGGGGAGGAGAGCAGTTCTGAGTGAACCAGTGACTCAGACATTGTCTCTGGGCTCCAATCCCATTCTGTATGGTGGCGGGAATGGGCCAGGCCACATCCCTGGGTGCCTCCACCTCCCCACTAGGTTGTGCCAGGGAGGCACCAGAGGGAGCCAGGGAGGAGGGACTTGATTTTCCTGCCCTCACCCTGTTCCTGAGTGTACCCTGGCAGCACACTTCTTTATCCCAGCAGAACGACGCCTCTCCACAGCAGCAGCCAAATGCAGTGTTTCGGACACTCCTCACATCCACCCAGAGACCAGCACCATACCCAGCCCCATGGGCGCTCTGAGGTTTTAGATCCCAGCCACAGGGGTGGCAGCAGCTTCTGCTTGTTACTGTCTCCCTGGAACCTGCTGTTCTTTGTCTTTTTAGTTCTCTAGTTAACAACTTTTTGCATGGTTTACAATTCTTTGTATTATATTAAATTCTCTTTGGATAGTGAGTTCCTGGGCTGGACCCTGGCTAATACTGTAAATAAAATGAACTTGGGGAAATGTGGGAGTCTTCTAGGTAGGTAAGTATTCACTGGATGAATAAGTGAATAAATAAGTGAATGAATGAGCCAATGTTCCTGGTGCTCTTTGGCAGCCATTTATGTTCTTGTGTACTCTGTAGAAGTGCAGAGAAGTGCTGCCATCGTGGGAAGTCATCAGTGTACCCCAGGAACTCAGCCTTGTCACCCAGACTTTCATCTAGCTCTCTGGAAAGGCCCTTTGTGGGTATTCTTCTAGGTTTTTCTTGCCTAAGAGGACAGCAGACACAGTCTCCATAGCCCAGGGTAAACATGCTCCTGTCGCAGCAGGAGAGGCTACTTGGAGCCACCAGGAGGAACATCCATCTCTGCAGGGGAATACAGCATCTCAGGGTCTCTGCCAGACCTAGGCTTCCAACTCCCCAACTCAGGCACATCTCATACCCCAGACCTGCTCCAGGAAACAAAGTAGCCAAGGAGAGAAGTCTGCTCACTATTATCCAATTGAAGTCACACAGTAGGAAGCAAATGAACCTGATTAAAGAAAATGGAGTACATTTCTGGCTTGGCAGGGAAAAAAAAAACATAAATACAATTTAAAATGCACGTGAAATTTTCCCTTGTTATCCTTTTACTTAGGAGCTGGAATTTTAAGAACCAGAGCGCCCCCTGCTGTGCACAGCGAGACCTGGAAGTCTTGAGACTTCAGAGGAGAAACTCAAAGTGAGGAAGTTTTAGACAGAACGTTTTGTTACTGTGGTTTGAAGGCACACAAGCCAAGATATATGCCCCCCCCCCAAGATATATGTCCCTATCTAGAGCAGGTGAATCTCCCACATCGCTGGAGGAATTCTGAGGAAAACGTGTTCCTGAGCATCCAGCTCTGCTTGCAAAAGATCTGAAGTATTCTGGCAAAATTCTTGGCAGTAGAAACCCAAACTGAACAGTTAATGTGTGGAAATAAGTAATTATGGCTGCAGATTAAATACAATGAGAGGGTTCCAGAAACTGTTTCCATGGAATCATTGAAGCATGGGAGGTTGAAGCTAGAAGAGGGTGTTAGAATCTTAATGAGAAAGCCAGAGTGGGCCAGGTGGGGAGTTAGTGACTTACCACTCATGTCATCCATGACTCATGGGTGTCGTTTGAGGGCATTGGAGAGGATGGCACCTCTGGAAGAGCTTCAGAACTATGGAGTGGTGGTGATGATGGTGATGTTGGTGATAAATACCATTTGTCAGCAGCTCCCCTGAGGCAATGGGGACACTGTCCCAATGGGTTTCCAAAAATTCTCCAACAAGATACAAAGCTCTTTAAGGAACAAGTGAAAAGCGTGGATTAAAATGCAAATGGAAATGCAAAGACCACAGAAAAGGAGAGAACCCCGACTCACAGGGGTTACTCCAAAGAGCAAAGTTTTGCCTATTAAAATATTCTCCTGAAATAAGTTTTGGAGGGTGGCAGGTATGTGAAGCCTGTGGCTGGCATGGCAGACCTAAGTCAGCCCCCAGGTGATGTGTTGTTCCCCAAGGCTGAGCTCAGAGCCACGTGGTGGGAAGATGGGGCCTTCCACTTCATTATCTTGCCAACTCAGCCCCTCTACCCTCCATCCCAGGAAAGGATGAGGAGGGACACTTTGTAGCCACCACCCTACAATCTATAGAATCTGCTGGTTGGCATGATACTGCGGTCTCCCACGTTTTAGGGCTTTTTTTCTGCTTTTCAACTTTTTATTGCTTCCTTCCTATTTTGTAACTTTGTTGTGGATATGTGATTTATCTCCTGTCCTACAACCAATAAAATTCCCCATTATAGTCCACATGCATCCATGCCATCTCTCTCTATCTACCATAAAATTTATCTTGACTCTCTATTAACTGGCACAGGAGCAGAATCAAATGATATTCACAGCCAGACACCACAAGATCCTAAGTGCTTCTGAATCAATGATTGGATTACATCCAGTGAACTGTTAGTGTCAAGGATATTTCCCTGCATTTCAATTTCCTAAAATTGAACATCCACATTGCTAAATGTGACATTTGGTGACTCACTGTCATCCAGGGTCTCAGTTGACCCCAAATCCTCTTCCAAATATTCTTACACATCATTTGCACTAGAAGCAAATAAAGTCAAATTAGTTTCTGTGCTGCCATCCCATTTTTAGTTCAATGATAATTGAAGGCTTTCTGGGCAAGAGAAATGTACCTGAAGGTAAATCTCTAACATCATTAAAGAATATCAAAGCATGACAGTGATAATAGCTACTTGGAGAGTCTCCACAGTGTTTCAGACTTTGTGCCCAGCATCAGCATCATAGGAAGAAAGAGGAAATAAAAAGAGTTTGTGCCTTCTCTGAATGTTTTGTTAACCGCTGTCTCCTTCTCAAATTAAAGAATTATTTTTAAAATTGATATTTTTTTTAACTTGAAAGAAAAACTCCCCCCAGCCCAGTAACCCCTCCTCCCCATACACTCTTTCCATTAGCCTGGTTTACTTTTTTAAAAATATTTTTTAAAACATTTATTTATTTTTTAGTTGTAGTTGCACACAATACCTTTATTTATATGTGGTGATGAGGATCGAACCCAGGGTCTCACACATGCTAGGTGAGCGCTCCACCGCTGAGCCACAACCCCAGCCCCTGTTTACTTTTCTTCATAGCAGTGAACTCCATCAAAAATAATACATGATGTTTATAATGTAAAACAATGTAACAAACACCCACAAATATACCACCATGGTACATTTCTTTCCTTGAGGATGTAAGGTCTTTGAGCGGAGAGACTTTGTCTCCTTCTCTTCTGAATCCTCAGCAATGAGGATTATGTGATAAATGTTCAGTAATCATTTGTTGATCCGGGAACAATGACTGAACACATCCACATCAGTATATGTTTGGGCTTTTATACACGAGGTTACTTTTTCCATTTTAAGTACACCTAGATGTTTCAGATTTATGCAAAATGTTCTCGAAATTTAGAAGGTGCTTTAATTACTATGCATGATACATTTACAAAAAATGAGACCTTTTGTAATCCATATAGATCTTCCTAATTCATTCATTTCCTACCAAATTATGTGTCTCACATTATTAAACACATCCCTTAGGCAACCATCTTTTACTTTCTAGTCATGGCAGACTTTCACATTAAGATATATCAACTCCTGAAATCATTAATTTGAAACAGGTCAGGTCCTGGGCATTTCTGTTAAGTGATTATGTGGGACCAATTGTTGAGTGAATACTATGTGGCAGATAAGTGCCAGCACCTTGCATATGTTTAATTTTAACTACATGAAAACTAAGAATAAATGTCCTCATTTTGCAATTTATTACTTAGCTGGTCTGAGGCTCAGACCAATTTAGTAATAACCTCAAGTTTAACATTGAATAAATGTTGCAAATGGGTCAAACTCTTCTAACTCCCAAATCCAGGCTTTACCATGGCCTACATGGGAACATATTTTGTATTAAAACAAACAAACAAAAAAAACCAAACAAGTGCACAAAAAAGCATTGTCTTTTCTCACACAAAAATAGAACATAATGCTGTTTGTCATTAATACCAGTTTATCAGTAAATGTGACACTTTCTTCCACTAATTAGATATGTAAATATTAACTTATGATTCAAAACCCTCAATGATTCAAGCAGGGCAGGATACAGCGATAGAATTTTAGGGGTACTGTGATATCAAGGTTATAACAAGATCACAGGTGCTGACTTTGGGGTGCAATGGTTTCATGGGTGCTATGAGATCAGGAATGACCACTTAGGGTTACCATGGGCTGAGAATTGCTATGAGCTTAGGGATTCTGTGAGCATTGGGGTGCTATGGGCTTTAAGGTACTATAATTTCAGAGTTCTTTAAGCTCAGGCATGCTATGAACATAGGGGTGCCATGAGCTCCAGGTGCTATAAGTCATGACAGGTCCACATAGTGACCTTTATCAGCCTTAATTAATGATTTCAGGAGTTGATATATCTTAATGTGAAAGTCTGCCATGACTAGAAAGTAAAAGATGATTGCCTAAGGGATGTGTTTAATAATGTGAGACACATAATTTGGTGGAAAAATGAATGAATTAGGAAGATCTATATAAAACATCTTTGCTGGGCTGGGGATGTGGCTCAAGAGGTAGCGCGCTCGCCTGGCGTGCGTGCGGCCCGGGTTCGATCCTCAGCACCACATACCAACAAAGATGTTGTGTCCGCCGAGAACTAAAAAATAAATATTAAAAAAAAAAAAAACTCTCTCTCTCTCTCCTCTCTCACTCTCTCTTTAAAAAAAAAAAAAAATCTTTGCCTTAGTTGCCTCTTCCTCTATAAAAAATATTAAAAATTATATGGTATGGTTTGTTGGTATGCAAACTATAATACAGGCTGGATTCATCATTGTATATTTGTTAATTTCATATTTGTTTTTACATCTAATCTTTAAAAAAAATACTATAAGTTAAATATTTTCATAGACCCTTAAAACTCTTGTGGGCCCTGAGTTTTGCTCTTTCTGCCTTAAAGGCCAAAGTCAGCCCTGGCCAGGGCCTGGGCTGTGTGCCCTTCACAAATGTGGGCTTTCTTCTTCCTGAGGTCCCATCATCTCCAAGTTATTCACCTAAATCATCCATCTATGAAAGTAAGATGCCACTGGAGGAATTGCTCTTGAGTTAGCACCTTCTATGCAATTTAAATGGACAAGCAATGACCCACATCTGTGTTCTCTGATGAAGAAAGGAAATGCAGGGGGCAGTGACCCAGCTGGGGGAGCTGACCATCAGGTAAAAATCCCAAAGACCATTAGGCTCTTTGGGAAGATGCCTCAGAGCCTTCATCCTCTGACAGTCCTCCGTAGGACTTGCCTTGGCAATAGCCTGGGTTTTCGGTCTACACATCCAACTCTGCCCCTGCTCCTCCTTCTTCAGTTGTTCGACTGTTTACTTACAAAAAAAAAAAAAAAAAAGCACCAAAGCCCTTATAGAAACCAACATATCTTAGCACATTTCTTTTCAATCTTTTTTCTAGTGTCTGAATACATATGTGTGCACACACATGAATTAAAATTAGTGTCATATTGTATATGTCAAGTTCGACTTATTTCCCTTTGTTCTTAAAATTTTACTACTTTTTTAAAGGTTCTTTGCTGAGTCTGTTTTAAGTTTTTTTTTGTTCTTGTTGATTCGTTTGATTTTGCCTGCTTTTGTAGTGTACAAAGATTTGAACATCATGTCCTATTGTAAATCTCATGAGAGCTTAATTTTAAGCTATAAATGTATTTCCTCATGGATTTTATCTAACTACAAGGATGAAACCATGATATGGTAGCCACTGGGTTCTCCACACGTGAGGATATATTTAGCATGGTCTTAATTTAATATCATCTTCTGCATCCCAGACTTTATTAATGAATTTTGGGGTTTTAGACCAATCTTCTCATATTACATCACTATTTTTCTATCAAATATAATTCTATATTAAAGTTGAAATTTTCAAGATAAATTTAATAGCTTTTGTTTTTCACCATTAGTTTTTTTTTTTTTTGTTTTTGGTTTTTATTACCAAATTTTAGTTGTATATGTTTATTGGGCACAAAGTAGTGCCATTTTTTAGAACAATGCAAACTGATTAAATATGTAAATACTCATTTATATAGCAGTCACCTCAAATATATAGTATTTTATCATCAGAGCATTTGAAATTTATTTTTAATGAAATTTCAACATATATGTGCAAGTGATTTCACATAAAAGAAAAAAGGAAAAAATGGAACTTTTTTCTCCTAAGAAAACAAATAGTTCTATTGAGAGATGAGCATTGGACATGAATGAATTCCATACAAATGTGTAAAAAGATATTAAAAATACTTCACATCACTAATCATTAGGGAGATGCAAATTAAAACCACAAGGAGATATCACCTCACACCTGTTAGGATGGCTGTGATCAACAAGATAAAAGCAAGTGTTAGTGAGGCTGTAGAGAAAAAGAAATCCTTGCACATTATTGGAGGGAATCTAAATTAATACAACTATGATTTAAAAAAAAAAACAGCGTGGAGGTTTCTCAAAAAACAGAGCTACTATATGATCCAGTTACTCCACTTCTGGATATTTACCCCAAATATCTGAATTCAGTTTTTCAGAGCGATATCTGCACTCTCAAGTTTATTGCAGCACTGTTGACAACAGCCAAGATGTAGAATCAACCTAAGTGTCCATCCAAGTCAAATAAAGAAAATATGGTCTATAAACACAATGGAATACTACTCAGCCTTAATAAAGATCTTCTGCCATTTGAACACTCTGAGTGGAATTGGAGAACGTTATGCTAAGTGAGATCAGTTAAACACTAGTAAATAAATATCATGTTTTCACTTATATGTGGAATCTAAAATAACTCACAGGAGCAGAGATTACAAAGGTGGTTCCCAGAGGCTGAAGAGTAGGGGAGAATGGAATTATTGATAGTCCATGGTACAGAGCCTCAGTTAAGATAGGACCATTAGCCCTTTGATATCAAAATTACCCACTCATTAATAGCAATCAATTTCTTGGTTGGCTTGAGACTGTCTGAAACCACTTTTAACGTCAATGCCTATTTCTTGAACTTTGCGTATTTGAGACTATCTTTCTGATGTCCTGATAAGATAATTGGGTATACACTTTGGGGTTGCAATCATTTTCCTTCAAAATGGGAAATGTTCTTTCATCAGATTCTGGCATTTACTGATTCTGAACTTCTGTAGAAAGCCTGGTTTCTGCCCAAACTCAAAAATATTTTGACTATTATTAATGTCATTAACCTCATGTCATTAATCTTGGTGACCTCTCTCTAATTGCATGCCCTGATCTTTCCCTTAGCCCAGGCTCTGGAAGATTCCACACCCATACTCTCCACATGTCTTTGACTTTTATCCCACTTGAGATAATAATTCCACTTGCTTGATTTTCCTCCTGAGGAACAGCCTTAGCTTTTCTCTCCCACCAGAGTACTCAGAGGAGTTGCCTGTATTACTGATGAAAAGACCTATCCAAGTTCACACGGCTGGAGCTAAGCTTCAAATCCACTCGAGATCTTAAAACCCAGACCCTTTCACTCTGCACTGTACTTTCTTCCTTTTCCATCCATCTACGTACGTCTGTCTTTCCTTTTCACATGAGATTTCCTTTTCTCTCCATTCTAAGAATGCACCTTGGATTTTTCTTCCTCACATGGATCAGATTTTTCCAGTAGGTCATTTCTTCTTTTAACCACATCCATGTGGATGAATTCAGCAATATATTTTTCATTTCCTTGAATACTTCCTTATTTTAGTTATCTCCCCTTTCTCCAAATCCCATTCTGGTTTCCTATCGGTGCATTCTCCCTTTGATATTTTGCTTCTGTGTCAAGCAGGCAATGCCATCTTTTATCCTGCTAAGGAGGATAATTTTTTTTCTGAAACATTTTAGTAGCTTTTGTAGAAAAAAACCTCACTTGCAGTGAATTGTGAGTATGAAATTCACATCAGCTGGGCTGGAAGAGTTTTCATAGACTCTCCCTTACTCCTTATTCTCATTCTTGTCCAAGAATGCAGAACTCGATCCAGCACAGCTCTGCATCCCTGAACTCTCCCAGTCCACGTGGCCTCTGGAAAAGTGAGGGACATGCAGGGTTCCTTTCTCAGTTACCAGTGTATATGACGTTTGAAGCTAGCCTGTCCCTTGCCAAACTATGAGGGGAGCTTTTCTTATCATCACTGTCTGAACTTCTGACATTTTGTAAAATTTGAGGACCTGAAAAATGACAGCCCTCAGGATGCATGGCCACCAGGCTCTTCTGGACTTCTGTCCCCTCTGGTTGTGCTTTAGGTGAGGCACTACATCCCCCAAAGATGCAACATTCTCTCATAGATACCCCAGAATTATCCAACTAGATCTAACATCAGGACTGTTTGTAAGCAGAGGAAGGAAACATTTGTGTCAAAAGAGTAGCACTTAGAGAGTCAAGGCATGGTAGTTCTGCTTGTGACAAAAGCAGGTTCTGAGCCAAGGCAGAGCATGGATGAAGAGTGCTCTAGTTTAGAGGTTGGATGGCCCCAGGTCCTTGCGTTAAAGGCTTGGTCCTCAGGGTGGCGCTATTGGGAAGTGGTGGAAGCTTTAGGAGACAGAGCCTTGTGGGAGGTCCTTACATCATTGGGGATGTGCCCTTGAAGGGGATCCTGGGACCTCTGTCTCTTCCTCTTGCTCTTTGCCCTCTGGCTTGTGGTATAAGTAGTATTGTTTCACCGCATGCTTCCACCATGGTGTGCTGCCTTGCCAGAAGCCCCAGGGTACAGATACACCTGATATTGGACCAGAACCTCCAGAACTGTGAGCTTTATAAAACTTTTCTCTTCATAAGTATTTCTCCTTATAAATATCGTGGATATTTCACTCTAGTGACAGAAATCTGACTATTACCAGGGATAAAATTGGCATGGCGGCATTCCCCAGGGGCTAGCTGGCACAAGTTAGCTACTACATTTTCCACTGAGTTGTGTTGGCCCTACAGTTTGTAAAATCTCTTCCCAAACTTGAAAAAGAGATTGACCATACGTCCTAGATTTGGGAGTTGGGGATATATTCTTTTTTAAAATAAATAAATAAATTCATGGTTATTTTCACAGAATTTTTGGAGGACCGAATCCTCCAGAGCTGCTGGTAGATGACTTTTTTAATGAGATATTCTCCTTACATTTCCTCCTCCTGATATAAACATCACTGAGTCACTGGCTAACTCCAAGAGAACTTAACATGGAAAGTTTGCAGTGTCTATTCAATAGATGGATAAGAGGGAATGATAAGGATGTCATTGAAGTCCCTAGTGCCCTGAAAGAATGCTATATTTGGGATCTTGAATATCTCCCAAAGGTGCTTGTGTTAAAAGCTCCATCACTATGGTAGTGCTCTTGGGAGAGTAAATCCTTGAAAAGTTGGGACTGAGAGATCTTTAGATCCTTAGATCATCGGGGCAGCCTGGAAGAGAATAGTAGGACTTGCCTCTCCCACTCTCTCTTTCGTGATTCCTGACTATTAAATGAGAAGTTTTAACCTGCTGCATGGTCCCTCCGTGATGAGCTACCAGAGACCCAGAGGCAAGGAGGACAGCTGATCACAGACCGTAAAGCAAAATACACCTTTTGTTTACAAATTAATTATCTTAGCTCTTAGTAGTAATGCAAAGCTGACTTACACAGAGAAGATTTCATCTCGGCCTGTCCACAGTTGGGGCACCCACATTGTAAAGCAGATCCAAAGAAACTTAGAGTTGTGCTCCTCTTGTTCTTGACTCAGAATGCAGAACATCTGCCTCACAAAGAGACTCCTGGCAATGTGACCTCCCCAGAACCCAGCAGGGTTTCCATCAAAAAGCTTTCCCTGGAGCAGTGAGCTGGCCTAGGCCATCCTAAGTCAGGGGGGAGCAATATCTACCCAAAGCAATGAAACCTGAGGTGCCCTTTTATCCCCCAAGTACAGCTGCTCTTATTTAACATACTTGGTTACTAGGTGAGGAGGAAGATTGTACGAAACAGCACAGAGAACTCATGACATTGATGATGAAGTAGAATGTGCCATTTCAATAATGACGACCACAAAATCCTCTCAGCTGCTGAGAGACAGTTGTGATGATGAACTGGGATTTGGAAATCACAGGGTTCTAGAGTCAGGTTCAGCAGCTCTGATCAAACATGCAGGATACTTAAGTCAGATGGTGTGGTCTGTCTGGCTGGGCTCTCTAGGCACTGCTGCTCAGCCACTGCATCCTTTCATGACTCCAGAGTTTCCCTGTGGACCCCTACAATGCTGTACCTGTTGCAGTCTGTCCTCCCCAGCTCTTTATATCTGCTTTCTGGATATGAGATGTCCCCTAGAAATTGACTGTCAGAGGAAGCTCCTGCCAGCCCTTCTAAACACTGACTCGAAGCCCAGAATAGTGAGCGGCCAAGGTCTCCTTCACAACACCTGGTTTCCTGACATGTTGGGCCTCAGGCAGTTTCTGGGAAGAACATGGAACTTAGGAGCAAGAAATACTGGTTAAAAAGTTTTAGCTGTGATGTTTACTTGTGGCTAACCAGTTATACAATCATCTTCAGCCTCTGCTTCCTTGTCAATACATTGAGATGATCATGACAATGAAGTGAAGAGATACATGTAAAATGCTTCGTAGCTTTGCACAGAGTCGACAGGGTAGCTTGGCTACTTTTCCCCTCTTCTTGGCTTTTGACATCAAAACTAGGTTTACAAGTCCAATCAAATGGCCAAGTAAACAGAACTATGATCACTCATATTCTTTCTCCTGCCCCCCAAGTCTTCTGGAAACAAAAGAACCATCAAACACGATCTCTGACAATAACTTCCTAATCCTTTACTTCCTTCAATATCTTTGGTAAAGGGACATTTGGGAGACAATGAGCTCTAACTGGGCCTTTGAAAGACCTCCAAGCCTAAAAAAAATGGGGGAGCAAAACCCCAGTGGTATTTGAGTGACTTTGGGCAAAATAGGATGGTGAGGTACCATGGGATCTGAGCCTGATGAAATTGCTTTCTGATAATCCTATTGGAGCAGACTGTCCCTGCCTCTCAGAATCATCTGGGCAGAACAGGAGAAGGTGACCGCCAGGAAAGAAGAGCTGGCTGGTCCTATTCCTACAGGGAAAAGCAGTTCTCTCAGGGCCTCCATACTATCAAAAGCGCTAAACCAATTTAATGCAATTCCTGTTAAAATTCCAATGACATTCTTCATAGAAATAGAAAAAGAAGTCATGAAATTCATTTGGAAAAACATGAGGCCTAGAATAGCCAAAGCAATCTTTGGCAAGAAAAGTGATAAAGGAGGCATCATAATACAAGATCTAAAATTATACTAAAGAACTATAGTAACACAAACAGCATGGTATTGGCACCAAAACAGACATGAAGACCAATGGTACAGAATAGAAGACACAGAGGCAAACCCACATAAATATAATTATCTGATACTAGACAAAGACTTAGATTGGAGAAAAGATAGCCTCTTCAACAAATATGCTGGAAAAAACTGGAAATCCTGTTGTAGCAGAATGAAATTGACCCGTATCTCTCACCCTGCAAAAAACTCAAAGTGAATAAAAAACCTAGGCATTAGACCAGAGAGCCTGCAGTTACTGGAAGAAAATGTTGGCCCAACACTCCATCATGTCAGCTGAGGAACCAACTTCCTCAACAAGACTCCTACCAAAGTACAATAAGTAGAATCAAAAATGAATCAACAATTGGGATGGTAACAAACTAAAAAGCTTCTTCACAGCAAAGGAAACAATCAATAACATGAAGAGAGAGCCTACAGAATGGGAGAAAATCTTTGTTACCTGCACCTCAGGTAAAGCATTAATCTCCAGGATACACAAATAACTCAAAAAACTTAACACCAAAAAAACCCAAATATCCCAATCAACAGATGGGCAAAGGAACTGAACAGGCACTTCACAGAAGAAGAAATGCAAGTGGTCAACAAATATATGAAGAAATTTTCAACATCTCTAGCAATTAGAGAAATGCAAATTAAAAGCTACACTGAGATTATATCTTACTCCATTCAGAATGGCAATTATCAAGAATACAAGTAGGGCTGGGGATGTGGCTCAAGCGGTAGCGCGCTCACCTGGCATGTGTGCGGCCCAGGTTCGATCCTCAGCACCACATACAAACAAAGATGTTGTGTCCACCGAGAACTAAAAAGTAAAAAATATTAAAAAAAAACTCTCTCTCTCTCTCTCTCTCTCTCTCTCTCTCTCTCTCTCTCTTAAAAAAAAAGAATACAAGTAACAATAAATGTTGGTGAGGATGTGGGGGGAAAGGCACACTCATTCATTGCTGGTGGGACTGCAAATTGGTTCAGCCACTCTGGAAAGCAGTATGGAGATTCCTCAAAAAAACTTGGAATGGAACCACCATTTAACCCAGTTATACCACTTCTTGGCATATGTCCAAAGGATTTAAAATCAACATACTACAGGGACATATATCAATGTTTATAACAGCTCAATTCACAACAGCTAAGCTATGGAACCAACCTAGGTGCCCTTCAACAGATGAATGGATAAAGAAAATGTGGTATATATATATATATATATATATATATATATATATATATATATATATATATATCTCACATCCCAAATGTGACACACACACACACACACACACACACACACAATGGGCTGGTACTCAGCCTAAAAAAAATGACTTTATGACTTTTGCTGGTAAATGGATGGATCTGGAGACTGTCATACTATGTGAAATAAGCCAAGCTCAAAAAACCAAAGATCAGATGTTCTCTCTGATAGGAGGATGCTAACACATAAGTGGGAGTAGGGGGAATAGAAGTTCATTGAGTTAGACAAAGGGTAATGAAGGGAAAGGATAGGGGGTGGGACTAGGAAAGACGGTGGGATTAATCAGACATAACTGTCCTGTGCTCATATATGAATACACCATCAGTGAAACTCCACATCATGTAGCACAACCTGAGTGACATTTACTCAGTTTCCCCAAACTATGGTGGTGAGTCAGATTAGAAATATTAAGGGCATGAGAAATTTAAGAGATAAAGACAAGACATGGAAATGAGTGAAAAGCAAAGGCACAGTGGGATGATCCAGCTCTGATGGAGACTGGCTCTAAAAAAAAAAAAAAAAATGGAGCCCGCATGCTTTATTTAAATGGGTAGGAAAACCAATGGGATTCCGAATGAAGGACTTCCTGAGGAAAACAGGAAGAAGATGGCAAAGACAATGTGGTTGGGGCTCAGCAGTAAGCCCACCTCCTCTACTTTCAGGCTGCTGCGTTTGAACCTAGGTACAACCACAAGAATGGGATCCTAATCAGAATAAGTGCTATTACATGTATGTATAATATGTTCAAAATGCACACTATTTTCATGTATATCTAAAGAGAACAAATAAATATATATAATATATACATGTTTATATAAGCAAATTGACAATAGATAAAAACCACTATATAACCTTGTCTATTAATATGAAATAAATATTTTCAAATGAAAAAAAATCAAGACCTCCAATCCCCTGTCCCAGAGAGATGAATATAAAAGTATGCTGACCTTTTTCTTCAGCTGCATGCCACTAGTGACTCACTGTAGAGAAACACAGTCATCCTTTGGTATCCACAGGGATTGGTCCCAGGACTCCTTGCAAATAGCAAACCTGCAGATGTTTAAGCCTTTAGATGAAATAGTGTAGTATTTAAATACAACTAACACGCACTCTCACATGCACTTTAAAATCATCTCCGGGTTACTTATGATACCTAATGCAATGTAAGTATTTATTATATTGTGTTGTTTGGGGATTCATGTCAAGAAGGAATGCCCGTATGTGTTGGGTACGGACACCATTTTTTTTCCCCTGAATATTTTCAATCCTAGGTCAGTTGAATCTACAAATCTGGAAACTGCAGATGCAAAGATCCAACTGTATCTCAAACTTCTCATTTTCCCATAAGACTTTTTATTCTTAATAGTTTTGCATTTATTTTTGAGATGTGATGGAGAAGAAATCACTGGGTGAGATAAAAAGGCTAAAATGTTAAAAAGGATGGAGAATACAGACCAAAGTCACTGGTGAACACAGGGTGGGAGCCGGGCCACAGCAGGAGGGCAAAGGTGAAGCAAAGAGGACACTGGGAGCTCAGTGGACAAGGAAGAAGGGTCACCCCGTATGGTCAGCTTCTCTGCCTTTGCTCTCTGAAGGGCATCATTGGTACAGGTAGTTGAACCAGAGAGAGAAAATGGGCATCAGATTTAAAGATTCTCTACAAGTCTATGTACAACATATCAGAATTCTCCTACAATAAATATTTTCAAGACACTGATTTTTGTCTGGGGATCTTAAAACAACAACCACACAGACAGAAAACCAAGTGTCCAAGGGAGCAGCTACATGCACATGTGCACATAAGCTAGCTGTCTCAATTCCAGTGTGTCATTGGGTTCCTGGAAGCCACTGGGCAAGCTGATGGTCTGCCCTCATCTCCCATTCCAGAAGAGCATTTTAAAACAGCTGCTTCAAACACATCTGCTAAATAGGGGAAGATCGTTCCTGGCAGCTCCTGTATAAATAAAAACATTTCAGTGGCGCAGCCAGTAAAATTAGTAGCCTCTAACCTCTGGAGGCCGGGACAAATCCTGCTATCTTTGCCAATAACAGAGCTGGTTATTTTCCAGCCTTTGATAGATATTTGGCCACTGTCCCAAGCCTGTATAATTGGCATCCTCTACGTTTATCAACCAGAACTACCAAAGATGAAGCTCTGGAACTAGCAGACAGGGAGGTATAGACTATTTGGGGCTGGCTAATTAGATAATTTTCATAACCTAAGTGCATTGACTGATAACCTGGAAATTCATGCCAAGTTTGAAAGCCTTAAGCAATGAATTGTTTGTGTGGAGAGTGAAGTCTCCGGCCTCCCCTTTGGGGTTCTGCTTTTCTTTGTAACTGGAAGACACACATGGTTTGTGCTGAGCAGCAGGTAAGGAGGGTGGGGTAGAAGAATCCCAAGGTGATTGGCAGGCGACTGACAGGCACAGAAGCAACACTGCTGGACATGTCACACGTGGCCCATCTGGCCCTTGGGTGAATTTGGAACCGCATTGTGGAAAGACTTAGCAGCCAGAGAAGGAGACCAATGGGACACAGTGACAATTGTCTTTATCTCCCTCGGAGGTGGTGTTTAATTATAGAATGAAAATAAGACAGAAATGGATACCAACTACTTAATACATAAATTAACAACTGTGCCCGTGAGTTGATAATTTAAGCAGTTCGGTCTTGAAATAACAACTCTATTTTGTGTAAGCTTGGGAATTCTGAATAAAGCTTCTCTTTTCTTTTCTTTTTTCTTTTATGCCGTTAAATAGAAACCTGAAAGTTGACAAAGCCTCAGCAGATCCCAGTTTTTTTGTGAACAAGCAGATCAACTTCCAGCTGGGAGATGTCTATTGTACGTCTCCTCCACGCACAGCAGATTCCAAGTTACAAGGTAGGAGATAAGTAGAGGTACTTTTACCAGCCTCTTGGACCTGAGGATACTGAGAAAGAGACAGACAGAAAGAATTTGTCTAAGTGTCCTGTAAGCTGTTATTTGTTAATTAGAGGAAAAGCATGCCCAGGTGAGTGGTAAATCCACATCCCTGGGAGCCCAGAGATGAAGGGACTGTCCTCCATGACTCCAGGGGATGCCATGATTTAGAGAGCCACTTTCCAGCCACTCAGCTGTCTCACCAGGGAGTGCTTTAGATTAACAAATGCGAACACTCTAACATCACTGGAGGGATTATTCCATTGCATTAAATATTTCATTTATCTGACATGACCCTACTGACTCACAGCTATAATTTATTAAATCGGCCTCATAGTGAACTGATTTGGTAGTTTCTCACAGTGAGACTTGACTTTGAAGGTCCTCTTCTCCCTTCCCTGAAAATGCACTCCTTCTCTTTCTGCTTCTCTCTGACCCTATTTCCCAGGTGGGACACGTAGGAGCTGATGTGGTCCTGGCTGCATGGGTCGGGTAGGTGGATGGGTTGAGAGGTACTATGACTTGGAAGAGTGTCATCCACAGGTCTATGTGTTAAACTCTGTGTCCCCAAGGTGGCACTACTAGGATGTCCTTAGGAGGTGGTAGAGTTGGTCTCACCTACCCTACATCAGTGGGGTATAGTGGGCGGTCCTTAGATCCATTGGAGGCATGACCTTAAAGAGGACTATGGGAGGGCTGGGGTTATGGCTCAGTGGTAGAGCACTTGGCTAGTGCTGTGAAGTAGTGGGTTCAGTCCTCAGCACCACAAAGAATAAATAAAACGAAAGGTTTGGGGTTCGTCTATAAACAAATAAATAAATAAATAAAATTTTAAAAGAAGAATTATGGGAGCCCTACCTCTCAGTGGTTTGTTCTACCACATGTTCCTGTCATGATGTACTATCCTTGCCAGGACCCCTCAGAATGTGATCATGGACTAGAACCCCTAGAACCATGAGTGAAAATAAACCTTTTCTCTTTATAAGATGATTAATTCAGGCATTTCATTAGAGTAACATAAACTGACTGATCTAAGAGGTAAATGGAGAGGACAGGCAAAGGGAGATCCAGATTTAGTAGAGCTGATGTTGGTGGACATCTGGTCAGTCTGATGGTCAATCAGTACACTGATATTGGGTCTCTGAAACTGATATCCTGAAGTATGGTGTTTTGGCTTCATGAGCAATTTGTATTAAAAGAAATTGGGAATTCCTTAGAAGCTGCCTAAGAATCAAGGACTTTCTCTCTCTCTCTCTCTCTCTCTCTCTCTCTCTCTCTCTCTCTCTCTCTCTCTAATTCTCTTATCTGACTGAAGAAACATCTTCAAAAAGAAATGAATCACCTTAAACTCTCTCCCTACATACCTCACCAAATAACCAGGAAAGATGAACCACTTAAGACAGGAGACTAAAAACTCCTTGCCACACTTCCATGGGACTTTTCCTTTTATCTTCTGAGAGCAGCTCAGAAAAATTACCTGGGAGGCTTATATGCATAAAAACACTCCAGGTGAATTTCCAACCCTCACCTTCCCTTAGTTCTTCCAGAGCTCGGAAGAACTTTGTCCCAAGCTACTGTCTGTTTTCCGGGCTCCTTTACAATCATTTATTGTTTCCCAAATCATTTACCCTTACTCAAAATTGCCAACACTCCCTCATTTTCTTCTTCCCTATAAAAAAGGGCTTATCGGCTCCTGAGTCTCATCGTCATTTTCCCCTGACACCCATTTCGACTGTAATCTACCTATTGTCAGTTAATTCCATCAAACCTCCAAGGGCTGGTGAAGGAATTCCTCTCACCCTGGCAATAAGCATGGAAGGAAGGGGCATCTGCAGGTCCAGGTGCCTGAGGCTGGAGTAGACAGGGAATGGATGACTTGAATCCTTGGAGTAGCTGGAATGCCCTATCAGAGGTCATCAGCAGGGATGGCCGCATGGAGGGCATCTTGGTGGGCTGCAACACACCTTTGCCTCCATCTTCCCAAATACAGATTTATTCAGTTCATCCAGTACCTAAATCCTTTATCTTTTCATTGGAAGAGTATTTATAGAATGACTACTATATGCTAGGTATTTCAGAGGGATTGATGAAGAAGGCTGGTCCCAGAATTCAGGACCTGGAAATCAAGTGGAACAATTGCTTTTTTTTTTTTTTTTTTTTTTTTGGTACCAGAAATTGAACTCAAAGACACTTAACCCCTGAGCCATATCTCTAGCCTTTTTCTGTATTTTATTGAGAGACAGGGTCTCACTGAGTTGCTTAGGGCCTTACTAAGTTGCTGAGGCTGGCTTTGAACTCAGGATTCTCCTGCCCCAGCCTTCTGAGCCGCTGGGATTATAGACATGTGCCGCCACACTCAGCACTGCTTTTGCCTTATGTTAGTTGCTTTAGAGACATCATTTTCCGTTCCTTCTGCAATGGGAAGCATTATAATTAGCATGTAATAAATGAGACAGGAAATGCATTTTTGTGAGTTTGCATAGCTCAGAATCTGCTGGCCTTGCCCTTGTTTTAGACTTTTGTAACACCAAGATCCTGCCCTTTTTTGTCATAGAAGAGATTCTATTAATTATTAAATAAACGAAACACAATGACTGTGATCCTTCATTGGCCCCTACAGAGTCAAAGGGCATTGTACTCCCACCTTGGACTTGTCATTGAACAATCAGACATTGGGCATAATATTAGTCTGTTTTCTGTTACTATAACAAATTACCTGAGGTTGGGTGATTCATAAAGAAAAGATATTTATGTAGCTCACAGTTCTGGAATTCTAAGAACCACCATGGTGCTGGTATCATGAAGGGGTTAAAACATGATACTTCATTTTTTTGTTCCTTGAGTCTAATGGGCAATGTTCAAGTTTTCCCTGGCAGCACTGAGATCTGTGCTCTTGGGTTCTTTCATTGAAGTCCTTTCTCATAGCTTCTAATACCCAATAAACATCCACCCACCTGGAGTCTGAGTCTGGGTCTATATTCACTCTAGAAGGTTTAAAGGGGGAAGCACAGAATCACCAAGTGATTTCGGGTCAGTAGGCAATATTCATCATTTTTCAGCAATTTTAATAACTTGGATGAAAAAAAAAGCCCCTGTATACTGCAGTCCATCTGTAAGTGTTAAGAGTCCAGGCCTTTGGATGGGTCTGAAGAATGGGCAGTCCCACCACTGTCTCAGAGAGAGGCCCACGAATCTGAACTCATTGAAGCTTATAGAAGCATTTTTATTTGTAAGACATAAATGATTTTTCACTCCCATTCCTAACTCCATCTTTCAGTTAGAGATAGCTCAAACATAGCCTGCAGCTGGCATTTGAAAGATGGAAATGTCATTTCTGCATGGCCTTTATCCTTTATAGTTGGACACTCTACCAGCCTTTCCCGGGTAGCACTGTTCCTTCAATTACGACTCCCTTGTGGTTTTTCTGAGTGGGTTCTTTTGATTAGATCCACCAGGATAGATTACGCCAAGGAATGTAGTGTGTCTTACAAGTGGTTAACTGATCTGCAATGACCTCAGAATAGGAAGGGAGAGAAATGATGCTCTCCTGTGTCTTGCATCTTGAAAGAATTACCCTCTTCTAATTAAATAGCTGTAACCAGAACAGTGCTTTCTCCACTACTTAAAAATAGACAGCATATCAAAAACTGGGCCAAAGTTGATATAACAAAGTAAGAGTAGTGTTGCATCTGGATGGTGGGATTAAGGGTGACATTAAGTTTATTCTTGATATTTTTCTGTTTCATTCAGTGTCTATAATCAGCATGAAATTGTATTATGATAAGGACAATCGCAGTAGCCATTTTGTTGAATCTCATCTTATAAAGTATTACAAAAAAAAATGCACACCACACCAAACTGGGTTTTTTGATATTCATACATGAAATATTTAAAAGCTATAGATATAAGATGTAGCTTTTCAGAAAGTCTCAGGCTTTTGTCTCTAACACCATGCAAAATCTGAGTAAATATCCCACTTAAAACAACTAAAGATTCTGGGTATCATATTTTAAAAAAATGTGTATAGACATTTTCAAAATGTCTATCAATAAACAGGAATCCAAAGAGGGAAGGAGTCTCTGAAGCATGTATTTTCCAAACCAAAACATTTGCCAAACTAAGATGAACATGAACATTAAGCTTCCATACCTTTGAATATGAGGAGAAGGTGTCAGAGTCTGCAGTGTGCCCAGAGTGAGACCTCTGTCCCCTTCCTTGCAGAAAAAGCCCATGTCCATTCAAATGGTGAATCCTCAGGGTAAGGGAGAACGGGAAATAAACCCCATTTCAACCTCAAAGATATCTAGAGAAGCATTCCATTTTGAAGACTGGGTTTGGAAAAAAGAAAAGAATCACCTAGAACTTGTAATAATATACCAGGTCTCAAGCATGTGTACAGCCAAATTTTTCACTGTAAGAGTTGTCCAAAGCTTGAATCCTATAGATTAGTTGGAAGTAGTACCATGGAGTTGAGGCACAGCAGAAGCAAATGCAGACTTTTCCTGGAGAACTTCCACTCCCTGTCTCCTTCAACCTAGGCTTCAAAAGATTCCTTCAGCTAAAGTTCCACAGTTAAAATTCACCAAATTTACAAAGAAACAAGGCCTATGACCAAAAGGCAATAGAACAAAAATTTGAAGAAGTGGAATAAGATGATCCATATTGGAAGAATCAGACATTGTACATGACATTAGTCCATACATTAGAACAATCCACATATTGGTCAAGATATTGAAACAATCAGACATTGGGCATGATATTAGTCTGTTTTCTGTTATTATAACAAATTACCCAAGGTTGGGTGATACATAAAGAAAAGATATTTATGTAGCTCACAGTTCTGGAATTCTAAAAACCACCATGGTGCTGGTATCCATTTGGCTCTGGTGAGGGTCTTATATTGCTTGGCATCACAATGATGGGAGCATGTGAGAGAGTAATCACATGGTGAGATGTGAAGACAGAGACTGGGAGGGTGTGGTAATAACAACCCACTCTCATAGGAATTAATTCCATGAGACCAGCATTAATTCCTTCTGAGGGCAACATCCCCAGTGACTTAGTGAATATTCACTATGCCCTACCACCTCTTACAGCTGCCATTTTGGAAAACAAGCCTCCAACACATAGGCCTTTTGTAGACAAATCACATCAAAACCATAGCAGACATAAAATAAGTATTTTAATATGTTAAATGAAATGGAAAGGAAAGGGATTGAATATAGTAATGAAGAAAAGTTTTAAAAGAAAACTCTAGCAGATTAGAATAAGAAACTAGAAAAATCTCTAAAAATTAAAAATAAAACAATTGAAATAAAATATTCAGTGGATATTTTTTAACTGTTCCAGACTTAGCTGAAGAGAAATTAATGAATTGAAAGGTAGACCTGAAGAAAATTTTCAGAATTCAACCTACAGTGAAAAAAAAAACTATGACAAATAAGCAAAGAACAAAACAAATATATTTTTAGGTAAGTAAAAAGTCACTAATATAGTCTAACCAAAGGAAATGCAAAAGAATACATAGTGAGCCAGGCATGGTGGTGCACACCTGTAATTACAGCAGCTGAAGAGGCTGAGGCAGGAGGATTGCAAGTTCAAAGCTAACCTCAGCAACAGCAAGGTGCTAAGCAACTCAATGAGACCCTGTCTCTAAATAAAAGGGCCAGGGATAGGGCTCAGTGGTTGAGTGCCCCTGAGTTCAGTCCCTGGAAACCCCAATCCCAAATAAAAAATGCACAGTAAAGAATAATTTCCAGATAAGAAATACAAGCTGATAGAATGTAAAAGCAAAAAATGGGCTTTATTTTACACAAACAGGCAGTCACAAAGAAATCATGAAAATGTTTGTGTCCTTTTTAAAAAAAAAAAAAAGAGAAGGAAAACTAAAATACAAAATATGACTAAAAGTAAGTAGGGAAAGAGGTACAAGAGTTCCCCAATGTGTGTACATTTTTGCTTTCCATGGTGTCAGTTACAGGAATAAAGATTTTAATTGACATTATGAGTAGCACTGATGAAATCTCATGCTGTTCCATTCTATTCTGCCTGTAACATGAATTATCCCTTGTCCAGGGTATCCATACTGTATATGCTACCTGCCCCATAATGGTTGAGAGACCACACATTCATATCACTTTTATTACCATATTTTGTTATAATTGTTCTATATGATTAGTCATTGTAATCTTTTACTATGCCTAACATAGAAATTATACATTATCGTCTGTATATATGTACCGAGAAAAAAATAGTACATATAGGTTTTGGTACTATCTGAGGTCTCAGGTACCCAGAGAGGTCTTGGAATGTACCCCCTGTATATAATGGGGGACAACTATAAAAGGAATTAAAGTATTGTAAAGACCTTGTGGAGGAAGGCTGTAAAGACCTGGATTAACTTCATACTTTGACAAATACATAGTATGAAAACGTTCTGTGTAATTCCCCAGTGAGTAGGAGGAAAAATGAAATGAGAAAAAAATTCAGTTCAAAATAAACCAAGAAAGGCAAGAAGAAGAAACCCTTAGATGATAGGGCAAGCAGGACCAAATATATAATAGGAAAAAAAATCTCTTGAATTTAGAGCACCAGACCTGGAGCGTTGAGACTATGAACCTTAGATAATGTTGGGAAAAGAATCAGAAGTTGTTTGGCATTTTTTCTTAAGCTACTGCTATGGATATGGGATTATTTGTCTCTTTGAGGCCAATCAGTCTTTTTCACATATATTACCATTAGAACTGAAGCAAAGATCACATCCTCTGACCTCATTCAAACACTGAGGGATTCCTTATTACTGTAGTATAGGTGTGGTGTGTCCCCACCAAAACTCCTGTGGAAATTTGATTCCCAGTGTGGCCATGTTGGGAGGAGGATTTTGGGGAGGTGAGGTTTTGGGGAGGTGACTGGGTCAAGGGATCAGAATATCCATGAATGGATTAACGTTTTTTCTTGAGAGATGGGTTTAGCTCTTGTGGGAGCAAATTATTTTAGAATGAAGCCAGCTCCTTTGGCTCTAACCCCCTTTTCTCTTCCCTACTCACCTATTTCTTCTTATTTTTTCATCACATAGGAGAGTATCATGTGACCTACCAGAAGCCAATCAGATGCTCTTGGACTTCCAAAACTGTGAACCAAAATAAAACTTTTTCTTTTATAAATCATTCAGCCTCAGATATTTTGTTATAACAACAGAAAATGGACTATGACACCTGTGGTCATAAGGGAACAAACTTCAGAATCAATGAGATAGTCCAAGAATTGGAAAACTTTTCCTGAAAAGAGCTAGATGATAAATACCAATCAAGTTCTCTATTGCACCTACTCAACTCTACTGTAGTGTGAATGCAACCACATACAATGTGTAACCAAGTGAGCATGGCTAGATCCTGATAGAACTTTATTTACACAAACAGGGCAGTGAACTAGATTTGGTGTGTAGGCTGTTGTTGCTGGTCCTAACCTTGTTCCTAAAAAACAATAGAGATGATTTATCTTGTCCAGTGATATGAATTCCAGTTTTTAAATAGACTGGGAAAATCCCTCCTGTAATTTGGTCTCTGTGGCAACTGACCCAGCTGGCCACATGCAAGGACTTATTTCAGGCCGCAGTGGAGTGTGTGCCAGGAAATTCACACATCACCATATGGCATCCACTCTGCTACAAAGCTACTGTCAGCAGAAGGCACAGGAAAAGCTGGTCACTTCTTATTTAGGGAGGGCAGGGGGTACCGGGGATTGAACTCAGGGGCATTCGACCACTGAGCCACCTCCCTAGCCCTATTTTGTATTTTATACAGAGACAGGGTCTCACTGAGTTGCTTAGTTCCTCGCTTTTGTTGAGGCTGGCTTTGAACTCGTGGTCCTCCTGCCTCAGCCTCCTGAGCCCCTGGGATTACAGGTGTGCTCCACCCTTTCCGGTGAGATACCATCTTTTGACAAGCATTCCTCACGGGCACATCCCTGTAACTGAGCTTAGGTGATGCTGTGATGTCAGCCCCCAAGGAGGGAGACCCCACTGGGTAATAATGTCCCATTACAGTAGAAGGATGAGCCCTGCCTGAATATATCAATAAATAAAGTGGAGGACAGACAGGTGGCTCTACCTCGTGGCTCTTTAAATTAGAGGCCCAGCAAGAGCACAAGAGGTGAGTGACACTAATCCCCTGAAACCACTTAACAAGGAATGCCAGAACAGCACTTCAGATGCGCAGCCTGTGAAGATACATGATCTCAGAACCACCTCTCAGCGGGCAGCGAGGGAAGGGGATCCCATGGAGAGTCCTGGAACCAGAGAGGGGAGTGGCGGACTTGGACCTCTGCAGGAAAGGCCTCTCCTCGCAGAAATCACTTCAGGGGGACCTGAATGGAAACCAGAGCCAGAAATAGAAGCAGGAACTGCTGCTGCGGTGGGGAAATGAACGTCTCACCCACGGAGACCTTTAGGAAAAGTGATGAATGGAAGGTGGGGACGGAAAGAGCTTTTATCTGCAGGGGACTCTAGTGAATGAGGCTGCCAGGAAATAGGAAGAGCCAGAGTCAGCCTGTGAGATTTGGGGATGACCTATGGAGGAGTCTGCAATAGGGCCATGCCCAGGCACCTCTGAGAGCTCTCCACCTCCTACCAACTGGGGAATTGAGTGCCTGGACCCTGAGCTCTTAGAAGGATATCCTGGAGCACGGAAGTCCCCAGGGGATGAGATCAACTTTGTCCTACACTTAATTTTTTTTTTTCTTTTGACTTAGAAGACGTAGTGCCAAAAGCATGCTCTATGTCAGCAGCCCGAACAATTCATCTGGGACGTGCGCGCATCATCCATCACGCTCAGCATTTTAATCCAGCCTTCTGTCTGAAGCTTGAAGTGACAGAGCTGCCACCACACGTGAAACCTGCCTTTGCTCTGTTTGCTGTTTCATTTCATCCTTGATTTGCCGTCACTTTCCGAGGTATTGAACACATGATTGAAGGGCTGAGTGCATGCCTACAACAGTCCTTAAACTGTCTTCGATTTTCACAGCCAGATATTTTAAGAGTTGCTACAGCTGAAACCCGTGTAAAAAAAAAAATTGTATTCATTCAATGAAGAAAATAATCAGTAAAATGTTACTACCGTATCTGAAGGCTTGTTTGAATCAGAAATTGTAGATTTTGTTTCAGGACCATTTGGCATGTGCCAAGCTGTGAATGGCCAAGATGCTCTGGAGCCTTGGGGCTTGATAGGACGCACTCTCACTGTGCGGTGTGGACTGTGATCCTGCAGCAGGTCACAGACAGCACCTGGCAGAGCACAGGGAGACAGCTCCCAGCCTTAAGCCAGGGGATGCTTGAGGGAGAGAGGAACAAGGAAAGGATCATGACGAAGATCCCCCCATCAACAAACAACAAGGAAGGCAGCCATACACACAGCCCAGAGCAGGCACAGTGGAGCAGTCAGCCTGACTCCCATATGGTGAGCTTGGGCATTAATGCAAAGCCTGTACGTCGGGGGTTCAACTTCAGGCCATCAGGAGCCACAAGACCAATGCTCTCTGAGAGGCGCACATTGGTTTGACTGCAGTAAGGGACCATTCTCACTGTGACAGCAGGAATGCTGCAGGGGAGGAGGAGAAGCAGGGCAGATGTCAAGGAACAAGCTTTCCCAGAACCAGACAGAGACTGTTCCAATAGCTCCTGCCTGGGAGAGGGATCTGGAATGGGCAAGGATCGGCCACCTAGCCCAGCTCCTTCATGGGGATTTGACCCGTCCCTGGCAGCCTATGCTGGAAGGCTGTGAAATTCAGCCTGCTCTGGCTTCACCCATCCCGCCCAACCTCCTTTCTCTCATTTTCTACAGCTTTGACTCCCTGCTGACTTGCGATTCTCCCACAGAACCCTTCCCCATAGTAATATTTACATGAACCACATGAGAGGTGTCTGCTGGCATCCTTTGGCCAACAGAAGACATGGGCACATTCTTGTCCCACTTCCCTTGTTAGTGGAAATGAGAACCAATAACCAGTGCCGTGGTAAAGATTTATTAAGAAATGTAACCATCATATGGTCCAATCCCCCACCTTCTCCTGCTACTTCTTGGATGAGGGTCCTCCAATGCCCATGTCATGGGCGGGTGGGGATACAAAACAGCCCTGTGGCATGCTGGAGTGTCCATGCCATCTTTTTTAAAGAAACAGGTATACAAACTGGATATTTTAACAGAGTTGCTACAGCTGAAACCAGTGTAAAAAACATTTGTATTCATTGAATGAAGAAAATAATCAGTGAAATGTTACTGATGATATACAAACTACATGGCTCTTTATTTCAATTAAATTCTGAGTTAAGAACTCTTTTGTGTACTATTTAGAAGAAAAAGAAAGGGAAAGTCTTTCATCACAATCCTGATGCCCCTTGTGGGTGATCATGAAAATGTTTGTGACAATGGCCATGGTACAGGGCTTTGGAACCACGACACTGCAGTCCCAGACCTGGGGTCAATGTCCAGCTCCTGGAATTACAGGTCATTTAAGCTCTCCAAGTCTCAGTTTCCCAACCTGTAAAATAGGGTAATAATGAGTAACTTTGTATTAAAGATCTGGCAAGATTCAAATGAAGCTGATTCATGGTAAGCATTGAAATAATTTAATTTATATTCATGTTATTATCATTATTTAATCATCATTATTATTTATTCCACACATCATCAACTAAGGAAACATATGTAGCTAAACTACAGCAACTAGATAATGTCCTCTACCAAACAAACAGTGAAGGAGATGATATGGCCCATGGTGGCCATCCTGTCCCCAAGCTAATCATTTATTTATTTAACTCATGACTGTGAGTTTAATTATGCATGCACTGTTAATGTTAAAGTTAGCTTAAATAAGTGATGAGTACTTCATTCATGTGTTTATTCTTTGGCTCCCCAGGACTATATTTTTTAACGTAGCACAACTCTGTTTTGCACAAAAAGATACCACTTAACAGGGTATTTGGTTGGTAAAAATACATTTCAACTAATGCACAATCTATAAATTAATTATTTTCTTTTACCTTCTTTTTTTATTTGTTCTTTCCAGATATACATGAAAGTAGAGTGTATTTTGATATATTATTATACACACATAGAGTAAGTATAACTTGTTCCATTTAGGATCCTGTTTTATGGTTGTATACGATATGTAATTACATTGGTCATTTATTCATATATAAGGATAGCAAAGATACGTCCAACTTATTCTAATGCCTTTTCTATTCCTATTCCTCCTCCCTTCCCCTCATTCCCTTTGTCTAGTCCAATGAACTTCTAATGTTTCCCTCCTCTGTTGTGAGTTAGTATCCACGTATCAGAGAGAACATTCTGCATTTGTTTTTTTGGGGATTGGCTTATTTCTCTTAGCAAGATATTCTCTAGTTCTATCCATTTACTGGCAAATGCCATAATTATATTCTTTTTTATGGCTGAGTGATATTCCATTGTGTGTATATACCACATTTTCTTTATCCGTTCATCTATTGCAGGGCACCTAGTGTGATTCCATAGCTTGTATATTTTGAATTGAGTTGCTATAAACATTGAAGTGGCCTTGTCAATGTAGTATGCTGATTTTAAATCCTTTGGGTATAAACAGATGAGTGGGATAACTGGGTCAAATAGTTCCATTCCAAGTTTTCTATAAATTATTTTTTAATAATTAGATATGAATACCTTTCTAATAATTACATCTGATTTGATACAATGTATTAAGTGCTCAAAAAGAGCAAGAAGCATGTTCTATGCTGGGTAATACAACAGTAAGATGAAGCAGATACACTGTTGTCACAGGGAGACACACACTACCCAAATTATACATCTATGTGTGTGCATATGTATATAAACAAAATTTAACTACGTTAATTATACACACATGCATGTGGACACACATGTACATGTAATGTCAACTGTGGTAACTACAAAGGAAAAGTAAGTGCTCTGAGATATATTTCAGAGGAAACCTGAAGGACAGGCAGGCTTTAGCCAAGCAAGATCATTGCAGGGACAGGGAGCAGCAATTTGAATGTCCCCAGGTAGAAGAGTGTTTGGTGACTTCTGGAACTCAAAAAGCCCAGGATGGTGGACCTTCATGAGAGGCCACCATGGTGGACAATGACTCTGAGGGAGCCATCAGATCCTGAAACTTGCAGGGACATGAAGACCATATTAAAGATCTTGCACTTTCTTACAAGGGCATATGGACAGATGTTAAGCAGGGGCGTAACAAGAGCTAATTTACATTCTAAAAATTCCTCTTGCTACAGGGAAGATAGATGAAAATGGGTCATGAGAAGGGACCCGGGAGACCGGAATGAGACAGCATGTGGGCTGGGATGGAAGGACAGTAGAAGAGATGGAGAGAAGATTTGTGAGGTAGAATCTCAGGACTGGGAGGTGGGTTAGGTAAGGGGACCCAGGGAAGCTGGAGTTTCTGGGTGCTGAACGTTCTTTTTACTCCGATGGAGAACACAGGAGGAAGACCATATTTAATGGAGAAAGATGAAGGAAATCAATGGGCTTGACTATTTGCACTGGACAGTCCTTTATTCCTGTATGTTGGAGCCCAGATATTTACAGAAAATGTGTGGGAGAGAAGTTTAGGTTAGGCAAATCTTAGTGTTTGTTTCCTTTTGGTTCTAGAGTCTGTAACTTTTGGATGTTATACTAAGAAGACCAAAATGTGTTCAAGGCCATCCCTTGAACAGAGTACCATGTGCCATTTTTATTACCTTTGATTCCAAACTAATTCATATCTACTCCTCTGCAGCATCATTCTATCACCTAAAAATTTGAGATTTACAGATTTAAAGTACTGTGATAACATTATTAATAAAGTCTCATTTGGGCACAAAATTCAAAATCATGTTAATTCCCTGAGTTTAAAAAAACATTTGAGAATTTTTATTTGGACGCTGATAAACTCTGTGAATTCTGAAGTATGTTTACATCACTTTCCCATGGCTATGTCATGTTAGCCAGTAAACAAGTATCATCATTCTTTTCCAGAATTAGTGATGAACCAAGACTATTTTGAATTATGTGTGATAGGCAAACATCTTCGCTTACAATGACAGTGCCTTATACAGCATAATGATAGAATTTTAGCTTAAGAATCATCTTACCCAGATCACATCAATGTAGCTTTATACAATGTTATGTGCCCAGTAGAATTAGCAAATCATCTCTTCTTCCAAATACTTCACGTATATCCTCAAATGTATTCTTTGAAGAGACTTTTTCTTCTCTTCCCCTTGGCCTCCTGTTTTCCCAAAGTATAGTTTTGAAAGTGGGTTGTTAGCTAGTTTGGTAGATAGTCTTTAAACTGCAGTGGTACGTGAGTAGAACAGGAAATATCAAATCAGAAATTATTCCTTACATTTCTATTCCCCCAAGGAGGAAGAACTGCAAGTTGGAAGAAAGCCTGTCACCATCAAAACACACAGAGAGAAAATAATTTCCCGGTGAGAAGGTAAAATTCTGTGGCTGTCTCTGCCATTTACACTAGGAGTGCACAGTGGGTTCAAAGACCTTTTATTAGCAAGATATAAACCACAATCAGACTATTTGACCCAGATGTGAAAAAAAAAAATAAGCACACAGACATGAACTTTTTCTTTGGTTCAAATATCCTGTGCAGAAATGAAACAAAATAACAACAAAAAGAAACAATGAATCACATCCTGTCATTGATACCAGAAAGGAAGTCCCCCCCCCCTTTCCCTGCTCAGTGAATTGTGTACAAACAGATCACAGGTCAGGGGACGGTTTCCAGGCCCCTCACTGATAGTACCTATGGCACCAAACCTCCTCTTTGTGCGTAACTTCATGGTTCTCGTGCCTGTGGAGAGAATTGGGAGGAAGCCAAAATAAAAGATGACATTTAGTGAGGTTGTATTTGTTTCTGCATAAATTGGAATGACATTAGTAGTAATTCAGATAAGTAGAAGAGCCAAAAGAGGCACCCACGTTGCAGTGAGATCTCAGCAGTGTGTAGGTAGGAGAAGGCTCAGGACCCACTCCTAAATTATATCTATCAAATTTCTCATTCTAAAGTGTACTTATTGGATTGACAGATTGATGGGAAATTTTCCTGCTCCAAGTTCCCAGAGGAAATCGAAGGTGAGCATTGGTTTGGCTACCCATTGCTCTAGCTCTAGCCATGAAGCAGGAAAACTTAAGGATGTTTCTGCAAATTGAAACAAATTAAAAATGGAGAAAGGAAAAGAGGGCAGGGAGATTGATGGACACGTGTCCAGTGAACTGAGACTTGTGTAACACCAATGTGGATCTGTGCTTGATGGCTGATTTAAACTGCTGCCAACTAGGCGAGTAGGGAGGAGAAGGCAGACAGGGTCTGAGAGTCCACTTAGAACACTTGTTCCTCCTATCTCAGATTTCCCTGATTAGAGAACACCTCTCTTCCCACCAACCAATAATTTCAAGGGTTTTCACAAACAGGTGTGAGATCTAGATTCAATGATATCTCATTTAGCGGTATCTGGTAAAACTACACCATATGGGAATTTCTCAGATAACTGAACACAGCACTTTACCACAACATAAAGAAAAAAAAAGTTACCATTTTTAAATCAAAACCATTTACAATGGATATTCCTATTTTCTATCTTCTTCCTGTAGGTTTTTGCCAGTATATTTTTCCAAATCTGATTTCCAATCTAGAACTCTCCACTGCACTTTAGATTCGTCATCCAAGTACCCATACAGCAGACCCATTTGAAAGCCTATGGATCATTTCAAAAACCACATGTTGAAAAGCAAACTCCTGACCTTCTCTCCTAAACTCTTCCTCTCAATAAATGACAACTTTAGCCCTCGGATGGTTCATGAGGAGCACACTGAAGTTACTCTGGTTCTCTCTCCACCTTCATGTCTAGTCCTTCAACCATTTTGCTGGTCCTATTTTCAAAACTATCTCCTTCCCTGGACCTCCACTTCTACCACTTCCACACTGGTGCAAGTGACCATCATCAGTCACCAGAAGTATGGCAATAAATAGACTGCTAACTAGTCTCCCTGCTGTCACTCTTACCCCTACTGCCTTTGCTCAACTCAGCTGTACAAGTAACTCCTCTAAATTTAAGGCAGAGTGTAGTTTTCTTTTCTGTTTCAAACCTCTGATAGTTTCCCACTTCACTCAGAGCAAAGTCCTTCCAAAGGCCTAGAGAGCCATTCCCAATGTCAAAGTGACCTTGCAACTCTCCTCTGCATTCACTGCCTTCAGCCACACTGGCTTCACTGTTGTTCCATGGACCTGTAAGTCACACTGTTCCCTTTCCACTTGATCTCTCTTCTGTATGAGTTATTTTACCCTGAAATATCTACATGGCTATCCTCCTTGCTGCCTACAGGTCTCAGGAACTTTCCTGATCATCCCACAGCACCTACCTCTTCCAGTCCTATTCTTTCTTTTTATTTACATTTGAAGACTCCTGGTAGATGCCTGAAATGGTGGATGGTAGCAAATCCTATTCACCCTTCTTTTTTTAAAAAAAATACAAACATACCTATGACGAAGTTTAATCTATAAATTAGGTGCAGTAAGAGATAAACAACAACTTACAATAGAATGGAACTACTATAAAAACATATTAAATTAAAAGTTATGTGAATGTGGTCTTTATAAGATTCAGAACAGTGTATCTGATCACCAGAATGGCTACTAAATGACGAATGGGTGGGTAGCATATACAGTGTGGATACGCTGGATAAAGGGGTAATTTATACCCCTCTAGCAGGATGGTCTGAGGTTTCATCACACTATTCAGAATGACATACAATTTAAAATATATGAGTTATTTATTCCAGGAAAGATCACCTGAGTCTTGATGTCCAGGGTTTTTATCCACACATGGAGGCATGACATGGATCAGTCATGGAGCCCCTATATATGAAGAACTTTAGTTCTTCAGTTTTTAGCCTCTCTAGAGATTAGACCCATACCATGTTGCCCAAGGGTCTACCATAAATGCCACCATGAAGATATACTCTTTGTTATTGCTCAAAACCCCAGGAAAACAAAGACACTCTTATCAGGCAGGATATTCCAAGGACTTAGAAGTAAATGCCCAAGAGTTTACCAAGTTTTAGGCCTTTTTATGGAATATGCAGGTTCTCAACACCCACTGAGCAGATCTGCTTCCCCGGCTCTTTACTGCACGTGTTCTATGAGGTTTTGTCAAATTCATTCTCAGCCTTTATGTAATAGGCAACAACTGGGAAGGAACCAATCCCATGTGGCATAAAAGGAATGAACCCGCTCATTCTGATCAATCCGTAATGGAGTTACTTTCCGTTTTTAGCTTAGCAGAAAGCCAGCTAAGATGGTATTTGTTGTGGCAGATTCATTGACAAGAGCCTGGCAAGTTCATTTACAAATCAATTTAACCAACATATTACACTACACAGTCAAGTGAACAATTTAAATTTTCTGTAGGAAACATGTTGCGTACATTTCTGGGGGATGAAACAAATTTCTTGATTATGTATGATAGAAATTTAACCATGATAATAAGATAGTATAAAGAATTAAAATATAAGAAATATTTTATCATGCTTCTGGGATGGATTCTTTGTTCTATTTCTGTAATTTCCAAAATAAAAAATCTTTAACCTTCTCTTATACATTGGCTGAGTCCAGTTCTAGTAAGAAATGGACTTTAAATTTTCAAAGTACTTATGGCAACAAGATTATTCAAGAATGCTTGTCAAACCCAACTGTAATGTGCCCTCAGATAACTGAGGTTAGTCAGAAAAAAAACCCTAAAATCTTTAATTTTTTATTTGTATAATGTAGATAACATTAATTTGTAGCTTTACAAATGAAGGTGGAGAGACGAATGATATTATTAAAAAAAATACCGAAGGAAAAGTTATTTTGCAGCTCCATAAGTATCTATTTTCAGAAGCTACTCTTGAAAATGTATGTGCATGTAGACGGGGAAGCACTTTGTAGGTGGTGTGAATTTCCAATAACATTTCTCAACTTTGAAGTACACTATGATGTTTTTTTTTGTTTTGTTTTGTTTTTTTGTTTAAGAGCAAATATTTCAACTCTAAGTTCCCACAACATATTATTTAACCAAATATAACAAGATGCTTTTGGGTTTTTTATTTTCAAGGGAAAACAGATTATTAGGAATTTTGTCTCCTTTAAATTTTTTTTATTAGTTACACATGACAGTACAATGATCTTGACATTTCATATATTTGAATCAAATGGGGTATAATTTCTAATTTTTCTGATTGTACAGGTTGTGGAATCACACTGGTCATACAGTCACCTATATACATACAGCAATCATAATGTCTATTTTATTCTGCTGTCCTTCCTATCCCCCTTCCCCTCCCCTTCCCTCCCATCACATCTAGTAAATGGACACAATATTTTTATTTCATTTATTTATTAAATAAAATGAACCCAGTGCCTCTCACATACCAGGCAAGTGCTCTACCACTGAGCCACAACCCCAGCTCCAGAATTTCATCTGTTTTAGAAACATAAACCAGAGAATTTTTTAATCAATCAAACAACAAAGTCAAATAGACTTTTTCCCCCTCTGAGACTCCAACCCAATAAGAAAATTAGAGATAGAATCCAGACAATTTGTAAGTCTGCAGACTCCTTGATTCACCTTCAATACAAGCCTACCTCATTTAATATTTTTGAATGTCAACCAAAATTAAAATTGTATTTTCTCTGGTGCTGCAAGGAGACATTAAAGCACTCCTGCAGATCACAACCCATCACCACAATGTTTTTTGCTTCACTTGAATAATCACAATAATTATAAGCTCAGGTATCTATTTACTGAGGCATTAAATAAGAAGAAGACAAAGTTAAAAAAAATATATACAGTCATAGAATTTCGGAGCCGAAAAGAGTTTAAAGTTAAGTTCATTTTAAGGTGAATACAAGGGCCTCACTTTGTAGAAAACGGAGGCCCAGAGAGGTGGAGTGCTCAGTGCCTGGGGTTCACATTCTCCTTCCCTCCTTCCCTCCCTTGATCTTGAACATCTGCTCTATACGAGATGCCAAAATAACAGTCATCTAGGAGCTCAGGTCTCCAGGGGCAGAGATCGCAGGAATCTCAGCAGCACCCAGAGACAGCAGAATCTAGGACCAGAGCTTTGCAGTCTCCAGTGGGCCCACACTCGGCTAGGCCAGGCTTTCTCCGTCCTGCCTTGTGTCCGGAAACACCTGGAGGGCTTGTTCCAACTGCACATGCCAGGAAGTACCCTTGCCCCACTGAATCTGAGAGCATATCAAGGGAGTTGGACCTCTAAATTTTTCACAGCTGCCCAGATGAATCTCATCACAGAGCCCCCATGGGGCTCCAATCTGCTGACCAGTTTCAGGGTCCTCCCACCTTTCCTTGCCCTCTTTCAATAGCCAGGCTCATGGCCCCGTTGGCTGATCAGACACATAGCTGACTGCTTCGGTAAGGGCCTACCTCAGCAATTCTCCACCCAGAGAGAACAGCAGAATGACTACCTAAAAGCTTTATTAAAGTGAGAAATTTGGGTCTCACCCAGATCTACTATTTCAGAATCTTTCCAACTGAGGGCTAGGGCTGCTAGTCGCTCCATACTTCTGCCATCCTATAATCTCACCCAAATGCCTTTCTACTTGTTTACCCATCTCTTCACTCCTGTTGAGTGGGCATGTCTTCTCTGCTCATGGACTCTGGAGCATCTAGGACAGCAGTTTGTTGCATCCTCATGTCCCCAGAGCCTATGTGGTCTCAGGACACACAGATGCTCTCTAAGTGCTGAGCAATCGTCGACATGCTTGTGTCTCATTCCAGAGCTTTTCCCACCGTCCCACTTGTGTGCATACATAGGGGTGGGCATGGCAATCAGGAGAACGGGAGAGAACTCAGACTTCCCTAAGGGAGAATGTCTGGCACACTGATTTCTGAAGAGCTCAAATTACTGAAGACCAAAGAATGTGAGTGATTATGTGATATCTGGTCATCAGCTCTAACTCTCAACATCAAAGCCAAAGCTCTGGGCTGGGGCTTCAGCTCAGCGGTAGAGTGCTTGCCTGGCACGCACGATGCTCTGGGTTCAATCCCTAGCACAAAAAAAAAAAAAAAGAAAAGAAAAAGAAAGAAAAAGAAAAAAAGCGGATGATCTTGCACTGTTCATCATGTTTCTCTCACATGTATCAGGCAATATTTTGATAACAGCTTCAGTGTGCCTTTTATTTTCTGTCCTGTGCTGAAATAAGGAGTGAGTTTAGAAGTAGTAGGAAATAAACTCTCTCTTTGCAAATAGACTCCTGTGACACTACTAAAAAAATCTGCATAGCAAGCTTCATGCTAATAGCTTTCCGTTATGCTGGTCTAATGATGCCCAAGCTCTTGCAGATTCATTATGTGCCCACTTTTTGAACCCTTTTTATTACTATGCTGTCTTTTTTAAATTAGTGCTGCTTTGGATTCAATGTATAACTTGATGGGTAACTTAAAAAGAACACCGTAGGAAGTTCTGTTCTCTATAAGGTCAAGATTGTTCCTGTTATTGCATATGACACCTTTCATATTCCTCTGAATTTTATTTTTCCTTAAACTACATGAAAGACTTTTATTTTGGTGTCCTGAGTTAATAGTAATTTAGAAATTGCATTGGACTTAGTTGCATATTAAATCTATACTGGGGTCTTGTGATGCTCAAGAACATCTTACAGAGTCCTGGAAATAATTCCTGGAATAAGAAGGTGGAGAGCCCTGGACACTCACATGGTAGAGATGGCATCATTTAGTATCTTCATATTGGCTCAAGCACAGCAACCTGAATTTCTGCTATTTTATTTCTAGTTTAGATCATTTCCTGAACTGATGTTGTAATTTTTTACTATCTGTATCAGGATTTCAATGAATCCATTCAAAGAGGGGACTCTCTAGAATCTATGCATATGACTGAAGATAGCACCCGGTCAGCCTGCAGGCCTCACTTGCCTGGTAATCTCAGAAAACTGTTGATACTTGAATGACTGAGCCCATGATCCTTTGATCTTGCTACCAAAATGTATAGCAGTAGGTGTTCTGAGGCATATGAGATGGACTTTCAAAATGCAATAATTCATGGCCAAAATAAAAGGGGGTCTTGGAATGTACCCATACAAATAGCCACAGCATGTCCTCCGTTATCTCTTTTCCAGCACAAGCATGACTTCATCGTGAAATCCAGGTGCAAGGTCCTGATGTCACTCTGTCTTTGGTTACCACAGAAAGGCAGTCTATCCCCCAAAGCCAGAGAATGGAGCACATTGCTTCTATAAGCCATTTACTAAGTCAATACGCTAAGCAATGACTACATCTTTCTTTCTAATATGCAGCAGTATTATGCATTTAGCAGTATTATTCCTTCAACAGATGTGTCTTTTCACAGTCTTCTTCCCTTCTTAGAAACCTCGAGTTTTTCTTAATTGTGTGCTTATAAGCTGCAACGGCTTTGAAAGGTATTTCTGAACACACCCTGGCATCGCTCCATGCTGAGAGCTGAGTGACATGAAAACCCCAGCATCATCGGGAACGGGAGCAGCGAGCTCCTCACATCAAGCACTCAATTAGCTTGTATTCTTTGGATAAATATGCTCTGCAGCCGATGCAATCCTCCTCAGTGCTTTGATAGCCAACGCTTTGGAAACACCTGGAAGTTACTCGAATGTGTCTTTATTAGAAGTACAATAGGTAAGCAAGGAGCCCTTCACAGGTGGTCAACAGACTGTACAATGTGACAGCGAAGACACTGAAGGTCATGTCCGATTCCCTCCACATTAGTGTTCTGAATAACTAAGCATGTTAACCAGTGTTTTGCTCAGCACTTCCATTTATCAATCATAGGAAGCATTCACAAAGAATCAATATCTAAAGCACAACAGGCAACTACTAAACTTTAATGATTTCCTCAATGCCGAGTGTTAACAAAGGAAAATCTTGCTATTATATTTTTTTGAAAGGCACCAATGGTAGCTGGCAACCAAATTGATACCGGTTTTTTTTTCTTACTAAAAGTATAATAAGCTCTTGGGTCACCTTCAAAATATGGTCACATTCTTTCCCTGGAGTAGAGTTACCATGGGATCAAGTGACTGAGAAGGCTCAGAGAGGAAATAAAATGACTGCTCAGCAGGAACAGTGTGGCACTGCCATCCTCGCCTGCGTCTCTGCCCACAGCAAGGTCATGGAGATTCAGCGTGAGCCCAAGAGGTTCCACAGCAGCACACACTAACGGGCATGACCCTGGCACATGCCCGTGTCTGTCTGACAGCTGCATGTGCTTCAGCGAGAACTCCAGAAAGTGACCTGTCTAGTTCTGCAGGAGAAGCCTTGCTCTCTAATTTCCCACTGAGTCAGGAGGTCAAGTAAGAATTTCACTGATGTTTTTAAATAGTCTTGGCTCCAACCGGCGAACGTGGGTGAGGATTTTGGAGTGTGCCTGTGTGTGCCTGGCAGGGATCTGCAGGTCTCCAGCTGCTGCTGGAGGGGGGAATTTTAGAAGAGACTTCTTTAGCTGCCTGCAAGTGATGTCGGTGAAGTCTCTTTGCAACGGTTCAACAGAGGAGCTCGTGCACAAATGTGCAAATGGAACTATGGTATCTGATGATAACAGCAGGAATTGGCTTCTTTCTTTTATGGATAGGATAATTGACTTTGGGGTCTGTTGGGAAAAAGCACTTGCTCCTATGAATAAGTTATTTGGACCCCCTTTGAACAGCTCTTAGAAAAAGTGAGAAGGCAGCTGAACACTACAATTGCCTTAGCTCAGAACCTGAGAAAGAACTCCTCATTATCCCTGCCCTTGGCTATTTTTTCCAAATGGGGCAAGAGGAGGAAGGGGAGGAACTAGGGTTAGTTGGCTGCTGTGAATGAAGGTTTTGACTGATTCATCCCAATGGTGTTCTTTGCTTAGTGAGATTTTGGCACTCGGGTTAAGCTGCACCACACAGTGTGTTATTGTAGCCTCACCCCGTCGGTCCTCTCTCTAACAGGGATCAAGCTTTGCTACACATGAAAGAAACCCATGTGGACCCATCTCCTTCACTGACCGAGAGCTCCTTGGGAGAAGGAACAGGACGTTATTCCTCTCGGGTTCCCAGGCCAGGGTCCAGATGGGGGAAAGTGCTGATAAATGTAAGTTTAATTGGATTAAACTAAAAGTATTAAGATGAAGTTATATGAGTCTTGGCTGCAACCCCAAATCCTAAGTCTTCTTATTTTTTGTTGTTTGGTATATTCTGCAGACTAATGTGGAAAAAAAAAAAAAAAGAACAGAGCAATTGGCTCTTTGGGAGCTGAAGATTCTGTATCTTCTTCAATGCTACCTTTTCATTCTAAATTTTTTTAACCCTAAATGAATACTAATGTCTTAGGGGCCTTGGCTGCTGTGCTGGCAGTAAGATCCAATGACCCTGGGTGCAGGAGCCCTGCCATTGCTTGCCTGATATCTGCCTTAACTACTTACTTAAGCTGTGTACTTTGAAAATGAAAAACAAAGCAAGTTTAATGTTTTTACAGAGACTTTTGTCCAAAAGATCTTTTAAATGTCAATAAACTCATTTTGTAAATGTCCACATATAAAAATCCAAGTAGCAAATATTCTCCTTTTTTGCATTTTAAAAGGGTGATTATTTCCCTGCCTCTTTTGGCCAGTGCCCCCACCTCTATACACACACACACACACACACACACACACACACACACACACACAATGATTAGCTTATCTCTGAGAAGGCAAATCCAGGAAGGGAGAAAAGTGGAATCATAATGGGGTGATTTGATTACAGGCTAGTATCTTTAGCAAAGCCATGCAGAGAGAGGGTTGATGGTGGGAGAGGGATGGGAAAGAAGGTTGAAACTACACACTGAAATCAGTTCCTTTTTATTATCTGAAAGTCATCATGCCACCCCTGTTACTCACCTCCAGACACAAACACGAGCAGTTTAATTACTACCTTTTAGGCATTTTTAAAGGAAAAATTCCTATGACTGTTTCCCTAGCACTTGAGGGGAAGGCTCTGCCTGTTTTGGTCCTTTGACAATGAAGAGCCCAGCTCCCCCTTGCCCTTTGGTCCCAAGTCATGCTCAGAGACTGACATATGTCTTGCTTCTTGCCACCTGGTCACAGGTTGCCAATACAAGGGTAGAAACCATCTGAAACCGGATGATGACCATTGCTTCATACTGGACACACGGTACATACTTAGTAAATATTTTGACTTTTGAATTACATCAAATCCAGATCTGTTATTCACTCTACCTAGGGCTGAATCTCATTGCTCCTTAGAAGAACTAGATCAATTTGGTTCTCCTTAGTGAAAACCAAAAGCCTGCTTCAATTTTTTGTTTAGAAGGAGATGAGCATAACATCCTGGAGGTTACTGTGAACCCCTCCCATGGATGGATGCTGGACAGCGATACAGCAAACGGTAACAAAAGCATTGATAAATACCAACAGTTGGAGAAGGCAGCTTAGACTAGAGGAGTACCCCAGTTGACAGAATCCAGATGAGCTGGCTCCGAGTCTCGCCTTTGGTGCCCAATCAGCTGTGTTTTTTGTCCTTTAGGTAGCTGAAGAGCATCTCCAGGCCTCCCTCCACCAGCTCGGGCAGGGGCTTGGATAAAGGGTTATGGGAAATGTGGAGCCCTTTGTCCATGGGATTCCAGGCAATCCTTGCCAACCTGTTCAGCAGGTAGAGCTCCTCCGGGAGGGTCTGGATGTCATTGTTGTTTAGGTTCAGCAGCTCTAGGCTCGTGATGAGGCAAAGGGACCTCGGGAAGGAGTGGATGTTATTGCTCTCGGCAATGAAGATCTGCAGGCTGGCCAGGCACTGGATGCTCTCGGCGATGTTTTCCAAGCGATTTGAGCCCACATGCAAGAAGTCCAGTTCCTTCAGCGAGAACACACAGATGGGGATATGCGCAAAGTAGTTGTTGCTGAGGTTCAGCTTCTTCAATCTGGAGAGGTCGGAGAAGCTGGCGGGAAGCTGGGACAGGCAGTTGTGCGACACACTCAGCACTTCCAGGCTTCTGCACAGGCTCAGCTCGGCCGGCACCTCGGTCAGGCAGTTCATGTTGACAAACAGGACTTTGAGGCTCTGGAGGAGGCTGATTTCTCTGGGCAGACTCTTCAGGCGATTGCCACACAAATTGAGGACCACGATGTGGGTCAGTTTCCCCACCTCAGGAGGGAGAACCCTGAGCTGGTTATGAGACAGATTGAGTTTCTGGACCTCGGACAAGCCCCACAGAAAATCTGGGATGTCCGTCATCCCTTTGGTGACCAAGCTGAAGCTGACGTGGCGCATGCCCCGCTTCAACAGGGACCGCGGGTCCTTTCCCAAGAGTAGGGTATCATCCCATGAAGAAAACCTCTGTCTCCTCCCCAGGAGCATCTTCTTGGGGTCCTTGTCCTTGGGGTTGGCTCTTGACTGCCTGGCCCCCATAGTGTCTTCCGTGCCCCTCTCTCTTCTCTGCCACCTTCAGGGTTGAGAGTTTGTCCTGCTCCAGTTGCTAAAATCCAGATGGCTGCAGGCAGGAGCAGTATGGTGACAGCAGACTTGTGACCAGGAGGTCGCAGTGTGGAGAGAACTGACAGGAGAGTCCCAGTGAGACTTTGCTTGTGTCCAAGACTGGTTCCTGGGTGGCTCCCGGAGAGCTGTGCCTGTCCCCAAGGGTGGGTTTTACAGAGTTTCTGTCTGAGCAGGCAGGCTGTAATGATATACTTGTCCCTGAGGCTTCCAAACAGAACTACTCAGTTCCCTCTGAATGCCACAAGGCAGCTGTCACTGTCATTCTGCCTGAGTTTTATTGACCTGGTATGTGCAAACAGGTCACAGGGCGGCTGCATATAACTTTACCCTCTCAGCTTTTCTTGAGTATCACAGTTGAGCAAGGCTAATAACAATCCCATCTCTAAAAAAGAAGTGAAATTGAAAAAAAAAAAAAAAACGAAGCCATCCATGCCAACAGCAGTCTGCAGGGTTGTGGGAACTCACCCTGGACAACTCAAAAGTGTGACCAGGTTAGGTCTTGTGACACAGCTGAGTGTCCAAAGCTAAAGATCATCAGATGGTGTCATCAGCCCCACTGCAAATGTTGAAGAACTGTGTATTTGTGGGAAAGTAACAAAAGCAGCCAGATACTTGGAACCTCAAGGGCAAGAGGATTTTACACTACAACTTGTCAGAGGTGATTTAATGAGGAGGGTGTAAAGAAGGGTCTAGACCTCCAACTCCTGTTTCATCCTGGTTCTTCTGTTTCACAGGGGCCTCTGTGAGTTTTGCAGGATAATTCTAAATGCTTAGTAATCACAGGCGCCCATTGTTCCAGAAGGATATGTGAACTCTACCTGGCTACATCTTTCTGTCTCCTAGAAAAAGTTAACTTATACCCCAAGTGTGCAAACCACACCTTGTACATCACCCCACTGCAAATGTGTCATGTTGAAATCCTAACTCCCAGTGCCCCAGAATGCGACAGTGTTTGGAGGAGGGCATGGAAGACACAAGGTGAAGACCACCATCTGCAAACCAAGGAGAGAGGCCTCTAAAGAAACCAGTGCCTGATCTCAGACTTCTAGTCTTCATAACTGTGAGAAGTTAATTTTTTGTTGTTTGAGTCTGGTACTTTGTTCTAGTAGCCTTGGCAAATTAACCCAGCCGGGAAGGGGACAGACACTCGTGTAGGTGAAAAAATTCTAAAAATAGGCAGTGATTAAAGAGAGAAGGAAAAGCAAGGTGATGACATGGGTTCTGAGAAAAGGGCTGGTGGTCCATGTCCGGGGCTGATTTGGCCCGGAAGCATGTGGGTTTTGCTGGCAGCTGCACTGGAGAGTAATGCTGCTCTGTGCCCCTGACCTTGAAGAACTATCCACCAGCCCAGGAGCTCCAGCTGGTCCTTGGCTGGGTACAGCCCAGGAACCTGTAAGTCCGGCTCCATTGAGGGGGTGTCTCTGGGCAGGAGGAGTGGCAGAGGGTGAGGACAATGGGAAGCCCCTTCTCTCTCTCCACTTGGCATTGAAACATCTGACCCCTTTGGAATGAGTCAGTCCCAGAATTCTTGGATAAATGTGAAAATATTGGAAGATCCCCCCCCCAGCCCCCGGCTTGGGGCATTTAAGTGTTTTAGCTATTAACTAGACCTAATATAATAATAATAATGCTAAAATTTGTACCCTAAGTTTTTGGAGCAAAGCATACCTTGTCTACATAAATTTTCTAAGACAATACAGGTCTACTGTTAAAGAAAAAAAGTTTTGCTTCCTCTTTCCCTTACTGAACATGAGAAGTTGTACTGGAGTACCTGAAACATGAGGGGTGGCAGGAGCTGAGATGTTCTGAGGAAGAGGCAACAGCTTTTTTTTTCAATTTTTTTTTGTAGTGATTATTTTTCTCTTTTCTTAATACATTTTCCCAGTAAATATTTTTGAGCACTTATTAACAGTCGATAACTATTAAATGTTTACTTTGTGAAAGTAATTGTAGAATTGCTTTATTTTCAGGATGGGTATTAAAATTCTCTCAAGTTTATAGATGAAAAAAAAAAAAAACAAAGAGAGAGGTCAAGTTACTTATGCAGAATCAACTCAGTTGTTCAAGGTCAAGTGAAGAGTCAATGACAGAATCAAACCCTGTTAGTCCAAACTGGGAACCACAAGAAGACTCTTGGCTTACACCTGTAGACTTAAAATAACTGACAAGGACATAGTTCCTTATTTTCAAGTGCTTTGTAGGGTAGGGCTACTTCGTGCGTGGAAATTAAAGCATAATTAGTCATTAACCGCACTCACTCCATCACCAACACAACCAAGAAGAGCAAGATTAAGAAAAGTAGATTTTGATTCCTCCCAAAAATATTTCTGGTATTCTGCAGTGTGGTTCTCAAGTATCCAATGGATAAGCTGTGTAAGTAGCTGATTTGGTTTCTTCTAGCTTTTTGAAATGCAAATACTGTCCACTTAGTCGATCCTGGTTATCCAGTCAGAACACCACTCACCTAGGGGACGTTAGTCATTGTTTGGGGCCTCCGTTTCTTCATCTATGAAATGGGGCTGTCTGGAGCCCCTGAATGGCCTGGATCTCCTGTCTACTCTGTGAATCTGATTCTCACTATAAACAGGACTTCTGTGGAGAATGAAAGGTCACATTTCATCCCTTGGGGGCGAAAAGTACATAAAATTGGAGACAGGTTTCATTTTGGTAACTTTGATGTTGATTTCTGGGGAATAAATAACAATAAGGAATGGTATGTTTTGCTAGCAGAAACTCCTCAAAGCTCTCTCAATGGGAGGGACAAGCCACAAAAATGAAGCACCATTGAACTTGGAATTCCGAAATTCCAAGGCCTGGTTAGGAATGTGATTGTCTTTAAAACCTAAGGCAGCTATAGAGTAATTGAAACACACTGAGATAGGCCCAATGTGGTGGCTGCATTTTTCCAATTGATTATTATTCCAAAATATAAAAGTTAACATAGATTGTTTCTTTAATGCAAAGTAAAATAAGACTGAAATGGTAAATATAAAAGAAGGGCTTACGAAGACATCTGAAGCTACTCCTGCATTCACGATAATCGAGTGTCTATTAAAAACAATTCTCTCTATTCTCACAGTGACTTTTCAGCATGCATCCACACACCTGTTAAATTTAGGAGGAAGAATATGTATGTTCAAGTACTTTATTGAAAGAATCTTTTCACTAACTACAAATTTTTTAATAGAAAATACACAAAAAGATAGAATCAATCCAGTACACATTTTCATATATAAATCTACATCTTTTTCCTATGCATATCTACCTCAATCTTTTATAATTTTTTTTTAAAATCTGTGGTAGCCCAGTGCTATGGTTTGCATATGGGGTGACCACAGGCCTCCATGTGCTAGAAGCTTTGTCCCCAGAGGAGAGGTATTGGGAGTTGGTTTGGAATCTTGAGGCGATGGGCCTGGTAGAGGTCAGTTGAGGGTCCTTCCCTGGGAAAAGGATTGAAGAAGTTCTCCAAGGACCTTTGGTAGTTCTTCAGGGAGTTGTAATAAAAGCCAAGTCTTCCCCACCCATCAGCTCTCTTACTTCCTACCTTACCATGTGATCACTTGCTGTTGCATGCTGTTCCCTATTGTCATCCACTATGATGAGATGCATTCAAAAGGTCCCTCACCATTCCCTTAAACCTCCAAAAGTGTGAGCTAAATAAACCTCTTTCCATCATTACAATCCTGTCTCAGGTATTTCCTTATAGCAAGGAAAATCTGACTCATACAACCAGAGCTTATGACAAAAGCTTCTGAGGCTAATGTTTTCTTGAGGAGCACAACCAAGGTAAGCAACAGAAAGGGGGAGTTTGGAAGTAGGACAAGGAAGGAGAGCAACAAGTAATGCAATCTGAGCTGGTCACATCTCTTTCACCAAGCACAACAACCTGTTGCTAGCTTTTGCCAACATCTGCAGAGATGCCATATTAAACCACTGTGACTCAGAACAATCCATGTCTAAGCATCCTAAAAGACATACAATAATAAACCCCAAAGTATATTACTAAATTTCCCCAACTTATGCTTATTAGTGATGGTGGATGGTAGGATCTCAATAAATGATCTTTTTCCAAAAATGGTAATTATCATACACATGGAGTCCCTTACCCATGCCCATATGCATGCCTCTAGAGTTATTTAAGGAACAATCTCTGTGTATTTGATTTTCTTTTGTCCTGTTCATGAACTTCACATTTTATTGAAGGTCAATCAAACCTGGAGCTATGATGCTTCCTGCCTTTATCTTGCATTCACTTTGTATTTACGGTATCTTTAGTTAGTGTCCACAGTTGTTTGGGATCCTTTCATATGTTCTATCTAATACTCATAAGACTTAGAAGGTTGCTATTATTAACTTCATGTAAATACAAGGAGGCCAGGCTTCCGTGGGGTTAAATGACTCTCCAAGTTACAAAACTAGTTAGTGTCTGTGCAGGGTCAACAATCAGGTCTTCTGATTCTGACTCCTGTTCTCTCTCTACCATGTGAATACCATGTTCTCCTGCAGTTATTTTTTTTTTTGTCTTAGTGAAATGGCCTGTTATTATTCTGATTAAAGTAAGCTTCTAGCACATAGCCTATGGGTTAGCAGCACAAGCTCTGGTTGCCTTACCACCTTGGGTTTTAATCCTGGATTTGATACTTCAATGCTGTGTGACCTAGGGCAAGCTACTTAGTTCATCTGTGCTCTGATTCTTCAGATATAAAACGGAGGTGATAATAGTACCTATGGTATAAGGTAGCTGTGGGAATTGAATGACTCAATACATGGAAAACACATAGAGCAGGGCTCCGTGCACAGCCAGGATACCTGACGAAGCATGAAGAAGATGGGCAATTCCGTGGCTGCCCCTGGGCGCTCTGGGCTGAGCACCTTCACTAGCACAGGGCGAGCTTGGTTGTCTTCTTCCCTGTGGTCTTTCTCATAACCACCCCACACCCAGCTCTGCGTGGGGTCATGCCTGCTTTTTTTTTTTTTTGAGTGTGTGAGATTTTAACGCCAGGTTCTCAGGGAGACCGAATCAAACTGCTATTCACTGGAAAACACGCTCCTCTTGCTCCGTTTATTTAGCTGATCATTCCGCTCACATTAGCTGTTGACTCAATTAGATGGCAGACTTCTTGTCTCCTCTCTCCCGAGTCCTGGAACAATTCTGAGGATACAGTAGGTGCTCAATAAATGCTCACTGAAATCAACATCCATTTGCACCCTGAAGGGAGTTTGGGTGAGAAAAGAGCAATGCAGAAGGCTCTTGAACGCCTGGTGTGCACTGAATTGCTTCCCTGTGACCATGGGCTTTTCCATATCCTCTGTGTGTGGGAATCACAGAATCCCTGATTTCACCTCCCTTGCCAAGGCTCTGTGAACAAAAGAGTTGTCCGAATAGCTAATCTATTTCATCTTTAAGGAGATGCCTCTGCACCCTGTCAGGGAAGAATGACCCTGCTTCTGATCAGACAGTGCGGCTTGGCCCCGCCACGTCCTCTGTAATTGGGGATAATTATGCTTCCTCTTCCTGGGTCTGTTGTGAATATAAAATGGAAGGACTTAAATAAATCCAGTAGCATAGCATCTGATGCACAAGGGCCCCCTACAGCCATTGCAGCATCCCACTGTCATCCATCATGGCCAGAAGGTTCTAGAAATCTGTTCCCAACTGCCTACTGCTGAAAGGCCCTCCAATGCACACTTGTGCCTACAGACTGGTCTTGCAGGCCTTGGCCACGTGCTCACCTGCGTCACAGTCTCATTCGCCTCTTGGTGCACACACACTCTGTGTTCCAGACACGGAGGTGGCAAGTGGGCCCTCTGCTCACCCCTTGGGGTTTCAGGATACTGCTCCTTTGTTTGTGCTGGTCCCTTATTCCCCATGGCTCTCACCTCTTGTGCACCCATAAAAGGCACAGGGTCACCTCCTGAGGGAAGATTTCCCTGGCCACCCACCTTCCTCCAGGCCCGACTGGGTGTCACTCATCACTCCCAGAGCTTCCTGGACTCACCACCCATATGGCAACCAACATCAACGGGGCCAATTTTACCACTTGGGCAGTGTTTAGCAATGTTCGCAGATAGATTTGGCCATCAATTTAAGGGGACAATTATTGTCATCTGTTGGGCAGAGTCCAGGGCTGCTGCTGACCTCCTACAATGCTCAGGTCAGCCCCCATGACAAAGAACCATCCAGCCAAAATTTCCATAATATAGACATTGAGAAGTGCCACCACACTGGAATCTGCAGCTGGTCTCCTCCATTTTGCCCTGTCTTCTGCAGCCGACTATAAATACATTTTCTCAGGAGGGACCTAAATCTCCTTCATCGTTTTTGGTTCTCCAGAGTATAGGAATTGCCTACCCCAGTACGTCCTCTTGTTTCTGAATCACGCCCACTGGGATTTGAGAGGTCCCTTCTCTATCCTCCCAGGGAATCCTCCTGACCACAAACATTCATAAAACCTGCTTTGTTTATCAACTGTCCAAGGTCTGTGTGCTCAGAGTGACGTCACTGGTACTACTCACTCAGGAAGTATAAAACCTGAACAAGGAAATCCTCTACAAACTTAAGTTGGTGGAATCTTCATTATGCAAGCCAAGTGATCAACTAACTTTAAATGGCTCTCAAAATACAATTAAAAGGGAATAATTGTAAAGAAGACATGAAGAAGTACTGATGATGCTTTACCATGTTTGCAGCTATATCCCATGTCCGATTAAGTAAACTTACTCTCCACATGCACACATTTTTTTATAATTGCAATCCTCCTTTCTTGTTCTCAACATCTCCTTGACAGCCAGACAAGCTCACTGGCCTCTTTCTCCAGCATGCAGGACTGGACCCCCATCAGGACTGTGTTCTACTGTCTTGAAGTATCTCCCAGAGAAAGGCTCCTGGGCCCTACCTACTACCCAGCTAAGTTCCTAAGGGAAGGGTTTGCATGGGGTATTGAGAATTGATGGAGTCCCCACCTCCCAGTTTAGAGCCTGAATATAGAAGGATGGTTTTTCCAACTTCCAGTCTGGTTGCCTTCTGAGGTCATAAGTCCAACCAAAAAGCCCAGGGCCAATCAGGGTGAGGTGAGAAATTTCTGAATTTGATTGAACAGAAACCAAACATTACTGCAAAATCACCAAATTTATCTACAGTTTTATGGATGATCTTGTGCATATTTTTAGTTATTGGGCAGCAATGATATTTAAGTTTTGTCATAAGAAAACAAGACACTTATTTTTGCATAGCTCACGGTGACTGAAAATCGTGCATGCTGTATCTAAGAGCCTTTCAAATATCAAAAACAAAACTAATGAAAACATTATGGGGAAAAAAGCAAAACATGCTTTTTTGAAAGGAAAACAAAATCAACTTTTGCCATGAGTTGTGGCTTCATAAAATTTGTATATTTGGATTCATTTTTTCCTGTAGTTCAGTAAATTGAAGCATGTTATGATGACTTTGGTGCAGTTCATATCCCTGTAAATATATTTGCCCTTCAAGAAACAAACATGTCCCACAGGAAGAAGTCTAGAAAGATAACTTCTACCCCCAAAATCTCTTCTATCACTTTGTAAGCATATGAAATACCCAGGCATAGGATTGAATTTTCTTTCAGAGGTATGTTAGTCTACTTTACATCACTGTGACAAAATACCTGGAAAGAAAAAAGAAAGAGAAATGAGGTAAAATGTTATCATTTGGAAATTATTATTCAATGGACAATAAAATAAGTTGAAATTATTTCATCAATAAGAAAGCAAATTATAAGTATCACACAGTGGGAGATGGAAGCAGATAGGAAACTGAAGTTTGATTTTGATTCCTCCTTATTTTTATTGCACTTGGTGCATCAAACCTGGGCATGCAAACACTTGGTTTTCCTTTACCTTTCAGGTTTGACCCCAGGAGAGAATTTTGGACATACCTAAAAGGAGTTAGCTTAGTGTATTTGAGAAGTGGGCTGGAGAATGAGAAAGTGTGGTGGGAGGCATAAGTTGGTAAAAGTAAAACTTTTTCATTTTTCCAAACCCCCGTAATGGGCGGGGGAAGGGAAGGAGGGAAGGAAGAATTTTAGAACTGGCAGAACTCTGAGGCCCATGTCACCAGATGTTCCAGCTGTACTGGAAGGGTCTGGAGAGGCAGAAAATGAAGTGTGTCACTCAAGGTCAAGTGCATCACTCAATTCAAACAGGTGGTTAGAGGTGAGGCTGAGTCAAGGACATGGTCTCCGGATACCTCCTCTGGTGCATTTTGCGCTTGAGCAGAGTGGATCCTCAAGGTCTTATAGCTCCACTTTCCCTGTGGGACTGGGGAGCTTAGAAGACAGTTGGGGACCAGGAAAAGATGGCGGGGCAGAGCCTGTCACCAAAGCATGATAGATCTCCCCCCGCCCGCCCGCCTGCCCAGACACACCCCATGCACTGGGTACCTCTCCAAGTCAAGATCTTACCTACATGTTGTTTCTTCTGTTCTTATTTTATCATTCTGTTTAAATAGTACAGCATTTTTCCTTTAAAATATAGAATTGTTGTTTTTTTTAAAAAAAAAAAAAGGAAAGATAAGAAAACCTAGAGAAAGGATTTGAAAATGATTCAACAGAGCCCAGAAAAAGAGAAAGACAAGACAGGGGTAATGGGCGGGGGAAGGGAAGGAGGGAGGGAAGGAGGAAACAAAGAAGGGAGGGAGGGAGTCTGTTTCATGTTAACTTCAAAATCTTGGATGTGCCCTGGAAAGACTAATTTTCTTGGTGGTGGACAAGAATTGGGAAGCAGAAAAGTTTACGGGCAACCAGACTCAGGAAGTCTGGGCACTTCAGTGGCAGACCCGGAGCACACACCGTGATGTGGGAGGGCTGCCCCTTGGACACGTAGCCAGGTACATCTGTTCCTCACTCACATCCCAGATTCCCACGTGTCCTCACAGGACACAGCATGGAAGCAGATGCCTCTTGCTAGCTGTGGCTCTCAGGCCGTATGCACATCTCCTTCCTGATTTTCCATCTCCCTCTGACAATATCTGTCCCCAGAAGAGTTGTCCTGACTTTTAGGGAAAAGGAGACTTGGAAGGGGAGGGTGATGGCTGTCGGCTGGGAGGACTGTCTCACAGGTAAATGGGGCAAGTGTCATAGGAAGAGCAGCTTGGAGATCCCATTTCTGTTTCCTTTACACCTGATTTTAAAGATCCTGGTTCTTTTGACATGAGTACACATGCATGTTTTCTACCCTCACCTTGGAGAATGATCTCCCTATAAGTTGATTCCTCATTCAGAATGATCACTTCTTTTCAGACACAAAGGGAGAGAGGCTATAGTTGGTTTGTTTTGTCAAGGGGCTGGCTTACATTCCTCCAGCCCCATTTCTCCCTTGTGGGTTGAATTGTAAGGGTCAAGTGCCCCTTTAGCATAGCGTCTGGCACACAGGACATGCTCAATACATGATAACTTAGATTATTTTCATTGTCTTATTTCTCCCTTATAAAATTACAGAGGTGACTGATCAACCCTTAGGCCTCTCATTAAATGAAATCAGGGCAGGCATAATGGACCAGGAAGTACAGTAGGAAAATGTGGCCCTGGGCATCAAAGGAATTGAATCTGCTTTGTCTTCTCTTGTCCTCCCCTTTTCCAATCAGTGTAGTTTATTATGCTTGACACCTGGTGTTTCCACCTCCCTCTCGATTTCTTCTTCGGTCCCACACTATGGGAGCCTCTGTGGCATGTGCTAGGGGGAGGCTCCAGAATGTTGTCAAGCCCTAAAGACGCTGCAGGAGGAAGGGGGGCTGGGGAGGGGAGGCTGAATATTGAAGATGCTGTTAGATATTAGGAGTGTTGAACAGACCTCTTGCAGTATAGTGATTTTTATTAACTAATTGCAAAGCTTAGCATAATCCCAGGAATGACGTTCTGCAGGTTGAATAGAATCAGCAGTTCTACCAACTAGTTAGATTAGCCCCAATGACACAATAAAATTCTTAGGTTTACAGAAAGTCTATAGATATTGAACCCTGGGCATTTGTCCAAAGAATAGAATAAATGGTGAAAGTGAATGGAATGCAAATGGTATTAGGTTGGGGTCTTAAGCGTCCCCCAAAGCCTCATGGTTGAAGGCTTGGCGCCCGACTGATAATGCAGTTGGGAGGTGGTGGAACCTTTAGTAGGTGGGGTCCAGGGGGAGGAAGTTAGGTCATTGAGGGTGTGCCCTTAAGGTGGTTATTGGCACCCCTGGCCCTCCTCCCTCCTTCCTGGCCACCATGAGATGAGCAGTCTCCTCCACCACAGGCTCCCCACCATGATTTTCTCCCTCGCCACAGGCTCAAAGTGATGGAATCAACAGACGATTATCTGAAACCAAAAGTCAAAATAAATCTTTCTTCCTTTTGTATTGTTTATCTCAGGTATTGTGTTACAGTGACAGAAAGCTGACTAACACAGATAGAGGAAGAGAGGCAAAGAGAGAGAGGAGAACAAAGAAAAACAGGAGGGAAGATGGGAAAGAGGAAGGGACAGAGAGGAAGAGAGAGAGAGAGAGAGAGAGAGAGAGAGAAAGAGAGAGAAGGAACATTGAGAAGAGAGAAGAGAAAAGAAAGTAAGTTCACTTAAGGTTTTCGAACTCCCTGAGGGTAAGAGCTGAACAGAACTGGGGAAGGCTGTTGTCACCCAAAGCCATTATAGGAAAGTGCCATCATTCAGAATCAAGTTAACACAACATCATCTTTTTTAGAAGATAATTCAAGAAAGATTTTCTTTTCCAGCCACTCAACAAGTATCCTTTGAAATGGGGTAACCACACTCCAGTCCTTACATAAAGTCCTGCCAAAGTGTTTCACAACTATCTTTTTGGAGCCAAGCAAATTATTTTTAACCAGTAGACACTGAGGACTGTCTGAAGCAGATCATCAAACAGAAGTCTGTGTTCTTCCACTGTTGATTCTAACGTCATAATTCAAAACAATTGAAATGTCTAAACATCAACAAAGAACACAGGAAGCTTTACAAAAGCCCAGTGTGGTCAGCTGGAAGAACTCTGAGTTTATATATCATTGAATGGAGACCCAGTGCTGTTGAGCAATGTCCCCAGAGACGCACAGCCAGTGGCCAGGTCGGGGTTGAACTGAACTCCTGCATCTGACTCCTGAGTCAGAAATCCTCCCCTCTACATCATGGTCTTTTCCTGAAAACTCTCCAAAGACCAACTTCCTCAGGATTATTTTGTTTTGAGTAGAGCCAAATCTTCAAAATAAAAGAGTTGTTGCTCTAATTGGTGGACTTGTGGGCTTTAAAAAGTAGATAGAAATATTTTGATCACCAATGTATCCTCCCTTGCACTTGAGATCAGCCCAAGAGGAGGGATGGTGGCCGTCTGTCCTGCAAAGACCAGCTGGGAGGGAGGAAAGAGAACTGGAGTGGCGTGTGGAATGCTGGGCATCCATGTGGCACCTCTTCACCCCTTTTCTCCACATAGAAATAGAAAAGAAGCCCTGGGGAATGTGTCCTCATGACATTGACCCTGGAGATAGGACTGGCTCTGCCATGGGAGATGTGACTTTGAAGCCACCTCCTTCCATGATTGCCTCTTGCTCAGACTTTCTGAGCTTCAGGCTCCTCATTATACAATATAGAAACCATCTAAATCAGGAGGTATGAAAATGTTTCAGCAGAATCATAGATGTGGTCACTTATTATAAATAATAATTCACTCCATGAATTTAAGTTATTAATAATAATAATAATGTAGTTAAAATAGTGCAGTTTTTAAAAAATTGAACACTCCTCTGACTCTTGCCACTTAGCCAGTTAGCAAACACCATGATAGAAATATTCAATGTGACCAAGTCAATACAAAGTAATAGTTAAGAGAGAGAATTTTGACATTTGACAAATCTGAGTTTTAATACTTGTTCTAGCCCGGCTGCCATAGTCCATTGGACAAGTTATGTACTCCTGCGAAGCCTAGTTTCATCGTGTGTGAAATGCAGATGATAAAACCACCCCTCTCTCTGGTTAGTGTGAGGACTGAGTGATCTCATGCATGCACAGCACTTAGTTCAAAGGCTGGCATGTACTTAACTCTGCCTTAAAAATGCTAACTAGTTTTCTTAGTAAAAGAAGTTAAGGCTCTTCTTCTCTAAAGAACTAAGAGATGGAATTTGGTCCCTTGGGCTGGAACGAGGGCAGGATGAAGTGCCTTTGAAAGAGATGTTTGAAGGCCAAACAGAGGTGGGACTGGAGACACTCAGGTACCCTGGCCTGGGCTCGCCCTTCCATTTGACAAAGCATGCTGTTCCTGTAGGTGTTGTGAAAGTCAGGACTGGAACACAAACCTCCCTGAATCCAATGCTCCTTCTAGAATCCCTCGCTGAACCTCAACACAGGGAAGGGGTTAGGGGTCCCTATTACAATATAATGGGGGAACTTCGTAAATGCAATTAGAAATATAAATTAGGCTGTATTCATATCATTTAATTGGATATATTCTTTAGCTGGAAGATTTGTTATGGGGTAATTTCAATTTAAATGGAAAGATATCCTTATTTTCTTAAATTGGTTATTGTTGCAGTATTCTAAGATGAAGCGTTTTTCAATGATGTACTGTAAATGAGCGCAACCCTAAGAGGGTGGGACGGGAATGCAGATGTGAAGCGTATAATCTGAATACTTTGTGCCAGGATATGAAAAGAATTTTTGAGAAATGATAGCAGATTGGCACCCTGTCATTTTCTGGTGTGCACACTTGTGTGTGTGTGTGTGTGTGTGTGTGTGAGAGAGAGAGAGAGAGAGAGAGAGAGAGAGAGAGAGAGGTGTACACGCACAACTTTTACTGCATAGAGAAAAGGTGCTGACATTTTGCTGCAAGAGTCTCAGAGCAATCGTAAGGGTGTTGTATGACCCCTGAAATGAAATCTGACCACCAGAGAGTCACCTGAGCCTCAGAATAAAGACAGACGTCCTCCCCCAGGCCCTGCACCTGAAGGTTCTTGCACCCTGCCCCCACTTCCCCCAGCTCTCCCTGTGGGCTTGCTCCCTCCAACCCAGCCCCCAGAGGACCTTCCTCTCCACCTTCCCCTCTCTTGGGTGCTTCTCCCTTTAGACATCGATGTGCACATCCAGTTGGGGTTCCCTGGGTTTGTCCATCCACTTAGAGCCCAGACAGCCAAGGAAAGTCTACTTCTTTTAAAAATCACCTGCATAATCCATTTTGCTTGCATGAAAGGTTATCATGCTTCCTACAGTTTACCTGATCACTTTTGATATTTATCATTTTAAATAGTCTTCATTGGCTTTTTAAAGATTTGTTAAGGGTTTCGGGGATGAGAAACAGAGGTCAGAAGTTAAAAGCCCCATCTCGCCCCATCTCATGGTGATCTCTCTTGGTGCTTTAAACTCTGATGTAAAGTGATGGAAAAATTTATTCCACCAGAATTTCCTTTGGGAAAGTCACTGTATGTGTTTGAAAAAAAAAATGAGGATTATGATTGAAAGGGAGACTACAGAGAGACAAACAAGTAACAAAAAAATGACTGATTTTCTAAACTGCTTTCAAAGGAAGTTGGGACCTGTTACTGTAGAATTCGCAGCTTTGATGAGCAATAATGAGAAATTTGGGAGTTCCGATGGGGGGCTGTTCCTGGTATGACACTATATTTTTTCCCAGAATAGAAGGGAAAGAGCCTCACTCTGTTTTTAAGAAGTCTCAGAGTGACAGGGAAGAGCCAGAGAAGCTGTCAGCAGAAAGATGAGCAGCAAGCCTCCAGCCAGCTCTGTGACCAAGAAGTGACACCAGTGTCCAGACAGGACTTTCGAGTCGTTTGCTGAGGAACCTGTGTTGTACCCCCTTCTATGTCTCTACTACCTGATGGGCACGCTGGTGCATTAGCCTGAAGGCCTCTGAGTTAGCTCAGGGGACAGAGACAGCATGTGCAGACAGAGGTCTGGGATATGGGGGAGTGTCACCTGGGTTACCCTTGAGCAATGCAGTGTAGGTATTCCATACGTGTGTGTAGGTGTGTGTGTGTGTGTGTAGGTGTCTGTGTGTGTGTGTGTGTCTGTGCATATGCATGTGTGTATGTATGTGTGCTTGTGTAGGTGTGTAAGTGTGTACGTGTGTGTGTGTGTGCATATGGTGGGGAGGCTCCTCTGGCCCCTAACTGGTCCATATAAAACTGTATCTACAAAGTCTAAGCCCAGGTCTCGGCCTCACGAGGGGGACAGATGGGGTCCAGAAACACAAGGAACCAAGATAAAGCTCTCATTCTTGTCCTGACTACAGCCCAGGTGAGCAGGCAGAGAAGGACCGAGTTTTCCTCTTTGCACTTGTGGCTTCTCCCTGACTGCAGACTGGCAAGTAGTCGCCTTTGCTCTTTCCTTACAATGTCCCAGGTTCCCTCTCACACAGGTGGCATGATTGGGCATCCGAGCTCACCCCTGCGGACTCCTATTGTCCCTTCTGTTGCCAGGCTGCCATTCGGGGGGAGCTTCTGTTTGATTTAATTGTCAGTTCAAAAAAATAAGCAGAAGTCGAAGAAGGAACTCTGATCAGATTTGGAGCCTGCGGAGATTGCCAGGGTCCCAGGGAAAGCTGGTGACACCTTGTAATAAAACATTTATTAGGATTGTGATTTTGCAAATGACAAATCAATTTGGAGCCGTGTTCCTTCGGCTGGATGGAGAAGCACAGCTGGGCTTCCCACCCATCACCGGCTGACATTTCCTTGAACCTCCCAGCTTCAGCCTTTCCATGTGCAGCAAATGTGTGACACAAATGTAGCAGAACCGACTGCTCCTGCAAGGCACAGACCGCCTCTGACAGGACCAGCACGGCAGCATGCGCCCTCCATAAATAAAGCATCAGCAGATTCGGGGAAACAGGAGGCGTAATTGAACAGAGAGGACAAGAGTCAGGTTTTGTAAGATCATCCCAAAGAGGATGCAGCTAATGGCTTCATCATTTCTTCCCAAATCGGGTTGAATGGCAGAGTAGGCAGCCCCAGGAAGCCTGGGGCCATGAGGGAAGGCCAGCAGGCAGGACTGCCAACAAGCCCAGGCTTTGTTGGGGAAATTCTTTTTAGAAGGCCTGGGGAGTGGATGGAGAGAGAAACAAAACACACACAAGAAAAGAAAATGGAGTGGCATTGTCTTCTGTTTCACAAAGAAATCCTAATGAAAAGCAGTTTTCCATAAGGCCTTAGACTCCAAGTCCCTGTGCGGAACTATGGCTTTATTCAAATGTGAAACACCTGCTGGGTACCCTACCTAGATGCCCTACCCAGAGAAGGGACTCAGTGAAGGTGTGTTGGCCTGATTTTACCTTTAACTTTATTAATTCTGTGTTCCTTCTTTCCTCCAAATCCTTGATTCCAAGTTTTAATATGGCATTGGCTTCACGAAATCCTAACACTTACTTAGAAGTGGACAGGCAAGCAGAAAAGAATCATGAATCAAAATAGTATAAATTGTAAATTTAAGACTTTTGCTTCTAGTCAAGATGGGAAGTTTACAAAACAGGACAAAATACATGCAATAATACTTTCAGTCACTTCTGATTTTGGACAGTGTGGGACAATGACTTCTGAGATACAGGACACAAAAAAGGGTGAGCCCCGGGATTGCCCAGCGTGGAGATGAGGGGGACCAGAGTTAGCTGGGCAGTCTTCCCGAGTTCAGGGTAGGGTGCAGGGAAGGTGGGAAAGGCTGAGGCTGGAGTTTGCCCTGAGAGAGGACAGCTGCATACACAGAGCTCCAGAGAGTTCCAAAGGGGCCTCCAGTCTGCACCAGACACTGTCACACATGCATGTGATGAGGCTACCCAATGGCAGGAAAAACCAGCCCAAAGATGGCTGTGAGCAATTATTTAATCTCATATGGGCCCAGCAAAGGTCTGAGAAGCAGAGGGGAAAATGTCATAATGCACACTGTACCTAGAAAGGTTTTCTCATGGTATTGCCTCAACAGTGAGAAAACTTTCAAATGAGGTCTCCTTGACCCAGCCAACAAAGCTTCAAAACAAGCTACACACAGAGCACACGATTGTCAAGTAATTAAATGGCATTCCACACAAAACTCAACACAGAATATCCAGCACCTCACAAGGTAAAATTCATAGTGTAATTATTTGTAATAGCCAAAAAGAGGGGAAAAAAAGAGAAATATCCATCCACAGGTAAGTGAAGTGATATATAAGTTGTAGAATATCCACACAGTGGATTACTACCCAGCAATAAAAAAGAACCAACTATGGGCACGTGCAACAACATGGATACATCTCAAAATAATCATGCCGAGCGAAAGAAGCCAGGTCACAGACAAGCAAAACCACATACTTTATTATCCAATTTACAAAAAAAAAAAATTATTGAATATGCAAATGAATTCTTATTGAAAGAAATCAGATCATTGGTTGCTTGGGGATGCTATTGTCAGGAGGGCCAGGAGGAAACCAAGGCCTTGAGGAAACACTTGGGAGATTTGGGTTATGTTCATTATATTGATTGTGCTGGTGATTTTACAGACACACATATGTCAAATCCCATCAAAATGGATAGTTTGAATACCCACAGTTTATTGGATGTCAAATAGATCTCAATAATGCTTTTTTTTTTTTTTTTTTGGTGCTAGGGATTGAACCCAGGGGTGCTCAACTACTAAGCCACATCCACAGCCCTTTTTATTTTTTTATTTTGAGACAGAGTCTCACTAAGTTGCTTAGGGCCTCACTACATTGCTGAGGCTGGCTTTGAACTTGCCATTTTCCTGCCTCATCCTCCCAAGCTGACACTACATCCAGCCAATAATGCTTTTTTTTTCTTTTCTTTTTATTAGTTGCTCGTGACAATACAATGATCTCGACATATCATACATTCGAATCAAATGGGGTTTAATTTCTCATTTTTCTAAGTGTACAGGTTGCAGAATCACATTGGTTATACGACCACGTATATACACACAGCAATACTATGTCTATTTTATTCTGCTGCCTATGCCCCCTTCCCCTCCCCTCCCCTCCCATCACCTCTCTCTACTCAATCTAATGTGACACACTTCTTTTTTTTTTCTCACAACATCATACATGTATTTTGTATAAGGATGAGGGTCTCCTTCCATCTTCCGTGCAACTTCCCTTCTCCCTCTCATTCCCTCCCACCTCTCTTCCCTATTTAGTGGTAGTCTTCTTCTCATGCTCTTCCTCCCTATCCCATTTTGAGTCACCCCCCTTATATCAGAGAAGACATTCGGCATTTGTTTTTTAGGGATTGGCTAACTTCACTTAGCATAATCTGCTCTAATGCCATCCATTTGCCTGCAAATGCCATGATCTTGTTATTTTTTATTGCTGAGTAATATTCCATTGTGTATAATGCCACGTTTTTTAAATCCATTCATCTATTGAAGGGCATCTAGGTTGGTTCCACAGTCTAGCTATTGTGAATTGTGCTGTTATAAACATTGATGGGGCTGTGTCCCTTTAGTATGCTCTTTTTAGGTCTTTGGGGTACAGACGAGAAGGGGAATAGCTCGTTCAAATGGTGGTTCCATTCCCAGCTTTCCAAGGAATCTCCATACTGCTTTCCAAATAATGCTTTTTATAAAAGTAAATTTATCTCCTAAAGTGTTTAACTGGAAAAAAACAACTTACATCTTTATGATGAAACCTCTAAGTTTTCATTTTCTGGTTTTTACTGTGAACTCGGGAGGTTGAACAGTTCTCGTTTTTCTCGTTTGTCTAATGAAGGGTACCCATTTCAAGAGGTGAGTGAGCTGGTTCAAGGTCAGGTGGCCAAGCAGTGGCAGAGCCAAAGTTTCAGTCCAGGTCTTCTGACCCCGGAGCCATCGCACAGCTGCTCTGCTTAGCCACCAGTCTCACAGGGACACTGGAGTTGGCCTGTTGGAGATTCTGTTTTCATCAGCTGGAATCTAACCAATACATCTCCAAGATGATTGTGCTTTAACCGGCTACTAGATTTGGAATCAAATAAAATTTAGAAAAGCTTAGGTCGGAGGTTGAGGCTGGAGGATTGCAAGTTCAAAATCGATTTCAGCAACTTGGTGAGGCCCTTTTTACTGTGAGACAGGTTCTTGCTTAGGGCTGAGGATGTGGCTCCGTGGTTAATCTCCCCTGGGTTCAATTCTCAGATGGAGGAGGAGGAGGAGGGGGGGGGGAGGAGGAGGAGGAGGAGGAGCTGCTTAGATTGGAAGACCAGGACCATTTTTTTTTGTACTGGGGATTGAACTCAGGGGCACTTAACCACAGAGCCACATCCCCAGCCCTTTTTTTGTATTTCTAAGAAATGAAGTAGTAAGTATAAACTGTTACCAAAATCATTGCTTTTATTTTCAATTTTCTATCTTCTACCATTATTTTCAAAAATTTTTGCTCCTTCTATGTATGATCCATCAAATTCTGCTTGCAATTACGTTTTTCTCCTCTCCAGGCAAACTGGACCACTCACCCATCTCTGTTGGCCCCTCCTGGCTTCTGGCCTCAGCCCTGCATCCCCCAAATGTTCTCTCTGCCAGGGTTCACCCAGCACTACCACATCCCACTTCATGCACACCTCCCTCAAACTCCATTTCACATCTTCTCTGATGACTTCACAAGCCCTGTTTAGCTCTTCCTCTACCTTCTCACGCTATTTGATGTGTGTCTTAGTCGGCTTTACGTTGCTATAACAGAATACATAGACTAAGTAACTTATAAAGAAAAAAAACTTTATTTCTCAGGGTTCTGGAGACTGGAAAGTCCAACATCAAGCTGCTGGCATCTGAAGACCTTTGGGCTACATTTTTCTGTGTGGAATGGGCACACAAGAGAGCCCAGATAAGAGACTGAAAGCGCAGGAGGGGGCTGCTTGCATCACAAACCCACTCTCGTGATAACTGACCTCTCCAATGATAAGGACGAGTCCATGCCCACAGGCAGGCCTCATGACTGATCAATCACCTCTCATTAGGCCCCGCCTCCCAACGCTGCTGCACTGGGGATGATGTTGTCAACTCAAGAACTTTGGGGGCACCTTCCCACGCAGCAACGTGCAGGATTCCTTCTCGCCTGTTGGCTGCCACGTGGTCCTGTTGTCATGTCAAAACCTGTCTCCTTCCTTCACTGAGCTCAGCTGGTTAGTTCAAATGGTGTCATCGAGAATTACACACATCATTGCATGTGGCACACTCGGGTCAGGGGACAAGCAAGGGCCACATTGAGTTCATAAGTCACAGTGGCCCCTGGGACACTGGACAAGCAGGCAAGTATGGGGTGCTGACGGGATAGCCACCATCAGTGGAGCCAGACAGTAAGCAGTGGCTCGGGGTGGTCCACGGGGCCACCTGGTGGTCCTCTGCTGCCCTCCAGGCTGTGGGTGGATAACTGGTGCAACTCCAAACAGAGAAGGGGTGACTGCAGTTGGGGTCACAGCCCCGGGCAGGCCACCAGGCAAACGGCAGGGGTAACTGAGAATGGGAAGCCTGTAGAATGGAGGGGGGGAGTCTGCAATGGCTTGGTTGTGGCTTGCCCCCCACGGGTTCACGTGTTGGAAATGTGACCCTTAAAATGATGATGGGAGGTAACAGGAAGCTTGAACGGGCAGGGCCCAGTGGGAAAGTCCTTAGGTCACTGGGAGAGCTGCCTTCAGAAGGACGCAAGCAGCTGTCATGAGACCCCTGAGCTCGCATGAGAGTGAACTGTTACAACAGCAAGCCTGGACCCCTGGCTGCTCCCTGGCAATGAGAACTCTCACTGTCTCACACACTCCCACCATGATGCCATCAGGTCCTCACCAGAGGCGGAACCAACAGGACTGTCCAGACTTCAAATTTCAGCCTCCAAACCCCTTTGAGCTAAATAAACATTTTCTCTTTATAAAGTGAGCCTGCCTCAGGTATTTCATTACAGTAACAAAAAAAAAATGGAGTAATACAGAGAAGAACACCAAATGTGGCCTGTTGCAAGCCATCCATGGGCTGCGTGTGGGCCACCACGAATAATAGCTTAGTGAATAGGAACATCTGGGAACCTCCAGTGGACATTTCCTCTGTTTAAGACTGCCCAGGGACATTGTGAATTCTTTTTCCACTCTGCCATGTCCCACACAGCATCTGAGATGGGTGTGCCCTGGCCAGGATGCCAATCGACCTGCTGACTGTAAGATATCAAGAAGCAAGACTCTGCCCTTGAACCCTTATCTCTGCCTTTGATTGGACCCACTTAAATAAACCCCTGGGCCATCTTCTTTTGTCTAATTCCAGCTCCCCGTGGACTAAACCTACCAGGGGCTCCGTTGCTGGGAAGAGGGAGCCACCTCCAATGGTGACTCTGGCTTGAGGACGCCTCATGGCCTTCTTGAACTTTCACCAGACCTTTCCCAGATTTTTCACCCAAATCCTTTCCCTCCATCCCTCTGTCCTTCGGGGGCGGGGGGGGGGGAATCTGACCCTTGCCATGGTCTGCCAGCTCCCAGCCTCCTCCATCCATCCTCCCCCAGACTCCTCCATCCATCCTCCCCCAGCCTCCCCTAGCCTCCCCCAGCCTCCCCCAGCCTCCCCCAGCCTCCCCCAGCCTCCCCTAGCCTCTCCCAGCCTCCCCCAGCCTCCCCCAGCCTCCCCCAGCCTCCCCTAGCCTCCCCCAGCCTCCCCCAGCCTCCCCCAGCCTCCCTTAGCCTCCCCCAGCCTCCCCTAGCCTCTCCCAACCTCCCCCAGCATCCCCCAGCCTCCTCCCCATTTTTCTCACAAGTGTTTCCCCTAATACCACACATGTAATCCCACTTTGGAATATGATTCTGGAGGTTTCAGACAAATAGAAGTCTGTTTACATCTCTGGTGGTAGTTTTCTATATTTTCTTCTCCTGTTTTCATCAAATGTACTAGTCTTTTTAGCCCACCTTTGGCTTTGCTAAATCTTCTTAGTGATCCATTTGTTTCTGTTTTGTGACTCCTACTCTTTTACTTTTTAGTTCCTTTCTGATCCTCTTGGGGTTTCCTTCTCTGTTCTCTTTCTATCTTCTCAAAATGGATGCCTGATTCATTGCATTTTATGCTTCCTTCACAATATATCTGTTTCAGACAATAGATGTCCTTTTAAGTATCACTTCAACTGTACATCATGAATATTAATGATTTTCTCTCTTGTTTAACTCAAACTATTTTCTAATTGTTGTTACAATTTCTTATTTGCCCTGGATTGTTTAAAAACAAAAGGAGATTTTTTTTTTGGGGGGGGGGTATTCTCTTATAATTGATTGTTAACATAATTAAATTATATTCATAGAATATGCTTGTCTTGTTTCAGTCCTTTGCAAATTTGAGGACTGGCTTTGTGGCCCAGTACATGGTCAAGTTTTGTGAATGTCCTTGCATACTTGAAAATAGTTTATCTAACCTTTATTTTATCTTATACTTGTTGGATTTAGTGCTTTACACACACATGTATATGTATATGTATGTGTGTGTGTGTAAAGCACTAAATCCAACAAGTGTCTCTGTGTTGGGAAACTTTGAGCTCTTGTAGTTATTTGGAAACATTCCATTGTTGTGGAGTATTGTTACTCTATTGTTACTCTGTTGGGCTGTTGAACACTAGAGGTAATTCCTCTGGGGTTTTGGTACCTGTTATCTATCCTCACTCCCACCTCCCCTTCCTGGTCTCTGGTGAACACTGTTCTGTTCCCTTCTTTAATGAGATCAACTCTTTTAGTTTCCACAAGTGAGAACACAGTGGTATTTTTCTTTCTGTGCCTGTCTTCTTTCACTTAGCATGATGTCCTCCAGTTCCATCTGCATTGCCACAAATAAAGGGATTTCATTCTTTTCTGTAGCTAAAAAAATTATGAATTTAATTAGAATTATAAATGATAAAGATATATATGTAAAGCACTTGACTATATATATATATATATATATATAGTCAAGATATTATATTCCTTGTGTCATGTTCAGGTCTTCTATCTCATTATCAGGTTTTCTCCTGCTCATCATCTCCTGTGGTAAGATGTAGACTTAGTTAGGTCGACCTATTAAAACATGATTACAATTGTGTTGTAAAAATTGCAAAAGATGCATAAAAGTTTTCAGTTGTTGGATTTTCCTAGTTAACTGACACTTTCATTAATTACAAGTCCTTTCCAAGATGGTCCATGTTGTCACCCATAACAGAATTGCCTTCTTTTTAAAGTCAGAATACCACATTCTTTTATTCAATCACCTGTTAACCAACACTTACTTAGGTTGATTCCATAACTTGGCCATCGTAAATAACAATAAACATGCATGTGCAAACATCTTACCTTAATAATTTCAAATCTTTTGAATAAATACCTAGAAGTGGGACTGCTGGATTATATGATAATTCTATTTTTAGTGTTTTGAGGAATTTCCAATAAGTCAGGGGCAGAAAGACAAATACTGCATGTTGTCTTGTATATGGAATCTAAATCAATAAACTCATAAAAGTGGAGAGCAGGATGGGGGTCATTGGGCGGAGAAGGATGGGGTTCTAGTCAGGCACCGTACCTCAGTTACACAGGAAGAGTGTAACTTTTTTGTTGCTGTTTGAGATCTGCTGAACAGCAAGGCAGTAGAGTTCATAATTATGTGCTGTACATTTCAAAAGTGTTGAGTAAATTCTGAGTGAGAATCTTCAAAATAGTAACTGTTTGAGATGATGGGCATATCAATTAGTTTGATTTAATCACTCTATATCACATTTTTAAATCATAACATACTTTCTATTTCATAAATATGTGCAATTATAATTTGTTAATTTATAATAAAATTTTTAAAAATTCAAGGATAAAAGAGAAGCCCCCATCTTTACCATTTTTTAAGGCTTTTTGGCCCTAAGCCCTCTTCTGCCTATAATTAAGATTTAATCTAGCTAGTATTTTAATGTTTTTTCCACATTATTATTTTCCATCTTTCTGTATCCTGTAAGCTCTAGGTGATTGTTAAAAATAAGTAGCTTATAATTGTTGTCTGTTAGTAATTTTTCTCTAAAATTCATTGTTCTTTCATTGGAACATTTACCTCATTAAAATCAATTACAATCGATGTTTAATTGGATTTGTTTCTACCATCTTGTTTCTTCTTTATTTATTTGTCTATCCTGGAAGTTAAGAGTGACATTTCCTTTCTAAAAAATGAACCAGTTGATTCACTTATTTTTTTAAAACGACAACCAACTCTACACAGGCACTGTCATTGATCCTTAGGAAAAGATTGAAAAAGACCCCTGTTCTTGGGAATCTCGTGTGTGTGTGTGTGTGTGTGTGTGTGTGTGTCTCAAATAAGAAACAATAGACACTATAAATCAAGCATATACTAGAAGACAGTGAATGTTAGGGAAAAGAAAACTGGAGCAGATGAATGAGGCTGGGAGTGCAGAATGGAGGGGTAGAGAGGTACCTGCATCTACATGGGGAGGGTCTCAGAGAAGGCAGATAATGGAAAGCCAATATTGAGGGCAGATATCAAAAGAAGAGCATTAAGTCCCCTGAAACTTCCAGGGCAATGCTCTGACGCAGCAGAATTACCAAGAACACCCTTGGAGAGTATGGGAGATAGAGCCAGAGCAGGGACAGGAGTCGGGCAGGCCAGGGCAAGAGACGGGTAGAGATTCCTATCAGGACCAGGTATGTTCACTCTGTGTGAAGTGGGAGGCCACTTTGAAAAGGAAGCTGATATGATCTGACTTCACATTTTAAAACAAAGTATACATATATATAATTACATATATATATTACATATATATTATATATATATGTAATTCTTTTTTAACTATAGAAAAGAATTAAATTCTGATTTTATGGAACTGGAGGACATCATGCTAAGTGAAATAAGACAGACACAGAAAGACAAACTGTGTTCTCACTTTTAGATCACTAAAAGAGTTGATCTTATTAAAGAAGGGAACAGAACGATGGTCACCAGAGACCAGGTGGGAGTGAGGATAGAAAGAGGGTGGGTAACAGGTACCAAAACCCGGGAGGATTTACCTCTAGTGTTCAGTAGCTCAATCGAGTAACAAGACTCCACAACAGTTTAAAGTTTCAAAATAACTACAAGAGTCCCAAGTTTCCCAACACATAGTTAAAAGTTTAAGGAGATGTAAATATTAGTTACCCTGATTTGATCTTTACACATTATGTACCTGTGTCAAATTATCAGACCATACCCCAGAAATATGTGCCCATATTATGTGTCCATTAAAAAGAAAATTGAAAAATATTTTCCAAAAGGATCACCCCGGATGCTTAAGGAGACAAGAGTCTCAGGGCCAATGGAGAAATGGGGAGAGAGTCAGAAGCCAGCTGCAGTGATCCAGGTGAGACGTGATGGCAGCCCAGAGGAGGCGAGAGCAGGGCACAGTGAGAAGAAGTCCAGAAAGGAGCTGTGATTCAAATCTGAAGTGTCCCCCAAAGGCCTGTTTTAAAAAGCTTGTGTCAATAGCCTTTGACACTATTGGGAGTGAGGGGCCTCCTTGAAGGAAGTTAGGTCACTGGGGGTGTGCTCTTGAAGGGGACATTGGGGACATGGAGGTGAGTAGCCCGCATGAGGTGAGGAACTCCCTCCCCCACTCAGCACTGCCATGATGTACTCTGCTGCCACAGACTCAAAGGCAACAAGCCCAAGAGACCATGGACTGAGACCTCTGAGGCTGAGCCAAAATAAAACTTCCCTCTTTTTAAGTTGTTGATGACATGTATTTTGTCACAGTGGTGGAAAGCTGACGAACACAAAAGAGTGTTAGGATGCTTCCTGATGGATGGAGAAAGGTGTTTGGATTGAGCAACTGGAAGGAAGGAGTCACAATCAGACGAGATGGGAAACCCCACTAGAATGGGGGTCAGTATTGATTTGTTTGTTGGTGCTGGTTTTCTGATGGGAGAGAGCAAATGAGAAACAAAGACAATTGCTTTTTGTTTGTTCAGTTGTTTTGTGGTGCTGGGGATTAGACGCAGGGCCTTTCACATGCTAGACAAGTGCTCTACCAGGGAGCCGCTTCCCCTAGCCAAGGACATGGTAATTTCAAATGGCCTAATAGAAATCCAAGAGGAGATGTAAAGTTAGTCATTGAATATATGAAGTTTAGAACAGAGGTCTGAAGTCTGAAATTGTGAAGTCTCTGGCATATCAGTACCATACAGTGGCTACCCCAGAAATTTGAACGTGGATATTTAACTTAACCAAGTGTAAAGTTAATCCCATGGTTTTATGGGTAGTGCCCCCAAGATCCATGTGTTAAAGATTGGTTCCAGGGTGGCACTACTGGGAGGTGGTAAAACAATTTTAAGAGGTAGACCTTGGGCTGGGGATGTGGCTCAAGCGGTAGAGCGCTCGCCTGGCATGCATGCGGCCTGGGTTGGATCCTCAGCACCACATATAAACAGAGATGTTGTGTCTGCCGAAAACTAAAAAATAAATATTAAAAAAATTATCTCTCTCTGTATCTCTCTCTCTTAAAAAAAAAAAAAAAAAAGAGGTAGACCTTAAGGTCCTTTGGTCATTGGGAGGGGTGTGCCCTCAAAGGGGATTATAGAACTCCCTTCTCCCCTTTTCTTCTGTGCGCCCTGTCTTGTGTGAGTGGTTTTACTCTGCCATCACTCCCTGCATTAGGCTTTGCTAGAAGTTCAAAGCCAGGGGGTCCTCTGATCTTCAACTGGCAACTTCAAAAACAACCACAAGCCAAAATAAACTTTTTCTCTTTACGAGTAAATTATCTCAAGTATTTTGTTTTAGCGATGGGAAACTGTCTAATAAAATATATTTACAATTTTTCTAAATATACAAAAAAATGTGGAATGCTATAACTTTGATTATTTTCCTTTTGTAGTACATTCTCTTCTTCCTTGTTTTTTGTTTAATCCTCCAGGATTTATTGATATGATTTTGTATAGACAGAACTTGCATGGATTTATCATGCATCAGCATTTATTCTTGCATTTCAGTTTCACATTTGGTGGGGGGGGAGGGTCATGTTCCTTTTCATGAAATGCATCCTTCAGAATCTCTTTAAAGTGTGGTGGCTGAAATTGACTTGAAAATGGTTTTTATTTTACATTCATTTCTGGGAGATATTGTTTTGCTAAGAAATACACTTCTAGGTTGACATCTGTTTTCTCTAAGGACTTTGAAAATAAATCCTATTTCTCTGTCCTGGGTCTCCTGATATTGCAGTGAGAAATCAGATCTCCACCTAAATGTCATTCAATTGTTGTTTGTCTGAGTTTTTCTGACTAGCTTTTGAAAGATTTCTTTGTCTCACTGTGATATAACTAAATGTGGATATTTCTTTTCTTTTAATTGTGCTTAGAAATCGTTAGGTTTAGTTAATCTATGAATTGAAGGCTTTGGGACACAGCTATTGTCTCTTCAAATGTCACCCTTGGTCCCTTGGTGTATTAGACCTTTCCTCTCCAGCCTGTGCCTTTCCTAACCACTGGTCTCAGGTGCTGAACTCTAGATAACTTTTTCACAATCAACTTTTATTTTGCTAATTCTCTCTTCAGTTATGTGTAAACTGCTGCTAAACCTATCAGCTGTTTCAATGTATCAATCATTACACACACCTCCTTTATACATTTTATTTCACTTTAAAACCTGGTGGGCTTTTACTATTTTAAGCCCTATTGTTATTTCTTTAAATTCTATTAAGCATTCTTATTTTATATTCTATATCTGATCATTCCAGTACCTGCTATCTTTGTGGGTCTGATGCTACTATTTTTGTTGGATTTTTTTTTTCTCTTCAGTACTGGGAATTGAATCCAGGAGTGATCTATTACTGAGCTACAACCTCAGACCTTTTCATTTCTTATTTTGAGGGAGGGTCTTGTCAAGTTGCCCAGGCTGACCTCGACTTTACAATCCTCCTGCGTCAGCCTCTCAAGCAGTTGGGATCATAGGCATGTGCCCTTGGACCTGGTCTTTTTGATCACAGCTCCTTGATTCTTGTGTGTTTTGTGACTTTTAACACTGAGTTAATATTTCTTGGAGTTTTATGGGAGGGAATTTGTTGAAGCTTCAAATGAAAAGTCCATGTCTCGGAGATAACTTTGACCTGCCTTTGCCAGTTAGCTCAGGGCACCACCAACTCTGGGTGACCATAAATCACACTGTGGTTTGAGAAAGTTTGGGGCCCCCAAGTTGGAGTGAACAAATCTGCCTGAGACCACCTGGCAGTGATAAATTTCCCAGGAAGCTTTATTGCCTACTCTAGCCCAACCATTTAAACCAGGCAATTAGCTTTGCAGTCAGATGGGGAAAGGGATCAGTATCCCGAGTCCACCTTAAAACCAAGTTGAGTAGCCATTTGAGGTTTCAGCTTAACACTGGGGATGGAGGGGTCTCCTCCTTGAACCAGTCATGAAAACCAAAGACCAAGGCTCAGGGTTTGCAAATGCACTCTGCTAAACCTGCTTTCTATTTATTTTCTTTTCCAGGTTCTACTTTCACTTCGTGCTGGTTTACCAACACATTATCCTTTTGTAGCCCAGCGTATTTCGTTTATATAAATGGAAGAATTGATCAAAGCATCTAGTACTCAGACTGTTGGAATCGCACATCCTCCACGGCCTTTTCATCTTGATCATAATAATGATCATGTTATGTAATATAGACTCATTTACAGGGATTGAAAAGTTGGCACTTTTTTGAAAATCTGCTGCCTCTTCTTGTCCCCATAGTTCAGTTTTTTAAAGCATATGTAGGGAGGAAAGAAAATAACCCAGAATCAAAGAACCTAGGTTATCCACGAAATCCAGAAGGTGAAATGGAAAAAAAAAAGGAGATAGTTGGGATTCATCCTTGAGCCAGAAATGGGGAGATTTTCACAGAAAATCTCCCACAGACTTTTCTGGCCAGGATGAGTATGTTCTAAAAGAATTGGTTAGGATAGATATTCCCAAATAACAACCGCTAGATTCAGGATTACAAATTTGGATCTCATTTTAAAAATTATACACATTAAGATGTATTTTTTCCTTGGATCCATCAGATTCGGTTAATGAAAACTAATTGCTTTGAAATTCATTTTTCTAGGTGTTCACATAAGAAATTCTGTATCTAACTAACCCTGGCTCATTAGATTTGTATTTCTGCTTGCAAATTCAAATCACTTTGAATGATTCACTTTCTGGTTCAAAGCTCGGTCTTCTCTTTGATCTTTTTATTGAATGTAAAAATAAAGGTGGGTTAATACTAAATGTTAACCAAGTCTCTATGGTGTGCACTTTTAAATTTTACTTTGGTGGCAGGTCATCTAAACATCATTCATGTTAAGTGAATGCAATTAGATTATGATGAATACCATTAATATATGTTCAACTACTATTAGAGTCTGAAGATGTATTTCTTCTCTGTCAGGCCTTTTTCAGAACATTATCAAATCTTTATTGATTTGCCTTTCCTAAGCAATTTGTGACTTCAGGTAGTTTGGGCTTTTGGGTAATCTTTTGGTTTGATTTTTATTCTTCTGGAATGTTTTTCTCTTGTCTTATGTTAACTCAGAATTATGCAGAATAATTTCCCAGTTAGATGAGTGAAGCAATTAGAACAGATAAATTAACAGTAAATAGTTCAGAGCGGGAGAAAGTTTTGAAAGAAAGATATGTATTTCTGTCTTAGCATTTTATCATTTCTCCTAAATGTATCAGTTGGCAGTTACTTCATCACATTTATTAATTTCTCATGAAATCCAGTCAAAATATTTTGGTCTTACCAGTACTATACCAATATCTGGTAGTTTAAACATGAAATCTTGTGGATATGTTTTCATAAATTAAGTGAATGTACTGGGGTAATTAAACTCACTTTTATCTATGGGTATTTTTTAAAAATTAAGACTAAATGTTATGATATGATAAGATCAGTCACAAAGATATAGTGATATATTGCTTCAGTTCTTTCTAATTGATCGTTATAAAGGTACTTGTAAAATCTGCCATAAGATGAGGTCGCACAGGGTTCCTCAGTTAGCTAGGATGAGCACTTAGTACCTGTCTTGTGCCACCAGGGGGCGATGTTGGTCCTTCATTGCTGGATAAGCCAGCAATGGCCTCCACGGACTTTATAAAACTGCTTTCTGATTAGGAGCGGCTCATTATCACTTCACGCTTGACACAGCTATGAAAGAACTCTCTAATCACTCTGAGAGGCCGTAAAGAAGCTAGTAAAAAGAAGTTGATAAACTTGATCAGATACCTTGAAAACTTCTGAAGAGGGTTCAGCTGCCTGGAGGCTCATCATCAAATCCTAACAACTACTCTAATACAGAAAGGAGAATTATAAAAATTCCATAGGAGACACACATTTCATTAAAGATAAAAGGGAGCGTAGGTTAAGAAGTACATGATGAATGGCCCCCAAACTGCTTATTAAAGAACAAACGACCATGAAAATGTCAATCAACTAGGTCTTTTATTTATTTATTTATTTTTTTTTTTAACTTTTTTCCCCCTTTTTTTTTAATCCAATTCAAAGTACCTGGTTATACCTATCCCTCTTCAGCCTCAGGGTACAAAAAAGTTTGTACTAACTCTGAGATAGGAAGGTTGGTTAGCTGGATAAACCCATTGTGGAACTGTAGAATCTTGGCTCCATTGGAAGTCTTCCCTCTAGAAGAATCTCTGAGAGTCCAGGCCACCTCTCCAGTTTGGGGTAAAGCTTCCTTCTATTATGAATCTACCTTTTACTAGGGTCCATGTGCGACAGAGTGCAGGGAGACAACACCCAGCATGAGGAAAGGAAGTGATCCCCACGGGGTCCCTCCAGCTCTGGGAAACCTGTCATGGACACTATTTTTGAGGTGTATCCAATCTCAAGGGCCCTGCTGTTTCTTCTGATAGTTCAATTTTTACCAACCTCCTCTCACCTCAGATTGCTTATGGATTGGTTTGGCAAACTGTGCAGTTAGTCACATAGTTGGAAGTGGGAGGACCAATATTCTCTCACTCCGTCTCCCCTGAGCTCCTGTGAAACCAAAAAATCCCTAACACCCACGAGGGCCAGTCGGGAGGAGGTAGAAGGAGGCTCACATGCCGGAGGACAAACCAAAGAAGACAGTGGCTGCTGGAGGGGAACAATCTGGATTCTAGGCCAAGACTGCAGAGTAGACTCCCCCGGCTGGGAGAACCGCAGGGTGGGGGACTGTCACACTTACAACTGTGTCCCTTAAATAGTGAGGGAGGCTTAGCCAGTGGGAAATGGCATCAGGTCAGCTGAACCCAAAGAGTGGTTCAGCAGCAGCAAATGGCAGCAGAGTGGACAATAACCAGGTGGACAGTTGCCACTGCTGAGACACCATTGTGGGCCCCTAGGGCCATCAGAGACATCCTGGGTGCAGAGCCCAGCTGAGTCAAGTCGCTCCTTGATTCCACTCCCATGAGGGCACAGGGAGCTCCCCTAATCCAGATGCCACCCTAGGGTGAGGAAGGAACTGTGCTGTGGAATGCTGAAGAAGGGAGGGCTGTCCTATAAGGAGCCTGAAAGAGCACTCCTTAGAGGTGTAACTGTCCCTTCCACTGGGGGATGGGAAGCTAGGTTTGCCACCTCCTACACAAGTGGCCCAGGGCAGCAAATGGAACCCAGGATGACCTGGAGCTGACCCCCATTTCTCCTGCCACATGTGCAACAACATCATGTACACCAGGCCCTGGAATGTCACTCCTGGGACATGGCATGATCATCAGTCCCTAAAGATACTTCCCCCATTGTCCGTTTCACTTATTGTTTCCACCTCTCTTTCTCTTTTCCTTCTGTATTATCAAACGCTGCCCCACCCCTGACGTCATCACCTGAACCATCTGCTGATAAGCAGACAAAGCCTGTGTTGGCTCTTACTTTAAGTGGGAGGAATCAGGGTGGGAGCCAAAGCCAAGATACTTACTGAGATTGTGAAATCTGGATTAAGGTGGATCTTCCCATTGAAAGGGTGTCTGTGAAGACTGAGCAAGGACAAGGATGTCATCGTTTAGGATTGCTGCACCTAGCAAGGCAGCCCTATCGAAGTACGGTTATAACCTTGATGTTTTCTATTGAACAACCATTGGGTCTTTCAGGAATATTCTGGGAAGACAAAGTTATAGATGTTCCTCAGTTTTTGATGGGGGTCACATTCTGAAAAAAACAATCACAAATTGAAAATATTATTAAGTAAAAAAAAATACATAACACACCCAACCTGCCACTCATCCTAGCTTAGCCACACAGCGCACCTTGATGGCCAGGCTGACAGGGAGCTGTGGCTGCTGCTGCTGCTGCCCAGCATCCAGAGAGGATCAGATCATATATCACTGCCTGGGAAAGGATCAAATGCAAATAAGCCAAACTCAGAGGCCAAGGGTTGAATGTTTTCTCTCATATGTGGAAGCTAGAAAGGAAAAAGAGAAAGATAGGGGAAGGTAGGGGAATTTCAGGATCAGTAGAGTGGTGGAAAAGGACCAGAGGGAGGGAGAAAGAAAAGGAAGTAGGAGGGAATGATATTGGCCAAAGGATATTGCTATGTTATGTGCATGGACAAATATGTAACAACAAATCCTCTCATTCTATATTACTCTAATGCACTAATTAAAAAAGTATGGAGGGCTGGGGTTGTAACTCAGTGGTAGAGCACTTGTCTAGCATGTGTGAGGCACTGGGTTCGATTCTCAGCCCCATAATTAAACAGATAGATAGATAGATAACTAAAATGAAATAAATGTCCATTGACAACTAAAAAAAAGTATGGAAAAAACAAAGATCCAAATTCAAAACTTCAAGCATATTTCTACTAAATGTATATTGATTTTGCACATTCGTATGGTCAAAAAAGAAAAAAAAAATGTTTTCAGTCAAACCACTGTCATCAGGGGACCACCTATATTTGCCACTTCTGGACAAGATGTCCCTAGAACAGTAAATATATATTGCAGAGACAGTGAGCTACTAAGGGCAAGTTAATGTAGGTAGACAGCAAGCCGTGCAGGGTAGACAGTTCCAGTTCCATCTGGTATGAGGAAAGCTCCTGTTCAGACAGACGTGAGGCAGTGTTGCCAAGGGGTTAGCCTACACACTGCAGCCCGCCTGAGCACACCAGGGTTCTGTCACTTACCACGTGTAGGGCCTAGAGCTCTCGTCACCGAATCTCAATTTCTGAAAGATAGCAAGTTCTGTCTATTCATGTTATCGGAATCTACTCTCAGGCCTCATAGAATATCAACATTTGTGGAGAAATCAGATATGCACTTCAATGACCATCACAGAAAGTCAAACAGAAGCCAGGGCGGGCACCAGGTGTGATGCTTACCTGGTTTCTCCAAGAAGCTATACAAAGAGACAGGCCATCAGCAGAGCCTCGGAGATATACTGAGAGTGGCAGCTGGGGCAGGGCTGGGGAGGGCTGTCTTGCCTTCTGGGTGATTCTTTGCTATCTACCTTGCCCTTGCTTGCTTCCTCCAAGGCCCACTACTTGGGGCCTCTGTCTGAGCCTCAGTGGACACAGATTTCCAGCCCTTGGCTCCTTCCCAAATGTGGTCATCATGATAAAAGAGAAAGCTCACAGATGGGGAACTGAGACCCGTGCTGAACTCCTGGTAGGTCTGGTCATCACAGCTGACCACCCTGTGACCCTGAGAAAACAAGTCACTGGGTCCTCCAGCCTCCCAGCACTCACCTGTGAGATCCGCTCTGTCTTCATAGGTACTGTATAGGGTTGTCATGGATGTGGGTGAAAAAGCCTATATTGAATACTTCACTGATTAAGGCATCTCAAGGGGCTTCCCCTTCCATTTTCCCCAGCGATCCTCTTATATCCTCTCTTTCCCATCTCCATTGGCCTGTGCCTCTGGTTACCCCTGCTGTGTATCCTTGGTGTCAGGACAAAACTCCTATTGCAGGCTATCTGGGTCTAGGTTCAGTGGCTATACCAGGCTATACATTTTTTTTTTTCACCATCTAAGCAAACTGCAGATTCTGCTGCCATGAAAGGAAGGGGGAGGGTGATCAACATCTCCTACAGAAGAAGTATGTTTCCCAGGTGGTTTCCAGACTCTTCTAAAGGTGGACTAGGAGTGGCATGTTAAGAAAGAATTTCTTGAAACTAAGAGAAGCTCCGTTAAGTCAATGTTTTTAGCTTAACAAGCGCAATGAAAAGGCAGGGTTCAGAAGCTCCTTGTTCTTGCTGTGAAAGTCCCTCCCTCGACTGGCTGTCCCTCTTTGAACCATGAAGGCAGTGCCACTGAGCACTGTTATGGTCAGAAGAAGGAGCCATGACTTCCAGCCAGTCGAAGGGACAGAGATTGAAGTGACCTTGGGAGAGGTGGGACTTGCCCTTGTCGAGAGGGAGGGGACTCTCAGGACAGAGATAAGTGTGAGCTATAGATCAGACACAGGGGCAAGGAGCCTGTCCAGAGAGTGGCCAGCCAGACTGGACCAAAGTGGGCAGGGACAGGGAGAGGAGGCTGAAGGTGTCCCAGAAGGCAGGTGGAAGGGCAGGAGCATGGTTTTATAGCTATTTAAGGATATTCAATTAAGCTATCGAAAGTAAGAAAAACAAACAAGTGGAAACCTTCTAGATTTTACTGGCTTCATTTGATTTTAGCTGACTCAAAGAAATCACATACTTTAGTGTGCATGTACAAATATCTAACAACAAATCCCACTATCATGTATAATTATAAAGCACCAATAAAAAAATATGGACGTCAAAGAAAAAAATCACCGATATTCAAAGTCACTTAGCTAAGCAATTTATTAGACTCCCAGGAGCCCTGCTATGGACAACACTGCTAACAAACGGCTCATAATGCTTATGGTTGCCAAAGTTCTTTTTCAGAAACTTGAAGGCCACTTTTGTTTTGCTCAAGCCAATTGAAGTCGGTGACTTCAGCTGAATCACTTGTCCTTAAAGAAGTGACCAGAGGACCAAAAACTCCACCCTCAGATCATGCTAAGGCCGCCATTTTCTGAGCACGTCTCTATGGAGACTCATGAATTTTGATTATTCATGTAGAGACCACCAATAACTTCTCTTTTCCTCACCTTCAATTACCTTTCCCCATGTCTTAGACCAATCTCCTTCTTTATCCTGTAAACATCCTAAAATATCCCTCATCCCCATCCTTGGGGAGGCAAATGTTAGGTTTACTTTCTCCTCTCCCTGGTTGGTTGTCTCGTGAATGAACTCTTTTGTCAAAACCCACTGTGTGAGTGACTGGCATACTGTGTGGTGGGCCACACAGGCCTGGGGCAGTGATAAAACTGAATATAGAAGCAGATGACTGAGGAGCCCCAGGTGCAGCTACAATAAGTGGAGCCTCTATACATCGTTAAGCCCATTAAGAGAGAGATGGAGGGAGGGAGGAACAGTGGGCTCTCAGATTCAGGAGGCACATATATGTGGGAGGCACTCAGGCCACTCAGGCTCCCAAAGCTGAAATTGGCATCTATTGCGGACACCCCTTCTGCCCAAGAATTAGCCAGGCCATTGGTAGAGAAGGTGCATGCTGTCTTCCACAACCACACCAACACCAAGAAAGGCGGATGGGGAGGGAGAGCCAGGGGAAGGAGCAGGATTCAAGAGTGGCCCACCCACCCCCGTGGCTCCTTATCCTCAACTCAGATTCTTTCACCTCATTTTTGGCTGTGGGGTGGATCCCAGAGGGCAGCTCTAGTTACCTTTAGCACAACTGTAGTCTTGAAAGTAGGTCTGTTGTCTTAAGAGAGAAGTTCCTGAACCCTCTCCCCCGGTGAGCACAGCCACCAGCAAGGGACTCTGCACAGCTTGGAGCAAAGCCCTTGGTGGCAAGCTTTCTGGTCACTTGAGTTTCCCTGCTTGGGCATCTTCATCCCTACAAGGAGGTTGCTATGAGATCATCTAAAATATGTGTGAAGGTTCAATGAGTTAATACATATGGAGTGCTTAGAATGATACCTGTCCCACCTGGGTACTGAATAAGCACTTCAAAATGTCACCCATCATGACATGACACGGGAAGAAGTCCTGACTTAATCAGTAGGAAAGACATCTCAAAGGAAGCAAACAAAAGATTCTTCATTTTCTCTTTTAGGGATGGTCAGGAGGCAAAGGGAATGATCAAACTCTACCCACAGCCACCTGGGGCCCCTGAGGAACTGTTCTAGAAAAGCATACCCAAGAAAGCATTAGCAGGAGCCATCTCCTGATGGATGTGACTGCACTGGCTACTGCAGACAAGAATCCAGGGCAGTGAGGCCCAGGAGGCCCAGTGTGGGGGTGTGGAATGGCCTGCATGGGCCCGGTGGCCCGGCAAGGAGACGCCACACACGCACACACACAGGGGTCTGGAGGAAAAGGTACCGGAGAGCCTTGCAGATAGAAAGAGGCTCAGGCCGTGGTGAGTGGGGTGTAGGTTGGTTGAAGAGTCCAGGAGACCCCCAGCCCCCTTTCCAGCTTGACAAACCTCAGATGGCCTCTGGGCATGCCATCCCAGCAACCAGGAGACACACCTTGGGGACAGCACACCTGAGAGAAGCACCCACCAAAAACCAGCCTGAGAGGGGGCCCCCCACCAGCACCTCAGCACTACATCTCCTGAACCCAGGTCAGCTCAACTTGCCTCAGCCAAGCCCTACAAAAGCCTGCGGCCACCAAACCTCAAGAAAGTTCTGAAAAGGGCAAGTTAAACAGAAGGATAGGAGGCTCGTGAGCCACTGCAGTTAAACTATCTTAATTTTGCCAATTTGATAAAACTAGATGAGCATGTGAAGGTATGGCTGGGATCCCCCTGAGACCTAATAAGAAACCTCCGTAAGTGACGAACCTGAGGATTCATTAGTTTCCAGGTAAATCCTCCTTCCACTGAAAGGGACTAAAATCTAAAAGGAGCCTGGGGAAGTGATGCGTTTTTCTCCCAACTGCATCTCCGCTCAATTCTATTGATTAAACCCAAGATGTGGTCTCTGTTTGGAGGAAAGATTAACTACTGTCTTTGAGAGATAAAATAGATAGTAAAAAGCCCTATATTAATGAATTAGAGCTTGCTTATAAAAACCTCATCGTCAAAAAATTAGATTTGAGGCAGATTTAAAAAGCACAATTTATCCTCATACACATTTCCCCAGAAATGATGTGTGCAGAATGTGAACATTAATCTCAAAGACCCGGGACTTTAAATTCTGAACCTAGCTGTTGCCTGTTTTCTTAGGCACCCTGACCTTTCATAATCAAGCAGTTTATTCCTATAGGGCTTTTTTTTTATGATGTAGTTTTGTATTTATATATATATATATATATATATATATATATATATATATATATATATTTTTTTTTTTTTTATTTTAAGTACTCTGGTGTGGCAGAGAATATCTCATAACGGTTTCGGAGCACAACCTTTGGCAAAATAAAGTCACTGCAGGTTAATTAAGAAATTTAGAAAATTCTTTTTCAGACAACTCTGTGCCCTGAGAGGAAAGGTTATAATTAAGATAGATTCAGTGTCATTAGGATCATTTAAAATGCCAACTCTTCAAAAAATGGAGATAATAAAGTCAGCAGGGGAAAAAAAAATGTGCTGTTTAACGTGTTTGGATGAACTGACCTTGTTAGAGAAAAGGAACTTTCTTTTCCTCCTATAGCCGTGACCGCACAGTCTCCTGTCCATTCCCAAGGCCCCAAAGATGTTCCTGAGCTTTCCCTGTGACTTCCGAGGATGACAACAGTCTCATCTTCAGACCTAGAAAGCCCAGACCCCAATAACTCAAAATGAAAAGCTCTCGTTTTGTTGAAAGCTTCCAGAGAGGTCCCAGGTCAGCAGCGTGTGTGTCCCTGTGGAACCCCCGGGCCTCCCCTGGGTTTGGTGGCACACCAGGACTGTGTCCAGCCTCCCTAGGGCAGGGCCAGGGTGGGGGCGGGGTGTGCAGGGGGAAAGGGGCTTCCTGCACAGAGTTGAGGCATCTGCTGTTGATGTCCCTCGCTATGTGGCAGGGGTCCCCTGGTGGTGGTCTTGTGGGTTCCCCAGGGACACACACAGCTGACCTGGTACCTCCCTGGAGGGAACAAGGCCCCCTGGATGACTTCTGACTACTCTCCTCGGTCCTGCTCTCACAGAGCCCTTTTCTGATGATCCCTTTTAGTCTGGAAAGTGACCTCCTTATGCAAATGTGTCTGAAGTGGGTCCCCTCTCTGCAGCTGGGACAGCTCCCACTGTCTCTTGCTTTCAAACTTTTCCAGAATCAAGCACACTTGGTCGGCAGGGGGGCCCTCCGTCTAGGGGCACACCTGTGGCTCCCTAGGAAACCCTTCATCTTGCTTTGTTCTCTCCTGGTGGCTCAGGGCCTGGTGACTCTCCTTCCCAGTAAACATCCCAGCTGCAGAACCTGCCCTTTGGCAATGGAAGTGGAGACTGTGGTCATTTTTTTTTTTTTTTTGACCAACCACTGTTTTCAAAGAATCCTCTTTTATTTTCCCACAAATTTCCTCCTATCATTCTCATCTCTTTTAGACTGAAAGGGGATAAGAAGTGGATGGAGAGTGAGTATTCCAGAATCAGGACTGAACCACCCCTGGAGCAAGTTCTGTCCAGAGGGCCTAGCAACACATCTTGAGGATGGGGGCTATGAGTATGGGGGGGGGGGGGCTCACTTGAAAGTCTCAAACAACAGTGGAAGACTAGGATTCATGAAATTCATGCTTTATTACTATCTCGGGGGGAAATTCTTTGCAGCGTAAAGTCACAGCGGGCAATTCCTTTTTATTCTGAAATCACTGATTACAGCAAATTCAGGGAAGTAAAACTATCATGACTTTTAATCATCACTACTGTATATTGGGCCCTTTATGTGTGAAAGACACCTGATCTTCATTGACACCTTATCTTCTGTGGAAGTTCAAGTTTGTCAATCCAGAGTAAGAGACATTATTTTTCAAGAGAGGAGAGAGTCTCCAAACACCGTGTGAGTTGACCAAGTTTACCCAGCTCTTAAGTGGTAGGGTTGGGGTTACAGTTCAGAGCTGTTAGGTCCCAAATCTTATTCAGTCATAGACTCCCTGACATAATTAATCATTATAAAAATATCATTTATGCAAGAGTTTGAGACTGCTTTTCCCTCAATTGCCTAATTTTTCTAGGTCTCTGTGTATCTTTTTTTTTTCTGCTGCTGTAACAAAATACTTGGGAGGCAGGGCTCTTTATAAAGGAAAAAGTGGTTTATTTAGCTCATAGTTTTGTAGGTTGAAAGCCCAATCCTCATTTTCTCAGCCTTTAGTGAGGGCTTCTTAGGCTAGGTCACAACATGCTAGAGCAGCAGAAAAGGAAATGACCACATGCAGAAAGGCCAAGTGCACAGGGTGTTATCAGTGAACAAGGATATGCTCTCTTGAGAACGCACTCACTCAGAGAGACCAGCATTCATCCCGTCTAAGAGCGATGTTCCCCAATAACCTAACAACCTCCTACCTCTTAAAGTTTCCACCACCTCTCAACATCAACACACTGAGGACACAGCACTTGAACCTTCAGGGAGACACTCAAACCATATCCAAACCATAGCATCATGAAATAACTGAATCAATCAACTTGATGTGGAAGTTTACAATGCTCTGGGGAGGTTCCTTCCAGCTTCTGGTGGCTGCTGCCGTCTGGGGCTTTCCTTGGCTGGAAACTGCGTCACACCAAATCTCTGCCTCCGTCATCGTTTGCCCTCCTCCCCTTGTGGGTCTCTGAGCCTATCTTTTCCCCTCTTAGAGGGTCCCCAGCCATTGGATTAGGGGCCCCTCTATTCCACTCTGACCTCTTCTTACCTTAAGGAGTGACATCTGCAGTGATCCTATTTCCAAATAAGGTTGCAATCTGAGGCACTGGAGTTAGGATTTCCATATCTTTTTGGAAGGGCATACCCTAACAGACCTAGAAAGCATATGCCACTCCTCATAACTTAGTGTTCCAACTCTGAGTACCAGGGGACCGGTCAGGACCCTCACAGCCGGTACTCAGCTACAACCTACAAGCTTTCCACTCAAGCTTAGAGCACTTTTCTGGAGCACAGCATGGTCCTCGTGGGCTTTGCTACCTCTTCCCCATGCCTCCCCAGTCCCTCCACTGAGTGAACACTGCCTATTTCAAGTTCAGTGTCACTTCCCCAGCTGGGTTCCTTGTACCCTGAGGAAGGATTACCCCTCACCCCGGCCCCCCGTGGCATTGTCTTTAGGGCCTCCCTTCTGGTTCAGCATGCAGGGCTGTGAACTAGATGTGATCCACTTTTTTTTTTTCAATTGTCAATGGACCTTTACTTCCTTTATTGATCTGTGGTGCTGAGAATCGAACCCAGTGCCTCACACATAATGGGCAAGCGCTCTGCCATTGAGCCACAACCCCAGCCCTTGTGACCCACTTTTACCTCTGACATTCTCCTCCTTTAGGTTCTGGGGTCCTTGAGGGATGGGGTGTCTGGTGCCCAGCAAGTTCCCAGCCAGCTCTCCTGTCGGATCCCTAGTCTAGTTGAAGCCAAGGCTGCATTTGTCCACACAATGCTTATGCAAAAGTGGGCAGGTATTGCTCCCACTTGAGATCCGAGGGACACATCCCTTCCCAGTGGTAGAGGATGGGAGCATAGGCCAGGTGTTAGCAGGGAGGGTCTGGCTGGCAGAAATCAGGTGCAGGACCTCCAAATACCTATGGAGGTCAAGGGCTTCAGCTTTAATATAGCAATAGAGTTGTGTGGAAAAGGAAGGAGAAGAAAATACCAGGTAGCTCTTTGGGGTCCTACTCTCTGGTAGCATCTTTAGAAGGACCCAAGGTCAGGGTTTTGTTTTTGTAATTGAGCATCTTCTAAATTGTCACATTTCATACAGATGATGTTAACTGAGACTTTTTTGGTGGGGGTTCTTTCTTTCTTTCTTTTTGAGTGATAGTCATACTATTTCCAAAGACAGACGAAATGTTAGAATCACTCTCTGATTCCATGCAGAGATTCATACTTGCCACACTCAAATGCACAACCACCTTCCAAAACCGGCTCTGAGCGGTCTTCTGCCGCTGTACAGATCATCAGCGCCATCTAGTGGCGCTCAGAGCAAAGTGTCATGTCCGAAATACCCAAAACGGACGACATTAGTATGTGTTGTACATAACTTATTACAGATTAGAATAAAACTTTAATGGGAAAATACGTTCTGCAGTTCTATAATCCTTTCATTTAAAACTGCTTAAAGGGGACAAAGGGAGTATACAAAGGTCTTTCACCCTAGCAATGCTTCATCATTCAGCAAATACCACTGAGTGACACAAGGTACCAGGTGTAGGACACAGTGTGCCCAGGGAGGCACAGCCCTGTCTTTCATGGGGACGTGGTAGGGGAGTTCATAAGAATTTGTACACACTTCATGCTTTAGGGAATCTGCTTCCCACAGTATGTTTTTTTGGGAAATTATGGAGAGAGAGGGCTGGGGTTGTGGCTCAGTGGTAGAGCGCTTGCTGAGCAGGTGTGAAGCCCTGGGTTCAATTCTCAGCACCACAAATAAACAAATGAATAAAATAAAGATTCATCAACAACTTTTAAAAATTTTAAAAAAATAAATTATAGGGAGAGATCCTTGAGTTTATACATTATCTACTTCAAAGTATATGTTGGTGTTTTTGTTTTGATATAATAGTATTATCTCACCAATCCAATGGCAGGCTTATTTTTGGTCCTTCCACTTCCTGTTGTCTGGAGGTGCTCCCCTGGACTGTCCTCAGCCCTTGTTGCCATGAATTTAATTGCTGCATATGTAGACAAGTTTTGCACCTATATCTGCTCCCCTGATTGCTGACCTTCCAAATGCCTATCTGTCATCTCTACTTAGATGACCTGCAGGCACCTGAAACTCAACATGTCATAAACTGAAGTCAGTATCATCCCCTCAAATCGGTTCCCCTTATTTTCTCTTCCTTGGCTAATGGAGCAATACCCTCCAGGCCTCCCTAGCCTGAAGTCCTGGTGTCATTTATCTTTGACTTGTTTCTCTCTTGCATCCACACCTGCTCCATCCCCCCGCATAAGGGTATGACCATGGAGAGCTCACCAGCTTACACAGGTAATTCAGGATTCAGCCAGGGTATTTTCTAAAAATAAACAAACAAAAAAGAAAAGCTATTTCAAAATGGACATTAAAAGCATATAAATGATTTCCAAGCCCAGGTCATCTTAACTTCAGCAATTATTATCTTTAGTACTCACAAATATCTAATTACTTTGAAATTGAGGGTTAGTTCTTCTTAGCATTTTCTTTAGAAGAATGCCTAAGTATGCAGGATGATGGTGATCTGCTAGGAATTGTAGGCAATCACAAATTAAATGAATGAGAATGGCTGCCAAATTTCAAAAGTAAAACAAAAAGATAGGCTTTGTAAGATTTTTTTTTTTTGTACTGGGGATTGAACCAGGGGTGCTTCACTCCTGAGCCACATTCCTAGCTCTTTTTATTTTTAATTTTGAGACAGGATTTTACTAAGTTACCTAGTGCCTAGCTGCGTTCTGAGGCTGGCTTTGAACTTGTAATCCTCCTTCCTTGGCCTCCTGAACATCTAGGATTACAGGCGTGTACCACTTTTCTAATATTTTACAGCAGAAAAATGTACTTAATGTGGGAGACCACATAGGTAAAAATAGAGATAGACACTAGGTTGTCGAATTCAATAGACTGGCAGATCCTGTGCAGGGCTCTGAGTTGATAAGTATTCTGAGGCTCACCTCTGAGCTCAGTGAGTTGTGTTGTCATTTTGGAATTGGGAGGCATAAGGAGTACATGTTCAGAGGTCAGCTGAAGCCAACTCACACTGGAATTGTGTATGTCAATTGTTAAACAATCATTATTCAAAATTAATTTATATAAATGTATAATAAATTATATTAAAAATAAATATAATAAGTACTTAAATTTCATAAGTACTTATTATATTTTTCTGTATCATAGTATTATCTTTGTGCTTGGAGTTATTTATGTCCACTGCACCTATGTGGAGGAATGTATTACTGCACATTGCTTCGTGATTCGGCCTTTAGTGAGATCACACTGGTATCTTAAAATCAGCCACAGTGGGCATATTTCCACCATGACTATTTGTGAATGCTACAAATCAGGGCTTTCCCCTTAGAAAGCAAGTTGTTGAACATTTACCAGCACACCACTACCTGGGTCACATGTACATCATCCTTATGCAAAGAAATAATTTCCAAAAGAAAGAGGCAGACAGACATAATAAAATAAAAGCTGACACATAGTGTGATTTATGTGGTAGGTACTATTTTAATGGTTCTTTAACTACTATTTAAATGTATTGGTTTATTTAATTCAGTCGAATACTTCAACTCTGAGCTAAGTACTGTTATTGTTCCTGTTTTATTAGATGAAGAAACTAAGGCACAGGCATGTTAAGAAACTTGATTAAAAGTGGGTTGGATGATTACATAAAATACACAATTTCTCCCTCTTAGGAGCTTATTGTTCTACAGCCAAGTCTGACATGTAAAGATCAGCAAACCAGGTACAAGTGCAGTCACGGCAGTGTGTGGAAGATTCCATGAGAACAGGACTATGCTTTGTGCATATCTGAGATAACGGCGACTGCCACTCTGTTGAGATGTGGAGGATGCATATAAGCTTGAGTCTCCAGCTTATCCAATGCTGGGTATGTGTTGCTGACACGTTTACTTCAGGCCATGTGAGGGGGTGTGTTATTCAGGATGGCTTGTTATGTTGCAGTGACAAATGATCCCCAGGTCTCAACGGCATCGCACAACAAGGTTAGCTTTTATTCTTAGTGCACATTAATACGGGTCAACTGTAGTCCCTGCTGTCTCTTGGGGTACTCAATGACAAATACACACATATCATTGCAGCAGTAATAATAGAGTGACTCACACATAAATTTTTAAAACTTCTACCCGACAGTGACACAAATAACTTCTGCCATGTTTCATTGGCCAAGACAGCCATGTGCCCACATCTAACATCAAAAGAGGTGAGGTAGTAGGATCCTACTGTAGTCCCTGAAGAAGGAGAAATGCAATATTTGTGAACTGTCCTTAATCACTGACCTGGGGTTGGAGACTGAGAGTCTGTTCCTTGAAGATGGGGGATACGTGACTGGTGCCTGACTCCATCCTGGAACTTAAGCAACCATGGCAGCAGGGTGGAGGGGGTTGTAGTGAGGGCTGGTGATCCACATGGCAGAAAAAGGAGCAAGGATGTTGAGCATGGTGGTAGTAATAACTAGACTTTCCTAGCTCTCATGGTGCCCTTAGACGTTCTCAGTACCCAAATACATCAAATCATCTGACCCTCAAACCTACGGCCCTAAGAAGTGAAGACCTAGGGACCTTCAGAAGAACCCCACTTGGATGACTTCTAGTGTCTAACTTGTCTCTTCTTTTCCCCTCTAACACCTTACTACATCCTGAACTCACAAGAAAAAATGGATAGACTGAGTAGCCCCGTTCTTTTGCTACAAAGCAAAGAGATATCTCTTCCTCCAATTTTCATTTATAGTAATTCTCCTCCTCCTCCTCCTCTTCCTCCTCCTCCTCCATCTCCTCCTCCTCTTCTTCTTCCCCCTCCTCCTCCTCCTCTTCTTCTTCCCCCTCCTCCTCCTCCTCCTCCTCCTCCTCCTCCTCCCCCTCCTCCTTCTCCTCCTCCTTCTCCCCCTCTTCCTCCTCCTCCTCCCCCTCCTCCTCCTCCTCTTCCTCCTTCTCCCCCTCTTCCTCCTCCTCCTCCCCCCCTCCTCCTCCCCCTCCTCCTCCTCCTCTTTATAGTATTGCTTCTTGAGAGTGAAGTTGACCAGTACACTGTCTCTGGGACAAACATGCACCCTTGGATTTGCACCATAGCTTAAGAGCCACAAGGGAAAAAGAAAATGTGGACTGTATCTATCACTGGGGTTAAAACATAAATAAATTTGTTTTGGGTTGATTTTGGAGGCCTTTGACAGAAGCCAAATTGTGGAAGGATGTGGGGTCCCAAGAGAGAACTCACAGGGAGTGAGCGGAATGAACGATAAAGAGGAGACTTTTTTTTATTCCATTTTATTTATTTATTTATTACATACATGACAATAGTGGAATGCATTACACTCATAATTATCCATTCACAGCAAAAAAAAAAAAGAGGAGAGTTACTGAAGGTCTGCTATAATTTAGATCTCAAATGTCCCCCAAAGGCCTGTGTTTTAAAGACGTAGTCCCCAGAGTGGTGCTACTGGGAGGAAGATGGTGAAATCTCTAAGAGGCGGGGCCTAGGTGAAGGTCTTCAGGTCACTGTGGTGTGCCCTCCAAGGGGATTATATGATCCTGGTCATTTACTCTCTTTCACTTCCCAGCCCTGAAATAATCTGCTTTTCTCTGACACATGCTCTCACTATGATGTGCTTCCCCTCCACAGAGGCCTAAAAGCAAGAGGGCCAACTGGTCATGGTCTGGAACATCCAAACCTGTGAGCCAAAATAAACCTTTTCTCTTGATAAGTTGATAATCTCAGGTATAATGGAAACATGACCAGCACAGGGTCCTGGCCCCAAGAACACTCAAACACAGCCATTCTGTGGGTATGTGTCTACCCTGCTGAATAGGGTCTTTGTGAGGAAACAGAAAAGGAAAACTCGGAGGAAACAGTGAGTTTCAGAGGTTCATAGAACATCCTTAGCATGGCTTCTCAGAAGTGATGAGGGCTACAGCATCATCATTGTCATAAAGACTGATCCTTGAGCTTTGCACAGCCCTAGATGCTTCCGGCAGGCTAACTCCCATGTGCACATCAAATAGGAATTACTATTTATTCATTTTATGGATGAAGACCCTAAGGCATAGAAAGAGCAAATGCCTTGCAAAGGTCACATAACTAACAGTGGAAGAGGGATGAGGTCTGGGTATGAGCTAAAGACTAAATTGGCCTAGGCAGAGGGCTTTGTTGAAGGAAAGAAATAGAATCATATTTAGGTCTTCAGATAAGCAACGATTTCCTAAATTCCGGGACCCTCAAACATTACCCATACAATTGATTTGTCCATATGCATATATAATCTAAGGACTCATACTCTGAAGAAATAAAGAACTTTCATCTATCGATAAGTAAAAGACCAAATAAAGGACGATATTAAAAACTCGATGCATGAGTGAATAGATGCCAACTGTGACCACTCACCAGGAAATAAAATTAAAATCGCAAGGTGATATTTTGATAGACCCTCAAGAAAGGCTAAAGTTAAAATATCTTAGAGTACCAAAAGTTAGTGAAGATGTACAGCAGCCAGAACTCCCCTCCATCACAGGTATAGTCCAGGCTGGGAAACGCTTTGACAGTGGATCCTCCAGTTAAGTACCACACCTACTATGCCTATGGCCACAAAAAGATATCTATATCTGTAAATTTCTCATATATGTGTATATATATGAAATATTATATATATATAGTAGCTCTATTCATAGTAGCCCTAAGCTAGAAACAACCAAATATGTTCATCAACAAGAGGGTGGATAAATGAATTATGCATATTCTGTGGAAAACCATGCAGCAATAAAAAAGACTGAACTACTTACACACTCACACTCAACATGAGTGAGAGAAACCAGAAACAAAAGAGCACTTAACATAGGGTGTTATTCATGTACATTTAAGATGAACCAACAGTGATGGATGTCAGAATAGTTATCACATCTGTTGAGGGAGGTCCTGTCTGGGAAAGGGTCCTGAGGTTTGTGATATTGATAATGCCTATTTCAATCCAGCCAGGGATACATGGGTATATGAGTGTGTAAGAATGCATGAAACTCTATAATTAAAACTAACAGCTTTTACTTGTTGTAGTGCTTTATGCTTCAATTAAAAAATATGTGTATGCTTAACAAAGATGGTAGCTACCCTCCACACACCCCCTCCTTATCCCCCCAAAACACGCAGCCTCTCTTCAGATTTACATAGGACAGTTTCACCCCTCTTCAAAGAACAGTATCTTCCATGCCACATAAACAATTTCAAGAAGAGAAAAGGACAGCCTCCAGGTGTGGACTGATAGCCCAATAAAAGAAGATTAAGACCCATCTCATAATAAGAGCAAAAGGAGCCAAATAAAATATTTTGAAAAATAATTCAGAATACCATGGCCAATTAGAGATTATGATATAAATGCAAAGTCATTGTTTATTAGGAAAAAACATTAATACAATTCACTATTCAATATATAAAATGAAGAAACGTATATATTTCTCTAGATCAGTTATTCCCACAAATACAAGACACATGTAATAACTTTCTAGTAGCCACATTTTTAAAAGGCAAAAGAAACAGATAAAAATGTTAATAATATGTTTTATTGAACTAATGTATTTTAAAATATTATTTTATTATGTAACCAATACAAAATTTATTAATGAGATAGAGAACAATTTTATAATAAGTTTCTGGCACATATTATACTGTATGGCATATCTCAATTCAAACACAAAATTTAAAATGTTTAATCTCTGTTTAGATGTCATGAGATTTAAAGTTGAAAAAGGGGATTTATATATCTAAGTTCCAAACATTCTTTAGTTTTCCAATAACCGAGTTTATTTTAATAAAAAACAATAAAAAATTCAGTTCCCCAAATCACATTGCCACATTGTAAGTGCTTGCTAGCTAGCCAACACAAGCTAGTGGTTACTTTTTTGGACAGCACAGTTCTAGCTGAGAAGCAGGATTTAGATAAACACATTATACATCTTTGATTTAAAAATATACCACTGAGGCCAGGTGTGATGGCACACGCCTGTAATCCCAGCAGCTCGGGAGGATGCAACAGGAAGATCAAGAGTTCAAAGCCAGCCTCAGCAATGGTGAGGGGCTAAGCAATTCAGTGAGATCCTGTCTCTAAATAAAATACAAAATAGGGCTGGGGATGTGGCTCAATGGTCGAGTTCCCCTGAGTTCAATTCCCAGTACCAAAAAAAAAAAAAAAAAAAAAAAAAAAAAAAAAAAAAAACCTACCACTGAGAGCAGTTCTTTTAACAGGCAACCTATGTTAAGTGAGGGAAACCTAGTCACTGAATCCTGCTTTTTTCCTTCCGAATTTTTCATTAAATTCATTGCACCAACTGAAAATAAAATTAATTAATCACTTTTAAATTCTTTTCCTACAAAATTCTAAAACAATCTAAAATTCCTGAATTTGAGAGTCTTGCTCAAGGATAAAGACATTTTCATTTTTCATAATTATTTAAGTTAATACTATCTTTTTTAAAATTTAAGGATTTTTTAATTGAGCTGCAAAAAAAATCTAAATTTACTTCTGTAGGTTATTAAAGTTGACTATCAAATCAATTTTGTTTGAACTCTTTCCATAAATGAACCTCACTTGCCATTTTGAGTATAAACCATACAAAGAACTACCTTTCCTAAAGTTATTAAAAGGAAATAGCTTTATATTAAATTCAGACCACATGTCAATTTTCAGCTTAAAGAGTCTTAGTTTCTGTTTTAGTAGATACAGAAAGAATCACATCACTCTTTAATCCTTTCTCCAACAAACTTTTCCTGCCAACAAATGTTCCTATGAGAGGGGCATTGTTCCAAGTGCCACAACCCAGTTTTAATTTCCTGTCTTAATTTTACAGAAAAGTGCTCTTTGAGAATGTATGTATTTTGGCAAAATTTGAAAAGGTAAAGCAAAAATAAAATTTAATATTGACTGGGTAAAACCTAACCTCGATTATTTTATATCTTTACTTGAAGGAGTTTGGGGGTGGGTTGCAGGAATGTCTACTGCTATGATCTGGATCTGGAATATTCCTATGTGTTAAAAGTTTAGTCTCCAGTCTGTCATGCCACAGGGAGGGGTGGAACTTCAAGAGTGGGGCCCAATGGGTTTTAAGTCATTGGGGGCATGACCTTGAGGGAATTGTGTGACTCTAGTCTTTTTTTTTTTTTTACTTATTTATTTATTTTTTATGTGGTGCTGAGGATCCAACCCAGTGCCTCACACATGCTAGGCAAGCACTGTACCGCTGAGCCACAACCCCAGCCCGGGGACTTTATCTTTTCCTCAACTGATCTTTTGTTCCCCAGCTGCCATGAGGTAACCAGTTTTGCTTCGCCATGGACTCCTCATTGTGATGTGCTGCTTTGCCACAGGACAAGAAGTGAGGCTAACTGGGCCATGGACTGAAACTTCCCAAACTATGAACCATTTTACCTTTATAAGTTGATTATCTCAGGTATTTGTTACAGTACTAGAAAACTGACCTATAATAAATTAAGTTCAACTCTATATAAAGTAAATTTACTTGTAATGGAATGAAAATTACCATGAAGTTTCTCTTTGAGATGACAGAAATATTCTAACATGAGATTATGGTGATGGTTGCATCACTGCTAATTTTACTTAAAATCATTGAATTGTACACTTACAATAAGTCGTACAATTACACTTACAATAAATATACTTAATGCATGTGAATTATAACCCAATGAATGTATTGAACAAATAAATTCATTCCATATATAAACTCATGTAGCTATAGCTATAGATGCCAGCTGTAGCTATAACCATAGTCAAACAGACACAGATACAGATATAGATATCATAGCACAGAGATAATAACAAAAATAAACATTTCATCATACATATACATAGTATATATTAGGTATACATATATATATATACTTATATGTATATATATTATATATAGTATTCTATATTATATATATGCTATAATTTAGTATATATGTACATATATATAAGTACCTAATGTATACTATATATATGTACACATGTGTACGTATGTATATATATGTGTACATATATATAGTATACATTAGGGACTTATCTACATTGCAGGTAATGATAATATAGGCACTATTGGTCCTATTTTATAAATAAGAAAACTGCAGTTTGGAGATATTTTATAAATAAGAAAACTGCAGTTTGGCAAGTTGGAGCAGATAGTACGTGGCAGGGCTAAGCTCTGAGCTTGAGTAATCCAAGACCTATCTTCCCTGGGTCCACTTTACTGCCTCTATTATGAAAGTACCTCAAATAATCCAGCTGGCAAGTCAGAGAACCCGTTTCCAAATGTACTATCCTACCATGAAATTAGAGCTGATACCTGAAAGAAGGAGAAAGAAGGAGAACATACTCAGCCATCAGTGCCTTGGTGTGGGCCAGCAGCCTCGCAGCCACTTCAGAAGAGGTCCTGAGCGTGAGGGTGCCAGCTCTCCCACCTCCACGCTCAGCTCGCCCACTTGCTCCCTCCATTGCCTGCATCTCTTCCTGGTCTGGATCTTTGTCTTGCTCATGTGTCTGTTATATGAACATGTCCCTGGTAACCCAGGCCTTCAGATGACGCTCTCCACCCACCATTGTTTCCCTATGGTCACTCACCCCAGAGTTTAGGCCAGGTCAGAAGGCGACCAGAGCTACTTCTCCAGAAGAGTCACCCTTCCCAAGAGTCGAGGTAGTAAGCACGTGTGATGATTGATTTTTAAATGATGAAAAGGACTTGGAGGAAGCAGTGTGAAGGAGAGAGCTGGAGGATTTTCCAGAATGTGGTCCCCACAGTCAGCAGCTCCATGAAGCCCTGCTTGAGCCTCCCTGCCCCACAGGCCCCTCCTGAAGATAGACTCAAGCCAAGCCCAGGGCAGTAGTCCTGATAAAGCCTGTCTTCTTATCTTAAAGGAGCCTTGGTTTTCTAGGGCTTTTATCAAAAGATAAGGCAAGCCACCCTCTGTGAAGTTTTAAGGAATCGCCATTGTTAATGCTAATAGGTTCTGGCCAGGCAGACTGCCTCTCCCAGCCTCTTCTAGATCTCAGAGGAGGATGCCTATGACTGAGGACATTCCTCTTCTCTTTTTCTCCAGAGAACTAAGCTGTCTCTATCATGATGCTGCCAAAAGACAGAGTGAACTTCCTGGGTCTGGGCCCAGAACTGGCTCTGTCCAGCAAACTGAGGATCCCCAGGGTACATTCCGTTGCCCTTCAGGATTCCAGCTCCTCCCACTCACCTCTCCTTGTCCTGCCACGTGTCTTCATGACTTGCTGCCTTACAGGGTGCCAATTTAGTATACAGATGAACTAATTTAATTAGATCCTAGGAAGTGATGGAGATAGAGTCCTTGATTGGCTTCTTTAAGATTAAATGCCCCCCACACCAGGAAAGAACAACAGTTAAAGCAGGGTGACATATTGTTTACACCTTTACCATCAGTTTTTCTTTCTTTCTTTCTTTTTTTCTCACCTAACACAAAAAGAGGACTTAGATTAAAGGACACTCTTGGATATTAATAAATAAAATTGCTTACATTTCCCAAGTACCTTTATACTTCATTTCAGATCACCAAATAACCAGGCCAGTATTTCATGTGACACCCTCTAACTATTTCTAGCCAAGTGTCTGACATTTTATCCAAACCTTAGCCTTGGACATGGGAGGTGTAAACAGTGTATTCATCCTTGTGTTGATTCTTCTGCTGGACACACAAACACTGAAAAGTTAGCAATACCTACCTCAACTTTCTCCCTATCAGTCCTGAAAATCATAAAACCTATGCTCTAGGTCTGGGGCTGGGGCTCAGCGGTAGTGCGCTTGCCTGGCACGTGTGAAGTACTGGGTTCGATTCTCAGCACCACATATAAATAAGTAAAGGTCCATCAACAACTAATAAAATATTTTAAAAAAACCTATGCTCCACTGGATTACTCAGATTGCATTCTAAGATGGCATAGGGCAAAAAGTAGTAAACAATACTTAAATATTTAAATTAATCTATCATTACTATCTGTGGGGTGGACTATTCTCCATTACTCCTGAGCTCCATTTCCTGCCCTCCCCTTCCTGCTTCATGCCCCAGGAGGCTGATCCTTGGGAATGTATCCCCTTTCCCCGTCCTCTAATGGATTCCATTCCCAGAGGCATCAGCAACAGTTTCTCCACCTTCACCTGTAAGGAGAATCTCCAACACCTTTCCCTTGTCTTCCAACTTGCGCCATTTTGCTTGGACCCCTCTCTCCCTGCCAAGACCCTCCCTTCCTGTCTCTCAACTCTTCTGTCCAGTACTAGGTATCTCAAAACATTGCCTTCCCAGGCTTCTGACTAGGGGAGGATTTAAATTGTGCATCATGACTTTAACAAGTGTTCTCATAAGCAGGGAAATTGAGTTATCTTTGTGCAATCCTCATCCATTGGCATGACCTCAGGGAGAACGCATCACAGTCAAAAGGTTCATAGGGTATTTTACAAAACAATAGGGACATGAATCTCAGATCTCCATCTTAGTAATATAGAGAAGTAGCTAAAGCTTTGAAGTTAAGGTTTTCTTTGATTTTGAGTCACATCACACAGTTGAGAAAATGTACTCTCTCTTTATATGGAAGGAATCAATGGAACATTGTTGCTTTCATATGGTCAGAGCAGAGTTCCTGGATTCCTGATTCCTATTTCTCTTCCTGATATAAAAATCACAAGCATTAACATCTCTTATATAATAAACCCTGGCACATTGGTAAATAATGACTATTTTATTAGAAAAATAGATAAAGAAGTAATTCAAAGAAGAAATACATGTGGGCAATAATTTTATTTAACATTTTTCAAGATTATGTAATCGAAATGTAAATATATAACTATGGCACTTCTAATATTAGGTTGACCAAGACTAAAAAGATATAATATTCAGTGCTGATGAGATGGATGAGAAACTGAATGTTCTCTTGTACTGTTGATGGTGCACTTTCTCTATTGCTTTTCTCCATCAGCCTCCCAGACCTTTATGTTCAATGAAAAACTCCACAAACCACAAGGGTGGCCTTATTTCTTAGCAATGCAGGTCATCTTGGCCTGCCTCATGGGGAAGACCAGCTGGACTCAGCAAGGTCCTCCTGTCACTCTGGACTTAGTTGATGCATTTGGATATGGATCTAGCTCTCCTAGTAGCTTCTCTCTACCTGCAAGGACAAGGAGATTGGCACACCATTGAGGGTATGCTTTGGTCAATGAGATAAACAGCTGGTAATTTGTCTCCTTCATTCCTTCCAACAGACTCTTCCAAGGCACAGTGGTTTCAAATGACCTGTTCAGGGACATCCTTATTGTAAAGCAACTGAGTTTTTGAATGGAGTTTGACCAACTGTACAATATATCTCCTTAATTTGCTTTCCTTCCTTTATGTATATTTTATCTCTTTCTTGCTCCCCTGAGAGAGGACTCCCACCACTAATGGAGTATTCACATCCAAGACTTGCTCAGATTTAGTTTTCCTAGAAAACAAGAAAGATGGTAAAGTAGTATAACTTTTTCCATGCATATGCTGGGATCAACCCAGGGCTTCAGACATGCTAAGCATGTTCTCTACCACTGAATGACATCTTCATCCCCTAGTGTAATTACTGAAGGGGACAGTTTGCTAATATACATCATGCTGTAAAAAAAAATGTATATACTTTTTATTGAGGCAAAATATACGTATTTTAATGCAAATTTTAAATAACTAACATTTTAAAAAAATAATAAGTTTACATTCATCTTATGTAAACATAGATTTAACATTTGATTTTAAGTGTACAGTTCAGTGCCATTACATATATTCTCAAAGCTTCATGACCATCACCATTTTCTTTATTCTTTCTTTCATTTATTTATTCATAGTGGAGATTAAACCAGGGGTGCTTTACCACTGACATACATCACCAGTCCTTCTTTCAAATTTTGAGGCAAGTTCTAGCTAAGCTCCTGAGGATCTCCTTAAGTTGCTGGCCTTAAACTTACAATACTCCTGTCTCAGCCTCCTGAGTTGCTGGGATTACAGGTGTGCACCTCCACACCCAGGTACCATCACCAATTTCTATGTCTAGAGATTTCATCATTTCAAACTGAAACTCTGTACCCATTAAATAGTAATTCCAAGTTCCTCCCTCTACCCAATTCCTGGTAGAATTATTCTATTTTCTATGAATTTAACTACTCTAGGTACCTTATATAAGTGGAATCATACAATATTTTTCTTTATGTGCCTTCAAAGTTCAGTTGGCATATTATCTTCAGAGTTTACCCATGTTATCACATGTATCAGAATTTCCTTCCTTCTTAAGGATGAATAATGTTCCATTGTATGCATATATCACAATTTACTTATCTATTCATCCGTTAGTGGACATTAGAGTTGTTTCCATCTTTGACGATTTTGAATAGTGCTACTATGAATGTTGAAGTTAAAATATCTGCTTTTGTCTCTTCTTTCAAATCTTTGGGATTTATATCTTGAATTGGAATTGCTAGATCATTTATAATTCTGCATTTAATTTTTTGAGTAACTGCCACTCCACAGTGATTGTATCATAAAAAATGTATGTACTTTCAAACACAAGAATCTCACTTCTAGAAAGTTATTCTAAGGAAATAAAAGACAGAGCTGCAGTGCCTCTGCTAGTTAACATTTTAATATTCGATCTTCAATGACATTTGCACTTCTCTATTGATATATATATGTAGATATATACAGACACATAACATATATTATATATTTTTTGTATATATACATCCAGAAATCTCAATACATTTTAAACAAAAGTTCTATAGGAAAAGCCTTGGATGACATTCCAAGTGTAATTGATCTCAAAGTAGAAAAGAGTAAAATAGTGATTGCTAGAGGCTAGGAACAGAAGGAGGATGAAGAATAAAGGGAGATTACATCCAAGGTACTGAAACACAGATAGGAGAAATAAATTCTAGTCTTCTTCAGCAAGTAGAGTGACTGCTGTTCACAACGACTTGTTATACTTTCTATGAAGTACTAGAAGAAAGTAATGCAAAGAGTCCAAACATAAAGACATAAGGAGATAGAAATGCTAATGACCCTAATTTGATCAGTACTCATCACGTGTATGTGTTGAAATACCAAATGTAACCCACAAAGATGTATAATATAATATGCTAATTTAAAACAAAATATAATCCTCTAGAACCCTCCATCTTGTGTGTGGACACAGCATATGATGAGGTATCATTCCTGTGATTGCATTATGTTACATAACCAAAGAAAGATTATCTGAGTGGGTCTAATTTAATCATAAAAACCTTTTAAACATAGGAAGGTTTCTCAGGCCATCTGCAGAAGGGGGAGTCAGAGGAGTTGAAGTATGGGAAGGGTGTATTGCTACTCTCTTGGTCTTCTTGGAGAAGGACCAGAGAGTGGCTTCCAAGGGCTGAGAGTGACTCTTAGTCAACAGCCAGGGTAGAAATGTGGGCCTCTAAATACAATTAATCAACAAATATATGAAAAAAACGTTCAACATCTTTAGCAATTAGAGAAATGCAAATCAAAACTACACTGAGATTTTATCTCACTCAAGTGAGAATGGAAATTATCAAGAATTCAAGTAACAGTAAATGTTCATGAGGATGTGGGGGAAAAGGTGCACTCATACACTGCTGGTGGGACTGCAAATTGGTGCAACCACTCTGGAAAGCAGTAAGGAGATTCCTCAGAAAAGTTGGAATGGGGCCATCATTTCATCCAGTTATCCCACTGCTCGGTTCATACCTACAGGACTTAAAATGAGCACACTACAGTGATGCAGCCACATCAGTGTTTACAGCAGCTCAATTCACAATAGCTAAACTATGGAACCAACCTAGGTGCCCTTCAACAGATGAATGGATAAAAAAAATATGGTATTTATACACAACAGAATATTATTCAACCTTAAAGAAGAATGAAATCATGGCATTTCCAGGTAAATGGATGGAGCTGGAGAATACCATGTGAAGCCAAATAAGCCAATCCCAAAGAAATAAAGGCCAATGTTTTCTCTGATAAGTGGATGCTAATTCACAATAAGGAGGGGGGCTAAAGAAGATTAGACGTACTTTTGATCAGACAGAGGGAAGTGAATGGAAAGAAGGAGGCATTGGGGTAGGAATGATAGCAAAATGAATTGGACATTATTTCCCTATGTGCATATATGATTACACAACTGGTATACAACCATCATGTACAACCAGAAGAATTCCACTTATGTATGCTGTGTCAAATGCATTCTGCTGTCATGTATAGCTGATTAGAACAAATATCTTAAAAAAAAAAAAAAAAAAAGAACGAACTCACTGTGGGTCTCTGTCCTACAGCCATGTACAACTGAATCCTGTCCATGAGCTGAATGAGTCTGAAAACTGCTCCCCCACCTTCCACGCCTATTTCCAGATAAGGGCCCAGCCTGGCTGACACCCCAATGTGAGACCCTAAGCAGAGAATCCCAGTGAACTGATCCAGACTTCAGACCCCCAGAACTATGAGTTAATAAATGAATATTGGTTTTTTGCTTCTAGACGAGGGATCATTTGTGACACAGCAATGCAATGTGAGAACAATTGACTTTACCATCTACAGGACACAAACTGCTGGGATTTCATGGAGCTTCACTTTTCTCATTTGTAAAAGAGAGATACTAAGGGTTTGTGGTGTGTCTTAAATGAGATAAGAAATGCGGGGGGGGGGGACTGTGCAGATGACAATGGTAAAGACAACTGTGAGATATCCCTGTGGGCATTACTGAGCATGCACTTGAACTGCACCCAACTGGCCTGATATCACCTTTTTTATTTTTTTGTAATTCATAGCCAAGACCACACAGGCAAGACCAACCCTCTCATGTTGGTCCTTCTTTCCTGTTTACAAAGGTAAACAGTTCCCCTAAGTTTTTGAGAATGTAATTCACATATAAGGATTACAGCATCTTTGGGATGTATGCTATTCCCAGAATATGTAGTCTTTCTCCCCCCACCAAAAAAAAATGTAGTTGGGGAATGTCCTTCCCCTTGCATTTCAAGGATCTGTGTTGGAAATGATCTTTCACGACCCCCCTTGGTTCTCTTGTCAAAATACCCACTTTCTTGTACCCCCATTTAAGCCTTCCTGGGTTTCACAGCTAGGTTCATAATTCCTCCTTGTCCTCAGGTGTTGGGAAATAATTCCATTTAACTCATGACCCTGGTGATTTTCTGTGTCAGTTTCCACAGTATCTAAAGCCCATCTGTGGACATGTTTCAACCAGTTACCCCCAGAACGGGAGAAGCAGCCCCACTGCGAAGACTGGATTCTTGGGGCAGGCAGAGGCCAACTCTCGTGGTTTCTTCAAGCAGATTTCTTTTCCAAAGAAGGATTAAAATTTTCTGAAAATGAATAATGCTGTTGTCCACAACCTCATTTGGAAAACAAAAGGAAGACTGTAATGACTTTGGAGATGCAATTTTTTTTTATGCTTACTTCCAAAAAGTGAAGGATCGCTCAAGGATTTTTCCATTAATTGAAACAAAAATAGATGGTAGCAGCCGAAGGAAACACACCTGAGCCTGACTATGTGTATATATTGACATAACTACATATCAATCTATATCTGCCTTTATAGATGTCTTATTTGATGATTATGCCAATGTTTGAAGTGAAAATGTTACCTTTCTTACTAAATTTATTACTTGGGAAGGTTATATGATTTGTTTCATTTCATTCCTTCATTTAGTTTAAATATGCACATCTTGAAATAGGATGTCCCAGATATTATGGTAGGGGACATGTTAGGTGTCAACTTGATGTAGGACAGATGAGGCTGGAACCCAGAGGAATTTTCAGGAAGCAGGGTTTTTATTGTTTTGTTTTGTTGTTATTATTATTATTATTATTATTATTATTATTATTTTTGCAGGGGTGGGAGATACCAGGGATTGAACTTAGGGGCACTCAGCCACTAACCACATCCCCAGCCCTATTTTGTATTTTAGAGAGAGGGTCTCACTGAGTTACTTAGCGCCTCACTTTTGCTGAGGCTGGCTTTGAACTCATGATCCTCTTGCCTCAGCCTCCTGAGCCACTGGGATTACAGGCCTGTACCACAGCACCCAGCAGGAAGTAGGTTTATTTTAGCTGTAAGGGTCCGGAGAGCTAATGCCTAAAAAAAAAAAATCTCTGGACCCCAAGACTGGAGCTTCTTTGAACTCTATACCCAGTGGGAGGGGGTTTACATATTAGTAGGGGTTTACACAGAAGTATCTTTTGTTCCACTTTTTTAGACTAGACAGAGGTTTTCACAAGTTTTTCCTTTACCTCAGAAACAGAAATAATGATCTTTGTACAGCATCAAGCTTGCTGCCAAGAAAGAGAAACGTCCTTATGAGAAACAGGAGGCTTCACACCACACTGAGCTCACTGCAGAAATCTTTACTGATGGAAATTGGGAAATCCTGATGATAGGAATGATTATGTGGAGGGTTTTTGCAGAAACTTATTATGATTCTTTGTTGAAGGTGGGTCCTACAAAGTCATTTAACACCACCTAATACCTTGATCCCTGCAGATGTTCCTGAAGATTCACCTGGGCTCATTCAATTATTTGTTAACCACCTTCTTTATTTTTCATCTTTTATGAAATTTTTCTTATTATTCCTTTAGTGTATTTCTTAGTTTGTAACCTTGTTTTTTCCTATACAAATGCCTTAACGGGAGGGGCCATGTAATATCTCTGCATCTCATCACAATGTCCCACTCATAAAGTTTTAAAAAAATTTTTTTAAAATTTTTATTTGTTCTTTTTAATTACACATGATAGTAGAGTGTATTTTGAGATATTATACACACATGGAGTATAACTTCCCATTCTTGTCATTGTGCATGATGTGGAGTTATACTGGCCATGTATTCATATATGAACACAGGAAAGTTATGTCTGATTTATTCCACTGTCTTTCCTACTCACATCTCCCCTTTCCTTCCTTCCTTTTTGACTAATTCAATGAACTTCTACTCATCCTCCCCCACTATTGTGTGTTAGCATCCACATGTTAGAGAGAACATTCAGCCCCTTCCACTGGGTATAGAGTTCAAAGAAGCTTATTTCACTTAGCATGATAATCTCCAATTCCATCCATTTACGGGCAAATGCCATAATTTCATTCTTCTGTAAGGCTGAGTAATATTCCATTGTATATATATATCACATTTTCTTTATCCATTCATATGTTGGTTCCATAGTTTGGCTATTGTGAATTGAGTTGCTGTAAACAATTATGTGGTTGAGTCACTGTAGTATGCTGAATTTAAGTCCTTTGGCTATATACCAAAAAGAGTGGGATAACTGGGTCAAATGGTGATTCTATTCCAGGTTTTCTGAGGAATTTCCATACTGCTTTCCAGAGTGGCTGCACCAATTTGCAGTCCCACCAGCAGCATTTGAATGTACCTTTTTTTACCCACATCCTAACATTTATCGTTACTTGTATTCTTGATAATTGCCATTCTGACTGGAGTGAGGTGAAATCTCAGTGTAATTCTAATTTTCATATCTGTCATTGTTAGAGATGTTGAACATTTTTTCATATATTTGTTGGCCAATTGTATTTCTTCTGGGAAGTACCTCTTTGGTTCCTCTCATAATTTTTTTAATCCAACTTAAAAAAATAAAATAAAAATGAACAAACAAAGCAGAACTAAAAACTGGCCTAAATCTGGTGATAGGCATATTATGAAGAATGTGTCAGTGAGCATAGTTTTGACTGCAAACAACAGAAAGTCCAACTAAAACTTGTTTAGTTTTTTAAAATATATCTTATGTAACATAAAGTCTGGAAGTATTTGGCCCCAGGATGGTTCACTCAGTGGCCTAGCAGATTCTTGGCTGTTTGTATCTTCCATCCCCAGGGTGTCAGCTACTACCCTGTGATCACAGAATGGTTCCACGGCTCTAGGCATCACATTCTCAAACACTATCTAAAAGCTGTAATAGAGGGCACCTCTTTTTTCTGTGCTTTTTTTTATGACTAAGGAAATTGAAATCAGGAACTCTTATCAATGGGAATAAATTAGCCCTAGACTAAAGTTTCCACTGGAACTGCCATTAAAAAATTTAAAAGCAAATTTTGTTAGGGTCACACTGATCCTAAGTAACCTAACTACATGCCAAAACACTGGTTGAAGAAATACCACAAAATTTAACCACAAAAGAAAATAAAATGTACAATAAGTCCATAAAAAAAACTACCATACCAAAGAAAAAGGGAAATATAAACTATTTCCAAAGGAAAATCCATCAATCAAGAAAGATCCAGAAAGGGAGGACAAATCAGCAAGAATACAGGGAAAGTCTTCATGCTCAAAGAAGTAGAGTTGGGAACTGAATACAATGAAAAGAGAAATGGAGACATCAAAAGACCCCAGTGGAAGGGCTGGGGTTGTGGCTCAGTAGTAAAGCGCTCCCCTAGCACATGCGAGGCCCTGGGTTCGATCCTCAGCACCACATAAAAATAAATAAATAAAGATATTGTGACCAACCAAAAAAATAAATATTAAAATGATCCCAGTGGAATCTCTAGATATGAAAAAATACATCCTGTGAAATAAAGAATGCACTGAGTAGGATTACCAGCAGTAGAAAGTACAGAAGAAAAGCTCAGTGAACTTATGGACAAAGCAAGAGAAACTACCCAAAAGTAAGGGAGAGAGAAAAAAGTCATGAACAGAACATCAGTGACCTATCGGACAACATCAAGCTGTGCAACATCAGGTAATTTGAGACCTAGAAGAGAATAAATATGGGGGAATATAAAAATATTTGAATAAACAATGGCCTCAATTTTCCCAATTTGATGAAAATTATACACAAACAAATCTAAGAATCTTAACCCCAAACAGAATAAATATGTAAAAAGGAAAGAGATCAAGCTTCATCATAATCAAACTGCTGAAGCCAGCAATAAAGACTAAATGGTAAGAGCCAGTGGAAAGTAAGATATATTACATACAGAGGAACAAAGATAAAAATTATAGCAGACTCCTCATCTGAAATTATTCACACAAGAAGGCTAGAGCAATGTTCTTCAAGTACTGAAATAAAACAGCTGTCCACCTACAATTCTAAACCCAAGGAAATTCCTTCAACAGTGAAAATGAAAAAAAAAAAATCTCCAGCCAGACACCACCAGAAAGTTCATTACCAGCAGATCTGTAATTCAAGACAGGTTTTAAAAAAATTCTGTAAACAAAAAATAAATGAAACAAGATGGAAATCTAGATGTTCACAATAGAAAATAAAATATCAGATATAACCAATTTGCAAATGAAATTGAAGATTTAAAATTAATTTAGAAGGTATGGGTCTATTTAAAGAAAAAAATAATAACTATGCACTTGAGGCATATAATATCTACAGAAATAAAACGTGGAACAACAATAGCGCAAAACATTGAAGTTCTATATTGTAAAACCTAGAGCAACAACTTAAAAGCAAAAACAAACAAGTAAAAAAGAAGTAATAACAATAAACTGACATTAGAGATAAAATGGAATGATAAAAAAAATTGAACCCAAGAGATGTCAGAAATAGGAGAGAAAGGACAGATTGGGCAAATAGAAAACAAAGAGGAAGGTGGTAGATTTAAACCATGTGTATTGATAATTACGCTATTTGTAAATTATATAAAAGCTCCAATTAAAGTGAGAAGTTGGCAGATTGAATAATAAAGTTAGATCCAACTGTACATTGTCAACATGAAACATTTTAAATATGCAGATATAGCCAGATTAAAAGGATAGAATGAGCTATAGCATGAAAATTTGAATCAAATGGAAAGCAGAAGTATTTATGTTAATATTAGACAATGTTGATTTCAGAGAAAGAAATTTGGGGGGCGGGTAAAGTGGGACATTTCATAATAAAGCAGACAGTTCATTAAGAGGACATAACAACCACATATGTTCATACTCTCTAGTAACAGAGTTTCAACATACATTAAGGAAAAACTAATCAAATTGGAAGGAAAAAATGGCAAATTTGTTTGGTACTTCAACATTCCCTTTTGAATAATTAATTCAACAAATTGGTAGGAAGTCAAGATGAGAAGGCATGACCAATACCATCAACCAGTCTAACCTAAGTGACAATTATTAAATACTCTGCCTGGTATCAGAATATACATTCCCTTTAGGAGCACACATAACATTCACCCAGACCACGTTCTGTCTAAGAATTCTCAACAATTTTAAAGGAATTGAAGTCAATGGGGGTACTGTGGCACAGGTATGTAATCCCAGCAATTTGGGAGGCTGAGACAGGAGGATCCCTTATACAAGGCCAGCCTCAGCAACCTACAGAGACCCTGTCTCAAAATAAAAATTAAAAATGGCTGGGGATGTAGCTCAGTGGTAGAGCATCCCTGGCTAGTTTCAATCCCCAGTACTGAAAAAAAAATAAATTTAATTGATTTACTTAAATAAAATAATTTAAGTCATACAAAATATGTTCTCCAAAAAGAATTGAATTAAACCAGAAATCAATAACAGAAATCTATCTAGAAAAGACCTACCTATTTGAAAATTAAACAGTGTACTTTGAAACAGCTCAAGGACAAAGAAACAAAATCAAAACACAGTGAAATATGTAGGGTGCATCTAAATTAGTACTTAGAAATTTATAGCTAAAAGCTATGTTAGAAAAGAACATTCTTCAATTAATAACTTAACTCTCCACCTAAGTAAACTAGAAAAAGAAGAGCAAATGAAACCAAGGTAAGTACAGGGTGAAAATAATAAAAAGCAGAAATCAGAAAAAAGCAAAAACAATAGAGAAAAAATCAATGAAACCCAAAGCTGGATCTTTGTGAAAATATCAGTGACTTGAAAAAACACTGAGTAGATGGATCAGGATGAAAGTGAAAGAATATAAATTATTCATGTCAGGAATCAGAGAGTCTGCAACATTAGAAGGAAAATGAGAGAACTAATGTGAATAATGTCATGACAAAAATTCACAATTTAAATGAATAAATTTATTAAAAGGCATAAACTACTCATGAAAAAATAGATAACTTCAATCCCTCTATTAATAATGAAATTCAAAGTTTAAAACCTTCTCACAAAATCATCAAATGACATCACTGGTGAATGATATCAAATATATAAATGAAAAATAATACCATCTTTTTTATACAAAATCTTCCAGATAATAGAAGAAATGATTCATTTTATGACACCACAGCCATAAAAAAAACCACCCATATTACAATAAAAGAATGCTACCAACTGAATTCCTTTTAAAAATAGATACAAATATCCTTAACAAAGATGTTAGCAAATTTAATTCAGGAATACGCAAAACATATAATACATTACAACCAATTAGAATTTCTCCAAGGAATACAAGGTCAGTTTAATTCATTTGGGAGACTTAAAAAATATAATCCACGAGATTACCTGCATAGATAACAGTAAAAACACTGTCATCCCTCTGTATCTTGAGGGGACTGGTTGTCTCATAGATACCAAAATCCACACATGCTCAAATGCCTATATAAAACCCCATGGTTTTTTAATATAACCTACACACATCACCCTGTATACTTGAAATACAATATAAGTGCTATCTAAATAGTTGTTATTATTGCACTGTTTAAGGACTAATGATAAGAAAAAATGTTTGCACGTGTTTAGGATAGACATAAACATATTTTTTTTTCCTGAATATTATTGGTCCTTGGTTGATTGAATCCATGGATGCACTGTTAGAGAAGGCCAACTGTATGTGAGAATAATTGACATTAGGGACATAAAGCAAGGGTGTAGATTCCAGAGAGTGTGGGGGAGGAGCTGATTGTATATAACCAACAGGAGAGGTCTGGGGTTGTGTCTCAAGGGTAGAGCACATGCCTAGCATGTGTGAGGCCCTGGGTTTGATTCTCAGCACCACACAAAAATAAATAAAATTTTAAAGGTATTGCATCCAACTACAACTAAAAAAATAAATATTAAAATAAACACAAGAGCAGCTTTATTTGTGTACAATGACTCAAAGAGAATTCTGCTGTCATGTATAACTGACTAGAACAAATAAATTAATTAATTTTAAAAAACTTTTTTTTTTTTAGTACTGGGGATTGAACCCAGGAGCACTTTACTTAACCACTGAGCCACATCCCCAGCCCTTTGTTATATTTTATGTAGAGACAGAGTCTTGCTAAGTGGCTTAGGGCCTTGCTAAATTGCTGAGGCTGGCTTTGAACTCGGGATCCTCCTGCCTCAGTCTCCAGAGTTGCTGGGATTACAGGCATGTGCCACCATGCCCAGAGGATTTCCTTAAATATAAGATATAGCACAATAATACTGACTAAACAATAAGAATTGGGCCAGGAGCCTGTATCTAAGCCAATCCCAGACCAACAAGATGGAATTACCTTGCCCAACTTTGATTTATCCAGAATCACTCCCTGGGATGGAAAGAGCCCCACCTCCCTCAAGCCCAAACCTGGTTAAACCTGTATTAAATGGGGGGGTTGTTAGCAAGAAGGACTGTGGGGTTACAACCAGTAGTGTCTTCTTCCCTGGGTCATCCATATGCAGACTTTAGAAAACACAAATGTCCTTATTAAGATTAATCATATAGAATCATCCTATAATTAAAATCCAGGGTTTTATGAATAATAATTACCCATGGAACTATTCCTGAGAACCAAAAGTGTATAGAATGTTAATGAAAAGGGGCTCTTCAATAGAAAGTCAAATATCAAGCAAACTCTCCAGCACAGCGAGTGCCAACCCAGGGAAGAGTAGATTAAGTTGTGACACTGTGACCAGCACATGTGGTGCATGACCTTCTCTAAACTTCCCTTTCCCTCCCCTCCATATGGATTATTTTATTTTCAATCCTTGGCTTGCCCTTCTGGCTTTGAAGGGAGGACGTTTTGGGCCTAATTCTCAGAGAGGAAAGACATATGCTGCTTTGCTCTTGAGATGTTTATTTTTCCCCCGTTCCATATGTTTTGCTTCCTTCTCTAATGTCAGTACTGAAATTGAAGAAGTCTGTCTTACACCAGTGGTTCTCATTAAAATGGGACTAGGTTGCTCCCTGCTTCTATCTAGACTTCTGGACTATCGGTTTTTACGGGCCAGTTACAGAGCTACGCATAACTTCCCTTCTGCTACTCACGATGCATCGTGGGCAGTTGTTAAGGAATTCAGGAGTAAGTGAGCTGAGCTCTGGAATAGCCTCACTTGAAATATCCACCATTTAAGAAAGATCATTTAATAGAACAATAATTAGTGCATTCGCCAAGATTCTTTAGACCCTAAAAACCCCTGGAATGTAGATAATCAAAAAACAAACAACCGTGGCCTCATTATCTCAATCTCTTTCTTTCATAAAAGCCCTCCCCGAGTTAATAAATATGTGAAGCTTTGCCCTAGACTCGAAAGAAGGGTGAATATGAGTCTGATTGAATAATGCTGGCTCTTGGAAACTTGTGACTACAAATATTGTCCATTATGTTGATAATTCACAGACAATAAATTTATTCTTGAATTTATTTACACTGTTTGTCTCTTCAGATTCATGCTGTCTTTTATTTGGAAATGAAAACTACGTAGCCCTTAGCACTTTTCATTTTAGCTGTAGTTGTTAGGCAACATAAAAGCTAAACCTACCACAAAATTCTAATATTGAGTGTAGCTTTACATAACCTGTTAACAGCTAGAATATTTGCTCTTCAATGTGGCCTCCATCTGAGCCCCTAGCAGATGCCCAGAGACAACATGACTCTAGTCACTTCTTTCTTAAGGCCTTTCTTGCCCCTGGAGAAGTTCTCATTCCTCAACTTGAGTTGGTAATGCTTTGTCTCAGGACAGGCTTGGAGAATACCTGGAGCAGAAGGAAAAGTACCACCCCATCCTAACAGAGACTTGAATTTCCTAGGTTGGGGGCCTCAGGAGACCCTCCAAGCTGCTCTCATAATCAGCTTCTCTATTTGCAGCTATATGCAGCTATTCGGTGCTGAGTATGTTTTGGAGAGCCATCCTGATTGGGCCTTGGATCTTAGCATGCTCGACCTTGCCCATCTCTCTTCTCTCCTGCTCTTCCTTTCTCCCCCTACATCTCAGCTGGGATAGACCTCAGTTCTTCTTCTGATGTCTCCCAACCATATCCTAGCACAGTCCACAGGAATTTTCCCATGGTCCTTTCCAGAGCTATTTCCTCTACATTTCTGGTCCTCTGTGTGCAGGCATGGGATGGCATTTCACTCTTGTGCTCCTTTGAAACTTTAGGGGCCAGTATGTGACTGACTTTTTTCCCTGCCTCAGTTACTATGAAAGCATATGTTTAAAAAGTGGCCTCCAAGAGCTTGGATCCCCAAGTGGCAATGGTGAGCAAAGCCCACTGTTTACCTAAAATGATTCAGAAAGATATCTTAGTTGTTTTAAGCCTCTGAGTTTTGAGAGTTGTTTTCTTCTGCAATATAACCTAGCGTATCGAATGTATACCCTCTCCTGGGTTTGTCTTTCATTCTTCTATTTCACAGTATTGTATAATCTTTTTTTAAAAAAAGATATTTTATTAGTTGTTGATGGATCTTTGTGTATGTGTGTGTGTGTGTGTGTGTGTGTTGTTGTTGTTGTTGTTGTTTATTTATATGCAGTGCTGAGGATCAAACCCAGTGCCTCACACATGTTAGGCAAGTGCTCTACACTGAGCCACAACCCAGACTTTATATATTCTTTTCCACATTCTTTATTTCACTAGATCCTTTGGGACTTGGGTTTACATTCTTTTTGACCTAGTATATTATGAGTCATCATTATTCTTATAGACTTTAATCAGGCTTACGACCTTTGGCATCTCAGACTTGCAGTTGTTGCCCTCTTTGCCTTTAGAATTTTTTTCTTTATGTTAATGAAATCACAAAATAGCACCGTTGGGCCAAATTCCAAATTGCACACCCCTCTACCTGTTTTTACCTTGATTAAGCTACTTAAGGATTTCATGCCTGTTTCCTTGTTGACAAATAATGCTAATAGGCATACCTATTTCATTGGGTTTCTGTGGGGACTCAAGGGATAATGCACAAAAGCCCCCAAGGCAGGGTCTGGCATATTGCAGGTGTGTGGTAGCTGCTGGCTCTAACAATGATCATCATTATTATGTACTGTCAGCAACTGCTTCCTATCATACTCAATGTATTCACTCTCCATTCTTAATATTTTGAATATTTTGTCCTAATTCTAATGTTCGAATTTCTTCTTCTCAGTCTAAAAGCTCCCCATCTCAGGTATTCAGATTTAGCAACAGAAAATGGAGTTAGACACTGATATACTCTTGAGCTGTGCAATCTAGGGCAAGATAGTTAACCTCTCCAATCCTCTAAAATGGGAATAATGTAAAATGGGAATAATGTTTACTTTGCACATGAGGATGAAGCAGCCGGCATAGTTAACACTCAGTAAAGCCTCCATTGCTCATTTTCTCTGTAACTTTTGGGTGCCCTCACCATGACCCTTCTTTCCTCCTCTGTCCTTTCTCCTTCTTTGAATTTCCTCGGCCAGCTCTCACCTTTCATGGCTCAGTGCTGAACTCTCTGCTTGCCTCCTTTTCACTGCAGTTCCTCTAGGTCTCACTTGGTGAGCGGCAGCTTCATGATCCTGCAGTTCTGGCCTCAATCACCATCTGCCTTGAATTTCCAGCTGTTGTTCTTACAGTGCCATTGGGCTCTGGTAACATCGAAACCACAACAATCAAGCTGTGCTTATTATTTCCTCTCCCATTGGCTTACCTTCCTATCTAGCTTTTTAAAAATTTTTTTTATTCTTAGGAAGAAAATTTTAAATCCCCAATTTCCTCTCTCATCTGTGTTCGATTAGTGACTATGGTGTGGTGCATTTCATCTTTTCAAATCTCCTTATTCTCCCTTCTCCATTCCTGACCCTGCTGATCACTCAAGTCATTCTCTTCCAGATCCATGTTTTGGTGACAATCACCCACTTTCCGTTTCTCTTGATTCCACTCTGGTTACTGTTAACAGATAGATTTTTTTTTTTAATTATCTTTTCTGCTTAAGATTTCATAATAAGTCCATATTGCCTCTGCTGCAAACTCAAATTCCCCATGCTGGGTTCTTTCCACATGATGGTGGTATCATTGTATTATCCGAGTCTCTTTCCCATCTCTCATTCAGGAGAGTCTTTCCTCAGTACAATATATCTATAAACAGATCCTGAGGCAAAGATTCAATTACTGAGGCCTAACCTGAGGATTGCAAATCTAGGGCAAAAAGTAAGAAGAAAATGAGGAATGAAGGAAGGAGAGAGAGGAGGCCACCTAGATGCCCTGGTACTGTCTACTGTCTAATGATGAGTACCAAAGAAACCCCAGGGACCTAGCAGACACATTCTCATGCTGGACTTCCCAGGCAGGCTGCCAGGAGAAACCAGGTTTTGCAGTACTGCCTGGTAGGAACAAACAGGAGGACTGATTTCTTAAGTCTAGGTGCCATGTCTTCTTCTTTCTCAAAAGTCCAAGTTCCTCCCACGGGAAGTAAACTGTCCCCTGCTTCTGGGTTTTATCATCTTCCCTCTTCAGTTGCTATTTGGGGTGGCCAATCTCTTGATGTGCATGAAGCCCAGAAGTGTAGGGAGAGGGAGACTCCGCAGCTGTCAGGAAGAGGCCTCATGGATGCTAGTTGCCCCAGCCCCGTCAGATTTGTGCTTCAAATGACCCCATTCAAACACTTCCAATATTATCTCTATTTCCGTGCTTTAGCCATTCCCCACAACCTTTGGCATTTCGTTCTGTGTATAGTTATTCTTTGGTATCCACAGGGAATCGGTTCCAGGACCCCCATCAGCACCAGTGAATTCCAAACTTCAAGATGCTGAAGCTCCCATATAAAATGGCATAGTATTTGCATAAATACACACACCCTCCTGGATACCTCGAATCATCTCTCAATTACAATATCTAATGCAATATAAATGTCATATGCTGTTAACATACTGTGTTTAGAGAATTATGGCAAGAAAAAAATGTGCAGGTGCATCATTGGCAAACAACAGAACACACAGCAATAACAATGTGACATTTTCCATTTGTGGTTTTTTGGATCTGCTGATCTGAGACCCACAAATAGAGCCAACTGCATACTGCTCCAGTGATGTTAAGAGTTTCACTCCTTCATAAAGAGCTTCCTGACCACCTATAGAAGACATTTGCTCTTTTGGTTTTGTCCAGCATCGCCATCCGTCCCCCTATTAGTGTTCTACTTTCTCTTTGGAGAGAAACGTCCATCCTGTAAAACTTTGATTCCCTCTTTCTTACTCCTAGTTCCTCCTATGCATAAGAAAGGGTGGATGCTTTTCCTACACCCCACCCCCTTCAGCTGACAATAGAAGCTCAGCTAATCTGTTACTAGTTCTCCAAGCTTTGAACCTTGAGCAAGTGAAACAAAGATGCGAGGAACATTTGAAGGTCAGGCAGCTCCCAGTGCTGTTTGAGCCCATTCTGTTTCTGGTGGGTGACCTTGGCCGTGGCTTCTGTTGCCTAGCGTCTGTGACTACTGTTTCCTGTGTGTTTTCCAAGCCCTGTCCTCCAGGTGCCCCGGGGACTTGATGAAACTTATTCTCCATGCCCCACTAATATCTTTCCAAATGACTTGCCTTGTTTAAAGCGGAGTTATCTTTCGACGCTTGTAACCTTGGAGTTTACATTATTTTCTACAGCTTGGAATTTTTATAGCACCTGGAGATAGTTTTTGTAACACATTTAGCATAGCCCAGAGCACAGCTACACTGAAACATTATTACCATATTCAATAAATATTTGTCAAAGTTTCAGACACTGTGGTGTTAAGACAATAAAAGGAGGAGCATGAATTCCTCGCTTAATGGGAAAAGATGTTAATAAATTCAACAGGATAATCACAAAAGAGAGTGCATTACAAAGCAGGCTGATGGCACAAAGGAAGGAGAGGTCCAGAGTCCTGGAACTCAATCACCTAGGAGAGAAGCTGTCTGATATAAGTCTTGAAAGGATGACCTGTAATTCAAAGGTGTCTTTGAGGGGTAGACCTCATAGACAGAGGGAAATGCAGTGGAACTATGAAAGGACGGGCTTGCTCAGTGGGAAAGGGACTGGTTTGAAACATGTTTGCTTGATTGCCAGGCCCACATAATAACTGCCGGCGGGAGGTGAAGTGAGATGAATCAGCATGGCTCTCCAGTCATATGCAGCCACCACAATGTGGTCTTGGAACAGGTGAGATTAGAGATTTAAGAAGGAAAAGTACAACAATTGATGTCAAGTGCTATTTTAAAGTTCAATACAGAGTAGTGATCCCAGGAATGGTGGCCCACGTCTGTATTCCAGTGATTTTAGAGATTGACACAGGAAGATCACATGTTTGAGGCCAGTCTTAACAACTTAGCAAGACCCTTAGTAATCCTGTCTCAAAAGAAAAAAAATATATATATATATAATGAAATACATATATATTTATATCAAATAAAATATAAAACAACAACAAAAATAAACTATAGTAGTGAGGCAGAGATCCCTGTGAAAAATAGATCCCCTTAGGACTAAGGAATAAATGCCTTTCAGGAGAAATAAGGCAGCCAAACTAGCTCTTGGTTTTATGGGGTTAAGATCTATTCCAAAAATTTAGAATTAAAAAGTGAACCAGTGTTCAAGCTATGAAAATAAGATAACACGCCAGGAGACGGGAGCTTAGCTTGGCTTCTGAGATTACTGGTCAGCAGGAATGCCAAAAAGCCAGAGCCAAACAAAGCAAAATAACCAAGACAAGGCCATGAAGACAGGACAATCGTCTGCCCCATCCTAGAAATATCAGAGACTCACCCAGATGATAAGAAGCAAATTCCAGGTGGCGAGGAGCAAAGGCATGGATAGGACAGTCACTGAAGTAACCCACAGTTTCCTTTACCTTATCAGCAAAGTGAAATACTCAGCCCTTGGTGGGGACTTAAGATGGTAATGAGCCACCGGACACAGGATATAGCATGATGGAGAAGAGCTCATGCACAACTAAAATCCCCTCCACAGGCTATGGCATCAAGAGAGCACATCCCTGCCTACCCTGGAGATACCATAGAAGCTGTATAGCTTTTTCCCTGATTTGAGCCAGCCTGACCCTCCCAATCAGTGCTGTTTCCCTTATGACTTGAACAGAAGCCACTAATGAAACCTTGACTGTATATGTATTTGCACTCCCTTGATGCAGTTTCCTTTCTCATGCAAGGGGCTGAGAAGTTCCCATCTCCTGTATCATTAACCGTTACTATTTTACTGTCAGTGGAGATAGTAGCTACTCCTTCCAGAAAGAGATATTGTTACTCAAATTGTACAGAAGAGGAAAACTGAGGCTCAGAGAAGGAAACTGACTTCTCAAAGTCAAACAGCTAAAAAAATTTTAGAGGCACAATTTTATCCAGTCTTCTGACTTTCCCCATGTTGTTTCTCAAGACTTAATGCTATTTGCATACTGTAAAATATCTTGAAAAAAGAATGCATCTTTCAGAAAACAAATCTTATTTCTTAGTAAAGTCTTCAGCATTTGAATATTCTTCTTTGCCACTAGAATAATGACAGCTTTATAAGTTTTTTGACTTTAAATTGGCTTTAAAAAATAGGTTTTTACTTGTTGATAGACGTTTATTTTATTTATTTATATGCAATGCTGAGAATTAAACCCAGTGCCTCAAACAGGCCAGGCAAATGTGCTACTGCTGAGCCCCAGCCCCAGCCCTTTAAATTGTTGGTTTTTTTAATATTTATTTTTTAGTTTTAGGTGGACACAATATCTTTATTTTATATGTATGTGATGCTGAGGATCAAACCCAGTGCCTCATGCATGCTAGGCGAGCACTCTACCACTGAGCCACAAACCCAGCCATTTAAAACGGTTTTTTGAGGGATGATCAGGAGCAAATATGGAGAAAAGGAGCTCTCAGGGGACTGAAAGTGTAGAAAGTTCTAAAATATCTGCTCCACAGAAATAAATGAAGAATTTAGTAAAAAGTAGAAGGAAGTCTTCTACAAAAACATCAAGCAGCATGATGGATTGTAAGCCCCCAAGTCACAGCAAATAATTATGACACAATAACAATCAATGATGAGCATCTTCATTAATGTATACTGAGGATAATTGGTGTCCAGCTATAAATTGCTTATATGCTGTTAGGATCGCAAGCTTTGATTTCCCAGTCTAACTTTCCTGTTGAAGGGTTTTATTGTTCCAGATACCCAGCAGGCAAGGATGTCCTGCAGAGTCTAGGGGACAAATGCTGTTTACATGTCCCTATGAACAGCTGTCTTCTAGCCCTCTCCAATTTGGCTTCCTCTTCCTCTATAAAACAAAAACACACTCCTCAAGTTCCCTGATGACCAATTCCCTGCCCCAGAGTTGTTTTTGTTTTGTTTTGTTTTGTCTTTTTAGTTTTTGATATAGCTGGTTGCTACTTGATTGAAATATCTGTCTACGACTTAACTTTCGGGAAGATATTCTTTCCCTGCTCCCCCTTCTGGCTATTTTCCTGGCTTCTTCAGAGAAATAAGGAGATGGCGTTTGTCTCTTAGCACATATTCAACTGTCTTTGAGAACCATGCGCTGCCAAATCTGCCTACCTGTGTTAGAGTCCTGCATTAGTCTCACAGCAGCTGTACAGCTGTGTCTCCTAATCTACAGTGAAGATGAGGACATAAAAGAAGAAACTCAGCATTGCATGCTTACTTGATGCCAAGCACAGTGCTAAGAATTTCACGTTTATCACATCATTCACTTTTTAACTTTTTGATGTAGGTTTTTATTCATATCCCCATGTTATAGGTGAGGAAACTGAGATACAGAAAACTTTAAGTAATTTTCCAAAGATCAGACTGTCGAGGAAGTGCAGGAGCTGGTATTTATCACAGGCAGTGTGATTCCTGCTTTTTTTTTTTTTAACCATGCTTTTCCTTGAATGAATTATATTGTATTTTTGACATTATGCTATGAAAATTCAGATATGTAAATGTAAAATATGCTAAGCCCTTTGAGAAACAATTAAGGGGTCTGAGGCTATGGCTCAGTGGTGGAGTGCTTGCCTAGCATGTGTGAGGCACTGGGTTTGATTCTCAGCACTACATATAAATAAATGAATAAAATAAAGATCCATCAATATCTAAAAAAATATTAAAAAGTGCTTATATTTTTTAAAAAGAAATAATTAAGGATCAAATTGTTGATCATTCTCATGATGGTTAATAAAGGTAAGTATATTAATAAAAAAATGCATCAGGATCCAATTTCAAGTGACACAAACCAACTCAAAATAGTTAAAGAAAGAAGAAAGTTTAATAACAGGTAGAAATAAAAAAGTATTGAAATACTAAGATGGTGCTAAAGTTCAGTATAACCCATTCCTCAAGTACAGGAAGGATAATGACTATAATTGGCCAGCCACAGAGGGCAGGGGCCTGACTACATGGGAGAGGGTGGGGTAGGTCATACTGTGCAAATTAGGTATTATTCTGGTAGTCACAGAACAGTGGAAATTGCCATAAAATATGTGTGAGTGTGGCTTCACTACCCCATAGTTGACCCATATAATGGAGGAAGTGAGATATTCCTTCAGGAAAATTTTTCTGAAAATCTTGTCAAAGGCAAAGATGTAAGACTAGTGAGATACATCCTCATTAAGTAAGGCAGATACGGATCAGGCCAGACAACTGACATTTACTCATGTGGTTCTGTCCTCTTACAAATAAATTGTAGCAATGGGATTCTGAAGAGTAAAATTTGCCCTGGACATCGAAGCAGACATAAGACAGAACGTGTGGGGCAAAGAAAAAATCTTGAACACCCAGCTAAAGAAAATTCTTGTGAGAAATACTGAAATGAGGCCATGATGTGTAAATCAAATGAATTCAAAGTGAAGAAATTTAGAGTAAATCAGAAAGAATGCTCAGGCTTGGGATACATTCAGAGTGAAATTTAGCTTTGAGAAGGTATTTTCTTTTGATTTTGAATCTCATGGGTAGCTACTTCACTGTTTAATTTTAATTTTAATGTAGATGATCTGCTAGAAAGCCGTGATGATTAATTTTTGTCAACTGCACAGACAGCCTGGTTATTCAGATTGTAGGATATTGTAAAGTAAGGCTAGGTGAACTTTATAAAGAACTAAGATACAGTGGCTGATATTTGATAATATCATACTTGACATTTCAGCTACAACACAGTCCAGGGGGCAAAGTGGCTCTTTTTCACAAAGTTACTCTCCTTCAATCTTGTTGCTTTAAAATCTTCCAGGACTGTCCCTGCTGGGGGCAGTGGGTGAGGAGTTGGTGGGGGGGGGGCTGCAGTGGGGGCTAAAAGCTGTATGACATAATCAGTTCTGAGGTTAGGTCAGTGGGAGACAGAGCTGGTGTTTAGGTTAAGCAGGTCATCTTCAGCTTAGTTGAGCTGAATTTCTACTTTCTTAGGAAATTTAAACTTTCTTACTGGACTTTCACCTTGAATTGGCCACCCCACTGTCATGGTGTTGTAAGTAGTTTTGATATTTTCCAAGCTTGCTAAAGAATGGGAAAATTTGTACTGGAAGGTTTTATAAGGTATAAAGAATCGTGACATTTTTACTGCTCCATTTTATCCAAGTTTACTAATTATTTTGGCTTCTGAAATTCTTTTAATATGTATATGAGAGTGCATGCACAATTATTTCACTGCAGAGACATTTTTAATTCATTTCAATAGCTACATGCTTAATATTTTATACTTATTAAATACTTGATTTACCTTATGACTTATTTTACAATTGAATATATAGTACGTTAATATTTTAGTAATAAGAATGTCTGCATTTTAGCAGGACTTGGTGGTGCACATCTGTAATCCCAGGTACCAGGGAGGCTGCAGCAGGAGTATGGGAAGTTCAAGGGCAGACTGGGCAATTTAGAGAGACCTGATCTTAAAATAGAAATATAAAGGACTGAGGATATATAGCTCAGTTGTAGAGTACCCCTGGGCTCAACCCCTAGTACCACACACACACAAAAAAAGCAAAGGTTGTTTGCTTTTCTGATCTATATTGCATCCTTTTAAAGGGTCAAATTCTATCATTTGGTTCTGTACTCCCACGATGTTAAAGCAGTAATCAAGTATTATAATTGCATTTTACTCATTAAGTGTTTAAGGGTGTGTGCTTAGAAAAACTGAGATTGGTAAGAAACTTCTAATCTTGCATGCTTCCGTTGTGAAAATGCGAGATCTGCAAAAGCATTATGAATAGTTTAGGTAAGAAAATATCAAAGGAAACTTAAAATCCTTTATGGCGAGCAGGAGATGTGGTTTAGAGAGACAGAAGAAGCTTTCTCTAGCAGTAAGGATAACTAATAATAATAAAATCCGAGAGACCTTTTCTTGCCATCCCTAGGCAAAATGGGAAACAAGTTACAACTCATTTTCATTAAAAAAAAAAAAAAAAAAAAACCGCCTCAACATCCTCTGCCCAAAGAGGAGCGGGCTGTGATCAGGTGAGTCCTGGTCACGACCCAGGGAGCAGACTCCCCACAAGGTTTAGGCAACTCTGCGTCTCCCGGCCCCAGGCTCCACCAGAACTATAGTCACCCGGGGCGGCAGGGTCAACAGGGCAAATACCTTTTGGGAATCCACCCGCCCCGGTCAAGCTCAGCACAGTTTCTCTTCTTCTCAGCCCACTTTCTCCGCCCACCCTCAAGTCAGATCCCCCCCCCCCCCCGCAACTGCAGCAGGTCAGCCCTGCCGCTCCGGGTTGGGGATAGCAGTGCCCCTTCCCAGCCCAAAGCGCGAGCGCCGCCGGGCGGCTGCGGGTCCCCGCGGGCTCAGCAGGGCGCCCTCCCTGGGGGAGGGGTCTCGGGCTGCGGAGCGGTGGGACGGCCGGTGGGGAGGGGCCGGGCACCGCAGAGGTATACGGGGGTGAGTGGCCAGCGCGAGGGAGGCGACTTCCTGGAGAGAGAAGCGACCAGCAGTCCTGCACCGTGCGGATCGGGCCAAACTAGGCCGAGCTTTCTTCCGGGAGCGCACGGAGCTGCGGCGGAGAGATGCGAGGCGGCTGCGCGCCAGGCGCGCTCCTGGCCTCGCTGCTTTGGGTCGCAGTGCAGTGCCAGCAGAGAGGTGAGTCCCGCTCCCTGGGCCCGCATTCCTAGCGGGCGGGGACAAAGCCCGTGGCTTTGAGGCTGCCAGAGTCAGTGCGCTCTTCCCAGTTCACTTCGGACTCCGGGCATCGGACACGTGGGTCTCTCGTGTGGTCCCTGCTTGGGGTCTCTGGCAGGGCGGAGAAGAGCTGGTGCCGCCACCCTTGGCGGACGTTGGTAGTTTTTTTGAGGCTTTGGCTTTTAACTTTTTTTTCTATAACCACCTTATGAGGTTCTCTTCGCAGCCCATAGAGGCAATGAATGGAGAGGCAGTGTGACCCAGAAAGAAAGAGCTTTATTGGAAACAAGTCGGCTTGTTGAAAGATGGTTGTCTGTCTCTTTCCATGACCATCTCCGTCTTTGCCTTAAGGAAAAGTATTTTATGTGATTTTTTTTTTCAAGTGAAGGTATGTTTCTCCCAGACAGGTGAACGTCTGGATTGCCCAAGGTTGAGAAAAGTGAAGGTGCACATCTTATCCCCCTCACGTGGGGTCAGAGTTGCAGTCCAGCCGACCTAAACAAGACATAAGTGATCAAAGTTTCTATGTTGATTCGAGTGACTTGGGAATGGTTTTTGTTGTGGTCAGCGTTTCTGTCAAGCACCCTTTCAGGTGTGACCTTCTCCAGTACCTTGGGACTAGGAAGTGTTTGGAATGGAGGGTTTCGCGCAGTTCCAGCTAACCTTGGTGTACAGTTAATGTATAAGAGAGGCTAGGCAGTAGCAAAGAGTAACTGAGACTTGGGTTTCAAGATTGGCAAGGAGAGATTCTGTGCGCTTTTCCAGGGAGTCACCTCCTCCCTGGCTTTTGGAGGACCTACTGGTCCTAGAGCGTGGTGAAGCCAGCAGTGTTGGGGGGGGGGGGGCGGTGGCGAGAGTGTGGCTCCCGGGAGCGCGAGGAGGCGGGTGGATTTGGCCGGGCTGCTGACCTGGCTGGATGTGGGGCTGCTGCTGACCTGGCTGCTGGTAGGGCGCGGGGAATGAATGGGAAAGGAATTCTGAGTCGCCCTCATTGTTCTGTGGGAAAGTCCGATCATCGCGACCGGGAAAGAGCGGGTTTCTCTGGCCCCTCACCAGCTGTCCTGGACAGCGAGGGTCCGCAAACGGCATCCAGGGCACAGATGTGCCTTCCAAAACCGTGCTCTTTGTGCTGCCCCAGTAGTGACCAAACCAGCACACCCCCAACTCTTGTTTAAACCGTGGGCATTCGGGAATGAGGGAACCCGCACTTGGCAAGCTCTCCGCCTGCACGGAGACAGCATTGCAAGGTTTGAGGAGAGCATTTTCAGTTTCGACCCAGGCAAAGAGAGAAAGGGAGAGAGAGAAAGAGAGAGACCCTCTTCCCTTTTCTGCAGACGACCCTAATCCCTGCGCCACACACAGAGTTAAATCTTCCCAGTTCCTTCTTCGCTAGGCGGCCACAAATACTTGTTGAAAACATCTTAAAAGTATGCAACACATGACAGGGGTCTAGTCTCACAAGTACAAATCTCATTTCAAGAAAAATAGAGTTCGAAAGTAGTAGGCGGAATTCGAAATACCCTCGTGGGAAAAACGTGTGTTTGGCCATTGTGCTGAGCTGTGAACTATGCAGAAACGAGACCATCCCATTCATTCAAGCATTCATGATGAAAGCACTGGACCGAGCTGGAGAACGCTGCTTTGAATAGCTCCGCGTCTGCTTAGCGCAGAGCTGGGGCTGGGAGAAGGGGAATTTACATAGTTATCAGAGAAAGAAAGGAGCCAGCCTTTCAAGGGGGGGAGAGAAGCCTTTGACTCTGAGAGCCCTACTCTGGTCTGTGAGGTTGCTGAAAGTGAACAAGTCCGGGTTTCCCACAGGGTGCAGAAAGAGCAGCTTTGCCTCAGTTTATTGTTTCAAGAAATTGAAAGTCTTAAGTCTGAAGAGATGCTCTGAATGTTTTCCGTTCCCCCTGCAGGCTGCACATTTGGCTTGGGCAGTTGTGAATGGTGTTTGGAGAAAGTAGAGCCACACGGGGCTTTCCTGCTTTGAGAGATGGCGGAAAAACCACCCAGGGCAGGAGCCTTTGAATCTTTCATGTAGTATTCCATATTTGCCAGTCCACATCCCATCAGCCATCACTGTTCCTAATGAGCATCCTTAAAGGCGTTTTCATTTTTTTAAGAAAAAAAAATTGCGCGTCCCTGGTATTATATGGCATGCATGATTAGCAATGTGGCATACTTCAGTCAATAAAATAATCCTGACCTGCAAATCATGCACAGAGTTAGCTGTATGGGCGTGCTATAACGTATATCGCTAGCTAGGGTCTGGTATGTTGCCCAGGCTGACCCCAGACTCCTGGGCTCAAGCAAATGAGGCCCTGCTTCATTTTTGAGTAGTAGCAGAAATTAGGGATGGGCTATTGCACCTAGCATAGTGCTCATAGTTTTGAAACTGATCATTATCTAATAAATTCAGATTACTAGAAATTCTGTCATTTTCTCACCCTCACTGGGTTACTTTACAACTTACTGTGTATCTGTTAATGTGTTAAATTACATAGAATTGCAGTCTTTTCACAGATTGATTCACCATCAATTCTTGGTTTCAAACCATCCTTTGATTTTTTTTCTAAATAAAAAATAGACAATTCCAAGTATAGAAAAATACCTATGGAAAGGAAAATATAATTCTCATAAATGGCATGGTATTCAAATTTAGCATGTAGGTGCTCGACAGTAAGTTGTATGTGCCAGAACAGATTTCAAAGGTGTCTTTTTTTCTTTTCTGTAACTGTGTTCTCCAAGTAAGGATCAATTAAAATGTTGATAAGATGATTAAATGAAATAATTCAAGAAAAAATTTTAGAATAGTGTGTCTTACAGGGTTAGCCTTCAATAAACATCATCTATAAGCATCATTATTACTATTTTATAAAGAACTCTGTGGGGTGGTCTTTGCCAAACTATATTCTATGGGATACATAATCATTTAGGGATTTGGAATCAAATAGTTGTGGGCAAAACACCCAGACCTGTCACTTTGACTAGCTGTGACAATGGATAAGTTTTTGGACCTCTGTCTTTTATCTCTTCTCCCACTTCAGCTCTTCTCCTGCTTCAGCATCACCATTATTGTGAATTTTCTAGAAAGACCCTCTTGATAACCATTCCTGACCTTATTTAAAACTCTTCCCATTTCCTTATCAAATGACTTGGCATTCCCCAGTATAACTTACCTCACTTCCTTTGTGTAACAAGCATGATATGTCCTTTACATGTCACATCCTCTTTCCTGGGCTCTCCATATGGGTTTAGACTCTGCCTCAAAGCCCTCACTTTATAAGATGCACACATAAAATGACAGTGTCATGCTTGGGGGTAAACCAAAGTGGCTGGGACCCTATATGGTGTGCTGTCCTAGAACTGAGAGTCTTTATCTTGGGCACACTTAGATCTGTTCCCGGTTAACCAGTACTCACAGGCACACAGTCTGTGAAGTGCGGATCAGTCTCTTGTTTGGTTTCTAAAGCCCTGGAAAACCTTCTGGTCTGGTCCTCTAGATGCTGGAGAATGGTTTAGGTCCCCTCCCTGGACTCCCAGTGCTCCTCGTGCATATGGTATTGTTGTGCTTATCATGGTGTCAAGAATTGGCTCTCTTGTCTATCTCAGCCCCTGACTAGGGATTCTCAAAGGGCAGGGATGGTTTTACTTATATCTGCACATCCTTTGTTTTGCAGTGCTTCTGGCCACTTATCACCGTTAAACTACATTGAAATTAGTATCTTTATTTAGAAATTGAGTAACTTTAAACATATTTTCAATAGGATAAATGTACATGGTACCAAATCCAAAAGGTTTTAAGAAGTATTTAGGAGAAAAGTTAACAACACTTGACTCTGTCACCCTCTTTTAAAAAAATCTTTTTTAGTGCATTGCAGTTATATATAATAGTGGGATTTATTTTGACATATTTATAAATGCATATAACATACTTTTCTTTAGTACTACCTGCTTACCTCCCCTACTCCCTCCCCTTGGTCCCCTTCTACTCTTGGTCTTCCTTGTCTTTATTAATTTTTTAATGTATGCATTATACTTATATGTAAAGGTGGAATGCATTGTGATATATTCATACATGCACATAGCATAATTTGGTCACCTTTATTCCCCAGTCTTGAGCCAGAGCTTTTAGTTTCTTGGGTATCCTTCCATAATATTACTTCATGGAACTTTTAAAAGCAAGCTAGTTATGAAAATCACTTCTTCCTTAATAAGTGTAGGAGAGATATCAGCTCTTTCCTGACAAAACATGGGTACAGAGAGGCATGGAACAGTACCTGTCTCTTCCCTGTCCCCTCTCCAGACCAACTTTTTCTATGGACCTCATGCAGGTAAATGTATATAATTGTGACTTTCTACCTTCCAACTTCTTCCTTCTAAATAGATCTTGCCCAGAAATGAGTTATCAGAGCAGTGTTTCCTAGATCTTTCAGATTTAAAAACTAGATCACTGATTGACTTTGTGACATTGCATTACTTTTAAAACTATTATTCACCATGATGTTAATAAGCTATTTTTGAGCCTAGAAAGAGCATTTACTATATATTTTAGGAGATTTTTGACATAGAGAAATCACATTTGAGAATAATTCTTGGAAGTTGAAGCATATTAATGAGTTTGCCATAAGTATGACTTATTATTGAAACATTGTATTTCAATAATACAGTTGCTGAAAAACTTAATTTTTAAGAATTCCCAGTGTATAAAGTTAAGCCTGTACCTTAAATACAAACATTGGTGAAGGCAACTAGAGAGAGCACTCTGGAACTTTGGCCATTGCTGAAGTGTTCAGTCACATTCCTCAGAAATGTTTGGATGAATAAGATAAACCATAATCTCCTAAGAAAGATGAATGTGGTTTATTTATTTGATTGCAAAAAATTCTTTTACTTGTTTATTTCTAAAATACTAATAGACATCCACGGACAATTGAACAAGTCGACACATTGCAAAATTAATGAGAAGGGGGAGAAAACCTTCATAGAAGCAATTTAGTGAAGGTCATGAACTTTGGTTCTGTTGGAACATGTCTGTCAGGGAGCTATTTTAGCCTCAAACCCCACGTGCTAGCTGGGTTCATTGCATGTCCTTTATACTGAGCATTATAATCAGTGCCCAGGGTAAGCATTTAATAATAAATAGCATAGAATATTTCCACTTAGGTCTTTGTTTTCTCAGGAGACTGGGTCAGGAGAGCCTTCTTTGGGTTAACTTGTTCCCAGTCTTGCTGGGGGGAGAAGGCAAACAATGGAGGCTGTGTAGAGCTTGGTGGATAGCATTCTTGTCTAGGTAAGCATTTATCTCAAAGTGTGAACTCAGAAATGGTGGTGGAGAAATACCACTGTGACGTCATGAGCATGATTTAAATGTGTGTGTGTGTGTGTGTGCACATTTTTAAAAGAATCAGCTATTTGAAGTTTTAATCTCTTCATTCCAGAAGGTATCTTTGAAGTCCTATCTGTTGACCCAGCAGGCGGTGTGACTTAAATTCTTGTGCCAGACCAACTTCCTACATGGCTTGTGGGAATGTAAAGGGTAGATGGGTATTTATGGAAAGTGCCAGTTTTCTCATTCCAGAAAGTATTTCCTGCATTTTGTTCCTTTGCTCCTTAATTCCTTGAGAATATCAGGAAATTCTCTGTAAGAGTGACGTTAAAGAAGATGCTTAAATTTAGTGGATTATTTTTAGTTACATTTACAAGCCAGCACCACAATGCTGATTGTTATACAGCATACACTGAAATCTCTTCTAGCCTTTTGATAAGGACAGAACTTGACTCATAAAAAGTGGTTCCCTTGTTATCTCAGGCCCAGGACAAGGAATTCTTCCCTCCTCAGGATGGCTCTCCTTCCTGATTTCTATCCATTCATGACGTTTTGTTTTCCATTTTTAGTTACATTGGCTTCATCCTTTTGGATCTCTTATCCAGCTTGTCTCTGTAAGTTTTTATTTCTTTTTTAAAATTTCCCAAGTCTTTGGCTTTTGTTTCTGTTTTAGCTTTTGTTTCTGTTCCCACTGCAAACGGCTACCAGCTGTCTAAATTAGGACAACCAGCCAGGGACTCATAACAGGTCCTGGTGCTAGATAGTGGCCATTGACTTATTCTAGTCCCCCACTGCAATTAGACCAATACTGCTAACATACCACATTTCATCAGGGGCCCCTCTGCCTCATGGGGTTCAGCTCCTCCTCACTTTCTACGTGACCCTCCATGAGCACTCTCTATGCAGTCTCAGCTCCTGGCCTTTGTCCACACCTTTCTCTGTCTTGAGACTTCTGCTTCATTGCAGAGATCTCCTTCCTGTCTAACTGTACAGGGTTTATTAACTTACAGCTCTGGGGTTTTTGTGGCATGACTCCCTTGCCTAAAAATTAAGCTGACCACTCATGCATAGCCCAAGTCCTGCCCAAGGACAGCCTTGTTCATGATGGCCTGTGTTAACTCTCTCATTCTGAATTTGTGTTGGTTTATTCAACGTTCCTCTGATTCATAGTGCTTACAAAGGGGGAGAATAACAAGACCAAACCTCACAGGGAACACATTCCATAGATGAGGTGCCTCAGCCACATGAGGAGTGAGTTCCAAAGTTGCTAAATTCCAGTTGCTCCATTAGGATGTAGCAGGCCTCTGGGGGAAGTCAAGTCTAGTTGAAGTTTGAGGAGGACCTTGTGTGAGGGTTGTTGGGAGAAGCTGGCTTCTGAGACACTATGAGGGACTTGGATGCCAGAGGGAGGTAGCACTGCTCCAAGGTGAGGGGGACAGAGCCTGCCCTGTTGCAGCCTGAGCTCTCAGAGTGTTGGCCAAATCCTCAAACTTATATGTGTTTGAAGTCCTGTAGACGAGGCCAGTAATTCACATAAAGGGGACCAATAAAGTCCATTCCCAAGGGAAGGAAGCTCACTTGAAGTTCTCACACATGGGGTCTTATAAGATGTCCATTCAACAAAATAGAAAGGAAAAACAACAACAACACCACACATACACAAGCTCCAAAATCAAACCCCAAAACATCTTATAGCAAACTATGTGTTTGGAATTGCTTAGAGCTGCGTTAATCTCCAGAGGTAGCAGGCCCGTAAAACCTGTACCAACTTGCTGGATTGCAACCCAGTCCTGCACCCTGGCCCTTCTCTCAGGGTCCTTTATCCTCCTAGATTTCCCATCACCTGAGGAGATTGCAGTTTTGTTGGTCAGAGTAGGATTCAGAATCTATATTTCAAAAAACCTATTCCCTTTCCATGTACAAGACATTGAGACCTTCCCAGTTGGTCTTCAAGCTGACTCTATTGCTTTAATTATTCGTTTCCAGAGCTACCTTAGCCACCTGGCTGACTTTCCATCCTGGTTGCTATATCCTGGGGGGTGGGGTTGAGGCTAGCACACTTTCCCCATTCCTCAAAATGCTTGGTTTAGGAGCTGGGGATACAGCTCAGTTGGTAGAGTTCTTGCCTCACCTGCATAAGGTCCTGGGTTCAATCCCCAGCACCATGAAAAAAAAAAATGCTTGTTCTACACTTTCAGCTCTTTTAGTCTGATCTCTAACTCTGAATTTTCTTAGTTTTGCATAATATTTTCTCAACTGTTTATAGTTCCAAACCTGGTATCAGGGCAAACTTCTGTTCATTCTAGAAGTTTGGAGTGGGGAGAATTGGTGATGTTCATGCACACGTGACATGCCCTTGGAAGAAAAGCGGCCACTTTTCTTTAAGGTAGAGGGCATTTTTTGTTGTTTATTTATTTATTTTTTAAGACAGGGTCTTGGGCTGGGGATGTGGCTCAAGCGGTAGCACACTCGCCTGGCATGTGTGCAGCCTGGGTTTGATCCTCAGCACCACATACAAAAAACAAAGATGTTGTGTCCGCCAAAAACTAAAGAATAAATATTAGAATTCTCTCTCATTCTCTCTCTCTCTCTCTCTCTCTCTCTCTCTCTCTCTCTCTCTCTCTCTTTAAAAAAAAAAAAAGACAGTGTCTTGCTGTATTGCTCAGGCTAGTCTTCAATTCCTGGGGTGAAGCCATCATCCTACCTCAGCACCCCAATGACTGTGAGTACAGTTGTGCTCCCCCACCTGGGAATGAGCATTTTAAGAAGTAAAGACTTCAAAAAAAAAAAAAGAAGTAAAGACTTTCTTGGGGGAAAATACTATTTCCTTGTGGGATTGCTATCATTTCTATTCAGTTCTAATCTTCTCCTGTGTCCGCCATTCATGTATTCACTTGGGCATCCCAGCCCCCAGCACATGCTGGGACTTGCCTGATGCCCTGTCCCCTCCAGTTGTGTTCGGGGTGGAACCTCCAGAGCCCAGTTCTCAGCTGTCTTTACTATGAATCCAGAAACACAAGGCTCTTTCTTGACCTTCTTGATGAATTTGTTTTGAAGTCCAAGTAAATAAAAAGTGCATACATCAAAAGGAATTCTCTTCATCAGAAATCATGCTCAAAGAAGGAACTGAGGGATTAAAATCCCAGTGGTAGAAGTTAACATCTATGTTTTACTTACTTACACTCGTGTTTTGTGTTCACAGAGAAATGAATAGGCCGAGTCACAGGGCTCATGGGGAGGCAGAGAGGTGCTCAGCACTACAGAGGTTGTCATGTTGAACTTGCAGGATCAGCTTCTAGACCAGACACCACTGTTGGTTGATGGCTATGACCCTTGACCCTTGGCCTTCTTTTCTTTGGAGACCTCAGAGCTCACCAGCTTGTCTGGCTCTTTGTGCATCAGGAGAGCACATTCAGTGACACAAAATTTTCCTCTGTGGGCTGGCTCATAATAAAGTCAATGTCAGGGGTTATAATTTATTTGACCTAGCATTTAAAAGATGCTCCCCAGGTGATTCCACTGTGCAGCCAGGGTTAAGAACCACACAGTGAATTTACTGTGTTGGTGAATGAAGCCACACTGCAATTCATGACAAGGGAAAAGCAGGAAGACCTGAGGTGGCCCTTCACTTGTCCTTGGGGTGCCTTTGCACATAACAGATAAGGAATCCTCAGACCCTGGCCCACTCGCCTAGCCCACATCATGTCTGCTTCATGCTCTTCCCTCTGCTCCTTGAAGTGGGGATACTAACACACCTCAGGGGTGGGCACCATCGTTGCACTTAGAACCCAGGTCAGAGAAATCACTCAGAAAGTCAGTTCCTTGTTCTTATCTCCATAGCTGCTGGTGCAGTGTTTTTCATTTGGCAAGTGATCAGTTGATGCTTAATTGTGCTTGTGTTTGAACGAGCACAGTCGCAAACTTGGTCACTTGCCAAGGGCCTTCTTTCTTTAAAAATCCTCCTGCTGGGCATGGTGGCACACTTCTGTAATCCCAGCCACTTGGGAGGCTCAGGCAGGAGGATTGCAAGTTCAAGGCTAGTCTAGGCATTTAGGGAGACCCTGACTCAAGATAAAAACTGAAAAAGGGCTGAGGATGTAGCTCAGTGGTAGAGTGCCACTAGGTTCAATTCCCAGTAAAACTTCCCCACCCACAAACCCTCTTCCTGATCAAATATGACCCTGAGAGTCTGGGTATGTTGCTAGATTAGGTAGTTGACTGAAGTGTTCATAAATACCTTCCATATTCAGTCATCGTTCTGTGCCCTGTCAACTCTTTTCTTGATGCATTTAAGTGAACTACAAAAGCCAATGGAGTCTTTTCTCTGGTTTTACCAGAGACGCTCCTTCTCTTCTGAACCAGCTTGCTAATTAGTATTCATTTGCATCATCTCAAGTCCTTCACAGCAAGGTCTAGTGGTCTGTTCGCCTAGTGCTCCTGGCCTTCTTGGGTCTTGCTTTCAGTGGCGGACCCATCAGGCACTTGTTTTTCTGGTGTCCCTCCGAAATTTTATTAATCTTTCCTTTCTAGCTTCACTCAACAAAATAAGAGCCATTCTTTGCCCATCCCCGATGCACTGTGAGAGTGTGTGCTTACATGCACGCACCACCTATACTGACCTTGAAGCCCAGCTCTCCACCTGGCTTTCCTGCTGGAGGTGCTTGGTGAGGTGTTGCACTGACCAATCCAGCCAGACTCTGGAGCTGGACTCCTCTGCTGGGGTAAGGTGGGTTCTTCTGGAAGGGCCCACCCAGCTGCAAGTGCAAATGGTTTACCAAAACCCCAGGACACCGATGGCATCTGAAGTTCCCCGAAGTGAGTGGACTGTGAAACTGATCTTGTCATCTATCCCTGATCATGGGTTCTCACTCTTTACTGAGCAAGGCTTTCTGGGACCTCTAATCTGACCTGTTCAGACCTCCCACAGCCTCTTCTCCCATACTTTGGGCATTCGGTAATGGCTGTGATTCCCACAACTGTGAGCCCTGAACACTGTTCTTACCCTTTAAAAGCTCTTTTCATTTCACCCATGGTGCTTTGATTTATTCCAGCCCGCTCCACATTCCTCTTGTTGCTTCCCTAGCAATTTGTCTGTACATCTGACCAGCGCGTTATATTTTGTAACTGTTTGTTAACTTGCTTGTCCTTGAGAGTAGAGATGTTTTGGCTATGTTTCTAATACAGAGTGCAGTGCCCAGCATTCAGTGCCAATTCTGTAAAGGTTTGTTGCAGGAATGAATGTTGCAATACCAATAAGCAACAGGGGCTAGTGAGGAAGGATTTAACCAGTGGGCATTTAACTTTAGATACCCAGAAATATGGACATTGGATTAGGGAAGTCACTGAGGAAACAGAGGAATAATCTCCTGGGAAGGCCAGCTCAGGAAGACTGTGAGACTTCCATGGGGCACCCAGACAGAATTTGGAGACAGAGAACAAGGAAGAATCCAGGTAACCCCACTAGGGCCGAGAGAGCGGGTATGTGTTTTGGGGACCAAAGCCTTAGCTCACATTCTAAATCAGAACATGTGATCTGAGGTTCCCTAGCAGCAGAAATATGTTCTGAAGCTGTCTGTTCTCGTGGGTGGGGTCCATATGTGAACAGGAAAGAACCCTAGAATCTGATAACAAGGACAGCCTTGATGACTGTCCTTGTGAATTTCTTTTTTTTTCTTGTAATTGAATTAATATTTACTGGTTTTGAGTTTCATTCATCCTTCAAACTCAGATTATATTCAACAAAACTTATTTCTAGACTTGGAGCCAGTTCATTAACTCATATAGTCCATAATGTGTCTTGGGTTTCTAGCATGCGCCACATACTGGTGACAAGTGGCCTGTCCACCCCCAATACTTGCAGTTAAACAAGCATGTGGAATGCCCAGGAATCGACTACGTCAGTTCAGATTTGGGAGGGACTTGTGTTTCTGGACGTCTCGAATCCCAGTGTAAGTGTGCTTACCTGCTGAGAATAGTATCATTGTCAACAGAAGATGACTCTTTTTTCCCTCATGTAATTTTGTTTTAATGGGTCCCATAATTCTTTTCCAGATTTTTGGTTCAGTTGTGTCCATTAAAAAGTACACGGTATAAAAACTCATAACTTAGAAATGCCTCTGACCCTCCACCCCCAAACAACAACAACAACAAAAACAGCATTCTCCTTACCTGCTGAAGGTGCTAGATATCATCATTCTTATCATTAGCCAGCCTTTTCCTATGGATGTTAACCTTCAATGGCCAGTTGAGCCAAATGGTTCTGAGATGGTTCTTTCACCTCTGATTCATGCTGGGATGGCAGATTAGCCTTCATTCATGTTCATTCAGCCTTCTGAGCTTTTGGGGAAGACCCAAGGACCTTGCCTGCTCCAGCAGTTTTGTCTCTGCTTTGATGACATCCACAGCAACTGTCTGATATCACCAATAGCAAACATAGAGGTCGAGAGGTGCTCACAACACACTTGGGCTCTTTAGGAACCATGTCATTATAGCAGCACCACCAGACTGCAAGTATTGGGACCATTTCCAATTTCTCTAGAGAATAGTGATCAGTCCACAACTATGGAATGCTTCACGAGTTTGTGTGCCACTCCTGTGCAAAGTCTGCACATGTTTTCCCTAATAGAAAGAGGGAACCCAGAGAAAGAGAATTAAACACTCCATTTCTACTGCATAGAGTCTCCTTTTAGTTTAAAGAATGTGTCGTCAGGGTACTTTGTCATGTGTGACTTCAGACTTAAATTCGTTGACCAGCTTGCTGGCATTTGCTGAATTGTCATATTTTCACATAAAATAGAGACATTCTCAGGGAACTCTACCTGCCTGGCTTTAAAGGACTTTGTTTAAGTGGGAGAACAGCTGTTCTCCTCCAGGCATTCTGACTTAAGACATCCTCCTCTTCACAGGAACAGAACAAAGGCATACAGAATTTATGTCCCAGATGGATTTATGTTTGATACATATCACTTATGAATGAATGAAAGGCTGGCCTATTCTCTTTAGAAATATGAGCATAATATCTCCTGTGTCCTTTCTGGGTTCTAACTTTGTTGCTCTAGTTTTAGTTATTATAACTGACTGCATTAAAATGGACCTTATTTTGTATGGTCAAACTTTCCCTGAAAATTTGTGCATCGGATGGTTTTTGTAAATAAGATCATTTCAAATTCAATGTTAAAATAATATTTGAAGGAAACAGCTAGGAAAGAAAATAAACAACACTTTGATTATTGTTGACTAAACGTAAACCACATTAGTTATGCTATACAAAATGTTTAGAATTTGGAGGCACGTTAAGATTGGCTACTCCCCTACAGTCTGACCACTAATGATCATGAAAGCGTTGCTTGGATCAAACATGGACTTACTTGGTAAACATTATTAACATACTTCTATTAGTGGACAGGTCCAAAATAAGTCATAGGCTATATCCTTTAAATTTGATTTTTGAAATAAGTAGTGTACATCATTCAACTTTGTTTGCTTTTTTAAATTATTTTGATCGTTCTGGCAGTTTCCACTAGTAGCAGCCTGCCAACTTCTATAAAAATACTAGCTGAGATTTTCATAGCCTCTGAATTGACGCTATAGATCCATTTGTAGAGAATTGCTAACAATACTGTCTTCCTAGCTATGCATAAGAAATATCTCTTCATTCATTTCAATCTTCTTTAATTTCTCTCAAACATTTTCGTAGCTTTGGTCTTGAATTTATTTTGTTTAACCATTTTCTTAAATATTTTGTTCTTTTTTTGGAAACAAAACAGAATGAAACAGGATGCATGGAGATCTGATCTAACCCAACTTGTGTGGCTGTCATGTTTCCGGGACTGCGTTGTTACACATTTGGCTGGTCCAGCTGTATGTCACTTGCCCCTGCTATGATCAGAACTTCAGGCTAGCTCAGCTGTGAGCTTTTCTTTTTCATGTTCTGCCTAGTTTATGACTTTTGCTGACAGCATCATTGGGCACATGCTTTTCCCGTCTGCTCCAAATCAAGCCAGTGATCTTCAGCACTGAAGCTGCTGTCTTTCATAGCCATCCCTGGCCTGGTAATTTACTAGCCCCAGATGGAAGGCCCCAGCAGGAAGGCCCTTCTCACCCACTCGTTTTCCCTGAAATTCTAGAAGCCTTTCATGAACAGAGGATTCCCAATTTAATATTTGTTTTCATTTGTCAGAGTTCTGAAATGGTTGTATTTTGAAAAGTTTATCCATTTACACAGTTGATTTGGGAAGGGGGAATTTGTTAACCCCTTTACTCTACAGTAGACAGAGGTCCCTCTGAAATATTTAGTTGATAGAGCTACTCTGACTACCATGGATTTCTCCAGTTAGAAACCATTTTTGATATTCATCCTGCCATTAACAATCCACCAATTTGATAAATGATCCATTGCTGATATTTTTCATGCTAATTAGCAAAGTTTAGGTGATGGTGGAGATAGGTAACAGGTGGCTTTGGAATATGGCAAGTATTCTCAAGTGGAATATCAGCTGATTTTTATGTGCATTTAGTACTAGCAGTAGCTTAACCTAAGTCTGTTTGTCATACACACACACACACACACACACACACACAATCACAGGCTTTCTACTGATGTATCTTGAAGTTAATTTCATTGATGGCACCAGTTACCATTTATGCTCAACTGGATTTTCATCTTGAATCAAATCTCAGTTTATGTCCTCAGTTTGAATCATGGTCAGCACAATCAAACTCAGTAGAAATTTTGGTCCCTGAGAGAAAATGGATACCAACTCCAAAGGAGTGCTGTATTGGCAGCTTGGGACCATAGCAGAAGCTTAAAGGAAGGGCTGACATTCTCCAGGAACTAGAGCACCTTTCAGGGCTACACCCTGGGGTCTAGAGGAACTGCCTTGGGAGGTCCAGGTGCTCATCAGGAGCGGGCAGAGCCCAGGGAGAAGAAGTCTGGAAAGCACACTTTAGAACCCAAAGCCAGGAACACCCCATTCTCTACGTGCACCACAGTGAGGATTGTGGTCAAGACAATTCATTTGATTTTTACTGGTTTGTGTTAAAAGAAAATACATTAAAAAGATGAATAGAGGAGAGGTAAATAAATGTGATTTATGAAAGTAGTCTATTAATGGGGTCCAGCTTGAATTTTCATTCCTTTATTACTAAGTTAAATACCTCATTTAGTAAAGAAAGCATTTTAGTGTATTGGTCTTGAATTGAGTGAATTTTTCCTGCTGGTATTATAATAAAAATATAATATAGAGAAGTACTTATTTTTTAAATTTTTATTGTTGGTTGTTCAAAACATCAAAAGCTCTTGACATATCATATTTCATACATTTGATTCAAGTGGGTTATGAACTCCGATTTTTACCCTGTATACAGATTGCAGATTCACATCGGTTACACATCCACTTTTTTATATACTGCCATACTAGTGTCTGTTGTGTTCTGTTGCCTTTCCTATCCTCTACTATCCCCCCTCCCCTCCCCTCCCCTCCCATCTTCTCTCTCTACCCCATCTTCTGTAATTCATTTCTCCCCCTTGTTTTTTTCCCTTTCCCCTCACTTCCTCTTATATGTAATTTTGTATAACCCTGAGGGTCTCCTTCCATTTCCATGCAATTTCCCTTCTCTCTCCGTTTCCCTCCCACCTCTTGTCCCTGTTTAATGTTAATCTTCTTCTCATACTCTTCCTCCCTGCTCTGTTCTTAGTTGTTCTCCTTATATCAAAGAAGACATTTGGCATTTGTTTTTTAGGGATTGGCTAGCTTCACTTAGCATAATCTGCTCTAATGCCATCCATTTCCCTGCAAATTCCATGATTTTGTCATTTTTTAGTGCAGAGTAATACTCCATTGTGTATAAATGCCACATTTTTTTATCCATTCATCTATTGAAGGGCATCTAGGTTGCTTCCGCAGTCTAGCTATTGTGAATTGTGCTGCTATGAACATCGATGTAGCAGTATCCCTATAGTACGCTCTTTTAAGGTCTTTAGGGAATAGTCCGAGAAAGGGAATAGCTGGGTCAAATGGTGGTTCCATTCCCAGCTTTCCAAGGAATCTCCATACTGCTTTGCAAATTGGCCTCACCAATTTGCAGTCCCACCAGCAATGTACAAGTATACCCTTTTCCCCACATCCTCGCCAGCACTTGTTGTTGTTTGACTTCATAATGGCTGCCAATCTTACTGGAGTGAGATGGTATCTTAGGGTGGTTTTGATTTGCATTTCTCTGACTGCTAGAGATGGTGAGCATTTTTTCATGTACTTGTTTATTGATTGTATGTCCTCCTCTGAGAAGTGTCTGTTCAGGTCCTTGGCCCATTTGTTGATTGGGTTATTTGTTTTCTTATTGTTTAAATTTTTTGAGTTCTTTGTATACTCTGGATATTAGGGCTCTATCTGAAGTGTGAAGAGTAAATATTTGTTCCCAGGATGTAGGCTCCCTTTAAAACTTACCTTGGGTTTGTTTTGGCCACTATTACAGTTTCACTAATTCTATGACCCCTCTATATTCACTTCTCATACATCTGATGAATCATTTCCTGCAAGACTTAAGATAGCAGCAGAAATGGACAAGTTGCTGTGATACAGGAGAAAAAAAATAGGAACCAGGAGTATAACATGTGACGGACATGGTAGCATGATATATGTAATGTGTAGAATGGAGTCAGGTATATGACATGTGATGTACATATGTAGTATGATTCATGTAGTATGTAGAATGGGCATAAAAAGAAATAGAGTTTAAGAAAGAGAGAAAGGTCATTTTGGGCAAGAGCTGCTGTAGGTCAAGCAAACTAAAAATGAACTGCTTGTTGGCTTTAGTAATTGATCATGACTTTAAAAAGGGGATTTTTGTTTATTAAGAAGAGGGGAATCCCAATTGGAATTGAATGAAGAGAGAATGTGAGGCAAAGAATTAGGGGTGGTGAATACAAATCTTATATATATTCCTGATCTGCTAACAGCTTGGTGGAGAAGAGAGAACTATGCTTCTATTAAACGTACATGTCTATATAAAGAGGAGGCTAAATCTTAGGCGGGAAAATGGCTCTAGAACAAAGAAAGCACACTATTACCAATCCCAGTGAGAGCGACAGCACGTCATTTAATTCTGTGTACCTTTGATTGGAACGTTTACTCTGGTTATTAAATGTGTTTAATAAGGTGAATATATTTAATAAGTGCACAGGGTGAAATATATCCCCACGGATTTCTTTGTTTGTAAGGTATCTCTCTAAGATAGATGCTGGAATAAAAGTAGCTCTGATCTGGTGGGTCCAGCCTCCTCGGGGTGATCTTAGAGGTCTACATCTAGAAGTGGGGATGTGTTTGGCATCTTGAAGGGCAAAGGATGTTTTCAGATGTGCTGGTCTGTGGACATTTGTAGGACAATCCCCTACTGGAGTTATCACTAGGCAGGTGCATCATTACATAATTTAAGTGGCAAAATAAAAATGGAGGCCCTTGTTTAAATTCTTAAAAGTTTCAAGACTATTTCAGCAGATCTGTACACAAAGGGAAAATGCCCAGAATCCCTTGGCAAGCAGGCTTCAGCATTTGCCTGGGATAAGGAAACATGGATGATATGATAACTTTTTTTTTTTGAGACAGATTCTTGCTAAATTACGTAGGGCCTCAATAAGTTGCTGAGGCTGGCTTTGAACTTGAGACAGGAGGATTCCTGCTTCAGCTTCCAAACTTGCTGGACTATAGCCATGTGCCACCACACCTGGTGGCTGCTCACATTTTAAAGCATAAAACACGCAAAATCTAGACAGCAGAGTGTGGAAGAAAGGGGAAGAAATAATTAGGACCTTGGAAGGTTTGTAGAAAAATTCATGGTTTTTAAAAGTGTTTGAGCTAGTCATTAAATGTTGAATTAATTGAAGTTGTTATTATGTTACAAACATAATAGATGACATAAGCAATTTATAATACAACCACATTTTAATCCAAGAGGGTTGGTCAATATTCATCTCAAAGACTGCATTTGCTTTTGACCTTCACTTAAGCCAAGTTCATTCCTGGAAGGATTCCTTTGGGCCAGTGAACTCTCCAGGACCATCAGAAGGATGTGGAGTTTTAGAGTTAGGTGTATGCAGAAGTGCTTTGTGTGTTGCTTCTGGGCAAAGATGATTTTGATCAGGTAAGATGCTAAAATTGTTGCCCTTGACAACAAAAGAGAAAAGTACTCCATCAGGAATGAATTATAGGTTTTTGTTTTGTTTTGTTTTTCTCTGCAAGTGAACATCTAGCCAAATCCAAACCCACAAAGTCATTGAATATAAGCATTGAAGAAACCATCGCCCGATGAGCAGGCAGGTACTGTTTTTCTGCAGACTGTATTTGTGCCTAACTTTGTTCATGCCACTTGTTTATCTCACAAAATAAACTCCTGTCTTCTTCAAAGACAGGAGCACATTGCTTGAGCACATTGCTGTGGAAATAGGACTCTAGCAAACTCTTGCTAAGGACTTTTTATCACTGCCCTCTCTTGTTTAGGAGATTAAACTTCTCCTCATCCTTGCAGGTGAGAAAAATGAAACAAAACAACAATAACAACAAAAGCCCAACTCTGTTAAAGGCCAGACTCCCCTAGAGTTTGGATTTGACTTTTCCCTCATTGTGTGTGTGGGAGGGTCTCTCTCTCCCCTTTCCCCCTTTACCTTACTTCCTTTCTTTAGTATCTTCTTTCTCCTTCCCACCTGTTTTTTGTACTACCCTGCCGAGGGCCTGGGAAGCTCCAGACTACCTCAAAGCTTTTCTTTCACTAAGGGCCATCAATGATTAAATTGGTTTAGTCCAAAACCCAAGTGTTTGCTTTTGGAGGAGGAGGGGGAAAAGGGGCCATTTCCTCCCTAGTGCTTCTGTCTCAGGCTGAAAGGGCTCCACACCTAGAGGTGACTCAGGTCACCTTCACTTAAAAACACACAAATCAACCAACCACTTCCCCAAGTGTTAGATGTTTCTTTGAGTAATTTAATAACGAATTGGTAATTTTTGGATGATTCTCCTTGGAAACAAAAGCCCTGTTTTCTGTTAAGCAAGCAAGACTTTTATGTATTTCACCTTAACTTGGATGTTTTAGGATTTGGATATTTTATAATACTGGCTTTTGATATGCAAAACAAGTTCATTTAGTAGTAACTAAAATAATTTTTAATGTCTAACAAATGGAATCACATACCACTTAATGATGGATAGGCTTTAGGAGGTGTTACACAGTCCTAGATGGTGCAGGTCAGTCACTCCGTGTGGCCTCTGGACATCATCAAGAGATGTGGTGAACACCAGAGGTGTGAAGTCTGAGGCTGGTATAACACAGCACTGTTTTACAGTAAGTTGTGTGTGTGTGTGTGTGTGTGTGTGTGTGTGTGTGTTTAAATATATAATAGTACATTCTAAAACGATGATTCAGAGTGTAGTATAATGGCTATAAACCTGTAACACGGTCATTGTGATTGTCAAATATCATTTACTGCATGTAACTGTGTGTGCATATGTTTCAGACTGGCAGGGCAATAGGTTTGTGTACACTGTGTCGACTCTGACATTTGAGTAACATCTTGCAGTGTGATGCCAGCATGGCTTCAGGGTCACTAAGCAGTAAGTAACAACTCTTCAGCTCTGTTAAAGTCCTATGGGACCACTGTAGTAGATTTGGTTCAGTGTTGACCCAAGCATCATCATGCAGCACAACTGTAACTTGAAACGGAATCTCTTTTAAGTGGTGGTTTGACAGCATGTTTGGTCCCGGGTTTCTCATGGGAAAGATGAACTTGTGGGAGAAGACACTGTGATTTGTTGATCAATCAGTAGAGATAAGCCTCTCTAAAATGTGTGGTATCAAGAGTGCCTGTAGTTGGGAGTGGGGGTTTCATTGGTGCTTAATTTTATTTTTTTATGTTATCATGGCAAAACAATTAGTTAATAATTCATTCTTGGCCAAATTGGCCAAATTCATTCTTGTCACTTTGATGCTAAAAGCAGTCAAGAAAAATTCTATTTGGGTAGTTTTATATTTATTTATTAAAATTTAAGTCTGCTTTATCATTGTGTCTGATCACATATGGGAGAGAGATTATATCTGTGCACTAAAACTCAGTCTAGTTTTAGTATGCCTATAAAAAATTAAAGAATAATGTTATTTATATTATTTAATACTTAATGGTACCTTAGAGTCAGTCAGTTAAAAAGAAAAAGGAAAAAAGAGGAATAAGCCAGGGAGATACACCAGGTAACACTGACTGGTGCTTTCTCTCTCACAGTGTAGTAAAATGAATTGGAGTTTTATTCAGACAGTAAATTTGTCAGAGACTGTCATCAACTCTTAGTTTTATTCTGTTGTGTTCATTTTATGTGGCATCATACATTTTTACATAAAATTTTGTCAAGCTTGCTTTAGTAGTTTGAATTTGATACTGTAACTTACACCGGTTATTGGAACATACACTTTATTTTTAAACATGCCTACTTCATTAGATGCCTATATGTCTGTATTGCTTTGTCCAGAGGGGTGGGGAGGGGGGTGGTGGAGTTTGAGGTAAGATGAATTTTGCCACAGCTTATAAGTAGCCTCCTGAACATGCTGGGGATGCAGGGGTATGAAAAATATCATCAAACTTTCCTCCATCTCTCTCCCTTACTCTTTTTCCTATACGCCCATAGTCTTTAGCTTTCATAAAGAATGTGCCCCTCATAATAAAAAATGCTGGAACATTGAATACAAGAAATCAAATAATAGCTTACATTTTTCAAGGATGATTTTATTATCCCAAGGGAAGGATTAAAAATCTTACAAAAGTTTTAATTGGTCTTCTCAGAATATCTCTTCTCCTGGGCCAAGCAATCTAGATGCACTGAGGACCTAGGTCAGGTACTCACGAGGAATTTCCTTGCTGTGGTTTAGATCTTGAATATCTCCAAAGGCCCACATGCTGAAGGCTTGGTCTTTAGCCCATAGCACTATTTGGATGTGGGGAAGCCTTTAGGAGGTGGAGCCTAGTGGGAGGAAGTTAGGTCATTAGGGGTGTGTCCTTGGAGGAGATATTGGGATCCCAGCTCTTTGCTTTCTGAATGCCATGAAGTGAGCAGCTTTGTTTCAGTAGCACTCTTGGCCATGATGTTCTGCCTTTCCACAGGACCAAAGCAATGAAAACAAGTAACCATGAATAAAACACCTAAAACCATGAGCCATAATAAGCCTGTCCTCCTTTTTTATTGATAATCTCAGGTATTTTGTTAACTGATAGAAAGTTGACCACATAGAGACTGACATCAACTCTTAGCTTGGCCTGAGTACCCAGTTGCCCTCCCCTAGCCCCCTGCCACACATTCACAATTTACCTAGAGCAACAGGTCATGGGCCTCCTGGTTGCCTCTGTCCAGGGAGGCATAGGTTGCTGGAACTCAGGAGTGAGGGGTAGGGGTGTGACTCAAACAGAGTCACCTCCAGTCACCTCCTTGACTTCTTCCTCTGCCATTAACTCCTTGTTCACCACTCTTCAGCAGAAGCACCTTCCCTACCAGGCTTTTTGATGTTTTTACTGCCCAGGGAATCCTTTAACAAAGCTTGTGCACCTATTCTCAGCATCTTCTGAGAAGCCTTTATTATTTTTCTCATTTTCTAAGCACTGAGTCATAAGAGAGAGAAGGGTGGGGGAGAGGGAGAGAGGGGAGAGGGAGAGAGAGAGAAAGATGGGCTCATTTACTTGATCAAAGTAAAATTATAGAATCACAGTATCTTAGAAAAAAGGACTCACAGCGATACTCATGGAGTAGTTGAGGAAATAGAGGCTCTGAGAGGTGGAGTTGGTAAGGGTCAGATTTTAGCACTGGGTTCTGTGCACTTTTTTACAATCTCTGGCATGTTCCTTCCTCCATCTATTTATTCTTTCCTTCAGGCATTACTGAGCATTCACATCAGCCATACATGGACCTAGGGCAAGTAAGACAGGGTTCCTGCCCCCAAAGGAATTCACAAATAATAGAAAAAAATTTTTTTAATTGTTTTTGAGGATAGTGGGTGCCATGGTTTGGATATGGGTTGTCCCCTAAAGGTTCACATGCCGGAAGCTTGGTCCCAAGGGTGATGGTGTTGAGATGGGGAACCTTTATGACATGGGACCTAATGGGAGGTGATCAGATTATTGGGGTGCTGCCCTCCAAAGGATTAATGTAGTTCTAGAGGGATCCTCAATTATTTCTGTAAGAACAAATTGTAATAAAAGAACAAGTCTGACTTCTGAATCTCTCTGGCTTCCTGTCTTACCATATGATTTTTCCTCTCCCACATCTTCCTACCATAATGCTATCTGGCATGTGGTATATACAGAAGGCTGTCATCAAGCCTGGTAGAGGCCAGCACCATGCCCTTGAACCTCCTGAACTGTGAACTAAATAAACCCTTTTTCTTTGGAAAATACCTGGCCTTGGGTATTTTATTATAGGAAGAGAAAATAGACTAACCTAGAGAGTGAAAGGAGAGCCTGGTTAGTAGATAAACAATCTCTGTATAAATGATAAGTGTAGCAGTGGGGCAAGCTGACCAAAGGTAGGGTAAAAGAAGATATTTACATTAGCCTGGGGTTCAGAAAAGATTTGGTCCTAGCTGGAATGATGAATAGTGAAAGGATATATATATATATATATATATATATATATATATATATATATATATATATATGAAAGGTATGAAGGGAAGGAAATTGTAATTGATCTGTAAATCAACGAGAGGAGCCACTAAAGGAATCCTAGACCTGCCCTGTTTGGAAACATGATCTTATAGTACAGCCTGGATCAGGCCTGACTGGGTTTTTTGCCCTAGAATTTTCTACTAATCTATTTGCAGTATCATTGCATTTTAAATATTATACTTTGACAGCTGGGGATACAGCTCAGTGACAGAGTATCTGCATACTATGTGTGAGGCCCTGATTTTGATCAATAGCACCCCCCAAAATTATATATATATGTATGTATATAATACACACACACACACACACAAATACACACACACATGTAAATCTGTGAGTGAGTAGATATCTCTGTTTCCCTCACAAATTCTTACTTTTCTTGATTTCTCCATGGATTGAATTAATAGCTTGGATAATTTTACAAAATAAAAACTCCTAACACTAGAGGTCCCTTCAGTTATAATATTCATAATCCATTATTTCATTCTGGGAAAAAATGATCTGAAAATATTGAGCCAGATCTTTTAGGTCAGAATTGCCAATCATTGTCTTTGCTGATTATCATATTTATTGATTTTGAGTATAGGTTAGGTAAATATAGCATTTTATGGAACTCAAGAACGTTTTTTTTCAAAAATGGGGAAAAATAAAACTCTTGCACTTTTCTTATACACAACTGAATTAAGGCTCTAAACCATTGGCTCGGAATTATTGGGAAAATATTGATGAAGAGATTGTTGTAGTGTGAGACTTTGGCCTAATCAACATTTTAGATATTTTATTTTCAAAATGGGAAAATATCTGTGCTGGACAAAAACCCAGAAACTTCTAGAAGTGAATTCTCAAACTACGTAGACGTGTCTTCTTTCTTTACAAAGAAAAGATTATGTTCTGTTGTGCTCCTGTAGTGGCATTGTTCACCTGCTTGGTGGCAAGTTTTCCCTTAATGTTAATAGGGAACTTTCCAGTAGATGAACATGGCCCTGTGTACTCAGGTCATAAAGAAAGGGGACTGAACACAAAAGCAACTGGTGAATGAGAAGGAATTTATTTCATGCTCAGTGGAGTTTGATGTAATAAAGTCTTTCGCTGCTGGTTAAATCCATGACTGGAGGAAAGATTCTGTCCTGTGACTTGGAGGTAAAGGTACCAATGGGTATTGCAGCAGCATTAACTCTAGTAACAGTGTCTCTCCACAAAGAACGTATAATTTAAATTATTAAACGGGCGACCAAGTACTGGGAGAAACAGTGTCAGATGTGCGCCAAGCTCCTGCCCTCCTGCCTTTGATAATTTTTTGGTGTATCTAAAACCAAACTCTTTTTCTTTGTAGGGTCATGACCCTAATGCCCTGCCTGGATCCAGGATTTCCTCTCCTTCCTCCTGCTTGATGCCCCCGGAGTCACCCTCTATTGAAATTTTTTAGTTTTCTTTGAAATGATTCAGCAGCCTGAGGGACTTTTTTAAAAAATTATTTTGAAAACATGCCTTTTTCCAGTACCTATTTCCCACTTTCTTTCTTCTTCCAGCAGATGTTGGTCACATGCCCTAGCATGGAAATAATAATTACTCTGTGAAGTGAGAATAATATAAAATAAGAATAAGGCAGGATTTTTAGTGCCTTTTTTTCCCCCAATTACAAGCTTCTCTGAGAAGGAAGATTTACTTTTAGGGAAAGACAACCTACACATTTTAATGAAATTGACCAATGAATAACTTAAAAGGTTTTTTTTTTGCACACCATACTAACAAAGCAATTTGTCTTTTCATTGAAAGTATGTGTAGAAGACAGTAAGGTAAGGAAAAATGGGAAGTTCTGTTTTTCTTTTTCCTTGTGGTACTGGGGATTGGACTCACGTCCTTAGCATGGTATAGGCAAGTGCTCTGCCACTGAACTACACCTCCAGCCTACATTGGGAAATCTTAAAAACCCTCTCAGAACAAAGAACTACCTGATGCTGGTGACCACTAGTGCTGTTACTCACCAAAACGATGCTCAATGAATGTACATGAGATGTGAGCAAATTGTCCAGGTATAATCCTCCTGCCGCAGCCTCCTGAGTTGCTGGGATTACAGGCATGCACCACTCTCAACTCTAATAAGTGTTTTTTAATAGGTACACAGTAGGTTTTAATGTAGCAGCTCTTACAAAAATAACCATTTTTGTTTTTCAGTTTAAATGATTAAAATGTTTATATTAGAAAATGTCATCAAGCACATTAGGTACTACCTGCAAAATAAAAATCAAAAACATGCATCTTTTCTATGTAACTAAAATTATACTGTGATATTTCAAATGTCAGGGGAAAATAAACTTTTCAGAAATAGTATTAACTATATGTCCTTTACAAAGAAAAGATTGTGTTCTGTGCTCTTTGAAGGTCAAGTACTGCAGAGGAACCTCACCAAGCTAAGATCCTCCTGTGCTCTGTTTGCAGTGCCCATTCATGTGGAACGCCTCCTCCACATCACGTGCCATTTGGCCGCAGTTTCTCCATATTTCCAGAATTTTCACTGCTATTATCCTCTTTTAACAAGATAAAGTTAAATCTCGAAAGAATCTACTTTTTTTACAATCATGTTTTCTGAATAGTTTGGACCTGGTACTGATCCCAGCTGCTCAAAGATAAAAATCAGTTGAGACAAAGGGACTCTATAGAGGCAAGGATTCATTATGAGTTGAAGAAATATCTGAAAATTGGATCTTTGTATTCTAAAGTTTTGTTCACCAAAGAAAACAGGCAGTAAGGAAACTGAAGAAAGAGAGAAAAAAATCCAACACAATTACCGGAAAACCTGTGAGTCCTACCAGAGGATTGCAACCGGAACAAAGTGAATAGATGCCCTTCTTCTCAGGGCGAGGTCTGTAGATTTCACTGGTCAGCATGTACATTTGAAATTTATCTTGAAACCTATTTCCCCAACATTTTTATTATGGAAATTTTCTATCAGAAAACTAGCAAGTTCCAGGTGCTGTGGTGCAAGCCTGTTACATCAGTGACTTGGGAGGATGAGGCGGGAGGATTCCAAGTTCAAGGCCAGCCTCAACAACTTAAGGAGAAGCTGTCTCAGAATAAAAAAATAAATAAAAAGAGGACTGGGGATGTATGTCAATGGTTAAGTGCCCTTGGGGTTCAATTCCTAGTATGCACCCCCCTGTAAAAAAAAAGGAAGAGTAGAAAACAGGGTGTAGTGAAAATTTATTCTCCCACAGAGATTCAACAATTAACAATTCACTCTATTTTCTTTATCTACAGTCTATCCACACACCAGTCTGTCTGTCTATCCATCAATCCAGCCTATTTTTTGATGCATTTCAAAGTGACTTGAAGGTATTAAGGACACTTCATGCTTAAACATTTCAGCATTACCTCAATATTTGTTTATGATTATTTTATTATTTGAGGTAAAAGTTGCATATAGTAAGATAGTCAAATCTACCCAAACCTTAAGGGTACTCATTCTATGATTTTTTTTTCACAACTGCATAGGCAAGGGAAACCCAGACTTTCATCAAGATACATTCTACTTCAGAAAAGTTCCCTTGTGTCCCTTCATGGTCAATCTCCACCCAGGTAGCCAGCATTCTTGTTCTGAATTTTTCTAATACATGAGTTTTGCTTGTCCTAGCATTTCACATCAGGGAAACCAGACGGTGTATCCTGCTTTTGTGGAAGGCTGCCTTCATCTCGTGCTTGGTTTTGCCATCTCTCCTTGATTGACCTAGGAAGTGGGTTGGGAGGCTACACGCTGATTTGGTGAATCTTTGACTTTCAGGTTTGTTCCCTGCCATTCTTAATCTGGCCAGCCATGCTGACATCAGTGCCAACGCGACCTGTGGAGAGAAGGGGCCCGAGATGTTTTGCAAACTCGTGGAGCACGTGCCCGGCCGCCCTGTACGCAATGCCCAGTGCCGGGTCTGTGACAGTACCAGCTCGAACCCCAAAGGCAAGTGCAGCTCCTATGCATTTTATTTTATTATTTAATTTAACATAATGTTTGGTGCTGGCGTGGGGCCCAGGGCCTTCGTGTGCTCTCCCTCCAAGCTGCACCTCATTCCCACCCGTGGGATGGTTCAACCTGGTCCTGATCCCAGTGGCTGAAAGATAAATATCAGCTGAGACAAAGGGATTCTGCAGAGGCAAAGATGAACCGTGAGTTGAACAGAATCTTGAAAACTGGATCTTTGTGTTTTAAAGTTGTTGTTTTGTTTTTTTTTCCCTAAAGTGACAACTGAAGACTTCTCTCAGGAAGCCATGCTTTTAAACCCATGAGGGTTTAAAAGCTCTATAATTTTTAGAAATTCAGGAGCTGAGCGGAATGCCTGTTTTTATTTTCTCTTAACAGAACGCCACCCAATATCCCATGCGATAGACGGCACCAACAACTGGTGGCAAAGTCCCAGCATTCAAAATGGGAGAGAGTATCACTGGGTCACAATCACTCTGGACCTAAGACAGGTAGGTCTGGCCAGACCCTTTGGGGAATGTCTGGCTTGTTTTCTAACACATTCTGATCTCACTGTTTTCCACCAGGTGAAGTCAAATGAGGTACAGGAGTAGTCCCTGGCACCATTTCTTGTCACACTTATCCTTCTCAGGTGTCTCCGAGGAGATGAGTGACATTGCCTACAGGTGATTGATGTTCTTTGCAGCTGTTGGCAAGGAATCCTCATCATTCAGGACAGAATGCCAGGCAGAGGGCTGGATGTCCCAGGGAGAGTCACAGACACCTGGGGAAAGAAGGACAAGTGCACAGAGTCCTTAACTTTCAGCTTTCTGTCTTATCATTATGCATTATGCAAATGTATTGTATAAGGGTTGCTTAAAGCTGGGCATAGTTGAACCTCTTGACCATATCTCACCTCTGCTAGATGCCGTCTGTCCCAGGCTATGTGTAAGCTGGGCTGCTCCATGCTAATGTGAGCAAAGTCTTTAGCATGAGTGGGAAAGGCCAGGTAGATTAGCTCTGTCACATCTTCTCCTACCTGGCTTCAAGGCCAAGATGAGAATTCAGAGTAATATGATATTGGTTGCCCCAGGATTTCTGGAAATGGGAAAGGAGTCTGTGTGGAAGGCATGAAGAAGAGAGGGGGAGGTATGTTGGAGCTATTACAATTTCTGATTTGAGTTCTCTGGAAAAGCCATTGCATGACATTCACGTGTATTTCCATTCAAATTCTCTGGTGTCATAGATTTTTGTGTGAAATATTTACAGCAGTAGAAAGAAACAAGTAACTGAGGTGTGCACTGCAGGATTGGAATTTGTAAATTTAGTGACAATTAGGATTCTTTGAATAAGTGATAGTTTAAAAAATATGCTGGATTTTAAGTAGAAGGCAATATTGTATAACTTTACATAGCAGGAGCTTTTGATCTCTAATAGTTGTGGTGGATGAGTTTGTAAAATGTGACATTTGTGAGACTTTTTCCATGCTTGGTTTCACAATTTTATGGAATTAATGCTTTCTATAGCAGTTACAACTTAAATTAATATGATACCTTTTAATATTTTTGAATTCCTCCAAATAAAAAGAGAAAGAGCCCCTTTTGTCCTCTCCCATCTACTGAAACTCAGTGCTAAGAATGGTTCTGTGGGCATTGTTTGGTTTTCCCATTACATTTCTGATTTATTTTCCTTTTTCTAAAGGAAAAAGTACAACCATGTTGATTATTAAGAAAGCAGTATTCTATGAGTGCTATCATTTGGTAAGTGTCCTGCAAAGTCCTTGTGTTCAAAGCTTGGTGCCATGTGGCACTTTTGGAAAGCGGTGGAAACTTTATTAGGTATAGCCTAGTGGAAGGGAATTAGGTCACTGGGGACATGCCTTAAAGGGAATGTGGGGACCCTGGGCCCCTTCCTCCTTTTCTTTTTGTTTTCATCTGTCAGGAGGTGAGCAGCTTCCTCTCTCATGTTCTTTTTGCATAATATTCTGCCTTGTCATAAGCCCAAAAGCAATGAGGCAGATCAACTCAGGTGTTTTGTCACCATCACAGAATGCTGACTAACACCATAAGGTTACCCAAACTAAGAACTGGATATTTTGCCAATAGACTTCAAACTCTTTCTGAACTGTCCTTTATCTTGACATTGATTAGGCTTGACTTCATCCTGAAGGGAACCCTTTTGTTTGGGATTGGCTGGAGCTAGTGGAGGAATTCCAAAAAGGAGTATCAGTTTTAGATCCTTAAGACATATTTCAAAAACAAGCATGGATGTGTAGTTATAGGCAATTTCTAGTGTTTTGGAGTGAGCTTCTTTCTAAAAGAAGATAATTAAAACAATACTCAGAAATTCCTCTATCTTTTACACAGTACAAAAATTCTGCAGTGCTTTCAGTTTAAAAGGTATATTGTGCATATGTGTACATATATACATAATGCACTAATTAAAATAACAATAATAGAAGGTAGAACAGTAGAGTAGAGCAAGTAGATGGGAGAGGACAGGGACGGTAAGGGAAGGTGCTGGGGAATGAGATTGAGCAAATTATGTTATATGCATATATGATATGGCATAACAAACCCCCTATTATGTATAATTATAATGCATCAATTTAAAAAGTACATTATACTTATATCTGGGCAAATGTTTCTGAAGTTTATTTTTTAGGTTAATTTTTTTATTATAAGCATTTTAAAATGTGTAGAACACATATTACAGTGAACCCACATATCCCCACCCTTGAGATTTTTAAAACATTGTGGCACATTTGCTTCAGGGGAACTGCAATCATCATTACATTTCACCAACAAGTGTTTCCATTTATATATTTTAAAAATAAAGATATTTATTCTGGATAGACATCACATCATTAGCCTGCTTAACAAAAGTAGCAATAGTTTTCTAGTAACTATTTTGTCACCCAGTTTTCTCAATTTTTTTACCAGTGTCTTCTATGTATATATTTTTCTTTCCTTTCAAACTAGGATTCAATAAGGACCACCAAGCATTGCATTTGATTGCTGTGATCCCTGGCTCTTCTGATCTAGTTGTCCTGTGCTTTATATTTAATGGTATTAAATTTTTTAGTAGACCAGGTCATTCATCTTGAATGTCCCACATTCTACACTGGCTGCAATATTTCATCATGGTTCTGAGACTTTCCTTTATCCCCTCTATTTCCTGTCAAATGAACTCAGCTCTAGATACTTAATTAAATTCCATTAGACAAGAACATGTCATGGAAGAGCCTGGCTGCTTCACCTCACAGGCAGCCCTGAGCTAGTTGTCCCTCTAACAGTGATTCCTGGAGCGTTAGCTCCCTCCTCCTCCCACATCTCCCCCAAGCTTCTTTGGTCTTGCTGATGCTCATATTTAGGGTTTAGCTCCACCTTCCTCTTACTCTTTTCTTTTGCCAGAATCTGCATGTTTCCCTTTCTGGCCAACCATCAGCCACTGCTGGTTAATTCCTAGATCATGTACTCCCTGAGGTCAACTCTCCTCTCCTTATTTTCCCTCTGGTGTTTTTTTGAGGGACGTCTGGCTCATTCTTGCACACCCAGCCAATGATGTGGCTCAGGCACGACGTGAATACTCACATCAATGTTATTTTTTACTTCGTCTCTTTTTTTGTTTCCAGCTTGATTAAAAGATGATAGTGAACTAACAAGCCTTTTGACTGTTTTAGTCCTATAGAAATGTAACACCTAAAATGCAGATTTCTAAAGTAGAGTTACAGATAGATCTTAATATTTTCAGGAGCAGTGAAGCTTAACATTATAAATATGTTCATGTAACTCAATAAATATGTTAGCTCCTGAGGTTTTATGACAATTGATTTCCGTCTGTGTTGGCAAATGCTGAAGACATCGATCTCATTCTTGAATTTTTAGTTGATGACAGCTATTGACATCACAACATTTTTAGCCTCTATGTATAATGCTTTACCTGGAAGATAAATTAAAGATAAAAAGTACAGCTATCAGAAAGTCCATAGATGTTGTACAGTTTGCAGTAAGGTTAACTACAGTGTTCATTTTGATCATATGTTACAAGAGGAATGATTAGATTTATTTTTTTTACTTCTTATAAATGATGCTCAGTATCCTTTTTTTATTGATTCATATTTTAGAGGCTCCTCTTAGATGTTTAGTAAGATCTTACTTTAAAAAATTCATGGGAATGGAATGTGTGTGGTATTTTTGTTTTAAGAAAAATAAAGCTGAGTGAACTTTAACAAATGTCAAAGTGACGTTTATGTGGTGGTCTGCATTAATACAATGCTGTTCACTGTCCAGTGATTTAGAATTTCATCCAGCAACCCCAAAATGAGCCAGTGATCACTTTTAATGACTTAAAATTGAAAAGATATAATTTGGGGGAAGATGTACAGTCTGTGGATCTTGAATTTTATGACTGTCAAAATTCTTTTAGGCCCCTCTAGTTATATTATGATATAATATTATGTTAGTGCTTCTTAGCAGAACAGAAGTATTTCTAGTTTGAGAAATGATATATTAAAAGTTAATAGAGGGGTTGTGGCCAGGGTTATGGCTCAGTGGGATAGCACTTGTCTAGCATGTGTGAGGCCCTATGTTCGATTCTCAGCACCACGTATAAATAAATGAATAAAATAAAAGTCCATCAATGTCTAAAAAAAAAGTTTTTAAAAAAAATTAATACACTGGCTGGGTGCAGTGACACACACCTGTAATCCAAGTAGTTTGGGAGCTGAGGCAGGAGAATCTCAAGTTCAAAGCCAGCCTCAGCAAAAGCAAGGTTAAGCAACTCAGTGAGACCCTGTCTCTAAATAGGGCTGAGGATGTGGCTCAATGGTTGAGTGCCCCTGAGTTCAATCCCTGGTACCCCATTCCCCCCAAAAGTTAATACACTGGGCAGATGAAAAGAAGTTCAGCATCATTAATCATGAGGGAAATGACAATTAAAACTACAAGATGGTGGGCTGGGGATGTGGCTCAAGCAGTAACACGCTAGCCTGGCATGCGGATCCTCAGCACCACATAAAAATAAAAGATGTTGTGTCCACCGAAAACTAAAAAATAAATATTAAGAAATTCTCTCTCTCTCTCTCTCTCTCTCTCTCTCTCTCTCTCTCTTTAAAAAAAAACAAAACTATAAGATGGGCTGGGGATGTGGCTCAAGCAGTAGCGCACTCGCCTGGCATTTCGCGGGGCCCTGGGTTTGACCCTCAGCACCACATAAAAAATAAAATAAAGATGTTGTGTCCGCTGAAAACTAAAAAATAAATATTAAAAAATTTTCTCTCTCTCTCTCTTTTAAAAAAAACAAAAACCACAAGATGCCACTTCACACTGATGAGGATAGCTATTATAAAAGAAATAGGAAATTATGTGTCAGCCAGGATGTGGAGAAATTGAACCCCCTCTTCATTGCTGGTGGGAGAGCAAATGGTACAGCCACTGTGGAAAACAGTGTGTTGGTTCCTTAACAATGAATCACAGCATTGTAATATGACCTAGAAGTTCGAGTATATACCCAAAAGGACCAAAAATAAAGACTCAAATACTCATACTTAACTTTCAATAGCAAAAAGGTAGAAACAACCCAAATGTCCATCAACAGATGAATGGATATGCTAAATGTGATACACACACATACATATATGTATGCATATATGTATATACACATAGAATGTATGTGTATATAGAGAGTATTTTTCAACCTTTAAAAGGAATGAAATTCCTGACACTATAGCACGAATGTACCTTTAAAACGTTATGCTAAGTGAAATAAGCCAGACGCAAAAGAAGAAATACTACGTTTCTCCTTATATGAAGTACCTAGAGTAGTCCAATTCAGAAAGACAAAAAGTGGCATGGTGGTTCTCCAGGGCCTGGGAGACAGGAGGGTGTGTGTGTGAATGTTTAACGAGTGCAGGATTTCAAGCTGGGATAATGCAAAGTTTTAGAGGTACATGGTGGTGATGGTTGTGAATTTACCTAATATCATTCAACTGTGCACTTTAAAATGTCCAAAATGGTCATTTTATGTTGTGCATCCTTTTCCACATTTAAAAAACATAATTCACCATATCTTGTGATCCAATCAGGAAAACAGAGACTATACCAGGCGTGTAAAGGGATTTATTTAGAACGAGGAATTGGTAATACAGTACTGGAAAATTGGGGGAAAAAGGGATCAGAAAGGTAGCTCTGTGAGAGCAATGGCTGAGGAGGCAGGAGTGTGGGGCTAATAGCACCTTTGGACTTGGAGGAGTGTTCCCTGTTTCTGTAGGGCATAGTGAGGTTCCTTTGGGAGTACCAGAAAGCAGGAGACTGGAGTCAACTGGCCCATCCAGGCCAAGGATGATGTCTGGCAGGAATAGCAAGTAAGCAGGGGCAGTCCCAACTCCCTCTTCAGAATTCCAATCTCTCTCCTCCACACTCTCAGCCTCCTTCCTCCTGCTTTCTGGTACCTCCACTGGGGAGCAGTGGTTTTCAGAGTTCCAGGAAGCAGAATCCAGAAAGGTAGGTTGGATGTTACCTAGCAACTGGCACAAACACTCTCTTTGCAGGAGGTGGTGTCAAGGCAATGACATAAACACTGAGTAGCAGCCTTTGACATCCTGGGACATGAGTTTGTTATTTATGGTAGTCAGCCAGATTCTGAATATGCTCATGTGTCTTTTAGATTAATTTTGGAATGGAAATACAAATTTTAGAATTCTCCTGGAAAAATCATGGACTGCCTTCTAATTCATCCACAGATTAGGTGTCCTTGGATGTCAGCTGAGAGACTGCCTTAGGGCAGAACCTTGGTACTGTGAATCTAAGGACAGTGGTAGAGGAAATGGAGAAGAATTTTTTAATGTGTGGATGTGTTTACTATTAATTTTTGGTTGTAAGGTATGGTAGAGATGCATAGAGAATGGTAACAAGATATACATTAGTGCAACTTGCAAAGTAGAATGCAATTGCATTAAGAATGATATATAGCACCTGACAAAATTCCTCACACTCAATAAACCTGTGTTTTCTTTCCCTCAGTCCTCTTTCTAACTCACAAATTACTTTGGGATTCCCAAAGAACTTCAGATATCACCAGGGGGAATGCTAAACAAGACCTTAATATAATCTAATTAGAGATAGCTAATAGTATTAACTAAGAACTACAATTGTGGGGGCTGGAGTTGTGGCTCAGTGGTAGAGTGCTTGCCTAGCATGTGCGAGGCCCTGGGTTCAATCCTCAACACTACATAAAAATAAATAAATAAAATTTATTTGTGTCCAACTACAACTGTATTGTGTCCAACTACAACTAAAAAATAAATATAAAAAAGAAGTACCATTGAGTAGATTTTTTAGAAAATTAATTCATAAGTCAATGATTATTTTTCTGATTTGGAAAGTAATATGGGGTTATTGTAGAATAATAAAAAGGTAGAGATGGGTGGAAAGAGGCAGAAAAATTCACAGTTCCTTCATTCTGAAAAATTATTCCACTAATAATATTTTGTTGTATCTGCTTTCAGTCTTTTGCATGTGATTCCATGCATTTTATAGTGATGCACTTATTACATATTTACTGAGCCAGACCCTGTCCTTTATACACAGGATCTGGATTGTCGTTAAATCCTCATAATCGCCTTACAAGCCTCCACCCATTATTATCCCCTTTGACAGACAATGAAACCAGGGCTTAGAGAGTTTAAGTAACTTGTTCAAGGGTAGGACTCCTGACATCCAAGAACCTGGGCTCTGCCTCTTTGGACCACATCGTTTCTCCAGCTGAGATTAGATGATAGATGCATTGTGTCCTGATGGTTTATTTAACATTTTAGCACACACATTTCCCAATAAAACCACAACCCATTAATAATTTTTAAAGCTGCATTTGTCTTTTATATGGTTTACCCATCATTTGCACAATAATTCCTAGACCTGGTGCTTTGGTTATTTTTTAGTTATTGATAGTAAAAAAAAAAAAAAGAAAGTTAACTTCATCTGTATGCCAATGAAGTAATGCAGTGAATAGAAATCATTTTTGAGGTTCATATTACAAATTTATGGTTAGCTTTATTTTGAGTATATCTTTAAGAAGGAATGTTTATTGCCTTGGATACATGTAAGAATGTATAGGTACAGGTTACAGACTACTTGGCATTTTCTTCCTCCTCCGTGTTATTTCATCTGCTCTCCCTACAATCCTGGAATGCAGTTGTTCTCTTCTTTCTAAGAAGGGAAAGGGCAACACAGAGCCAGTGGATCTCTGGCTTGCCCTGGGTCATGTAGTTCATCTGCTAAAGCTTGGATTGCAAACCAAAATTTCTAGTTCTCTGGGCACTATGCCTCACAGTTTCACCTCCCATGTCCTTGGACTCCAATCCTCGTTTTCCTTCTCTATAATTTTATGGGGACACTCTTACCATTTCCTCTTGATTTGGGGAATATTCAGATGCTAGCACCCTTCACCCCTGCCCAGTTCCTTTGCCTGCATTGCAACTTGAAGAATCCTCTCCCTGAGAATCAGCAGAATATTAGCACTTCCTTCATGTACTTTTGCAGTGGCTGGTAGTGCTGCTACCTAACATATGATTTTTGGCCAGGAATCAGGAAAATGAATCAAGGGTTTATATTTTCCTTTAAACAATTTTTAAACCTGGGCAAAAAATTCACTAGGAGGGTCCAATTTGTGAGTAAAAATCCTTGAAGAGATAAAATCTGTTTCATAAAAGAGAAAGTGTTTCCTTGGCTTTGACAATAAAGCTGCCTTTTAGAGCAGGACCTTGTTTTCTGTGTAGGTTTAATTAGGAAGTAGCACTTTGTGGTGGGAAAATAATCACAGAAAGGCCTTTGTTGTATGCAAACCTTTAGACAAGAGCTGCTTATGTGCTGGGTTTTATAAAACATCATTAAACTGAGTGTCTGTTGTGTCTCCCCCACCCCCATCCAAATTCCAAAAAATTGACCAAAACTAGGTGAGGTTGGTGACTGTATTCAAATATAAAGCATTTGCTAAGCACATTGACAAGGCCCATAAGAAAGGAGGCAGAGTTGTACATTCCATCTTTAATAGTTTTTAGGACAAAATCGCATATAGATTGGTGACCCTTATTACAAATGAGTCTTGACTTCATTAAAAGAGGTTTAGCAGAGACGCTTCCTGGAAACTCACTGTTAGAAATCACTGGTACTGTGTACTTACATTGATTCAAAACCATTCTATTTCCATTTTCTATTGCCTCATACTGGCCTCAACCAACTTTTAAATATTAAGTTTTTCTGGAATTTTTCAGTGAATAGATCCGAAGAGATCTCAAGTTCTTCATTATGATTTGGAAATAAGCCACACTACATTCCTGCCCTTCAGACATTTTTTTTTGTGTGTGTGTGTTTTGTCATGTTCTCTGTGAAACTTCTATTTTCAGATTTATGTCTCCTGTTTTAACATTTTTACACTTCATTTAATCTTTTCACACATAGCTTGTCTTCTGGTTATTGATTGCTGTGTAAGATGACACTGGAAAACTTTGTGGCTTAAAACAGAAACATTTATTTTGCACCTTTCTTGATTTGAGGGGGGGTCAAGATTTCAGGAAAGGCTTTGCTGAATGTGTCTAAGGCTGGAGACCCTGGAGGAGGAGGGAGAGCAGTTGGGGGAGAGGCCCTTGGGCAGCTGGGGCAGACCCTGGGGCAGGTAGGGACAGGCTGGAAGTCTGTCTCTATGTGGCCTCAGGGCCTCTCTGTGGTCTCTCCATGTGGGCTGGTGTGGCCCATCTCAAAGCATGGCTGCCTCCAACAGGTTGCTCACTGTGGGCTCAGGGTTCTGGGGCAGATGTTCCAGAGAAATAGGCAGAAATTACATTCCCTCATAGACCTGGCCTCCATGTCACACAACACCAACTTCCCCGTGCCATATAGACCACTGTCACTAAGGTGGGCAGACATTCAAGTGTGGGAAATGTGGACCAACCCCACCTGTCAGTGGGAGGAGAAGGGAAGAATCTGAGACCTGTTTGGACTATGAGTGCCTCGTGCTTAGAAGGCCTTCCTCTAGGAGGTCCAGGCTTTGCAGCCTGACAGATCTTTTCTTCCAGGGTCCCACAGGCTCATACTTAGAAGAAGTGGAGAGCTGTATCCTTCAAACAGAGACACCAGTACTGTACTTTAAACTGCTAGAGGTTAACAGCAGGTGAGCTGAGTAGGTGAAAATAATCAAGATCAGGCTTCAGAAATCACATGGGGTTTCATTTTTTTTTTTTTGACAAAATTTAGTTTTTAACTTTCTCAACAAGAGGGGTGGTTTGCAAAAGAGTTCAGGATAACCATCTTGCCATTCGGTAGAACTCACCAGGCCTTCCCTCATTTCCTTATTTGGTTTTGAGTGGCAGAAGATTGGCCTGTCTCAGTGTCTCCTATTCCAGCTCATAATGGGGAAGGATTTGGGGGAATGAGCAAGGACAGTTTTGCAGGATTCTGTCAGAATATGCTTTTCACATCCTGAACTGTTTTGGCATCAAAATAAAGCTTCTTGTATATTTATGGAAAGAAAGGGAAGTCCGTTCTGAAATCATTATTTCTTCCTGTTATATTGAGGCTTCAAAAAAAAAAAAAAAGGTGATTGAGTTTTAATTTCTGAAGAAATACCTGTTTGAGACATACAGTGCAGTTTGGAAGCCATTCTAGCTTTAAAGAAAAATCTTTTTATATTTAGACTTAGCTTCTACTTAGGCTATAACATTTCCATCTTTGAAAAGAAAGCTGTGACAAATTAAAATAGAGTGGTTTAGGAGTACCTCAGCTCAACACCACAAAATATCTCATGAGTTTTTATTGTCTTCAGTGGACCTTTTCTCTCCTTTATTCTAATATTAAAAAACATGATAATAGCAGAAAAATTATAAAATATAGAAAAGTTTAAGAAAAAAATTTTCTTTAAAAATGTCACCTGTGACTCAAAGAACCGGAAATTAGCTTTTGCTCCAGTCTATCCTATCTCTGAGTCCTGTATATATTTAATAAGTCGTGGAATCTCTGGTTTTGGGTGCCCAGGATTCATTCATGAATGCGACAGTGACCCTATTCACCCAAAGCCCTTATCACAGAGAAGGTAAGTTCTTAAGCTCTGTTAACCAGCATAGCAGTGTTGCCTCCATGGTTGGCTTATGGAAGAGCTGGGTCCTCAAGGGGCTTCTGGTCTACTAGGGGAAACAGGCAATGAAGAGATGGCTTTTCTCTGTGGTACAAGATGTGCAGGGGCTGAGGATGTGTGGAGAACACATAGGAAGAACAGCTGAGAGGTTCAAGGAAGCAACCCAAAGAATGACTTGCTAAAGGAAGGGAGAAGGATGTGGCAGGAGGCCACAGCTTGGGAAAGACCTTCAGAAGGGAAAACCTAGCTGTATGCGGAGCTGAAATCATGCATTCAGTCCAAAAGTGTTTCCTTTTTTCTATTTATTGGGATATGCAGTCATTCCTTAATATCCACGGGATATTGATCCAGGACACCCCCCTACACACACACTGAAACACACATTGCAATCGGGTTAGAGATACAAAAGTCCTCGGATGCCCAAGACCCTTATATGACATGATGTAGTATTTGCATATAAACCACACATCCTCCCACACACTTTCAAGCATCTCTAGTTGACTTTGATACCTAATAGAATGTAATTGCCACGTAAATAACTGTTGTTCTGTATTGTTAAGGGAATAATGGCAAGAAAAATCTGTTCGTGTTCAGTGCAGATGCAACCATTGTGGGACTAATTACATGGTACATGAGCAAGATGCAAAGTGAACTGTGTCAACAACCAGTGCTGGTGAGCGACTGAGGATCTGAGATGGAGGGGAGCAGGACGTGCCTGCCTATCACTGATACGGTTTCAGCAGAGTGCTAGGCTCCGATGTGAGGGCCAACTGTGATTTGCAGACAGTGAGAGGCAAAACTTGAGTGTATATTTGCATGAATTTTGACAAATCCAAAGACAAGTGTAAGCTATTCCATTATCAAGCCATAGAACATTTCCATCACCCATCAGTATCCCCCTATATCTTTCCCCCTCAATTCCTTACTAATGCTTTTTCTGACTTCTAGCCGAGGAACCATTGATTTTTTTCACTCTGAATAAGTTTTGTCATATATATATATATATATATATATATATATATATATATATATATAAAAGTTTTGTTCATCCTAGAAATAGAATCATATCCTGCACCATGTTTTTGTGTCTGGCTTCCATCTCTGAACCTTAGGTCCATGAGATTCAATGTGCTGTTGCCCATGTTCCTTTTATTTGTGAATAGTATTTTATTTCATGAATATGCTGAAATTTGTTAACCTATTCTCTTGTTGGGTTGTTTCCAGCTTTTGTCAATTGTGAAAAAGCTACTGTGAACGGTTTTATGAAAAACTTTTTCTGAGTGTATGTTTTTGTTACTCCAAGAGTGGAATTTGCCAGAGGATAAGACATTAACAAACCAGAGTCCAGAAAGTGCTTTCAGGCAGAAAGCGGGGCAGCCCTGTGTCTTCTCCCAGGAATTTCTGTGCTTTGATACCCCTGTCCAGTATTTTAAAACCATTCTTTGCACACTTTGTCTATTTTCTAGTTGTCTGTAGGAGGGCAAGGAAGTACTGGTTTCTTCTTCAAAGCCAGCAGCTAAATTCCTGTAATAATTTTAATGGCCAAATAATAATCTCATTATCTGGTTACACAATAATTCATTTAACCTGGTCCCACTATTGGACATTAAAAATGTGTTTCCAGGTTTTGGCCACTGTAAATCATGCAGAAACAAATACTTGAATATTTTTGTGGGTGTGTTCCTGATTTTTTTATAGATTCTAAGAAATTGAATTACTGAGTAAAAAAAAAATCTTAGACCCTTTTCAAACACAATCTTTATTGCCTTGTTTTTGTTAAAAAATATTGTTCAATTTATATTCTCATTAGCGGTGACTAAAAACATGTCTCACAGTTCCTTGGCAGAAATGGAGATTAGAATTTTCTTTTCTTTTTTTCTGTTTTCTGCTAATTGAACAGCAGATAATTAATTAAGAATGAGCTTTTACATTTTGTCACTATACTGGACATACATTTTGGAACACTGGGCTGAATTTAGATGCTTTAACAGTGTTTGGTCTTATTTTCACATGGATAACATGTCATGATTGATATTTCTATTGAGGCAATCAGATTACTTTGTAATATGGTGGTGACATTTTTAGTTATTGATTATCAGTGCCAGAGGCCAGGTAGAATTTAAGTCACATTCTAACAAAAGAGAAAAAAAAATGAATTAACTACCAAGTGTCATAATTTTTGAGAAGCACCAGTTACCAGAAAAATAACTATAGAACTTAGGGAAAGTGAATAAAAATGTTATACCTTTTCATCTGCATTTGGTAAAGTTCTTTCCTGTTTGTTATTTCATATCATACTTACAACATGAAAAATATATCCATGTTATTCATTGTGAGTAATACAGTGATGTAGAAAAAATCCTCTGGATCTCTCATTTTAAATCTGAATTGTGGAAAACATTAAATTTAGTTTTATAATTCCTTAGATTATAAGAAATTTTAAAATATACTAAGAAATTTAAAATTGATTAATCAATCACCTATCACTACTTTTCAGTATGTGTGTGTGGAGAGAGCAAGAGTGACTGTTGAAGTCTAACTCTCCAAGCATTAGTGTTGGTGAGATGATTATAAAGTACGAACTCATTAGTGACTGGGACAGCTGCCTGATTATGCCAATGCATACCTTCAGACCTGAGGTCCCTTTGAAATCCATACACAGATACAGGTTATGTGCCACGTGATGAGGTTTTAGACAGGGGCAGGTGGTTTATATGATAGTTATAAGGGAACTGAAAATTCCTATTGCCCAGTATTTTTACTGTACTTTTTCTATGCTTAGATATGTTTAAACACACAAATACTTACTGTCTTGTTCCAGTTGCCTACAGTGCTCCCCATGTGACCTCAGTACACTAACATGGCATGCAGGTTTGTGGCCTAGGAGTAGTAGCTATGCCATATGGCTTAGCTATATAGCAGCCTATACCACCTTGGTGTGCAGGTACACTCTGATGTTCACACGGTGACAAGAAAGCCTAATGGCACTTCTCAGAATGTGTTCCCCAAATTAAATGACGCTTGACTGTAGAAAACACTGACTCACTCTGGCCTGCCCTTTATCCTCGATAAGGCATGGAGATGAAGCCTGGGAAAGCTGTGAGATCAAATTAAAACCTGCAAATAATTAGCTGGGGTGGCACAGCTGTACAAACCAAGAGATCCTGAGAAATTGAGTGAAGCCTTAAAGCCACTTCTTAGCTTTCTGAGCCAACTCGGGTGGTTTAAGCCTTCTTATAAGTTGATAATTACTACATATATGGGTAACATTTTTGTTTTTTTAAAAAAGTATCAATAGACTTTGGTTGTTCAAGAAGTTTTAGGTTAATAGAAAAAAACTAATGGAAAGTAAAGAGAATTCCCATATAGCCACTCTGTAATAGATTTGGGGTCAGGTTTGGGCTATTGTTAATCATCCTTTTAAAAATAATTCATAAAATGACTGATTTATTGCATTTAATTATTTCTAAGGCTGTTTTCCCTATAGTGTTTAGTGATGATCATGAGACTATATAATTAGAAAATTAATTTAAAAATTAAGTTTAAAACACATAATGTGAAATTTTGTTTTCCCTGCTATTTATCTAGTGGCATGGAATCAGGGGACATTTACCTTTTGGTGGGCCTCTTGAGATGGCTAACATTTAGGATCATTTACTACTTTATACTACACTTACAGCAGGGTCACCCTGCCCAGCATGTTGGTTAGTAATGGCCCCAAGCAGGAGAGTACTCTCTCAGGAGGGTGGATCTCCAGTCAGGTCATCTCCAGACTCTCTGTAAAAGTGGCTTTGGGCTTTGATTTTGTATTTTGTGAGGCATCCTCATTCCTTGCTTGAGCTTCTTAAGAACATGAAAGAAATAGGATCATGAAAAAGATAAGATATTTGCATCAGGGCATGTGAGTTTCTTCATAGTTGACTCCTATCTGGAAATACCACATTCCTGCCCATTTTCCCTGTAGATATCGCCACAGAAGGTTGAATCTTCATTCCATTTTCTCTCCTTATTTTTACTTTTTTTTTTTCCTGGTTCTTGTAAAATATGCACAATGCAAAATTTACCATTTTAACCATCCTACGTGTATATTATAGAGTTCAGAGGCATTAAGAACATTCACTTTGTTGGACAACCACCCCACCATCCATCCCCAGAACTTCATTGTGCAAAAGTGAAATTCTATTCCACTAAACACTAACTCCACATTCTTCCCTCACCCCAATTCCTGGTAAACTTTATTCTACCTTCCATCTATGAATTTGACTACTCTGGGTAGCATACAAGAGGGAAATGATATTTGTCTTTTTGTGTTCAGGTTTATTCATATTTTAGTATGTGTCAAATTTTATTCTGCTTAAGGTGAATAATGGAAATTGTATGTTATATCCCAAATTTTGCTTAGCCTTTCATCTTTTGACAGATATTTGGCTTGTTTTCACCTTTTGGCTATTGTAAATAACGCTACTATACACATTTATGTTCGAACAACTGAGTTCCTGCTTTCACGTTTTGGGGATATATACCTAGAAGTGCAGTTGCTGGATGGCATTCTGTGTTTAATTTTTTTGAGTACCACCAAGCTGTTTTCCATACTAGTGGCACCATTTTATATTCCTGCCACGACTTTTTTAATAATCAAAAGCCTTCCTACGTGTTATGTATCCTACATATTTGGATTTTTAAAATAAGCTTTAAAAGTGACGATTTATTAGTTCAATACCCGGAAAATGAAAGATGCTCAATGAAGTTAGATGTTTAAAAGAATAAGTGAAATCTTCAAATAGGATGTAGACCAAGGACCTACATCCAGAGTGAAACTTTAGGTGCACACACAAAACGATACTTTCTAACCTTTCTAGTATAAAAACTAAATGCTTCAGTTAGTGAGCAAAGGAAAGAAAGTGTATCATTATTGTTTCTGGGAGTTGTAAATGTATAACTAAATAGGTTAATGTATAATGGAATTAGTTCAGTACACATTTTCCCAGCTTTTCTAGACAGTCTCTGCAGTTGGGTTTGTGAGGCTTAATCATTAAGGCCCGTGTACCTTCTTTGGCTGTGATGATGGTGTTTCTAATGATGAAGGATGAGAGGGGATGAAAAGCTATAAAGCTCTTCATTGTTGCTACACTTACTGTGGCAAAAAGGAGTCGATGTGCAAACTAGGAGACGGAGAGAACAGAGCTTGAGTTTGCTACCAGAAATTCTCTAGGTCTGAGAACAGAAGAGGAAAGTGTGGGAAAGTGGGTGGGGGTACACCCCCTCCAGCTTCCTCATAATGAAGAGAGGGATCTGGACTGGGCTGAAAAGCCCTGTTTGGCCTCTTCATATGTTCTTCCTCACTCACAGTCTGACCTCGTCGAAGACTCTTTTGAGACCTACTTGCTGTTATCTCTTACTCTGGTCTTTTGGTCTTTATAAAGTCAATCCCACCATCTCTCATGATTTCTGAGTACTGACATCCAACTCCATGATCTTTCATTCCTCATGACCCTGTCACTCCATGGTTTAAGGTCTTCAGTGGTCTAAGAGTATTACCATGAGGGACAAAGACCTCTGGGATGCCTACCCTGCCTGTCCAGTCTCCCTCAGGCTCTCCATACTCATGCCAACAAGGCCACTTGTAGTCTCTCTCTCCATCCATGCTTGGCCTCTCAGGGTATCCTTCCTGTCCCTCTGCTCTTTGCTTCCATTACCTAGACATTTCCCTAGTCTTCCCCTAAATTTACAGAAGCTTTTGGAAAAAGCTTCACTGACTAGCCCACCTTCTCCAGACCCAACTGGCCTCTACCACACCCAACCCCTGACCTTCTCCCTGGTGAATTAGGCAGCCTCTATCTTTCCCATTAAGGTATCGAGGCCACACAGACCCCAGACTAAGCCTCCAAATCATGCTGTATTCGTAGCATCTGCCATAGTCCCTGTTACAAAACATATGTTCAATTAATGTTTATTGGATAAGGCTTGGATGAAAAACTGTTAGTAGGTATCCCTTGTTCCTGGTCTGTGATAGTTTAGATCTTAAATGTCCCTGGAAATCCCATGTGTTAAGGGCTTGGTCCTAGCCCATGGTGCTATTGGGAGGTGGAGCCTATTGGGAAAAAGTTAGGTCGTTGGGAATGTGCCCTGGAAGGGGTTATTGGGACCCTGGCCCATTCCTCTCTCTCGTTGCTTCCTGGCCACCATGAGGTGAGAAGGCCTTCCCCAACCTGTGTTTCCAAGTGATGGTGCTGAGCTCAAGTGATGGTGCCAAGTGACAATGGACTGAAATCTCCAAAACTATGAGCTGAAATAAACCTTTCCTCTTTTTAAGGTGATCATCTCAGGTATTTTGTATAATAATGGAAAACTGACTCACAGGGTCTCCTATGTCCAAGGGGGCTGCTTCTGTGCCCAGCTTTCCTTCATACCTCCTCAGGGAGGAACAGCCATTTTCCTAGCTAAGGAAGTACTGACTCTCCTGCCCTAGGCTTGTGTTTGCTGTCATTTGACTGGGCAGGCTGTTCCCAGAGTACACAGGTCAGCTGACCCACAGAGCAGAGCTGCCAAGGCAGATGCACATGTGTCCCTTCAACCTATGAGGCAGGAGGAAGTGTGTCGCAGACCTCCACAGCACCCAGCTAGGCCACAACCTCCAGTTTTGCTTTTTTTTCCTGGAATATTACTGACTTCTTTTTTTTTTGCCAGTCTCCATGACAGATTTTAGAACCTACTGCCACAGTCAGGAGGGACCGAAAGAGAAACTATTTATTTGCCACATTCCCTTCCAAGATGAACAAGTGAGGAGCTTTCTTTTGGAGAAAACCCTTGTGTAATTTCAAAGGCTAAGATGTTCCTAGGTGAAAACTAGACAGGTCTGGGCAAGGTCAGAGTTAGGAGTTGGGAAAGAGGAACAATGGAAAATTGTTAGGGGACATTCCCTGTTCTCAGTATGCTATAATTCGGATCACAAATGTCTCCCAGTGTCCTGTGTGTGTTAAACACTTGGTCTGAGAAGGGCCTGTCACTGTATTTCACAAGTGGTCTCATCTTATTCCAAGGGGAGCTGGATTGTCTCATGGAGTTTACAAGGAATGGAGGAAAAGTGTAGATCCCCACAAAGGACATTTGGTGACATGCCTGGTTGGGCTTCTGAGGTTATTCCAACCAATTTCCCACAAATTAGGAAAATCATTACTGAATATTTGGTGAAATTGGGCAATGTATATAGAGAAATACATTGGGACTGGAAATGGAGACTGACCTCTTTTCAGTTTTGACTTCTTAGGTAAAGTGGTTCCAACTTTACTTTTGAAATAACACTAATAGTCACTCTCAAATGGAAAGAGTAGCACTTGGACCAGGGGACAGCTTCCCAGTGGACTCTTTTTGAAATAGTCTTTCCAGTTGATGGAAAACAGAACTGCTTCTGATAGATGTTCTAAAAATTCCTTTCCCATCTCCAGATTGCTGATTACAGGCTACTGTTTACTTGTTAAATGGACTCCTACTTCTGTGCCTTCTTGTCGGTAATCATCTTTAGCTTTTCCTCAGCATCTACTTAAGTATTTCATCATGGATCAAAAGTGAGCGTTCCTTGATGTTCTGAGACATGCATCTTAGGAATTTTAAGGAAAGAAACCTGCTTGATCTGAACTGATCAACACTGGCATCCAGTCCTTCCTCCTCCCAGTAGAAAGATAAAGCAAAAATAAAGAAGTGGGTGTGCTGGGGGTAGGGGAGAAGTTACAGGTCTTTCATACACTTATTTTTCATGTATAATGTCAGCACCAAATTTACAGAAAGACAAATCAACTAAAAGTCTCTACTTATTCATGAAGCTTGCTTGCTTTCTCTTTCTTTCTTTCTTTCTTTCTTTCTTTCTTTCTCTTTTTCTTTCTTTTTACTTTAGTTGTATATACTGGCCTTGACCCATTATGTTCTTTAGTTCATAGTTCTATATCTAGGTCATCTATAATATTGCTCAGTTCTTTAATAGGTGTTCTAGATACAGAATAGTGAGACCTCCTGGGTTAAATGAGGGAAAACAGTAAAACACACAACCAAAATACAATACAAAAGACATTTTCAGGTAATAGCTCCTAAAAGATCTAAAATGTATATTGCACACATTCTTCCTCAGCAAACATCTAAGCTGTCCACGTTACTTGTCCTTCATAGATTTTGCTGCTTCTTTACTCAGTCATGAATGGACCAGGTGCTTTCGTGATGGATATGCTGTAAAACTGAAAGTGATTCACATCAGTATTAATAATGAGCCTTCTCTGAAATAATTGCTTCTTTATCCTCCAGCAATAAAGAGTAATTCAAGCAGTCATTTTAAATTTCATTCTCTAATAATTTTATAAGCAAGAAAGCTAATCAAACACCAATTCCCTTCGTTTTTAGGGCTAGTCAAGCAATATTATTTATCAAATACACTTAACTATTAACCTAAATCTCTTTCACCTGTGAGAAGTTCATTTCCTTCACCTAAGAGAGAAAACACTCCCTCATTCCCTGTTTGGTTACAGCCATGGAAACAGTTAAGTTTTTTTTTTTTTGGTTTTTTTTTTTTTTTTTTTTTTTTTTTTATGGGCAATTTACAGAAGGTATTCACGCATGGTCTCGGGCCCCAAAGATTTCCTGAGACCACAGTTGTGCAGAACACAACTGTCCTTTCTGTGGAGAAGAGGGACTTCTCACTGCACATGGGAAATGGGCCTCTGACCTTGGAAGGTTGGGCTCTCTGTGATTTTCAGACTTGTGGGCCTGAGATGGATTTACTATATTTAAGTTAAGATTGAGGTCCACATGGACATTCCTGTGTGGATTCCTCTGTAGACAGTGGTGTTTGATGTGTGCCTACTTTATTTATGTGACAATGTTTATGTGCATTCCAGTGATCATTAACTAAGGCCACTGGACGGAGAACTGGGATGAAAGTGGATTTAAGAAGGGCTGTATCAGCTGTAGGTTTGGCAAGACTGGGATGAGTCTGAGTCCAGTGAAAACCCCTGTGTCAACAGTTTGTGTTCAGCCAACCTTATATTGGGAGAAAAGGCAGTTTAGTCAACCATGCCAGAAAGGGACAACAGAGATATAGTGGATTTTATTTGAACAAAAGTTTAAAATTCTCTATACACAGAATCCCTTGCTTTTTTTCCTACCTTAGCTATAAGACCTGTTTATCAACACCGGATTCTTAAATTAGGACTTGTCTTAGGCAACTCAAACCACCATAACAAATATCACAGACTATGTGCCTTCAGCAAGTGAAATTTATTTCTCACAGATTTAGAGCCTGAAAATCCGAGATCAAGTTTTTGGTGGGTTTGGTTTTCTCTGAGCTCTTTCTTGTTGGTTTGTAGGTGCCCATCTTTTCCCTGTCTCTTCACATGATCTTCCCTCTGTGTGTGTCTGTGTCCAAATCGCTTTTTTATAAGGACACAGTCATTTTAGATCAGCCTCATTTTACTTAAGTCACCCCTTTCAAGGCCCTGACTCCAAACACAGTCACATTCTGAGGTCCTGGGGGGTGGGACTTACCCTATAGAATTTGGGAGGGGGCATCATCAGCCCATCACAGGGTTAAAGTGAAGACAGTTTGTATTTATACCCTTCGTGGTATCCTTTTCCTCTGTCCGACTTAGAGCTCAGGGTCTGATTTTCATTTGTCTCCTGGTCTGCCCTTTGGGGACAACCTTGATGACTATTGAGAGATTGTGAGAATAATGGCTGACTTCTAATAGAAGTCTTCCTGGAAGATGTGTCCTGAAGTTTCTCCTCTGTAGCTTCTCTTCCGTTTGGCCCAATTTTCTTATGCATGGCTGAATTGTCAGTACAAAAGCTGACAAGGGTGTGATAAGCTACCAGAACATGGTGTTAAAATAAATGCTGCTGCTGGAAGTAAGAGTTTGGGGAAATGGGGTTAGTTCTCATCAGTTGTCTCAGCCCGGGATTCCTTTCTCCCTTACCCTGGCAATCTCTGGAGGTCATGTTGCACAGTGGTTATGAGGGCACACCCTGGGGTTTACAGGTTAGTACTTGTGAGATCCCAGGATAATGACTTCATCTTTCTGTGCCTCAATTTCCTCATTTGTAAAGTACAGGAAATAATAGTATTTACTTCATGAGAAGAAGGCAGTTCCAAGGAGTCACAGAGTCAGTCATTCTAAAAAAGCATTTATCACTGGCCACAATAAGTGCTCTGTAATTTGATTCGAGTAACAAATTAATGTTCACGTTCATTACTCATATTATTATTAATGATATTTATTAACATCAATGAAGATTATCATTAATCAATATGTCATTATAAATATTTACTCATTTTTGTTTCTTGCATATTCTCCATTACCTCCCTACACTGATCCTTAGCTCCCATGACAGAAACTCCAGAATTGAATGGAACACGTGCCCTTGTGTCTCTTTAGAACGTGGTTTCCCAGTGAGTGTGAAAGTCTTTGTTGTTGTCACTGTTGTTATCACAAAAAGAAAGTGCAAGGCGAGGTCAGAGGTGGAGAGCTTGTACTCTGGCAGGCCTTATGCATGGTGGCCGAGGACTGAGGGGGGAGAACTCCTGGTTTCCTATTAGGACCTGTACCTCACTAACTTGTTCTTTGACCTTTCTTTACATGAGTTTCCATATATGTAAAAACACTAGCAGTGCTGTTTGGGGTTAAGTGAGATAGTATGAGTAAGCTCTTACATACATGTGGTAAGAAGTCTGTTAGTCCTTTGCATTTTCAAAGATGAACCTGGAAAACAGAAGGTAAATACATCCCAGTTCCATTATCTTTGTAAATGATGTCTGTGAACAGTTTCTCTCCAGTTGCTCCAGGCCTCCATTCTGTAAGTCCTAATTTCACACGTGCACAGTGGAGTGTGATAATGGTCCATGCGCTCATAAAGTTTTACTTATTATTTCTTTTTTTGCTACCCAGGATTGAACCCAGGGTCCCTAAAACGCTGAGCCACATCCTCAGCCCTTTTTATTTTGAGACAGTCTCCCTAAGATCCTTAGGGTCTTCCTAAGTTGCTGAGGCTGACCTAGAACTTGTCATCCTCCTGCCTCAGCGTCCAGAGCTACTGGCATTACAGGGATAGAGCTCTGCTTTTAGGCTGAAAATATTTGCCAGCACTAGGACAGTGACAAGTACAGAGGAGAATGTTCTGCCCTGTTCTCATTTATCAAAACGCTGAGGACATGGTTTTGCTTCTAATGTGCTTTAGAAACAGTGGTTGCTTTCTGGAGAAAGACAACACTCGAACGTGGAGAGCCCAGATATCAGGCACCTCAAATCACCTACGTACCAAACTCAGCCAGGGAACGTTTCTTGTGAGTGAACAAAGTTATTAGAACAAGATAGGGTTGTCCTTGCCTATGCATTCCCTAGAATTAGTAGGTGAACATAAAATCATTTGGTTTGTGATGGGCTAGGTTTAAAGAGCTCTTGTGTTCCTGGAATTGATGAGGAGAGGCTAAAAAAACAAAACCCCCAAATCCCAGAGACAATAAGACTCAGAGTAAGTGAACAACTTCCTTCCTAGTGTGTGTGTGTATGTGTGTTATGCATAACAAACATATACACACACAAACATACATGCTCAGATATACATACAAATGTATGTGCACACACAAACATATGCACAAACACATGTGCACACACAAAAACATACATATACACAAGCATTTACATTTGCACTTATATAAATTAATATTGTCATGCAAACATATATATACAAACTTGCATGTTTATGTACACTTTTACATGCATGTATTATGTATACAGTTGGTCTTTACTGTCCATGGGGAGTGGTTCCAGGACAACTTGAGAATACCAGAATCCATAACCCTCAAGTCCCCCATGTAAAATGGCACCGTCTTTGCATGAACCTATGCATGCCCTCTCATATACTTTAAATCATCTCTAGATTACTTACAGCACTTAACACCATGGAAATGCTATGTAAACACTTGTTATAATGTATCATTTAATAGGGAACAAGTACAAGAAATCTGTACATGTTCCGTTCGGATGCAGTTTATATACTTTCAAGCTGTGGTTGTCTGAACTCAGACACAGATCTCACAATACGGAGAACTGACTGTATGTTTAAAAAACAGAAAATAGTGGACTTTTTTTTTTTTTTAATTGCACATAGCTATCTGAGTTAGAGGGAATCTGGACTAAATAGCAGCTCACATGGAAAGGGAATGTCCTTGTTGTTGAGTTAACAATCCAAATTTGCTCCCAAAGACTGAAGGACTGAAATGAGGGACATGGTGTTTTCACTCTTTCTTCCCAGTTTAGAAGCATTTGGAAAATTTTGTGCTGAGTTCCTGGAAACCGTGTTTTAAAATAAGCTTGTGTCCAGAACATCATGAGAAGGTGATGGTACCTTGTTAAATAATGAATGTTTTTAAGAAACCAGAATGTTGAAGCAAAACATGAAAAGACTTTGGATTCTGGAAAGATATATGATAGTTATGTTCAAATGTTTGAACGACAGTTACATCAATGTGGAATCCTCCAGTACACAGAAATTTATGGCAGACCTTGAATAAGTGTAAAAAGAAAGAACCTGTAATGTAGAGTTGTCATAAAACAAAAGTGCTGTCTTAGGAACCAACGAATTTTCTGTCTCTGGAAGTGTTCCCAGGAGGGCTGGGTTGTTGGAGAGATGATTCTTTCCTGGTGCAGGATTTGGGGCTAGTTATACACAAAGTTCCTTTCCAAATCCAAGGTTTGTCTGGCCAGTTTCCTCATTCTGTTAATAGTCAGCTGTATCCTCTTTTTCTCTGCTTCCTCCTTACTTTGAATTCTATTTTTTTTTTTTTTAAGAATGCTATTTCAAGCTGGGCACAGTGGCACATGCCTGTAATCCCATCAGCTTGGGAGGCTGAGGCAGGAGGATCGTGAGTTCAAAGCCAGCCTCAGCAACAGTTAGGCGCTAAGCAACCCAGTGAGACCCTGTCTCTAAATAAAATACAAAATAGGGCTGAGTTCAACCCCTGGCACCCCACCCTCTTAAATGCTATTTCATTATCTAAATGCACCATATTTTATGCATCTATTTACCTATGCAAAGCGTTCATGGTTGCTTCCAAATTTTGCCAGTTATGAATAAAGCAATTGTAAACAACTGTGTGCAAGTTCTATAAGACTTCAGTTCATTGGAGTAAATGTCAAGAAGCATGGTTATTGGATGAATTGGTGTTTAGTTTTATAAGAAACTGTCAAACTGTCCTCAAAAGGCTGCACCTTTTTAGCATTCCTTCCAGCAGTGAATGAGAGTTCCTGTTGTTCCACATCCTCCCCAGCATTGGGTTCTGTCAGTGTTTCGGATTTTAGCCAATTTAGGAGACATGTAGTGGGCTAACTGTGTTTTATCCTATTCAGATCTATTGTCTCCAAATCACCTAATCCCTGTGAGAAATACATTTAACATTACGATTAATGAAATATAATGCTACTATTACTAGCCAGAATCCAGATAAAAGACTTGGGAAACAATAGAATAAGTACTTATGTTAATGCTAATACTGCTAATAATAAAAGTGCAGATTTATTTGTGAGTGCTTTTTGAGTTTATTATGAAAATAAATGCCAGCAGGACATAAGGCATATTTCTGATTAATGTGTACGAGCAGTTATACACAAATGTGTTATTGGCACGTGGCAGGGGTCCCCAGGAGGTGCCTAGTCCTGACTAAGACTGAGGAGGTTGGTAAACAAAGCAAAGGTAAACAGAGCACTTTTGGAGAACAGAGTGGGCAGGGCTCTGAAGTAGCTCCAGGCCCTGTCTACAGAGTGGAGCTTACATTATTGAGCTGTGCTAGTTCTTCCCAGGGTGGATTTGGGGTTGATTGACACCTTGATTGACAGCTGAACCTGCCATAATTTCTTTTCCACTGTGCATGCAAAAGGCCCCCTCCCCAATGCACAGAGGGGGAGCAAACTGCAATCCTGATAATATGTTAACTAGCAACTAGTTAACTTTAGGTCCCTCCCTCAGGCTATTGTTCATGCCCAAGATCAAGATCTGGGACTTTCCCTTCAAGGTCTTGAACTCCCCTCCTGGTGGTCTAGCTTCCTTCCTTTAACCACAAGATGGCCCAGCTTCCCCTCACCACAGGGCCTTCAGGCAGAGTGTTAGGTGGGTGGTAACCTCTCTCTCACTTTTCTATCCTTTCCCCATGCCCTGTCTCCTACCTAACAAAAGCATAGAGAGACCTTGGCCATCATCATATAATAGTTTTCTCAAGAACTACTTTGCTTTTTGAGCAATGACTGCTGATTCTGGCTTATTTTTTAATTTTTAAAAAATTTTACATATTTAATGGGCATAATTTAATGATTTCATGTACCTGTGCCTTGTGAAATAATAACCATAATCAAGACAAGGAATATAACCATCTTTTCAGATAAGAGCTATCTACCCTCTTAGTACACAATATTGTTCCCTATAGACACATCATACATGAGACCCCCAGAACTTACTCATCTTGCATGACTGAAACGTGCTCCTGGACACACGTCCCCTCATTCTCTCCTCCTCCAGCCCCTGGCATTCACACTTCTGTGAATGGCCTGTCTTGGATTCCACGTGTAATCGCGCTCATGCAGTGTTTCTCTGGGTTGAGATTTTTCCAATGTCTTTGTTTCAGATTTTTCAAGTTGCCTATGTCATCATTAAAGCCGCCAATGCCCCCAGACCTGGAAACTGGATTTTGGAGCGCTCTCTGGATGGCACCACGTTCAGCCCCTGGCAGTATTATGCAGTCAGTGACACGGAGTGTTTGACACGCTACAACATAACTCCAAGACGGGGGCCGCCCACTTACAGAGCCGACGACGAAGTCATCTGCACCTCCTATTATTCCAGACTGATACCACTGGATCATGGCGAGGTACCGTGCCCACAGTGGTGACAGCTTTTCCTCCTCAGAGACTCCTGCCTCGAATGCTGAAAGAGCCCTCATAGGAGCAGATATCGAACACACAAGATAGATTGCTCTCAATACAAAGACCTTCACTACAGCTACCTACTTCTATTTAAAGTAGCCCTGAATGCTGCCTAATATGATTAATTTCACTGCAGATAATTTTGCCCCATTGATTTCTTCCCTTCATGGAGGTCCCGCATTTTTTACTCTGTTGTAATGGAGTAAGTCCATCAGTTCCTCCTTCAGAGCATCTTTCCATAACACCAGAATGAGAACGTTTGTTGAAATATTAAAACGACAGCCAAAATGCTTCTAAAAGATGTAGTTCCTAATTTTCTCTGTGTAGCTCTGTTTGGAGGGATTTGGACTGGGAGATGCCCATAAAATGTCACAGCTCCATGCTCAGCACGCCCAGGTGGCCCACACTTCATTAAAGTCAGAGTGTAATGAAAGCAGCACATTCTTCAGTAGCACCTGGCTTGATGAGATAAAACTACAAAAACCTCTCTGAAGTGCTCTTCACAGCAGGGACTCCATAGAAAGCCCTGCATTGTTTCAAGAGCAGAGATTAATTAAGAGAGCAGGTTATGATTATGGCTTTTGGCACCCTTTTCTTGCTCTCCCCAACCTCTTCATGGATTTTAGAATTTGTTTCTGAGAAGCCATAGCTTAATAATAGATGTTTAAAATATCCTTACCATGCAGGGAGAGGTGCCCGGTTAAAGATCCCCAGCAACCTCAGACTCGCGAATGGATAACTCTCCTAAATTGAAGATGTGATGTGGATCACGGTGATTCACGAGTAGTTAACACACGTTAGATTTTGACAAGAGTTTGATTGTTTGGGTTTGATTTTAGATAGTATCTTGGTAAAGATTATATCCTGAAATTAAGGGCTATATTTTTGCCATGCTTAAAAATGGCATTTGTTTGTTTTTCTTCTTCATGTTTTAGATTCATACGTCACTCATCAATGGCAGACCAAGTGCTGACGATCCTTCCCCCAGGTTGTTGGAATTTACCTCTGCACGATATATCCGCCTTCGATTACAACGCATCAGGACACTCAATGCTGATCTGATGACCCTTAGCCACCGGGAACCCAAAGACCTTGACCCTATTGTTACAAGACGAGTGAGTATATGGTGCCCCCTCACCACCTTTGTTATAAGTTTGTTTGGTTTCAGGGAGATTCTCTTTTCTTCTTTTCAGTTTGGTTGACCTCCCAGGTTGGCTCTCTTTCTTCCCAGCTGTTATATCCTTATTTTATCAAATGTCATCTGATATCCTTTAATACAAATGCTGCCTTTACATGGTAGCCCTGATATCCTGTCCTACCCCCTCACCCTCCAAAAGAACCTGCTAAGATTTTCACTGGAATTCCATTGATTCTTTTTTTTTAAGGCATTTGTTCAATTGACTCTTTTAAAAATACCTTTATTTTATTTATTTATTTATTCTTATGTGGTGCTAAGGAAGATTGAACCTAGTACCTTACCCATGCTAGGCAAGTACCGTACCCCTGAGCCTCAATCCTAGCCCCCATTGATTCTTTGTGTCCATTTAAGATGAATTTTGGAAGACCTCTAAACAATATTGAATCATCCAGTTCATGAACATGCTGTGTCTCCTCACTTATCTAGATCTTCTTTAATTCCTCTTGGAAATATCTTATGGTTTTTTGGTAAAGCTCTTGTTCAATAATGCAAGAAAAATAAATCAAAGGCATACAGAGAGCACAGTAAGAATGAAGCACCACTTGTAGATGACATGATTGTATGCATAGAAAATCTGAAACAACTAGTAAATATAAGTTAATTTAACAGTGTTACAATGTACAAAATAAAAAATGTGGAATATATACTCAATGGAATATTACTCAGCTTTTAAAAAAAGAGTAAAATTATGGCATTTGCCCATAAATGGTTGGAGTTGGGAAATAAGATGCTAAGCAAAATAAGCCAATCCCACAAAACCAAAGGCCAAATGTTTTCTCTAATATTTGGACACTAATTCACAATAAGGCAGTAGGGGGGCACTATGGAAGAACAGGGTTACCTTAGATTAGGTAGAGTGAAGTGTTGGGAGGGAAGAAGAAGAGATGTGGGGAGAGGAAAGATAGTAGAATGAAACAGACATTATTACTGTATGTATATATTTGTGTGTGTGTGTGTGTGTGTGTGTGTGTGTGGGTGTATGACTGCCTGACCAATATGATTCTGCAACATGTACACTCAGAAAAATGAGACATTATATCCCATCTATGTATGATATATTAAAGTGCATAAATGTATTCTACTGTCATGTATAACTAATTAAAACAAATTTAAAAATTTTAAAAATGAATCACATTTATATATATAGTAATGAATAATGGAAAATGAAATCCCAAAAGATATTTATTAACATATACAAATCTACAAAGTGGTGAGAACTAATCTTAAGACAAAAACACTATTTTGTTAATGAGGCTATTTATATCTACTGATTTTGTGTATTGAACTAACTGCATTGGAGGATAAATCTTCTTTGCTGGTGATGTGTTATCTTTTTAATGTAGTACTAAATTCAATTGCCCAGTATTTTTTAGGTGTTTTGGCAGGTAGGCTTTGAAGAAGACCTCTTTGGTTTAAGATGCAGCCAAGCTGGAAAATTCTTTTAGACTCAGGTTTAATAGATGAGTTGATTTGAGCATTATTGATTTTAATTGAGCACCAACATTCATCATGCGTGAAATATAATTTGAAATGGACATATACTTTTAGATTACTGATAATACACTACCTGACAGATTTGTGGAGTGCCAGTGTTTTCTTTTCACTGAAATAAAAAGGTTTTAATTTCTGTATGTAACATTTCTTTTTCTTAGTATTACTATTCAATAAAGGACATTTCTGTTGGAGGGATGTGCATTTGCTCCGGCCATGCTAGCAACTGCCCATGGGATGAAACTACAAAGGTAAGTTCTAGTATTTGATGATTTACTGCAACTTCAGCGTAGAAGTTGTAACTGTAATATTTTCAGTATTCTTTTGCATTCAAGGCAAATGTTGAAAGTTATAAACTCATGTAGCAAAAGAGTAAAAATATTTTCATAAAATTTTACTGTTTTAATTTTTAATGTTTTTATTAGTGTATTATATTTATATATAATAATGAGGTCCTTTTGACATAATTATGCATGCATGGAATATAATTTGCTCCATTTCTGGACCCAGTAGTAGTTCTTTTCTTCTCCTCCTCCCTAACCTTGCTCCCCTTCCTCTGCTGTACCGATTTTCTATTTACTTACTGTTTTTTTAACTGGACACTATGAATGCAGTTCTAAGAGGAAAGTATACAGCATTGAGTGCCTACATTAAAAATATATATATATATCACAAATAAAAAATATAATGTCATACCTCAAGGCTCTAGAGAAAGAAAAACAAACCAATCCCAAATCACTAGAAGACAGAAAATAATTGAGATCAGAGATGAATTTAATGAAATTGAAAATTAAAAAAAACAATAAAAAGGATCAATGCAACAATCGCTGACTTTGTGAAAAGATTAACAAGATTGATAAATATTTAGTCAAACCAACCGAAAGCTAGAGAAGACCCTAACCAACAAAATTAGAGATGAAAGGGAAATATCACCAACACAAGGACTTCTGCAATCCAGAGGATAATTAGTAACTATTTTGAAAATTTATTCTACAATAACCTGGAAAATCTAGAAGACATTGACAGATTTCTGCATGCATATGACCTGGCCAAATTGAACTATAAGTATAAACAGACCATTATCAAGCAATGAGATTGAGGCAGCAATTAAAAGCCTTTCAAGGAAGGAAAGCCCAGAACCAGATGGATTCTCGGTTGAGTTTTACCAGACCTTTACAGAAGAGCTAACACCAGTCATTCTCATTTATTTCATGAAAAAGAAAAGAGGGAACACTCCCAGATACTTTCTATACAGCCAGTAAAACCCTGATATCAAAACCAGATAAAGATGCACTATGGTTTAATTTTTTAAACAATTTCATAATTTTGCTTTATTTGGAGGATATATTTCTAATTAAGTCCTTCTTGTGGTTTTCTGCATGTGTGGTAAGGTATACATAACGTAAAATTTACCACAGTAAGGTGAACAAGTCAGAAGTCTTCTGAATTTTGAAACTCTTCTCTCTAGGAGAGAATTGAGCAAAAACATGTGCAGTTATAATTTATGCTGAACATTTTAAAAAATATTGCCTTCTCATTTTCTCCATTTTCATGTTTGTGGTATTGAATCAGAATAGAATAAAGTTTGTTTTAGCACAATATTTTTTTTTTTTATTGGTCGTTCATAACATTACATAGTTCTTAATACATCATATTACACGGTTTGATTCAAGTGGATTATGAACTCCCGCTTTTACCCCGTATACAAATTGCTGTATCACATCAGTTACCCTTCCATTGATTGACATATTGCCTTTCTAGTGTCTGATGTATTCTGCTGTCTGTCCTATTGTCTACTATCCCCCCTCCCCTCCCCTCCCCTCCCCTCCCCTCCCCTTTTCTCTCTCTACCCCTTCTACTGTAAATCATGTCTTCCATTTGTATTCTCTTGACTTACCCCTCCTTACCTCTTATATGACATTTTGTATAACCCTGAGGATCGCCTTCCATTTCCATGCAATTTCCCTTCTCACTCCCTTTCCCTCCCACCTCTCATCCCTGTTTACTGTAAATATTCTTCTCAAGCTCTTCGTCCCTACCCTGTCCTTGTTTACACCCCTTATATCAAAGGAGTCATTTGGTATTTGTTTTTTAAAGATTGACTAGCTTCACTTAGCATAATCTGCTCTAATGCCATCCATTTCCCTCCAAATTCTATAATTTTGTCATTTTTTAATGCAGAGTAATACTCCATAGTGTATAAATGCCACATTTTTTTTATCCATTCATCTATTGAAGGGCATCTAGGCTGGTTCCACAGTCTTGCTATCGTGAATTGAGCTGCTATGAACATCGATGTAGCAGTGTCCCTATAGCATGCTCTTGTTAGGGCTTTAGGGAATAGACCGAGAAGGGGAATAGCTGGGTCAAATGGTGGTTCCATTCCCAGCTTTCCGAGAAATCTCCATACTGCTTTCCAAATTGGCTGCACCAATTTGCAGTCCCACCAGCAATGAACAAGACTGCCCTTTTCCCCGCATCCTCTCCAGCACTTATTGTTGTTTGACTTCCTAATGGCTGCCAGTCTTACTGGAGTGAGATGGTATCTTAGGGTAGTTTTGATTTGCATTTCTCTGACTGCTAGAGATGGTGAGCATTTTTTCATGTACTTGTTGATTGATTGTATGTCCTCCTCTGAGAAGTGTCTGTTCAGGTCCTTGGCCCATTTATTGATTGGGTTATTTGTTATCTTATTGTCTAATTTTTTGAGTTCTTTGTATATTCTGGTTATTAGGGCTCTATCTGAAGTGTGTGGAGTAAAGATTTGTTCCCAGGATGTAGGCTCCCTATTTATCTCTCTTATTGTTTCTTTTGCTGAGAAAAAACTTTTTAGTTTGAGTAAGTCCCATTTGTTGATTCTATTTGTTAACTCTAGCGCTATGGGTGTCCTATTGAGGAATTTGGAGCCCGATCCCACAGCGTGTAGATCATAACCAACTTTTTCTTCTATCAGATGCCGTGTCTCTGATTTAATATCAAGCTCCTTGATCCATTTTGAGTTAACTTTTGTGCACGGCGAGAGATAGGGATTCAGATTCATTTTGGTGCAAATGGATTTCCAGTTTTCCCAGCACCATTTGTTGAAGATGCTATCTTTCCTCCATTGCATGCTTTTAGCCCCTTTATCAAAAATAAGATAGTTGTAGTTTTGTGGATTAGTTACTGTGTCCTCTATTCTGTACCATTGGTCCACCCGCCTGTTTTGGTACCAGTACCATGCTGTTTTTGTTACTATTGCTCTGTAGTATAGCTTGAAGTCTGGTATCGCTATACCGCCTGATTCACACTTCCTGCTTAGTATTGTTTTTGCTATTCTGGGTCTTTTATTATTCCATATGAATTTCATGATTCTTTTATCTATTTCTACAAGATATGCTGTTGGGATTTTGATTGGCATTGCATTGAACTTATAGAGAACTTTTGGTAATATCGCCATTTTGATGATGTTAGTTCTGCCTATCCATGAGCAGGGTATGTTTTTCCATCTTCTAAGGTCTTCTTCTATGTCTTTCTTTAGGGTTCTGTAATTTTCATTGTATAAATCTTTCACCTCTTTTGTTAGGTTGATTCCCAAGTATTTTATTTTTTGGGGGGATATTGTGAATGGAGTAGTTGTCCTCATTTCCGTTTCAGAGGATTTGTCGCTCATATACAGGAACGCCTTTGATTTATGCGTGTTGATCTTATATCCTGCCACTTTGCTGAATTCATTTATTAGCTCTAATAGCTTCTTTGTAGACCCTTTTGGGTCTGCTAGGTATAGAATCATATCATCTGCAAATAGTGATAATTTAAGTTCTTCTTTTCCTATTTTTATGCCTTTAATTTCTTTTGACTGTCTAATTGCTCTGGCCAGTGTTTCGAGGACTATGTTGAACAGAAGTGGTGAGAGAGGGCATCCCTGTCTTGTACCAGATCTTAGAGGGAATGCCTTCAATTTTTCTCCATTCAGAATGATGCTGGCCTGTGGCTTATCATAGATTGCTTTTACAATGTTGAGGTATGATCCTGTTATCCCTAATTTTTCTAGCGTTTTGAACATAAAGGGATGCTGTACTTTGTCGAATGCTTTTTCTGCATCTATTGAGATGATCATATGGTTCTTATTTTTAAGTCTATTGATGTGGTGAATAACATTTATTGATTTCCGTATATTAAACCAGCCTTGCATCCCAGGGATGAATCCTACTTGATCATGATGTATAATTTTTTTGATATGTATTTGAATCCGATTCGCCAGAATTTTATTGAGGATTTTTGCGTCAAGGTTCATTAGAGATATTGGTCTGTAGTTTTCCTTCTTTGATGTGTCTTTGTCTGGTTTCGGAATCAGGGTGATGTTGGCGTCGTAGAATGAATTTGGAAGTTCTCCCTCTTTTTCTATTTCCTGAAATAGCTTGAAAAGTATTGGTGTTAGTTCCTCTTTAAAGGTTTTGTAAAACTCTGCTGTATACCCATCCGGTCCTGGGCTTTTCTTAGTTGGTAGTCTTTTGATGGTTTCTTCTATTTCCTCTATTGTTATTGGTCTGTTTAGGTTGTCTATATCCTCCTGGCTCAATCTGGGCAGATCATAGGACTCAAGGAATTTATCTATGCCTTCACTATCTTCTATTTTATTGGAGTATAAGGATTCAAAGTAATTTCTGATTATCTTCTGTATTTCTGAAGTGTCTGTTGTGATATTGCCTTTTTCATCCCGTATGCTAGTAATTTGGGTTCTCTCTCTTCTTCTCTTCGTTAGCATGGCTAAGGGTCTGTCAATTTTATTTATTTTTTCAAAGAACCAGCTTTTAGTTTTGTCAATTTTTTCAATTGTTTCTTTTGTTTCAATTTCATTAATTTCAGCTCTGATTTTAATTATTTCTTGCCTTCTACTTCTTTTGCTGTTGTTTTGCTCTTCTTTTTCTAGGATTTTGAGATGAAGTATGAGATCATTTATTTGTTGGTTTTTTCTTTTTTTGAGGAATGAACTCCAAGCAATGAATTTTCCTCTTAGAACTGCTTTCAATGTGTCCCATAGATTCCGATATGTTGTGTCTGTGTTTTCATTTAACTCTAGGAATTTTTTAATTTCCTCCTTGATGTCTTCTAAAACCCATTGATCACTCAGCAACCTATTGTTCATTCTCCAGGTGATGCTTGCTTTTTCCTTTCTTCTTTTATCATTGATTTTCAGTTTCATTCCATTATGATCAGATAAGATGCATGGTATTATCTCTACCCCTTTGTATTGTCTAAGAGTTGCCCTGTGACATAGTATATGGTCTATTTTTGAGAAGGTTCCATGTGCTGCTGAGAAAAAAGTGTAGCTACTTGATGTTGGGTGGTATAGTCTATATATGTCAATTAAGTCTAGGTTGTTAATTGTGTTATTGAGTTCTATAGTTTCCTTATTTAACTTTTGTTTGGAAGATCTGTCCAGTGGTGAGAGAGGTGTGTTGAAGTCTCCCATGATTATTGTATGTTGGTCTATTAGACTCTTGAACTTGAGAAGAGTTTGCTTGATGAATACAGCTGCACCATTATTTGGGGCATATATATTTATGATTGTTATGTCTTGTTGGTGTATGGTTCCCTTGAGCAGTATGAAGTGTCCTTCTATATCCCTTTTGATTAGCTTTGGCTTGAAATCTATTTTATTAGATATGAGTATGGACACTCCTGCTTGTTTCCGCGGTCCATATGAGTGATATGATTTTTCCCAACCTTTCACCTTCAGTCTATGTATATCTTTTCCTATCAAATGCGTCTCCTGTAGACAGCATATTGTTGGGTCTTGTTTTTTGATCCATTCTACTAGCCTGTGTCTCTTAATTGGTGAGTTTAAGCCATTAACATTTAGGGTTATTATTGAGATATGGTTTGTTCTTCTATCCATATTTGTTTATTGATGTTACTAAACCTGATTTGTTATCCTCTATGACTACTTTCCCCCCTTTACTGTCCTACCTCCCATTGTTGGTTTTCAATGTTGTTTTCCATTTCCTCTTCCTGTAATGTTTTGCCAAGGATTTTTTGAAGAGATGGTTTTCTAGCTGCGAATTCTTTTAACTTTTGTTTATTGTGGAAGGTTTTAATTTCATCTTCTAACCTGAAGCTTAATTTCGCCGGATACACGATTCTTGGTTGGAGCCCATTGTCTTTCAGTGTTTGAAATATGTTATTCCAGGATCTTCTAGCTTTCAGAGTCTGTGTTGAGAGATCAGCTGTTATCCTGATTGGTTTACCCCTAAATGTAATCTGCTTTCTTTCTCTTGCAGCTTTTAAAATTCTCTCCTTATTCTGTATGTTGGACATCTTCATTATAATGTGTCTAGGTGTGGATCTCTTATGATTTTGCACATTCGGCGTCCTGTAGGCTTCTAGGATTTGGGATTCTGTCTCAATCTTCAATTCTGGGAAGTTTTCTCGTATTATTTCACTGAATAGACTGTTTATTCCTTTGGAATGGAGCTCTGTGCCTTCCTGTATCCCAATGACTCTTAAATTTGGTCTTTTGATATTGTCCCATAATTCTTGGATGTTCTGCTCATGGTTTCTTAGCAGACTTGCTGAGCTGTCTATGTTCTTTTCCAGTTGAAATACTTTGTCTTCATTGTCTGATGTTCTCTCTTCTAAGTGATCTACTCTGCTGGTAGTATTCTCAATTGAGTTTTTAAGTTGGTTTATTGTTTCCTGCATTTCTAGAATTTCAATTTGTTTGTTTTTTATTACCTCTATCTCCCTGTGAAATTGATCTTTGACTTCCTGGATTTGTTTGTCAATGTGATCTTTCATTGTCTGATTTTGCTGTCTCATGTCTTCCTTGAGACTCCAGATCATCTGAAGCATATATATCCTGAACTCTTTATCTGATATTCCATCTGTTGCAGCTATTACCTCTTCTAAAGTTGAGTTGACCTGCATTGCTTGTGGTCCTTTCTTTCCTTGTCTTTTCATACTGCCCGCGTTTCTTTCTGCTTGGTGCAACTGTTGTGTTTTGAAATTTACCCCCTATTTATTTATGTTGCTCTTGTATACTTGAAAAGTCTCCCTTGCAGGTGCGGGCGGCGGCTGTGCCCCTACTCCAATTGGGGTGACATGTCTGTCACGCTGGCGGCTCTCTGGGCCTGTTCCGGGAGTGGAAGGCGGCTCTGCTCTGTCCCTATTCCAATTGGGGTGTCGTGACTACAATGCTGGCAGATCGCTGGGCCTCTTCCGGGCGTGGGCGGTGGGCTTGGCTGGTGGGATTCCACCTAATGGCAGTCCCTAACCTCCCTGCTTGCTAATTAATGGCTTCTCTGAGGTGCCACGCCTTCTGTAGCTGCGGGGCAGGCCGCGCGAATCAGTTGGCCTGGATCTCCGGGGTCCTGCTGCTGGCTGTTTTGATGTTACAAGCTGTTGGAGAGTGGTGGTGTATTCTTCAGCTTTCCCGGATGGTGGCCACTGACTGCCTGGATGGAGTGTCCGCTGTTTTGATGTTGCACTCTGAAGGAGAGTGGCGGTGTATCCTTCAGCTTTCCCGGATGGTGGCCGCTGACTGCCTCGGTGGAGTGTCCGCTGTGGGGGATGGGACTGTACCGCTTTCTTCCCCTTCTGAGAACCCGAGCTCGGTCCAAGGGTCCGTGTGGGCTTGGCTGGTGGGATTCCACCTAATGGCCTTCCCTAACCTCCCTGCTTGCCAATTAATGGCTTCACTGAGGCGCCACGCCTTCTGTAGCCGCAGGGCAGGCCACGCGAATCAGTTGGCCTGGCTCTCCGGGCCCTGTTGCAGGCTGCTGGGATCCCTGGCACTCTATCACTTTGATTCTTTCTGCTTGCCCCTCCCCCAGCGCTGGCTAGCCAGGTTTCCTTTTGGCTGCTACTGGGAGGAGGGGTTGGAGGTCAGGTGTCTCTGGTTTCCCCCTAGCCTGTATGGAGGCTCAGCTTGATACTCCCTCTCCCGGCAAGCCTAGGAGAGATTTTATGCGAATTCCCGCTGTCTGGGGGGTGAGCTGAATGACACCGACCTGTTTTGATGTCGCACTCTGAAGGAGAGTGGCGGTGTATCCTTCAGCTTTCCCGGATGGTGGCCGCTGACTGGCTCGGCGGAGTGTCCGCTGTGGGGGATGGGACTGTACCGCTTCCTTCCCCTTCTGAGAACCCGTGCTCGGCCCAAGGGTCCGTGTGGGCTTGGCTGGTGGGATTCCACCTAATGGCCTTCCCTAACCTCCCTGCTTGCCAATTAATGGCTTCACTGAGGCGCCACGCCTTCTGTAGCCGCAGGGCAGGCCACGCGAATCAGTTGGCCTGGCTCTCCGGGCCCTGCTGCAGGCTGCTGGGATCCCTGGCACTCTATCACTTTGATTTTTTCTGCTTGCCCCTCCCCCAGCGCTGGCTAGCCAGGTTTCCTTTTGGCTGCTACTGGGAGGAGGGGTTGGAGGTCAGGTGTCTCTGGTTTCCCCCTAGCCTGTATGGAGGCTCAGCTTGATACTCCCTCTCCCGGCAAGCCTAGGAGAGATTTTATGCGAATTCCCGCTGTCTGGGGGGTGAGCTGAATGACACCGACCTGTTTTGATGTCGCACTCTGAAGGAGAGTGGCGGTGTATCCTTCAGCTTTCCCGGATGGTGGCCGCTGACTGGCTCGGCGGAGTGTCCGCTGTGGGGGATGGGACTGTACCGCTTCCTTCCCCTTCTGAGAACCCGTGCTCGGCCCAAGGGTCCGTGTGGGCTTGGCTGGTGGGATTCCACCTAATGGCCTTCCCTAACCTCCCTGCTTGCCAATTAATGGCTTCACTGAGGCGCCACGCCTTCTGTAGCCGCAGGGCAGGCCACGCGAATCAGTTGGCCTGGCTCTCCGGGCCCTGCTGCAGGCTGCTGGGATCCCTGGCACTCTATCACCTTAGCACAATATTAAGTGAATTCAAACCACTTACAAGAGTTACTTTTTATTTTCCTTATCTTTTCTCTGTAGTTTTGTACCTCTGGAATAGGATTATTCTTTTGTTGTTATTGTTGTTTGTTTTTGTCTTTTGGGTTTTGTTGTTGTTGTTGTTGTTGTTTGTTTTTGCAGTGCTAGGGGTTGAATGCAGGGCCTCCCACATGCTAGACAAGCACTTTACCACTGAGCCACACCCTCATTCCAGATTGTATTATTTTGATGCTAAAAAAAATCTGTAAATGAATGTCAGAAGATTATTAATGAAAAGTCTTCTAATAATTAAGACAATTATTATTACTAAAAACTTCCAAATCCTTAAAAGTCAATGCATCTTTGAAAAAAACGTTTTTGTTAGCCAGCCCTTCTTTGAGAGTTGCTTTTATCTTCCTCCCTTCTCTTTGCAACCAGACTATCTGTATATATCCTTTTAGAAAAGTTACCTCCCAGTTTGTTTGATATGGGTGAATGTCCTTCCATTGTGACATCTTTCCACTTATTTGTGGTAGGTTCTCTCCTTAAATACAATTAAGAAAAATACACAGGTGAAGTTTTCTGATCCGGTTTCGCATCCCTTTTTGTGTAGAAACTGCAGTGTCTGTGTGAACATAATACTTGTGGAGAGAGCTGTAACATGTGCTGTCCTGGGTACCACCAGCAGCCTTGGAGGCCTGGGACCATATCCTCTGGTAACACATGTGAACGTAAGTACGCTATTTGAAGAACGTGGTTTTTCTCCTCTTATTATAACTACACTTTCGTCATCTTAACTTTTGCAATGAGTAGGTAACTTGTTTTCACAGAAAGTCAAATAGTGCCCAAAGTTCTAGATTATCTTGAAAAAGTTTAAACTATTAAGGACTAAATGTATCTTTATGGATTTGCTATTTTCTCAAAGGTCCCCTTCCCATACATCCATTTATTCTTTATTATCTTGGATTTAACTTTTAAATAAACAATATATTCACAAGATTCCAACATCTAATAATATAAAGAAGTTTGGGGTAAAAGCTTTCCTTTTACTTCATTTCCATCCTTCTCACTTTTTATTATTTCCCATTATGTTCTTATTAAAATTTTTGTGCAAATAAGCATGCATTAGCACAGTGCTACTCCCAACATATGTTCTTACACAGAAGAAGACATAATATTCATACCATGGCTTATTTGTTGTTGTTTGTTTGTTTGTTTTTGGACCTCGGGATTAAACCCAGGGCCTTGCACATGCTAAGCAAGTACTCTGCCACTGAGCTGCCCATTACTTCTTAATATTTAACAATGTATCTTTAAATTCTTTCCATGTTAGCAATTTAATGCTGCTTTGAAAAAAAAAGTGGCACAGAATTCCATTCTATGGGTATAATAAATAATTTATTTAAATGGATATCTATCAATGACTGTTTCAATTGTCTCTAGTCTGTTGTTATCACAAACGATTATGCAGTGATTCCCATACATTTTATTCACATTGTGTACAAAGATTCTGCAAAGTATCATCCCAGAAGATGAATTGCTGTGTCAAATGGGCACTCGCTTTGATTATCTTGATAGCTCTTCCTAGTTATCATACATAATATTGCCTATATCTTATTAAAATTGCTTACTCTAGAATTTTAATTGCATTGATAGTCATATAGACTTACTTAGAGAAATAAGGGCCTGCTTTCTATAAGACATCCTATGTGTATTAATTAATATATTAAAATATTCTCTAGAATGTAATTGTCACAATAAAGCCAAAGACTGTTACTATGATGAAAATGTCGCCAATCAGAAGAGAAGCTTGAATACAGCTGGGCAGTTCAGAGGAGGTGGGGTTTGCATTAATTGCCTGCAGAACACCATGGGAATCAATTGTGAAACCTGCGTGGATGGATATTATAGACCACATAAAGTAAGTACATGTCTCTCCCATGGCTGAGCATCATTGCCTTCCCAAAGTAGAAAAAAGAGACTTCACAAAGTTGCAACCTATACAACGGAGACAATTCTCAACCTCTATGTTGGAGACTCCTTTCCTTTTGTAATGCTTGATTTATATTGTTGTGCTAATAATGTTCTTCTAATTTATATTTTCTACTCTGCCCTGTTTACTAGATAAGTAGGATGTTCACATGTTGTTATTTAACTTGAGGTCAAGGGCCTATTATCTTTGTGATCTTGGGTTATCTAACTGGGAACGTGGAGATTCTGCCACTAACCAGAGGCTGAATATTGTTTATAGGATGTAGTCATTCCTCAGCTGACTTGATACACAGTTGTGACAGTGTCCCTGGGGTGTTATCCCTTCCTCCTTCTCCCTGTGCCCCCTTATAACAGTATTATCTTGGCATTAATAATATTGTTCATATGATTGCTAATATTGTTGTCATTTCCGGTAAAATAATCCAGGACAACTTTTGCCTTTCAGGTTTCTCCTTATGAGGATGAACCTTGCCGTCCCTGTGTCTGTGACCCTGTGGGGTCCCTCAGTGCCATCTGTGTTAAGGATGATCTCCATTCTGACTTAAATAAGGGTAAATGCTTGATTCATTTTTTGTGCTTACAATTGCTTTTTTTTTTTTCATGGAAGATTGTACCTGTTAGAACCATTATCACTGTGTTGGATGGTAGGATTCTTTATTAATTCTTTGGTTCACTAAATATTTATAAAGCACCTACTATGTGTCAGGGAGTTTTCTAGATCTTTCTGATATATATTTGAATAGATGGCCAAGGTCCCTCCTCAAAGGAAACACTAAACAATCACATGGATACTATAATACCAGGGAGAGTGCTGAGGACCTAAAGCCAAACTGAGACTCATAATTGGTTGGAGAGCGGGTGTGGAGGTGACACTGTCGGGGTGATGAAATGACATTTGAGCAGATAATTGAGCATTTGATGAAAAAATAAGTATGGCTCAGTTAAAGCCATCTATTGAACACAGTAAATAGCAGTTGCTCTATTTAGCTCCTAGAATTGCTCAGAGGACTTCTGCATACATCATCTCACCAAGCAAGTAAATCCTCCAGTTAACTTTGTAAATGTCAGTGTTCTTTCCCTTTCAAAATTTGGTAAGTGCACTTGCAAATATCAGAGTCTCCTGAATAGGTTGCATCTGTTTGAAGACTTCTGTGACCCCATCAAATTCTCGGCCACTGGCAGTAAAAGCAGCTGTTGACCAGCAGGCATAGAGGTGCAGCTGTGGGGCCTAGCAGGAGTGTGCAGGGTAAATTGTGTGACTGATTCCTACACCCTGATGAAAGGGTGATGATAGTGACCCTGCGGGTGGGCCACTGATCTACTTTATCTAGGTACATTTGCTTATTCTGGAATTTCATGTAAATGGAACACAATATGTGGGGTTTTTGTGTGATGGGCTTCTTTCACATAATATATTTTCAAGGGTTATCCCTGTTGTAGCATACATCAATATTTCATTCCTTTTTATTGCTGAATAATATTCCATAGGATGAATATATCACATTATATCCACGTATCACCTGATAAATATTTGAGTTATTCTTACTTTTGGCTATTATGAATAATGCTACGATGAACATTCATGTTTAAGGTTTTGGGGGGAATGTTTGAGTGTTTACTTAGGAGTGAAATGGCCATATCATTTGGTAACTCTGGGTATAACATTTTGAAGAAGTATTAAACTGTGTTTCAAAGTTGTTGTACTATTTTACATTGACTCCAGTCTCTGTGAGTTTCCCCTCTGTTTTCTTTATTTAAAACAGGAGTTGGCAAACTATGGCCCAAGGTCTAAATCTGCACGCTGCCTGTTTTTAAGAATAATCTTTATTAGAATAGAATGGCAGCCATTGGCTCATACATCGTCTGTAACTGTGGTCCAGCAGTAATGGCTGAGTTGAGCAGTTCAACAGATTCCGTGGCTAGAAAGCCTTAAATGTACATTCTCTGGCCCTTTACAGAAAAAGTTTGCCAACCCTAGCTTTAAACTTCTTTTATTTCCGTGTGTTGCTTTCTCCCCAGGGAAGTGGCCGGGTCAGTGTCCGTGTAAGGAAGGTTATGCAGGAGAAAAATGTGATCGCTGCCAGTTTGGCTACAAGGGTTACCCGAACTGTGTGCCCTGTGACTGCAATCTAGCTGGCAGTGTGAACGACGATCCGTGCACAGACCCGTGTCTTTGTAAGGTAAGCAAGGAGGTCAAAGTGGCCCTGGGTTTCTTCTGTGCCTCTCTGGAAAAGGAGCATCTTCTACTGGCTCACAGTTCTCAGACAAAGCAGTTCAATTTCAGCAGAAACTCTCATCCCTGCCCAGAAGCATGATATGTCACAGCAAGTTGGTTCTGTTGTGTCCTTGGACTTAGATGAATACTTGGATTTCATTTTTTTATTTTATTTTTCTGGGCAATGGCCATGTATTCCAGAGGCATTTTCTGTGACTTTCTAGGTGAAACCCAACACCGCGTCTCATTTATTTGGCCTTGACTGAATTCTTCCTTGACATTCTTTTCTAGCTTTCTATTTAGGGGAGAATCAGGTAAACACTAAGTTCCCACAATCTCTAATGAAATGCAGGTTTTTAATCTTGGATTTTTCTTTAAAAAAAAAAAAAGAACTGTATAATCATAACAAATACGTTCATATGGTACCCGTGAGGAGTTTTATTTGACCATACGATATTAATAGCAGTTTCCCTGGAATTCTAAGGATTTCCTGTTGTACCTTTTGTGTTTATTCTCACGAAAGCACAGTCTCAGGCATATGTTATATATGATCAAAAATAACCTCGAGTATTTATGTGTAGTACCAACAATTAGACAACCCTCCTCCGATTTTAAAATGTTCATATAAGCAGCAACAATGGAAGAGATAAAACAAAACAATTCATTTACATATGATGACTAAGCTTCCATATTTATATATAATCTCCAGCCTTGTTCTTGGCTATGAAATTAAATAATAATTAATTCAAACTATTTTTTTTTTGAAATAACAACTTCATGAGACTTTTTTTTAAAAAAAAATATTTATTTACCTGCTGCTGTGGGCTACCAACCCTCCCTCCTTGTTAATATCCTGTCAATGTCATTTTCTTCTGTCTGGATTCATTGGCTTCACCTGGAAATTTTTTATTGTAACTTGCAGGAAAATGTCGAGGGGAAGAATTGTGACCGCTGCAAACCAGGCTTCTATAACTTGAAGGAAAGAAATCCCCAGGGCTGCTCTGAGTGCTTCTGCTTTGGTGTCTCCGATGTCTGCGACAGCCTTTCTTGGCCCATTGGTCAGGTGGGAGGCCTGGGGTATAAGCTGGATTTAATCAGTGGGTGGTCATGTGAGCTCCCTACCACTTTGTCAGCAAGCTATGGGCTGATTTTCCCTGAAATACCACTCTTGTGCATTTGGAACAACACCATTAAGGGTCAAAAGGCAGTTGATTCCTGAAAGGGTCCCTAAATTTCCTGTGTTTGTTTCCACACACATTTCCCTATCAACATAAGATAGATATTATAGAATACACTCTGTTTCCGTTTCTTCCATGGGGAATACATTAAGTGAGGAGGTCAGATCTCACTCTGTGTGTTTTAGGCGGCTTTTTCACTGCTATGATTAAAAGATCTGACCAGAAAATCACAGAGGAGGAAAAGTTTATTTGAGGGCTCTTGGTTTCAGAGGTCTTAGTTCATAGAAGACCAGCTCCATTCCTTGGGGCTTGAGGTGAGGCAGAACATCATGGCAGAAGAGTGTGGCAGAGGGAAGCAGCTCACATGTTGATCAGGAAGCAGAGAGACAGATCTCCACTCCCCAGATACAAATATATACCCCCAAACCACACCCACAATGCCCCACCTCCTCCAGCCTCACCCCACCTGCCTCCAGTTACTACTCAGTTAATGCCATTAGGGATTAATTCACTGATAAGTTTAAGGCTCTTGCAACCTAATCATTTCCCCTCTGAACCCTCTCTCTTTGTCTCACATGTGAGCTTTTGGGAGACACCTCACATCCAAATCGGAACCCACTACCTGCCCCCGCTGGCACATCTAGGGTCATGAGAATTTTACAATTCAAAGAAGCTAAGGGCAGGAAGCACTCCAGTGGATGGGTGGGAGCAACAGCAGGTGGCTCAGGCTTTATTAGGTGTGTTAGCTTTTTGTTGCTGTGACCAAAACACCTGACAAGAACAACTTAGAGGAGAATGGCTCATGGTTTCAGAGGATACTGCCATGGTCAGCTGGCTCTAAGGCAGAAACATGGTGGAAAGGCATGGCTGAAGAAGGCTGCTCTGTTCATTGCAGTCAGGTAGTAGAGAAGGGGTGAAAGGAGCCAGGGATGAGATATAGTCCCCAAGGGTACACCCCCAGTGACCTGCTTCCTCCAGTGATGTCCACCTGCCTACAGTTACTATCCAGGAGTCCATTTAGATTATTAATCCACTAAGTGGATTAATCCACTGATAAGGTTGCAGCCCTTCTGATCAAATCATTGCCTAAAAGCCCCACCTCTGAACCTTGCTGCATTAGGAATCATGCTTTCAACACATGAGCCTTTGAGGGGGATATTCCAGATCTAAACCATAACTCAGGGGCAGGCAGTCTGTTTTGAGAAGGGGAAATTCTAGGGGGATGAGTTTGAGGCAAGTGTGAAATGGTGACTAGGGAGGGAGATGGTGTAATGACTAGAGATTGAGGAGGAGATGCGGGGCATATGGCTTATCAACTCATAACTGTGGCCACCAGGCTGTGGGAAAATGACCAACATCTTTATGTAGGTGATAAATTGAGAGTATATAATCTATAGTATATATATATATATATATATATATATATATATATACACACACACACACATATGTTTAGCATTTGGGTAAAAAGCAGAGGACAATAAAGAAGGGGGAGTCAGAATTAGTAAAAGACATTAATCCTTGCATTTCCAGGTCAAGTAGCCCTTATCTGAAATGTTGGGGAGCAGGATTGTTTTGGAATTTGGATTTCATATTTTTTCAGATTTTGGAATATTTGTACACACATAACAAGATATCTTGCAGATGGGATCCAAGTCTAAACATGACATTCCTTTATGTTTCATATACACCTTATGCACATTACCTTCAGGCAATTTTATAATATATTTAGTGCACCTGCAATTTGACTGTGACCCACTGCATGAGATCAGTGGCATCATGTAGTTGTTCATGAAGTTTTGGATTTAGTAGCAGAATTTCAGAATTCTGGATTAGGAATGCTCAACCTCTATTCTTTATAGTTTTTTTTTTTAAATCTAAAATATATGTTCATGGCCTCTATGGCTTTACTCCTTTACTTATAATTTATCTGGATTAGTGGTGCGTTATGACTTGTTCTCAGGTAGTCTTAGTCCTTTGACAAGTGGAAATATCACATGTTCTGTGGTCCATTTGTAGCAGTTGTGTTAACCTCATCCCTAACTAAACTTTCTGGGTTTGTCTCTTCATTGTGAAAATATTTACGCTAGATTGCATGAGGTATAAAGTTCATTCTATATCATATACCAAAATTATTTTTTCTTTCTTTTTTTTTCCCCCTAGGTGAATGATATGTCCGGGTGGCTGGTCACTGACTTGGTCAGTCCAAATAAGATCCATTCTCAGCAAGAGGCATTGGGTGGGCGCCATCAGATCAGCATCAACAACACCCTGGTCATGCAGAGACTGACTTCTAAGTACTACTGGTCGGCCCCTGAGGCCTACCTTGGAAATAAGGTATGTGTGCTTAGATGAAGATCTCAGAGGCCATTAAGAAAAGACTTCTGGTTTTCATTATAAGTAATTTTGTTGGTGAGTTGAACTTTGAAAAGGCATCTCACAGCCTTTAATTTACATTGGATACACAAGATTTTTTGATCCTTTTGACTTTTTAGTCACACCGTTCCAATAAGAGTGTCTGGTTTTCTTGGGGCAGCTCCTAAGCAGTCTGTGTTGTGGGAAGTCTCATCCTCTTATTGATGACGAATCTTCTACTTTCCACCTCTGGGTCCCCATCACTTGGGCTTCTCAAAATGCTGATCACATTCCGACTTTCTTCAGTGAGCAGTGAACCCAGATTAATGCCCCATGGCTTCCTGGAGGGCCTAGCTTCGTGGAGGGCCTGGGGCATGGGAAACACCCAAGAAAGTTTCCCGCAGTGAGACTTTGGCTCTGCTTCCTCTATTTAGGTACCAGGACAAGCTGTTGCTCATGTAAAGTGCATAGATAGGAACAGACAGAATACTTTCTGTTTTAATTTTAAGTAAGTGTAAAAGATCTACAGTGTTAGAAGTTTGTTTCTAAGATTGAGCCTCCCTTCAATGACCTGTTCCCAGTCTCTCTCTCCAATTAATCATGCCCTTTCTCTCAAGAGCCTGATTGTTTGGAAAATACATTTGAAGGAGTGTATTTGAGCACCTATAGTTCCTTGCTCACTTGGGGATTGGGTTCATTTTAGGGTATCCTTTTATAGTAGCGTAATCTCATAGCTTAGGGAGTTTCTAGTTAATTTGATGATTAAATTTCCTAACTTAGTTTAAAGGGGTATTTTTGAAGATGATTATTTTTGCCACCCAATTATAACTGTAGAATATGTCTTCTATTTTTAATAGGATCTTATCACCAAAACTCACTGAAATTTTTTCTTTTGAAATCACTTGTCCAATTTTATGATTGCAAAATTGGATTCCGAACATTCTTTTGTTGCGACACATCCATCAGGAAGAAAATTCTACATTAAAGGAGATCTGATGAGGAAGAAATACTTGTAGTCTTTCCTTCAAGTAGAAGATCCAACATGTTATTTGCTGCAGCAGGACAATGAAAAACAAATTGTCAGGAGTCAAACTTCCTACTCTCTATATTATTTAAGTAAAATAAATGTCTATTGTGTGATTAACGGGATTATATAGACCTCAGAGTCTCTTAGTAGAACATTTTTGTTTTGGAATTCGGCAATATCCTCCAGTCTTGGTAATATCAATCAAAATACTCATTGAGTATGTTTACACTGCCTTTAATGTGAACTTGCTTACATATGGTGGCCACTGGAATGCCTTGCAGTCTAGTTCTTTCCAGATGGATCCTAGCTACCCCTTCTTCCTCCTTGGGGCTGTGGTTGATTCTCTTTGATGTTCACACTCATTTGACCATTCCAGCTGACCTCTTTTGGTGGGTTCCTGAAATACACAGTGTCATACGATATTCCAGTGGAGACAGTGGACAGTGACCTCATGTCTCATGCGGATATCATCATCAAGGTGAGACTGTTTTGTTTTGCTTTTGCATACAGCTTAGGAATTAGTGGGGTGATGGTTGGCTGACTGAAAATGGCTAGGCCAAGTGGTTCCTGTTGGGAGACTGTGGCGGGGTGACTTGTCTACACACTGCCCAGATTGTGCCCGTGACAATCTAACTGGAGGCCCTGTCTGGGGTTCTTTGCATACCCATCCTTTCATGTTTAAAAAGGAGATGTACTGGGCCTGATGGCACATGCCTACTACTAGTGACTCGGAAAGTTGAGGCCTGAGGATCCCAAGTTTGAGGCCAGCCTTGGCAAATTAGTTAACACTTTGTCTCAAATAAAAGAGTGCCTCTTTGAGGTTCAATCCCTATCCCTGCAACCAACCAATCAATCAATCAAGTAAAGATGAGCATTTGCTCTGACCTTGAAACTAGCCAGCCTTTTAAGGACTTTTTTTTTCCCTCCTGCCACTTTGCCTCTTCGTAGGAACCTATTAGTCAGTGCCTGGCAGTGTGGGGACAGGAGACACACTGCCAGGTCCTCTCTCCCTCTCCCTGTATATCCTCATTCCTCACAAAAAGACCTAGTTTGGCTTTGCTCCAAGGTCGCTGGTATATTTGGGTTCTTGTTTCCAGTGTCCTTTGATCTTGAGTGACCTTTATCTCCATGTCCATCCTGAACAATTGGAAACTGGAAGGTAAATTACTGTTGTTTAAGGCAATTTTATGAGAAGTTGGAGGTATGTTTACTGTACATACTGTTTTCAACTTCTATTGTTTAAAGATTAGGAGTATCAGATGCAGGCTGCTTTGATGAAAACTGTGGGCAGATGCATGACCTTGTTTCTTTTCCAAGATACCAACAAAGCACATGGTCTTTAGGTTTATCATTGGAATCCCTCTGAAAGAAATCCAGTTCAACACTTTTTCTCCAATAATTCTGGACTGAGAGTTATACACACCATCATGTTGTTTGCCACAAGAACCTAAGCCCAAATGAAATCCATATTGTTGGGTGCAAAATTTGATTTTATTTCTTGATTCTTAAATTGAATGACAAATATCTTTCCTTTTCTTTTTTAAAATGCTAGGGAAATGGAATCACTTTAAGCACACAGGCTGAGGGCCTATCACTGCAACCCTATGAAGAGTACTTCAATGTGGTTAGACTTGTGCCTGAGAATTTCCGAGACTTCCATAACAAAAAACAGATCGATCGTGACCAGCTAATGACCGTCCTGGCCAACATGACTCATCTCCTGATCAGAGCCAACTACAATTCTGCAAAAATGGCTCTTTACAGGTATATATTGAAATGAGAGGAAAGACTTACAGAAGAGATAGCTCTAGCTTGTCTTTATTTAATACTGTGTATTTCAAACTTAATATAGTTTACATCGCTTTTATTAAAAGAACTAGCTATAATAATTAAAATATATTTTTAATAATAATATATATATTTATAATAATATATAATTTATATTATAATAATTAAATTATTTTTATAAATGTAATTTATTGAAGATGTAAGACTAGTTATTCATGACAAAAGTTATCTACTAGAAAACAAATTTGACTTTAAATTCAGTAATTTGCAAAGTGTTTCCAAAAATTACTAATAGAGTTATCATTGTCCCAGACCTTGTTGCTTCTGGTTCTCTCTCTCCTGATGTTAATGATCTTAGTTTTGCAGTTATTTGTGCTAACAGTCATTTTATTACTTTGTGGAAGTCAGTTTCTGGCAATGCCTCATCAAACATAATAGTCAATGCTGCAAATGTAAGTGTAGTAGAGCTCATTGGAGTATAATCTCTGTGTTCATGATCAGATGGATGAGTAGATGAATCTTTGTCAAGTACAACATCATTTCTTCCCCACAGTGTTCTATGGGCAATTGCATATCTTTGCAACCAATATTGGAGACATATCCAGGGAATAATGACAGCTTCCAGAGAGTATATTATTGAAAGAATCTTTAGTTACTTACAAAATCACATGACCATTCTGTTTGAATTAAATCTTTTAGGGACTCATCTTCATTGAGGTGTAAGATGTCATTTGCAAGCATGTGAATCCTATAACGACCTCTTTGTGTTTGTAGGTTGGATTCTGTCTCTCTGGACACAGCAAGCCCTAATGCTATAGACCTGGCAGTAGCCACTGATGTGGAGCACTGTGAATGCCCGCCAGGCTACACAGGGACGTCCTGCGAGGTACCGCTCACCTCTCTTCCTGTTTTCTACTTTTTTTGTTTTTTTCTAAGGGGAAAATAGTGCACTGAAGTTAATCTAATAATGCAAGTTTGAGTTTTAACTTTGGAAACCCAATGTTTGGTCCAGAGTTGATTGATTATAGGAATGGTGGAAGTCGTGTGGTTTAAAGAGATCCATTGCTCTGCTAGGGGTGGGCTCTGGGATTCCTGGAAATGCCTGACTTCATGCAGCTCTCTTGCCTCAGTAGGAAGTTTGTCCTACCTATGCCAGATTTTATATTTCTAAGGAGGACTGAACTTGATCACTTGAATATTTATAATCACCTGTGCAAGACCAGGAAGGCTTTAGACAAGGCGGACCCATTTTGAGACCTTTGATGGTCCCTGAATATTTTACTTTAGTGGGCTTCACCTCATATATGAAGTGTGCAGGTTCTATATCTGTGAATTGAATCAATCAGGGATTGCAATATACTCCAAGGAAGAAAATATTTCATCTGTACCAAAGTCTGTACAAATGTTTTTCTTGTCATTATTCCCTAAATAATACAACTATTTATACCATTCACATTGTAAAGGGTATTACAAATAATCTAGAGATTTAAAGTACACAGGAGCTGGGTGCAGCGACACATACCTGTAAGCCCAGGAGCTTGGGAGACTGAGGCAGGAGTATTGCAAGTTCAAGGCCAGCATTAGCCTTAGCGAAGCCATAAGCAATTAAGTAAGATCCTGTCTCTAAATTGGGGATGTGGCTCAGTGGTTAAGTGCCCCTGGGTTCAATCCTAGTACCAAAAGAATTTTTAAAAAATAAGTATAAATGAGTAAATTATACAAGAGGATATGCATAGATTGTATGCAAATATTATGCCATTTTATAAAAGGGACTTTAATATGCAAAGATCTTGGCATCTGTGGGGATTTTGGAGCAAATCCTCATGAATACCAAAGATAACTGTATATGAAAATACATTTGCAATCAGAAATAAAAGTATTAAAATTACTTGGATCCAAGTATTTATAACAACTCTCTCATACTGAGAACTTCCTGCATACTGGCAGTGTGCTAAGCTCTTTTCATGTCTTATCTATCTGAATCCTGACAGCACCCATGTGTGATAGGGACTTCAGATATTTTCTTTTCCAAACTGAGGCACAGTAACATTCAGTAACTTGACCATGGCCACACAACTAGGAATGATCATATTTGGATTTGAGCTTCATCTACACTGTTCACCACCACTGTATGATCCTACTTTCCACATGTTCATGACTGACAATTATGAACAATTGTGCTTGGCTTGATTTATTGGCGATCGTATTTACAAAGTGAGAATATTTAATTTATAATTAATCTCTATCAGTCACAAACTTTGTAGTTAATAAAGTTAGCCTAATGTCTCATGATGTAGATATTTAATTAAATAGTCCTATTTTAAATATTTTGCAGGGGTTTTTTGTTTGTTTGTGAAACCAAATTAATAGGATTATTTTTTTTAGGTTTGAAGCATGGGTTTTTAAGCCCAGCAATTATTTCCAGTTCCCAAGCATTGTGTGCATAATATTTAATGGATACATGATCCTAACTAAGGCCACCTGAGTCTATGGGCTGTGAAGTAGGAGAGCAAGGTCAGGCTATGGAGCAGGGAAACCCTGAAAGTAGAAGCCAGACCAGCTGAAGCAGGAGGGGGCAGCAGAGAGAAGCTTAATTTGTATAGTGGTGACTCTGTGTCTGAGAGTAGTGCTAGGAACCCCCCAGATCTCAAAATCTGCAGATGCTCAAGTCCATTCTATAAAATGGTATAGTTTGCAAATAACTTAGGCACACCCCCCTGCATACTTTGTCACCTCTAGATCTCTTATATTACCCAACACAATGTAAATGGTATATAAATAGTTGCTATACTACATTGTTTAGGGGATAATGACAAGAAAAAAAGGTCTGAACAGGTTCAGTACAAATGCATGTCTCCATTCCTTGGTTGGTTGAATTTGTGGATGTGGACCCTAAGGATATGGAGGGCCAACTTACACATTTGTAGGCTTTTTGTTAAGCAGAACTTATTCTTTAACCTAACTGTTAACTTGGAAGCTGCTTGGGCTAGGGATATAGCTCAGCTGGCTGGGTACAGTGGTGCATGCCTGTAATCCCAGAGGCTCCAGAGGCTGAGGCAGGAGGATCACAAGTTCAAAGCCAGCCTCAGCAAAAGCGAGGCACGAAGCAACTTAGTGAGACCCTATCTCCAAATAAAATACAAAATAGAGCTGGGGATATGGCCCTGTGGTCAATGTTCCTGAGTTCAATCCCTGCTACCAAAAAATAAAAGTAAAAAGAATCAGGCAGCTGTTGGTAGGGGATAGAATTCTCTACAGCACTGTAAGATCCCATGCAGACCTCTGGGGCAGTGCCCACCCAATGTCCACCTGCTCATGAGCCCCCTCTCTCTGAGGGGCACACAGTTGAGTGGTGTTAGGGGACTTTCACAATGCCTCATGTCTTTACAGACTTTTTTTTCTTTTTAGTACCAGTGATTGAACTCAGGGGCACTCAACCAGATTACTTTTGTAATAAAAAAAAAAAAAAAAACTCCAAATTTTTCTTAACAAAATAAAAACTAATCCCAACTCTCCTTCCATTCACCCCATAGGAGGATGCTGATTTCTAAATTAATCATTCCCAAGTCTGCCCTCTAAAGGCATTTGTATCTGCTACAGCCCTTGGCAGTTGGCTGGGGACATGGCCAAGGAAGTGGCCTCACTTGGCTTTGAGTCACTCCACCTGCGCACTGGGCACTATGCAAGTGTCTGTGTCCCATGCTCTGCATCTGTAGAGCCAAGATGCAGTCTCTCAGGGTTGTGATGAGTTAAATGAATTATTGTGTGTGGGTGTTCACTTACTCAGGTTGCCTCTCCAGGTTTAGCTCATGTAAAGAACACCTGTAATATTTGCTCAATTTAACTGCTGCTGTGTGACCCAGACCTGCCCTTGAACATATGCATTGTATGTTGGTAACCTTGAATGAATTATAAGACTAGGGGGAAAAAATAAAGTTGAGAGGAAAAAAATCTTTTTGATGGAAATGCTGGCTAGACAATGCTACATCATTTGTAGTTAAAGAATACTGCAAAGGCCAGGCACAACAGTGCACACCTGTAATCCCAGCAACTCAAGAGGCTGAGGCAGGGAGATTGCAAGTTCAAAGCCAGCTTTAGCAACTTAATGAGGCTCTAAGCAACTCAGAAAGATCCTGGCTCAAAAAAAAAATTAACTTTAAAAAAAAAAGTGTACTGTATGCATGCCTGGGATGCCACAGAGTTGTATGTTGACCCATGACATAGCCAGTAAGTTTTTGTGAGCATGTTTTCACCTTTAAAATGAAACAAGGAACTGGAGTATAGTGCCTAAAAGTGGCCCAATTTGGTAAGTTTACTGAAAATTCCTGAAACGCACAATTAAAAAGGGTAGATTTTTGTGGCATGTCAATGATATCTCAATGAAGATGTTTTAAAAGTAGAAAAAAAATGTTTCTGTACACATGGAAAACTGAGCCGCTGATTTTTCAACTATGTGGGAAAGCAGATGATTCCTATAATGTGCAAAGCTGCATTCATGGACACAGGTGCCACCCTTCTTTTGCAGTCCTGCCTCTCTGGCTATTATCGAGTTGATGGAATACTCTTTGGAGGAATCTGTCAGCCCTGTGAATGCCACGGCCACGCGTCGGAGTGTGATGTCCATGGAGTTTGCTTTGTGAGTTTATTTCTGAAACCTCCAGGTGTCCCCTCTTACCTGATCCAGAACTTTGTGTGGTGTAGTGATTTTTAAAAATGCTTCCTTTACAGAATTGCCCAGATGCCAAAGAAAATCTGCAGATTTAAATTCATGTCTCAAAACATTTCCTACCTTTTTTTAACCTTAAAAAAAAAGTTACTTCAGTGAACAGGTTGAACATCCTTGTTCTAAAAATTTGAGCATTAGGAAATGCTCCAAAAATCTGAAACTTTTTGAGCAATGACATAAAGCCTCAAGTGGGAACTTCCACAACTGACCTTTTTAAGGAATCAGTCAAAATGCAGGCACACTAAAATTATCACATAGCATTACCTTCAGGCTGTGTGTTTAAGGTGTATAAGAAACTTGAACTAATTTCGTGTTTGGATTTGGTTCCCATCCTCAAGACACCACATTGTATATATGCAAATATTCCAAAATTCAAACCACTTTTGGTCCCAAGGAATACTTAACCTGCATTGAAAAAGGAATATGAAATATCTTTCCTTTTTTAGTATTAGAACAATGAAAAGTCATTACTTAGTAAAATTATAAAGCAATATAAAAACTGTCCACTGTTTAAATACAAAGGATTCGTATTTCAAACAGAAGTGCTAGTATTTTTAACATTATGTCACATAGTATACTACAAGAGGAATAATAAAACTTCTAATAATCACACCCATTTGTGCAATATATAATGCTTTACAATTACTTTGAATAAACTCTTCAAACAAGTATCTCTTTCATAAGCACTATGAGTTGAAACAGGGCTTACCAAATATGTAGTTAATCTTGAGAATGAACTATTAGGGCAGATACAGGGTGAGACTTGCTTCTTAGCTTTAGTGAGGAATTCTTTTAGTCCCTTCTGCCTTGAAGCCAGGCCACCCTCTGGGTTCTAATGGACTCACTCCTCAGAGATGGAGTGATTGTGCGTGCCCATAGACTCTGCCCTATTCACAAGGCAGGAAACTCACGCTCTTTCGGGAAGAGATTGATGGAGTCCCAGCGCTATGGAAAATTAATAACCAGAGCCCTAGAGAAGAGCTGAAACCCTGGTGCCCTGGATTGCTTATTCTCTCTCGAGACTCATTTTTCTGTCTTCTGTAAGGAAAGCCCCCATTTTGCTCTGTGTTCTTTTATCCATGTGGAATAAGGCGTCTGTAGGAATTACTTGAAGTGTGGCTTGCAGGCAGACTCCGTCCCTCTAGGATGGATTCCTCAGGTGCACCAATTCCAGCAACTTGGGGAATGTTTGTGTTTTTTACTTCTCTACCTTTGCCTTTGGGTTTGCAAGGCCAGCTTCTCAAGCCTCCCGCCAGTGTTTCCCGATGGTCATCAAGTCGTGGAGGTACAGATAGTCACTTTAGGTACAGCTAGTAAAGTGTATCTTTCTCATGCTTTTGTAAATATGTTTCTAGAACTACATGCTAAATATATTAAATATGTACTAAATATACTCACTTTAAGTGAACAGTATATGTTTAGTATGTTTAATAGTAACTGCCCTTCAAGTTCTTCTTATGATAAACATAATGATGATTTTTAGAGTTTTAAGCATTTTGGAGGGAACAGTTTTAGATTTAGAGAAGAGCTGCAAGCATAAAATAGAATTCCCGGATGTCCTTTTCCCAACATCCCCTAGTGCTAACATCTTGTATAACCAGAGTAGTTATCAAAGCTGAGACCTTCACATGGGCACCATATGATCAGCTAAACCACACACTGCCTTCCTCCTTCACCAGTGTACCCAGTCCTCTCTTTTTCCTTTCTAGGAGCAAATCTAGGTCCCCACATGGCACTTTGTGTCCTTGTCGCCTTAGCCTCCTCTGTCTTTGTGACTCTGGTAACTTGAAGTGGGGTGGAGTGGGGTGGACATTCTGTGGAATGGCCTCAGCTAGGGCTTGCCTCTTGCTCTGCATTTTGGTCAGCTTTTTTTTGTTGTTGCTGTGACCGAAAGACAAGAGAAGAACGAATACAGGAAGAAATGTTTATGTGGGGGCTCATGGTTTCAGAGGTCTCTGTCCATAGATACTATGCCCCATTTGCTCTGGGCAAGAGGTGAGGCAGAACATCAAGGCAGAAGAGTATGGAGGAAGGCAGCTCAGTAGGCAGAACAGACAAAATATAAGCAACTTCAAGGTCAAGCCCCCAGCAACCTACCTCCTGGAACCACACCCCACCTGCCTACAGTTACCACCCAGTTAATCCCTATCAGGGAATTAATGCAGTGATCAGGTTAAGGTTTTCATAACCCAGTCACTTCACCTCTAAACTTTCTCTCTTTTTTGCACACATAGGCTTTGTGGGAACACCTCATATCTAATCTATAACACTTTGCTATGACTGGGTGGAGGTTTTACAGTTTTGACCAGAGGACATGGAGGTAATGTACCATGTCAGCCACAGGTACAGGGGCCTTCTTCTTGGGGCTGTTAGCTGTGTCCCCTCAGATAAAATGATATCTGCCAGGCTTTCCCACTCTTCAGTGGTAACTGAGAATTTACCACTTTTCCTTTCTAAACAATTAAATTTGATTTAATTTTTTTTTGAGGAGGGGGGAGTGGTGAAATAAGAAAAAAAATAGGTGGGAAATTAAGAATTTATTGATTTAATCTGATTTTGCTTTTTTTTTTCCCCCTATTCTGTTTCGAAAAGAACTGCTTTCCCCAAAGAGAAAGAAGGCTCAATCTGGCCCTTTGATTAGGAGAGTTACAAGCATAAAACATTCAACAGACATATTAGAAATGAACATAAGCAAGCATTTTCAAAGGATTGCATTTATTTTTCATAATACTTTTAGCTTAACCAAATGGCCATTTATCAAAGCCCATTGCATTTTGAATATTTTTTTTAATGATTGAAACTGAGGTCACGTGGGTCTGTGATGTTGCAACATGGGCATCACCTGGGAACTTGTTAAAATGCAGGATCTCATACCCTACCCCCACCTCTGAGCTCCTGAATCAGAGTCTACAGGTAATCAGGTGACTTGTTGTTCACATTTGAGTTTAGAAGCTCTGCTCTGGGATAATCCTAAATAAAACAGGGATAAAATGATGTAATACCTGACATTTTTAGTACCAGTTTCAATTTGATATCTGGACATGCTTTTATACTCTCAAAAATTATATAAATATATGTACTTTATTTAAATTGCTGGATGGAAAATGACCAAAGTACCTAAAAAGGAGGAGCCATCAAGAAAAGAGGCGTGCAAATGGGGGTCTTGGAGCCAAGTGCAGGCAGGCTGAGAAGTGACCGAGCGAGCACGAGCAGCTGTCAGTACAGAATGGGGACCTGGGGAAACCAAGTCAAGATAAAGGAACCTGGGAAAACATGTGCAGAGGAGGGCTGAAATCCCTGTGAGCTGTGTGACTGCCTGGCCCATCTCTTTTTCTCTTGTCCTGTACACCTCCTGTCCCCAAGTGGAACGTTCCACACCATGAAACAAACTTTCATGCTCAAAGTTATTAAAAAGATTTTATAAACTTACCTCTAAGCTATGTGTATATGAAACAAATCCGTTTTGTGTTTGGACTTGGATCCCGTCCCAGAGATACCTCACTATGCTTATGCAAATGCATTATGTTTATGCAGACCCCAAATCCGAAAAAATTAAAAAAAAAATCCAAAACACTCTGGTCACAAGTATTTTTGGTAGTACCCCAACCTTTTATCATCTTTCTGCAGCCTGAGGAACTGTTTTTATCATTTTTCTAATCAGGTGTGCTTGCTGACAATAATCTCTCTTGTTTGTCTGGAAAAGGCTTTTAAACATCTTTCAATTTTGAAATTTGTTTTTGCAGATTTGTCCTTGAGTATTCTGAAGTTGTTCTGTTGGCTTTGGCCTGTCTTGTCTCAAATGAGAAGTTGCTGTTCATTCCTGTGTATGTCAGGCAGTGTGTTGTTCTGTCTTTGCTTTTTCTCCTGCCTACCTTTAAGATTTTCTCTTCTTCCCTGGTTTTGAACCATTTGACTGTGTGCTTCTAACCCTTTTTCTTCTTGGAGGTTGTTGAGCTTCTAGAATTTGTGGGTTTGTATTGTCAGATTTTGAAAAATTGAGACTTCTCTCCTCCCCCTGTCCTGCTCTCCCACTGATGATCCCATTGCACATGATGTTGCTCCATGATGACTGAGGCTGGGTCCTTTCAGGTTATTTCCCACGGAGGGTTGGAGTTTCTAATGCTGTCTTCAGATGACTGTTCTTGTGCAGTTTCGAATCATTCAATCTTTCATTTTACAGACCCCAAATCCGTTATGGTCTTTTCTCAGTTCAGAAAGTTCCATTAGGTCCTATTTTCTGTCTTGCCTTTCTTTCTTTCTGTGTTTGTTTCCCTTTAAATCTTTGAAAATGTTATAACTTTAAAATTTTTTATCATAATATTATTACATATTTATGGCATACTTATGATAATTTGATACATGTAATAATGTTGGTGATCAAATTGGGGTAGTGAGCATTTTCATATGAAACATTTGCTATTTTTTATGTACTGGGAACCTTTGGACTCCTCAAGTTATTTTGAAATATATCATAGACTACAAGTAGGCTACTCTGCTATAAAACACCAAAAATAATGTCTCTGGCCTGATTTCATTACCTAACTGCTTTCTATCTTTCCTCCTCTTCCTGGTCTCTCATGACCACTCTGGTATTCTTTTATGAGATCGACATTTTTAGCATCCACACATGAGTGAGATTGTGTCTTATTTGTCTTTTTGTGCTTGGCTTATGAAAATCAACACAGTGTCCTCAAGTTAGCTCTTGAAATGCCTGCAGATTCCCTCAACTTTGCAATTTCTGGGTATATTTCTAATAATTCTTTTTTGTTATGGATTAGTGTTTCTAGTAGATTTTAGCTCAAAGATGTTGTCAAAATCTTATATTTGGAAGTAATTTTAAATTTACCCTAAAGCTGTGAGAATAAGAATAGTACTTAGAACACCTACCATTTACCCAAATTCCTCTATTATTAATATGCCCCTTATTTGCTTAATAAGTCCATTTATCCATCTATCTAGTTGTGATATTTTTTCTAAACATCTTGGGAGAAAGTTTTCTGTGGCCAAGTATTTCATTGTGCATGTCCTGAAAATAAGAATGTTCTCTTATATGATCATGTTACGTTTATCATTGTAAGTAAATTGAACACTGATGACTCTACTTTTTCTAATCTGCCATTCATTTTTCATTTCTGCCCATGGACCCAATACTTCCCTGTACAGCAGAATTTTCCCCTCCATTTTGAGCTCCTGAATCAGAATCTACAGATCCCTCCAACTGGGACTGTATATTGCATTTTATTGCCATATTTCTTTAGGATCCTTTAATCTGGAATATTCCCACAGATTTTACTTGTCTTTATGACACTGGCACTATGAAGAATACAGTCCACAATTTGAAAAACAGAACATCCTTCATTTTTGGTTCTTTTGTTCTTTTCTCATGACTAGAGTAAGGCATTTCAGTGTAGGATGCTTGTCTACTGATGGTGTCTTTCTCAGAGCAACCCCTGGGGAAGCTCACCGTGTCTGTCTTCCCCTCACGGGTGGTACTAATTCTACTATTCATTCCTTTTGCAATTAGTAAGCAGTCTGAGGGAGTCACTTTTCCATATTTTTATTGATGCATTATATTTTACTTAATGGTGGGATTTGTTGTTACATATTCAGATATGTGCACAATATAACAGTTTAATTTGGTCAATATTGTTTCCCAGTGTTTCCCCTTTCCCTCCCCTCCTCCCTCCTCCTGGTCCCCTTTCTCAACTCTTCTGATATTCCTTCAGTTTTCATGAGATTCCCCCATCCCTTTCTTTCCCCTTTCTGTCTCTGGCTTCCATGTATGGGAGAAAACATACAACCCTTGACTTTCTGAGTTGGGCTTTATTTTGCTTAACATAATGCTCTTAAGTTCTATCCATTTTCCTGCAAATGATATAATTTCATTTTTCTTTGTGACTGAATAAAAAACCATTATATATATACTACATATATATACATGTATATATGTATGTATGTGTGTGTATGTGTATATATATATATATATATATATATATATATATATGGAGAGAAAGAGACATGCATGTATACACACACACATACACCACATTTTTAAAAATTCATTCATCTATTGACGAATACCTAGGCTAGTTCTGTAGTTCAGCTCTTGTGAATTGTGCTGCTATAAACATGGGTATGCATGTATCACTGTAGCACGCTGACTTTAATTCTTTAGGATAAATACCCAGGAGGGATACAGATGGCCATATGGTGATTTCATTCCTAGTCTTTTGAGGAATGAAGGGCATGCAAAACTACTGTTCCTTATCAGAATTCCCCCTTATATTTAGTAGTCCAGTGATCCATCCTTGCCTAACCAGTACTTATACAATCATATTTGCACAAGGATGACCCTTAAATTAAGCTCCTCTGCCATCCTGCTCAGGGGCATGCAGCAGCCTGTTGCTAACAAGAACCTCCCCTGCCTGCATGTGGTCACTCATTCATCTGCTTGTCATCTTTCTGGACTCATGGATTCCAGACATGCCCAGATGTGGCCACTGGGTATCCAGTCTTTTTTTTAATTGCATGATGCATGTTGTTCAATGAATATTGGTATGTTGCTGAGTTTCTGGATTTTTTTTTTTTTTTTTTGCTTTTTGCTTTCTTTTTAAGAATGTGGGAGTTTGTTTTGGCCAGCAGTGAAATGATAGCGGGTCACCTTGGTGGTTTCAAGGTTTGTTTTAAGCTTTTTTATGGAGGATTTTGATAGCCTTTTCTCTGCGGCAGGTTTCTTTTGGGCTCTCCAATGGTCTGGGTATTTCACAGGGTCTCCCCTCACTGGCTGGTCAGAATTCTGATATCCCTCAGTTCTGTGTTCTGAATTTTTTCCTCTTACAGCTCCTCTGTGTTGCTTTGGCTAATTGAGGTTCCATTCTACATACAAACTCTTAGTATTCAACATTATTTAAAGGGGTCTGGTGTGCAGATTTCCAGATGTGGGATTTGTTGTTACATATTCAGATATGTGCACAATATAACAATTTAATTTGGTCAATGTTGTTTTCCTCTGTTTTTTCCCTGCAAAACCCTAGTATTCTTCCCCAAATCCCACCTGGGCCAGCCCCTCCAAACTAAGACCTCCACCCCCTCCACTCAGCAGGATTTCCCCACTCTGCCTGGGCTCCCTCTGCCTAACAAGTGTCTCCAGGTCTTGGGAGTCCCCTGGTTTGCCTCTTTCTCCAGGCATCATGGACCTGTGCTTGCTGTTGGACAGCACCAAAAACCAGTTGTTCTATATATTTTGATCCACTTTCTAGGTGTTTCCTACAGGTAGAGGAGTTTGGTACCAATTACTCTGATACGGTCAAGGTGAAGTTCTTACTTAGGTCCCTCCTTCATAGAAGTTACATTTTTAAAAATTAATCAATTAAAAAACAGAGAACCCTTCCTCCTGGAACTTGTTTTACATTTTGTCTTTTGTTGTTCACTTGGACTTCAGGCCATTTGTAGATAAATCTGAAAATCCTCCTAGGAAACCAGGGCTGATTCTCCTTTTCGCACGTGTGTCCTAGGCATGTGCCCACAACACCACTGGGGACCACTGTGAGCAGTGCCTACCTGGCTTCTACGGGGTGCCTTCCCATGGGACTTCTGGGGACTGCCAGCCCTGTGCCTGCCCTCTCTCCACAGCCTCCAACAAGTAAGTTTCATGCACCCACTAGCAGGTCCTGCCCAGCGTGACCACTAAGATGTGTTCTGATGTCTTCAGAGCAAGACTGTGTGTAATTTGTGTGAATCTTGCTTAGCAGTGATTGATTCGGACTAGAGAGGGAGGGATGAATTATCTTCTTCAAAGAAAGTTTGACTTATTGAATTACACCAGAAAAGGTGTATGATAGCAAGGACCTGTGCATACTTTTTTTGTTCTTGGTCTTATGTTGGTCATTATTTCTCTTACAAAATGTACATCTTGTACCTACCCCTAGGCTAGCAGGTAAGAGGGGATTTTGAGATGATCCCTGGGTTTTTTGATATAATGATCAAAATTTGAAAATATGAGGCTGAGAGGTCTGAATGGATTAATTAATTAATTAATTAGTTCAACAAATATTTATTTAGCTCCTGCTGTGTACTGGGTATCACAGTAAGTAGCAGTAAGTTTGCTATAAGTAGCAAACCATTCATTCATAGCTCCTGGTCCCAGGGAGTCAAGAGTAGTCAGTACTGTAGTGGTGGCCTGTCCACCAGACTGAGGGTGAGAGGGTAGAGGGAAAGCAGTGCTGAGCTTTTCTGGGCAGGTGTAGGGATGACTGAGGAGTGCTGCTCTCAGACCTGATGGAGGAGAAATTCAACAGGCGACACAGAAGAACATTCTAGGCAGGAGGACCAAGTGTGCCAAGGCATGGCAGGGTGAACATGAACATGTGCATCCTGTTTGAGTAATTGCAAATGAGCCTTGAGCAGAAAGCAGAGGGGGAGGTTAAGTAGACATATTCAGCATGGAGTTGTATGTCCTACTGGGACGTGCATATCCTTCAGGCCCGTGGTTTGAAATCTTCTTTCTCTCTCTCACTTGTTTACCCATTAGTACTCTTCTTCCATCCACTCCTAATCTCACAGGGATTTTTTTTAACTCCAGTGTATAAAAAGATATTGTATTAGACTGTTTTCTATTGATATGATAAAGTACATGAAGCTGGGTAACTTATAAAAAAAAGAGGTTTATTTATCTTACTGGTCTGGAGATTCAAGGATCTGAAACTGGCTCCAGGTAAGCACTTGAGAGCATCACCCTTAGAGAGAGGGGAACCCCATGTACCAGCCCCATCTGAGCGGGCTTCCTGGAGGAAGCAGTGGCTGTGTCGGGAGATGGGGAGAAGAAAGTGCATTGGAGGCTGAAGGACAGGGGAGCAGGGAGCAGCAAGTGTCCCTTCCCCAGAACATGGGAGGAGGGCAGAGGAGGCCCACAGGGTGGGCTGGGTGGCAGAGGCCCTGAGTTCTAGGCTGAGGACTGAGAACATGTTGAAAGTTTGTAAGGACAGAAGTCGTGAAAAATCAGTATTATAAATATTTGGTAACTGGCAACATCCACTGGAAAAATTGCATTCATTTCTAACATTTTAACAGTTTCAGTCCCACCTGCCATCTCGAAGGAGACGAAGTCATCTGTGACCAGTGTGCTCCGGGTTACTCAGGAGCTTGGTGTGAGAGGTACTCTGTGTCCAGCACTCATATTATTTTCTAAATTCAATGTAAATTTTATGTGCTTATTTTTAACTTTTATTTTTTAAATTTTAATCAACACACAATAACTCTCCATATTCATTTTGTGTGCATAATGTGTTAAAGATCAGATTGTTTTTAAATATGTAGTTAGGTGTGGTTTTGGAGTTTTCATGTATAATGATTATTTCATTGAATTATAGAGAAAACCCTGTGTATCTGTTAAGAACATGAACGTTGAGACTTGCTGGGAGTTTTTAGAGGACAGTGTTCCACCTCCTGGAGTTCATCTGAGTTCACACCAAGAACAATAAGAAACAGCGAGGAGCCAGGACTCACAGTCCCCGTATTTGAATATCCAGATAATAGTAAAGGCATGAGGTGGTTTGATGTAAGAGTTGGCCTTCTGGTGCCTGAAAGCCAGTGTTTTTTCCCATGGGTTAAGTCTGAGTGCCCAACTCTGGCTCAGCCCATCCAGAGCTGAGTGGCATCCGCATTGGCCCTGGTGGCTTGGAGTTGGCCCTGGAGATGGTGCACGCCCACTGGATTTATGCCCCCTTTTGGACGTGCTCCCGTTCATCACCATGGGTGAAGACAATCTATAACTTTCTGAATGCGGAGTCACATTCTTTCCACAGTAAATCTCAGGGAAAAGAGCCAGTCTGATTTGTTAGCCATTCAGAAAGTCCCTGAAGAGTGGGGTGGCGTCTTGAGTAATTGCATTTATTTGATCCTGTTTTTCGTCTTGGATACAGATGCGCCGATGGTTACTATGGAAACCCAACAGTACCCGGGGAATCCTGTGTACTGTGTGACTGCAATGGTAATGTCAACCCCTCTGAGCCTGGCCACTGTGACTCTGTCACCGGGGAATGCCTGAAGTGTGTGGGAAACACCGACGGCCCTCACTGCGAAAGGTGTGCAGATGGGTTCTACGGGGATGCTGTGACTGCCAAAAATTGCCAAGGTGAGTGCATGGGCTATGAGTTCAGGGTCATTATTTATCACCTATGAATCCCCATCCATCTACATACATGTGACAGAAAGGGATCAGCCCATGAGGTGACCTTATCTTGAATGGTGCTTGTTTTCATGCTGGGTCTCTGGTTGAACAACGATAGACTGGCAACCGATTTCTTCCCTCTCTTCTCTCCATTGGCTTGATCAGTTGCAGTCCATGAAGGTCAGTGTCCTGGAAAGCTTCCACCCTTCCCTTCAAGGAGAAGGTTTTGCTTTCCAAAGGGCAGCTCTGTTTGCAGTAATTGAAAGGAAAGAAGGGTGATGTCCAAAGCAATCAGGGATGTGGAGGACCATGGGGATGCATGAAGCAGGTGGAATTTCAAGACATAGAGTGATAAATGGTGAGGCTCTTAAGCCTGAAATTGCTAACACATGATGTTGGCACAGCTTGGTGGTCTGTACATAAACTACCTGACCCTCAGATTGCTTTGCTGAGTTCTGCTTGGAGCCTTGATGTTGTGAATCTTGTTGAACCTCACACTGAAGGTTGATTTTCATTTACCTGAGACGACCTAGCTCTAGCACCAATTAAGCCCTCGGAAGTTTTTTCCTCCCCTTTGGCACAGTCTTTAAGGAGTGAATGAATACAAATGGCAGTTATTAATTTTGATAATTTCATGTAAATCCTTCTCTTGCTCTGATATTGCAATATGGAGACACAAGAGGGTGCTAGTGATACAAAAAAAAAATATTTCACAGGCATCCATTAAAAGATGGAAAATGTTTCACAGCCCTGGGGCCCATCCCACTTCAACAGTGTGGCCACTTTAATTGGAATTATAGGGAAAGAGACTTCAATGGATCACATTCTGCAGAAAGATCCAGTGAGATGAGGATTGAAATTGGCTCGCTGAATTTAGCACCTGGGACATCTCTAGAGAGTTTAGGAAGCAGAGCTTTAGCAGACTAGGGGCCAGGAGGACACAAAGCAAGAGTTTGGGTGGACAGATGTGCTAAGGGAAGGAAAAACAATAGGGATGCTGGGATATGTCCCCTCAGGTGGGGACATCAGGTGAGAGGCAAGAGGGAGGGTGTGTGTGCACATGTGTCTTATATTTGGTGGGAGACAGATGAATGTGTGCTGAGAAGTTAGTGGAATATTCAGGGACACAGCAGAAGGTCCCTGAAGGGCAGCAGTGAGTGGGGTCCCGGCATTTCGCTGGGTTCCTACAGTATTAACCCACTTACACCAGGGAAAATGGAGGGCCAGAGAGAGGCACCTCTGTGTGAGCAAGGCAGTGGTCTTCACGTATGGAAGCCAATTCCAGTGCCTTTCTCTGACCATCCCCAAGTTCCAGTGCCCCCCCCCACCCCGCTGCTGCACGCTGCCTCACACTGTGCCTGCGCTTTCAGTTACCCTTCAAATTTTCCTTGACCTTTCCTACGTTGTGATACAGGTTGATTGTCCCTTATCTGAGATGCATGCCCAGATTTGTTCAGATTATGATTTTTTTTCAGATTTCAGAATATGCATACACATAACAACAATGTCCTGGGGAGGGGACCCAAGTTTACACATGAAATTCATTTACTTTTCATATGCACCTTACGTGCCCAGGCTGAAGGCAATTTTGTGCACCACTTTTAGTGTGCCTGTCTTTTGACAGCAACTTAGTATATGAGGTCAAGTGTGGAATTTTCCACTTGTGGCTTCATGCTGTTGCTCAAAAATGTTTGGATTTCGGAGCATTTCAGATTTTCAGATTAGGGATGTTCGACCTATGTCATATGGACAGATGTATATTTTCAGAGGCAAACATTCATAAACAGTGCCTTGAATATTTTTGTCAGGGAAAATATTACATATTATGAAAATTAAATAGTATGAAATATATATTAATGCCTGCCTTATAAGTATAAATTAAACATTTTTTGGACCTGTTAAATATCATCACTTTGAATAGCTGAGGGAATTCATAACTCTAAATGTTAATGCTGTAACCAGATAGAACTGAAATTCTATCATGAAACTACAAATGATTCAAGATTTTACAACAGGGAACGCTTCATTTAATTATGAAACATATTAATATATATGCTATTTATATTGCTTTAATTGAGCTTTAAAATATTACATATATGTATGATTGCAATGAGTGTAGATGGCTAAATTGATTGATGTCTCTATTGCATGTTTTAATAAAAATTCGCTGACATATATTAATACCTTGTTCAAAAATTACATGGCAAACTCATGAGATGGTTCAAGGTAGTTTGCTAATTATTATCTGAATAGCTTCAGTATTATTATCTGTTATTACTGAATGGCTTGAATATTCTTTTCTGATAGTTCTTTCCACTAAAACTGTTTTGGTTTACTCTACAAAAAAATGGTAAAATTTTATTAATCACAGAATAATACTTATAATATACATATGTCTTGTCATGCATACATTATATATGTTCATTTGTTTAGCTTCACGATTGGGTACGTTGAGTGTTTAACATTATTTCCTTTAGACATTGAAGGAACTGACTATAACTATAACCATTAAATGACCATTAATATGTCATGTGTGTGTATGTGTTAGCCTGTGATTGCCATGAGAAAGGTTCCCTTTCTGATGTGTGCCATCTTGAGACTGGACTCTGTGACTGCAAACCCCACGTGATCGGACAGCAGTGTGACCAGTGCCTGGTAAGATGTTTATGCTCATTGCATGCAATTCAAGTATTGGTCAGTGATATGCAATTGACACCTTGACCTGGGTTCAAAGGAAAAATTGAATTCATGGTAGTTGGAAAAGAGCTCAAGCCCTAGGCATGGCTGGCCCATCCTGTACCTCACTATCTAGAGGGCACGTATCCACTGTGCAGAGGAGTAGAATCAAGTCATGAATACTTTATGATCCTATGGAGCAGCCTGTGTGTGATTTGGAAAACCTTCTAGAGTGTATATTGGCTTACTAAACCATGTATTGGCTTGTGTGGTTCTTCCCCTTTTGTGACGTAGCCAGGCTATTATGGGCTGGACACAGGACTTGGCTGCTTACCCTGTAACTGCAGCACGGCAGGCTCCATGTCGGACGAATGCACAGAGGAAGGACAGTGTTACTGCATTCCAGGTGTGACTGGGAAAAGGTGCGACAGGTGTTCACATGGCTTCTATGCCTACCAGGATGGTGGCTGCACACGTAAGCTCTTGAGTTTCTTGTTTGAGACTTTACAGTGACTCCTTGGCACCTTCCTTTACTTTGGACTAATTTTTATGACATTTCTTTATTTTTTCTCTTCTTTACACATACAGGTTTTCATGTTTTTTTTTTTTTTTCTGTTTCTGATCTCTCTCTATATATAAGCTTGAAGTTCGGTTCGGGCTCTGCTGCCTACTAATTATGTGAGCTTGGATGAATTACTTAATTTCCCTTAGCCTTAGTTTCCTCATCTGTAAACTGGAGAGGCTAATTGTCATCTAAACCAAATAGTTTTTATAATAATTGTGTACAAAGTCCTTGACATGGAATTTGGCACATAATAAATGTTCAATTACATTAGGTCTATTTGTTCTTCCACCCACGGTGGTCTTTTTTAGGCTTTTCCCTATTTTTTGTACTCTGTCCCGTGACCTTTTGTCCAAAAGCATCTCCTGACCTAGAGGAACCTGCATGAGACATGGGGAGGAGAAGTCTCTGAAACCGTGAGGTCTTTGAGAAACTAGAAGAATTATTCAGATTATTAATAAAAGGGACATAACTTGTAAAATCAACTCCTACCCCTTTAATTCCATCGATCATCCAGACCCGTAATGATGTTTGTCTTTATTTCAGCCTGTGACTGTGCTCATACTCAGAATAATTGTGACCCTGAATCTGGAAAGTGCATCTGCCCTCCTCATACTTGGGGTCTGGAATGTGAAAAATGTGAGGAAGGGTACTGGGGTTTGGACCCGGAGCATGGGTGCCAGGTGGGTGCAGACATATTTCTGAGAGTCCCTAGGCTATGGCAAGTTTTGTTCCATCTCTTTTATTTATTTGGTTGATATAATAACTCAGTGCAGCTGTGTTCATGTTGTCCCAGCTACTTGAGAGGCTGAGATGGGAGGATCTCTTGAGTTCAGGAGTTTAAGGCCAGTCTGGGTAACATAATGAGACCTGTCTTAAATAAATAAGAAAAAATTAGCACAGATTATTGGAATAAATATGGAGAATGCAACACTCTTCAAATCCCTTATGTGGAGTTTTCTGCAGGAGCCCAGTTGCAAAATTGATGGCTAGAAAAAATCCCAAAATGTTTTTAGTGCCCTTTAAATATATTCTTCAACGTATACAATTTTCCAAGAGAAAGTCATAAATCAGTTTATTGGGGGATTATGTCCAATCTTTGAGAGCTCTAGTTTTCCATGAATAACTTCCCTTGGTTAGATTTGGGGATAATTTGTTTTGACAATGGGAAAATTACGTGACCTCTAAAATAACTTTGCTAGATTGTTTGGAACCTATCGGATTTAATTTTAGTTCAGTTTTGGCCTAGTGTGCAACTGTCATTAAGATGCACAAAGGAATCCAGGCACCGTGGCACATGCCTGTAATCCCAGCTACTCCAGAGGCTGAGACGGGAGGATCGCAAGTTCAAAGCTTCAGCAATTTAGCCAGGCCCTACTTAACTTTTAGCAAGACCCTGTCTCAAAAAAAAAAAAAAAAATGGATAAATAATCCTACAATACAGTCCCTTTTGCCTTTTAGCAGATGGTAAAGTGGCTCCATAGAGCACTAGTGAGAGAGATCAATTCATTTCTATAATTTTCATATATTTGATATTTTTAAAAATCCAAATATGTGTATTGAATAGCATATGTGTATCTTATGTATTTTTTAAATGTATATTTTATAACATAAAATCTGCCTCTTTAGTTAATTTTAGTCTCTCTCTCTCTCTCTCTCTCTCTCTCTCTCTTTCTCTCAGGCCTGCAATTGCAGTCATGAGGGGTCAGCCAATCCCCAGTGTGACATGCTTTCTGGTCACTGCCAATGCAAGCAGGAATTTGGTGGGAAGAGGTGCGATCAGTGTTCCTTGGGTTACAGAGACTTTCCTGACTGTGTTCCCTGTGACTGCGACCTGAGGGGGACACTGGTGGACACCTGTGACCTGGAACGGGGTCTCTGTAGCTGTGCAGAGGAAACCGGCACCTGCTCTTGCAAGGTATTTGCCATCCACCCTCCACTTCCTTCCTCCCCCCTCATCAGTATGACTCTTAGGTGTTAGACTGTATAAATAAGCAGCTAGATTTTAAACACTTCCTCTAATGGTTTTACTGTCTTTCTATATCTGAGTTTTAAGTCTACATATGTTTTTCTAAAATGATGGGAAATTATCAAAATGGAACTTCTGCCATTTATTACAAGCATCAAGTGATGGGACCACTTTGAAAAACAATTAGTTTCCTCACACATTTTCCAGTGGGCTGAGTGGCCAGTTTATCTTGAATCTACAGGCAAAATAGCTAACAGGTTTTGAGAAGATTTGTGATCCTATAGCTGTGAAGTAGTATTCATGCTCTTGTGTGTGCTGGTCAGACCAAAGGAAGTTTATGTGTGTTGTAAACTCTGAAGACTTCAATGCCATTTTTGATCTTGTGTGTGTCCCTTGGTTTTCCCAAAGTGCTTTGTTACTAGGAAGCCCTTGTCACCTTCTCTGGTCCTTATACAAGGAGGTGAAATGAAAGAGGGTAAAGGATCAACTCCCACACAGAGATGTGGGAGTTGGGCAAGGGTCAAGGAGACACTCAAAACTTACTGTCATAAGTTTTACCCTTTGACATCAGAATTCTGGGATGCTAATTCTGAAGACGATGAAGGGGAATGTCATGTACCACATGGTGGGAATCAGGGGAGCATCAGTATTTGCCTTGCCACATCTTAAGACAAGTGTTCTCATTATAGATGATCAGAACAGCAGGGGTGTGCCTTAGCAACCACCCAGTCAGGCTCCCAGAATCATCTGGGGTCTCAGGGTGGATTCTAAAAGCATCCCAGGAGATGCTCATCAGAGACTCTCTGTTCTCAAAGTCTTCCTCGATGATTCTGAACATCAGCTGTGTTTGGGAATCACTGAGTCTTTGTGAGAATTGGGCCTACAGAGGTCAATTAGGTACCTCGCCTGAGAAAGCAGCAAGTTCAGTGATGCTTGTGGATCTAAGATTATTTTTGTATTTTATTTGTGTGTGCAGAAACCATATTTCCTCTTTTCAGGCATTAATAAGTCCACTGTCTGTTCCCTTTAGGAAAACGTGTTTGGCCTCCAATGCAGCAAGTGTCGAGTTGGCACCTTTGCCCTGCGTGCAGACAACCCTCTGGGATGCAGCCCCTGCTTCTGCTTTGGGCTGTCGCACCTCTGCTCGGAGTTGGAGGGATACGTGAGGGCCCGAGTAAGTCACACAGAGAGATGTGGGAGTGGGGCAGGGGTCAAGGAGACACTCAAAACTCACTGTCGTTAAGTTTTGCCCTTATGACATCAGAATTTTGGGATGCTAATTTGGGTTAGTATAGGAGTCAGAGCTCCCCTTCTGCTGTATAGGGAAACAGATGGAGCTTTCAGAGTTGCACCTTAGCTGATGTCAGACTCCAGGTGGAGAGAAGATAGTAATCCCAACAGTCTCCTTCGTGTGATTGAACATTGCCCGAGGGTAGCAATAGCTTGACCCCTATAGACAGTAACTTAAGTCCCTTGCAGTTTCATTTTTAATCCAGATGTTTTGTTGAAAGGAAAAGCCCACACTGTTCCTGTTTTAATCGTTCTGCCAGAGAGGCAGGGGTGGAATCTGACAGATCACACCTGAGCACTTGATTCACCATCTGAAGTACGTTTTCTTCTTTCCATGACTAGGTGATGCTGGACTCCAAACAGCCTCTTCTGCGTGTGGTCTCTCAGAGCAACCTGAAGGGCACCAGTGAGGGGGTGTACTACCAGGCCCCCGACATCTTGCTGGATGCCACCACTGTCCGTCAGCATGTCCACGGGGAGCCATTTTACTGGAGGCTGCCAGAACAGTTCCAGGGAGACCAGGTAAGGCACCCACCCAACCTAGAATTGGTGCCCCTCTCCCTGAGGTGGGGGTTATGGATACAATTCAAAATCCCATCCGGCATTTGTTTTTGGGGGGATTGACTAACTTCACTTAGCATTATCTTCTCTGACACCATCCATTTACCTGCAAATGCCATGCTTTTATTCTCTTTTATTGCTGAGTAATATTCCATTCTTAGAATGTTTTCTCTGATATAAGGAGGCTGATTCATAGTGGGTAGGGAGGGGGAGCTTGGGAGGAATAGATGAACTCCAGATAGGGCAGAGGGGTAAGAGCGAAAGGGAGGGGACAGGGGGTTAGCAGGGATGGTGGAATGTGATGGACATCATCATCCAATGTACGTGTACGAAGACACGAGTTGGTGTCAACATACTTTATATACAACCAGAGATATGAAAAATTGTGCTGTATATGTGTAATAAGAACTGTATTGCATTCCGCTGTCATTTATTTAAAAGAAAAAAAACAATTCAGAATCACAGTAGTCTGCACAGGTCTGTCATTAAAAGATGGGATTACTGGGCTGGAACTGTGGCTCAGTGGTAGAGCACTTGCCTAGCACATGTGAGGCACTGGGTTTGATTCTCAGCACTGCATATAAATAAATAAAATAAAGGTCCATCAACAACTAAAAAAGTATTTAAAAATAAAAGATGTGATTATTAAATCCCTTTTCTAAGAGGCGATAAGAGGTGTTAATCGTTTGCAAAAGTCCCCACAAATAGGGACTTTTCAAGTCTAATTTTATTTTTATTTTACTGTTTGCTTAAGCAGTCCTTCAACAGTCATATATTGTATTTACAAATATCAGCTCAATACCAAGACATCATCACTCATTTTGGGGGGAAAATCCATATAAAATAGTTATGAAAGACATTGTTTGCATTTTTTTTTGCTTATCTTATTCACACATTACAGTCTATGTGTGAATTCATTCTGACCTTTAATATTTGCAAATATATATTCACTGCTTCTGTAGAGATCATTTTTAATCCAAGGGAGCTTGAAAATAATTAGAATTGTTATTGCACTGATTTATTTTGGAGCCCACTTTGTTGGAATCATCAAGTAGAACTAAACAATCTATAATTGAGTAGAATTAGAATTTAGCAAATTCCAGACAAGACATTTCATATGTGAAATATATTTTTAAGATGCAAGATTTCTTTCATATGGTGGCAGATTTACAACAAAATGTTTTAAACCAAGGCTGCAATCAGAAAGATAAACAATAATTTGTTATTCAATAGCTCCTGGCGTATGGTGGCAAACTAAAGTACACCATGGCCTTCTATTCCTCTGATGGCATCGGCACCTCCAATTATGAGCCTCAAATTCTCATCAAAGGAGGTCGAACCAGAAAGCAAGTCATTTACATGGATGCACCAGCACCAGAGAATGGCGTGAGACAGGACCAGGAAGTGGAAATGAAAGAGGTGACTATGATCTTTTAATATATGTTCCTTCAAGGTGTGATCTTTGCTATCTGTGTAATGAAAACTTGAAGTTACTAACGAGAAAATGAGAAATAAGACCTTGGTATTAAACTCCCCATGGGTTTAGCCAGACTTCTAAAACCTATTCCTATTTCATACCCTCAGGAAAGATGCAGTAGTCTTTGTTTGTCCCACATTTTCCTTTACCCATGGTTAACTGAGCTACAGAAATATTAGATGGAAAATTCCAGAAATAAACAGTTCCTAAGTATAAATTGCACAGTTTTAGGGGTAGCATGACATAATCTCACACCATCCTGCTCTGTCCTGCCCAGGATGTCACTCATCCTGTAGGCCAGTGTGTCCACACTGTGTATGCTACCTGCCCATTAGTCACTTAGAAACAGGTTGTCAGACCAACTGTCACAGTATCACTGATTGTGTTCAGTTGACTCTTATTGTACTTAATAACAACCCCCAATGCACAAAAGTAGTGATTCTGGCAATTTTATTACAATATATTGTTATAACTGTATTATTTTATTATTGTTGATGTTAATCTCTGTGCATAATTTATAAATTGAACATTGTCCTAGGTATGTGTATACAGGAAAAAACATAGTATGTATGGGATTCAGTATGACATGAGGTATCCAATATTCACTGGGTGATTCTTGCAACAAGCCCCTAGGGATAAAGGGGTATTTACTGTATTTCTATTAAATTAGTGAGAATTGCACCTTAAATCCTTTATCTTGGTGCACTGATTTCCATATGTATAGTTATGATGGTACAGAAATCTTTGGACTTTACTAGAATTCAGGTAGTGTCTCTTTATTCCTCCAGCACATGTTCATTGAACTTTCACCGTGTGCCCAGCACTATCTTTGGTGATGTCTGTCTATTGAAAATACTGCCACTATATCTGCCCTGGTGGAGGTTACAGATCTTTGTCAATTAAACTTAATGACATGCCCAGAACAGAGCTCATTTATAAAGAAATTTATCAAATTTATATTTTCTCTATAAGGTCATTTGCCTGTGAGAATTTATACTCTTAATTTAATTGAACCTATTCTTGTCCACAGAACTTTTGGAAATATTTTAACTCTGTTTCTGAAAAACCAGTCACACATCCGGATTTTATGTCCATTCTTAGCAATATTGAGTATATCCTCATCAAGGCATCCTATGGTCAAGGACTACAGCAAAGCAGGTACACAGAAGCTTCTAGAACTTCAAACGTTTTTTGATTTGATGTTGAACTGAAAGCATTGGACTCACCTTACTCCCACTACATATATTATTAATATATGTATCTCTGTTCCTTATTCAAACTTTGCTAAATATTGATATCCTTGTGGAATAGGATGTGTGAATTACAAATTATCTACCGGCCATGCTATGTATATATAAAATATAAGCACATCATGGAGGAATCTTAGATGAAGATGAAATGAAAAAAAAAAGTACTATTTTCTGCCCTTGAATGCTGCACTACCCATTTCTTCTGACAATGTATAAAGAATATCGTCACCTACTCATTTAATATGTTAGCCTGTAAGAAACCCATTAAGTCTTGCCAAACCAGTACTTAAGTTGTCTTTCAAGTACACTTTTTGTAACATTATATTCAAGTTCTACAATGTTGGCTCAGGGTCTTTGTTGTGTGAGGAAATTGCTATTGCACTTTAAGGCGTTTTATTTATAATCATGAGAAGGAACTACTTCAAACTGGGAGGAAATCGTTGGTTTAATATATATGCAAATGTTAAGTCACATTCAGTGCTTCTAGGAAGTTTTTCAAGTGTTAACATCTCCTCGCTCTCTCTTCTTCACACCGGTTGCACAGAATCTCAAACATTTCAATGGAGGTTGGCACAAAGGCTACAGAGCTGCACCCTGAGGGAGAGGTGGCTTCCCTGTTAGAGAATTGTCTCTGTCCCCCAGGCACAGCTGGATTCTCATGTCAGGTAGGGAGACCGATTGAAAGCTGTTCCCTGGTTTTGAATTGAATTGTGCTTGTTTACAGCAACTGAAAATGTGAAAAAGAACTCATGTATATTCATGATGATCATTTTTTTCTTGAATTAAAATTTTTTTCTAAATTCTGTTCCAACCTATATTACATCAGATTTACCATCTTAACCATTCTTAAGTATAGGCAGAGATTAGTAGTGTTAAGTACATGCACAGTAGTCCATGTACAGTAGTGTTAAGTACATTGGTTTAACCAATGTCCAGAACACTTTTCATATTGCACATCTGGAACCCTGCACCCATTCAACAACCACCCATCCCCCTCTCCCCACCCCTACGGCCACCATTCTACTGTCTCCATGAACTTGAGCACTATAGGTTCCCCATATAAGTGGAATTGCACAGTGTTTAAACTTTTATGACTGGCTCATTTTACTTTGCAGAATGTCCTCCAGGTTCATCCATACTCTAGCCTGTGTCAGAATTTCTTTCCTTTTTAAGGCTGAATGCTACTCTACTGTATGGCTATACTTATTTTAGCTACTAAGTCTTCTATGGGCATTTGGGTTTTTTCCTTCTTTTGGCTATCGTAAACAATACTGCTGTGAAAGGGGGTGTACAGATATCTCTTTAAGTTCCTGCATTCAGTTCTTTTGCATACATAGCCAGAAGTGGAATGGCCAGATCATATGGGATTGTGGTTTTGAAGGAACCTCCATACCGTTTTGTACAGCAGCTGCACCATGTTGTATTCCCTCCAGTGAAGCACAAGGGTTGCAATTTCTTCACATCCTCACCAACACTTGTTCTTTTCTGTTATTTTAATAGGAGGCACCCTCATGGGTGTGAGATGGTGTTTTGGTGGTTTTGATTTGCATTTCCCTCATGACAGGGATGTTAAATGTTTTATGTGCTTGTGGGCCACTTGTGTGTCTTCACTGGAGAAATGTGTTTAAGTCCTTTGCCCAATTTTTAATCAGATTGTTTTTTCTTCCCCCTGCCCTTTTGTATTCCTTCAGGACTGTGCCCCTGGGTACTACAGAGGGAAGCTTCCAGAAGGCAGCGGCAGGGGACCCCGCCCCCTGCTTGCTCCTTGTCTGCCCTGCAACTGCAATAACCACAGTGAGACTTGTGACCCCGAAACTGGGAAGTGCCTGGTATGCTTGTTTTGTGGGTGTTTGCCTAAAGTTTAGAACTAGCACAGGCACTGGGTGTTTAAATTCCTGCTCTGTAGTCATACCAGTTCCTTGGTTCAGTGAGAGGTAAATTTACCAAAATACAACATGTATTTCCTTCAGAAAGGCTTAACTCGGTGATCTGACAGTGCCAGTAGAAATTCTTTTATAAATCTTCCTCCCTCAATGAATTTGTTCATGGGCATCAGTTGGGAGTTAGTTGAATGTGTCAGGCTTTGGTTTTTTTGTATGTGCATGTGTGTGTGTGTGTGTGTGTGTGTGTGTGTGTGTGTGTGTTGCTAAGGATTGAACCCAGGGCTTTGTGCATGCAAGGCAAGCACTCTACCAAATGTGTCAGTTTTTACATGCAGTACTGGTAACCATCGTCAAAGTGGATGAGAACTTTATGTCATAGATTTTAAAATAAGTTAGTGCCTGTGTTGACAGTGTTTCTCTGGGTAAAGTAACGCCCTCTGCTTACATCTTTAAAAATGCACATTCTATTGGGGGATGATAATACAATGAATTATTCATGTCTTAGTACACTTTTGCTTCTTGGTCACCTTCCCCGAGACCAAGATTGATCTTGGAGACATGAAGTGAACTCTGTCCATTGCAAATGACAAAGTGACCCAGACAGAAGTTTTGTGGCCCTGACTGAGGGAAGATTCTTCTGTCTGATTTTGCATAGGCCAACCAGGACTCGCTGATAACATAAAATAATCTGGTATTTGTTCCCTGCTCCTGAAATCTCATCTCTCACAGTAATTCCTATGGGAAACATCAGTGACTTGTATGAACTGTGCTAAAACTGACTTTCCCTGGTTAGAATATCCTTAAATAAGGGAAGTAAACTGCCCACCAAGAAAGACACCCCTGAAACCCTAGAGATCCGGGTTATGGCCTGACCACAAGAAGACATAAGGAACCAAACAGGAATTAGAGCTGTGCATCCCTTCTAGCCTTCAGCCACACTCGACTGTCGTCCTCCTCTGATCAGAAGTGTCCTTTGTATAGAATTTAAAGGAGGTTTCCAGGGCTGAGGAGGCAGCTCAGTGCTAGAGCTTTTGCTTAGCATGCATGAGGCCCTGGGTTTAACCCCAGTACTGCAAGCAAGCAAATAAATAAAGGCAATTTCCACTGGCCAAAGAAGTTCTGCATGGTTTTCCTCAGTGAAGAAGACACCTGTGAACCTTTGCTGACTCCATTATATAAGAAAGGATAAAAGTTATTTCCATTACACAAGGACTTAATGAAGATGCAGATAACTCCAACGCTGTTAAAAATTTTTGTTCACTCTAATCAGCTCATGCTCTCGGGCAAAAGCAAAAACCTAATAGAGAAAATGGAAAGATCTCATTTAAGGGTTTACAGAGAATTGATTTCAGACAAATAGAGTGAGATGTAATTAGCTGGGAAGTTTCCTTGGCCAATTATGAGGAGAGAGGTCACATACAGAAAGAAGTTGATCAGTTCTTTGATGCTTTATCTTTCCATGATACAGCTAACAAGATTAGGTATTCCTAGGACACTCAATTATTACTCTGCTGCTGCTGGCCCAAGTCTACCAGAACACAGTTATACGATCACCTGCTGATCTGTTGATTTGTAAAATAGAAATAAATAACTCAGCCACTTCACCCAGTATGAAAAAGATCACCTTAGACCATGGCAAAAATCTCCCTGGGGTAAACAGTGGCCGATAGCTGTCCAGGGCAGTGGTTTCTGAAGAGGCCACCTGCAAATCACAAATCATCTCACTTGGATATGTAAGTTGAATGGTATAGTCCACAACAATGGCTATTCCTACTGTCAGAGAACTGGATGCAGATTCTAAGTTTAGAATATGAACATACTCTTTGGAGCCATTGAGATAATTGAGATTCTGATTGAATCTTGAAAAGTGGCATTATCTTATCAAAGAACTTGCAAAACTACTTCATCAATCCCTCTCTCATGTGCCAAAGATCGCAAATCTTCAGCCCTCCAGGTTATATCCCCCCTGTTTGTGTACCTGTGGTCATATAGTGTGGCTGTGGGTCCATTCACCATCCTGAGACACGTGTGTCATCATCTTCAATATCGTGCCCAGAGCCTTTCCCCTTTCACCAGGACCCAAGGGGGAGAGGGGGCATCCCTTTCTAACTTGAGGAGCTGTGTCTCTGCAGCACAGCCTCTGAGTTTTGCCTGCCTGGTTGTGTTGATAACACACTAAGACCGTACATTCTTCCAACGGATAGAGCTCTAGTCAATTCATTCTCTTTCTTTGAGCTGGGGACCTTTCTTTTCCTCCTTACTCTTTACCTTGTCAGATTTCTTTTGTGGTTTTATGTAATAATCCACTTCCCTTTAGTGCAATCTCCTGAGCACTGGTTCTGAACCATCTGTGTGGCATCAACTCCATGGATCTGATTTTATCATCCAATATGTAGGATTTTCCCCGCTGCTTCATGTCAGTAGGCCTTTGGTTATCAAAAAAGTGAATGATAGAAGTGGGGCCTGGAAAGGGGAGACCAAGGACCAGGGAGATACCTGAGGAGCCCCTCTCCACTAACCACTTTGAGGAGACACATCTAAATCTTTTTACATCACTCAAAAATGGCAGGTGCATCTCTGCATCTCCACAGCATCTCACATTTCCCATTTCAGTTCTCATTAACAGATCCTTATTTCTCTCCTATGCTTTGGGGCGGCTTGTCTTTGATTCTCTAGGGTCTTGAAGATCAGGTAGCCTTTGTTAGGGAAAGTTTTTACATTGAAGTTGATGTTGACAATGAAAAATCTGAGAAACTACTTCTGCCTTCTCTTCCCACCTAATATTTATTCCATGTCAGCTTTATACTATTTGGGCAAAACAAGTATTTAGCAATTTACTTTTTAAGGAGAAGGTCGCAAATTTTATTTCTGAAAAGAGATTCCTCTGAGGAGCCAAGAAAAAAATTGATTTTTACCAGGTGAAATATTAAGGCTTTAAAATGAAAAATGGTGATTTTTTTTAAAAAAGAGGCTTTAAAAATAGTTTTTCAAACACTTAAAATTTTTCTTTCTTCATCCTCTCTTGGAATCAGTCCTCCAGTTGGCTCAAGGGCTCCCTCTTTTCTATTCTTTCCATCTCACCTGCATCAGACATGAGACCCTTTCTACAGGAGCTCAGTAAACACTGTCAAATTGAGCAAAGGAAGATTCTAAATTGGAATAGAGTAACAAGAATCACTGCTCTTTTAGCTTAAAAAACCATGCATTCTTTACAAAAAAAAAATGGGACCATAGTCAACTGGTGACACAAAATCTAACTGGAATTTCCTTTCCTTATTATAAGAATCTGTTGGTGGTGCTCTGAGACCATAAGTTCTTCTTCAGGGTCTGTTTCCTAAACCGTCTGTGTGTTCACTTCTGCTCTTTTAACTCCCTGCCTGCCATCATTGAACCCCAGCTGGTGCTTGCAATCATTTTTATTTTAGGTTACTGTATATTTTAGATCCGCATTTCAAGATTCTGAAAGCTGGCTGCTTTTAGGGGTCCTGTGTCTCTTTTTACGTTGGAAAAAATGTCCTAGTAATTTCTAGGCTTTATTGGATGAATACAGTCTTATGACGAATGAAAGCCACAGAGCTGGAAAAATTTCCAGGATTTAAAACAGAGGAAGAAAAATGCTCTCCCATCCTTAGAAATTCAAGAACCACCACAACCAAAGCCTAACTGATGTGAAACAGGTAGCACCTGGTTGTCACCTGATCAGGATGGTTTTTAACCATCTTCCATTGTTTCCTTCTCCTTCTGAAACATGGAACTCCAGAACTGCCATGATAATACAGCTGGTGACCACTGTGACCTGTGCGCTCCTGGCTACTATGGAAAGGTGACTGGCTCCGCCGAGGACTGTTCTCCGTGCACCTGTCCTCACCCCTACCCTTCCAGGTGAGCTCTGCTGTGCTGTGCGGCACACCTGCTCAGCCACAGTTAGTTTTGCTTCCATTCTTGGCCTCACTTCTCTGTCTCTGAGTGGTCTACAGCCATGGAGAATTCCGTGTTTGGAGATAAACATTTTTTTAAAGTGTTCATTCTCATAAATATTTGCAGAGAATCTTTTCAAAAGCAAAGCATCTGTGTTGATCTTGGGTGTTAGACTGGAACGAATTGAAGAAAGGACTTTTAAGTTTGATGATTTTTTTTTAAAGACTAATTTTGGCCCCCAGCTGTATATCTATTCTGCATCGAGATGAGTTGTTATTAATTTTATAAATAATGGCCCATTCCAGAAGAATCCAATTCCTACTTAATTTGGAAAAGGAGAATTTATATATGCTGGTGCCTGTCAAAGTGCTGAAATGTTATCGAGTGATAAAATGGGGACTAGAGTCTGCCATGTACTCGTGATGAATTACTTGACTGCAGAAAAGAACCAGAGATTTGAAGTGGGAATGGATGTGCCAATGGCTCTTCTTTGTGTTTAAATGAAAATTATAATTCATTAATAATATTTTATTATCACTTAAGACTATTTGGCAAGGCACTGAACACAGAAAGATCAAATGCCACCTTTTGGTATACTAAAATGAAGTTTTCCTTTTAATGTTTGTTTGAACCTTCTTTTATTATCTCCAAGTAATTGATGTTTGCTGTGAGTTCCAATGAGGGGTACTACATACACTTCCCTTGTAAGTTACCAAGGATCCTAAAATTTGTTGTTGCTATAACTTGGGTTTTTTTTTTAATTAAATCTGTACATAAATTTTGGTTCATCAACTCCATTTTTGCAGTCTGTGCTATAGAAATACTTGAATACATGTAGAAAGATGGTTGTATTTTAGCATTGCTCACGAGAAATTGGGGGAAAACTGAAATACCTACAAGATTGATTATATACACTGTGATATATTCCTGAAGTGGAATATCATACAAACACAGAGGGAAAAAAATGAAGTTTATTTGTAAGTAAAGAATTGGCACAGTGGGGGCTGGGGCTGTAGCTCAGTGGTGGGTTTGATCCTCAGTACCACATAAAAATAAATAAATAAAGATGTTGTGTTCATGTACAACGGAGGAGGAGATGGAGGAGGAAAAGTTGGAGGAGGAGGAAGAGGAGGAAGAGATTGAGGAGGAGATGGAGGAGGAGGAGGAAAAGGAGGAAGAGATGGAGGAGGAGGAAGAGGAGGAGGAGATAGAGGAAGAGATGGAGGAGGAGGAGGAAGAGGAGGAGGAAGAGGAGGAGGAGATGGAGGAGGAGGAGGAAAAGGAGGAAGAGATGGAGGAGGAGGAGGAGATAGAGGAAGAGGAGGAGGAGATAGAGGAAGAGATGGAGGAGGAGGAGGAGGAGGAAGAGGAGGAGGAGGAGGAGGAAGAGGAGGAGGAGGAGGAAGAGGAGGAGGAGGAGGAGGAAGAGGAGGAGGAAGAGGAGGAGGAAGAGGAGGAGGAAGAGGAGGAAGAGGAGGAGGAAGAGGAGGAGGAAGAGGAGGAGAAAAAGAAGAAAAATTGGCACAATGGCTAATGGAAATACGTAATTGACTAATTAGTGTAATGTGATTTTGGAAAAAGAAAATACACAGCTATGTGTATATCCATAGCTACATTGGCTCTCTGTACCCAGAGAAATATTTGGAAGGATATTTCACCTTTCAGTTCAGGGTAGCCTTGGGCTGGTCACTCATGCTGGACACTTCATCGTATTAGCCAGCAAGGAACCAAACCTGATTGAGTGGGTTTGGTTTTGCTTTCTTTCAGTAGTTTGCAGGTACCTAGCTTAACCTCTAGAGGTGCCTGGGTCATTTACAATTTGGAGGCAGAGAAGTTTATAAAGAAAAAAAAAAATGAGCCCAAAGCTGAAGACCCTGAAGGAGATGGGCATCTGAGCAGCTTATGAAACTTGGAGGGGCTCTGTCATTTGGCTTCTACTCATCTACCATCTGCCCTGCTCCCTGCCTGCAGGTCCAGTCGTTTTCAAATGCCATCCCATCTAAGGGCTTCTCTTCCCTCTGGCTTCTTCTCTGCCATTCACTGCAGCCCACGAAGTTCTCTTCTGTGTCAGTTCAGCCTTCTTCTCCCTGCTGTCTTTCATGCTTCACAGTCATTTCAACTCTTAATCACTTTATCACATGGTGAGCAGGTAACTCTCTGTGTAAATCTCAGAACAGGATCCGTTTTTATCTGGGATGTTTTCCCAGGTGACTAATTAGTTATAATTCCTAAGATTGGTCTTCTGCCCGGCCCTCACAGGACTGTCACTGGAAAGGGCTGCTTGAATGTCTTTTGGAGGCAAGATCTGAGCACACTGATATTAATTACATTTTTATTTTTCTTGGTTTTCCCCAACAGAGTTAAGCTCTAAAATACTTGTCTAATCATCTAATGTGCTCACTTAACTTTTCGAACACTATGACATGTCCCAATAGTCATGAATAAGTTCCTTATGAAAGATTTGAAGCTACCTATCTGAAAAATTCAAGGAAAAATAAAAAACAAACTTATTCTCTTCCAGCTTTAGCCCCACTTGCATCTTGGAAGGTGATGGAGATTTCCGTTGCAATGCCTGTACTCTGGGCTATGAAGGACAATATTGTGAAAGGTACGCCCTTGAATTACCACATGGAGATCACTAGGGACACCTCACATACATATAACGCACTGGACATATTTGCTATCATGATTTGGGAGTCATGATCAATTTGCAAGTGCGAAATTGATATGAGACCTCATGACTGTTCCAGGTCAGGGTCTCCTGAGATGAATATGTGCTTTGCATTTCATTTGGCACAAATTGTTACTGTCCTTGGGCAGGGGCTGCTTTCTGTATTTACTGACGAGTGTTGACTGCACTGTCTGTGCCTATTATCTTCCTTTCTATAGGTGCTCCTCAGGCTACCACGGGGACCCTCAGATACCAGGTGGCAGTTGCCAGAAGTGTGACTGCAGTCCACAGGGGTCTGTTCACAGCGACTGTGACCGCATCTCTGGGCAGTGCACCTGCAGGCCAGGGGCCACGGGGATCCGATGCCAGGAGTGTCAACCGAGACACATTCTGGTGGAAAGCAATTGTGTTTGTGGGTATTTCTTGTCTAAATGTTTAAAGCTACATTTCCCTCTCCAATGTTAGCTTTTGTAGGAAAGAAATGGTTATAGTGACCTAGAGTGTCAACAGGAGGCTGAAAGTCTCATTTTATTTTATATTCTATATTATTATTTTAATTGAGCATAGATGGCTGTTGCATCTAATGAAGTGAATTTATAAGCCAAGGCAGGAGTTCTAGGATACCATCATTGATACCCAAGGCAGCACAGGAATTTTAGCTCAATAGTTCAGCTGTGTTAATAGTTTGTTCTTGTAGTGGAACCAAGGATCAGTCATCCTAGGACAGGAAACACCACCGTGGGGCTGTCATTGGTGTTACCCAAATCTCACTGTAGCATTACCTATTTCCTCCATTGTCCTTCATTTGCATTTGCCAAGGGAGAGTCTGCAAACTCTCTGAGTAAGTCATAGACCAGGCTTTGGAAGGAGTCCTGGGATTGTTGCAATTGGCCTGAGTTATAGACGAGCAATAGCACTTTAAAGGTTGAGGATGTATAATGACCATACCAGAAGGCACTCCTTTCAGTGTAACCCCAGAGATGTCCCTTCTCTGATCTGAGTCTCAGTGCAACCATATGAGAACAGGGGATTGGCAATTGTATGGTACTGCCCACCCACCCATAGCAGGAGTGATAATGAGTTTAGATGTCGTGCCTGGGAACTTGGCATGTTCTTTGCTTGTATTGTTGACAAAATGGCTCACACAACCCATGGACACAGGGCAGGCCACTTTGTGTTAACTTTAAACCTCTCTCCCTTTTTCCTTCTCTCCTAGCTTGTGATGATGAGTGTGCAGGTGTGTTGCTGAATGACTTGGATGATGTTGGCAATGCCATTCTTTCTATGAACCTCACTGGCATCTTCCCTGTCCCACATGGAATTTTGTCAAACCTGGAAAATACAACTAAATATCTCCAGGTAGGTACTAAGAACACAGAGGCAGACATGTGTTATGGAGAGATAGTCAGTGGGAGTAGTAGGAGTGTTCTGTCTGCCCCCCAGTGTAGGAGCCTCACTTCCATCATCCCCCACTGGGAGCTTTCCAGCATTGCCTTGAAGGTGACCAGTGACAGGGACTCGTCATCTCACACCTGTTTCCCTGGGGATGGCTCTATGGTTTGAGACTTGCTCCTTAAGGAGATCTAGGCAGTCTGTCCCCATGGTCCTTGTTTTGCCCTTTGGAATAAAACAAAAATCCCTTGCTCCTCTTTCGACAGACTTTGGATATTTGAAAACAGTCATCCTAATACAAATACAGGAAAGAAATCTGGACAGTATCTTCCTTAATGTTGGTTTAGGCTGAAGAAGGATGAGATTCTATTAAGTATGTCATTCTTAATTGAAGTTCCAAGGCACAAAAGTCCTCCCCTAGAAAACTGTTAAAATTTCTGGGGATCAATCACACTTTAATGTTTTGTCAACAAGGTCTGGTTAAAGGATGGGAAGTTAAGAGATTGATTTAGTAAATGGCACTCACCTCTGGCACTTTAAATTTTCATGGGAAGAAAATGTGATTGATACCTATATATTAGAATTGTGCTTGATACCTATACATTAGAATTTGAGATCTTTACTGTGTGATGCAGTAATAAAAAGGATAGTCATTTCTAAATGACTTTTGTGAAATAAAAGCTTTTCTCAGACTTACTATTTCCTTAGACATGTGACTGTGTGTTTCTGTACATGTAGGGATGTAGGGGTGAGTCTGTGATCCACTCTCCTCTAATGATCCTTTCTCTAATGAAAGCAAGGAAAATTTAGGAAACTCAAAGGAATGTTTAAAAATTATTTTCTCTCAAATAGCAAAAAATGTCTTGGGAAGATGAGAAATTATCCATTTGAAAAATCTAAAATAATAAAAAATATTTAAATTTTCTAACTATCATATATACAATCAACAAATTCTATTTTCTGCCAGTGTGGGCCCCTGGGGTATAACTGCATTTTAAATTTATCAAGTGACATGAATACTTGACTTAAATTTTAACTAATTTTGAATTTTTTGTTCCAATTTAAAATACTTGTCCATCCCTTGAAATAACTTTTTATGTTTATGCAAAGTATCCAACAAAGGTTAAGAGTGTGAACTCTTATTATTTTATATTATTTGCCAGCACAGTGATCTTGGGAAAGTCACTTAACCTCCCTGAAACAGTAATATGACAGCTTCATAGGAATGTTGTTAGGTTTAAATAAATTCAAACAAGTAAAGAAATTAATGTTGGCATAAATTAAGCACTTAATAATTATAAATGATTTTGTTTATTGAATACATTTTTTAACTTGTTGGCAATTGTAGTTAAAATTTATGACATTTTTTTTTTTTTGGTGCTCAATCCCTAGTACCATCCAAAAAAAAATCATGACTTTGATACTGAAATAAAGCCAGACCTTTTATCTAAGAAATGCAGCAATCTCTGATTCTGTCTAACATACCAGACTATAAATTTATGTCTATGTGGGAAATACAAAGCATGGGTGGCAGTATAGAATCATGTAGCTATAAATGAAACTTAAGTGAATGTGGGCTGCTTTATTTTTAAGTGACAACTTCAAGGAAAGTAGAACTTCTTTCTGTGAACAAAAAATAAGGGGGGGGAGATTAATAAGTGACTCTTTGTTAAGAATCAGAACTTTGTACTTTGAAGCATGGTGATGTTTCCTTTGTTCCCAGGAGTCTTTATTAAAAGCAAATACCCAAAAGAATTGGGCAGGAATTCAACTGGAAGGTGTTGCAGAACAGACGGAGGACCTGCAAAAGCAGGTAGGTTCCTGGCACAAAAACCAGCTCTCCACCCAGCCTCCCTCCCAGCCCTTGTGAGCCATTGCCTTGTGGCTCTCTGGAAAGTTCTGATTGGGTCAGACCAGCCCCCTCTTTCAGGAGCTGCTCCAAATGCTTTATCATCAGATTTTTTTCTAACCCTGACAGTTTCTGTGGTTTAGTGGGAAAAGGCTCCTGACTTACTTTTTGTCATCTCTGCAGAGGGAAGAATAAGGTGGTGGCTTTGCTATCTGACTTCCATTGTCTTTTCCGAACTAAGGAGTATGGGTAGGATTAAAAGTATTCTTCAGGTTTCCTCCCTCTAAATTAATTTTATAACTGAGCACATGATGAGTACAAGGTCCTCCACTGGAGACCATTAAAGCTTCCTGTGATTTATTGGGTGGAGATGGGACATAGCACAGACTCCAGTCTGTAGTATTCCCCAATATGCAGGCTTCAGGCAGGGGCAGTTCTGATTTTGGGACTTGAAGTGACATGTCAACTTGTCTTCTTATCAGCAGGGAATTATTTATTCTGTTCAGTTCATGCCAGAGAAATGGGTTTTAGGGATCTAAAATGAATCTCCTCATATATAGATGGCTCAGGAGGCCTATTGTCAAATTTACAATTTGTCACTTGTAAATTTCTCAACGTACACACCTAGAAGCCTCTACACTAAATGAAAGTATTAGTTTATCATTTGTTAATTTAGAATTCAGAATAATTTGAAAAGAGTTTAAGGGTTTAAGTGTAGGCTTTCAGTACTTCGGCAAACAAACATTTGGTAGAAAGTGATAAGCTGATCTTGATAAATTCTGTCCATTAAAGAAGATTCTCTTTGGTCATGACTAGAAAACACTTTAAAGCCCCGTCTGAGTTATGTTGTATTCTTGGAAATTACAAACAGCCTTTCATTTTACAAATTATGAAATTCTTCATTAAAATAATAGTTAAGGGTGCTAAGTATCAGCCTCTGGGCTAGTAAGTGTTATTATAGTGCTATTATTACCCCAGTGTTATAGATGAGGCTGGAGATGTGTAGCTCCACCACCTGGAAGAATTGGGAATAACATCCAGTTTGCCTGACTCCTTGTTCTTAACTCTTAGGGACTCAATTTTCTCAGGTCATACAACTTAATAAGGTTTGACTTTCTATATAGTGGTTGCTGATATATAGTCGTTTCTGATAGTTATTGCTTCATAATATTTGGGTCAATGATGGACAGATATGACAGAATTCTCATAAGATTATAATGGAGCTAAAAAATGTCTATTGTTTAAGTCTTGCTGTGGCTGTCCAATCATTGTAGCAAATGTGGTACTGCTGGTGTAAACAACCTACTGTGCAGCCCCCAGTATTTGTAAGTATTGGATTGTGTACAGTGCATAATACTTAACAATGATAATAAGTAGCTGTGAAACTCTTTCATCAATTTGCAGTAGTATACTTTTTCCTCTTAATACATTGTGTACTTTTATGCCAATAGCCTCATACATTTCATGTTTACTGAGTCTCTTAATAGTGTCATTTTCCTTTGTGCTTGATTTAATCTCATATAGTTTCTGTCCATCATGACCCTGGGAGCAATAGCTATACAGTGTGTGTGTATAGAGGCTACACCATGTAGGTATGTATAAACACACTATGGCATTTGTACAGTGATGAAATATCTTCTAATGATGTATATCTCAGATAGCATGTCCTCATCGTTCACTGACATACATGTGACTACACCTGCATTCTAAAGTGAACAGACACAGGGAGTATCTGTGGTTTGATAGTCAGTTTTGCTGCTTGTAAAAATATACCATCTTTTCTCTCATTGAATATTAAATTATCACATTAACCACTTAATTTCCAGCCAGCATTTGCCTTGATTTACAAATAGTGTATACCTTCACTCTGTATCCTGGAAGATGAATGGATGGATAGATAGACTGGTAGAGTTTTTTTCTTAAAAGAGGCAATAACTGGATTTAAGGTCAAACTAATCCAGGACCTTATTTTTCTGTCAGCTCACTAGAGTGTTAGCAAACAGCCAGCAGGTGAACAGGGAAACTGAGAATATCCTTGACCAGAGTCAAGACCTGGCCACATTCATCAAGAGGCTGCATCAGAGCATCAGAGGTACGATGGGCAGGTCTTGTGTGGGGCTCTGAGCTTATTTGGTGGGAAAAGTCACAATTGCTTTATTAGATGTGTGAGTAGATAGATGCATGTGTCTTGTGCTAAGCTCCTACAGACATAGGACTGGAATGTTTCATCATTTGAGAATCCTGAATGTCCAGGCCATAGTCTTCCACTGAGAGATTTCTTTTTTAAACAGTACATGTTTCCTTTTTTATTTTCCATATTATTTTATGCCTAACACTTGGATCCTAATTCTCAAGCCCCATTATGGTAAAGTTGATATCCATTCTCCCAGAATGGAAGAAGGAAGAATTCAGGTTTCAGTTTGCTGCCAAGGTACATCCAGCCTAATAGAGTAATTCACACACTCCACAGTGGGTTCTCCTTGGACTCTTGGTTATTTTCAGTTTTCTGTCTACCAGAAACACATTTTTTGCTTTCATTTTTGAATTATAGTGCAAGAACTTAAAAAGCACAAAATCCAATGCAAAAAAAAAAAAGCTATATATGGCAGAAAGTAAGAAAATTATTAGAATAAAAAATGCTTAATAAAAAGAGAAGAATCAAATGTTGGTGGCTTCTGTGCCCATGCCACCTACAAGGAAATGCCAAGGGGAACAAGATGACTAGTCCCTGCCCTCATGGAGTTTGTGGGTACTTAGGAAAATTGACATGAAGTAGACCAGTAATCCCAGCTTCAGGAGTGCTGTGTTAGGGGATGTGCAGAGCATGCTGGGATAGACGGGATGCCTTCGCTTGGCCTGAGTGGAGTGGAGGTCCTGCCCAGCCTTAGTAGACAGAACAGTCCTCACCAAAGAAGATTCTAAGTTCTTCCATTTAGTACTGTCTGCTTTGATGAGACTTATGAAATGATTGATGAATTTTGTCCCTAGAAATCCTTGAAAAGGCAACAACTTTAAATCAGACCTTGGATGAAGATTTTCAACTACCCGATTCTACTCTTCACAATATCCAACAGAACATTTCATCTTTGCTGGAAATTATACAGAAAAGGAATTTCACACGCTTGCACCAAAATGCCACCCTTGAACTCAAGTAAGTTCCTAAATATCATTCTCAACACTACCAAGTAGAGATGGGAAGGTGGACATGGGGAGAGGAGGAGGAATAATGGCAAAAAAAAAGTGCTCTCTGGAGATGGAATATTGTGGAAGAAGAGAAGACCCCCATCAGCACCATTATTAGGTATATGAGGTGATGGGTACTGACTCCTCCAGAGTAGAGGTTGTAAGCAGTACAGTCATTACAATCTGTCTTTGTGCTATGGTGAAATCGTTCTGGGTTTTTCTATCACTCTTGAATTATATTTCATCTATCAAAAGAGCGTCATGGTACTCTGTTTATTATAGATCAAGTGCAAGGGTATCTCTCACAGAAGTAGAGTCCATAGGTACACAGGCCATAAACAGATGGACGTTACTCTGAGAATAACTGAGCTAGGTTCTACAAGCACTCATTGAAAATTACCATGTGAAATGACAGAGATCCTGAAGAATTATTGTGCCTGGTCAGGAGCTCAAAACTTCCTTCTAGGTTCTTTTCTTCATATTTTCACTAAGTTCTTACTTGATGTATTAACACAAGTTGTGCTTCTGCCAGGCTCTGATGAATGCCTTAAAGACTATATTAAATATCCCTTATTCTTTCTAGTGATATATTCAAACTATTTATGATTTATTTTGCAATTTTTAATCATATCATACAAGATTATTATATATTTTCCAATATGTCTGTTTTTAAATATCAAAGATTTATATATTGATAGTATACATAGTTCTAATTTTTCTCTATTTTTGGTTTTTTTTTTCTTGTCAGAGTAGATATTAAGAAGTAGAATCATTCAGTCAAAGAATTTGCATCTTGAGGATGCTTGATGTGCATTTCCAAATTAGTTTCTAGAATTCATTTTTGAAAACAAGACACACATCTTCAGGAACCTGCTAGAGGGTTAGATTTACATCTTTCCTTTGTCATTTACATAATTTTGGCATTATTGTTGCTTTATTGATTGAAATATAAAATGGAGGGCTTGCAGTTGGATGCAGTTTGGAGAGCAGACTAGGAACCTACTTACTATGACATTACTTAGGACTTGGAGGGGTCCCTGAGAGAACCATAAAGTAGATGCCATGGGGGAGATCAGAGGATGGTGGGGTCCCAGGAGATGGGGAAGGAGACATAAGGATGACTTATGAATCCCTTTTGTATGTTCTTCTAGCATGTTTGAGGCCCTGGTTTCCATCTCTAGTACTGTAAAAAAGGAAGGGAGAGGGAGAAAATCTTTTATTTAAAAAAATTTGTGAGTTCACTTCACACACAAAAAAATTATATGAGTCCATTTCACAATTTTACATGTATCATTCCTATGTTTATACCATTTCAAATTACATGGATTATTTTAAGGGTTATCATTGGCTCTTTAATTATAATTCTTAGAAAATTAGTGATATGCTTGCATGGGGCAATCCCATAGGTAAGCAGATTTAGCACACAAACCGTTGCTTTTGATGTTTGTGTCAGACCACCAGGCCTCATAAAATTCAGCATACAATTGAATTTGTGGCCAAGACTTATTGAGGATGCCCAGCTGAACCAGGAAAAAGGAGGCAATGGAGTGTGGAGAAATCCATGAAGGCTTCTTTCCAGAAGGGCTCCCTGAGCACACTTTTTCCCTAGCAGTGAAAATGCAGGATGGGTGTGGTGTTTCTGCCCAGGGAAGCCCATGAGAGATGTTGAATCCATGGTTCTTACCGGGACTTATTTTAGTCAGTTTTTTAATGCTATGACTACAAGACTTAACAAGAACAATTTTAAAGGAGGAAATGTATATCTGGAGTCTCAGTCCATAGACAGCAGACCCCAATCCCCAGGGCTTGAGGTGAGGCAGAACACCATGGAGGAAGGTGTGACAAAGGAAAGTAGCTCACATGATAATCAGATAGCAGAGAGGAGAGACTCCACTCGACCGATACACAATATATATTCCAAAGGCATACTCCCAATAACCCACTTCCTCCAGCCACACTCTACCAGCCTGCAGTTACCACTCAGTTAATCCTTTCAGGGGATTAATTCACTGATTAGGTTAAGGCTCTCATAACCCAATCATTTCACCTCTAACCCTTCTTGCATTGTCTCACACATGAGATTTTGGAGGACACCTCATATCCAAACCATAATAGGACTGATCATACCTAGCATGTACCAAAACACCAGATTCCCAGAACGAAAGCAGTATCAGCATAAATCACCTCGCTTGCACAGTTGAGCTGGTAAGCCACTGTTATCAATTAGGGACCAGTGGCAATACTTCTAGGATTGCCAGGCCAGTGACTCCAGCCTGTCACATGAACTCATGTCCACACGCTGCAGATTATTGTTTGTAGCTATGTTTCCCAACTGTTTTCTACTTCAATGTCCCCAGAGCTATTGAAAGATATTTCGTTAAAGAAAAGTGTTCTATGGCCAGATACATTTGGGAGACATAGTGTCTGCTACAGAGAGACAAGTTCTTTACTGCAAGTCTTCTCAAATCTTTTAGTGCATTAACTTTTCCAAGGAGGGGCTGGGGAAATGTCATGTGGTTTCTTTCACTGTAAGACTTTTCGCATGAAACCTGCTTAATGGTTCATGGAACAGTTGGATTATAAAGAAATAGTCTGGGACACACTGGCTTGCTGTATTAATCCAATGAATTTTGCAGTGTGAAGAATGTGGAGCTTTTTGCTGTTCTTCCTGGGTTCAAGTCATTGGAAACTGTATCATTTCACCATGGTCAAGTCATTTCATAGATGGAAGTTGCACCCCTATTTTACATTTTCCTAAAGATACCTTATTTAATAACAAGAGTGATCAATCATGATCAAGTGTTTAATATATTGGATTTGTGCTTTCCATGAACTCTGCTTTAGTTTTGTTGTCTCATTCATAATATAACATCTTTATTATAATTAACAATCATAAGTATGTTCAAAGAACTTCTAATGTTATTCCAGTGTCAGAGTTCAAATATATTTTCTTGTGTATATCCTTGAATAACATTTTCTCTCATGTCTTAACCCAGTGATCTGATACCTATGAAAGCTCAGGGTAGTTTACAAGATATTTTCCATGGAATTTTTCAAAGTTCACCTGAAAAATTGAGTTAGAAAATTAATGGAATGTATTTGGCCACTGCAATGTGCATAGTATAGAATTTTCATATTCTATGCAGCTGTAAATGCAAAATTGACTTAAATAAGCAAGTGGATAACACACTTATGAGGAAATAGAAAAGCTATTTTGACTTTCTGAAGGTTGCATTTATTAATGATGCAAAATACCTTTTAAGAAAATTGACTTGAAGGTTTTTTTTTTTTATTGGTCGTTCATAACATTACATAGTTCTTAATACATCATATTACACGGTTTGATTCAAGTGGATTATGAACTCCCGCTTTTACCCCGTATACAAATTGCTGTATCACATCAGTTACCCTTCCATTGATTGACATATTGCCTTTCTAGTGTCTGATGTATTCTGCTGTCTGTCCTATTGTCTACTATCCCCCCTCCCCTCCCCTCCCCTCCCCTGACTTGAAGGTTTTTAAAAAGTCTGTTTTTTAACCAACTTCAGAAAATCCTTTGTATCATATAAATAAATTGGTGAATTCATAGTGAACCACTGAATAGCCCTGTTCTTGAAATTTCTTGCCATATTATAATGAAACATCACAGTTCCCATCATTGACACAGAATGTAGCTCTAATATTCTGAGTCTAGTTTCACTAAGATGATTTCTTTTAATTACATGTCTAAAACATGTTGGGAAGTTTGTGGAAAATAGTGTGTTAAAAGTAAAGTATGAATCTGTCAGACCAAAAGCTGTCTTAGAAAAACTGTTCTGGGCTGGGAATGAAGCTTAGTGGCAGAACACTTGCCTACCATGCTCAAGGCCCAAATAACAGAAAAATAAAAAAAGAATAACTTTGATGTATCACTCATGATCTCAAGAAGAAACTGGGTGTGAACACGTAAAAATTCTTTCCAGTGCATTCCCGAGCTAAGAGCTTTTTTGTTCATTTACTTACTATGTAAAACATTTAATTTGCCAGGGCTGCTGAAGATTTATTGTCACAAGTTCAGAAGCATTACCAAAAGCCACAAGAAGAGTTGGAGGTATTAAAAAAAACAGCCAAAGGCTTCCTTTCAAAGCACCACAGTGAACTGAGGGCAGCAGAGGAGCTCCTGAGGGATGCCGAGACCAAGACCCAGGAGACCAACCGCCTACTGCTCATTGTCAAGGCCAATCTGAGAGAATTCAGAGTGAGTCTCACTAGCCTCACTAGTCTCATTTAGAACTGGTAACCAAATACTTAGAGGTCAACAGTATCATTTTTAGCTTCTAACAAAATGAGCCCCGAGTACTTTCAGTAGGTGGCCTTAGGCACCAAAGCTCAGAAACTGCCTTACTTTTATGAAACAACCTTAAAAGGTGATTTTTGCTGCAGGATAAAAAGCTTCGCGTTCAAGAAGAACCGAATTTGACCTCAAAGCTAATTGCCAAAGGAAGAGGATTGATAGATGCGGCTAGTGCCCATGGAGATACTACACAAAATGCTCTAGCAGTAAGTTAAAACTCAGCCACAATAAAGCTTTCAAAGAATTCTCATACTACTCATCTCTATGTGTACTCAGACATTGTGAAACAGATGTACATATATTTACAAAACTAATTTCTCCATGTAGCAGTTGGAGCATCACCGGGATGAGCTACTTCTGTGGACTGCCAAACTCAGGCAACATGTGGATGACCTGGTCATGCAGATGTCCAAAAGGAAAGCAATTGATCTTGTCCACAGAGCCGAGGACCATGCCACTGAGCTCCAGAGACTAGCAGGTGTTTTGGGCAGGTAAGGTCACACACTTTGGGGAATTTCAGAAGTAGTGGCCCATTGCTTAGAATAACGACAGCTATTTCAATCGCAGGGGTGAATCATTCTTGTCTCTTTGTGTAAAAATAAGGACTCCTGTTTTATTTATGCCATAAGTCAGATTTCCTCTTATGTCTGCTCTTGTAGTTTACCACCAGCATGATGGGAAAATGCAAACAGAGGCGGAAATAGAAGTGAAACAAATAGTATACTATAATATCAAGTTACTGAGGTTTTTGTAAGCACCTACTAAGTATTCAGATCTTTGTTAGGATGCATGCGGGTTGCATAAGAATATTAATTTCTATACAGATCTTGCCTTTTGGGAACTGAGTTGAATGGAAGGGATGCTCACACTGCACCTATAAAAGTGTCAGTGGTCTTTTTTCCAAGGCTTGATAGATCCACTTCCAATTATTTCCTACTGCCTGAAGGGCTGCCATTGTAACACAAAACTTTAATTTTAACTTAACATTTTGGGATGTTCATTAAATATGTGCTCATTTAGTTAAAAATGCCTTTAAACCAGAAACACAAGTGTCAGCCAATGGTTCCCAAACTCATCTGCACATCAGGCTAACCTGGGCACTTCATAAAACATCGAAGCCTTTGTCCCTTGTCTTCCCTCCCTCAAGAGTGTCACTTAAGTTCTTTGGGATGTGGACTGGTCTTTGTAATTTGTTTTAAAGATGCTTCATTAATTCTAACATGCAGCAAATGTAGAAGCCAATGTTTTAGGTCTTACAGGTCATTCACACAATCCTGGGTATTAATTGGTACATTTTTTTTTCTTTAAAATGATAGGTGGGTACCTGTATGTGTTTGTGTGGGAGTGTATTCTATGGAAGGGGAAAAGTAAATATCTCCGCATTTAGGAACTGCTGCCATGAGAGATTAGCTCACAACAAAAGCAATTAAAAACAATATAAGATAGACTAATGTATAAATTGTGAGCAAAAACAATATAAGATAGACTAATGTGTAAATCGTGAGCAAAAACAATATGAGACTAATGTGTAAATCGTGAGCTCATGGATGGATAGCAGCTTCAAGCACATGCCATAGGAACCAATCGTAGAAAATGGAATTAGATACTGTGCTTCACACTTTTTATCATCTTTTATCATCTCCCAGAAGTGAAAAAAGATATTGTGACTCTAAGAATCACTAGAACAAAATATTTATTACTTTATTACTTAGTATAAGAGTAGTAGAAGCAATTTTGTATGATACACAGAGTTACATAACTTTATTAGCTTTTATTTATAAGTCACCTGATTTTGCCAATCAAATAGTAACAGAAGATAACTGGTAATGTCTGGCCTGGGACTCGCCCAACTCAATTACCTTAGAAAGAAAATGAAGTGAGTTACTCAGAAACGATGTACCAGTTGTCAGATTTCATTGTCTAGATAGAGCTGGATGAAGTTGCGCCATTACCAGCTGACAGATTCCTAAGTGATTGGCCCACTTGTTAGAATGGAGTTCAGCTGATTGAAATATTATCTGATCTTCCTGCGACATCTCTATTGAATTTCATCAGCCTTTGAGTGCCATTTGAGGGAGGAGATCCAGCATCCTTATGTGTGTAGGAAAACTTTTTGACAATTAGCAAGTGCCTTGTAGGAGAGATTATCACCAACACAGATAAGTAGGGGTCCCTAAGCATAAGCAAAGAGTTAAACAGAGCTCAGGGAATGTGGAGGGCAGCTGTTTGAAAGTGATGGAATGTTTGTCTAAGGAAACAGCAATAATCTCTTCTTCTGGTTTTAATTAGAGAACAATTCTGAGCTACTGTGACAATGAGGATTTGAAGGAGAATCCATGCTTTCCTAAGGAGAAGGGAACTAGGAGGCTTCCAAGAATAGTGGGCACTTATAATTTTCGTGTGAATCCAGAAATTTGATTTAGTGTATCATAACATCTCTAAATATGCTGATTTGATAGTGACCTTAAAAATGTCAGACATGTGACCCTGAATGCCACCAGTGCCGCTCATGTCCACTACAACCTTCAGAGCCTCACAGAAGAATCAGAGAAACTGGCCAACGATGCTCACAGGACTGTGGGTGAGACCAGCCTGGTAAGAAATGCTCTGAGGCTTCGGGGTATGCCTTCCTTTTCTGGGCACTAGGGGAGGTTGTTCTAGAAGGATCTTGAGTAAAGACTTAGTGGCTCGAATATATACTCACATTCTTTTCTGGTGGAATCTGTTAATGACTTCTGTTATCATAGGATACACATTTTGATTTAAATTGATTTTTTTTAAGAGACAAGGTCTTGCTATGCCCAGGCTAGTCTCAAAGCCCAGGACTCAAGAGTATCTCTTGCTTCAGCCTCCCAAATAGCTGGGACTAAGACATATGCCCCCATGCCCAGCTCATTATAAATTTTTAACAGTCATAAGTACTTCTTTTTGAACACTAGAGACTAGGACTGAAGAAATAAGGAAAATCTCACTATTCCTTATGATTAAAAACAATAACATCACCTGATATCTATGTGACACATGTTTCTTTACTTGTGGTGAAAATCTTTTTTTTTTTTTTTTTTTTTTTTTTTTTTTTTTTTTTTTTGGTGCTGGTGATTGAACTCAGATGCTTCAATGCCAGAGCCTTATCTCCAGCTCCTTTTTTTTCCTTTTTCTTTTTTGAGACAGGATCTCACTAAGTTGCTGAGGCTCCAAGTTGCTGGGATTATAGAGATATGCCACCAAGCCCAGTGAAAATCTTTTTTTATAATGGCTGTCCTCTTTTATACATTTAAAAATGTATTCCTGTTTCTCCCTCATACTGAATGGTCCCTCCTGTTCTCTGGTTGACATTCTTGTTTGCAAAGGAGGCTCTCACTAGAGATTGTTCTTACAGGGTGGCTTTCTCTGCCCCCAGCAGGATTCCACACTGCCCTGTGGTCACCAGGTTTAAGTTGTTCTGTTTTTCAGTTCTCAGAATCCCTCCTTTCTAATGGGACAGCAGCTCTGCAGCGCAGTGCCAGGTTTCTAAGCGAAAGCAACAACCTCAACAGAAAGCACCAAGGTCAGTGTATTAATTGGATAAAGCAGAGTGAAGAAGACACATCTCTGAGCATCTCAAAGAACATTCTGGGTTCTCATTTCCTGGAGTAATGTGAAGCTTCACATTTCTTTGTCACATGAATATTCCAGTTCCCTGTCATCTGGACCTTGTATAATTTTGTCTTTTATTCTAGCAATATCACATTTTGGAGTTTGCCTGCTCCACCATTATACAGCCTTCCTTGCTGACCAAATCCTTCATTTATTGCTTGAGCTTAGAGCCTTCTCTGTTCTTCCTAGAGTTGGTTAAGTTCTCATTGCTTGCAAGTGCTTCTCTATTTGATTCATTATTTCTCAGTTCCTTGAAGAGATACATTATTTTTGGTACTTCTCTTGCCTTTCTGGCAGGGCTAGTATCATGTTACTAGCTTCATGATAGATTCTCATTAAACAACCACTGAATTAAATAATAATTGATTTATCAATTTAAAAAACCATGTAATTTAGTTTTTATTATAATTACTTCAAGAAGCAATTATTTATCATATGTAAGAGCTGTCCATCCAATAAGTATAACAAAAAATGGCAGCAAGAACCTATTGTGTAAGAGAAACTACATAGGCATACATTTTTGATAACATATAATGTGATTTTTAATTTTTTCCTTAAAAATGAAATATTCATTTGAGATAAGCAACAAATTCACTTATTACATCCCAGGTATACATTCATAAGGACGGATGAAGGGTTTACACATTTTAAAAAACAAAGTAGTTGCCTTGTTTTTGTTTCTCCCCAAGAATTCCATGATTTTTTTATGTGTTCTTTTTAGAGATGCATGACAATAGAGTGTATTTTGACATATTATACATACATGGAGTATAATTTCTCATTCTTGTGATTGTATGTGACGCAGAGTTTTACTGGTCGTGTATTCTTATATGAACACAGGAAAGCTATGTCCGATTCATTCTACTGTTTTTCCTATACCCATCCCTTCTCCTTTACCTTCATTCCCTTTGGTCTAATCCAACAAACTTCTATTCTTCCCTCCCCACTGTTATTGTGTGTTAGCATGATGGAAGCGGAGACTATTATCATGCTAAATGAAATAAGCCAGTCCCAAAAAACCAAAGGCCAAAATGTTCTCTCTGATATGTGGATGCTAACACATATCATGTGCTTTTTACCTTAGCATATTTTAATATAAAAAAAAATATCCAGGCTTTCTGTATAGCAGTGGGCCATGCACAAAGCTAATAGCTTTTTCAGATTATTTCCAAATAATTACTGGATCTTTCATAGTTTTCTGAACCAAGGGCTTGGTTATGTGAGTTTTTTCTTGTTTCTCTGGTGACTAACACAACTTAGAATTTATGCTGTCATCTCACAGTATAAATAATGCATAATGCTCAGTCACAAACTCCAGCATCCATATTGATGAGCCTTGGTTTCCACTGACACAGGTTAAGCAACTTCACAGCCCATGAAATGATGAACTTCCTGGCAATTAAAATGTCGTTTCAACCGCGTGTTCAAAATCCAGTGTGATTGTGTGTTATGAACAGAAATGTTCAAAGTAAAAGCTTTGATTAAACAGGGCTGATGAGACTTGAAGGAGGGAAAGCCCAGCTTCGGGGTCAGGGGGGAACAGAAAGGAGCAGAGAACTGGTGGGGAAGCCGGTGGGGGAATGTGAAGGAATTCCCAGGGAGGAGCCCCAGGGGGATCTAACAACCTAGAGAAAGAGAAGTGGCCAAGATTCAGGAGCAGAAAGGAAGTTAGTGGGTGATGGAGACAGTGATGTGAACATTTCTTCACCCTTGAGCTCACCATGGAGCAAGAAATGAAAGAAAAAATATTGGTGAGAACGACTTCAAGGAAAGGAGAAAATTGATCAAGCCAGCTAAAAACACACTCTTAATTTCTATAATTCTGGGAAAACATTCAATATTGGGGTGTATTTAGAAACCTATTGATTCTATAGATGGATTGGAAATGATAAAGCTATTGTCTGGGCAGCTTCTTAGAAGGCTAACCTAAAAAGGAGCACTCTTCCTCTTTTAAATAGGTATTACTTTGAAGCTGAGTAAATTGAGACACAGAGCAAATGGATTTCAAGAGAACACAGATGAAATTACTAGACAGACCAATGCATCACTCTTGATACTTAGAGCAATTCCTGAAGGTAAGTAGAGAGGAGTTCCTTGTTTTAATTAATATTTTCCTGTAAAAGCATTACACAGAGGCATGAGTCCTGCCCCAAGTCTGATTAGGAGCCCAAGCTTAAAAATGAGACTGAGATGGATGAAATTTATATTTTCAAATGAATATTAATTGGAAAAGAAGATCCACTGGTGTTTTTAAAATAACCTCAGAATACCTGCACTGAAATACTAGAATTATATTCTTAGAAACTTTATACTATAAAGCGGTAGAGACTATACTACCATGTTAATTGCTTACTTTGAAAGTGTGTTTGACACATGCGTAGGTTAAAGAAGGGTCATGCAAGGAGATCAATAAGTAAAGAAAATAGCGTATGTTTTTCCCTGACTTTGGGAGGGGATGCCAGATTCATTACAAATGGGGAGAATGAAAGAATTCTTGCCTGGTAATCTTCCTTCCTGAGGCAATCAACATTCAGAAATAGGCCCATTGATCATGTTAATATTGATGGTTTGGAAATTCAGGACTCATTTTACAATTTTAAAGAGGATAATTTTTTAAAGTGCTGCAATGTGCTACTTTACCATAAAACTTCTCTTTTATTCTGTGTATGCATTCTTTTTAATTCTCACTAGACACTTCTGCCTCTATAGCTCCCTGTATGCTGGTCTTAACTTCTCACCTTGAATCAGTGGAACATTATCTGTTCTGGACATTTCTTTTTCCTTTTCCTTTACAATTTTTTTTTTCAAGGATAATAATATATATACTCTTTCTCTGAAAGTAACTCAAACTTACAGAAAAGTTGTAAGACCAATCTTCAGAATAGTTATATACTTTTATGAAGTTTCTTCTAGAATTATTTTGCCCCACATTAATTAAACATTTTAAAAATGCATAATAGTGCCTTTTTAAAAATCCTCACAGGGCTGGGGATATAGCTCAGTTGGTAGAGTGTTTGCCGTGCACCCCAAAAAATAATAAATAAATAAATAAAAATCCTCACAGATCTTTCTTGAATCGCTGGATCCTGCATTACCTTTAGTGGCCATTTTATCTCTATTCTGGGGTTATTTCAAGCAGCCAGGTCATGTTGTGCTGTGGGCAGATACCACTTTTTCTAGCCCTGGACCACAGACTTAAGTTCAAGAATTTTCTTATGCAATATGGAAGGATGTGGATAAAGAATATGTTTAATAAAGATGAGACGGACATGCTAGAGAAGGGGACAAATAGAGAAGTTCTATCTACTACATAAGAAACTACAACAGGGCCATTCATTGTTTTTGTGATCAATTGTATACTAAAATCATATTCCAGAGGATTTTTACCCAAATTATATCATGTGTCCCTACATGGATGCACTAGAGCATATGATAGGGAGTCTTAATATTTGCCATGAAAAACAAGTAGTTTTGTTTAATAATCAAGAAAATTACCATAACATGTTTCCGAGTAATAATGACATTTGTGGTAGTTTTACACTTTTCTCAGTGTGTCTTCACCTTTCCGAGTAATAATGACATTTGTGGTAGTTTTACACTTTTCTCAGTGTGTCTTCACCTGACTGCATGCTTGAATATTCTTTCATTTTAGGTGTGAGAGTCAAAGGAACCAAAACCAAAGAGCTAGCCATGTCTGCCAACCAGAGTGCACTGAGTACACTGAAGGATGTCATGGGACTGAGCCAGAAGCTGTTTAACACCTCAACTGGCCTGTCCAGGATGAACACCACATTGCAAGAGACGAATGAACTTCTGCAAGACTCCACAGTGACCAGTACGCCAGGGGTCTCCCTCTGGTTTTGAAAGTCTGCTGGCTTGACGTATAATGGTGCCCTGTTCACAAGCAGCATTCCTAAAAGAGAAAAATGTGCTACCACCCGGATTAGCATTTGCAGAGAAGGAGAAGGGCCTTGGGGGAGTGCTTATGGCCAGTGTATTTTTCATATATTTTCCAAATTTCAAGGATGGATTATTAGGATATTCTGTTTTATCCAGTGCATGACTAATGAATAATTTATCTTCTTTTCTCCTCCCCAACTCTCTTGCCATCCTTCACTTCCTTGTATTTGTTAGCCCTGTTGGCTGGAAGAAAAGTTAAAGACATGGAAACACAAGCCAACCTTTTATTTGATCGGCTGAAGCCTTTGAAGACGTTACAGGAGAACCTGAGCAGAAATTTATCAGAAATTAGACTGCTGATCACCCAGGCACGGAGACAAGCAGCTTCTGTGAGTTGAGTGGGGCCCTCAGAAATGCCCCACACCCCTGTAGCCCAGGCTGTTGGCAACACTAGGTTCCAGAGAATTCCTGTGGACTTGGCTCTCAGTCACCCCAGCCTCCCTAGAACTTGCAGACTTGGAACTCAATAACCCCAGCTTCTTGCTAACCTTGTCTTAGTATATTTAAAGCCAATAAGTAGAATTTTTCTTCTGAGTTCTGCTTTGCTACAGAATGTTCCAAAAGATTTCTAGCAACCTGCATATATTTATGAAGATTTATGATTATAGCCTCGCTTGGTAACCATTAAGCTAGATGGTGGAGAAGACATTACATCTAAGGCGTTGATATCACTCTCAGTTTCATTGGTTGCATTTGATGCTGTTGCTTCATTTTGCCAATTTAAGTTTAATAACCCAAGTGCTTTTGAGAATGTGCAGCGTGGGCCTCATCCTACTGGAGTCTTGAGAAAAAAGTTTGTGTACACATAAGTGCTACACAAATCCATATCACTAAAGGCCTCAAATATTGACACCTGGAGAAGTTCAAAGCTGATAAAATGTTTGATAGCCATTCATGGCACACAGTGCTGGCTGTCCTCTAAAGAGATGTTTCAGGCAAATAATAAGATTCTCGAGAATATGTGCAACGGTGCTCATGGGCCTTTACGGAGGATGAACATGACCTCTGGTCTTCATGTTAATCCAGTTTCAGCTTCCAGGCAAGGAGAAGGAGCTCTGGGCTCTGTTTCCTATCCAGAGTCTTCACTGTTGGAAAAGGGACTCAGGTTTACATGAGCTCTGGCTTCCACCTGTTCTAGTGAGAGTTGCTAAGGGAATCTAAGTCCAAGGGATGATTCCAAACACCATGATTAATACAAACTAAGGATCTTTAAGGTTAAGACACCCAGGAATAATTGTTAGTTGGAGAAATTGTTAATTGGTAAGTGCATCACTTGCTCCATGAATATTTACTGAGTGAAGAAATATATTTCCCTTCCATTTATTTGACAAATGGTCATCAAATATCCTCTGTGGGTCAGTGGAAAGATTCAAGGTCATAAGGTTCTTGTCTTTAAGGACCTTACTGTCTCATTTGAGCAAGACAATTTCGTATATAAAATATCCTGTTAAAAAATCTAGGGTTGTAGCTCAGTGGTAGAGCACTTGCCTAGCACGGGTGAGGAACTGGGTTCAATCCTCAGCACCACATAAAAAGCAAATAAATAAAAAAAAATAAAGGCTAAATTCTTTTTTAAAAAATCATTTAACTGGCTTTCCCATGGTTAATCATTTGACCAAATAAAATAATTTTCACCAAAGTCTGATTCCTCACTTTATGAAACCCAAAGCCTTCTATGTCACCAAGAGAGGAAACTTACAGTGAAAATTGAAATCATACTTTTGACCTGCTGGAGAGCTGCCACTGGGTCACTAATCAATGGGGACACTTTTCTCTTCCTACTGCAGATTAAAGTTGCTGTGGCTGCTGACAGAGACTGTATCCGGGCCTACCAGCCTCAGGTTTCTTCTAGTAACTACAACACCTTGACACTGAATGTTAAGACGCCTGAACCCGACAACCTGCTTTTCTACCTTGGTAGCAGCACCAGTGTAAGTGAGAGCAGCATTAGATATTTGTGAATGTTTGAATTCCCCTAATCAATACTTTTTTAATGGAAAAATAGGATTTTCATGAAACCATTAATTTTCCCACAGGTAACACGCTTTACTAAAATGGTAGTGTTAGATTAGAAACAGCAGCAGGGTGCAGTGGCACACACCTGTGATCCCATCTCCCTGGGAGGCTCAGGCAAGAAGGTCACAAGTTCAGGGCCAGCCTGAGCAGCTTGGGGCAGTGGGGGGGGGGGGGGAGTCTGTCTCAAATTTTTAAAAAGGAGGGAGGGGGGAGTGGGGAGCTGGGAAGGTAGCTCAATGGTAAAGTACCCTGGGTTCAATACCCAGGACCAAGAATAAAATAAAATAAACTACAAAAGTAATTGCCTATGGAAAGAAACTTGACAAAAGACCATAGCCTCTTGGGGCTGAGTATGTAGCTAGTGTAGAGCTGCTTGCCTAGCATGTCAAGGCCCTGTTTTCCGTCCCCAGCACTGCTAAAATAGATAGCCATTTTGTTTTTATTTTTTAAACAGTAGAGAAAAAGCTGTAAGAATTCATTCTTTAAAGTGTTCTTGTGGTCATGCAGATTATCAGTGTGTAAACTCATCCCCCTTGTGTCCTGCCCCCTAGTCTGATTTCCTTGCAGTGGAGATGCGACGGGGGAAAGTGGCCTTCCTCTGGGACGTGGGCTCTGGGTCCACACGGTTGGAATTTCCAGACTTTCCCATTGATGACAACCAGTGGTACAGCATCCATGCAACCAGGTAGCAGGGAGGGTTCCTTGGAGCATCCCTTATATTTAAACCGTATCTTATAAGTAATCACATGCTTGCAACATCATGTAATGAATAGACTTTGAAACTTCTGGAAAGTCAGATAGTAATCAATACTTGGCTTAGATTAACTACAGAAATTTTTTTTTTATTACAGATGAAATAAATTTTGTTACCAAAACAACTATTGAAAGAAGAAAAACTTTAGAAGTTTGGAATATTTTTATAACTGATAGAAACTCTAAATCCAAGACAGCTAACCTAGTAAAATATTTAGTCCTCTCCAGTAGAGAGGAGTAAAATATACCCTGAAAGAAATTTCATGGATCTGGTGGTGGCATGTGGGTAGAAGAGAACAGATGATGAAGATGCCATTGGAATTATATTTTCCTAAAATTCAGATGCAACCAAATGATATTGTTCCATTGTGAGCATGTACAGATATGTATCAGTGAGTCCCATATAGCATCAATAAATTATTTTTTAGTTCAAACGCAAGCAAACTTCTTCATTTGAAAGTCTCCTCCCAGAGTAACTAATTCTGAGCAGCTTTAGCTGTATATTTCTTTCCACTTTTCTGTAACATTATGTTTATTATTGATGTTCTGTTGTTGGAATCTTTTTCTTCATTTTTTACAAAAAAAAAAATGGTGCCATATTGAAGGGGAGTGAATTGTATGCAAATGTGGTTTAACTCATCTGTGACTGCTTTAAATAGGGAAGCAACACAATGACACAACTCTTTTTTACAAGATCTTGGGGAATAAACTACAGGTGGACTGGGCAAGACTGGAAGCAGGGAGATTAGCTGCGGGTCTGGAGAGAAGCAGGGGGCTGTGTGTGAGAGAGATGTGGATACCTGTGTGATGACAAGAGATTCTGAAAGTCCCTTTTGCAATTGTGTGACCCTCAGGTTTGGAAACGTTGGTTCATTGAGTGTAAAGGAAATGAGCTCAACTCAAAAGCCACCAATGAAAACAAGTAAATCCCCTGGAATGGCTAATGTGCTGGATGTAAACAATTCAACACTAATGTTTGTTGGAGGACTTGGGGGACAAATCAAGGTAACATTCTGAAAGTTTGTTTGAACAGGGTGGATTGGCCACTTTCACCTGTGTATAAATAATACCATGCTTAATTTTTTTCAATATATCCCAAGCAGATGAAGATTTTTCTACTTTTATTGTTTTGCTTCAGGACAGCTCAGCTGCAGAGTTGGGCCAGTTTTGTGGGTAAAGGATCATGCTTAATCACTAGTGTCAATGGAAAAGAAACCAAATTTGCTGTTTGACTTCTTTTCCAATAATGAAATAAGAAATCCAATGTTCTGTATTAATTTCTGTCATCTCTAGTCTAAATCTAGAGGAGACAAATACTAACTGGTGTTTCCTGGGTGAGCTGGTGTTTCTTTGTTTGATTGAATTAGTATCTTCTCACCAAATAGAGTCATATTAGTTGGTCTTAGTGCTCTGCATAGGAGGACAGGTCTCAGCTCCAGATGGTCCCTCACTACCAACCACATTCTTTGGATCTCAGTTTCCTTGCCTTCGATAAAAGGGGCTTTTCTCCAGTAACCCTAATCTACCATGGAGCATGGATTTGGGTGCTTTGTCTCTTTAATTTGAAGAATAAAATTCACAGACACACAGATGATGGCAAAGTAACAGAAATTATTAGAGTAATAGAAAGTAGAGCTCTCAAAGAGGAGGGGGTCCCAAGAGAGGGATACCGAAGAGTGGCTATTATCTAGAAATTTACTTAGATTTATACATTTAAGGAAGTCAGCCCTCTGCCCAATCCCGGGTAAGGCATTGAGTGTCCTTGAGGTATTTTAGTATAATCAAAATATCAATTATGTATTTCCTTCTTTGGAGAAACATAGACCCCAGTCACGTAGGTCTTGATTTTAAAATAGCCTTTTTGTAAGTTTTTCAGCAAATATCTACGGATGCTATTTTATCTCCTATCCTCCAGACTTCTCTTTTCCTCCTGACATCACTAGTAATGGGGGTGATCTTTAAGATCCTGTCCAGTTGTCATTCATTCTAGGATGCCACTTCCCAACTGGAGGGAAATCCAGTGATGCCACACGGGCCATTTTTATGAATGGGATTCTCTCAGAATTTGCATCTATTAAACTTGAACTTCAGGGAGAAGCATCAAATGCTCTGTGCCAACTATATGGGGGTTGTGTTTGTTTGCATTAGAAATCTTCTGCAGTGAAGGTGACTCATTTTAAAGGCTGCATGGGAGAAGCCTTCCTGAATGGCAAATCCATTGGCCTCTGGAACTACGTGGAAAGGGAGGGCGAGTGCGATGGCTGTTTCTCAAGGTAATATAATATGTCCCCTCAGTTGCACACATTATTACATCTGAGAACTGCTTAAAGAATTTACACATGCATCAAGCATGAAAGGAGTTTATGATATGGATCTTCTTATTACAAAGGATATGTTGTAGATTATTTGCTCATAGCAGCATGTTATTTTTAAACACTTAAAAAGAAGTGCTCTTTTTGCTTTTCTTGTCTTGTATGTTTTGAACCTAGATCATAAAATCTAGAAATTTCAGATATCTTCTCAAACAACTTTCTGTTTCAGAGAGACACAGTTAAATCTTGGGTAAATCACTGTGCATTTTTATTCTAAAAATACCTCCAAGGAAGAGAATATTTTGTGTGTATGCAGTTGATTTTTATAGACAAGTACATTCCTATTGCTAACCGAGTTCTATAATTTTAGGAATAAAATGCATTTGGAAATGAAGAACAGCTAACATCTTTTTGTGTAAGCTGATATAATTGAAAGGATTATAAATCTTACCAGTTCAACTCTGCTTCCTCATAACAAAAATGATTGTATTCCCTAAAGTATATAAAACCTGTGTTCTAGTACATTAAGAGTCAAGACAATAGATTGTCTTTTGACATTAGAAAAATGGATCACATCAAATATCTTCTCTCACATAATGGCTGCCTCTGTCCAGATAGATATCTGTAATTAACAGTGAGTCATGACAAGATCAGTCAGAAGCAGCTTGAATTTGGGGTTAGGTTTTCATTTTCTCATTGTCGTGTCTGCTTTCTCACCTCGCTCAGAGCACGGGATTTTGTAATTTAAACCTTTTATTTGCTACTCCACCCCTCCACCCAGCTTAGCTTGCTTTAAAAATTCTGACCAGGGCCAAGATGTAGCTCAGTGGTAGAGCATTTGCCTAGTGTGCACAAGGCCCTGGGTTCAATTCCTAGCACTAGGGGAAAGTGTGTGTGTGTGTGTGTGTGTGTGTGTGTGTGTGTGTGTGTTTATACATACACAGAATCTTGGTTACAGCAGCTTTAGGACTTAAAAAGGACATTGGGTTTGGAATCTAAATTTTCACAGGTTACTATCCAGGTCTCCCATCAAATTTCTCTAGGAAACTTTGGGTAATGTTTTCACTTCACTGAGGTTTCTTTTCTTATTTCAGAAAAGAAAAATAATAATCATGCTTATCTTACGCACCACCCAGAATTATTACCATGAATATACAGCATCGTGTATGTGAAAATATTTTCTACGTTTGATACCCCTCCCTGATGTTCCTCACTGGTCTGCCTGCAGTGGTATATTCCTTTCTAGATAAATGTGTCAGGAGTATTTTCTCAATAGTGAATGTTAGAAGAAACCAAGGCTTTGAAATTGCAAAATATGATTTTAAATAAAACACTTCAAACTTATAGGATGGTAATAATGCTCTAGAACTTTAGTGGAATGCACAGGAGTGTCCAGACTCTGGTCCATCATTTTTTTCTTAAGCTCTGGGTCTACCAAGGAAGTTTTCCCAGCAATTTAATAATTCGAATCTGAAAAGCATCACAACCCTTAGAGTATGTCCCCTCCACTGACCCCACATCATTAACCTCACTGTTAGAGAGTTTTAGCAGAGATGGGATATTTCTAATATTGAACACGTTCTCCTGCGTTAGCTGTTACGTGATCCCCTGTTTTCATCAGAGTTACTTTTAAAGCAGTGACCTTAGACTGCAGCCTGGAGTGAACTTAATGATGGTGCTGGCTCTTCTCTTTTGTTAAGGTGAGGAGGTCAGTTCTCTATGTGGCCTCTGGGTTTGTTCTTGAGACACCTGCTCTCCTACCAGATCCCCCGCTACACACAGCCTTTGAAGGATGAGCTTGCGAGGTCAGGGGATGCTGCTGTCCTTCTGATGTTAATTCAGGGGTTTTTCTGATGCAGGACTGGCCACCCAGCTGAGCTGTAAAGGCCAAGTGGACTCACGGGCTCAATCAACCCTGGATTTAATAACCATGCTTTGTTGGGTACTCACAAATCAGCTGGCTGTTCTTGGGCTTTATTGACCAAGGATTCCAAAATATATGTTCGAAGATAATACTAGCTTGGTAGGATACGAATAGATAGTCCTTTTTTAAAGTAGCATTATAGAATGTGTACTGATCATAAGTGGTTGGGAAACTCTGAGTTAAAAAAAGTCAAACATATTTCTTTGCTATGAAGCTGTCAGAGCCATTAATTATTAAGATGCTAACATGCAGGACACCCCTGTCCCAGGACGACGCCAGAGTTGCAGCATTACCCAAACTTACTTGACCCCCAAGTTCTTTTTAAAATAGTACATCTGGAATTGCTTCTTTGTTCTTCTTTGAATATATTACTATACCTCCTTACATAGTATTAGCATGTTTATAATTATAAATAGTCTCTTAAATTCTTTTTGTGTGTGTGTGTGTGGTACTGTGAATTGAACCCAGGGGCCTTGCACATATTGTTCAAGTAGTCTACCACTGAGCTAAATTCTAAGCCCCAATTTTAATTTAATTTTATTTTGAGACAAGATCTCACCAAGTTGCCCAGTCTAGCCTCAAACTTGTAATCCTCTTGCCTCAGCCTCTCAAACAGCTGGGATTATATAGGCGTATACCACCATACCCAGCTACTCTCTGAAATGCTTAAAGGTTACTACAGAATTAACCACTGGTTCTAACATTTCTCATTGAAGTAAATGTGGATAAACCTTGTATTTAATCAACATGAATAATCTGTGTATTAGTTAAGAGTGGCTATCACAGTAGTATAGTAGCTTGCATGGCTGACTTTGATACAGATCAGTTAGCCTCTGTGCTGGGCCTTTGACTGGTTGGGATTTGATCCCCAGTAGTCTGGTTCTAGGGTTTGTGTTCTTAATCACATGAAGCTAATTGGCCAAGAAGTAGAGCAATGGAACATGCTTCTAGAAAGCCGCACATTTAAGAACTAAACCATAGTTTCAGGTATAAAAGAAATTGCAAGATGGAAATTTTTAGAAAAGTCACGACTGCAGGTAGCAATAAATGTGAAACCTGAGGTCTCATAAAACCTTGAGGTGTTTTGTTTTGCTTTTTCATCGATGGAAACAATTTCACTGGTTATATATACAACCCTGCTTGGAGAGGTGGAGGTGAGGCTTGTTGATATACTCTCAACTGGGCAAAGCCCAAAGTCATAACTAAAAACCATTATCATCCAAGTTCCACTCTCAAGACCTATTATATTCCAGAAAAACTATTTTTGATAGAAACAAAATTATGATACATCCAAATTAATTACTTTGTAATTGAATAGTGAGTCAAATCAGCCTTTTGAGGTATGTCAGGCAGGGGGGTGAGGGTGGGACAAAACACACTGGTCTGAGAAGCGCTCTGGGCCATTTTGTATAACTCTAGAAATCCGCACATCCACCTCAATATGATCCAGGGCTTTAGACTCATCCTGCAGATTTTTGAGGATGTCAACGATGCTTTGCAAAAATTATCCTTCCAGGACACAGGCACATATTTGTTTTTCATTGCAATCCAGTTTACCTAGTGTTGGTTTTAACCAGCAGAGAGAAATAAAATCCTATATAAAAACTATTCTGAAAGCACCAGAAGTAAAAAAGGACATTGAAGGAAATTAGGGCAAACAAACAAACTTATGTCTTTGACAAGCAGAAATATTTGTAGGATTATCCTCCTGTGAAGAAATTTCTTTTTACTGCAGTGAACTCTGCCTACCTTAACTTTCTTTTCATTATGAAGCGCCTGGACATTTGTCTTGCATAATCTCATGGCGAGTATATTTTCAGATGCAGGTTGAGCATCCTTTATTTGAAATGCTTGAGACCAGAAGTGTTCTGGATTTAGAATTTTTTCAGATTTTGGAATATTTGCATATCTATAATGAGATATCATGGGGGTAGGACCCAAGTCTAAACAGGAAATTCATTTATGTTTCATACACACCTTATACCACAGTGTGAAAGTCATTTTATACAACATTTTAAATAATTTGGGGGGGGGCGTGAAGCCATTTCACGGTGTGGAATTATCCATTTGTGGAAGTATATAAGTACTCAAATTTTCAAATTTTGGAGCATTTTAGATTTCAGATTTTTTAGATTGCGGAGCTCTGCCTATATTGTGGTTTATACTTGTTATTAAATAATGGAAATAATAACTCTACCATGATTCTGCAAAAAAATGATTTGGAAGAAGGAAAACTTAGTAGCTCCAACTGTTGTGCTCTTTCCCCTCCTGAAAATGGGTAGTATTTCATCTCTTCTCTTTTGCAGCCCCCAGAATGAAGACTCTTCCTTCCATTTTGACGGGAGTGGATACTCTGTTGTAGAGAAGACGCTCCGGGCCACTGTGACTCAGATCATCATGCTCTTTAGTACCTTCTCACCTAATGGTCTTCTTCTCTACCTGGCTTCAAATGGCACTGTAAGAGTTTACAGGGCGGCTGGAAATGGTGGTGCATATCTGTAATCCCAGTGACTCAGGAGGCAGAAGCAAGGGAATCCCAAGTTCAAAGCCAGTCTCAGCAACTTAGTGAGACCCTGTCTTGAAATAAAAATAAATAAATAAAAGAGGCTGGGGAATGTAGGTCAGTGAAAAGCGCCTCCTGGAATAAATCCCCAGTGTACCTTAATAATAGTAATAAAGAGTCTATGGGGGCACTGAGCCCTCTTTGTATGTATATTTAAATTGCTGCAAGATTATTTATTTGATGAGGATTTGCTAACAAACTGATATAATATAAACACATGTATTTCATACAGTTTTTCCATTTAATATCATTTATTTATTGTATTAATACAAACTCATGAAGAACCTTTGGAAAATGCAGAATAACACCAAGTAGAAACACACTTTCCAGTCATTGTAGACAGCAATTAAAAGCTAATTCTTAAATTTTAGTTCCAAATACTTTCTTGCATTCATTGTGACCACAGTGGCCTTCTTTGAATCCCATCCATAGGACTTCATGTTGCCCTTTGCAATCTCATTGTTAGTCATCTTTGTCTCTCATTCTTCAAGGTTTATTTTTAGAAATGGCCCATTTGTCATTTTTAAATGAAAAAGACACAAAGAATCCAGATCTCTTACTGAATTGTGGATTTTGATAGCAGTGAATAGTGTTCATTAATATTTGGGGTGTGTTCTAGGAAGCCATGAAGGGCATTTTTTAGTTTTATAGAGTAGACTTCTAGTTATGGGGAGAGATCCAATCTTTCTGGTTTGACTTTAGAAGGTGTTCACCACACCTAACTTGAAGGGAAAGGAAGTTTGGGGATGAAGACATGGCTCTCAGGAATTTTGTTCTCTTCCTTACAGAAAGACTTCTTGTCCATCGAGCTGGTCCAGGGGAGAGTTAAAGTTGCAGTTGACCTGGGTTCAGGACCTCTTGTTCTTATGACAGACAGACGGTATAACAATGGAAGCTGGTACAAAATTGCCTTCCAGAGAAACCGGAAGCAAGGTAGATACATGGATGCACTTACCTGATGCTGGTCGCTCACATAAGAATAAACATCTTTCCAAAGTCAGCAGTCTTTACTCTATGTTAGTTTCCTGGGTATACTTGAGTGACTTTCCTGCCCATAACCCCACTGGGGCATGACTACATCCTTGAATGCCACTCTAATTGAAAGCCATTCTTGTCCTTGGAATGCTAAGCAAGAGGAGACTCATATTGTTGAAAGAATAAGATAATTCTGTTTGTGGTTTCCTTATTTCACATTAAATGCTTGATTGAAATTAAGAATCCAGCCAATTCTATTTTCTTCCACCTACCTACTGCCATCATCTAAAAGTGTGTATTCTGGATTTGTTGACCTTCATAAAGAGGATTTTCTCTCGTCATTTAATAGTCAAGAAGCTGGTTCAGGTTTGCAGAATTCAGAAGAATGTCTTTGTAAATCAATTTGTTTAGCGAAGTTTGCATTTTATTTTACTGAAGAAAGCAATTTTTATTTTATCTCTTTCTTTTAATCTCCCTTTAGGACTCCTAGCTGTTATTGATGCATATGACACTAGTGATAAGGAGACCAAGCAAGGGGAAACTCCAGGACCATCTTCTGATCTCAATCGACTAGAAAAGGACCTGATTTATGTAGGCGGAGTGCCTTGGTCAAGAGTTGTAAGGTATGATATTAAACTGCAGAAATTTTATGTCCCTAATCCCTCACCACATTAGTTTTCCGAGCTGCTATAACAAAGTACCACAGATTATGTGGCTGAAACAGTACACACTTACTCTGTCCCAGTTCTGGAGGGTATAAGTCTGAAATCTAGGTGTGGCCAGGATTGCAAAAGTCATCGGAAGCAGATCTGTTCTATTCTCCCCACTCTGGTAGCTTCCGGCCCTCCTTAGCTTATAGATTGCATCTTACCTATGACTTCACATCATCTTCCCTCTGCTGTGTCCTGTGTGTCCAAGTTGCTCCTTCATAGTAGCACAATAGTCTTATTGACATGACCTACCCTAACAGCCTCATCTTAACTTGATTACCTCTGCACAGATCCTGCTTCCAAATAAGGTCACATTCACAGATATTGGGGGTTAAGACAGCTGCATCTTTGGGGGAACACAACTCAATCTATACAACCCATTTTTTTATCTGAAGTACTCTATACCACATTAGTTGAGAAGTAAAGCAAGCCTTCTGTGAAATATGTAATGATTTTCTACTTATTGCCTTTAGTACATCTAAAAATTGTTAACTTGCAGTATATAGAGACACTCCTCTTTCTGTCACACTGCATCCTCCTCTGTAGACTTTTTAAGAGTAGTATAATCTCTTTAAAGCCAAAAAAATGTTTTTAAAATATGAAACCAGCCTAGGGGCCCATGAACAGATGAGTGGATAAAGAAAATTTGGTGTATATATACACAATGGCTTTTTACTCAGCCATAAAGGATAAAATTGTATCATTTGTGGTAAATGGATAGAACTGGAGAACATATGCTGAGTGAAATAAGCCAAAGCCAGAAAGTCAAGGTTCCAAGGTTTTCTTTCATATGTGGAGACGGGATCAGGGGAAAGCATTTGAAAAAAGAGCAGTTTCATGAGATCAATCAAGTAGAGGAAGGGAGGTAAGAACAGAGGGCACAGGGAAGTACTAGGAAATGAAATCTACCAAATTATGCTATGTCCATGTTCAAATATACCTCATATATATACATATATATAATATACTCTTTAAAATAATAACTAATAATAACAGAAAAAAATCAGTAAAGCAGAGTAAGCAGATCATGGGGAGGGAGAAAGGGAGGGAAAGAGAGGATATAGGAGGTGAGAATGATGAAACTATGTGCATGTAGGAACATGGCATAATGAATACCACTATCATGTATAATTATAATGCACCAATAAAAACAAGTTATTAAAAACAAAACAAAACATGCTTTCCATCAGCTTATCTGGAATCTGTCCCCCTTTGTGTGATTACAGTGAAGGATGTATGTGACTGTTGAAAGATCATCAGGAATCTGGATGAACGATGACAAAGGAGGGGACATTAGGATCCTTTTCTAACACTGACTTGTACTTAACTTTGCAACTTGAATGATTTACATAAACTTTTGTGGTTCTTTGTCTTCAGTTTTATAGCTTTGAAATGTACAAATTAAGTTCTAAGTTTTATTCACACTATTAAAAAAAAAAAAGTCACATGTGAAAGGCCTGTAGTCAAGGCCAGGACTGGGATCATCAGATGTCCAAACTGGATCCCACAGCCCAGTGGTTCTCTAATGTACATTCCTAGCCCTATGCCTTGTACCCTGTTGCGTTAGTCAGCTTTCCATAGCTGTGACAAAATAACTGAGATAATTGACTTTAAAGGAGGAAAGATTTATTTTGGCTTACAGTTTTAGAGGCTTTAGTCCATGATTGATTAGGCTATTGCTTTTGGATCTCTGGTGAAGCAAGGCGTCTTAGCAGGAAACACATAGTGGAACAAAGATGCTCACCTCATGGCAGCTGGGAGGCAAAGGAAACAGGAATGGCTGGGGTCCCAATGTCCTCTGCAGGAGCACACCCTTAATCACCTAAGTGTCTTCCACTAGGCCTTACCTCTTAAAGGTTCTGCCACTTCGCAGTAGTACAACAGGCTGGTGACCCTGCCTTCAACTTCCGGCCAGTAGAGGTAATATAAGATTCAAACTGCAGTGCCCATCTTGTAAGTCAAGTTCTTTCACAGAACCCTGACACACAGAAGTACAGCCATTCCAATTACAATGGCTAAGTAACCCAGATCCACCTCTTCACTTCCTCCTTCCCTTTGCAAGAAATCTCTGAAAGTTCCAAGGGGGATATTTTGCAACCATAGTCACCTGGTCTTCAAAATGAATACATCTAAACTTTAGGGAAGTCAGTCCCTCGCCATGCCTCAGCTCCCCATCAAGACAGAGCCAGGACTAGAAGCCCGTCTCCTGATCATCCTAGATCTCATTCCCTGCCATTGTGGGACTGGGGTCCAGGGGTGGAAGGCATATTTCTATAGCCACAGCTGTGTCATAGTTCATTTGCACTCTGCCTATATGACACATAGTGTAGACACTGGAGAAAAGGACAGAAGCCCAAATCACAGGTGTTCATGGTAGAAAGGACATGGGATCATCAAGACCAGCTCCTTCATTTACATGGGAAGAAACTGAGATCCACAAGGCTTGAGGTATTCACCCCAATCCTGTTGTTGCTAAACCATCCACAGCTGGTTGCTCACCATGGAGAAAAACAGTGAGGGGAAACATGGAAACCATGTTACTGCAGACTCTTATGTGATTAGCTAACGCCCGAGAGTACGCTCAGAGATATTCAGTGGTCCTCATATTTTGGAAAGGAGAGCCTGACCCTGATCAGGAGTATGGCAACTTCTGTTAAGATACATATGGTTTGAATTGGAGGCTAATTAATAAGGATTTGGATAATTCCCAAACTTTTCCAAATGCAGTTATTTTCTTTGGGACAAAGTTCCTGAATATGAAATAAAGACAGTAGCCAGTGATTTCTCTCACCATCTGATCCTAGGAAGTCACTTTACCCACCCTTGCCCCCAGGGTTCTACTCTGTGTGGAGATTGGTTTGCCATCTCTGTGCTATAACTTCCTCATGATGGTGCTTGACCTTTCTTTAAAATAAGTTACTCCATGTATGTATAATATATCAAAATACACTCTACTATCATGAATATCTAAAAACAACAAACAAAATTTTTAAAAAACTGCCTGTGTGTTAATGAGTATATTTAAATTGTAATGGCTACAAGGGTTCCCCTTAAAATAGTGAACATATTTCTTTTCATAAGTAGCCACCATGTAGCCAAACTGAGTAAATTCAATCCTTGCTCTAGTCCTTAGGAGGTGTTGGTTCTTATAGGAAGGCCTACACACTTCTGCAGTGATGTCTGGAATAGGTTTTCTATGTGCGTAGGCCCATTTTCTATTCTGTCTTTCAAAAATGGAATTATAAAACCTAACTTCATTGCATTTGTTCTCTTGTCCTTCCCTCTAGGAAAGGTATCACCAGCAAAAGCTATATGGGCTGTATCAGGAACCTGGAAATATCCAGATCAACCTTTGATTTGCTCAGAAATTCCTATGGAGTGAGAAAAGGCTGTAGGTTGGAGGTGGGAAACATTTTCATCCGTATTGGAATGCATTTCTATAAATGGTCCTTGGTTTATCAACATGCTGATGTAACTAGATCTCAGCCCATCGGGTGGATAGAAAAGAGATGCGACGGATGTGGGCAGAACCCTCAGCCTGCACGTGGGAACTTACTGTGTTCTCTCCCCTCTGTGACCAGCCTATCCAGAGTGTTAGCTTCCTGAGAGGCGGCTATGTGGAGTTGCCACCCACGTCTTTGTCACCAGAATCGGAATTGCTGGCCACATTTGCCACCCAGAACAACAGTGGCATCATCCTGGCTGCCCTCGGCAGGGATGCAGAGAGGCAGAATCGACGTCAGGCACATGTGGTGAGTAGCCTCCGTGCTTAGGAAGGACATAACTTCTGGAAACATCTAACAGAAAATTTCTGACTCATAAACATGTGTTATAGCTGGATCCCAGTTCTTTGCACATATTTACTCTCAATAAGTGAAAGTTACAACCACTGAACATCTCTCTCTTACGAATCGGTGATTTCGTGTATTGCATAATCCATCTTCCATGTCTAGTAACTGAGAAAAAAGGTATTTACTGCCTACCTCTAATTAAAGCTACTCCAGATGGCACATACCAAGTTTTCTTCCATATGTTTTGGTTGCTACTCTTCATTTTAAGGCTAAAACAGAAAGTACTTACATTCTATTTGGATCAAAATTATCTTTAGGAGACAGGAAGAGGAATGTGGCTTGTGATGAACACAGGACTAGCAGTGGGAGAGGATGATGGTTTTCCATATTTTTATTCCTTTTCAAGAGCATAGGAGATATTTTACCCTATCTTCTGCTCAAACTTGTGTGGCATCTAATTGGAAGAGACATTAAGAATACTAATATGCCATCTTAATGAATTCGAACCCACACACCTGCTCTACTGTGCAAGGTAGATGCTACTTCCTTCTATTTTACTGAGTAAATTAGTTTAAGCAGCGCACACCTATAATCCCAGTGGCACGGGAGGCTGAGGCAGGAAGATCAAATGTTCTAAGCCAGCCTCAGCAAAAGCAAGACACTAAGCAACTCAGTGAGACCCTGTCTCTAAATAAAATACAAAATAGGGGTGGGGATGTGGCTTAGTGGTCAAGTGCCCCTGAGTTGAATCCCTGGAACCAAAAAAAACCCCAAGTTTAGAAAGCCTAATTAACCTAACCAAAGCTGTTAGGTGTCAGAGCCAGGACTGGAACACAAGTCTGCAAACCCCAAACATGGTATGAGACACTGAATGAAGGACTGATGATGACTTGAGATTGGTGTGTGTGCTTCACCAATCAATATTTTTTTTAATGGAGGTGAAGTTCATATAAGCTAAAACTAACCATTTTCAAGTGAACAAATTCACTACAATTGAGTGCATTCACAGTGTTAGGGAAACCACCTCCTCTGTCTAATTTCAGATATTTCCATCACCTTTGGTGAGTAAGGAAGTACTTCTCATCTCACCCACCCCAGACAACCACTGGTCTTCTCTCTGTCTCTATAGATGGACTCTACCTGTTCTGGATATTTTATGCAAATCAAATCACACATGATGTGATCTTTTGTGTTTTTACTTAGTGTGTTTTCAAGGTTCCTCCACTCTTGTTTACAGCTGAATAGCATTTCTCTGTGAGTATACCCCACTGTTCATCACTTAGTTCATTGATGAACGTTGGGTTATTTCTGCTCTTTGGCTCTTATGAATAATACTACCGTGAACTTATGCATGTAATTGTTTAAGTTCCTATTTTCAGTTCTTCTGGGTCTATACTCATGAGTGGAATTCTGTGTTTTACTCTTTGAGGAACTGCCAAACTCTTCTTTTTCTCCACTGATCTTCATAGGGTTACTTGCAATTCAAAGTTTTCTTACATAAAGAAATGGCATCCTGCAGCGCTAGTAAAGTACACGTAAATACTCACATTTTAGTTTTGCTGGTGGCTTCACAAATTGTTACACCTCTTTTCAATGCAGCAGAAGAGTTTTAAACATTTTCAAACCCTTCAACCTCTTAATGTCACTTGTAGAAATATTAGAAGGCAAAAAAAAGATCTTAATTAAATGTTTACATGTATGATAATAAAAAATTAGCAATGGCTTAAAAGTTTCATTACTAAAAATACAAATCATAATATCTCAACTTGTTTGTACATTATGTAGCAATAAATACTAAGTCCAAGGCTATGTAAAAATAAATCTTTGACATGGTTAGTGATGATAGCATAATGCCGAGTATAAATTATATGAGCAAAGTTTAGAGAGTAATTAAAAACTTTAAAGTAGTTCTGAAAGATGGTGAGATTCCTGAGAAATTGTTTGCTATTGCTATTCCTACATTATCTGTGTAAGATGAAAATGTTAATATTCTAGTAATGCATTTTGTTTGCAATCTCCCCAGCCCTTCTTTTCCATCATGCTGGTTGAAGGCCACATTGAAGTACACGTGAGTTCTGGGGATGGAACCAGCTTGAGGAAGGCTCTCTTGCATGCTCCCATGGGCACTTATGGCGATGGACAAGAGCATTCCATCTCCTTGGTTAGGAATCGGAGGTACTGTAGAATGGCAAGCCATTTACTTCAGGAGGATAAAAGCTCTCTTGTTAGGGTACCCTGTGCAGTTAAATCAATGAGATAATTAGTATTACATCATTAACATTCAGAATTTTTATCATTTTAGAATAATTCTAGAAACTGGCTTGAATACTTCCTTGGAATCAGTTTCATTTGCTTTTCAGTGAGATATTTGTGGAATATTCACGTATGATCAACCTTCACCTTGCCCTTGACTGAGGCCCAATATAAACTTTTACATTGGATTAATTCTGCAGCAGGAAATATAGTATTAGTAGATTGTGTCATTACAACATTCCTGGGTAATTCCCGCAGAATGGAAGACCATGGTTTTTAAAAGCACATAAAACATTTTTATCATAGATAGAAAAGTTAAAAAAAAAAAAAAACTAAGTATTCACTAAAAAGCAATCAAATTCAGTGTTTAATAGCATTTCATTCATTTCTGGAGAATTTTAAGCTTTAATTTTCAAGATTCACCTTTTTTAGCACATAATATTGTATTAACATTTATTTCGGGGGAAATTTATTATTTGGGAAGAGCTTGCTGGAATTATACATTTAAATGGAGCCAGTTTTTATTAAGTTTGAATCATTTTATTTTCTCCTTTGTTCTTTTAGAATTATCACTGTCCAGTTGGATGAGACCAGTCCTGTAGAATTGAAATTGAGTGCTCTGGCAGAGAGCAAGACAATAAACATATCCAACCTATACATAGGAGGGATTCCTGAGGATGAGGAGATACCGATGCTCAAAATGAGGAAATCATTCCAGGGCTGTATTAAAAACCTGATCTTCAACATGGAGTAAGTGTAACTGGGCAGTACCTTCTAAAGCAGGTCCCATGTTTGAGCTTAGGACATTTTTCTTGGTTGTATCTGCTCATCCCACGCTGGAAAACTGAGGCTCTGAACTTGGATCTAATTTTGCTCTTTGAGATTGCCTAAAATACTGCAAGTTCTTAATAACAAATGAACCCTGTTGATCTATTACAAATATCCTCCTCCAAAATGGATTTTATTGGATTAGAATGATGGACAGATGTGATCATACATAGTTCATTAAAAAGTCATTGAATATTAGCCACATGAGTTTGTCGAGGTTAACATAAGGTTAGCTAAGGTTAACATAAATTTTCATTGTGAATTTGAAAGAACATAGAGATTTTGTGATGCAAGTTTCTTGTATTGATTGTACTGCTTTGAAGGAGCCTTTTACAATAGAGCTACTATAGCTTCAGATTATTGATGTCTCCCCCTACACAATTTTATGTAATTAAGAACTGGGAGTCTTCATTCCCTATGTGGAGCTTGTGGTGAAGAAAAGAATTAGCCTGTGCCCATGAGCTGTTCCTTCTTGCTTGCTCTCTGCCTTGGTCTGCTGCTGATTAGAACAGAAACTGAGCACACTGAGCATCAGGAGACAGGGGCTCTGACCTGGTTGAACCTCTAACTTGCCTTGTGTGAAAGGACTAGGATCTGTCATCACAATGTTATCTTCTGGAGAGTTAACTCTTAGGAGTCCCTGAAGTTGGTAAGAGTAAAGCACCACATTGGCTTCGCCCAGTTACAGTCTCAGAGCCTTGGTTCTGTGGTTTGTACAGTTAGAACATTACTCATTCGGTGGCTGCTCATTCATTGACTCATTCATCAGGCATTGCCATGCTCCTGAAAGCCACCAGGTTGTGGACTTGATAGGACAGAAACATTTCTCTGTGGTTCTTGGCCATGTCCTGGAGCAGTTCCAGAAGGATCCAGGCAGACACAGAATATGCTGCTAGAGCTGCAGAGTAAAGGGACACGTGACAAATGTAGCTCATGACCACCTGGCAAGGGGAAACCTGCAAATGAAGAGTCACTGTTTAGTGGAGGTCACTATGCAGCACTGTGGGACCCAGAGACAGAACTTTGTCCTGAGGTATCCCAGCCAAGACTGCAGGAGCGGGGGGTGACTGAATTGAGGGATGCTCAGGAATGAACAGGTCTCCAAGGTGGGAATGGGGTAGGGGGTAGATCCTCACTTCAAGCAGAAGAAAGAAACAAGATGATGTATAAGATGGTCCGTGTCAATGACTCATCACAGTGAAGGATGGTCAGTGTGGTTACTCTGTGAGAAATATGTTAATGGTTTAATTGCACAGTAATCAGTTGACATGGGTTCCTGTGTTGGTCTGTAGTATATTAATTTTGACCATTTCTTGTTTGTATGTAGACTTTTGGATTTCACCCGGGCAGTTGGCCATGAACAAGCAGACTTGGACACCTGCTTGCTTTCAGAAAGGCCCAAGCTGGCCCTTCCTGGAGAGGACAGTGAGCTCCTGCCAGAGCCCTCAACTCTACCGCTTCCTGTAAGAGTGATTTTTTTTTTTTTTAATAGTATCAGCCAGGTCCAGTCAGAGAGAGCACACGCCAGGGGAAATAAAGATGAGACTCGGTCATAAAGGTGTTGGGAAAGCTGGAACTGGAGCCATGAAGCAAGGGCAGGAGGTCGTCACCAGCCCCCAGGAGCTTGGGACACCTGGTGGGAACTGAGCCTAAGGGAGGGCACCTGAAGATGGTGGGGAGGGAAGAATGCTCCAGCGTCTCCTCTATGTGCCTTGTAGTCTCCAGGCAGCGTCTCTCAATGGCAGAACATCTGGAAGCCATTTGTCAAAGGAGCCTGGGAAAGTGACTCCCAGGGATCATCCTTCCTGTGATTGGGTTCTCCCCTTGAGGTGATTTTAAAACTTTTAAAAACAGCAGAACAGAGAACAGGTGGAGAAGGGTGCTCTGAGCCAACCTCGAGGTGACACCACCCGTGTTTTTGGCTGCAGGCCAGAAGGCGCAGGCAATCTGACTGGGCTGACATAGATAGCAAGTTCTTTTGGCAGCATTTCTATAATGCCTCAATATCACTTTAGATGTAGTTGGGGAAACGGGAAAATAAGTACTTAATATAAGCCACTGTATACATCATTGTTGCTCAAGAAAAAAAAAAGAGAGAGAGACTTGATTCATTGGGGAAAAGCCAGTTGTTGTTCTTTTCACTTTCTCCCTTCCTGATTTCTCTGTTTCTCTGGTTGGCAGGATGTACTTTAATAATTTAGACTATGGCCCAGTTGTCCAAAATGCAGTACCTTCTAAGCAGGGCCCATTTGAGTTCAGGACAGTTTTCTTGGTTATATCTGCCAATCCCAAGATGCAAAACTGACATACGGGGCTTCTCTTGATTTGGGGTCAAGATGAAGCACTGTGAGGCAGCCAGTACCTGTCCAGGCACCCTCCCTGGGCGCCCCAGTTCTAGGAGTCCTTCTAACCCCACTATTTAAACTCAAGGCCCCATAAGTCCTATGGGTACTTCCCTCTCCTGGAACTGTGCTGGCCACAGTCACCTTCAGGGTCATCCATAGAGACTAAAGAGGGACAGCAAGGCCTTTGCCCCCTGGGCTTGATGAAAATGATGGGAGGGACTCCAATGTGTCACTATAGTGTCACTATAAAGGCCAGTGAACTTGGGTGGGTGAAGATGAAAGAGGTTCTAATCACATTCTCAGAGAAAAGGGGCTGTCAAGTGTTATTTCAACTAAAGATTTAAACCTGTGCAGACACGCTGGCGCTTGCTCCTATTTGGGTGCAATATCTTCTCAGAGATTTTTTTTTTCCCTGAAAGAATACATCTGTGTTAATATCCTGGCAGCTGTGGCTGAGTGTTCCTCTGTGTCTCTTGCAGGAACAGTGTGCAGTGGACATTGCTCCAGGTTATGTGCCTGGTGCTTACCAGTTTGGCCTCTCACAAAGCAGCCACTTGATGTTGCCTTTTAATCAGTCAGCTGTCAGAAGGAGGTAAGTAGTGTTCTTTTTTTCTTTTCTTTTCTTTTCTTTTTTTTTTTTTTTTTTTTTTTGATACCAGGAATACTGAGCCACATCCCTGCCCTTTTTTATATTTTATTCAGAGACAGGGTCTCACTGAGTTGCTTAGGACCTTGCTAAGTTGTTGAGGCTGGCTTTGAACTCTCAATCCTCCTGCCTCAGCCTCCCAAGCTACAGGTGTGTGCCACTGCACCAGGCTAGGTCTTATTCTAAAGACCCTCTGAGATGTCTCACTGTCAGGTGGATCAGGAAGATGTAGTGACTTGTGTCCTTTTGAAGGAGTCCTGCCCAGGTATAACCTTCCAGTCCTCCTGCAGTGGCTCCAGCTCCCAGCCCACCCCAGGTGGAGATTCTGGACTGTCAACCATATCAAATGCCCTATTTTAAAGCACACTGTATTTTTAAAAAACAGATCAAAGATTGTCCTACCCAGCTGGGCCAGGTCTTGCTCCTTTTTATCATTCAGATCTCAACTGAAATGCCATCTTGTCAGAGCTTCCTCCTAACTGCCCAACACAGTCCCCACTCAGCCTCTCTGTGACCTGGTTAGAACTCTCATACATTTCTGACATTAATTTCATGACAGAAGGAGCCTCCCCCTTGTTACTGCTTCCTCCTAGAACAGTTCCTAGCAGACAGGGATCAGTAGCTATCAATTAAATGAATGGATGCACAAATGGATAAAGGAGCAGATGCCTCTCACTTTTGAGATGTTAAGTATGGATGCCAAAACAATGATTGGGGTCTCCCCTCAAGATGATTTTAAAACTTTTAAGAACAGCCTCTGTCTTTCTGATGCTGAGCTCTTGTTCTCCTCCAGGCTCTTGGTTCAGCTAACTATCCGGACATTTGCCTCCAGTGGTCTGATTTACTACATGGCTCATCAGAACCAAGTGGACTATGCCACACTCCAGCTCCACGGGGGCTATCTCCATTTCATGTTTGACCTTGGCAAAGGCCGAACCAAGGTCACTCACCCCACGCTGCTCAATGATGGCAAGTGGCACACGGTATGTTCTAGGGAGGCTCATGGCTACCCCTTCTGAGCTTTCTTCCATTGATCTCTGGTGCTCACTCCTTTTCCCTGGAGGAAATGCTGCTATTCTCTAGATTGCCTTCTGTCTGATATGTCCCCCAGAGAATGGAAGCTCCTTGGAGGTAGGGCTCTTTTTATGCTTCCTGAAACATCCTCAGAGCCTTGCTTGGTACCCAGCACCTAATGGATGCTCAGCAAGCATCAGCAGGATGGATGGGAGTTATCAACAATGTTCTCAACTTCATGAGAAGTAAAGAAAGCCCAGCTGTGGGGTAGGGACCAAGCCACCCATCATGGCATTTTATTTCTAATAACCTAGGCTTCTGTAATACTCTCTGATATACAGTCTGCTTCCCATCTTCTGCCAGGTTTAGCCTGTTCTCAACACCAACTGCAAAAATCCAAGCCATCCATTAGGTTTTTTTTTTTTCAAGCTATTACAGCTAAAAGGAATATATATTTCAAACATGTATCTGTTGAAAGTTTCTCAGATTGCTTAAAAATTATGGATGTTTTCATTCTGCTGTAGGTCAAGACAGAGTACTTTAAAAGAAAAGGAGTTATGGCTGTTGATGGCCAAGAATCCCCCATGGTGACCATGGTGGGAGATGGAACCACACTGGACGTGGAGGGGATGCTGTACCTGGGAGGCCTTCCCTCCCAGTACAGGGCCAGGAACATTGGAAATGTAAGCAACATTCTCTGCGTTGGGTCCATGTTACCTTTGTTATGGTTTTGTTTATTTTGTAGGAGAAGATAATTTTGTAGGAGAATGTAATTCTTAACAAGCTAAAGTTTAAATCATCTTAAAATCATCTTGTTTGAACCTGGCACTCACCTGCAAGGTGCAGACCTTTTCAATCATGTTCATAGATATTGTATTACAGATTTCCCCTGAAGCCCAACCAGCTTTTCCTTTTATTAGTTAAGAACATTTCACTTTCCACAGCCACTTAGTCCCAAAACAACTCAGGAAAATCCAGTGAATTTGTATTTGCACATAGAGTACCCAGCATTCTTGATTTGCACAATATTTCACTAAAATAATAGAAAATGCTTTCACTGCATTATTAGCAAAGATACTCCAATAGCAGCTTTAAGTTAAATGTTCATGTGAAGTATTATGGTAATTAAGTTTTAAAAACCAAAAGACAATATTATAATGGGTTTTATTGAAATGAATTTAAGTACAAGAACAATTTGTCCTAGCCTTATTATAATCCCTGCTCTCCCATATCCTTTGGTTTAGATCACCCACAGCATTCCTGCCTGCATTGGTGAGGTGTCAGTTAACAGCAAACAGCTGGACAAGGACAGCCCAGTGTCTGCCTTTGCAGTAGGCAGGTGCTATACCACGGCCCAAGAAGGAACTTTCTTTGATGGAAGTGGATATGCAGCTCTTGGTATGTATTATCAACAGTCTCAAAAGAAATCTTAGGGATTGATGTATATTCTAAGATGACAAGGATCCAAGACAGGACCCAGCTGGGTAGGGCCCAGGAAGACCATATTTAGTTCAGTGTTCCTGGGTATTTCTGATGTCTCACCTGTTCATGTAAAAGCCTCCTCAGGTCTTGTGTGCTGCAGATGGCAGAATGGGACTGGACTCCTGACAGAGGGCAGACAGTGGGTGCTGGCTTCCCCATACTCTCACCAAGTAGCCATAAAGCACATTTACTGTCCCGAGTTAATAAAGGCCTTTGAATTAAAAATCAGCTACATGAACTATCTAGATCCTCAGTGCCCAGGAGTTTGGACAGGGAGGGGGAAGGGAATATAACTTCACTTAGTGCTTCCTGTCGCCTCCGAGGCTCAGGACCCCCTCCATGATTTCGGCTCCCCTGGGACCCTGGCTGCTAGGCACTGGTAACAAGATGTGCTCCCATTTATCCTTCAGCCTCCAGCATGGTGACACTGCCTGTAATTGCTAACATTCCTGGTTTGGTTTTTTAGCTTTTTTATCACTGAATTAAAAAATCATTCAATTCAATCTGTACTTTTATAAATCCTAGTTTGGAGTCTCATATACTCAGTCAATAATGATAGACCTGGTACTAGGGATAGAGCCTGGAAATATAATGAAGAAAGGATACAGGACAGAAGCCCCAACAGCATATGGGAAAGATTGCCCCAGACAGATGTGTCCATAAGGGACAGTGCCACATGCTCCCATGGCTGTGGATGAAGGATTGCCTGCTTCCACTCTGTTCTGACTTGTCACAGCTGACTGCGAGTCTTCTTTAAAAGCAGTATTCCTTCTTATAGATGAGAAAGCGCAATCCCAAAGGGTTGGGTGAGAGTGACTTGCTGGTGGGGAAGAAGCTGGATTCAGAAGAGGAGCTGGAGCCAGATCTTGACCCTAAGTCAACAGGCCAGGTGCACAGCCAGCCCTGTCTGCACCTCTTAGCCTGAGCCAGGCGAGGCCCTGCAGGACTCAACCCTGACTCAGTACTGTCCTTGTGTTTTTCAGTCAAAGAAGGCTATAGAGTCCGGTCAGATTTAAACATTACACTCGAGTTTCGTACCTCCTCAGAAAACGGTGTCCTCCTGGGGATCAGCAGTGCCAAAGTGGATGCCATTGGCCTAGAGATTGTCAGTGGCAAGGTAGGTACTTCATATTGATGGGCTCGCCCTGCCTCCCAGGGTCAGAGACAGAGCAGCTGAGAAACAAACAGATCCGAACTTCCCATTACCCACTTCATTAGTGAAATTAAGAAAGGCTCCACTAATATTTTTAAAAACAGATGATCCTAAAAAGCTGTTTTAAAATCATTTATTTTATATATTTGAAATTAAACTATTGAATAACTGCAACTACAACACGAAGAGCTTTCTTCCCCCCGAGCCTTACCTGTAGTAAGTGCCACCCTGATGCCCTGTCCCTTCTAATAGTTTTTCAATTTTTCACTTGGAAATAATTACAGATTCATATGAAGTTGAAATGAAGTGTACAGGGAGGTCCCTATGCACCCTTCACCCAGGGCCCCCAAGGGTAGCATGGTGCATAACTGTAGTGCCACATTAAAACCATGACATCAATGACATCAACACCGTGCAAGCCACAGAGCTTGTGCGGTTATACCAGTTATACAGGTAAACGTGTGTGTGTGTGTGTGTGTGTGTGTGTGTGTGTGGCTTGTGATTCACACATGAATCACACAACCATCACCATCACCACAAGCAAGATACTTCATTGTACTGTCAAAAGGCTTCCAAAGCTACCTCTTCATAGCCACAGCCACTGCCCCACATCCCTGACCCCTGGCAACCACTAATCTGTTGTCCATCTCTGTTATTTTTTAAGTGCTATATAAATGAATTCATGTAGGAATTCATGCATCCTCTTGACCTTGGCTTTCTTAGCCTGATTTCTTCTAGGTTGTGTGCATCAACCATTCATGCCTCATAGCAAAGTATCATTCCATGGGTTGGATAGATGTGCTGTCATCTGATTTTTTTGATGTTAAAAATATTTTTCCGTAAGTCTTCTGCTCTTATCTCTCAGCCTCTCATGCTCCCCTCCTGCTGGGAACAAAATGAACTCAACCATTTACGATACTCTCATCTCTTCTGCCTCTTCTAGAGTTGCTCCCAGTGTTCACCCCCTTCCTCTCCCCTAGGGGCTACCTGGGCACAGGAAGCTGTGGGATGCTGGGAGCACAGGGTGGGGGGAACCAGATGGTCCTTCTGCCTTCTGTGACTCTCTTCCTGGCAACAGTTGAGGTGTAGCTCACACTCCTGGTCTTGGTGGCAGCCACTGTGCTCCCTGCACTCAACTGGGGAGTGGTTTAGGATCTCAGCGTTGCCACTGCATTGGGGGACTGCTCCTGGAATTTGACCAGCGTCCCTGATATCACCGTCCCATACCTGTTGTCACCGTCACTGATGCCCTTTCACCTTTAGCCACTTTCCATATTTCCCCAGGGACATGTGAGAACTTGGAAATTTCTGCCAGGCCATATATAGGCCACAGGGAATCAGGGATGGTTAATCTCTCATGTCCTTTCTCTACTTAAATGCACCTGCCACCATTTCTGCTGCACCATACCCAAGTCATATTGTTGAAGGAGTAACATGCTGGAATTTTCTTCCTGAAAGGCAAGGAACAAAACAAAGTTGCCCCCAGACTTACCTGGCTATTTCTACTGTTCCCTACCGGACTCTCCACTGGGATTTTGGTCCCTAGTCTATCCTACAGTGGGGGTGGGGATGGCCTGGGAAAGTCCTTTCTAACCCTTGTCTTCACCTCCCCTGTCCTCTTATTTCTCCTGTCAAAACAAAACTACCTCTATATCATTTTTCTGCCTCTCTATGCTGCAGTTTATTGTGAGGAATAATAATAATAAAGGGCAACACATTGAGACAAGATGCAGAGGCAGGGAAGGAGGTAGAGTGGGCCTTTCTCCAAGTGGCCACATTTATTTATGCCTATAGGTTACGTTAGGTCATCAGCACCATAACTACATTATTGTTTAGAGTATCAGTGAGGTTGCTTATTTTGTAGTTACAGTTTACAATTACAATATTGTAATGTTAGGAGCTTTGTGTAGCTCTCAAGAAAGTTCATTGTCTGAAGTTACTGTTAGACAGGCAGATCCAGGAGCACCTGAGCTTGGTGAAACATTGTAATTATCAAGCAAGCAAATTCCTTTATTCCCAGGAGTTATGTACCTAAGATCAAGGTCGAAACCCTGTTGAAGAACATTGCTACAGCAGCCAGGCATCCCATGTCTTTTCTATGGAAGTTTCCAGCAGCCAGGAATTCTGTACCTTTGCACAGAAACTTCCTAGCCACCAAACATGCCACAATCACAAAGTTTTTTAGAGACCCCAATCCCAAACAGAGAACCCCTACAGTTTATAGCCACCTTTTCCCCTTATCTATACTTTAAAAGAAGTTTTAAAACTTTGTATCTATTTGCACATTTTTATATGGCATCTAAAAACACTTATCAGAAGTACAATAGGTTCAAAAAATGTACTTGTTTATTGCATTGTATATTTTACTTCTGTCATTGACTTATTGCTTATTGTTCTTTTAAAACTTTTCTTAGTGGTTTCCCAAGGTTTATAAAATACATCTTTAATTTGTCGAGGCCTACCTTGAAGTAATATTGGGTGGCTTCATAGATAGCGTAAGAACCTTGCAGCAATATACTTCAAATTCGTTCCTCCTTCCAAGTCTGCTTGGGCTTCAAAAGTTGATTTTCCCATTGTTTTGGAGACTGCAAATGTGAGACCAAGATGCCAGTAGGATTGATTGCTTCTGAGGTCCTCTCTCCTTAGCTTATAGCTGTCTGTCTTCTCCCTGGGTCTTCTCATGGTTTTACCTCTGTGTGTATCTTCTCAAGGTCTTACCTTAGTGATCTCATTTTAACTTAATCACCCTTTAAAGCCTCCATTTCCAAATATAGTCTCATTTGGAGGGAGACTTTCAGTGTATGAATTTTGGACATCAATCAACCCATAACACCTCCATTGTTTGCAGAGCTGAGATTTACTATTGTTGGCTTTTCGCTGTTGTAAAACATCTACCTACAGTTTGTCAGGGGGAGTTAGTAAATGTTCCCATGTAGGTGTTATCAACTGACAGCTTCTGTAGGCCTGTTAATTCCTGAAAATGTCCCCTAGTGCCCTGAAAGTGGGGCACTAGTCCCAGGGCACAGTGTGGCTCTAGCTTGTTACCATGGAGGAACAGGACAGTGTATGAGTCCTGTTTTACCCTTTTGGGGAACAGCATAGTGTGTGAGTCCTCAAGGAGACTATTTTTTAAACACCATTATTTCTCATGGTCAGCCCTCCTTTGAACATACTCCTGTGACTTTATCCTCTCCAAGAGCATTGTACAAATGTCCTGTGTTCCTTAAACTTGGAAAAACTCACCACGATGTTGGCTTTCTTCAGCTCTTGTTTCATGTCAACAACGGTGCTGGTAGGATAACAGCCACTTATGAGCCCAGAGCTGCCAGGACTCTCTGTGATGGAAGATGGCACACACTTCAAGCTAACAAAAGCAAACACCGGGTCATTCTGACAGTGGATGGGAATACAGTCAGTGCTGAAAGTCCACACACGCAGTCCACCTCGGCCGACACCAACAATCCCATCTATGTTGGTGGCTATCCTGGTAAGCATGAAAACCTGCTCTACGGAGCCACATGATGGGGCATGGTCACTTGGGGATGTCTTACTTCAGCATGCTATGGAGGAGGTTTTGGTTGGGTGACAAAATCTTCTCCATTTTAGAAAAGCTATTACAAATACTAACCTAAAATATTCTGGAAAAACTAAAATTAAAAATTAAGCGAGGCATGGTGGGACATAACTGTAATCCCAGTGGCTCAGAAGACTGAGGCAGGAAGATCACAAGTTCAAAGCCTGCCTCAGCAACTTAGCAAGGCCCAAAGCCACTTAGAGAGACACTGTCTCAAAATTAAAAAAAAAAAAAAAAGGCTGGGAATGTGGCTTAGGGGTTAAGCACCCCTGGATTCAGTCCCCAGGACCCCTACCCAAATAAAATCTAAACACCAACTAATCATTAGGTAAGCCTTTGAGAACATTGGATCTGGTGTGAAATAAGATGAATGCTTTTACTAAGTCACCTTAAATGACTCCCAAAGTTGGGAATCATCTTAGGAGACAAACCTGTGACTCATCCTTTCACATAGATTTTGGATTAGAAGTATGTATTTTAGATGTTTCAAGAAATTATTACAAATAATAAACATCTGTTGTATGATAAAAGTCACAACTGGGGCTGGGATTGTGACTCAGTGGTAGAGCTCTTGCCTAGCATGTGGGAGGCACTGGGTTTGATTCTCAGCACCACATATAAATAAATGAATAAAATAAAGGCCCATCAACAACTAAAAAAAATTTTAAAAATTCACAACTGTGCCTTAAAATTACTACATATTACAAGTTTTCTGTGATTTCTGCTAGTCACTCCAGGCACATGTGGAAAAATATCCTTCTGGTTTTGATGGAGGACACACTTGAAATTATTTTTGTTCCTATTGTGCTCTCTTATCTCATTCCACAAGATTAAACAGGATGTGTCTTTTTTCCTTTCTGTAACAGCTAATGTCAAGCAAAACTGCCTGAGCAGCCGGGCCTCGTTCCGGGGGTGTTTGAGGAAGCTCACCCTGATTAAAGGCCAACAGGTGCAGTCTTATGACCTCAACACAGCTTTCGACCTACAAGGAGTTTTCCCTCATTCCTGTCCAGGGGCTGAGTCCTGAGCTTCCAGCAAAATCCTTAATTGGAATCATTGCTAATATCTTGAGGAAAATTATTTTTTCCAAATTCAAATATCTTCTATTCAGATTTCATTTCCAACTCAGGTTAACGATTTTCACAGAGAAACATGTTTATGTTAAACTAAAACCACATGTGCAACAAATGTTTCTATTAAATAGTCTAAAATGTAAGTTGAACCCATTGACTCTTTTTTTTTTAACATTATTTGTAATAAAACTTTTTCAACATTGAATATTCTGTTGGTTTTTTAACAGTACTTTTTAAGTTTTGCGTTTTGGGATTTCAACAAATAAAATATCACAAGAGACTGTAATAGGGTAGAGCAGAGTGTGGATCTCCTTTTATTTCCTTATGAAAATGTTAAACTCTTAATTCTACAATAGACAAGGAATGTCATTGGACATATTCCAGCAGAGAGTACCAACTGTTTTCCACATAGGAAGCCCAGGAAATCACAGAAGTAAGGGAAAGATAACCTCCTTTTGACATATAATCTATCAGAACCTGACCTAGTAGCATGTTTTTCAGGACAGGGAGGAAAAAAATGGTGTTACAAGTTAGCGCCTTCTTTATATTAACTTTATTCTTACCCATTATAATAAATCCCTTCATTGGCTAATTTTTTTTGAGAATGTGTATAATTTGAAACAAGGAAACAAGGAGCTGGGTGCAGGAGCACATGCCTGTAATCCCAGCAGCTCAAGAGGCTGAGACAGGAGGATCGCGAGTTCAAAGCCAGCCTCAGTAAAAGCAAGGTGTTAAGCAACTCCACTAAGCAACTCCACCGTGTCTCTAAATAAAATACAAAATAGGGCTGGGGATGTGTCTTAGAGGTCAAGTCCCCCTGAGTTCAATTTCTGGTATCTCCCCCGCAAAAAAGGAAAATTCAAAACCCACATATGTATGTTCTTTTAATGGACTAAACAGCTGTAAATTCAGATTCCTGAAGTCTCTTTTGTCTCCTCCAGATGTATTTTGGCCCAGCTCTGAGTCATGACTGGGGTTAAGATGGCTGCTATCCCAAATGCTTCAGGGAACTGGTTTTATTTTTCAAATGCTTGTTTGATGAGAGGCTCGTACTGACTTTTCCTAAATTAAGAGAACAGATTCACATCTGTATGTACAAAAGATTTCAGTTTGATAAATAAAGGTACTGTGGGATTGGCCCTGTCCCTCTTCTGTGCCTGGTTTATGTTCCTGAACACTTGTGGCCATCTGCGTCTCTTGGCAAATGGATTTGAAATTCGTAATTCCTTTCCCAGTTAAATATTAGCCTGAAGATATTTCTTAGAGAAAGCAGCCAGCTGAGAAAGTGCCCATTGTTCTATAGCACCTCAAAGTCTAAGTAACACAGATCCACTGTCTAACGGCAGCTTCCTGGGACAGCTGAGTCAGGAAGGGGACAGGAGCCCTCCCCTCAACAGTGAAAATGCACCAGGGGCTCCTCACTGTGACATGGGTGGCCTTTCTGCTCACAATTCTGAGGAAACCAGCTCTAGCTCAGTTGAGGGCTCCAACATTCTAGACTGTGGTCCACCATGTTGGATAAGGACCAATCCAGAGACAACCAATCCAGAGTTGCTTTGGACTTCAAGCTCCTGCCCTCCACCCTTCATGAATAGAGCTAAAAGAGTTTGCACTTCTCATGATTTCAACTGTTCACAAGCCTTCTCTTAAATGATTCCCTCAAAGATAAATGCACTTCTCTCCCCTTTGGCCTTTCATGGAGTAAGAGACCTGGGTTTAGATTCTCCCTGTGACGTGAGCATGTGCTGGCTTCAGGTGGGACACCTGTCCTGACTCTCATGGTGGGTCCACACATGTTTTGTAACCCTTGTCAGTAAGGCTGTATTAAGTCCTCAGAATAGGGGTGCCAGACAAGATATAGGACACCCAATTCAATTTGAATCCAGATAAATAACGAATGTGTTCAGTGTCAAAATACACCAAATATTGCACAACATCCAGTGTTTGCACACCAAATCTGGCAACCTCATTTTGCAGGCCCAAAGATTATGATACCCCTTCCCTCACTGCTCCAAATAAAAACAAATCCACATCTTAGAAGGCATGCAACAAAACCCATTGAAGATCACATGATGCTTCTATGGAAATACCAGATTTTTCCCAAGATGCTTTTTTAAAAAATTTTGTCATCATATATGAAACCAGAATGCATTACAATTCTTATTACACATTTAGAGCACAATTTTTCATATCTCTGGTTGTACATAGAGTCATACCATTAGTGTCTTCATGCATATACTTAGGATAATGATGTCCACCTCATTCCACAGTCTTTCCTACCTCCATGCCCCCTCACTTCCCCTCCCTCCCCTTTGAGTTCATCTAGAGTTCATCTGATCCTCCCATGCCCCCCACAACCACATTTTGAACCAGCATCCTTAAATCAGCAAAAACATCAGGCACATGCACACACACACACACACACACACACACACACATTTTGTTTATTCATGGTTTCTTCCACCTTTTGGCTACTATAAATAATGCTGCTATGAACACTGGTCTACAAATACCTATTCAAAGACCCTTCTCTCAGTTTTCCTGGGTATATACCCAGCAGTGGAATTGCTGGCTCATATAGTAAATCTATTTGTAATCTTTTGAGGAACTACTGTACACTATATCCAGTTTATTTTTAAGCCTCATTTTTTCTCACACATAAAAAGGGATTATGACATAATAAACCTCAAAAAAGTTCATATTTTAAAAATACTATTATCAAAATTAACTTTTAAAGAGAAATAAAATGTTGAGAATGCCTAAAAAGCTAATAACTTTGACCTTAATGGAATTTAAGCCTCAGTCACATGTGCAAGCACAAAAGTTCAATAGCCAAGTAGACTTATAGGCAAGCTTTACTAAACATCAGAAATAAGAAAAATAACCAATTCATTGCACCATCTGGCATAACCTTATACAAAACTAGTATAAAATAATCACAGAATAATTCAAATTATGAACTTAGATATAAATATCTTTAATAAAATAATAAATTCAATTCAGTCCTTAGGGGAGAACAATGACTATATCTGCAAACCCATAAATTAATTTTATTCTTGAATGTAGTAATTTTTGGTGTGTTATAGTAAGACACTTGACATGCGATATAAACTCCTAAAATTTTTTGTTTGACTTGTTGTTGTTTTGTTTTAAGAAGCAGGGTCTACCCCATTTGCCCAGTGTGGTCTTGAACTCCCAGGCTCAATTGATCCAGCTTCAGCCTCCTGAGTAGCTGGGACTACAGGCTCATGCTTCTTTCTCTCCCCCTTTAAACATGTGCAAAATACCCTTCTGTTGCCTACAGGCACTGAGTTGTACAACATATCTCTAGAACTGATTCGTCTTTTATAATTGGACTTTATACCTGTTGAACAGCAACTCTCCATTTCTGCCCCCTCCGTGGCAACCATCATTCTACTTCCCATGAATTTGACTATTTTAGATCTCAATCATTAAGGTAATATGAAGTATTTGTCCTTTTTGACTGACTTATATCAGTTAGCACAGTGTCCTCCAGGTTCATCTTCACTGCCAAATGGCAGGATTTCCTACTTTTCCGAGACAATAATTCATTATCACATTTTCTTTAACTGTTGATGAAACTTTCACCTTTGTTTCTATATCTTCACTATTGTGACTAATGCTGCTATGAATATGTGAGTGTAGACAGCTCTTCAAAATCCTAATTTCAATTCTTGTGACTATATACCCAGAAGTGGGATTGTTGGATCATATGGTAGTTGCATTTTTAATTTTTTGAGGAAACTCCATGCTGTTTTCCATAATGGCTAAGCCAACCAACCATTCCCACAAGTAATATACAAGGGTTCCAGTTCTCTGGGGCTCACTTGTTACTTTTTGTTTTCTTGTTTTTGATGATAGCCATCCTAAGAGGTATGAGATGACATCTCACTATAGTTTTCATTTGCATTTCCCTGAGTAGTGATGTTGAGCATCTTTTCATATGCTCATTAGCCATTCATATGTATTCTTTTTTTATTTCCCATGAGAGTTTTTCTTTTATTTATTTTACTTAGAGAGTATTTTGACATATTATACATTCATAGAATAAGTATAACTTGTTCCAGTTAGGATCCCATTATTGTGGATGTATACAATATGGAGTTACATTGGTCATGTATTCATATATATAAGGATAAGAATGTTATGTCTGATTCATTCTACTGTCTTTCCTATCGCCAACCCCCTCCCTTCCCTTCATACACCTTTGTCTAATCCAGTGACTTTCTAGTCTTCCTCCCCCTTGTTGTGGTTAGCATCCACATATCAGAGAGAACATTCTGACTTTGGTTAGAAAAATCAGTCATGAAATTCATTTGGAAAACTTATCCTCAGCAAGAAAAGCCACACAGGAGGCATCACAATACCAGACCTTAAATTATACTACAGAGCTATAGTAACAAAAATGGCACAAAAACAGACATGAAGAACAATGGAACAGAAGAGAAGACACAGAGACAAAGCCACATAAATACAGTTATCTCATACTGGACAAAGGCGCCATAAACATAGTTGGAGAAAAGATAGCCTCTTCAACAAATGGGGCTGAGAAAACTGGAAATACATATAAATATGTAGTAGAATAAAATTGAACCTCTATCATAGTTATTCTTTTCAGAAATGTCTATTTGAGTCTTTTGTCCATTTTCTAGCTAATGTTTTTGTTGCTATCGAGTTGTAGGTATTTCTTACACATTTTAGGTACTAATGATTTATCAGATATATGGTCTGTGAATATTTCCTCCTATTTCACAGTTGCCCTTCGCTTTGCTGTGTGGCAGGTGGAAAGTTTTTAACTGACTATTTCTCCATCTTTCCAGTTTTTGTTCCATTTTCTCTGAAGTCATAACTTGAGTTGATTATTCTCATTTATCTTGACATCATCAGCAGGATGGTGGTGGATCATCAATCACATACATTTGAAAGTGAAAAGAAAAGAAAGACAGAAAGCCAAGTTTTCCTCCTACTATCAGCTGTAAAATCCTGAATCAAGTACTTGCACCCAGGAAAAAACCTTAGAGGGTGCATTACAATTCTTTCATGTGGCAAAGGTATGGAAAACCAAGGATGCTCAAGGGCTTGGAGATGGGGGAAATGGAAGATGTTGGTCAAATGGCACAAAGTTTCAGTTATGCAGGATGAATAAACTCTGGATGTCTAGCATGGTGATTATATTGATAATACTTGATTGTGTGCCTGAAGTTTGCTAGGAAGGAACAAAAATATTCTTATCACACACACACACACAAAAAAAAATTAGCTTCTAATTTTGCCTATAATTCACAAATTCCTTGAATCTCATATAAGCATATACATTCATTCACTTTTTTTATTAAATAAGGCATATGTTACACAAGATGCTAAGGAAATAAAGAGGCACAATAAAAATTAAAATATAACATGCAATTTTTTGACCTGGAGATGAGAATTTGATGTATATTAATACATAATTGATTTTCCTACTGCTCTTTCCATAGCATGGCAAGATCACCGCAGAGATAGTTGAGGTCTAAGGTGTAAGATAGACTTTAGAACTACAACTAAAACCAACATGGTAAGAAATTCGCATTAGGCAGTAATTGCATATGTACATTTTCTAAGCATGGCTAGGTTTGCCTGGAAGTTCCACAAAATGGCAGATCAGTGGCTCAGTGGCTGAAATGTATGTGCATCAACATTTTGCCTCTTTCATATTCTGAAAATTGTATGTTACTACTTTCATTGTCTAAAGATATTGTTTTTTTTCAAAGATCAGGGAATTAGTGATGCAGAAATAAGGACATCTCATTAGATTTTTTATAATGTCAGTGCTATCTAAAACCTGTAACAACCTTTATGGCCAGTGGGAGACATTCTTCAGTGGCTGATTGTCTTGTAAAATTTCACGTGATAACTTTCTGTTTTCTCTTCCCCCATAATCAACACCCTTCCCATACTACTACTGGCTTTTCTCAGTTGCTTAGAACCTCAATAATATTCTGCCCTGCATCTAAAAAGGATCTTTCCCACAACTACAAACTTTGTTATTTTCTCAGCCTGGGTATCACTTCTTCCTAAAGGGTTTATAAGCTTCAGCACAGGAAAATAAGTTAGAAGAAAGTCACATTGAAGGTGTATTTTGAAACCTTAATGTTTTTGTCAGATGAATGTTTCAGATTGCATACACACACCCTATTTTATGTTGTTATAATATCAAGACTGGGTAATTTATAAAGGAAAGAAGTTTATGTGGTTTATGCTTCTGAAGGCTGGAAAATCCAAGAACATGGTGTCGGCATTTGCTCAGGTGAAGGCTTCCTGGTGAAAGGGCAAGAGAGTCTGCAGAAGAGAAAGCTGAGGAAGTGAAATTCACTTTACAACAAATCATTCTTAGGATAAGGTCTGCAGTACTTCAAGAATTAACCTAGTTCCTCAAGAAAAATATTCTCTCCCTTAAGGACCTAATCACTTCTTAAAGGCCCCACCTCTTAATACCACCACAATGGCAGTCAAATTCCAGTCTGAGTTTCAGAAGGGACTAACCATGTTCAAACTCCAGCACATATAATTTTCAGAACTTCAAAAAAAATCACATAAATTTCAAGTATATGTGGCCCATATCTCTATTTTCTTGTGTAAATCACCCTTACAATGTCTTTGATAAATCTTTCTAGACAATTCCATGCTGCCATGATGGCTCTGATTAGGGACCTGCTATGGTTCTTAGTAGTTTTTAACTATCGTTAATTCCCCTCTAACATTGGATATGCTCCTCAAAGATTCTTTAATTGTTTCCTATCTCCTTGAAGGTCTGTATTATGCTGTATATTTCTTTGGCATTCCTCCCAGAGCTAACATAATGAGGAACTAGGGGAGGTTATTAGTAAGTAATTGTTGAGTTGAATATGTTTATCATTTTTCCCCAAAATACTTCACCAGGGTGGTTCTTCCTATAAATTTCAAAAGTTCCTAGGAAACAAAATTCCTCTGAGTCATCCAATAAGCATAAGACAAATGCAAGATAAGTCTCTTTAGAAAAATATTTCCAAAGAAAGTTCTGAAGGCTTAAGAGTTTTCACAAAATGCAGTAAAGATTTCAGCTTAATATTTACACTGAAATGTTAAAATTATCAGGATTTTTTCATAGGGTAGCTCATGTTCCTTTCAGATTCCTTCAGAGCCCAGCAATTGGGCCCATAGCAGCTGTCTGAAGGAAGTGCTTGAATGAGAATATAAGGAAAATCATTTTCTTCTTGAGTAACACAATTTTAAAATAATATTGTTTTTCTCACAGCATATGTATTGCATAATGATTAATTTAAAACTATTAAGTACAAATTCCAGTAAGAATACAGAGAGCTGTGGGCTCAGTTTTCACAGAAGAATTTCATAACTACAAGAAAGTAGAATTTATGCCAGTTTGTTTTAGTCAGGACCATTCTGTGTCAAGTGTTTCATCTTAATGTGATTGTCTAGTGTGAATAAAAAAACAGTAAACACTTTGATAAAAACTAAAAACTGCTGAGTTGTATACCTGATAGGTAGTCAGAAGAGAACAATTAGGGAAAGGACATCAGTAAAGGGAGCAGATAGGAAATAGTAAAGAACAGACCCATAAATACAAAGGCTTCATGTATGACTCCGCCTTTAGGCTGGAAAGGTGAGTAGGATCTTAGAAAGGAAGTTAGTTAATATGATTAATACAGTGTGATTTAAAGGTAATAAAAATGTATAAAAGAATCAAATGAAAATTGTTGAAATTAAAATACAATATCTGAAGTGAAAAAAATCACCAGATGGACTCAATATGAGAATGGACATGAAAAAGAAAAGGATCAATAAACTCAAAGACAGAACAATGCAAATTATCCAAGCTACAAACAGAGATAAAGGAGAATCGCATCCCAACATACCACAGGCTACATGTGACAAATCCACAGCCGACATTATACTGAATGGGGAAAAGCTGAAAGCATTTCCTTTAAGACTTGGAACAAGATAAGTATGTACAATAGTGGACATAACTTTTATTCAAAATAGTATTGGAAGTTTTAGCCAGAGCAATTAAGCAAGAAAAAGAAACAAAAGGCATACAAATAGGAAGCAATGGAGTCAAATTATTCCTGTTTGCTGATGATATGATTCTATAGGCAGAAAAAAATGAAACTCCACCAAAAGACTTTTAGAACTGGGAAACAAATTTAGTAATGTTGCAGGATACACAAGCAATATAAAAATCAGTAGCATTTTTAAAATGGCAGTAAAAAGATTTCTAAGAAATCACCAAAGCAATCCTATTCAAAAAACCCTAGGAATAAATTTAATCAAGGAAATGAAAGATCTCTCCAATGAAAATGAAAACACTGATGAAGGAAATTGAACACACACACATAAGACACACAAATAGAAGGCTCTCCCATTTTCATGGATTGGAAGAATTGTTAAAATCTACATACTACCCTAAGTAATTTACAGATTCAATACAATCCCCACCAAAATGCCAAGAAAGTCTTCTACAGAACTAGATTTAAATAATCCTAAAATTCATAGAGCCACAAAGGACACCAAATAGTCCATGTAATCTTGAACAAAAAGAATAAAACTAGAGGCATCAATATTTGATTTCAAGATATACTACAGAGCCACAGTAAACAAAACAACATGATATTGGCATAAAAATGGACAGAGACCAATGGGACAGAATAGAGGTCCTAAAATAAACTTATCATATCCAACTGACTCTCTACAAAGATGCCAAAAACATACAATGCAGAAGGACAGACTCTTTAATAAGTGGTATTAGAATAACTGGATATCCTCCTGTAAAAGATAGAAAGTTGACCCCTATTTCTCACATTGTACAAAATCAACTCAAAATGGATCAAGGATCTAAATGTAATACATGAAACTACTAGAAGAAAACATAGGGGAAACACTTTGAGATGTTGGCATTGGCAATGGCTCTTTGGATATGACCCCAAAAGCACAGGAAACAAAAGAGAAAACAAACAAGTGAGAGTATTTTTCCTTTCCTTTTCTTTTTTAAAAATGCTTTTATTAGTACATTATAGTTATAATCATACATGCATAAAATATAATTTGCTTCATTTCAATCCCCAGGACTTTCTCTTTCCCTCCCCTTCCTCCTCCTCTGTTCCCCTTCCACTACTCTACTGATCTGCCTTCTATTTATTTATTTATTTAAATTGGTGTTTCATTCATATACATAAAGGTGAAATTCACTATGGTATATGCATATATGTAAATAGCATTGTTTGGTCAACTTCATTCCACAGTTCCTCCCTTTTCCTGCCCCTACTCCCATCTCCTCTCATCCTCTTCCTTTACTCCACTGATCTCCCTTCTATTTTCATAGGATACGCTCTCTTTTTTTATTTCCCCCTTATTTGCTCTAGCTTCTACATATCAAGAGGAAAAAAATTTACTCCTTAGCTGAGTCTGGCTTATTTCACAAAGCTTGATGTTCTCAAATTTTATCCATTTATCATCAAGTGCTATAATTTCATTCTTCCCTGAGTAAAACTCATTTTAAAAATCCATTCATCTATCTGGTCCCTTGATGGTTTTACTTGGATATTGTCAATTGTGCTGCTAAAAACATTAATGAGCCTACATCACTACATTTTGCTGATTTTATTTCTTTTGGATATACACCAAGCCATAGGATGGAGGTTTAATTCAAAGTGATTGTTTTAATCTGCAATCTCTACCAACAATGTATAAATGTACCTTGTCCCTCACACTGTCACCAACATTTATTACTTCTGTTGTTGAGGATTGGTATTCTAACTGGAGTGAGATGAAATCTCGAATATATAGTTTTGATTTGCATTCCCCTGATTGCTAGGGATGTCGAATATTTTTTCTGTATTCGTTGGCCATTTGTATTTGTTGTTTTGAGCAGTGCTTTATTTTTCCCATTTACTAATTGGGTTATTGGGGGGGGTGTTGGTGTTTTGAGTTCTTTATATATTCTGGATATAATCTCCTGTAGGAGTAGTAGCTGGCAAAGACATTCTCAGATGAAAATGACTAATGGTCATTTCTCTGTGCCCATCCCATTGTTTAAGAAAGTCGGCTTCATGCAGCAGCAGAGGGGTAACGAGTCAGAGAGCTCTGAGAGAGAGTGACAGCAGCGCTGGGCTCCGCTCTGAACAGGTCGGCGGTCATCAGGAGGCTGCACATTCGGGTCACAAGGTTCAGGAGTCTCCACAATGAGCACGGGTTGGCGCGCGGCCCTCCGCACCCCCACAGGAATGCCCCTGCACAGGGGCCCGCCTCCACAGCTACTGGGAATCTGCTTTCCTGGAATCTGGGAGGAATATTCGGATCTGCTGGTCCTGGTAGGTTAGTAGTCCTCAGTCCTTCTCATCAGTGCAGCTGGGAAAATACAGGCAAGCTTCTTCAGAGCCACACCTCCTCGGCTGAGGCGCTGACGCCAAAACCTGCGGCCGCGTAGGAGGCGTGGCGTTTCTGGCTCCTCCGGCTGTTTGCCCGCCAAGCCGGCAAAAGTTCCGCAATGGGCAGAACGCTGCTAACACGTGGAAGGTAGTTGTGAGGCGGTCCGAAAACTGTGGGGAGGGGGCCGGGGCGTGGCCTGCCTGCGGGGAGAATACTAGTTGGATGAGTGGGCGGGGCTGACCTGCCGAGGGGTGCTTTTCCTGAAAGAGTTTGGCGGGGGCGGAACCTGGATGTGGGTGCGGCCTAGGGCGAGGTGGGCGGGGTCGACCTGCCCTGAGGAGCCGGGCGAAATAGACCGGTTGCCAGGGAGCGGGTCGGGGAACCCCAAAGGCCCAGGGAGGCGGCCTGGCGGGGGGCGTGGCGGTAGTTGGGAGGGCGGAGTCCACCTGCAGCGGGGAGGCGGGGTCTGGAGCAGGGGGCGGGGCCGGCCTGCGGCTGGGGCGGCGGTTGGTGACCGTTGGAGTGGCGGTTGGGAGGGCGGTCCCGGAGTCGGGGGCGGGGTCAGCCTTCTCCAGGCGGCGTACTAAGATGTAGAAAGAAAACCGCAGTCGCGCCACGCTACGATGAGCGACTGCTGAGACGCGGTTCTTCGGCGCGTCGGGAGACAGGCTGGGTCCCTGCGGGGCAGGAGAGGCGGAGAGAGACCCTGGGAACATCCTGGGTGGCCACCCGTCGGTGCCCGAGTGAGGGGAGGAGCGGGCGGGCAGGTCTGGGAACGCGAGCTGCCGAGCTTCCACGCGCTCGCTCCCAGCGGGGAGTCGGGGCAGCGGGCCATCGTGGGGCGAGGGGCGGCGCTGTCAGCCCGGGCAGCGCGCGGAGGGCGGACGCGGTGACATTCTGACTGGACCGGGTCCCGGGATGGCGGGAGGAGGTTGGTTTCCTGATCTTCTGATGAGCGCGGTGGAGGGCGTTGGGCTGCACCCTCCCAGGAGACACTCCGGACGTTTCACTTGGAATTGGGGCGGGCGGTGGTCTTCATTTTGAGGAGGTCAACCACCTTTTTAATTCTCTTGCTTCAGAGTATGGCGGGACGGAGGATGGAAGTCACCAGGACACGGATTTAGATTTGACTGAATGTAAGCATTCAAGCGACGGATGGTGGTCAACTCCCCTGTTCCCGGGATCGGGCGGCCGCTTGCCAGGGAGGGCTCGGGCTTATCGTGCCTAGAGCAAAGATTTGGAAATAGGTCCCTCCCGATTCGTCGCTGGTCATTTAGAGCCTAAATGTCCTCATTTTTTAAAATGTTACGAGTATTTTCCCTGCTGCCTCATGAATTGCGGAGGAGGTCGCATTCGGTAGCAGCACGTGAAAGTACTTTGCACAGTAAGGATAAGAGCGGACCACCATTGTTCATTCCTATTGCAGTGCTACTAAGGGGCTTTCCATATGCATTCTCATTTAATCCTCGCATCAGCTCTTTGCGGAAGGTGTCATTATTATTATTAATTAGCCTACTGTACAATCAAAGAAACAAGGGCTCAGAGAAATCAAGTAATTTCTCCAAGGTCCCACAGTAGAAAGGAACAGAGTCAGAGCTGGAGTTGTGGCTCAGCAGTGGAGCGCTCCCCTAGCATGAGCAAGGAAGGCCCTGGGTTCGATCCTCAGCGCCATATAAAAATAAATAAGTAACATAAAGGTGTTTTTGTGTCCAACTACAATTTAAAAATACTTTTTTAAAAAGAAAGGAGCAGAATCAAAACTTGAATTTAAGGCAAGCCGATACTGGAGCCTATTTGTTCAAATATTGAGCCCAGTTGCATATTGATACAAGCACCCAGATCCAACTCTTCTTTTGTTGTACTCAGCATATTAAAGATCCAACTTCTAATTTGGACAAGATACTGAATTGTGTTTCTTGTAGTCCAAGAGTGAAATCTACTGATAACAATTCCACTAACAGGCTTTCATTATTACAGCTTGATTTCTCTGAGCCTTTACTTTTTAATCTACAAAAGAATTAACATGTAAATATCCCTTGAAAAAAGAACATGGAAACAAGTTGTATGAGATGGTGTTAAACAATTTACCTCTCAACTATGCTGCTCAAAGTGTGGTGAATGGTCATTTTTTGGTGTTTTTTAAAAATTTTCTATTCATTGTGGTTAAATAGTTTGTAAAAGATTTACTAGAAAAATGAAATGAAAAAATACAAATCTAGATTTTTATTAAAGATTGTACAATGAAATGACATTTTAATAATTATCATTGGAATAACTGCAACAGAAAAAAAATTTTGACATCAGTATACATTCACTGAAAGTATGTGTGGTTAATAGAATCCTATGTGGCAGAGTAGATATTTTATAATATCCAGGACTTTTTCCATAGTTTCAGTAACGAAATAGCTAAGGAACATTCAACACACCTAACACCAACTCTCAATCCTGCACTCTAATGGAATGCAAAAGCATAATCAATAGTAAAGAGTTAATAATGACACACCTTTTAATTACTTCAGCAGAATAGAGGCAGGCCTTCCTCTACTTCTGTCTTGACAGCCCAGACCCCACCTGCATGGAGGTAGAATGAAAATCCCAAACTCCCCCTAGGTAGATCAGGTTGCCTGGAGTTAATGTTATTGAACACCCAATGAATAAATCAGTAGCAAAGGCACAAAGTGGACATGGAAAATCTATATGTGTGTTACCTCAGTCCATGTTTAGGACTCCAAAGCTTAGATTCAAAGGAGTAAGATTCTGTTTAATTACATAATACCCTGCAAGACAGTCATTAAATCTATGAAGTTTCCAGACACTGAAGTTATCTTTTTCCTAGATCAGAAATTGCATCTCTCTTTTGAATTTTGCAGGATTAATCTCTGACCTACTTTCATCTAATAGCAAACGGGGTTCCCATGGCTTATAGCTATTCACCAGGCCCTTGCAAACAAAAATCTATTTGAAAATGAAAATCCATCTTTTTCAAATTTATGCCTTTGCAAATGAAAATCCACTTCTTCACCTTTTAGCCTTTTGAGTCACATGGTAGCATGACCTCCCTTAAAATTTGCTAACTTAGGGCTGGGAGTGTAGCTCAGTAGTAGAGTGTTTGCTGCCCAGCACCAGGATAAAAAAAAAAAAAAAAAAAATTAGTAACCTAATGGCAGTTAAATGTCTAATTCATTCAAACCTCCATATCTTTTCTTTCTTTCTTTTTTTAAAATTTCCAAGTTTATGAATTTTTAAAAATGTACACCAAATGATTAAAAAATGATGTATATTGCAATTCCCTTTCTGAAACATTTTTAATTGTTAGAACTGGTGTGTGTGTGTGTGTGTGTGTGTGTGTGTGTAAGCCAGTGATACTGTTAAACATCCTACCATGCTCAGAGAATTCTTCACAAGAATCACCTGATCAATTGTGTTGAGAAAACATAATTTAGATGCATAGTTAAGTTCTCTCCTAGGATAAAATTTATGTGGATTTATTTATATAAATTGTGAATCTCTGATAATTTACCCACTGAATTTGGTTGCTTTATGTTGAAGTATTTACTGAAGTCAATACACACTTTACAGTTTTTCCTGTACAAAGTATATTTGTAAACTGCACACGTATAAATTAAAATTAGATATATGTGTTTAAAGAAGGAGATGGAGATTATAATGGTAGTTCTGCAGTTTCCAGAACTTTGTGCTTAAGACTGCTTAGGACAACAAAAACACATTTAAACCAAATAGGCATCTGTATGAATGAAAAGTGGACTAAACAGAGTGTTCATGTGGATTGTGGATTGTGATCTTTTGGTGTGCTGATTTTTTAGCTTTCATGCTGACCTCAACTTTGCCTTTGCTTGCATTTTTCATCCTCATAATCCCTCAGGCACAGCAAAACCTTCCCATCAGTTTCTTGTCTACTGAAAGCCTTTCCAAATTATGCCAACTTCTGAGCATCTGCCTCTTTCACAAATTGTATTACTGTATTCATAGACTGATGTGGAGATTCTTGGCAAAACCATATTTTCAGTACACTAAGATCAGGTTCACTTATTCAACTAGGATTTCCATCTTCTCTTTATGTGGATTTTCCTGACTTCATGAAATGGTCCTTGGAAGACTCAATGACAGTTTTATTCAGAACTGGTTCCACATAGCTAAGTTAGCTGAAAAGAATTCCAATTGGTGGTATAAGAAGAATTTGTGGTTATTTTTCAGGCAAAGCTCAGAGTCTGCTGACTTGCTAGCTTTTTCAGAAATCTTTTGCCTTTCAGGCCTGTCAGATTCTATAAGCCAGGAGAGTCTGCTTCTGGCATGTATTTCTACTAGGAGATGCTTCAGTGGGAGAGGAACTACAAAAGGTGGAGGATTCTGGGTACATGGCTTTGCACTTTTGTTTCCTGGTATATCTGCTTTTACTGATTGACTTTTCTCAATGTTCTTAAGGAGTTGGACAGAATATTTTCCCCCAGCAGAGGAGGCAGCTACCACGTCTCCTCTATGGAGGAATTCAAGAACACTTCAGCTCAGAGGGCACAATTTTCATGGGGCTTGCAGGGCCTGCCAGAGCACCACAGCCATGGGGTCTGAATAGGCAACTGTTGGGCTCTCTTCTGATTCAGGTAAGCACTGGTATCCCCTAGTTGTTTGCAGAGACAGATTACAGATGTGAACTGTAGTTAACTCAGCAATGTTATCCTTCACCAAATGGAAGAGTCTCTGTCCAACAACTTGACACAAATAGAGATGTAGAAGAATACAAAACTCTTTTCTTTTTTCCCTAATTTTGAGCCTCCTCAAGTATAAATAATTTTTTTTTTTTCAGGGAAGCATTTTCAAGAAACTTATCCTTCTTGGGGAGTGAAGTCTGTGAAGTGTCCCAACCTGTTCGCCTGCTGTCCTGTTGGCATAAGAGCAGTTCTCTACGGGATCTGTGTTGAACACTGCATCACATGGGAAGAAATAGATTGTGGTTTTGCTAGACTTTTTGTAATAGGAATATTATTTCCTGATGGTTGTAAGACATCTGTCCAGGTACATTATCCAACTGGAAAAATATCTCAAGAATCGTACTTGCAGCAATAATCAAAATCTCCTCCCTAGCCATCAAATGTAATATGAGCTTTATGTCCCCTTGCACTGCCACAGATTGCCAGGCAGATCAGATAGGGATTCTTTCTGTTGCTTCATTTCATTCTCCTTTTAATGACTTAAGGTTGGCTTCTGTGATCCCTTCTTACAGAATGTTGAAGGTACAATTTCAGATCCATTTAGAGATCATAAAAGGAACATTGGCCAAGATGATACACTCATCTGGAACCCCAAGGGGGCCTGAAGTAATGACCTCCTTTTCACACTTCAAAGTCCTAACTGATTGTGTGTCCAAGGTTCAAGGGATCTATAAGCCTCCTAAAGTGATTTCCATTGTCACTATATCTAGTGCTAACTATATAAGCTGGCATATGTAATCCCAATAACTATCATAATTCATGTTGAAGTAATATTGTGACAGTAACATGCTTCCTTTCAAACAAACTGAGGTCTTTAGTTGGTGACATTGTGGACTGACCAAATTACTGTGAAGCATCACAGAAAGATCCAGTCTACTGGAATTGTAATTGTTCTACTGGAAATTGTCATTTTGCCCAGATGATATTCCTGATTGTCATTCTTGACAGTATGGATCTTTTCCCCATGGGCTCCCTTTTTGGTGTTCTTTTCTCATGTGGCTACAATGGGTGGAAGTTATTTCCCCAGGGTTCAGTCAGCATGGGGACACAGGGCACTGCTACTGTATTTCAGAGCCCAAGGGCAGAGCCCAGACCTAAGTTGTATGCTTTATAAAAGCATCCCTATTGGAGCATAATTGGCATACAATAAACTGTGTATATTTAAATATACACTTTGGTGTGTGTGTTTTTATGCCCTTGCAACCATCACTACATTCATGGTTATGAGCATAGTAACCATCACTCCTCAAAGTTTCCTCATGTTGCTTCCAGTCTCTCCCTTCAAAGCTTCAAACACTTAACACATTGATTCCAAAAAGAAAGTCAGTAACCTCCCTTACCATATTAAAAACAAAGTTGGTATAACCTTGACCTCCATACCAAGGATGGAAATTTATAAGACAAGTATAAACCAGCTTTACTTTGGAGTCTAGATGTGAAAATCTTCAATAAAATACAAGTTAATTGAATTTAGCAATTAGGCAAAAAAAAAAAAACCCATATGGACTTGACGGCAACTTATAGACTCTTCTTTTTATTCTCCAATATGTCACATTTTTCTCAAGTCTTTGTTTCATTATTCCAGTTGTTTTTTTTTTTTTTTCCAGTTTCCAACTTTGGTTGATACTCTGATTTTATGCTGACATTGTGGGCAGACTATTTTCTCATCTGTTCCTAGAGGGAAATTTTGTCCTGGATGAAGAAAGGATGCTAGTGGGTGGTGCTCACCCCACATTTTAAAATGAAAGGAATGGAACAATGAAAGACATATTATTCAATCAGGATTTGTCTAGGCCCTCCCATTTGTTCACCCTTGAATGGGTTTAGAGAAATGGGAGGTCTAAGTGTAACTTTGTGTCAAAGCTCCTGAAAATTAAGGCTACTCTTCAACCTAAAGCTAGGGCCCAACAAATAATTTCTGTAAAAAGACTTAATTTTCCATATGGCCATCCATGCAGCTGTATCCAACATGATTCATGATATTTAGGAATAATACATGACTCCATCTTAACACCCATTTATCAACCAATATTAAGTGTTGACTTAGCAGCCAAATTAAATATTGAGGTGAAAATGCTAAATTTCTGGGTCAAGAAGTATATGTATTTTCATCTTAAAACATAAAATCAAAGGTTTAATTATGCTACAAGGGATATAATGCTATCAGAAGACTAAAAAGAAAGCTGTAATGAGATTTTGTGGAATGTGTGACAGTAGCACTCATGAAATAACAGCCAGCTTAAAAGTGCTTCCATTGTGGGATAGAACTGTTAGGATGGGATGGGTTGTGGAACATGACAGATCTAAGCTGCTTTACCAAAACAAAGGAACCTGGTGTGGATTAATGGGAAAGTCCATTAGTCAACTTTTTGTTACTAACAAAATACCTGAGACTATGTACAAAGAAAAGAGGTTTATTTAGCTTATGATTCTGGAAGTTCAAGAACATTGTGCCTTGGGGCTGGGGATGTGGCTCAAGCGGTAGTGTGCTCGCCTGGCATGCGCACAGTGCTGGGTTGGATCCTTAGCACCACATACAAATAAAGATGTTGTGTCCACCGAAAACTAAAAAATAAATATTAAAAAAAAAGAACATTGTGCCTTCCCTTAGGGAGAGCCCTCTCACCTGTGTCAAATCATGGTGGATGATAATTGTAGGGGCACCTGCAGGGTCAGGCAAATACATCACCAAAAAGGAGAGCTGAGTGGAGCCTGGCTTGGCTTGAACTTTTTTTTTTTTTTTTTTTGGGTAATGGGGATCAAACCACTGAGTCATATCCCCAGCCCTATTTTGTACTTTATTTAGAGACAGTCTTACTTAACACCTTGCTTTTGCTGAGGCTAGCTTTGAACTCTTGATCCTCCTGCCTCAGCCTTCCAAGCCGCTGGAATTACAGGTGTGTGCCACTGCACCTGGCTGTCTTGGGATTTTATAATAACCCTCTGTGGAAATTACCAAAAGGTTGCATTGGAAATATCTTATTCCCTTCAGAGGCTAGCACTCCCAAAGACCCAAAGTTCCCTTTCTCAAAGTTCTTACCATTTCCACACCACCACACTGAAACAGTTGGGGTTTCTCTAAATTTGAGAGTGACTTCTACATGCTGAGAGTAAAGGCTAAGTGGCTGCCTTCGTGGCCTGATGTGCTCCAAGCAAGCTGAGAGTAAAGATGGTGCCTGTCTAGCACAGGCTAAATAAATCTGCATATCTTCATTTTTCTGCCACTTGTCTTGCTTTGCCACCTCTTCTCTTTTAGAAGCCCTCCTTGCCCTTAGAGGATATGAAGGTGGAATGTTTAAAATAGAAAATTTCTTCTATTTTTCTTTAAATCTGCCTTTGAATAAAACCTATTTTCTACCAATATTTCTGAAGCAGTGAATTGTGAAGTTTAGCTGACAATAGTGTCACCCAGTAACAGGACCAAGCATAGCATAAGGGAAAAAGGACAAAATAGTTTGTGTCTGGTCACAGAGAACCCAGCAGAATTACCTTATGCCCATTTCCAGGCAATCCCTTCTGTAAGAGGCAAGACTGGCCTTTCTGATGTCTATGTCCATAGATTCATTTTTCCTATTGTCCATAGATTCATTTTTCCTATTTATCCTGGGGCTGAGTGTGAGAAACGAGCTTGTAAAAGCTTTTAGGCTTTGGGAGTTAGTGTGAAAGATGGAATAGAGGTATGAGAGCAGGGATCGGGCTGACACTGGGGATTTGGGTTGGGGGATAACAGGTGCTAGGGTACAATATGGGGCAAGGGCTGCTAGTCGGGCTTCCTGGTCATCCCTTGAATTGACTCTTGTGACAGGTGAAGAGTCATGTTGGTGTGAGCGACAGTGTGCGATTCTGATTTTGGTGGGAAGGAGTGAGGCTCTAAGGAGATCAGTGATGAGCTTAGCATTGGTGACGACGGAGCCCCCAGTTGTAAAGAGTCCTCTCTCTTTCCATGGGAGAGGATTATGTGATAGACAGATTTAGAGTCTATGGATAAATTTAGGGAATGGTCAGCTGTCAGGTGGAATGCCCTAGTGACAGCTATTAATTCAGCTTGCTGGTTGGTGGTATGCGGAGGCAGGGATGTTGCCTCCATTGTAGAAAATTTTGTGCCAAGTGGGTCAGTCAGGGAGATAATAGCATATTCTGCATAGTGAGGGCCATCTAGTGTGACGGTGCTGCCGTCAGTAAACCAGGTGTAAGGGGCATCAGGCAAAGGCCCTTCATGGATATGAGTGGGGCAGGGCATAAGGTTTTCTAGTATTTCAAGGCAGTGGTGGGAGGAAGGTGCTTTAGTCTTGGGAAGAAGAGTGGCTGGGTTTAAGGCTGAGCAGGCCTTAAAGGAAATGGAGGGATCGTGGAGGAATGAGACCAGAGGGGAAGGAGGCGGCCAGGGGGAAGGGTCTGTAAGCCTTTGTAAGTGAGAAGATCCTCTAGAGTGTGAGGGGAAATGATAATAGTTCGTGCTCCAAAAAGTCAGTTTTTTGGCTCCTGTAGTAAAATGTGTACTGCAGCTGGAGCACGCAGGCATGGAGCCCGCCCCCTAGCAGTCAGATCCAGTTGTTTGGAAAGGTAAGCAACAGGAGGGAGGGTGGGAGGGAGGGCCCTTTATTCTGACCTAATGCTCCAAGGGCTAAGCCTGTTTTTTCATGAACATAAAGAATAAAGGTTTGTTGGATGTCCGGGAGATGTTAGGGCTGGTGCTTCGAGGAGGGCTTGTTGTATGGAGAGAAAATGAGATTTAGGTGATGAGGGAAGGGCTCCTGTTTGTCCCCCTTGGCCATTTCATATAATGGTTTGGCTGGTGAAGGCGATCCCCCACTCACTGTCTTGACAGGGTCACAGTGAGAAAAAGTGTTGGCAAAGCCGCTCTCCCACTGTCTTGACAGGGTCACAGTGAGGATGAATGCTGGCAAAGCCACGCTGGTTGGTGGGTAACCGAAACCATGAGACCCTTTTTTATGTAATTGGGACTTTGCATTTTCATGCTTAGGTTTCTCACAGGAGGCATGAGTATGTTAAATGCCAAATAAATTAAATTTCAGATGGCTAGAACAGAACAGGTAGTTCATGCCTTGGAAGCTGTTCTGCTACCCACCCCTCAGCATATCAAGGACAAAATAAAAGGCTATTCTTCTATCTTAGTACATTGTGGACAAACCTAATAACAGACAACAATCATCCTCTGAAAAACAAACTCTTTGAGAACTAGTGCACCTTGACTGAGAAACAAATTCTTTGAGAACTAGTGTACCTTGACTGAGAAACAAAAGAAACTCTCTGAGAAAGCAGCTCAACCAGTTTTATGAGAATAAATTTAGGAATTAATTAAAATAGCTTTATAAGACACAGTTTTAGAATAATGTTAAAAATATTATTTTATTTAGATTCTTAAGTTTAGAAATTATTAAGTCTTTAGTTATATAGGTTTCTGATATGCTTTAAGGATGATTCATAAACTTTAGGACATTTTAAATATAAGATTTAAAGGGACTTTTTTAGATGGAAATTTTAGATTAAAAATAAAGTGCAGGTGTACTTTAGGTTAATGATTAATTAAGAAACTTAGAGTCTGGTTACGTAGTTTGGCATTAGTTAATAAGGAAATAACATATCTTGGGAAAAATAGTAAATCTTGGGAAAATCTGAAGGATGTAAATTGGTGACATGTTTTATTGATGATTCTGTACTTTGATGTATGGCTGGGGGTCATATCCTGGAAGAATGTAGATCGGTGTGCTCTCAATCATGGTTAAGGAAATGTCATGTCTTGGCAAAGTTTTAAGTTATATAATCAATGACGTATTGTGAATCTATAATGATGAGTAAAATTGTAATAAAAGGGGACCCAGAGAAAGCAGCTTTAGCTCTCTCTCTCTGAAGATTGCTCAAAGGGAAAGACTCCTGTCTCATCATTTCGCCGACGCCACTCCTCCTTCAGGACTCCCTGGACCCCGCCGGGGCAGGCCCCCGGCATTTGGCCAGGAGTGAGAAGTTGGGAATCAAGTCCTAAAATATCCTGCAAGACTCAGGAGGGATAGGATCTCCTCTTTAGTTTTTTGGGATGGGGGAGTCATGAATTAGAGCCTTTCGATCTAGAGGGATTGCCTTGGAATCTTGGGAGAGTTGGACTCCAAGGTAGGAGATCTGGGGTTGTGATAATTGTACCTTTTGGGGAGCCACTCGGTAACCCTTGTCAGCCAGAAAGTTAAGAAGTGTGTTGGTATCAGTCTTGGAAATATTGAGGAAGGGACTGCAGAGGAGTAAGTCATCTACATATTGGAGGAGAGTTGAAAGAGAGAGGTTGAGGCCCTTTAAATCAGCAGATAATGGCTGTCTCTAAAGCCTTGAGGGAGGACAGTCCATGTTAATTGCTGAGATTGTTGAGTATCTGGATCTGTCCAGTTAAAGGAAAAGAGTTCTTGGGAAATTGGGGCCAAAGGAATGGTGAAAAAGGCATCCTTTAAATCTATAACAGAAAAATAGGAAGTTGAGGCTGGAATAAGGGACAGGAGAGTATATGGGTTTGGAACTAGTGGGTGGATGGGTTTGACTGCCTCGATCACGAGATGAAGATCCTGGACCAAGCACTAAGTCCCATTGGGTTTCTTGACTGCAAGAATGGGAGTATTATATGGTGAATGTGTGGGTCTAAGAAAACCCTTTTTGAGAAGGCTGGAAATGATGGGTTGTAATCCCTTTTGACTGGACATTGGGAGGGGACATTGAGGCTTGTTTGGAATGTGCTGGATGTTTTTTAAGTGGATCTCAACTGGGGAGCATGGAGCCAAGGGTGGAGTCTTGGTGTCCCAGACTAATGGGTTTACTTGATCTTGTGGAAGTGGAAGGGAAGGGTTTGATGTAGCCTGGAGGGCAGCCATGGCTATAATTGAGGGGGAGGGAGGATGATGAAGACAGTGGAAAGGGAATCATGGCCTTGAACTTAGAAAGAATATCTCTGCCCAAAAGGGGGATGGGGCATTGGGGCATCACCAGGAAGGAGTGTGAGAATGGGTGGCCTGAGAGTAAGCAGTAAAGGGGTGGGGTGGTTCTGGGATATATTGTTTGTCCACCTGTTCCAACAACAGGGGACTGAGAGGGGAGTAAGGATCTCCAAAACTCCTGTAAGACGGAGAATGTGACCATCAACGGTCATTTGGACCCTGGGTTCCTGCATGGTGATTGGACTTGTTGGGACAGGAGTCTTGAGGCCCATCAATCATCGATGGCCAGTCCCACGAGGTTACGGGGGCTACGGCTTGGCCATGCACCTTCAGGTACTGGGACAGTCTGAAGCCCAGTGGCCCATCATGGAACATTTTGGGCAGGGTCTGGTAGGTGGCCTTGGATTGGGGAAGCCCTGCTCCAATGTCCTTCTTGTCCACACTTAAAGCAGGCCCCAGGAGGTTCTGACCTCGGGGGATGGTCTCACGACACAGGAGATGCGTTTTTGGGGCCCATGGAAGGCCTGAGCCAGCATTTGGCACTTTAGGCGTTTAGCCTTTTTACCTCGGTTATGATAGACCTTGAAAGCAGTAGCAAGAATCTCCGTCTGGAGAGGGAGGGGGCCACATTCTAATTTTTTAAGTTTGATCTGAATATCAGGAAAACTTTGGGCAAAGAAATAAGTCATCAATAATTGTCGGCCGTTAGGGGTTTCTGGGTCCAAATTAGTGTACTGCAGGAGAGCCTTAGTTAGGCGGTCCAGAAAGGCTGATGGGTGGGTTCTCATGTTTATCTTGGATAATTTCCTGAAGTTTTTTAAAACTGACTGCTTTCTGGGCTGCCCTCTTTAGGCCTGATAGAATACAAGTGGTGAAATTATCTGGGTTTGTGATGCCGTTGCTGGTGTTGTAGTCCCAAAGGGGATCTTGGTCTGGGACTGCTTGGGGCCCAATGAGATGTGCCGGATTGGTCTGATGATCCCATCTGCGTGAGTGCAAGCCTGTTCCCAAACCTGTCTCCACTCCTCAGGAAGTAAAGTATTGGAGAGGATCATATAAACATCATGGAAGGTGAGGCTGTAGGCCTGTGTTAAATATTGGAATTCTTTGGCATATAGGACTGGGTTGGTAGTATATAAGCCTAGTTGTTTTTCAGTTTGGGAAAGGTCAGCCATAGAGAAGGGGACATGTACTCTGACAGTACCTTCAGTACCTGCTACCTCATGCAAGGGGGCAATGATCTGAGGAAGGGTGGTGGTTTGGTTTTTGATCTAGTAATTGGAAGGGAGAAAGCAGGTTGTTGAGGCAGGAGTGACTGTCGAGGGGCTGGGGCAGAGGGTGAGGGTGAGGACCTATTCGTATGAGGCGATAGGGTGAGGGTTCATTAGCAGGGTCAAAAGCACTGGATGAGTCCCGAGGAGGAGAGGTTGGGGAACCGTGGTTGGGGCCGGGGGTTGGTTTGTAAGCTAGAAGAATTTGTAGAGGTTTGCAAGAGGTGCAGAGAGCAGGATTGGATCAGAGTAAGAAGAAAGCTTGAACATAAGAGATTTCTACCCATTTTTTCGAACCCTCACAGTAGTTGTAAAGATCCCTTAGAATAGAGGGATCTCAAGACCCAAATGGGGGCCATTTGCTTTAGTTGTCTAGGGGATAAGTGGGCCAAGCCTAGGTGCTATATTTGATCAATTTTGGGAGTTTGATATCTGGTGCCAAGGAGAGGGTCTTGAGGTTGTCTAAAAGGCATTGTAAGGGAGAGTCTACCAGTAGAGAGGCCGCATTACCCATGTCGCAAATGTAGTATAAGGGAGAGGGAAGGAACTGATTTATTGGCGAAAGGGGCGTCCCCACTAGAGCCAAAAATCAGACAGTGCCTATTGGCAGGTTTGAGCTGCAGAGATTGGTGGTTACGGGATCCTGACAGACGAGGCTCCCGTCCTGGATGGGGCCAGAGCCATGGGAGACCTTGGCCAAGGCTTTTCGGGACCCCTCTTGGAGGGGCCGGAGTCTCCCAGGGCAGGAGAGAGGAGAGAGGAAGGGGAGAGGAAGCGTATCTCTAGTGGCTGAGTCTTAAAGGTGAGAGGACTTTATGAGAGCCACTGCGACCGTGAAGGTCTGGGTGGGGTGTGATCTGCGGTTCCCGTTATGTGTCCCCTAAGGTTACACAGTCCTTGGAGAGTGACCTATAAAGTCTATGCTGGGGAAGGGGAAAGGAAATAATTTTGAACCCAAGAGTCAAATCTGCCCGAAGAGGGAGTCCCTGAGGACCCCTGTGGCCTTGAAGGCTGTGGTGGGCTGCTTTCCTCCCCGCAGGTGGGCAAAGAGGTTTGCCGGACAATCAACGGTCAAATCCTCCTGACACCACCATTGGGTTTAGGACTCCAGGAAGGGGAGACTCACCAATCGAAGGTCGGTGGTGGATGGAGTTCTGGCAGTCGAGAAAATGGGTTCAGGTTGTCCGGTGAGTGGCACTTCCAAAGGAAAAGGGACCCAAAAGTGGGTTTTCACCCTCTTCCTGGGTTTTGGCACCAGATGAAAGCAAAGTGACGACACTAGGAGCGACCAAGAGATCTTAATTGCAGCAGTGAGAAAGAGGAGAAAAAAGAGAGAGGGAGCCCCACAGGAGGAGGTTTTTATAGCCCTTCTGCTGCGCTGCCTAAATCTAACAGGGTCTCTGGGTCTGCAAGCTGCCTTGTTGGCATAAGGGGGGTTAAGTGTTCAGCCTTGAGCGGGAGGTTGACTGTTCAGCCTTGAGCAGGGGGGTTGAGCATTCGGACTTGAGGCAAACAGGCGATAAAGAACCAGACAGAGGGGGGTTTGAGTGCCCAGGTTATCCTGCAGCTAACATTCATCAGCCTGCCCTGCACCTAACAAGCAAGGGGGGGGTTGGAATTCTAGCTATGGTTCTACAGGATGGGCTTGGGTGCTTGCATCAGAGCTAGGCGGGTGGGAATAGCATGAGATTGGCTTAGGGTTATGGGACCATGGGGTAGGTCACTAATGGGGGTGGAGGAGTTCAGGTAAAAGGAAGTACAGGGAAGCGAAACTTATAAGAAGGTCACGCGAATGTTAAATCAATACCCTAAAGTATCTATAATTAAAAATGGATCTATTGAGGAGGCAGAAGGTAATGGTCTCAATAGCTGGGCACAATGGCACTCGCCTAAAATCCCAGTGACTTTAGAGCCAGAGGATCACAAATTCAAAGCCAGCCTCAGTGGCCTGGTGAGGTCCTAAGCAACTTGGCAGACTCCTGATTCAAAAAATTAAGGGCTGGGGATATAGCTCACTGGTAGAATGCCCCTGGGTTCAATCCACAATAGCAAAAAAAAAAAAAAAAAAAAAAAAAAAAAAAGTGACAGTCTAAATGTTTAAAAGTGCTCTCATTAACATGTAAAATCTAAAATGGTTGATCTCTCAAGATTCAAGAACAGAATTGTGGTACTAGAGGGTGGGAGGGAGGCTGGTCCACTTACTAAGTTACAGGTACATAGGAAGAGTAAGTTCTGGTGTTCTGTTTATTTCTAAGATATTGGTTGTGGAACTGGTGCCCTCTAAAGCAAAGAGGGTGTGGGAGGGTGACAATAGCTAACAATGATGTATATTTCAAAATATCTGAAAAAGAGGATTTTGAATATTTTTACTGCAAAGAAATGACGAATGTTTATAGTGATGACTATGCTAATTGCCCTGATTAGATCGTTACACAGTGTAAACATGTACTGAAACATTATACCGCATCTCATAAATATGTACGATTTTTTGAAAAACCACCCTCTATCTCAGAGCAAAGCCTGTCCAAGGAAGGGACATGCCTTTGTCCTTGGAAAAAAACCCACAGAGCACTCCTAGGAACATTCCCACCCTGCTAAATTGTTTATCTAGAGGAGAGATCTGCTGCGCCAGGTGTCCCTGACTCAATCAGGCTAGGTGGAGATCCATAGCAGCCCCCTAGCAGCCACCAATCAGCATGAGACAGGGAAATACCTGGGATGCCAGATAACCCTCCCAGCAGTTTATGGTGGTTGATAACAAGTTGGGAAACCATGTAGTTCAGCATGTACACCCCTCTTGGCTTAAACCAATCAGTTCAAACGAATACCCCTTTTGTACTGACCCCTACCCAACTTGTTCCCGCCAGTGAATGTGCTAATCATGTTTTAGAGTTGTTATTTGATTTTCCCGCGGTGTGTGATGATTTGCTATGATATATGTGAAGTCCCTGCCCTCTCCAAAGAATGTATAAAACTGCTGCAAGCCCTGGGCTCAGGGCCTCTCAGCGTCACCAGTTGCTGTGTGTGCGTGCGGAGGACCAAGCTAGCTCCCAATAAACACCTCTTTGCTGCTTACATCGATCTTGGGTCTCTGGTAGTCTTTGGGGGTCCTGAATTCGAGCATAACATTTTATGTACCAAGCAAGAATAAAATAAAACTTTAAAAAACTTCAAGTCAAAAGAATCTGGCCATGTCTCTGTTTGCATTACCTCTTAGAACTCGATCACATGGTAATTATTTCTAAGATGTTGGTTGTGCAACTGGTGCCCTCTAAAGCAAAGCATTGAAAGAATTATGAAACCAGAAAAATAGCATTCACAATCTTGTTAAGCCTCAGATTTTAAATTTGTGAATTCACTATTAATAATGATATAGTCTTATTGATTTGGGGACTTCTCTATGTGATTGGATTGGTGCTCTGTGTGGTATGGAGTAAGACAAAGAAAAGCCCCTGATATCTAAGGACATCAGTTATGCCCGAGGACAGGCCTGCAGCTCCACAGTGCTAAAAAATAATGTTACAAGATGGAAGGGCAATCATTTAAATGAATTATCCTAAGGTACAAGTTCATATATGAGAGTGCACATATGTTTGTTCCCTAAGAAAGTTGGAAAATAAATTGCAGACACCTGTAAGATTTATTGAAAATCTCAGCATGCATACTGTTCATTGCCTGAAGTTCAATATTTATATATTATTTGCAGATTTTTTCCTCAGAAGTGACATTTACACATAAGGAAATTCATAAATCTTAATTAAATACTCACTGAGTTTTGATAAAAGCATACATCTACAATCCTACTAAAATATTGAATAATACTGTTCTATGAAAATATAATGTGAGCCACAAATATAATGTTAAATCTTCTAGTAGCCAAGTAAAAGGAAACTGATAAATTTTATTTAACTAATATATTAGCTAAGCAAAAAAAAAATATTAGCATTCAACATGTAGCCAATAGTAAAAATGTTTTAATGAGATATTTTACATTTTTTCTTCCCCATGAAATCTTCAAAACCTGCTGTGTATTTACACTTAGAACTCACCTGCTTTAAGGCTGGTCACGTTTCAAATGCTCAGGAGGACTTGGGGCAGATGTAGAATGTTGCCATTCTCTAGGGAGGGCCCTCTTGCCCCATTTGGGTCATTCCCCATTCCCACTGTATGCAGAGAAATTTTCATGACCCACCTCCATGGTTCAGTTCTGCTTGTCCCAGCATTTCATATAAATGGAACGATACTGTACAGAGGTGGTCTTTTTGGCCTGGCTTCTTTCACTCTGCTTTCGATTTCTGAAATCTGAATTTCATGTTCTTGTCTCTATCCATTTATTCTTTTTTAATGTTAATGATTTTTCTTAATTGACATATAGTGATGGCACATACTTATAGGGTACCATGTGATCATTCAGTATTGGCCTGTCTCATGCTACGCTGCTATTGACAATGTCTAAGAGCTCAGCTTCTTCCATGCTTGTCATCCTGGGGCTTTTTAATTTGAACTCTTGGTGAGCGAACACAGGGGCATCACGTTTCAGCATGCATTTTCCTAGTGACTCAATATATTGCATACTTTTTCACATGGTTGTTGTATCTCTTTTAAGAAGGGCCTGTTCCTAAGCGTTACACTCATTTTTGAAAATTGGGCTGGTTGCCTTTTTATTAATGAGTTCTTTACATGTCCTAGATCCCAGCCCTTGATTAAACATGCTTTACAAATATACTTTTCCCAAGCTGTGGTTTGCTTATTGATTTCTTCATGCTCTTTTTTTGGATAGCAGTGGTTTTAAATTTTGTTGCAGTCTCTTTTATTAATCTTGTACATGTGTTGCATTTTGTTCCTAAGAAATCTTTACCTACTTCTAGCTTCAAAGCTACTGTAAAATTTTTTCTTTAAAATTAAAGTCTCATGGATTTGGATTCTATGACTCATTCTGGATGAATTTTTGTGTTATGGGAAGGGGTCCACTCCTGTCCTTTCTGCGTTCCTGCCTGCCTGCCTCTTTCTGTATGGCTATCCAGTTGTTCTAGGACTATCTGTTGAAGTTTGTTTTCCCTACTGGGTTGCTGTGTTGAAAATCAAATGGACGCCTGTATCTGTGTGATTCTGCTTCACTGATGATCTCATGGCTATTTATTATGAATCACAGTGTTTTAATAGGTATAATTTTGTAGTAAACCTTAAAATAATTCATTCTAAGAATGTGGCTCCTTTTTGGTAAGATTAGATATTCTAAATCCTTTGTATCTTTATATATATTTCATAATTAGTTTGTCAATTTCTACCAATAAAAACCTACTTGATGATTGGGATTGTATTGAATCAACAGATCTGCTTGTGGGGAATTAATAACCTGCCAATTCTTTTTTCATCCAGAAACATGTTATAATTTATATATTTGTTTATATACTCTAGGAGTATATATATATATATATAATTTATATATTTTATACTCCTAGAGAAACATTCGCACTGTTTAGCATATATGTTTTGCAAATACTTTGTTAAATACAGTTGTAGATATTTTACAAGTTTTGATACTGTAGTAAATGGAAGTTTAAAAACGTATTTCCCAATTGTTTTTTGCTAACATAAAAGCAAATTGATGTTTATACAGTGATCATAATTGCCATGACCTTGATAGATTATCTCATTAATATGAATAGTTGAAGATGCCTGAGGGTTTTCTATACAAATAATACAATCAATCATACCATTTAAAAATATAGAACATTTTATAGTTTTCTAATCTTTATGCCTTATATTTCTATGTTTTGCTTCGTGGGCAGGATATATAATAATAAACTGCTGAATTAAAATTCACAAGTTGGTTTTAAATTTTGTCAAAAACCTTTTCTGTATTTATGGAAAAGATTGTGTATGCATGTATGTGTATAAATAATGTGTTCACAAATCATTATATTTAAATCATTCGTTAAAAACCTGCATAGACAAAGCACTAACGAACAAATTAGGAAACGGTTGCTTATTCAAGTGAACCTACCCTTTACCTTTAACCCACCACCATTCCCATGATGCCAGGCAGCTTTTGCACAAGATCATCTTGTTCCTGAGAGAGAGGGGCTCAGACACAAAACTCCTGACTTTGAAACTCCTGTTCTTTCAGTGGCCCCACTGTGTCCTCAGACTAGTCAAACAAAGAATTTTTGTGAGAATATTTTTGGTTTTTTTCCTTTATTTTTAGGGGTTAAAATGCAACATACTCATGCTACATGACAATGAAAACTGAAGAGACAAGAGTCAATATGAACTTTTGAGATGGGAAGAAACATACATTGGCATTTTCCAGCAACATAAGATTTCTCAATTTATACAATTTGAGAAAATAGTTGGAAAGTCCCTGAAGGAAAAGATGTTATTTTTTTAAAGTAGGTATGTGTATATAAAACTGTTGAAATCCTTGAAAGGAATGCTTTAAACCCATGTTATTTTATTTTTTAGTGTGACATATTTATGGAAAACAGTTGAAAAAAAATGTCTGTAGGGAACTCTTTAATCTCATAATATATTGACTATTTAGGCAAGTAATATCTATGTGAAAAAATGAAGAGACATTTTCTTTTCATGTTACTTTTCAGCCAAATGAACTATTCGGACAACAGTTGCAAATGTCTGAAAGAAAAGATGGACATTCCTGCTTCTGAAAACCTGCATTTCCACGTGATTAGAAACACAAGATAATCAGTAAGGGACCATGGATGATCTCAGAGTATACCACAGGTCACAGTTACAGAGTAGTTTGGTTTTAAACTTTGCTAAAAATATTTTACATCATTAAATGCATATTAATAAATGCACATTGAAAGCTAACTGAAATGACTTAAATAATATGACTAAGACAGTTTGTAACAAAAATTGTTAAAGTCTATTAGTTTTTTCCCCAAGAAAAGCAAGTGAGGTAGTTTATACTGTATATACATCGTAAAGAACTGACATTCCAGTTTGTTCAAAGATCATGTTCCCAAGTGAGCTTTTACAGAATGAAGGAAACAATGAGCCAGATCTAAGAATGAGTGCTCCTAAACATTAACTTCTTGTAATTACTTTCCCGGACGATATTATTTTCCTTACTGTGTACCAAGAACATTTGGGATGGGGTGAGGGTCAGAACGGTATTTACAAGCCAGTCATCTGACTTTCCTTTGGTTTTGACTATTCATTTTTACACACTGTTTACTGAACTTTTCTAAAAACAACTTTTGCTAAGACAAAAGATTTTTCAATACTTAAGATGACAGGCATTTTTGAATTTAAGGATGGTTATGAGTTGGGATAAATCTGAACACATTTAGAATCTTTGTGTGAGACCTAATGTGCTTTTAGTCAAAAGACATGAAAACTTCAAAATAAGACATTAAATTAATAGATCTGTGAATTCTCTATATAAACACAACAGAATTTAACTGTTCTAATGAGAGGAAATACAATGAAAAAGATCAGTTTTCAGGTATATAGATGTGTAGGGAAGCTACTGGAAGTTTCTTCCATGTGTGGGCATAAATTACTTCTATCTGATGTCTTGGGATTTGGCAATTACCTAAGGTGAAACGTTTACTTTTGTTTTGAATTGCAAAAATGATAAAATTATTTTTCCAGACTCTGGAAATTCATTATGTAAACTCACATACCATTAGCCATACATTGAAAACTTGTGAAATGTAGGAATGAATAGAAACCTCATATACAGTTTAGTTTCTAATGGTTTTCAGGTAAAGAAAATAAAAATTCTCAAACAAGTCAAAAGAATGGATCATTGTTTCTCCTATAAAAGCATAACAAAATTCTACAGGTTAGAAATGCAATTATCTACACGCTGAGTATAAATAATGTTTTATGTAGACGTCAAGGCATAATGTAGCATATAAAAGATTTCTTCCATATATGCACTTTGAATGTTACCACATTATGTTTTGAGACTTGATAAATAAATAACAAACGTTTTTCTGCATTTGTGATTCAGCTTTGAATCATGAGCGTGTGGCTTGGGCCTTAAATCTTATTTAATCTGATACAAATCCATCAAAACCTCAATCTGAATTCCGAGTTGGAGTATGTGTCTGGGATAAATGAGAACTCTGTCCCCATTTCAGGCTTATCCCTAGGAGGACCCTATCTGCAATCTCAAGATGAAAGGCAGCACTATCCAATCCCTCAGCACATTTCAGATTTGTTCTAAATTAGAAACACAGGACTGTGTGTTCTGGCCAATCTTGAGTCTGGAAAATGGCTCTGTAAGATCTTGATAACGGGAGAGTTCTCAGCGCACCATCTGATCATCCAATTCTATGGCCCGATGCTAACTCACAGTGCTTAGCCATGTCTATGATTAATAAATAAAAGCAAAGTCTTTTGCAGCTTATAAAACCTGGTTCTAATAGTATTTTTCAGCACTCTTGGATAAAGGCAGGTCTGTGTTTTTAGGTTGTTTGATCAAAAAAGGAAATTGTCACCTGGCATATGAGAGGCTTTCATTGAGCACCATAACCATGATGAGAAAAGACTCTGTGCCTGCTGACAAAAACAAAGGCTTTTGTTTTATGCTCTTGTAGAGCAGAAGACACTCTTTGTCAAGTTGAGTTTTACAATGGGGATCTGTGCTCATAAGACAATAAACTACAAAATATTTATTTTGGAGCCAGGTGCAGTGGCACACTCCTATAATCTCAGTTATTCAGGAGGCTGAGGCAGGAGGATGGCAAGTTAGAGGCCAGCCTGGGCAACTGAGCAGGACCCTGTCTTAGGATAAAATTTTAAAAAGGGGTTGGGGGTGTAGCTTAGTTGTAGAGCAAATACCTAACAACATGTGAGGTCCTGAGTTCAAGCCCCAGTACCAGAAATAAAAAAGACAAAAAAATATCAATTTTCAATATTCAGTAACAGAGAATTGTTCATTTGCACCAGGAAGTTAAGGGTTATCACGTAGCATGGCACAACATATTTAACACCACAGTTTTCTTTAGACCAAAGTTCCTCCTCCCCCAATTCAGAGACAAGTCAGAGCATTGATAAAATGTGTCACTTTATAAACTGATTCTCTTTGGAAAGCAGATCTAGATTATTTTGTAGGGCAGAAAGTAAGGCTATTTCTGGCATTCTCGCTTAAAAGAGGTCAATATATGTATAAACACAAATATAAAAAAGGGTCTTTTTCACTTCTTATGCTTGGTAGCATTGGCTACATCAAGAAGTGTTGCTGATCCCCAGGTACAGGACCAAGTTCATTTCTGCTGCAAAGCTGAATACTAGAAATGATTAGAGTTCTGTATTCTCCATTGACCTTTCTTCTGGAAGCATCACATCTGCTTTCCTTTTATCAAGGAAACGTGATGAAGGTCAGCTTAAGTGGTGAACCAGCTCCTCTTCCATAGTTTAAGCGGACAAAGCTGGAGATACCACTCCTTGAGAAACACAACAGGGTTATGGGAACAAACATGTCAAGGCAATCTTATTTTCCCCCACAAAATGTAGGATCTTCTTGGCATAGAACACAGAATAGCAACCATCTTCAAAGACTCTCTTGGGGCTTAATCACCCATTCTGCGTGAGGATTTACGTGATATACATCCAAAATATATGCATCTGGATCCAAGCAATGCTGTCCTAAAGAGAAAGAGAAATTCAAAGAATGTTTTCAAGAGGGCACCTTCTACCTGTGCACATGCATGCACATTCATATGTGAGTAAGGTTCAAATCAGGCCAATAGTTCTCAGCCCAAAGTGTATATATTTTGAAGTTTCTTAGCATGCTCCCCTCCTCTTCCCTCCCTCCCTCCATTTCTAAGACTGAAATAATTCAAACGAATCTCATATAAATTGTGGAGAAACAGACATACCCTCCAGAGGCACACTTTCTCTAGCTTCAACACATCCATTAGAAAAACAAGGCAAGAACTCCTTTCAGGTATAAGCTGATCATTTATATGCTAATATATATCCTCTAAGGCTTTTACAGACAGTAACTTGAGAAGGGCGGAGAAGATTCAAGGCAAGCTTATTTTAGGAACTGGACATTTTGTTGCTTTGTGGAAGTCATGCCCAAAAGCAAGAGAGGAGTGTAGTGCCGGGCACTATTCTAAGGCTGGGGCAATGCCCTGGATGTTCACAAACACTTGCCCTAAATATAAAGTCAATCCAGTGGTGATAAGAATATTAGAGGAAAACAAAGCAAGGCAGGCACAGGGAGAGGGCGCAAGAGCCAGGAAGACCTCACTAGAAGAGTCATCAGCCAGACGGAGAGGAGGATATCTGAAGTGGGGCATCCTGGGTAAAGCCACACCAAGGACAGAGCGCTAGGCAAAGTGAGGGGGTCAAGGAGACACCTGGTCAGATGGATCAGCCCTCAGGTGTATTTAAAGCCATGGGGTGGGCTGAGAGTACTGTGTGAGAATGCTGAGGATTCTAAGGAAGTCAGAAGCTTAAACTATCCTCAAAATCAAGAGAAAGTGTTTGTAAAAGAGAAAGAAGACTTCAGGCAGTCCAAAAGACAGAAGGGACGACTGGATCTCTCGGCCTAAGAGTTCTCTGGTGGCCTTGACAAGAGGGCGATTTTGAAGAAGTACTGGAGAGGTGGGGGGAGGCTTGACAGGAGTGGTTTCAAGAGAAAGCAGAAGAAATAGGAGTGCAGAGGACTGACTGATGGAAGGGGTTCTCTGTACGTGGAACAGAGAAATGGGAGTGGACCAGAGGGGGGTCAAGAGAGAATTCCATAGAGGTGAGAGAAATGACCGACCATTTTCTTATTCCAACAGAAACGATGCCATTGGGAAGGAAAAGTGGAAGATGCAAGATAGAACTGAGGCTGACTGGAACAAGGCCCTCACCAGACAGGACCCCCTCAGGGAAGCCAGAGAGGAGGCACTCAGGCCACAAGTCAGGGCACAGACAGGTGTGTGGAGCTCAGAGGACGTGACAAAGGCACAAGGAGAAGGGATTTTCTTTGGATCCAGTCCTATCAGGGAAATCAGTAAGTGAAAGATCCTGGGCTCTGAGCTAAAATGGGAAAATTGAAAAAAAAGGGTGTCATGCTTCTCTCAGTTCTCAGTGCCCTTTGTTTTGCATGAACCTTAAGAGAGACTAGACCTAAGTCTGGTCCACATCCACACTAAAATAGTCTCACTCAAATTTTAGAATACTGTAGACAGGTCATGCACCTGTTTGTTTTTTTTTTACATATGATTAAAAAAATGAAAACTGATTTTGACTTCTTATCCAAAATAAATAGACATAACATATAAAATATACCTTTATAATAACAATATTTCTTTTAGGATAGAGAATTTAGAAGCAGAAATTATTAAAGAATGCTTACCTATATTTCCTCCAATTTCATATAATCTTTGGTTCTGAATCTTAATACATTCTGATGAACCATGACTAAAAATAGAGAAAGCAATATAATTTTAACTCTCTTTCTTGATTTGAGGTAATTTGCATATTAGAAACATGAAAACAAACAATTCATTCTGTCTTGATGAAATAAACTCCATAAAATCATATGACAGCTAAAGTCATGACAAAAAACAATTTTTTTTTTCCTGTTTGACACAGATAAAGAAGTTGAAGTCCAGATAATTTGGGATGATTCCAAACCAAGATGGCATGCTCAGTGGCCTACACCGGAGGGCCCATTCTAGCCACAATTGTCAGCACGCTATTAGGGAGAGAACGGATGTTGACACATCAAGGCTGACCAGGGAGCAGCTGCGTGTTTAATAATCATTTGTTGGCCACAATTCAGAAGTCAAGTTTCATTTCTATATTTGCCAAAAATTGAATGACATTCTCTGCTCAGCCCATGTCACATTTCTACATTTTGCAAAGTACGGTTGACTTCTTTGTAAGTCTGCCTATAATAAAAGCAAGTCAGAAAAAACAATTGCCCAATTCAATTTTTCAACTCCAGACTTGAATGCTGGGATAGAATAGCCCAAAAGACCAGTCAGTGCTGGTCTCCATGCACTCCAGGAACCACCTGGGGCATGGTTACTTCTGATTGCCCTCGCCTCTCTGTTGTGAGGAAGGAGAATAAGTGCCCTCTTCTATTTATTTAACTTCATTTGAGATAATTGTACATTTTCATTTAGCTGTGAAAAAATAATAAAGACAGATCCAGTGTACCCTTTGCCCAATTTCTCCCCAAAGTACCATGTTGCAAAACTTTTTTTTTTTATTTTAAAAATTTATTTTTATTTTTTCTGTATTTTTATTGGTGCACGATAATTATTATGATGGTGGGACTTGCTGTTACTTATTCATACATGCACACAATATATCATACGTGCACACAATATAATATAATTTGGCCAATATCATTCCATGTTGCAAAACTTGAGGGCAATTCCACAACCAGAATGTTGACCGTGGTTCGGTCAAAGCACAGAACATTTCCATCATCACAGGCTTCCCTCCTGTTGCCTTTTTATAGTAACATTCACTTTCCTCTCCCTATTCTGCCCTATCCACACCTCACCCCTGGCAACCACTATTCTAGTCAGCATTTCTACAAATTCACAATTTCATAAATGTTGTCCAAATGGAAATATACCGCATGAAGCCTTTTTGTATTGTTTTTTTTCCTCCCACTCGGCATAAATCCTGAGATTCACCAAGTTGTTACATTTTCCTTGCTGAGCCGTAAGTACCTCCCTCGTGAGCATGTATATCACGACTTGTTTGGTCTTTCACCTCTTGAAAGACATCTGGGTTTTATCCAGTTTTGACTATATCAGTAAATCTTCTGTAACTATGTGTGTACAGGCTTTTGTATGAACACAAGACTTCATTTCTTTGGGATAAATGTTCAGAGGTATAAATGCTGGATATTCAGCTGAATATTTAGTTTTATAAGAAATTGCCAAACTGTTTTATGGTGTTACTGAACTATTTTACATGCCTGCCAGTGATGTAGGGGTGATCCAGTTTCTATCTTTGTCAGTATTTGATGTTGACATTATATGTCAACTTTCTTCAGAGGTATGTAAGAATATGTCACTGTAGTTGTAATTTGCATTTCCCTAATGGATAATGCTGAGCGTTTTTTCATGTGCATATCACCTTTATGTCTCTATCATGGTTCCAGGTGTACCCAAATGCCCCCGTGTTAGAGGCTCAGTCTCTAGCGTGGTGCTATTGGGAGGTGAAGGAAACTTAAGAGGTAGGGGCTAGTGGGAGGTCCTTAAGTAATCCCTTGAAGAGATTATGGGACCCAGTTTCTTCCTCTTCTTTTTGATTCCAGACCAACGATGAACATTTTTGCTCTGCCATTTGCTACTGATATGTGATGTCATGGGCCTAAAAGCAATGGGGCCAATCAATCATGGACCAGAACTTCCAAACTATGGGCCAAAAGAAACCTTTTCTTTCTGTATGTTGATTTTTCTCAGGTGTTTGTGACGGCAACAGGAAGCTGACTTCAAAATTGGTTTGGTAAAATGTATGTTCATATTCTTTCCGCCTTTTCAAATTGGATTGTTTGGAGTTTTTACTGTTTTGAGAGTTTTTGTATTCTAGATACTAGTCCTTTGTGGAATATGTAGTTTGTACATATTTTCTCCCAGTCTTTTGCATGTCTTTTCATCCTATTCCTAGGGTCTCTCAGAGAATAAGTTTTCAATTTTGATAAAGTCTAATTTATCAATTTTATTTCTTGTATATCATAGTTTTGGTGTCAAGTCTAAGAACTCTTCACAGTCCTGGGTCACAAAGACTTTCTCCTATGTTATTTATGTGTGTGTGAGAGAGAGTTATGCTGGGGATTTAACCCAGGGCCTTATGCATGCAAGCCAAGAACTCTACCACCTGAGCTATATTCCCAGCCCTCCTATGTAATTTTTTAAAAGTTTTATAATTTTACATCACATATTTAACTGATCCATTTTGAGTTAATGTTTGTATGACGGGTGAGTTTTAGTTCAAGGATTTTTTTGTTTTGTTTTATTTTTAACTTTTGCCTATGGATGTCTAATTGCACCATTTGTTGACAAGGCAATCCTTTCTCTGTTGAGTTACATTTGTACTAGTTTCTAGAATAGTCAAATTCATAGAGACTTAAAGTAGAAGATTGGCTACCAGTGGCTAGAAGCAGAGTGTACCAGTTCAGTGGTATTAAATATATTCATAATGTTGTGCTACAACTACCATCTACAGTAATCATTTCATCTTATAAAACTGAAAATCTATGTCCATTAAACAATAACTTCCCATTGCCCCCTCCCCCTAGCAACTGCGATTCTACTTTCTTTCTCTATGATTTTGAACTCTAACTAGCTCATAAAAGTGAATCATATAGTCTATATCTTTTTTTATATTTATTTTTTAGTTTTAGGTGGACATAATATCTTTATTTTATTTTTATGTGGTGCTGAGGATTGAACCCACTGCTCCACACATACTAGGTGAGACTCTACCACTGAGCCACAACCCTAGCCCCACTATATGTCTTTTCGTGACTGGCTCATTTCACTTAGCATAAGGTCCTTAAGCTTCATTCATATTGTAGTATTTGTCAAAACTTCCTTAAATTTAAGGTTATATAACAGCTAACAGTAAATAAAGTGCTATTTTCATCATATATCTTAAAGGGTGACTTAAATATGACTAATCACTGTTTATCTTCATTATGTGCCTTAAAGCAGATTTGTAAATTGAAGAATTGCTTTTTCCCTCCTTATGTATTGTATGCTTTAGAAGGAAATCATTTTAAGTAGACCATTTTAAAGTTGTGGAATCCCATCATTTTAAAATATAATTGTCTTATATACATTCTGTACACATATTGAATACCATATTAGATGGTATGAGCTTTGCCTCCACCATCACACAATTTAAGAAATACACGAGAAGTTGGATAGTTTATTATATTTAGCACTATTTTTTATCCATTGTGATGTTCTCCTTTCCTTTCTTATGTTTCAAGCCTTGTTATCATTTCTTTTCTGTTTAAAGAACTTTATGAGTAGGCTTGTTGAGAAAAAACTATTAAGTTTTCTTTCATTGGAGAAAGTCTATCTTCCCTCCTTTCTTGAACAATATTTTTGAATATAGAATTGAAAATTGATGGATCTTTTCTTTCAGTACTTGAAAAATGTTATTATATGTCTGACTTTCAATGGTTTTAGATGAGAAATTCACTATGATCTGAGTTGATATCTCCCTACAAGAAATCATTTCTCTTTGATACTTTCAAGATTAACACTTGGTCTTTAATTTTTACAAGTTTAATTATGCTGTGTTGGCATGAATTTCTATAGCTTACCCTTTTGGTTTACTCAGCTTCTTGAGTATATAGATTTATGTCTTTTGCTGATTTGGGAAGCTTCCTATAATTATTCCAAATACTTTTCTGGTCTCTGTGTCCTCTTCTTTTGGAATAATGATGATAGTAAATTTAGCTCTCATTATAGTCCTGGGCAGGTTCCTGGGGCTATTTTTTTCCCAGTATATTTTCTCTTTGTTGTTCAAAATAAATATGCTTTATTGATATGTTCTTAAGTTTTCTAATTCCATCTTCTGTTACCTCACTCCACTACTGAGCCTATCCAGCAATATTTTTATTTCAGTTATTGCATTTTTTAGTTCTATAATTTCCATTTGGTTCTTTATGTTATAACATCTATTTCTTTGCTCAAATTTTCTGTTTTTTCATATGTTCTAAGAGAATTCATAATTGCTTGTTGAAGCGTTTCTTTGTGACAGTTGCTCTAAAACCTTGTCAGATAATTCTAAAAGCTAATTGTTTAATGTTGGCATCTATTGTCTTTTCTCATTCACCTTGTGATTTCCCCTGTAGTAATGGTTTTGTATTGTATTTGGGATATTACATTGTGAAACTCTGATCTCCGTTTTCCAGTAGGCAATCTTCCTGTTGAGGTTTAGCATGGATCTAGGTGGACACATGTATGTATGGCCTCTTGCTGGGTTCCAGTAAAAATGGGACACTGCTTCTTGGCCTCCATTTGGGATGTAGATGAGCTTCCTGCCAGGCCTTGCTGACATTAGGGCAGGAGTAAATAGATGCTGACATAGACCACTTTGTTGCTGTGGTGGAGGGTGAAGCTCAGTTTGTCAAAGGTGTCCAGTGACAACAAGAGAGGGGCTTGGAAGCAGAGTGTCTGCCATTCCTACTTCTTACCACCTTTTTACCAGATGTTAGATGGAGACTCAACTTCCCACTGGGCCTGGCAGATATCAGTAGGGGCAGGAGAGAACAGGGATGCTTGACTCAACCTGTCTGGTTCCATTCTTTTGATTGGGGGTGGGGGGAAGCTCAGCTCTCCACTGGGCACTACTGACACTGAGGAAGGGAATGGAGATAACCTGCCTAGTGCTGTCTCATTGTTGTTCCTCCCTAAGACTCACTGCTGCTGCAGGGAGGTGGATGCTCGGCTTACTACAAGACCTTGATGGTGCAGACACTATCCTGAATCAGGAATTGGAATCACTCTCTGTTTCTGTTGAACAGGGGATGGGAGAGCTGTTTCCCTCTTGGTCCCACTGAAACCACAAGTGGCAGTGGTATGACTTTTCTGATGATGTTTGTTTGGAGTAGAGGAGGTATTTCCCAAAAGGTTCTCTGTGGTTAGGCACCCCATTCCAGGTCCTTTGGTTATGGGCACAGGCTCTTCTTGGAGTCCCTTATCAATTGCTTGAGATGAGGTCCAGGCTGCAGGCTTCTGCAGGGCCTGTCTGGCATATGTAGGAGGCAATAAGGAAGCTCTCAGAACTTTAAACCATGTTGTTCCTCTGGGCCTCTTCTTTCCACCTTTCAGAGTCCTTCTCTGAATGCTGTGTTAGTTTAAGAGGGAGGTCCTAGGAGGAACAGCACTCCTTCCCACTTTTGGTGTCTAAGCACGAGGAGGAATGAATAGAGAGAAAATAAGCCTCTGGTATAATAGACCAAATGGCATCAGATTGCAGTTTTTAAATGGAGATACCCATAGCTCTAATGGAAGAACAGACAAGACAAGATCTTTTGAAGAAGTTGTTTCAAAGGATTTGAGTCTATTTGTAGTCATTGCTTCTCATTTGTTTTTATTAGAAACATTTTTTTCCCACAAAAGGTCTACTTGAGAGTACAGAGGCAGTTTTGTAATATATGAAAGAAAGTAGTAACCTATTGGATGCTCAAGTACCTGGAATGCTATTTCAAGTCTTTGTATAACTTCATAGGAGGTAATTCTATGGTATCTTAAGTGCCTGGAACCGCAACAGAGAGAAGTAAACATTCAGGACTCTTGTTAGCTTCTGTCTACTCCTCTTCTCCTTTTTAGTATAAGCTTTTACATATATATGTGAGTCTGTATGTGTATGTGTGCAAGCATGCACATGCATACATAGAGTATACAAGTCACAAATATGACTTGATTAATTTTCAAAGTGAGCATACCATGAAGCCAACACCCATGTCTAAAAAAAGGATTGGAGGCCTCCCACATTCTTTCTCATGCCTTTGCACTGCCACCATCCTAACTTCTAATATCACAGATGACTTTCACTAGCTACTCTTGTTTATTCTTTTAACTGAAATTTTTATTGAAATAATTACAGCTTCACATATAGTTATAAGAAATGATGGATTCTTTGTACTCCTGCCCAGTTTTCACCAATGCTAACATTCTGCAAAACTACAATAAAGATATTAATGTTGATAAAATACATCTCATTCAGATCTTGCAGCTTGACTTGTGCTCATTTTGTGTGAATTAAGTTAAATACAATGTTTTAGAGGTTTGTTGACCCACCACCACCACAGTGGAGTCCAACAGCACAGTTCCAATTCCACCAGCATCCTTCATGATGCCCTTTTCCTATCTATGCCCATCTTCCTCCCACAATCATCCCAAGTTAATGGCAGCTATTAATTTATCCTCCATTTGCACAATTTTTCATTTCAAAAATGCTATATAAATGTAATCATACAACATGCACACTTTTAGAATTGGCTCTTTCTGGTCAGCACAGCTACTCCTTTGAAATATAAGTGAAATGCTTTTTAAGGATATCCATGAGTTTTAGTAGAGACCAACAAACGATATATATGCTACTTATCATTCGAAAATCTCAAGGCAAATGTCTATACTTGAGTAAGCATTCCTATGCAAAAAGGATTATGATTTATGCTCTTTTATGGTTATTGATGGCAGATGCCTAAATCTAAATATCATTCTTAGTCTAAAGATTATTAGTAGTATGTTTGTATGTTTTCAGGAAAGAAACAACTGTGATGCCCATGAGGAAGTCTAAAGTAATGATATTCCTGGAAAACTATCAAGAGATCTACAAAACTAGCTTGCTGTATTTTTTTTCATTCTAATAAAATGTACAACTCAACTGAATAAATGAAGTGACTAAGATAAATAAAGAGTACCTCGCAAGAATCCCATTTGTAGAATTTCCTTTAAAAAACGACTTTTGTATTTGCCTTTTCTCTGCTTTTAACCTTTATAGTCTTCTGGTAAAATTCCCAAAATAACAGTTCTAATTTTTCTTTCTTTTTTTTTTTTAAATGTACACTTTATTTTATTTTTATTTATTTTTTTGTTTTTTTTATTGGTTGTTCACAACATTACAAAGCTCTTGACATATCATATTTCATACATTAGATTGAAGTGGGTTATGAACTCCCAATTTTACCCCAAATGCAGATTGCAGAATCACGTCGGTTACACATCCACAATTTTACATAATGCCCAATTAGTAATTGTTGTACTCTGCTACCTTTCCTATTCCCTACAGTTCTAATTTTTCAAAAGGCAAAGTTTATAGGTGCCTAGAAGTTTACTCATCTGATGCAAATCCCTCTTCCTTGTGAAGTGACCTTCCTTCACACTCACTCACCTGTTTTCATATTGAAATTTCGCCAATATGTCTTTGGCTTTAGTTTCACTATTCAGTTGAATGGCCATGGACACTTTAGAGAGAAGAGGAGCATGGACCCTTATGACTCCTTCCGGCACGTCAGACTGTCAATGAGGGAAAATTCAGTACATTGTGTCAAACTAGGATGAATTATTAGTTCAATGACTGCATTTAAGAAACATTAATTAGAAATCAAGTAATCAGAATTAGAAATTCATGTCAATATGACCAACATTTAACCAGAATAGAGCACTGTTTTCTTTTTAACCAAGAGAATAACTAATGACCAAACTTAGTCTGGGATTTTACTTTCATTAATTACACACATAGATGTCAAAATCATGAAAAGAGGGTTGGGGCTGTAGCTCAGTGGTAGAGCAGCCGCCTCACACGTGTGAGGCACTGGGTTTGATCTTCAGCACCACATAAAAATAAAGATTATTGTGTCCAACTACAACTAAAAAATATGAAAATAAAAATAAAACATTTTTAAAAATAATGAAAAGAGTAAAACTGACTTTTGACAAAAAACTAATGTTTCCATCAATGTCTTTATTGAACAACGACCTAAATAAGCCCATTTTAAGTACAATTCAACATTTAAAATACTTTAAGAAGCCAAATTTCTGAAAATAGTAATCAATTCTCAAATACCCTCTTTTCTTAAGTGGCCATGATGGCCAGCTCAAATAAAATTCTACGTGGGCACTTGAAACTAGCCTGCAAAGCATGTTGCTAACCCTGTACAGAACAGAATGTGACTATGTTGAGGAAGAAGGTGTCTTTGCTTTTGAAAGATGTGATTAGCAGACCTTGGGGCTTTCAGCTAAATGGAATATTCAAAGGGTTGTGCTTCTGTTTGATTAACAGAAATTTCTGTCTTGTCAGAGTGGAAAATTCCATTTGCTTCAAAAATTTTGACTCTTATAATAATTATGTAGCTGAAGAGAAATAAATTTCCACTTGCAAATCTATTCCTCAGGTAATTGTTCTAAATTTCTAACTTCTTAAAGGATGGTACTGTTGATAAAAGAAAGTGCATAGGAATTGACTCATTATATACCCTAGAATAACAATATAATAGGCTGAACTATTTCCCTAGAAATCATATTTGAAGTCCCAGCTCCAAGACCCTCAGAATGTGATCTTATTTGGAAATAGGGTTATTGAAGATGTAATTAGTTAAGATGAAATCAAACTGAAGTAGGTGGGCTTTTAATCTAATATGACTTATGTCCTTTTCAAGAGTAGAAGAGATTTGTTCCTGTTAACTCTAGCCACATCAATGTTTATACAATTCACAGTAACTAAACTGTGGAACCAAACTAGGTACCCTTCAGTAGATGAATGGATAAAGAAACTGTGTGTATAATATTACTCAGCATTAAAAGAGAATAAAATGGCATTTTCAGGTAAATGGATGGAGTTACAGCTAAGCAAAGTAAGCCAATCCCCAAAAAAACAAAGGCCAAATATTTTCTCTGATTATATATATGAAGACATGAATGGTGTGACTCTACTTTGTGAACAACTAGAGACATGAAAAGTTGTGCTCTATATGTGTACTATGAATTGAAATGCATTCTGCTGTCATGTATAACATATTAGAATAACTAAATAAATTTAATAGAAAAATTACTAGCTCATATTTTAAGAATTAAAATATTTCATCCAACAGTTACAAGATACTTAATATGTTTAGACAAAAGGATATTTCTGTTGCTTAAAGACTCTAAAAGAATCAAATAAACAGTCTTCAATTTTTAAATAAAAAAAAAAGAGTGGAAGAAAGATGGCAAATATAGTGAGAATGCTATGTGGAGATTGAAGCAGAGATGGAAGTGGTGCATCTATGAGCTAAGAAATGCCAAGGACTGTTGGCATCACCAAAAACTAGAAAAGAGGTCTGGAACAGACCTTTCCTCACATCCCTCAGAAGAAACTGGCCTTACTGACATCTTGATTTGGACTTTTCGCCTCTAGAACTATAAGAGCATGAATTTCTATTATTATAAGCCACCCTGTTTGTGGCACCTTGTTATGGCAGACCTGGGAAACTATAAAACTGGTTTTAAAAAGGGTCAGATCTTCTAACACTTTCCTAGTATTATCAGCAAGAACTGAGGGAACATGCCAGAAAATGGATGGTGAGGGATGTGGATTTGAAAGGGGGCAGAGTTCCTGGCTCACTGCAGCCAAGACTGTACTCTCAAAATACTCCTTGATTATCTCATGTCCTTCCCCTCCCAGCTCTGCAGCCAGAAGCTTCTATAAGATAAATTTCATGCTTTGGTTTTATTGGGCTTATGATCATAGCAACCCCACTTCCCTTACAACTTTCAGTGGCATTCATACTTGTATATAGGATGCCTAACCACACACCTCACAATCATCAGTTAGTTGAGTCTCTGTACAACTGCTTTATGTTCCATGCAATAAATGCCAAGTTTGAAGGATAGATCATGATCAAAATTATACAAGAATGTGGTAGATGCAGCCAGATTACATGTAGGTAGTTAATGGGGGAAAGGAAACTATTTGTTTTCTTACCATTCTTCTAGAAGAGGGTGATTTTTGTAGTACCTTTGAAGTCTTGGGGCTTGTACCCTAAAGAAAACATGGTTAGTCTTCAGGATTCATGTTGGGAAACCAAGCATGAGCTGCTTATGGAATCTGGTACAATCTTTATGGTTTTAAGTATTTATCATTGTATATATTCATATACAATGTATATGAATTTTGACCACACACTTCCCCATCTATAAATTTATACTATAAATTACTTCATTTGTGAACAAAGACATAAACAAGTTTATTCACTGTTGCACAAATTGTAATATCAAAAGATTGGATCCCATCTAATTAGTTCGATAATCTGGGGATGCTTAAGTAAATTATTGTACACCTATGGAAAAACATTCAAAATAAGCAAAGGAGCAGGGTTTGTGGACTCATGGAATGATCACTATGATTTCCTAAGTCAGTAAGGCAAGATGCAGGATGGTGATTCCTGTTTGTTATCATTCATGTAAAACAAAGGGAAGCAAAGGGAAGAGCATACACAGCTGACCTTTGGTATCTGCAGGGCATTGTTTCCTTGATCTGTGTGGACACCAACATGCATGGATGCTCAAGTCATTCATATAAAATGGTATAGCATTTGCACATAGCCTAGGCACATCCTCCTGTAGGCCTTAAGTTAATTATCTCTGGATGGCCTAAGACAACATACATGCTATGTGGACAGTAGTTATATTGCATTTAATATATATATATATATATATATATATATATATATATATATATATTTAGTTATAGTTGGACAGAATACTTTTATTTTATTTATTTATTTTCATGCAGTGCTGAGGATCAAACTCAGTTCCTTGCACATGCTAGGCGAGCGCTCTACCGCTGAGCCACAACCCCCAATATTGTAAAAATAAATATTGTATTTTTAAGAGAATAATAACAATAAAAAGTCTACATATTCAGTACTAATGTTATTTTTTTTCCTGACTATTTTAAATCAGATCAGAAGCAGTGGACACTGATACAGAGGGTCAGTTGTATTCATATTTGCTAATCTGTGCATACAACATATGTGGAAATATACATAATTATATGCTCCTGTGTAGACATATTCTGTTATTGGTGAAATTATTTGTCTTCAGGAGGGGAAGTCAAGACTGGCTAATTTTTTTCCAATCTTTTCTAGCTTTTGAATTTGTAATTCAGTAAAGAACTGCCTATTCAACCAAAATTAAGAATTATAAGCACAATACTGCCAGGTGGTAGCACATACTTGTAATCCAGTGGCTTAGGAGACTGAGGCAAGAGGGTCACACATTCAAAGCCAGCCTCAGCAACTTAGCAAGGCCCTGCCTCAAAATAAAATATAAAAGGGCTGGGGATGTGGCTTAGTGGTTAAGTGCCCCTGGGTTCAATCCCTGGCACCAAAAATAAACAATTCTCCTACACAATATATTATAATAGAGCTAAAGAAAAACCATTGCTTCCATGGTATTTATAAACTTTAAGTTCAACCTTGGTGCTACACATAACCAATTCACATATATAATCCAGGCATTAAAATAACTGACATTCATATAGCAATATAAAGTTTACAAAGTGCTTTACATATATAGTATATGACTCAAACATCATGATAAGTCTGTAAAATAGATATTACTTTACTTCCAATTTATAAGATAAAAAAAATTAAGGCTCAAAGAGCAAATGAAATTTCCCCAAGCTCATATAGGTAGTAACTGGCAACCAGGCCTCTGCTTCAGCTCCACATGTATCATATTTATGCCATTAATATTTTCCTGAGTAAAAAGGACAGCACAAGCAACCCTAAAAGTCCACCCCTCCATAAAAAAAAAAATGGCAAGCACTATCAGTATCAACTTTTTCAGAACTCTGGATGCTAACCTAAAGGTTGCAACCAGGGGGTTGTCTGAATAAGAACAACAATCGAATCTCAGTAAGAAAGCAAGCTTTGTGGTGTTTCCACTTACACTCTTCCCATCCCATCTCCCTAGCTCTGCAAAACCTTGAAGGCATCAGCCTGCATTCCTGGTACAGGTAAGAAGGGAACAAAATGGACCTTATTCACAAAGAATCCTAAAACTTGTTTTGACCTGTCTGGGTGATCCCTGGAAGACTGGCTCAAAAGACTTGCTTTATGTCATCTAACTTGGAACCTGACCTGTGCTAACAAGTGTAATATTGAAAACATTTATAGGCAAATGTTGTAGTCTCAGCTGCCTGATGCAGTGGATAAGAGCTGGGGAAAACAGATAACTGAAAATCTTGGGAATCAAGGCTGGATACTGAGCTGCATTAGGGAATAAGGGTTTGAAAAACTCTGACATTTCTAAGAACTTAAAGGGCTAAGTACTCAGCCACTACTAAGGCCAGGACTGGAAAAGACCTGAAAAAGGCATAAATTCTAGGCTGATCTCCAGGTACTGTGCAAGCAGGAGGCAGAAGGCTCAGGAAGAGTTAGAAACTGCCTGGTTGAGGAGGGAAAGGGGACCCCAACACTCACACTCACACAGCTCATCTGCAAAGACTGTGAGGTTGGTTTGTTTCTAGTCATTGAACAAAGCCCCCATTAAGTCAACAGCTAACCATTAAGCTCATGGAACAGCGATTTTAGTAGCCACACAAAACAGACATTACAAACTTAGTTCAGCAAAAAAGTGACTAAACAGGTACAACAAGCAGTGGCAACCAACTCTGAGTTGGGATCTTGTAGGAAGGTTCTGATTTCTACAGTTGCCACATTATAATATTCAGAATGTTCAGTCTTCAACAAAAAGTTAGTAGACATTCAAAACAGGAAAGAAAATATGTCTTATCCACACAACTACTGAAAAAAGAAGTTTCAACTTTGTGAATATATTAAAAACCAGTGAACTGTAGGCTTTAAATGGTTAAAATGATGAATTTAATATTGTTTGAATTTTTTTATAGATTAAAAGTTTTTTTCCTTCAAATGCAAGTGTTGGTTTTCCTTATATGAAGTCACTTTGCTTACAATCTATAAGGGACCACAGCCCTTCATCACGACTGTGCTGTGGTGAATCAGGTAGCAATACTGCCTCCTGCTTCCTGCCTCCTGCCTCCCTGCCTCCCTGCTCTTTCTCTGAACAAACATCCCTTCCTTTCTCTTTTCAGTGCTACCCATCTTTCCTGATGTAACTTGCACACCACTTCCTCCATCAAGTCATCCACAATTCCTCAAGCTGATGCACATATATTTATCCTCTGCACGGTCCTGGGACATTGTCTGCACAACTGGTCTGTCACTCAGGCATATCCTGGGTATTCATGCACTTAGACACATTTGCTTCTCACATTAGGTGCAAGTTCCTTCAAAGATGAAGTTGAGTTTCAAGTATCTGGATCCTTCTTAAGGTTGAATGAAATCAATGCTTGACATTCATGGATCACCCCCAAGTTTAACTGAATCAATGAAGATATTTCTTCTAAAACCTGTTTCCATTACATACCTCTACACAAATAATTTTGCTACAGGAAAAATTCCTGGGAATGCAATAAATTTACCGAAAGCCATTTGATGATTATCTCTCATATTATTCCATCCCTAAAGAGATCTTTTTCCCTACTTATTTGACATACTGGATATGGGATTGCCCTTAAATCCAGTTCACGAGGACGAAAATGTCAACTTGCAGCTTTTTTGAGAGCCATTCTAGCTGTTCCAGTAATTCCTTAACAGAATTTTAAACGATCTTCATGAGATAGATATCTCAAGAACTTTAGTCAAAATTCAACAAAATGGAAAGGCCACAGTCATAGTCTCAAGACCATGTAAAATTGTTGATTCTAAATTATTAAAAAAGTTACTTTGGCCTTCATTTGAGAAGTTAAGTCTAGAAGGCGAACAGTGTGCACTCTTCCTGTTCTCACCTCCCGTTCTATGGTCTTCCTCCGGAGCAGCTTTTTCACACTTGGGAGCTGCTTCTTTAACAACATCGTGGCTTCATTCATCCTCCTTACTTGGGTGATTAAGAAAGATGGAACCTGGAGAAGAAAAATAGCTTGATTAGATGGAAACCACTTGAAATAAACCTCCCTCAGTTATGTTAGCTTCTCCCTGTGCCACTCAGCATCTTGGAACGAGGAACTGTGGCATTTGATTGTAAAAGGGAATTAAAAAAATAAGGATTTCTGTTTAATAGGGAAAACATGCTAAAGAGGATCTCTCAAAAAATGTATAGTCATCCCTCAGTACACAAGGCAGACTGACTGGTTCCTGAAATACCCTCAGATACCAAAATCTGAGGATGCTCAAGTCCCTTCTACAAATGGTCTAGTATTTGCACATGACCTATGTATATACCTTTAATCCATTTCTAGATTACTTATAATACCCAGTACAATGTAAATACTATGTAAAAAGCATACTGTATACTGTATTCTTGAGGGAATAATGGTAAAAAATGATCTGTGCATATTCAGTACTGATGAAAAATATTTTGGAAATATTTCCAAAAATTTTTCAGAATTATATTCTGTGGTTGGCTGAATATGGAGCTACAGAACCTGTGGATATGGAAACACAGCTTAAGTGGACGGCATAGTAGGCATAGAATCTATGTTCTCATCTTTCCTCCTTCTAACTAAGGGGGTTGCTCCTTCACGGAATCCTTACATCTCCTGGTGCTGGCGAACTTTGGAGGGGAGCCTGACAGTCATCTCATTGTTACTTACCTTCCATAGAATTTTCTGGTACTTAAGCATTAGGCGGATGATGTGGGCTGCAGTGTTTGCTAACAGTAATTCTTCATAGTCAGAATGTTTGCTTCTGCTGAAGAAAAGGTTTGGTGCCATTACAGTGGAAATGTTCCACAAACTCATTCGGTTTTTTGATTCATTGGCAATCACTTTATTGAAGAATGTCATGAGGGCCTAACAAGAAATAGCATTGTGTCATACTATTGTAAACTGTCCATGGTTCCAGTGGCTGCGACCACTCATTTCTATACCCACTCACTGTGACACTGGGAAATGTCAGAAGTGTAGAATGCATAAATGTGCCATATTTCCCCTTAACCTGCTTATAAGTTCTAAGAAGAAAATTTTATTTGATTGTTTCATAAAATAACTACATTTTTAGAGAATTTATTATTTGTGGGGTCTCTATAAATTATAGCTTATATTTTCTTATTTCTTTTGTTTCAAACAATCTGACATATATTAAAATTAAACATAAAACAGGGAGAGAAAACTCCGCAGCTCAAATAAACATGAAATGTAGTTTATAGTGAAAGAAGTACTTCTTTAAAATAAACCTTTAATTTGAAGCATTACTGTTAAAAATGAGTTACTTCTTCCTTCAGAAATAAAACAAATTTAAACAATATAAATATTTCATTCATCTGCCCAAATGTAAACTCAATTGAAAAAGTTTTAAAATTTTACTGTTGGGTGATATTTTTCTATTGCTTTTCATTTCTGAAATCTTCAACTGCCCACAGGAAAATAATGCTTACATACAACTGTTCTAAGCAGATGAGGAGGAAGGAGGAAGAAGAAATAATTAGAAAAATCTTGTAGAGCCACCAAAGTATAGATTCTCACCTTTAGAAATTCATCAATAAGACTGAAATCTCAAAAGGAACTAATATTTGGTTTTGCAATTTCAATTCTACTACAGATATTTGTCATGAGAAAATGCATAGCATATGGTAGTAATAATAGCTTATTATTTATGTGAATAGTTTATTATTTATCTGAAGATTTAACATAGGACAGTCATTATTCTTAATGCTTTATACTTATTCACATCCTTCTAAACCCTAAAAGGTTTCTATTTTACAGATGAGGAAACAGAGGTGAAGAAGGGCCCAGTGGCTTTTCCTAGCACCAATGAATTAACTAGCAGAGCCAGGATCTGAACCAAGGAAACCAGTTCTTGAGCTAGCATTTTTTTTTTCATATATTTTTTTTTAGTTGTCATGCACCTTTATTCATTTATATGTGTTGCGGAGATTGGAACCCAGTGCCTCATATGCGCTAGGCAAGCGCTCTACCGCTGAGCTACATACAACCCCAGCCCTATAGTTAACATTCTTGACTGCTATACCATACCAGCTTAGATTTTAGATCCAGGCACAATTAAGAATGAAAACAACAAAAAAAAATGTGTGTGTGTATGCACATATGCGCAAGGGTGCACAAGCATGTGTGGACATGGTGTACACGTTGAGTATGGGCATATATAACATCACCAGTTCCATGAACTTTTGGGGGGATCTTTTGTTAGAAACGTATTGGATTTTTTGACAATTGCTGCATCCTCAGTTATATGAAAGGGTAGATGACATTTTGACATATATATATATATATATATATATATATATATATATATATATATATTAATTTAAAAATCAACTGGGCACAGTGGTGCATGCCTGTAATCCCAGAAACTTGGGAGGCTAAAGCAGGAGAATAACAAGTTGGAAACCAGCCTCAGTAACTTAGTGAGACTCTATCACAAAATAAAAACTAAAAAGGGCTTGGTAACATTGCTCAATGGTAGAGCACCTCTTGGTCCAATCCCAAGTACCACAAAAATAAAATAGAACTAAGTTTAAAAAATTGAGTATTCAATACTTAGTTGATCACTTATTTAAATCTCCTTTTAGAAGCAGGACTGGAAAACATACAGAATTTATATATACTTTTGATTTAATTTCAGTCTTTAGGTCCTAAATTTTAATATAAAATTTATGTTAATAAGCTAACTTTATAGTCAATGCCAAATATGTTTACTCAACTACTGATTCAATCAAAATAACACAGCTATAAAACTAAAGAATCCATTATGTAGAGTGTCCTTTTAAATTTCCACTTTTCTTTTTAGAGTTTGACTAATAACTTATTTGGAAACTGCCTAAAATAATTATGAACTCAGATATTGGGCACCAGATAGACTTTTGATTTTGATAAAATATGATAGTTTAGACAAACACCCAAAACAAGCTAACAAATTTCTCTCTTTTAAAAAATTACTGAATTATATTAGAGACTGACATTGTTATGGTTCAGTAATCCCATCCTTATGTTGAAGATATAATCAACACATAACTGACATGAGTGTTTTTACTGTGTAGGAGAAAGGTCCTCACCACACAGAGTGTCATCTGATAAGAAGTGACAAAGTTTTGTTTCACCATATGTTTACTGGGTTCCAAATTATGGGCTTTTTCAAAGATTCCACCTGTATACTTAAAACAAATCTTCTATTGTATTCAGAATTACTATGGAAATGGGAAGAGAAACTTTTTCTTTTTTTTTTTTAACCAACATACAACAAAGCAATGAATTTGAAATAAAGGGAGGGATATCTGAGATAAAGAACTATGAAATATGATTCTATCAAATGTTCTGTTATATGTTAATGAACAAATTGTTTCTTTCAGCTTCATTTTCCTAATCTGCAAAATGACCAGATTTTATCAAGTAATGTCTAAAATTCTAAAATTATTTAATTTGTATTATTTTCACACATTTTAAAACACAAAACATTTTAGAAGTTTCACTTAATCCAATGACTTCACGTTTCCTCCCCAAAATCTACCTGTTAATTTTTTTTTGCCACTAAAGTGAGCAGCTGAGGAACTAACAATTACAGTCTTGTATTTTACAGGTTATAATATGATCTCATTTACTTCTGACATTGTTCCATTTAAGCCTTTCATCTTTGTCTCTTCTCCTACTTCTAATATCTAGCCCAGTGCCTGGCATCAGCATAGACACTCAATATCCCTTGAGTGAATTAAGTGAATGGAATTTAAATGTTCAAAGAAGATTCCAGACCTTCTCTTCCTCAGCACAGTGGCAGTGGGGTAGGGGTGTGCAAAGGCAGTTTGCAGCATGCTCAGGTAGGATCTGCAAGTTGTCATCAGTTTTCAATTTTTTCCAGAGGAGTCATTTCCTTTGAGCAATATGACCCCCATGACAAACCCTGAGGTCAACCCAACATACCTGGGCTGTATCCCTGTTGGCGTCAGGAAGTGCCATGACCATCAGGTGTAAGGCTTGAAACTGCACTTTGATGTGAGGCCCTCCTAACAAGAAAACAGAAATAATCACACATTTGAAATAATACTAATGTATTCTGACAGCATTTCTTGCTAACATCTGGTGGCACAGGAGGGCTCCTGACAGCTTTCAGTGGTAAGGACTCAGGTTCTGTGCTCAACAATGTAAATTTGTTCACTTGGACAGGAGCCTCCGTCTATCAACCTCCCTTCATGCCACTGTAAAAGCAGGTGGCCAACCAAATACTTAAAATAACCCCAGATTTGTATAGCATCTCTATTTTCAAAGGCCTTGGCCTTACTTTTATACTAAAAGTCTATTTGCTCAATTTGAGAGCAAATACATCTTGCTTCTTCAAAATGAGGCAGCAAGATATAGTTATTATGAACATTTATTCTAGAACTAGATTCAAATCCTGTGCCTACTACCAAATCACTGTGTGCGTTTGGGCAGGTTATATAAGACCTTATTGCTTTCTTTTTATCTACAAAATGGGAATAGTCATCCTACCTACCTCACAGGACTGATGTGAGGACTAAATGAGCTGATAAATGCACAGTGTTTAAGTTAGTGCCTAAATACAATCATGGCTACATGTGCATGCTCTTGTGATCAATGTCACCTGTTCTAGCTTGTACGGGGACATTTAGGGATGGTGTCTGTGGTTTGCTCTTTGGAGACTGTTGAGGCATTTTATTCCTTAAAGACACAAGATGGCGCCAGAGGGTTGGCATTTATATAGAGGGAGTCCATCCACACAGGATAATCCATAAGCAGCCGTGATGAAATTTTAAAGTACACTAGAGAATCCAGACTTTCCTTCATCTTTCTGTATTCTCCTCAAAATGGTCTCTTGGTGAGGAGTTCCTGCAGGAAAGCATTATGTTCTGGAATCCCTCAGGAGTTCTCAAGTTCAAGAGAACTTCAACTTGAGAATATTATATTCAATGGCTGAAAAGCAGGCAGTTTGTTATAAAGTTACTGAACTTCACAACAGTGGAAACGCTCACGTGACGAGCTACTAGGCTAGCAGAGGTTGTGAGTACTGGAGGTAGGGATGGATGACAAGTGTATACAATCATGAACAAGGCAGCAGTGAGAGGCATGTTTATAAGGATTAGACCACATGCTCTCAGCAGAACCCATATGTGAAGTTTAGATATTTATGTCAAATTCATAAACAAAATATGACCTAAGTTCAGGATGTAACTGAAAACCACCAATGCACATTGACGTGAGCTTGCCTGAATAAGAACCATCAGGAGAATGTCTCTGTACAGAGCATTTAGGGACAGAGAGACATTATTTTAATACATAAACTGCAGATTGCAGACTGTCTCTAATCTTCCAATGTAATGCAAAAACACCTCTGGGTGGGGGAAACGAGATGCAGATGTAGGCTTGGGAGCTCTCTATTTCCATCCGTTTCAGAGAAATTATGAAGTTCTCTTTACAATTAAAAGTTTCATGTGGCAAATAATCCATTTTCATTTTACTTAGGAAGCTTGGTCCTAAACTGTTCTGTGGTTAATAGTTTTGCAGTTAATTTGTTTAATGCGTCTTAGTAGAGAACATTCTTTTTCCTGAGGTCATTATTCTCCCAGAAAGTTATTAACACTTCAAGAAAGCATATGAGGCTCAATTGATGAGTTTTTTAATTGTACGGGCAATTTGGGGGCCAAGATTGAAAAGAGAAAGTAATTACACAACTGGGAAAGAATCTGTGCTCTCTGAACTTCAGTATCAAGAGGGTTGCTTAAACACGCACGCGCGTGTGTTCACAATTCTCCCCTTCAGAAAATCTCGTTAAAACGAGAGAGCTTTCTTCAGGTGGCAAAAAGGCCATTATTTCCTGCTGCTCAGAGGCCAGAACTCTGGGCTTCCTGCAGGGTTAGCTGGTATCAAATCAATCACCTGCAATATAGTATTTTTCACTTTCAAAGTCCTACAAGGAAGTGTGGACTCCTTTGTGAACCTTTTCAGGATATTTTTCAAATTATCCCCTGTCAGTGAAGTGCACTGGCTGCAGTCAGAGAGGAAGCGATGATGGGAAGAGAAATTCATTTATTCATGCGCCTTTCTTAATATGATTCTCAGGATGGCTCTAAAACCTTTGGAGGTCTGAATCCTCCTTGCATAATTCATAATTCCAAATCACACAAACAAGCAAACAAAAACACAACCCTCTGTGGCATGGTTTCTTTTGATGACTTCTTTGGCATATGAACCACAAAGCAAAGGGAAACTAATAATTTTGCAGTCCATTTTCTAGGACAGCAAACAAAAATAGGAAGTCCTGAAAAAAAAATTTTAAACTTAAAAATAGGAAATTCTGTTTCTGGTTTGGCTGAGTAAGCTCCTTTTACAAAAATCAACCATTCTGAACAATCTTCAGACAAAGTACAAAATCCAACTACCTGAGACAGTGGAAGGGAACAAAAGAGGCCCGCTCAGGAGGGGCTGGGCACCTGGAATAGGAGAGGGCACAGGGAGAGTGTTACGTGTTCCTGGCTTCTAACTTGAGGCCAGGCCATAGTCAGGGTTGTCTAGGATGGCCAAAAATTCAATAAGTAAATAAATAATCTACTCTTTCTGACCTGAATCATAAAATAGGGTTCAAGGCAACCATAGCTCCCAGAAAGTTATGGAGCCATCATAAAAAGGAGGGATCCAGAGTTGGAAGACCCTATTTGTAGATTAAACTCCACCCAAATCATTGGCTGACCCAAAAGCCACTCAGGACAGCATAGCAGAGGATTAAATAACAGAACTGAGCCTTGCTGAGCTGCTGTCCAAAAGACACTAGCAACTAGAGTCCAGCCAAGCAAATTACCAGCTTAAAACAGCACAAACAAACAAATACTTTTTGGAGGACTACTGCAGAAACCAGTCTCCAAACACAACATTCATGATGTTCAGAAGACAATTTAAACTGACTTGACATACAGAAGTAACAGGGACATGTAATCTATTCTCAAAGGTAAAGACAGAGACCAAACCTGAGATAACCCACACAGCAGAACTAGCAGACAGGTTTTTTTCATGTGTGTTTTGTTGTAGTTGTTTTACAGTACTGAGGATAAAATCCAGGGTGTTTTACCACTGAGTGACATCTCCAGCCCTTTTTTATTTTCAGACAGGTTCTCACAAAGAGACTGAAGACTAGCCTTGAACTTGTAGTCCTCCTGCCTCTGCCTCTCCAGTTGCTGGGATTACAGGTATGTGTTACATACCCAGTCAAATAGCAGTTTTGAAGCAGCTATAAAAATTATGACCAATGAAGTGAAGGAAATGATAGGGTATCTTAGCATATGAATAAAAAATATTTAAAAAGCACCAACTGAAAATCCTAGAATTGAAAAAAAATCCCACAATTATCTGAAATAAAAATGAAAGAATGGAAGTCACTTTTCCTTCTCTCTTAGCAATTTTTTCTTTCTAAAATACTGACTGGATCCTAGTGGGGGAAAAAAAGGTACTGGTCACAGACTACATATGTAAATTAAAGCTTAGAAAAGGGTCACCTTGACTCTAATAGTCTCTTATTTAAAGACACAAAGGATAATTCTGTGAATCTGGTTCAGTTAAAAATTTTAAAGATAGGAAACTTCTATTTTTTTAGGACAAATTTTTTAGATAACTTAGGATCTATGTTATTTTATTTCATTAATATTTTAATGACTTTATAGTTCTAGTAAACCTGCAGAAGGTTGCAGACTATCAGATATAAATATCATGTGTTAAACTCACAGAGCACTTTAAAATTTGAATTTCTGGCTGACATTTTCAAATGAAAATTTTTCCCATTAAAGCCTGAATTTGGCTCTCAGTCCTGCAGGGCAACTATTACCCAGAGCTGAGCAGCGACCAGTGTCTGTAAATGGGAAGTAGTTTGGTCATAGCCCTTTTCTGTTCATGTAGAACTACCATTTACTTAACATGCTCATATAGTCTTAGGCTTGTGACCCCTGACTTCACCATGTCAGTAGGCAAAGCCCCCAATATCTAACCCATTCCACTTTTATAAATTTTTCTGTTTTCATATCCTCTAACAATACTCAACCCTTAAGACCAACCATTCAAAGTATTCCCTGACTGCCAAATACAGCCACACAGTCCAACTTTGTGCATTCTGTCAAGTACCTCACTTAAGATCTAATCTATGAGACTGTGATTTTCAGAAACACTGTATGGTATTATGATTTTCAGAAACAAAATGTTTCACACTTGTTACACATTGCATCGTCAGACCCAGGACTTCAGACTTAAGAAGGGAGGGATCTCATATGTTTTTGAAGGGCTATTCTTGATGCTTTCATTCAATCCCCACAATAACCCTAACAAGTGATTATTATTTGCAATTTATAGGTGCAGCGGTTGAAGCTCATAAAGTTTGCATGGCTAAAAGATGGTTACACAGGAATTCAAAGCTGAAGAGTCCCATCTTCCTGTGAACCCCTCTGCCCTTTAAACTATCACAGAGCCCTCAAAATCATACATACCAGACTTAAACACATTAGTATGTAAATGGATAATTGTTTACAATCAAATTTAATATTTCAACCAAGCATCATCAGGAAACAGCAAATCTACACATGTGGTCACATGTCATTAGGCACCTCTCTTCGGCTCTATCACTTTATTGACCTCATATCTTAGTCCATTCACATTTAACATCTTCTACCTACTTTCCATTAGGGTGATGAAGGCAGGTATATATTCCACAGGGAAGAGAGAGGTGGGTAGTTCTCTGAAAAATGCTTTCAACATTACTGCAGCTTCTCTATGGCACATTTTGTCCCATTTAAATTTATCAGTATTAAACTTGGCATCCAGTTCTTCACGGTATTGCTGCAAATCAAGGAAGACAGCAATGAGATTTAGTGTGTTTTTACCATCTTTTATCCCCTTTGAAAACTATCATTAATTAAATTAGTTTTGTACATAGAGTGATAAAGCACTATATACTACACCTTTTTTTCAACATGATTAATAGATCTGAAGTGACTGATTATGAATAAAATTTTAAAAATGTATTTGAGAATATTTAAAAAATAATGTTAATCTTGAACCAGACAAATATAAAAATTTTTTAGTTAGATCATAGTTTCCTTTCTGTGGTTTTGGCAGGAAACCACTATTCCCACATGATAAATGCACTGCTAGATTTTGACAAAGTCCCTATTCCCTTCTTTTCTTAATCCCTTCTGCCATCATCACTTGTATTTCTAAAGTAGATCAGGAATGTGCACCTTTCAGCTAGTCCACATACAGAAGGAGAAATGTCCCAAATAAAGTAACTCTGACCTCACTACACCATGCTGGCCAATGACATCTTCCTGGAGCAGTTACAGCAAAGTTTTATGCCAAGACACACACATGTCCTCCACATGTCTGCATGCCTGCCAAATCCTTCATAAGGTTTGGAGCACTGTGCAAATACTTCAAAAAACAAACAAAAAAGCACTAAGCCCTCAAAGGTTCTACTTGCCTTACAAGTTTTACATTATCAATTCATCTGATTATCAGTGCCACCGGTTCTCCATGTTTCTTTTCTAAAGTCAAACTCATCTTCTCCTGCTCCTTTGAACTACAAGGTTTACCTACTGTAACAGGCAATTAGTCTCCTGACTGACACTAACTTCTCCGAAAGGAATACTTTGAAAGGAACACTGAAAACCCATAGAAGCCTAATTCTTCCAGCTTTGAACACACTCAGCCAAAGTCAGTTCACATATCTCACCTTTTCCTATCAAGAGCAGCTCATTAATATGCCAGGTACAGATGCTCTCATGGCTCCCAGAGTCTGTAAAATGGAGATCCTTCACATAACAAGTTACTTACAGAGATACATGGGATTGAGATCCACCCTCCAGTCCCTGCAAATTAGTCAAAGGAGATTTCTTATCCTGAAATCTAATAGGAATACTATAGCTAACCAAGTGGTCCTTTGCTGAAAAATACACTTATTCCAGTTGTCCTGGAATAAAGGATATTATGCAGCAGACTGGTTCTGGAAAAGAAAGATACAAGAAATCCACTCTTTGTCTTTAGGTGTCTTGTAGTCCAGTGGAGGGGACCATTTCATGAACTGATAGTACTAATTCAGAATGTAAATGCTTTCAGAAAGGTCACATATTGGCACCGTAACAGTCATCAGAGAAAGTAAACCAAACTGCTAGGGCCAAATCTTGAGAAATCTGATAGCAGAAGAGGACACAGAAGGACATGCTGGGTAGAAAGAATAGCTCAAGCGGTGACAGGTACACATAGAGATCCAGTGTGCATGGAGAGTTGCAGATAGGCTAGTGTTGCTGGAGTAAAGAATGAACCTGGGAAGCAGCCATGGCCACTCGGAAGAGGACAGGACTGCTTCCTGTAGTCAGTGAGGCAACTTGGGACATCTTTAAGCTGGACAATGTCAAGGTGCAATTCATTGTTGATGATATCCAGACTGAAAAAATTATTTGAGGAATGAGGAGTTTGGTACAGGTTAGGAGTAGGCAAAAGAAGTAAAGAGTCCAGTTATGAGGCCATACACCAAAGGACAATTACCAAGCACTTGTAATTAGAAAGGATAGAGGCTATTCAAGAAATGCCTAGGAGGGGAAATGTAGGCAGGTGCAATCAATAAATGGGCCAAGGAACTGAACAGACACTTCTCAGAAGAGATACAATTAGTCAACAAATATATGAAAAAATGTTCAACATCTCTATCAATTAGAGAAATTCAAATCAAAACTACTCTAAGATTTCATGTTACTTCAGTTAGAATGGCAATTATCAAGAAGACAAGCAACAATAATTGTTGGCAAGGATGCGGGGAAAAACGTACACCCATACCTTCCTGGGGAGACTGTAAATTGGTGCAACCATTCTGAAAAGCAGTATGGAGATTCCTTAGCAAACATGGAATGGAACCACCATTTGACCCAGATATACCTCTCCTTGGTTTATACCCAAAGGACTTAAAATAAGCATACTACATTGACAAAGCCAAATCAATGTTTATAGCAACTCAATTCACAATAACTAAACTATGGAACCAACCTAAATGCCCTTCAACAGATGAACGGATAAAGAAAATATGGTATATATACACAATGGAATATTACTCAGCCTTAAAGAAGAATGAAAGTATGACATTTGCAGGTAAATGGGTGGAGCTGGAGAATATCATGCTACGTGAAATAAGCCAAACCTAGAAAATCAAATGATGAATATTTTGTTTGATAAGGGGATGTTGGATGCTGATCCTTAATGGGTGAGGGGTTCCTAAGAAAAATGGAGAAACTCTGGATTGAGCAGAGGGGAGGGGAGGGAGTGGGGGGATGGGAAGGATTGTGGAATGAGATGGACATTATTACCTTATATAAATGTATGACTGACTGCATGACTGGTGTGACTCTGCACTTTGTACAACCAGAGGAATGAGAATTGCTCTATCTGTGTACAATGTGTCCAAATGCATTCTGCTGTCATGAATTAGAAGAAATTTTTAAAAAGAACCAAGTAGGAGGTAGTTTAAAAAAAAAAAAACAAGATAAGAAGCATTGGCAAAGACGTGAAAAGAAAGGAAACCCTCCTGCACTGTTGTGGGAATGCAAACTAGTACAGCTGTTATGGAAAACAGTGTGCAGCTTCCTTGAAAATTTTAAAAATACACTACCATATGATCCAGCCATCCCACTATGGGTATGTGTCCAAAGGAAAGGAAATAAGTTTTTCAAAGAGGCAGTGGCAAGCCATTCATTGCAGCACTATACCCAACAGCCAAGAAAGGGAAACTAACTAAAGTGTCCACTGACTGATGAACAGATAAAGAAAATGCAGTTCAGACCCACCATGGAATATGATTCAACCATAAAAAGAATGGTTGCTCCCTCCTCTTAGGTCTATTCCAGTCTTCAGAGTCAGTCCTACAGGAACCTATGAATGTAAAGCGTGATTGGGCAACGGTACCACATGATCTTGTCTAGATGGCTAGTGTAAAATAATACCAAGAGAAAGATCTTCCTCTTCTGATTTTGACCAGAGCAGACTAGAGGGTATATGATATTTCCACGGTAGCCCTAAGTATGAAACCACATAAACCAGATGTGAATTTACTTGGCCTCAAACAGGGAGCACCTAGAGGGTGTAGAAGTCAATTTTCCTGTCAACTGTTAATGAGACCAGAGACAAGGGTTGGAATTCAGGTTCTTAAATCTCCTTGGAGCAGAAATACAACCTGCTAAAATTTAGTTTTCATGCAAATGCCAATGACTAGCCTGCAGCCACCAGCTCAGGAAGAGAAACTAACAGGCCAGGTAATGTAACTATAAAGCATTTAGTGCTGCCAGGGAATAATAGAAATGAGTCAAAAAAAAAAAAAAACGAACTTCATATGTCAAACTATCTGCCTTCTTTCATAAAAAAAAAATATACTCCCCAGTGTTTGGCTCGGATTTTTGCCATGTTTTTAAAAGAAAATCACTGAACACACCAAAGCAATAAATTGGATCCAAATGACCTGCAGCCTCCAACAGGGAAACTGGCCTTGCATTTTTGTCTCTGTTTGGCTAAAGTCTTGCAACTTCTCAAGGCTGCCTCCCTGACAATCTTATCAAGTGTTTAAAACACAAAGCCAGGCTGGGTGTTCAACAGTGTAGCCTCAAATAGTTGCTGTCTTTTACTGGCACAAGGTGAGGCTCATTACAGTAGAATTAAAAAAAAAAAAAAATCTTTCCTAGAAAATGCAGTACAGTGGCTGAAGAAGGAAGGAAGGAAGGAAGGAAGGAAGGAAGGAAGGAAGGAAGGAAGGAAGGAAGGGAAGAAAGAGGTAGTTTGAGGTTTGAATTAAAGAGAAAGAATAAAAGCCTCTGTAGTACGTCAAGTTTCAATGCCCTTCTAACTGCAGTACTTTCCTATTTTTGCTCACTGGCCCAGATTCCTTTTGCATTGGTTTCTTGGAGCCTGAACCATGAAAACATCTGGATTACATTTTTCGGACTAACAAGCAGTAGAATAAATAGGCTGACACTACATAAAACCGATTAGGGTAGAAAAGGGACTTTGACCTAAATGTGGTTCAGGAATGCATGTGCCTGTAAGAACACTTTGAAGGAAAGATTAGCCTTTGATAAACATTTTTCAGTCAAAGACTAGCTTAAGAAAAATATCTTTTGCTATAAGGTAAACTTGGTACACATAAGAGATATCCTACATTTTCTTCCATTGGTTATTGAGGAAAAAAAAAACTAGATCTTATCCATTGTGCTTCTCACAAACTCACCTGTGTATGCGCGTGCACACATACATACACACACACACACACACACACACACACACAGCAGCCAGAATATATGCAAACGTAGCTTTCCAATGGGAGTCTGATTTTGTTCAGGAAATTCATTTTGTTGATTTTATCTCAGGTCTCTAACTCTGCTAGTAACCACAGAGTTAACCATAACTAGTAACGGTTTCCACCTTCAGATACAGGATACATTTATTCAGAAGTGAATCTAAGAATCAGTCATTTGAGAAACGGAGGCAAAAAGTAGATGGAACTTGGAAAGCATAACCCTAAGGAGCCATTAGAAACTCACCTGCCTTCCAGGTGAAGTTATATTTAGCCAACTCTGCTATCAGGGAAGTCAAAACTCCCAATATACTTTAATCCCTGACATCACTGTCAATGGCCTGGTACTGGGCTCAGATCTCCCTTCAAAAGAGAATTGGCCACATGCATCTGCAAAACATTCAGGCAGCTGACTCTCCAGGCTGTTGGCCCCTTCTCTGTAGGAAGGCCAGTCCATGGCAGGGCAGGGCACCTAACAGGAGGAACTACCAGGCCTGCACTGTGGCCTGAGGCTCACCCTGCCCAATCTTGCTTCCTGCCCTCTATAAAGGATAACCTTCAGAAGCACTATCCCTTAGTACAACTCTCTTCCACTGCTAATCCCTCTTAGCATCTGCTCTCTAGAGGATCAAAAAGACATGCTATTTACTCTGTTTCCACTTAAAAAAATCTTGTAACACTTCTTTATAAAAAGTCCTGAGACTTCTGGATACAAAACAGAATTTCCCCAAAAAGGTACCAAAATGAATTAATGAAGACACACCTTTCTGTTTCTATGCATTTCCTTGGAATAATTCTAGCCACAACTAAATTCATTTTTGCCTTCACCTGAGACTTTTTTCTCAGAGGTTCATTATTTAATATCCACAAACCAGGGCTGATCCCAGCACAAGGATGAATACTTCATCATGTGTGCCCATCAGAAGATGCAGTGGGATACTTTACTGGAAATTAGTGAGAAAAGCTTTTCTTTTCAATGATTCTTCCCTTTACTCTTTTGTAGAGTTCGCACTTTTACAGAAGTAAGAAGGCAAGGTAAAAGGATGCACATGGCTTGAGGGGTGTTGTGCGTGGACACTAACATTACCATAAGTGGAACTGCAGTGGTTATGACCATGGCTACAAATTCTCATAAGAAATTCAACTAAAAGGAAAACCAGTGAATGTCTCTAAGCTTAAAGTAACTGGAAATGTAAAGAAGGGCCGGCTCCCATGCTGTTGGCTTAGTGACTTTCATGACAAAAAGGAACCCAGCAAGCTGATGTGGCTAACTCAGAACAGGGATGAGCATTTTGACTTTTCAAACTGAAAATAGGCAGTGGTTTTTGATGTATTGTTTTGTTGTTACAGTTTATTATTATTAATGTTGTCTAATTTAAAAGGATCATGAAACAAACACATAATCATAGGTACCAAGGAATATTAGGAAGAGCCAAATGATCGTATCAAGTAAATAATGACATCAACAAAGACTAAATTCCCAAAGCTCCTTTGGGCTGGATCTAACTAGCTTTGATTTCTAACAAGGAACAGAAAATGTCGGGTACCTTGACTTTGGCAGTACATCCTGAAAGTCGAAAAATTCCTTCAGATTCCAGACCTGATTCCTCGACTTTCTCAAAAAACTGGAAAGCAATGATATATTACAAAAATAAGCACCTCTATAGGATTATAAACATCTGAAATAGTGATGATAGCAACAATCAACATATTGAGCACGTACATGCAACTGGTACTTGACTACTGTGTTAACTATTCTTGACCACTCTAAAAGGTCAAAACAATCCTCCAATTAGCAAATGAGCAAATGGTGATTTTGAGTCCTTACATAACTTTCCCAAGATCAAGCTCCAAGAGATGGCACTGGCTCTCCCAAGCTTTGTTTCTTAACCAGTATAATATGTTGTCACTTAACCATTTTAAGATTGAACTTCTACTATATCTCCTTCTGAAGACTGATCAGTAAGAAAAGATTCTAAATCTTTGTAACCACCCTGGCTAAGACCCTATGGGACTTGCAGATATCTGACCAAGAAGTTAGGGATTTCAAAGGTCAATCACTCTCATGAGTTCTCTCAGTGGTGACGGTTGCTTTAAAAAAAAAAAAAGTTATAGGATCACTACTTATTGTGTATTGCAGCTCAGATACTAATCTCAGCATTTTACATATATTACTTCATTTAATTCTGGCAATAATTATATAAGGTAGACACTATTATTTTCTTCATTTTACTACTGAGAAAACTGAGGTGCAGAAAAGTGAAACTTCACACAGTGAAACGAGAATCCAGTTTCTTTATCTCCTTTAAAGAAAGGATGGCACTTGGAACTAAAGTAGTTCTTTTAAGTACAAAGAGAAACAGATATTCAGGAGAAAAAAACCTGAGGAAGAAACGACTCTCCTATAGAAGTGAAAGAAGGCAACCTCAAATTGTTTTAAATGAGAAATGTTTAACATTAACAGTAATAACATTTATTGAGTGACTAATGTGATAAAATCCAGACTGCCTTTAACTAGCACTTCTTGAGCGCCTTTTGTTTGCTACCATTTGCTAAGTTCTGTGCTAGGTTTTTGTGCTTACATAACAACATAAATTTATGTGTTGAATCTTCTGTCACAGATTACCATGAATTTTTTCTTTGAACTCTTTACTTTACATAGAGGAAAAAGGGCATCATATGGTTTTCATTCAAAGCAGGGAAGAAAACCCTAAGAGTCACCATGAACTTTGGGCCTGAATCCACGCTGTGTTCCTTTTCCACACTGCTCTTGCTGGCTGTGTGATCGTGGGTAAGTTATTTCACCTTCCTATGCCTCAGTGGCCTCAACTGCAAAAAGGAGATTAACAACACTGATCTCCTTGGGCTGCTCTGGGCTGACTCAAAGGACATTATGTGGATAACACTGGTGCAGCCCTGCTGGGGAGAGGTGCTCACAGGTGGGCCCTATGCACAGAGGTGTCACCAGTATACTCTGGCTATCTGACTGCCATCCTTCCTATTCCCAATCTCAAATCAGTCCACAGATTTAAGAGAGAAGCTCAATTTGTGGCATTGGTAGCAAAATATAGGAAGACAGAAGAGGATGAAGAATTGTTAGTGTGAGTAAAGTAACTATGATTCTTCAGTTTATATATATATATATATATATATATATATATCATTCAAAAACATTTTAAAATTCAACAAGGTTTGTGTTGAGGGCTTGGAATTTTAATTGTGCCACTGGATGTCACTGTTGAATAAATGCATACTTAGGTAAACCAGTGTGAATTGCTGCCTATGAGACAAGAACATAACTTAAAAGTAAATCAGCTATTTAGCAAGGGTAGTTACAGAGATACTTGCATAATAATTTAGAGATCACTTAGAAATCTTCTTCTACTGAAATTCTTCTCTTTGTCTAAAAGTATCCTATCTTCCCAGTCATACCTGGAAAACCACTAGAACAAGATGATTTTTAAAGTCTATTAAACTTTGTTTAAAAAATTTATAAAATGATCACACACACAGTAATTCATAAAAATCTAGTCTATGATATATCTTAGCAAATATTCCATAAATACACTACAAATAGTAATTAATGGCCAGTTTTATCTGACATAATGAATATACACACACATATATATGGACAATTTACATTTGAAAAAATATTGGAAAAAACAAAACTGTGTCCATCCTCTGATGTTCTGTGGTCAGACAGTGTCTAACAGGCAAGGCTGCTAGTGGTGGATGTGGTTTGTTCCCCAAGGGTTCAGTACTAGAAGCGTGGTCCTTAGTGTGGTGGTCTTGAGGTGGAGGAACCTATAAGAGGCGGAGCCTAGTGGGAGGTCACGACTGCCCCTCCCTCTCCCTGGCTTCTGCTCTGACAATGTGAGCTCTCCCTGTCACACACTGTAACACACTGCTACCAGTGTGTTACCACCCTCCACCAGGTCAGGCAGCTACGGGGAACTTCCCTAGAGTTGGTCTTTCAGCCTCCAAAACAGTGAACTAAATAAACTTCTTTTCTTATAAGTACCCAGCTTCAGATATTTTGTTACAGTAACGGAAAGCAAATAACAGGAAGACCAACTGTTCTCAATGCTTATAGGCCATTATGAGGCTACCTGGAACAAGGTCAAAAATTGCCAAAGATCTCATTCCTAATAGGGTTCAGTGTCTTTCAACCTAAAGGAAAATTCATTAGTGGGTTTACAAAGTCCTCAACCACAAGCACAAGGCTCTATTCCCTCCTCATTCATTCACTTGCGTTCTACTCACTTTTTGTAATACAAGGGGAACTTTCACTTCAGGGTCTTTCTTTCTGTCATTGTCCAGGAGGACTGTAAGTGGAACTCCAAAAATCCCATTGTCTTCAATGTCACACAGTCATGAGAGAAAGAAAAAATTAAAAAAAATAAAATCAGAAAAGCACTGTCTTATTCTAGCATGTCAGTATTAAATACCAAAGCCATCCGTCCCCTTAGTTACCTCGTCCTTTTACTTTCTCTGTTTTGTTTCTTTTCAGTTGAATTCCAAATGCATCAAAAAAGGCAGTCAATTCAATCAGAGAGAGATGGCGAATTTTCTTCATGTCCTCAGCAGACAGGTCTCCAGCTTCGGTTAAGCCAAGCCTGGTTTTCTGAACAGTGAGTTTCTGAAATAACACAGTGAAGATATTTATTTTTAATGGCAAAGGAAAATTATACTTTCACTCAGATACCACCCAGACACTCTAAACCTATAGAAGAAAACATGCAAAAAGCTCTGAAGAGCATACTACATCATAAAAATATTATGAGTATGTTTTGAGAACATTTGCAGATCACTGTTATGCTAACTAGAAGCAAAACAGCAGTCTGAAGTCCATGATAACAGTGCTATCGTAACTGTGGAAATGGCTTTTTAAAGGCAACATGCTGTATTGTCAAGCAACACACATGTCAAACATCATATGGAATGTACCCACTGTGGGTCCTTAATCTGGATTACATGTGCCAAACACAAGCAAAGAACACAACTAAGTGTAGCACAGGAGAGATCTGGATTTTTTTTTTTTTGACAATAAATCTCCTTGATTCAGGATTCGTGTATGCTATACTGCATACTTAAAAAAAAAATAATAGTCTCCTAATCAAGTTTTGCTTAAAAACCATATTTAGATGATTCCAAATTCTTAAAAAAAATTCACAGAAAATACAACTAATCTTACTATGTCTTACTTTTGAAGACAGTGATACTGTTATGTTATTCATTTCCACACTAAGAAAGGAAATACACTAAATTAATAACCACAAATCTTAATAACCTAGAAATGTTGTGAAGACTCTAAGGAGCAAGCATCATTCATACATAACATCCTCAGGTATGCTTTGCTCTCAGAAAATCTGGTATTGAAATGTATGCTGAAGTAGAAAAATCCTACAGTTATTTAAATTATAAAGCCTCAAGAACAGGGTTATTAAACTATATACCCATTCATTCATTCATCAACAATTTTTTCACTCAAACCCCAAGTGTATGTATGCATGTATTTATATTGTAGTACTGAGGGTTGAACCCAGGGCCTCACACATGCTAGGGAAGTGCCACCACTGTGCTATATCCCCACCCAGAATTTCAAGCATTTAAAAGTAAAACCATATGTAGGATGTGCTTTCGGGCATATCTTGGGCTATTAGCAGTTGGTTATTTCATCTTCTTCTTGAAACCAAGGAAGGTCTGGTAGGCCAGTGGTACATGACTGTAATTGCAGTGGCTTAGGAGGCTGAAATAGGAGGATCACAAGTTCAAAACCAGCCTCAGCAATTTAGCAAGACCCTGTCTCCAAATAAAATATATTAAAAAAAAAAAAAAAGAGGCTGGGGATGTGGCTCAGTGGTTAAGTGCCCCTGGATTCAATTCCTGGTACAACAAAACAAAACAAAAAAATAGTAATACATAATAACAACAATATAAATAAGAACTGCACTCATTTATTGAGCAACTACTGTGTACTAAACCCTATGTCAAGTTCTTCCTAGGGGTCTGACCTATACCTTGAATGAGCCAGACCTCAGAAAGAGACAACTTTGATGAGAAGACCTAGGACTAGTGTTCTCTCTTGGACACCCTTCTCTAAATAACAAAAAGGAAGGACTGTCCTTGAAATCGGACTACTACATAGGCTTCCTTTTCTGCTGCATTCTGCCCTCCCATGTGAAGATTGCTTAGGGACCAGAAAGGGTTTTGGAATTTGACATATTTTAGGCTTTAATTCTGTTCCTACAGGGCTTTGGGCATGTTACTTAGCCTCCCTGGGCCTCAGTGTTCTCATCTGTAAAATAGGAGTAATCAATAGGGTCCACTTTACAACTAGAACACGTGGTGCAGTGTCAAGCCTGTGGAGGTTGCTCAGGGAGTCTTAAAGCGCTTCCCGTTCCTCCTCTTCTCTCCCTCATGGGCCAGTTGTCTGGGTATGGTCCAGGCTGACTGGTCCAAAAGAATCTATTTCCAGATGACATTCCTTTAGTCCTGAAACTGCCCAAGTCCTGCTCATCATGCCTCTACCCCTGATAAAAAGAGAATATTCAGGACGCCACATCATGAACTCTTCATACAGGCATTATTTATTGAACAGTGAATACATCAATAATACAGCTCTGTGGTAGGTTTCCAGGATAGACCACTCTGTGTGTGTGTGTGTGTGTGTGTGTGTGTGTGTGTGTTATCAGTTCTGTCTATCATGTAGTAATATAAATTCCTGAATTGGATTTGGTAAGCTTCAGTGTCTGTCCTATGAGCTCTACTTCCTATTGTTGTGAATATAACTGTCTGCTGTACCCACACCCCCCTTTTTTTGCAGTTATAGATGGACAGCATGACTTTATTTTATTTGCTTATCTTTAAGTGGTGCTAAGGTTTGAACCCAGTACCTCACACATACTTGACAAATGCTTTGCAACAGAGCTACAGCCCCAGCCCTGTGCCCCCTATTGATATATGATTTATAGCAATAAAAATACATATAGTTAGGATATGCACTTATATGTGAATTAAGAATATGAAGTGCGAGAAAACTCACAAACCACGTGAAAAATCCACTTCATCTGTGCTATAGTATGGATTTTGAATCTACCCCCAAAGTCCCATGAATTAAAGGTCCCCAGCCTGTGGTGCTATTAATGTGCGGTAGAAACTGTAGGAGGTGGAGCCTAGTGGAAGAAAAGTAGGTCATTGTGGGGAGGGTGTCCTTGAAAGAGACATTGAAAGAGACAAGAGCCCTGGCCCTTGCTCTTTCGCTCTTTGCTTCTTGAACACCATGGAGTGAGCAGCTCACTTTACTGTGTGCTTCTGCCATGATGGTCTGCATACCCACAGGCCCCAAAGTAATGGGCCTTCTAACCACAAACTGAAACCTCCAAAACTGTGAGCCAAAATAAATCTTTCCTCTTATTAAGTTGATCAGACATTAATCACAGTTATGGAAAGCTGACTAACACAACCTGTCAAGCAGTATTCAAGTGTACGTATTCACAACTTTTTTCAACCCAGGACTGCTAGGTACAGCCAGGCGAACTACATAATAAATAGTCCCCAAAGGTGGTATGCAATGCTGAAGCCCAGTCTTCCCAGTCTCCTTGAGCATATTCAGACATTGTTTGGGCTCATGGAACAGAAACAGGAAGTTACTAGAATAACCATGAAAGGTTTGACTTACAGTTAAAGCATAGTCTTCTTTCTTAATCTCTGACTTCTTAGATCTATTTCTTTTTGGAGCCTCTGTAACCATTTCTGAATAAGATACTTCAAAGGACACCTCTTCAGTCTCTGCTGGAATGTCCTTTTCCAGATAATCATCTAGAGAAACAAAAGATACAGAATATTTAATATGCCACTTAATCAAGCAATACCATGTACTGGAAAATAAGCACAAAACATTCACAAAACTGCCCACAGCACATCAGGGAAAAGCACTGGGTTCCCCCAGAGGAGTTCAGTTAAGTAATGCCGTGGTGTCATCAGCTTCCACAGGAACAAATTTCTATTGTTATCCAAATGAACTTTCAATATAATCTTATTTTTCAAATTTTAGACTTTTATGTCTCATGAAAGTTTTTTAGGATTAGCCTCAAGCAGGGTATTTCTATATGTTTCTGTGATATTGAAATTAAGCCCATCCAGACCCACTGTCACTTACTGGAGAGTTAGAAGCTTGAAGCAGAGGAAGAAAGAAGAGATTCTGGAATTCCTCTCTCCTTTTACTTCTTCCTCTTCTTCTTTTTTTTTAAACTGTGAAATATTTGTCTCTTAAGACATGTTCAAATTGAATTTGGACTTCACTGAAAGGTGTGTTCAGATGAACTAATCTGAATTTCTTTATTTGATGCTGGTTACCTGACTTTGTATGATACACATTAAGAAGAAGTCTGCTGAGTAATATATATAATGCCCTACAGAATTGCTTTTCTCCAGCTAGTCTGAAAATTAGGACAGAAGATTTCTTGACCCAAAACAAAGGAATTCATAAATTATGTGAGCAATCCCATCCTCTGATTATTGATTGATTTTGGCTTGTCATCTTGTTTCACTACCTGGCAAAACTGTTTATGTGCAAAGTAATGATTTATTTGATTACAAAAAGAACTCAATTCTCTTTTGCCCTCTTCTATAGATGCTGACAATTTGACAAACTGGAACAAAAAGGAACAAAAGGCAGAATTAATGGAAGACCTAATTAATTTTACATTAAAATTTTACATTAAAATTTGGAAACCCAGTAAATGGATGTGCCATGAATTTCAAAAATGGCGAAGTTGTGAGTTTTCATTTGTCATATGGAGGCTTGCCCTCAAAATAGAGGTAGAAAAAAATATTAAATAATACTCTAACCTCTTAAGGATAAATGGACAAAGTCTTTGGACAGTAGCAATTAAACTGGCCAATTCTCCAAAACCAGAGGACCATTGCATACTGATGTTTCTTTTAGAGGCATAATTTGAGCTAGGTTACCATATGGCATTAAATACAAATAAATAATAACAAATAAATAATTTCTGGAAAATACCTTCTCCTTGATTTGTTTTGTGACAGCTTTATTGAAATACTATTCATGTGCCATGAAATACATCACTTAAAGTGGACAAATCGATGGTTTTTAGCGCATTAGTGTTGGACAACCATCATCGAGTCAGTTTTGGAACATTTCATCAACTCTATTTCTTTGAACTGTGATGGGAATGCTGAAAGTACAGGCTGTTTTTACAAGATGACTGCACATACTTCTGGAAAACTTTGAGCAATCACAAAAGTACATGGCCCTCAAGAGCCTGTTTCCATCTATCAGGTGGACTTGAGATTCCATTCTGAGCCCATGTAGGGAGCCCACCTCTCAGAAAGAAAAGACCCAGATAAAAGCTACCGCTGTAATCCTGTATGTTGCTAGCTGCTAAAGAAAACATGTTCCTGAGCAGTAATTAGGGAGTCTTGGAAGTGGCCTGCTTCCTGGTTTTCCTGCAACTACTGGGCAGAGGCCTCAAGTCAAAGACACTGCTTAAGTGAGGAGTTTCTAAATTGGTGATAATTGGCTGGTGATAGAGGAGGAAGAAACTCTGCTTCCAGCATGGCTATTAGTTTTGTCTTCTGTGACAGAATCAAGTGTTGGAAGGTGAGAGGAAAGAGAGAATACTGGAAGCAATAGAATAATAATGGGGAGAAAAACATACTTTTTTGCTTTTAGAAATTCACTACTGGGAGGAAGAGGGATGGGGAAAGTTGGTCGATGGGTACTAAGTTACAGTCAGGAGCAGGGAGTTCTGGTGTGCTATCATATGGTAAGGTTTCTAGAAAAGATGATAATGTATTGTAAATTCCAAAAAAATTTAAGAAAGGAGTTTGAAAGTTTTTACCACAAAGAAATGATGTTTGGGTGACAGTCTATTTAACCTGATGGAACCATTACCCCATGTATGCATATATTGAAACATCACATAATAGGTATACTGTTTTATGTATTTATATATTTTATAAAAATAAATGTATTAAAAGAAACAGTTAAAAAAGAAAACTCACTACTGTGTCAAGTTCCCAAACACAAGTGAGAAGACACAGCTTAAGTTTAATAGTTGATCATGTCACTCACCACTCAGTGCACTCTGAGCTGACTGCCCCGCATCTGCAGACCCATTGGAATGAACTGGTACATCTGGAATAGCCTCCAGTATGGACTGCTAAGCAAGGGAAAAAGAGCACAGAACATTATACCACAAATATAGGCTACCCATTATTTCACTCTGGCTCACGTAAGAGTTCTTTTCACACACACAAAGTTTTTGATTTCATAGCTGGTCTGCATTAATTTTCATTGTCACTGCATTCAGTTTAGATGTGTTCCATTCGGGTTTCTCAAAATGGAACAGTGTCAAGGTCAATATAAGCCTGCTTTCTTAGCTCTTCAATATTTGCTATTTAACCTTTGCTAAGATATACAAATTATAAAACTTGATGTCATGGAAATTATTTGATTTGCTAATCTTGATGCATTTGTCTTTATTAATTACACTACAAATATTAACAGGTTAATTCTCTCACTGCAAAACACAGAGACAATAACAAAAACTAAGTATCTTTTCTAATTTTATTTCTCTTCTTAATCAACTTAGTACTTTCTTTACTGAAATCTTGTAAAGCATTGAACTTGGCTGCAAAGTCATCAGAAGTTGAGTATCTCTTTGTTCAGGTCTAGTTGGATATGTGAAAAATTTACACAGAAATTCTAACAAATTCTATAAATTTTCATGTGAGAGTTATCCGTGAATATGTGTGACAATGAAAATCTCCTATTTGGTCAAGAATTTTTTGTATGATATTCACACATAAAATTTGTCCCCTAGAGCTTGATGTTGTTTCTTTTATTCTCATATTTATTTTGCAATAACTGAACATCTGTTTCATAAAAGATCCTTTATCATGTTTTCTAAAAATCACACAAGGGAGTCTCAAATTCTGAGCCTGATATTCTCTTTCATTTCAAAGGAGCTGATATACTTTAATTGTATAAATAGATTGCCAATTATTAAAACACAGGTGCCCAATTACTGTAATGAGTGGGAATAAAGACAAAAAAGTCCAAGGGCTATATAAGAGCTGTGAACTTCACTGTCAGATTTGTAGTGGCTCTAAAATCCACAGCATAGAATGAAGCTTATTTACTGTTATAGTTTAGATCTTGAATCTCCCCCTAAAGTCCCAAGTATTAAAGGCTTGGTCCCCAACTTAGAGCAATTAGGGGTAGTGGAACCTTTAAGAAGTGAAGCCAAAATAGAGGGCCATAGGTCAATGGGGGTGTGCCCATGAAGGGGATATTAGGACCTTGATCCCTCCTCTTCCTCTCTTCTCTGCTTCCAGCTGCCATGAGGGAAGTGCCTTGCTCTTCCGTGCACTCCAGCCAGGATGTGCTGCCTTGCCACAGGCCCCAAAGCACTAGGACTGACAGACTGTGGACTAAAACCTCTAAAATTGTAAGCTAAATAGACCTTTCCTCCTTCTAAGTTGATAATCTCAGGATTTTGTTGTCATAATAGAAAGCTGACTAATGTATCCACATATGAAAATCCTTGAAAAGATAGGGACAACTTTTCAGTGGTTTCCTAAAGTTTTCCAACAAAGAAATGCTTTGTCAGCCTTAAAATGACTCCCTGGTGGGAGGGAAGACTCTTTGGAAAACTGAGAAACGTTTAATTTATTGATGCATTTGAGAATTTATTGAGAATTTAAAGCTGAAGGCTTAGGATGCTTAAACTCACTGAATTGTTAGTTTCTTAATCTGTGGAGAAGAGTCCATCTACTCAGTGTAATCGGCCTCTAGCCAGCCTACTGTACTGATGAGTGTCTGTTCTTTGTAATATAAATTACTGTGGGGCAGAAGTTTGAGTCATAATGCCTCCTCTTGGACCACTTACAATGAGGAGGACAGAATAACACATAGGGAACACTATTAGAAGACACACAATCACTGTTAAGAACTTATTTCCATAAAGTATAAGTATTATTGGAAAATGATTCATAGGGAAGAGGAGCTGCCCAGAAGGTTTTTGTGGATGAAGTGGTTGAACCTGAGCTTGAACCAAGGGACAAAGAAAAGGACTTACAGAGGCAGAGGACAGGTGAAAACATTCAGGCCAGAAACAGAAGAAGAAATTTCAGACATGGACAAAGCTGAAGTGTTTCAGCACAAGGATCATGGAGAGCAGGGTACTCCAGGAGTTGAGTCATAGTATTAGATAAATATAAGAGAGAAATTAATCAAGAGGGTCAGCTCCAATTATGGAAGGGGCTAAAAGCCAAGTAGAAACCCTGGGACTTAGAATCATAAGAGTTAAAAATAAAACAGAAAAAAAAACAAATGAGCTCTCTGCTATTTATTTATTTATTTATTCATTCATTTATTTTTGCACTGGGGATTGAACTTAGGGGCACTTAGCCACCGTGCCACATCCCTACCCCTTTTTCATATTTTATTTAGAGACAGGGTCTTGCTAAGTTGCTTAGGGCCTTGCTAAGTTGCTGAGGCTGACTTTGAACTTACAATCCTCCTGCCTCGGTTTTCTCAGCTGCTGGGATTATAAGTGTGCACCACCACAACCAGCAGCCGTCTCCTTTTAAAATCACTCAGTGAAAATGGAGAAGGAAGATCAGCCTGCCCACAAAGGGTCCTTGAGTTTTGAAATAGGTCAAGTAGAGAGGCTAGATGCTTAGCATTTATATGGTTATCCCTCAAGATTCACAGGGGACTGGTTCCAGGAGCCCCTGTGGATATAAAAAAATCATGGAAACTCAAGTCCCTTCTATAAAATAACCTACATACCTCTTTCTGTATACTTAAAATCATCTCTAGATTGCTTGTATATTTGTACTAGTACAATATAGGTGCTATGAAAACAGATGCTATGCTGTATGTCTTAGGGAACAATGAAAATGGGAAAACGTTTGGACATGTTCAAAATAAATGCAACTTAAAAAATATATCTGATCTGCAGTTGGTGGAATCTGCTGTTACATCTATTTATTTTAATAGATGCTGGATGATCATTTGATATAATGCACTCTCCATTCCAGTTAAACAATTGCAAGTTTTAAAACCAAGAAGTATTTTACTTGGTGATGAGATATTAGAAGAAAAGTTCTAATTTTTTTTAAGGGGTAGGCATGGCCTTTGGTGAGTTCATCTGGAAGAAAAAAATTTCTAAAGAAAAAGAAATCTTAGATGTAGATTTTTATGAGTGTGAACAGATTTTTAAAACAAACCATAGAAATAAACCCTTAAAAAAGTGAGGATTTTACTTGTCTTAATAAAGGTGGCATTTCAAATATGTAAAGAAAATTACAGATTGAGGGGAAAAAAAGGTACTAGTCAAGTTGAGGCATAGTTTTGGGAAAGATAAAGTCAGATTACATACTTTACGACTTTTCATAACATAAATTCAAATAGGGAAATTCTTGGGGCCTCCTGAAGTCTTGAAGAGACAGTAAGGTGTCCTTCAGAATTCATCCTGGCAGGATAGACCCCCAATCCTTAATCCTATTTCACTCAATTACTAAAAATCCAACCATCTCAAGAGACCTGGGAGTCAAACTGGGGTGCCTGTAGTTCTTTTATAAGCAAGAACCATGTGGCTCACAAAAGTAGTTACCTCATGGTAAGAAGGCCTAGGATCCTTTCAGGACAAGTACAGTGGGGGTGAAGTCAGTATCTGAGGGCTACTCTAGCAACCAACCATTTTGTATAGCATTTATAAATAAAGATATCTTCAATAACAAAGAATCCAAAGTAAGTCAAGAGACTGATGCCAATGAGATTGTTTTAGGCCCAGTAGTGCTCTATTTATGTCATTACTGGTATCAAATTTGTTTTCTGAAAAACAAAAATAAAACCTGAGTGTTTCATTTGCTGTGGACAGCTCTACCTGTAAGTGCCATGCAAGATCATTTTCTTTCTTTCACATCCTCAAACTTCCAAGCACCCTATTTTAGACAATAGGTTCTCTTTCTTTTTTCCTTTTTAAATTTTCTATGTTTGTTTTTTTGTGTGTGTGTGTCTTTTTTGAAAAGCATTTTCTTTTATCTTTTTTTGCTTAAATTTTTTTTTGTTTTGCTTTGTAGACAATATGTTCTCAATAATGATTGTCAAATGAATGAATGAATGAATCAATCATATGGAAAGTTGAAAAAATGAAGCACCAGTCTTATTAGTAATAAAATTGTGGTCATATCTCCCATAGAAACTTAAAACACAAGGATTATCTGCCTCTTCTTCAGCACCCAATAATGCAATCACCCTACTCCAAGTTCTGCTCAGTACATACATGGAACCACCCACCTGCAGACCTTTGTTGCTGGCTTGAACAAGACACTGAGCTTATTAAAGTCAGCTAGAGAAGCAGACAGGGGTAGGACTGTGTCAGGAGCTTTCAAGTTAGCTGCAGGGTGCTGGATAAATACTGTAGCCTTTAAGCAAGTCTTGCACTTTATATTGGTGACTTGCAGCTATGGGAAGGATGGGCTGGAAGGGTACAAAGCTAAGGACGGGGAGATGCCTTATGTGGCTACTTCAGCAATGCAGAAAGTAGTTTCCACACTAAAGAAGTAGTTGTAAGAAAGGCAGGAGGTAGAAATATTCTACAGCCATTCACATGATAAAATCCACAGGTCTCAGAGATGGGCAGGAAAAAGTGAGAAGGCAAAGTTACAGTTGATGCAAAGGGATAATTCGTGGACATATGGGTGCTACCAGCTAAGGTGGAAGATAAAGGATCCTGGGAAAGGGCTAGATCAGGAAGCCTCAGTCACAGGGATACAATATAATTGTGTTAGATCTACTACCGGGAACTCCTTCTGATAGTTACCAGAGTTTGTGAATGATTTACTTTGTTTTCATTAATAAGTAGGGTGAATTTGAGATAATATCTAAAATAGAGACATTCTAGTTTATTTTCATTCCAATGCAAGGTCTCGCATGAGAAAAGAAAATACAGACTTTCATCTAGTAGGTCAGAAATTGTGGGTATCCTTCAGCCTATCTGTGTCATAGCTTACAGAGTTACTGATAAGTTATTCATGGTAAAAACAATTCACATTATTTTATTCTTCTTAAATGGGGATATCTTGGTAGTGTGTCATGTAAGTGAATGTCAGATATCTTGTTTTCAAAATGGGCAATGATTGACAAACTATTGCCCAAAGGAACATTTGAGGGTGTCACCTCCATCTGTCATTGACTAGCTGCTACCACTGAAGAGGCCTTTCTAATGGGGTCTTTCACTGTCTTTTGAGGAATCCATCACATCTACCCCGTCAGAGCACAAGCTCTGAGACACTGAACAGAAGTTCTTGGTAGAGGGAACTGGAGGGGAAGTGACAAGAATTTCTAACAAATAAAAGTACACATTCTGTTACTTAAGGTCAAGTAAGATCAGGAGCCCTCAGTCACGGGGATAAAGAGCAAGAGTCTGCATGAGTGAGCCCTGAAAACTAAAGCTGGAAATGCATGCAAAATCTGAGAGTCTTCAAAATCAAGAGGAAGGTTTTAAATTTATCCTGTGGATAAAGAGACTTCTAGGTTAAGGTGGCAAAGGTAAGCCAGATCACTGAGCCTCTGGTATTTTTTTATGTGAACTCAGTCAGGAGGACCAAAATTAACAAGTTCCTCTTGGCTTGCAAAGAACACCCTTTGGTTTCTGGACACAGTGGTATTAGTTTTTGCAGTCACCTTTCATTTCATCATTCCTAAGTTTTGAGTCACGTTCCTGATTGTTACAAAGTTGGGGGGGGGGGGTTCTGCCAGCAGCTGTGGCTTCTTTGAAATCCTAGGTCAAGTTCTGCTTTTTAATTTGTCTTGGAGAAATCACTTCTTCTTACCTTTCTTCATTAATTGCCTAGACTTGTGATTTTTGCCTTCACATGCAATTGTATTAGCATGAGAGAACTTACCATGGAGCCGATCCTGGGATCTACAAAACTCCCTTCTTCATTCCGGGACCCATTGGGCAGGGTAGTACTGTTGAGAGAAGCATCATCTGGCTAAATGGAGAAATGAAAGTACTGTTCTTATTCAGGCAAATGCTTTCTAATGTGGTTGTGCATTCCACTGTATCTACATACTGAGACATGTGTGGAATATATGAATCAATGACTGCCTGGGCACTGACAGGTACAGCCTTGCTATGAGCCATTTGAATGTCAGTCCCTCTGACAGAAACTGATCTCTGCGGCAAACAGTGCTATTATCTGCCACAAACTTCATTTGCTTCAATACTACCTTGATTTAATTCCAGAGAGCTAGATGATAAATTCAAAACCTTGATCTCTAGGTTCATTTGCAGCTAAGAGAGATCATGTGACTAGTGTGGCCAATAAAATGTAAGAATAAACTTACCAAGAGTGCTTCTGGGAAAGCTAAAGCTTTCCTGATCAAAACCAAACCAACCAACCAACCAACCAACAAAATCCCAGCTGGTATATGCTCGTGACAGGACCACAGCCTATGCTAAGTATCTCCATGGGAAGCAAAACAACTACTTTTTTTATTATATGCACCCAAATGCAAACTTAATTGTTCTAATAATTTTTGGTTCATTTTTACGAATTCTGTGACTTTTTTTTTTTTTACTGAATAGAATTCAGTAGCAATGGTACCAACTCTTTTTTTCTTTGTCATTCATAAAGCTAGAACTATTTTTTTCCTGTAATGTACAATGATTATACTGAAATTAAAAGATAACATTATTTTCTTTGCCAAAGGAAACATCACAAAATTTAATATATTTGAAACTTATGAAAACATACAATGTTTTCTTTTAAAATAACTGTCAATCTTCAATTCATTTGACCAATTTTCTCAACTCATTTGACCATATTTTCTCAATTCTCATATAGATGGCCTGTATTTCTTTTATAAAATGAATAAAGAACTTTTCTTTAAAGAAACAAATAAAACCCAAGACCTAGCACAAGAAATTTGAACCAAGATGGAAAACATCTACCTCCCTGTCCTCCCCATATCACTACAAATGGCAGGAAACACACACACACACACACACACACACACACACACACACACACACAAACATATTTTTAACAGCACTGGATTATCATCAGAGAATTCTGTAGCAGAAAAACTTGCAGAAATTTCTGGATGTAATGCAAATGGGATTAGTTTGGGAAGATAAAAACCTCTGCCTAAATGTAGCATAAAAGAAAATTTCTCAGGACAGAAGAGAAAAATAAATAACAAAGAAGAGAACACAGGCAAATTATTAAGAAACCTTTGCAAAAACGGAAGCCACATAGACCTTCCCTTCCTTAAAAATGTAGCTAATCCTTAAATATAATCCTAGGAAAATGCAAAAAAATACAATCTAAATAAAATGATCTAAGTGTTTGGGATGGGAGAGTTTCCAGTGCAGGTCCAAAGGTCTAAAGGAAAAGGAACTCCAGAAGTCACAATGAAGACATGGAGGGGAGAACAAAAGCAGAAATCAGGTTTGCCCAGAAGTATAAAACTAAGAGTTCTTCATCTCCCTCATTGGTTTTGCAATAAGAGTGTGTACTAACCTATCTACCCACTCTACACACCTTAAAGTTTAGCATTTTCCAGTATTCACTTAGATGAACTCACAACCGACAATATTTGCCTTTTGGAAAAATAAATCTACCTAACAAACAGTACAGGAAACATCAAATAATTTCCTACACCAATCACTCAAAAAAAAAAATCAATGAAGTCTAGCTCTGCAGAAAACTTCAGAAATTCAGAGAGCTGTTATGTCCATCTGCAAATGTGCTGAAATCTTCTGCCCTGTGGAACACCTTTCCACTGTGTTTCCTTGGGTGGAGTCTTTGGGTGGATCTACCTCCCTCCTTTGTGACAGGGTGCTGATAGGCTAGGGAAGGGCCTGGGGAACTTAACAGGAAGAAAAACTCCTAGGACCCACAGTCTTGATCAGAAGTTCTCCATCCACTGGAGGACACTCGCTGCCACTCAATAGGAGGTGTGCAGTTTCCTGACCAGATGGTGCTCATGTTCCAGCAGATACGTCACTGTTTACATCACTACTGCTACATATTGCAAAAGCTACCATGTTCTCTCCACAGAATATTTACATTTGGAAAATCACTGGAAAACACTAAATGTTTATATCTTAGTCAATGCTGAAAATACTGCAAAAAATTTTACAGGGTTGTCTGTGAGCTTACCCATGAAGACCAAGCTTTAGTTGACAATAACCAACACACAGGATATGCATAAACTATTTTTTGCTATTGTTATGTTTGCCTATAGATTATTTTAAAGATAGAATTTAGTTATTTTGGATTTACCCATAAAATTATTACTTGCTGAATTTAAGAACCAAGAATGATGAGGCTGTATTTGTGTTTATCAAAAATCTCAATTTTGTGGCATCAATACCCAGGAGAAATAAAAATACACATTCTTTATATTGTATTAATGTTCATGGCAGCATTGCTTACAATAGCTCCAAACTGGAAATAATCCTAATGTCCATCAGTAGGTGAATAAATATGCCAATAGTGTCATATTGGTACAATGGATTACTATTAGTTATAATAGGACTACATACAATATACATCTTAAAATTATGATAATTAATTTAAAAAGCAGATTCAAAAAAGTATTTTATGACTCCATCTATGTGGAAGGGGAAACCGACCTATGTGTTAGGAATCGCAGCAGGGTTTACCTCTAAGGGAGAGAAGGAACACTGACCAAGAGGAACACTGCTCCTAACAGAAACATCAGCACAGTTTCTAGAGTTTCCTAACCATCTTGTAAGAATAAGGGTTAACTCCACATGCTAAGGTGGCACTGTTCAAAGGAAAAGGCCAGAGGTCCATGGGAAAGTTGCCACTGCACCTGCTCCAGCTGTACCAGCTTTGGTTTATCCACCATTGGTTTGATGGTGGGATGATAATATTCTACATTTTGGTAGGTTAACACATTTGATAACACTAATTGAATTATGTACCAAAAGTATATGCACTTATTATGTCTAAATTATGCCTCAACATCAAAAAGCTTAAAAATTTTGACTCTGAAATATAATTTAATTCTTATCTTCAGAAATAAGATAAGGATATCTTCAGAAATAAGGTAAGTAGCTATGGCTACTCTGAAATAGAACATACTACTATAACAATGAGTAAATCAGAGAGAAACATGTTTTTCTTAGAAAATAAGAATGTTTGCTGATATTTACAAATAGAGTGAGGCAAGAAAAATAATAACAATAAGAAAAAATATTAAATCTAGAACATAAAGATGAAAAAAATCTAGAAAACAGAAGGAACAGACTTACATGAGAGAAAGTTTAGGAAATAACAATAATAATAAATTTTAATAATTCAGGCAAAGCAACAACGATGTATTCTAAAAGGATGGGACTTAGAAAATGGGGAGAAAAAAATAATTGTAGACATAATGAAAGACAATGTCTAGAAACTGAAGAAAACAATTCTCAGATGGAAAGTATCCACTGAGCGTTGATAAGAAATGAAGGAAATGAAGAACAAATCTTTGTGGAAGTTCAGAACTGCTGGTGGAAGAGGAAGTACATCCTTAACATTTTTCAAATTCATGAAATTGAAACAGTTGCAAGAGAAGGTAAACAAAAAATCCTAGAGAAGCTTATATAAAAAGAAACAAGGTTCCGGCAACTAAAATAAGAAAAACAGAAAACAAAAACAAATGTCTTGTGAAAAGTGTCAAAATCTGTTAATGGAAAATAAAAGAAATTCTACTGTGCAGGTTTTACACAGAACTAAGGTTTTGTGTTAAAAATGAACAGTTGGTTGGCACATGATCCTAACAGAAACATCAGCACAGTTTCTACAGTTTCCTAACCATCTTGTAAGAATAAGGGATAACTCCACATGCTAAGGTGGCCCTGTGCACAGGAAAAGGCCAGAGATCCATGGTAAAGTTGCCACTGCACCCTGCTCCAGCTGTACCAGCTTTGGTTTATCCACCATCGGTTTCTTACTTTGTGATTAAAACAAACTCCTACTTGTTTAAATCAAGGTTCCTTAGATTTCCTTTTATAGGAAGCAAACACAGATGCAACTGATGATTTTTAACAGATGGTGTGATTGTATTTTGCAGTGAATTATGAATCAATAGCAAGTGTAGCCATTTGATTTTCACTTAAGACATTGGAAATAAACAAGATTGATTACTTTGCCTTTTCAATAAACTAACATCTCCACTGAATATTTCATTTATCTTGGCTGAACATAAGGGAAATGTCTTCTTTTAACTATATAAGAAGTGATTTGTAGATGAGGTTTTGGATGCTGGCAGACTGGATTGTAAATCTTTTATAAATGCAGATTTAGGGGCATTTGTGGAAGAGTCAAGGGTCAGCCACATCTAATACATGAATAGACTACTCATTTATTTATTGTAAGTAGTTTACTTCAAAATAATTGTTGACTATAAATAAAATCATAGTCCTTTATGAGGATTCCTTTGAACACTTGTTCAAAGTTCAAAAGTTTTTCTCAATAAACTTATTATCAAGATACTGCCAATATACAATTAAGTGAATATTTAAAACACAATATTTAAACTGACACACAATTAAGTGAAAATTTAAACTGCAATATTTAAGGAGTACACAGCATACAATCTGATAATTTTTGACAAAAATTATAGTCAAGATAATAATAATGAACAAGATGTCTCCTCTCCTCCCCTCCCCTCTTCACCTTCCCCATATCGCTGGCAATTCACTGAGCTTTCTGTCACTCTACGTTAGTTCCACTATCTATAATTTTATATATATTGAATATTTTTTGGTCTGGCTTCCTTTACATGGCATGATTATTTTGAGGTCCATCCATGTTAAATGTAGACAGTTCATTGCTTTTTACTGCTGAGTAGTATTCCACTGTGTGGACATACTATAGTTGTTTATCCATTTACCAGTAGGTGGACATCTGGGCTGTTTTCAGTTTGGGGCTATTACAAATATAACTACATTTAAACAGTCTTTGTATGGATATGTACCACCTGCTGGTGGAAGGGTAAGTACAACCTTAACACTTTAAGAAGCTGCTAAATCATCTTTCAAAGTGGATGAGTCACCTACATTCCCAGCGTATAAAAGGTCCAGTTGCTCTGAATTCTTGGCACTGCTCAATGAGGTCAGTCTTTTCCATTTGAGCCATTCCACAGGGAATCTAGAGAGATCTCACTATGGCTTTATTTACGTTTCTATGATCATTAATGATAGTACATTTTCGTGAACTTATGGGTCATCTACGTGCTTTCTTTGAAGAGCCTATTCGAAATCTGTTGCCCATTCTAAAAGGCAAGAAAAGACCTAACAAATGTTGATACTGGAAGACTTAGGGTATGTGCCTATTTGTTTTTAGAAGTAGATAGTTCCTGAGGTTAATTCAAGGGAACCAAGAGTTGGGAATACCAGCAGAGAGCAGATGGTGGAGAACTTTTAGTATCAAAGGAGTTTTTATATTTTTTCTGTAAATGAGAGGGATTATAATCTGGGAAATAATGGTAGTTAGCCAGCTGACCAACCCTCTCTTCTCTCCTAAAACCTAACAGAAGCAACAAGATGTAGCTAAAAGACAGGAAAGAATAAGCACAGCATCATTCATATAAGTCAGAGAGAGAGAGAGGTTTCAGAAATAATGTAGATTCTTTCCCCAAATCTACCTCCTGCCTCATTAACACAAGCACAAGGATAAAGCAAATGCAGAAAATTCTGGAAATGATTACACAGTAGTATCTCCTCTAAAGCAGGAAAGAAAATAACTAGAGGTATGAGTAGCCACGGGTAGGTGCAATCTGTGACTACCCTTTCAAACTAAAAGTCACTGCTCAACATCATCTCTGCAGAGAAGAAAGGACCTATTGGGATTGGCCAGTTTGCTTTGTTCTATCTGGAAAGAAGTCAGGAGAGAGGCTAAGAAGATGGAAAAATAAAAGGGAAAATAAATTACATAAACTCTAGACTGGGAGAGAAAAGATAGCTTAGGCTAGCCTACAAGTAGAAACAGGTGAGAAAAATTAGTGGGTGAGGGATAAACACAGCAACCTTTCCCCACTGTACTTTAATAGAGGCCTGATCATTGTACTTGGCTTGCCTGACTTTGCCCTGCTCTGGTTAACCCCAAAGAGAAGTGGCTTTCTGGGGAAGGTGAGGGAATAGGGAAGAGAGAGGGGGACTGGACACCTCAGGTGAAGTGCTGTCCTCATAAGGGGATGGATATCCACCTGCAGCGGGGAACAAAAGAACACCCAGAAACGAGAGAAGAGTCTGTTGCAGCAGGCAGACTTGTAACTCAGTGGTACTAAGACTCCTAAGAGAATTTTTATAAATGAAAGAAAAAAAAATGTAAGGACGCTAACTCTATCAAAAAATAAATGCTTGCAAATCATAGAGTTCCGCAGTGTATGCCTATTTTCATAAAATAATGGATTTATTTGTGGATTTACCTATTAAACTTGACTTTATTTGCTGCTAAATATTTTTCTTACAAATTGATCAAACGTAGACAGATATGTTGAAAGCTGTGGTTGTCCAACCGTCCTAATCACACCACAATTTTCCCAAGGCTTGCATGATGGTCTTGAAGAAATGGCTGCTTCTTTCATCCCTACCCGCAGTTCCCCTTCTATAACTTACCACAGGACCACTCGTTTGGATAACTTCTGGTACCTCTTTTTCTTCCTCAGTGCCACCCAACTGAGTGGTATGGTTGTCACAAGCATCATCTGGCTAAAAAAAAAAAAAAAAAAAAAAAAAAAAGAAATAAAGAAAGTCATTTTTATCCAGGCATTTATCTTTCCAAATGTGACAGTGCATTCCATTATGCATTCCACCAGCATTTGTATGTCTCTGTACAGTTGTGTGGAGGTAGATAATGACTACTTGTGGTTTGATAATAGCACTTACCCAATTTTCCCATAACCATATTGATTCTCATAAATGCCATGCACTATAACAGAACTGGTCTCAGAAACAAAGGCACTGCCAACTGCCTGCCAAAATCCCCTTTTGTTTAATAACTTATGAATATCATGATTTTGTTCCATGGACAAAAAGACAAGTGTCATCCTGTGATGGCTACATCCAATTAGATAAGAATGAAACTCTACTTGGTAGAGCATCCAACAGTGTTTTCTTATTGGAATGGAAGAATTCAGTTGACTAGTACTTCTTCCAGGAACATAGACAGGGAACTGAGATGCCCAGACATCCTGTCCTATAAGTAAAAGCTATTAGCCTGCATGCTAAGGGAACAGAATGAAACCATAAAAGAATTGGTAGATCCATTCTACCACAGCCATTCCAGCCTTGACCTTCCTACATCAAACTTCTTATTTTAAAACAAAAGTAAGCCTCTAATTGTCTAATGATTCAGCTCACTGACTAATACCATGTGATTTTAAAAGCAGACTTTATGGCTGCATTTTGCAGTGGTTTATAAATCCATAGCAAAAAATAGTTTCTTTTTTTATTATGAGAGTGAAAATATATTAGAACAAGTACTTTATGAATACATAGGACTGAACTAAATATTTTATTCCCATTCACTGAATATTAGAAAAGCTCTGATTTTCATTATGCAGGAAGTGTATTTAGAAACTAGGTTTCTGATTGTGATGGACTGCACTGCAGGCCTGTGCATGAGCTCTAAGATTTAGGAGCATCTGTAATAGAGGAATTCTTCCCAATAAAATGCAAATATTACATTCCATGGTTGAAGCAACTTTTTGCAAAATTAAACATACTGTATATTACTAAAATCATGATACATGAAACTTTAGAAGGTGCTATTTTTCATCTTGTTTCTCTGTGTTATCTAACTTTCCCCCAAAGTGCACATATTATATAAATAGAAAAGCATCTGTTTTTAGTGGCAAACAATGCTCAAGAGGAAGCAGAAGCAGTTTTGGTCAGAAGACTGAGCACATACCACCTACCCTCCTCCACCCAATCACTCATTATTAAGAAGGTGTGTATTTTGATAATAACAGGTTCAGAATGGCATTAGAAACAACAAAGTGTTCTAATGACAGATCAGAAATTTTGTTAGAGATACCTGGAAAATCACAAGTAAATAATTTGTTTGAAAATTGTGGGGCTATTCTCAGCCTAAAAACAACATAAGACCACATTTCTGGCACAGAGAGGACAGATCCATAGGAAAACTGTAAAAAACAAACAAACAGCTCAAAGTGAAAAATACAAAGGGCAAGGATAGAGTAGTTTATTATAAGCGTTTCTCAGGAAATGGCAGGAGAGACCTCTACCTAGCCCCCATGAATAACAGGGAGTAGCTATACATGAATTCAAGAGAAGCACTCTAAACAAAGTGTACTTTTGGGGGAAGAATTCCAGGACAGATGTTCAGACTTGGGACCAAAACAGACCTCAATATCAGGTTGCTCTGGACCTTGATGGAAGGGAGAATAAAAGGAAAACATCAACTCTATGTGGAACAGAAAGAATTCATGAAATTATTCACCCCTCCCTTTAGGCATTCAGGTGTGTGCTTGTGTTATGGTTTGAAAGGGTCCCTCAAAAAAGCATGTGTTGGAAATACAATTTTCAATGTAGCAGTATTAAGAGGCAGAGCTTTAAAGAGTGGAATGGGACACAAAGGCACCTGTGAGAATGGGTTCTTCATTGAAGGATGACTTGTGTCCTCCGACTCTTTGTCTTCCACCTTCAACTGTGGGATGATGGAGCACAAAGGCCCTCCCTAGATGCCAGCCCAGCTCCCAAAGTTTGGAGTTTCCCCAGTTTTGGAGAATGGTAAGAAATCAATCTGTGTTGTTGATACATTACCCAGGCTGTGTTATTCTATGATAGAGGAAATGGATTAAGATTGTGTGTGTGTGTGTGTGTGTGTGTCTACTTTTGCATGTGTGCTATCAAACTAATTCCCATTTATACACTGCACACATACTGTATTGATTTACCCAGGACCCATAGTCAGTGCTTGAAATCAACATTCAGTAAAAGAAATATAGTGTGGTATATATCCTGATAGAAACAGATAGCTGAGAGAAGAAAAGAAAGCTTGTAATGACTTAAATATTGAAAGGCTATTGCAACCATAAATCAGCACTGTAACCCCCCCCCAAAAAAAAAGAAAGAAAGAAAGAAATCAATGAAAATGGAGGAGTTCTTGTGGATTAATAGTATGACTGCTGGATTAAAAATATCAAGGGGCTAAGTAATATCCATTCATAGCAAAAAAAAAATAGAAATAGGGACCCAATTTTGTGGACAAAATCTACTAGCACACAGAGAAAAAAAGATATGGAAAAATATAAGAAACAATTTAAGAAATATGTGAGTTTAATCTAGGCAAGTAAAGGAAGAACATAAAAAATGGGAAGAAATAAGAAAAGAAATAAAAGGAGGAGAATGTTCGAAATTGAAAAGAATCATTTTTAAAAACAAAAATACTTGAGTGCTGACCATGAGAAAAAACAAAAACATTTTCTATCTGGATGATATTTCAGGTCTCAGAAATAAAGTTATACCCCAAAAGCTCCCAGAACTCTAAAAAATGAAAGTAGGAAATAAATAAAGGAGTAAAATTTAACTTCTCAACAATAAGGCAAATGGGCTAATATCTAGAAACTTCTACAGGAGCCAAATTTAGGCTCTATGATCTTGATATTCACCAATTTAGGATTTATGGTTTTTGGATCTGAAAATTTAGTATCCAGAGACATTTGCTGCCGGATATGCTCAAAAGTTAGAAGGTAAAGTCTGTTAAAATGTAATAATTTATAATACATGTGATTATGTAATTGATATTTTTATTATTCTCTGTAGTGACTTCATTATCTAGCTAGCCTTCATCATGTCCCTGTATGAAAAACCAAGACAGATTGTCCCTGATATCAATGGGTCCATCACAATTTTTCAACTTTAGGATGGACATGAAAGATATACATGCTTGGTAGAAACTGTACATTGAGTCTTGAATTTGGATCTTTTCCTGAGCTAACTATATGAAGTCTGAACCTCTCTCAAGGCTGGGCAGGAGTTATCCAGGGCCTGAGGGGAAACTCTCTGAGACGGAGCTCAAGATGGAACTCCTTCACTTACACCAAAGCTACAGCCAAAAGGTCAGCATGACTGGCTTGTAATGTTTGGGTTAGGTGTAATACGTGAAATTTTTTAACAAATATTTTTAAGTTGTTGATAGACCTTTATTTATTTATTTGTTTGTTTGTTTATATGTGGTGCTGAGAATTGAACCCAGTGCCTCCCACACGCCAGACAAATATACTACCACAGAGCCCCAGCCGCAGCCCTACATACCCAGGCCTTATCCATGTTAGGTGAGCATCTTGCCACTGCACTCCACCCCAGCCCTTCAGTGCATTTGTGTGTGTGTGTGTGTGTGTGTGGTGTTGGGGATCGAACCCCCTTCGATGCATTTTTTACTTAATATTTTCAACTAATGATGGTTTTATCAGACCTGGCCCCAGGAGCCCCATCATAAGTCTGGAACATCTCTCCTTGCTTTCTCATTCTAGAAACTGACCAGCAGTGCAGGGGTGAGGCTGGAATTAAAACTTAAATGCTCTCTTCCATCTCAGTGAGAAGTTTATACTTATATTTGGCACCATGACTAACCTTTCAAAGGTGACCTTCAAGGGTTTAAACAAAAGGAATAGTGAAAGACAACTGGCAGAAGAGTGTGCTGGCAGTAAGAGACTGGGAGGGAAAGGCACGCTGGAGCTTTGCTGCAGTCCTGTGTCAGTGTGGCTACCTTTGGGCCTTTTGGCACTTAATGATTCACTCTCCGAGATGGAGCTCAAGATGGAACTCCTTCACTTACACCAAAGCTACAGCCAGCCAAAAGGTCAGCATGACTTAGTAGGGAGGGGTGGACACAGCAGATGAAGGGCAAATGGAAGGTGGGTTAATATCCCCACCAGACTGATAAAAAATTATTTCATGGACTTTCAGTTCAAAGGCCAGCCGTTCCCCTACTGAGTAACTGAACTACCATGTCTTGCCTTCTAACCATTATTACTGCTTTTGATTGTGCATTAAATTAATTTTTAGGCTAGAACTTAGATCATGTAGGACTTTAATTGTTGAACAAATGAACCATTAATAGCAGTTACAGCATTTGGGGATCCTGATACAACATTGAGGTCATAAACCTACTGTTGATATGAACCATAAAGCAGCTCTGCACTGTTATGCCCAGAATAACTGGTTCTGTTCACCAGTTACTTGGTCAATTAATGATTTGATAACTTTAACTTTGTTTGGGCTGAATTTTATCCTTCAAACATTTATTTAAGCTCCAAGGTCACCCAACTAAAATTTTTAACCCATAGTTTATTAGCTCTAGTAGAGATTATAAATAAATACATTCTGTGGATTAATTAATTAAGCTCCATAGAGTCTTCTCAACTTATTTTAAAATCCCTACTTCTTCATGGGGAGGTCAATTTCATGATCATAAGTAATAGGCTTAAAACCTCAGTCACTCATACAAGTCTCTATCTAAGGAACAAATGATTTTGCTACCTTTGCAGAGTCAGGATACTGTACCCGTTAAACAGCTCTGGGTAGGCAAAGACTCTAATACTTTTAATGCTAGATGTTTTTGGCAAGCAGGCAGGGTTTTTGTTTACTGAGTTCCTTTTACTTTTAAAATATTTCCCTGAGTGCAGACCTGTGTTGGGTTAATAATATAATTAATTTAAAAATCTGGTATTTCAAGTTAAACTTGTACAAATTCTGAATGCAAGGGCCATGTCTTCTCATTGTGCTGCTATTGCCTAGTGTGCTGGGCAATTACTGAGTATTCAGTAAGCACCTGCAATTGCTTCATTCTGATTAACTGACAAAGCTTATTCTGATTTTCAGTTTTTAAGGGAAGCAGAGAAAATAAAAGGCAAATGGAAGAAGTTGTATTCTCACACACCCAGAAATATATTTCTTTCTATTGGGAGCTCTCAGGAAAGTGTTCTTCCCATGGCAGGCCTGAGATGCTGTATTTATAGAGGCCTGTTTGCAAAGTCTTGTCTAGGAACTTGGATTTCAGGAGGTTCACATCATTCCCTAAATGTCAGCACTGGCTCCATGATCCTACACTGTTTGAGCAAACAATACAGTTTGTGCTGATCACCTACCTGCATTCCTCCTGGGAATCTGTAATTTTGCTATATACTAAGCCAAGGCTACATATGTAATTGGCTTCCCCAATGAAAATCTGGGGTTCTGGTAGACAGCACTTCACATCATGAAACCATGTTGCCATGGTTTGTTGCTGGAGGAATTAGTCCTGTCTCCTGTGTGATTCCAATGAGAAGACTCTGGGATGCTTATACCTAGTTTCCCAGGACTCTACCTCAGGCACCTTCTCTTTGCTGCTTTTGCATGAGTATGACTATATAATGGGTCCTATGAGTTCTAGAAAAATCACTATACCTAGAGTAGTTTTGGGAACACTCAACATAGGAGCAAACAAGGATATAAATATATATGTGATATTTATATCAATACATTTAAAAATTCAGTTTAAGCCAGGACAAGCATTGGTACATGCCTATAATCCCAGCTACTAAAGAGGCTGAGGCAGGAGGATTTCAAGTTTAAGACTAGCCTCAGTAATTAGCAGGGATCTCAAAATTAAAAAAAGGCTCGTGCTGTAGATAGAGTGCCTCTGGGTTCAGTCCATACAAAAAAGAAATCAGTTTATAAGTGTTTTAACAGAAGCACTTATCTATCTATCTCCCCATACATATGTGCATATATGTGTGTATACATATATATAAACATATATGCATATATACACACATATACATAATTACCCACATTGTTATCTTCTATTTCAGATGCTCAGATCTAAAAGTGGTGGGTAAGAAATGCATTTTCCAGCCTCTCTGCTGGTCTGTTATCCAGTTAGAAAACTGACTCTTAGAGGAAAATGTAAAACATACCCTTCTGATGTAGAAATTCCTCTCCAATATCATACTGAGAGAGAGGAAAATCTAAAAATCCACCATTTTGTTCTCTCTAATTTGAAAGAAAGTAAAGGATGCATATGAGGATGAAAAGAGGAGAAATAAAACAAGCCCTGGCCAACGAGAGTCATGACAGTGGGAGTCTAGGCATGGAGGTTCCATACTATTCACTGCCTTGACATCTGGTAAAACCTGGAGGCCATGAATGGCTCCACAGCAAGTTCTTCTCCCTGTTCTGCTTCTGCAGGCAAGGTCCCCTCCCTGTCAACTCTCCTAATCCAGGGGACCAGACAGAATTCCTATTTATTCCTGAGTAGTGGTTTCCAGTTCCCTGATGGCCTGTGGAATTCTTTCCACAAACCAATCACTTACTCCTATGGGAACCTGGGGCACCACACCCCTTGATTATTCTACAAAGCCTGCAGTCTCTAGTTGGTCACTTTTTAAGAGCATCCCACATGCACTCGGCCCTTTGTGGTATGCACTGTCTCCTCCACTGGGATGTGAATATCTGTGATTAATAAACTGCTGTTGACTTCATGTGTCCAATGTAGTATGCAGGGTGTTCAGCTAGCCTCATAAGCGTAGTGTGGGAATATCCTTCTCATCAGTGGGGCAAAGAAGAAAATAATCAAAACAAGGGACAGAGGGAGGTGCAGTAGCAGAACCACAGAATCCAGTACAGGGATGACTCCAGAAGTGTCTATTCTCACTTGCCCCTCCTCTGGCTTTCCTGGAATGAAGAAAGCAGAGAGGAGCAAATACCCCAGGTCAAATGTTCTGATTGGACACAAGGACTTTAAGCACCCCTCTACTGTGGAAATAATCTAAAACCAGAGGACACCTGCTACCATTTTCACAGAAAACATAAAGGCCTCTAGAATTAATATTCTCATGAGAAATATTTTTTAAAAATTAGAAAAAAATTTAGAGATGAAATATGCAAAACAGGATTGCTCAGGGCACTAGTGCCTCTGCTTCCCCTCCAGACCTCAGCCTGCAATAGAAGAGAAGCCAGGACACTAACTGGCTACATTCAAACCACTCAGCAGAATCCTAGGAGGACCTTCGGCCAGCTTGCATTGTGACAACTGTAAGATCCAGATATATTGTCTCGTAAAATTTAATGTAATAAAAATAAATCATTTAGAAACTAAACATGATCACATCCTCACTGAGTTAATGGGGTAGAGGGATTATTCTTGGAGTAGTTTTTTATACTGTTGCATCCCTCTTCCTCTGACAAAAGGGAAAAAAGAATACATGGAGCCAAAGAGAAGGAAACAAGCTGAAGTATAAGGAAGGAAAGGCTTTCACTGCAACTTGTCTGCTGCCGGCTATCCAAGAGGAGGTAGATGTTGGCCCACCATGTTTCCCATGGCTCTGACCCACAGTGCACAAACTCAAAAAGAGGACCAAAATGAATTTATCTCATAAAAGTAAAACCTTCTATTGAGATAGCTTTATAGGCAGTTTGAACTCAGATTAGCATTTCTTGAAACTACTAAGATGGACATTTATGGTTCAGATAAGAGGTACCCCCAAAAGCTCTCATGCTAGATGATACAGGAATGTTCAGGGGTGAAATGGTTGGACTTTGTGGAAGTTGTAACCTAATCAGTACGTTAATCCACTGATATGAATTAACTGGGTGGTAACTGAGCAGGTGGGGTGTGGCTAGATGAAGAGGGTCACTGGGGACGTGACTTTGGGGTTTTATATTTTGTCCCTGGATGAGGATCTCTCTCTTCTTCCTGGCTGGCATGAACTGAGTAGCTTTCCTCCACCATGCCCTTTCACCATAATTTTCTGCCTCACCTAGAGCCGAGAGCTATGGAGTCAGCCAGCCAAGGACTGAAACTCTGATACTGTGAGCCAACATAAACTTTTCTTCCTTTAAGTTATTCGAGTCAGGTCTTTTGGTCACAGCAATACAAAGCTAACTAAAACTAAGTGGTAGGCGAAAGGTGTAACTTAAAGGTAAAGCACATGCTTAGCATGCATGAGGCCCTGGGTCTATCCTGGCACCAGAACAACCCAACAAACAAAAGACACATAAAATGAACATGGTGGGTTCTAATGAAATCATATTTACTATCTATGCTTGATAATACATTTTCCAAATTATTGATACACATTTAAGATGATCCATCACTGTTTCCCAAAAGATATTTGTACTTAAAATGACATAGCACTGCTTCCCACAAGATATTAACATTTAGAAAATAAATGAAATGATAAAATATGTCTTATGGTAAGAATTAAATTAATATTGAAAAATGCATGGAAGGCAGCAAAAGATTTTCAATTATGAGCTCATTTAGAGAACAAAAGTGGAGCTAACAGGCTCCTCTATGTTTTGGCCTCTGGCTGTGGCTATAATCACAGCTGTTGTCATTTTGTTATTGAAGGTAGAGGTAGTATATATAGTTACTTGTGGATTTAACTACTTAATTATTCATGCCTGAGTTTAAAAGCCTCTTTCTCATCATTGTTTCCAGGTAAATATGCATTTTCCATCCCAAGTTTTCCTGACTGCCTTGAAATAATTACTTTTCCTAACCTCCTTACACTTAATATTGGTTGACAAATAGCTAAATGCAATGCACACTGCATAGGCAGTAATAGCTATGACGATCTCAATTCCCCTCACTTTATCTTACCAGTTGGCTATTTCCGTAGGGGATTATTGATAGCCCTTCCTCATCCAGGGTTGCATACAAAGGAGGAGTTGGGATACAACAAATATCACTTGGCTGTTAAGAAAAATGAAAGTGCATTTTATTCATAAATAGTCTCCTAAGTTCAAATATGCAATTAATCATATATTATGCACAACATATGTACATTCATACAGATTTTTGGAGATCACCATAGCTGTGTGACTGCCTATGCACTGATCATTGCATTTACCATTTGTCAGCCAAAACTGAGAGCTCTCTAAATGTCAGGGACATAAGGAACCCTGTTCTCTGTATAAGATACTGTTAACTGTGGAGATCAAATCCATCCTGCTATCTTCCTTAACAGTATTCTGATTTTGTTTCAGGAAGTTATGTGTCCAACTAAAACAAAAAACCCCAATATTTCACATACTCCTCTGTAGCTAAATATCATGTAGTTCTAAACAATAACAGGTAACTGGAATTCTACTGAGTGGTATTTCCAGGAAAGAAGTTGCTATGGTTTAGGTATGAGGTGGATCCCCAAGGTTCCTGTGTTAACTCAGGACTCTCTGAGAGCTGTAACCTAATCAGTCCATCCTAGTTCAAATGGACTAACTAGATAGTAACTATAAACAGGTAGGGCATGGCTGGAGGAGGTGGGTCACTGGGATTGTGTCCTAGAAAAGTTGTTGTTCTTGTGGCTCCTTCCCTTTCCTCTGATTTGTTGATACCACCAACAGAACAGAAGTCTTCCACCATGCCCTTCTGCCATGATGCTCCACCTCACCTTGGGCCCAGAGCAATAAAGTTGGTCCATCATGGACTGAAATTGTGAATCAAAATAAACATTTCCTCTTCTAAGCTCTTCTTGTCAGGTACTTTGATCACAGTACTAAAACAAAAAAAAAAAGCTAATATATGAGGTCAGAAGGATGGAATCCATTGGTATAATTTCCAGAAACTGCCAAGAACATGCATATGTCTGGAGTGGCCCACCTAACTTGTAAGCAAAATGATGAAGGTTGCATGCAAAAGACAAAATAGGAAGATGGAAAGAAGCTGGTTCATGTTAAGAAATATGACAATCTACCTTCAGCTTATTCTTGACATAGAAAAGCAATTCCCTATTTGTATGACTCACGATTTCTTGGGTTTTCTGTCCCATGCAGTCAATATCAATGTAAGAGATATGATCATATTTTTATGCATATTATATGACTATATAGTCAATATAGATAGTTCTACCTTTAGATAATTGCTTTTTTATTATGAAATTAGATACAAATGAGGTTGACTATATTTCCCAATTGAATGTGTTACTGAAAGGAATATTTAATCACACCCTCTGAATAATAGAAAATGCATCTGGGTCTGCTCATGATGAATAGGACTATAGACCATGTGTTATGTATTCAGAGATTGATTAAGCATTTTTTGTTAAATATACAATGGCTCTAATAAAACAAGGGTTAAATATTCTAGTCCCTCATTGTAAGAACTCCATTGAAAAATTAAATGTATTGGATATTTAACAAAATCAGAAAATTTATTTAGACTCCCAGAAATTGTTATGCTTTCTGTTTCCAGTAAAGTTATGTATTACTTTCATGATAAGAGGAAAAAACCCAGACTTACTCTTTGAAAAGAACAAATACTATTGAAAAACCAGTACAAGAAAATTGGACCAAGACAGCAAAATGCACATACTACTTTCTCCTTTCTTTGCAAATCACTCTTAAGTGTCAAAAGAGATATCTTTTTAAAGGAGTATATCTAAAAACCACTCAACATTTCCATTAGTAGAACAGAAATTGTTGGAAATTCCTGGAAGATAAAATGCAGGCAAGAGTGATTTGATCAAGGCAGAAGATAACTCAGCCTGAAAAAAAGGCACAAGAGGAAAATGAGTAGAAAGTAAATGCTTATTTAGAGAAAGCTCATATCTAATAGGAAATAAAAATATCAGAGAGGCACCTCCAACTCAGAAAATGACCAAAGGAACTGAAAAACGGTTTTCCTTCTTGGAACACTGATGGTGAATTCTTAGTGACACAATGACTGCCTTCATTGTTGGTGGAGGCTGTCCTGGTAAGGGTGTGGTAGTGGAGTACAAAAGGAAGACTGAATTACACTTCACTGGGCTTTCTAAAAGGATAAGGACAGGAATATATAAAGGGAAGTTGGTTTATTTATTCCTGAAAAGGAAATAAATGGCAGTTCTTGGGGACTTTTGTTACTTTGGCATTGATGCCATGTTATGTCTTAAAGTGAAGTGTGATAACCGATAGATCTCATCGCTCACATGGGCCCTGAATTCTACTCACAGGAGCGTTCATGGAGAAAAGAGGTCTACACAACTGCATAGAAAGCATGCAGTCTTACCTACACAAACGGAGCAAACAATCTAGTCCTCCATTAAGAAAGACATTTACGCTGGGCAAGGTGGCTCACACCTGTAACCCCAGCGGCTCAGAGGCTGACACAGGAGGATTGAAAGTTCAAAGCCAGCCTCAGCAATTTAGCAAGGCCCTAAGCAACTCAGTGAGACCCTATTTCTAAATAAAATACAAAAAATAGGATCAGGGATGTGGCTCAGTGGTTAAATGCACCTGAGTTCAATCCCCAGTTCCCACCCGCCCCCCCAAAAAGAAAGACATCAGCACCCATAGATCAAAATCAATTAAACAATGGCAATAAGAAATACATGCTGCTAAAAAAAAAATGCATCACTCTGAAGGAAACAGATACTTCAAGGAAAGGGAGAGAACTTTAGAATTAAAGGTTTAGTTATTAATACCTTCAGAGTGCTAGGAGACTATTGTAGCCAAGAAAGAGAAACAGATTGCTGTAATAAAAGGGGAATCAGGAGAAAGAAGGAACTTCAGTAAATTGGAAATATGACTGTTGCATTTTTTAAAAAATTAATGAAAATCACAAGTTAATATAACCATAGCCAAATTACTAACATAATAAATGAAGTTGAAGAGATATCCAAGAATGAAGAACAAACCTGGGAAAATTTAGGAAATAAAAGAGAACAATTAAGACACACAAAAGTTCCACTCAATCAATGCAAAATAAGGATATCAGAAGGAGATCACAGAGAAAGTAAAATGAGTAAATACTTGTTTTAAATGTTTTAGACAAAAATATATAGAACCTAGGGGCTGGGGTTATAGCTCAGTTGGTAGAATATTTGCCTTGCATGTGTAAGGGTTTGATCCTCAGCACCACATAAAAACAAATAAATAAAAAAGATATTGTGTCTCTCTACAACAAAAACAATTTTTTTAAAAAAGTATATAGAACCTAAAGAAGGAATCAGCTCTCAAATTGAAAGGGCACATTCCAGTACTGATTAGGATGATTTTTTTAAAGGTAAAACTGGTAATATTTCAAGATTCTAATAGTAAAAATAAAATTCAAAAAGTTTCCACTCCATTAAAAGACTGAGACATTGTTCTTTGCCATAGTGATCATGCATGAGAGAAGATTATAGAAAGTATCTTTGAAATTCTGAAGGAAAGTGATTTTGAGAATGGAATTCTATGAGTAAAAGAAAAAATTAATAACTAGAGTAATCTATATATCTATTTTTCAAATTATTAAATTTATATGCTCACTGGGTCAAATTCATATATGTAAAATTAATGCAAAGTCTTATCATTCTTTACTAAGAAAGTGAAATGGGAAAATTTAGTTATATTCAATTAATGTAGGTAAATGATTCCATAGTAAGGCCATAAAGAGTAGAAAGGGGAGAGGAAGAGAAAGGAGAGGAGGAGGACAGAGGAAGGAGATCTGGACAGAGACACAGGAAAGAGGAAGGAAGGTGGAACTGTCATTTATGCTTTAAATTCAAATAGAAAACTGAAAAGGCTGAGGTCAACACTTAGAAACATCCAACTTTTTTTTTACTTGCAGAAACACATGCTGAAATTTTTAGGGAAAAAAAAAAGCAAATCTGCAAAGATGTTATTTAGACCTTATATATTAGAATTACACAACTTTTTTCCCACAAAGACTAGGTTTATATGGCTTTTCACAGTTTTAACAAGAAAAGATCTGAATTGTTTTAAGCAGTCTAGACAATGTCAGGCATTTACTGACTCTCATTTCTCTGATTCCCCCATTTTCAGGTACAGCACAAGAATTCTCTACTCCCTGGAATGGATAATATATGGTCTTTCCTCTGTCTTCAATGCCTGCCCCTCCCCCTTGCTGCCCTCCATCTTAGTTACCATTCTCAATTCATTCTTCAATAACAAGAGAGAAAGGAAAGCAAACCCAAGGAAGAGCCCTGGGGCCATCCTCCCCTCCACAGATACATCAACTAGACCCTTTCTGTCCCTCCCAGAGTTGACGCTGAACAGTAGGTGGCCCATATGTATATCAGAGAAGGAAGACTCATTTCTTTTGACACTCTGGACCCAATGAGCAATTTCCCTTTTTATCTTTCTCTTCATGGAGGGTTAAAGTAAATGAAGAGGGAGGTACAAAATAAAGGAACTCTATGTTACTAGAAGTCCAGAGAAAGTAAATGAATAAATACTTGTTCTAAAAGTTTTAGACAAAAGTATATAGAACCTAGGGGCTGGGGTTTATAGCTCAGTCTTAGGAAACCTGAAAAGGGTAGTTACACATTTCCTGAGCAACTGGAGGATTTAGGAGAAATCTGCAGACCTTTTTCTATTTCATAGTTTGCTAGAGTAGAGCCAAAACTTTAGTCTGAAGTAGCTGGAAACAGATGTGAGAAAGGAAACATGTAAACAAAGTGTATAGGGCCCTTACAACTATGATCCTGAAAGTAACTAAAAAAATGACCCAGGGAATTTTAAACATTCAGACAAACCTTTTTTTTTTCTTTTATAGGCATCTTGGCCAGACACCTGTATTTCAGATCTTGGCCTCAAGTTGTAGAATCCATCTTTACTCAATTACAGACATAGAAAAATCCCACCATCCAGAAAGACATGGGTTTCAACTAAGTTGAACGTCCAGATATCAAAGAACCTAGAATGCACTTACTACAAGGTGTATCTGCTATCACAATAGACAGAAGATTCTAGAACTGTGCTGTTAAATACATACGCTACAAGCCAATCTGTTTAGATTTAAATCAGTTAAGACTAGAAAAACATAAAAATTCAGTTCCTTCTTTACTCTAGCCACATTTCAGTTGCCAGTTGCCACACAGGACTGGATAGAGAGATTATTTCTATCAATATAGAAAGTCTAAAGGGTAGTATTATTCTAAGACACCATTACCACAAATGGAAAGGTCAACTATGCAGATGTGAGCTTCCCTGGCAACTATCCTTGATTATTAATATATGTAAGTGAGAAGATGACTTACAGACAACCTAGAGTCATTCAAATTGGTGACTAAGTCTTCAAGCATGATTTCCACCAAAGATCCTTGAAGTTTTAATTCATGTCATTATTGATATTAAAATGAAACAGATGAGAAACCTAAGTCAGAATGATTAACTAAACTGCCCTAGGCAACTTTTCTGTCACTGCAGAAGAATATCAAATTTCCTTTTTTCTATATACTAATTACCTCAAATGTTCCAAGAATCTTATCTGCATAGAACCTAATATAGGACCTTATACAGAGCATGTGTTAATAAAGTATTTGTTAAATCAGTGAAGCAATTACTGTGCAGCAGTCTGGTTGGGCACAAAATAACCCAACCGCCACACAGCCTTGTAGGTTCAAAACAGGAACTCCTTTTTTCTCCACACTCTCTCCAACGCCATGCACAGCTTTCTCCTGGCCCACACCACACACCAACCGGAAATCCCTCCTTCGGAAATCCCCCCTCCCGCACTTCCCCAACCAATGGGAACTCCAAAGTAGTAGACCTAGGCGGACAGCAGGGGTCTAATATACAATTGAATACACAGCTTAACATAACCATTATCATCTCAATGGCTTGCTGGGTCACCTCTCAACCATTGTTCTGGCAAAAATGCCATTCCTCATTCCGACTATGGCTCTCAGCATTACTGCAATATAACACTGCAGTGGTGCAATGAATGAATTAAATAATTGTAAGAATTAGCGGGAGGAGAAAAATGACAGACTAGGAAGCAAAATAATAGCCTTGGAACTTCTAAGGGTAATTTGGAATTTCAGTCATTTCTCATAAAACATGGGACGCTTCCTTTTTATGGTGTACTGAATCAATCTCTTGCCCACTTAACTAGTGCTGTTATCTTTCACTTTAATTTTTTTAGTTGTAGATGGATACAATACCCTTATTCTATTTATTTATATTTTTTATGTGGTACTGAGGATTGAACCCAGTGCCTCACATGTGCTAGGCAAGTGCTCTACCACTGAGCCCCAACCCCAGCCCCATCTTTCACTTTTTAGCCATGTTAATTTTTCTGAACATACAGTCTACTCTACCGTCTTCCCCCCACTTCCATGTAAAATAACCCACTCACTTTCTCACAAAGTCTGACCACAGAATTCTCATTCAGTGCTTAGATTTAAGTAAGGCACTGTGTATCCATACATAAATAGCCACTTCACTACCAAAGAAGTTACTTTCAAACTTCAACACATAAGAAAATAAATTTGGTTTGGAGGGAGAATGAAGTTATGGGAAATGAGGAATGATCATTCAAGTTCAAATTTATAAAATGCTGCATTATGGTGTCTGTGTTAGTTTTCTCTGATAACTGATATGGAACCAGCCTTTTCTGATATTTTTTCTATTCTTACCATCCCTTCTTGCCGCCCATCCCCCCTCAAAATCTAAGTAACACTTTTTAAGCCATATTCATTACTTACAGGAGATTCACTAACTCCAAAGATGTCTCTGACATCCCTGACAGACTGCTTATTCTTTTTTCTCAGGGTTTGAGTATAGGTATTATATCTCTTTTTCACCGCAGCTGCTTGGGTTCGAGTCAATGTAGAGAGCAGGGCTTTCCCATCTTCCTCTTCGTTGCCTGAGATCAAAGTTGATAAACCCACATCTTGCAGCCACTCAGCTTCAAGTTCTCCTTCTGTAACACAACATGACCAAGAGGAGATTAGGACCTTTTCCATATGTGTGTAACTACAGGTCTGTGGACATAAGACAATAAGAAATAAGTAAGTAATATGAGATGTCTCATTTTTTACAGTAATTATGGGAAAGGATTATAAGAATAAATGAAAAGTCTTAATTTTAAAATGCAATAGAAAGTCCAATTATAAAATATTGTCTAGTAGAGCAAAGTTGACTGGCCAATTTAGAAAGATAATTTTCCTTGCCAGAGGGTTAAACATAAGCCATAGGTTAACTGCCATTTTCAAAAAATGATAAAATATAACTATTAAGACTAAAACAATAACAGAAAAAGTATGGCTTAGTGGAGCACAAAGGGTTTGTAAATCACTCAAATCCAAGGACAAATCCTAGTACTGCCATTGATTTTAGTAAATTGCTGAAATACCTCCAGCAGTGTCCCCTCAGCAAAATGGGTGTAGTGATTGATGTTGCCTTGGAATTCGTTTTCATGGGCTTAACTTCTTCATGCCACAAGCAGGGCTCAGTCACCTTGGACAGTTTCCAGTTTTCCACCTCTTCCCAATTCCTCCAGATACCTGCCTTGTACAACTTTTTCCTGGTTACCACCTGCCTATCGGATAACAAGATGCAACCTACTTGACTGGCCCTGCTGGCCTTACCCCGCTCATGGCCTTTCAGTCACAGCCTCAATCCATGTTGCTCTGTGCCTGCTTTTCTCAATCTACCAATAGAACTCCCCTTGGAATATTCTACTTGGGTGACACCCTGGACTCCAATAAGGGCTTCAGCCCCCTGGTACCATGCTCCTTCTTTCTTGCTCCCCCTTCACTGGCTGAATGTATGGGTCCTGGATGACTTCCCCTCTTCCCCTCTTCCTTTTGTCCCTGTCAGGCGTAGCCCTCTCCTCTCTAGGACCTGTAGTAATTCACTGCTTCTGTTACTTCATGTGTCTTGAGTTGCCTCTTCTGATCTCATCTGACCAACACATGCAAACCTAATTTCCTTCCCAGTCAGGGGTCTCCTGAAATGGCTATCTTGGTAGGAATAAACCGGACGTAGGTCAGACAAGAGCCACAAGGGCACCTGCCATATAAACAAGTTTCCTTTAAAAAGGTCAACTAGTCATAGTGTGGTAGAGAATCATCTCATGAATAAGTACCTTGTAAACATTTATAATCAAGTGCCTTGGAGTTTCATCAGGGCAGGCTTGAGTTAATAGCCACCATTTTGTGAGTGACCACAATACCAATAACAAGAGTATCAACAATGGGGACAATAATAGCAAATTAGGTAGACTTGATGATTTTTTTTAAAGCAATGCATTTATAAAGATGGCAAAGAATCTGGAATAAGATATTCAATAAGTATTTATTTTCCTGTTTCTCTCCTTATTCTGAGCATGGGGCAATAATTCTACCCTTTTTCAGAAGGTGATTTAAAAATGTAAGATTCATCCATGAGCATTAGCTGCTATTATAAACCAGAGGTATAGAAATGAAAGAAATTCAGGATAATGACGTCCCATAAAAGCAAATCTACTACATGCACATTTCTAGGTACCAGGCAAAACAGGCATTGCCTGAATAAAGCTTGTTTAAAGAGCAGATTAGACTGATGTGTAAATACATGTCAGAGCAGCAGTCTAGGAGTCCTGGACTCTGTGTACATGATTGCATCATTGATATATAAACAAAGTCTTCTAATGTGCTTTATAGGCCCAATTTCTTAACTAGGCAAATATTTTATTTGCTATCTTATTTTTATTGTTTGTTTGCTTTGTAAACTGTCCCTTTAACAAAAAAAAATGAGGTGAATTTATGGTTAGCAGCTCTATTCTAACACAATAGTCCTTTTAAATCAGTGAGTTTTTGTGACTTGGAAGTCTCTCATAAGCCTTAGGTAAGATTTTCATTTCTGAAGACAAAAATTATACATATAGTTTAATATTAAAGCTTTAAATTGTATGTTTTTCTCTTCAACTCTGTAAGGAGAGATGACACAGTAGGAGGAAGGAAAAACTGGTAGGTTAGAGTTAACATAAACTTGAGGTGGAAATGGTATATGTAGAATGTTTTCCTAGGTAAGAGACATCTACAGCAGATATCAGCATGTCTCCTGCTTGCTAAATTACATACTAGGCAATCCTATTCTCATTACTCCAGTTGCTAAATGTGTAACTGCAGCCTAGAGCACGTCTTTGAATTTCAGCTCCATGTACCAACATCCCCTTAGTTGTATCAATCACAACATATTCAATACGTTCAAACCTGAACTCATCCATCATTCAACTCTAGGCCTCTTTCACTATTGCATGTTTCAATAAATAGAACTTCTATTCTAGTAATTAGGCAAATGAGTAACTCGGGAGACATTCCTGACATCTCCTTCTTTATGCATCAACTCGAGCACATAAACAAGAACCTTTTTATTTGCCTTTTTATAGGACTGAGGATAGAACCCAGGGGTACTTTACCTCTTAGAGATACCCCTACACCTCACCCCACCACTCTTTTAAAAAAGAATTGAGACAGAGTTTCACTAAGTTTTCCAGGCTGGTTTCAAATTTGCAATCCTCTTGCCTCAACCTTTTAAGTCATTGAAGTCATAGGCATGTACCATGGCAGGAGGCTTCACCAAGACCTTTTGATACTACTTCCTCATTTTATCTCAAAAGTATCTACCTTCCTTAATCTCTTCTGCCATGACCCTGGTCAAAGCAGCCATCATCTCTCATCTAGACTGCTAGGTCAGACTCTTGATAGTTCTTCCTACAGCCATTCTTGATACTCTTCAAACTTCTTTTCCATATTGTAACTAAACTAATCCTTTCACATGTAAACAAAAATAATGCTATGACTTTTCCTTTCTTCATCGTGGTCTACAACATATAAGGCTGCTTCATCTTCTGGATACATTCATACAATCCTCTTCTTACCCTCAGCTCCCCAGAAATACCAACTACTTTAAAGTCCTCAAAAGTTCCATGTTCAATCAACAAATATATGAAAAAATGCTCATCATCTCTAGAAATTAGAGAAACGCAAATCAAAACTACTCTTAAGATTTCATCTTACTCCAGTTAGAATGGCAACTATTATGAAGTCAAACAACAATAAGTGTTGGTGAGGGGATGGGGGAAAAGGTACACTCATACACTGAGGTGGGACTGAAAATTGGTGTAGCCAATATGGAAAGCAGTATGGAGAATCCTTAGAAAACTAGGAATGAAATCACTATTTGACCCAGCTATCCCTCTCCTTAGTTTATACCCAAAGGACTTAAAAACAGCATACTACAGGGACATAGCCACATCAATGTTTACAGCAGCACAATTCACAATAGCTAAACTGTGGAACCAACCTAGATGCCTTTCAGTAGATGAATGAATAACAAAAAGATGTGGCATATATACACAATGGAATATTACTCAGCAATAAAAGAGAATAAACTCATGGCATTTGCAGGTAAATGGATGGAGCTGGAGAAGATAATGCTAAGTGAAGTTAGCCAATCCCAAAAAACCAAATGCCAAATGTTTTCTCTGATATAAGGAGGCTGATTCATAGTGGGGTAGGGAGGGGGTGCATGGAAGGAATAGATGAACTCTGGATAGGGCAGAGGGATGGAAGGGGAAGGGAGGGGGTATGGGGTTATAAATGATGGTGGAATGTGATGGACATTATTATCCAAAGTACATGTATGAAGACACAAATTGGCGTGAATATACTTTGTATGCAACCAGAGATATGAAAAATTGTGCTCTATATATGTAATAAGAATTGTAATGCATTCCACCATCACATATAAATAAAAAATTAATTTAAAAAAGTTCCATGCTCTATTTTGTTAGCAAGGCCTTTTAGTGTGGCAGTCTACTTGACCCTTTAATCATTGGCCACTCAAACTGCCAGGTCTGTTTGTACATCTCTCCTTCAATAAAGTCTGAAGCCATCAGACAGGGCCATATCCTACTAATATCAATTCCAATACTATCATTCTTTTTTCCTTCAAGTAATCCCCTCCCCCCAATAGATCTACTTATAGTATTTCATTAATTACTTTCTCTTCCCCTACCTTACTAATTTCATGAAAAAGAGAAACATGTCTGTTTTGTGTCTAGTCTATCACCAATACCTTTCATTCTACTTAGTACAGAGCAGGGAGACATATGTGTTGAATTAATTAAGTGAAAAAATAAGTTTCTGTTGAAGAATATAACTAAAAAATATATTCTAAGAAGTCATAAAACAATGAATAAAAAAATTCAACTTTAAAAAATAAACCCAGCTGGGACTGGGGCTGGGGATATGGCTCAAGCAGTAGCACACTCACCTGGCATGCGCAGGGCGCTGGGTTCGATCCTCAGCACCACATAAAAATAAAATGAAGATGCTGTGTCCCCCGAAAATTAAAAAATAATATTAAAAAATTATCTCTCTCTTTAAAAAAATAAACCCAGCTATCATATATATCATTCCATACTGAAAGTCCCAGCTATCATATATACCCTTCCATACTGAAATTCTACCAGCTTAGAAAGTTTGATGGAGAAACATATCAAACAAAATAAAATCTTCTAGTAAAATGGAGTAGCTTATACTGACATAATTGTATTGTATTTAACTGTTACAAATTCTGAAAAAAATACACAAAATAACTACATGAATATACTAGAAAAGAATCAAGTACAGGAACTAAAAAATATCAAATTTTTATAAAAGAAAATGTACTGGGTAGGACTTGCACTTATACTGATCTTCAGCTAGGGTCATTTTCCAATCTCTACAGTACAAGGTGACTAGAACTCAAAAGAGAAAGACACATTTTTATTTATTTGAGGAGTTACAGAATAAAGTATAGGATTACATAAACAGCTGAAAAGTGAGGAGCACATTCCTGTTAGTAGGGAACCACATAGGATAGAGTTCCAAAATCTGTGCATAAATTCTAACCAAATTCTTGACTAAACCTTGAACTAAAAAGCTGTGTGGGAGACTCCAAGCATGGGGTGAAAGAGTGAGGGGAGCAGATGAAGACAAACATAACTGACCAAGATTACCCAGACTGCACTGAGTAGGGAAGAAGAGTTACAAGGATGAATCCAGTCAAGTTAACTGCTAGAACCAAAATGAACTTGGTTTAGAGAATATAACAGAAAACAGTCTCTGAAACATATTGATCACGTAGAACAGAATATCTCAGAAAAGCAAGCAAACAACAAAGTAGATCAATTTAACAAGAGACAGGTAGGCAATAGAAAGTAACTCTGAAGACTTTAATATTGAATAAGCACATGAAAGTAGCTCTCCTACCTATGCTCAAGGACTTAAAGGAGAAAATGCTTGTGATATGTGTGAGCAGACAGGGAAACTCAGAAAAGATCATAAAATAAATCTAAATGAATTTCAAAGACTGAAACTATGGTCCCTAACCACAACACAATTAACTTAAAAATAGATAACAAGATGTCTAGAAAATCCCCAGTTATTTGGAAATTAAGAAATATTCAATAAAAATGAGAAAATATCTGAAACAAAACTATAATGAAAGTACAACATATTCAAAATTGGTAGGGTGCAGTGAAACCATTGTTTACAGGAATTGTTCATAAATGCTTGAAGTTGCTATCTTAAAGAGAAAAAAAAAATGAGCAAATTAAACGCAAAGAACATAATTTAGAAGAAACACAGATTTTATTAATTTTTCAATGAATCATGTAGAAAAAAAATAACAAAATTCAACACCCATTCATATTATTTTCAGAAAATAGGACTAGAATGCTATCTTGTAAGAGCATCGTTAAGAAGTTCACAGATACCATCATGTTTAACAGAGAACACTGAACCCTTTTCCTGTAAAGCTGGGAACACAGCAAGCATATGTGTTGTTACCACTTCTATTCAACTTGTGCTGGAATCCCTCATCAGTACAAAAAGACATGATTTTTTTTAAAAAGTATAAATATCAGATAGAAAAACAGAATTCTTTGTTTTTCTATAAAAATCCTAAGAAATACAGAAGAAAATTACTAGAATTCAGAGAGGTAATGGGATATAAAATCAAGATACAGAAGTTAAGTTGTTATTTCCGTATACCTGCAGCAAAATATTGGAGAGAAAGAGGGAGAAGGAGAAAGAGAGAGACTGACTCAATTAAAAGACCCCATTTAAGAATATGAATAGGCAAGTCCAAGAGAGAGTGAGAAAATATTTATAGTATATCCGTCTGGGAGACTTGTATCCAGAACATATCAAGAAGTCATGCAAATCAATAATAAAAAAGGAAGTTTTGTAAAAGAGCCAAAATATTTCACAAAACAAGACAAATGAAAGGATAATAAGTACAGAAAAAAATTAAACATCATTTGTTACCGGTGAAATGTAATTAGAACTATAATGAAATGGTTCCATGTATTGTAATTAGTGATTACAATCACTAATATATAGAAAACTGATGATATCAAATGTTGAAAAATGTGGAAACGAAAAAAAGTGGAAATGTCATAAGTTGCTGAAAGAGGTTAAAAATGGTAAAGTTACTTGGGAAAATTGCTGGCACTTTCTTATATAGTTAAACATATCCTATACAAATACATGTATCTAAGAGAAATAGAAACAAATGCTCAAAAAAGATTTCTTACAAGATTACTCATAGAAGCCTTATGTATAATAGCCAAACTGAAACAAGAAAACCAAAACAAACCCAGAAGTCCATTAGCAGCTAAAAAGGATTTTTTAAAATGTGGTATATTGGGGCTGGAGTTGTGGCTCAGTGGTAGAGCACTGCCTTGCCTGCGGGAGGCACTGGGTTCAATCCTTAGCACCACAAGGAAATAAAATAAAGGTATTGTGTCCACCTACACCTAAAAATATACATATATTTTAAAAATAAGGTATATTCATCCAATGGAATACTACTACTACAGGTGAATTGTGTCTTCAAGAAAGATGTGTTGAAGCCTTAACCACCAGGGTATCAGAAAATGTGACTTTTCTTAGAAATAGTCTTTATAGATATAATTAGGATATAAATAGAATGCACATCTTAAAATATCATGATGTATACTATAAAATACCAAGTTTTCTGGTACTTTGTTAAGGTAGCCCTAGTAACTAATACAAACTACCCACTAATAAAAATGAAGTAACCAGTAATACACTGGCTATATCTTTAAAACATTATGCTCAGTGAAATTAGCCAAATCCCAACTAACCAGTGATGCACAAAGACAGGAACCATGGGACAGTGAATCACTAAGTGGGATAAGACTGTGACAAAGCATGAGGAGATTTTCTGGGTTGAATGAAATATTGTCTATCTTGATCAGTGTGAAGTTACAAGTGCATTGCATCCTTTTGTCAAAGCTCGATGAACCGCACACTGAAGATCTGTGAAAATACTTCAAGGACATTTGAAGTAAATATTAAACTATAAATATTAAACTCTAGTTAATACACCTGCAGTTTATAGTGGTTTAGGCTAGCAGACCTGAAAATATTTTCCATTATTCTAGGCAGGATCCAAAGAGTAAATATACAGTAGAGAGTGAGAGCCAGGTTTCTCATTATCAGAGAAGGGAGTTATGAATAAAGAAAAAGAGAAGACAGCAATAGACCCTGTGGCTCTAGATTTGAATTGGAGGTTATAACTGTGAGCTCACGGTTTGTAATTCGACCATATAGGAATTAATGTATTAAACTGACATTAAATTGAAGTATTTCTGAAAATACAAAATGTCAGGAAATAAGTAAAGGGGGAAAAAATAGCCCTCCCTGATAGAGGGTGGTTCCGTAGAAGAGATTCTCATGATCTGTGTGGTAAGGCTTTTTATTACTAACAGTGTGGGATGTATACTAACTGTGCTGCATCTCAGTAATCACTTCCTAGTGGTGAGAAAAGCAGACTTTTTAGAAAAGGGAATGAAGAATGAGAAGTTTTTTGTTTTTTTTTTTAAATTTCAGTTTATCTTGGTAGTTGTCTTGAGGCTACTTCCAGGCTTATGAAAGCTTTCTTAGGTGCATATTTACTAATCTAGCTTCAGTCTTTCTTGGATATCTATGTATTTACCTGGTGATTGCTAGGGCTTAGAAGAAAGGGCCTATACTTTTAATCCCAGGTAAGCAATGCAATTTTGCTTTTTGCAAACTAAGGAAAACTAGACCCCCCCCCTTTTTTTTTCTTTGTTTTCATGTTTTGGACTCTAACCTTCTTCTGTTTTGTTTCACTAAAAATCAGAAGGCTAAACATGACTTTTATTTTTCGTGGAATACCAGACAATCGAAGAAGAAGAAGGAGGAGGAGGAGGAGGAGGAGGAGGAAGAAGAAGAAAGAAATGATTCAAAACGAATATTTTTCTTTCCTTTATTCATAACTAATAGTCATGTATACAAAGTAAAAGCCAACAAAACTATAATACTCAGTCTGCTTGATGGTAATGTACCAAATCAACAGAGAGGTACAGAATCTAAGTAGTGATATACAAGGGTTCAACTGGTTCAGCTGAGGCTCGGCCTCCTTCATGGATGAAAAGCCAACTGAGCCAATTCAGCAGATAAAACCAATGGGAACAGGGAACTCTTATGCCAAGTTCTACTGATTTTTAAGCTACAAGTGGAGTGTCCCCTTACCATCCACAGGCTTGACCTCAGCCGGCAGCTGCTCTTCCTGCCCTCCCATGCTGTTCTCTTTAATGCTTTCTATTTCCCGCCAGAAATCCTCCATGGAGGTGCTGTCTACGGAGGCTTGTGAGTTGGAGCGGCAGAATGCAGGAGAATGTAGGGATTCATTGGAGAGCATCCTGTTGATTCTTCGGCAGCGAGGAATGGATTTTCTGAGGAAAGAATAATATTCGTAAATGCAAATTGGTATACTGATGTTACAAAGTCACAAAATTTTAAGTTTAAATACAATTTGTGTGGTAGAGAGGGATTCCAGGCAATCATCTCCATTCAGTAGCAGCCCTATTTTATTCTCAATACTTCATTATGATTCTGTGGCCATATAGGAATCAATGCCATAATATATTTTGTGATTCTCACACATTCATAAAATGGGAAGTTAAACAGATATATCAGTCAAAACATGTATGGAAAAGGCTTGTTTCCGTAAAGTATCTAAGACAATGATTGCAAAAGGAGTGACAAAGTACTTGTTCTCACATCCATTAGTACAAGAAATGTTGGCAAGGAGCTGGAGAAATTGGCACGTTTGTGCACTCTTGGTGTGAATGTAAAATGGTACAACCTCTCTAGAACACACTGTGGTGTTTCTTAAAAAATTTAAAAAGTATATTCCATATGATCAGCAATTCCACTTCTGGATATATACCCAAAAGAATTGAAAGCAATGACTCAAAAGAGATATTTGTACAACCATGCTCACAGCAGTATTATTCACAATAGTCAAAAGGTGGTACAATGCAATAGATCAGCAAATTATAGTGTACATGCACAGTAGAATATTATTCAGCCTGAAACAGGAGGAGCATTTTGACAAATGTTTTGATGTGGATGAGACTCAAGGACATTATTCTAAGTGAAGTGAGCTAGTCACAAAGGAACAAAGACTATATGATCCTATTTATGAGGCACTGAGAGTAGTCAAATCCATAAAGACAAAAAGTAGAATAGTGATTATTAGGGGCTGGAAGAGGGAAAAGGACAGCAGTGTTTAATGGGTAGTGTTTCAGATCAAATGAGAAGTGTTCTGGAGAAGGCTGGTAGTGATAGCTGCACAGCATCAGGAGTGCATCCAGTGCAGCTGAACTACACCCTTAAAATGGTAAATTATATGTCTATTTCCCATATTTTAAAGTTGAAAAAAAACCTCAAATCTATTACAAAACTTAACTGCTAAGATTATAAGAGAGTGAGACAGAAGAAATAATCTGTAACATTAAGTGGAAAAACCTATGACTCAGAATGGAGACCCTTGGTCACTTGGTGAGAATAATTTCCCCACCCTCAGAATAGCGTACAGCTGTTAAGAGACAGTGTTGGCTCCTATGGTCACTCACTACCTGACAGTATCACTGCCAATCTAGGAGTAAAACAGCTTGAGTAACTTCATGGGGTACTCTCCTTATGGAGTTGCTGCCAGGACTAAATGAATTAGCACACGTAAAGCATTCAGAACATAAAATTTCCAATAAATATTTATTTTTAAAAGTATGAGGCACATTAAGGTAGACATATGTCAAAATGTTGAAATCCTGAGAGATTATGATGAATTACATAAAAATAAAATGTTACTCTGTGATACATGATTGACAAATATTTCCTAAGAGCAGAATGTCTGATTAACAGAAACACTCTGGTCCCCAGCCATGAAGACTGAGTTCAGTTGTATCTTCTTTTGTTGTTCTCACATGATTTGTTTTTGCTTGTTTAATTTTCAAATTTGGAGAATTTTTGCAACTTCTTTCAAAGAATCTCTTCCTAGCCGGGTGTGGCAGCGCATGCCTGTAATCCCAGCAGCTTGAGAGGTTGAGGCAGGAAGATCATGAGTTCAAAGCCAGCCTCAGCAAAAGCAAGGTGCTAAGCACCTCAGTTAGATCCTGTCTCTAAATAAAACACAAAATAGGGCTGAGGATGTGGCTCAGTGATTGAGTGCCTCTGAGTTCAATTCTCAGTACAAAAAAAAAAAAAAAAAAAAGAGAACATCCTCCAAGTTCGCTTTTATTTCTGGCTGAGAGTACCCCTTAACCAATGTTTGGTCTGAGCTATTTCACCCTAAATAAGAAAGAGATAACTGCAGCAAGGACACAGTAATGTCAACTGTGGGCATCATGACTCCCTTAAGACAAACTAAATTTTGATATGCAGAGCAGCAGTGAATTATTATCAAGTGTAATGTTGCAGTTTAGAAATGAGTATCCCCCAAAAGTTCATGTGTGAGACAATGCAAGAAAGTTCAGTGGTGAACGGATTAGATTATGAGAGACTTAACCTAATCAGTGGATCAATCCACTTATATGGATTAACTTGGTGGTAACTGTAGGCAGGTGAGGTGTGGCTGGAGGATGGATCTCACTGGGGGCCTGACTTTGGGGTTTATCTTTTGTCCCTGGTGAGTGGAGATCAATCTCATACTCCTCGTCCCCTTTCTCCTTCCTGATTGCCATGTTCTGAGCTGCTTCCCTTTGCCAAAACCCTTTGCCATGATGTTCTCTTCCTTATGTAGGCCAAGATCTATGAAGTGAGCCCCCTGTGGACTGAACCTCGGAAACTGTGAGCCAAAATGAACTCTTCCTCCTCTAAGGTGTTCTTATCTACTCTTCCTCCTATAGGTTGTTCTTGTCCGGTCTTACAGTCACAGCATGCAGAGGCTAACTAAACATGTCATATGTAAAACACAGTGATATGCATGAGAGTACATAAGGAGGGGGGAAATAATGTTTCCATAAATAGGACCAAAAAATCCTATTTGCTCATATTCTCTATACCCTTGGTGATCCTTCCCAGATTTCTAAATCACCTTTGGTAGAAAATTCTGGAATTTTATCATTGATCCTTTTATGTATGGTACCTGATTGTAAGTAGTTCTAGTTTGGATGTTAATTGACAGTAACAGAGACAGTTTATGTTTTTAAAAATTAAAGCATTTAAGAAAAATGTAAAATGCATTTTATGATAAAAAGAATTTTAGGCAGCTGTATTTGATAATTTGGTGGTAAGAGGTTTTTCACTGAATTCTTTATAATTGGACAAGATGGACCCATTCTAGTGGTTGAAATACATCTGAAATCGACAAGATAATGAGACAGTTATTGCTCCCTGTATAATTCTTAAGGGGTTTTTAAGATTTTTTTTTTCCTTTTGCAACAGATGTGTGATATCGGTCATGACCAGCTGAGTAACACACTGGTTCATCTAAAACAATCCACCAAAGAATCCTTTAATTGCAATGATCAAGTATTTTTTTTGGCAAAGAAGTCAGACAGCATTTTTGAGACAAGTACCCTTGGAAGAGCTTTCACTTTCTTAGTTAGGGATCCAAGTATTTCTCCTTCATCCCAGGGTGGAGAACAGGTCCTGACCTTCCACTCCCAATATATTATATAACTCTGGCCCTCAAGCCCATCCAGCCAGGAGCCTTAATCTGCAGCTTCATTCCTCACCATATTAGGAGAAAATCCAGTTTAGGCTTTATCAGCTGTTTGTATTTTTTTTATTATTCCAAAACAATACCAGGAAAATGTTACATGGAAAATAGAATGCAACTCTGTAGCACAGCTACTTTTGTTGGGAAAACACCACTGGGTTTAAAATTAGACCTTAAGTGTATGGTAACTACTACATATTCAAAGAGGCAATTATAAAAACCGGAAAAGATATTATTACTCCATGTTTTCTTCCCTTGTCTTTTAGCTGTACCTTGTGTTATATTTTAATGGCTTCCAGAGATCTATAAATCATTGCTACCCATATTGGATTTATATTTAATAACGTCCTCACAATGTAAAGACCTTGCAAAGTACAGTTCTCCCTCCCCCTTTATATTCCTTCCTATGTGGTGCTTCTTCACATTTTTATACTTCCAATAATTATGGCTGTTACTTTAAAATACTTTTTTTTCAAAATAAAATAGTCTTGGATCGCGTGTGGAAACATGAAGCTGTTCACCTAAGATCTACTGAGCTCACAGGTGCCGGGGGTGGGTCCTCGTGGCTTCTCCCTATGCCTCCCAGCCACCGGAGCCGGAGTCGGAATCAACCCCGTGGAGTTCAACCCCCACTAGGTAGCGAGGATGATACCCGTGTGGAGTGGGCGGCGCTTCTGGAGGCGGCTTATGCCTTGCACCTGGTGGAGGTGCCAAAAGAGCTGATTGAGGGCTACGAGAAGGAGGAGACATTTCTGAGAAAGATGCATCACCTGTTGCTGGAGGTGGACCTGCTGGAGGGCACCTTGCAATGCCCAGAGTCTGGACGTGTGTTCCCCATCAGCTGCGGGATCCCCAACATGCTGCTGAACGAAGAGGAAACCGGGACTTAACTGTGTCAGGCACTAGTTTTACGTTTTGTGACCGTGTGTATTTTTGTTACATATATTCTGTTTGCTAGTTTGGCAGTGTGCAGTCCCAGTCCTTGACCCAGTGACACTCTGGCTACAGTGTTTTTGAGCTCCATAGTATATCATTTTTTTTCCTCATTAAAGTTTCAAAACCAAAAAAAAAAAAAAAAAAGAAAAGAAAGAAAAAGAAAAGTGAAACAGTCTTGTAAGTTATCCTTTTTGGTACTCTTCATTCTTTCCTGTGTGTCTGTATATCCATAATGGGTCACTTCAGCTTTGAGAACTTCCTCTAGAGTTTCCTGTCTCATTCGTTAGCATTTCCTGTGCTATAGATCTGTTAGTGATATATTCCCTTGGCTTTCTTTCTGACTTTAATTTATTTTCATTTTTGACAAATATTTTTTTACTGGCCGTAGAACTCCAAGCTGGCAATGTTTGTTGTTGTTATGATCAAATCCTTTTAAGAAAGCCATTCGACTTTATTGGTTCTGATGAGAAGGCGTTCAATTCTTGTTGATGTTCTTCTTAAATATGAAGTCTCTTTTCTCTGGCTGTTCTCAGTGCATTTTTTTCCTTATAGTTTGTCTGAGTAGTCTCAATATGATACGCCTAGACTAGTTTTCCTCTTCATTCTGCATGAGATTCACTTAGTTGCAATCTGTAGGTTGATGTCATCCATCATTTGTGTGTGTGGGGGGGGCTCTAATCCATTTCCTTTCTGATATTTCTTCTGTCCCATTCTTTCTACTATTTCTGGAACTTTAATTACATGATGGTTAGAAATTTGATACCCAAAATGTCCTTCATTTTCTCCTCATTCTTTTCTCCTCTGGGATTCAGTCAAAGAATTTCTATTTTTCTGAGGGGCTGAGGGGGTAGCTCAGTGGGCGAACACTTACCAGCATGTGCTGGGCCCTAGGTTAGACTTCCAGCACTGCAAAATTTAAATAAAATAAAAAAGAATTTCTATTGCTGTTTCAAGTTCATTTTTCTATCTTCTACTTGTTAAGTCCATCCAGTGAATGCTTCAATTCTCATATTGTGTTTTTCATATCAGGACTATCCAATTACTTTTGAAAGACTCCATTTCTCTGTTGACATTATCAATATATTTCTATCCTCTTTCATCCACCTTTTCCTCTACTTTATCTAAAACATTTGCCATTGTCATTTGAAAGTTCCTAATGCCACCCTCTGGGTTGCCAACATATTGGGTCACAGTGGTTTAAAAAAAGTCAATTTTTCATGGGTCACACTTTCTTTTTTCTTCACATATCTATAACCTTATCGTCTGGCAAGATATTGTTTTCAAAAGAACTCTAGAAAACTGTAGTAAATAAGGATTCCCTAAGAAAGGGCAAGCTTTTCCCCAACTTTGTAATTGGAGTGAGGGGTAGATCACTTCAGTCTAATCAAGAGTGGAGCTGGGTCTGGGATGGATTGCACTTAATAGTAACTAATTTCCTCTGGTTTCAAATATGTCAAGGGGGAAATCTGTCCCATGGGTACCTTTTGCTAGGATGGCTTTGGGATAAACACCATGGGACTACAGAACTCTCTTTGCTTTGCATTTCAGTCTCCAGACCAACTGTGTTGCTGCTGGGTTCTTAACAAAAATCCCACTGTAGACAGTTAATCAGGGAGGGGGATCTAACTCTGCATCTGGGACTTCTGCAAATTTCTCTCTGTTTTGCTAAGGCAGGCAGCCATCAACAGCTCCACTGGCACCTCCATGTCTCAGAAGAATCCTCCTACCTGTGTAAGGGTGACCTTCTTCCCAGCAGGGGAGAGACTCATGGAACATTCCTGCCCAGAGAGGGAAGAGACCACTGGGCTCTGTTCACCTAGAAAGAGGTCTTCTTTTCCTGGAACTCTGCTCCCTTCTACACCTTAGTATCCACAACTCTCCAATAGAGTTTTTAAGAGATGATTTTTATATTTATCCTTTTTCTCTTTAGCTGTTGCAATGGGAACAGTAGTCTGTCACAAACTAGTCTACTTCCTAATTCCTAAACTCTATTTGTAATGAGCATGGGTGGGGGGAAGCGGGGGGGGGGGGACTGTCATTCCAGTTGATACGGAAGCTGAAGCAGGAGGATTGCAAGTTCTAGGCCATGTTGGGCAACTTGGTGAGACACAGATTCACAGTAAAATTTAAAGAAGGGATGGAGTATAGATTAGTGGTAGAGTGCCTCCTAGCATGCTCAAGGCCTGGGTTCAATCCCCAGTAAAACAAAGAAACCACTCTATTTGTTTAGGCACAGCTTGCATTTTCTTACTGTAATTTCACTTGTAAAATATATCCCAAAAATATTTTTCAAAGACATACTTCTTGCTAAGAGATACTCCATGGGTCTTTATGATGATCTCTTATTCTGTGGAGAATTCTACACACTACAAATTAGTCTCATATGCATCATTTAATCCTTACATTAGCCTAATGAAGTAGTCAAAGCCAGCACTATGTGTCTCATTATTCGATAAGGGAGTTACTGAGAGTAAAGTAGGGGCACAGAGCTTCCATTGCAATTATAATTCATGCAAATTCTTCTCTGTGACTTCAGGGCTCAGTATGTTCTGTTTAAAACTTCAATCTCACCTTCCCTCACTTTCCCTGGGAGTTAGCATTAAGCATGCTAATCTTTCCAGTTTTCTAAAAAGCCACACTCTTTCTTCCCTAAGGAAACTGGCTCTTTCAGTTCTTTTCCGCCTGGAACATTCTCCCACTGCAACAAGATGCTTCTCACCATTCAGCTCCCAACCCACATGCCGCCTCTGCAGGGCACCCTTTCCTGGCCGCCAGAATGCATCCTTCCCCCAGTTACCCACTATGTTTGCCCCGGGCTTCCTCCTCATTCATCAGCAGTAACCACCTCACTTATAGGATTTGCTTACTTCATGTTTGAGGGTCTCTTTCCCCCACTAGAATATGGATAAAGCATATCTGTTTTTACCCAGTGTCTGACAAACAATAGGAATTCAGAAATACTTGCTGAAAGAGTGCCTAGGTACAAGGGAGCTAGGATATGAATTCAAACCTTTTCAATCCTGTCCAAATGGTCTCCTGGCAGTAATTTTAGTAATCTTTCTCAATCTCAAAAGACAGGTAATTGTGTATCTGTTTATAATAATATGTATTTTTTTTAATACCAGAGAAGGAATATTGTGTAGTGATTTAGAGTAAAATTGAAGCCAGTTAGCCCAGGTTTGAATATAGGCTCTGTGGCTTCCTAGCTTTGTAACCCTGAGCAAGCTATTGAACCCCTGTTCCTTCATTCCCCATTCTGTGAAATGGGGATATTAATTGTGTATTTTTCATGGAGTTGATAGGAGGATTGAATTAATATGTGTGAAATGACTGGCACATAGTAAGCCCATGGCTGGATTATTGCTATAATTTGTTAGCAGAATGCTCAGAGAAAACAAATTAGGGTTGGCTCCTAAGAGCACGAAAATGCTGCTAGAAAAGAGACAAATAAACTACCAGAGCTCCTCTCTAACCCAATTCTATTTCCAAGTCTTATTTGCCCACTTTCCTTATCCTAAACCCAATTCTGGCCAAAGTCATCTAAGTAAAAGTCATCTCCAATGTTTCAGATAAATATTTTCTTTTCCTAACATAAGTGCTTCCTTTTTCTCTTCCTCCTTCTCCCTTCTTGGAATGTGGATAAGATGACTAGTGCTTCGGCAGCCATCTTGCAACTATGAGAGGAAACAATGAAATTATAAATGATCAGCTCCAATAATACAGAGTCTCAGAAATAATACCAGATGTTGCCTATCTCTGGACTTACAGAAATGTGAGAAAAATAAATGCCTATTTTTATAAAACATTCTAACTGTTGTTATTTTTGTTACTGTTATTTGCAGCCAAAATCTTTTCTAACTGATGTAACTGGAAGAAAAACTGTAATAAGTCATTTGGGATAGGGTGAGATGAGACACCCACTCCACCCCACTAAGGGGAATGACCAAGTAATGACAGATGGAAAACAACCTGGCTTCTAAGCAAAGAGGGGTATGACAATGACTGTCACTTGTAAGGGTAACCAAGTTATTAGCCTAACCCTGGGTCTTGATCTGGCACTGATCAACATAGCATGGAGTTATATTCTATGTAGCCTAAATGAGAAGGAAAAGTTTCACATTTCCATCAAATTAACATATTCTAAGAGTTTTAGGAAGAATACAGCAAAACTAGAGATTTTGCCCCTTAGGAGGAGGACTGAATTTACCTTGTCACTGTTTGAATGATCCTTGGAGGATCTCAGCATGGATATCTAGAGAAATCACCCCCGCCATGCAGACTGCAGGGAGCCTGCCGCAGGCATCACTCTGGAGAAGTCACTGCTCTCTTTGACAGACCTTGGGCACAGTCCCAGTTGGTTACACAGCTGTCCACCCCCTTGGTTTCCTCAGGAGGCCATTCAGATAAAGCAAGAGGACAAATGCCTTGTTTTTTATGTCTGGCTTCTCAGTAATCTTTGGATTCTAACATAATTATAAACAAGCTCAGCTTAGATGTCTTGCAAAAAGCACTTGAAAGGCAATGACTATAAAAAGCAGCTATAGTTTCAGAGTAATAAAAGCAAGAACCCAGAGGAGGTCCCGGCTTTCTTTCTCAGGCTCCCTGACTCTGTGTTCTGGTATCCTCACATTCTCATTCTGCCATTCCAGTTCTCTGTTTTTCTGGCCTGCCTCACCCCACTTGGAGTAAACAGGAGAGAACCCATGAAGCTTTTTGTCAAAAGGTAAACATCTGAGCCTCTCTGTTGGCAGTGAGGACACAGACAAAAAGTCTTCAGAGATTGGGGGAGGCGTAAAACAGCAAATAAATCCAAGGTCACACAGCAGGGAATATTAGCAAGTTGGACTCAAAAAAAAAAAAAAAAAAGTAACCATGAGGTTCATATCAGCAACTCAATTCTTAGGTTTTCACATATTGCCTGAGTACAGGCACTGTGCTAGGAACAAGTGTAGTGGCCATGGCAGAAAGAACAACGTCAAACCACTACACACCAATCTCCCAGGGATGCACAAGAGTGAAGAGCATGACAGAAACTGTGTGGAGGGATGGGTGGGGTGGCAGGCAACATGTTTTTCTATACTTTAGCTGTGAACGTGGAGCCAGTCCACATGGTTGATATTGAAAGTGACCTACACTGTGCCCTATCAACTTGTCTACCAAGGATATAGGAAAGGCCACTGACCAGAACCAAAAGTTGTATATTCACCACTTAACTGAAATACATATCTTATGGCTATGTGTGTAAGTTTATGCATACAGTTGGAATGTTTTTAAAATGACTCGACTTAGTTTTTTGTTTGTTTTAACTTTACAATGGTATAAAAGCTACATTCAGTAAAAATCCTTTTTCAGATTTTGAATTTTTATCTTTTCCTGGGTTAACCAGTTATGGTGTGGTACTTTGTGCTAAGCTGTATCAGTGGTAAACCACCCCTGGGTTTAATCCCTAGTACCTAAATAAATAAACAAATACTTATTGTTATGTGAATTATATCTCCATAAAAATATATGTGAAAAAAATTACCTCTGCTTTAATTCTTTTTGAATTGATAATTAAAATACTTTGAGATTTCAAATAACTTTAAGGCAAGAGAGGGTAGGAGGGGGGTGTAGAGAAATGGAAATTTCCAAAAGGGCCCTGGGTTTAGAAAGATTGAAAAACATTTCTGCAAAGGGCTACTGCTTACTTTTGGCGAAGGACAGAAATCACAAATAGGAAATGGTCTTGCTCCCTATTTGGTTAATAATCATTTAAACTAGTGACAGCTAAGATGTCAGTTTTGCAGGCAAAGCAAATCACAAAATGTGAATGTTTTATGTTCTGGCTGTGTTAAAACTAATATGCTATTTATAAGCTTGACATACACATTGATTTTGGTGAAGCTCAGTCAATCCCACAAGTGACTCTTATCACATTATCCTCTGAGATAAATTAAAGTTATGAGCAGAGAACTAGTTCAGTGACACCTAATCATTGCTCAGAGGATATATTTTTTATCCAACTAGAGGATACTCAGGAAAGAATCTATAAAGTGGAATGTAAGCAAAAAGAAGCTTTCTTTTGCTCTTTAATAAAATTCCGTCCTTTAGCCAAGTAGCAATTATGTTTTGTGCTTCTGAAATTATACTTCACCAAGCAGTCTGGATAAATACTTTTTAAAAGATTGTCTTTTTATTTGAAAGAAGTGACATTTTCTCTCAATGGCTTATTACCAACTGCAATGCATATCTTTATTATGCGCTTTTGAGGTGCCCGCTGCAGCTGGCACTACTCTGTATGGAGTTATCAAAATGATGAAGCTCCCATTCTGGCATTATCCATTGATTTCCTAGCTCCCTGTCTGCCTCTCTGGTGCAGTGATGTATTTGGTGGCATGCAGCCACTTCTTCCACATGTCTGGTTTCTATGGCTATCATCACCCAATCATCAAAGCCAAATTGTGAAAACTCGGCTCTATTGTACCCTTGTATTGTTTTACCATTGTTTTATCTGTCATTCCTTTTCAGCTCCAAAAATTCAATCATCACAGGATAGAATCACAAAGAAGGCCAAGGGATCATCAGGCAGTGTCTGCGGGGTCCCAGATGGACATTCTCATACTTATGGGCTGACAGTGCCCTGCAGTCCACTTCAATGAGGCTTTCCCTGAGTGGGACTGGCCTTCTTCCTCAAGGGGCACTCAGATCAGCTCAGCTTCAAACTGTTTAGCATAAAATGCACAGGGGGATATGAGTCCAACCTATTAGATTCTGGCAGGCTGAGGTGGCCATTTGAATGAACATACATCAACATTTCCTGATGTGGCTTCTTTCACAGTATCCTTTGTCCATACTCAGACTCAGTCCATGATGGTTTTAATTCTACAGCATCCCCTTGAGCAATAACCATTCATGTTCCATTTGTTTCCATAGTTAATTCTGAGATGGCTCCTTCCTAACATACACACAAATGGTTTTGAGTCAGAAAGCCATAAATAGGTTTCTAATGAAGCAGAGTATCCTAGAATTAAAGTGCTAAAAGGAAACATGAAAAATGACCAAATAGACCATCACATTTTATAGACAAGAAAAGTGATGCTCAGAGAGGTTAAAGAACTAGTTCAGGATCACACAATTAAATTTTGAAAACTAGAACTACAAACTTGGTCTCTGGTTGCCTAATTCTATGCTTTCTACCCCTGATGGGCAGTTTATTTATATTTTATTCTGCATTCTCTAAAAATATTAAAGCTTAACATATTTACATTAGATATTTTCTTCTTTTTTCCCTGAATTTAAAAGGTCGTGATTAAACAATCAAGTTGATTATATTTGTAATCAAAAAATTTGTGGAAAGTAATGTCCTTGGTCAAAATCTTTATTAAAGAATAAAAAGTTACATGCAAAGGGTCACATAAGATAAAATATTTTTTTAAAAAAATAAAGTTCTTTAAGAATTTGGAAGTGAACTAATGAAACTGGCAAGAGTAGCAGACCAAATACACTGGATAGAGGAATTATATCACAAAATACAGAAAGATGTCATACATTAAAAAAACAATAGCTGTGTTGAGTACAGTGGCTCATGTCTATAATCCCACTGTTCAGGAGGCTGAGACAGGAAGATTGCAACTTAAAGGCCAGCCTGGAAAATTTAGTGAGGCCCTCAGCAACTTAGTAAGACCCTGTCTGTCTCAAAATAAAAAATAAAATAGACTAGGGATATGGATCAATGGTACAGTACCCCTGGGTTTGTTCTAAAATGCTTCTTTTAAAAAAAAAAAGAAAGAAAGAAAAGATCAAAGAAAACAACAAAACCCTATGGTATAGCTGATTTAAAAGGAATAGACTAGCACAATTTGCTATTAACATTAGCCATATTTTAAATTTATTCTTTAATTGACATTTTAGAATGTATATTACTAGAAATAGTGGCAATAATTCACGTCTTCTATTTTATAGTCATTTGAGGAAGTGAGAGCTAAGATTTCTAAATAACTCAGCTTTCCTTGTGATTTGTAGAAACAGTCCCAAAGTATCATAACCAGGTTAAAATAAAATAATAAATTTTAAAATTCACATATGTATTATTGACACTTGATAATAGCAATAATCCAACTAAAAGCATTGAAATTAGTTTTCTACTCACTCTCCCCAGTTTACTCAAAACACTGCTAATCATATAAATTCCCAGAGAAAACCCTAAGAGTAGCAGTCAGAGTAATTCATGCTCTCTAAAAATGTCATAAAAATAACTATTGGAATTACAGTCCTCAAAGTTTCTCTCACAGGATGATAAAGAAAGAGACCACAGTAAACATGAATTTCATAAAGACAAGCACTATAAGGTCCATCAAAAGAGAAATGCGTAATTTTATACTGGCTGACACTTCACACACTGGGGACTCCTGTCACAATTTCTCTAAGCTATCCCGCAGCTGAGATGAATGGCTTTGGAAGTTCAGTATTTAATCCTTGACAGCAAACAGGAAACTATAAATCCCTGATCAATAGTTCATGCCATAGGGGATGGAGAGTTATTTCTTTTCTGTCATCTTAGTTGAAGGTTTTTATTTATAAGAGGAGTAACTCAACCTGGGAAGTTTTACCTCCTTTAAAGCTTCCTGTCCAGTTATTTTCTTATTTTCCAATAATGTTGTCATCTTTCTTTACCCAGAATTAACTATGATCACCAGTAATGCCTTGAATGGACTCTATTATGAGCAAATGTGTTGAGATTCATCCAATTTAAAACACACACACACACACACACACACACACACACAAAATGATGCAGAGAAATTAGGTCTTGAATTTCACTGTATTTACTTTTGTTTATTTTAAAAAGATAATATCAATAAATATTTTGGTTTTGAAGAACAGGTAAGTAATGTTTGAAGAGTTTCCATTTTTGTTTTCATTTTCCATTCTCAAGCTCTCCATTTAAAATAAAAATTGCCCATATTCTGCTTAACAAAATATTTGTACTTCAGTAGAACTGTAAAAGGAAATAGTACTAGGGCTCATACTCGCTAACATAGGATCTCTGTATAATTTCAGTAAAGACAATCCTTTCTAAAAGCATGTCATTTGGCTAGGGACCAAGAGTGATTTTCAGCCCCTATTTGTTCCCTTGCATTCTTAGTCAATAAAAAATTGGTACAATTATAGGAATTGATCCTGAAATCTAAGAAATGACTCATTGTTTCCCATTTATTTTCATTACAGGAAAATGTCTCCAGCAAAATTTTAGAATTACATGGTTAAGAGAAAAAACATTTTCTTAAAAGATTGATACTAATTCCTTGATGAAAAACTAAAAATTATGGGAAAGACTATGAATATTAGTTATGGAAATTTGAGTAACTTCAGAAAAATAATCTCTTTTATGAAATTGTTTTTAATTTTATTATCTTATACAGAAAAAAGTAGTACTTAACAGAAAATTCAAAAATCAATATACTGTAATAGAAAAAAAATATGTATTGATAACAACAATAGAAGGAAGGTAAATGAAAGCTTCCAAAATCCTCCCACACCTCTTTGTACCACTGGTTATAGTGACAATAAAGTCCCATTGTACTTGGAAACATATTTTCATGTACTTAGCAGACACATAGTTGGTGACTTCTATGTAGCAAACTCTTAGAAAATGTTTACTGAATGAACTGAGTTCATTCATTCATTTTCAGGTCCATTTCCAATTTTGAGAAATGTATGCATGACAATTAGCACTCGTGGTAAGGCTGGTTCAATGATAGCTCTTGTACCTTCCCTGCCCCAACCAGCCTTGTCTTCTCTCTAATATACCAAATTAGTTATTAATGAAGTTCGTAGAAATCATATTTTAAGTGATCTATACATTTAGTCAAGGAACATTTGTTATATTAACGTATCATTAAGTTTTTTAGAAACTTGGCAAGAGGTAATCAGTAGCAGAAAGATTCAGAATCCAGGAGCATCCTTTGAATGACAGATGCTATGGGTACTTTTACAGTCCAATTGGATTAGAACTTTAATGCTGTATATGACTCAGCTAATGGAAGTTCTTTCTTGAAACAACTTCAGTGACTTGTGGGATTTATTTTGCTAATTTCTTTTTTTTAGAAAATCTTTTAAATTGCAGATCACTGGGGCTTTCTAACAGAAATTTCAGTTCAGAGGATTTGGGGGAATATATATATATATTTTTTTTTCAAGCATTTCACCCTCTGTCTACTTCCCAAACACTCTTCACTCAATAATCTTTATGTATTAGTGTCTCTTAAAGTTCCACTCTTGGTACACTCTCCATTCTACCTAGACACCCTCTCCCAAAACCTCTTCCTACCTCTCAGTTTAGCTTTAACCTATATGCTGGTTGGACCTAGTATGAGCATAACCCAGTCCCTTGCCACAGTTAATAACCTATACTTGACAACACTTTCAGACTCAGGTCCACAGTGTACTGGACATCTCAGTGTGGATGGTGCACTGAGACCTCAAGACAACAGTATATTGATCCTCAAGACACACCCTGGAGACTGATGCTTGGTTCCCTGCTCGTGAGAGCATTCCTATGCTTGAAATCCTCCCTCCAGCTCCAATCTGAATTAAGATTCATTTTAGACAGTCTCTCCTGAAGGGAAGAACTCTTCAAACCCATCCTGCATTCTTCGAGACACAGGCTGATAGAATTTAGAGCATACTTCAGCCAATGCACTTACTAGTATCTCAAGAAAAATATAAAAATAATCTGTAAGTGAATGCATTAAAATATATACAAAGATATAGGCCAAGACATTTCTTCTAGTTAACTCCAACTTTCTCAATAATCAGCTGAGATCTGGCTTGGTAGCAAAAGAGAGAACACTAGATTTCTGGAAAGTATCTACAATTTAGAATTAAATCTGTGGGTAACTTACAGGAAAAGATGCTTTAGGGAACATATGCAAAGAGAACAAAACAAATTTATTTCTGAAGAACGTTATTGACTGCAATATGATAAAGATGATGATTAGTTTAACAAATATTTATTGAGTATCCATGAATACTAGGTACAAGTTTCAAGATGCCAGACACTATTTTAGGTACAGAAAACACAGCTACAAACAAGAGGGTCTGCTGTCACTCTAATAAGGGCAAAAGGAGTCAAAACAAATACCGTATGTGGTCATGTGGGCAGATGTGTATGTTAATAACACAACAAATAAACGTCTGTTTCCATTCATGACAGAGCCATAGGGTTCAGCATTATCATTCTACTGTAAACAGCTGGAAAAATAAAGGAAGAAATTGTTTTTAACTGAGCAACAAGCAGTATAGGATAATGATTCCATGCAGAAAGGAAACATGCAGTCATCCCTTCAGTCAATGTAGCTTTCTATTTGAGGGTAATTTCCAGAACATGGGACAGAGAAGGAATTCCTGTTCAGAGCCCAGAAATCTCACAGATGAAGGAACACAGATCAAAGCTCAGGAAGGCTGAATCAGCTAGAATATGCTGATCAGAGCATCAGAAGGGCAAGACTGACAAGAGAAATAGCTCAAGGAATGTGTATGGGGATCCCCTGAAGTCTGGCTGAATACTGATCGGGGCTGCATGAGTTGAAATTTCACAAGATCAGAAAAAAAAATCAACTTTTGGGAAAAGAACCAAGGAAGTATAGTAAAAATATTCTCCTGTAAGAGAATAATAATAAGTTCTCCGGAAGGAGAATAACAATTTTCATACAGGGCAAAGAATATGAATACACCAGTGTGTATACTAAAAACACGGCAGGTGGACTTCTTTTTTTTAACCATGACTGAGTAACAACTCTCCCAACAGCCAGAGTAAAGAGACATGATCAACCTTAGGATTCTCATGTCTTACTAGTAAGACACCCACTTCCTAAAAAAACCCACAATAAGTATTTGCCAAAATAAAGCTATACACTGTTGAAAGAAATACAACAAAATCCAGCACACAATCACCTGAAACTCACAAGTTCCAAAATCCAGTGAAAATCAAGTGAAAAAAAGTTAACTATAGCCAAAAGAAAAATCAGCCAATTAAAAAAAAAAACAGAAATGGGATTAACAGAAAATATTAAGATGTATATAATAAAAATATTCAAAATACTTGAGGACTTAAAATACAACGTGAATATAATGAAGACAGAAATTAAAAATTATTAAAGATGAGATTTCCACACATGAAAGTGCAATACATAAAGTAAAACATTCATTAGGTAGAATTACCAACAGTTTAGATACTGGAGAAAAAATATTAGTGAACCTAAAGGCATATCAATATGAACAATATAAACAGAAGCATACAAAGGAAATGTAGTGAAAAATAAATAAAGTACCTGTGACCAATAGGAGGATGTCAGGAGGCCTAATAAATGTGTCAACTTCTTGCAAGATGGAGTGAATAGGAACCAGAAACACAAACATGCACATTAAATAAATGTCACAATCTCAAAATACTGAATGTCAGGAAACTAAAAACAGTGATCCTTCAGAGGCAGGAAACAAACGGGCTGGGCTCCACTGTGGCCCTGGCTTAAGAAAGCTTCTGGTTCAGGAACAAGGAACCCACCGGAGGCTCCTACTCTTGAGTTTAGGAAGCCCTGGAGCTCAGACAACAGGGTAATGGTGAGGAGAGATCCACAAAGAGAGAGAACTCCAGAGATGCTCAGAGATTCCCTTAAGTCTTCAGCAGAACACTTGAGCAAATTCCTGTATGGAAACTACCAGAGGCCAGGCAAAAAACACAGGAAGTATTAGATAACAGGATCCCAGTAATCACAGATGGCTGGGGATAGTTTGTATTCCCACCAGCCACACTTAGTAGAGTTCATAATTACAGGAGCTTGGAGAGAGTAGTGTTCTGTAGAGTTGTACTGGAGTGGGGAAAACTCTTCTTAGCCTAAATAATGCTCTGGTCCCACCCAAAAAATTTTAAAGACAAGATATAAAAGGACCAGTTTTCAAGTGCCAGAAGAGAGCTCATAAATATTTACAAAAAATAAAAATATTCAGTCCCTAGCAAGATAAACTTCACACTGAAGTTCAATTAAAAAATCACCAGGCATTCTTTGAAGCAGAACATGCTTTGCAATAAGGAGGAAACTCAACCAAATACAGACATTGAAATGACAAAGATGATAGAATTAATAGAAAGACATGGAAAGAGTTATTATAACTTTGTATGTTAAAAACATAGAGGAAATACTGACATCTTAAATAAGTACATGGAAGGCTTTTAAACACCCAAATAGAAGGTTGTAATTTGAGAAAATGCAAAGGCCATACATACATCCAGGAATTCAAAAACTCAAAGCATAAGAAACATGAAAACATGATACCAATGCACATCACAATCATATTGTTTGGACTAGTGATAAAGAATCATAAAATCAGAGGAGAGCACAAAAACATGCACAGAGGAATAAAGAAAAGGACATCAATCCCAAAGACAACAGGACATCTTTTAAGTGCTCAAAGAAAAAATTGTCAACCTGGAATTATATACTCAGTGCAAATACCTTTCAAATATGAAAGGGAAATAAAGTTTTTTCTAACATAAAAAAGATACAAGATTAAGCAGTACCAGATCTTCCCTATAAAGAAATGTTACAGGAAAACCTTCAAACAGAAGATAAAGGAAAACAGATATAAATATGCATCTATTTGAAGGGATGAAGACGAATGGTAACTATAAGATTGTATGTAAAAAATTTTTCTTATTAGTTAAATCTCCTTAAGGGCTAATTATTTAAAACAAAAATAATAAAAATGTAGGATAATAGCAGAAAGACTTAGAAGTAAATTTTAGAAGTAAACTGTTGTCAGCTTTTGTATAGTTTTTTTAACCTTTTGAAACAATTAAACTGTTGTTCATATTTATGGAGGACAGAGTAATGTGCTTGTTTATTTTATGATGCTATCTTTCTATGTTGCCCTGGCTTGGAATTCCTGGGTTCAAGTGATCTTCTTGCTCTTTCTGTGTGGTGGGAATACAGGTTTATAACATGGCACTCGGAATACAGTGCAACATTTTTAAATTTCATCTTTTATTGGTGCATTATAATTATACATAATAGTAGGACTCATTTTGCTGAATTTGTATGTACACATAACATAATTTGATCAATCTCATTCCCCAATATCTGGCCTTTCCCTCCCTTACTCCCCAATGATCTGTTTCAAATTGTACACATTTAATAAATGTATACAATGTTTAATGATCAAATCTGAGCACCTCAGATATTTATCATTTCTTTGTGTTGGGAACATTTAAAATCCTTTCTTCTAGCTTTTTAAAAAATATATAATAAACAATTGTAGGGTGACTGTAGTCATCCTACATTATAGAACACAAGAACTTAAACCATAGATTTTACAGATATTAAAAGAACAATATTAGAATATTACAAGCAAATTTATGCCAAAAAGTTCAACAATTCAGATGTAAGGGATAAATTCCTTATGACACTAATTATTAGAAATAGAAAAAGAAATAGAAAACTTTATCTATTAAAATTGAATTTGTAGGTAAAAACTTGGGCTCAAGGCCCTGGGTTCAATCCAGAGTTAACAACAACAACAACAACAACAACAACAACAAAACCAACAGCAGGAGTTTTTTCCCTAGAAATTGGCAAACTTCCTAAAGTTCATGTGGAAATGTGAAGAACCTGGAATAGCCAAAACAACTGTGAAAAAGAAGAAAGAGCACCTGTACCACCTGTATTCAAATGCAGTGTGGCATTATCATCAAATAGACTCAAAGAATAGAACAGAGTCCAAAAAATATACCCATACATAATGCTGTCAATTCATTTGAATAAAGGTGCAAAGGCAATTCACTGGGGAAAAAAATCCTTTTAATACATGGTATTGAAACAATTCAATACTTACATGCAAAAAAACAAAAACAAAAACAAAATGCCCTTCATCCATACTTCAGATCATATGCAACAATTAATTCAAAAAGGAATCCTAGATGTAAATATAAACACTACAATCTTATAAAACTTCAAGGGGCTGGGGTTATGGTTCAGCGGTAGAGCCCTGGCCTCACAAGTGCAAGGCCCTGGGTTTGATCCTTAGCACCATATAAAAATAAATAAATAAATAAAGTTAAGGTATTGTGTCCAACTACAACTACAAAAAGTAAATATATATATATATATATATATATATATTTTAAAAAACCCTTCTAGAGGGGCTGGGGATGTGGCTCAAGCAGTAGCACGCTCACCTGGTATGCATGCGGCCCGGGTTCGATCCTCAGCACCACATACCAACAAAGATGTTGTGTCCGCCGAGAACTAAAAAAATAAATATTAAAAAATTCTCTTTCTCTCTCTCTCTTTAAAAAAAAAAAAACCCTTCTAGAAGAAAACACAGGAAAAAATAAATATCATGTGGCAAAGATTTCAAGGATGGGACACAATAAGCATAATCCATAAAATAAAACACTCATCATGTAGACTTAAATTCTTCTGTTCTTCTAAGAACACTCTGAAAAGATGATACACAAACAACGAGATAACATTTGCAAATCACAAGAACTTTCAGAAACTCGATTACAAGACAATTGAATTTTTTAAATGAGCTAAAGATTCGAAGCACAAAAAAAAAGAAAACAATGAGGAGGTAGTGTATAAAACCAAAATAAGTATCACTTTCTCTAGTTATTTTCCCAAATGAAAATGACCTGCCAAGGAATGCCACTTATCTCTGCGATTCCACTGACTTGAAGAAACGATTCATCTTAACTATTTGAATTTAAACCACTTGAGAATATAAACATATTAGATTTATTCTGACACCCCTCAGTGTGTCATAGGGCCTGGCACGATGGACCTAAAATCCTTCATATAAGTAAATATTAAGTGCATTAACATGAATTAATATGTGGGTTAATATGTAAATGCTTTTTAAAGTGAATATTGTATGGAGGAAACATTTCAGAAAAAAATTTTTGATAGGTTTAATAATTGACCATTAGTTTCCTTTTTACATCTCCCAAAACAATTTGAATTTTGTTAAATAAAATAAAGATGAATCTTCTTTCTCCTTCCAAATTTAATCCTTTTCCTTCAAAAGTTTCATATTTAAAAACTTGTTTTTTAAAACATTATCTAAAGTTTATCAACTGTACTCTAGTTTCCCTTCTCTCAGAGGCCTCAAATTGTAGAAACCTGTTCCAGGCAGCACCAACTCCAAAAAGATAAGGAAGGACTGCTTCTATGGAAGAGCAAAGGAAACAGAACACTGGGGGAAAGGAGGGGAAATACCATATAATTTTCATAGAAATCCAGAGCCCTTAAATTATCTCTATTGTCCCAGAGACAACTGCCAGGATCATTCCAGCCTCAAACAACATTCTTAAGGGAAGGCAGACTTGGCCATGAGAGCACCAGAAGGCAGAGATGCTTGAATTGGCAGCCATCTTTTCTTTTTCTGTCTCAAAGAAACAGAGGACAAACTCAAAAATGCATCACAGGGATCTAGGCTTTTTCCATTTCTGAAGTCTTGTTTCAGGTGGGGCTTCTGCTGATGTCAAAGGGGTGGGGGGTGGGGGTGGGGCTCTCTTCCACAAAGCAGGACAGATTTCATTTCAGATATAACTTACCACAAAAAGTCAACCATATTACATAACACCTGAATGACGACAAATAGAGAAGGAACAATTAGGCCCCCAGAGTATATTTACTTTCAATAAATATTTTTGATCAAATACATATAAACTTGCCCCTCTGGTGAGTTGTGTGGTCTGACAACCTTATTTTATTGTCATCCCCAATTCATAGAGTACCCCACCTACCAGACACATGGCTGGAATCATTTTCCATCGATTCTGTTCTTGTTAATTATTGTTGTTAATGATTCACGTAAACTTAGGAATCATTTTAAACTTTTCAATTATTTCTGTCAGACTGCCTCCAAAATCAGAATCCTAGGCTTTAGATATACCAGTCTAGCCATAATTTGAACTTAGACTCCAGTGTTACCTACAAACTGTAAAGGTACACCTTTTCTGTGGTTATGTACTTCCCTTGGGATATCCCAGGGAATGATCTGGATCCCACAAGCACTTAGGGAAGCCAAATCTCCAACTATCCAGTTATCCTTTCTGTGAATGAGAACTGGGATGTTCACTCTCATGAGAGACTAAACCCAGTTTGCCCAGCAAGAATGTGGGATGTGAACTATAATCTGTGGAAAAATCCAGCCTGCTACTGGTGTTTTGAAAAGATAGATTTATTGACATATAGTCACTTTTACTGGTATGTGTATATAGTCTATGGATTCATTTGATACAATGGCAATATTGAAGAGTTCCAAAGATCCAATGGCTAAAAGATAGAAAATATTTACAACTTTTTTTTTTTTTCCTCCAGGGAAAATCTACCAACCCTTGATCTAGAGCAAAAGAATACAAATGGGGCACAAGCAGCTGCTATGTTCCATCTAAGATACACCAAAAGAAACCCTCTGTTTTCCCCAGCCTAAGAAAACAGACAGATCCCCAAGAACCCTGGCTATTAGGATGATATTCTCCCCAGTTCTCCATCAGCCATCTTATAGGCTGGGCCATCCTGAAGCTGAGATTTTATTCTCCTTTCTGAAAAGAATCACTCTGCTTTTCTTCCTCCCTGGATCTTAGGAAAGATGGGAAGCTCAATTAAAACATGCTTTTAGGGCTGAGGCTGTAGTTCAATGGCAGAGCACTTGCCCAGCATGTGTGAGGCACTGGGTTCTATACTCAGCACTTTGTAAAAATAAAAATTAAAAAAATTATTTAAAAAACATGATTTATTTGTTTGTTTGTTTGTTTATTTATACTCTAAGTATTGCTTCATGTAAAATTCCTTTTGCCTAGAGAGAGAGAAGTACTCTAAAATCTACTCCTGGATTGAGAATGCAAAATAACTCTAACAACCATCTATATATGAAAATAAAATTTCAATGTTTCTATTGATTGTACCAGAAACTCTCCTTAAACCTATTTAGCCTTTCTTCATGCATCTAAGGGAACACAGCAATTGAAAAATCAAATTGATCGTGTGATTTTAGAATTCAGAGGCTTGTGTTCTGTTAAACAGAAAACAAGATCTAGAATTAAGGCTTTAGATCCTTAAAGTGTATCTAAATCATTTATAAGAAAAACTGAAAACCAGTGGGAATTTTTTAAATCACAAGTTACAGAAGGCAATATACTCTAAAACAAAATTACTGGAGACTTGCTCTATCCTCCTGCAAGGATACACCAAGGGATTACAGGGACCCTTGCCTCGTTTTCCTACTACATGACGAAGGTCAGAGAGCCAATTTTACAAAGTGACAATTTCTCTAGTGTTTTTCAAGTCAGACAAAAACATAAATCAAAAGCCACTGCAATTTACTTACTGCATTTGGAAGGAAAGAAAGATTGAAACTTTCAAGCCTAAAAAGAGAGTTTTGGGGAAGATCAAAAGAGGGTGGAGGTATTCATCAAGTTTATTGTGATATGCTGTAGAAAGTAACAGCAAACTTGGCTACAATTTTAAGAATTTTTTTCTGTGTATGTATTTTATAACACAATAAGCCTAGACTTGCATACCATACACATTATATTAATGAGAAATACTGCTAATCTATATCTCGAAAAACAGATTAACAGTGTTTGTTATCTAAATTTTTATTATTTTCTTACTGGAAATGAGCAGAACATTAATTTTATCACCATAAAGAATTTATAAAGAGGGCTGGGATATATCTCAGTTGGTAGAGTGCTTACCTTGCATGCACAAGGCCCTGGGTTCAATCCCCAGCACCACAAAAAAAAAAAAAAAAAAAGAATTTATGAAGTATAATCTCTCCCCTTTCCCCTTGGTATCCACTCTGTGAATGACCTAACAGAGCCTTTGGCAAGTAACCAGCACATATTGATGAATAATAAGTCTGAGTGTAAAATTTTCCATTCATATTGTGAATTTTCTAATGTCCTTGACTTGACTTAACATTATGGGTCCCTCTGAATGAATGACAAATCTAAATCAAATCCTTAGCATATTGTAAGCCTATATTCACCCTTTCCTGATAAAAACAGAGGATGACCTACCTACCATCTTCTAAATGCCACTGCCAAGATTTCCCAATTCACAGTATCACTTCATGGTATGAAGGTGGAAGGCAGACATTTAAATAGTTCCCTGAAAATCAACCACAATTCTTTAGTTCTTTTTCACTCCGAACACAACCTGTAAAGTCCTCAATTTAATTCTCTTCTTTCATTCTATTTCCACATAGCCCAAATTTGTCTGTATATTTTGGCTGTGAGATGACAGGATACAGATGAAATGAAATAGAGGTATACATAGAAGAGATTCATGGCCTGAATACTTAAATAATAGTCCAAAGTAATACTGGAGGAGTAATTTCCTCTTTTTCCCCTTATTTCAAACATAAGAAGACCTTCCCCACCCTTACATGCCCATCAAGGACCACAGCAATGATGAAACGTGAGCATTTATAATACTTCAAAGTTTTTCATTTTTCACTTCTCATAAATATTTTAACTGGAAAGAAAAAGATGCTCCAGATGTTAGATAATTTGCTAAAGGTCAAGTTGAATGGACTTTTAGGAAGAAATGTGTTACATTTTTGTACCTATTATGATCAGTATTAATGTCACACAAAGTACCCAGAATAATGAGGGTATGTCTTTCCAGGTCCTCATTATGTTCTGCTTAATGTTTAGAATACAAGTTTGAGCCACATAAATGTGAGCATAAGGCTGGCAGCACTTTGGGGGATAGACTTCATTTGTAAGTGGGTTGGCAACTGGCCAGATGACAGCCATTACCAAGGGGAATGGGACATCCCTGTCCCTGATGAGTTCATCTAACAATCTATAGTTCAGAGAAGAAGAGACTTAAATCATTTATGCAGACACAGTGGAAAAAGTTCCTGATCCCATTCGGGAGGGAGAACTACAGACTTCGACAATGGTCATGATTACTACACCTTTATGCTATTTCCCCCACTTTTCACTTAGCCAGGATTGTAAAGCTGAAGAAATAAGGGGGAGCATTTGACGTAGTGAACTTGTGCTTCTCCCCCCGCACTGTGTCACTCCGTAGGGAGTGTTTTGGAATGCTGTGGGAGAGCTTTTGCATGTTGCAATGACTGGCATTTAATCAGCAGATCCAGGAATGTTAGGAGTCCTACAGTGCAGTGGACAGTCCTGCACAAGAAACAATGGTCCTGTGTCACAAATAACTCAAATTCCTGCTGAACCTTCACCATAGGTGAAAACCCTGTTGATAATGATAAACAATTGTCTGATCCTAGAGCTTGATTTGGTTTTAGACATGAATACAAAGTATTTTTTAAACAAAATTTTCTAGCAACACAATCTTAAAGTAAAGTGAAGGAAAACTATACTTCGTTTTGTTAAAAAACATTCCCCATTCTGAAAATTCAGGTTATTTGTGGTACAGGTCATATAGACTATACTCTTTTGATAGCTATCCTCTGCATGGTAATTCTACACATCACAACAACTGCCTGGAGCTGGGGTTGTAGCCCAGTGGTAGAGTGCTTATCTAGCAAGCTTGAGGCACTAGGTTCAATCCTCAGCACCACATAAAAATAAATAAGTAAAATAAAAGTATTGTGTCAATCTATACCAAAAAAAAAATATATTTAAAAGAAGAACAAGAGTCTGACTCCTTTGATGTGTCCTCCAGCTCAATCATATCCCAATGTTTATATCCTGAAATGCTTATTATGTAAAATATATTTTCTTGACTTTTTGCTTTCGTGTTACAGCTATGACATTAGATTGATCTTTTAAATTATGTGCATAGTAACCTATTAATTTCATTTTGGAATGGTAGAAGAGGGCAATATGTCTAGTAGGCCTGAGAATCAGGGCTGTAGACCACTCACTCTTTTCTGAAAAATCTTTCACAATGCTATTGCCTGGTTTTCTTGACTACTCTTTCTTAGTATATTTCCCCAGCTCCTCTTATACCCAACCTTGAAAAGCATCAGAGTTACTCAGAGTTTCAGCCCCCAACCACTTCTTCTTACCAACTTTTCTAACCCACTTATTTCTACGACTGTGACAAGCACCGATTCACCAAACTGCTCTGAAATCTAGGCTTTGAGTTTCCACTTCTTTCATTGATTCCATAGCACATTTACATTTACCTGTTATACACAACTTGAATTTTCTACCGGTGCAGTATTCAAATGCAGCAAGTCTGAAACAGATCTTGTTATCTCCTATGCAAAATCTGCTCTCCCTATATTCTTTATTCTCAGTGTGTGTCATTTACTAAGACTTCTGAATTAGAAAACTGGAATGGTTTTATGTTTTTTATTTTTATTTATTTTTATTTATTTTTAGTTTTCGGCGGACACAACATCTTTGTTTATATGTGGTACTGAGGATCGGACCCGGGCCGCACGCATGCCAGGCGAGTGCGATACCGCTTGAGCCATATCCCCAGCCCCTGGAATAGTTTTAAAAGACTAATTCATCATTTTTCATTCTCCTAAAGAAAATATTCACCAAATACAACCAAACTATATCTTAACTATTTCTGAAATCTAAAGCACAAGCTTTGAACTTTCACTGAAGGACAATATAGGCCATGTGTGGGGTACATGCCTTGAATCCCAGGGACTCAGGAAACTGAGGCAGAAGGATTTCAAGTTCGAGTCCAGTCTTAGCAACTTAGCAAGACCTTGTCTCAAAAAATCAAACAAAAAAAAGGAAGAAGAATAAGAAGAAGAAAAGAAAAGAAAACCCCAAAGGGCTGGGAATGTGGCTTAGTGATTAAGCACCTCTGGGTTCAATCCCCGATACTAAAAAAAAATACAGTAGTAATAAAATCTTAATGTCAAATATGATTTAATTTAATTCTACTTAAGGTAACAAAAAATAATATTATACAAATTTATATACAAATTAGTTAAATAAAAGGTTATTTATGAAAATATAGAAACAAATAAGAAAAGGATGTTTTTATATGTATCCATACAAAAATGATCTTGAAGCCATTAAACTTAGGAATATCTTTACTACAATAAAAAATGGAATATCTTTACTACAATAAAAAATGTTTTTCATAGTGTTATATAAAAAATCATGATAAACCAGGCACAAGCCTATAATCCAGGCAATTTGGGTGGCTGAAGCAGAAGGATTGCAAGTTTTAGGCCAGCCTGAGCAACTTAGTGAGACTCTGTCTCAAAATAAAAAATAAAAAGATATGGGGGATACAGCTCAGTGTTTAAGAACCCTGGGTTCAACACCTAGCACTGCAAAAAAAAAAAAAAAAAAAAATATATATATATATATATATGGATTTGAAATTGTCCTAAGTAATAAAATAAACAGGGAAAAAATGGCTATAATGAATTGTTACTTGCGGTCATCTCTGGAAAAAAAAAAGAGATTATAGACTATTTGTATTTTCCTCTTATATTTTTTGTGTTCTTCCTGATTTTCACAGTGATCATGCTTTTCTCGTAAGTAATTATTTACCTTCTCAAGTCCTGTTAATTGTGCCACCCTCATAGTTCAGTCACCTGTCAGAACAGCCTTCTAATCCCCTTTATCTGCTTTCTGTATCTTTCTTCTCCCTTTGGACTGAAGTCAATGCTTCCATTAGACCATGAGATTAAACCTGCAGCTCTGTTGCCTGGAGTTTGCCTCCTAGCTCCCTGCTATGCAAGAGCTGTCAGAGAAAGGTCCAGTACCCCTCTCCAGTCTGTTTACTAGCCTTGTCCCTGCAATTCCTCACCAACACACACCTTCCCACCTTTGCTTCACAAGCCATGGACTGTGGTGTTTTTCACAACTGTTTCCTTTGACAAGAATGTCCTTTTCCCTGGACTGTCAGGACAAGTAACATACCCATCCTTTAAGACCCAATTCACATGTCATGACTTCTGTGAAGCCTTTGCTGACCACATTAAGAGCCACTCACACTGTGTTGTGGATACTCCACTTTCACACTTCTCTCTTCACAGAAGTGAGAGGTACCACAGGAATTCCTCTTACTGACTTAATGTCTTCTTTGTATCCCAAGCCTTTGATGGAACTGGCAAAACTCATGGAACATCTATAGAAACCCAAGTTACCAGATGAACCCACAGGGATTGAACCGAGGGCACTTAACCACTGAGTCACATCCCCAGCCCTTTTTATTTTTTATTTCAAAACAGGGCCTCACTAAGTTGCTGAGGCTGGCTTTGAATTTATATCCTCCTGCCTCAGCCTCTGGAGCCTATGGGATTACAGGCATGCACCACCATGCCTGGACAGATATCAGTAATTTTTAAGTTTCCCCACTGTTTAGAGCCATGAAAACAGTTTCCCCACTGTTAGCTTATATGAGAATAGTTTCCAAAATTATAGACCACATCCCTGAAAAAAATAAGTATTTTCATTGATAATCTCATACTCAAAAATGAAAAGTGACAGTATAAAGGGAAAATAAATAACAGTGTTACTCAAAGAACTTTCTCCACTTATAGGGTGTCAGTTTTTATTTTAGCTTCTTTTCTAGTCTCAAAATACATTTTCAACACAAAATTCATATATGAATAAGTGATCAAATGCGAATATTTCAAAAATCTTAGAAAATAGGAAAAAATCTGTAGTATAAAGAACTTTGTTAATAAGAAATCGAATGAAAACTTGCTAATTTTAGAGATTTTTTTTCCCCACAGAAAATAGCTTTATAGTTATTAATGTTAACATATTAGCAGCTATAACAAATAGCTTTAGTAGCTTTGAATGTCAGTTCTTCCTGTAGGGAGAATATGTTTCAATCCTTTTCATCAAATTTTAAGTGAAATTATGTTAAATCAACTTTCTTAAGGGATCCACCTATCAATGTCAAGGACACTGCAACAATGGTTTTCAGGAACAAAATGGCCAGTGCAGTCCAACAAGGCATCCTGGTGGGTGTGTGGCAGGAAGGTTACAGTGAGGTGATGGTGGAGGTGGGGCTGGCAGATGAGAATGCAAAGTAAAATGGTTCCAACTCTCTTCCAGAGGGCCACTTTCCTTCTTTGGTGTCACATATTATTCTCAGTCACATTATTCTGATCTGGGTATACATTCGTCCTTTTTTCTCTGATAAGGGAAAATTCTCTTAAATTTTTTCCTTCTGTTTATGTGACAAGAACATTTTTCAAAAACTTCTTTGCCGAAAATGTAAGAAAGCAAGGGAAAGAAAATAAAATGGGGAATATGTAATATATAAGCCTATAACCCAATAGTGGCTATTGTCTATTTGCCTCTAGCTAGTATATATTAACAGCTCCGGACAGCATTACCTTGGCCACTTGATGTTAAAATATAATTTTGCTCAACTAACTTTGGCCCCTACATTTAAAAGTTAAGTACCTCCCTCTCAATTTCTTCCACTTCAAACTTCTAATTATTCTGAACACTATGTATTTCCTAGGGAAATGTTTTCAAAAAAATGTTCAACCTCAACCCATATCAATTAAAATATAATTTCTATCTCTACTTAATATACACATGTATCATATATATAACAAAAATTTCATGTAAGAGTCTCATCATATATGCTGTACTTTGATCTGTTTCCTCTTCTATGCCACTTTTTCAAATGCTGATAATCAAATTGATTTCTCCAGCAACTTCTGGGTCACTGGAAAACTAAGTAAAGGCTGCAAATGTCCATCTCAGCCTAGTGCTCATATTTACATGGAAGCTCATTTATATGTGATGGATACTGCAAATGAACTCTTTTTCAGTTTCTCAACTCCACCCATTTCTTTGGATTCTCAGAACGAACTGGTTGGTTCGGTCATTTTCCACACAACAAGAATTACAACATACCCCAAGTCTAAGAATAGGGCCATCAGGGTATCAACTCCTGCAAGTATGCATAGGAGTTAATCAAAGTCCTAGCTTCTCAAAAACAGAGGACATCAGAGAGGAAGAAGCAACATGTATAGTTTAATGTAGTCTTGGGCCAAGGAAGAAGGAGGTGGCAGGAGAAGGGAAACTCAAGAATCCAGAATGAAAGAAATATCTTTATTTCTCAGTTCTACTGCCAGGAAAGGTAGTGAAAGGGATTCATAATGAGTGACACACCTGGTCCTCTTGAGTGAATGGATGAAAGTTTTAATCAATATTTATAAGTTCTAAGCCAATACTTCTTTGAAAATGCCATAATGATATGAAATAATACCCCTCCATTTCAACTTGGATAATTTAGAATCTGTGTTATTTCATTTATGTGACTTATGCAGGAATTTGAATAGGGGTGTTGCTTACAGGATTTTCTTCTGGGGGAAAAAAAAAATCAATCCTTTAATTTTTTAGGTGCCAACTGCCCACAGTCATTTGCTGCTCAGCAGCTGTCTTCATATGAACAACTTTGACTCCACAGATTGCTAAATATTCCTAGTAGAGACCTTGATATTTGTCAAAAATGACATTAGAATGAAGTTTGAGGACAAGGAATCTGTGCTAGCCAGCTTTCCACTGCTAGGACAAAATACCCCAGGTCCTCCAATTAATAAGGAGGTAAGATAATCTTGGTAAGGTTTCATTCCAGTTGATGGGCCCCATTGTTTTGACCTCTAGTGAGACAGAACATCATGGAGGTGGCATGTGATAGAGCAAAGTTTCTGGCCTCATGGTAGCCTAGAAGCCAAGAGGAAGGAATGGTGGGTCCCCTTCAAAGAAATGCCTGTCCCCCCAGTAACCTATGTCTTCCAAATATGCCCCACCTCCTAAAGGTTCTACCACCTTCCAACAGCACCTGCAATACATGAGCTTTAGGGAGACATTTAAGATCCAAATCATAACATAATACGTTTACTCAAGATTTTCAAATGTGACTGAACTTAGAAAACACAACCCTTTTCAAAGGTTTTATAGAAACTTCCTCACATTCATCAAAGTAACTCTCATGTGGATAACTTTGGTCTGTGGTTCCACATAATTTTGTTCCTCTCTCTGATTTAGCAGGTATTACACAATTACTTCTGTACCTGGGCAGTACAAGTGCTTTCTGTACTTTCTATACTTTTCTGTACAGTAAGAACATGTCCTCACTTCTTTACTAAGATGAGGTGAGGGAAAAGTCACCTTATTCTTCTTTGTATTTCTGGTACCTACCACAGAACCTGGAGTTTAGAATGGGTTCAATAAGTTTGTGTAATAGAAAAACAAGGAAAGAGGTGTGAGGAACCTGAGATTGGAGGCAGGGCAGGAGAAGCAAGAGAAATTATAGGCTTTCCCCAGAAAGAGATAACATTCAGAATGGAAAGTTTAAACCTAATAAGGCTACTGCCTAATTCCACCCTGAGAAGGGAGTTGAACTCTAAAGCCATGCATCTTTATCTCTCAGGTGCAAATAAGTCATCTGGAAATCTGTTAAAACACAGGCTCTGATTCAAGAAGTCTGGGGCACAACCTGAGACCCTCATTTCTAACAAAGCTCCCACAGGTTACAAGGACTACTGTTCTCCAGTTCAGACATACCTCTAGTAACAAACAGCACCCAAAAGTGCCTGTGGTCTAAGTATCTAGAACTGCATGGACATGATTGGGGTCCTGGGAGCAAGTAGACAATGGACTTAAAGCTGGGAGGAGAATTTAGTAGGAGGCTATTTAGCTCTTTTCAAATGGTGATCAGCATGAGCAGAAGCCAACAATAAAAAATTAAGTAACTTAAGGGTAGCAATTGGAAGGATGAGGCAACACAGCCCTAGTTCAGAAGACCAGAGGGACAGAGTCATCAGAATCAAAGAACTTCCCAGTGAGAAGGGGAGGAATAGGAGAGGGTCAAGTAAAAAGCTGGTCTTGGGTGTCCTGGGAAGAGGTTCTTTTTATGGAGGGAGGGTGGGGGTAAAAACACCCAGTCTCACTTTCACTCCACCCTCTGGTCTCCTGGCTAGACTCAACAAGGAACCAGAGGGCAAGAGGAGGCCTGTGGATGAGCCCTGGCCAGAGCCCAGAACCAAAGGAGAGTGAAAAGTGCACTGGAGGGCACAGGGAGCAGTCTAATATGGACACTTTGGACTCATTTAGCAATTCATTATTTCCTGGGGTCAAAAGTAAATGCCCTTAAGACAGAAATTGTCTGGATTTGTCTAAAAGGGTTGCAAAATTACAGCCTAGATGAGCCTGTGTTCATTTCTGCAGGCAAACTGTAGGAAGTAAAGAACCTCAAGGGGTTTGGTAAGTAGGGCTAGCTTTAAAGATAAAAGAACAACAAGCTGAATGCCTGAGGCAAAGGCATAAAGAAGCCATTAGAAGCCCAGCTGGGGAAAATTTAGAACCCAGAAGCCTCTACTGGATCTCCAGGAGAAAAGGCAAGCAGGTAAGGGCCAGGATAGTCAAGGAGAGAAGCAGTCACTTTGGTCTCAGAGGCACTTTGCCTGAAACCCTCTAACTCCCTTTTGCAATTTAAATGTAATATCACTGGTAGATTTCCCAGATTTGAGGAAGAAAACAACCTAAGAAACATACAAGATAGTAAGCACCATAACTGAAGAGCCAGCTCCTAAAAAGATCCAACCAGAAATTAGAGAAATGTGTATGCACACACACTGTGTGTAGTAGGTATGTGTGTGTGTGTGTGTGGATATGCAAGGTGTATGTAAATGTTATATATAATTAATCCAATGATACACACACAAACACACAAAGAGTGTCATCCTCAGATGTCCACAGTGAGGGAATGACTCCAGGACCTCCTGTTGATACCAAAATTCCAGAGTTGCTCAAGTCTCCTATACTAAATAGAATAGTATTTGCAAAGAACGTCCCTCCTTATATACTTTAAATCATTTCTAGATTACTTATAATACCTAATACAAAGTAACTGCTATGTGATAGTTGTTCTAGTATATTGTTAAGAGAAAAAATGACAAAAAAGTCTGTGCCTATGTAGTAAGTGTGCAATTTTTTTTTCTGAATATTTTTAACCTCAGGTTCATTGATCCAGGATGAGGAACCCACATAGTCAGAGGGCCATTGGTATATATAAATACCTATATGTCTCAAGCAATCCTTCATTGATGCTTTAATCAGTCTTAGGAAAACATTTTAAAATGAAGATTGACATGGTGAGCATGCCTGCCGACCCAGTTACTCAGAAGGCTGAGACGGAAGGATCACTTGAGCCCAGGAGTTGAAAGCCAATGGGCAACATAGTGACACTATGTCTCAATAAAGAGAAAAAAAAATGGTGGTTGGGGAGAGTATTCAGTTGGAATCTTCAACATGTTAAAAAACAGTAATGAGGACTGGGGTTGTGGCTCAGCGGTAGAGCGCTCGCCTAGCATGTGCGAGGCCCTGGGCTCGATCCTCAACACCACATAAAAATAAATAAATAAACAAAATAAAGGTATCGGGTCTAACAAAAAAATAAATATTAAAAAAAAAAAAAAACAGTGATGAACATGCCGAGTATGGTGGCACACTCCTGTAATCCCGCAGCGTGGAAGCTGAGGCAGGAGTATTGCAAGTTCAAAGCCAGCCTCAACAACTCAGTGAGGCCCTAAGAAACTCAGTGAGACCCTGTCTCTAAATAAAACATTTTTTAAAAGGGCTGGGGATATGGCTCAGTGATTAAGCATCCCTGGGTTCAATTCCCAGTACCAAAAAAAGAAAAAACAGTGAAGACTCTTTCACCCTAAAAACTAATGCTCTCAACCCTGAAAAGAAGGTATCCTGCTCCAAACCCATAACAGAGGTGCTTAGCAGCAGTCCTTGCCTAGAAAGAGGAACAAGGTCCTAAAAATGGCTGGAATTTAAGGAAGTGAGGAATCGCTCTGGTCCTGGATGGTGGGTCATATCTGGAGGCTCTGTGCTAGGATGACAGGGCAGGATGTTGTCAGACTTGAGTAACTCCTTTCTCTCCTTCCCTCTTCCCTGAATCCACATTCCAAGAGATAGGAGACATTTACCACTTGCCTCAGGGACAGGTGCTAGGAGAAAAAAACAAAACACACAACAGCAACCACTCCAAATTCTTGGCTCCAGTTCAAATGAGAGACAAAAAGTTTTGAGAAGAGACATGAACTGGCAAAACAAGTTTTTACACCACACCACTCCAATCTGAAGACAAGGGGAAAAAATGGAGAGCAAAAGATCACTCTGAGAAATCAGAGGTCATGCTCTCAGTGCCCCACTCCCAGAATAAAGCCAGATGTATGGGGTGAGAACTGGGGTCTTCCAGAGAGTCCCCATAAAGTTCAGGAGGATATGGAAAGACAAGGAGCCTACCTCCCTTCTTTTGTGATGAAGGGACACACCTTGGAGACATATCCCAAGTTGTCACAGAAGCAAGAAGAATGAGTAGGGATGGCAGCCAAAGCTAAGCTTAATGGGGTCAGGAGTTCCCTGAATTGCCTAAGGGGATGTTCATTTTAACTAAGAGGAGTCAGAGATTGATTGATTCTCAATCAGAGAGATACACCTGGCTGGAGATAAGGGTCCAGATGGCAGGGGTTGTGACAGTGTCTATCAGAAACCAGAGGAGGCTAAAGGCTCATCTGAGAACAAGGAATGGGGCAGGTGCCAAGCTCCTGGTCCCAGACACCAGCTTCTAACCCAGGGGAACTATATCCAATTCCACTGGGTCAGGACTCGGTAAAGTCAGCAAAGGGTCCTGGAGGATGTCCTCCTGGCTGCCCATATGAAAGCAATGACTTCAAGCAACAAAAAGGAGAGAGGAAGGAGGAGGATGAAGGGGGGGAAATTGTTAATATGAATTTTACCCAGAAGCAATTTCAAAAGCACTAAATTGGATGGAACTTATTGGCTTTCGGCTGTGACTAGATTAAGTTTTTCTGCAATCTGTCCAAAATGTGGACTCAGAATTAGAATATAAATTTTATTACAGGAAATAAATAAAATTACATTCTGTGACTGTGAAATTCACGTACATTACAAGACTGATTGATTTTTCTCAGCCTCCATTGCTTATGTGCTATAAGTGAATGTTCAGTTAAGGTCAAATTCTACCCAGAAGCAGCAGCCTGGTGGTCTGGCTTCTGCATACAACCTGCTGATTCTGGCCAGCCATCTGGCCTTGTCACTGATCTTCCCTAAGCTCTGATTTAGAATTGGGATGGCCCGGGTTCAACAGAGGCAGCCCTTCGTGAAAGTATGTGGGCCTACTGAAGTCCATGGCCCTACCTGAGAGGTGAGACATGCTGCCACGCCATGTGTGGGCTCAGCATGCCTGCTCTGCCACTTGGAAAGGGTGTGACCCTTTCTGCTCACCTCTCTTTTTCAGTGTCTTATTGCGGCCATGTATTTGCTGCAGTTTCCCAAGCCATCCCAGTTCATGGTGATCTCTCTTACATAGCTAAAGACCCTGAGATTGAATGTTAGTGACATTTTGCATTCTCTTCTATTTATTTTTGTAGCTGGATGATTGGATTCCTGCCAGAACTTTGTTAGAAAGACACACATAGGTCAGGGTAATTTTGGAGCCATAAAGAATTGTCTGAGGCCTCTGCAACTCTTGAGGAGTAGATCTGTACAATTACCTCCTAACAATGGAGAAGATGTTTAAAACGCTCCACAAGAACAGACAGACATTTCTTCTGTCCATAAGACTGGCAATTAATTGAAATTGACCTCCACCCTAGAACCAGGGCAGACAGTCTTCATAAAAATGCTTTTTAGGAGACTGTGGAAAACTGTACTTGGGAGTAAACTTTAAAGAATCCCGATGAAAACAAAATTGAGAGCCTAGAATATAAACACAGTGCTCATATTTAGCAGGAGAAAACCAAATAGATGCAATGATGAAGCTTCCTGCTAACTTGTTCTCCCCAAAGAAATGTGACAAACATATGCAATTCCTGAAACTGACTATTTTGCCAGCACTATTATTCATTTCTTAAATCATGTAAATTTCATAACCCTCATCAGTAGTCCAAGAAGGACACCACTACTTATTTTGGAGAACTTTAATATCTATCTTAATATTGCAATTTGGGGTAATTTTGCAGGTAACATTATGCAGGATTGCTTTTAAATACAGTGCAAGAATACCTGGAACCAAACTAAATTGATATTTATAATATCCTAAAAAAAAAGATAGGCTGGTATGCCTTTGTGATTCTATATCACAGACAATACAGACTGGTACAATACTCAGGCAAGTATTCTTTCCAACCTAATCTGGGGAACAAAAGAAATAAAAATAGCAGAATATCTGTCTTCAGGTGTTCTGACTCCTGCTTAAGCAGCAGAGTCAGGCCAGTACTCTGCTTAAAATGTGAGATTCTGTAAGAGGAAGGGAGAAAGGGATAGCCTGACAATGTACAGTCTCCCAGATCCATTAGAATGAACTGTATTGATAGCCCAACATTCCCAAATAACAGAAAATCTGTTATTCATAGTATCATCTAGCTAGGGACTGCAATATATTCAAGAAAGTCTCATAAAAATATTTCCAGATAGTTCTACATTCACAAAGGTATTGAAAACAGAACAAAAGGAAGGAATAGACTCTAGTCAAGATGCTTTGATGTTCAGTAATATCTGTAACCTTCCCTAGTTCCCTAGATTGGGTAATATACCTGCTGAACATCCTCAACAATTGTATGAGAAATCCTATAGGGACTTTTGTAGTTTCTTTTATAGAAGAGGAAACAAAGTTTTAAAGAGAGTTTGACACTGGCCTGAAGAGGCATTGCTGGATAGGAAGAAAAGCTAAGATTCAAACTCACACAGCCTCAGAGCCAGGACTTTGTCAGGTCTTGGATATTTTCAGGCAGGCTACTTGCAGTCCTTTTGCTTTTCAGGAAGTGACCACAGCCAAAAAGCTGCTTAGGGATGGGCAGTACAGTTTCTTTGCTCATTACTGAAAGAGGGCACCACCACAGAATCAGAGAACTCAAGCATTTTGAGGACATAGGAAGCTGCCAGTAAACTTTTCAAGACTTTTCACAAGAAATCTGAAAGCTCATTAAGGGACTGTCAGTCATTTCATATGATTTCATCACTGCACTAATTTACTTTAAAACTAGAAATGTAATGTGCCAACTTTAGAAAAAGAAGTCCCAAAGAAAAGCTGACCTGTCTAATTAAACAGTGATTTATGGAAGAGTTATCCCCATCTCTAGACTGGGAGTGCTTAGTTGATTTGTAGAGGGCAAGCCCCTCCCAAGTGTGGAGACTCATGGGAGTGGTACCGGTGAGAATCAAGTGCTAATGGCTTAGTTGCTGTTTGAGGAAACCATCCTAAAGAGTGACTGGTAATCATGTTGCTGCTTGGAAGACATCCATATCCAATTAGATCCCCTAGTGTGGCCACCCAGATCTGAACAATGCTTAGGAGAGTCAACCTCAAAATTATGGCTCTCTTGGCATTTTCCCACTTCATTTTCTTTCATTATCTTTCTATTTGCAGAAACCTCAGGCCCTCCCCATGACCTTATCTATTCCCATGAAGTCATTTACAGGCTGAGAATTCCCAAATTGTGGGCCTGAGCACACTTGGGCTCTGACTCTTTAGGACATCAAATTGCCCCTCCTGGATATTCTTCACTTGAAACTCTTCTGGTCCAGAACCCACCTCCCTCCTAACTGTAATAATAACTCTCCTATTATTAACAATCATGTGATGAGGCTTCCCTGATTGCTGAGAGAATGTTCCAAGCATGTTAGCTTGTATAAATGTTCTTGCACAATCTGCCTTAGCTTACCTTTTCACACTCATCTCTGTCTTCAACTTCAATAAAATATACTAAAACTCATCCATAATTATCTCATCATGGATCCCACAAGAAGGTTGCTAAACAGGAATTCCTGGGCATGAGATATTACAGATGTTTAGAACTGAATCACAGATATACCATTTAGTGATGGACTAATCTAAAATAATGTAAGGCTGTCATCAGAACTAAATGATATGTAAGTTATCATAATCCTCTTCTTCAGATATATTTATGTCCACTATATAATATAGAGTACTTTCAAAGAAGAAATACTCTATACAATATATTATTGTTAGCTAATTGGTGATTGTTAGCTAATTTGAGGTTGTATCCTTTGGTCTCTAAAACTTCTGGAATTGATAGCTGGTGAAGATGATTGTAATAGGTTTGTAACAATTAAGAATTAACCTAGCCACACCTGTAGTCCCTAGCAACTCAGGAGGCTGAGGCAGAAGGACCACGAGTTCAAAGCCAGCCTCAGCAGATTAACTAGGCATTTAGCAATTCAGTGAGAACCTGTTTCTAAATTAAAAAAAAAAAAAAAAAAAAAAGCTGGGGATGTGGCTCAGTGGTTAAGCTCCCTGGGTTCAATCCCTGGTACCAAAAAAAAAAAAAAAAAAAAAAGAATTAATCCGATGAGGTCCTCATTGTACCTAGTTTTCTACACCACTGACTAGTAATTAACTGAGTACAGAACTTCCTTATAGTACGTCTTAAATTACTACTTTATTTACTGTGCATTATATCTCCAAATAAGTTTGTGAGTACAGAGATTTTACTTTATTCTTTTTAACATCTACAACTAGCCTAAGGCAAGATTTTTAGTAGGCCTTCAATAAATACCAAGGTCTAAGTCAGATAAGCTAAACACTGCCAGTTTTCATGATAAATGTCAAAAGTTAAACACATGAGAGACAATCATGTTTTCAAGGAATAAGGATTATATTTTATAAAAGGGAAAAATCTTTTTACCATTTCTTTTGTCAAACTACACAAAGCAAAATGCAAATGAGCATGATACCATGGGCATATAAATTAAATTAAGCTTTAAGCAAGTATTTTAATTACAATATTCATACAGATTTACTGTCCTTTATCTGAAACACTTGGGACCAGAAGTGTTTTGGATTTTTCTTTTAGGATTCTAAAATATTTGCATATACATATGAGAGATCTTGGAGATGAGACTCAAGCATAAACATCAAATTTGCTTATGTTTCATATATACCATTAACTCACAGCCTAAAGGTAATGCTATACAATATTTTCAGAGCACCTGCATTTTAGCTGTGACCTTGACATGAGATCGGGTGTAGTTTTTTTCCACTTGCAGCGTCACATTGATGCTCAAGAAGTTTTGGATACTGGAATGTTTCAGATTTTGGATTTTCAGAATAAAGATGCTTGACCTATTTTATCTGTTCATGATAACACCATTGGTAAGGAGTACAGCTATGATTTGCCTACAGGCTGTCCATTCCCAGAGCACGCAACCATGATACCATCTAGGCTCACATAAAGTAGAACACAGTAAGTGTTAAGAGCTAAGAATGTTTTAAGAATTCAAAAGAAGGAGGAAAAGTATTTCCTAAAAAGGTTCAGGATCTCAACAAGAAGGATGGGCGGTTATCCTGAAGGGCAGAGATGGTGCAAACATGACACACTGCAGGCAGAGAGGTCCTGGGACAAGCAAAACTGGGCAGTCAGGGAAAGCTGACTAAAAGTCAGCTCTTAGGTAGTATGTGGGAGAGGGGAATGTTACTGAGGGAAAAAAAAAAAAAGTTCTGTATTCAGTGGTTCAATGGGGGTCTATAGGCTAGCCAAGGAGACAAAAGAATGCATTTTAAAAGAAGAGTCACCTTGCTGCATAGGGAGTGTATAAATATTAAAGGAAAGATATTGACAACAAGGTCCTTAGACTTTTGGAGAAAATACTAGTGGGAGGGGTAGCAAGAGAGTGCTTGGGGGAAAGGGGTGGGGTGGAATTTGAATTGACCTTTAACAGACAGATCAGCTGACAAATCCAAAGTGGTCAAGTAACAACCCCAAAAGGCAAATCTTCAGTAAACACTAAGTAAGCAGATTATGGAAAACACTCAGTGAATCCACTTAAGGCTTAAGAACATCCAGTCATTCTCTGTAATACATTCCTTCTCAAACTGTAGTTCCTTTCCTTTATCTCACAACAGACCCCTACATACATACACACAAACACACACACACACATAGCCCAAGATTCACATGTTAGTGGGAAAGAGGACTAGAGATTATATTCTCCTTCAAAAGACTAGTTAGAGAAGAAATTAAAAATGGACTGATGGGGGAAGGTGGTGGGCATGCCTGTAATCCCAGCAGCTCAGGAGGCTGAGGCAGGAGGATCACAGTTCAAAGCAGCTTCAGTAAAAGCGAGGCACTAAGCAACTCCATGAGACCCTGTCTCTAAATAAAATACAAAATAGGCCTGGGGATGTGGCTCAGTGGTTGAGGCCCCCTGAGTTCAATCCCCAGTACCCAACTCCTCCCCCCCCCAAAAAAAAAATGGACTGAAGGGTTGACTAGCATGTGTGAGGTCCTGGGTTCCATTCCCAGAACCAAAAACACAAACAAAATCAGAGAGGTACAGAACAGTTCTGGGGAAACTAGACATGGAGGTCTAGAGGCTTCTTAGGTTTTTTCCTCCTTCCACCCTCCCTGCAAGTCCTAGCTCCAGCACTTCCCAAAAGTCAAGTTTAAAAACTCCTGTACCAAGTTTCCTTCTCACCCCAGCATTCTTAGCTACAATGCCACTCCTATCACTGTCACAAAAACCTAGATTTCTAGTCACACCATGTTTTTATGCCTTAGGCACTTCTTACAATTTGGAAATTACACCATTTCTCAAAAAATTCCAGGATAGGTTTGCCCAAGCTGATTTCTGCTTTCTTCTATTCCATGGATTAGAAAGCAGTTTTGAGAGGATTGGAAATTCTTATTGGTAAAAGATAGCCATAAACTGACCTAATTAAACAAAATAGATTATTTTAGGGTTGTTGTCTTTTTTTTTAAGTTTCCAGGGATGGATCATATGATTAAACCCCATAATATTTTTTAACAAAATACACAATAAGATCCATACCTACTAAATAATTCATGGTTGACAAAGCATAAAATGAAAGACAAGGTACAATGTACTGTTATTATTATAAAAGACTCTTTCAACATGAAGTCATCAGTGAGTGTCTATCTTCATTTTATCTCCTACAAAGTAACCCACTGGAATATTCATAAAGTTACTGTGGGTTCTCTCCACATTACATTGGGTAGGCAGGAGTGCCATGTGGTTAGAGCTGCCACATCTCTAGCCCTCCTTCCAAGTTTACTGAAACTCTATTGGGAAGTAGATCTCCACATTGTGGAACAGGATGAAAAGCAAGGAAAAGGCCTCTCCATTATTGTCTACTTAATTTGGAAGATTCAGATAGTCAAATATCACTTTGGTACACAAATAACTGAAATACTATGCCTTCCAGCTGTCTTTCAAAGCAAAATAGATGGACCATTCCTGTCCCAAATAGTGACTTCTGCATGGCACTAAGTTGGATTCTTGGATTCTAAACTAGTATGCTCTTCAGTCAAGCTGGGACCTGTTTGATCCCAGTTTTCCCATGTATAGTCATAAGAGAAAGGGAAAAGTTTAAAACTTTGTATTCATTTAATCAAATATATCTGGAGAATGGAGAATTGTTCATGCTTATCTTCATAGCTAACAGAGACCGGGCCTATTTACTCTGCTTACTTCCCAAAGTTTGTTTGGTAAATGAGCTTTGGAAACCTATCACTTATTTGTCACTAAAGTCACCTAACAATGAGTATCCATCTAATCAGTTCTTAAGTTGCTCAAACATTCCTCTCAATGGCTTATTTGAACTAGTAAATACTCTGCAGGCTTTTGTATTGCTAAGAAACAATTCCCTTTTTCTCAAACCTTCCATGGGTTTAGATAAGTGCTAGGGTGAATGTTCTTGGTGCAATCTCCCATCTATGTCCAGTCTTATCATCAAGCTACTCTACCGGGGGACAGACAGCACAGTGGCTGCTCTCCTCTGTCTCCCAAGACAGTGGTAAATTGCTGCTCCGTGCCTGGACTGTAATAACACTGTACATCTTGCTTGAACTGTTTTCACCCTCTACTTTTGGAATATATCCAGGCACAGTCTATGTTTACGTCAGCAGGACTGACTCAAAACACCACTCTGGGGTTTAAAACAGGCATTAAAACACATTCCTAAGCTCACTCCACTGGAGTCAGCAGGAGGCCTTCCTGTAAATCTTGAGTTCGCTTTGTCATACTCATTATCAAGAGACATTGATTTCCTTTTAGCTCATCTCCAAGGCTATTTTGTTATTGTTATTCTTTTTTTAATTCAGGCAGAACCTTGGCTAACAGACCCTTGCATTATTGTGCCCAGGGTCTTCAGAATTCCTTAGCTACCTAAGCAAGCAGAAAAGTGTTATTCTGTTTTCCAACTGATATTTTTTTCCCTTTGGTTTGTTTGAACATAAAAATAAAGTCCTTTATATTTTCCAATCTAAATATAAGTCTTATCATATTAAACTTGGTTTTGATTAACTCATCTGCTATTCAATTAAACACCTGGCTTGGAGTTTAACAAGGGACTTTAAAAATTCTGTCTATAAAAGACAGACCCATGGACAAAGCAGGCAGTAGTGGGAGGAGCCATTATATGCAGAACTGTGGGGATTATTAAAAGAAACAGTGGAAATGTCAAACTTCAAAACAAGCTCTAAATATAATGCAAATTTGCTATTATTTAGGAAATTTAAAGTTTAAAAAAGTCACCCCAATTAGTAACAATCATCAAAGCACATGTTAAATGACTATTTTCACAAATAAGCACATCCAGCTAATGTCACATCGTGGACATGCATCATGCTGAAAATGTATACCCTACCACAGACCTTGGCTGGTTTCATTTACACCTCCTGAAATCCGAGGTAGAACTTGGAAAAAAAAAAAATACTTCCCTGTCTTCCATACACCAAACACTTTCATCAAGGTACACTTCCTTACTAAACTCTAAAAAGAAGGCTTCATGGAGTCAGCGTAGACTTTACTTTTTGATTATAGAATATATAAGTAAAACAATTTTAAGACAATAAAAAACCATAAACACAGCTTTGAAAATATAAAGATAATACTACATATATAAAAAAATTCATAACACTCTGAAGCATAGGATTCAAATCTGATTTAAAGGAAATGAAACTCAAATCAACAGCAATACCACCTCTCTCAAAACTTCTCCTTTCCTCCCAAGTACAACAGACAAGACCCAGAAGAGAAACAAAAGACAAATAGAAAGTCATTGACAAGGAGCCCTGAGGATGACAATGCTCTGAAAATTAAACATGAAAGGTTTGTAAATCCATGGAAGCCTTTCTGAGGAGAGAATGAATTCATGTTTCTCAAAGTGGAGACTAATTAAGTACGCCCTCCGTCAGGAGTACACAGGTGCCAATGAATCTGGAAGAAGGTACATAAGGGAGGAACAGGTTGAAGCCAAGAAAAGATCAGAAGAAATGGGACAAATGCAGGTCACACTAATTACTCTTTCCTGCAGAGCAGCACAGAATGAGACCTCTTCCCCACTCACCTGTCCTCTGCAGGACAGGGCAACAGCCACTTCTGGCTGGTCCCCTTTGTAAGAGAGCTGAAAATAAAAAGACTTAAAAGCCTGACCAGAAAATTGCATTCATTCCATGGAAAGAGTGGAGTAACCGGATTGCGTAATACAGCTTACTTCAGTAGATGTTACTAAAATTAGATAGTTATTTGGAAAGATTGGATTAGATAGTTTAAGCCCTCTAACATAAAAACAGGAACTGGAATCAAAAGATGTTTTTAAACCATTCATTTTAAGGCATCTATTAAGATCTCAGTTTAACTAGTCTTTTCAAATCAGGATTTATCTGCTTTTCTACTTGATTTGAGCTTTAGAAACTCACATCCATATCATAACAAAAATCTGCTTTTAAAGGTTAAAAAAAAACACACAGTTTACCATCATGTAACATGATGTGCCTGTATCTACTAATAAAACTACAAGATCCACCTAAAAATAATTTTTTAAAAAAGCTATAACAACAACAACAGCAACAGCAACAACAAAAGCTATAACAACCATTTGTGGTTTTCACTTCTCTTTTAAGTAAAATAAAGAACCAGTCTGCAGAAAGAAGTCTGTCGCCCAAGTTATTGATCTAGGAAATGCTTGGAACCTTACCTTTTAGCAGGTTAAAAGTCTTGGGGATGATATTCTTAAGGGAAAAGCACAAAACATCTCTGCTAAGGTGTCTCCTCATGGCCTACAGGCTGGGAGGCCATCTCCAGCCAGCCTTCACTGCCCCACACCCGCTGAGAGCTGTCCCAGCCTCCAGCAGGACAGTGCTGGCCACCTCCAGCCCTGCAGGGCCAGAAACAAAGGGCAGTAGTTGCAAGTCTAAGTGAAGAACTAATTCCCAGTGCACATAGCTATTTAAAGAGGTGGTGCCTGCCTGAGGGACAAATGCTGCCTCTGAGCCTTCCTGTTTGTGTCTCAGCTCAAACTTCCATCCATTTCCTAAGGAAGGCTGCACAGTGTAATCAGCCTGGAGACTTATGAAAACCCATGCAGTGTGTGAGGCCAAGTTTTATAAGCAGTTTTCCTCTTTCTTCTATTTTCCACTAAGTAGACCTGAGGCATTATTAAAGCACTTTAAAAAGCAAAAGCAAAAACTGGATCTGCTGTGACTTAAAATTTTTCTTTTTTCCTTTTTTTTTTTTTTTTTTATTACTGGGGATTGAACCAAGAATGCTTTACCACTGAGCTATATACCCAGCCCTCTTCTTTTTTTTTAAATTTTGAGACAGGGTCTTGCTAAATTGCTGAGGGCCTCACTAAATTCCTGAGGCTGGCCTTAAACTTGTGATCCTTCTGTCCAGAGCCACTGGGATTACAGGTTTGCACCTGCACTCAGCTAAATTTTTCTATTCTTGAAAGATTTATAATGCGAAATAGGAAAGAATTTGTGTGATTAAGCCAATAGATATCAAGCAATAATACAAACAGAAACAATGTGAATTCTGGTCAGAAGACCGGGTTTGACTAGAAAAAGCCTCTCCAGGCTGGGGTTAGCTCAGTGCTAAAGTGCTTGCCTAGCATTCCCGAGTTCCTGGGTTCAACCCCCAGTTTCATGGGGAAGAAGAGAAAAAGGTTTCCCACTGGCTAGTTCTGGGACTTCAGAAATACTCACACTCTCTTAAAGGCCTCAATTTTTTCATCTGAATATATAGGACAAATACAGCTACTGTGAGAGCTGTGAAGAATGACTATAAGACCCCACACTTGACCTTAAGTACTAGCTAGATCAGTGGTAGAGCATGTGCTTAGCATGAGCAAGGTTCTGGGTTCAATTCCCAGCACTACAAAAAAAGTTGGATTGTGTTATCATTACATAGTGGTATTCAACTTCCCAGTTATTAGACCTTAGTAGCTGGATAAAAAAGTTAATATAGTTCCTCTCCAAAATGATATTATGCATACACCTGTTTGCCTGTATATTGTCTGATTTCCCCAGGAGCACCTATGCTATAAGTGAGGTAGAAACCTCATTTGTTACACTGAAAAGAACTGTTCGTGGCATCTATTAACATAAAATAAATATTTGTTAAGAGATGAATGGATAAATGTGTAATTTCATTTTGTTTTGTTGTTGTTTTTTTGATACCAGGAATTGAACCCAGGAGCACTTAACCACTAAGCCACATCCCCAGCCCTTTTTTTTATATTTTATTTAGAGACAGGGTCTAGTGGAGTTGCTTAGGGCCTCACTAAATTGCTGAGACTGGCTTTGAACTCATGATCCTTCTGCCTCAGCCTCCCAAGCCACTGTGATTAAAGATGTGCACCACTGTGCCCAGCTAAATGTGTAATTTCTTTTTTTTTTTTAAGAGAGAGAGAGAGAGAATTTTAATATTTATTTTTTAGTTTTCAGTGGACACAACATCTTTTGTTTGTATGTGGTGCTGAGGATTGAACCTGGGCTAGGCGAGCGTGCTACCGCTTGAGCCACATCCCCAGCCCTAACTGTGTAATTTCTAACAAAATCAAGCACAATGCTCTACACATAGTTAAGCCTGAAATAGAGATTAAACATCTATAATATAAAAATCCCAAATCTGAAATGTTCCAAAATCCAAAACATTTTGGGCATCACTCAAATCTCTATTCCCAATTTTGGATTTTCAGATTAGGAATGCCCAGTCAATAAAATCTATGTCAAAATTCCAAAAATATGAAACAGTGAATTCCCAAATTTGAAACACTTCTGGTCCCAAGCGCTCTAGATAAAGTATACTCATTCACTTGGATTAGAGAATGAATAAGACTTTCTTCTATAAAGAAGAATCCCAGGGAAAATTCAATGTAATAAAATTTTAAAGTAAATTGGAGCTCTCAAAAAACAATTGCAATAAATGAGACTGCATGTTCTGTAGACTCATCCTGTTCAACCATATTTTTAAGATTAATGAACAAAGGAACTTCCCACATCATGAGTATTGGGTAGAATATTTAATATTAATTAATTCGCTGAAAAAATCTTAACTTGGTTTAGAGTGTACATAAAATCTTGAGCCTGCTTCTGTTAAAACAACGCAACATCTTTTCTCTGTTGTCCTGAAGTGCTTGGCAGCAGTGGGACTCATTGATTTTTTTTAAAGAGCATTACCCAGACAAGAAGGATAAAAACATATGTTCCCTTGTGGTTCTTCTGATCCAACTGCTAATGTTTACTATAACATAACGGCATGCTGGGAGACAGGATGACCTCAAGGAACTGAAACAAAGCATTTAGTTTTCACATTATTGCCCAAATTCAGTTTGGGCCACTAGGAACTACAAATCAATTCCTGATGACTGTTCATTAATCTACTATGTGGAAGAAATCGACCTCAGTGGATATTTGTTCATTTTATCATCTTGCCCAGAAAGAAAGGATCCCAAACCTCAAAAGATCATGTGATCATAACTCCCTCCTGCATCTAAGGAGCTCTCTTGCTCTAATTGAGAAACAGAAATCTACATGTTTCTCTTATTTTCCTCTCTAACCTATCTTAGTTCTCACTTTTTAGATAGGACAAGAACTATTCTACTGCAGATCTTTTGCAAATGTTAATAATGAAAACTAAAAATTTAAGGTTGCTTACTCTGAATGTAGTTATTTTAGTTCCAAAATCCAAAAGATTTCCCATATGTATAGAAACTGAACATTCTATAGGTTTTGGCCAATGAAAGTGATTCCCTGAAGAACAGAGAACAGTGGTCAAATAAAAACAGAAGTAACTGTAGCTAGGGTAGAGCCCAGTGACAGAGCACTTGCCTAGCCTGAGGCACTGGGCTCCATCCCACCCCCCTCCCCCACACACAAACAGAACTGATAATCTTTTTATGTTTTTCTGAATTAAACAATTCAGAGACTGGGAAAATGTTCCTCCCCAAAGCCCTTCTCCCTCCTCCCTCCTCCCTCCTCTCCTCTCACTTAGCTGCCCAAATGCTGGAGGGATTTTTTAATTGAATAATGAAAGATTCTAAAGAAGTTCTTTAACAGCTTCCAGCAGGCAGGCTTCCTCACCTTACATTTAGCCTCTGGCCTGACAAATACCAGTCCACCTGGAGCTTGTGAGTTTAACTACAGAGGGTTATCAGATGTGGCTTAAAGGCACACGCACATTTGACCCAGGGGAAGTAGGAGGAGTGATTGAGGGTGGAAAGGCTGTCCAGCAGGCGAGTTTTTGTTTCTGAATCTAATATAAGCACTCTTGTAAGGTCCCAAAAGCTCTGACATCTTCTCCTGGGAATGTTAATGTACCGGCCAGCTATCTGTAGAATTGCTTTACTGCCCCAGTTATTGACAGCCTTATGGATGGCACCCTCTACTCTATTTTGTTAATAGATAGAAAGATAACTTCAAATTACATCACAAGGTCTTGTTGTGCTATTTCTATCATTATTTCAACCCATACATCTTACTTTAATAAAATTTATCTAACAGTTGCTAATTGTCTCAACACTGCTGATGTCTGTTAATAAACATTTGCCACAGAAAACATAAAAACCAATCTTGTAAGAGAAGATGATTTATAGGTACAACTAAAAGGAACAAGTATCATAGAACACATTACCCAAATCCTAGGATCCTACCTAGCAACAACAAGGTATGTACAATTTATAACTAAATTAAAATGATTTTTTTCCTTATTGCCATCTGTTGTTCTATGGATGGATAGAGATTTTCTATCAGGTGACTCCAGTAACTATGATTTGTGGGGAATAACATAAGTAAAACAAGGTTTCATTGGAATGCTAATCCTCTAGATAAGAAAGTATTTTGATAGCAAGTTAATTCCAAGAGGTTAGGGCTCTTTCTCTTCCAAAATAAGTAATAAAGGAGACAATATCTCTTCCTCTTTTTCTTCCTCCCAACTGGTTATGGGCAAAGAAGGGCTCTCTGCTGGATGCTATGAAGACACAAAATGTGCAGTACAAGTTTCCTCTTGTAATCAATTAAAAAACTGGTTAGATAAGCTCAGAAATCAGGATAGTAAAAAGGCAGCAAAGAGTAAAGAGGTGAAATATAACCTGATACTGGAATACAGAGCATGAAATGAAAAAGGCAGAGGTTCTAATTCTGGCTTTGTCACTGCCAAGCTGTGTGATCTTGGGCTAATTTCATAATCTCCCTAAATTTTACTTTCCTCCTGAATAAAAGAAAAGATCATTCTAGTACCTGCATTATGGGGTCATGGTGAACATTAAATGAATTATGAATGCAAATCCCTTAACAGAGTGCCTGGTTTTGGAAGTCACAAATGGTAACTCTCATGCAGAAGGAAAAGATTAAAGAAATAAAGTGCTATGGGTTTTCAAAGGAGAAAGAAAATGAGCTTCCACACATGAAATAAGAGATATGAAGTTTTCCAGCCTGGAAATTGCTTTGGAAGAGTGTGACTGTACAGGATATCCCTGATCTATGAAAAATGATTTGAGAAAGAGTGCCCGGAAAGAGCAGGAGCCACCTATCACCCCTTATCTCCCAGTTGTCCCACTCTCTTCCTTTCTGGGATGCCCCTACCATAGTTCTAATCTCAGCTTGAACTGATCCCACACACAATAAATGGCCTTGGAGTCTCTTCCATCCCTCCCTCAAAACTGCTTCTTTCTGACTACCAAAGAAGGTCTCATTGGCTATCTTAATGTCTAGGAGAAAACAATCCGAATATTCATAAAAATGGAAACTATTTCTGGCCATGATGGATTAACTAGTATAGGATTAGCATTTCCACCATAATTAACTAGAAAACTGGAGCAACTCTACCAAACACTGTTTACAGAGATTAGACAGAGAAGTGCAAGCTGTGATCCCAGAGAGAAAGGGAATGATTGAGTCCTATAGCTTCTTATCGCAGGCTTTTGCCTGCATGCCCCACCAGACTGGCAGTGCAGTAGGAACTCCAAGAACACTGGGTCTCACTGACTTAAGGAGAACAGAGTTCAGGGAGGCTCAGGCAGATGGGATTTTCTAGAAGTACCAGAGGGGACGGAGCTAGGTAGACAAAGAGCTCTAGAAATCCACATAGGGTTTTCTTGAGTTTGTTGTGGAACATTAAATCCTACATGTGCAGGGTCAATTTCACAAAGCTGGGCAAAATACAAATGAGGATCTCAAAGTTAAACAATTCTCAGAGCTTCTAAAAGGCAGGGAGTGGTCTGAATTTTGAGCAGTTAGACTAGAAAGTCTGTGTTGACAGCCTTAACCTTTAGGTCACAACTCCAAATGTCTTCCACTTTTGTACAACTAAATCAACTCTTAACTAAAGGTTACTCTAGAACTTCCCTAAGAAAACTTACAATGAAAGACAACAAAACTTTCTACTTGCCTTGTACCAAACAATGCCAAAATGACAGGTCTAACAATCAAAAATTACTATACATGTAAAGAAACAAGAGAATGAGACACAGAAACAGACTTAGAAATGAAAGCATGGAGGAAAATACACACAAGTACATTAAAGAGCATTCACAAATATGCTCAATTACTTGAGAATTAAAAAAAAAAAGATTTGGGAGGATAAGTGAAAACTATAATACATGAAATTTTCTGTAAATGAGAAAGACATCTGAAATAAAGAATTTACTAGATGCATTGTCAGCATATTTACTGGCTACAAAACAAGAGACCAAAAAAATTTGAAGACAAAACAATATTAAAAACCACCCAAACTGAAACAAATAAAGGGGGAAAAACTGAAAAACTTGAACAGAACCCCTGTGCCCTCTGGGACAACATCAAGTGATCTAACATATATATTACTGGAGTCCTGGGATGGGACTCCATACATATTACTAGAGTCCTGGGATGGGAGTGCGTGCGGTGAGGGAGAGAACACTGATCTAAAGAAACAGTGGCTGAATTTTTTCCAAGTTTATTGAAAACCATAGATCACAGATTCAAGAAACTAAATGAACTCCAAAAAAGCGCTCTCTCTCTCTCTCTCTCTCTCTCTCTCTCTCTCTCTCCCTCTCTCTCTCTCTCTCTCTCACATACACACACAAAACAGAGGCAGGCATATAATAAGTACTTGATAAAAATTGAGATAAAGAGAAAATATTAAACTAGCAGAAAGGGAAAAACAGTCATATACAGAAGAACAGTAAGAATGACTATAAACTTCTCATCAGAAAAATATAAGCAAAAAGCTTGACATCATTAAAGTGCTAAAAACAACAACAACAACAAAAAGCTCAACCTATAATTCTATATCCAATGAAAGCATCCATCAAAAATGAAGAGTAGATAAATACTGTTTTAGAAAACAAATGTTCAGAGAATTCATGGAAAGCCGATCTACACTGTAAGAAATGTTAGAGCAAGTTTTTCGAGCAGAAGGAAAATAATACCAAATAGAAATTTGGATTTATATAAAAGAATAAAAAGTATAGGAAACTAGGCTGGGGCTGGGGCTCAGTTGCAGAGTACTTGCCTGTCATGTGTGGGGCACTGGGTTAGATCCTCAGCACCACATACAAAAATAAGCAAATAAAATAAAGTCATCTACAACTACAAAACAATTTTTTTTAAGTATAGGAAACTGTAAATCTGTGGACACATATACATGAAATGATATCATTTGAAGGTGAAACATGATAAGATAAAATGGCATATTGTAAACTTTGGAATGACCACTAAAAATAATAAGAGCTGAAAGAGTGAAGAGAAAATGGAATTCTAAAACAAAACAAAATACCTCAAATAATCCAAAAAGAGACTAGACAAGAGGGAGAAAGGGGGGAAATAATAAATGGGATAAACAGAAAACATAAAAATAACAGACTAAACTTAAGCAAATATGTTGTCTATATAAAACCTTTAACTCTAAAGGCATAGGTACTCTACAATAGAAATGAAAGTATGTCGTGTGCAGGTATGAATATGTTAACAAATCCTACCATTAATGTACGACTATAATGCACCAATAAAAAATGTGGAATAAAACAGATGTCAATGTATGGCCTAAGTACATCATACAAACACTAATCATGAGAAAGCTGGGATGGCCATGTTAATTCAGACAAAACAGACTTCCATGTTAGTCTGGGGGCTATATGAAGTGGGTATTAAGACTGAATCGGTTTCAGAAGATTTACTAGGGAAAACTGTCATGAAAGACAAAATAGGGAGTAAAGTCAGGAATTGGACATGGAAAGGCCTCCAGATGTGAATGGAGATCTGACACCCGTGAACATAAATGGGGAGAAGATGATTTGAGTAGGAGGAGTCTCTATAGTACAGGCCTCACAAAGCTCAGTCAGGCCCATGGAGAGCACCCAAGCAAAGACTGCCCTCTAAAAGTGCTGTAGACAGGCAGAAACAGCCCAGCTCAAATACCACATTGGGCTGGCGGCATCCTGGGAAGAGTACAGACTCTGTAGGAAGGCTGAGGCAGACCCCCAAATGTGAGAACTAAAGCTGGAAGCCAAGTATTCTACTTTTTGGAAAGAAAGTCTAAGCCTCATGACTCTGTGGCTGCTACAATTTCAGAACAAGGCATATGGTTAAGAACAAAGAGAAATATTTCTAAGTGATAAAATGCTAAATTCCTAAAGAGAACCCAATGACCCTAAATGCATAGGTACTGAACCTCAGGTTTTCCAAATATTTAAAACAAAATAAAGCATGCACTTTGACCACAATAAAATTAAATTATAAGTTGACAGAACAAAAATACTCAGAAAACCCCCAAATATTGGCAAACAACTCACATTTAAAAAACCTGGAAGAAATCCCAAGGGAGATTAGAAAATACTTAAAACTGAATAGTAAGAAAACTACACATATCAATATATATGGGATGCAGGCAATGCAACATTTAGAAGGGATTTCATAGCAATAAAATATTAAAATGGAGAAGCTGGGCAAAGTGGCACACACCTGAATCCCAGCAGCTTGGGAGACTGAGGCAGGAGGATCACAAGTCAAAGTCAGCCTCAGCAAAAGTGAGGCACTAAGCAACTCAGTGAGACCCTGTCTCAAAATAAAATACAAAATAGGGCTGGGGATGTGGCTCAGTAACCGAGTGCCCCTGAGTTCAATCCCCAGTACTGCCCCCTCACATCCAAAAAAAAAAAAAAGAAGAAGAAGAAGAAAAGAAAAAAAAATGGAAAAGATACTTTAAAAATCTGTGATCTAAGTTTCCAGCTTAGGGAAGCTAGTAAAAGAAGAACAATTAAATCTCATGTAATCAGAAGCAAAGAAATAATGAAGACAAAAGCAAAAATCAATGAAAGAGCAAGTAGGAAAATAAATATTTTGAAAAAACAGGTTTTAGAAAAATGAATAAAATTGATAAACTCATAGCTTGACTTGGTCAAGAAAAGAGAATAAAAGACAAAAATGACTCAATGCCCTGTCATTGCACATACCTGAGGCAGGAGAATCACAAGTTTGAGGCCAGCTTCAGAAATTTAATGAGACCATTAGTAACTCAGAGAGACCCTGTCTTGAAATTTAAAAAAGTAAAAAGTACTGGAGATGTAGCAAACAACTCACTTTTAAATAACTTGGAAGAAATCTCAAAGTAAATTAGAAAATACTTAAAATTGAATAGTAAGTAAACTACACTTATCAACATCTGTGAGATGCAGCCAATGGTAAAAACACCCCTGAATTCAATGCCTAGTACCAAAAAAAAAAAAAAAAAAAAAAAAAGAAAGAAAGAAAGAATGAATGAAATGAAAAGAAAAAAGAATGAAAAGCATAAGATTATCCCTAAAAATCCTACAGATAGAAAAAGATATAAATGAAATATTGTGACCAACTTTATCCCAAGAAATTTAACAACTTATATGAAATGGACATAATTCTTTAAAGATAAGTTATTAGAACTAAGCAAGGAAGATATAGGCTCTACCCATATTTATTAGAGAAACTGAATTCATAATTTAAAACATTCCCACAAAGAAATTCCATGCCCAAGTAAAAAGAACCATTCAACATTGAAAGAATAAAGGATACCAAACCTGAACAAACAATAGAGGTGAGGGAAACCCCTCTCATATCATTGTAAGAAACCAGGATAACCTTGAAAGTAAAACCATACAAAGACATTCCAAGAACAAAACCTACAGATTGCTGGACATGTGGTGCATGCCTGTAATCCCACCAATTTGTGACACTAAGGCAGGAGGATCACGAGTTCAAAGCCAGCCCAGGTAACATAGTGTACACTATCTCAAAATAAGAAGTAAAAAAGGCTGGGGATGAAGCTCTGTGATAGAGCACCCTTGGATTCCATTCCCCATACCACAAAATAATAACAACAAAACCCTACAGATCAATATTGTTCAGCAAATCAAATCAGAACTAAATGATGACATTTGTGCCTAATTGCTAAAGCCTGTATAGATAATTACTGTTGAGTCATATTTCTTTCTTAAATCACTGTAAGTCATCTGTTGCAGATGAAGACATATTTTTAAAATAATTTTTTACTTATATATGACAACAGAATGCATTACAATTCTTATTACACATATAGAGCACAATTTTTCATATCTCTGGTTGTATACAAAGTATATTCACACCAATTCATGTTTTCATACATGTACTAAGTGAAGTTAGCCATTCCAAAAAACCCAAATGTCAAATGTTTTCTCTGATATAAGGAGGCTGATTCATAGTGGGGTAGGGAGGAGGAGCATGGGAGGAATAGAGGAACTCTAGATAGGGCAGAGGGGTGGGAGGCAGTGGGCATGGGGTTAGAAATGATGGTGGAATGTGAAGACTTATATTTTTATTGGTCACTTGGCTTAATTGATTTTGTTCCATCATCCCAGATGTAAAATACCTGTAAAAACTGAAATTGAGCAACAAAATATCATTTATGGTAACTTTGAAATAATGTTTGAAGATTTATTATATTCACAGAATTGAAAACTGGGGACTTAATGGGTCTTGGTTAAGCACACTCCAGACTACCTAAGTCAATGCAATAAAATGGCTGGTACACAGCAGCCACCTATGAATTCTAATGTTTGCACTTTTTTAGTACCTAGAACAGAGGATAACATGTAAGTGTAATTGTTTGCAGAGTTGAATTGATTAAGTATGGAAACTGGATGTAGAATAACATTACAGAAGTTATGATTGATTTGAATCCTAAAGCAAGGTTAAAAACAGACTCTAACCATCTTAGTTTGTTTGCTTTGGGAACATATAGCTCATCTCCAACTGGACTGCAGCCTCAAGTGGTAAGGCAGGCTTTAAGTTCCTAGGAATGGGTTGTTCCATAAGGCCAGGGACAACACTGACTCTAGCTGAGGGTTTCACTGATTCTAGAGAAGCCTCATTTTCCTCTAAACTCTTGTAGCACTTTAAGAAGCTTAACACATACTTTGATTATCTTGAGCTATTTTTGTAGTAATTAGGAATAATTTAAGGACAATTTCTTTATCACATCTGTATACACAGTGGAAGTCTTGCTATTGTTTTCAATTGTCCCCCAGCATAGTTATAAACATTGCTACCACAGTGAATACATTTCCATTTGTGAATCATAACAATCACTTAGTTTTCCTTTTAAGTTGAACAATGGGGGATCATAGTAGATCTGACTTTTTTTTTTTTTTTTTGGTACTGGGAATTGAACCTAAGGGTGTTTTATCACTGAGCTATATCTCTAGTCCTTTTTAATTTTTTAAATTTGAGACAGGGTCTTTCTAAACTGCTTAGGGTTTCACAAAGCTGCTGAGACTGGCCTCCAACTTTTGATCATCCTGCCTCAGCCTCCTCAGTCACCAGGATTACAGGCATGTACCAGTCCTGGCTTTAGTAGGATCTTCTTCAGGCACATTCAGGAGATCTATCTGAATGCCCAAATTTTCCAAGATAAAAATTTTTACATGCTGATGACTATCTTACAACTTATACTTCTTTTTTGTGGTACCAGGGATTGAACCCAGGGGCACTGAATGGTTACACTGAGCCACATCCCCAGGCCTTTTTTATATTTCGAGACAGAGTCTATGTTGCCTAGAGCTCCGTAAGTTGCCAAGACCAGCTTTGAACTTGTGATCCTCTGGCCTCAGCCTCCCAAGCCACTGGGATTTACAGGCATGTACCATGGTACCCAGCTTACTTCTTTCTTAATCTAATATCACAAATTAATTGCCTTTTCAAGTTTCACCCAAGTATTCTTTTTTACTTAATGAAAAAGTTACTGAAAGAAGCTTATCACTTTATTTTTTAAATTTTCACATTTGATTTGTTTATAGTGTATATATATAGAGAGAGAGATTAACACAGAATTTGCATCCTTAGTTCTCTTTCCAAAATATTTTTTGACTGGGGAAAATTTCACTCCCTCTTAACCATTAGTCTCTTCACCTTTATTAGATATGGAAGTTTCTGCAAACTTAGGCAGAGAAATAGAAAGCTATGTTGGGATTCAGATCCCAGCCAGTAGTCAAAGCCACTCTAAAGTTCAGTGATACCCATGAACCACCTGTTAACATATACCACACAGCGTCCATGATGGTGTATCTGCAAAATGAAAAAATAGCACATTTCATAAATTTCTAACAAATGGCAAAGTCACAATAAGTTCACAAATACCAATCTGACTTTATACACAAAGGGCATTTTAAGGGAAAAAATGGCAAAAGAGACTAATATTATTGAACATCAGGTAAAAAACAGTCCTATTTTTATACATCAGCTGTATGTCTTTATGTAAATGAGAAATCTATATTACACAACTATTCAGAAGGTAGTAATTTAATAATCTGTATCTCTGAAGATACTTTTCATATTACAGAGGCTTTCATCTCAATATCAGGTACTGTACTTCGTCTTATCCAATAAAGCAAAGGCCCATATTATTTTAAACATAAAACAAAGTGAGTCTTGTATTTATAAATTGCTTTCCTTCTACAAAACTGAATACTTTGATTTCTGTATTTTCTTCTCTTTTGGGGGGCAGAACCAGAGATTGAAAACAGGATCTTGCCTATGCTAGGCAGGTGTTAAGCCAGTAAGCTACCTCCCTAGCCCTTTTATTTGATTTTCAATTTTTATTTGGAATCAGGATCTCACTAAGTTGTCCAGCCTGGCTTCAAACTCACAACCCTCCTGCTTTGGCCTCCTGAGTAGCTGGGATTACAGGTGTACACTAACATGCCCAGATAATTTCTACATTTTCTTGCTCCCTTATTTCTATTAACTGGTGATAAAAGCTATAAAGCGATAATGAAGGCAATTATTCAGTAAGCTTTACACGATGTGGACAGGGAATTCAGGGTGCCAGAGAAAGGACAAGGAGCAAGAAACAAGAGGGTGCAGCAAATTATCCCAAGTGAGTACGAATCTCTGCAGCACATGGCACACTTCGTTTTGACTCAGGCTAGTGCTGAGATATAAGAAGTGATTCCTTCATTCAACAAATATTTTTGAATGCCTGCCAGGTACCTTACCCTGTGTTGGAGATAAGAGGTATAATGGCAAGCAAAGACAGACATGTTCTCTGCTCTTATCATCAAGATTACTGTCTAAAAGATAACAAGTGCTGTTGAAGAGGTGGAGAAAAGAGAGAACGTGCACACTGGTGGTGGGAATGTAAACTAGTACAGCTGCTATGAACAAGAATATGGAGATTCCTCAAAAAATTAAAAATATAACTACTATAGGATCCAGCCATCCCACTTCTGGGTTTACATCCAAAGGAAATGCCATTAATTTGTCAAAGAGGTACCTGTACTTCCATGGTTACTGAGGTACTATTCACAAGTCAAGAAACAGAAACAACTGATGGGTCCATCAACTAATGAAGAAAATGTGGTTCTTATATACAATGGCATGCTGTTCACCCGTAACAAAGAAAGAGATCCTGTCATTTGTGACAACATGGATAGAATGGGGGATCATTATGTTAAGTGAAATAAGTCAGGCATAGAAAGACAAGCACTACATGTTCTCACTCATATGTGGAATATAAAAAAGTTGATTTCATAGAAGTTCAAGGAGAACAGTGGCTTCCAGAAGCCAGGGAGAGAGGGAGGGATGGAGAGAGGTTGATCAGTGGGACTAAGTCATAGTTAGAAGTAGGAAGTACCGGTGTTGTGCTATTGCACTTAATGTGACTACAGATAACAATAGCATACCGTGTATTTCAAAAAGATAGTGGAAAGGATCTTGAATGTTTTTACCTTAAAAAATGATAAATGAGAAGACAGATATGCTTACCCTGAATGAACATTACATAATGTGTACATGTATTGAAACATCACATGGTACATCATAAACATATACTACATATATGGGCCAAAAAATATTACTGTCTAAAGGGAACACCATTCCTGTGACTATAATTCCAAAATGATAACATGTCATGAAAATAAAAAGCACAACATGCAGGATGGCCTGACCGACCGTAGGAGTGGTGGAGGCCTCCCTGAGCAGGAGCTGCTTGAGCTGGGAGTAGAGGACAGTGGTATGCAGTGACATGCAGGCAGGTAGCTGATGGCCACAACAGCACAGGCAGGACAATAGAGATGCCAGCAGCCCCGGGGAAGAGGGGTGTAGGGCATTTGAGCAACTTAGGAGAGGACAAGCTCACAGACGCCCCGTGGAGAGGAGGAGGGGGCCAGAAGATGCCCAGCCTTGCAGCCATGTTAAGGATCTCTTCTCTATCAGTAAACAATGGGAAGCCACTGGAAATGGCTTAAGCAGAATTTCAGTACTACCTTCTCAAACTTTTACTTATACAAAGTATACTAAAAAAAAAAAAGCATGGAAAATGAATGACAGTACTTCCATGGAGTCTCCAAATACAATACAACATACAACATGGACCCTTCAGATATGGTATAAATTATAATACAGTCCCTTCCAAAATGGTATAACATCTAACACAGTACCTTTCAATGAGGCATATAGTACCTTTCAACATGATTCAATGCATAATTCCTTTTGATATGCAATAAAAACATCTTGACTTGATATGAAAACAGTCACAATTTTCCCTCATTAAACAAATATTTATTGATCTCTGATAGACATGAGTCTAGCCACTTGAGATCCTTCAGTGAATAATACAAAGACTCTTACCCTCATGAAGGTACTGGGGACCAACTGAGTAATACATAAAATGAGCAAATCATAGAGCATTAGAGGAAATGATCTGCCATGACAATAAGAAAAGGAACAGGGGGTTAAGTAGGGGAGGGAGACAGCCAGTCAGGAGACAGCTGTCATGCCTTGACTAGAAGATGAAATATGTACAGTTTTGTTTATAAAACCTTGACAATTTCTCCTCAAATAAAGATTTCATCATTGCAGTTTCTAGACACACTTCAAATTTAATGTCTGGGGCAAAAAAATCAAAGGGAATATGAGATGTTGTTCAGCTCAACACTTCTGTACTTTGTCTTCTTGTGATGGTTCTTCTACTGAGGAAAATGTTTTGAATATTCATTGATGATTTTATTGTCTTCCACATGGCAATGACTTATCCAGGGACAAAACATTCACAGAAGGACGACTGTTATAACTTCAGCTTCTTTCAGCTGGAAAATTCCCAGGGAATTTTGTTTTTAAAGTCCTTATGAGCCAGGTGTGCACCTGTAATCCCAGATACTCAGGAGGCTGAGGCAGGAGCATCCCAAGCCTAAGGCCGGCTTTAGCAACCTAGCAAGACCCTGTCTCAAAATAAAAGTTAAAGAATGGGCTGGGATGTAATTCAGTGGTAGAGTGCCCCTGGGTTCTATCCCCAGGACTGCAGGTAAAAAAAAAGTCCTTGTGTCATAAGAGGAACTTCATAGTACCAGAATGCAGGAGTGGGAAATGAAGGGTGAATATACATAACTAAGTTTCCACTAATTAATATGCTTAATTAAAAGCCAGTTTTTTAATTGGGTTTTAATATAAGTATCAAGATCAAAACCTCTTTTTTTAATGAAAATGTCTGTAAGTAATAACCTAGCTTCTCTGACAATCCAAGCAATTCCAAAATGGTTACCAGGAGCAAAACCAATAAGAAAGATTGTCAGGAGGAACTGTGCTCTGAATCTAAGCTGGCAAGTAGTTCTTGTTTAGTGAGCCCTGGACAGCCAGCTCTGACCATCAGCTGTTGGGTGCCAATGACCATTAACCCGACTACACGCTGAAGGCTCTGAGTCACAGGATGACCGTAGTGTTTACACTGTATTTCTACCAAGGCCTGATTTTACTGCCAATTTTGAACAGCTTAAGTTATAAACAACAATCTTTGGTAATTCTTCTGCAGGAAACAAGCAATACAGACCATGAGTGCAGATGTTATGATATAACCACGTATGCATTCTACAAAGACAGAAACAACAAAAATCAAGCTTAACTATCTATAGAGAGTCAGGTCAAACAAGTTTTTATCTTCACCGAATGGGTTCTGCCTTTACTTTTGACAATGATCTTTAATATATGAAGCCATTTTCATTCTCCTCACGTATAAGAAAGCCAAAGTGTAGTTTCCACTTTCAGAGAGCAATGTGTATAATCAAGATGTCATACTGGGCTTAAATGATGAAGACAGAACACTTCATGCATTGACTAGCTGATGAATAGTGTTCTAAGTGTCTTACAAATACTAACCTCATCCTCATTACCATATAATTATCACCCTCATTTTACAAATGAGGAAATGAACAGAAAGGACCAGTAACTTGCCCAAGATGGCATAGCGACTTCTTTTATTTTTTTCTTTACTGGGGACTGAATCCAGGGCTTAATGCATTTAGCTACATCTCCAGCCCCTTGTTATTTTATATTGAGAAAGGGTCTTGCTAAATTGCCGAGGTTGTCCTCAAACTCATGCTCTTCCAGTTTCAGTCTCCTAAGTAGCAAGAATAATAGGCACACACCACCTCACCTGCCTCACACCTAACCTTTTGAAGCCAAACAAGCTTGAAAGTAATGTATGCTAGTTACTGCCTTTGCTTTCACATGACTAGAATTTATATTTTTATAAGTCCTCTACTTCTGGGAATGATATTTTATATCTATGTGGAATTCTTTTGTGTGTGTGTGTGTGTGTGTGTGTGTGTGTATGTGTGTGTGTCTACATGAGCATAAGCTAAATTAGAAACAACATAGCTCAGGGAAATAATAGCATGGTTCTTTTGTGACCTTTTCAGCAGCAGGTTGACTTGTGAGAACGAGAAGCCTATTTAATAACACAGTGCACTCCCAAGGATACAAGCACTTTTGCAAAAGGCATCACAATAGCAAGTGAGAAGAAGCTGTGGAATGCAGAGGTAAGCAGAGCTGAACCCAGCACAGACACCTGGCTTCCACCAGCCCAGAGGGAAAAGAAATCAATCTGGTTCTAAAAACAAACTCCCCACATCTTGGAATAAGAAAAGGATGCTACGTTTAAGTACAGAAACTTGGTCTGTAAGCCCAACTCATAAGACAAGAAAAATCATACTCAATTGTTCTCTTTGAATAGAAGACCTGACAGGAAAATGTAATTACTGGGTGATTTTTATATGACTTTTTATATGACTTGTGGGAAAAGAAAAGGAAAAAAAACTGGCATTTATTAAACACCCAGGTTGAGCCAAGCACTGTGTTACGTTGTCCCCATTTCATGTTCTTAAATCTTGACTATACATTTATAAGGCATATTTGCCCCATTTCTAGAGATTAAAAGAATGAAGATTGAAAGAGGTAATATAAATTACCCAAGTAAATATGAGAAGTGGCCAGAGTGTGACATCAGAGCCATTGCACTCCAAAGATTGTGTCGCATGTACCTACTGCGCTCCCATGTCAGGGGCTGTCTTTGTAACAGCTGGTCTATTTTATTTGAGAAGCCAGATTGTATCAGGTCAAAAGCTGAGCTCTGGGGTGAGACTCCCTAAATGTGAATCCTAGTTCTGATAATGACCAACTAAGCAGCCCTAGGCAAGTTGCTGGCCTCATTGGGTTTCAGTTTCCCCAGACATGGCTAATAGGACTCATCCAGAAAGATGCTGTGAATATTAAACTAGTTCATCAACATGTGAATCCGGAAGGTAATGTCTAGCACGTAATCCTCAACACATGTTCTTATTTGTACTATAATTAAGGCAATTCTCTGCTATTACATAAACAATTTAAAGCAAGTGCGGTCACCCATCACTTAATGAATATGTTCTGAGAAATGTGTAATTAGGTGATTTTGTCAAGGTGCAAACACCATAAAGTATACTTACACACACTAAGATATGTATGAAATCACTTAACGGTGTAATCTTAGGTGACCTCTGTAGTAGAAGTGGTCCAACATTGATAGAAACATTGTTACTTGGCATATATTACATGCAAGTACTACAAACATATTGTGTCCCCAGCTCTTCACATAATCCTTGAACTGAAATAAATGTTCATTGTAATAGTTTCAATGTTGAAATAAATGTCTAGTCTAGAGGACTGTAAATAAACACTCTCAGGATGGTGTACATGGCCTTAAGTATATGGCCTGCTATTACCTCTCCCACATTATCTCATATTTTAGGTCTAAGATCAATGTCTCTCTTTTTTTTTTTAGATGTCTTAATTTTATTTATTTATTTATTTATGTATTTATTTATTTATTTTTATTAGTTGCTCATGACAATATAATGATCTTGACATATCATACATTTGATTCAAATGGGGTATGATTTCTCATTTTTCCAAGTGTACAGATTGCAGAATCACATTGGTTATACAGCCATGTATATACATCCAGCAATAATAGTGTCTATTTTATTCTGCTGCCCTTCTTATACCCTCTCCTCCCTCCTCCCCTCCCATCACCTCTCTCTACCCAATCTAATGTAACACATTTCTCTCTCTTTTTTTTCTCTTCCCCCTCACATCATCATACATGTATTTTGTATAACGATGAGGGTCTCCTTCCATCTTCCGTGCAATTCCCCTTCTCCCTCCCATTCCCTCCCACCTCTCTTCCCTATTTAGTGGTAATCTTCTTCTCATTCTCTTCCTCCCTACTCTATTTTGAGTCACCCCCCTTATATCAGAGAAGACATTCGGCATTTGTTTTTTAGGGATTGGCTAACTTCACTTAGCATAATCTGCTCTAATGTCATCCATTTCCCTGAAAATGCCATGATAAGATCAAGTCTCTTATGGATGGATCCCTCCCTGTCACCCCATTTTAAATTATGATGACCCCATCATCTAATTCTCTGACACCTCTGATCCCCTATTACTTCAATGCCCTTATCAGAATACAACATACACTAACTAAAAATTTAATTAATCTATTTCACTGATTACCTCCCTAGAAAAAGCTTCATGATGGTAGAAATTATTGCTTGATTTCTTTTGTACACTACTGCTTTTTCCACACTAAGAACAGGGTTTGGCACTTAGTAAGTAGGTTCAATACATATAAACTGAAGTACCCCCCGCCTTTTTTGGTACCAGAGATTGAATCCAGGGACATTTAACCACTAAGCCACATCCCCAGCTCTTTTTACATTTTATTTTGAAACAGGGTCTTTCTAAGTTGCTTAGGGCCTCACTAAATTGCAGTGGCTGGCTTTGAATTTATAATCCTCCTGCCTCAACCTCCCAAGCTGCTGGGATTGCATATGTGTGCTTGCACCCAGCAAGCCATTAATTTATTAAAGGTCATTATTTCAATTTCAATGTTGTGTGGGTGTTTTAGTTAGCTTTTTCATGGCTGTAACCAAAATACCCAACAAGAACAACTTAGAGGAGGGAAAATTTAGTTGGGACATACTATTTCAAAGATCTTGATACATATTTCACAGACTTCATTGCTCTAGAGCCAATGTAGCACAATGGTGCAGCACCACATCTGGAGGAAGCAGAGGAAAGCTACTGGAGTGATGATAGTGTCAGGAAGCAGAGAAAGAAGTGGGGGAGGGATATGAAGAGAGAAAGAGGCCTCAAGAAAAACAACATGGCCCAGTGACACACCTCCACCAGTGACACCAACCTGCCTATAGTTACTAACCAGTTTGTCCATTTAAAGTGGGATCAGGTAATAGCTCTTGTTATCTAATCATTTTACCTCTGAATATTCCTGCATTAAGAGGAGCTTTTGAGCACACCTCATATCTGAACCAAAACATTCTACCCCTGGCCCCTAAAACCTCATGCCTACATCTCACAATATAAAATGCCTTAAGTAGCTGGGCATAATGGTGCACGCCTATTATCCCAGAGGCTATGGAGGCTGAGGCAGGAGGATCCCAAGTTCAAAGCTGGTGTCATCAACTTAGCAAGGCCATAAGCAACTTAGCAAGACCCTCTCTCAAAATAATAAAAAGGGCAAGGGATGTGGCCCAGTGGTTGAGCACCCTGGGTTTAATCCAACAAACAAACAAGAACAAAAAAAGAAAATAAACAAAATGCTTTTAGTTCATCTCCAAAAGTTCCATAGCTTTAACAGCTAAAAGCATTAGTGAAAAGTCCAAAGTCTCATCTGAGACTCAAGGCAAACACTTTGCTATGAGCCTTTAAAGAAATCAAAAGCAAATTACAGATATCGAATATATAGTGGACAGAGTAAAACAGTCCCATTCCAAAAGGGATGAATAGGAAAACAGAAAGAAGGGATGCCACCAAAACAAGACCAAAACCCAGTCAGGCAAACAGGTCCCCTCATAGCTCATAGCTCCACATAAGACACATGGTGGCAAGATGTGTTCTCCCAAGGGCTTGGGCAGACCAGTTCCTTTGGCCTTGCTGGTTGCAGTGCACATAGGCCCTCTTTTAGTCTGGCTCTCTCCATAGCCAGCTTTTCTCAGCAGACAGTCTGTGTTGCTGGCATCTCTTAATCCCTGGAATCTCCATTCCAGCTTAGGCTTCAGCTTCACAGTTTCACGAATTGCCCTTTCAGGGACAGTCCACAGAAACCCCAACCCTGCCTGGCCTCCTCGGCCTTCCCTGAAATCTTGATGGAAGGCTCCATGACTTCTTTATTTTAAGGTCCTGTATTCCTGCAGACATGGACAACACCAAGGTCTGCTCCCAGCTCATAGAATACCTGGGCCCCCTGGCATCACAGCAATAGCAGCTTCTGAGTACCTTCATGACTCAGCAGGTGAAACAACTTCCTAGGCTTCCCTGTGCGAGTAGGGTGCCCCTATGATCTCTTATCAAAAGGCGACACAGGAGCATATAGTGGGAGTGATCATACAAATTCCTGAGATGCCCTCAAGCCAGCTTTCCTATTGTCTCTTTGAAAAGTGCTTCAGTGGCTGGAATCTCTTCCACAAGCACATCTTCCTTGGCACCAGCTTTATGTGTACTTTTCTGGCCAAACTGCAAGTTTTTAAAATCCTTTATCTCTGTTTTCTGTACCCAATTCTCACAGTAAACTTAGCTAAAAACTTTCAGCAATATCCATGCCACTAACTTAATGCTGTTCCATCTTGAATTTTCCTTCACCAGAATAATCAGTCCATCACCTTTTTTTTTTATATATATCAGGAATTAGACCCAGGTGCTTAGCCACTGAGCCACATCCCCATCCCAATTTATATTTTATTTTTGAGAAGGTCTAGCTAAGTTGCTCAGAGCCTCACTAAGCTGCTGAGGCTGGCTTTGAACTTGCAATCCTCCTGGCTCAGCCTCCCAAGCCACTGAGATTACAGGTATGCACCACCACACCTGGCAATTAGTCCATCACTTTTAAATTTTGCTTCACACAAAACCTCAGGACATGGGCAAAATACAGACAAGTTCTTTACCAGAATATAACATGAGTAGTCTCTAGTCCAATTACCGACAAGAGTCCTGATTTCTCTCCGAAACCTCATAAACTCAGTCTGCATTCCTATCAGCATTCTGATCTTCTGAGCTCCCACCAAAATATTGTCCATTAAGCACCACTTACAACATCATAAAGCTTCTCCAGTCTGCACCCCTAAACTTTTCAAAATTCCTCCCACACAAACCAGTTCCAAATGATTCTGAACTATATCATCAAGATAGTCACAGCAATGACCCCACTTCTCAATATTAATTTCTCTTGTAGTAAGCTTTCCCATCACTATATGATCAAAATACCTGACAAGAACAACTTGGAGGAGGGAAAGTTTATTTGGGGTTCACAGTTTCAGACGTCTTAGTCCACAGATAATTGACTCCATTGCCACAGGCCCAAGATAAAACAGCTCATCATGAAGAAAAGGGCCCAGCAGAGGAAAGCTGCTTACCTCATGGTGGGACCAGCAAGTAAAGAGAGAAGAAAGAAGAGAGGAAGGGGCCATAGGAAGAATAATCCTTCCAGGTCATGTTTCCAGTGACCCACCTCTTCCAGCCATACCCCACCTGCCTACAGTTACCACCCAGTCCATTCAAAGTAGGATAAACTGATTAGGTTAGAACTCTCATAATCTAATCATTTTTGCCTCTGAATATTCCTACATTATCAAGAGCTTTTGGGGAATACCTCATATTTAAAACATAAAAGTAAGTCTATATATAGAAATTCATGATAATACATGATGGGAGAATAATAAAAGTTGATGTATGCATAATGATGGGGATGAGATAACTAGTGAAATATAAATTCTCCTTTTCTACTAAGCTATTAAATTTGTATGTAAATTAAACTAGAATTTCAATTCTTATATTTATTCATGGAAAGTAGAGGAAGTTGTCTATATTTTATGGAAAATGAGAAGATATTCTTTCTTTCAGAAACATACATTGTAAGTAGATTCTGGTAAGTTTTCATTTTTGTCTGAAACTTAGGTTGACTCTTCATTTCATCTATGATAAATGTCCTTTATTTTTTCTTTAATCAGCAAAAGTATGTTACTATTAGTCTTTGCTTTCTTATTGTTAGTTCCTACTGGGAACAACACATTTTCTGTGCCCTGCCCAGAAATTCCAAAGTGAATTTAGAATGGGTACACAAAAGTGCTTTGAAAGAGATGTATCCATTCCCATCCTCTATGGAAATAATGAAATCTTGCTCCTTTCCTGTATTGTTATTAATCTGGTTGTTAAAAAAAAAAAAAAAAGTTAGGACCGTACAGATCATCCTGCCTCAGCCTCCTGAGTCTATGGGATTATAAGTGTGCATCGCCATGCCTGGTCAATCTTATTCTTTTACATCTATGATTAACCTAAAAGTGTATAGAATTTGATTTTATCTAATCTAAATTTCTGAAGAACAATGTCTTTATTTAAGGTTGTGATAAAACAAAGTAGCCAAGAGAGGGCCAACCTAATTACAGGGATAAAGATTGGAAATTGTATATTTCTTGATAAAGATTTCTCTAATACTTTCTTTCTCTGATCCTGAATTAAACAGAACTTCAAAAACAGTGGGGAGAGAAGAGGGAGAAGACGGAGCTGCTGTACTCACGTGGGCCCTTTCACCTGGGGACCTTATACCTGGGCCCCTACCTATGGTTCTTCTCTTGTATCCTCCCTACTACAAAGCATTGCTCTGTTTTCCTTCCATATCACAGGCCAGACAGGATCGTTCCCTACAGCTCATTTCCTCTGCACTGGAACTGGAAGCACCCAGGAAATATTTGTAGGCCACATGCTATATACTAGACACTAGCTGATAGGTGGATGGGGAAGAAAAATCCAGTTATAGACTTTGTGCATCTGGAGCTTAAGAGACTAGTAGAGAAGAAAATTAAACAAGTGCTTGCAATAAAACTGGATGATGGCTATGCTATGGTAAATAAAGCTAGTATGAAGTAGAACTCTCATACTTGCAAAAGAATATTCCACCTTGGCAGATGAGAACTGAAGAAAAAGAATGAGCTCATTTATACGTGATCACAGTTTCTTTTTCCCCCAGGTTTCAGTAAATTTAGGATAATGAAATGACCTCCTTCATAAAACTGTGAGAATCAGATTGGATGACACAAGGCAACATGGTGGCTAACACTTCTTTGGTGCTGTTATATTATTAGTCTCCTGGCCTAACTTGAGACTGTCCAGAAAGAATGGGACAGTCTCAAACAAGGCCTAAAGAATGACAGCAAATTCATTGCGGGTGTATCAGTCTTCTCAAGCTGCTATAACAAAATGTCACCGAGTAGGGAAATTAAGCAATAGAATCTTTTTTCTCATTGTTCTGGAAATTGAAATCTAAGATCAAGGTCAGCAGGGTTGGTTTAATTCTGAAGCCTCCATCCTTGGCTTGTTCTCCAGTCATCCCTCATACCTGTTTCTATCCTAATCTTCTCTCTAGGACACCAGTTCTACTGGATTAAACACCATTTACCTCAAATCTTTAAAGGTCCTATATTCAAATACAGTCATATTCTAAGGTACTGAGGTTTAAGCTTCAATATATGAATTCTGGGTGGACACCATTCAGCCCACAACAATGAGGAGGTCAGGGAAAGCCACAAAGAAGGACAACTATGTCCAATGGAAGGTACAATATGTGAATTGAAAGAAGATTGTGAAGCTTGCTAAAGAGTGCATGAAATTAAACCCTTTACAATAACAGGAGTTGAAACTATAGAAGGGAAAGTAGATGTAAATCAAGCTATATAAGGCCTTTTATTTAATTTATTTATTTGTATTTTTTTAGGATTACACTAAACTTGCTGAGAGGCTATCATCAAACTTATGATCCTCCTCCCTCAGTTTCCCAAGAAGCTGGGATTACAGGAAGGCATCACAGTGCCTGGCTTCATGTAAGGTCTTATAAAAGAGGATAAAATATTAAGCAGTTGGCGATATTGTAAAAGAAATGAAAACCATTGTAGAATTTCAAGCAGGATAAATGTGTCACAGGATTGAACTTGCATTTTCAAAAAATCACTCTGTCTGCATCATAAAGAATTACTGGAGCAGGGGGAGTATCTGGGAGGAATGTGAAGTAAGACAGGTAAGAAAGGAGGATGGCTTGAGTCGTGCCATGGAGATCAAAGAAACCCATATAGAAAGCTAATCAATGTCTTAGTGATTGACAGGGCAGAGAAAAATCAGAGTGAGATGTTCCCAGCATCAGGGCAGATCAAAGACGGGGAAGATGACAAAGTCAAGATCGGAACTTTTGAATTCAAGAAACACATAGAACTACCAGTATAACTCTGCATTTTGATAGCAACTACCACTTACCAAACACTTCCTAAACACCATGAAGTATGCTAAGAATGCTGTACATGCTTACATGCACTTTTCCACAGGTGAGAAAGATGAATTTTAATGAGATAATATAACTTGGCCAAAGGCTCACAGATAAAAGGGGAATTTAAGTATTCCTAATAGAAATGCCCAAGCTGAAAAACCACCAGTGCCTCAGTAGAGAATTCAAGAAGGAGGGGACACAGAAATACATATTTGGACATAATTAGGCCTTAAACAAAGCTAGTGGTAGAGCACTTTCCTAGCATGCCTGAGAAAAGAAAAACAAACAAAAAAATAATGCTTGGCCTGCTGGCCTCACTTCCCAACTCCCCCACATACCACTGGCCCTGCTGACTCCAATCCTTGAACCTCATTCATACCCATTAACAGATTATCAAATAGCTGGCAGGTTGGTGGTCCAAGCACAAGGCCTAGGAGCCCAGATTCATGCTGTGACCAACTGCAATAGCAAGCTCTGCTCTCTATGTAGACTCTTTCCTTTTCTTATCACCATGGGCTAGTCTCAGGATTTGTGAGATAGATACATGTACAACATAAATTGCATTGGGTGAGGCTCTGACTCAAGCTGGGAAACTAAAATACAATGTTTACTAATGCAATACCTTGCTGGGAAAAACAAAAATACTTTAATGTACTACATATGCATAAAAGTGAACAGACCATAAGTGGATAGCTTGGTGAGTTTTCAGACAAAACACATCTATGAAACAACACCGAAATTATGAAAAGAAGATCCCCAAGTCCCTTGCATACTCTAACTGCCTCTGCCCCACCCCACCTCCAAGACACCACTATCATAACTTCTGTTTTTGTATAGTATATGAATCGAATTGAACAATGGATGTGCCTTTTTGTGTGTCTATATCTATTTAAAAGTCTGAAATGCAACTTGGAAATAAAAAGGTTGTCATAGACAAGATATAAATATAATCTTATGATCTCATTTTCCCATACTTGAGATAGAACCCTGACATGCAATACCTGTACATTCATATTCTGAATTGCACCCAGGTAAAATCAGTCATGTGAAATGAATCCAGGAAAGTGCTTGGTCCATTTTGGTGCTGTGTTCTCACAGAGACTGAGTCAATGACCCAGACTAACTGAAACAAATTGTATGAATTGAGGATTAGAAGGTGCAGTAATATTAATGGTGATGGGGTTTTAAAGGGAAAGTTCTATTGTAATAGCTACATTGGGATAAGCTTTAGATAATTAAAAATTTGAAGTTACTCTATTGCTTTATCAAAACAATCTCTTTTTCTAGCAAGACTCTTTTACATTGCTAAGAAACTAATAGTTCCTTTAGTAAAGTGTTTTGAATATGGTGTAAAAAATACATAGAAAGGTCAGTAGAAAAACTTTACTGAACAAAAAATTCTGAAACAATTTCCTAGAAGTCATGCATTTAACTTTCAATATTTTACTGTTTGTTAAACTATCCAATTTTATGTGGTACTTGCTAAATTCTGAATTTGGTTTCTTACGTGGATTCAGGAATTTCTTGGTAGGATGGGGATCATCTTATATCGAAGATAAGAGGACTTTGACAGCTCTATGATTCATATGAATTATATGATTTTTGCTTTCAACCCCTGCATAAAAACCTTAAAATTAATTTTATTTGGAAAATGAAAACAATCATAGTTGCAAATCTACTGTTACCAATCTTTTGAAGTTGTCCCATGTTTCTAATGGAGAAGAAAACAAATCTATAATCATCCTGAACACATAGTCTCTCTGTGTTTAAACTTACATAGACACAGTTGGAATGTAATTTCTTCATGGAGAAGATGTGCTTCATTATTAGCATAGTGAATTCTGTTTTTCAAAATGATTTTAATAAATTTATTTTCTCTTCCTTATACAAATCTAATGAAAACTTTTTCATCCATTCATAATTAATTTCCACAATTAATTTGAGAACATTTTCATTATCCCCCAAAACACAGGACTTCTCAGCTACTATTTCCCATCCTTCCCATTCCTCCAGTCCCAGAGCACAGTAAATTCTTTGTGTGAGCGCCTTTTGTGCATGTTTGGATCATAATTTCTTTTTCTTTTTTTTTTTTTTTTAGAGAGAGAAAGAATTTTTTTATATTTATTTTTTAGTATTTGGCGGACACAACATCTTTGTCTGTATGTGGTGCTGAGGATCGAACCCGGGCCGCACGCATGCCAGCTCGCTACCACTTGAGCCACATCCCCAGCCCTTGGATCATAATTTCCTCTTAAACCCCTGAGATCCCTAATTACACCTCAGCATCCCTCTCTGAGAAAACAGCCAACAATTAGTTCAGCCTTTTTGTTGAACCCAATAAGCTTCTGATTCCTATCTTAATGAATTGCCTTGTCAAAGAGGAATCAACCACCTGTGACCACAATTTTGCCTGCAGGACACTAGGCCTTTAAGTGTAGTGGGAAGCAACTCAGGGTGAATTTAAAGTAGATTATATTTTAGCAGAAGTCTACATCTGGGTATGAGAGCCTAGTTTCTGTTACTATTTAAGTTTTTTTCAAGGTAAAATAGGAACTTGAGTATTCAATTTAGCTCTTTTTACTTCTTGTGTTTGCAATTGTAATTTTTGTGTGTGGATAAGCAGACTTCAGTTCCTTCATTCATGGAAGGCTCATGTTCCACTAGCATCTCTGACTTAGCTACAGTTGCTAGGCACAGAGGTCAAGCTCACAAGACACATTTCTAAAAATTAACCAACCAGGTTTTATACAACATGACTCCAGGTAAAATCAGTAGGATTTTTAAAAATACAGAATCATAGAAATGAAAATGTTATTGCAACATTATATACAGTTCAGAAAAGATTTTTTAAAAATGATAAAGACTACACCTAAACAGAAGCTTTCAATGAATAGGATATTCTAAATGAAAAGTAGAATTCTTTATTCATTTCTAAGCACACCTGTAATCCCAACAGCTCAGGAGGCTGAGGCAAGAGGGAGTTCAAAACCAGCCTCAGAAAAAGTGAGGCACTAAACAACTCAGTGAGACCCTGACTCTAAATAAAATACAAAACAGGACTGGGGATGTGGCTCAGTGGTTGCGTGTCCCTGGTGCCTCTGAGGTTAATCCCCGTACTCACTCACCCCAAAAAATAAAATTGGAGAAAATTTTTTTGAAAAGCCCAATTTGCTCCAAATTTCCCCAGAACTCTTTAATAAAACTTTCTGAAACTTGAGTAACTGTCTAAATGGATTTGAGATAAAAAAACTAAATCCCCATCCACCAGTTTATCTGAATATGCTTCTTTGAAATTATTTGTAAAGCAGAACTGGTGAAATAAAAATTAGAAGAAAATGCAATAAGCATTTAAAAGGAAAAATCCACTCCATACATGCTAAGTATTAAATTTAAACTGATTTTAGCCAATTGTTTTATTTAAACATACATTTTATTATGTGAAGTGAAATGAGTATGAGTTTAAAATCTCATTGATAAAAATTCATTTAATAAAGCAACAAGATCCACATTATTTTAGAACAAATCTAAAGCAACCTTGTATTCTTACCTAATTCCAAGAATAAATAACCACTATTTATTATTTCGTCTTGGATCTTTTTTTGATTGAAAACCACAATTTTCATTTACCTGAGATAATAAGTAGATGGATAAAGAAAGAAAAAAAAAACACATACCATAAAACTTCACTTGTATATCTGTCTGCCTACTTCTATCTTTAACTAGGTCTATCTTTAACTAGACAACCCAGTCTGGAAGAAAATTAGATAATTTATATTTCCCATCTTGCTCTCAGGTGCAATGCTTTAAAAAACAAACAAGCAAACAGATCAGAGCAGAATTAATGCCCTAAACCAAAGAAGAAAAGGATAATCTTAGTTATATTCTATGGATATTAAGCCCCCTCTCCAGTTGTCATCTGATGCTTTAATTATAATCTCTGCCACCAAAATTTCTTACTTTGTATCTTCTAAGTAGTATTTTTTAGCAAGCCTACAATTCCACTCAGTGACATATGTGAAAAGATGACTTCCTCAAGTGTCAATTTGTTTTTCCAACAGACTCCCCAATAAACTTGCAGAGTGGGACTCAATAACACTTGGAAAAAGGTTCTCAAAGACAAAATGTACGGTCTCAGCATGGAAATGGTCCTATAGAAAAGATACTGAAGGCCTTTTGATTTGACGTGTTAGGCCACCTTAATCTTGGACTGAGGTAACTGAATTTCTGCTCTGAAATTCAGAAGTTCCTCTTCAGGTGGGCTGGCCAAAACTGGATCTAAGCTAGATATCAGAGTGACCCAAGGCGACCTCAACTTCATTCTAATTCATCTTCATGTTAAATGACACCCCCAACCCAGTGCATGACAGTTGACAATCACCATGATGACAACCAGAAGGAACCATGAAAAGAACAAAAGTTGGTAGCAAGGGAAGTCCAGAAAATCTCCTCCCATTCCCAGAAAAGACCTCTCCCCTTTATAGAAGTAGGTAGACAGATATATAAGCCCATCCTGCCCCCTCATTTCCTTTCCTTTTTTTTTTTTTTTTTTTTTTAGTTGTTGACGGACCTTAATTTTATTTATTTATATATGGTACTGAAAATCAAACCCAGTGCCTCACACATGCTAGGCAAGTGCTCCACCATTGAGCTACAACCCCCACCCCCTCATTTCTTCTTCCCCTGCATCCATAACTCCCTGGCTCCCAAAGGGCTGAGAAGTTGATTTGAGACTTTCTCCCCGCTTCTCCTATTCTTGGCTAAGAATAAACATTCCTTCAGTGTTCAATTGGCACTAGATCTTTTTATTGTTTCCATGATTCCAAGAGGGAAAAAGGACCCAGTTTGCAGCCAAAATTTGGCTAGAACAGGAATCCAAGATGCAGAGATCATGCACTGTCTTCTGGAGCATCGCTGTGTGAGCTTGACACTGAGTCCTGCTTGCGTGGGTTGAAGGATGCTTTATTCTATTGAACTCTGGAAAGACTCTCGGCACCAGCTTTTTAAGAATTTACCACAGTTGCTGAATATATGTTCCTGTGTCTCTAATATCATGTGTCCTATGAACTTTGGAAAGATGGAGAGAAAGATGTAGGGAGAAAGAGATCACAAATTTTGGGGAAATTATACACACACTTGTCACTGCTTAATTCTTAATTCAAGAGAATGGATAGGTAGCTAGAACACTGACAGCCATTTACATGCTTCTATTACTAAATCTGTATGAACTGAATTTCCTGAAGGTAGTAATATCACAATAATAGTAAAATCTAAGCACTATGTTATCCTCAATGTATTACTATAAGTCCTAATTCAAATTCATTCCTACCAATATGTAATGCTGGCCAAGTTTCTATTCTCGTTTGTCTCAGCCTCAGACCCATCATTCTAGAGACCTTTTGTTTCTTTAGGCTTTATGTCATTTCCCTTCCAGGGGATAAACTTGCAGAATAGGACTCAATGACACCTGGAAAAAGGTTCTCAAAGGCAAAATGTATAGTCTCAACATGGAAATAGTCCTATAGAAAAGATACTGAAGGCCTTTTGATTTGATGTGTTAGGCCACCTTAATCTTGGACTGAGATAACTGAATTTCTGCTCTGAAATTCAGAAGTTCCCCTTCAGGTGGACTGGCTAAAACTGGATCTAAGCTGGATACTAGAGTGACCCAAAGCAACCTCAACTTCATTCTAATTCCATTTTCATGCTAAATGACACCCCCAACCCGGTGCATGACAGTTGCACTGGGAAGTTTGCCCTGGCCCCTATTCTCTACTGTAATCTCTGCAGAATATGTAATAGGGTTTTCTCAAAACTGCATCATGTTAAAGAATGGCTTATTCCAACAGCTAGTTTCCATGTTTTAAAAAATACTGCCATTCCCCATTTCTGATCACTATTAAATTTGTTGTACTCCATACCAAGAGTTAGAAAGCATGTTCCTAAGGGATGCCTCCATGAAGTGTATATGTTCATCACCTGCCTTAGATTTTCAACACCTTAAGGTGATGAAGGAAGAGCAGAAACCAGAAGAAATAATGACTCAAAGAACTGTGGGGAAAAAAATAGTGCTTCCTGAGAACATAATAAGGACAATTAATTTTTTACAGGTCATGTTCTGAGATCTTTATTTATGTTGCTGGGGCTTTTTGTGATTTGTTTGTTTGTTTATTTCCAGGAATTGAAACCTGAGACACTTAACCACTGAGACACATTCCCAGCCCTTTTTATTGTTAAATTTGAGACAAGGTCTTGCAAAGTCACTGAGGTTGGTCTCAAACTTAGATCCTCCTGCCTCAGCCTCCCAATTCACTAGGATTACAGGCATTTGCCACCACACTCAGCTCTCTGATTCTTTTATATTCTACATATGAAATGTAATAGTTGAGACAAATACTGATTTAATATTTTTGGTGCTTATTAACATGCAAAGAAATTGCTCAAACCCTATTCAAGAGTGACATTCATTTTTGGAAATATGTAATTCATTTTCTGTTATTTAAATTGAGGAAAAGAATGACCATATATGCTAGTTTGCTCAGAAAAATCTCTGTCCAGGCAAAATTTCTAATGGCTTTTCCTTTAACTATCAAAATTTCCCATATCCTCCTGCCTCAAACTCCCAAATTGCTGGCATTACAGGCAAGTGCCACCATGCCTGGCATCAGATGATTCTTTATAGCAACTCCAGAAGCCCCTGACCTGTGCCAACAGCAACCAATGGCTATTCACTGTTGTCCAGCATTTATCTTTTGTCTTTTATGCATTTTTTCTTGTCTTGTGGTCCCATCCTCAATCTTTCTATATAACAAGAATCTTTTTCTTTGTTTTGTTCTGCCTATAAATCCACTGGGACTACTAATTAACCTTAATACTTCTAAAAACTTTATGTGCATGCAAGCCTATATACGCTTACCTCCTAAATGTTGATTTTTACTATAACACATGCTTTAAGGGAGGTGTCTATTGACCCTTTCTTCTCAAACACTTTTACAGGATTTGGTACATCACCATGTGAATTCTGAATGATGTTTCGGTCATCTTCTTAGAATCATTATCTGCACAAAAGCTGGAAGGTGCTGTAGTTGGCTTTAATAATTCTGATCTGTTCATTTTTCATTTTCATTTTTTCTTCTCCTCATCTTAAGATCAGTTGCTCTTACCATCATGAGCTCCCTGGGGCCTTTCCCCATTTCTCTATTCTGCCTCTTCCTGCCTTCTTTCTCTCTAGTGCTTCTGTTAAATCAATCACTGCCTCTCCTCCTCCAATGCTTTTTAGTCTACATTAAACTCCCTAATGCAATTCATATCCCTAAAGATTCCATTATCACTTTTTGAAAACAAGCCACTATTTAATTTCACTGACATAATGCCCTTCCTATACTGCCTCCAACTCCGCTCTTTCCTTAGAAGTCCTATGTTTTTTTCATGTCAGTTCAAAATTATGAAAAAACTAATTTCTTTTGGTTCTTTTACCCAAATCCTCTGATGTCCTTATCCTTGGATCAAATTTGTCTAGTCGCTCAGCTGTATTGTCTCCTTAGGAAACAGCAAGCTAATTAGGCTCCCCAACTCCTAACCTTCATCTCACAATATTACTTATGAAGATCTTTGGGAAATTCCTGCCCCACCTCTGAAGACTAGCTTCAGCATACTCTGAAGCACTGGGTTCCATTTGTCCTAAGTGGGTCCACAGAGTTACAGATGTTGGAGACTAGAGTCAAGCGAGCTCTAATCCCAGAAAGTGGCTCTATGCCAAAGATGAATCAGCGTGAGGGAGACAACTGCCCACTGTATTCTGCTTAGTGGTTTCAAAGTTTTGACAAAGTTCTTTCTTAGAATCTTAGTATCTAAACTTGTCCTGATGATGATACTCAATAAATAACAGCATTCATCTTCAACTTTCCTTCTTCTACTATGATTTCAGACACTAAATGATCTTAGTTATCCAAAGATAGGTTTCCTCTCACTAGGATAATGACATATCATTATTAGATTCTCAACAAACTTTGCTTGGACATATGGTAACTTTCTGGAAGAACCTGTAATAAAGACTGAAGATCACATTTAATAGAAAGAAGTGAATTTCATTAAAGATTTTTAAAAAGTAATTACAACTTTGGAGTTGAATAGCCAAAAAAATTTTTTATTCCACTCCATAATAATGTTTTAAACAGTCACTTCTTCCTAATTACCTGTTACCTTATTCCTTAATGCAAATCTTGAGATAAGTAGACACCAAGAATAAGGATGAAACCATTACAAACAGAGAATCAATGGTATTACATAGTTTAGAGTTGACATCAATCTTCAGGACAAATTTGTTAACATGGGCCAGAATTTGACCAAATCCTAGACACAAAACAGTCAGCATGGCTCTGTATGTCAGCTTCACAATTAGACTCATAAGAATTTCAGCAATCTCTTCTGTCTTTTATGGACAAAGAACATATGTATTTACTACAATTAAAATTGGTATGCTTGGGGTAAAATGTTTAAAGATCAAACTGCTAGAAACGCAGAAACAAGCAGTTGGCATGCCTCAGAAGACACAGAATTCAAATTTTTAAAACAGTAACAAAATGAAAGAGGTCTCAACCACTCAGTCCCATTTCTCCAGACACATTATCCTCGCATTTAAATTACAAAATACCCAATCTACTAAAAATCATTTAAAAAAGTCAACCTCATACTATGTGAGGTTGTCTGATTTTCAAACTGTGGTCTGTGTTTATAGAATAAGGTTAAACCTTATTGCATAATATAGAGCAAATCAAAAATACAGAGGGGGAAAGAGAAGAAAAAATATAATTAATCTCCAGTTGCTCTCAGGAAAACATGAAATCTGTCCCTATTATCATTATGCATTAAATAGGAATATCTAAAAGCACACACAGATTTTAAAAGGCTAATTTGAAGAAATTTATTTTCAGACAAGCACAGTGGCATACGTCTCAAATCAATGTTCTTGCTTTCAGTTTTTAAAATTACAATATTGTTCTAAAACTAAGCAGAAATATTTAATGATCTTTTTTAAGAACTCTACCTTTAAAAATGCCCATTAAAGTTGTGCACCTAGATATTAAAAATCCCTTATTTTTCTGTTTCCCAAAATATATCCTAGATTCAGAAACACTTAACTATGCAACATTTCTATAAAACATAATTATTGATTTTATTAGAAAAGGTCTAGAGAGTATTTTTTAACCATATCTAAACCCCTTACAAATAGTATTTATAGCAAAAGGGGAGGGGAGAGCATTGTCAATTAATAGGCCCAAAACAAAATTCAATAGAATGATTATAAGCATATAAAAGAGAAAAAATAAAATTACCCCTTGTTGTACCCACACTGACTTACTTTCTTAGAAGTCTAACTTCTGAATTCCTGAATTGGGACAACATGTTGAGAGGAACAGGGACTTCATTGTTACCTATCTATACTTTTTAGTGGAGAGGAGGAAAGGCCTATTGTGTCATTACATAGTAACTCCTGGCTAAGAACTAACCTTGAGCCCAATGAGAAGATCCCAGAACCTATTCCACAGCAGTCCTTTACATGATCCTGTGTGCAGAAGCTAAGTGGTTCATCAACTGGTAGTTTTGCTGAATAAGGAATCTTTGTTGGAGTACACGTGGTCTGTGTTACCTGAACACACAGATGGTCTTGAATGCAGAGAATAGAGGTTAGGAGAGCCAAGGTTAGAGAGAAGAATAAAAAATAAGCTTGTAAAAAAAAAAATTGAAAGTTAAGCATTAGTCCTTTATTGACTTGTGACACCAGTGATACAGTCTTTTTTCCTTCATTATTTGGATTTGAGTTGGGAGACCCAGAATTTTATGACAATGCTCACATTTTGTTGAAACAATTCCAGAAACTGTGGTCAAGGAACTCAGGGGGAGAAAGAATTCCATTGGCCCTACTCAGATTTTTCTTCTTAGAGTGGTAATGAGGATTACTAAAAGCCATGCTGAACAGAAATCTCATTAGTCCACCAAAGGTGGATCGGCATTGGCCAATTTGTAGAGGGAGCTAAAATTAAATTCTTAATATAATCTAATGTCAATTAAATGAACATAATAAAGAATGACCACCCTGAAACTTAATCTACTTAATAGTTAAAATGTAATCAAATTGGTCTGTTCTACAACTATAGTTCTCCTTACTTTCTAATTAAACATTGGTTTATGAAGTTGAATTTTCCAGATGCCTGGAATTTCTTTTTTTTTAAGTTTTGTAGGCAAGTCCTCAAAAATGGAAGGGACTTTACTATTTCTTATAATAGGAAAATTGGCTTCTTGTCTCAGCAATGGCCAATTGCATTTATAACCCCCGGAAATTTCAAGGACAGAAAATCAAACTAAAATCAGAAATAGAAATTACAGGGTAAATGTTATGTTTGTACAACTACAAAGAGACGGCACTATTGTATTTTGAAATCTATGATGTTGTTGGGGCCGGCAGCAGCTTCTGGGGGCTGGCAGTTCTCTCCACAAATGAAACAATGTATCAGGGGTTCACTTGATGCTTTGACTTGATGCTTTGATATCCCTTGTGGCTTTGAAACTTACATTTTTTTTTCTCCCAATCTTCTTTTCCCTAAACTTCTCCTTCCTGATCTCCTCCCAGATATGCTTTTCCCTGGTCTTCTCCTTCCAGATCTCTCCTCTCTAATCTCATTTTCTCTGAATACATCTATAAAAGTGCCCTGTTTCTGCGGATGAACAGAATCACAGCCTTTGAGACAGGAGTCTCCTGTGTTTCTCCTCTACTAGCAAAGCAATAAACCTTTTTTAACTTTTTTCTCACAATCATGTCCTCATTATTGGATTTGCATTGGAAACAAGGACCAAATTTTCTGAAACAACACCATGTGTAGAACCAATCTGTGCATGCCCCCAGTTAGATGATTCTTTCTCATGGGCTCAAATGGCATAGATCATTCTTCCTTTCTATGTTCCAGCCCCAACAGTCTAAAGTTTTGAACATATTTCTTTTGGCCATCATTTTCCAGCTTTTAAAATTATGTTCTCTGATTCCCTCTGAATCATCCCAAGTCACAGAGCTCTAAATTAGATGCTGCACTTTAACTGGAGACAAATTATCTCCAAGAAGAGCAACTGCCTCACAATGAGGTCATGGAAACTCCAGTTTCAGTTTGAAAACAAAAGCATTTCCCTTTCTCTTTCACCTCCCGGGGATATTTTTTTTTCTTTACAAGAGATAAAATCTAACAAAGTAAAAATATAAGCAGTTAGCCTTGTGGAATCTGACCCAGATTAGTATTACTCTTTGTTTCTCTACTGCCTTATTTTCTATTCTCAATGTAAAAATAAAAATAAAAAAAGTCTTCTGTGATAAATTTTAACCAGAATCAATTATTTTGTTTCCCAATTTTGGAAAAGAAAATTTGTACAAGGCCTGCCTCCATTTCATAAATATTTATAGAGCATACTGCTAGGTACCAAGATCATAAAGATCAATGCTGACTCCTGCTCTCAGGGAGGTTGCAGTCCAGTGTTGGGCAGGGGGCTGCTACAGAGAAGTCACATCATAATTACCAGTGGGAATTTCAAGCTGCAATTGCCCCAGGGTTCATTGTAAGTATAAAGGAGATAAGCTGAGCCAGACTGGAAGAGAGTAGAAAAGGTATTAGAGAAGGTTTTCTAGAAAATATAACCTATGACCTGATGTTCAGGGATAATGAAACTTAAACAAATGAAGACAGGTGGGCAAATGAAGTGGGATGTATATATTCAAAGGGGACTAAGTGTGATGGTGAAGGGGCATGAGCTCTGTCATGGTGTGGACATTCTACACAACTTAAAAAATAAATGATAGCACTGTGGGTTTGCGGTGAATTCTTCATAGTTTAGTTGGGTAAATGACCCTCTATGCCTTAGTTTTTAAATCTGTCAGAGAAGAAACAATATAGTGTTCACCTTGTAAGAGTAAGGCTCTTGGGGCTGCAACATGTATAAAGTAGTTGGAACCATGTTTGCTTTATAGGAAGCACTCAATAAATATGAGCAATTATTAGCATGAACACAGACCAAGAAAGAGTTTGGGAAGAGAGCCTAGAAGGGCATGGTGCCCCCAAAAGGAAAAGCCCAATAGAAGAAAGGATCCCAGAAAAGAGAACTGAGCTGGAGGTCATTGGAAATGACATTGTGAAGGCATGCTTCTTTTCTCCTGGAGTCCTCAGTGAACTTTAAATGCATGCTGAAGGTATTTCCCTGAAACTACCTTCACTTTAATTATTACTTGGAAATAACCTGTCAGTGAGAATTATTTATATCTTAATTTTTAGTTATAAAAATCAAAATGCTCCTTTCCATTAAGTTACTTATTTTCATAAGACAGACTAATGATGGTGTTGTGAATATGCCATTTATCCCAAGATTGGAAAAGGAGTGTGGTCCAGTATCTATGGATATTATATTTGTGACTAAAAATCTGGGGTTACACATGAGGCAGATGACAGTCTGTGGATGGAGTAATATTATGTTCTGATGCCACGTATCATATGAGAAGGAATGATAAGAAGACAACAAGAAAACGTAATGAGGAGTTCTTCTATTTAAAATAAATGGCGTGGAAATTGCTATAGTTTGAATCTTAAATGTCCCACAAAGCCCATATTTAAAAGGCATGGTTCTTAGTTTGGTGCGACTGAAGTTGGTAGAAACTGGGAGAGGTAGGAACTAGCAAGAGGTCTTTACAGTCACTGGGATCATACCCTCAAAGGGGACTGTGGGATTCCCGTCTCTCTCATTCTTTTCATATCCTGGCCAAGAGATCAGCAGCTTTGCTCTACCACATGCCCCTTACCATGATGTGCTGCCTCACCATAAGCCTGAAAGCAGTGTGGTCAACAGACCATGGACTGAAAAAAAGTGAGCCAAAATAAAACTTGTCTCTTTATAAGTTGATAATCTCAGGCAACTATTAAGCTAATGGAAAACGTACTAATATAGAAATGTTAGAATATTAGAGACTTGAGTGGCTTAACATCTTAATCTTACTTGAAAATGTGGCTAGATATTTTCTGAGGAAACATGGGGTTCAAAAGTCCTATAAACTGATGAAAAAGCTATCTTGAATCAAAGCAGAAGACAAAATCCTGAATAAAGGGAAATATTTCTCCAGTCTATAACACTGTTGGACAGTATTACTATGGAATGTTGGTAGGAGATAATGGGATCTGGCTTTTACATTTCTAACTTTCCTATAAAGATATACGACTAATTTGCTATCCATGAGCTTAGCTAATACTCTTGAACCCATATTTTAGGAGTATTATGACCTACAGGATGGATAATGTGCCAACAGATCAGATCACTGGTTTGCTCCGATTGACTTTTAGCTCAAACATTTTTTCTGGTGCCATTATGCTTATATAGTTCAGAGATGTGCTGTAAGCTCCATCCCCAATCTCAGAAATGCTTCATTTACATAAACTTTTTATTTTCCCCCATGTTGGCACACAAAACTCGCAAATGATGGTCTCAAATGTGTATCATTCACTTGTTTAGGCATCTATGGAAAACACTGAACAAATTCCCATTTAGGAATGTGTCGTGGACTGTGGGTATCAGGAAAAAAAAAAGGATTGCTTTCTCTTGTTTTCCTATTAGGCAACAATTAACATTTTCCATTATGTTAAGTGAAATACTGAGGGACTGTACTTTCTTTAATAAATGTCTAGAATTTAGGTTCTTCTTAGGCCCTGACCTTGTTAAATGTTTATTGCAAAAATTTTCACTTCTGAGAACAAAAACTTGCTAGCCACGGGCCCTCCCAGCCTCTGCTCTGTCAGCTTTCTTACATTGGCCAGAATGTCCCAGCCACAGAAGTTATTCATCATGGTAATGATATCCAGAAACATCCTGATTATAGGGAGACGACACTGAACAGCACCATCCAACACAGCAGTCATTCCAGCGGGTACCTATTTTAGCCATGTGCTATTTTTACATGAAACTTGTCCTACATTTGTTCAAAGCTAATCTCTAGGTACTAGAGAAACACTCTGAATGCCACAAGTGCTGTCTCTAGGTATAGAATATAGTCATGATAGCTATAAATGTAAAGATATCCTGGATGTTAAATTGTTTTCCTAAATGGGTACTGATGCATTGATGTAGTAAATGATTCGTTTGACTGAATATTTGCTGAATTTGAGGTTCATTCATGTTTGGGAATATGGAGAACTCTGTTCTGGGGTGGCATCATTCCAGGAAGGTGGAAAATCTTAAACGAAATATCTTTCACCACTTTCCCAAAACAAATAGGGGTGCATTCCATAATAACAGCAGCCATGGACTTTTAACTGTACCTGACCTAGTTTGAGATGACCTCCAAAATCTGCTCTCAGTAACATTTTGCCTTCATGGAATTCCCAAAGTCAGGGTTTCTTTAGAGTTGATTTAAAGCCTTTCCCCTCTGACTGCCCTATGTGTATCTTTGGTGCATAATGCTAGGAAAACCCCATTACCCACATTACCCAGCTGGGTCACCCAACCACAAACCAAGTCAAACACAACGGTAGCATGAGTCACTGGGACAATAGCAATGTATGACTCCACTGAATATGGGACTTTGGCTGAACCACTAGGATTCCTGCATGTGTTTGTAATTTGCTATGATATTAGCCATTAAGCCAGCTACTTCCAATGTGCAAACAAGTTTCTATCAGTCATTTGAGTTTCACTTTGGAGGGAAAGGGATAAACTCTTCAAGACTTATAATAGAAGTAAGGTTCTGCTTGAGTCTGATTCTTTAATAATTAACACTTTTCTTCAATAAACTATACATATAATATCTATGAAGATTTGAAGACACCCTCCTGAAGTGAGGAACTTTTAATAATTTAGTTGCTTTGGATGTTTAATTAACTTCTTTGACAACATGTTTGTTTAGCCATCCCTACCTTGCAAATAAAATCCCACCAAATTCATCTACAGAAACTATTACCACTTTCCTTACTAATCCCTCAATATTTCTAACCTGAATTACTGGCCCTTCTTACCCCCTCTTCCTCCCCTTCACCCCCATTCATACACCAATATGCACAGGTCACCCAGGAGATCCACATGCCCATCTCAAAAATTATTTTCTCCCTGAAGCAAACCCTGTTTTCTCTCCATAGGCAGTAATACTGAAGGTGACATCATTCCCAGCCCTCATGGGCTCTGTCTAATCTCCTAAATCACAGGAAATGCATGTTGTTTAGGTTTAATCTTTCCTAGCATCTTCAAAAGAAGACACCCAACAGATATTTGTTAAAACAAAGATTTCAGAAAGAAAGATCAGATGGATGAATGAACAGAAAATCAGAGAATCTAGAGATTTCTATTTTCTTGGTTAAGATTATTATCCATTCCTCTCATACTCTTATAATTTTAAAACAATGATTTGGAAAACTGATCAGTATACTGTGCCTTTTTTGCCAGTAATTAATCTGCTTGCTAAATGTATAGTTCCCATCCTTTCTTAAGATATCCCTTGATTACATTTTCAGAATGCTATCACCTAAATTCCTTCATCTGTTTTTTTGTCTCTTGCTTTCTCTTTTACTACTTTAAAATATTTGAGCTAAGATAGTCTCCCCAACTGTCAATCCAATGGTATGTTTGGGTTAATGTGACTCACATCCATCATAAACAGAACAGAGCAATGAACACTGAAAGATAGGAGAGTGATTTATCTGGGTTCTTGAAAAGCTACTATACTGAGATTCAGTGTTCACACTTTAACAAGCATAGGTGATTAACAGGTACAACCTCAGGTCCCTTTCAGCTTTCTATGTTCTGGAGATCTAATTCTCTGTATTTTGCTGTGACAGACTTGCTATACAAGTTTCATGAGTAGACAGAACAGGAAGCTGTCTGTAGTCTTCAGTTTCCCAATACTAGGACCAAAACACCTGACAGAAACAACTTATAAGGAGGAGAAGTTTGTTTTGGCTCATGGTTTCAGAGGTTTCAGCCCCTGATTTATTGGCCTGGTTGCTTTGGGCCTGCAGTGGCACCATATATCATGGCGGGAACACATTACAGAGGAAGTCTGCTCACTTCACAGTGGGTAGTAAAAAAGACAGGAAGCAACCAGCAACCAATATTCCTTTAAGGGTACAACCTAATGACCTAACTTCCTTCTATGACAGCCCACCTTCTAGAGGTGCCACAGGCTGGTGACTAACCCTTAGCAGCTGGGTCTTTAGAGGACATTAAAGTTCCAAAATATGACAATGATTCAGTCAGTAGCTGGATATTTATGGCCCATGGACCAATCCATGGGCCATAAATATTTATAAATATTTCAATAAAGGTGTATTCTTTATTTTTTCTTTCTCCCTTCATTTTTTTGGTGTGTGTGTGGGGGGGTGATTACAGGGATTTAACACACATCTACCACTGAGATGCCTTATTTATTTTTTATTTTGAGACAGGGTCTTGCTAAGTTGCTGAGGCTGGCCTTGAACTTGCAATCCTCTTGCCTCAGCCTCCTGAGTCACTGAGATTACAGGTGTGTGCCACCACAACTGGCTCAAATAAGGTTTTAAGAACATAATCAAACCTACTGGTTTACATATTTGTCTATGTCTGTTCTGTGTTAACAACAACAGAGTTGTAACAGAGGTTATATAACAAGCAAAGCTCAAAATATTGGTCTTCTGCAGAAAAACTTCACCGATCCCTAGTGTAAATAATGTACATTAAGGTGTGTGACTTCCTGCCTAAAGAACTCTTCTCTGTTCCCTGAAAAAGACCTATAATTTCACCATCAGAATAAGACCTATAATTTCACCATCAGAAGTTTTTGAAAAGTACGCACAAATACACACACACACACACACACACACACACACACACACACACACTTTGGAAAAGTAAAACACCTTGATTCCATCCTAGCTTGGTCTGGGTCTACCATGGAGAAATAAGTCTCCAGATCCCACATCCTGAGAGCAGAATTGTGAGTTCAATTTTCTGACCCCGAAATGAGTTTTAATCTAAACCTACTTACTTTCCTACCCCACCTCCTTACATCCAACAACCAGTCCCTGAAAGATAGCTGGATGACAGGTACAATAATTAAATAAAACCAACAAATGGTCTGTCTGCATTATTACCACTTTCAAGCTCTGATAAAATGATGTGCTTGAGTATAATTTCCCCCTCAGAGTAGCAGATAAGAAGGGAAGAGAAAGAGAGAGAAAAAGATGGGGGCAGGGGAGACAGTCCTTAGAGACAGTTCTCTAAGCCCATTTCCTTTATAGGCACATTCTTGTAACAAGGCCTCAGCGTAGGACCTAATGTGTCAGAAGAAGCTCAAAAGCAGACAATAAGGAAAACATGAAGTGATTTTTTTTCCTTAATTTGTGTGTGTGTGTGTGTGTGTGTATATATATATATATATATATATATATATATATATTTTATTAGAAAATTAAGAACACAGAGAAAATATTCCACAATATGCTCACATGTTTTCTAGAAATCTCTGCTTTATTTAAATTATATTAAATTTATTCTAATTTTCTACCAAAATAACTATAAATTAAATTATTTAAATTGGATTAAATATGATTAAATTAAATTATGTAAAGTATTAAATATTGCATTAATACAATATTAACAAAATTTGTCTTTCCAAAAAGAAGTCATTAGTGTATACTATCTAAAAATAACAATAGATAAATAAAAATAGATTAAAAAATAAAGGGCCATGGTGTTCTTAAATAGCACACAACACTCCTACTAAGTAAGCTCCCAATTTATAACTCCTGAAATATATAAATCACTTCTGCTTCTTGGATAGGCTATATTTTTCAAAGAGAAGTTTAAAGACAAGCACCTTACTGATATATTAATCCTCATGTAGGTTGCTTGGTTGTAGTAAAGCAATCTCAAACTAATCAAAAATTCATGCTACTGAGACAGCTCAAGGACCTGTGAGATCAATTGAATGAGCAAAGTTAAACTAGAGGGGGAAACATGTTATTCTAAAATTAGTATAGGTCTACAATTATCTAGTTACTTTCCACCTTAATCATAGAGGAAAACTAGATTCACGTTTTAAAAGACCCTAGAGGTCAGCTAGTGGAATCCCTTCATTATCCAAATGAAGAAACGGCATGTCACTGAGTACATTCTGACCCTAATCATTCCAGCCAGAGAGCACACTGAACAATTATGACCCTCTCCCACTTGTTTCATACTGAATGGCCTCAGCAAGACCAGCAACTGCAGCTACAGGTTGCAATACCCTTCTCTTATAATGGTTTGTCTGCCAAAAACTCTTCCAACTCTTATAACTGCCCTGTTAACACATGCTCACTCTTTTAAGATTTAATTGAATCTTAAATCTTTAATTGAATTAACTCCTCCAAGAAGCATTTCTTGAACCTGAGCCTTGAGTGTTGGTTAAATCTTTTCTGTTCTTCCAGAATATCTGATGCATTTTCCTCATTCATTCATTCATTCATTCAACTGTTCAAATATTGAGTGTCCATTCGGGGACATTAGGCTGAATGTTTGGGATCCTAAGATGACAAATACAATTTCTGTTCTGAGGGAGCTCCAGTTTTGGTTGCTGCTGATACTGACCCTCAACATACCTATCTATTTTCTCTTAGGGATCAACTACGAACCGCTTTTGTAGCACCAACATATATGGCATACAGGGGCTCAATAAATCTTTCTTCAATTGCACTTTTGTAAGAATTAGAATTTAAAATTTTCATGTTTTAATGAGTGAAATGATCCATAGCAAATCTTAATCTTTAAAGCAATGGCGGATATATTCTAATAAGTATCTATGTATGCTGTACTTCTTTTACCAAGGTATGGGTGTTTATGAACTATTACCAGTTTTGATATTTATTAGTTATTCTTCAATTGATGGCATACTTGTAATAGTTTGTTATTCTATGAATGAAGGTTAATTTAGAAGATCCTCTCTCTCTGAGAAAATTTCAGAAAGGAAGAGATGTGCATATTTCAGAAGGTATACCCAATAGCTTCTCATCAAGAGACAGTCATATTTCCACATTTCAGCTTCCACTGTGTTCATTCAGAAACCATTTGTTAAGATTCTAAGTATCAGGCCCTTTGATGGTGGGGAGCAGACAATAGGTAAGGACTCAGTGATAAGGAAAATAGACAATGCTCTTATCCTAATGATACTTCCATACTACTGTAGGGTTATGGATAAAGTTTCATCCTATAAGCAAAAATAATATGTATTGTGATAGTCCACTTTGTATTATTATAACAAAATACCTGACATTGGGTACTTTATAACAAAAAAGCTAAAATGGCTCATGATTCTGGTGTCTAGAGGGTCTAAATGGCAGGTTCCCAGGATTCTCATGAGGGTCCCCTGGCTGCATCACAATGTGGGAGAGAAGAGGGAAAAGGATTGATTGCATGCAGAAGTGCATGGGGTGATCTCATTTTATAACAATCTACTCTAAAGAAAACTAATTCAGCCTTCAAGAACTACATTAGTCCTTGTAATGCTGAAGGTGGGGTGCCAATAACCTAATTACTTTTCAGTAGGCCCTACCTCTGATTTCTTTTTGTTCTTTTTTGGTACTGGGGATTGAACCCAGGGCTGCTTTACCACTAAACTACATCCTCAGTCCTTTTTATTTTGAGATATGGTCTCACTAAATTGCTGACAATAGTCTTGAACTTGCAATCCTCCTGCCTCAGCCTTCCCAATCACTGGGATTACAGGCATGTGTCATCATGCAGGCTAGGCCTTACCTCTTAAAGATCCACCATCTCTCAATATTATTACATTGAGGGGCCAAACTTCTGCACAGCAAGTTTGAGGGAACACACTCAAAGCAAACATGACGTGCATTAGCCAAGGATTTTAAGAATGGAAAGACATGTGTTAAGCCCTAAATTTTAGAATTGCTAGGTTTCTTTCTTGACTTCTATCCGATTTTCACCTTTTTTTTTTTTTTTTGGTAAGTTTTAAAACCTCCCAGGGGCTGGGAATGTGGCTCAGGCGGTAGCGCGCTCGTCTAGCATGCGTGCGGCCCGGGTTTGATCCTCAGCACCACATACCAACAAAGATGTTGTGTCCGCCGAGAACTAAAAAATAAATATTAAAAAAAAAAAATTCTCTCAAAAAAAAAAAAAACAAAAACAAAAACCTCCCAAATTCAGTCTGCCACCATTCTCTCTTTTCTTCTCAAAAGTAAGCTTTTAGAAGGAATCACTTCTTCTTGCTGCCTCCATTTGTTTCCTTGACCTTCACTTTTCAACCTGTAGCAAACTGGCCTCCAACTCTACAACTCTATTAAACCCACTGCAACAAAGAGTATCACTAATATCCACACTAAAAGTCCAGAAGATGATTCTCAGCTTTCACCCTTACTGGCCATTTTGCTACTCTTGATGTAGCTGTCGGATCATTCTGAGTCCAACACCATGGCTTCCAGACTGCTCCAGTCTTTCTGATCTCTGTTACAGGCTCTCAGGCCCTGCTTTTCCCAACTTGGCATTGCTGCTCGGATTTCCATCTTTGTTCTCCCACTGTCTCTATGGAGACTCTACTCTCTCCTGCCAAAGCGCATCCTATCCCAGCCTGGACTATCCCCCAGCACTAAAGTCTCTCATAAATAAATATTTTTAAAAACTTTTGGCCATAATCTCCCTCCTAAAATTCTGACTTATACAGCCAACTGTCTGCTAAACATATATACTTCATGATCTCACAGGATCCTAGAGGTCACGTTCCCATGTGAAACCCATCATCATACCATCTATAATCTACTCATCCACCAGAATTCACAATTTCAGCTAGTAACACTCCCAGACAGAAACCTAAGTCATTTTTTCCTAGTCCTCATTATGCATTTAATCACTAAATCATATTAATTTAGTTGCTGGTTTTCCCCATAGAATCTACTAGTCCCTTTCATCCATATTCCCATAACCTGAATGTAGATTATCTTTCCTTGAACAAATGCATGAGCCTTCTAAGCCATTTCTCCACCCCTTCCTGGTCTACTTTAAACCCATGATTTATGATCCAGAGGAACAAATAGACTGAGAGATCCTGGAACCGAATGAACAAACAGCTAGAGATTACACTTTTGATTATATGGATTTTAACCCAATAGCTCTTAAATCAGACTAAAACAGAATGACCCAGATTGGTTTGAGCAGGGTATGGGCAGGAGTATGAAAGAGACAGAAGAGTGGGTGAATAGGGGTAAGATTTGGCTAACTGAAAAGAACTCCCTTTTTCAACACATTTTAAAAGCTTCTCAGTAGCAAAGCATTTCCACAAACTATTAGAGAATTGGTGCTAGTTTTTTAAACTCCCATGAGAACTTTGGAAGCACTGGAAAAGAGGAGCATCATGCTTAAGATTGATATAATCAACATTTGGGCTTCCCACAAGCGATGCCTCATGTTGTTTTAGCTGGTATTGACTCACTGTCTCACCAAGCATGACACAGCTTTAGATTCTCAGGACATGCCTGCTTTTCTCTATTACATGTGCCAGCAACTGGCAGAGTGGGAGTCCTCCAGTGTGGAGCTTTCTGCAACTAAGCACAATTCAGACATTATAAAAAAAAAAAACAGTTGTCAAGTCAACCTTGTAATCCCGGAGCTTTATAAACGAGGCAGAGAGGACTTGAGTGTGTTAAAAATCACAGGCCTAGGCATCCTCTGTTTTCCAAAACAGAAACTGCGGAAAACTTTCAGTCAGCTCTTTTCCCCATTAATTGCTTATTCTATTGAGGTCAGTAAATGTTTTTCTTTAAGATGCCAATGAAAAGGCAAAGCAAGTTATGTTTTCAAGCCTCTCAGAGATACTCTTGGTGAGATAACATACAGAGTTATAGCAGCTCTGGAAAGGAAGCAAAGGAAATGCCATTCTCAAAATCCACCTCAATCCTTCTCTAGTTCTACCCTTTCATGCTTCCCAGTCTGGAGGCCCATCTTCCTCCCTCTGAGTGGCCCTTGCTGTTGGCCTGACTGAGCAAGGTAGGCCAAGGCACCAGCTGGAGTGCATGCTGCTGTGATTGGAGCAGGTGACCGAAATCAGTAGAACAAAATTCAGAACCTGCCTCAACAGGTTCCTTTTTCCTGCTTCTCCCTAGTTCACCTCCCAGTTGAACCACAGAGATTGCTACTTGCTGTCCTCATTCATGACTGGTCTTCATGAAGCCTAATCCTCTCAGCAACACACTCTGAACTCCCCAGCTGGTTAAGAAGAGGGAGAAAACACGCCTAGAGATGTGACAGTTGGCCCAGACCACTGTTTACATGTGACTAACATGACTGTATGGTATCTGTAGTTCTTGTTTACTAGGAACTGAAATTTACCAAAGTGAATACCTAGAAAATAAACATAAGCAACCAGAGACTAGAGGCCATTCCAATTTCTGGCCTCTACCAAAAATTCAAGGCCAGGTCAGGAAGGACCCAGGATTAGTTGTATAAATGGAAATCTTTGAAGCTCATTTTAGGTCAGCATCATCTGTGACCCTAAGAGATCACTGATGGGTAAGGGTTGTGTAATGCTCTGGGGTCCAGATTTCTATAACCTATCCTATTTTTTATTTCCCCCAGGACAGGTTCTCACTATGTGACCCGGGCTGGCCCTGAAGTTCTGGGCTTAAGTGATCCTCTCACCTCAGCCTTCTAAGTAGCTAAGACTACAGATCCACACACAGCACCCTGCATCACCCTATATTTTTGAGCAAGATATAGAATAGAATTGATCTCCACAGGTCATAATGTAGAACCTAACTTGGTCCCTTGGTTGGTTCCAAATCAGGATGAAGTAGAAACCTGAGGAGGAAGGCCCCATTTATTCTCATAGAATACTGCCTCCTCTCAACTTGCATTAAAATGTCTTATGTTATTAATCATATGGGAAGGAATTAAATGAAAAATATGTTTTAATCACAGAAGTTTGTCCTACAGCCTAATAAAGCAATTAATAAAACTGAAGGGAGAAATCCTAAAATCTTGTTACTAGGAACATGAACCTAAGGATTACGGGATAAAAACTGTCCTTCCCCCTTCTACAATTGGGGAAAAAGAGCCACAGAAAGATTTCCATTTACTGATTGCTTAGATCTTACTTTCTTAGTCATTCTTGCTTGGATCTTACATTCTTGGACAATCTGAATGACTTGAGCAAATTTTGTCTAAAATATTGTTACCTAAATAAGACTGCATGAAGGGCAAGAATATAGCTTTGAAACGGGGGTGGGGGTGGGGGTGGTATAATCCTATTACTGAAGTTCCTTCAAGTGATAACAAAATTGCACAAATGAGCTATTTATATACATGTATATGTAACCCATTCTATGCTTATTCCATCAAAATAGAATAGAAAGTTTTGCAAAAGGAAAGACTAAATCAAAACTGAGTATTTATAAAATCTATTATGTGAAAGTTGCTATTGCTGGTGCTAATGGGGATATGAGATGAAACTGTACATGCTCTTAATAAACCTATAATAAAATTAAAGCATAAAAACAATAAGTCTATAATATATTAAACAATGTTACAATTTAATGATGGGTTAAAAGCACCAGTTTTGGCAGAAGGCTGAGTAGGATTTATGGCTCTCTCATTATCTTGCTGTGTGGTCATGGGCTACTTTTCTGTGCCTGAGCTGCTTCTCATGCCACAGGACTGTTGTAAGGATTAATGGGATAATGCATGTCAGGCTGGTAGCATAGCGTTTGGCCCCTAGTAAGCTCAGTAAAATCAGGTGTGTCTGTCTGTTTTTAAATGACATCACAGGACAATGATGACTAATTGCCAAATTATAATTATATTGGTAGATTGTAGTTTATTACGACAGCTAATAACTGTTCTGAGTAGTACTATTGTCAAGGAAACCTTTGGAAAATAAGGTTAGCCTTACTTCTAGGATTGCATTTATTTTCTCTTATTTTGTTTTTCATCTCTTGCCCCTTAAAGATGGATTGAATCTAACCACTGATATATTAACTTGGGTCACTGTATAAATTTTTTAAATGTGGTAGTGAGAGTGAGGGGAGAAGTGGGAAGAAAAGGTATCATCATATAATTAGATATAACGTAAAGATTAGTTATAATTTAAACATGTTTAAGATTGTTTCCAGATTTTTCTACTGATCTGAAAAACATAAATGTATGGATGGATCTTTATATAAATGCAAATACATTAGTGAGTATTTCTTTAGTGGCAAATGCAAGGGTCAGTGTTTTCTACATTGAGTTTCATAATTGAATAATTATCAGGAAACTTCAAAGGAATCTCTACCTTACACATTACAGATATACAAAAGAAAAATTTTGTGGCTGACCACAGAGTTTACCATAGATATAAAGATTTGTCTTCATATATATAAGATAATCAATACCACAACTTAGAATGACTGAAATAGTACAAATAAATCTCAAGTGTTTGAAAATTCAAAAATCACTACACACTACTTCATCCTTGGTGTCTGGTGTCTCCTTACTGTCTTTTGTGTTGTGTTTGTGTGCGTTCATCATCTATTCATCTGAGGGATTGGAAATGGAATGCACAGACTTAATTAGTTTTTAAGAGTAATATGAGCCACACAGCTGGTTCTCTAAGTACGCTGAGTATGTGCTCTCCCACCCTTGGAATTATAGGGCACCTCATCCTGTCAAATGGATGGTTTATCCATAATATTCATTTATTCAAGAGTGATATAATTGACACTCAAAGAATGTATCAAAACTCTTTTTTAAAAGATGAATATATAATAAAATTATTTGCTATTTTCTTTACTTCACATTTTAGAGACTAAAGCACCTTTAAGATTTTGGATATATTGTTATTTTGTTTTGATACACATCCTCCAGGAATCACAAAGAAATGAATAATTTGAACTTCATGTGATAATAGTGAGTTACACAAAACTCATCAACTCCAATAACTAGAAATCCGCAAGAAAATCAAAGCAAGCAAACTAAAAATATCTCCAAGAAACCAAAATAAATAAATTCTATTAAATTCTTCAACAAAGACTATACACTGTAGCCCTTTGAACAGCATTATCTTTACCTATAAGCTTGGCTATCTGATTAAAAGTAAATTCCAAGTTAAAAGTAATAATATTAGAAATTTTTTTAAAAAGCAAGTTAAAGAGTTTCAGGGATGCCTAAAAATAAGGAAGAAATAACAAAAAATAATAAATTATATAAGAGAAAAAACAATATGCCATATAGGTTATTTACTAGTAAGGCAAGCAAACAATATCTTAATAAGTATCTTTACTATTGCACTTTAATCATGCTCTTTATGATGACAAGTCTCTAAGGTTAATGTCTACACTATTTAAAGGTATGCCTTTTCATTTTGCATTTTCATTCAAAGTGGCTTAAAAACAATACAAGGCTAACAACTGAGCCAGATATAATTTATTCCCAAAATTTCCTTCTGAGAAACATTCTATCCACCTCTTATGTTTTGCTACAATAACAGTTTACTTTTATTGTTGGCTAGAATTCATTGAAGTAAGAGTGTGTCAATTATTTCAGAAATGAAATTGTTTGGTTTGAGGATGGAATGAGAAGAAATTCTGATTATACGTAAATAAGAATGCTTACTTTAGTCAAAATACATTTTCAGATGTTCATGTAACACCTCAAGAAAGTGTTTTCCATCAGCTACCAAAATACTTCTAAGAAAAGATAGTCTTAGTAATACTCTCCAGGAAATGTGGGATTTAAGAACAACCACCCTCTCTTAACAAAATATTTAATTTATTAACTTTCTGATTCTTTCTTTCTCTTAACCCTCTAATAAAATTTTGCTTCCAAGAATTCATGGAACTTTGAAAATTAGGGAATTTACTTTTATAGTTTTCATGCATCAGATCAGGCAAAATTAAGTCATTTTATTGTCCCTTGTATCTGAACTGAAAAGAACTTTAGATTTAAATAACTACTGGTGCCCATTTACATTTCGTTTACTTTCTAAAGGTGAAGAACATAAAAACAATAAAATCTTAAGGAATGCTGATTGTATATTTTATTGTATGTAAAATAAGTCAAACTAAAAGAAAATTTTAAAAGTCATTAGCCTGGGCAGTGGTGCACTCCTATAATCCCAGTGGCTCTGGAGGCTGAGGCAGGAGTATCATAAGTTCAAAGCCAGCCTGACCTATCTAGCGAGACCTATTTCAAAATAAAAATTAAAAAGATCTGGGGTTGTAATTCAGTGGTAAAGCTACTAGAGTTCAACCATGAGCACACATACACTCCCCCAGAAAAACACCCTTAAGAAACGACAGTAATAAATTTTACTGGCAATATCCATAGATGGTTGCTAAAATTAGAAGAGGAAAATCTGAGAAGAGGATATTTGCATAGTCTCAAAGTATGAAGATAATTATAAATTACAAAGGGGGAAATAGTAATTTCATAGCATGGAACCTGGCAGACACCACCTTAACAAGGTAACCAAACTTACAATCAACATTAAGACACATTATCATCATGTACCCACTGGTATGATGGGCCAACATCACTTCTGCAGAATTTTCATCAAAAATGCATAACTTCAGTCTAATCATGAGTAGATATCAGACCAACCCAAATTAAAGGACTAGGTCCTGCAAAATCAGCAACCAGTCCTCAAAAAGTGCCAGAGTCACAAATGACAAGAACAAACTGTTACAGATTGGAGGACACTCAGGAAACATACCTAAATTCAGTTTGGTATATTGAATTTAGCTCTACAACATTTTGAAAAGTCCATTCTAGGAAAAAAAAAATCTGGAAAAATCAGAACACAGCCTGTACTAATACTATTATGTCAGAAGTAGTTTGTTTAGTTTTGACAATGGTAACTCCAGCTATGTAAGCCATTGATATTCAGGAATCCAGGTTAAGTTTACTTTTGCAAGTTTTCTACAAGACTAAAATTATATCAAAATAAAAAGTTAAGAAAAAGTTGCCATCTTCATCCACATGAAGGTGATTCCACAACACTCTTGAATTCTCTGGATTTTTTGTAAATACATTAGTGATTAATGAGCAGGGAGAAATGAGCAGGTTAAAAATGGATAGTACAACTGACCAAATGTTTAGTCAAATGGAAAGATCAAAGGAAATGTACCAGATGTTTCCCAATAGCTCTACACATGGAGGTACCTAGGCTCAGCAGGGATCCCACTGTAAAAAGAAACCAGAGACTCCAAGTCTGGTTTCAACCACAACATTAAGAATGACCTATAAATTCCTATTCTCTCCCAAGAATACTATTTCCATTACTATTTTTCAGTCCTCTAGAACAAATATACCTATAATCCCCCGGAATTTAGTTTCTCTTTATATGTATGCATAAATTCATAGAGATTTAAAGTTTAATGTAGCAAAAATTTGCATCTTGAAATAAATATCTTTCTTAATGAATTAATTTCAACACAGAAAGTTACCAAAAAATACATCACTAAAAGTTTCTAAATGTAGTTCTTCCTCAAAATAAGATATTTACTTCCTAATCATCATTGGTTACATTTTTCATCAAATTATTATCATATAAATAGTTATACTATTAAAAAACAACAACCCCTTCACAAAGTTGAAACACTGCTGTAGAGGGAGAATTCCAAGGATGACCTTGGTTAGTGTTTAAATTTGTTTTTGAGGAAGAATTGCTTTTTTTCCTCCTCTATTTTTGTCCTCTACCAGGAAGTTTATGGTATAACTAGATAAACATCAGAATAATCATGACCATTTTATACTATACATTCCTCAAAAACTGTTGTACACTCTTATTTGTATATAATTAAGGAAATCTTTGAAAAAAAACTCAGATATACAGCTTTATTTTTAGCCACTGCTTCCAAGTGAAATTATCTTGAATATATGACAATATTCTCAGGATTTTAAGTAGAAGCTCTGCCTTTCTAAAATCCTTAAAATTCAGGAATCCAGGTTAAGCACACTTTTGCAAGTTTTCTACAAGATTAAAATTATATCAAAATAAAAAGTTAAGAAAAAGTGGCCATCTTCATCCACATGAAGGTGATTCCACAATACTCTGAATTCTCTGGATTTCTTTTGTAAATACATTAGTGATTACTTTAAAGGCAATTTCAACCATTTATTTTAGCAAAACTGAGAATTCATAAAATCTTGATGGCTCTCTTGCCTGCTCCAAAGAAACAACTTGAAATTAAATGTTACAAGTATTCAATGTCACAAGCACTCTCTATGAAGAGTAACAACAAAAGTAGACTTCGTAGAGTTCCTTTGAATTAATTCCTAAGAAAATTTCAAAAGGCAAAAATAATGTGAGGATAAGAATTAATTAAGAGAATTAACCAAATCTATCCATCCTTGAGCACTGTCAGAATCAAGGAATATGATGATAGAGATTGTAAGAAATACATTAGAATTCTTAAAGAAACACTGGGGAGAACAGCCCAAAGGCTCAAAGGAAATATAACAGTCTTTAAATGATCCAACGGATTTCCAAGCAAATACAAATAGCAAAAACAGAAGAACAAAGAAGCATTAACTGTTCTTATTTACTGGCACAATGTATCCTCAACTTATCTGAGACTGCATCAGGATGAGATGCACAAAGTATAATCTGAATATTAAAAATCAAGATATTGGGGCTGGGGATATAGCTTAGTTGGTAGAGTGCTTGCCTTGCATGTACAAGGTCCTGGGATCGAACCCAGGACCACACACACAAAAAAAAAATTCAAGTCATTAACTTATCCACATTAAATATTGATTTTTTTAATATTTATTTTTTAGTTGTAGTTGGACACAATACCTTTGTTTTTTTTTTTTTTAAAGAGAGAGTGAGAGAGGAGAGAGAGATAGAGAGAGAGAATTTTTTTTTTAATATTTATTTTTTAGTTCTTGGCGGACACAACATCTTTGTTGGTATGTGGTGCTGAGGATCGAACCCAGGCCGCACGCATGCCAGGCGAGCGCGCTACCGCTTGAGCCACATCCCCAGCCCAATACCTTTGTTTTATTTATTCATTTTTATGAGGATGGAACCCAGGGCCTTGCAAGAGCTAGGCAAGTACTATACCACTGAGCCACAAATCCAACCCTGAATATTCATTTTTAAAAATGAATTTAAACCTGGAGAGGACTATTGTCAATCTAGCCCAACCTAAAATCAATTAGGTATCCATAACTCCCTCTAAAAGCCATGCATTCACATGACTGGAGATGATTTCACTTGTTATATCCCATATAGTTTGAACCATTGATCAAATGAGATAAGAATGAGTGATCCTTTGAATCCTTCCTAATTCTGAAATGGGAGACATAAAACTAAGATATTTGAGTTTTAAATGGCCAACTTTTTTTGAAAAACCAGGTTCTCAATCCTGTTTTATTTTCCCATTTCCCTGATAGGGATACAAATACCAAAAATGTTTTACTTTTCCCCTTTACATACATTAACACTGTAATTAACAGGATAGCAGTCATAATGCAACTAATAAGTACATCTGGGGCTTGCTTTGGGTGGATTCATATTCTAAGCAGCTTAAATAAACTGCCAAAAGCCACAGGGTAGTAATTGGTATAGTTGATGGTCAAAATCTGGCAATCTGATCCTAAGCCAAAGTAAATGACAAGTACAATTTACTGGCTGCTTACTTCATTGAAATATAATAGGCAGCCCCAGGAGAAACTAAAAAAGACACTCCACTTCAGTGATGAAGAGCAATCTGGACAGTGTAACAAACAGGAGCTCCAACAGCCCATATAGTGGAACAGCTGTTACTATTACTCAGCCTCAGACAGGTTGGAGTTCCTAAATCCTTTGATGAGTTTTTCATTGGAAGTTGGAAATACAGATTTATAACTGAAGCCTATTGATTTATAAATAAATCAATAAATGTTGCCACTTATTTCAACTTTTTTCCTAAAAATCCCACTGGTCTGCCCACATTTTTTGGGGGGGGGGCAGGAATTATATCTCATTTTTCTTGGTATCTCCAATGTCTAATATGTTGCTGGCACACAGTACATGCAAATAGGTTGAGTTCAGCTGTTAAAACTCCCACCATTTTATCTTGGCCATTTTTTTAATCTTAGTTGGAATTCATTAATTTATTCAAGAAATATTTATTGAGTACTATAATGTATAGAAACTGCTCTAGACATTTGGAACCCAATAATGGGGGGGAACAGACAAAATCAGAGAGAGAGACAATATATTGTATTTTAGTGAAAGAAACAGGCAAAAAGTATGGAAAAAAAAAGAAAAAGAAAAAAAAAAACACATAAACTGAGGTGTTGTGAAGGCCTGGAAAAGGTTTACTTTGATTTGAACTTATGCTACAGAGAGCTAAAGAATGATGATACTTATAAAGTCAGATACAATAGTATGCTTTTAGGGACATACTGGTTATTACTCCACAAATAGGTTACAAATATGTAAGCAATTTAAAGGAAAGGGTGTTCTTGAAAGAGAGAGTGCTTTCTTCAGAAGTAGAACAATACCATCTTGCTTCTTGGCTTGAAAGGAAGTATTGATCAGTAGTTAGTGAGTCAAAGGTTAATAACTTGGGGCTGATTATTTCTGTTATCAGACTCATGATTAATGATGAGATGTCCTCTGGCTCCTTGTAAATACAGGAACCTCTTTTTTAGTGCTTTTACTAGGGACCAAGGAATTATGTTATCCTCTTTTGATTCCACTGTAGGGGTAAGGTCCTGTAGAAAGTATAGGGCAATCATCAAAACTGCAAACTTAGAACAACATAAATCTAATTGGCAACCTATGGTAAAACACTAGCTATGACATGCAACTCTCTTGCTCTCATGTATTATCATTCCAAAACACTACATGCTGAGCTAATAAAACTTCTCCCTCCAATTTGCTTTGGAAACGGATGTAGTTTCAGATATCTGGCTGGTGCTGCTAGACAGCTGCTGGCACTTACAAATAGGACAGTTACACCATAGCCATTTTAAAATGCACAGACTTGACCCATTCCTCTTTCCAAATCACTTATATCTATATCTATTTCATAACTTGTAATCTAAGTAAAAATAGTCCATGTTGACGATTCTGAAAATAAAATATGCTAAAACAATTGCATCTTTGTATCTTCGAGTAGGCTTTAAAATAATGCACTATTCCTAAAGCTGGAAAGAATACATTAATTTCTCATTGTCTTTATATAAAAATGAGATTTTACTCAACCTGCTCTTTTTGAAAGAAACAATTCTTTCTTTGTTAGCCAAGCCAAACACAGATCTCATGCCAATGTAGATAGTTCCTCTCATGGATATCAGCCAAAAATATATTTTGAGAAATAAAGTTACAAATCAATGAAATTAGGAAACAGAAGTAATTATTATCACGTAACTAAAGATAAAAATGTGGAAAAAATCAATGAAAATCAATGTGATGAAATAAAAGCACACCACTCAAATTGTGCCAGTGAAAGAAAAACATTCATCAACTTATCTACGGCAGATAGTCATATTTAGACTAAATCTTCCCTAAATGTGTAGCTATCAAACCATATGATTCACTCAAATACTTTAGTCTATCCATCTAAACATTTTTGGTTTAATCAGTGGAAGTCTAATTGGCCTTGATCTTGTATCAAATAGATGAACACTGATAAAGCAATTTAACACAGATCCTTGATTTACTAAATCTAAAATGCACAACGTGAGATGGTTGCAGATCTCTTTTGACCCAAAGAAATAAGTAATAATTGCATTTACAGTATAAAGTAAACATCAGCAATAATCAACAGCTGACACCAATATATTTATATAATTGTATAAATATATTTACTTATAATCTATGTTAAAGGTTTTTAACATCTAGAAATGAAAATTTTTTTTAAAGTCTACTGAAATTTACTTTTTAAAGTGTCTCTCAACCTACTCTTTAATTTAGTTGGCATGCAGTTACTAAAGAAGCTTTCAATAGTTATTCTGAGGATTTAGGATAATGTCATTCAGTATGGGTTTTTTTTCTTTTTTGTATGTTTAGTTTTAAATTATATTTTAAAAATCTTCCATACTTTATAGGTAACTTTGGCAGAAATGATATAAATGTTTTACTTATCATAAAATTGCATCAAGCCTATATATAACTCCACTGCTAACCCCTGCTGGACAAGCTTAAGCCCTGGGTGGGGAGATTCTTGCATTTCGCACTTCCAGTCAGGACAATACAAAGAACAGTCTCACTCATCTAGTCCACCAAAACTTAAAACAACAATCAAGCCACGAGTGGTGTGTCCCAGCAAATAAGTGCTGCAGAATACAACCTCTGCACCAGCCCAGCCGAGAGGGCTGCCCTCCAGTGTGTAGTTCCCCTTACCTGCTGAGCGGGTGACTGGCGGCGGACAGGGACGCGCAGCGCTGTTCGCCGCTGGGCTGCTGGGAGCGCGCGTACGAGTGATAGGCGGTCAGCACCACGCCGCCGGAGTCCTCCACCTCCATCGTCAGCCGCGCATGTCTCGGCGATGGCCCCAGAACAAAGACCGGGACTAGCATGGACCAGCGCGCCGGGAGCCTGTCACCAGCCCTGCCGCGCGTCCTTGCGCCCAGAGGCTCTCTCCGCGCTGTCAGGCCGCCGGGGCACTAAGGCCCCTCCCGTGGGGCAAGCAAATTAGCATACTCTGGGAACCACGCCCACTGGCGCGGGGCGGGCAAATTCGCATACATTGAAAGCCACACCCACGGGCACCCGGCAGACTATTTAACATATACTGGGAACCACGCCCACGGGTGCAGGCGGTTTGGGGGAGGGGGATCCCTGCTTCTAGGAAACTGGAAACCTGCCTGATACTTCAGAGCTCTTGCCAGCTGCTCTAGTAAAGTTTGTGTTTTTCTTTCTTTGTTTCTTTTTTTCCTTGTCTCCCCCTCCCCCTTTCCCCTTCAAAGGAGAAGCTTATCCTGTGGCTAGGAACATTTCCTGCCTGGCAGCCAGAAGTAAGAGAAATCATGCTTTAGGTGGAGAAGGAGAGAGGCCAGGTCTAAAATGTGTGCTCCTGGAAGAAAGGGAGAAAATGTGACACGCTCTCATTTAAAGCATGCACATCAAAAATTGAAGAACCGGGTTACATTACTGTTTACTTAGTCGAGTTACAATAAACTTGATTTCCTATCGGGTCAGGTAATTCCCTCTACAGCAAGGGAACACTTCCCTCCCAGGCCCTCAGAGCCACAACAGACCCTTACCTCACCTTTTTCTCCATCCAATCTTGATCCTATTCACAAATTCTGTTTCAAACTTGCCTGAAAGTTAGAACTGACTATTAGGGGGGAATGGATGTTATTTCCAAGGGTGTTTGTGGTTTTTTTTTTTTTTGTTGTTGTTTGTTTGTTTTTTAATGAGAGGGGAGAGGTAGGGGCTAGTATAAACATATATATAGCACAAACAGAAACAGGAAATTCTTAAAACAAAAAGATAATTGGAAGTTTGCTAGAAAGAGACCACGTGACTTGGTGTTTCACACACAGAATGCATGTTTTATCTGTTGTCTCCCGTACACCTCTCAGGTAACGTGAAGTGGAAAGAGAAATTAATTTGCTCTTTAATGGAGGGTGGCCTGGATCATGCCTCTTAACAATCTCAGAATCTGTTCCTTCATCTGTAAAACAGGGAAGTACCATTCATTTCATGGGATCAGAAGCACCAGGTACATATTAGGTTTCCATGAAACGTTCCTTCTCTCCACTACTTCTTAAATTTGTAAAGAAAGAAGACATTTATTTAGGCTGCACTTTCAGAAGCTGAGAAATGTTAGTTTCATCCAAAATGCTTTTTTAAAACCATTTTGCTGATTTAAAAGATGGGATAATAATGGCAAACATTTACTAAAATATTTATGATATGTAAAATCCAATAAATTAGTCCTTTACACATAATGAAGTAGGTGGTAGTATTATTGCAAATTTATAAATACAGGCACTAATCAAGCATCAGTGCATGGAAAGGGCATAAAGAATGATTCATTCTCTAAAATTTTCAGGTAAAAAGAAGACATCTGTTTACCTACTGTCCTTTCAAAGAGAAAAAAATTTTAAATGTTTCTTAAAACATAATAGAGGGTTGGGGTTGTGGCTCAGCGGTAGAGCGCTTGCCTAACATGAGTGAGGCACTGAGTTCCATCCTCAGTACCACATGATAATAAATAAATAAAATAAAGATACTGTGTCCAACTACAACTTTAATTTAAAAAAAACACTACATATAATGGAGAAATAGTATTAAGTCCACAATCCTTCATCCTTCACCTTAAACCTTGGGGTCAGATGTATTTCAAAATTAAGCCCCACCCCCCTTTCAAAATGCTGTTTGAGTGATTTTCCTGGAACACAGGCCATTCTCTTTTCAAAAGCCCTCAATTCTAACCCACTTGCTGCAAATAAAGTCCAAACATCTTAGTGTGACCTCTCATTAATCTGTATCCATCTCCTAATACTGCATCCCCCGTCTAGTCCCTGCACCAGCCTGTCATGTGCTCTTGCTTTGCCTTTCTCCCTCCCTACCATGTTCCTGCCTGGAAATACTTACAGCCTCTATCACCCTAAAGCCTCTCAGGTATTCCTAATTCAAAGTAACCCCTCCTCTGGAAATTGCTCTTATTTTTGTTACAGGAATAATTTCATTCTTTGCTCACATGTCTACGTGAGACACTGCTAATAGGTCATAGTAGTTTTGGGTTTTGTTTTGTTTTGTTTCCAACTGAGCCCAGATAGAGCCAAGAAATCATTCTCAAAAGAGAACCCCAAGCAGCAAGAAAGCTTCAAGATGAAAACACTTTGCTAACCCAAGACCATGTTATAATTTTCCAACAAATCAGTGTTTGGTTTTTGTTTTGTTTGGTTTGGTTTTGGTTTTGGTTTTTACTAAATCTGTAAGCTACTAGAAGGGTTGGTGTCTTTGTATTGTATATTTATATTTTTGTCTTTATGTCCCAGAGCTCACAGTGTTTTGCAGGGTAGGTACTCTGCAAAAGGAATATTTGTTGAATGAATGAATGTATAAATCAATGAGTGAACTGATGAAAGTGAGATGACACTTTTCTGTGCAGTAGTTCCAATCTTTAAGGGTCGCCAAAGAATGCTGATGATTGGCTCTTAAGTCTATAGATTTAATAGCATCAGGACTGCCAAACAAAACACACACCAAAAAATGTTGCGTAGGTATTTGTCAATATTTTTCAAAGGTATGCATATGCTGTGTATTGACAATAAAATAAAACTTTTGTGAGCATTCTTGGGTTTTCTGTTTTCAGAAAGATAATGGAATGCACATATTGGAGATGATGAAATATACTGTATGAAATATTTCCATTTGCCCTCCAGGTCCACTTGCCACCCCCAGTACCCTCCTAGGTGCCCCATCTAGGGACTCCTTGCCTCTAGTTTCAGGTAATCTATAGCCAAAGATAGAACCAGCAGAGATCTGGAGGGAGGAGGAAAGCAGGCTTTTTTCCCCTAGGACTTCCTTCACTGTTATGTGCTGCTGCTTGGATCCTTTTACAGGAAGCCATAGTTCCTGACTGGAGCCCTCTCCTCTCTTGCTGTCACTGGATTCTCATAAGTACCATCTCAACCAGGCCCTTCTGATCTAGGAGTGGTAATGGCTCCTGATACAGCTAATAACTGTTGTACACCATACCTCTTTGCTTCCTTCACTCCCACCACACATTTATTCATAGTTCCTTTACTAAATTCTCCTCATCCACCTTGGCTGAATGCTCCATTTCCTTATGTCAAGATCCTTACTGATATATATTCCTCTGCCCTGAGATTCAGGGAAGTATCTAAGAAGTGAAATCATTAAGATGGCTGCAGTAAACTGCAAGATTCCACACACCAGGGACAAGGGCAAACTGTGAATAGCCGAAAGTCAGTTCAGGTGTTTTGTCACTGAACAGATTCAAGTCTGAGCAGGTTTTGCAATCAAGTGAGTCATGGAAAATGCTTTCAGATTTGAGAGTCTTTGGATTTCAGAACTACACATATGGCAATGTGTACCTGTTAGAATCTGTTGACATTTTGATGTACTAAACACTGTTGGGAACCACTGGCTAGGGATGACAGCACAAGGCAGTGACAGGCAGCTAAGCAGTGGAGAAATTTGGGAAGGGAACCCCAGGGAAGATAAACTTCACCTACAGTAAACAGGGCACATAAATAGCACTTTCAGTTTATTTGAAATAGGGGAAAATTCTAGTCTACTATGCTGTTCTTCTCTGGATACCCCTGCAGTGACCAGCACTAAACTGAGAATTGAGACCTGGGTTGTCAGGACCAACCCCACCACTGGCAGAGTAGGGTTCCCTAAGCAAGCTGCTGAGCTGCTGCCCAGTTTCTTAGCAAGTCAAAGAAATACACCAGTCAGCATTTATGGAATACTTAGCACATGCTGATTCTGTTCTTGATGTCAGATCATCCACTCAGGAAATGCTCACAACAACCTTCCAAGATGAGATAAATATCACCATTCACCACTCCATTTTACAGTAAAGACAGTTGGGTTGCAGTAACTTGCCCAAGAACAGCCAGGCCAGGATGTGGCAAACCTGGGATTCAAAGGCAGGCAGTCTGGCTCCTGAATCTAGTCTCTTAAGTATTATATTTCTCTTTCCTGAAAGGCTTGCTCAGACTCAAAATATAGTCCTTTTAATATAATGTAATGAAAAGAGTAGGATTTGATTAATGTTTCTAATAGCTTTTCATAAATCTGCTTAGTATACTGGAGGATAAATATCATAGCATACAATAACTATAATGAAAAAATTGATAAATGAAGTGGGAATTACATGTATTTTTAATGTACAACACTTTTTATATGTGTGTGTGGCTAATTACTTTCATTAGCTGCTCTTAGAATGAGTTGAAGTCTAATTTTACTTTCATTCTGCCTTGTAAATTTACTACTATATATACATAAATAAGGCTTTAGAGAGTAGTAGAATATGTGAACCACAGGTGCACAAAGACTGCACTTTTCTAAATGAACAGAGCAGGCAGAGTGGAAGACAAAACAAGGTCAGACAGTGGAGTCTGAGTCTGAATTATAAATTTACTTCTTACTGGCAATGTCACTTTAATTTCTGCTTCAATTTTTCAAATGAGAACTAATAATATCCCCTCCAAGAGTTGATGGAAGATAAAGTAAGATCACATCTTTAAAACACTGATCATAGTGCTAAGCATATCACACATACTCAATAGATACTGGTTCCCTTTGCTCTTTTTCACTATTCTCTTGTCACCAGGCCTCCATCTGGGCCCTTCTGGAAGCATTGTTTTGAGTTCAATCCTCAAGAATAAACAACCTGGACCTAGAGATTCCACAGGGATTTTACAACCTTTACTGGGAGATGAGTCAGACTCAATTAACACAATGAAACCTACTTGAGGAAGCTTCACTGGCCCCCAATACCTGCCAGTTCTAAGGACTACAAGGAATGGAGATTCCAAAATAGTCAACCCTACCAGGAAAGGCCAGAAAACAGAATGCTTATGCAAAACCTTAACATGACAAAAGAAAACTGCCTCTCAAGGCCTTGGTTGTTTATCTGGCAGAACTGTTGCTTGGATAATCATTTAATACTAGAACAGGAAAACAGCTGCCACTGCATGAGATTTTATAGCCACTGGCTGGCCATCTCTTAGCAAGAGATTTGGAAGCAACAGTCACTGGCCCTAACTTGCAGGAAATGAAGGCACAGTTCTTACCAACTGAGAGTATCATGAAATTCTGCTCAAATTCACTTTCCATATATTCTATTTAGACTTTATCACTGCCCCCAAATCCTCTGGAAAGACTGAGTAGAATTTGGGGGGATGAATTCATGATTGCATTTATATAAAAAGGAATTACTTTAATAAGACAAGTATTTTTAAAAGTATCTGAAAAGGTAGCATATAAATCCTTCATCCTTGGTTCAGCAAATAATCCTGAATTCTTACCTTGAAATATTTTTTAAAATATAGTGGTCTTACTTCAATTATATAAATTTATTTTGAGTGGTCTCATGATGACACAGAAGCTTCAGGCCATGCTGATTTTTATAAAGCTTTCTTAGCATCTATTTTGAAAGAAAAATCAGGGTTATTTTTCTTCATTAACTGTTTTGGGCTCTATGATCAATTTGGCAATTGGGTTAAGCAGATTATGTCACCAAGAGAGCCAGTCAGCCAGGTCAAGACTTGTATTATTTATGAGGTGGACATAACTGAGTCACATAAGTGACTTTTATAAATAAATTGAATTGTTATTGATTGGAAATGAATCACTGCTAACAGACTCAGGCAGGGTGGGGGAAGGGAATAGTTGGGCCATAAGCATGAAGCTTTAGTTTAAAAATACTTGTATTATGGAATACTTCCTACAATGCTACAGTTTGCAATTATATAAGAGCATTATTCATTGATTCTTTCTTTCTTCCATGTAACTGTCCAACTAGCCAACCAGTCACCTCAAGAACCTACAATTATCATTAGTACCTTTAAAATAAGGAGGAGGGATAACAAAGATGAATAAGAATTTGAAAGCAGAGTTTAACCTGATCTCTGCAGGAGGGAACTGAAGAAGGAAATCATGAAAGAATGCACTTCTAAGAGGAGGTAAGGCTATTCTTAAAAGATGAATAACAATTGGGTAGCTCACAAGTAGGCATGGGTGGTTGGGAGCATGAGAGGAAGAGGGGTACAGGAAGAGGTAGTAAACTGAAAAAAAAATGGTACAAAGAAACAAATGAAATGTTCAGAAAGTATCTTTAGCTTTGCTGGAGAATAAGGTATAAAGGAGAGAATACTGGAGACTAAGCTATAGAGACAGGTGACAGCCAAACCTTTGGTGGACCTGAATGCCTTATGAGGAGTTTAAACTTTATCCCTGAGTTCAGATGGGGAAATCTACTGAAGGTTTCAAACCAGGTAGTACAGGGATCACTTAGGGCTTTAGATCACCCCCGTCCAGCCCCAAGTCCCTGCACAACCTGGTCTTCACTCCTCTTCTGACACATCTCTTATGCTTCCCAACCTACTTTGGAAGCCTCTACTGGAGCGTGGGAAAGAATAGAGCCCACTATCAATGGCCCGATGCTGAGTCCCAAACTGAAACCTAAGACAAAGCGCAAGATTTAAATAGTTGTTGAAAAGAAATTTAGTTTAAAGAACACACAGATTTCAGAGGTAGGAGTCGGGGTGAAGACTGAAAAAAGGACTTTGGCAATCCCTCTCTGTGTCACTAGCTCATTGTTACAGATCAGCTGCCTGCCAGAGTGGTCAGCAGTCACCTGGGTGGGACAGGCTACCTGACCTGTGGTCTGTTAGTGAGGGGAGTACAAGAGAGTGAGCAGCTCAGGGAGAGAGGAGTTGCACAGAATCTACCAAAAAGGAGGAGAGTTCTTAAGTTGCAAATCACAGAAACATTTCTGATTAAGATAGGAAGAATGTTTCAGAACAATCTGGGGAGCTGCACAGGATCAAAAGTCAAAGCTGAAGAATGAGGCTTGGAGCAGGAATAAGAACATGATATTGCCAGAACATAATCTTACCAGGATTGTTCTTACAAAATTAATCAATTTTAACTTTTCCTTCCATCCTTGCTTCTTTCTTCCCAGGACACATAGTACCAGAATACTGCATAATCAGCTGTACTTGGACTTATCCTCCACCTGTCAATCCCTGGGTATTAAGAAAGGGCTCTTCAGGGATTCTCCCCCCACCAATTGCTTGCTGTAATGGTAAAGTAGTGTCCAAGATCTCACATCCCATGGAGGGACATCCTTAAATCGACACTTGGGTCCTTTTAGATAGCAGAATTGGATGACAAACAATTGTTTGCTACAGCATAAATTGGTGAAGCCTTCAGGAGGCAGGGCTGGTCAGGCAGCACTGGCCAAGTGCATGCTGAAAACATGGATGGTAAAGATTCCCAAGTCCTGGGAAGGGAAGGGAGCTTACAGAAAGAAGAAGTGAAGCCCAGAGAAAGGATACACTGCTTTGCCTAGATGTGGCCCTGAACAAGGAAGGTGTCATTTCTTGTTGTGAACTGGAAATTTGAAATGAGGACAGGAAGGTTCAAATCCATATTGGCTAAATTGGTCCTCAAACAGGGCACAGACTTCATCACATGACCTGAGCAGAATCTTCTGGATCTGGAGCATTGAAAGAGTAAATTTATGCAAGGGTGATTAAAATAGCGTGGTGGAAGGAAGACGAGGTTTGGAACAAGACAGAGTAAACTCCCTTTTTCACCTTAGTGTTTGTAACTATGACTTGTATCTTAATCTTTCTGGGACCTGATTTTTCTCATCTGTAAAATAAGATAACACTTATCATGCAGAGTTGTTGGCCAGGATCTCAAAAGGATAACTGGCAAAAATTGCAGTATACATAATGATCAACAAACAGAGGTTTATTTTTATTATGCTATGCATTTAAGGATTGTTATTTTAGACCAGGTGCAGAGGCACACTTCTGTAATCTCAGGGCCTTGGAGGCTGAGGTAAATTCAAAGCCAGCCTCAGTAACTTAGCGAAACGTTCCCTCAAAATAAAAAATTAAAAAGGACTAGGGATATGACTCAGTGGTTAAGTGCCTCTGGGGTTCAGTTCCTGGAACGCTCCCCCCCCCCCAATTTTTTTTTTTTTAATTGTCAATTTACCTTTTACTTTGTTAGAAATACCCATTTGAGATTCAGGGAACTTAACAAACTCAAACCACCATTAGCCAGTCAGTAAAGAGATTTCAATGTACTTTGAAGACTCCAAATACTTCTATAGAAAGGAGAGTCATTGTGTTAACAGAAAAAATACTTAGAAAATGAGCAGCAATAAGTAGATAGTAGGAAATAGCTATTTGTGTGTGAGCTGAAACATTACAGAGTGATGTATCTAGTTCTTACTGATTATTATCCAGCTTTAAAAAAAAATCCCTGGAAAGCTTGAATGCCTTGGTGTGACTCAGGTGGAATACTGGCATGCCCCTGAAGGGGATCTCTCCACTCATCATGTTGGCATTTCAGATCAGACATTTGTGTTTGAGAGATCTCAGAAGGTTCCAGCACAACATTGAGTGTAGTATCTGGTACATAGGCTGAACAGAAACTTAGTGAATGAAGGAGCCCACTTCTATTCAATCCTGTTTCTATAAATGCAAATGTAGAGTTTAACTATAGTACTGTTTATTACTAGGAAATCAAACCACTGGACTGATACTTTACTGTAGCTTTCTCAAAAAGTGTAAGGACTCAAAAGTCCCTGAAGAGCAGTGCCCACAGCCCTCAAAACTAAAGAAGGTGATACTGTGTAAATTTTGCTCCAGGGCTGTGTGAGCAGCTGGGTTACAGTGGCTATGAGGACAGGCATGTAAGGCTACATTAAACAGCAGTTGTAGTAATGAGCCTCCTAGTAGAGAGTTCAACTGTTCAACCATCCTCTAGTAGAGGACAACTGCTCTGTCACCTGCTAGCCACGAGCAGTCTGTCTGTAATTCCTTCCTCTGGAAAATCCACCTAAAGGTATTGTAACCCCTGGCTGAATAAGAATAATGTTATATTAAGAAATATAACAAAGAAACCACAGGAATAAATTTCATGTATTTCACTGAAGTTGTATCCCCAGAACACTGAAAGCTGTCTGGCATGTGTCATCTCAAGTAGCATATATGTTTATAAAAGAACGATTAGTAAGCAGATCAAGGAATAAATGAATCCACAAACGGATAGAATGGCATGGAGAATTGTATGTTATCTTTCCACTCCCGATATTACAGTCTTATAGTAGGGAAATAATTAGGGTGGTTTTTCCATTCAATGACTGCAGCCAAATGATTTTGCCCAGGAATGTCCCAGCTCTGAGCATTCTTTTTCTACCAGGACCTTCAGGAGCAAATAAGCCAAGAGGAGGGAAGTAGCTAGTCTGTACTGTATCTGTAGAGACAGATCCAAATAAGAATGGGGCAGCTGTAGGAAAAGAAAAAAATCATAAAAGAAGTACACTTTAAATGGCTGCTGTTGTCTGACAGTAAATTCCTACTAACCAAATTACTTTTAGAATTATATTTCACGATCTGTAGATAACAGGTATTCCTCTAATTTAGAAAATGTACCCTTTTTCTACCACTGGCAGCTGAAGTGAATTCAGAACAAAGGGATTCTAAATTCTTTGAAGTGCTGTGGTAAAAGGTATAATAATTCTTTCTCAAGTATATCATCACCTTAAGCCTCTTTTTCAGTCACTTTGAGAGAAGTCTTTAAAAATAGCCAAGCCTCAAGTGACCATTTATTCCTACATGTGATGGTGACAGAGGCAGACACAATCAAGTCATCAGTTGCAAACTGCAGTTCATTCTTCCTTTGTTCCTTTGCAGAGAGGAACACAACTGTTTCTTGTTTTTAAGGAACAATCATCATCCTTAGTATCCAGCTTTCAACCCAAATCCTCAGAGCTGTTTGTAAACATAAACTCACTCGTTTATTCCCACCCATCGCACCACTCAGAATGAAGAAAATGAAGTACTAAAATAATTACATATATTGTCATCACTTCTATTTACTGAGAGCCTCCTATGCTACAACGTATCATTTATTTCTTATTTGGAAGTTCATAAATGTTTAGTCTTGTCCAGGTTCACAGTATCAGTCTAGGTGACTAAAAGAGAGCATGGCATAGTTGCTAAATTCCTTGTTGCTGGTGCCAGACTTCCTAGGTTGAATCTAACCTACACCTCTTTCTAGGTGTATGACTTTGAGCACCATCCCCTCAATGTTAATGTCCCCAGACACCATCTCTGTAGATCAAGTAGGAAAAGGAGAACAACTGTGATAAGAAGATGGAATATTGATAGGTTGAGCTTAAACTCTGAATTGAGTGATTTCTTGAAAAAGGCTTTTTTTTTTTTCAATCAAAAAAACTATCTTTGAAATGGTAGGAACAGAGCGGAGTTGAATTCAAGAATAGTTGAATAAAGGTGTACATTTTATACATCTGACCGTGGCTGTGTTGAAAATGTAAAACCCAATGCATGAATATGAATAAGATAAAATTTCTGTGTTAAGAAGCTTATAATCCAGGGTTATGTTAAAAGGTGAGGCAAGGAAGTCAGAAGTTTTCTACCTTATAATTTTGCATATGATTGGTCTTGATACCTTATGAATAAATATATTTAATCTTATACATTAGGCTTATGGGGCTAAAGCCTAGGGCCAGAAATACTAATGTTCTAGTACAGAACTGTGATGGCAACTGAGAAAAACAATAGAGTGGGATAAAAGCCCTCTGAAGGGCAATCTAAATAAGTTGAGAATGATTTTTATGAAAAGAAATATTAAGGTGACAAATCAATCAAGAAACGCAAATGCTGAGAGGATAGATTGAATTGTCTCGGTTTAAAAAAATATTAAAATCTCCATGAGCCATTATTTGATCCCACTCCACAAAAAAATTTAAAAATGAATTTCCATGACTCACAGATCTGATTCACTATGGCAATTTTTTTTGACCCAATAAAATCCACACAATAGATGATACCTGGCATGCTCACTGGTATTTGTACTGTATGTGCCATGGAGATGGGCAAATTTCAGAAAGGATGTTTACTGGTGGTGCCTAAGAAATGCCCCAGCAATGGAGCCCCTCTTTTCAGACCAGACCACATTCTAAAGAGGCATTTTCCTCCAAAATGCTTTACTACCAGATACTGAGAAAACCCAGATCCTACAGTAATTCCCCAGAGAAATCACAGGTGCCGACAGTGCCCACACTAAGCACATATTCACCTAGAAGCCTCTAAGTGCTGCCCAGTTGCCCAGTTACTCCTCAGGCAGACAAGGCTTGGGACTCAGAGAAGGTTGTGGACAAATGTAAGAAATGGCCTGTTCATTTTATACATCTGATTTGTTCCCAGGACTTGGGAACACCAAGCAGGTATCTCACAACAGAGCAGATATGGACTCATGGGAGCACAAGCAGTGCTGGGGCTGGCAAGGCCATTCAATCACAGTGGATAAAGCACTGTCATCAATTCCTCACTGAGGAAAAACCAGACACTGTATAAAAACACTCTGACTCCTTTACAGTTCATTTCCCATATATTCAACTGTATAGAGATCTTATTACAGAGTACAGGTTTAGTCATTTTCAACATATGCTTTTGATGCTTCCATAGAAGTCCAAGTTAAATATACCTCTCTGTGTATATCCTGACTGGTTATTAAAATCAAAATTCTGGTCAAGGGGCTCTAGTAAATTTTTTTTTTGAGAGTGCTAAATGGACTATATTTAGTGATGTCTACAAAGGTCTAGTTCCCTATCATCTTTCCAAGCATACAATCTCTTTGTAGTTTAATCTCATGTATCTAGACTAGGGGATGTGATTTCCTCCACGTACTGCTTTATAAATCAGTGTATAAACTCCCTGTATTTATGCCAATGATATTCTAGAGTTGGTTTGTGCTGACTACTAAGAGTTGATTATTAAATTTCTAGGAATTTTGTGAGACAGTTGTTAAACACAACTGTAAAAACTGATTATAGGGCTGGGGATGTGGCTCAAGCAGTAGCACGCTCGCCTGGCATGCGTGCGGCCCGGGTTCGATCCTCAGCACCACATACCAACAAAGATGTTGTGTCCGCCGAAAACTAAAAAATAAATAAATATTAAAAAAAAAACAAAAAAAAAAACTGAATTATAAGCCAGACATGGTGGCACAAACCTGTAATCCCAGCTACTACAGAGGCTGAGGAAGGAGGATCACAAGTTTAAGGCCAGGCTGGGCAATTTAGTGAGACCATGTCTCAAAATATAATTTAAAAATGGGACAGGAATGTAGCCTGTAGAGTGCTTACCCAGCATATGTGAGGCCCTGGGCTCAATCCCCAGTAATACAAGAAAGAAAATTGAATTGTTTCAAAGTATAATTAAGTTAATTATATTAAAAGAAAAGGAAGAAATGCTTTCTAATGATTTTATTTTACTATTTATTATGCCTTTGAGTAGAAATACAATACAATGACATGCTACAACGAATCTCTTACCATCTCTGCATTCAGTGACATCACAGTAGCTTGAGATTGCCCCCCTGGCATTTATACCAAGGAAATCAGCAAACTGCTTACAAAAAAAGGAGGGCCTGATTTTGTTGTTGTTCTTGTCAGATTAACAAGTACAGTCTTCATTGTACATGTCCTTTCCACAGTGACAAAGCCCTTTTATTTCTTAGCTTAACAACATGTGTTTTTATCTACAATACTACCTGGCAAAAATAAAACAGTATTTTACTTGACCAATACATTTGCGTATTTGGCATGCCTTTTGGCAGCTTAAAACTATAAAGTTAAAAATTTTACATGCTGCTTACAAATCTATTTTTGTGTTTACTTTTGTTACCCTAGTATGTAACAACTAAAATACAATGCTTTTTAACTAGTTTTAATGCTTACCATTAATTTATAAAATTTCCTCCCTATTTATTTTACATATTCTCTATTGGCTATAGTAAATCAGCAAGATTTTCAGAGCAGATTCTTGGTTGATATATTTTCTTAATCTCTGTATATCTATCTTCCAATTGCCTGCAAACAGAAAAAATAACTTGGCAGGGCATATAATTCTCGGTTCAAAATGATTTATCCTTAAAACTTTGTAGACACTGTTCCATTGTCTTCTGGAATTTAGAATTGCAAAAGAAAAATCTAAAGACAGACTGAGTTTTGACGCTTTATTGGTAACCTGCTTTCTCTGTCTGGATACCTGTATAAGTTTCTTTTTATTCTTGAAAATTTAAAAAGTCACCAGAAAATGTCTAGGCATTGCTTCATTAAATTTTAAAGGTATCTTGTTTTGAAAACTGTCTGAAAAATGATGGCAAAAAGTGTTTACAATGCAGATTAAACCTAAGAGTATTTTGTATCTGTGACTATTACATTATAAATAGCTCAGATAAATGGGGAAATATTTTTCCATTATTTGAAAACAATTTTCTGATTCAGCAAAATGACTCATATTATCTACCAAAGAGTGACATTCTAACATATGTCTTCATTGTTTCACTGTTGTCTTACTTGTTAACAAATGCAAACAACAACCAATATTCATGTAGGAACTATACTCATTCATCAGTTACTACCTTAGATTACCTTCAGAGTCAAGGTTTCAGCAAAAACAAAAAAGCATTGTGTAAGACTCAATGGCTATATGGAGTATATGGAGTTTATAAGATATAGCATATTTTTATTTTTAAATTGTGTAGTATAAACTGGGAGTGGTGGCACACACCTGTAATTCCAGTGATTGGGAGGCTAAATCAGGAAGATTGCAAGTCCAAGAGTCTCAAAAAAAAAAAAAAAATATTACATGGTGGTACAGTGCCCCAGGTTCAATCCCCAGTACCAAAGCAACAACAACCAAAAAATTAGATAATAAACATCTTATTTGTAACATTATAATAAACATATACACAACATATACATTTTTTTTCTAAAGAGCCAGCTGTTAAACATTAGTCCATGTACCTCTTCTTATGAACTTTCTTACACAGAAGGGACAGGAATAGGGACAGACAGACCCAATCTGTTTGTTTTTACTCTTAGAAAGGGTTCTTTCTAAGCTGGGGATATAGCTCAGTTGGTAGAGTGCATATACAGGAACTGGGTTCAATCACTAGCCTCATCACCAAAATAAGAAAGGGCTCTACTCTCTTTGTTGAAGAAATATAAAATCTTTCAGATTTCTGCCTATTAGCACTTTGTTCTCCCACGGTGTTTAAAGAAGCTGGTCTTAAAGGCTGCAATAATGACTGAGAAGGCAGCACTCATCCATTTTCCTTATAGTTAAAAGGATTTTTAAGGATAAAAATGAGTATACTCTGTTCTCTGTGCTAACCAAGGGAATTAGTATGTTCATTCAAAACTTACTTGCCATGGCTTTGAAACTATCTTTATATTTTTGAAGAAATTTGAGTCTGATGTTTGAAAGAAAATAACAGCTCCCCACCATGTCCCTGTGCTTTTTTTCCTTTTCTTTCTTTCACCTGGGATTAAACACAGGGTCATTTACCACTAAGCTACATTCTCAGCGCTTTTTATTTTTTATTTTGAAACAGTGTCATGCTAAATTGCTTAGGGCCTCACTATGTTGCTGAGGCTGGCCTCAAACTTGCAATCCTCCTGCCTCAACTCTGGAATCGCTGATCGCTGGGATTATAGGCCTATACCACCATGCCAAGCTGGGATTTTTTCCCACTCATTTTTTTTTAATGGTATATTACAGTAGTTTAGTGATTGAGGGCATGGATGGAAGAACCAGGATACCGCTGTTTTAAATCCCAAAATGCATTCTCTTTATAAACTCTCTGCCCTCCCGTTTACTGATCTGTGAAATGAGCATGATAATGGACCACTGCACAGGATTGTGATAATTAGATTAGTTAATACATGTAAAACATTTAATACAGTGCTTGGCACACAATGAGTGTTGGGTAAGGTTTGCCATTATCATTACTTCTACTACTGCTACCATTACAATTGCTGTAGCTGCAGCATGACATGGTCACTACATTAATTTAGAGACATTAAAAGAAAACTCTTAAGAGTCTTAACCTTTGTTTTACTGCAGTGCGGAAAAATTAACTTATGAAAGATCACACAACTTTTAGCCTTAGAACTCAAAGCAGAACTCAATCTTCCGGTAATATAGTCTCTTGTTAAGCTGCATGGCTTTTTCCCCAGCTATATTTGAGCATTTATCTTAATTAGTTGATTTTTTAGAAGTTATATGATTCTTTCATGAAAAAGAATACAGGCTTAGGATGTGGCTCAGTGGTATTGTACTTGCTTAATAAGTATAAGACCAAGTGTTCCATTTCCATTACTGAAGGGAAAAAAAAAGAATGCTTTTCTTTATCTACATTAGGAGGTTCTATAGGTACATTGCCCACTATGGTAGCCACTAGACATGGTCAGTTGAGCATCTGAGTGTGACTAGTGCATACTGAATGTGCTTTAAATATAAAAGATACACCAGATTTCATAGACTTCACATGAACATAAAATGTAAAATGCTCCATTAATAATTTTTATATTAGAAGCTTTGATGACAATATTTTGGCTATATTGAGTTTGATAAAATAGATTAAAATTATTCTCTTTCTTTTTATCTACTTTAACATGACATCTAGAAAACTTAAAATTACCACTGGCTTGCTTTTGTGTCTTGTATTTTATTTCTGTGGGTCAGAGTTGCTCTATACAAGATAGGAATTTTGTTTTAATGTGACCCAGTTCATTTTCTAACAGTGATTATGCTTTGAATATCAAGAATGTCCCTGGCATGGTGTTATACTCTTTTCATATATGATATGAAAGGAATACTTTTTGGTTTTATATTTTGTCCCTGGCAAGTGGAGTTCTGTGAAAGAAGAAAATATTGTTGTTCTTAATAAATTAAGAAGTGGTATTTGCCTCAGTTAAGGCACTATCATGCACCTAGTTGTTTTAGTCAGCTTTTTTTGCTGCCATGACTGAAAGACCCAATCAGCACAATTGTAGAAGAGGAAAAGTTTATTTGAGGGCTCACAATTTCAGAGTTCTCAGTCCTTATACAGCCAGCTCCATTCCCCAGCGCTCCAGGTGAGGCAGAACATCGTGGAGGAAGAGTGTGGCAGAGGAAAGCAGCTCACAAGATGATCAGGAAGCATACAAAGAGGTCTTTACTTGCCATTTATAAATATACACCCCAAAGCCACACCCCCCAGTATCCATCCCCTCCAGCCACACCCCACCACTTCAGTTACCACTCAGTTAATCCCTATTGGGGATTAATTCACTGATTGGGTTAAGATTGTCACAACCCAATCATTTATCCTCTGGACTTTCTTGCCTTGTCTTACACGTGAGATTTTGGTGGACACTCTCATCCAAAAACTATAACACTAGGCATCCAAGTCAGAATCTGAAAGGTATTGTTCATTCCTCCTTCTTCCTTGGACTGAACACGCAACAATAGTTGGTTCATTTTCAAATCTCTCTCTCTTCCCCCATATCTTATCAGCACAGGACTCACCATTGCTGATATGGTTACTGGAAGATTTGTTGTACTGGTCTTCCTGGCCATTGGTTTCAGCTCCCAAAAATTCATCAACCATATTACTGTTACAGTAATAAATACATCTAAAACACACATCAAATCATGCCACTTGTTATTATTTAAATATGAAGTGTCCTTTGAAAGTTCATATTTGACAATGCAGGAATGTTCACTAAAAAGATTAGAGTATGAGAGTTGTAACCTAATCAGTGTACTAATCCATTTGATGAACTAATCCATTTGAAAAATTAATAATATGAAAGAACTGCTCTACTGGGTGGTGACTTTAGGAAGGTGGAGTTTGGCTAGAGGAAATCAGTCACTGGGGAATACATTTTGGGTTTATATTTTGTCCCTGGCAAGTGGAGTTCTCTCTCCCAGTTTACCTGGACTGCTTTTCTCTGCCACACCCTTCCACCATGATATTCTGCCTCACTTTGGGTCCAGAGCTATTGAGTCAGCCAACCATGGAATGAACCTCTAAAACCATAAGCCAACATAAACATTTCTTCCTCTAAATTGTTCTTTTCAACAAAAAGATGACTAAAATACCATTCCACTGAGAAAAACCATTTCATTGGTCCCTATCTCCAACTTTACTTGTAGGTACACTTTTTATACACACACACACACACACACACACATACACACACACAATCAGCCAAGACATACACTAATCACTTGTGGAACATCCTTTCATCCCCCTTTTACATGAAATAAATTATTAAGTAGGTATATTTTGTTAGGTGTTGGGTTGTGGTAGGATATGGAGATTGGAAGAGAATGGAGAGGTAGTCTTAGGCAATGGCGTGAAATGATTAGTGATTATATTTCTAAACTCATTAGTAATTTCTTGAATGAAATATAAAACAGATTCAACACCCTCTGGATGTCCTGGGGAAATAATCTATATGGTCACTACAAACACATCTTAATGTTCCTCTTCTAATTTGCTCAGAATAGTGACCTCCTTAACTAACACAGGAGGACAATTTTTCTTAATTTATAAAGAAATTTATTAAATGATATCATATATGAAAAGAGTATAACACCATGCCAGGGACATACTTGATATACAATGCATAATCACTGTTAGAAAATGAACTGAGTCACATTAAAACAAAAAAGTTTATTTGTGATAAGAGCAAAGCATGAAGGGGACTGCTCCAGACCATAAACAGGTCAGGACTCCAGGGGGAAGGCTTTTTTAGGGTAAGCTCAAAAGTAAGGCAATGAAAACACCGGTTAAAGTGGAGCAGTAGCCTTATTTGGGTCATCCCAGTGGAAAGGCCCTAGTTAGAAGTTGGTGGTTTTGGGCTGGTTAAGTGTTAGTTTCATTTTACTGTTTTCCTTGTGTTAGCTTTCAGTTTGCTTATGTAGGAACTTAGGCACTTGGGCCACCTCGGTCCAATGGCTCCCAATTCTTTAATATCCCTTTGGCCCTTTACTCATACCTCATCCTTACTCTCTAGCATCATAGGTCTTTAAATAGCAATCCAGGGGGTGAATTCTAAACTTTCAAAAACAACAGACTATTTAATCAAGAGATCACTTTCAAATCCTTTATCCAGGTCACAGACCACTGATTTCTGTGGAGCTTAAATATGTGTTATTATATGAAAACAAATTTGGTGAGAATAACAAAGGCAAAGAAAACCAGAAAAGCCCAAGAAACAGAGTGAAAAATTATTGCAAAAAAAGGAAAAACACATTTCATGCCTGCCTCTTTTCTGACAAATTAAACAAGAAAGAAGAAATAGTGTGAATTGCCTATTCTCTCTCTCTCTCTATTCCAAAAATAATATATCATAAAGTAGGGGACACATTGGAGAATCTCATTTAGTATTAACATGAAATTTTCATCTTGTTGAAAGATAATTTGCTTTCTGGCTAACATTCTCAATAACTATCCTGCTCAAAAATCATCTTCACAGTGTCTAGTGAATTCTAAAAATTAAAATGTAATTATATATGGACTGACTTAAACCCTCATGTGAAAAACAATTATGAAAACATCATGGGCTCCTTGAAAAAACTGCCAATTTTCACTTTAATAATTCCTAGATAGTGTTCCTTCAGAGATCTAGAATTAATTTTTTTATTGGAAATTATTGGTACTATACCAAAATAAAGATGCATTTACTCAATGGTATGTCTCCATTATTTGATGAACAATCAAAAACAAACACTGTGGGCTGGGCATGGTGGCACATACCCATAGTCCTAGCTACATAGGAGGCTGAGGAGGGAGGGTGGCTTGAGCCCAGGAGTAGAACACCAATAATCTGGACAAGATAGTAAGACCCTCATGTCAAAAAAAATTCTTTTTGTTATTAAGCTGTCAATACTTGTGGAATCTGAAAGTCTGAAAGTCTAATCTACTTTTAGATAAAATTTAGCCATCCCATTCAACTCATCAAAAGATTTTCCCTCTGTTCTCAGATGTAATTCATCAGACTTTAATACAATGCTTGAATAGCCTTTAAGCTTCCTCTAAATTTAACCATCAAAATGACAGTAATAACATATTACCACACTAGCAGACTGATTTCTGAAGTCAAAATTCCCACTCTGGAAGAGTTCTTCTGCACAGGGTGGTACTTACTTATAATTGGATGAAGATTACCCAAATTTGTGGAAGACTTATCTTAACTGCTCCCACTTGGGCAAGGCAAAAATGAAATCATCACTTCTTTCTTGTTCCTGCAACTCATGTTATTCAATATTATAGGTCAAGAGGATTCTGATCCCAAACCGACATACTATATAAACTATAAACTTACACTGTGATAATAGCCATACTGGAAGTCTTAGCTCTTTGATGGCATTAAAAAAAAAAGAAACATGATGTTACTTTAACTTTTACCTTTACTTCCTAGACTTCTCTGTATTTCCAACACCCCATATTCTCATGTGTCCTTCAACCCCAATCCTTTAATCCAGGGGTTGGTAAACCATGGCACATGGGCTAAATCCAGACTGCCACCTATTTTTTAAATAAAATTCCACAGGAACACAAACATGCTTATGTGCTTATATATCGTCTGTTGCTGCTTTATGGCACAACAATACAAATAAGTGACTGACAAGATCATGTGGTCTGCAAATATCACATGACAACTTTAAGAAAACATTTCCTGACCTGGGTCTAGGGGGATCACTAAGGCCATCCCTCATCCTTTCCTCCCTGAAACACATATGTGGTAAATGTCCAGCCAAGGGAACTCTTCCACTTTTTCATGAACATGGCAAGTACTTTCATGTCAGACAAATGATTGCTTTGGTAGGAATGTCCTCCTTCTTCACCTACTCTTTGTTTGGGGTCCTAGTCATGCTTTAAAACCCTGCTCTTGTGTCATTTCACCTGAGAATCTTAACTATCCCGTGAAATAACACTCTTTTTTATCATCTTATTGTATAAAGGCATTTATATAAATTTATCTCATTATCTTTCTCGGTGTGTGTGTGTGTGTGTGTGTGTTTTATTCATCTCTGTGTTCTCAAGTAACCCATAAATTCATTTAGAGAGAACTGATTATTTTATTTTCTTCCCATACATTTACTTGATTGTTCCTTGGAAGCTATTTTGATTCTTCTAGTATAAGCACTTTAATACAGTGATGATGCCTTATACCTTATCGCCCACAAATTCTAACCCCAATCCATCCCTGCTACTCCATACCAAGATCAAGTCACAGTGCCTGGCCTATAGTGTAAGATAAATTCCAAAAGGATCAGAAATTAAATATAAAAGTTAAGTCATATATATATTTTAAAACTAAGTAAATTTCTTTTTTTAAATTTTTTTTAGTAAATTTCTTTATAATTTGTTAATGGTAAAAACTTTCCTAACAATAAGTCAAAATTCAGAAGCAAATAGAGAAAACATTGATAAATTTGATGTACATAAAAATTTAGAATAAGGCTGGGGATTGTTGCTCAGGGTTTGAGTGCTTGCCTAGCACGTGTGAGGCACTGGGTTCAATCCTCAGCACCACATACGAAAATAAATAAAATAAAGTTATTATAAAAAAATTTTAGAATAAAAGCTTTTACATAAACTGGGGAAAATATGCTATGTAAGCACAAATCAAAAGAAAACTAGAGTGGCTATCAGGCAGAATAGACTTTAGAACAAAGAATATTCCCAGAATTAAGAAGAGTTTACAATTATATAAAGACTAATTCATCAAAAGGACATAACCTCAATGTGTATCTACCTAAAAACCAAGCTTCAGAATACACATAACCAAAATACAGAGAACCAAAAGAAGAAACAGTCAAGTCCATAATTATAGTCAGATTTTTAAATGCTAATCTAACAGTAACTGACTGAATAAGAAGACAGAAATTAAAAAAGACAAAGTATTTGAATTAACACTACACAACAACCTGACTTAACTGACACTGGGAAACAATATCACAGTAGTTTTATTATATATTATTAATATATATTAATATATTATATATATATGTCCTACAAAATATTATTTAAAAATCTTTTTAGTAATCCAATTGTTGATGGTAATATGAAACTAGCAGCAAACAATAACTATTGGATTTTATCAAAAGATGGATTCAGGAGTCAACCAGCAAAATCTCCTACTCCGTGAAGATAAAACAATCTTACATGAATAAGTATAATAACTGCAACACATTAAATATATCAAATACCTTTGCATCTATAAATTTTTAAAAATTCTTCATTGTGAAAAAATTGGTAAATGAAGGAAAATAATTTGATGCTAATTTTTTCTTTATTATTAGAACTATACTCAGGGTATCTTTTCTTATTCAAGTATTCCAACTAATGACTTAAGAAGGAATTAAAATTTCACCTCTTTACAATCTCTAATGAAATAATGATTCTAACATAATGAGCTTCAGTGGCTACTAACATTCCCAGAAGAGAGAATCCAAACATGTATTTCTTGGTAAAGGTAAACATTATCAACTATGAAGAATTCCTATAAAAATAAAATCTATGATTTTGTCATTTTTTAATGCAGAGTAATACTCCATTGTGTATAAATGACAAAATCATAGAATTTGGAGGGAAATGGATGGCATTAGAGCAGATTATGCTAAGTGAAGCTAGTCAATCTTTAAAAAACAAATACCAAATGACTCATTTGATATAAGGGGAGTAAACAAGGACAGGGTAGGGACGAAGAGCTTGAGAAGAAGATTTACATTAAACAGGGATGAGAGGTGGGAGGGAAAGGGAGTGAGAAGGGAAATCGCATGGAAATGGAAGGCGATCCTCAGGGTTATACAAAAATGACATATAAGAGGAAAGGAGGGGTAAGACAAGATAATACAAGTGGAAGAAATGATTTACAGTAGAAGGGGTAGAGAGAGAAAAGGGGAGGGGAGGGGAGGGGAGGGGGGATAGTAGAGAATAGGACAGACAGCAGAATACATCAGACACTAGAAAGGCAATATGTCAATCAATGGAAGGGTAACTGATGTGATACAGCAATCTGTATAAGGGGTAAAATTGGGAGTTCATAACCCACTTGAATCAAACTGTGAAATATGATGTATTAAGAACTATGTAATATTTTGAACGACCAACAATAAAAAAAAATCTAACCTAAAACAATCATTTTGTATTTAACTCCTCACTTTATGAATAGAAGACTATGGTAAATGGCACAAATGTCATGTAGTCACTGATCCTCAGGTGAAGGGAAACCTGCTTTCTTTAATAACAAGAAAGAAATGGGTGGAGAAACATAACATATGGGATGACTATTGATTTAAAGGACTAAGATGATGGAATTGGGATAAGACTTAAAAATTTCAGAGTCTGTCTTAAGAGATAATGTAGAAATATTTAAAGAGAAAATGACAAGGTATCTGGTATTTGCATCAAAATAACATGGAGATAGAGAGAATATAGTTAAACAGAAGAAGCAAAATTAGCTATGGAGTGATTTTTTTGAAAGGTGGAATTAAGTTCTTCATTATGCACATCCCTCTACTTAATCTTTTAGATTTCCTACAATAAAAAATATGCTAAAAGATGCTTGTTGTCATAAAATAGTAGACTACTGACTAAATGTAAAGAAGTATAACTGTAAATGATTTTAAAATGCTTTTAGGAAGCCATCTTACAGCTATAATTTATAGAATAAACTCTTCAAATATGCCCATAAATAACAAACCATACTCCCAGATCCAGATATTTGAAGAGTAAAATTTAAATTACAGAATCAGAATTGCTTGTGAAACTAAGATGGTATGTAGAATAAAATCAATTTCTAACTTGAAAATAAGATCATTAAAAACTTAGAAAGATTCCAAACAAGTTTTTATAAAGCCAGCCACTAATCTTGATGTTTCCAAAATAAGACTTATTTTTCTCATAATGCTGTAGAGAAGAAATCACTTATCAGTTTGCAGTACCAGTGAGGCAGAACATCAAAGCTGAGACAAATGAGTATTACTGTGTTCTTAGGAAGCACACCATTGAAAAAACAAAGAATGTGCTCTACAATGAGTAGATTAAACTGAGCTTTGCTAAGTAAGGTCACCTGAAATTAATGTTTGTAGGCAGTTGAGACCTTACCTGTGCAATCAGTGCTATCTGATTGATGTAAGCAGCTGATGTAAACTTCAACCTCTCTCATTATCATGGTTTCTGAAGCTGCACTCCTAAATGTGCAACCCAATTATTCCATTAAATTCAGCAGAGTAGGAGAGTTTTGCTAAATTTATGCCAGATTAGAGCCATGATGGAACATCAAAACAAACATTAATAGTTGGCTTCATAAACTTGCTGAGTTCCATATAATAGTACGTTTAGTATTCTCAGCTCTTTTTCACAGATAGTTGTGTTTCTTATATCTACATCCCTACCAATATGTATATATGTCAACAACAGTAAATGATTTCAGGAAGTTCATCTTGGTGCTTTAATTCACTTTGAGTCACAAAAGCAGAAGTAATATGTTCTCACACTCCTGTCTATCATTCAGAGCTTTCCCAATAGTACTCAGAAACTTTTCAGGCAACAAGGGTCTGCATCACTTGAGCCTTGCTTGAGGCAGACACCAGAAATAAAAAGGGCTTTTTAGACTATATGGGTTATTTTCACAATTTCCAATTGATCAGGACCCAAAACAAGGTACAAAGTTTTTCATAATAAAAAGCCAAATGATAATTTATCTATTTAACATTTATCCAAAGGTATACACAGCTGAAATTGCATCCAAAGCTTTTATTAATTGTGGAAAAATTTTTTCTCAATTTGTACCTACTAAGAAATAAGCACTGTTCTTAGTACTTCATAGATGTTAACTAATTAAATCTCATAAACCAAAGAGGTAGCTACTACGGCAACAACTTCACTAAAGAAGAATTTGAGACACAGATTAAGAAATTTGTCCAAGGTCACAGAGCTAAGAAGTGGCAGAGTATAAACTCAGGTTTGGGTTTTTCCAAAGTCACATACCTATCTACAATAATAATACAGTACCTATCTGCTGTCTATGAAACTCTGACACCCTAGCTGTGTTACAACTCACAAGATAGGCTCCCTTTCTCATTATAGTCAAATCCCATATTTTGAAAAGTTGTACTAACTAAATATATGGCAATTTACAAAATATCTCTGAACATGTTCTTAAAATTCATGTAAAAGAGGATAGTCTTCACAGCAAAGGTCAAGGGAAAGCTAACAATCATCAAATGGAGATAAATATGCAACTCTTTGCAGTCAGTGGTTCTCAGATGGGACCTTAACTGTACATTTACTAAAAATAAAAAAAAAGAAAGAAGAATAAGAATCAGGGCAAGAAGAGAAGATAAATTTTCTCAATCTGTTACTTATTTTGATGGCAAAACCCTGTCTAAAATAATAGAAGTTGCATGTTTACTGACATTTTTCTTTCATTAAGATGACTATTCTTTTTATTTGCCAAAAGCTCACACAAGCTGGCTTCTACTCCTCTATCAATTGGCTGCCCTCCTCCTAATGACTAGAGATGCCTAAAAATGAAAATATATTGCAGTTCATTTACATTTCGGGGATCAGTAATAGGGCAATTCTTATGCTATATAAAAGTATACAAAGAGATAAATGTCTTTACAAATCCCATTCACTTAGACATTATAAAAAGGATGGAAGAGGAACGTAAAATTTCTTGGGCCATTGAGACAGATATAGGGTGTTTTCAAGCAAAGTATAAATTCTCAAGGCCTTGGAAAGCACTAGAAGGGAGTTTAAATGGTTTTATAAGGAGAATCTTAGAGGAAGGATGGAAACTTTAAATAATGTGGGAAAAAGTCCTTTAAGGGCCATAGACAACCAATAATTGACTTTTTAAGAAAGGAAAATATAAAAATCACTTCACCTGCTGGTAAGACAAAACATAATAATAAAAATGTTTTCAGTTAAGTATTCAAGCTAGATAAGGGGAAAAGATGACAGAAGCTAGGAGAAAGCAAGGACCATCAGTCTCAAGCCTATGCCGTTAAAACATTTCTATAATGACTAAACCCATCTATGGCAATTTTCTTAAACCATTTCAATTTCAAATATTCTGTATTATTGTTCACATACATCTTTTTAAAAGTTTTTTTAGTTATAGATGGACACAATACCTCTATCTATCTATTTATTTTTATGTGGTGCTAAGGATCAAACCCGTGCCTCACGTGTGCTAAGCAAGAACTCCACCACTGAGCCACAACCCCAGCCCCCACATATATTCATTTTTATTTATCCACATTTCTGATGTTTGGTTTTGAAAATGCTGTCAATTAATCTACTTCTATCCCAGCCTCAGGTTCACTTCTATTGTAGTTCCAGTTCCTCCTGTCTGACCATAGCCAGACAACTTTCTGGTTCCCTTTTTTATCATTCTCCATTTCTCTTCCCAAAGAGCCAAAAAAAAAAAAAAATGCCAGCTCTTGTTGGTTTGGCATGATAATCATACTTTTCTTCCTTTTGTGATAGCCAGGATTCCTAATCCAACCAACTTTCATACTCTAGCCCTGAAGAACTCTCAAAGCTATAAATCCAATCCCATTTCTTCCTCAATTGGACAATATTAGTTTGCTTGGCTTTGTGTCCTGGACTCCCCTAATAAACCCAGGTTGACTTTTTTTCCCACAAGTTCTCTTTCTATAAACCTCAACAACAACAAAGATCATTTCTTGGGTACTTACCTTTGGTCATCCAAACTAATTTTAGTTCCTCTTTTTCTGAAAGGTTCTCTTTCAGTACAGTTAAGATGGTACAGTCACAATGAGGAAATATCAATTTTAAAAATCAGTTCAATGAACTATCTTAAATATTTTCTGAACATCCACCACATGTGTTCCATGCAAGCACTGTCTCTGCACCAGCTGGTGGGAGATGGAACCAACGCTTCCCAAGTAAATAATACATGCCTTGCCTTCAAACCCCTTAGAATTGAGTGGGTGGGGACAGTAATAAAAAATTAACTAAGATATAAGAGCAAGATTAAATAAGAGTAAGTAAAATTTTCTGGTTTCAATGGCAGAAATGACTGTGGAGGAAAGGATGAGCACAGAAGATGAAATGAGTGATTCTGACCACAAGACTGGGAAAGTCTTTGTGGTGAAAATGGCCTAGGGACTAGGCCTGGAAGGACAAGGGTTTCAATAGTGGACAATGCAAATAGAGGAGAATGCTCTTTGTATTCCTTCCTAAATCGTGGTGCCCTGCACTATCTGGCTACATTTCTTATTTTCCAGAGGGCAAGTGAATTTGTTTGCTAGGACTGACATAATGTAACTATAGTCTTCCCCTATTCATGGGGAATACATTCCAAGACTGCCAGAGATGCCTAAACCAGTTAATATCAAATCATAGATGTTATATATAGGTAAATACAGAAAGATTTTCATAAGCCATACAGAAAAATCTGTTATTTCCTTACAGTTACTCATATGTAAATGCATGTGTACAAGAACACTGTGCTTAGTGAAGTGGTTTTTTTCCCCTACAATATGCACACATGCCAATGATAAAATATATTATTTTTAAGTCTGGATCTGAAATGTTCCCCAAAGTCTTGTATATTAAAAGCTTGCTCCACAGTTCAGGCATGCTCACAGGTGATGCTTTGGAAAAGTGATTGACTCATGAGGGCTTTGATCTCATCAGGGTATTAACCCATTAATAGCTAAATGAACTACTGAGAGGTACTTGGAAACTGTAAGAAGTGGGTTATGGTTGGAGGAAGTAGATCAATGGGGTCATGCCCTGGAAGGCAATTTCTTATCCCTATCCCCTTTTCCTTCTCCATTACTGTGCTTCCTGACTGTCATAAGCTGAGAACCACCTCTCAGCCACATCTTGCCACAATGTTCTGCCTCATCTCAGCCCCAAAGCAATGGAGACAGCCAACCATAGACTAAAACCTCTGAAACAATGAGCCAAAAATAAAGCATTTTTTCTTTAAATTGTTCATGTCATGCATTTTAGTCATAGCAAGAAAAAGCTAAATAAATCAGAACACTGGTACCAGGAGTGGGGTTCTTTCTATGACTACCCTGACCATGGAAATGATTTGTGGGAAGAATTTGGAAAAGTTTCAAGAGGCAGGCTGGATAAATCACAGAATGTCATAAGGAAGAATGCAAGACAATGGAGTTACAGGGTCACAGATGTTTCCACCCAGACTTCAAAGAAATGCTTGAGAGGACAAGCACTGTGTGTCAGGGCAGGGATACAGGCAGTTCGATCATGCAGTAAGCGTGGAAGACCAGAATGCTAAGAGCCACAGCCAAGTAATATGATGCATGGCATTTTTGGTTGAAAGGTGACACCAGCAAGCCATTGATATGGTATGATTATGTTTAGATTCTGCATTCATATGGATATTGGACTCCTGCTGTCCACCTTGGCCTGCTATGGGACTCCTGGAGAGCTCCCATTGGTTGGGGAAGTGTAGTAGGAGGGAATTCAGGAGGAGGGACTTCCGTTGGGGGGCCCGGAGAACACCTAGTGGGTAGGTCGGTAATCTTCCCGGGAGCGTATGGGGCATTGGTGGCAGTTTCAAAAATAAAGTTTGTTCCTGCTTGAGTGGCTCGTGATTTTGTGCCCAGCCAGACTGCGGCACCAGAATGCCAACAGAAATGCAGACAGTAAACACTGTGCTCATGAGGTTTCAGATGGGGATGAGGACTCTATTGGGAATTGGATTTGAGGCCACATGTACTATATTCTGGTAATGATTTTGTCCATGTCCTGAGATGTTATGTGAGACTGAATTTAAAGATGATAGACTAATCTGGTGGAACAGCATTCAGGCACTGGAATCACTAGTGGCTTTTAGCCAGGTTTACTGTGATAATCAGGCATAGAACACAGAATAGAAAGTTTAGAAAAACTTGCAATTTGTCCAGAAAATGTCATTTAAAGTTGAGGGTAAGGAATTTCTGGTTGTTGAAAAGATTAGCACCACTAAAAAGAAATCAAGTACTTTACACTGCAAGGAAGATGCCCTGAGGGCATCTCAGGAATTGACAAGACCATCTATTACCAGCTCAAGATTCAGCTACCATGTCCACTGGTGGCATACTTTGGTGTTGTCCATGTGGTGCTGGTTTTGTAGGAATGCAAAATTCTGGAGTTACAGGTCATGGAGGCTTCAACTCAGATTTTAAAGGAAAACCTGTGAAACCAGATGTCAGGGTTTGAATCCCTGTAGGCAGCCCCTGAGGACAGTGTGTAAAGCTCTGAGAATGAAGCCAGAGCTGCAATGGAGATCCTGGGAAGTTAAAGATGCCAGTACCATGAAATGCCTGCTGAGGCAATCTTCATGGAATAAGAAGACAGCCCAAGGGGGAGGTTATGTGAATTGCAGTCAGCAAGGCCTAGGGGTGGGCCTGTCCAAACCCTTTGGTACTTGCACCTTACCACTATATGCTTCAAATGCCAGATTCAGGGCTGCAGGACTTAATGATTGCCCTGATGGGTTCACATCTTGCTTTGGTCCCAATCCTCCTATGACACTCTGTCATGCTTTATTTTGGTTCATGATTTCAGTCCATTCACAGTTGTAGATAGCAAATGTATAGCAAAACGTTTGTATCTCTGTATCCTATACTTGAATAACTGCAGTAACTATGGCATTAATGAGCATAGGCATTTACAAAGGGATAGCTATGAAGTAATAAAACAGATTCTTCTGTATAGCTAATGAAAATCTTTCTATATTTACTGTTATTACATAGATAGTACAAAGGCATTTTAATATTTATAGTTTTTAGTTAAGTGAAATATTGGTTACCTCAAATTCCATAGCAGTTTAAAGAAATATTTAAATTTCATGTTTTTAGGTTCTCTATTCCTGAATAGAAAGAAGGGCACACTTCTTGCCTACATATCCAAGTCCACAAACAACTTGTTTTCTCCCCATGAAAAGCAAATGAACAAAGGAAACAGAGAGGATCCAAATAAACACATGAGGGAGACTGGCTCCTAGACAAGTGATAAGGTTTAAGGCCATCTATTCTTACTGTAGGTGAGGGTATTTTTCATCTTTCCATTAAGATAACAGGAGTTATACTAAAAAAGAATCACAATGACAACAATAGTTTAGATTTTCATGGTGCTTTAGAATTTTCAAACTGTTTTCACATATTTTATTTCATTTGAGCATGCATAACAATCCTGTTTGGTGGGTAAATAAGTATAATGACCTCCCTCCATTTTACAGATAAGGACATTGAGGCCCATAGAGTTTAAGTGGTCTCCTGTCACTCAGCTGATAACAGGAAGCTCAAATAATGTATTCTAGACTTTCAGAACAGCTTTTTGTTGGGCCTTTGGGAATGCTAGCCTTTGGGAACAGCATGAAGCTTCTCAAGAATCAAAACTGAATAAACCTATGAAATCCTGTCTCAAGATAAAATTTAGGAAAAAAGGGTGGTAGACACATCAGTGGTAGACACATGCTAAGCTTTCAGGAAGCCTTGGGTCCAATCTCTAGCACCAAAAAAAGGGACAAATTACTGATTCTTCAGAGGACCCTCACTTCTGGGTGTATACTAAAAAAAAAAAAAAAAAAAAAAAAAAAAATCAACTAAATTCAAGTACCTAACCTGCTGCATTGTAGAGATGAGCTCAGTCTTAGAACCTCCTAAAGGTTCTCAAAGTGGGACTCTTTCAGGCAGCAAGCAAAGCCAAAACTATTTTCCTAATAATGCCAAGATGTTATTTATTTTTTTGGAAGTTGGTTACTATTTTAAATACTTCTTGTTTTAATTTTATCTTTTTTTTTTTTCGGTACTGAGGATTGAACCCAAAGACACTCAACCTCTGGGTTCAGCCCTTTTTTAATTTTTACTTTGGGACTGGATCTTGCTAAGATGCTTAGGGCCTTGAGAAGTTGCTGATGCTAGTCTCAAACTTGGGATCCTCCTGCCTTAGCCTCTGGAGTGGATGGGTTACAGGAATACACCACTGCACCCAGCTCCTGCTCTAATTCCTGAGACAGTAAATGCTGACAGATAAAAATCCATACAAACAAAGTTCTTTTGGGCCCTCAGTAATTTTTAGGAATGTTGTGATGTCCTGAGACCAAAGTTTACAACACACTGTCCTAAACAACCTCAAGGAGGGTTCTGAAAACCGGAAAGAGGGACAGCAGATTTCCCTTCCCTAGTTAGTACTCATCGCCATCTCCTCCCTCCGACCAGCAAATGCTCATCTGCACTTAACTGTGGGATTTTCCCTTTAACCTTGATGCAGACTCCAAATCTTACCTGAAAACCTTGGTTGCCTGGTACCTGGTCTGCATCTGAGTCCGCAGCTCAGCTTATGCCCTGGGATTGCACCTCCACCCAGCCTGAATATCTGCACACAATTTCAGTCATTTTTATGGGGTGGGGTAGATGTCCGTTTATTTTGGAAGGCCTGGTACTGATGGAGGTGGGGGGCCATCCTGGACATCTGCTACAAGAGCGGAGGGGTGAGGAGCCTGAGAGGCCTCCAGGGAGTGAAGGCCCTGGGCTTTCTCCCAAGGCCAGACACAAGGGAGTAGTGATGTATCGCCTGCTCACTGGGGTCACAGGGCTCAGGAGCCTCCGGAGGAAGCCCGTTTTGGCTAGCTGCCCTCCACACGACCACAGGAACACAGGTTCCCGGGCCTGCCTTGGCCCTTGCTAGGCGTTGGCTTTCCCGGAATCTGGGGGTAACAGAAGCAGGTTCAACAGCTTCAAGGCTCTCTCGGCCTTTCCCTCTCATCAGTCCAGGCCAGAAAATATAGCCCTGGTTCTTCAAAGTCCCAAGGTCTGGGCCTCCGTGGTGAGGCTGAAGCAGACGCTGCGCAGGATCCTTTCAGTCCCAGCCTGGCTGATGGCGGTGAATGGCAGCCTCTGAGTCTGCGCAGTAGAGGACGCGGGGCCTGTAGCTGCCAGTGCGGCTGCGCAGAGGCCTTGGGGCCGGTGGTGTCTTCTGACAGTGGTGGAGTACCTCCAATGGGGCAGGGATGGGAGTGTGGGCTGTGCCAGGCACAGATAAGATTTGGTTGATAATAACTGGGAGTATGGTTTTGTTGTTTTTTTTTTTTCTTCTTTTTTTTTTTGTAGAGGGTGAAAATGTGTTGTAAGCATTGGCAACAAATACTCAAAGGAGCAGAGCCTGACATGTATGTATAAACAATAGTTTGAAAGAGAATAGAGCTAGACTACACTTATGTATTTCAGATGGTGAGGAGGGAGATCAGTGAGTCACCCTTCCCTTGGACAAGAACTGCCAGGAATATCAATACTCGGTTCAGCCTTTGCCAAGCAAGTCTTGGGAATTGCCTGAGGTCACCCAGTACCCACTGTCTGTCAGCACCTGAGTGGCCACCACAGGTTCCTATACTGCAGTGCCACAAAGCAGTCTTCCGTCTAGCAGGAAAGGTTTCTATCTGCCCTTTGTGACTTTCCTTTACTCTTGAACCACCATAGGTGAAATGAAGACCGTTTCCACAATCCTCTGAACACCTGAGTGACTGTGGTTGTGGACATGGAAAGCCCATACAACCTGCATGTCTTAGGACTTAGCTCAAGATTTATACATCTCAAGCCAAGCTAGAAGAGTGGCAAAATCCCTTTCTATTTACAGGGCAAAGGGCCTGAGACTGTGAAGATTTGATCTCAGGCCAAGGAAAGAACTTTAAATTCAAAGGAGCTAGTCAGGATTGGGCTGGGCATTCCTCCCTGGGACCTTGAATTTAAAAGACAGTGAAACAGAACAGGGATGCCCTCTTTCACCATTTCAACTTAATGAAGTTCTTGAAACACTGGCCAGAGCAATTAGACAGACAAAGAAATTAAAGGGATACACATAGGAAAAGAAGAATTCAAATTAGCACTATTTGCTGAGGATATGATTCTATACCTAGAAGACCTAAAAAGTTCCACCAGAAAACTTCTAGAACTAGTAAATGAATTCAGCAAAGTAGCAGATATAAACTCAACACTCATAAATCAAAGGCATTTCTGTATATGAGTGACAAATCCTCTGAAAGGGAAATGAGGGAAACTACCCCCATTTACGATAGCCTCAAAAAATAAATAAATAAAATACTTGGTAATCAACTTAACAAAAGAGGTAAAAGATCTAATCAATGAAAACTACAGAACCCTAAAGAAAAAAATCAAAGAAGACCTTAGAATATGGAAAGATCTTTCTTGCTCTTGGATAGGCAGAATTAATATTATCTAAATGACCATACTACCAAAAGCACTATACAGATTTAATGCAATTCCAATCAAAATCCCAATGACATTCCTTATAGAAATAGAAAAAGCAGTCATGAAATTCATCTGGAAAAATAAGAAACCCAGAATAGCTAAAGCAATCTTTAGCAGGAAGAGTGAAGCAGGTGACATCACTATAGCAGACCTTAAACTATACTAGGGAACAATAGAAGCAAAAACAGAATAGTATTGGCAGCAAAACAGACTGGTAGACCAATGGTACAGAATATAGGACACAGAGACAAATCCACAAAATTACAATTATTTTATATTAGACAAAGGTGCCAAAAACATACATTGGAGAAAAGATAGCCTCTTCAACAAGTGGTGCTGGGAAAACTGGAAATCCATATGCAACAAAGTGAAATTAAACCTCTATCTCTAACCATCCACAGAACTCAACTCAAAGTGGATCAAGGACCTAGGAATTAAACCAGAGACCTTGCGTCTAATAAAAGAAAAAGTAGGCCCTAATCTTCATCATGTCAGATTAGGCCTAACTTCCTTAATAAGACTCCTATAGTGCAAGAATTAAATCAAGAATCAATAAATGGGATGGATTCAAACTAAAAAATTACTTCTCAGAAAAAGGAAAAATCTGTGAGATGAATAGAGAGCCTACATCCTGGAAGCAAATTTTTGCCCCTCACACATCAGATAGAGCACTAATCTCTTGGGTATATAAAGAACTCAAAAAGCTAAACACCAAAAAGACAAATAACCCAATCAATAAATGGGCCAAGGACCTGAACAGACAATTCTCAGAAGATGATATACAATCAATCAACAAATATATGAAAAAATGTTCATGATTGCTAGCAAATAGAGAAATGCAAATCAACACTACTCTAAGATTTCTTTTCACTTGAGTCAGAATGGCAGCTATTATAAAGATAAACAACAATAAGTGTTGGCAAGGATGTGGGGAAGAGGGTATACTCATACATTTCTGGTGGGACTGCAAATTGGTGCAGCCAATCTGGAAAGCAGTATAGAGATTTCTTGGAAAATTTGGAAAGGAACCCACCATTTGACCCAGTTATCCCTCTCCTTAGTCTATACCCAAAGGACTTAAAAACAGCATACTACAGGGACACAGCCACATCAATGTTTATAGCAGCAAAATTCACAATAGCTAAACTGTGGAGCCAACCTAGATGCCCTTCAGTAGATGAATGAATAAAAAACTGTGGCATATATACACAATGGAATATTACTCAGCAATAAAAGAGAATAAACTCATGGCATTTTCAGGTAAATGGATTGAGTTGGAGAAGGTAATGCTAAATGAAGTTAGCCAATTTCCCCAAAACAAATGCTGAATGTTTTCTCTGATATAAGGAGGCTGATTCATAGTGGAGTAGGGAGGGTGAGCATGGGAGGATGAGACAACTCTAGATAGGGCAGAGGGGTGGGAGGGGAAGGGAGGGGGGCATGGGGTGGAATGTGATGGACATCATCATTCAAAGTATATGTATGAAGGTAGAAATTGGTGTGAATATACTTTGTATGCAACCAGAGATATGAAAAATTGTGCTCTATCTGTTTAAAATGAATGGAAATACATTCTGCTGTCTTATATTTAAAAAATTAAAAAAAAAAAAAAAACAAGACAGTGGAAGCCTGGCATGATGGTGCTAGCCCAGAATCCCAAAGACTGGGAGGCTAAGGTGGGAGGATCCCAGGTTACCGAGACAATCCGGGCAATTTAGTTAGACTCTCTCTCTCAAAAATCAACAAATAATAATAAAATTTTAAAAATTAAAAGGGCTGGGGATGTAATTCAGTGGTAAGCACCCTGTGTTCAATCCCTAGTAATGGGAGAAAGCAACAAAAACAAACAAAAACCACAGGCAATGACAACCTTCAATAATAACTCTCAAAGCTCAAGTTACTGACTCACAGACTCCCACAAAACTCAGAGATATGTCTATTTCCATCCTTTACAGTCTTATAAATATTGTCTGTACATCTCTCTGATTAAGAAAAAAGTCCTTCCTTTTTCAACTTGGCTTTCCAATGTCCAGTCTAGATTGCTTAACTATTATTTTTTTATGTATCTTTTAATGCCAAAGTAATCTTAACGAACCACACTGAATTCAAAAGAATACAGCAAATTAACAAATTATTGTTCTGGTTCTCCTTTTGTTAAATCTAATGATTTTGTGTAAGCAAGGCTACTGACAGGTTTATACACATGAAAGTACATTCAATTTCTGGCTCCACAGGTGACATTTAAATTTGTAGAAATTTACATTTTCATGTATCTGTGGTCACTTGTAGTGCTAATCAATGCTACCTATGTTAGATTAAACAAAGTACTAACCAATTCAAACAATAACCTTCGCATTGAAGATTCTAGTTAGAATCTCCCAGGTCAACTATTGAGAAGACTTATATTTACCATCAAGGCTCATTTATGATACATTTAGTTTTAATGCACAGGAATGGTGAAGGAAATAACATAAGAATCTCTAAAGTATATTTCTTGATCTCATAAGAAGCAATTGGCGACTATTGGAAGAACTGTATTCTGGCAACTCTTTGGTAAGGTTAGTGACTGAAAAGTTGACCAATTCTCCATGCCTATCAAAAATTGAGTGAACGATGTGATTCTGCAATCTGTATTTGGGGTAAAAATGGGAGTTCATAACCCACTTGAATCTAATGTATGAAATATGATATGTCAAGAGCTTTGTAATGTTTTGAACAACCAATAAAAAAAAGAAAAAAAATTGAGTGAAGACCTATTATATGCTATGTTCAGATCTGTTCAACTCTTTCTTTGCAGTTGTATTTGAGAATGTAACAAGAGATTTAGAAAGCTGTGGCACAATATGTATTTTGACACCTGGGAGACTCTTTCACCTTACCAGATTACAAACATTATCAGACATTGTTGACAATGACACAGAAATTGTGGGATGTAGACAGATGACTGTGCTCTTAAAGCACAGAAGCTGAAAGATCAGGCAATTTATCATACACTGCTTTGCCAAGTCAGCACCATGTTGGGGGCTGACAGTGAGCTTCAAGGAGCCTGAGATCAAATACCAGTTTACACAAGGGAAATGTTGTACCAACTCCACAGGGTTTCTTAGAAAATGAGAACTGTCACTGGGTCCTGCCTCTTAGGTTAAACATTATCTGGAGATGATTGACGTAAAAGGAGAGAACTAAACCAAAAGGAAGTGAGAAAGATGAAAAAGATATGAACCAGAAGAGAAAGTAGCATTCTTTTAATTTGGAGATGGGCAAATAGACAAAATTGGCAATCACTTGGCTTCAAGGTAAAGACAAAAGGTAAGTGACCTGGTGGTTCAGGATTAGAGGGTAAAATTGGCTGGGTTTGAATTTGTCATTCCCAAGTTTATAAATTGGGCAAGTTAATTTTAATCTGTACAGTAGGGTTGATTATAGTGTCAAGAGCATTAAATGAGGAGCTGCATATAAGTACTTAGCATGGAGCCCGGCACACAGTATTTGCTCAAAAAGGTATTTAGCATGGAGTGGAAGGACAAGGCCCCTTGGACCAAGGTTCTAGCCATCTACAAGTATTACTCTGTGCTCATCTTAGTCCCATGATGGGATAAATATGAAAAGAACACTATTGATACACAGACTGCTGTTTCCATGGAAGGAGTAATGTGATCACAAACAGGTAAGCATTAGAAGCTAGGATTCACTGATCACAGCCTCACACATAAGTCCAAGTGGTAGATGGTCATAGGTTATTTGGAGTCCCTGGGTAAAGGAAGTTTGGCCATGCATGATGTTCTCAATTTTACCCACAAACCAGTGGTAAGGTATGTGGAACCAAGGACAGCATCAGGAGACCTGTCTCTTTGGCTCCGTGTTATCTTTTTGCTCATTTGATGTCAGACTCGTCATTTAACTTTTTGGTCATTTGATGACAGACACGTCATTTAACCTTTTGGTTCCCCAGCTAATAAAAGAAGATAATAGAATTGTGACCACTTGTTTAATACATTTTGTTAAGAATATAGAGAATGATATGAAAGTATTTGAGGGAAAATGAATTTAAGAGATAGAGGGTCAGAACAACAATTCTAAAGATTGAGATCCATAACTGTTCTTTGATTTGAACTGAATGATTTGCTGTAGTGATTTATAGATATACATAAGACATGAGTGTGAGTAGAAGGTATATATTTTTATGCAATCAGGGCTATAGATTCAGAAATACTTGCCCTGAGTTCCAATCTGAGTTCTGACACTATATCTGTGACTTGAAACAAGTCAGTTAACCTTTCTTCTCCTTAGTTTCCTCATCTGAAGTTCATGGATAATAAACAATACTATTTTGAAAATCAATATACATGAATTAGCAGTTTAAAATGTCCTTAAAATGATACACATGTGGGCTGCAGTTGTGGCTCAGTGGTAGAGCGCTTGCCTCACATGTGTGAGGCACTGGGTTTGATCCTCAGCACCACATTAAAAACAAATAAATAAAGGCATGCTGTCCATCTACAAACAAAAGAATTTTTTAATATACATGTCATTAATTAGTATTACTAATATATTAATGTGAATATTTTTTTCTGTTTTTTTTTTTTTTGGTGCTTATTATTTGGAACTAATTGCCCTTCCCCCTGGAGATATTTTAAGCTTCACCCTCTACCAGCATTTACATCTTTCAGTGTGGTTCTTTTCATCACAACCAGCATGCTAAATTTTTTCCTTTCATGTCAAATGCTACTCTGCTTTCTTCTAAAAAAAATCTGGTTTTAAAAAAATGAGAAGCATGACAGTAAGTACAATAGGTTAGTGCTTTAACAACATCGCATAAAGAGCATTTCAACAAATTCAACATGATTGATGATGGAGTCTCTTAATTTAGCTGTGCAGAGAGAGATTGCAATGACTTAGTGCGTCTGTCATTGTCTTCAAAAAAAGCCATTTTTTATAAGAGCTATTGTGCCTGTTATTATAATTGATAATGTGGTCTAATGCTAAAGTTTACTATCCCTGTTTTTAACAGGAAGGGAAGTTTTTCTAAACTAGAAAGCATATATTAAGTATATCTATATCTATATTTGCAACTGCATATTAAACAAAATTCTCCAAACACATACATTTATGTCATTTATAGAATATCTCTCCATGGAGATCAGTTACTGAGTGCTTTATTTCAAGGGTTTTAAAAAATATCCTTTCTTTTATTATTTCCTTTTTGTTAGTGGAAATACTTTTATAAAGCTTTCAATCCTTCTGGGGAGAAAATATTTAAAGTCACCTCAAATCTTCGAAATCATTTCTTAAAATTGTTTGTATTTTAAAAACTTCTCCATAAGCAAATGCCACTATTTCTTTCTCAGTTTGCATTTGCATGTGGTTTGCACTATTTTCTCAAAGGTGAACATATGGATAAACAGAGGGCGAAACGAATTTGAGATGAGGATTAAAGTTCTTCTAGGGAGAAGTTAGGCTCATTGTTTCCCATAGCAATGTTCTTTCTCAGCCGGCAGCAATGATTTACTCTGCATATTTTAGCAAACTGCCGTGAATGCTGCAAAGCATAGCATTGATTAATAGTCTGGAAGGAATATTTTCTCGTGTATAGTTTATCTTGTGCTGAGAGTAGGATAATTTACTCCCTTGGTGGGGGATCCCCAGGGTTCTTTCTCTAGGTTGAGCCAGTGACTGGAACAGCTTGACCACACACACCATATTGGCCGCAGTGTTGTTTAGAGATTACACCTTTAAAATGGCCTCTTTTTTCAAAATACTTTTATCTACTGTGCCATATCATCCCTCTAGGGAGAGCAGAGCAGAATATCTTCTTTAGCAGAAGGGCAAAAGCAGTGTTCCCTGCGGAATCACCCTAGATTAGGAATGAACATTGCATACAGTTTTCTTCCTTGCTACCAAGATTTTCTTAAGCCTATCACCTTCCTCTCCAAGACAAAGGAAGATGGTTTAGACTGCCCATCTGTATCAGTTGTTGGCCTCTTTCCTTAAATACAGCAGGCCTGGCCTCTGATGAGGGAAAGATGGACCCTATTTCCCCAAAACCTAGTGGTGCCAGCCAATGCTTTGCAGGTCTTTTTGACCATATTGATGCTTTTAATGTAACATATATATTTTTCTGATTATGAATGTATCCACATCCCACTCCTTGTCATCTGTTCCAGGGAAATTATTTGACATTTGGTTTAATATCTACTCAACTTTAGTCAGCACATCATTGATCTTTTTGATATTTATAATGTCAAAAAAACTGGAGAGAATCGTCATTTTGAGCTGTAGGGAAGTGTACTATAATCTCCTGCCTTTGTTTAAAATGGTGTTTCAAAAATTAGGAATAAGTGAAAAAGTTCACCACACGATGTTAAAAAACAAACATAACAAACAAAGAAAACAAAGCTAGATACATTACTGAATACCCAATATCAACATGAACATCCATAGCTGAGTGTGCAGAAAAAAAAAAAATACACCAAAATGTTAACAGCTATTTTCTATAGGTGATGGGGTGATAGGGTGATCTTTCCTTTCTCTCATATACTTCCTTGCATTTTTCAATTTCCCCACAAGGGTTATGTATTGCTTTTAAAATCAGAAAGAAAAAAAACTTTTAAAAATGTATGCTTGTTATAAGAAAAATTGGAAATTATCAAAAGGAGTCATAAAAAATTAAAGTATTCATATTCTCACTACCCAGAGCTAAGAGCCCTTTTAAAAAATGTATCTGTTTTCTTCTGATCTCTTTCCCATATACATAGCAGACTCACACTGTACATTTATTTGACGTGTTTATTTTAGCTGAAACATAAATAGTTGACTTTTCTGCCATCACTGAGCATATGCTACAGCATGAGGAAAGGAGAGATATAAATCTGTAGCTCCTTCAGCTTCCCATGGCTCCCCAAGCACTTATGTAGGAAGAGCTCCTCATTATGCTAGAGGTTACTTTAGAGTTAAAAGAGCTAATTTTGTGTTACTGTTCTTTTAATTCAGCATAGCCCCTAAACAGGGATTGTTTTGTTCAGCATTTTTCAATGGTGGGGATTGAACCCAGGGCCTCTTGCACTCTAGGCAGATGCAAAACCACTGAGCTATACCTGGGCCCAAGGAGTTGACTAATTTAATTACTGTTCAACCAAGGAACAAGAATGCTATGCTTACTGGTGGTATATTTACTTTGCAGTACACTTAAATAATATGAATTTTCAAAGGTTAATTTGTTTTTAAGTGATTTTTCACCTTGGCTTCTGAATATGGTGATGAACTCCACATGAGCTACAATCCATCACCTGGGAAGAGGTCTCTGATGTGAACTGGGAAAGCCAGGGATGTGGCATTGGGCAGCACTTTCTTTCAGCAGATTTTGTACTCTGATCAGGTATGGGATGCTCAGAAGAATCTGCCACCTTCATTGAAGATTTAATTCTGTAATAGAGTTATAGCTAGAAAGCCTGGATTTCTTCAGACCTAAAAACTCCATCGGGGAAAAAAAAAAAAAACTTAACCCTGATTAGGATTCAAGATCAGACACCCACAGACCTGGAGGGATCTACACTACACCAGAGGGATCAATGAAAGCCTGATTTAAGAGGCACCTTGAAGAAGCTATCAATGAGGAAGAAACCTACCAGGTGGGTCAGACTCGGGAACAGGCACTAGTATTGGAGAGAGCCTCATGCATGCAAGTAAAAAGTGTGTGTTTGAAAATTCACAAAATCAGTACTTCTCCCTTCTCCTCATGTGGCCTTGATGACTATGAAGAAGAGGAATTTGATGTAAAAGAGACTACTAGGAGCACAAACCTTGTCCTGTCAGACTCCTCTCTCCAGGATCAAGAGTTTCAGTGTCAGTACTGACAAGAGGAAGACAAGACCACTGAAAACCCTGAGGAGGGGAGAAGGGAGAAGTGAGTTCAAGGACCAGGAACGGTAGGCATCAGAGGTCAAGAGCAGATGACTGTCATTGATATGTGGGTATATGGGAAGATGCACTTCTGATCCCTGAATGACAGGGGTAATGGGTGGGTAATGTCAGGGAAGCAGACTATAAACAGTGTGGCACCAGCAGGGCCTCACCAGAAAAGGGACCTAGAGATACCAAGACAAGGACACCAGAAAGGATGGATGGGACAGGGGACTTCAGTGTGCAATCACACATCACATACCCTCCCACCCACACTCTTTTGCATACACCATGCAGGCTTATACATGCACACACCACCTACATACCACACACAGCACAGTATGTGTCCACATTATACACCACACACTACACACTCACCACTCTACACACACACACCACTCACACTCACAAACTCCTGAAAATACAGGGAGGAAAGGAAGTACTGTTTCTCTTCCTTAACCGGAGAGCAGTTCATGTTCCAGCAAAATAAACTCAGATCTAAGATACAGACACAGCTCCTGAGATGCCATGATGGTAGACAATAGGAGGAAAACCACAATAAACCCTTTAAACCTGGACTGCATTCTTGGGTGGGGCTTTATGACATTTCTACTTTGAAAAAGTTACTGTCAGTGTGTCTATACTGATACTCATTCACTGATACAGCCCAGGACATTCTTAATACCTTTATCCACAGCCTACCTCTACCCACAAAGGACATATGGCCCAGGATACCCCATCCACCTTTAAGGCAGGACTCAGCACTTATTCCCCAGCTGCGGAGAGTATCAGTGGCTGCCAGTTCTTGGTTGAGTTCCTCTAGGGGTGGTACCCTCCTGCTGAGAGAGCCAAGCCTATGTTCCTGCCATGGCCTCAGTGTTAATGTCTCCCAAAACTTCACTGGCAAAACTAACCTCTAAAGGGATGGCCTTGGGAGGTGGGACCTTTGAGAAGTGATTAGATACAAGCACGGCCCTCAGGAATGGGGTTAGTGCCTTCATAAAGGGAGCCTGGGGGACCTTGTTTGACTTTCTGCCATGTGAGGATAAAAGGAGAATGAATGCTCCCTTTATGAGGAAAGGACCCTCAGAAGTGAAACCATCTGGCAACTTCTTCTTGGGCTTTCCAGCCTCCAAACTGTGAGAAATAAATTTCTGTTGTTTATGACGGATGGAGTTTGTAATGTTTTTAGCATCCTGAATGGACCAAGACAGCCCCCTTCCCAGGCAACCCAAACGCAGTGACTTGCTGGTGGAGAGAGACACAGTCTGGTGCTCTGGCCTGTCTTGGGAATGATTCTCAAGGGCCATTCGAGCTGGAAAGCTCCCCTCCATCAACAGTGTGGCTGCATTCTGACTCCTCTTCTGCTTCTTTTCATTCCTCCTTTCTTGACTCCCCACACTTGTTAATCCCCAGGGGCTCTCCACAGTACATTTCATGTGTACAAATCTCAGCATGTTTCCTGAGGCACCTGCCCCTCCTTGGTGGCTGCCAGAAGTGGTCCAAGGCAACAGACACCAAAATGGGATTTGGGAGATGGACATGTGCTGAGCAGCTGGCCATGCAGTCCCCCAATTACTGTCGATAGTAGTCATTGGCATGTGACAGCAATGTCGCTTAAACTTTCAGTGATGGTGAACTTGGATGGGATTTTGGTGGAAGGAAATGAATTATCAGCTACGAGCTATCTAATTAGCATTTGAGAGATTGGGGCAAGTGCTCATCATAAGGACCAGGGAAATGGACAGCGGTTGTTGAAGGCAATCAAAGAAAAAATTATAGAAAGACAGTGAAAAGTGATCGTATTTATCTTTTATTGCTGCTGTAATATGTTGCTACAAATTCAGTGGTTTAAAACGACACAGATTCCTTACCTTAGAGTTCTGGAACTTAGAAGTCCAAAATGGCTTCCTGTGGACTAAAATCAAGGTGTTGGCAGAAATGTACTCTTTCTGGAGACTCCAGGGTCTTCACCATTCTTTGTCTTTTCTGGTTTCCAGAGGCCACAGGCATTCCTTGATTTGTGGCCTCCAGACAGCAATTATATCACTTCAACCTCCCTTTCATCATCCAATCTCTTTCTATGACTCTGACCTTCCCACTTCCCTTTTATAAGGACTGTTGGGTGTACATGGGTCCCACCCAAGTAATCCAGTCTAATAATCCATCTCAAAATATTCAACATTTCAACACCTGTATAAATCTCTTTTCACATGTTTCAGACATTAGAACATGGACATCTTTTTGGAGCCATTATTCTGCCTGCTATGGTGATTAATCATCAGTTCATGCTAACTGTGAAAACCATCAAGCCTCCAGGGAAGCATATAAAGAGAATCTCATCTCCTGCAGCTGGAAGACAGAAAAAACTGATAATTAAATCCAGATCAGTAATTAAAAAACTATCAAAACTCCAAAGGAGGTTGACTTCTTAGCCCTGACAGACCAGTTATACCCAAGTTGGGACCTCAGTTGGAAAGGAGTGTAGCATGTTATGGGGATATTGAGTTGATGATTTGATAATCTTGAATTCTAAGATTCCGCTCAACTTCCTGAGGCTGCACAGTGGCCACTCCCCTCTGTTAAAGGCTAATGCTATCACTTTGCCTGAAAATGGAGCAGAGGTTTCTTTCCAGCAAAATAGCAGAAGTTGCCCTTAGTGCCTAACCCCATTCTCCTTCCTGGCCACCAGTGACCTAACTCGAGTTAGTAACAGTATAACCTTAATAGAGAAAGGTTGTATCTGTTAAGAAAGAAAAAGAATTATACCTCATGATGCCTCAAAGGAGCTACAGGATGTAGTGAGCACAGACCATTTAGAGCCCAGAGAATGTGAATGGCTTTCTCTCCTGAGGATGCTTGATGAAGATGCCTCCCTTATCTAAGATAGATAAGGAGCAGTTTATTCAGAGATTGTGCTAAACTGCGCATGCTGCTTGGGTAGCTCTTGAAAGGTTGGGAAAATAATGTGTACATTAAGTGAACTCGAAATGCCAGAATCATCATGGCAGACAGAGTGAGGAAGAAGGGATCCAAAGTCTTGGAGAGGTGCCAATCTGGAGCAAATGTGCTATGTAAGTCTGAAGACACACCAGATAGCTTTGCCCCAAGGAAGAGCCTAGAGGACACTCCATACACTAAAATAATAAGGAATGATTGTCATAAAGAAGCTCAGAGAAGCCCCATGTGGTTGTATCTGTTAAGCCTGTAATCCCAGCACCTTGGGAGGCTGAGGCAGGAGGATTGCAGTTCAAAGCAAGCCTTAGCAACTTAGACCTTGTTTCAAAATAAAAAAATAAAATAAAATAGGCTGGGAATGTGGCTTACTGGTTAAGCACCCCTAGGTTCAAACCCTGGTACCAAAAACAAATAAACAAATAAACAAATAAATAAATCAGCTCAGAGATGGCCATCCTCTGAAGGCCAGAGTGATGGCAGAGATGCTGTTATAGGCTGTGTTCCCTGAGAGCAATGGAGATGAGAGGACCTTGAAATGAAAGGTGGTAGTTCTTCAATGTGAGAAGAAAGTGGGTACCGATTTCCTAGATAACATAACTTGTTATTGCAGAAGTGGTTAACACCATGGTGTCCCCCAGAATATACTAAGTGGTAAAGTATCAGGGTTTTCACTCAATCTATATAACTAAAAGAAATCAAGGATTATGATGAAGAGACTGAAGGCAGTCATTTAAATAAAAATTCATAATCCTTTTCCCAATTTCTAGACTCATCAAGGTTTGGACTCACAGTCCCTTGACTGAATTAGGTCCCCAGGAGAAATGACTCTGTATCACAGGCATACACAGTTGTGAGATTCCTGGTTCTTCTCCAAAGAGTCATATAGTCATTTACTCAAATAACTATGCATAGTGAATGGGAATGTCAAATATTTCAGATCCATCAGGCACAGGATCTGAGTTGACCTTTAGATAGGAAGACTCATTGTGGTCCTCCTATTAGGGTAGAACTTAAGACATGGAGTCCTGGCCAAGGTCCAGCTACAGGAGTTTTATCCATACACCTAGCCACTGGCATGACACCAGTCTCAAACTGTTTAATGGGAATAGACAGAAGATAGATGGCAAGAACCTCATAGTGGTTCTTTAGCTTGTAGGGTAAGGAGCGCAAAGCTAAGCGGAAGCCTCTGAAGCAATCCCTGCCCATACCCCTATCCACCACCATCTCCCCCATCTCTACCTCTTACACACACACACACACACACACACACACACACACATGCTCCCTCTCTAGCCAAAACGATATCAAATTTTGCAGAAAAAGCAAAGATTAGTGCCACACTTAAAGACGTAAAGGATACAGGGGACTCCTTAACATATATACCTATATATACATTTATATATTCACAACATACACACAAAAACATACTCTCACACATGCCCCTACGTATGCCATGCATACCTTTGTGAACTCCTAAAAAGACAGGGAAAAAAGAAGGACCGAGTTTCCTGAGTACACAACACATCAGTTTAGTCAATGGTAACTTTGACTCCTATTATTAGCTTTCCATTACTGTAACAAATGCCTGAAATAAATCAACTTCTAAGGGGAGGAAAAGGCTTATTCTGGCTCACAGCTTTGGAGGTTTCGGTCTTTGATTGATTGGTCCTGCTGTTTTGGGCTGGTGGAGTCATAGTACACCATGGTGGGAGCATGTTGCAGAGAAAGCCTATAGCTTGACCTCATAGCTTGACACAAATTTCTGAGGAAAAGAAGAGGAAGAGGCTGGGGTTCCATTATCCCCTTTGAGGGCACACCCTCAATTAACAAAGACCTCCCATTAGGCTTCGCCTACTCAACTCATCACTCCCATTAATGACACACTGGGAACTAAGCCTTGAACATCTGGGTCAGTACAGACCCAAACTACATCACTCCTCTAGTATTAGTTCCTTTCTGCAAGCAAAATAACATTGTCACATATTCTGTACATGAATGATTAATGTTAACTAAATTCCTGTTGAGAGACCACTGAGTTTAAGACTATCCAGAAATTGAGTCACTTTTTTTTTTTTTTTTACTAGAATCAAATTTGATGTGCCATCTCCGTGTCAACTAGAAAGATAGATTCATCAGGTCACTTTGCTGTAGTCTACTCTAGCTTCGCATATAACTAAAAGAAATTTCCCATTTCTTCTAGGTTGCTATTTCCAATTTCACTTACAGTTATAAACACTAATCTATATTCTAGGAAAAGCTGTCTGACCAGATATTATCCTACTTATGGAAAGGAAACAATAGGAGTAAAAAATTGATAAAAAACATGAACTCAGGAAGAGTGGGGGGATCTAAGAACTATGGAGAAGAAAATGTGACCCATCAGATTTTAATTTTTTAAAATTTTACTTTCAATTTTTCCTTTTTGAGGAAACCACCTAAAAAAATCATTAATGATCTAATATAGTTTCTAATGATTTGATATCAATTTTCGTACAGCTTGTGTAGGACTTAAAACAGTGATTTTTGTGTAATCACTTTGGATCAAACAGACCTGAATTTGAATCTTAGTTTTCTTACTTAGTAGTTATTTTACACTGGGAAAGAGACTCAAATTTTATGGTTCACAATTTTCTCATTTACAAAATGGAAATGACTAATCACTCTATCTACCTCAGGATTTGAGGATTAAATGAGGTAATGTTTGTAAATGCTCAGCATGATGTCTGGATATAAAAACCATTCAATGAAGGTTATTAATGATGGATGAAATGATTCTGATGATGACAATGATTTTTCCTAATCAGGTGAAGAGTTTCTAGTTCAAGTATATTTGGGCTGAATTTAAGGACTCAAGCTTTTGATTGTAATTATTAAAAAACATATTGTTACTTTTTTATCTGCAGTGAATTTTCAGTAAGTGAACTTTGTAATACAAAATTTAATGCAGTTATGTGAGAGAAACAGGAATTCCTCAAATCAAAATTGTGGAGTAGAAACATTAGGCATTATTCTCTTATAAATTATTCTAATTGGCCAAGTCATACCCTTTTCTAGACAAAAATTTCCAGGGAAATATTTTCAAGTTAGAACCTGCAGCTTTTGGTTTTATATTTAAAATCATTGGAATCCCTAGGAAATGGGTTTGGAAAAAGTGTTATTTGATTCCTAAAGAAGTTAATATTTCTATTTGAAGATAATTGAAATAGATCTTAAGTGATCAGAATCTTTCTGCTTGAAGGTTAAGGATTGAATTAGGTAATTTAAAAAATTATCATGATTTACAATTCCCATGCAAAACAATGCAAAAACAAGAAACCACCACCTGCACCAACCATATCATGAGATGTAATTATTACCTGGGAAACCGCAGTTTAAGGAAGCCAGCCCCCCAGATCCTTTATGTGTCCCCATCTTGGGGCATTTTCTCTTTGAGAAAACTTCTGATTTTCATAGTTTTTAGCAGCTGGGTGGGTCTCAATAATCCAGTTAGCCATTTCTTGAAATTGAGAAGACTCCTAATGTCCCTATTCAGTAATGATAAATAGAGGTCAATGTGAGGATGCTCCTGTAGGAGCTCTTAAGGGACAAGAGAGAGAGCCATGATGGCCAGTGATCTCCACTTCACATTAGGCAGAGCTTAGCTGACCTGAAGGAAGGGAAAAGAACCTCCAACACACATTACAGAATACTCACACGCCTTCCCATGATCAAGTCTACTTGTTTGGGGAATTACCCACGACCCCTCTTTCCTTGAAACTGGTATGAATCACACCTCTTTCCACCCTCTCCTCTCCTTTGCCTCCTCAAATCCCTCTCCGTTATCATTCATTCACTCACTCGGCGATTCTTCAGAGAGCACTGGAGTCTCACCAAATTTTCCTTCTGCATTTCAAATTCCATTATAAACAAAGACCCTTTTCCTATTGATTTTGTCCCAGTTTTCTGGAAGCTCTAAATGATTCTTGGCTTCTCTACATCAATCTCAAAGTGATCTCTTTCTTTTCCCTTTGGAACTTCTTCAAACAAATCAGCAAAATTGTGTCAACTTACTTCTCTAGCAGAAAGCCTTCATTCTAGTATTTAAAACCACCAATGATCTTAGAAATGTTTTCTTTAGATTTTTGTTGACTCTTTAAAGCAAGTAAAAGCAAGCAATCCAAATATTTAATTTATTTTTACTAGCAAGAAAACCCAGAAAAAGCTCTTTCTTCTTGAGAGGCGCAGATCTACCTGACAATAACATTGTTGCTTCAAACATAATTTCTTAAGATCTAAGACTGCTCTCTTTTTATTTTTATTTAATTTTTTTAGGAGGTAAGCACATTCAAAGCTGTCATTATTCAGCTGAGCTATATTAGTTAGAATGAATCTAACAAAAGGAAAACTCTATCCATGTAAACAAAAATGGGATTTTCATAGGGAATACCGAAATGTCCTGTGTTGCTTCTTTTAAGTATATACTCTCCACTCTGGAAAGGGCCATATAGATCCTTGCAGGAGTTGCTTAAGGTCATTAGACAATGGCCAATGATTGTCAATTTTACTTTCCAGGAGAAAAGAGAAATCATCACTTCAATATGTCCAAGGGTTTCTGGCTCATAAAGGGAACTTCTCAAGTCTTCCATAAGATAAGTGATCAGTTTTGCAAAGGCACAGTGATATTCACCATAGCACTGATTTTAAAAATAAGTCCTAGAGGAAATTAAAGACCTATTAGTACGGGATTGTTTAAATAAACTGTAATCTAGACATATATTAGAAAAAAGATTCCCCTCAACTCACAATGGGGATGCATCCTGATGAACCCATTTTTAATAAAAAATGTGTTTAAATGTGCCTACCTTACCAAACATCCAAGCTTACCCTAGATAACATTTTTTTTAACTGTACAGAGGAAAGAGGTTTATTTAGCTCACACTGTTAGAGATTGGAAGTCAAATCAGCTTAGGGTAGGATCTGGTAAAGACCCTATTGTCTGCATAACCTTAGGGCAGAAGCATGCCTCTTTGTCTGGTCTCTCTGCCTCTCCTTAGAAAGCCACCAGGATTCAATAATGGGAGCTCCACCTTAATGACATAATCTAATAATTTCCCAAAGGCCTCACCTCTTAATACTACCATCAGTTTAAATTCCCACCCTCTTTTTTTCTTTCCGTATTTTTAAATTGGTGCATTATTCATAAAGTGGGTGTTTTAGTTAGATTTTTCTTCATGGTAACCAAAAGACCTGATGAGAACAACTTAGAGGTGGAAAACATTATTTTGGTTCATGGTTTCAGAGGTTCAGTCCATGGTCGACCAACTCCATAGCTCTGGGCCTGAAGTGAGGCAGAACATCATGGTGGAAGGACGTGACTGAGGAAAGCTCTTTAGGACATGGAAACCAGGAAGTAGAGTGCGCTCTGCTCACCAGGGATAAAATATGAATCCCAAAGTGACACCTCCAGTGAATACTTCCTCCAGTTGCCACCCAGTTAGTCTATTAATCCACCAATTAGGTCACAACCCTCATAATCTAATCATTTTACTTCTGAACATTTTTGCACTGTCTCACACATAAGCTTTAGGAGGATACCTCATATCTAACCCATAACAGTAGGATTCATTATTAAATATTTCTACATGCACACAGTATAACCATATAATTTGTCCAATATAACCCCTCAGTATTTCCCCTTTGACTCCCGTCCTCTCTCGCAGGTCCCTTTCCCCTATTCCACTGATCTCTCTAAGATTTTCATGAGATCCACCCCCATCTTTTCTGTTTTCCTTTCCAGCTTCCACATAGTAGAGAAAACATATGGCCCTTGATTTTCTGAGTCGATTAGCCTAGTCTTCCTTAAACATGCTCAGAACACCTACATTAGCCAGTAGTTGGGCAAAATCATTTAGCACAAAGTATATCTTACAATAAAGTGTTGAATAGCTCATATAATGCATTGAAAGTGAAAAACAGAATGGTTGCATAGGTTCACTTTCATGAAGTCAAAAAATTGTAAATTGAACCATCATGAGTTGGAGATTGTATGTACTGTTTAACTCTTTTGACAGATGATGTATGTCTGTATTCACAGGCAGGAACAGATCTAAATGACACTGTGATTTAAGTGAAGTTTACAAAATAATATATATAATTCTATAATTTGAAATGGTGTGCTTCTATATGTGTGTAGAGGCATAGAGATATGCTAGAAAGATGTTCCCCCAAATGTTTAGGATGCCTTTACTCTGGGTGCTGGGATTAGAAATAATGTTTACTTTCTTCATATTGTTTTAGATTTTCTCGGGTTTAAAATTAAACAATTATTTTGTGCTATAGATTTTACCAAAAATTACAATCCATTGAGGACTACCTATATTGGTTGAATTTTCCGCAAAAAAGCATATTATATCTAAAAATCAGAAACACAATAAATCACCTTTATTTTTGAAAATGTTACCTAGTTGATTCAGTTCTTATTTTGTTTCAATAGTACCAAAATAGCTAGGAAGTAAGGTATAGAGACTTAACAAGCAAATTACCTTCATGCCAACTGTATAATGTCTCAGAAAAGTTTCTATGCTTAAAATGAAAACATATATACAGGCATATGTGTGCGCATGCACACACACACACCCACACACACCAGAAATAGATTTTGATTTGGATTTTTCTATCAAAAGTTTTCAAACTTGCATTAAATGTAAAAGGTAAAGTGACAATGAAATAGCTAATCATTATTTGATATTTCTAGAACTATATTACAGCTATAGCAGAAACTTCGTATTAAAAATGTAAAAAGCACTTTGACTTCTTGTCCTCTTGATGTTTCTATGAAACTATTTTGGAAGACTGCCAAGCATGTGTTCAACAAATGTTTTACACTAGAAATGTTTACCATAATCACAAACTGATTGAATAACCATGAACATTTCAGTGTTCTTTTGTCCGTATGCTTCAATGTTGTGTTCATTTCCTTGAAATATGTCCTTGTTGTTAGCTAAAATCAGGTTCACATGTGTTGAGAAATAAAGTGCTGTGTATTCTCATAGCCATATTGTTGGAACATGAGATCTGTAAAAGATTATAGAAATAAGTTAATAATCATTTGGCATGAAGTGAAAAGAAAGCTATATATGGGATATGTTTTCATAGTAAGAACATTTGATTTTGATCAAATCCATGTCAAAGAAGAATTAGAATTCATTTCAGCCTTGCTATGCCTAGGCTATGGACAGCCAGATTATTTTAATTGGAAACATATTTTCACATTCCGAATTACTTACTCTCAGACACAAATTTTCCATTTCAAACACTGTGGCCTCAGACAGCAAACCTCTCATTTATCTGAAAACCTCAACTATCCAGATCACTACTGACAATCACAAGAGAGGGGGAAAAAAAAAAACCAAACAGAAAAAGGCTCCTGAGCACAAAATGCACCCTCTGCTAACCAGCCCTTCCCTTGGAAGTCTATAATAGATAGAGACCCACAGATGCAGAAAGGACTCCTAAAAGTCAAACTGAAAAATACTACAAAGTAGTGACTATTGGCATTATGGTAAGATAAAAGGAAACTACAAAGCTATACAGCAGGCACTGTGATCAGAATGTGGAAGTCTGGGGCCATTTCTTTTGCTGGATCAGCATATTCCTTGAGGGTGGTGGTGCTGATTACAAAGTACAGTAGTGGAAGCTGACTATTTGCTCTCCAAATAGACATCCTCCAATTTTACTGCTTGGATTGGGCCACCAATGGCTCTCAATACTCCAGAGGATTAGCTATAACTTGCCACCTATGACATATATGGATGGCTATTCTAAAGAGAAGTATCACTAATGACCTACCCTCATCAGTTCTTCTGGTATTATCCTCATTGCTGGTATTTAAATGAATTAAATAGGATGGAAAGGTCAAGAATATAATTTTAGCACAGAGTGACCTAAAAGTGAAAATATGACTCAAATGAGTACAGATTAACTATCCCTTATCCAAAGCACTTGGAACCAGAAACATTTGTAATTTCAGATTTTTTTTTTTTGGCGGGGGGAGTTCATAGTGTTTACATATGTAATATCTTGGGGATGTGACCCAAGTCCAAACATGAAATTCATTCATGTTTCATATACACTTCATGCACATAGCTGAAGGTAATTTTATACAATATTCGAGTGCACCTGAGACTTGACAAAGAACCATCACAAGAGGTCAGGTGTGGACTTCCCACTTGTGGTGTCATGTCAGAGTTCAAAAAGTTTCAGATTTTGTAGCATGTCAGATTTCTGAGTTTTGGATCAGAGATTTTCAACCTGTATATATTTTGGCCTGGGGCATTTTCACTTTTACATCATGAAACATTTCTGATTTTTCTCATGGAAAAACAAATTGGGTCACCTCTGATGTAACTAGTTTTTAATTGTAGTTCAGAAAAGGATACTGTGATTTTGTAAGCATATCATCAAGTTTTACTAAAGGAAAAGAAATTTAAATGAGTTTATTTTCAAATCAGTAAAAGCAAAAAGAAAAAAAAATAGAAGAAAGGAAAAAAAAAAAAAAAAACCAAGGATCTGATCTAGATTTTGAAAACAAGACTTTTTTTTTTTTTTTTTTTTTTTTTTTTTAATCACAGAACATAGCTGTACAGACCACACTCTGACCTCCCAGGAAGCAGGCAAATCACCTTAGATGTGAAGTTGTGCACCACTGACCTGTTATGTCAGCCACAAATAACAAAGCACAAGAACATGGGAATTGGTAAAATAAAACTTACAGAACATGAGTCAGTGGCTGTGGATGTAGCACAGTGGTAGAGCACATGGGTGAGGTCCAGCCCTGTGTTCAATTCCAGATACTACAATAAGCAAACAAGACATTCAGCAACACTAACAATAGACACTCTTTCCTAAGGGAATTTTTAAAAGCACAAGTATTTTTCTTCTTTCAAAGAAAAAGAAGAGATGTAATTTAACTTAAAAATTCAGTTTGCCACTTTGAAATTTTATGATGAAAATGTTTAGCATTTGCCTTCTACTTCTGTTGTTGGGGAGGAAGATGGTGACATTTTCTTTCAAAAATTGGGAATTCCTTACCAGTGCTAACAACAGTAACATCTTTCTCATGATGCTTTTGTGTGGTTCTGTCACCCTGGATTAAGTCAGTAATCAGAACATCCCATCTTGCTAAGAGGGATTTTTCTACCTATGATCAGGTTGGAGCTTGTAATAGCCTTGATTGAAATTATGGTTTCTTATTAATATTATTTGTGTGGAAGTACTACATTCTGAATATGGAAACATTTTTATTGAATGATGAGTGCAGTGAGCAGCCTCTGTCATGCGGAACAGGAGAGAACAATAAGTCCTAAACATATTAGAATGTGCTAGAGAAAAACTAGACAGTTGCATGTGGTTCTGAATCTAGTCTCTTTCTCCTTGCTTTCCTTTCCTTAAGATGCTCTTTCTCCCCAGTGGAACATAATTGGGGCTGTTAGACACACAAAGTGGACAAAGAGGTTTACAGTAGGCACTTACTCCTAATACGAATGCTGTCATGGGGTCAAGGCAGGGGACGCACAGACAACAGATAGGAGACAAAAAGGATTACTAGGCCACAAGGAAAGAAAAAGAAAGTTGCCATTTCTATGTATTCTGAAATGTAACCATTCAGACTAATAGAAGTGAATATCCACCTCTAGTTATCAAAAGTACTTTTAGAGGGGCACAGTGGCACATGCCTGAAATCCCAGTGACTCAGGAGGCAGAGTCAGGAGGATTGTAGGTTCAAGGCCTCAGGAACCTGGCAAGGCCCTCAGCAACTGAGACTCTGTCTCCAAATAAAAAATAAAAGGGGCTAGAGATGTTGCTCAGTGGTTGGGTGCCTGTGGATTCAATCCCCAGTATATATATAAAAAAAAGTCCTTTCAAAATTCTTGATGTTTGAAATACTAATTCCAAATTCAATGAACATAATCTTGTAATATTACTCATACTACATTTGTTCAGGGCATTTGTTTTCTGCTTTAATGATCAGGAAAACATTGGTGAAGGCCTGCCATACTTTCCTGAGTTAATTTTTGTAAACTTGTGTTTCTTAGAAATAAGAAGCCTTCCTTGAGCACACGTCCCCAATTCCCCTGAACCCCTGAACTAGCTCACTCTTCCTTCTTCTCTTCATCCAGGCCTTCCTGCTTAGGTGCTACTTCTAGGAAGATTTTCTGAACTTCAAGTCTGGATTTGGGAATCCACCAATGTGCTCCCTTAGCACTCTGCACATCATCTTTCTGAGTCCTTAATACACCATATTGTGATGGCTGTCCCTTAGTCTTAATTCTGTTGGACTCTAAACTCCATGAGGACAGCAAAGTGGTAGTAGTGAACATAGGCTTTGGAATAATAAAATAGTTGTTGCAGTGCATACTATGAACTACATGTACTTCCGAGTATTTTATGTATACTCATACATCTGATCTTTAATACAATAGGAAAAAACCCAGACAGAGGCAGGTTATCTTTCCCAATATCACAAAGCTAGTAAATGGTGATCCAGAATTGGAATCCTGGCCATTGTATGAAGAGATGATGCTTTTACCATAATAAGGTGTTTCTTCTGAAATCAGAGAATCTTGGGTTCTAGAATAAAGTCACCCTTTTAATTACTCAACCTGAAAGAATATCAATTTTATCATCCAGAAGGTGGAAGGAAATAATAATGTTCACTTCAAGGAGTTGAAAGAATTCATGAGACAATACGCCTAGTAGGTAGTGTACTCAGCTTAGTCCTTGTCATATAATCAATGTTCAATAATTATTCAACTAGTACCATTTCAGATTTATTATTTTCTTCCTTCTCCTCCTCTTCCTTTCTTTTTTAACCTCCTTACTCTTCAGAATTGTGTCAGTGTCTCTAAGTAGATGATTAACATAGAGTGGACATCAACAAATGTCTTATAAATTAAGAAATAAGCTGGGTGCAGTGGCACACACCTGTAATCCAAGTGGCTATGGGGCTGAAGCAGGAGAATCATGAGTTCAAAGCCAGACTCAGCAAAAGCAAGGTGCTAAGCAACTCAGTGAGACCCTGTCTCTAAACAAAACACAAAATAGGGCTGGGGATGTGGCTCAGTGGTCGAGTGCCCCTGAGTTCAACCCCTTGTACCAAAATAAATAAATAAATAAATAAATAAGAAGAAGAAGAAGAAGAAGAAGAAATAGAAGAATGAGTGAATGAATGAATGAATGAAATAGGAGGTAAATTTTCTTGGAAGCCAATTTGCTTTAGTATTCTCTGTCTTAGCCATATTTTTTTCTCTTCATATAACTGAGGGTGATCTGGCTGTGACATCTGCAACCCTGGACAAGAGTTGGCCTGTCAGTCAGTTGTACCATTTCTTCTTACAGCAGCATACTCAGCTGAAGAACAAGACTTTTCTAGATTATAAACTTGGCTAAAAGTGAATGACTTGCCAGGCGGTCCTGTTAGAAGCAGAGTCAGCTTTGGAAATGCCTACAATACCAAGAAATGCGATTTGGCTCTCAATTATCAAGTAAGTGTTAAAAATTTTTCAAACAATCTCAAGAGTTTACATTCACCTGATATAATGAACATATCAAAAGTTTGCTGAACTACCTTAATAAAAGGTCATCACTATTACATTTTGTGCTTGAACATTAATTTAAACGATAGTAATGTAAATAGTTATATGATAAATGCTTGAATGTGCAAATCTCTATTCTTTTGGAGTTCATAGCTCCCAAATAGTGTCAACATTTTTAATCTGCCAGATTTTACTGAGCTAAACATGATTAGCAGACATTCTTTGCTAAACACACCCACTGGTTAAACATAAACCAGAAACCAACAGCAAATGCAGTTCAGGCATTCCTGAATAAATACCTTTGTGGAGGAAAATGATAAGATCTCAGGTCTTCTCATTATTGGCAAGTACTTCTATATTTCCTTTAGTATTTGCTTTTAGGGGGGAATTCTTACACAGGAAGAATTTCCTATAATGTGGAAATCTCACTGCTTCCTATTTCTACTACTCTGATGGAAATTTGCAAAACTTGTCATTTTATCCTGCAGTTGGTGGATAAGACTCCCGTGTCACTCATTCCTGAGCTTGCATTTCCCTGTGTATGCTGGAGACTTGAGTAGGTACCTACTGGGCATACATGGCATATGCCCAGCAGAGAAAACATGAGGGATCAGGTCAACTTGGCTATTTTTTACTGAAGTTTGCCTGTTTCTCTTTGTCCCTTGGTTCCCTTTATAGCTCTTCTTTTTAATGTTTCTACTGACTTTTCATTGTGGCTGCTGGTGTTTTGGTTTTGAGGAATATACAGTTCTTGTCTTTCTCCTTTTGATTTCTTAATCCCAAATGACAAAGAAAAAGGAACCCAAATTTGGGGACCATAGATATTTTAGAAGAGTCCCTCCCCAGATTGCTTCCATTGTCCAGGTCGAATACTCAGAACCATTGGCAGAGACACACCCTAGGTATTAGGCATATTGCTGGCCTTGTGGACTAAATTGATGGACCAAAGAAAGTAAATTATCTATTTCAACTTGACTCTTTGGCATTTTTACATTGGTCTGTTTCTTTTTTAAAAGAGTTCATTTGCTGTAATCAATTTTTGCATATCCCTAAAGGAACTTGAGATTGGTCTTCTGTTCTAGTTTATCTTTGATTTTTTTTTGGCTCCATCCAGTGCTGTGAAAATATAAATGCACTAGATCATCAGAAAAAAAAGAAAAGAAAAAAGTCAGTGGGATTCAGCTTCAAACACAGGATCATGAAATTTCTGTTATTACCTGAGAAGAGTAGTAAGGTGGATACCTCTGCTGTTATAAGTTTCTTATATATTTATTGGAATTGTGGATTATTTATCTAATGAAACTCAGACAGTTTCCAAAGCTTCCACAAATATATACAGATTCAAATTATTTATCTCATTATTTATAGAAAATAAAATTAGATTAATTAAATAAACCACAACTGATGTCTTCATTTTAATCACTGTAGCTTTATTCATAATTGCCAAAACTTGAAAGTAACCAAGATGCTTTCAGTAGGTAAATGGATAAACTGGTACATTCAGACAATAGAATATTATTCATTGTTAGAAATGAGCTGTTAAACCACAAAAAGATGTGAAAGAAACAAATGCATTATTACTAAGTGAAATAAACCAGTCTGAAGATGCTAAATACTGCAGGATTCCAACTACATAGCATTTTATTTACTAATTTATTTATTTGTGGGCCTGGGAATTGAAGCCAGGCCTTGCACATGCTAGGCAAATACTTTATTACTGAGCTATACCCCAGTCTCATTTGACACTTTAAGAAAAAGTATGGAGGAAGTAAAAAAGTTAGTGGTTGCAAGGCTTAGAGGGAGAGGGATCAAAGGTGGAGCACAAGGGATTTTTAGGACAGTAAAAATAGTAGTAGGATGCTTTAATATGGATACATGTCATTATACCTTTGCCCAAACCTATAGAATTACAGCATCAAGAATGCACCCTAGGGGATGGGGTTGTGGCTCAGCGGTAGAACGCTCACCTAGCACGTGGGAGGCACTGGGTTCGATCCTCAGCACCACATAAAAATAAATAAATAAAGTTATTGTGTTCAACTACAACTAAAAAATAAATAAATAACTACTCTTAAAAAAAAGAATGTATCCTAATGTAAACTATGGGCTTTGAGGGACAATGATGTGTCCATGTGGGCTCATCAATGGTAACACTGAACACGATGAGGGAAGCTCTTCATGTGTAGAGGCAGAGAGTATATGGGAAACCTCTGTACATTTCCCCTTCTTCTCAAGCTCTTCTGGCAATTTTTCTACCAACCAAACTGCAATGTAAAATCCACACTGTTGGTGGGAATGCAAATTAGTACAACCATTATGGAGAACAATATGGAGGATCCTCAACAAACTATAAATAGATCTACCATGTGATCTAATCATTTCACTCCTGGGTAATTCCAAAAAAAAAAAAAAAGAATCAACATATCAAAGAGAGAGCTGCACACACACATTTATTGTGGCACTTTTGCAATATTTAAAATATCGTGAGTCTAGGTGTCCATCAGTGGATAAATGGGTAAAATACAGTGTATATACACAATAGAATATTATTCAGCCATAAATAAGAATAAAATTGTCATTTGCAGGAAAATGGTTGGAATCAGAAGACATTAACTGAAATAAACCAGACACAGAAACATAAGTACTGCCTGTTCTTTCTCCTATGTGGAAGCTAAAATGAAAAAAGAAAAAAAAGAGAAGAAAAAGTCAACCTAAATGTGAAACAGTGATTTCTAGAGGGAGGCTGATCCACACTGTGTACAAGTGTTACAATGCCATACAGAACCCCATTGCCATGTACAATTGATTCATGTTAATCACAATTTTTAAAATTAGGTTACTTAAATAGACCACAATTAATGACTTAGATTTTATTTATTGAGGTTTCATGCTGCCGTGTTCCAGGGCTATCTTGCTTCAAAATATGCTTTAAAAATTATTTGGATAAAGATACAGAATTGAACAAAAAAAGATAAAAGCTCCAAAGACCTAACCCTGGAATATGACTAGTCACACAGTAAAACACTGTACTCTACCACTGTTCAGTATAGATCAGACTCTTGGAAAAGGAAAAATTCCTGAAATTGGAACTAACATGTGGGGGGGGGGGTGGAATTTATAAAGAAAACCTCTCCATGGCACATAAGAAATGTGAAAAATGTCTGTTTATGATAAATGATGTTTACAAAGAAGTGCTAGTAAGTGAATAAAATGCAATAACTTTAGGAAAAATCATTCAGATAATGCTGCATCTATTACTGAACGTGAACAGCATGTCTTAGGCTAGAAACCAGATCTCTGGACAATATGCAGGGATAACAGATGTGGCTCCAGGGCAAGACGAGACATTCTGGAAAGGGCACCTCCAATGAAGTTGGCTTACACATAGCCTGGGCTTCTAGAAGCAACCCCCACCCCAAATGCTTCTTATGACTTAGAAGCATTAGGTGCCCATTCATCTTAGGTTCTTGTTAAGTGCTATCTCCTGTTATCCCTTCTTAGTTCACATTCTTTCCCTTAAGGGTCTATGTATTTATTTGAATATTTTTTCATGTTCTTATTTAATTTGAAACTTGCTTGGGGCAGCAATGTAATCTTTTCTCTTTTTGCAAATCCTGTCCCAGTGGTCCTAGAATCTTAGTGCCGCTAGGAATTATTAAAGTTGTCTACACTAATCATCTACTCAGTGAGGGATTCCTGGCTTATTTGACCCTTAAAGGAAGCTGTTAGGATTTGACTGTATTGCTTAGAAAAGTGGTAACTTCATCCACTGAATGTCTACCCAAATCATTGCAAGAAAATCATAAAAGCATGTGTCCACCTCTCCTATTTCCACTCCTGTTAGTCTTTTTGTATTCTACTAAGTGGTTTTCTAAGGTAATATTTTCATTATATTATCAACTGTGCTCCTTTCTTTCTCTAACCTCCTCCTCTTTCATTCTTCACTACCCCTTAAAAAAATTTTTAGAAAAAAAATACTATAGATGATATATTTCCACTAGGCACTCTAAAATAGTATATGTCACTTAAAATTCATTGAGAAAACCTCCATTAATATGTGAGTATATGTGTGCACACACACATGCACACACACACGCACACACACACACACAATAGCATAATAGTTAACTGGAGTAGAGGCAGGTTATTTTTCCCAAGGTCACACAATTAGTAAGTGGCTGTTCCAGAATTTGACCCCTGGTCCTTGTTGGTGGAGACCATGCTCTTTACCATATAAGGTGTTGCCTTAGAAATCAGAGGGTCTTTGGTTCTAGAATGAGGTCAGCCACTTAGTCCTTTTTCCTTCTGAAGAGCATTGAATTTTGATCTAACTATCCTTTCCACTTCTGTCCATGAAAAGGAAACTTTGACTTTTGCACGTACATCTGGTGTTTGTAACATTCACACACACACAGACAAAAGTGAGGTCTCAATCTATGGAAGCCTGTGTTCATAACCTTGGCAGAGATGAATGCCCTTGAACTCCCAGTACAAGGCCTCTGAGGAAGCAGGAGGCACCGCTCATCTTCTATACCAGAGATGGGCTCACTGCTTTCATTTATCCTGATTCCTTTCCTTCCTTTGTTCACCAGGATAGGAAAAGTAAAAGCAAGTTTGCAAGATGGCAGCCTACCAGCTGAATCTGGCCTTCCCATCTGTTTTTCATGGTCTGCTCAGAGAGTTAGAAATAGTTCAATCAGCCGCCAACATTTACAAATGAAGAATTTTTACTTAAAATCTGGATTTCTGTGTCCTTGTTTAGGTGTGGAAGCACTTACGACCCTGAGCCATGTTCCTTTTGGGCAACATTTGGCAGGAGCCTCCAGGCAGCTGCCTCCTTTCCACTGGAGATGAGGTGGGTTCCTGCCCTGTATTTAGCACAGCTTCAAGCAATCACTTTCTCTTACATTCCTCCCTCCACATTCTGCTGCCTTACCTCCTGGAGCCCTAGGAGACATATGAGTTCTTCTTCTGATGAAGACAATTTGAACCTGGCTGTGAACTCATTTGAGGGAAACAAACAAAACCCTAAGTGAATCACAAGCGGTGGTGGGTATTGATGGTGAAGGTAGAGACTAGAAGCACGAGTAAAACGGAAACAAATATCCAAAGTGAACAGCTTGCTCCTTGATGGAGTAATTCCTTGCAAATTGTCTGTTCACCAAAAATTGCTAATATAAATAAGATGGAATATCTGGGGCAAGAAAATGGTGACAGGGAGACTTCTATGGACACTCCAAGCCCCAGATCTTAGGGCATTATATCCAGCTTCACCTGTAGAGAGATATGTCCATATGACTGGGAACTTGGGCAGAATTAAAGGTGCCACTTACAGACCTGGCCAAGAAATTCAAACTCCAAGGACATGGAAAGGATTCCAAGGACCCTGAAGCAGGTAGAAGATGGAAGGAATCCTACAAATAGCTCCAGACCCACTGCACCTTATTCTCACCTTGGGTGAGAAATATGCACTTGTAGTCCATTGAGAGGCTGAGATTTGGGGGATGCTTGCTATAACAGTTAGCCTGCTCCCAGTTATTATAGAAAGTTACTGAAAGCCAAGTAGGAAATCAATGGGGTAGCATGTTCCTGAAGGTAGAAACAATTGCTAATAAGCATGTCTATGCCACCAAAAAGAAAAGAATCCAAATAGGATCACTTAGTCCAGGAAACCTGCTGCTTCCAGGTTCAAGTTCCCTGCTGAAGAGCAGATGAAAAGCTATGGATGTGATTAGGAAATCTTTTGCACAAAATTGCTGGATGCAGCTGTGCTTTTCCTGCCTAAGTGAAGAGGAACACATAAAGGGAAAGCCCATCTGTTTGGGGACTGTTAATGTGCCTCTAGGCTCCTAGGTAACACATACCTGAAGAAGGAAGTAGAGAGCCTATAATGACAAGACCTAATTCTGCTTTAGAGCAGTGTCTGAAACCCATGGTCCCCTGGTGAGATATACAATTCCAAGTTAGACTCTTTGTTTCAGTGGTTTCCTACTGTTGAGGTGATAGGAATTTTAAAAACTCTGGTTTACATTACCCTTAAACTAGTGACAAGTTGTTCTAACCACAAATTTTCTCTTTTCTGTAAAAATTAATCCTTTTTTCACTTTCCTAAATGGTGCTGAGTGTGGCGGCAAGTGTAGCGAGGATTTCCAAGGATTGAGCAATTTGTTGAGATAATTAAGAAAGAAATAGCATGATAACTGGCTCATTCCTTTATATATTTTCCCTCTACTGGTTATGGGGTTGTTTGTGATCTAGCAACTTAATACAGAACATTTTAATGTTAATAATCTTATATCCTGAGTAGTTGCCCAAAATGAGAAAGTTGATTCCTAAATGGTTCCATCGTGCTAAATGAGGTTTGAATTGGTAGGGAATTGCACCCTGAAGCATGGTGAGTCTGGGTCCTAAGAAAGGCTGAGTATACCACAATGACAATGCCAGTGTCTAATTCCATCCCAATGGCACAGTGACATAGAAGAGTCCAATCTATTCCAAGTCCTTTGAGTAATTTTTTTAAAAATGTATACTCTGCCTCTTTGAATAAGATCAGGAAGAGCCAAAGAAAGACATTTTAAAAAGTTAATAAAAGAGAAATAGTCAGGGCCAAAGACAGTTTTCCATAAGGTTGAATAACAGGTTCGTGATGGTTGCTATGATTGAATCAAATTTGGACTCTGAAATTGTGGTGTGAAAAACAAGGAAGATAATAGCAAATTGTAAAATTGTCTTCTACTCAATGGAGAATGAGTCTTGGCCTCAAATTCCAACAGAAAAATCCATTATGGAACTTTATGTGGGCATCATGGGTAACACAACAATTTTCTTAAGTCCAATTTTATTAAAATCCAGAACAAAGACAAAAGAAGCCACACAGCCAGGGTTTGTGAGGGAGTATGCACAACTGTAATTCCACAAAGGCAGCTTGGGGAAAGGACATTTCAATGATGTTTTTGTGTCTATGTACATCTTTTTTTGAATCTTCCTCAAGTCCATTAGAAGACACATTAAAACTGCGTCTACTGGGCTGGGATGTAGCTCAGTGGCAAAGCATCTGCCTTGCATTCGCAAAGCCCTGGGTTCGACCCCCAGTTCCAAAAAAGACAAAAAAAAGAACCCCACCAAAAAACTGCGTCTACTGCTTTCTTTCATGGTATCTAAAGCAGAGTTATGCATTTAACAAGCTGCTAGTTAGAACATACTAAGACAAATTTTTAAATAATTCAAGGATGTCCTTTATGTAATTGCAAATGTTGGTGAGGTACAGGCTATGTTGAATGGGTTAGACACTATCTATAGAGAAATGAACAAAGATCCACTACAGCTGACATGTCAATATTCTATTTTAAAGCATGTATCTACCATCTACTTTATCTGGCAAAATCCCACTGGATTCAGGTAGCTGGGTGGTGCACAGGATGACAGCCGTCTCCAGCCTTGCTCCTGTGTAAGGCGAATGCCAGGGGAGCACAGCGTCTTCAATGCAGTGAAGAGGCATTATGGATTTTTAGTTCAAGGGTTCAAGAGCTTGTTTCAAGTCTTTATGGATTTCCTAGAGTGTGAGCAGCTATATCCCATATTCTTTAGGCATTACACAACAATAACAATAGCTACCATTTATTGAGTCTTTAGAATGTGCTCAACAGCCCTGGGGTTTCAATATTATTAACATCTTTATATAGTTGAGGATCCTGAGACCCAGAAAATATCTGGCCCACAGGAGGCAATAGCTAAGGAGCATTATGAGGCAAGAGAGGCTTTGAGGTGTAGTTTTAAGTACAAGCCCAAGGTCACCAAGTAGAGAGTAAAAGCATTTCTATTTCCATCTGGTCTAACTGCTGAGCCTGCACTCTTCAGATCTATATTATACTGTCTCTTCACATAGTCTAATCCATAAGAAAATAAATGTGGCTTAACATCAGTTCTTATGAGCACACTGACTCAGTAGAATTCATATTTCCGAATAACCAGTTTGGGGAAAAGTTAAGGGGGGAAGGGAGCAGAGCATGAGCCCACCAAAATTCTGTTGACATTTAATCCCCATTGTGGAGTTGAAGAGAGTGAAAATTCAACTCAATGAGACCACTGGAATGTGTGAGGTTAAATGAGGCCATGAGGGTGGGTCCCTAATCAAATGGTCTGGTGCTCTCCATCACCTGAATACTACAAAGAATCCTCACTACCAAGAAGGACCGCATTATTTGTGACTGCCCATTCTTGAACTACCAGCCTTCAGAACCATAGCAGAATAAACCTTTGTTCTTGATAAATTTTGCAGTGTGTGGTATTCAGTTATAGCAACAAACTAAGACATGGAGTGGGAGAACCAGAAGCAAAGGAAAGCAGGAAAACACAAAATCCTTCTGTTCCCCACTTTTGTTTTTTCCTGTAGCTTTCTAGTGAGCAGGTGGGCTTATGCTGAACTGACATAGGGGCCAGGACTTGGGATATCCTATTAATCCCTTTGGCGTTGGGAAGAAATTTTGATCATCTAAAACACTGAAGTTCTTTAATTACAAATGAACCTTCAAACTACAAGTTAATTACACATGTGAAACAATTTCCTACTTAGTTTGTAAATAAATGGAGGAATGTTTAAGGGCCTACATTTTCCTATGTCCCCTGCAAACATATCTTCACAAATTTTTGAAATGGTATTAAAATATCTGTTTTGATTAACACATACTACTTGTACATGTTAATGGGATTCAGTGTGATATTTCCATGCATGCACACAGCATGCATGGATCCATTCCTCATTTCCCCTTTCTTCCTGCCCTTCCACTTTTTCTAGTCTTCAGTAATCATTATTCAACTTTCAGGTCAAGTTTAAACAAATAACTGATTGTCTGCAAAGTTAAGATTTTCTCAGGTTAAAGTGATATGCCTGAAAGTCAGCCAGAATGAACTAAAGAATGGGTGCTTTCCTAAAATTCAATTTTTCCCTCCCTCACTTATCTTTCATTAGCATATTTACTCATTCTCAAGTATGTACTGAGAATACCCTGTGTATCCTGAGGAATAAGGAGCTTTTACGAAGAAGAAGGAGAAGGAAAGATGTGATGATTTATGAGATAGATCTCAACATTCAACCTCAAAATGTTTTGTGTTCCCAAAGGCATGAGATGGGGTCGATGCTCTGGAACAAAATAAAGAGATTCTTTATTTTTCCTGCTCTTAGAGATTCTTCAAAGGGAAGAATACAGTCCAAAAAAGAAAAAAAAAAAAGGAACTAATAGCTCAAAGATGGAACAAATGGCACTATGGTACTTTCATCTTGAAGAGGTCATGAGGAGAGGATTGGAGATGGAAGATTGTAAATGAGATTGGGGACCACCTGTGGAAGGGCAGGTTAATACAAAGTGTAGAGGCTACAGCTCACTTTCTGCAATGCCTTCCTTTCTGAATAGTTTCTCTCAATTCCTAAGGCTAGAGATGACCTTGTAAAGAAATAAAGACTGAGATAGGTAGATAGAACTCAGAGACCAAATTCAAGGACTAGAAGAGAAGGAGGAGTCAAGAGTTCAAATGTAGAGTTCTGTTTGCATAGTCAAGGACCCTGGGGTCCACTCTGGGTCCAACTAGGCACTTAAATATACAAATTTGGTGCTTGGGAGATACAGATTGAGAAGTCACTGGTCTAGAAACATATCACTTTCTACAAATTGCTGTTTGTAGGATAAATCCCATCTTGATGGCATGTGGTCTGTTTATATACTCATGAATCTCCAACTTAGGCAGGCTGGTGAGTTTAAATTCCCTTCCAGGATTATGATTCTGTAATAATGTAACTCTATTTCCTTTCTATTTCTTTACTCTTTAGGAAAATAATTGGTTAAAATGTTTCTTTTATACTCCTGAATTTATCATTTGCTTTTAAAGAACCACCCATATTATAGAAGAAATGTCTGCTTCTAAAAATAAGCTTACAAAATCAGATGAAAGCCTATTAAGTCAGACAAAGCAAATAAAAAATAGTCTACGTTGTTGCTACCTTATGGTTTTGGTATTTCACCTAATTCAAGACATAAGAAATTCACATTAAGAAATCCATCTCTTGGGGCTGGAGTTGTGGCTCAGTGGTAGAGTGCTAAACTAGCATGCATGAGGCGCTGGGTTCCAACCTCAGCTCCACATAAATGTAAAATAAAGATATTGTGTCCACCTAAAACTTAAAAAATAAATATTAAAAAAAGAAATCCATCTCTATTCTTCTGTTCTCAGTCCCTACCATGATAGAAATTCATGGTTTGGGGAGAGACCCTGGTCCATAGAGAACTGAGATGCTTATTAATTCAGATGACCAGAACTATAGGACTTCATTATTGGGAGGGAAAGATGGAAGGCAATAAAAATTGTTGTTGTTATGGTTGAATATGAGATGTTCCCCAAGAGCTCATGTGTGAGGCAATGCAAATGTCCAGAGGTGAGATGATTAGATTATGAGAGCTTTAACCCAATCAGTGGATATGATTAACTGAGTGGTAACCATAGGCAGGTAGGGTGTGGATGGAGGAAGTAGGTCACTGGGGGTCTGACTTTGGGGTTTATATTTTGTTCCTCATGAGCAAAGCTCTCTCTGCTTTCTGTTATGTCCAGAGCTGCTTTCCTCCTGCATGCCCTTTTGCCCTGATGGGCCCTGAGCCATGGAGTCAGCTCATCATGGACCGAACCTCTGAAACCATGAGCCAAAATAAACCTTCCCTCCTCTGGGTTGTTCTTATCAGTTCCTTCGGTGACAGCAGTGAAAAAGCTGACTAAAACAATCAGCTAAGGAGGACAGACAGAAATACTGCTGAGACCATCTATTGGGAAAGTAATTCATGGGTACGTGCACTGCCAGATCCTGGGGGAAGTACCGCATTTCACATAATGCAGAGTCCTGCAGAAATCTTACTAAATATTCCAGATTTATTTACACATCAAGATAGTCCCAAATTTTGGTCTAAAAATGAACATATGTGTATTCAGAAAACGTTCCAAGTCAATGAAGTCAACAGTGAAGTATTTGTGTCAGCAGTCCTGCCCCCACATTTTTTTTGTGTGTTGTTTTACCTTTTTTCAATTCGACTTTCATCCCATGAGATTTGTTTCTGCTTGTGTAAGTGTGCACACTGTACAGATGCACTGTTGAAGACCTGGGGATTTGTCTTGTTGGGCAGAGGGTGGCCAGGACATGGGGACCTCTGGAAATGGCTTCTGGCACACATCCCCCTCCAGTCAAGCCCCACTCAGCCCCAACTAGCCTGTGCCTTTGAGGCCTTGCTCCTGGCTTGGCCATCTGGGATCTGCTGCTTTCCCTAACTGTAATCTTAATTGGTTTGAGAACTGCCACAGAAGGGCCTTTCTTCACTGGTGGTGAGCTGTGCTCTCCAGAGAAGGCTTACCCCTGAAAGCTCCTTTCGCAATCTATGCCTGAGAACACTTCCCCATCCCAAACCTTAGCTTTAAGATTTGGAGGACACATGGATTCTGATAGCCAGATTTGCTGTTTTGCAACAGATAAATCAGAAGCCTGATTATACACATATGTTTAGAAACACATTTAAATCTAAACAGCCTATTTGAAACATAATTTTGTAAGGGATGATATGTTCTGAAAAGTCATTCTCAGTATCAGATTTCACATCGGTTGTTCTTAAAGAATGAAGGTAGATCAACAAAGATGGGAAAATGTGAGCTGCCAAACATCATGTTGCAAGATACCCTTCAATTGGACGCCCTTCTTCACTGGCAACATCACCTTACCGACTGTTAAATGACTTCTCTGCTTCAGCTTATGCTTTCGCATCCAAAATGCTTGGTAAAGAAGATACTCCATAGCATAATTCTGCTTGATTCCTTCTGAAAGCATCCCTACTTAAGCATTGCATCCATTGACTATATTCCTTTGGTCACCTGATCTACCTATGTGCCCTTCTTCCCTCTTCCTCATCAGCTCCAGCCATGAGTTTCTACAAGTAACCTTGTTCTGACTATTCATTGCCAGTGTCTCTGTACAGCAAAAGGACATGCTTATTCCTTGTCCACCTGCTCCATACTCAACCCCTTTGCACTGAAACCACTCAGGCAAAGGCTCCCCTGCTGTGTTCCACCAGACTTGCTCTGAACATTCAGCTGAGGTTAGAATGAATTCAACTGCAGTTATGTCTTCTTGTTTTGGGTAACTATTGTTCAGCACCTGCTGTAGATATCTTTTTCTAAGACTCCTATAAAAAGGACTATATAACTAATAGAGAAAGGAAAACTACTAAAATAACCTTATGGAATAAAGTCTATACAATTTCAAATATACACTTACTTCCAAACAAGAATCATGAATGTCTTATGATGTGGGTTTGGTTTTGTGTCTTGTTGCAACACTCAGTCAAGTGTAGCAAAGGCAACTGGGCCTCAGGGTCATTTCTATTCAGACTTTCCTGTGTGACCTTGTCACACCCAACTTCTACTCCCCGCTGACAAGCACATGTGATGGTCCTTTATACCTATTCTGGGAATCCTTAGCCTCCCTCACACTGCAATTTCTCAGTGTTTAAACTTGAAGTACAGTCACTTCATCGACCATTCATACAGCTCAGTATCTAAGACCCTACAAGCTATTACACAAATCCCTGCAAATCTCGAACTTAATTGCATTTGTTTCCACTAAATTACTCTCAGCAAAACATTAGCAGGAACTGTGTATTGCCCAAGGATAGATTCTCTACTCTCAGATTGGATTCTGCTTTAAAAACTCCTTGGCCCTGACAGTTCCTGAATCTCACCAACAGCCATAGTCCTGGGGCCCAGCATCCTAAGGTGTTACTGATTAACCATTTCATATCCATGCCTCTCTGCAGTTCTGTTTATTCTATAATATAAACCAGGACATTGTTTCTTGGTGCAGTTGAGATTTTTTTGTGCCCCTCATCCAGCATCTCTCACTGTTCCCACACTCTTAAGTCCTGGATGTCTCTGCCATGTCCTTATCTTCTCCATTTTTTTAAAAATTTCTAAGAGCATAATGACTTCTTCAAAAATACTAAGAAACAAAACATGAATAACTAAATGGTAGCATGTTCTAGAATATAAAACACTAGAGCAGAAATCTTTTAGATCCTACCTAATAAACTGCTTCCACAGAGAGCCTGCCAAACATGCTTTATTATTTTCATTTTCATGCAAACTAGCATAGCTTTTTAAAAACTGAATGATTACTGCTTACATTCTTAGGTGTGGCTTTATATTTTGCCACCAAATAAGTATGTGTACTCTAATGAGAAAATGCAGTTTGGCAATAAAGATTTTTCTTTATGGGAAAATGCTCAGAAACGCTGCCATACCACTACCATAAATGAGGTAGAGTGTGACTAGAAATTTCTATGTTTAGGAAACTGTTTTAGGGCAAGTTCTCCAGAAATTGGATCCCAAAACAGAGCTCAGTGCCAATGTTCTGTTTGGGAGTACAGTCTCAGGGAAGAAGAATGAGGAAGTGAGAGCAAATCCCAGGAGGTATATTACCCAACTTGCCTAGCTTCTCAGCATGACACAGCTGGTCATGCTGTCACATGAGATTCCGCCAAGATGTGATTTGAAGCCACTGTGTCACTGGGGAGAAGGAAGGCACAGATCTGATGGCAGATTCTTCCTCAGCACTAGCCTGGGGAATACTAAACCAATAGGGCTTAACTCCCCTGCACTTCTGGGGTGTGCAATTAAGCACCTCTGGGAGCTACTGCAGACCAGCAGCGGTTTGGACAAGCAGTCTCGGGTACTGGGTTTGCTTCAGCTACCACTGAAGCAGGTGCAGGAGAGCAGATCTCTTAGTCTAGCACTCACTTCCCATGACTGCCCGGAAGGATCGCTGTGTCAGAGGTTGAGCAGTGCTGGGAGAAGCTCCAGGGCTTTAGGTCTCTGGGAGCAACATGAACTGCTGCATGGGTCACACAAGTCTTCAGTGGAGACCTGGGAGAGCAGATGGGTCCCAGCAGATCTGGGAAGAGGCACAAGTGTGGTCTGACATACAAGCAGAGCAGGACGCACTTAATATTGATCCTTTGCTTTTGGCTACATGACCTTGAAATTTTTGTAGCCCCAATGACTAGAGCTGGAATCCTCAGGAGAGGGGAGGAAGAGACTCCAACACTGTCCTTGTGTGTGAAGGAACAGGATTGGAAGATCTCTCACACTTGAAGCTCTGGAATGATCTGAAACAATCTAATCCAAAATCCCCATTCTCATTACTATCAGTAATAAGCAAGAGCCAGGTCTTATAACAGTCCTTCTTTATTCACAGAGATACATTCTAGAACCCACAGCAGACGCCTGGAAGTACACATAGCTCTGAACCCTATATATTTTCCTACACATACATTCCTATGATAAAGCTTATTTGTAAATTATGCATAATGATCGAGATTAACAATAAGAACTAATAACGAGGTAGAGCAATTATAACAGTAGACTGTAATAAAATTGTCATTATCACCAAACTTTCACTTTGAGGCCATTATTTAGTAAAATAATAGTTACTGAAGCACAAGCCATGTGATATATGATAGTCAATCTGATAACTAAGATCACTACTAAGTGAGTAATGGGCAGGTAGGATAAACATTGTGGATACACGAGACAAAGGAATGTCCTGGGTAGGACAGTGCAAGATTTCATCATGCTACTCAGAATATGGGCAATTTAAAGTTTAAGAATTGTCTATTTATAGAATTTCTCATTTAATATTTTTTGATGTTGGCTGACCTCAGGCAATTCTGTGGAAAGAGAAACCATGGATAAGAAAAGACTACTTTAGGGCTGGGGTTGTGGCTCAGTGGTAGAGTGCTCGCCTAGTACATGTGAGGCCCTGAGTTCGATCCTCAGCACTACATAAAAAAAATAAAGGTATTGACAACTACAACTAAAACATAAACATTAAAAAAGAAGAAGAGACTACTGTATCTTATACCAAGCAACACTTATGGCTGACAAAGAACTTTCATACTTATCATCTCCGTTGATTCTTTCCACAGCCCTTAATGAACTTGGTAGATAACTATTATCTATATCTTACTGTACTAGAAATGAATGTTTTTATATGTCTGGACTCCAAAATAAAAATTTGTTACATTTTTGTACCGTTTTCTTCATCCTCTTTTCAGTTCAGTGTTGTAAGTTTTTCTAAGGCATTCCAACCAACAAACTTGAGTTGTCTAAGGGACCAATGGTTTTCTTTCTGTTGATTCACCCAGTACTCAGTGGATATATGAATTCTACATATTTTAAGTATTTGGAACAATGGTTTTCTGGCAGGTAGTCAGGATGGGTTGGCCCCAGTGATGTTAGTCTCATGGGCCAGATTGTGACAGAGTGAAAATCAATTTGCTATTGATACAGTTATAAATAGTAAATATCGATTGGGTCCAAGATAGGATGCCAAGGATATTTGATTTGGAGAATCATATTTTGAGACCACATGCAATATTGAAGACAGGAAAGTCAGAGGCAGGTTTTGGTGACTGGAAGGCAGTGTCAAGGATTCAGGAAAGAAAAACTCAAGGAATAGGGGGTTGAAATAAGAAAGGGAGGGAGGTCTGGGTAACTAACCAAGATGAGACGGTAGTAGATTTGGGAGATACGCTGCAACATATAACAGGCTGAATCAAGCTCATTTGGAGAGCCAGCCACAGAACAAAAATAATGCATTTTATGCAGCTTAGTGGAAAGTTCTGACTCTGATAATTATTTATTAAGTGCTTACTTTTGGATAAACAGTTGAGGTTCACCCCTTAAAGTGCTTACATTACATGAAGAAACATAAACTGCACACATCTTGCTAAATCACAAGATTGTATACGTTAAGGACCAGATGAGTGGTATAAACAACACACTCCAGTGATTTGGAGGGATTTTTAATTTTAAACCACAGGTTTTTGAAGAGAAGACCTTCATGCTCTGTGAAGATTTGCCTGGGGGTAGGACATGAAACAGATCAGAGATGAAGTGGCAAAAACAGAGAAATCAGTTAGGACATAATGGTCACGGCCCTGGAACGAGGGAAGAAGGGTTTTGTATAAGTCTTGGCAGTGAATGTATTTTGGATTTACCCATTTGAGTTCCTCTTATTAGATTTTCCCTTAAGGAATAGTACAAACAAAGAGTACATTTAACTCATTAAGTTACCAACTGAATATCTTCTGAGACAGCTTCTCTTTATGCACCAGTCTAGCTTTGTCTGAAGGAACTAAAAATTAGTGGGTAGAGGCTAAATGAGAGAAGGCAGTTATTTTTGGAGATGGTCTTGTGACATATTTGTGCCCACATGAGTTTTTCAATCAGACACATCTAAGTCAAAATTCCAAATGTGTTTTCCAGCATGTAATTTGGGGCAATTATTTATTTATTTATTTATTTTATTGGTTGTTCAAAACCTTACAGAGCTCTTGACATATCATGTTTCAAACATTAGTTTCAAGTGAGTTATGAACTCCCATTTTTACCCCAAATACAGATTGCAGAATCACATCGGTTACACATTCACATTTTTACATAATGCCATACTAGTAACTGAACCTCAGTTGTATTCATTTGAATTTAAGCAAGAGAGCATAGTCACATTATTTCGAGTCAGCCAACACTTTAGAAATATACTCTGTTATTACTTTATGACTATTTAATAGGTCATTCTTCTGTTTGTCATTTTATAAGCTAATGATGACTCTGGATGAGTATCTGTAAATACAGAGCTCATGGAAGTATACTGAGTATGAATGAATTCTATCCTATGATGCACAATTGAAGTCATTACAAAAACGAATATTACATCCCCTAGGACATGCTGTGAATATTGGTTTTTAAATCATAATATATGCCTCATTTTCATACTCCATATGAACACTCAACTCAATTTATCACCTATATCAACATGAAGTAATGTTTAAATCCATGATGTATTTCTTAATTTAAAGCTCAAACATTAAAAAAAAAAAAAAAACCAGTTTGGAAAGGTTTAAATTAAAACACCAGGCACAAAATCATATACTTGCATTAGTAACTTTTTGAAGTGATTTCTTCTGTGTGTGTCTGTAGGTGCATGTGTGAATGCCTATCATTTTATGATTAGATCTAAGACATGCCTGAAAATAATTAGGCCTGTGAGAATGTGGAAGAGGATTACCTGTTTCTCTTTTGGTTTCATGTGACTAAGCCCCATGAAGAAGATAATATCCCTGAAAACACTTTGATGCAGAATTAAGTTTTCAGGGAGGTGGGGACACTTACAAGTCAAGAGAAAGAGAGGCCTGGAAACAGAAGTTGTTGGTACCTGATGGGTTTTCTGGTTTCTCACCCTGTGGTGACTACCCAGAAAGAGGCATCTAATGGATTCAATTGTCACATTTGGTATTCCCAAACCCTTCATTAGGAATATTGACTATTATGCCTCTTCTTTCCCTCTTCACCAGGCTCTAAATATCAACACCTGCACATACACAAAGACAAAACAACAACAACAACAACAACAACAAACCAGACAAAAAAACAGTAATATCAATCAGAGACTTCAAAAGGATTTAATTTTCCAAGGTAGTGACAGGATCCATTCAGAAAACAAACAAAAAGAACGTATAAGAACATAAAAGTTTTTTTTTGTTGTGGTTGTTTGTTTGGTACCAGGAATGGAACCCAGGAGTGCTTAGCCACTGAAGTACATCCCCAGCTAGTTTTTACATTTTATTTTGAAAGAGGATCTTGCTAAGTTGCTTAGGCCCTTGCTAAATCGCTAAGACTGGCTTTGAACTTGCTATCTTCTTGCCTCAGCCTCCCAAGTCACTGGGATTACAGGCGTGCACCATTGCACTCAGCTAGAACTACAGTTTCTTCAGAAACCTACGGGTTTTATTCTTCTATGAAAAGAATGAGAAAAATTCCCAACATATAAAAATAAATGGAACCAAGTCAGGAAAACTTCAAATAAGACATTAAACACATCAATTCTCAGCCCCTATCAGGAGGTATCTTTCAGATCCATCAGCTCACGTTGGACAGGATAGGATGGAGCACAGCACCAAAAGAACTCCCTGGAAAATCCTGGCTTATTAAACAGCTCACTGAATACAAAGGATAAAATTTAATGATCTGCAACTCCACCAGGCATGGACCACCTAGCTTGCGTGGTCGCATGCCTTTGATTAGCTTGGCCAGGAGAGGTGACCTATTGAACCGTGAGTAGACATGGCAGACTGAAATCTAAACATCACCCAAAGCAGCAGAGTCCTGGGCATTAACCTTCAACAAATATTTATTGAATATCTGGCAGCCTAGACATGCTCTCTCCAGGAGGAGCAGACAAACTTAAAGGAGGCAGAAAGAGAGACGCGCATGTGACTGACCACAATTTATTTTCGCAAGTGGGACGTTAAAGAACAAAGACCTAGGCAAACACATCAAAAAGAGCAATATATTCTGGCCAGGGGGTTTTGGAGTCCGTCTGGAAGAACTCACAGGAATGATGACATTCAAGGGAGGCCTGAGGAAGTAAAGAAATTCATGAGGCAGAGCCCCGGCAGGACGCTGTACTTGAAAGCAGGAGCAGCAGGAACCAATTACGCAGTGAATAGCGCGTGGCACTTTAGGGATGGAATATAAGATGTGGAGGTAGGAAGGTGGCAGAGGAGATTAACAAGTAGTGCTGCTGTCATATTCTGAGTCTGTTGACAAATTTGGGATCTATTCTACAGGCGTTATGTAGTCATTGAAACTTTCATTCATTCCAATGATATTTTCAGAGGACCAACTATGTGCTAAGTACTCAGAAGATTAAAAGAAAAAAGAAAGGCCAGTCTTCCCTCTAGGGCATATAGTGTAATAGGCTTGAAATACAGGCAAAGGATCACAGTACAGAAAGTGAAACTCTAGGACAGGGGTGGGTTTGCTGGGGAACTGGGGAGATAAGACCAAGTCTGCCTGAAAAATCAGAGACAATAACAACTACTTATGCAGCTTTTTCTTTTTTAAGTGCTACATAGATATATGTATGCATTACCCTCCCCTAATAGAGAGAGAAATAAATCCCTGCTCTATGGAGAACAAAGCAGAAGTTTGGGTTGCCAGTTTACACAGGCTAGTGGGTGGCAGAGGTAGGATTTGAAGCTGGGTAACCAGCTTCAATCCTGAATAGCGAACAACTTTAATATCTTTTTTAAGAAAAAAATAAACTTTCTATGAGGGTAAGCAAGGGCATGGAAGTCTGAGGATGGTGTGGTAATCAGCATTTGTGGGACTCTAGGATGAGCCATCATTACATTCACACCCAAAGAATATGTCATGGGCAATGACTCATTTTTTCTTTCTTTCTTTTTAAATCAGGAACTGAACTCAGAGGCACTCAACGAGCGTGACATTCCCAGCTCTTTTTATTTTTTTATTTTGAGACTGGGTCTCTCTAAGTTGCTTCCAGTCTTGCTAAATTGCTGAGGCTGGCTTTGAACTTGCAATCCTCCTGCCTCAGCCTCCCAAGCCACTGGACTTAACAGGCATGTGCCACCACACCTGGCTAATTACTCATTTTCTAACTTGATATTTGTTAAGTTTTCAAGGTCCTCATTGTTACCTTTCTTAGACTGTTTCGATAAAAAGCCTATTTGTATCTTCCCCAATGGAGGAAGGAGCTAGGCAGTTTAGATGTGGGGTGAGCCCTGAGCCCAGCCTTGCAGCAGAAGGGCTTAATGCCTCAGTGTTCCTCCATCCCACCCATCTCGCCTGCCCACATGGGCATTTCCTACATGGAGCCTTCACTACTGGATGCCCCTCCCTGCCTCATGGCTTCTCCATCCCTGGGCTTTCCACCTAAGCCCTGGAGCTTACTCAGCCTGAGGTTTGGCCCAGAAGTGTGTGCTGGGGCTGGGGGTGGAGATAATCAGGAGGGGGATGTATATGTGCTCAGCTTCCAGTCCTTTAGGTGGGGACATGGACATTGACATGCTTCCCATATTGTCTCCCCTTCCCCCAAGGGATGGCAGAGGCCTGGGTGCCAGTTGCCAACAGAAGTAGTTTACCAGTGGTTCACCGCCTTTTTCTTCTCTGAAATATTGCCCAGTTCCCCTGCTCCTGTCTCCTGAGACCACTTTCAAATGAGCTACATGCACCCAGGTTCTGCTTCCAAGATACCCTAACTAAGACTTTCAGAATCCTTTTAGAATCTCCTTTGTACCTGCTACAGGATTCTCAGGCTGCACAGTCTCCAGGGATGGGAACCTCAGAGGTCAGTGACCTAAAAGGGGAAGGTGTGATCCTCACACAGAGGATAGGGGGCTTGGCAGGGCGGGGGTTGCAGGTAGGGTGGGGGATCCCAGGTAGCAGTGGGGAGAATCACCAATATGCTCCTATAACTTTCCATTCCATAATAATTTTGTGACCTTTGAGATATCTAGTCCTAAAATAAAGGCAAGAAAATGGAGAATATTATTTCATTTGTTATAACCTGACATCTTTACTCCTAAGACCTTTTTTTTCCATTAAAATGTATACCTGCACACCTACCTGCTTTTCTTCCTTTCCTCTTTCTCTTTCCACCTTCCTTCTCTCCTGTCTTCATTCCCTGCCTCTCTTCTCTCCCTCTCTTCCTTTTCTTCATCTTTCTTTCTCTCTAAATCCCAAACTAGATTCCTCCAAATCCCCTGATTCTTAGTGTGTGTGTGTGTGTGTGTGAGTGTGTGTGTGTGTGTGTGTGTGAGTGTGTGTGTGTGTGTGTGTAAGGAGAGAAGCTAGGCAATTGGAAAGACACGAATTGGTGTGAATATACTTTGAATACAACCAGAGATATGAAAAATTGTGCTCTATATGTGTAATAAGAATTGCAATGCCTTTTGATTCACATATAAATTTTAAAAATTAGTTAAAAAGAAAAAAAGAGAGTCAGAGCCCAGGAAAGTCACTTCTGCTCTTTGACACCCACTTCTGGTTTACACAGTGAGGATAGGGGGAGAGCAGAGGTGGTGAACTCTAAGAATCTTTATGAAAACTCCACATGATATAAAGCTGCTTCCAAAGCAATAACGAGGGAACACAAATATCTCAAAGAACAAAAGCAAATTGTCATCTGAAGAATGTGAAAGAGCCTTGGAAGTGATGGCTAGTAATTGGCAGGGCCTTCCAGATAAATGTTCTGAAGATTAAAAAGAGAATACCCCTAGAACAGGGTGAAATGCATGAAAGGGAACCACCCAGCTCTCAGCACCCATGCTAGGCCCGACTCCTTCTCCTACCTTGCTGCCACCTGATTCCAGGCAATGTGCTAAGTGAGAAGAGCAGTGAGATTTAACTGTAATGCGGAACTCTTCACATGGAAAAACCTTGAAGATCACATGAAACAGCAAGCTAATGGGTGAAATCCAGGCCCAGTGCAGGCATGCGGCCGGCACTCTTGGGAGAGAGGGGCAGGTGTCAAACTCACATTTTATAGAAGGATCCTAATCTACTTGTAATACAAGTCCTCTGTGGCCACAGTAAATCCTCTGTGTGATGAGGTAGGGCAAAAGAAAATAAATTACTTAATTAACCTGTAAGTGCACCTACCCACAAAACATCAAGAATGTTATAAGAAGACAAACCGATATTTCAGAAGTGAGCTTTGGAGATGGAAAACAAAAGCAGTCTATTTTCTGCCATTGGAGGTGAGCCCCTGGCTGTAAAAATGAGGTCCTGGGAGAGAATCCATTTTCCCAGAGCGGCGATACTACAGGATGTCTCCAAGGCCTCACAGCCCAAGATTTGGCTATTCACTTTGGACTAGGGTGCTCACAGTAAGGCCCACTGAGGCTTTAAAAAATATAAAATTTCATTTATAAACAAAGGAGAAATAAAGGGATGTTGTTTATTTTTTTTATGTTGTTTATTTTGGTCACAGCTTTTTCATTGCTTTGACCAAAACACTTGACAAGAACAACTTAGAAGAGGGAAAGTTTGTTTGGGGCTTGTGGTTTCAGAGGTCTCAGTCCACTGAAGGCTGACTCCATTGCTCTGGGGCCAAGGTGAGGCATCCCATCACGGGGGAAGGGCTGAGTGAGGAAAGCTGCTCAGCTCATGACAGAGAAAGAGGGAGGGGGAAGGGGACTCCTGGAAGATGCACGCTTCCAGGGCATGCCCCCAGTGACCCCCCTCCTCTAGCCATGCCCACCTGCCAATAGTTACTTCCCAGTCAGTCCATTCAAATTATGATGGACTGATTAGGTCACAGCTCTCATAATCCAAACATTTCGCCTCTGAATCTTCCTGCATGAACACAAGAGCTTTGGGGAGACATCTCACATCCAAACCATAACAGATGTGCAGGCATTTGCTTCACCATAATATAAAACAAAATCAAAAACAAACAAACAAACAAAAAACCAAAATGTTCTGATTGTGTTAAGTTGACCATAGAAAAGGCCTTTCTTCTCCACCACAGTTTTGTTGCTCTAGGCTTCATGGTTTGTCAAGAAGAAACTTTCTGCTGAAAAGCCCCTTCTTATTTCTTTTTTTTTATATTTGAGGAAGGAAAAAATGATACATAAGGAAATTTCAAAAATTCACAGGAGTTGAATTTTTGCTGAGTAACAAACAACCCCAGAAATGAATGACTTCCAACAGCAACCATGGGGCCTATAAGGGCTGTCCTTCAGGTCTTGACTGGGCTGGCCCTTGACTGTTGTGTCTGAGGTCAGCTGCCAGATAATTAACTTGGCTTCTGGGGGCTGCCTGGCTATTACAATGGATGTTGAGGTCACAGTAATAGAGCCTAGATACATTTTTGTTGGGTGAAAATTTGTGTCTTTTAAAAAAAAAATTTGACAGATACCATGCTATGCCTCCCTGAGACACAAAAATATTGAAGGTGCAAAAGAAGAAAGAAATTTTGACATATGGTAACTTCTTTATTGTTGCCCCTACTGCAATAAATTCAACCCAAAAGAGCTTACTTGGTTTTTCTACTAGCCTTAAATCACCTGAGCATGTAGTATTACACAAAATTATATATGATATATAATATCAGGTTAAATGACACTTAAAATGTGCCATTGTCAAAAACATGTAAAATAATACCAGTATTATTATACTACATGTAGCACATAGTATTATTATATTAAGATTATAGTTTTAACTCATTTTGCCTTCTTTTAAAAAAAATATTTATTTTTAAGTTGTAGTTGGACACAATATCTTTATTTTATTCATTTATTTTTATGTGGTACTGAAGATCAAACCCAGGGACTCACCCCTGCTAGGTGAGCACTCTACTGCTGAGCCACAACCCCTATTTTGCCTTCTTAAGACATTGCCTTGCCACTCTCTCCAGGTACCTTCCCTGAATATCAAGGTTGGAATGCCACTGGGGAGAAAGTAAGTATTGAATTCAAGGCAAATGTGTAATTAATCCCTGCTGGCCTATGAATCATTCACCAAATGCTCAGGAAATACAAACAATTTTCCCCAAATTAGTTAAGTATGCAGAATACTAAAAAGTCAGTCTCTTGATTGGTGGCTCAATACTCTAATCTTTTTTTTTATACCAGGCTGATTGCCCAGAATGATTTTTATAAAATAAATCTAATTACTTATTTTTTGGAGGGCCAGAATGCTCATGAACATATAGTGTCATGCCTGATAAAGATCTCTCTTCTAGAACTAAATGAGATCACCCAATAGCTCAGGACCTACTGCTCTAAGTGGTTGATGCTGCTTGCTCGCTTGGGCTGCCCTGGATGGACTTCTGGGGGCAATTCTGGGTGCAAGAGGGACATTGTAGCTGGCAGCAGTACTCATGCTCTACTCTATGGCAATAGCAGGACTACTTTAGGCTGTATTTTAAAAAAGTCCAAATAACAGTTGAACAAACATCATGATATTGTTTCACATCACAGAAGTTGAGCTAGGCAAACAGGGATGGGAAGGCAAACTCTACTAATTCATTAGAAACTAAGTTTTTTTTTTTTTTAAATTTGCTTCTGTCTACAATTTTAACTTGTTTTTCCTTTCCTTAAGAACATAATAAAGCTTTGGTCATCACATGTGCCATCTAAGAAGTGAGAAGGTAAGAGGGATGAAAGCAAAAAGGGGAACAGCTTCCTAGAATGGTACTCCTGGATGTCCCAGCTGGCATTTCCTCTTACTTGGGTTGGCCAGAGGTTAGTTATGTGACTACACCTTTCTACAAGGAGCTCTGGAAAACAGTCTTGCAATCAGACACATCTCCAGCTTGAATAAAATCTAGATTCTTTTACAAAGCAAGAAGAGAGACTGACTGTTGAATAGGCACCTGTCAATTTCCCATACTTTCCCACTAAGTATAGCCAGGCTTTGGTGAAATAAAATGTTTCTTCTACAAACAACCTTCTCCTCCTCCTGGCTGAGGAGGGTTCTATACTTAGTATCAGAAGATCAGAAATTTTATTGATGATAGTGTAGTGGCACCCCCTCCTCCACAAAAAAATCTTAACTGGGCTTCTCCAGAAATCTTCACCCTAGCTGATTTTAGGACTGTCAGCAAAAGAGTCTCTACAAAAGAGTTCAATGTAGATAAACTTCCTATTTTCGAGTTGCCCTATTTTACTTGGCCACTGGCCTGGAAGAAATCGGCACTCCAGGTGCTGGGCACCCCCTTACTAGTTTTTTGCAAACATTTATCCAGTATAGTAATTTGTAGAAATATGTAAACAAGGCCTCTGGCCTTGAGCTGGAGCTTCACAGAGACATTTCTAAGATAAGAGAAATTACCAACTGGGCTCCATGGTATCAGCTGGCAGGGGGAGGAAAGAAAGGGGAGAAGAAGCTCTCCCCTTCTCAGGTGTTGTCTTTGAAGGGTTAACTTGCCCAGAACAGTGAAAGAAAAAGCTGCTTTTATGTGAACTTCTGCAGACTGTGAACTTCTGAGCTCCTCCTCTTACCTGCTGGGTATGAAATTCTGAAACTACCTGAACTTGGGGTTCAGGGGATTAATTGATTAAAGCAAAATCTGCACTCTTTATTTGGCTACAGCCAAATAATACTGTTTCCTGCTATCTTGGGTGCCTTGCCTCGTCTGTCCCTACAACAACAGGGCCAAAATGTATGGCAAAAGATGGCAATAGGTCTTCCCAATATCTCTATATGTTTAAGATTTTGTAAACAAAAATACATTTGTATTCATGATATTTTTCCCCCTATGAAATTTCTTTAGCATTCAACCTCTAAAAGTAAATTTGGCTTACTATGAAATAAGAATGTAACTTAAAGAAAATTGCTGGATATAATTAATCAATTAAATATAAACTAATTAATTTAGTTTGCACTTCCTAATTAGTAATTAGGAAGTGCAAACTAAAACTCCAGTGAAATACAACTACACATCCACTGGATTGACTAAAATGAAAAAATGATGACAATGGTAAGTATTAATAAAGATTATTGAAGCCAGTCATGGTGGTATAAACCTGTAATCTCAGTGGCTCAGAAAGCTGAGGCAGGAAGATGGCAAGTTCAAAGTCAGCCTTAGCAACTTAGCAAACCCCTAAGCAACTTAGTGAGATCCTGTCTCAAAATAAAACATAAAAAGGTCTGGGGAGGTAGCTCAGTGATTAAGCACCCTTGGGTTCAATCTCTGGGACCAAACTAAATATATTTCCTAAATAAAATTTAAAAAAATTGGGGATGTGGCTCAGCGATTATGTAACCCTGGGTTCAATTCCTGGTATAAATAAATAAATAAATAAATAAATAAATAAAGCAGTACTTGTGATAATAACAAGAGAATGGAAATGACCTTCAAAATACAGTGTGATTCATTAAATCAGCATTTCATAGGTCCCAAGTTTCACTAGGTCCTATAAGGTCAAACACACTTAGAAAATATTACATGTTATATTGCCCTCTTGGAGATTCACAGAGTGTATTTGCACATTAAATATTTGCAATAAACAAAGATTATTGGCAGTTGTCTCAGTGGAGCAACTGGAGGAGCCCATATACATTGTTGGCATGAATGTAAAATTGTACAACAATTTTGGAAATCTGAATGGTAGTTTTAAAAGAGTTACTATACAACTTTATATTTTTCTACATCAAGGTATTCACCCCCAAATAACCGAAAACATATGTCCACACAAAAATCCATGAACACCACTACCGAAGTTAGAATCACAGGTTCATCAACAGATAAACGTGCATCAATAGGTGAATGAATTGTAGTATTTCCATACAACAGGAGAATGAATAAACAATGTATAGTCTATCCATGCAAAGGAATATCAGTACTAAAAGGGATTGACTCCCTGCTATATGCATCAATGTTGATGAATTTAAAAAATTACAAAATATGCTAAGCAAAAGAAGTTAGGCATAAAAGAGTACATATGGTATAATTCCACTTATAGGGCTTTCTGGAAAAGGCAACATTATTAGAAGAGAGAAAGGATCTGTTTTTCCAAGGGATTGAGGGAGAGTGGTAATGAAGAGGCACAAATGTGATAGGAATGTCCTAATCTTAACTGTGATGGTGATTATATGAGTGTATGATTCATTAAGATTCAATGAAGTGGTAACCTTTATTGTTTACAAATTATACCTCAATAAAGTTGACTCTTTAAAAAGCCATCAGTATACTTTTTTGAAGAAGTTGCCCATTGACCCCCAAATAGTCTGATGTGAGCAAGCCCCTCTGTGTGAACCCCTAAGTCCATATGAGCCCTGTCATCTCAGATTTCCTTACTGTGAAGAACCCCACCTTCACCAGACACCTTGAGTAATGGAGGTGATAGCCGAGTCTGCTGAGTGTGTGTTATGAACTGAATTCCGACCTCTTCATAGATTGAAGTTCTAATGCAATACCTCAGAATGTGACTGCATTCGGTGAAAGAGCCTGTAAAGAGGTAATTTGTTAAAATGGATTGTTGTTGCATCCAGTCCAAGTTGACTGTTACCCTTGTAAAAAAAATATAAAAATTAAGATACAGGAGAGACACCAGAGATGTGCACACAGAGGCAAGACCATGCGGTGACATGGCTAGATGCAAACAGAGGAGGGAGAGCTCAGCCAGAACCAACGTGCCCACAGCTTGATCTTGGACTTCTTGACTCGAGAACTGTGAGAACAACACAACAACACAAAAACTGCTCAGTAAGTAGTATTTTGCTATGGCAGTCTAGCAGAAAAATCCTTTAGCTGATGTAATGACCAATTATCTGGAAATTAATTTCTAAATAGTCCCCACCCAAAGGACTGTGTGCATGACCATAGCTTTTTCCATAAACTGTATCAAGAAAGAGCCATCAGTGACAAGATTATAAAATATCAGGCGTAGAAATGACTACTTAAAGCAAGGATTGCAGATGCTAAGCCCCATGACCAGTTTGGATCCTCAACTTAATGAGATCCAGCTCATTTAAACTGTTCACTTCTAGGTCCTGGGCATTATGTCGAAGAGGAGACTTAATTAGTTCCAGAAAAAACACCAGAGAAATAAGTTGACTACATTATACCACTGAGATTGTCTTCACATATATTCTTAGATATAATCTGTTTCACTTATTGGAATACATGCAAAGTTGTAATATGGGTTAAAAGCAGTACTTGTGCCAGATGTAGTGGCACATACCTATAATCCCTGCAGCTTGGGAGGGTAAGGCAGGAGGAGTTTGAATTCAAGTTCAGCCTCAGCAACTTAGTAAGGCCCTAAGCAACTCAGCAGGTCCCTGTCTCTAAGTAAAATATAAAAAAGGGCTGGGGATGTGGCTCAGTGATAATGTGCCCCTGGGTTCAATCCCTGGTACCAAAAAAAAACCTAACCAACCAACCAACCAAACAAACAAACAATTAAAAAAAGCAGAGCATACTACAGGGACACTGCTACATCGATGTTCATAGCAGCACAATTCACAATAGCAAGACTGTGGAAGCAACCTAGATGCCCTTCAATAGACAAATGGATAAAAAAATGTGGCATTTATACAAAATGGAGTATTACTCTGCATTAAAAAATGACAAAATCATAGAATTTGGAGGGAAATGGATGGCATTAGAGCAGATTATGCTAAGTGAAGCTAGCCAATCCCTAAAAAACAAATGCCAAATGTCTTCTTTGATATAAGGAGAGTAACTAAGAACAGAGTAGGGATGAAGAGCATGAGAAGAAGATTAACATTAAACAGGGATGAGAGGTGGGAGAGAAAGGGAGGGAGAAGGGAAATTGCATGGAAATGGAAGGAGACCCTCAGGGTTATACAAAATTACATACAAGAGGAAGTGAGAGGAAAGGGAAAAATAATACAAGGGGGAGAAATGAATTACAGTAGAGGGGATAGAGAGAGAAGAGGGGAGGGGAGGGGAGGGGAGAGGGATAGTAGAGGATAGGAAAGGCAGCAGAATACAACAGACACTAGTATGGCAATATGTAAATCAGTGGATGTGTAACTGATGTGATTCTGCAATCTGTATGCGGGGTAAAAATGGGAGTTCATAACCCATTTCAAAGTGTGAAATATGATATATCAAGAACTATGTAATGTTTTGAACAACCAACAATAAAAAAAAGAATTCAAAAATTTTAAATAAATCATTAACATTGAAACTAAAAAAAAAAAAAAGTACTTGTGATAATAACAAGAGAATGGAAATGACCTTCAAAGTACAGTGCTGATTCATTAAATCAGCATTTCCTAGGTCTCAAGTTTCACTAGGTCCTATAAGGTCAAACACACTTGGAAAACATTACATGTTATATTGCCCTCTTGGAGATTCACAGTGAATATTTGCATATTAAGGGACTTAAAAAGCATTTTATTTTAAAACTCTAAGGCAATATTTACCTAACTCACATGAAAGCCCCTTGTTTCTCCTCTTTCTTTTGTTTCCCCACATACTTCGTTTTAATACTGTACTTCAGGAAATGCTACATAAGATGAAAAATTGATTAAATTGCTTTAGATGTACTTCCCAAAGGTCCCGGATGTACTGCTACCACATGCGTGAAATGATGACACTGTGAGATAGATTTTATATGTATTTTGTCATAGTTTCAATAGTTTTATATTGATGAAAGTAAGGTATGGATGCACATCCAAATGAAATATTTAGTTTCTACTTGTAGGGTTAATTTTTCACAGTATAAATTTCCAATTTATATTCATAATTTGTCCATTTGCAGATGCAAAATTTGGTACCCAAGTGATCATGTAGAAAAGCAGTTTGACGTTGGCAAAGTAAACTACTTTGGGTACATTAGCCACCTGGCATTCAGTGAACACAGCTAGCTGACTCAATGGCTGGCTTGCAAGGAAGGCTGGAACTATTTCACTATTTTTTCTCCAGTGCCATTGGTGGAGGAAAATTTGGGGGCATAATTTTAGTGGCAAAACCGGGAATATTAAAAGAACATCTGACATTTCCCAAAAGATTACTATTCTAACATACACAATTTCTTAATGACTGGCAGAAACTTGGTTTGGCCTAAGCCATTTTTAAAGCCTTTAAGAGTATAAACAACATATCCACTACACCATGCTATTCCATAATTTTGGTTTTCTTTATGAGAGGAATATAGTTTCTACTTATTTACCTGAGTGAGTTAATAATATAATCTTGATGAGAGATACTTAAATGTACTTCCATAATTTGTTTACAGGCATGTCTTCAATTTTAAGATCAGTTCATCATGATCATTAACTGGCTCCTGCCAATGGTTTTGAGTTTTTGGTATTGTTTTATTTTTTGCAGTGCCTGGGATTGAACCCAAGGCCTCACACATGCTATGCAAGTACTCTACCATTGAGCTACATCCCCAGCACTTTAAAATTCTTTTGTTTGGAAACAGGGCCTGCTAAATTGCCCAGGCCAGCCTCAAACTTGTAATCTTCCTGCCTCAGTCTCTCAAGTAGCTGGAATTACAAACATGGAACACCATGTTTGGTTCTTCCAGTGACCTTGGAAAACATGTGCATATTAAGTCAATAAAGGAACAATCTATGATGATCTGAACACAAATACTTAATATAAATTCAAATGTAAAGTTCTACTGTATCTTTCCTTCTTACATCTGCATAAATTTATATTTATGTAACCAAAATAAAAAATGGCTGGAATATGCTTTTCAGAGTTACAAGCAACTGGATATATTATGGCACTCAGAATTCCCAGCTGTCTTGGGACAAAGATGCAACCTTAAATTTGGAAGAGTTTATTTATTAGTTAATGATTAGAGAGATGAATATTGAAAATTCACTATGTGACTGTGACTAATACCAGGCATGACTGCAGATCTCAGACCCTTCCAAAAGGAGAGAAAAGCTTAATTTAATGAGAAAAGAGTGAAAAAAATCAATTAGAAATCTCCTACTATTCCAGAGTGTCATTAGGTTGGTAAGAATTGTGCACTCTGTCCTTGTTTACAGAAATAACATTGCTCCTATTCAGTGAGAATGTAGAGGGATTTACTAAAATTTCGCATAATAGGCATAAAATCATTTTAAATTGTGAACATTTCTTCCTAATCATTTAAGAAAGCTTCGAAGACCATGTCATTTTGAATGCTGAAATGGATGACTAGAAAAAGGGAAGGAAGGAAAGAATTGGTAATTTGGACTCAATGCTGGTTATAATGGGTTTTTCCAAGAGGCTCGCTCATTTTTTAAAAAATGCTTACAATATTGCCTCTGCTGAAATGTATTTACAATTGCTCAATTACTAGTTTGTGGTCACAGTTATTTTTAAGATAGTATATAATGTACTAGATGTAGGTACCCATTGTCAATGCTACCCAGACTACTTGTTTTAGCAGCCCAGGGGGCTTTGGGAAAAATGGTGAGGCCTGGACCCCCTCCTAGAATAACTTAATATAAATCTTGGAGGGTAAATGCAGTGCAGGCCTCTGTATTTTTAAAATATCTTTATTTTATTTTTACGTGGTGCTGAGGATCAAATCCAGTGCCTCACCTATGGTAGGCAATCTCTCTATCTCTGAGCCACAACCCCCGCCCAGGCCTCTGTATTTTCTAAAGATCCCCCCTACCCAACTTCCACAATTCCATGCCCAGGGGAAAAGTAGTACTTCTGAACTACAACTCACACCATTTAAGAATTTTTCCAGTTAGTTTCATGAATGTTAAATAATACTATTAATTTCTATTTGAGATACTCTTCACTAGAACAAACTCATACCCATTTTTAAAAAAAGAATGATGTATGGCCTGGGGATGTGGCTCAAGCGGTAGCGCGCTCGCCTGGCCTGCGTGCGGCCTGGGTTCGATCCTCAGCACCACATACAAACAAAGATGTTGTGTCTGCCGAGAACTAAAAAATAAATAAGTTAAAAAAAAAAAAAAAGAATGATGTACTTGGATGGATTACCAGGGAAAAATCCTCAAATGCCCCAAAGATTACCCTCATCAATTTGCATGAGATTAATTTTCAAAAAAGCAAAACAGGTATGTTAATGTGACACATATCTATGTAAATTATATAATCATATAATTAGCACCTGGGGGTTCTTTTGGCAAGTGTCTTCTGAGCTATAGCTATGAGGCTAGACACTCTGAAAGTGTCTTTGAAGGAAGGATGGCTTCCAATTAGGGTGTTTTCTCTTAACAAAATAATTAGGGGCTCAGTTGATTTTAATAGCCTGTGGGTAAGAAAAAGAGAAAAATGTTAATGTCCTAATTAGAGAATAATATGTTCATGGTAGGAAAAAAATGAACAAGAATTCACAAAGAAGAAAGGATGGGAAATGGAAACGCTTCCTAAGGAATGATTGCTCTTGAATGGAATTCAGTTCTCTGCCATCGCTCATAGCAACGAAGACATTTTGGCATCTCTATATGTTTGATTTTTATACAAAGTGTTTCATTCTAATTCAGACTGTATCACACTTATTTTGACCTATAGAAATTCAAGGAAAAAAAAACAATGGGAATAGAGTATATTCTTTACATTGTATTTTATTTTGTACTTAGTAAACGTCCTGATGTATTCCTAGAGTCAATTCACCTTGCTTTGACCTTGTCGCCTCATGACAGCATTACTTTAAAGGGTACAGAATTATTCCAAATATGATTTAGCAGGCATTAGGTTTTCTCTGTTTTTTTGGCTTTCATTTATTTATTTATTTTTGGATCATATTTGCCCCAGGTACTTTGGGAGATTATAAAAGCTCACATAACCAAGGGCAGGTTTAACTACCTGGAATGTTATTTATCAACAGAAAATAATTTTAAGTCAAAAACTCTTGATACCAAAAAATCTCTTTGAATTGGCCAGTTTAATTTCAAGGATGATTTATTTATTCATAATGTTCTGTAAAGGAATGTGGGTTAATTAAATAGCTCATCTGGTAGATATCCTGGAGTTCAGAGGACATAGTTAATCCAAGTATCAAAGAATATAAAAAATAAGATAAACAGAAGGAAATACAAAATAAATGAACATAAAATGATGCTGTACTTTCCTGTTATAAACTGGTCATGGTTCTTGTCAAATGTCACTTGGTGGCTTTTTCACATTTAGGATGAAAGATAAGGCAAAAACAACAAACACACTCAATGAGTTCAAATGGAAACCCTACAACCATGTTTCAAAACAGAAGACTGCCGAAATAATGCCCATGTGGCAGTATTCCAACATGAGCCTCAAGACAGGCATTCAATTAATAAAAGTTATCCTTTCTTCTTATTATTTTTTTTGGTGGGGGGAGTTTTGTTTCATCCTGAAGGTTCAGGAGAAGGGGAGAAGAATATTTATGGAGAACAGATCCTACCCAACAATCCCTCAACAACATTTATTACATCAAGATGTTCTTGACTAAAGAGCCAAGTAGACAAATCTGAGGCATTTAAAATAAATTGATCAGATTTGGGGAATACAGGGGAAGCTTCTATGCAAGATGGTGGAAGGAATGCTCACATCTATGTCTTCTGCCCGCAGTTCCTGTGGAATTGATCAAAAAGATGCTTTGAAAAGTAAGCAACCACCAATGAACCTTCAGTGCCAAGAACTGTTATGGAATATTGGGAAGAAAGAAATGGATGTGTGTGAGTCAACTTTCTGCACTGTGACAAAATATCTGAGATCATAAACTTAAAAGGAGGAAAGGTTTATTTGGCTCCATGTTTCAGAGATTTTTATCTGGTGGTCATTTGGCCCTAAAAAATAATGGAATGGAATAAAGTTAATGGAAAAACAAAAAGAAAAGTGTACATGAAGAAATGACACACAGCCAAGAAGAAGCAGACCTTTGAGGAAAACTGAGGAATAAGTAATAGGAGGTCTAAGGTCAATAATCGTAGTAACTGATCTCAGAAAAAAATAGAGTTGGTTAGTAAAGAGAATAGAACCTTAAAAACAGTCACAGCATCTCACAGAAGTTCTCATGTGGAAGCTATTATGCTAAGAAAAAATTGATGACAGGTTGTTCATTTATTTATTCATTTACCAAATTGACAAATATGTATTAGTGCCTACCACGTGCAAGGCAGTATTCTAGGTACTAGGGATATAACAGTAACCCAAACGAACAAAAATCTCTGCCCTCTTGGAAGTTATACCATGGCACAATGTGAATCAACCAATTAATAAAATATTGTAGGTCATCTGAAAATAAAACAATATGGAGAGAAATAAAGTCCAGAATGGGATAGGGAGAGTGAATGTTAGGGTTGAAGTCATTGGGTTTTTTTGTTTTTGTTTTTTTTAATGTGGTACTGGGCATTGAACCCAAGGCCTCCAATGTGCTGGACAAGCACACTTGCACTGATCCACACCCACATCCCTTTTTATTTCCTTTTGAGATACAGGTCTTCCTAAGTTGCCTGGGCTTGTTTGGAACTTGCAATCATCCTGCCTCCGCATATGGAGTAGCTGTGGTTACAAGCATGCGCCACTATGCCTGGCTGAAATCTTAAGTAGAAGAGTTGGGAAATATTTTTCTGAGAGCTGATGAATTCAGAAAGCAAGTTGGATATCCAGGAATAAGGAGAAAAAAAAAAACAGTGCAAATGTTTTGGGGTGACAAAGTGATTAAAAGAGTGAGATAGGGGTCTATATGGAGATCCAGTGATAAAAGAAATAGCAAAGGTCCATATCAAATTAGACTTTGTACGCCATGATAAAGATTTTGACTATTTTCCGAATGACATGGCAAGCCATCAGAGCAAAGCAATGAAATAATGCTATTTTGTTTTAAAAAAAAAATCACTCTGGATTCTGTGTGAACACAAACAGAGGGCAAAGAATACACAGTACAGTTGAGGGACAGTGGTGACTTAGACCTGGACACTATGAATAAAGTAAGGAAAAAGTAATCATGTCCTCATTAGGTCAAAGTTTGAATAAATTTGGAGGCAAAAATACATTGTTTACATAACATATATACATACCAGTACACATTTATACATACATCAATGGATGTGTGAAATTTAAAAACCGGACAAAACTGAAGAGGAAAGTATTAGTCTGGAAAGCAAAGATAAGGAAATATCCCATAATACTGACCAAAAACATTAAAGAGTTTAAACATGTTAAAAGTTGAACGCCACGAAGAATAGATGCCAAGCTTCTAAAACTTATCAAAAGTTGGAGCGAGTAAAATCAGGGAAAATGGTAGAGAAGAAATTAAATAGTTAACCAAAGAAAAATTCATAGAGATTAAGAAGCAAAACAGTAATATTCTGATTGAAAATTTCCAAATAGCAAGGCTTGTGAAAACACCAAAAAACTTCTTGGACAGAGAACTCCAGAAAGTCAGGTCTCTTACCAAAGAATGAGAAGAGCCTACCATCAAACTTCTCACTAGAAAACTTAAACATTATACCTAAGCGAGACAATTCAAGGCTCTAAGGGATGAAAAAAAAATATTCAGAAAGAAAAAAAAATACACAACATAGTAGAAAAATAGAACTTCTAAATGAAAAATGTGCAGAGAAAAATGCAAATAGCACTTAAACACATCAAAAGATTCTCAACCTTGCCCAGTGTAAGAGAATTGCAAATTAAAATTATGCAGTGATTTCATTTTTAAAATTTTTTTTTGTAGTTGTAGATGGACAGAATGCCTTTATTTTATTTGTTTATTTTTATGTGGTGCTAAAGATCAAACCCAGTGCCTCATGCATGCTTGGCAAGCACTCTGAACTACAGCCCCAGCCCTATTTCTATTTTTTAAAAGTAGAGGGAAGCTCATTTATAAAAAGTGAAGCCAAAACTTGAATACACTTAAAACGGTAAATAAACAACTTTTAAAATGCCCTTATAAAAATATAAATACCAGGTGTATGTTATTCTAATATAAAGCATTATCAGGCAAAATTCACAGAAGTCAAAAGTTACGCAAAAAAATAAACACATTAAAATTGGAAGCATGCAATCGATCTTGAAAATATTTTAATGCAATCATGTCATCAAATCTTTCAAGGCATGATATTAATAAATAAAGTGGTCCAGGGCACCATTACTGAGTTGTGAGCAGAACAATGAGCAAATGTTTTCAGCTGCTGCAAAAAGTGTCCTTTCTGACCTCATACCAATCATGGGAACAGTGAGCAGACAGAATTCCAAATATTTCCAATGAATACCATCACCTTCGAACACTTCTATCTTTTGTTAAGTTGGAAGAGATATTTTTCAATAACTTTTTTTTGGTAGCACAGACTGCAATATTTTCATCCGTAGGCAACTTTAGTCCATCAACCATTCATCTTTGACTCATTTAATTTCATTGAATATAGATGCAGTTTTCCTGTGCAGTTTTCCTTTTAGAGTTTTCCATATCATCACATCAGTGATTCAATTCTTTGGAAGTCTTTGAACTAGAGTAAGGACTATACTTGGGATAGAAGCTTTACAACGCTCTACACCAGACTTAATGGGACTTGGCAGACTTGGTCCTATCTAAACTTGCAGACCACTCTTTCCCCCACTTTTAGGGTATGAATTTATATAATTAAATGATTCAGAATTCAGAATGACTCAGAGAAATAATGAAATTCAATCCCTTCTTCACATATCATATTTTACTCTTAAAAAGCACAATATGCAGGAAGACAGGATTATAAAAACCCGACATTAGAACATTTTCTCATTTTCATAATCTGTAAATTGGCAGTAATAAGAACTCATCATCTTTGTGGGAGAATTACAAAAGAAATAAAAATAAAATATTGGGTGCTAGACGGTGTTTTATAACTTCAGTTTTTCTTTTTCTAATGAAGATATGGTCACTTCTGTAAGAAAAATATGGAGATGGTACAAAATAAAGTTGGGATTTTAGTCATATTGGATGAATACTTTGATCAGCAGTGTTCAGTAGTCTTGCAGGTAAAGATACACTTTTTAAAAGTAGGGTTTTGTCAGCTCCATTATGAGATTTTTCTTCTATATTGTATAGTGTCAATAAATCTGCCCCAAAGCAGAGAAATGGAAGCAAATTCAGTGGGAATTCAGTGGTATGAAGTTCAAGTTTTCTCCTTGCTTTGTATATTAGAGTGATTTTGGTTATAGAGGTCATCTTGCTAAAATGATAATAAATGACACTTGCCAACTCTCAATCTCTCTCTTTCTTCCCCCTTCTCTCTTTTCTATTGTAAAGAAAATGGACTGAATCTGTTGAAGGGATTTGAAAAGAACTGATATAAAAGAGCACTGTTCTTAGCATTGCATTTATCAGGACTTATTTCCAATCATACAGACTTACTGCCTACCTCATGGCCTGATTTCTGACAGATTTTCCAAGCATTTTCAAACAATATGACAAATCGAACTTGACTTTAACACCAAAGTGGTTTCAAAAGCTGCCTTCCTTGAATTACCATAGTTAAAGGTTCCCTTTTGCACTGAGACCCTCAACACCCATTTTATATTCCACAACAGTCAAATAGGTAGCACTTCACAGTACCTTCACATGGGCTGATTCAGATGGACATCCAAAGCCTGGCAGAATAACAACAAACACTTGGAGTGTTTTCCCCAAACACACAAGGAAGGAATAGCTGCTCTCAAGGTCATTTCTCCTTAATAATTATATGTTAACATTTTTTAAGACAAGATATTCCTTATGTGATCTTTAATATATGAGGGATATTGGGCAACCTAATAACTGAGGAAGCCATGGGATTCAACCTAGAACCTCCAAATGACCCATATCATGGCCAGGTGTTAGAATGTTCAGGTGAGGAATATCTCAGTTCATGCTGTTGAACTGTGGCAGATGCAGCTCTGAAGAGATCCTATGAAAAAACCCTAACCACAGGGCAGTTCTAATGAGGTTTTGGATGACTTATCCTGTCACATCTCCATGTGTATTTATTTCTCTTCACCTTATGGTAACTATGTCACTGGAAGCCCTAGCTGTACTTAGCTAATTTCTAACCTGTAGATGGCAGGTGGAGGCTTCTAGAAGGGATGTACTCAAGTTGATTGGAATATCTACTGAACCTACATCTCTTGTTGCTAGATTTTTCTGCCCTTCAAGAAATCTTAGGTGTGGGAACTCTTAGGGCAATGGGCTTCTAAACCCTCACATCAACATTTGACCTCAAATATGCCATGAAGAGATTGTAAGAATCAGGGCATCGATAGCTAATGTGTTCCCAAAGGAATGACTACTTGAGCATATTGACAAGAGGGGATCTACCATAGTGCAAATTTCTTTTCCCTTTTCTTTTCACTACTTCTTTGCTTGGTTGTTTGGTTAGTTGAAAACTGCTTGTCTCGCTAATGATTCTGGAGCTGGGGGAATAATCATAATAGGTATGCCTTTCATCTTTCACAAAAATTATGATATCGAATTTGCTTTGCATGAATATCTTTTTTAACACTGGATGCAAATTGTTGTAATTTTATATTATTTCCATACACCTTTCAGAAAATGTAGCTCAAGAAATTTCCTTGATAGATGGGAGATGTGCAGAAGATACTTTTACATTTGTCAAAAGAAAGACATTTTAAAACGATGAAGTTTATATCTTCACTTTACCAGTGACTCATGAAGCAGGTTACCTGAGAAGCAAGTGAGGGAGATGTAGAAGGGCTTAAGCAGCCAAGGCAAGATGGCGAGAGAGGAGGTTGGGGGCAGAGCCAGAACTAAGGAGTATGAAGTCTTCTAAGGAAGTCATCTTTCTGGTTAATGAAAGTGCTCATGGGCACAAGCGGAGGACTCAGTTAGACAGATACTTCCATACTCATGCTCCTAAGTGGGGGATCCGGAAGACAAACTAAACAGACATGGTAGACAGAGGGGGCACCGATCAATAATAGTGAGGAGAGCCTCGATAGGGGAGGAGATAAGGAAAGGAGAAAATTCCAGAGACCATAAAATCAAGACAAAACTTTCCCACTGGATTCCCAGCTCTGGGGCCCTTGTCTTTGGAGAAGTCTGTCTCGATCACTTTTGCAGGAAACCTGCTGCTTGCTTGCTATCTGTGTGTCCTGTTCTTCAATTCTTTGTTGAACAGAGACAATGAACCCAGCACCCCATAACACAGGGTTGCCTGTGGGAAAGAAGACTGACCCAGAAATCCAACTGGAGCTTGAACCTCAAGATGATGCTTCCTGCTGCAGAATTGTTGGAGAATGATAACTGAGAGCATTTGTGAGAACACCCAGTGCAGCGCCTGACATCTGTGGGGTACTCAATATGTGTGCTTTCATCTATTATCCCACGTTACCCAAGGAAATAGAGGAGAAAATAATTAAAACTGTGTCTACAAAGAAGACCTGGGAGATGACCTGAACTCTTGTGCAGTCTGAAACATGAAATAAGTGGTCTTTTAGCTAAATTTCAAATTCCTGGGTTTTGTTGTACTTGACCTTCAGTTCTACAAACAGAGATAAGTTTGATGCCCTGACGTTTTTTGTTACTTAGACTCTAGATAATTAAAGTTTTATACAGCTGTCTGGAAAGATAGACATCAGGTCCACCATGACATTGTGCTTTATTTGATGGCTATGTGTTTAGGAACATCAAAAGCATGATTGTTAGATGAGATTGGTGTGTTAGTCAGACCTCATTGTTTCTACCTTTTCAGAAGGGTGTGGTAGTTCAAGGGGAGCTCAGAGAATCACTGGAATTTGGAGACTCCCAAGATTAGAGTAATAAGTACGTTGGCATTCAAATTCAGACGAAAGAGAGAGGGAGACGCTTGAGAAAACATAATGCTCTCTGATACCTATAATCCTGCTTTTTGGTATCATGTCCTTTTTCAATTTAATAAGGGATAGTGAAAATTCAGTCTCCAGTCAAATAAAAAGATTTTAAAAGACAAGACTATTTCCTGAGACTGCCTATGAGCTTTACGAGAGCCGCTGATTCCAAACCTTGTAGTTGAAGTTGTCAGTTTCTGTTATTAACTTCCACTGTTAGATTTATGATTTTATTCTAGAAATACACTCTGGCTCAAACTTGATCAACAGTTTTTTCTCTTATGTATAAGGGAAAACTTGGAAGAGAAACAGACAGTCATAATTTTGTACTCGTTTTCAGGCAAATGCAAACAAACAAAAACCAATGCTGCTAGTGTTTGCAGAAACAGTTTCTATCTATGAACACTGTGACAGTCATACTTACCGTGGAGGCAGGCAGACAGGGAGACATGTGACTCATGGGAGTCCCAGCCTCAGCCCCCATCCAGAGAAATTATAGAGATTATCCTGGAACCAGAAATTAAGGAATTTGAGGCTGATGTGAATCTCAGGGGCCCTTTTGCTGACTTAGATATTAGTTTCTTACAGTTCTCACTAGTTAAACATCTACTCTTCAGTACAGGATTTCGACAGAAGGGATTTTGATACAACTCAGGGCTCAGTTCGGTATGCTTTCTATTGCTAATGATGGTTACTATACAATATAAACCTTTCTCACAATTCCTTTGAGTAGAAATCATATGGCTTTTGTTTAAAAATAATTTCTGATCAATTTATTTTTCTTTCTTTTTCTTTGCTTGCTCTCTCCCACTTCTATGAGGCAAAAAAAGAATTGTTTATTTTTTACTTCAGCCTCCGCCTCATTGGTGCAAGCTGACTCTCTTCAGTCTTTTCCCTTTTTTGCTAATTTTCCTCTAAGAAAAATGAAGCATATCGTGCCCAGAAAAATATTTTCTTTACTAAATATCCTCCAAGAAGCTGACTTTTTGCTCAAAGATTCTAAATTATGTTTTAAAAAAAATCTTAAGAAGCATCCACATTTTATCTCAACCTTACATTTGGAAACCTTAGTACCTTTATCTTTGCCAAAGCAGCAGTTTCCAAATGTCAAGCACAGTTTATTCCATTTTAAAAGAAAAGGATTTCAAGTTCATATAGTTTTGCCAATCTTTCTATCTTGTGGCCAATAGCTCTCTCTTGAATGATGTAATCCAGTCTTTTCCCAAGCTTATCATCTAATTATTGACCTCAAATTCCTGGATCCCTCTAGAAGAACATAACCTCACCTCTGCCTTCCCCCACTTTTTATGTGTCAATGGAGATTCTCAGTCACCAGAACTCCTTTTCATTGTTAACATGTGCTGCTGCTCTGTGTTGTCACACAAGGGTCGAATATTAGGATCACAATAGACCTTCACAGTCTTGGGAAGGTTTGCAAGTCCAGCTGTGGTTTTAAAAATTCAGGAGGCCAAATTCCTGGATCCCTCTAGAAGAGCATAATCTCCATCTCTAGTTTGTCTTCTATGGGTTTGGCTAGCCATGGCATGAACTCCCTGGAAAAGAAGGTAAAGATCAAGATTGGGAGATGGAGAAAGAAAAACACTGGAAGCTAAATAGGCAAATATCCAAGAAACGAGAGAATTGCCAGAAAAAGGCAGAGCTCTTCACTTTGAGAATTAATCATTCCTTGTCTTCATTTACATATTGCTCATTCTTTGGTTTTTAAGATACTAAAACAGAGACCAAATGAAGTGTTTTCTTAAGCGAGACTATTTTCAGATGGAACACAAATTCTGTCCCTTTCTTTATATTTTCAAAGGTGGCATAAGGGGAATTCAATAGGACCTGAACATTTATATATGATGTCATTGTGGTAGCACATATATGGATGTCTCTTTAAACTTATCCCCTTTAAAATAAACTTACATCCTTTAGATAATGGCCAGAAGGAAGATTTTTCTGGTGGTTGACATTCCTGGGCCTGAGTTCTCTGCCTATTGGCCCACTTTGGTTTCTTTTAGCATGTACTTCTCAAATTTAGTTACGTGACCTCTGGGATATGAAACAATCTGCAGAAAAAAATGGTATTAATTTTCCTAAAGAATGTAGAAGGGTAGGGAAGAAATTAAACCAATATAACTTTTAGCTTAAAATGTTTTTGTAATTAAAAACATAGGTTATAATTTCAAGCGGAACGCAAAATTCCCACTCTGTATAATAAAACACAGGCTTCAAAGATATGTTTAGAGGACTCGATTACTGAGTCACTTCCCTTAGTTGGTAGGTGACTTCAGTAAAATCAACACTGCTCAATGCCCAAATTTGGTTATACTATCCATTGATGAGTTACAGGTTAAATAACCTACTAAAGATAGTTATGGAACCAGCCTCGGTGTCTGTCAACAGACAAATAGGTAAATAAAGTGCAGTATATTTATTCATCCATAAGGAAGAATGAAATTATGTCATTTGCTGATAAATGGAGAGAACTGGAGAATGTCATGCTAAATGAAATAAGCCAGACTCAGAAGTCAAAGGTCAATGTTTTCTTTCATATGTGGAAAAGAGAGAGAGAGAGAGAGAGAGAGAGAGAGAGAGAGAGAGAGAGAGAAGCAATTAAAAAGAGATCTCATTAACACTGCTGTGACTAAAGAACCCAACCAGCACAATTGTATAAGAGGAAAAGTTTATTTGGGGTTCACAGTTTCAGAGGTCTCAGTCCACAGACAGCTGGCTCCATTCCTCAGGGCTAGAGGTGAGGCAGAACATCATGGCAGAAGAGGGTAGTGGAGGGAACCAGCTCACATGATGATCAGAAAGCAGAGAGCGATGCCACTCTCCAGATACAAAATATATACTCTATAACCATACCCCCAATGAACCACTTCCTCCAGCCACACACCATCTTCCTCCAGTTACCGCTCAGTTAATACCATCAGGGATTTTTTTTTCTGATTAGGTTAAGACTATAACCCAATCATTTCTCCTCCAAGCCTTGCATTGTCTCACACGTGAGCTTTTGGGAAACACCACAAAATAATAGAGACCAAGAGAATAAAGAAAAGGGATTCAGCGGGAGGGAGGAAGAAGGACATGAGGAAACTACTACTACTACTAATAATAATAATAATAGAAAGGAAGTTAATAGAATAGAACAAGCAGATCAGGGGAGTGTAGGAGGGAAGGCAAAAGGAAGGCACTGGGGAATGAGATTGATAAGTTATGTACATGTTTGAATACAACATAATGAATCCCACTCTTACATATAATTATAATGTACCAATAAAATTGATTGTAATCACAAAAGTGGAAATAATTATTAGTGAAGATTCAAACTCCCATATGTTCAAGAAAAAGAGAAAGGAAAGAAAAGAATTCCACTTTCAAGGACACTGGATCCAGAGAATCAAACTCTGTCCAATGATGCTCTTTCTCTCCCTCTCCATCTCTATTTTCTTTTTAAAATTTTTTTTTCATTGTAGATGGACACAATATCTATCTTCCTTTCTCTGTCTCTGTCTCTGTCTCTGTCTCTCTCTCTCTCTCTCTCTCTCTCTCTCGTGCTGAGGATCGAATCCAGGGTCTCACACCTGTGAGACCACTGAGCCCAGCCCCAGCCCTCCCTCTCCATCTCTTGACTTCACTTTCTTCTATATCAACTTCAGACTCAGTTAGGACTTTCCTGTTGGTGGCTCCTGGCACCTTCAGCTTTTCGTTATTTTTATAGTGAGAAACTTTTGCTCCCTGCAGATCACAAAACTCTTTGGACCCATCCCTAGACCTGGGGCAAAGGATAAGCTACTTGATCATGAATGGATCCTATGCCCATCTTTAGAAAGGACAGCAGGAACAAGTTTTGTGCAAATCAATGCCAACCTCAGTAGACTGTGGTGCAAGTATGTACACAGTGTATACAGGGACGGGACAACGGCAATGGATACATACCATCAGGTAAACATTGCAAAACACCAATGTGATAATTTTCCAAAAGATCATTTCTTCTTAGAGCTCTGAGTACCTTCTATTTGGTGAAGGTAATATCTTGATTTGACAACATTAGATTTATTGGAGAACGGAGCTAACATTGAGCAATATTTGATTTCAATATTTGCAATCATCTTTTTTAGACACAATGAAGACCCATTTTACAGATGAAGGTAATGGTTACAAAATAGAGACCACAATAGTAAACCTACTTACCAGATGAGTTTGAGAAGAAACTGTAGACTTAAAAATGGAGGAAGGGGGTACTGGGGTTGTAGCTCAGTGGTAGAGTACTTGCCTTATATGTGTGAGGCTCTGGGTTCGATCCTCAGCACCACATAAAAATAAATAAATTAAAATAAAGATATTGTGTCCATCTACAACTGAAAATTGTTTTTTTAAAGTGGAAGAAGGGACTGGGAATGTAGCTCAATGGCAGAGCACTTGCCTAGTATGTGTTGGACCCTGGGTTCAATCCCCAGTACTGCACACACACACACACACACACACACACACACACACGCACAGAAAAAGTGGAGGAAGAGAAAGAGAGAAAGAGAAATAATCAAAGCCATCCTAGATAGTACTTGTGCAATCAGGGCTAGCCTATTGGAGAGCTAGTTTACTAATTACTGCATTTCCTTTCCTGTTCCATACAGAAATTTTCATGAGTGTCCAAAAAAATGTATGCTGACTGCCCCCAACTTACTATGGTTTGATTTACACTTTTCCAACTTTATTATGGTGTGAAAGCCATACACATTCAATAGGAACAGACATAATTCAAAATTTTTACATTTTCCTGAGCAAGCAATATGTGGTGTGATCTCTGTAATGCAGGGCAATTACAGTGACCACAGCTCTCTGTTAGTCACACAATCAGGAGGGATTAACCAGTACAGTAAGGAGCACTATTTTATTGCTAAGTTGTGATGTTTGGTAGTTTGGGCATATTTGATGCATTTTTTATTTATAATATTTTCAACTTGCAATGCTTTATTGGGATGTAATCCCATCATAAAAGAGGGGCATCTGTCTCGTCCTTGAAGAATTGTCTTCAACATGCATTTGTATAACAATGTGAAATGTGTTACTCAGCTGTTTTTCTCCCAACAACTGGATGAAATTAAGGCACCCTGAGAAATGGATGGTTCAAGTGCAAGAGGAAATCATGATCTGCCCTGGATAGGGAGAGGTCTGGGGGAAGGGATGCTCTGTAGGACTCAGGATATCCTGGAGATCTTAGGCAAGAAGAGAGGACAGCGAGAATCAACCCCAAAGGGAGGTTGTGTGGACAGATCCCAAGGCTGAACTCCAGGGTTTCTACATTTTGAGCAGAGCTGGCTCTGATTCAGGAAAGTGTATGTGAGTGGAGGGTTTCAGATATTCTGTGATGTCCCACAAACCAAAATTCTTCCCTTCTTTTCTTTATTCAAGGGGCAAACACTTGGAGTGCATAGGTTGAGGAGCGTAGCCACAACTCAACTACCATTTTAATTCGTGGGAAATCATGCTGTTTTGGAATGCAATCTTGTTATGAGATGCCTTTCTCTTTTTCTTGAATCTCTCCCCATTCCTCAGAGGCAGTAAGATTCTTCATATGACCAGTTCAAAGGTGGTGAACATAGTCTGGAACATGAAGTTCAAGGCTTGTTAGTGAAGGAGAAATAGAAGGTAGCAAGGCACTCACTTCTGGCTGTTTGCTGGTTGCCCTGCTATCATCCAGTAGCAACTAACTTCCAAGGGCTTCCTTATCTAGTGTTGTGTTTGCTCATGAAGCCACCCAGAGACTCCAGGAGGCTGGGAAAAGAGCTCCATTCTGAAGGAGATGAGGCTTGTAAAGAGGTCAACAAGTGAGAGAGGGGCTGAGATTGTGGCTCAGTGGTAGAGCACTTGCCTAGCATGTAAGAGGCACTAGGTTAGATCCCTGGCATCACATAAAAATAAATAAATAAAATAAAGGTATTGTGTCCATCTATAACTAAATATATATATATATATAAAAGAAGGTGAGAGAGATCCACTGAGAAACATGGGAGAGGGAGAGAGAGGTGTGTTCACATAGGAGAACTTTGAGAGTAATTTTTGTTTTAAAATAAAAAAAAAAAACATACACTTGTAAATGCTAGGAGGTCTTCCAATGAAATGAGTGTTTTTCCTTTTTGTAGACACTTTCTGGTGGTCTCTGTTCTATTTTTGTCATTATTTTACTTAATTGAGTGTGTTAAAATATTTCATAATACTTTTTGGCATAAGGTATGATTGTAAATGGTTTACTGCATTCTTTTGTGGTCTTGAGGCCAATTTCCTTTCTCTTTGTGGAACACACTGCTGAAATTAAATGTCAATTGAAAGAATGATGCAATTTATAAAGATTTATACTCCATTCTTAAGAAATTTCCTCTGTGTAAAGCAAGATAACCGAGATCTAGCTGGGCTTCCCTCTCCAGCTCCCTCCCTGTCTCATATAGGGAATGGAGTTTGGGGGTGCCACCTCATACCCCTGTGCTAAGGATTAGCTACCTCAAGGTCCCTTTGGAAGTGTGATTTGAGAGGCAGTGGTATTTGGATGAAATCTATGAGATCCTAATTTCTCATCAATTGATACCTGATTCTTTCTTTGAGTTTAAGTCAATTCTCTTAGAAAGAAAGAAAAGGGAGAAAAAACTAAAAAATATATATTTGGTACATGTTTTAGTCAGCTTTTTCACTGCTATGACTAAAGTATCTGACCAGAACAATTGTGGAGAAGGGAAAGTTTATTTGAGGGTTCACAGTTTCAGAGGTCTTAGTAGCTGGCCATAGAAGGCAAGCTGCATTCATCCAGGATGGAGGTGAGGCTGAACATCATGGCGGGAGAGTGTGGCTGTGGCAGAGGGAAGCAGCTCACATGATGATCAGAAAGCAGAAAGGCTCCACGCTCCAGATACAAAATATATACCAATAGCCACACACTCCCATAAACCACTTCCTCCAGCCACATTCCACCTGCCTCCAATTACCACTCGATTAATCCCATCAATTGGCTAATCTCTCTTGGCTTTGTAGGATGAAAACCAAGGCTCAAGTTTAGATAGACCCCAATGGCTTTCAGTAGGCTCTTGGCAAATGGCTACACCCTTCTTTAGATATAAAGTACAGACGCTTATCAGACTCCACTTTTTTCTGCCATTATAGAATAACCTGATATCCTGTGAAAGGGGGCGGGGAGAAATGGGTGCGAAGAATGCAACTAGCTCAAAGGCTAAAGGAAGATTTGGAAAAGAGTGGTGTAAGCGAATATCTCAGGAGCAATCTTGAGCAGAAACTTCCACAAAAAGTTATCATTTTCATTGAGCATATGTCATGCCCGTACTTTATACAGTAGTTTTAGTGAATCTTCACAGGAACTGTATAAGGTAGATATTGTTATAATACAAGCTTTGCAGACGGGCAATTTAGGTTCCATGAGTTGAACCAATACTTCTCCAGTCTGCCAGCTGGCAGGGGTGGAGCTGTGAGTTCAAATCGAACAATGAAACGTCAGAGATCCTGACCACTATGCCGCCATGCTGGACAATGACTGGTCACCACAAATTGCTTTAAGTCACTCTTAAAGTTGACAGTAGACGTTATTGTCAGTTTCCATGACCTCCATGAGCCTGACCTACTAATGTCAGAGCAGGAGAGCAGAGAGGAAGGGGAGGGCAGGACTGGGGAGGAGGATAAGGCAAGAATAGCAGAAGTGAGAGTCTGCAGAGCTTGGGGCCTGCTGAGGTGCTGCTAAAGCACAAGAAACAAACACTGCCAAGGGACCCAGCTGTGGGGATAGGAGCCCTGTTTTGGACAGAGTTCCTGTAGGCCTGACGAGAGGGAAGAAGAGGAAGCCTCCATCTGTTAGAAATGCTTCCACAGTGGAAATGAAAGCAGCCTCAGATTTCCTCCTGGCTCCTCCAGTGTTTTCTTAGCACAGATGGCCCATTTTAGCTGTTAAGGAAAATTTATTTTCTTATGGAAGGACTTAGATTCTCATTCTTCTAAAGGTTTTTGCTCATTTAATGTGATATTTCTGAAAATGCTTAGCCTTTTGTTTCACACAAAACTTATCCTCTCACATATACGTGAAATTAAAATGATTCTAATAGGTTATATATGGATTCTAATAGGTTATATATTTGATGTATATCATAGAATGCATTCGGATGGTTCATTGCTTATTGTTATATATAAAAAATCAAGTCATATAACAAAAATCTTGGAAAATAAAGGAAAAACTCACCCATAATTCCAAGTTACTGATGTAAATATTATGGTAACCTTGGTCTTTTTCTTCCGATCTGTTTTTTTCATATGCATATCGTCATAGTATTTGGCATAATTTTACACCTCTTCTTTTCCACTTATTATATTGAAGGTATGGTTCCATTTTGGTACATAGTCTTGTGTTCTCATTTTGAATCGCTTAATATGCTATTAGATAGCTATAGCTTTTTTTTTTCTTAACTGTGCTATTATTGAAAATTAAATAATGAAGGAAATTTTAATCAGAATTTGTGACATTTAAAAAGACATAGTGACTATCACAGTTTGGATCTCACATGACCCCCAGAGGCTCATGTGTTGAAGGCTGGGTCTTCAGGTGATAGTGCTGTTGGGATGTGGTAGAACCTTCAGGGAATGCAGCCTACAGAAAGGAAGTTAGATCACTGGGGGTGATCCAATACCTCAAAGGAGGTATTGGATCCTGGTCCTTTCCTTCCTCTTTGCTTCCCAGCCACCTTGAAGTGAGCAGCTTTGTTCCACCAAATGCTGCCCACCATGATGTTTTGCCTTGCCACAAACCTTAAAGGAATAGGGACCAGTTGCTCACAAACTGACATCTTCATGAGCCAAAATAAAGTGTTATTTGCAGTCCCACATAAAGACATAGATAATGCCACTGAAATAAAGAAGGCTGAAGTTACTTGCCTAAGTTTCTTCTGCTAGTACATGACAAGGTGGGGACTCAAATCCATGTGGTTCCATGATTTTTGTACTTATCCACCATGCTTCTATTTTTATTTCTTTTTAATTGGTAAATAAAAATGATATTTTATGAAGTGCAACATGATGTTTTGATATATGTGTATATTGTAGAATGGCTAACTGGAATCATTTGACATATGCACGATCTCAGATACCTTTGTGTTTTGTTTTTCTTTCGGTAGTGAGAACACTATGAAACCATCAGGGAAATACAAATTAAATTATAATGAGATGTTGCCTCATACCTGTTAGAAGGTCTATTATGAAGAAAAAAAACTAAATGTAACAAATGATGGCAAGAATGTGAAGAAAAGAGAACATTGTCTACTGCTAGTGGGAATGTCAATTAGTACAGCTATTACAAGAACTACATGGAAATTCTTTAAAAACTGAAAGTAGAAGTGCTGTACGATTCAGCAGTACTTCTGGTTGTAGATACAAAGAGTATAAAATCAGTACGTCAACGAGGTGTCTTTAATCCCATGTTCAGTGAGAACACTGAAAAATCAATATTCTTAGAAATTTTCAAGTATACAATATATTGTCATTAACTGTAAAGTCACTGTGTATACAATAACTCTCTTGAACTTATTTCTTCTAAGTGAAATTTTATTTCCTTTGACCAATATATCCCCAATCCTTCCAGCCAAAACCTCTGGTAACCACCATTTTACTCTTTGTTTCTATGATTCTAACATTTTAGATTCTACATATAAATAAAATTACTGATATTTATCTTTTTTATGCCAACTACTTTCACTTAATAGAATATCCTCCAGGTTCATCCCTGTTATCCTGAACAATAGGATTTCCTTCTTTCTTAAAGGCTGAATAGTATTTCATTGTATTTGTGCACATTCTCTTCATCCATACACTGATGGATGCTTAGGGTAATTCCACATCTTGACTGCTGTGGCTGGAGCTTCGATAAACATGAGATTTCAGACCTCTTTGACATACTGATTTTATTTTATTTTTTAAGATTTTATTTATTTTTATGTGGTGCTGAGGATCAAACCCAGTGCCTCACACATGCTAGGCTCTACCACTGAGCTACAACCCCAGCCCCTGACATACAGATCTTATGTCTTGTGGACATATACCCAGTAGGATTGCTGAATCATGTGGAAATTCTATCAACAGTTTTTTGTTTGTTTGTTTTTGTTTTTTAGGAACTTTCATATAGTTTTTTCATAATAGCTGTACTAATCAATATTCCCACCAACAGTATACAAAGCTTCTCTTTTTCCTCCACATTCTAACCAACAACTTGTTACCTTTGGGTTTTTTTTCTTGGTTGTTGTTTATTTATTTATTTAAATAATAGACAGCATAACAGGTGTGGGATAACATCTCATGATGGTTTAATTTTTAATTCCCCGATGAACATTTTATAATATACCAATTGGATATTTGTGTATCTTCTTTTGGGAATTATCTGTTCAGGTCCTTGGCTGTTTTTTTTAAATCAGATTAATTATTTTCTTATTATTAAGTTGTTTGAGCTTCTTGTACATTTTGGATATTAGCCCCTCATTAGATATATAATTTGCAAATGTGTTCTTCCTGCAGGTTGTCTCTTCACCTTTTGGTTGTTTCCTTTGCTTTTCACTCTTTTCCATTGGTCTATGTGGCTGTTTTTATACCAGGACTATACTGTTTTGTTTACTATAACTTTGTAGTAGATTTTTTTATTCAGATAGCGTAATGCCTCCAGTTTTGTTCTTTTTGCTTTAGCTATTCAGAGTCTTTTGTGGGTCCCAGAGAATTTTAGGATTATATTTTCTATTTATGTAAAAAAAGTCATTGGAATTTTTCTAAGGATAGCATCAAATCTATAGATCACTTTGCGTAGTATGGATATTTTAGCAATATTAATTCCTCCAATCCATGAACATGAGATATTTTCCATTTACTTATGTCTTATTCAATTTATTTTATTCACACAGTTTTCAATATATGGATCTTTTATCTCCTCAACATTTTTAGTATATGTTTTTGAAAAAACTTGAGGTTGTTTTCTTTATTTCTCTCTCTTTAAATCGATTCATTGTTAGTGTATTGAAACTCTGCTGATCTTTAAACATTGATTTTGTATCCCAAAACTTCACTGAATTAGTTGCTTTGTTATAACAGCATGTTTTTTTTAAAATTAGCTGAAAATTCATGCACATTGGTAGAAAGAGCTTGACTTGGTGGGTTAGACAAATTTTACCCCTATCGGATGTGTGTGCTTAGGCAAATTTATTAAGCTCTCTGAACTTGAATTTCTTTATCTGTAAAACAAAATTAATAGATATATTCTAAGACACAAGTAAAGTAATGTAAGAAAAGTACTTGGCACAGCACAGGTGCTCAACCAGTGTTTGTCCCCACCACTTCTCTGACCACCAAGTCCGAAAAACAGCAAGAAAAGAACCAAGAGAACATTTCCCCTTAATTTAGATCAGAAGAGGATGCTGACAAGAGATATTAAATAAACCCAAGATTTTAATATGATTTTGAGTCTGGTTTTTCACCTCAATCTTTAAAAAAATATTGAGACTTCAGAATAGGATCAGACAACAAAAGAAGTAGGAGTGAGTACATGGAAATCCAAAATGGTAAAAGGTGAGGCATGTGGAGAGGGTATATATTCAAAAGGGCAGGTCCTTCGGACAGGGTGATATTTTCAGTACTTGACTGTGCCTCGCACACAGCAAGTGCCCATAAATACATGCAAAATAGATGAATGATCGATGCATTGATACCAAAAAGGTTTAGTCTCTGACATAAGGGTTTTTGCCTCTTGCAAGCTGACCTTAAAAAAAATGTGAAATGGGTAAAGTTTGTATTAGTCTGTAAAAAAGTTCCTAATTTTGTGTCCCTGTTTGGCAATTTGTCTTGGGTGTTCACACCCTACATGGTTCCCAAATGTCTCACCCTGATACTCTTCACAGGCCTGCTCCACCAAGGACTTTGGATCTTTCTTTGCATTGCCTTTTCTTTTTTATCCTCCCTCCCTAATTTTCCCCTATGAAAACTTACCAATGTAACAGTCTTTTAGCTCACTAACCCCTCCCTGCTGGGTCCTACTGGGGAATCAATGACCTGAATTGACCTACAGTTCTGTGGCTGGCAATGGCCTAATGTATTTTTCCTCCCATGTGACATTTCTGTGTCTGGGAGGTGACAGAGGAGGGGATTGGGGGCTGAGACACTTGTGGAGCATTCAGAGGGGGTCAGTCCACTTTCCAAGGACTTGTCTCTGTATATATGAACTTCCAGAAACCTGTTCTGCTCTCCGTAGCTGCAGAAGCGATGGAGAACATACATACAATTAGACAATTCCACAGGGACTCATAAAAAGGAGTAAAAAAAAAGAGAGAGAGGAAATGCAAACATTCATCAGAGAAAGCAAGGGTCCCATCACTATGCATTTCCTCTATGCTTCTGTAAGAGCAAGCAAACCTTGTCTACTCATTCCTCATCCCCTCCAAGTCCCCGACTCTGTCTTCAGAGCACTCAGCCGTGAGGCTGGGTTCAGATGGGAGGGTGTCATCAGGCCTCAGGAGACACTCTCAGGAAAAGCTTCAACTGCTAGAAGGCGTTATTGAAGGAAAATGTGAAATCTTTTTTCTCTGGTGCTCAAGACAACTCATTTCTCTGAAATGATATCATTGTGGTTGTCCCTGATGGTAAGCGACTGCCCTAGAAGTTTGCCTTTGGCATTTTTTAGCCCTGAGGTCAGAAGATTCTAAACTGATGTGAGCAGAGATCTAGGGGAGTAATTCCCCAGGCAAACCCATGAACATGACTCTCTTGGTATTTTCATCTGTGCTAGAGAGTAGAGTCCCTCCCAGGGAAAGGAAACCATGCCTCAACATAGCACTGAGTGATTCAAGTTCACCCATTTGTGTCCACGCCCTTTGTGCATCTGAGAGGTTTCCCTCTCCTTTGGAATCATCCACCTTATGCCATTATCCTGCTTCTCCTAATCAGGCCTCCTACTTCCATCAAGCCAGGACTTTGTTCTGTTTTCAGCAGAGAAGTGAACGACACGTGAAATATTCTCATTCTCTCCAACACATAAACAGCTAAGAAGAAAAGGCCAGTGATTTCCCCCATTTCACTCCAGCTACTCTGTCCTGTTTCTGGTTTTTCCTCTGTGATCTTTTGCTCATGCTGAAATGCTTTCCCTTGATGGTGTCTTCAAATAGCTGGAAACTTCTTCAGTCTTGGGCTTGGCTCTTCCATCCTCAGAGAACTGGTTATATCCCTAATTATGTGACCTAACGGAGCTCTAGGCCCTTCTTACTGTAGAACGGCACCCTGATCATTTCTTTCTTACCACTTCCTTCAATTTGAAACTCACCCACTAGCTTAGTGTATGCAAGTCTGACCTTCCTGCCTGTGTTGGCTGAGGAGCCAGTGCAGCTGGCGTTGGCCCCATCTGGCCAGGTGAGCTGCCAGATTTGGGTTTGGGTTCAGAGTGGCTCCCAAGCTATGTTGGACATATTATGAGATAGAAGCTGCAGAGATTCAAACTGAGGTGACTCAATTTAGGAAACTGGAATTGATGTGTTTTAATTTATATTCAGGGCTTATTTGGAAGATTTTAGAGAAACAAGGTAATGGATTTTATGGCAATTCATATATTCTCATAGATTTTTTTTTTTTTTTTTTTTTTTTTGCTAGAGTCAAACTTTAAAAAATACCATTCTGGTCATGCCCACTGCCCAGCTGAAAATCTGTGGTTGTTTTTCATTGCCGGAGAAAGTAAGTGTGACATTCACACCTCCCCATTTGTGCAGTCACCGGGTGCTCCCTAAATACATACTCCCCACATGTCCAGTGTCCCTCTTTGCCTCTCTGAACATGGCTTGCTCTTTGCCTATAGGACTGCTCCTTTGTTTCCATTTGACAAAATACTCTTCATCTACCATTAACTGTCTCAGATATCAGCTCTTTGTAGAGGGTCTGCTCTTCCAGGTATGACAGGGAATTCTCTTCATCCAGGATCTCCTAGGAAAGGCAAGGATCTAACATGTACTGAGTGGTGGCTATAAACCAGGTACCACTTTTGTTTTAGATGAATTAAAACATAGATGTCATTTCCAAAATACCCCTAAGAGTGGACCAAGAAGGACACTGATGCATTTCCTGGTCACCCAGCAAGACACTGGAAGGCTCGGGATGTAGGTTCCCTAACCACCACACTCCCTTGGAATATTGATAAGGTACTTACCAACCCAACCTTTTCTCCTAGCTCATTGGATTTTTTTAGGGCCTGGACTGTGTCTTGTCTCCTCCTCCTCCTCCTCCTCCTCCTCCTCCTCCTCCTCCTCCTCCTCCTCCTCCTCCTCCTCTTCTTCTTCTTCTTCTTCTTCTTCTTCTTCTTCTTCTTCTTCTTCTTCTTCTTCTTTTTATTTTATATATTTTTAAGTTTCCCAAGACCATATGATAACAGTGGGCCTATAGCAGATGCTCCCTGAACGCTTTCTAACTGAAAACATTAATTGATATTCCACTTAGGAAAAATGCAAGTTAAACTTTTTTTAAAAAATCACATGAAATATTCCATCTTTGTGTCAAATTTTTCATTACTTGGGCTAATTCATTTTCTAGGTTCCCTGGGTAAGCATCCTCACTTCTGCCTGGACCCAGTTATCTAAGAGCCCAGATGATGTGAAGGAGCTCAGTAGAATTCATACAGGAACTAGGATGAAGCTTTGGGGTGTGGACTCCCTTGAACTCCCTGAAGAGAGAAGAGTCTTTGATTTAAAGGGGGTGGAGGGCAGCTTTTCACAGAGTCCTTAATATGGTAGGAGTGTTCATGTCTTCTCAAAATGTGTACATTGAAACCCAACTTCTGTTGTGATTGCTGTTAGGTGGTGGAGACCCTAGGGGGGGTGATTAGGTCATGATAGGTGGATTAGTGCCCTTATAAAAGAGCCTCCAAGAGTGAGCTCACTCCTTCCTCTCTGTGAGGACCCAGCAAGAAGGCACCATCTATGAGGAACAGGTCCTCATCAAGCAGCAAGTCTGCTGGTATTGTGACCTCAGCCTTTCCTATCTCTAGAACTGTGAGGTATGACTGTGTTCATAAGTCACCCAGTATGGGATTTTTGTCATAGCAGCCGGAATAAACTAAAATAGTTCTAATACCTATCTACTTCCCTTATGGTATTTGTTTGTTTGTTTCTTGGGCCACTGGGGTGCTTGGCTCTGCCCACCCCACCACTCTCAGGAGTGAATCCAGGATTCAGGATAATGAGCATCTAGTGAGATAGCCAACTCCTTCTTTACCCCAATATCTTTTAGGGGAGGTCTCTCAACCACAATCACAGATTCTCTGTCCTGCTGACTTTTAACATAACCTCAGAACCATTCCCTACCAAGCCACTAGAAATCAATTAGCTGGGTATAAGAGGAGGATGTAGAGGAGACCATTTACAAGGGTAAGCACCACAAAGGTTTTGCCAGATTTTGCAATGCTCTGCCCACATGCCCCTGTCCTTACAATTTCAGCGCATACATCCAGCTACAAGTATCTGAGGTTTTCCCCCCTCCTGAGGGTTTTCTATGGCTAAAAGAACTCAATTTTTCATCTTCCAAGTGCAGCCTAGAAATGCTGAGAATTAACAATAAGTGGCTGAATGCCTGGTAGAAACGGATGTATAAATACCCCAACTCCCTCACTCCTCAGGTATGACAACTATTTAGTATAGCTCCCAGAGAAATGATGCTCCAATCACGTATAGTGGTCATTGGTTGGGTAATGAGCTTGCATTTGCTTCTTTTCTTTTCCTATCTTACTTTCCCACTCCCTAACCTGTTTCCTGGCATCATCTCCCTAATGAACTATTTACACTCTGATTATAGTCTCAGGCTTGGCTCCTGGGAGAACCAAAACTAAGACAATGGCTAGATGGAGAGTCTGAGCAAAGAAGTCACTGCTGCAGGCTGCATTATTCTCTAGAAATGTTTATTGGGACAATAAGTATTTCTGGTGGGAGCTCATGAGTAGGGTTGTGTGGCATGGGAGGGAGAGAACAAAGGGGGACTGAGGTAAAGGAGAAGGAAAGAGGAAGTGGTTTGTTTATGGGGCTGATTTTGTTTCAGGAACATGGTCAAGTAATTGAGCTGTGCAGAGGAGAAATGCAGAGCAGGACAGGAAACCTGCCACTAAATCATTGCCTCCTGGTAAATCATTAAATCTGATGGACACAGACATCAGTCCACAGTGACTCTTTCTGTGCTATGCTCATTATCTTAGGGGAATGCATATTTCCTAAATAAAAAGAGAGATGTAAAGTATATTGGAAAACATTAAGATATAAACCGTATATAAGTTCTTACAGTTTTTGAATATAAGAATCCTACTCTCTCCTTTCCTTTGGAAATGTAAATGAACATTCCTGATGAAAAGTTGCTTGAGGAGAGCACTTCAAATACATCACACCAGCTAGGTTCCTGAGGTTTTCTTATCCTATGTACGGAGCACTTAGATCATGGTGATCACCCAGTAGTGGCCTAATGGAAGAGTATTAAGGTTATTTCCATTTGTTACATTGAATGTGTTATTGTCTTGACTGTGAAAGAAATTATCTAGGCCCAAATCATTACCTAAAGTCACTAAATCTTTTGGCATGGGATGGCAAAGTCTTTTAATAGACTGTATACTAAGATCAAGGATAATGTGAGTTCAACAAAAATCAATCGCTATGAGATTTAGTTTGTCTACTTTGATTTTCCTTGTCTGTGCTGCTGGGAGGAGGAGCCACTATAATACTAAAATTAAAGATGCAGAAACCACTGGAGTTCTTCCATCTTTGGAAGACCTCTAGTGGGGTCAGAATCCTAAGGAAAAGATGGTGTATTGGTTGGCTTCCTGTCATTATGCCAAATACCTGAGATAAATCAACTTATAAGAAGGAAAGGGCTATTTTGTCTCATGGTTTTGGAGATTTTAGCCCATGATCAGTGAGTGCTGTTGCTTTGGGCTTGTGGCAAGGGAATACATCATGGCAGGAGTATGTGGTAGAGGAAAACCACTCCGCCAAGGCCAGGAAGTGAGAGAGAGAAAAGAAGAGACCAGTACGATCCCCTTGGAGGGCACACCCCTAATACCCTAATTACCTCCTAATAGACCCTATCTCTTAAAATTCTACCACCTTCCAAAAATACCAAACTGAGAAGCAATCCTCCAACACTCAGGACTTCAGGAGACATTCAAGATCCAAACCATAGCTGATGGCTATGGGACAGCTTTCTGGAAGGAAGAGGGCAGAAGTGGGGACAGGGAGAGAAGCATGCATGAGAATCATGTTCATGCCAGCTAGTGGAGGTGAATGGGGAAAGGGTAAGAACAAGGTAGGGGGGGGTTGCTAATAAAATGGGATGGTTGTTCCAGGTTGGAAAGGCAAGAGGATGTGCACCTCAGTGAGAAAGCATGCAAGGACCAGGGAGGGCATAGTGCAGTTGGAAGAGTTTAAGTGTGTGTGTGTGGGGGGAAGTCACCACTGGAGAGAATGTGACAATAGAGCCACTTCTGCCAGTGCCAGACTACTTCTAAGGCTGCCAGGACTGTCTCTCATGTACTTCTGTGAAACTGGACCAAACAGATCTTATCTGTGCCATGGCTGAGGCATCTCCCTCCCATGCTACCCAGCTCTACCTATGAGCTCCCTTAAGAAATACTTATTCTCTCCATGAACATGGTTTGGACAGAGGAGGCAAAGAGGAAGCAGTGCAAGTCAAACTCAGAGTGATTGAGAGCTGTGCCCAAGAGAGTGCCATCTGTTTGGGCAGCTCTGACCATTTTAGAAGAATCAGGGGAACCATCAAAGTGCACAGGTGAGGAATTGTGCTCCAGGTCACCCAGCTAAACCTCGGTGGACGAGAAACTCAAAACCCAAGACGATCTAAGCTACGTGTGCCTTTTCTACTCCATGGGGGAGAGAGAGAGAGAGAGAGAGAGAGAGAGAGAGAGAGAGAGAGAGAGAGAGAGAAATCCCAACTCAGTATGAACTTGGTGGCAACATGCCATGAAGTGCTCATGAGTGTAAAATTCGTGCCTCTACCAGTTGGCCACGGATAGTGTAGCTCTCCCACCATGGGAAACTGTGGGGAGGAGAGGGTGACGGGAAGGGTTTGTCTTAAGGATACAGTCTTAGAAAGACTGTGGCAGAACACAGAATCTCAGTGTTGTTGGTGTTCCAAGTGTCGGGATGATGAAGGTTCTCCCTTGATTTCCACCAGACCTGACATGTGCGTTTCTCCCCAGAGGCCTGGGATAATGAGCTTTGTTCCAATGCTGGGAGACAAACCAGACCCAAGACTTCTTTACTGGGGGTGGATAGTGCCGGTCTGTATCCTTATCTCTCTTCTATTAATGATACAGAGGGTGTCAAATGACACCGGATTTTGTGCCGAACTTTATTGCTATGTTTCCGTTCCGACAAAGTGGAATACCGATATTTTCCTTCTCAATTGTGTTCTTTGCTTTGTGGTGTGTGTTGCTTGGCCAGTTTGCTGCTGAGGTAGCTAAATTTGGTTCTCTGTCTCTGATGAAAAGATCTTAAGCTGCCATGAGATTTTCGTCTCCTCAGGCTCACTGTCAGCTCACAGGACTGTATTTCTCTCCTAAGCAGTCATGATCGTAGTCTTACTGCACACACATAGCAAAGAGCTGCATGATCATCGGCATGACTTTTAAAATAAACACAGTCTACAGAAATGGAAGAGCTTGACAGCTATTAGAAAATAAATTCCATAAACTTCCAGGTTCCTTGTTGTATACTCTAGTGTGGCTGCATCAAAATAGTCAAATAAGGCGGAAACTGACAAATCCCTTTTCCCTTAGGCTTCGACAAATCTTTGTTTCCCTGTGGAAACACAGACCAGGAAATCAGGCTGGGGTTTGCCACTCGCCGGTGGCAAAAACAAAACAAAACAAAAACTTCCTTTAGCCATTTAAAAGATCAGTAGAAAATGGTCTCTTACTACCTTTCTTGGGTCTGCCCTTTCAGGAATTTTCTTCATTGCATGAGGGTCTTTCCCTCCCTTGCTACAGCCCAGGATAAATATCCACCTATTATCACTCTAACACTGGAGGGCTGGGCGGAGGTCTCCGAACTGTTCCTAAATGCAATATCCCATTTCTACTAAGTCGGCTGTTTCAGAGATCTAAAGCCACTTTCAGTCCTAGGCCTGCTCCACAGATCCGTTTCCCCTATAATCATACTTCATGCACTCCAACCCTCTTCCTATCTCTGGTTCTATCTCTTCTCTGGTCATATTCCAGTTCCTATAAAATCTTTCCATCCTAATAGCCATCTATTAGCTAATAGTCTTCCTCCTTTCACCTTAACATGAAGCTTCCTGTTGGGCCACATGGTGGTAGGGAACTCACAGCCTGCAGTCATTGCTGGTTACACAGTGTAGTTGCCTTATTTGGTCTATCTCATTGGAAAGTCCTTAGCTGTATAATGAGAGGTTAGTTGGTAGCTTCTGTCTGGTTGAGCTTGTTTCATTTTTATAATATGGACATTTACAAAAAGTAGCCCATGTTAAGGTTCAATTATGTTTGCAAATCAAGCAAGGTTAAAGTCATGTTCTAGGTCTTAGTGGCTCTGTTAATCAGTTTTCTGTTACTGTGACAAACAGCTAAGACAAATAACTTACAAGGAGGAAAGGTTTATTTTGGCTCATGGGTTGAGCGGTTTCAGTTCATTACTACTTGGCCCTTTGCCATTGGGCCTGTGGTGAGGTAGTGTGTCATGGTAGGGAGCACATGGCAGAGGAAGCTGCTCACCTATGGCGGCAGGGAAGCAAAAGAGAGGGAGAAAGGAAAGAGCTGATTCTTAGAACCCCTTCAACTAGGTCCCACCTCTTCAAGGTTCTCAACCTACCAGTACAGCCACAGACTGTAGACCAAGCCTTTAACACCTGGGCCTTGGATGACACTCCCGATCCGACTCTAACACTGGTTTTGTGTGCTGAGGGGATTTCATCAGACCTGGGCTTCACTTTATTTTACTTTGACAGTTGCCCAATGGCAATGCCAGGGCAAGGATGTGGGCCCTAGTGCAATGGTTAATTTTACGTGTTAACTTGACTGGATCATGGTTTGACCAGATATTTAGCTAAATATTATTTCTGAGTTTTTCCTTGAGAGTGTTTCTAGGAGAAATTAGCATTGGAATTGATAATCTCAATGAAGAAAGTAATTGCCTTTCTCAGTGTGTGTGGGCATCGTCCAATCAAGTGCCAAAATAGAAGACAAAGCTAAAGGAAGCTGCCTGATGCTGGAACTGGGTCATGAGATAGAACCCAACAATGTTGCCCTCAACATTCTTGGGTGTCAGACCTTCCGACTCAGCCTGGAATCTATACCCATTGGCTCTCTGGCTCTCAGGACTCTCAGGTTTATACCACCAGATTTACGGGTCTCCAGCTTGCTGATGACAAATCCTAGGACTTCTCAGGCTAATAATTGTGTTAGCCAATACAGTGCCATCAAATGTCTTACTAGATATCTTATTGGTTCTGTATCTCTGAAGAAACCTGACTAATATACCTAGCAATCATGTTGAGACACAGCTGCCCTACCGTGCACCTCAGGAAAGCCCTGGACACATACCCAGCCAGAGAGAAGCTTCACCACCATTGCTCAAATGCCCATGAAATCTAAGGAACAGTTATTCCCATCTTCCTCTCTTGTTCTAAGCACTTTTCTTGCCCCGTTTACCATCATATTATATTGTTCACTTGCTTAAGGTATCTTTTACCTACCAGAATATTCTTTGGGACAAAGACTATTTGTTGGTCCTGTGTCACCAGCTCAGTACAGGGATCAACATGAGCAAAATAACATTAATGAAGCAGTTAAATGTGTGGGACCATAACTACAGTTGCTTAAATCCAGACAGATGGGGGTGGGTGAGACAGATATCCAGAAACTCAACAAATAGCAAAACAGAACAGTCTTGATGCCTTTTAGGAGGTGCTGGCAGGGTTCAGGAATTCTAGGGAGGTCTCCACCTCCCACTAATTGTGGCTTTTATTCTCCCCATGGGTTGTGCATTGGCGCGGTGCCCTTGGGTATTGCTGTCCATGCCACCTCGGGATGGAGCAGGAACAGTAGCGGCTGGTTAAGCCCTCAGCTGTCAGGTGGCCCGACAGCTGCTGCATAGGAGGCTGCCAGGAAGCGTGTGTGCCAGGTGGGAGCCAGGGAGGAAAGGCCGTGGGCCCCACAGGAATGCAGTACATGTTAGTGACCTTCTCCTTCCTGGAATATCTCACTGTCTACAAAAAAAGCATTGCACTGCGTGTTGCAATTCTCTTGACAATCACTTTGGAGTGGGGGTTAGAGACACCTCGTGGCATGGAGGGGTTTCTGGTAAGGACATTCCTTAGCTAACCCAAGAAATGTTCCTCCATGTAGTGGCCCCATCCAGCAAGACCACCTCTTCTCACAGGCACAGCTGTGCACAATTCTTCCGGTTAATGTTTCAGTCTCATATTTACTTCCCTTTCCTAACCACATCTTCTCAGTGTTTGGATCAGAACAAACCACTGAAACAACATCAAAATATTTTTAAAGTCCTCATGAAAGTACAACTTTGCCTGGTCCTTGGATGACTTTGAGACAACAGAATCTTCTTGAGAGAAACCAATAAATTGTAGATAGGAAGAGAGAACCCCTCCTAGAGGAAAAACATTGATTAGACACGAAGCAGTTGCACTGTTCTAGAAAACAATGGGGGGGATTGTTAGCATAAGAGCAGTGAAATCGTAAATGTCAAATTGCGCACTAATCCCTTTTCCCAGCCTGGTGGAATAAATGCAATTGAAAAGGTAAAATTATTTCTTACCCCTGAAATCAGAGTTTGAGATGCAGCCAACAGAAAACTCCAGAAATCATTGAGAAATGTGTTAAGTATATAATGCATCGACCCAACCTGCTGTCCAAAAAAGATTGGGCCGTATCTGCAGTAGCTCCAGGAATTGTATATTTTCTCTGTAGAACATGGATGGAAAGATTTCCTTGTTGTCAGGGTCTGGCTTTCCCAAGCTTCCACATTGGGCAGGAAGTTAGGTCCTGGTGATGTCGGTTATTTTCCACATGCTGCATATTTGGGTATGAGGGAATTTACCAACCCTTCATTGGAAAAATATCATAATGATTCTTTATTATACTGTAGCCAATTCCAAATAGGAATGAGTTCAATCATTGGATATATTTGTTCTTTCAAGTTCTTGTTTGTTCAAATTCTCTAAAAGATCTCAACAATACTTGGCACAAGCAAAGCACTCCTACACAGCAGCTGTCTTTCTACAATTTTAGATGTCTTTGGACGGTGGTTAGAGTGATGGGGAGAAGGCTCAGGCTTATTTGGAGGTTCCTGTGATGAACAAAAGTTGTTGCAATCTCTTGCCCTCTTTGGGGCTGAGCCTTGTCTGTCTTTCAAACTCTAATGCCTAACACAAAGCCTGGTACAGAGGAGGCGCTCATGAACCCCAGATATGCAGGAATCTCTCTTCCCTGTTGATGTGAGGTGGTAGGATGTGCCACACTCTTGAGTAACCACCGAGAGAAGAAACCTCAGATTTACGCATTCACCTCAACCAAGTCAGTGACTTCGGGCCACTCATTCAAATTTTCCTAGCTGATGTTTCCAATCTGTAAATCAAGAATAACAAGACCTCACCTAGAGAGCCATTATGAGAGATAAATGAGACAGCTACCAGAGTACTCAATCGTGTTCCTTCTCCCTCGCCTTTTATATATCTGAAGATTCCTTTCCCTCTTCAGTTCTGCTGGCCCCTCATGAGAGACTGGGTTGTGGAAACTCTAGCACTTTCTGCTTGAGTTTTAAAATGCCAGCTGCCCCAAATGACACTGGCTTATCTACAGCCCACGGATTAATTAGGCTTTGGATGATTCAGAGGGAAGTTTCTTTATTTTACAGGCAGCCAAGGGATCCAGTTACCCAGATTTTAGCACACCATGTTTACACAGCATTATGCTTTTTTTTTTATTAGCTTGTATTTCACAAATGATTTTTTTTTAAATAGGAATTTTAAATAGGAAGACAAGGTTCTGGCCAGCTGAAACGACCATAGTATGATTTCACCATCCATAATCTATTTTCCAGCTATAGTTCTGACATTTGAAAACTCCTGCTCTCAGGAAAGCTGTAGCCTCCTTGGAGACTTCAGAGACGTGGATAACGCAGATGAGGTGTGGGTGAGGATGACTCACTCTCCGGTTTTGTCCCTCCCCCTCCATGCCACTGGGGATGTCCTGTGCACAATCCACCTTCTGATAGTCACTCTGGAATGGATAATAATCCATTCCAAGGATGTCACTTTAATTTTAAAACTTTCACAGGAAAATTTTGGATGCACGGTCTCATCAGTCCTTGTTTTATTTTATAAATTACACTATTATTCAGTTATTCAAAATTCTGTGGTAACCTCAACCCATATGATAGTAACCATGTTGTTGTTTAAAAACCTAGAACATAAAACTTGATGGGCTGAAAATGCTAAGTGAATCTTTGTGCCTCAGTGCAGTGTGAGGGTGTTGGTTCAGGCTTCTAAGCTCTTCCTTTTCAGTGCCTTCTCCTGCAAACAAGCCCAGGAAATGTTTGAGTGCAGAAGGAAGCTGCAAAAATGGCCTGCATATTAGCTATCACTAATAGTAGAGGCAGGAGAGCAGCTTGTCTTCTTGATGTGTTCTAAAGCTGAATTGTTCATATGTTTATGGCTGTGGATTAGATAAGTGTCCCCCAAAGGTCCATGTGTTAAAGGCATGGACCCCAGTCTGTGGTGCTATTGGGAGGTATTGGAACCTTTAAGGGGTGGAGCCTAATGGAAGGAAGTTAGGTCACTGGGGGTGTGTCTTTGAAGGGGGTATTGAACTCTGTTCCTTCCTGTCTCTCTTTTATTTCCTGACTGCCACAAGGTGAACAGGCCTCCTCTGCTTCATGCTTTCAGCATGATGCAATATGCTTCCACAGCCCCCAAGTGACAGGGCCGAGTGAACATAAAACTATATGTTTTATGTTCAACTATATGGAAACTTCTAAAACTATAGCTAGAACAAAACTTTCCTCCTTGTAAGATGATTATCTTAGATATTTTGTCCCACTGATAGAAAGCTGATTGCCACATTTATATAGATATTGTTCTATTTTACAGTATTAGCTTAACATTTTAAAGGATACAGTGAATTTTGTTTTTTTAAAGATTTATCATTAAGCTCATGTATTATCTGGTGACTGTCAGCTCTCTAAGTAAATGTAAATTCTCAAAGACTTCTCCTTAAATGAAATTGACAACCTGACATCTGAAGTTTTCAGGATTGTTCCAGGATTTCACCTGAAAAATATTTTGTAGCTGGGCCTATAAAACTTATTTCCTTTTAACTGCCACACAGTATATATTAGAGTAAAGTTTTTTTTTCTAGTATATCTGCTGCTGATAAAAAATATAGCATTTTCCTAGACTGCTCATCAAGTTTTATGTGTTGGGCAAAAGGGTGCTCTATTAGCATTTTAATTGTGACTGCAAAAACATTCAAATCGAAAGTCCAATAGGGCTTGTTTTATGAGATGCTTACATATGTCTCAGGTTCATTTATCTTGGGAGTTTATCAGCATAATAAAACACTTCGTAGTTGGTACTAATGCCAGTCTAATGGAGCCTAGGGTATGCAACATGATAATGTTCATAGTGCAATCTTAGAATAATGTTCAATGAACAGCTAGACACATAAAGTTTAATTAGTCAAAGAACAAATTTTAAGACCCTAAACAACTTAATTATTTGCTATAAGGGTAATAACTGCTTTCCAAGCAATACCACCCTGAGGGAAGATGTTCAGGTAATGATAATGACAACAAAAACAGCCCTGCACAATTTCTGGAACTTTGAATTTCCCATTCTAAGTAATAATGCCCTCTCTCCTTGTATCCACCCTTCATCCTAGTGTGTCCTATGGAGGTTCAGGCCTTTTGCCTGGGGACCATTTGTTACCATTATTCATTCACTCACTTTCATATTCACACACATACATATTACTGAGTCCCTAGCACGTGCCAGCTCCCTGGTGCCTGACCTCATGGTGTTTACAGTGTGATGTGGTCCCCATAAGTCATCCAGTCTGGTAGCTGCTCAGCCTCCCCATCCATATACTGTGATGCTGCCCCAGCTCTCAACCTCCCAGGATCAGGGTCAACGACCAGGCAGGAATCAAAAGAGGTTGGCATGACCTCAAGTCCCAAAGGACTAAGGATGTTTTCACATTTCTAACTCAGAGCTCAGCTTCCCTCTAAACACTGAGCCCCAACTGCGTAGGCTCATAGACTTTTTGCTACCTAGCTCCAACTAGCCTAGTCAGTCATTTCTTTTATAGAGTACTCAGTAAAACTCTGGGTGACTCTTAGAACAAATATTCTGAAACATGCTGAAGGGACAATGAGATGCAACTGGGTTTTCCCAGCCTACCAGGCAGGCTGATTAGAAAAAGAAAAGGCTCCCGACTGGGTGGATAAATGAGAAATACATGCCCCACTTGGGGCATATGCAGCCTCTTGAACATGAGCCAGCCTGGCATCCCGTGTGCTAGACTTCAGCCCCAGCCCCCTTGCACTGGTACCTTTGGTGGCAGCCCTGGCATCTCTAGCTTGAAATGTGACTCCGCTGGACAGAAGGAGTTTCAGTAGTGCTGTATTCTCTCAACCTTTTCCAGAAGCACCATGTCCACACCCAAACCCCATGCAGCCATTCAGCTTCAAACTCTAATACATGGCTTCTGTGGGCTTTGCCTGGTGTACCCAGCCTGGTTTTAGCAAGCTTCTCACACTGTCTTATGTGCCCTATGCCTCACTCTGCCATAGCTCTCAGCAATTCTATTCTAGTAGGTATTCTATTTGCAGGTTTGTTTCATGCACACAACAGCGATCCTCACTCTCAGCTGATGATCCTGTTTCTTATTGGAAACAAAAGTATTAGTTTTCCATTACTGTAAAAAACTACCTGAAACAATCAACTTATGAAGAGGAAAGATTTGTTTTGGTTCATTATTTTGGAAGTTTCCCTCCATGATAGATTGGCCCTGTAGCTTTGGGCCTGTGGTATGGCAAAGCAGTATACCATCGAGTGAGCATGTCACAGGGGAAGACTTTCATCTCATGGCCAGGTGTGAGTGGAAGAGGAAGAGACTATGGTCCAATAATCTCTTTTGAAGACACATCACCAATGATCTAAAACCTCTCACAAGTCCCCAATTCTTAAAGTTTCCATCACTTCCCAAAAGCCCTGCTGGTTGGGGACCAAACCTTTAACATGTGGACCTTTGTGGGACAGTCTAGATACAAACTGTGGCAAATAGGAATAACTAGAGCAGGAATTCTACATGTTTCCATAACAATGCCACACACCTGCAAAAATATTCTGCTTTCTATCCTGAAACCATGAAAGAATGACCTGTGGACTTATCTACTGCCACACACTCTTGTATCACCCTGTCTCGTGAATCATCAAAGTTCTTTTTTTAAACCTATTTTGAATGGTTCCCATCAGAATAATAGAATAATAATAATACTTTAGCTGGGAATGTAGTGCAGTGGTAGGATGCATTCATAAGCAAGGCCTTATAATCAATCCCCCACTCAATAATGATAATACTAATGATAACCCCATCTTATTAAAAAAAATCTCTTTTTTAACTCTTGACCAATTTCTCAATTCCATTTTACAGCAAAAATGCTTTAAATAATTGTCTATACTCTGCCCTGTTCCAATTTTCCCTATAAGACTCATTTACCACTCACTCCACGGACACTGTTATCCAGGCCACCAGAGGCTTCCTTGTAGACAAATCCCATGCTCCATTCTTTGTCCTCAGCTTATGGATTTATCAGCACTTATTACAGACAATCACCTCCTTTTTGAAATGCTTTGTTCATTAGACTTCTAGATATTTCTCATTTCCTGGTCTCTATCACTGGTTGCTAATTCTCAGACTCGTATGGGAATTTTTGCATTTTCCCAACTTCCAGATCCTGGAGCACCCCAGAGCTCAGGGTTCTGTGCTCTCATCCAACCATGCTTATGCCTGTATGACCTTGGACAGCCTGACTGCTTTAGATATGAACTACAAGCTGTGATTCTCAAATTTATATCTCAAGACAGACCTCACCTGTGAATTATGATATTATTCTTAAATGCTTACTCAATAACTTCACTGGGATTTTCTAAGAGATACTATAACCTAAAATGTCCAAAATTAAACTTTTAACTTTTTTTTTTTTAAAACATCCATCAGTTCTTCCTGAGATTTCCTTATCTCTATTTCTGGTACCTCTGTATTTGCAGCTTTGGGTTCAAATCATTGTTGATTTCTCTTATTCCCCATCTCCAGTTCACCAAAAATCCTGTTGGATATTTCTCCAAAGTATGTCCAAAATCTGAAGATTTCTAAGCAATTTCATCACTATCCGTTGCTAGCATTATTCTCTATCATCCTTCCTACTCCAAGTGCTGTCTACGGAACAGCTAGCCTGAGTGCTTGTTAGAAATGCAAAAATTCTCAGTCTGTCCTCACACAAAATGAATCATAATTATATTTGTCTACATCCTTAGGTGATCCATTTGCTCATTAAATTTGAGCTACACTGAACGAGACTATAATAGCCAACCAATTTCTATCCTTGTCTCTCTTCTATTTTTTACACAGCAGTCAGAGTAAACTTCTGAAAATATAAGCCAGAGGCTGTCACTCCTTTGTCAAAAGTACTCTCATAGCTTTCCCTCCCACTCAGGGCTAGAAGCTAATGTCCTCACTTGCCCATGGCTTTACTTTGAGTTGTATTTTCCCTCCACGACCCTTCAGATTTCATCTCCCCCTGTCCTAGGAGAAGACATGTCTCTGAAGAAGGTCGGAAGTTCCCAGAGGACCCATGGGGTTCTTGGCATGTGTGACAGAAAATAATTTCATCATGCACCAGTCAAAGGCATGTACAATGGTTTGTTGAGGAGAGTAGATACACATTCAAGGGAGAATGGGGGCCATCTCAAGAGAGGTACCTTTGGGGTAAAGCAAGGAATACGCATTTGAGGGAGAATGTGGACTATCTCCAGAGCAAAAGACATTCACCTATTGCTGTGGTGTGTTAATACTTACAGAGGGCTGGGGGCTAGGGGCTGGACAAGAGGTGACAAAGTTTTGTGCTGTTTTTCCCTTCACTTGTGTATTGCCCTCATTTTACAAGGAGGCAGGCCAGGGGCATGTCATTCAGGAGTTAGAACTACTTCTAAGTGCTTTTTGCATCTCACTGGCTCATTGATATTTTCTTTAATATTCATAAGTCTCTTTTTATCCTAAATCCCTATCATACCACCACTCTCTGAATCACTTCACTTCAGCTACAGTGGCATCCACACACTGGACAGAAAACTTCATGAACCTCAGGATCTTTTCCCTTGATGTCCTGAATCTGCCCAGATATGGGCAACCTGTTCCTTCAGTCCATTCATATCTTTGCTTAAATGTCAGGTTTTTGGAGGGGATTTCCACCACATCTTAGATAATGTCCATCATTTTGCAGGGGGTACCGGGGATTGAATAATTTAAGGGCACTCGACCACTGAGCCACATCCCCAGCTCTATTTTGTATTTCACATAGAGACAGGGTCTCACTGAGTTGCTTAGTGTCTCTTTGTTGCAGAGGCTGGCTTTGAACTCATGATCCTCCTGTCTCAGCCTCCTGAGCCGCTAGGATTACAGGCGTGGGCCACCACTGCGCCCAGCTGTCTATCACCCTTAATCCCCGATCTTTACCTATTTTTCTGCATATTTCTTTACATTATAGTTATATTTATTATCTGTCTCTCCCCATTAGAATATAAGTTCCATTGAAAAACCAGCCTCTACCTCCGAGCAAAGCCTGTCCAAGGAAGGGGGCATGACCCTTGTCCTTGGAAAGACCCACAGAGCACTCCTAGGCACATACCTACCCTGCTGAGTTGTTTATTTACAAATAACAGGAGAGATCTGCTGCACCAGGTGTCCCTGATTCAGTCAGGCTAGGTAGGGACCCATAGCAACCCCCTATCAGCCACCAATCAACATGAGACAGGGAAATACCTGGGATGCCAGATGACCCTCCCAGTAATTTATGGTGGTTGATAATGTGTTGGGAAACCATGTAGTTCAGCATGTACTCCCTCGTGGTTTAAACCAATCAGTTTAAATGAATCCCCCTCTTGTACTAACCAATCACCCCTACCCAACTTGTTCCCGTCAGTGAATGTGCTAATCATGTTTTAGAGTTGTTTTATGATTTTTCCTGCTGTGTGCGATGATTTGCTAAGAGATGCTATGATGTATGTGAAGTCCCTGCCCTCCCCAAAGAGTGTATAAAACTGGGCTCGGGGCCTCTCAGCATCATCAGTTGCTGTGTGCTCCCGGAGGACAGAGCTAGCTCACAATAAACACCTCTTGGCTGCTTACATTGATCTTGGTCTCTGGTGGTCTTTTGGAGGTCCCAAATTGGAGCATAACACCATGAGGTTAAGGACTTTGCTATTGTGCTACCTGTTCTTAGACTAGTGGTGGTAGATTCTCCTTAAATATTTACTAAGTGAATGAATTTCAAGTTTTCTACTGAGTATTGTGTCCACTTTATAATGAGATTAATCTTGGGATTCTCGGTATTTGTCTTGGGATCCCAAAGCCTTGGGATTCTTAGATAAAGTGCATTGAGTACTCAGTCCATGGCTTGCGAGACGGCTTTCAAAAGCAGATTTCTTTGGAGCTTTGAGTTTATCAGTTGATAAATTTACTGCACATTCTTTCCCCAGGTTCTGGTCACCGGAGCAGAATGGAGACCCAGTGCTGATGGTGTTGGGGATAGGTGGCAGGATGGCTGAGATGTACACACAGTGTGCTAATGGTCCAGGCTGGCTGGAGGGCTTATTCCTAAAGGTGTGGCTCAAACCTAGCCCAAATCCAGTCCCAGGTTTCTGGAACATTTTCCCATCTCCTGGCTACCTTTCATTTTATTTTAGTCTTAGCAGCAGGTTTGCATCTGGCAGACTCCAGCTGAGGCTTTATAATCAACAGTGAAGCTGAGCAGTGGGGGCAGAGCTACTCTGACAGCTGAAGGCTGGCTGATGATGGTACCAGGGCAGCAGAAGGTCCAGGTAACCGGAGCAGGCAGCTGGACAGTAAACCCCAGCGCTTGTGACATCCACAGAATCTGGGCGTGACAACACTCAGTCACACAAAAGACCATTGTCAAAGATGTCCTTAAAAAATTTAATTAAGAATTGCATCCAGAAGCGTCACAATCTTTTAATCAGATATTTGGTGGGCTTACTCACTTTTGAGTTTTCTTCCTCTTTGGATGGAACTGGCTCCCTGCCACTCTGTGCTTGTGACAAGCTAGTTTCATGCATGTGTTACTGTTCTTCATCACCTCAGGAGTTTCTTAGTCACTGTCTTAACAACCCTTTTCCAGTACTGGGACTGGCAAAGACCTGAGAAACATTTTTGCCCAAGGCTAGCATTCAGCAAAGTTAAGCAATTGGGAATTGATGGCTTAGCCCATCTGTCTCCCAGTGATAAAGCCAAACTTAGATACAAGCCACTCAGTGTCCTTGCTTGAAAGTCAAGGTCAGACTTAAAGCCTTCAGCTCCCACCACCTCTCCTCATTTTGGCTCCAGCTTCACCCACAAGCCCCCAGACCTCTGTTCAAAGTCTTTGGCCCAAGATCCCACGCAGCCTTCCTTTCTTGGTTTCTTGTCTGACTCCAAACCATAGAGTTCCATCTCTGTCTCTCCAGACTTCACCCTGGGAAAATTACTTCATTTCTCAGTTTCCTCCTCTGCAAAATGGGAGCTAATACTATTGACCCTGTGGGGTTGCTGTGCCATCTACAAGAAATGAAGTGAGAGAATTTCCTATAACCTTGTAGATAAATACTAAACAGCTCCTCCCCTCCCCTTTTGAGTCCCCCATTTCATTGTCTTGCCTTCAGCTATTATTAAGTAGGAAATGACTCTGATAAAAGAACTTGCAGCCCATTTGACCTTGAGCAAGGTGCAAATAAGTGATAAAGTCCAGTGTGTTTAAATAAAGCTTAATGTGCCCCGAGGCTGTTTTGATTCTTTAGCACAAAGAGTTGGCTTTCTTACCCTACAGTTCTAAAGTCAGAGGGGCTGAGATATTGGGGCTCTGATGGCAACTGCTAACTGTCTGGAGGAAAAGCCCAGGAAGAGGCAATGCCTTCCCACTTCACCTCTGAGTCTTCTTCCCTCAGTGCCTTGATGACAAACAGCCTTCATACACCTTTTCCCATTCATTATTGGGGATGTGTCTGGGGAAATTGTCAACGTCTTTAAAATGGGCATAATGGATTATTAAATGTCTTGGTCTGTTCTTTATTGCTAAACCAGAACACCTGGAGCTGGATAATTTGTAAAGAAAAGAACTTTATGTCTTATATTTTTAGAGGCTATCTTTTAGAAGTCCAAAGTCAAGAGGTGACATTGGTGGGTTGGTTAGATGCTCATTTCTATAACAAATACCTGAGATAATCAACTTAGTAAGAGAAAGATTTGTTTTGGCTCACAGGTTTGGCGCTTTCAGTCCATGTTTGCTGGGCTCATTGCCTTCAGGCCTCTGGTTGGGTGGGTTACACACCACGGTAGAAGCACACAAAAGAACCAAACCACCCATCTCATTGCCAATAAATGAAAGAAAGAGCAAGGGAGCCAGGGTCCTGCCATCCTTTTCAAGGGCATGTCCTCAATGACCTGAAGACCTCCTGCAAGGTCCTTTCCACCACCACCCAACTTGTATCTCTGAGAATCAATCCTTTAACCCATGGACCTTTGTGGCGGGGGGACATTGAGATACAAAATAGAGCATCTAGTGAGGACTTTCTTACTGAAGGAGATTCTGCAGGATCCCAGTTTGGCACAGGGTGTCACATGGCAAGAGGAATTGCATTCAAGACACAGAGCGAAACTGGCTTTTCTAACAGGCCCACTCTTGAGCTACCCCGTTAATCCACTAATCCACAAATGGTTAATACATTCATGAGGCAGAGCCCTCATGACCTAATCACCCCTCCAGGGTCCCACCTGGGCCCACTTCTTAATACTTCACAATAGGGATGAAATCTCAATGTGAGTGTGGGGGACATTCAAACCATGGCGCATGTAACCTTTCAATGGAATGTAGGCACACTCTTGAGGATTATCTGATTATAGGGCCTGTGCTCTCATCGCCTTTGACAGCTCATGTATAACTGTGTAAATTGTTGAAAATGAACAGTAATTCCAACAATGCTTGTTCACAGAGATGATGGTAATGGATTTTGTCTAGGCGGAGAGACATTTGATTTCTCACCCAGAGAAAAGGCTAGTTTTGCATATACAAGCAAATTTATTTCAGCATCCCTGAACACATATATTGAAAGGATTCTTTCGATCCTTTGTGGAATTTTAACATTTTAATGATTCTGTGGTTAATGAGTGAGTGACATAAAATCTTGGACATGTGCTTGTTAAATATTTTTTAAGAGCATCACAATTCTTACCTTTTAAAAAATTACCCTTTGATATGAGAGGCCTCTCACCCTGCAGAGCTTGGCTTCTTACACTCTGAGCTCTGGGAAACTCCTTGTCACACACCTGTCTTTGCAGTTTTTTTCCCTGCATCACTTCCTCAGATAGACCAGGCTTCCCTTGGGAGCCAGGACCACATGGTGTGGTCCTCCTGTGATTTTGGATCCTCTCACAGCTCCTAGCATGGTGCCTTTTGCATAGATAGATATTTAGTTGACACGTTTGCATTAAAAAGCCCAGATATCTTGAAATCCTTGAATTTGTTTCTGATAGGCATCCAAGGGTTAGTTTTGGTTGAGTATAAATAAATAAGGGTTGGGGTGTGGCTCCGTGGTAGAGCCCAGGCTCAGCATGTGCAAGTCCTGGGTTCAAACTCCAGTGGCAATAAATAAATCTGAATCTTGAACCTTATATATTTTCTGTGTGCCAGAAACTGTTGTAAGGATTCTTATATTTCTACTTATTTAATCTCTCAATAATCTCATGAGGTCCTCCCAGTCTAATTTGATGTGATAAATGAGAAACACAAGTAAAGAAAATTAAAGTGACTCTTCTGTGTATAAATATAAACATGAGCAGTGAGTATCAAGGCCAGGAGTGTGACCTCAGCAGTCCTTCATGAAGGAACACTGTGGTGGATCTCAGCCCCTTCCTGTGTGCTGGCAGGGCCAGGCATGTTCAGCTCACCCAACTCACCCAGGTCCTCGAATCCATCCTGGCATTGAGGGTGCAGTTCCCTGGAGGGTCACAATGCAGTGGCTCTATGGCTGATGAGAGGGTAGACCAGAATTGTTGGCTACTGCAGGCCTCCTAGGTCAGGGCCCCTGGCACTGAGAGCCCGTGCAGAGAAATGGTACTCACCCACGAGGAGGCTTCTTCAGTAACAAACAAACAAACAAAAAACCAAAACAAACAAATAAACAAAAACAGCATCACAGGTTCAGAGTGGCCAGAATGAAGGGAAAACATTTTGTATTTCTCTGTCATAGCCTTGTTCCTGCTTCACCCACTAGGGCCTCAGGTTTTCATTTCACACTGTGCCCCTCAAATCCTATAGGTGGCCCTGCTGCAGAGCTTGGCCTGTTACCAGATGAGGGTTTTTCCCCCACTGGTCCATCAGACTCCCTGACCACTTGCCTATTGTGTCCCTATACTCCCCCCTCCCCCGACACACATGAGGTTTTCAGACATTTCTGAATCTGAATCTAGAAACAGGTAAAGCTTGGGTTGTGCTGGGATCCCAGCGTGGGTAATGAAACATCTCCTGAAGTGAAAGGAGATTTAGCCACTGGCCCTTTACTACACCAGGAAGGTGGTTCAGCATGATAGCTCCGGGGCTAGTCCCCAAGCCTATGTCCCTGTCATTATCCATCAGGTCACCTTGTGTAATTTTCCTAAACTCTCCTTACGTTAGAATGGAAGTTAAAATACTATTTGCCTCAGACCTGTGCCTGCACCATGGTAAACCTTCCACAAATGTTACCTTGTTTTGTTTTTAATTTAGTGGGATTATTTCTCCTCCTCCTCCTCCTCCTTCTACTTTTTAATGTTATCTTGTTTTATGCACTTATTGAGCACTTACAGATGTTGGAGTCAGAGTCTTGAGATGTCAAGACAGATGATTGGATCATATATAGATATAACCTATGAATCTGTAAGGACTAAACTGACTTGGAGCAGAGGAATACATACAATAAAAACTTGTCATCCCAAATCATTTGTATTCAATATTTACAAAGAAAACTCTTGGCCACCAAAAAAAAAATACTGTGGGTCATATTTTGTCCCTAAGCAACCATATAAAGTGAACATGTCTCTTTTTGGAAGATAGGTTTTCTAAGTTAGTGTTTCTTAGCCTGTTATACCAAAATCATGCACTAAGGTACAGCTCCTGAATTTATCTTTCTAGACAATAGAAATGGAAAGATAGGCAGTAACATGCTAAAAAAGTTTCTGGGGTTTTAAAAAAATGAACCTGTTATATTTAAATTATCCAATGATGCATAATATATAATTTTAAATTTTGAGCATGGCTACTACTATGTTTTAAATGAATGCATCTCCCCCAAAATTCCTGTGCTAGAACTTAAGGCCCAATGTGGTAATGTTAAGAGAGGGGGGCCTTTAGGACGTGACTAAATCCTGAGGGCTCCACCCTAATTAATAGTCTTGGTTCCCTTACAAAAGGGCTTTAGCATCTTCCATGTGAGAACATGGCAAGAAGTACCACCTTGGAGAATCGCCTTAATCATACTGGATGTGTCCATATCTTGATCTTGGACTCCTCAGACTCTAGAACAATGAGGAACACATTATTATGTACAAATTACCTAGTCTCAGGTGTTTTGTTATGGCAGCACAAATGAACTAAGACAGATACTTATTTTTTAAGGGAGGTGCTCATTTTGAAACTAGTGATCTTCATTGGCTGTTGTTAGCAAAGCATGATACTCATAGGCACAAGATAGAGGGAAATAATTCACATTCTGGATTTTTGTCTGTGCAGAAGTACCAAATGCTCCACTCTGCCCCTAGGCAGGTGGATGTCTACAGACTATGCAGATAGTTTCTGCTTTTATTACTTCTCTGCTCTTTTCTCACTTTGACCCTAGTTCCTTCTGATACCATAGCCCTGTGTGACCACAGTATGTGGGTTTCACCTTCTTCCTATTGTTAGTCATTTCTGGGCTGACAAAATTTGCCATCACCATGCCAACATTCCCTAACCTCACTCTTTTAACATTGAGATCCATCTTGTCAATGTAGAAGAAAATAACTCAGATGCCCATATGGTGAGTGTGTTGCCATTCATTACCCTCAAGTACTGTGTATCCCAGCAGATGCACCAGCCATTAGGACTGCAACTAACCTTGCAGAATCCTACAGTTTAAAGCTCATGAATCAGAAGTTCAAGTAGATATTATGAAACATTGAGAATTTTGCTGGCTATCCATGTTTTTTAAGTGAGAGAGGATATGTAAACTAATGTCAAATTGTAGATTTCCAAAACAATATCATTTTAAATAAAGATCCGTTCCTTGATAAAAGCATATGCGTCAAGAATGTATGGTTGAAAAGATAGAAGATAAAACAGGCAAGTGATTATCTTTGAAGGATATTTCAATTCCCACAGGATATAGTGGAAATTCCTGAAACTTCTAGGGAAAGAGATAAAACAATGCTTTCCACTTTGATGGATAGGGTGCTCATGTTTTGTCTTCCGGAACACACATTCTTTAGGAAACAGGAGCTCAAGGTAATCGGTCGAATTTTTAACTAAGTTGCTACTTCCCGCTCTTGGCATACGTAGTTCTGGACATTTATATTTACCTATTTGCAGAGGAAATTCACTTCCCAAGTCTAAATACCCTTGAGAGCTTTCTTTAGTTCCCCCAAAGCTATATTAGCACACTCCTATAGTCATGTGTACGACTTACATATGCATGTGCGTGCACACATTCACACACCCACAAACACACACACACACACACGCACAGGGAATACAGGCTACCTTGGATTTGCATTGGAAGATTATAAAATGTAAGCAGTGTTTGGGTCCCAACACTTTGTGAAACGAGGAAAGAATGCACAGTCACATTCTGTCAACTGTTCATCCTGAGAACACTTGAATGAAGAAAGCAAACAAACACAAGTGCAAGCAAGAAGGTGGTGACCTCAGAGGTGGCAGGGACTGGATTTACTTAATTATTGTGGTAGGGAACCCACTGGAGTACCCCAGTTAATAAGCTGGTGAATACGTTCCCCAGCTTGGACTGCACTTTCCCTCTTCACCCCTCACCTTCTGTCCTGGGCTCCAGTGGCCTCCACTCTCTATGGCCAGGAGGGACATCCAGAAGAAATGGACTTCCTGAGGTTTTCTGACACCATCTTGGTTAGTCACATACACCATGTGTTTGTGGAACAGCTAATTCTGAGCAGCATCCAGAACATGAAAGTGTGAACACTGTTGGTGTTTACTGAATGCAAACAAAGAAAACTGGAGCAATGTTATCAATTTGCATTCTGTGAATATCAACCTCTCTCAATTTACCACTTCACCTCCTTTAAAATGGGAACAGAAAGACCGGCTGGGGTTGTGACTCAGTGGTAGAGTGCTCACCTATCACGTATGAGGCCCTGGGTTCCATCTTCAGCACCACATAAAAACAAATAAATGAAATAAAGATATTGTGTCCAACTACAATTAAGAACTACATATATTTTTTTAAAAAAGTGGAAGCAGAAAGAATCTTGTGGAGTTTAACAGTGGGATATTAAAACAATAATAACAACAAGAAAAATCACAATAAATATCTGTTATGCCTTCACAACATCTTCCACTTACAGAGCTGTAAAAAATGTGTGTGTATGCGTGTGTGCGTCCATGTGTCTAACCAAGTGTGTGTCAGGCAATGGTGCCAATAATCCTTTGTAATAAAAGTATTAGTCTGTAGTATTTTATTTCATCTGAATCCATTTGGACTCTTCTTTGCAAAATCAGGATTCTATTAAAAATTAGAAAATAATATCAAGCACAGTTTCTCACAACCCAAATATAAAACTTATATTTAATAGCCAAAATAATATGAAGAAAATACCATAGAAGCTCCTTGTATTTTGAATATCATTCATGTGTTGTACAATAATGGCTATTTTTCTTGTTTTTCTGGCTCATGAAACAATGTCTGCTCTACGGTAAGAAATTTTGATAGTTCCAAGAACATTTCTGCATTATTACACCATTACCTCTCCTCTGTGGGTTCAGGGCCAAAACTGCTTTTATAGATTCACTTACACACATCCCATCTGTGCAGGAGGATATTCTACAATGATGGCATTTCCAGGAGTAACGATTGCCTCCGAAAGCGACTAATGGACCATTAATGCTTTCTCAGTTTGAAATTTATTCCTTCTGATTCCTTATCAAATTCTTATAGGTAGTGAGATTACTTAGACCTATGCTATAAAGCTATAGGAAGGAAGAGAGGTAGGAAGGTTGGGGAGGAAGGAAAGAAGACAAAAATAATTGAAAAGAGTGGAGCCCACTGTGATGCCTCTCTACATTTTTTTAAATTAAGAAATAGAATGTGAACTCTATGCAGACTATGCAAGAAATGCATCTGTTGGCCTGTCGTCAGGTAAGCCATGAATTTTTGTACACAAATGCACTACTTATAGCTCCAGATACCCGGTTTGACTCTGCTGGGGCCAGGATTTGGGCTTTATGTAAATTCCTCAATTTCTGGCCAGTTTCTCTCTCTCTGCTATGAAAAGGGAGTGTGCTGCCTCTCTCGTGGAGTTATTGAGAAGACTAAATGAGAACATAGCAAAGTGTCCAGTGCGATGCTGGGTACACAGTGGGCTCTGAGTGTCCTGGAAGAAGGCAGGAAAAACAGGATTTTCACAGTAAGCACTTGACTGCGGGTTTAAAGGGAAAATGAAGAGCAGTTGGAGCTCAGTATAACTGCAGTCCTTGGAGACAAGTCCCCAAATCATCAGCAACTAGTTAAAACACCAATGCCTCAGGCTGTGTATGGCTTAATTATTTAAAAGAAAAAAAAAAAAACTTGATTCTTTTGAAAATTACTCTGTTCCCCACTGTTTTTTAGCTGAGGTTATGTTCCATTCCATTTTCATGAGAAGACAGAGCCTCTCTGCCATGGTTTGGATCTGGAGAGTCCCCAAAGACCCATGGATTAAAGTCTCAGTCCCCAGAGTGTTGCTCTTGGGAGGTGATGGAACCTCTGAGAGGTGGAACCTTGTGGGAGGCTCCAGGTCCTGTAGGGGCAAGCCCTCAAAGGGATTGTGAGCTCCTGGCTGCTTCCTCTCCCCTCTTTTGCTTCCTGGCCACGAGGTGAGCAGGTGTGCTCCACCATGCACAGCTGCCAAGATGTGCTGCCCCACCGCAGTCCCAAAGCAATGAGCTCAATCAGTCATGGACTGGAACTTCCAGAAACGTCAGCCAAAATACGTTGGTTATCTGAGGTATCTTGTCACAGTGATGTAAAACCGATGAGCAGACTCCCTCCTTTGCATAACCCATGGGTTGCCCAGTTGCCTGATGCCTTATCATTTTTTCTGGTATCAGCAACAAACACAGAAGAATATGGCTGTTAGCCGTGTTCTGTTCCTCTCCAATCACAGCAGTGGACTTCTCCCATACCTTATCGGTTGGGAAAAGGTTTTCATTAGGTGATTTCTGAGTCTCAATGATCTGTTACAGAGCCAAATTAATTAAGCATGTTTTATGTACCACCTGGAACATCTCAAGCACAGTCTACCTAGGCTGTATCTTCAACTCAATCTGTAGAATAAATAGAGACTTTCTGAATCTCTTTATGAGAACATGTTCTAAATTATTTATAGTTTTTATAGTTTTGTTCACCAGCTAGTCACCTGTTTTATCATTAACAAACTACTTGATGACTTTAACTAAAATAAAATGCTAAGGAACAAATTAAAATTAAGTGGAAAAATATCACAACCGATGATTTTAATGTTAAGTCAAATTGTAGTTAATTGCATCAATCCGATGCTAAGCAGAACTCAGAATAAAATTATTTTAGCAGTTATAAATGGAGGCTGAGTAGTGCTTAGAAGAAGTAAGCTCATGTTGTGGGGGAAAATACATACATTCTGATCTCGTTTTAAACACTTAAACTTCCCACCAGATTTGGGATCCTAGAGCAGGTTACGTAGCTTCTGCATCACTACAATCACTTCTGCAAATTGAGAATAGTTTATATATATATATATATTTTTTTTTTGTCAATGGACTTTATTTGTATGAGGTGCTGAGAATTGAACCCAGTGCTAGGTAGGCACACTACCACTGAGCCACAACTCCAGCCCAAATGGCACTTTATTTTCCTTTTTTGTTTTATTTTTGATTTGTGGTGCTGGGGATTTAACCCAGGGCCTTGTGCATGCAAGGCAAGCACTCTACCAACTGAGCTATATCCTCAGCCTTTATACTTACTCTTATAGAGATTAAATGAGGAAACATACGTGCACTACTATATGCTAAGAAAATACTGGTTTATCATTCACATTATCATTATAAGTTCAAGAGAGGGTCACAAACGAGGTCAGTGCTTTATGGGACAGTTTTATATCTTTACTGTATCATAGATCAAAAAATTGCTATCTAAAAATGACATTATATAAATTAAATCATATAAATTGAAAATAATAGGCACCAAGAAAGATTTTTTATTTTTTATTTTTTATTTTGGTCCTGGGGATTGAACCCAGGGGCACTCAACCACTGTGCCACATCCCCAGCCCTTTTTCGTATTTTATTGAGAGACAGTTGATTAGCGCCTCACAGTTGCTGAGGCTGGCTTTAAACTTGCGATCCTCCTGTCTCAGCCTCCTGAGGCACTGGGATTGCAGGCATGCACCACTGCACGTGGCACCAAAAATGATTTTTTAAAGAAATATTTATTGGGATGATTAGATTAATCCTAGATAGGGAAGAGGGGTGGAAGGAAAAGGGAGGGGGCAGGGGATTAGCAAGGATGGTGGAATGTGATGGACATCATTATACAAAGTACATGTATGAAGACTTGAATTGGGTGTCAACATACTTTATATACAGAGATATGAAAAATTGTGGTATATATGTGTTTTAAGAATTTTAATGCAAAAAAATCAAAGTACACGTATACAGGCATAAATTGGTGTGAACATACTTTATATACAAAGATATGAAAAATTGGGCTCTATATGTATAATAAGAATTGTAATGCATTCCACTGCTGTCATGCATTTAAAAAAATAAATAAGAGCAATTAAAAAAATAAATATTTATTTTTGATGAAGTGTTTAAAATACTCCCAAATCAAGGTATCTGGGCAGTGATAGACCATGTAGAAATGAAAACTAAGAAAACATATATGACAAAAATTTATGTTACATGAAATCTGAGCAACTGATCAGTACCCAGAGACCCACAGAAGGAGAAGACAAGAATGAGGTAAAGGGATCAAAGGGTCACTCTAGTAAACAGAACCTATGGGCCTGTGGAAGCCAAAAGGGACAAGTCAAAAGGGACAAGCTGTAAGTGAGACTAACACCCAAATTAAATGATTTAACCCAGGAAAACAGGATACCTCCTCTCCTGCAGCTGAGAACAAAGGAACACTACTGTTAGCATCATTGTCAACATCCAACAGATAACATTTGCCAAACACTCCCTAAGTGCCAAGTATTAGGAAAACCCTTAGCAAGAGCAGTTGGCTCTCCAGCCTGCTGCATCCACAGGTTGTGCGTCTGCAGATTCAATTACAAAGAAAAAATAACTGGAGACAAAGTTGCGTCTGTATTAAACATGTAGAGGCGTTTTTTTTTTTTTTTTTCTTGTCATTGTAATCATACAACATGTAGAGTCATTTTTTCTTGTCATTGTAATAATACGACATAATAACTGTTCACATGGTGCTTACATTGTATTAAGTATATATGAGAATCTAGAGATAATATAAAGAGGACAGGAGGATGTGTGTAGGCTATAGGCAAATGCGATGTCATTTTACATAAGGGTTTTGAGGGTCCCCATATTTTGGTATTTGAGGGGAATCCTGGAACCACACCCCCAAGATATACTGAGAAATGACTATATATCTCTAAAATCCTATAAGTTGGTGACCAGTGCTACCAGTTTCAACTGTAAATGAGGAGACTGAGAGAGTTGAAGTGACTGCCCAGCACCAAACTTCTTTGGCCAAGTCAGTGCAGGCAGGTGCAGGATAATGACATTTCAGTTAACAAGGGACCTGCATGCTCATCATTGGTCCAATAATATATTGAATGCCTAGTGACACTGTCGCCATCTTGCTTTTATAAGCACAATCTGTGATGTTTGCAATGATGAATTCTCCCCAACATGCATTTGTCAGAACACGTCCCATCATTAAGTGACACTTCACTTTACTCCTGCAAGACTGATCTGATACCAAACTCTGTCCTCAACTCTCTCTCTCTCTCTCTCTCTCTCTCTCTCTCTCTCTCACACACACACACACACAGAAGCAGGACTTCTGCAGTATTTTTACTGACCTCATCAGAGTGCACTGGGATCCATAGCAAAGCTACCTGTGGCAGTACTGGCCTGTTGTGCTGGAGTTGGCTCACGCACTTCCCAACCCAGTCTTCAGTGACTACCAGTGGTAGCATGGCAGGGTTGCACTATGGAAAATGACAAATGCTCAAAATTGGGTTTCCACTTCTGTTCATTGTTTTACTTCTTTTCTGAGCTTTAAAAGTAACCATATCAGGTTATTCAATCCCCACACATTCATTCATCCTTTTTGTCTTTCTAACTATTTCTTTTTTAAAATTTTTTTTATTTTTAATTTTTATTGTTGGTTGTTCAAAACATTACATAGTTCTTGATATATCATATTTCACACTTTGATTCAAGTGGGTTATGAACTCCCATTTTTACCCCGTATACAGATTGCAGAATCACATCGGTTACACATCCACTGATTTACATATTGCCATACTAGTGTCTGTTGTGTTCTGCTGCCTTTCCTATCCTCTACTATCCCCCCTCCCCTCCCCTCCCCTCCCCTCTTCTCTCTCTAACCCTTCTACTGTAATTCATTTCTCCCCCTTGTTTTTTTCCCTTTCCCGTCACTTCCTCTTATATGTAATTTTGTATAACCCTGAGGGTCTCCTTCCATTTCCATGCAGTTTCCCTTCTCTCTCCCTTTCCCTCCCACCTCTCATCCCTGTTTAATGTTAATCTTCTTCTCATGCTCTTCCTCCCTACTCTGTTCTTAGTTACTCTCCTTATATCAAAGAAGACATTTGGCATTTATTTTTTAGGGATTGGGTAGCTTCACTTAGCATAATCTGCTCTAATGCCATCCATTTCCCTGCAAATTCTATGATTTTGTCATTTTTTAATGCAGAGTAATACTCCATTGTGTAAAATGCCACATTTTTTATCCATTCATCTATTGAAGGGCATCTAGGTTGGTTCCACAGTCTAGCTCTTGTGAATTGTGCTGCTATGAACATCCATGTAGCAGTGTCCCTGTAGTATGCTCTTTTTAGGTCTTTAGGGAATAGACCAAGAAGGGGAATAGCTGGGTCAAATGGTGGTCCCATTCCCAGCTTTCCAAGAAATCTCCATACTGCTTTCCAAATTGGCGGCACCAATTTGCAGTCCCACCAGTAATGTACAAGTGTACCCTTTTCCCCTCATCCTCGCCAGCACTTGTTGTTGTTTGACTTCCTAATGGCTGCCAATCTTACTGGAGTGAGATGGTATCTTAGGGTGGTTTTGATTTGCATTTCTCTGACTGCTAGAGATGGTGAGCATTTTTTCATGTACTTGTTGATTGATTGTATGGCCTCCTCTGAGAAGTGTCTGTTCAGGTCCTTGGTCCATTTGTTGATTGGGTTATTTGTTTTCTTCTTGTTTAATTTTTTGAGTTCTTTGTATACTCAGGATATTAGGGCTCTATCTGAAGTGTGAGGAGTAAAGATTTGTTACCAGGATGTAGATTCCCTATTTACCTCTCTTATTGTTTCTTTTGCTGAGAAAAAACTTTTTAGTTTGAGTAAGTCCCATTTGTTGATTCTAGTTATTAATTCTTGTGCTATGGGTGTCCTGTTGAGGAATTTGGAGCCCGACCCCACAGTATGTAGATCGTAGCCAACTTTTTCTTCTATCAGACGCCATGTCTCTGATTTGATATCAAGCTCCTTGATCCATTTTGAGTTAACTTTTGTGCATGGCGAGAGAAAGGGATTCAGTTTCATTTTGTTGCATATGGATTTCCAGTTTTCCCAGCACCATTTGTTGAAGATGCTATCCTTCCTCCATTGCATGCTTTTAGCCCCTTTATCAAATATAAGATAGTTGTAATATTGTGGATTGGTTTCTGTGTCCTCTATTCTGTACCATTGGTCCACCCGCCTGTTTTGGTACCAGTACCATGCTGTTTTTGTTACTATTGCTCTGTAGTATAGTTTGAAGTCTGGTATCGCTATACCGCCTGATTCACACTTCCTGCTTAGAGTTGTTTTTGCTATTCTGGGTCTTTTATTTTTCCATATGAATTTCATGATTGCTTTATCTATTTCTACAAGAAATGCCATTGGGATTTTGATTGGCATTGCATTAAACCTACAGAGAACTTTGGGTAATATCGCCATTTTGATGATGTTAGTTCTGTCTATCCATGTACAGGGTATATTTTTCCATCTTCTAAGATCTTCTTCTATTTCTCTCTTTAGGTTTCTGTAGTTTTCATTGTATAAGTCTTTCCCCTCTTTTGTTAGGTTGATTCACAAGTATTTTATTTTTTTTTTGAGTATATTGTGAATGGAGTGGTTGTCCTCATTTCCATTTCAGAGGATTTGTCACTGATATACAGGAATGCCTTTGATTTATGCATGTTGATTTTATATCCTGCCACTTTGCTGAATTCATTTATTAGCTCTAATAGTTTCTTTGTAGACACTTTTGAGTCTGCTAGGTATAGGATCATGTCATCTGCAAATAGTGATAATTTAAGTTCTTCTTTTCCTATTTTTATGCCTTTAATTTCTTTCGTCTGTCTAATTGCTCTGGCCAGTGTTTCGAGAACTATGTTGAACAGAAGTGGTGAGAGAGGGCATCCCTGTCTTGTTCCAGATTTTAGAGGGAATGCCTTCAATTTTTCTCCGTTCAGAATGATGCTAGCCTGAGGTAGCTTTTACAATATTGAGGTATGTTCCTGTTATCCCTAGTTTTTCTAGAGTTTTGAACATAAAGGGATGCTGTACTTTGTCGAATGCTTTTTCTGCATTTCGACAGGGTCTATCGAGATGATCATATGGTTCTTATCTTTGAGACTATTGATGTGGTGAATAACATTTATTGATTTCCGTATATTGAAACAGCCTTGCATCCCAGGGATGAATCCTACTGGATCATGGTGCACAATTTTTTTCATGTGCTTTTGTATCCGATTCGCCAGAATTTTATTGAGGATTTTTGCATCTAGTTTCTTTAGAGAGGGAGAGATCACAGGGTGAGACAGGAACAGAGAGGAAGAAGCGTTCTTGTAGAACAACTCACTCTCCTTAGTCCCTTAGGACAGCATCACCCTCACTGACCTAAGAACCTCCTACTGGGCCCCACCTCTTAAAGTCCCAGCACTTCTCAGTGTCACCAAGTGGGGACCAAGCTTCCAATACACGAACCTTGGGAAACAAACCCATCCAAATCATAGCAGAGACTAAATTAAAGACGGGCAGGGAAGAGAGAGTGGACTTGAGGGAGACTCAGGAGATATGAAGAGGTGACCTTTTATGCCAGGCATGTTGGGAGGAAGGGATAAAGTCTACTCTAGGACGTCAGGAATGTGTCTGTGATTATGTCCTCCCATGTAAGCAAGGACACACCTGTCTCATCTGGTGATCTGGAATATCAAATGGTAAGGAGGAGATGAACTCCAGCAAGCTCCCATTCCTTCCACATTAAGAACTGGTGGTCTTTCCCACAACGGGCACCCGGCTTTATCACAGGGTCTCCACAAATCCTTGCTCCATAAGGAAGAAGGAAGAATCAGGGTTGCTCAGAGGGCAGAGAGGTTAAGTAAAGACACCTAGCTAAATTCCTTAGCTTGTCAGCAGGCCAATTGCTTTTCTGAAAATGTGGAGAGGGTATTGCCATGGTTGTGGGGTTTGGTTCCAGATGCACTCCCCACTTGTTTTAGCTGCTGTATTTGCCCCAGCGAGAGCCGGTCCACCTCATGTCTGTCCTGGGAAAGGCTCACCTGTTTATACATGAGGGTCAATGAAATGCCTGTTCTAGAATAGGGAACATTGATGTGGAAGGAAGATTAGAAGTTTGAAACATAATTTATGGCTGAAAAATTGCCCATGCATCTTAGAACAGCTTGGCCCACACTCCTAGTTCCCCTAGAGCCGTCCTTCAGATGTTATGTGTTGATCTCGGAGAATATCAAATAGTTTCTGCCAACAGCTCCTATTGTCACTGTCCTTGAGCTAGTCTGTTTTTGTAGCCACACATCCAAAAGAAGTGGCTGGTTTCCCAACACATATTGAATGATTTTTCAGAAAAGGAATGATCAAACCTTAGGAAATGAAGGAGGGTAAAATAAAACCTGTGGTTCAGGCAAAGGGTATGTGGATTATCTCTTCTTCAGATCAGAAGGCAGAGACATTTGATACAGTAATTTCTAACCATTTCTCCATACAGCCTCCATATTTTCAATACTACGGAAACATTCCTTACTTACATCCTTAAAAGCTGAAAATTTAACTGGAAAGTTTAAGCAGATCTTGTCGAAATTCTCATCCTGAATACCAAGCTATGCACAATCGGGCTTTAGCTTTTGAATTATATTTTTTTCTTAAGTATGAAGCAAGTCAACAAATAGAAAATAGTAGCTGTCCCAGTTCATTTCAGAGGCATCTATCAGAACCTCAACAATAAATCTTATTTATTGTATTTGAAATTATATCATCATCCTTCCAAAGCAAAGAGTATCTTGACAAGCAGAAGGCTAAGTGAGCCCAAAGGTAAATTTGTAGCCAGGGTCTCTTCTGTATTAACATTTTCTTCTTCATTCATTTGTAAAATGTCAATTTAATTGTCTGGAAATGCTGGTAGGCTTTTGAAATTTTTCCTTGCAGGGTATTATACCCAAACTCATTTCATCATGTCCTAAACCAAGACACCAGTTCTCTAGCAATGGATCTCTCTAATTGCCATCAGGTGCCCAGGCAATTCATATTAAATAGCTTTGATAGTCTAACAGATTGGGAAAAAATGATCCTTTGGTCTATTTTATCCTCTGCATCTCCTTTTTTTTTTTTTTCCCCCTCCTTGGATTTATTCCCGGATAATTGAAGGGTTTCTATGGTTCAGAATATGTGTTATTTTAGCCCTGGTCCCAATTCAAAACCTCTGAGGTTGCATAACTTTATTCCTACTCAGGTTAAGCTGCAGATTTCCTTCCTGTTAAATATAGGAAACCAGGATCAGAACATCTGGCCTTGGGACAGTGAACCATCCTTTAAAAGGATGGGAAAGCAAGGGCAGGAACCGAGGGATGAAACTGAGCAAATTATGTATGTATGAATGTATCACAATGAATTCCGCTTTCAGGTTTAACTGTAATGTACCAATTAAAAACAAAACAATAAATAAAGAGAAGGAAGACCAGCAGAGGGAAGGGGTCAGGGGAGGCAGGGGGAGGGGAAGATGAAGCACTGGGGAATTGAAATGGAACAAATTATGTTATATGCATGTATGAATCCCACTATTATGTACAACTATGAAAGACTAATAAAAACATTTTTTTAAAAGGCTTTTAAGATAAAAAGTCAGTTTTGAATACTTAGGAAACTTACACTTGGGACAAAATTTTTTGACCAAAAATGTTGTATTCAGATTTTTTTAAATTTTACTTGCAAATAAAGATCAAGTAAAGATTTTTTTTTGCAGTATTTTTTGCCTTAAGTGATAGAACTTCTGCAAGGTAAGAGGTTGCATAAAAGGAAGGAAATGTATAAGTGGCTGACAGTCTGACTCTCAGGGGAAATCATTGATATGCCAATTAACTGGTTTTCTAACCAAGCATTTCTAAAGAAAGTGGCCAATCAGTCCATCACAGGGCATTAGCTCATTGCAGGCTATTCTCTATCACAACATGAGGCTGTTCCCACCTCCCTCCCCCAGGTATACAGGTGGGATTAGAAAAGTAAGTCTTCACCAACAATCAGCCTAAGTGAACCAGAGAATATCTTGCTTTCTCATTTCCCCGGGGCTCTGAGTGAGGAGTCAGCTCCCTCTCCACCATATCAAATAGAGATAAAGAGCTTCGAAGTGATCATTACAGAAGGATTTGGTTTTTCAAGTTCATTTCTTCCCTTCGTTGACATTTTCTGCAGTGTAATGACAATATGGAAGGGTTTTTTTTTTTTTTTTGAAAGAGTAAGCTTCGGAATTTGGACTGTTTCAGAATTTAAATAAAGAGAACAGAACTCAAAATAGAGATTTGCTCTTTCCATAGATGATCTGCTGTCTTTTCCCAAGGAAACAAAATTGAAATGGAATTACCTTTCAGAAAGGCTGAAATTGGGTGAGTTGTCATTTGTCTTGCCTGGGGTCTTTTTGACATCTCCAGGACGCCCCCACCCACTCCCCACCTCACAGAGACACATGCACTTCTGCTGGTCTCAGGATCCCTGCCATATCCCTAAATTCTACTTGGGTAGGTCTTGCTTTCAGTCCAGACTGAGGGAGAAAATTAATGACATCACATCTGCCCAGTAACAGTCTCTGTAATTCTGACTGGCAGCTCCTCATACATTTTTTCTTTCCTTTGATAGCAGGAATTGAACTCAGGGACACTTGATAACTGAGCCACATCCCAGCCCTATTTTATATTTTATTTAGAGACAGGGTCTTGCTGAGTTGCTTAGAGCCTCACTTTTGCTGAGGTAGATTTTGAACTTTCGATCCTCCTGTCTCAGCCTCTCAAGCTGCTGTGATTACAGGCCTGCCCCACTGCACTGGGCTCCTCATACATCTTGAAACCTATTTTGGTTTATCTTAACAAAACGTTTCACTGTTTTGAGCATCTCTGATATGTGTATATGTATTTATAAGCTATGCATAGATATTATTCTTTGGATATATCGAGTACAATTTAAAATATACACAAAAATGGAACACATAAAGTATTTAAGTAACCATAAATAAAAGTTCTAATATCTTCTTTATTTCACTCCCACTGGGATCTGGAGAGCTGAGTTTGCAGATGCTGAGTTGGACAGTGATATCATAGCCCAGGAGTGACAGAAGTGATGTGGGGCATGCCTGCACACTGAGAGGAGGCAAAGGTGCCCTAATGGAGACCTGGTTTTGTGACTTGGCTGCATCCAGATTCATTCTGAGTCATTTTTAAAAATTCCAACTCCCACTAACTCAACGGTATCATGCATCCGAATGACTAATGGTTAAGCTAATAATAAATCTATGTAGTTAGGCATATTTTAGAATCGGTTCACCAACACTGAAGGAAGTTGAGAGAATATGACAGAATTCAACTCCATCTGCTAGAAACACTCAGCTCCCAGCTCTTTCTAAGATACGATGTAAAATTAGATTGCTCTTTAAAATATGGGAGGGTTATTACCGGAAACTGCAAAACGCATGATAAAACAAATATCCTGAACATGTTGAAACCAAAGTCAAGATTGTGACTTTTATTTATTCCTAGGTACTTTAGATTTAAAAAAAAAAGTTTTTTTGAAGAGATCTATTTTGTGTTCATTAACATGAAAAAAAATATTAAAATATCTCTGGGTTTTTAAAAAATAACAACAAAAAATACAGAACTTTAGTAGGTAAGTGTTGAGAAGTTTGTTTGTGGTTGGTTAGAAAAAAAGTACTGTACAGATCTCTATTATCTTGATTACCTGTAATATCACCACTGATCTCTAGGAGAGAGGATAGCAGGGAAATGTTCAGGTGGAAAGTTCACTGCAGAAAATGTAGAAGAAGCTACTTGCACCAGAGAAAAGATCAAAGGGAGAGCACTGTTTGATTTACACAGACTTTCATCCGTCCGCCATTTATCAGGTTTCTATTGAATTCCAAAAGCTTGTTAAGCATTGAGGGTGCACACCTGAGAGATGCCACACTCAATAAGTTCTTAAGGGACTTGGGAGCCAGTGAGAGAGACAGGTAAGCTAGCAATTACCTGGGAGGCAGCCTTGACCACTGGAAGGCTCAGAGTTCAAGGCTCAGAGTTCGCCCTCTGCTCTTGCTACCTGGGTGGAATTCGAAAGAATATGGTATATAGTTACAAAAGATGAAGGTAAATTAAAATCCCTGAATAATTAAGAACCGGGTGTCACATATTCTGTTACAAGTTTAAAGAACAGTTTCATGATAGGAACATAGGGATTACAAGAGCAGGCTGAGACTCAGGCATCCCGAGTTTATATCCCAGCAGCAACGTTCGTTGGCCGTGTATTCGAGTAAATTAGCTCACCTTCTTAAATATCAGTTTTCCCATGTGTAAAGGGGATAATAGTAGTACTTATCTTAGAAGTCTACACTACAGTTATGAGGAAATGAATGAACCAATTTACAGAAAGCACTTAGGATGATGCCTGACACAGTGAATATCAGCTCTTATGTATCTGTTAATCCTAGTAATCAATGAGCTAGCTCTGACTGCTATTCTTATCTCCATTCTACAGATGAGAGAAGTTAGGCCCACAGCATTAGGAACTTGCAATGTGACTATGATGGCCTGGACCCCAGGCTGCTTGGGGACATCTAGTTAGAAGCACTGGCCCAGGAAAGATCAAAATCATGGTGGGCTGGGGTTGTGGCTCAGTGGTAGCGTGCTTGCCTAGCATGTGTGAGGCACTAGGTTCCATCTTCAGCACAGCATAAAAATAAATAAATAAAGGTATTGTGTTCATCTACAACTAAAAAAAATTTTTTTTTTTTTTAAATCATGGTGATTCAAGGAAGAGAGGAGAGGATACTCCAGAAAGAACCACTACCCCGACTTCTTCAAGAAGAGAAGACTGAGTGTCAGAAAGTAGATCAGAGATATTTTTCATTATGTCTATGTTAACAGACTGTGTACAGTACATAGATCTACATGAGAACATGAAAGGCAGTATCCTGGGATTTTAGAATTATAGGTGGATTATGGCTTTCCCCCCATGAACCAATGAGAAAGAGGAGACTTACGAATCTTATTAAAAAACAAAACAAAACAACAGCTGTGCAGCTGGGAGAAGCCAAAGAAATGTTGTACTGCTTCAGGATTCAAACGTGAGTACTAAGTGCATGCTGGGGTTTCACTGCAATTTTGCTGTTGGTTCCATGTTTTGTTGCTGTTTGACATTTAATGATAAAGTGTGCATTTAATGCATTTGTTGTCACACCAAAACTTTTTTTTTGTTTTCATTTGTATAACTTTGGTCTGCAGAATTTTTTTCCTGTCTATTCCAGAATCTCAAATTTGTATATTCCTGTGCTGTCCCCTTAATTACAAATCCAGCTCCATATTGAAGGTGGTGACCAGGAAGGTAATTTAAATCCAAGAGCACGGAGAGACTAGGAACCCTTTTACAAATTTCCACCAACAGGAGCAAGACTCTGCACCTGCATCCGGTAGAGCTGCTTCTGGAATTGGCCCCAGCCTCTCTCCCAAGGCTGTTCACATTGGTACACAGTGACTTTGTGCTGTACAGATATTCCTGCTGCTTTAAGTCCGCCCATCTAACAGGGAAAAAAAAAAGAATAACAACAACGAAAAGCATCGAATGAAACATTCATGTTAGTCCTTTTCTGTTTGAATGATGGAAATAGCAATGATGAATCATGACTTCCTTTCATGTATTTACTAACTCACATTTCCTACCAAGACTTAAGAGTGAGAAACATCAAGGTTTGACCAACAATGTTGAAGTCTGATGTCATCTATGTGGCTTATGACTGTTTTGTTTCTAACAAAACAGACTTTCGGCTTCTTCTTCTTTTTTTTTTAATTCCATTAACTTAAGATAACAAGCCTTTCCCTATGATTGAGATGCTTGCTTTCTTTGTTCAAGAGAATTTAAAATCTGAGAAAAAGGCTTTATAAACAAATAACTGGGTTGTAAGTTCCCCCAAGAAATAACCACAAATGAATTACAAATAAAGAGAAATTTTCCTCACAATTTTTTCCCTACAGAGGAGATAAGTGAGTCTGTCTTGGACCTATAATTTCAACAACTCAAATTTGGCTGGTAGTTTCTGCCATATTTCGAAGGCCTTATAAGAAACATATGCATCATTTATTTCTAAGAACGTTGTGAATACACTCACTAGACCCAACAATTAGTTGAACATGCATGCAGGCTGTCTGGAAGATAAATTAATAACTTGTTTGTATTTGGAACATATTTATATAGTCTTAACATGAAACAACAAATAAAAGGTAAGATTATCTGAAGTCCTTTTGGTCTGCCTTTATCTCAGATAACTGAGTAGAAATAAAGATGTCTCTAGGGCTGGGGGGTAATCAGAGGCCGAGCTCTTGCCTAGCATGTGGGAGGCCCTGGGTTTGATCCCCCGCATTGCAAAAAAGAAACCCCTAGATATTCAGCGTCTCCCTGTAATCTTTAGCCCATATTTGCCTTTCGGGGAGAATGCATTGGCTGGAAGGTAGGATTTTTGTATCCTTACTGTATGTGGTTCACCCTCAAAGGCAGGAGTTGAAACCTTTAGGAAATCACAGAAAGGCATTAAAGACTCTGAAAATGACATTGAATATTACCTCACAGCATCTTCCTGAGCAAGCCGAGCTGGAACCTGGTTCTCTCTACCTCCCCCAGTGTAGGTTTGACTTTGCTTATGGTTTTTCCTTTTATTGACTTTTATTTTCCTTTTGTTTTTAAGGTAATCAGACATGTATCTCTTCCTCCCTTTCCCTTCCTTCTCCCCCACTCTCTCTCTCTCTTACTCTCTCTCCCTCACTCTCTCTCCCTCTTGCTTTGGAATACTATTTAACTTTGAGAAAGGCTTGAATTTTTCCCTTTTTTTCTATTCATTACCTTTATGAATACTCATAAATAGAGATCTCTATCCAGTGGGCACCGCCCCACACACATACTTTTTGTTATTCTGCTGTTGGTTCCCTGCTGTGAACAATATTGAAGTCAGAACTTTTACCCTTCCCTTTCCTCCAAGAACTTGATTTGAAGTAAATCATTGCTCTGTTAATACCCATAAGGCCGTCAGCAAAACTGTTTTGTTTTTCCTAAATACTTTCCATTTTCCCTCCATTTTTAGGTAGTTGTCTGAGTACACCTTGGCTGAAAAATATAACCATGTAAAACTATAGTGTCTTTTGCTTCAGTTCCAGTTTGATTTAGTTTTAGTTCCTTTCATTTAATTTTAGTTCTATACCTAAATATACTTTGAATGATCATATCCAAATCTCAAGTTGTTTCTTCTCTATTCTTATTTGTCTGAAGTTTATTCTCTACTGAATTCTTCAGGAAGTGATTATTCAAACACTATTTCCTGAATCCCTGCATGTTATAAATTGTCTACCTGTAGCCTATTTATTTCAAAGTCATTTTGCCAAATAAACCATGCATGACACCTATTTTCTTTCCTGAACTGTCTTAAACAAATTTAGTTTCTCTATTTTCTTTTTAAAAAATCTGTTCTTTTTAGATATACATGACAGTAGAGTATTTTTTGACATACTATACATACATGTAGTGTAACTTATTCTAATTAGAACCCCATTCTTGTGGTTGTACATGTAGAGTTTCACTGATCATGTACTCATATATGAACATAGGAAGTTATGTCTGATTCATTCTATGTCTTTCCTAGTCCCGTTCCTCATCCCTTTCCTTCTTTCCCTCTTGTCTAATCCAATGAATTTCTATTCTCCTCCATCCTTTATTGCATATAAATATTTGCTTATCAGAGAGAACATTTGGCCTTTGGTTTGTTGGAATTGGCTTATTTCACAATAGTCTTCAGTTCCATCCATTTACTGGCAAATGCCATAATTTCATTCTTCTTTATGTATATGTACCTCATTATGTATGTATACCACATTATGTATATATACCTCATTTTGTATATTCCATTATGTATATATACCACATTTTCTTTATCTATTCATCTTTTTGTATTTTTTTTAACTTGTTTTAGATGAAGGAAATGAGAAAAATTATCTTGATGCTAGCTTCAACTGAGGTTTTGGTCATTGTAGATATTTGTCTGACTTTATGCAAAGCAACAGCAACCTATAATATAAGATTTCTGGGAGATTTTAAAGGATAAGAGTCTTTAAACTTTTTTGGAGAAAAAGAAGGACCCAAAGGATAAGAAGAACTTTGCATACTGGGTAATTCCAACATGCCCTCTGAAGGTTCAGTGATTGAATTTGCTGAAACAGAGTAACAGTGGGCAGATTAACAGGAGAAAAGGCTTACAAACTATTACCATGTGCATGTTCCCAGGAACCATACAAAATATGGAAATTAAAAAGGGGCCACAGACTGAGGCTTAAAAAAACCTCTTCTGGGAGAGAGAGAAGTGAGAATTGGGTGGACCATAGGCAATTTCAGTGTGGTAATTAAATAATTTTTAGTGGAAACAATGGCCTGGGACAAATTCCTCTAGGTTCTAGGTATGGCATTTCTCTTTCTGTCTCTTTCTTTGTGATAGGACTTTTATCTTCCTTGGTTAATGGCATTTCAGTAAGAAGTGTGAAACCAGTTCACACATCTGGTCTTTAGGCAGAGAAGAAAACTTTAAAGAAGGTCCTCCCTGCACCTGCTGCTAGCCAGGTACTTTCAGTTTGAAGTCTATGTGAGTCCATGGTTCTCCAGAGGGATAGAACCCATGGGATGTCTCTATTTGTTAGCTTGGCTCACACAGTCAGAAGCTGAAGTCTCACCGTGACCATCTGCAGGTGGGAGAACCAGGGAAACCAGTAGCTGGAGCCGCAGGATAAGAGGGAGCAATGATGCAGCCCCAGTTCAAGGTTTAATATCTGGAAGCCCCACAGAGCCACTGGTGGGGCGTCCATGTTCAAAGGCTGAAGAACCTGGAGTCTTATGTCCGTGGACAATGGCAGCAAAAACAAAAACTGTGCCCAATCAAGAAAGGTCAAGCCTGGGCACACCTAAGCACTGCAAAAAGCTTTCTTCCCCGAGATTTTCTTTCAGATGGATCCTCTGTCTCTTGGACTGTGAGACCCATATCCAGGACAGGTCTTCTCTCCTCGATTTTCTGACCCATACACTGATTATCTCTGGAAAAACCTTTATAGACATACCCACAGACATATTAGTGGTTTGTCTGGTTTTTAGTTCTCTCAATCCAGCCAATTTGACAACTGAGATTTACCAGCACAAAGTCCCAACTGGCATGTTGGGGTACTTTTTTCTGGCCTTGCTTGGGATGTTAACTCCTATACACTGCCCAGCAGATTTCCATAGACATCTACAGAGCAACCCTGGAAGCCGGAGGCACAGGGAGTAGGCCTGCAGCCAGATGCTGGTGGGTTCCACCTGATCAAAGTGGGTGAGTGCCCATGTGGAGCAGGTCACTTCAGCATTGGGCATAGTGGGTGGGACAGAGGGCCCAAAGATTTGCAAAGGCACAATGGGATGACCAATAGAAAAAGAATCGGTTGTCACCATACAAAAGTAAAAGGCTCCCATGAGTAAGAAAGAAACCTCATGTTCTTAATTAGGCTGGAAGCTCAAATTTACCAATTTCTTTATTATTTCCTCTAATAAGTATGCCTTTTACCTCCAGAAAATATACTTAATATTCTTAGGGACAGTAGGCATTGCAAAGGTCCCTCTTCCATCCGTGCCACCCCTCATCCATTGCATAGGACATGGGCTGAGGAGAGAATGACCATGCTAGAGGGGCCCTTCATGATTTTAACTCAATCAAGATCATCCCAGGCTCCTTAACACAAAGAATGGCACCAGAAATTCAATTTAAAATCAGTTAGTGCTGGGTATTCCCACTGGGTATGACCTAATGTGTAGCAGAGTTCCCTAATCCTCCTCCCCAGGATGTAGTGTAAGTGGTGTGAGCCCTGAGACAGCTGTGGAATAGTGCTCTGTAATCCACAGTTTCACTTTCTGCTGTTCTGGTGACCCTTGGCTACCCATGGTCCAAAAACATTAATACTTGTCTCAACTCTTTAAAGAGCAAAATCACATTCACATACCTTTTCTTACAATATATTGTTTAAATATCTATAAGTGTGTATGGGAGAAGACATAGTGTCCATAGGGTTCGGTACTACCCATGGCTTCTGACATCCACTAGGGGTCTCAGACCATTCTCCCCGTGGATAAGGGGGTCTCCTGGACTCATCTAGACAGAGTGAACCCAGCCTTGAGAGCAACACCAGCTAAACCACACCTAGAAAATGAGGAGACAGCCCCTGAATGAAGGCAGCCTTAAAGCCATTGCATCTTGGACTCCAATTGTGTGAATAATTTTCCTTAAGTCATTTTAAGTCAAATTTATATTCAACATTATTTTCACTGGCCCTTGGATAGTCTGAGTCTCTCAACTTTTAATCAAGGATTTAATTCCATAGAAACATTGGGATCCAGGATGAAAAGTTGTCTCTCTCTTAGGCACGGGCAGACTTCCTCCTTTGGATACACATATTGATTTGTTTGCAGTGACATTGCTTGGATCATTGAGGAACAAGTATTGAATGTTAGTCCTTCCAGTCTTCTTTCAATTCATCAACTCCCCTCCCACTTCAGATGCAGGTTGACCAACTAAGTTGCAATATGCCTTAAAAATATATTTTGCCTATAATCTGTATAATTAGACTGGTTGATAGGAAAACTTTCAGGGCATTCTCCAAGAAGGGAAAAAGTGAACTTGGTGCTATTTTTTTTTAAAGTCTAGTTTATGTAATAAAATAAATATTGAGTTGTCTAGTTATGACAACTCAATATCCCAAGGACTTGGTTTGGTGGCCCTGTTTTGTAGTACTGCCCTGGTGCAGATGTCCTTAACTGTTGCAGTTACGCTGTCATGGTAAAACTTTACAGGCTGGTCCCTAGAGAAGCACAGCCCTGTCTCTCAGTTTCAGAAGACTGTCCAAATTGAAACCCTTTCTGTGGCCTCATGTCCCTGAGAGTGACTCATTCTCCACTTCCTCTGCAGAGTATCCCTTAGAAGGGAAGCGAGGGACCATTTCTGCAAGACAGGTACTTGGACAGAAAAACCTGGTAATGTTTAAATGTCTATGGCAAGAAAAAATCCAAACCTGCCAAATGCTTAGACAAGGTTTTCCAGCCTTCCTGACGCTTGCTGTGAATTTGCCTCGTGAAATATGATGCTTCACTCACATGAAGTCAAGGCACCTTTGCCTCCTGAGGTAGAAAAGCTAAGAATCAAGAGCTCAGAAACACCAAGGTTTGAAATTCTCAAAAGAGGAATTAGAAATAATGTTCACTTTCCTCGATTCATATTTAATAAGCCTTATCCAAATTAAGACCAATTTATTCCAAGGACTTGGAAACACTTTCAAATTGTAGTTTTTGAATCTAAATCTCTCACAGATTGCTCCATGTAGGAATTTCGACTCTCACAAAGACATGCTTTATTATTTAAGAAGATACCATATTTAAAACAAATACATGAGGCATCAAAGCTCTCCCGCACAGTCAAGACTTATAATTTCATTTATTTTTCCTTCAGGGACTAAGGAAACTTAGTGATCTAGTCCAATAGCAGAAATTTTAAAGCCCCCCCAATAGAACTAGTGACATTATTATGCCAAAGTAACTTAAGTAATAATTCATAAGAATTCATAACATATACATAACAAAAGTGAATTTTAAAGAACATTTTATTCCTCTGCCTGTCCTTGGGGCATAGGGAAGCCAACACTGATAAAAGTGAGCACAGTGAGTCCTGATCAGAACCTCTGAATTGTTAGGTGATGCATGGGATATCTGTGTCCTTTTCTCTGGGTCTCAGTTTCTTTTCTTGGGGAATGGAGATAATACTCTTAAAACTGATGAAGGAATTAAATGATTATTTAATTATTCATTTAATTAATTAAATGAGTAATTTAACGATGGTCATTCCCTTTCCTGTATCTCAGGGCTTTGAAACACTTCAAAGAAAATTGAAGTTTCTTTCCAAGATGTCTCACTTTTATCCATGCTTTACCATCATGTTTCCCTGATCCACAAACAGAGGTTACTGCAAAATTTAAACAAACAACTGGGACAGATTGATTTTGAAATGTTTTTCTAATATAGTCTACTGACTGTGCAAATCAGACATGTGCAGACCAAAGCTTGTGTTTTGCAAATACACACACTGGAGACTTAACAGGATGTGGGAAGTTTGCTTTCGTCAGTCTTGAACACATTCCTTTTAATGCTCTACCATCACAAAGACATTTTTTTAAAAAGCTTTGTTAGAAACCAACTTCGTAGCTTATAAATTTATTTATTATTGCTTTTTAAATTGGTGCATTATCATTATACATAATAGTTGGATTTGTTGTTACACATTCCTACCATAACTTACAAGTTTAAAAGTGACTCGAAGTTTTTAATGCAAAAGACTAGAATATGTTGCTTGAAATGAGGATCAGATATAGTCCCAGAGACATCTCTTCAATTTTATTTATTTTCTTCAGGCACTAGCTCCTATGCTTGATTTTTCTCAACTTGAGTTTCAAATAGACTATCTTTGTGACTTTGTCTTGGAACTACATGAAATAAGCATGTCAGGAGACGCATTCAGACTCTTCTTCTAGAGTGAAAGGGTTAAAATACTCTCAACTAGTAACTCCTCAGGGGATTGGATCTTCAGAACAGATGACAATGTTCCAAGTAATTAAAACAGTAGCATTTGGGATCAGATGCAAAAGTTCAAATGGTCTTGGGTAAGTTACCTGAGTTCTCTAGAAAATGGAGATAATAAGATTGCCTATTTACCATGCTATTGTGGGGTCTGAGCAAAGAAATGTACATGAAGTGTCTAATACTATGGCCAGAATATGAAAAGGCCTCAATCTACCAGTCTATGACTGTGCCTAGGTAGAGATGGTGCCTGTCTTTCTCCGTGTCCAGGATGAATTTAACACAGCGATGTGCATGGCCTCTACAGAAAATTCTAAGCAGAGTTCTTTGCTGTCTGATTGCTTTTGTAGTCAATACCCCTTACTGTCAGGTAATTTCAGAAGCTTATTGGAGAAATATCCTTTCTGGCATTTCTGGTCTTTGGTAGAGATCACTTGGGAGTCTTAGAATCTGGGCAAAAAATCTCCTCAAAGCTAAAAGATTGAAAACAATATAGGAAAACATGGAGGAGAAATAGCGTGGGCTTCTATGTGGGGAAAACAAGACAGTCATGACTAATACTGGATTTACTCGTCCTTGGCTGAGAGCACAGTGTTTATTCAAAGCTGAACCTGGAGTGGAAGCAGGTATAGACAGATGCAAAGCCTGAGGGAGCATTTCTTAAAGTTTGACTTTCCATCTCGAATTTGTTACCAGATGTGTGCCCACACACGAACATATAAGAACTTTCTGCCCAAATGTCCTACAAATATTAAAAAAGAAAAAATGAAAACATTTCTTCTGTCTTAGAAAAATTCTTTCCTTATTACTTTCATTACCTGGATTATGGATTCTAAATCTGTAAATTTATAAAAAAGATGTTTGTCTAGGGTTCACAAAAATCATGCATTTCTAGAACTCTATATATTCTATTTTTAATTTTGCAAATAAGCAAACTGTGAGGCAAGAGATGGAGTTAAAGTGAGTAGGAAAAGGGTCTCAAATGAGGTGGCATAGATGAAATTGAATCCTGGCTTACCTACTTGATCATTATCCCACCATTCAGAAAACTTATAGTTTCCTAAATTTATTTTTTTTAAATCTTTTTGTTTTTTCTTTATTAAATTATTTATTTATTCTAATTTGTTATACATGATGGCAGAATGCAATTCATTTCATATTACGCATATAGAGCTCAAATTTCAAGTCACTGGTTGTACACAAAGTATTTTCACACTATTTGTGTCTTCATACATGTACTTAGGGTAATGAATGTCTAACTCATTCCACCATCATTCCTACCCCTTTGCCCCCTCCCTTCCCTTCCCTCCCCTTTGCCCTATCTAAAGTTCCTCCATTCCTCCCATGCTCCCCTTCATCACCATTATGAGTCAACATCCTCATATCAAAGAGAACATTCAACCTTTGGTTTTTTGGGATTGGCTTACTTCACTTAGCAATATATTCTCCAACTCCATCCATTTACCTGCAAATGCCATGATTTCATTCTCTTTTATTGCTGAGTAAAATTCCATTGTGTATATATGCCACATTTTTTTATCCATCCATCCACTGAAGGGCATCTAGGTTTGGCTCCACAATTTAGCTATTGTGAATTGTGCTGCTATAAACATTGATGTAGCTGTGTCCCTGTAGTATGCTGTTTTTAAGTCCTTTGGGTATAATCTGAGGAGTGGGATAGCTGGATTAAATGGTGGTTTCATTCCCAGTTTTCCAAGGAATCTCCATACTGCTTTCCATATTGGCTGTACCAATTTGCAGTCCCAACAGCAATGTTTGAGTGTGCCTTTTCCCCCACATCCTCACCAGCACTTATTGTTGTTTGTATTTTTAATAGCTGCCATTCTGACTGGAGTGAGGTGAAATTTTAGAAGAATTTTTGCATTTCTCTAATTGCTGGAGATGTTTAACATTTTTTTCATATATTTGTTGATTGATTCTTTAGCCTCTTCTGAGAAGTTGTCTGTTTATTTCCTTAGCCCATTTATTGATTTAGTTGTTGATAGATCTTTATTTTTTATATGTGGTTCTGAGAATCAAATCCAGTGCCTCTCACATGCCAGGCAAATGTGATACCACTGAGCCACAGTCCCAGCCCCCTAATTTTGTGTGTGTGTGTGTGTGAAAAAAATGGCACTATGGCAAATGGCTGTCATACGAACTAGAGACAGTTCACTGGATTAGAATGGCAGAAACTGCTTATTTTCAGACCCAGAAAAGCCATCCAAAGGTAAATGATCTAAAAGTATTTTCTCTTGATCTAAGTCTAAACTGCCATTCCTACTGTTAACCAGAGTCTCATGATGATGTTGAAAGCAAAACCAGAACCAGAGCTCAGGTGGCCATGATTCACTCACCTTGAGTATCACTGATAGAAAGAGGGAACTCTGAGGTTTCAAAATAGAAGGAGAAATGAAAGGGTCACTTTTCCCTTCATCCACAAGACAAGTGCAGTATTGATATGGGGGCTTATCTGGTATAAGAGTAAGATAAGATGGTATCTCAGGGTTCCTTCTGCCTCCTCATGAGAACAATACAACTTGCACTGGTAGGCTTCACCAAGAGTTTTGATTGATGGCGCTGTGTCAGACCTTCTGTGGTTTAAGCTTACCTTATTTGCAATTTCTATTTTTTTTTTCTGAATGGTAAACATGGAGGAACAACTCATTAACAGTGCAAAAACTAGGCTCATTCACTTAACACAGGTGTTCTTTCCAAAGTTGAGTACCAGGATGTGTCACATAGACATCAAAATCTGACAATTTAAAACTCTTAATCAGAAATGGCTGTCATGACTGTCTTGTTTCATCCACATACAGCAAGCCCGCACCCATTCTTCTTCATGTTTTCTTATATTTTAAAAACCTTTTCTTGCTCTGGGAGATTCTGGCCAGCTTCTAAAATCCCCCCAAATGATCCTTGACCCCAGCCCAGGAGAGCTAGCAAGATTATTTCTCTAAGAAGTATCACAAAGTATCTGTTGGTAAGAGGTATTGACTATAAGAGAAATTAGGCATCAAAGAACTCTGTTGGCATTTTCTTTTTCTTTTAGACATCTCACTATGTTGTCCAGGCTCACCCTGAATTTCTAGTCTCAAATTGCCCTCCTGCTTCAGCCTTCAGAGTAGCTGGACTACAGACACATATCACTATACCCGGTACTTGGAATTTTCTACAGCTGCAATGCAAACCTGACTGTAGTAAATCCCTTCCAGAAACCCAAACAGACAGCCATTCTCCCCAGCTGTGTATAGTCACAGACTGACACAAATTGAGGCCTTGCATATTCTGGCCATTGCATTGAACACTTTAATGTCTATTTATTTTTTCACTTAGGAGCACCTGGAGTTGGGAATGGTCTTATTAAGAGTCCTTGATCATTTATGTACACACACACACACACACACACACACACACACAGTATCAGACTTTGCCTTTGAATTCAATGCTGATCTCAAGGTAAGCTGTCTGCACCCAAATTTCAACTGGATTAAACTTTTTTTGTTCCCTTTGCTAGAACATTGTTGAGCAATGATGATTTGGGGTAGAAATAAAAACCCCTCAATATCTCTAAGTTCAGAAAACCTGAAGGTTTTCTGGCATCAGGGAAGATGGCCTCGTGACAAAGTGTTTCTTTGTTGTGTCACCTCTGTAGAACATTTCCATGGATGGAACTTTTGCGCTCCTCTGTCAAGACTTGCTCAATCTGTTGTCTCATTTTTGTACTAATGATCAGAATAACATGATACCAGGAATATGAAGCAATACATTAATTGTTTGGAGAACAATGTAGTTCTCTTTATTGTACACAACTGCTGATAAGCTATGCAAGAGTCTGAACCAATACTTCTGTGTGTTTATATCAGCAGTACTTGTTATCTCTGGGTTTCTTTTTTAATTTAAAGATTGTTACCTTGAGTAGGAGACATACTGTAATCCCAACCAAATGCTCAGCAGACTCTAAAGCCTTTAGCTCACCTGTTTGTGTACATGAGTGAGTTGAATATTAGACTTTGCACAATAGTCTCTTGATTAAAAGTAACTGGTCCAACTGGTTGCTCGATAAGGATGAAATTTGCAGATACAATGCATTTGTTCATGAGAAATGTGCATTTCTCATGTAAAACAAAAAAAAATTAAGGGTTTAGAATATTTTAGTTTAGTGCTGACTTTACTTTTATGTAATAAACTTTCCTCTTCAATAGAGTTTGAAAATTAAACCTCTTTCAGCATGATTTTTTTAATAAAAATAATTAGCTTATCAAACAGGACAAAACTTATAATGATGGAGGGTAAAGAGGGGTGTTCTGTTTCATCACTTAGTTTTTTGGAAGCAGAAACAATCCAAAAGCATGGTAACCCTTTAACCCTCAGGAAAGGCATGAGCTGGATGTCATGTCTATACAAATTTGAATAGATAGAATAAAGCTGATGATGTCACTGCCAAAAAATTTGGATTCCTTAGTACATCAGCCTGGTATTGACCTATCTGACCTTTGCTCTGTCCTTCTTTTTGCTTGTTTATTACTCTCAGTTCAGAAGCAAGTCATTTCAGTGCACAGTAGTCCCCCTTATATGAAAGAGATATGTTCTAGGACCCCCCAAGGGATGCCTAGAGCTATGTATTAGTACTGAATCTTATAAGTGCTCTGGTTTTCTTCCTATTCATTCTTACTCTAGAGCTTAGTAAACTCAACATACAATTGTTTTTCTTCCTTATTGAGAACTTTGACCTTTTCCATTAAAGATAGCAATTTATGGCTTCTCTTTGGCATATCCAAATCACCAGAATTTCTACTGTCATACTTTGGGACCATTATTAATTAAAATAAGGATGACTTGAACACAAGTACTGTGACACCTTGAGAGTTGATCTGATTACCAAGATGGCTACTAAGTGTCTAATGGGTGGGTAGCATATACAGCATGGATACACTGGACAAACAGTTATTGGGACAGAGCTGGACAGCACAAGACTTCATCACAGTTTTCAGTTGGGTCTTCAATTTAAAACTTATGGTTTATATCTACAACTTTTCATTTAATATTTTTGGACCTCAGCTGAAGATAGGTAACTGCAGAAAGCAAAACTGCAGATAAGAGCGAGGTGCAACTGTATTCACTATTACTTTCCCCTCCAAATCTATTCTGGAGAGGTTGCACAGTCACAGCTTTTTTTATTCCAACAAAGCTTATGGTCTTTTTGCCTCCATCTGTAGGAGGAAAAAAAAAACCCGTACATCTGAAGGAGGTTAATATATTTTTCCTGGACACACTAAATGGCATGACTTGCTTCCCACTGTTCCATTTACATAATCTATGATACATTCACTGTATTTGTATCTCAAGGGAAAACAGAAATTCAATTATGCTAAAATTTCCATCAGGGCATTTTGTGATAAGCTAATGATTCTTCTATTGCTTTTTATTTATTAGTATAATAATGTGTCAGAAAAAGTAATTCAGTGAACATACTACAAAATTATCAAAACTTTAATGCTTAAAAATATAATTTCTTTCATGTAGCTATCAAGATTTGTATTAGCGATGTTATTTTTGTTGAGCCTATAGGTGGTATTTTGAATGGCTTATTTAAACCTATCTATGCCAAAATACTGTGACTTAAAAGCACACAGAAATTTTTGGAAACACATTTTGTGTATAACCTTTTGTTTTATATCATGATTTATGAGAGACCTGTCTCTTATAAATGTTGGTTCCCTGGGAATCATTCTCTAAGGTATGTGCACCGAGACTGTGTGCTGGAAATTTTGTCGGTGAGCTCTCAGGGTTGACACTGTGAGTGAAAGAAGTAGTTCAAGCAGAGAAGGAGTCAAACTTGATGCTTTTTTAAAATAGGCAGAAAACTCGTGTCTCTCCCTCAGGAAGCTCTGGAGCTGAGATCCGGGTTGTTTTATGTTGAAGAGAAGGGAGTAGATTATTATATACACCTGCCACTTCCTCCCTCCTTCACCTAGCCTCATACCACTGACCTATAGGATGAGGCATGACCTTGGGCAAGGCATCTCTAGACAAATTAGGAGAGAGACTCAGAGGACGGTTTTCAGTTGCCAGTACTCCCAGCAGCAGGAAATGAGCATCTTAGCTCTGAAAGCCTGATCTGGTTGGAGCTTCCTAGTATCCTCTATAAAACAGCTGGGTAACCAAGGGGTTTGGGCAATCTGCCCAAAGGGTTCACTGGTCTGCACTTACACCTTTTTCTGCCTTCCCTGTGTCAAAAGACACACACACAAACACACACACACACTCACACAATCACAACAAATTTAAATAACTGTATTGGCTTTATTTGCAATCTTAAAATTCTAAATTCTAATTCTAAAATCAGCACTTTTTTTCCCCTGTAAAATAGAATGCGTGTTCCAATGAGCTGAGCAGAAAAGGTAGGTTTTACAGACAGAAAAATGCTGCAAAAAGCCAAAACCCAGAAGAAAAAAACAGATTCATTATTTCAAAGTTCCTTTTCTTGTAAGGTAGGAACAGGGAGACAGAAACATAGAAAAATAACGGACTGGTTAACAGCAGGTTAAGCAGAGGGAATTTAATTTTCATGCCTATTTAACTGGCCTGTGGGAGAAACATGGTTGTTATCTCTCCCTCCTGATTTCTTGGAAGATCGGAAAACTGTTTTCAGTTCAGTGTCATGGAACTTTGCTATGAATGACTCCATTTGAGGCTGGTCTGTTGGGGCCTAGTGTAAGAGCCTGGTGCAAAACAATGACCTCCTAGAATTTTATTTAACGCATCTAGGGACCATAGTGCTGTCTCCCTAGAAAGCATCAGCTGTTTCACCCCTTTTTCTAATCTGCTGCCTTGTACGATCATAAAATAGAACTAGATGAAGGGATGTTAACCTGCTATAGTTTCATGGATGCTGACATCCATCAAACTCCTGGGGTGGAGACAAAGGACAGTTTATTTTTCACAATACAATAGCCAGAGTATCAGCATTTACATTGGCTCCCCATTTCCACAGGGCAAACCAAAGAGAGTTTGATGATACCTGCAGCCGCAGCAATAATGACGCAGTAGAAGGAACTCGGATATAAGGGATGCTAATCTTTTACGCTAGGCACCCACATGCCTGCCCTTTGATCTGGAGAGAGTCACTACCTGTATGTTGCAAGACTGTTTGCTGTATAAGCATCTTTTAAAATATAGTTTGGAACAAAGGTGACCGTGCCTCTGCTAGCAAAATATAGTCACACAGAAATGCAAGAGATCCATGAAGAATTGTCGCCCTGCGTGGCTTACCTCATTAACCAATGCATGTGAAGAGGAGAAGACTGTTGTAGTTACGGGGGGAGGGTTAAATTCCAGTTCTGTTACTTTAAAGAATGTGACTTGAGGCAAGTTCCTTAACCTCTGTAAGCCTCAGTCTACCCAGCCATAAAATGGAAATAATGATATACTTGTTGTAATTACACCTTGAGAAAAGCCATGAAATAGCAAGCAGACCTGGTAGACCGGAGCTCAGGAGAGGGTAATACCATTATTATAGTAGGCCAGGCACAGATCAGCTGCCTGGTTATGTTTCTTAAGCAGTAGCAGACATAGGAAAAAAGATTTTCCTCAAGTCATTAGCTAAAAGAGAAGCATAGCATAGAGGCTAAGCTGACATAACCCTCATTGGTGGTGGGCTCAGCCCAACTCTGGTGACTTGGGCTAATGCTAACCTTGCAAAGAGAGAATAAAACGTCTCTATGCAAGGCATATGTAGACTTGTAAGTAGCCTCACTCTGTCCTCCTGGGAAGAGGCGACTCTCTGGGCCTTGTCTATAAAATAGGCCATAGAAGGGCTAAATGCCCTAGAGTATACTTTAGGCTTTAACCTTCACAGAAATACATTTTGTTGTTGTTGTTCTCGGGGAATTGAATTCAGGGCCTCCCTCATGCTAGTCAAGTGCTCTACCACTGAGCTACAGCCTCAGTTCTTAACTTTCACAGAAAAAGGGAGAGGTCCTTCTGAAGGAGATTGCTCTGAGGTGGCAGAAAGCATAAAAAGAGGAAAAGTGTGGAGGGAAACTATGACCATCAAAATCAGTAGTGCCATCTCCTTTTTCTCCCGACTACCAAATATATGATCCTGAAGCTTCTTCCTTCTGATGTCCATTTGCAAAGTCTCTCCCCCCTACCCAGGGCCTCCCAGGTGCTGGGCATCACACCTCATCTCGCTCTCTTGAGTTAGATGCTCTCTTCCCTGTCTTTATCCTCTTTCTTTTCTGGATCATTCCTATTCGCCTGGACTGTCCCTCCTGGAGCAGCGGTACCAGGGAGCTTCTTAGAAATTCAGAACTATGGGCCCTGCTCCTGGCTTCTGAATCAGAATCTGCATTTTAACAAGCACCTTGAGTGGTTTAAAAGCACGTTCAGTACACTGGTTCTCAAACTTGCCTGTACACTGGACTCACTGTGTAGATTAAAAAATAGAGATGTCGAGGAGATCCATCTGCAGACGTCCTGATTTAATTATTCTTGACAGATGCTTGGGCACTGGAATCATTCCCGGGGTGATTCTAATGTAGCGTCAAGGTTTAGAATCACAGCTCTTATAGCTCTTATCTTGAAAAAAAGAAAGAAAAAGGAATATTCACATGAAACAATAGCTTCCTCCAATTTGTTCTGCTATTTTCTGTTTATCTGTGTCTTTTTCTTCATAGGCAATAGATACTTTCTTTGCCTCCTTATCTTTAATCCGCTCGGCAACACATTCCAATCAGACTTGTTTTTCAGACTCCCCAAATTGCTTGTGCTCAACCACCAATGAACTTTATTTGGCTAACTTGGCCAATAGCGGTATAAATTCCTTACTAATTTACTTGTCCTGCCTCCAACACGGTAGGCCCACCCTCTTCCTACATTCCACGGCTGACCCAGACTTCTTTGCTGACCCTTTTCCAAGCAGATACGTGGCTTCTCCCCTAGGATACCCCATAGGCAGCTCAAAGCTTGAATCAGATGAAAATGGTATCCAGTCTCCTGCCTCAACTCTTTCTCTCAAAGAAGACATTTGAAAGGGAAGCCCCTTTCCTTTGAACATCATTGCTTTCTCCAAATATTACAAAATCACATATCAAAACAAAAATCTCATTCCAGCTACCTGGAATTCTGAGTCAAGAAATGACAAGTTTGAGGCCAGCCTGGGCAACTAGCAAGACCCTGCCTTAAAACCAAAGAAAAAGGACTGGGGTGTAGCTCGGTGCTTGCCTAGGATGTATGAGACTCTGGGTTCAAACTCCAGGAAGTATCTTAAAACAACAACACAACATCAACAACAGCACACATACACGCACCAGAAGCTCAAGTACAAAGGAAAAAATAAAATACACACACACACACACACACACATATACACAACTAAACCTCAAGTTGTCTGAATAGCTTCATTGTATTGTAGCAAGGATTTAATAAATCTCAAGGACTATGACAAGTCGTTAGGTAGTCTTTCTTTCCTTCACAACTTAACTTTCTTCTTTGTGTTGCTGAGGGTAGAACCCAGGGCCATGGGCATGCTATAGGCAACATTTTACTGGTGAGTTACATGGCCAAACCAGTAAAATATCTTTTATAAGGAACTTAATTATTCCATTTCTAGAAAGTCTCATTTCTAAAATTTTTGCTACAAATAATCCATCTCACAGCTTTTTTAATAATAAGTTTGTGTCAGAAAATATCTGAAGCATATCATAGTGGCCTGTGGCCATTTAGAGTCAAAAAAACAGGTGTGTGTATGTATATGTGTGTGTGGGGGGGTGAGTGTGTGATGTCAGCAAGCAAAAGGTACAGAGGGAAGGTAGAAGAGAAGAAAAGTCCTCTAGACCTGTAAAATTTGAAGCAAACTTAACAAAATAGTTAACTGCACGGGGTTGAATGTGTTCTTTGGAAAGTATACTAGTAGTTAATCAACTCTTGCTTCAATAACCTTAAAAATATGATTTAATTGGTTTCAAGAAGAGTCTTTCCCCCTGAATAAGGTCTATGGATTATATCAGTGTCTGTTTCCTGCTTGTGACATGATACTATGGTTAGGCAAGGTGTCACCATTGGGAAACCTGAAGGGATTATTCAGGGCGTCTCTATTATTTCTTTCAAATGCATCTTAGGTAACATTTTTATATGTTGTATTAGATATGTAATACTTTATGTAGAAAATAATTCAATTATCTTAAACTTAAAGAGCTTAAATTGCATCTTCTGAATAACAAAAAGGTAACAGATGACAGATGATAGATGAATTGATGGATGACAGAGGCTTCACTTTTCTCAATTTCCTCATCCACTGCAATAGTCAACGTGGTTAGTTAATGATCTTTTCATCTCAACCCACATTTCATTCTGAAGCCTTCTTCCTAGAAGGCTCTCTTTCTCATCCCTAAAAAACATAGTTAAGTTCTTTGTATTGGCAGAGGCCTTTATTATAGCCATAAATGATAACGGGCTTGACTAATTCCATTATTTTTTCCAACGAGTCATAAAAGTTTTAGTTCAGCCTCCATGTTTTCAATCAGGGTGAAATGTATTTCTAACATAACTTATTAAAAAAATAGACAAAAAAATCCTTGCATTTGTATTTCTCACTATAATTTGGATTATTGACTTAATCCACCTAACATAGCCTCTAAAACTTACAAATTGGAGTCTACTGTTTCTGTTTTCTTTCACTTTCTAGCTGCTGTGATACATACCAATACTTAATTTAAAAGCAAAACAGGCACTTTGTCTTTTAATTAAATTCTTTTCAAAAGACACATTAAATATCTCACTTATTTTTAAAGAAATACAGCATGCAAGTTTTCTTGCTACTTTTCCAAATTTTTAGTTAAGTTTTTGCATTATTATAAATTCAAAAGTAATTTTTTTAAAAAAAAAGATCCCCTGTATTTTTTTCCCCACTTTCCCCAAAGGTTAACAATTTGTAATACCATACTATACTCTCCCCAACTGGGAAGCTGACATGTGCACAACCCACTTATCTTATTCGGATTTCCCTGGTTGTGTTTGTGTGTATCCCTTCTGTGTGTGTTTATTTCTATGCATCAAGGTTCAATTTTCTTCTTCCATTTAGTTTTCAAACAAATGGACATCAGGCTTCATTCGTGTTTCTGCTTCTGATAACAGGAGATGGAGATATTAGCCACAGAGATCAGAACCCACCCTGGCATGTGCTGTTTCCCTGTGATAGCAAGAAAATGTTCCATTTGGAAATTGCCCCAGCGTGTCATCAGCAACTGCACAAAACAAATGATAGTTCTGAAGATTTTCGGTCTGCCTTAGTTTTTCTGTTCAGAGGTCTATGCGTGAAAGGGTGAGGCTTTCTCTCATCTTCTCCCCTCACCCCAACTCCCTTTGCCTCTCCCTGTTTTCCTTTCTATTTGTTCTTCCAGAAAAACTAAGAATGGCCCTTGGAAAATCACAACTTAAGCAAGCAAATCTGCTCTTCAGAGAGTTATAAGCAAATGGTTAACATGGAGAAAACTGTTTAAATGCAAATACTACAAGATCTAATTTTTCTAATGAACAAATATAGAAGATGTTTTTAAAAGAGTAGATTAATTCTTCAATGCAAAATGAAAAACATGAAACTATGACAGATCTTGGAAATAAAAATGAAGAACTCATTCCTTATAGACAGTTGTGATTACTTCTTACATCTCTGATAGTGTCTTCACCTTCCAGTAACACACATATATACACGTCTGCACCCACATACTTCCCCACATATGCACATACACACACCAAGAACTCAAGTACGAAGGACAAAATCAAATACACCCCAGCTGGGTAGTGGTTCCCCAAATTACAGACACTGTAGCTCTTACAATAAATGGGGTGTGTGTTGGGGGCGGGGAGTTATTATTAGCAAAACATGGAGGACAATGATTATTTTTCTCAGGAAAAAAAGGTTAGATGTCACATTTTCCTGTTTTAACCCAAATGACAGAGCATTTAGAAAAACAAGGTGCCTAAAACTTGTTAGGATAGGTAATCTCATGTTAGCTTAACAGTAAAACCCAAATTCTGCTTACCCCAGAATTTTTCCAATTGGGACATGTCATTATCTCCAGATACACTTTTCCCACCAGGCTCTGTGCTCTCCACACTTCCTGAAGTAGATATGCTTGAGAGGAAAAATAGAAAGACATACTTCAAAAGAAGGAGGAGGAGGAAGAGGAGGAGAATAGTACTAGTTCTACAATTAACTATTTGCATAAGCCTGCTATTTGAACTTCTTGTTCATCTTTGAATAATCTGAGAATTTATGCAGCATAGTCTATGGATGCAGTGACCCCCCTTTGCTTATCTGTGGGAGGAGACAAATTCTAAAACTCCCCATGGATGGCTGAAAGCATGGTATAGGCAAACCCTATGTAAAGCATGTTTTTTCCTCTACATACATACTTACAATAAAGTTTAATTTATAAATTAGTTACAATTAGAGATTAACAACTATAATTATGAAATAGAACGAGTACAATAGTATACTAAGAAATGTAATGTGAATGTGACTTCTGTCTGAACATATCTTGTACTGTAGATCTTAGCAACCTCAGCATGATTTTTTTCTTCCCTTATTAAGTAGAGAAATTTCACCTTTTCATTAAATGGAAAGATATGCTTTCTTTTGGCATATCTGAATTTCCAGTGTCTCTACTTTTGTACTTGTGGGCCATTATTAAGTAAAATAATGTTAATTGAACATAAGCACTATGATGCTATAACCATCATTTTGATAACCCAGGTTCACTCTAAGTAATGAACACAAGTGGGTAGATACACAGCACGAGGAATGATTCAGATCCTTGGTAGGACATAGTGGAACAATCTAAGGTCTCATGGTGCTACGCAGAACGATGGGCAATTGAAAACTTAGGAATTGTTTATTTTGGAAATTTTCCACTTAATAATTTTGGACTGTGGTTGATCATAGGTCACTGAAACCTCAAAAACAGTAACCATGAATAAAGAAAATTAATGCACTAACTGTAGAAAACAGACCACAGGGGCTATCAGAGACCTGTTAAGTGATAGAGTCTCACCAGGGATCCATGCCACAAGTCGGCTCTGTGTGCCATGTCCTGACAGTTAGCACCAGGGGCCTCTGTTGTTTTATTCTGGAATGTTCAGCTGAAAGCCAAATGAGAGAAATCCTCAGACCTCCTGAATCCCAGGTATCTGTGATGCGGTACTGGGAACATTTTTCCTGCAGCTATAAAAGAACTTTCTAGTCAGATAAGGTATTTTGAAGTTCCCCTGTTCAGACCCAGGTGTTCTGAAACCTACAGAGAGATTCACAGGATGGAAGCAAATGAGGTCAGTGGATTTTCTCATTTCTCTCAGCCAAGAGCATCCTTCTAGGGTAGCTAGGTCGCCAAGGTCACACACTGAAGTGAATCGGGGTCTGCCCTGGAGCATAGGTGGCACAGCGACTACATCAGCAAAGACAGCACATCAAACTCTGAATCTGTCCTCAGGAAGTCACTCTGCTTTCATCATCAAACAGATGAACCTTTCAAAACCAACCACTCCTCTTAATTCGGATGCACACCACAGAGACAGTAATTTGTAAACCAGCAAAATCATCTTCCAACAAAGCCAAGCATAATCTGGCAGTTGCTGTGTGGGGTGTGGGAGCCAGAGGCTTGGGTTTTCCTGCCGGCCCTGGTGAGAACTGGATGGCAGATGACAAGGCCTGTTTCTAATTAGACCAGTTCGCCTAGTTCCAAAGAGGAGCCTGGCTCTTCCTAAATCTGGCAGCACAATTCATTAGAAACATAGATTTTGGACAGCATCCCAGAGCCGCGCTCAGAAAAAAAGAAAAAAAAAAAGATCTCTAACACTGAAATCTTCCAAAGGGGAGGACTGCGGAGAGAAAAAGCAACCCTTTCTACACAGGGCACCTCTTGTGCTGATCCAACCTTCAGGCTGAAAATCATGGATGGGTGGCACATCTCTCGGAAGGTTCCCTGAGCATTTACACTCATTTCCCTGGACACACCAGCCACACCAAAGGGACTGTTTGGCCATGATTTCCTGGTCACTCCAGCTAAAAAGTCTATTTCTTCAACCACTGGGAGACTTAGAGCCCAGAATCAAAGGCTAGGTTTAGGCCTAATCTCTGCCCCACGTGCCAGGGATGGGGTCACCAGGGCAGGACTCAATAGGCCCTTGCACTCTAACAGCTAAGCCTCAAGTCTACTTTATATTCCTGAACAGCCCTACCTGTATCCCTCCTAGGGCGCTAGCCATACCTGTAACCCTCCTAGGGCACTGGTGATCTCTTTTTGAGAACGTGAACATCAAACACGTGAGTATATACACGCTCGCCCGTGCCAGTGCACACATGAACACACACACGTATGTATGTACGTTCAGAAAACTGCTAGCCTACAAGCTTCAAAGCCAATATCTGATTATCTTCTGTGGTGGGCTGTTGATTGCATTCATGTTTCTATGAAATATATTTAAAGTGTACTTTTTTTTCTTCAGTGATTATTCTCAAATATGGTAAGCATTTAGTTTGCAAAAAATATTTAATTCTATAGAAAATTTTATAAATGCTCAGATACACCAATATACAATGCTAGTTTCTGCCTTAATTAAATAGAGAGTGAAGTCGAGTAGGTAAGTATTCAAGCATGAGAACCAGACTCCTTGGGTTCAAAACATAAATCTGCCATCACTACAGACAGAATTTTGTTGTGACGTAATCATGAACCTTGATTTGCTCATTTTCAAAAAGGGCCAATATTAATAGTACTTACTATGAAAATTGCATGAGTCAGTCTGGGCAAGGGGCTTAGTAAGTGCCCAGTGAAGGTTTTGTCCTGTTACTAGTTCACTATTATTGACTAAAGGGCTTTGAAAGCAGACTCCTGTGCACAGACCTAAGTAACAATTCACTCTTTATAGCAGTTCACTGTCTGCAAACTATAATCATTGTCCTCTCCAACCCTTATACACTACCTTCCAACAAGACACATGGATCATCTCTGCATTTGAGCTAAGAAAATGAACTTCATTGACATTTGTTTATTTAAGGACAAAATTAAGCTTCAGAGTCAGAATTAACCCTGGTTTTTGTCCTTTGGGACCAAAGCTCTTGCAATGACATTTAATTCTTTGAAAAATGACTACTTTGGTGCTAATGTAAATTTCCACTTGGAATTTTATTTGTTGTATAGGAAGACTCCCTCTAGAAATAACGAAAGGTACTGACTAGAACTAATAATAATAATAATAATAATAAAGAAATCACGAAAGGAAATCCATCCTATTCTTCATATATATGCAAGAAGAGTCCTAGGAGAATTTGTGCATCTAAATAGAGCAATGATTTTCAGTGTGTCATCATCTTTTAGTCAGTAATAAAATAAAAATCAGTGAGTTGTAACAGAATTTTTAAAGGAAAAACAAAATATTCTACCAGGAATTTACGAAAGAACTAATGCTAATGCTCTTTAAATTATTCCTGGGATAGAAAGAAATGAAATAGTTTCAAACTCATTTTATGAAGTCAGTATCACACTCATATAAAACCAGATAAGGACATATTAAGGAAAGACAACTAACTACAGGCAAATATGCCTGAGGAATTTAGACCAAAAAAAAAATCCCTAATAAAATATTAGCAAATCATATTCAACAACATATTAAGATTGTACATTGTGACCAAGTTGATTTTATCTCAGGGATGCAAGTACGGTTTAAGATATTCAAATCAATAAGTTTAATTCATCACACAAATAGAATTAAGGACAAAAATCACACAGTCATCTCAATAGATTCAGAGAAAGTCTTCCACAAAATTCAGCACCCACTCATGATAAAATAAAAACACTCAAGAAACTATGGATAGAGGAAACTTACCCCAGCATCATGAAGGATATATATGACAAACCCAAAACACCATCATGGTGAATGTCTAAAAATTAAAACCATTTCTTTAAAAACCTGAAACAAGACAAGGATGTCCATTTTCATCATTTCGAATCAGTATAGTCCTAGAAATTCTAGCCAGAGTAATTCGGCAAGAGAGGAAAATAAAAGGGATAAAAATAGGAAAAGGAAGAAGTCAAATCATCACTCTTTGCAGAATGATACGATCTTATACGTAGAAGATCCAAAATCTCCACCAGAAGATTGTTAGAGCTCATAAACACATGTGGCAAAGTAGGAGGTTATAAAATCAACACAGAAGAATCAATAGCTTTTATATACACCATTAATAAATCTGCTTAGAAAAAAATCAGGAAAACAATCCCATTCACAGTATCCTCAAAAAAAAAAAAAAAAGGCACTATGAATAAATCCAACTAAGGAGATGAAAGACGTCTACAGTTACCATTCTCTCTCACAAATATTAGTTGAGCCTCCCCATTGTGACAACTAAAGATTTCCAGAACATCTCCTAGGGGCAGGACAGCTTCTGCAGAGCACCACTGTGCCTGTCCTGAAGCCCTGCCCATTTGGGACTCTTTGGTCACAATGCAGATTGCCAGGGTCCTCTAGAGAATCCTGAGGGGCTTCTTCTGTGCTGAATGGTGAATAGAGACACATGAGATAATGAAACTTTATTTGCTCCAGTTTTAAGGCTTGGTAATGATAAAGTATGACAATCATTGTTAAAAGCACTAGGAAAACCTGTAACTCCATGAATATTAGGTGACACTTTCATGGCTAACCAAAAATGTGAGTATAATGGAAATTTTAAATAAAACAAAAATAGTATGGCCTGCATGCAATTTGTCTTCCAAGGGTTTGTGCATTGAGAGCTTGGTCCTTGAGGTGGTGATGTTAAGAGATGGGGCCTAGTCCTTAGGCCACCGAGAGAGTATCCCCAGAAGACATTAAGGTGGTGCTGAAGGGAACCATGAGCAAATTTTTAGAAAAGACTAAGCCTGACCCCCAAATCTTCTCTGTTCTCTTGTTTTGTGACCTTGCTCTTACATGCCCCCTCTCCCCCACCATGATGACATTCACTCTTGGGTCCTCACCAGATAGCAAACCAATGAGGCTACCAATCTTGGAGGTGCAGCCTTCAAAAGTGTGAGCTAAAGTAAACTTTTTTTCTTTATAAAGTTAGCTTGCACCAAGTATTTTGTTATAGTAACAAAAACAGAGTGATATATGCTACATCAAAGTGATGCTCCATAGTCAATGAAGCTCCTATCATTGTTCTTCTCCAATAGCTGCTTTGGTCCCTAAGACAATTTATGTTTGGTCTGCTGAAAACCTCATGTGGCCTACATGTAACCAAATTTACCAATTTTAAAGACAAAAAAATTTTAAAACCCTCTTGCTTGCAAATGATTGAAAGTAAAAGTTTTCAAGATGGGGATTAGGAAAAGAGGACCTCACAGAATCATGGAAATGACATCTTTTTCAGTTAGTAAGCAGAAAAATATGCCAGCAACTAGCATGACGGATAAAACAATTGAACAGGTTTTTATTTAAATCCAGTGGCACCCTTCTTTTAAGTTAGCTTTTCCTTAATCCTCCGTTACATGAAGATCTGAGTACCTGAGGCTCTTCTGTTTCTGCCAGTTTCCTTTGTGCTGTGGACAAACACTTGTCTCACTCAGAGGAAAAGCACGTTGCCTGCAGGTGGCTACTTGGACATTCCTGAATAGGAAGGTGACATTATTTCAGAAAAGTATACACTTATTCCTATGATAATCAGCAAGCACTATTAGAACCATGTAAGAATGATGGGAAAATGGTTTTATTCAGAATTTACAAAAAAATGAAAAGAAAGTCTGGAAGTAATATATTTTTAAAAATACCATTAAATGTTAATGGTTAACAGAAATATACACCTTTATAAAATCAAAAGGTAAACTAAGAGCAAGCAAATAAAACACGGGACATATATTTGTACTTGACATAAAAATATACATGTGGTAATGAAGAGTTGCTCATATGTAAAAAAAAACAATGGAAGGATAAACAAAAACAAATATAAATAAAACAAAAATCAGTTGAAATGATAATGTATAGAAGGAGGGGGAGTTGGGGCGGAGGAGCCAGAGATGTTAGATTGTCTTAACGCCTTAAAAACATGGAGATAGTGTGTATATTATTACACAAAATTTAACTCAATCTAAGAATTGAGGTTCAAGTGGGCCACACAGCCAGCAAAAGGAGAGCAGCTCACAGTAAGAATATAACAGTAATTTTAAAACTTCAACATTTGCTAATAATCATATTGTTGGTGGGAGTGATGGTATTAGTATGCCGATATTACTGTGTGTACAGTGAGATAAGGTAAATGGGTAATTATATTTCTGTCTTTGAATACTGAGATGTTGGCTGTGAGAAAACAGAGATAAAGGATGGATTCATTACTGAATTTAAAGTGGAAGTATCAGTAGGAATTCCTGGTGTATTTTATCTTTAAAAGGCAATCCATATTTCTCAGTTCTGCTTGTTGAAGAGTCTAGAAACAATGACCAATCCAATAGCCATGAGCAGCCATGGTACCCAGTGCTAGGAGCTAAGAACTAAGGACTTAAGGCATCTTTTCAATCCAGATACCAAAGAAAGTATGGGATATTTCTACCATCAAGAGGAGTTGACAAAAATTACGTCATCTTCCATGGGCTAAATATAGGATAATTTGAGTCTCAGTAATAGCAATGTATTGGATAAAAACATATCAACGGCGTTTAGAATTTGGTTATGTTTAATGACATTAGGGAATTAACTCATTTTGAAAGGAATTAAAGGGAAAGAGTCAACTTTGTCCTGTCTTCCTAATAATATCAGTTTTACCTCAAGGAATCACACAAGGGCTAAGGGGAACTTCTTTTTATAGAACTAGCCACCAAATGAAGATGGAATGATAGAGTGTCATAATTTCACAAACCCCAATAAACTGATGAATCCAGGCAATGATCGCCAGTGTGGCTAAGGTCATATAAAGAGTCAGCCAGACATTATTTACCTCCAAATGGAAGTAAACAGCACTAAGAAGAATTCTTGGGGGGGGGGCAAAAATATAGAACTGGAATCTAATCCAACTTCTAGATATAACTACCATTTCACAGGAAGTACAGGCGATGGAGGGACAGACCTGTAAATGACAGTATGGTATGTATTTAGCAAATGGCACTGTGAGAAGGTGTGAAGGACCAATTGCCCAGTTTATGAGCTTGTTTGGATCCTGATTTAAACAAACAAATGATAAAAGATTTATGTGAATACTCACTGCACATTTGACAATATTGTGGAGTTACTTTTGGGGGAGATAGTTATTGATAACACTGTGGTTATGTTTATTAAAAGGAATGCCCCTGTTTCTTTAAAATATATTATAAATACACATATGATACATAGATATTTTGTTAATATTCACAGATGGTATCTGAAATGTGTTTAAAAATAATCCAGAGAGGTGGCAGGTAGTAGGGAGGAATACAGAGGAAAGATTGGCCATGGGCTGATAATTATTGGAGCCAGGAGATGAGTGCATTGGTTTTATTGTCTCAACTACTGAACATACTTGGAATTTTCCATTATAAATAAAAATTAACTATCAAAGCAAGCATATTATAAATAAAGCATTCCAAAAAAGAAACCATCACTAACAGCTAACTAAATGATAAGAGACCCTAGAATAGCCATAAGAAAATATTATGGATTTTCAGGATAGTAGTTTTGAGAATGATAAACCACATGGTGAATAAAATAAGAAAAACAATGAGGCTTTTGTTCATATCAACTGTGTGTCTGTTGGCTGACGTTAGAATTTAGAAAAATCCTCCCAAAGAAACTGGGGGATTGAGCATGCCAAAAATTGTGACAAACGATAAAGTTGGACTTTGACCAAGTTAGACATGACTAAATAAGATATATAATCTTTGTTGTAGCCAGGTTCATGTTAGAAAATTAACCTAGTCCCTCGAATGGATAAAAAATGGGACATCTTGTGTTATATTTATTCAGTCAGACATTTTTCCAACAGATACATTCATTTATTCGGGTTTCCTTTGAAATTAATGAGGAAAACACAAAAGAACTTAAACATGAACCCCTGACATAAATGTGTTCCCAGAGTCAAGGGAAGCTCTTGCGTTTCCACTGATACAAGGCAGTCATTGATTTACCCATCCTCTCTCAGCCCGCTCATCTCCTGAAAAATGATCAATGGGACCACATGAAGCTTTACATAGCAAAACCTGAAGGAGTCCTCCCCCACCCCCACCCCCACTGAGATTTAGCAAACTAAACTTCCATTAATATTTTTTCCATATGCCTAATAATTCCCCCTGGAATATTAACTTACCCAGTTACAAGGAAGAAGAAAGAAAAAGCATACTGTATTTTACATTTATACACATAGTCACTTGGAAAATCATTAAGTGGTACCACCTGGGGATGCTGCCTCCCAGGAGCAAAGTAGCCTTTATGCCTATCGGTTTGTAGGAAGCAGGAAAACGCACTGGTATGTGACGCTCCATGTAGTTCCAAGATTCTCCTGCCTCTCAGTTATGCAACCTAGAGCTGGTCCACTTTTCTTCATCTGTCAATGAGGACTCCAGGAGTGGAAAAAGAAAGTCACAAAGGAGTCACGTTACTTCCTTTTAAACATTCCCTGCAGGTTTTACACTGGAGAGCTGGATCCTGACTGCCTCCAACTTTTCATCAATAAGAGCAAACAGTTCTAAGCCCAGGAGTTTCCAAGTGTGGTATTTAGTAGTAGGATGTAAAAGGTCAGTGGGAAGTACTTCTTCCCCCAAACCCATCAGGGTTTACTAATGAGCAGATATGAGAAACAGAAAAATTAAAATGCTTTTGTGCATTTTAGTGTTTTCACAGAGTGTGCTACGGCAGCCCTACTCCTGAGGGCAGTGTTTATTTTCTGCTGGGTTTTGAAGTGAGTGGACGACTGTCACTAGCAGACAAGGGTGAAGGCAAGTGAGATGGGCAGAAAGGACATTCAAGGCTTAGAGACAGAGTTTAAGAAAATCCAAGGACATTAAACAAACATCTCAAGGCAATTGACAAATAGGAAGAAGAGACTGGAAACAGTAGGTTGTAAAGGAGATTGCAGGCCACCACTGCCCTGCTCAAGAACTGTGTGGGCTTTGTCCTACGGACTCTTGGAAACCATCAGAGAATTTTCATCAAGGGAAGTTCATGAGCAGTCTGTTGTTTTATTTACTTGACGGATTGATTGATTGACCTTTTTTGACTGATCATCTGTCACTGGGCCAACCTGACAGGATTTTTCTCATTCAGAAACCTCACAGCGGTATTCTGCATAGCCCTGTGGGCACAGTTCTCCTGTTATGCTAATTTTGATAAAAAACCATAATAGAAATTACTTTTACTTTATCCTACGACTATTTAGATGGGTTTTTACTTTAGATCTCATGTACCCAAAATGCAGGAGAAATCCTCCAAATTATGTTTACATAGACCCACTCATTGTAGGGGCTCTGCCATTAGCTCTTTCAAGATTTTAAGATAAATTGCTTTTCCTGGGTCACATATGATGTCTTTGTTTTCTGAAAGAATTCATGTAACTCCCAAATGTATTTAACTTATTCTCTGAGAATATCTGAACTATTGTGGAAGGATTTTTCCAATTTTTATCTAACATCTTCAAACACAGAACTGTACAAGTTACACGTTTCCTGGAGATTACAAGCAAAGAAAAACAGGAGAGAAGCTAGTTTCTGTCCCAGAGGGTTTGACAACCCTGGAGAACCGGCTGCACAATCACAAATGAAATGATTGAAAATAACTTTCCTAAAAACATTAAGGAGAAATTGGAACGTGGCATACTTAGAATCATCACTCAGAACAATATTTCATTCTCCTTTTGGTGATAGCTTTCCTGGAATACGCCATTGTGTGTCTATCGATGGTTTTAAGAAAAAGTTTTAAGGAAAAGAAAATTTGTAAATATCAAATTACTTGGTAAATGTAATCGTTCTGATTTTGAGCTCTCAATGCCTTCTCTAATATAAGCCTTTTCTTCAACAACATCTCATGCTTGGCTGGGTTTGGTGGCACACTCCTGAAGCCCTAGCAGCTTGAGAGGCTGAGGCAGGAGGATTTCAGGTTCAAAGCCAGCCTCAGAAACTTATTGATGCTGTAAGCAATCTAGTGAGACCCTGTCTCAAAAAAAAAAAAAAAAAAAAAAAAAAAAAGAAAAGAAAAGAAAATAACAAGGGCTGGGCATGTGGCTCAGTCATTAAATGCCCCTGTGTTCAATCCCTGATACAAAAAAAAAAATTATTTTTAATTAAAAAAAATCTCATCTTGGGTACAGAAAATTACCTATTCTCCATTCTCTCTGCTTTTTATGCAGTCATTTTGCCAGGTGCAAGTTCTGAAAACAAAGTCTGATAGAACAGTCAGCATAACCATTTGCCAGGGTGACCGGGAATAAAAGGGAGCAACTCAGTATTCTCACTCAGGGCATTCACACCAAGAGGCTCTGAAGTGTGCATACAGGATCCTGTGGAAATGGATTAAAAAAGGGTAGTTCACACCCACTGTCTCTTGCTTGCAATTTCAAACTCCAAAACTCTGAGAGGCAAGAATTTTTTTCACTCATTGGATAACAAAACTGGATCTGAAACTGAATTTTAGATGTATTATTTATCCCATTTAGTATGAACACATTTTGCTACAGAAATACAAACATGTTTGAGCACCAATAATTTATGCTTTATGGTTACATTTTTTAAAAATTCTGAATAACTTAGAAGAATGCAGCAAGAATCATTTACTAAGTACCTTCCGCAGACAAGGTGCTCCCCATACAGTGTCTGGGGTGAGACTCAGAGCCCCATACGATGGAGATATTACTACTGCTGTCTCAGGGCTGGGGAAACTGAGGTCTGGCACAGTTAGGAAATTTGCCCAAGATTTTATCACTAGTAAAGATTCAGGCTCAGGTCTGTCTGATTCCAAAGCTCAAGTTCTCTTCACTTTGGAGCTTTCCAAGTGCTCCCTGATCGTTGTGCTCCTATCACCAGCCACATAAAACCACCACCCAAAAGTTGAGCCAAGGGCTGAAGGCAAGGAGGGTGTTGGGCATCCATGAAAAGCCCACTTCTCTTGTTGCCCCTTTTAACTCTGAGCGCACATCTTCTTGTCAACCTACTTTTTTTATGCCAACTCACTGCCATCTAGTGGTTATGTTAATATCCGTTTTGCATAAAATATTACGATGTCGTAGCATCATTTCTAATAGGCTGGAGATCTGGTCTTTGAAAGCAAAAATAAAAATAAGGCTTTTCCATAAAAAGAAAACTAATCTAAGCAAGTATCTATCCAATAAAATATATCTTCATGCTTCATGTTCTTCAGGTAAAAGATCAGCAAGATAGATAATTTTATTCAGGCTTTATGAATCTTCCATCTGTAAGACCTGACCTACATAATCAGATTAAATCTCTATGTAGGCTGTTTAGGAAAATAAAGGCTTTCTCTAAAATGGTTTCTCCAGCCTTTCCCCAAAGATCACTAGGGATTATATTTACAATGCAAATTGCTGATTACAATGTACATTGTCATTATGAAATTAGAAATAATCATTCATATCCTCATTTACATATGTTTCTCTCCAAGAGAGGCAAACTTTCATTTATCCTTGGTAACAATTCTATGATTGATAAATTCAAAGTTGGGACAAAGTAAATTATAATATTGCTCATCAAAACAAATGGGTTTTTGGCATCGTAAGTACTTATTTTGTGTGCTTCAGTTGAGTCATGTTTATTGAACTTGTGGAAAGCCATGAGATAGATTCAAATATAGACTGGCATTTCTTAGATTCAAGTTACTAAGAATCTAGAGAAGGGAAATAGGAAAGTATATAATTAAGGTGAAATACAGAATTTGATGCCAATCCGTCCATTCAATATATTTGGAAATTGCAATGGTACAGAATTAAAATTCTAAATATTCTCACTAGCTTTCTGGTATCAGATGTCAGGAGCTCAGAACTACTCAACACCAAACTGTTCTCTCAGATAAATGGAGGTCAATCTTAAGTAAGGGACTACCAAGAAAGTAACAAATGGCTTCCTGGTTAAAAAATGAATACATTTGGGCTGCGTGCAGTGGCCTATACCTGTAATCTCAGCAACTCTGGAGGCCAAGGCAGGAGGATCCTAAGTTGGAGGCCAGCCTGGGCAACTTAAACTCTGTATTAAAATTAAAAAAACAAAAACAAAACAATAACAACAACAACAAAAAAAATAAACAAGTAGCTGGGGATGTAGCTCAGCTTAGTGGTGGATTCAATCCCTGGTATCCCTGTCCAGGGCCAAAACAAAAGTATACCTTTAGCTTGCCAATATCAGAATCAAGTGAGCCTCTCTTATACGTTCCCTGCAATTTAAACACTGAATCTGTTAAAATGATGTACATCCCCCATATTCACTTCATTTTAACATTATGTGGCTTGAAAAAAAAAAAAATAGCCTACTTGCCCTAAGTGTAAAGATGCAAAGACTGAGCACCATCCTCAGGGAGTCTAACCTTTTCTCCTTTCTGAAGCTTAACAATCTTTACCATAACCCAGTAGCAGCCACTTGTCTGCCTTTTCCCCTTGGGCCTGTTTCTCTGGAGCGGGGAGGGGAGGCTCGGTCTCTTAGTTTTGAATTGTAACAGAGTCTTGCCTTGGTTCCTGTTTATTCCTGGGATCCTGTCCACTGATTTCATTCCATCCAAATGAACATGAAAACACTCTACTTGTGCCTCTGGGTATGTGATGCTCACTAAGAGCGGTGACATAAAGGAGAAGGCTCAGCCCAGAGCAGAAAACCTCAACCACCTGCCCCAGGAAGCTGGGAACTTGTCACACTGTAAGGGACCTGACTTCTGCTCTGAGGCATTAGCGGTGGCTGAGGGCAGAGGGGCCCTCTGCACAGCACCAGGGCCACCTGCAGGCACCTAGTAGCTCTGCTCTTAATGAAGACCAACTCCATCCTTGACTGATTTGAAATGAATCCAAATCCTCAATTCAAGAAGCAGGAGGTTCTCATTAGGGAAGGCCAGCACGGGATGCTTTCCCTTTGTGGGTTTGGAAAATTAATCTGGTTATTTAAAAAATAATAAAAATTGATTTACACAGTTTCTAAGACATACACGAACATCATCTGATCCTTTAAAAAAACAAGACTTTCGATGAGCTTTAAAACTCCACAATGTCAGGCTGGAGATGTAACTGACCGGTAGAGCACGTACCTGGCATGCAAGGCCCTGGGTTCAGCCCCCAGCACTGCAAAAGCAAAACAAAACAGAGTAAAAAACAATATGTTTACTCTTGACACATACCTGAGGCTGTGCATACATGTATAATTTTCAGGTGAAGGAGCTCCTTTCAAGATGAGTGCTGGAAAATCTAAAAAGACAAATATTATGCATGTCCTTCAGAAAAATTCCTTGACTGGAATTTCTTCTGTAACTAGGCTATAGTCGTTTTAGCACTGAGCTCCCAGAAATGGCAAAAGTATTAAAGAACTAGGGCATAAACCCACCCAGGATACAGTGCAACCTTTTCAATTGTTTTTATTAAAAATATTGTTTAAATGCCAGCACTCACCAAGTGTGTGAAGAAAACAGTCACAAAAATAAATCTCCCAACCTTCAGTAGGTACAGAAGGAGGGATGGGAATTCAATGAAAAGAAAAACAATTTCAGATTTTGGCTTCCATAAAGTTCCATACACAGTAAATATTAGAAAACCTTCTAAAATGATGAAATCAGCAAGGTGCGCCGAGACATTCCTAATAGTTCCCTGGTTTATTGGAAACCTGGAACAGTCCATGAACAGTGGAGTCATTGTCACATCGAGAATGTGATGGCAGAGCTGATGTTTGTAAAACGTTTAGAACTTTGAGGAATGATACAAAAGTGATCAGGGCTAAGTCCCAGTGTTCTGCTCTGATTTTTTTTTTCTCCCTTTCTTCTTTTTCTTGCTTAGTTGTCCCTTTCAACCTTGGGGACAAGCACTCTCAGGCACACACTCCCAGGTGCCTGACAAGTCCCATTTTGCATTTCCAGCCCACATCTCTCCTGAACTCACACATTCACAGCTCACGTGGCACCATGTCAACTGTCACATCATGGCGACGAACTGCTATTGTCACATCTTACCCATTGTAATCAACGGTCACTTCATTCTTCTAGTTGCTCAGGAATAGAGCTTTGGAACCATCCTTGATTCCTTTCTCTCTCTCTCAGAATACCAGGGAATGCTGTCAGCTCTGCTTTCCAAATCAACCCAGAATCCAGCCATCCAGCCATCCAGCCGTGGCCCTCTCTCCAACTGGCCTTCTAGCTTTCTCACTTGCTGCCCTTCACTCTATTTTCAAAACTTCAGTGAAAGGATCCAGTTACATTCTATCAAGATGATGCTCCAAATGTTCTGAAGATTTCTCTTTCCACTCAGTAACAGCCGACGGCCTCGCGAGGGTCAGACATTGGGGACACTGTGGTGGGTGCTTGCCCCTCTGGCTATCTGACTTCACCCCTCCTGCTTCTCTCCTCTCCTGCCCACTCTGGAGACTCTGATCTGGGACACACCAGGCTCCTCCCTTGCCCAACATGCGTCTGGGCTCCCTCCCTCCTGTCTCTGCAGTTTGTGTCTCCCCTGTGGCATACAAAATTGTGAAACCCGCCCCCTCGATACCCTCTTATCTCCTTCCCTAACTCACTTTTCTTCTGAGCGTTTATCACCATCTAATTTGTCACGTGTTTTACTAGTCATCTAACAGCTCCCACTGTTAGAATGTCAAGCCCCAGGAGGGGAGGAGTTTTGGTATTCCAAGGGCTCTGTCACTGGCATCTAGCAATAGTTCAACAGGGTGGATCCAGGTTTATGGGGACTGAAATCCGTACAATCTGAAGTTCCCTCTTAAAAACAAAACATATTTACAAATGCAAAACTAGATAGAAAAGGGACTATTTAGAATTAGAAATACAATAAATTATTATTATTTATTATTATTATTATTATTTGGTACCAGGGATTGAACCCAGGGGTGCTTAATCACTGAGCCACATCCCCAGCCCTTTTTAAAATATTTTATTTAGTGATAGGGTCTTACTGGGTTGCTTAGAGCCTTGCTAAATTGCTGAGGCTGGCTTTGAACTCACGATCCTCCTGCCTCAGCCTCCAAAGCTGCTGGGATTACAGGTGCATGCCACCACTCCCAGCACAATAAATTATTTTTAATGATAAAAATGAACATAAAATACAGAAAAATGACAAAATATTTTGTGAATGAACTACCCGCTTAGGTCTACTATATTTTTCCTTCACATTGTTTACTGTGTTCTCTTTAATCACTTCTTTCTATGATAATAATCTTCTATTATCATTTTCTAAAGGTCATAGTTGATTAAGGTTTTATTTCATTTTTTTCTTTTTTATATTGTTTGATCTGCTCATTGTTTATTTTGTACTAGTAGTTCAATTTTACAATTGTCACCTAAGTTCTTTTGATTGGAAACACATCTATCCAGTTTCTTCCATGCACAGCTATAGGATTTTAGGGCATTTCAAGTTTCTGGCACAGTGATCAATCAAATATACTGATGACACTCAATAGTTTGTCACTGATGTCTTCATTGTGATGGCCCATGTTACCTTGGTCAGTGTCAATATGTCATGGGGATGAAACTCTCAATCTCAGAGACGAACTCAATACTTTCTAGTAGTCATGCATCACATAGGAACATTTTAGTCAGGAATATACATATACAATGGTGGTCCCAGTGGTGGAACCAAAGACCTTCCTTGGGACAAGGAAGTGGAAGACAGTGATATTGATGATCTCAACCCTGGGCTAATGTTTGTGTTTGGTATCACTTTAAACAACAACAAAAAATTTTAAAGTAACAAAAAATTAAAAATATGTAAAATAATGGTATAAAGATAGACATTATTTTGTATAGCTGTACAAATGTGTGTTTTAAGGTAGGCATTATTGTAAGAGTCAAAGTTATTTTTAATTTAAAGGTTTGTAAAATAGTTATAGTAAGCTAAAACTAACATTATGGTAGATTTTTGTTTTGCAAATTTAGCATAACATATGCATATGGTGTTTATAAAGTCTACAATAGTGTATAAGAATGTCCACATTCACTAATCTCTTACAGATTCATCCAGAGCAACTTACACTCCTGTAAGCTGCATGCATGGTAAGTGCTTTCTACAAGTGTTCCATTTTTTTATATTTTATACCCTGTAGTTTTACTGTATCTTTTCTATGCTTAGATATGTTTAGATACACAAATGATTGTTAATGTGTTACAATTGCCTCTGGTATATTCAGTACAGTAAAATACCTTGCAAGTTAGTAGCCTAGGAGCAACAGGCTACTCCATTGAGCTTAGGTGTGTGTGAATATTCCATGACATTCACACAACGACAAAAATCACCTTCTCACACCTTTCTCAGAAGTTATCTCTGTTATTAAGTGACACATGACTATATGGGACTTGCGCCCTACAAAAACAGGAAGTCTGGAGGGGAGGGGAGGGGGGATAGTAGAGAATAGGACAGACAGCAGAATACATCAGACACTAGAAAGGCAATTTGTCAATCAATGGAAGGGTAACTGATGTGATTCAGCAATCTGTATATGGGGTATAATTGGGAGTTCATAACCCACTTGAATCAAATTGTGAAATATGATGTATTAAGAACTATGTAATGTTTTGAACGACCAACAATTAAAAAAAAAGAACCACACAAAAAAATGTAGTTCTTGTAATTCCCATAAAAATTGTTTACAGTGTGTGTAACTAGTATGAGTACCATTTAAATGTTCAGTTTTTGATAGTAGCTTAGCACTACTTAATATTTCAGTAGTTTTGTGAAAACTTTCCTGCATTCTAATCTACTTGAACAAATTTTGTGCCCTTGTTTTGTTTTGGGTTTTATAGTTGTGTCTAGAGTTTGTTTGTAGATTTTAGAAAGCAACGTTTCTTAAAGATCTAATACTTATCCATCTTTGGGGGACACGCAGATTGTATCTTTAAATCCATAAGTAAGTGTCCTTAGGTATCATACTTTCTGAATTTTTCAAACAGTGATGGGTAAGAAGAACAAGGAAAATTTAAGTAGAATATAGTTTTTCTTTTCTAAACACTAATATATTAAACATGGTATACATTCAAGCAAAGAGTGTATTTTATTTACATTGTATATATGAATTAAATGTTGCAAGTAGCTGATTATTGTATTTTCATTAAGTCAGAGGGTATTTTGTATTTTTACTGAACAAAGTCAATTGGTTACCTCAGTATCAAAGCCAGTGTAGTCCCAGGGACTATTTTCCCCTATGTTTGTGTTATATTTTATTGTGTGAAGTCTGTATTTTTGTTACTATTGGCTGTTGGTGAAGTGGGGCAAGAGCCCTGGCTTCCAGTGACAATAAAGATTTTCTGTGTCTCATAAAATAAATCAAAACAAAACCCATTCCTTGTGGGTTTATAGTTGTATCTGCTATAATTTTTTTTTTAGTATGTTTCTAACCGAAGAGAACTTCTGCTTCTCTTTGACCACAAGTCAAGAAGAACCAAAATTTCCACTTTCAGTTTTTTCTTCACTAGTAATTGGAAGAATTTTCCAAAGTCTCCTTCTAGGTAGTTTTCCCTGACTACCCACATGCTTATGGTGTCAAGTCCAACTTTCATACCAAACCCTGGGTGGGTTGATGCAGCCTACAGCAGGAGCATTGCTGGAAGCCCTCCTACATCAGGATGCTCAGCTATAGCCAGACCACATTCAGTGACTGAGAACCACATACGAGAGCCTGTGAAGCACAGACTAAATGCATTCTCAATTGATCTTACCTTAGCAAGAATAGAGAAATGCCTGGCCGTCCTTCATTCCCAGATAAAAAGCTGAGTGAAAGGGATGGGCTGGTCTTCACTGATGATGGTGAAAATCTCATTATTGCAAATTTTACAAAAATATTTGACCAAATGACTACACTGACAGAGCCTTTCCCAAGAATTTAGTAAGGGCCCATGCCGAGTGAGGACCCCTGAAAGTTAAGTTTTCCTTCACTTCATAATAAATTAGCTTTTACCATTCAAAAATATTGTTGTCAAAAGTAAGGAAGAATAAGCAACACTAAAGACCCAAACCCAGATCTCCAAAATCCAAAGTATTAATATTTCTATAACACTGCTGAGTGTGGTACAGTCTCTGTGATGGAGAAATCAAGCTACATGTCCACTGAGCCACTGGGAAAGTTCTCAAATGTGAATGATAAGGGGACATGGAATGTGTAGTATTTGGTGATAGAGAGGACAGCAAAGCAGAAACATTAAAAAATGGTGGGGATAGTATTTTAGACTAGAAAACATGCCCCTGACACTGATCTGGCGTCACAGCAAAAAAAAAAAAAAAACCAAAAAACAACAACAACAAAAAAAACTGAATGACTGTGTGACTTTGTGCAAATTAATTTACCTCTCACAGCTCAATGATCCTATCTACAATTGACCCATGATAGAGAGTTAATAAATCGTAGCCACCTCCCTGTTGTTGCTGCTGTAATGAGAAGCCTTCTCTGACACATGGGTTGATTATTCACCTCAACATTCCCAACTTCCTTTTCCTTTCTATATCCTGCCATCCCTTCTTCTTCATACCATGCCCCCAAACAATCAAGATAGTGGGAGCATATCTGTCTGTCTCTTGTGCCTGGTACATCTAATCCCTGAGATAGAGCCCCTCTCCGATCAGGCAGTCACCACTGAAGTGGTGGTCTTCATTATTTCTGCTCTTACTTTCCAACAATTGTTTCTGCTGAAAACCAACCAAGCTTATAATTAATTGCCTTTTCCACTGTTGCCCTTCCCAAGAAGTTAGAGGAGGAGGAAAATGGCTCGGACAAAACATTTTTTCTACACACTGTCCTACAGAGAATTTTAAGACTGCAGGATGGATGAGTTTTCACTCAATATGACACATTCAATGGGCTTCTAATTGATCAGTCCTGCTGGCTAAGTCCTCAGAAAGAAAATGAAATTGTAGTCTCATGTGACAGAAAAAAAAAAAATCTATGATCACTGACAAAAATGTAGCAGGAACAAAAAAGATGGCCTCTATTAGAGTAGATGATATTCTTTGTGAATTACACTTGATAGCTAAATGTCTATTTTAAAGTACTTGCATTTGAAGCTCTTTATTCATTTCTTTCTTGTGCTGGAAAAAATTCAAAGTTTATGGAGCTGGAGTGTTTTCAGATGATTTCAGTGGTCACTGCAATAGGAAAGAAGACAAATTACTCTTTAGCAGGCAGACATGGAAACTCTGCCCGGTGGCAATGACAGATAGATCCCTCTACTCTGACATTATTTGGTTGAACCTTCTCTAAGCAGAAACAGAGCTCTTATTCTTATGGGGTGTAGATGCACACGAATCCATTGGTAAAGAGATTTGGGGAGTGTTACGTTGGTGATATAAATATTTAATAAGAATATAAAAAAATTCTTGGGGAAGCAGAAATATGTACCAATTCCCAGCAGCTTGGGAGGATGAGGAACGAGGATCACAAGTTCAAAACCAGCCTCAGCAATGTAGCAAGGCCTTAGAAACTCAGTGAGACCCTGTCTTAAAATTAAAAAAAAAATAAATAAAAATGGCAGGGGATGTGGCTCAGTGGTTAAGCATCCTTGGGCTCAATCCACACTATCAAAAAAAAAAGTGCAACTATTGAAATTGTCTCTGAAATTTAAATTTATATAGACTTCAAAGCAGATATAGAAGTCTATTTTAATCACTGCCAATTCCATGGACCATTTGAAATCGAAATGATCTTTGCTCTTGGATTTGACATGCTTGCATCAAATCACTGATTTTCTTATCTGACTTTATGCCTACTTCCTGGCCTTATCAGTGTGCAGAGACTTGTTGGCTTTGACAGTTGCCTGTGTACTGTCTCAAGGCAAGAGATTTTTTTCCCTTTGGTTTCTAGCAAATCAACATGGTCCTCAGTTATACACTTTCTAAAATCAATGAGAAAGAGTTATTACTTCCTTTTCCTGATGCACCACACAAATTAGTAAGATGATAGTCTTGTCTCATTTTATGTATGTTTTTTCTTTCCAGTGATATCGATTGCCCCATTTTTCTTGCATCTCTCTGTGAAAGCTCACAGGAATGGAGAGTAGGTAGGGGTAGCTCATTTGTTAAATGAATCTCAGAGTAGATAAAATTAGTTCATACTTCTTAGCAAAGGTTTTTTGCTGCCAGGCTTTAAGTCATTCTTTGGTGGCAAAGAATGTCAATAAGGCATTTTAGAGAAAGTAAGTCCCAAGATCAGGGATGGCAAGTGACAGTGAGCTTGCCTGCCGGTCTACACAATTATTTATCCTGAAGGTTGGAATCTAATTCCCAGGATGAGATTTTTAAAGATGTTGCAAATTAGAACTGATTAATTATAGTGGTCTATTCCTAGAACCTTTAGCAACAGCACTCTGGGTTCAGTCTATGAACACATAAGCTATACCTTCTGCACAGCCTGCCATTACTTGAAAAGTTATAGGTGAATAAATCATCTTCTTCATAGAATAAGTTTTCTTATATAGGCTCAAAATTGTCCCTCAAATGACAAGACAAATATTTATGTGTTAAAAGAGTTAACAGTTATTTTTCTTCCTTCTTTAACAAACAGTTCTCATGCCTGGGGTCAATGTCAATAACTTTAAAATTTGTATTTTATGATACACCTTGTATTTTATGATGCATGATAATATCACTTCTGGGGAGTTAGCCCATGGCTGAAAGCTCTGGCCTACAGTAGAGATTCCTGTCTAAGAAGGTGGCTAGATAAAATTCAGGAGACACGGTTAAACTTGAATTTCAGAAAAAACAATGAATATTTGTTTAATATAATATAATAATGTACCATGCCTGGGTGTAGTGGTACATGCTTGCAATTCCAGGGACTCGGGAGGTTGAGGCAGGAGGATTGCATGGGTGAGGCCAGCCTCAGCAACTGAGTGAGATGGTATCTCAATAAAAAAAATTACAAAAATGGTTGGGGATGATGTAGCTCTGTGGCAAAATTCCCCTGGTTTCAATCCCCAGTATCATTAAAAAAAAAGAAAGAAAAAAAAGAAATTATATCCAATAATATTTGCGACATACTAAGAATATATTTATTATTTATCTGAAACCCAAATTTATACAGGTGTTTGTATTTTATTTGTAAGTCTGGCAACTCTGTTTGATTTTCCTTAATCTAAAGATTCAAAACATGTACCAGAAACATTCATAAACTATTATTTCACTATCAACATCAATGCAGGAGAGTAAAACCCAGATAGCATTCACATATGAAAGGGGTTCATTGCAGTCTCCTTCTAGATAAGAGGCCATTTCAGAAGTTCCAAAATCTATATATTCAGCCAATATTATGGTCCTCTCCAAGAGAGGGTTTATGAAAATGGTTGGCTTATCTCTAATGGGCTTTTGGCTCCTTTCCTATTCTTCTTGTCTGGGACATGAATGTGTCATGTAAAGTAAGAGCAAACATCAGGCAACGGTGAGGTTATAAAGCCTGAGATGAAAGTCGGAGACCAGAGAGACTGGTGGTGTTGATGCAAATGTGAATAACCCAGTTTCCTCAAGTCTCACATTTTTTGCATTTCCAAATTAAACCCCACTTAAATAAGAATATTTTATTTCCACTCTGAGATAAAAATTCATGCACACCGTTCTTACCACCAGCCAACCTTACTAGATGATTTGGGGCCAAGCAAAAAGGTAGCTAAGTGGCATTATCATTCCAAAAACACTTTCTTCTTTAAAGTTCATGGTAATTTCAATAATATATATTCACATCACAGCCCATTTAAGAAGGGTAAATATTCGTTTCTCTAAATACATTCAAGGGGGAATAGGAAGGAAGAAAAGCAAAGGTACGTCAGAGCTCAAGGCTAGGTAAGTTACTGGGCTGCACGTACCTATCTGGCTAGGCATTTCTTCATGCATTCATTTATTGAGTATTTGTTGAGTGTCTCCAAAGTATGCATATGATTTTAATTACAAGATAATGTAGTAGGTGTGTGTGCATATGTGTATGCAGATGAGCAGAATATACTCCAAAATACTTTAACTGTTAATGTATCTATATTAATGTGTATCTGCATCTTATGTGTGCTCTATTTTTTGATGTTTTATCATTAGGGACAATTAATAGTCCCTCATATATGAAATCAAGAAAATATCATTCCCTTGGAAAACAAGCTTCATTCACCCACTCATTTTAAAATGTCAATTTAGTGTGTTAAAATGCCAAAGATTCATATTAGTAGGGCAAAAGCAAACACCAAGTCTCCACAAAACAAACAAAATTATCAGGAGGATGAATATTTCATCAGTTCTCATTTGCTTTCTTGCTCTTTTAGATGGGGCCAGTGTCTGTGCATATGGATGGCTTTGGACTCACGGACTGAATTCAGACAGTGTTAGCACTTTAATTAACTGAGGAGTCCTGTTTGAGTAACCCTTAAGCTCCTGAGCTTCAGGCTGTCAACACATCCAGTCTGTAAAACAAAATATTCTTGGGTTTTTTCAAGTGTCTATCAACTGTGCTGCCCAGACTTTTCCAAGTAAAGCTTCTCCCCCAGTGAGTATTGTTGCAGAGACAATTCTAAGTGAGAAGAGGGGACTTAAATTTAGGCAGCACAGTAGGATACAGTGCTTTTTTTCAAATCTGGAGTTGTGAAATCAATTGAATACAGCATGATCAGCCCAGAATGGAACAGAACAGACTGGAAAAGAATAGAAAGCATCATGTGGCACGTCATAAGGTAAGTATAAACTTCAAAAAAAATTCCTGGACATACAATTTCCTGCACAGTCAGTGTTTCTGTCTCTCTCCTGAATCTTCCATTATTATAAACAATATTTTATTTTAAATCAAAATACCCCACTCCCGTTGACTCCACCAATCCCCCTGGTTACTGTTTCAATTAATTGAAAGAAAACTTTCTGAAAGTAGTACCATACTTTCTCATATCTATTCTTCCATTCTCTTGACTGCCTTTCCTTTGGACTTTTAAATCCACCATTCCAGCAAAACTGCTCTTATCAACGTCACCCACAATGTCCACGTTTCCAAATTCAAATTCTCAGCCCTCGTCTTGCTTGGCTGACCAGCAGCACTGGAGGTGGTGATTCACAGTCTCTTCCTTGAACCACTTTTTCCCATCCCTCTGATTGCTATTCCATCTCTCTCCTGTGCACAGATCTGGTCTTCTAACTGGCCTTCCTGCTTCTACACTCTCCCCTATTCTCAACTCTCTCTTCTATAATCTGTGCTCCGTATGACAGCTAAAGTATCTCATTCATTTGATTAAAAACCTCCACTGACTCCCATGTAATTTGGGGTTAAAGCCGACATCTGTAGGAGTCACTCACTGTCTGCTATACATTATTAGGATGCTCTCCATCCTAACCTCATAACCCATTATTCTCATCCTGCATTCTACTTTCCCATTTCTGGCCACACTGAGCATCTCCCTGTTCCCCAAAACCACCAGGCACACACCTTGTATTGGTTGGCTTTTTTTTGCTGCTGTAACTAAAAGGCTTGCCAGGAAGAATTTTAGAGGCAGAAAAGTGTATTTGGAATTTATGATTTCAGAGGTCTCATTCCTAGACAGTGGCTCCATTCCTCAGGGCAGAACATCATGGTGGAAGGATGTGGTGGAGGGAAGTGGCTCAAGATGTTACACAAGAAAGCAGAGACAGACTAAGCTCAGGTTACCCAATATATAACCCAAAGGCACACCCCCAAGGACCCACCTCCTCCAAACACACCCTACCAGCCTACAGTTACCATACAGTTAATCTTTATCAGGGGATTGATTCACTGATTGGGTTAAGCCTTTCATAACCCAATCATTTCACTCTAAACCTTCTTGCATTGTCTCACACTTAAGCTTCAAGGGACACCTGATATCCAAACCATAACACATCTCTTGCAGGAAACTTGTTCTTGCCATTCCTCTGCCTAGAAAACTCTACCCCAGATTAAATGCCTAACTTGCTCCTTCACTCAAATTCCCCAACAGTGAGACATTCCCTGGATGCGCAATCTAAACTTTGACACATATGCATTTATTTTATGCTTGCCTTCCCTTAGCACTGTAAAAGGCAAAATTAAAACAAACTTAAAAGATCTAGTTGCTTTTGTGTGTGACTCTGGAATTACACAACATCTCATTCTATGAAATAGAAGGGATACCTTATGAGCTGAGAAGAGAAAGTTGGCATTATAGGCAGAAAAAGGCTAAAGAAAGCATTAAAAAAAAAGCTAAAACTGGTCATTTCAAAATCACTTGGCTTATGAAACTAAAACAGAAGGGACTTCAGCACGCTGCTGATTCAGACAAACTGGACTGCTTCAGGTTGGTTGCTGTGAGTGAAACTGGACTGTTTCAAAGTTCAGTTTGATCATGTCACTTAGCACAAGTGAATCCATTCTGTTTTGGTCAGGTCAGCTAGGGACTAATGTCAGAGTTCAGTTCCAAACAATGGCCTTCCAGATATTTTTGCTTAATAGTACTTTTTACTAACTAAACACTATATAGATTTGCTTTTTTTACTTTTAGGTTTTTTGGAGTTGTTTATTTTATTTATTTATTTATTTGTAGGTCTTGCTCACCAAAGTATAAATTCCTCTTTTGTTCAATTCTGTTCCTAGAATGCAGTATGGTACATTGTAACACTCAACAAATATTGTTCAACTTGAATGCATTAATGGATGAATGAATAAACCAGGTAAATATATTTTCAATACATTATTGAAACATCTCTGGTACAATAAAAACAGCTTGAGCTATGGGCCTAGATGAACCTACATTCAAATATGGCACAAAAAACTTTAAATATATCCATGTGCATGCGCCCAGGCAGCTTCCTGGGGCTAGAAAGTTCTCTTCTCCTCCCCACTCCATCCTTACTTCTTAAATGACATAATCCAATTCTTCCTTTAAAAAAAAGTTCATTAAAATACAGTGTAGTCATCAAAAATTATGAAAGAATACTCAATGTCATGGAATGATAATCCTAATGTGGCATCAAGTGGAAAAGCAATTATAGTTCCACTTCTAAAAAATAATCCATATGTGTGTAGGTATATATCTTCACAATTCTTTAGGAGCAATAAATGGTATAATTCATGTTTCTACATCAAATCATGATGAGCTATGAGCCTGTGTTTTTCAAGACTAGAGAGAGTATAATATTCGTTGTGTATTGGTTCTGAGCAGAAGTTTCAGGACACATAACTCCATACCTGAAACCTAAAAAAAGATTTCTAAATCCTGAAAGAAAGACAGGACCATGTTGTGTTCCAGTGGGAAGATCAAAGAAAATAATGTGTTCAATGTTTGTCAATGAGAGTCCATGGAGCTGGAAATAAACATTTATTTCATTAATAATACTTACTATAATTGAAGTGAATATAATTATGGAATACACATCTCACCTCCTATCTGGCTGGTGATGGGCTCTAATAGTTTGTTTCTTTTCCCATTCATACATGTGTATTAAAATAACACTAGTTATTTTAGGTAACAAGGAAGAAGGACATGTTTGGGTAAGTAGACTTCAACACTGAGTTTGCTTCCTCCATTTGTTGTGGGGTAGGTGGGCCTACGGAGAAATTCTTCAGATGGCTTTTCTACAGTGAAACAAGGGACAGTCTTGGTGAGGAGAACATATTGCAGCTGGAATACAAGATTTTTTTTTAAAAAGTCCAGACATGACTTCAGTAAGATGGCAAACTAGCAAGCTCCAGAGCCTCCTTTTCCCCGCCAAAGACACAGAATTAGCAACCATGCAGACTAGAACACCTTTGTGAGAACCCCAGAGGTCAGCCAATAAGTTATAGCAAAGAAAAGAGTCCAGCAAATAGGCGAATGTACGGTATTCCGCAGTCCATTCTCCCCTTTCCCCTTCCATAGCATAGCACAGCATAATCAACAGAAAATCCTCTGTACCAAAGCCCCTCCCCTGTTATAGAAAGAGTGAACCATGCCTTCCACATTCTGGATTGTCTGCGAATTGACTGAGAAAGCGGTATCTGCCTCTCCTGACTTGGAGACCCAGGGTTCTGGACAGGAAGTCACTGAAAATAGAGGCAAACCACACAATGGAGCTGCAGTTCCAGGAGTGGCCAAGAGGGGGAGCAAGAGATCAGAAGAGGTTTGAGAGGTGTCAGAATCTCTAGCACCTCTCTTTGGTGAAGGTCTTTCCCTGTACAAAGGCAATATGGATAGTATGCAAAGGCTTTCTGTTTTGTTGTTGTTGTTGTTGTTTCCTAGATGCCCAAATCTCAATGAAAGGTCAAGAGGCATACAAAGACCCAGAGAAACACAATTCAAAGTCTCACACACACACACACACACACACACACACACACACACAAAGTCCTAGAAAGTGGCCCTAAGGAAATATAGATCTATGCGCTGCTTGACAAAGAATTTAAAATAGCTGTCATAAATATGCTCAAAGAGCTTTTGGAAAAAGCATGCAGGCAGACAACTAAACAAAACCAGGGAAATAATTCATGAATAAAACAAGAATGTAAACAAAGAGATAAAAATTATTTTTTTTTTCAAAAAAAACAACCAATCAACTTCTGGAGCTAAAAATTGCAATAGCTGAACTAAAAAAAAAATTTGCTGAGGGGTTGAACAGAGATTTGATCAGATAGAAGAACCAGTGATCTTGAAGAGGGGTCATTTGAAATCATCCAGTCAGAGAAACAAAAAGAAAAAGGAAGGAAGAAAAATAAAAACAGCTGAAGGGGATTTTGTCACTTCTCTCGTCTATTATTGGCTTCCTTTATGTCTTATGAAATTTTTTTTTGTAAGCTCACCAACTGGGCCAATGCATCATTAGAATCTACAAAGAGAGAAAGACACAGAGAACCTATTTGAAGAAAAAATGGCAAGAAACTACCTAAATCTAAGGAAAGAAATTTTTACACAAATTCAAGAAGCTTCAAGAACTTCAACTCAGGTAAACCCAGAGAAAAATTACTCCTAAATCCTCCATTATAACCAAACTATCTAAAGTCAAAGTCAAGGAGAATAGTGAAAGCAGAAAATAAAAGCAACTCATAACAAACAAGAGAACTTCCATAAGATTGTTGGCAGATTTCCCAGGAGGAACTTTGGGGTCAGAAGGGAGCAAGATGATATATTCTAAGTGCTGAAAGAAACCGTGTCAAACAACAATGTAGTATCTGGCAAAATTGCCCTTCAACAATGAAGGAGAAATTAAAGTTTTCCCAGGTGAATAAACCTCTGTAAGAGTGCTAAAGGGGGCCTTCAAGTTGAGACAAAAGTCCACGTCATGTAAAACCACAAGAATGGTTAGTTATACTCCACGCATGTATAATATACCCAAATATACTCGACTGCATGTACATCTAAAAAGGAGGAAAACAATAAAAATCAAAATTTGAAACAAAAGTAAGTGAACAGAAACCCAGAGACATATGAAAATAAGGTTCTCAGCAAATAGAGTAGCCTGTATTATAATTTTGGTGCGTATGATTTAAATTGCAACAGAATTTTCACTATAAATCTATATTAATGGATATATAATACATAGAGAAGCAATTTGTTAATCAAAACATGGAGTAGGGGAGAGGTGAAGTTGTAAAAGCATAGAGTTTGGGTATTGAATTGAAGTTAGGCTCTTACTTCAAAATTGATTGCTGTGGGCTGGGGTTGTGGCTCAGTGGTAGAGCACTTGCCTAGCATGTGCAAGATGCTGGGTTTGATCCTCAGCACCACATAAAAATAAGGGTATTGAATACAACTACAACTAAAAGAAATATTTTTAAAAATTGCATGCTGTAAATTTAATAGCATTTAATAGAATGTTATAACTTTTTGTTCTATGTAACTGAAATGGTAACCCACCAAGAAGATGGGTATAAGATACACACACACACACACACACACACACACACACAAGTAGAAGGAGAATCAAAGGATACCATGACAAAAAAAAAAAGCAACACAAAGGAAGGCAAATACAAGCAGAAAGGAGAAACAATAAAGCTTCAGAACATTTAAAAGATGATGAATGAAATGGCAATAATAAGTTCTTCACTATCAGTAATCACCTTGAATGTAAAAGAATTAAATTTCCCAATCAAAAGGTGCTGAGTCACTAAATAGACCAAAAAAAAAAAAAAATACTCCCTCTGTAAGAGAGTCATTTTAGATTTACAGACACACGTAGTCTGGAAGTAGAAGGACAGAAAAGGATATATTAAGCAAATAATAACCAAAAAGGTCAATTTGTATTAAAATCAGACAAATAATCAGACTGTAATAAAAACAAACAATAAAAATCAAAAATTGAAACAAAAGGATGTGAACAGAATCACAGAAACATATGAAAATAAGGTTCTCAGCAAACAGAGTAGCCTTTCAGTCCAAAACTGCTCTGAGAAACAAAGAAGGACATAGTATAATGATACAAGGGCAAATTCACCAACAAAATAAATATGTATAAATATTTATACACCAAACCTCCCTAAATATGTTGAGGAAGTTTTTATAGAATGGGGAGAGGTGGGCAGGGAGCTGAGAGCAACATAATACTACTAGAAGTCTTTAATACCTCGATTTCAATAATAGAGAGCAACCAGACCAAAGGTCAATAAGGAAATAATGAGCTTGAACAGCACAACTGAGCAATTGGATCTAACATATCAATGGGATAGTTCACCCAACAACAGAAGAATGCAGACTCTTCTCTATATGTATGTGGAATGTGTGCATGGAATGTCCTTCAGCTTAGGTCAAATATTAGACCACAAAACAAGGTTTTTCAAATTCAAGAAGGCTGGTATCATAAAAAAGCATCTTTCCTGGGAACCATAAGATGAAACGAGAAATAATAAAGAGCACAAGGAAACCTGGAAAGTCCCCCAAATCGGTTAAAATTAAACAATACACCAGTGGGTTAAAAAAAAAATCACCAAAGGAAAATGTCTTGAAATAAATGAAAACAAAAAAACACAACACACCAAACTCATAAAGTGCCTATATTTTTAAAAAGGCCTCAAATTATCAGTCTAACTTTACATATCAAGTAACTATAAAAAGGAGAACAAAATAAACTCAAAACTAAAAATGAAGGAAATAATAAATACTACAGCAGAGGTAAAGGAAGTAGAAAAAAAAAAACTAAAAACAAACTAAAAGTGGTTCTTTGAGATCATCAAAATAAACAAGATTAAGGAAAAATAGTAGCTAAAATTAAAAATGAAAGAGGAAACATTACAACCAATATTATAGAAATAAAATAGAGTTTAAGAGAGCACTATGAATAATTTCATACCACCAAAATTGACAATTCAGAACTAGAAAATACATTCATAGAAACTATTACAAATAAATAGAGAACCTGAACATAGCAATAACTAATAAGATTGAGTCAGGAATCAAAAACTTCCCAACAAAGAAAAGCCCAGGAACACATGGCTTCACTGGGGAATTCTATAAACATTTAAGGAAGAATTAACAGCAATTCTCCTGAAACTCTTCCAAAAAAATTGAAGAAGGGTAACAGTCTCAAACTCATTCTAAAAGCCAGCATTACCCTGTTATCAAATCAAAGAAACTACATGAAAACTATAGATCAATATCCCCGATGAATATTGATGCAAAAATTCACAACAAAATACTAGCAGATTAAATTTAAGAGCATATGAAAAGGATTATGCCCCATGACCAAATAGAATTTATTTCTGAAATGCAAGTATGGGTTCATATATAAAAATGAATCAATGTAATATGCCACATTAATATAATAAAGGAAAAAAAAACACATCATCTCAATAGATATAGAAAAAGCTGACAAAATTCAGCATCCTTTCATAATGAAAATGTACAATAATCCAGAAATAGAAGAAAACTACCTCAACATAATAAAGATCATGGCCAATATCAAACTTAATGGTGAAATGCTGAAAACATTTCTTCTAAGATCAGTAACAAGACAATAATTTCAATCTTGATGCTGCTTTTCAGTGAAAAGAAGTATTGAAGTCTTAGCTGGAGTCATTAGCAAGAAAAAGAAATTAAAACAATACAAGGAAAGAAAGAAGTAAAATAATCTCTGTTCATCCATAGATAACACAGTCTTACATGCAGAAACCCTAAGGATTCCATACACAAAAAGAACTTTTAAAATGAATAAACCAACTCAGTAAAGTTGCAAGATATAAAATCAATAAATAGAAATCAGTTGTGTTTCCATACACTAAAAATGAACAACCTAGAAAAGAGAGATTAAGAAAATAATTCCTATTTATAATAACATCAGGAATAAAATACTTAGGAATAAACCTAACCGAGATAGTGAAAGACTTGTACATTAAAGTGTACAAAAAAAAATTCTGAAATAAATTAAAGATAATAAAAATGAGTCTATAGGCATCTTTCTGTCATGAGTTTACAAGGCCTAATATGTTCATACTATTCAAAGTGAGTCATGAATTCAACATAATCCCCTTAAAAACCCAATGGCACTTTTTCAAGAAAAAAAATTAATCCTAAAATTTATTTGGAATCCCAAATGATGTATAATAGTATTTTTTTTTTCAAAAAGTTAGAATACAGTTGGAGGAATAGTAATCATACATCCAGTTTCAAAACATACAACTAAACTACAATAATCAAAACAGAATGGTACTGGCATAAAGACAGACTCATAGACCAATGGCATGGAATAGAAAACTCAGAAGTAAACCCTCACATATAAGATCAAATCCTCCTCAACAAGGTTGCCAAAACCACTGAATGGGGAAAAAAGAATCTCTTCAACACGTGCTATTGGGGAAGACTGGGCATCTTCATTTTCAGAAGAATGATGTTTGACCCTTATAGTGTGTGCAAAACTAAAATACACTAAAGACTTAAAGGTAAGACATAAAACTCTAACACTGCTAGTAGGAAAATAAAGGAAAAACTCTTTGATGATGAATGTGGCAATTTTTTTTTGGATATGATCTCAAAAGGACAAGTGACAAAAGAAGAAACAGACAGATGGGATCATATCAAATTCAAAAACTTTTGTGCATCAACAGGCACAATCATAGGGTGAAAAGCAACTTAAGTATGGGAGAAAATATTTGAAAATAATATATCTCATGAGGAAATAATAAGCAGAATGTATAAATAACTCCTGCAATTTGGCCATGAAATAACCAAATAACCTGATTAAAAATAGGCAAAAGACTTGAATAGACATTTTTCCAAAGATGACATACAAATGGCCAATGAGTATAAGAAAATAAGCTCAACATAACTAATTATTAGAGAAATGTAAACCAGATCCATGAAGTGCCACTTTACACCCACCAGGATGGATATAATTTCTTAAAAAGACAGAAAAGTCACAAGCGTCGGTGAGGATGTAGGGTATTTGGAACCTCTGTGTAATGTCAGTGTGTAATTGTACAACAGTCATGGAAAACATTATGATGGTCTCTCCAATACACTAAAAATAGAAATGTCATGTGATCCATTTCTGGATACATATTGGAAATTTTGAAAACTCTCTAACTTGAAGAGCTATTTCACTCCCATCTTCATTGCAGCTTTATTCACAATAGCCAAGAGGAGGAACCAACCCAAATGTCCATTGTCAGATGAAAGGAAACTCAAACTGTGGCCTAAACACACAATGAAGTATTATTCATTCCTAAAAAGGAAGGAAATTCTCACACATGCTACAACATGAAAGAACCTTACAGGACATGATACAAAGAAATGAGCCAGGCACCAAAAAACAGATACTACATGGTTTCCTTCACATGACTTACATACCTAGAGTGGTCCAATTCATGGAAAGTAGAATGGTGGTTGCCAGAGGCAGAAAGGAAGAAGAAATGGTGAATCATTGAATGGGTATGGAGTTCAGTTCTGAATGCTGAGAAAGTTCTGGAGATCTGATTTACAATATGACTATATTTAACTCTGATGAACTGTGTGCATGAAAACAGTTCAGATGGCAAATTTAATGTGTTATATATATATATCATTTATATAATCTAATGTTATCTATATTATCACAGGAAAAAAAATCCAGAAGCAGCTAGGTATCTTTAACAAATTAACATTGCTTTATAGATTCTTTTTTGAAAGCAGGTAAAAAATAAAGTTGTTTTCTGAAACAGCTGCATGTTTAAATCTTCTTTATCAGTTACTGATTTTTCAACTGCCTTTCCTCTGTGCCTACATTTCCGGGAGTTGCAAAGTGGGAGTCAGCTTTTCCTCATGGTGACAAAAATACCTAACATGAACAGCTTAAAGGAGGAAAGATGTATTCTGGCTCACAGTGTCAGAGGTTTCAGTTCACATTCAGCCGGCTCTATTGCTCTGGGTGAGGTGAAGAGGGGCTTCATGGTGGAAGGGTGTGGCAGAGGAAAGTGGCTCAGCTCAAGACAGCCAGGCCAAAGAGAGAGAAAGAAAGAAGGAGAGGGAAATCAGGGCCAGGGACAACTTATAGTCTCCAAGGGCATGCCCCCACTTCCTCCAACAATGCCCAATTTGCCAGTTTCCGCCACGTCCCAATAATCCAGCTATGCCTGCATCCAGTGGATTCATTCATGGGTGATGTCAGAGCCCCCATGATCCAATCACCTTCCCCAAGGCTCCACCTCTGAACGTATGAACCTTTGGAGAACATTCCAGATCCAAGCCATGATACTCAAATATCTACTGATTTCCACAATCAGCCCCCAGCCGACAGCCACTTCATGTTTTTGTGTCAATTTCTGGGAGAAGATGATAAGGCATAATGTTGATTCCAGATGTCTTTGTGAGCATAAAGAAAACAAAAGCAGATGTTACCTGGGAGGGATCGCAAGTAGCATCAGGACTCCCCTCACATCAGGTGACTATTTACACAAGGCCTCAGGAGACCTGGAGCTGCCAGAAGTCCAGAGTTACACAATAAGTGTTTCCAGAACAATCTAGCTTGTCAGAGGTGGGTGACGACCGGCAGCCGGTTGTCATTTTTCTCTGCAGTAACCATCACTATAAATCTGCCTGCTGCTAACAGCTGCGTTAAGGAAGCCAATGCAAACAGTAAGCCTTTTGCCAAATATATAAAACGAATCCCTTTATTTCTACTGATTAGCCTTGTAGACTTTTTCCTGCGGAGGAGAGGCTGAAGTACCTGGTATAAACTGCTGTTTAATTCACTTTTCCCCCTCCAGGGAAGGACAGCTTTGCCAAGATGGCTAGATTCTAAGGAGATTAAATTAGCTGGCACTAAGGGCAGTCAATTTCTGGTAATTTGTTCAGGCACCAGCGTGTGCCATTTGGATTACTTTCCCCAATTATGCAAGGTCCTCCACAGGGATTTGGATTTCAATATCCTCACTTTCCTAATGATACCAGCCTGGGGTTTTTGTGCCCTTTCAAAGAAAATGCTGCTGAGGCACATTTTTGGATGAACTTGGGCTGGTAAGAAAGTTTCCGTTGTTGAAGTAAACTCTTCTTGGTGGCAAAAGCAAATATGTTAGGAAAGCCACAGTTTTGTGTGGCTTTCCGCTACTTCGAGATGATACTTACAAAATATTTTCATCTTATATTCTTTGTTCTGCATATTCATCATTTACATATCTTTATATCCCACTCCACTGAAATCAGACCAAAATATAGTTGATCTTCTAGTTATTGCCCCTACACAAGTGACAGCTGCCTGTCACTTCTCAGCTCCACAACCAGTCATGCTTTAGTTAGCAGATATTAAAATCCTGAAACCAAGGCACAAGCTATAGGTCTTATTCCATAGACAAGAAGGACACCTGGGGCCCCACCAGCATTCCTCAGGTGAGTGGCCCCTAGTCAGCCCACTTCTGATCCAGGCAGCCCAACCTTTCCCAGTACAGATAGGAGCAGAACTGATGCCCCAACTCGATTGGCCATAAATCTAATTTTAAATATATCTCCAGTGTACTCCTGCCTGTGATTGGAAGGTTGCAGCTCAGAGGGTAGAGAGCAGGGTGGAAAGAAGGTTTGTTTGCTAATGGGAACAAAATAAAAGGGGAGTTTTAAAATTTAGGACAAAGAAAGGGGGAGAGTTTCAAGACTGAGAGGCTGAGAGGCACATTTGGTGTGGGGTGATGGTGACATCTACAATGTCTCCAGCAACTTCATTCCAGCACTGAAAAGGATTTGTGATAAGAGTTAAGAGAGTGGCCAACATGATGCTCCTTCTTCCATAGACTGCCAGGAACACATACTGCTGGAATCTATTGTTCCAAGGGTCCGGTGCCAGTTGCCTCAGGGTCAGGCAAGAAGCCTCACTCAGCAGGGAAAGTACTGAGTTCCTGCCCCAGCATGGCAGGAAGCAATGATACCAGCTGGAGCTTGCATGCCCTGCCTCATCTGCAGACCTTGATCAGTCTCTGTAACTCCCTCTTAACAGCCAGCAAGGAGCAGCCCTTGAAAATGGCTGTCTTCCCCATTAACAGACATCCCAGTGAAACCTCACAGGTTAAATGCTATAATCCATGGACAGCCATCTGGACACTGCTCAGCACACAGTGGGTTCCCAGTGAAGGTACAGATGAAATCTGTAGGAGCATTTCTGGATACTCCACATCTGCTCCTCATAAACACCTGAGTATAACAACTTTGGCATGAAAGGCTAATTTGTCTTCATCCAAGGACATCCTGTTGTTACACGGGTTTCCCAAGACCCCAGAGAATAAAGGCCCTGGCCACTTGCCTGTGCATTGAAGTGTGATGTCCACAATTATGGAATGAGAGGGTACTATTCATCCAGGAAACTAGAGAGCTTTGAAATATCCATTATGATAGCAGTTGGGCTAACTCAAGCAAGTCACAGTGTTGTCTCTGTGTTGTACATGGGGAAGAAGCGGGGAAATGAAACTGAGTATCTCAGCCCTCATAAAAGTCAATTCTTTCTTTCTTTTCGTTTTGTCAACAACTCAGTTTGATCTCCTAAGTGTCAGGCATGGCATAGCCTAGGCATGGGGTTATGTGGTAACGGCAAAACCTACATAGTTGAGTGAAGGGGAGGGAAAAGTCTTCAGGAAGCACAATCTCATTACGTGGTCAACAACTTCCATTTTGTGTACAATAAGGCAATATGTTAGATTTTGGTCACTGTGACAGAATACCTGAGAAAAACAACTTAAAGTAGGAAAGATTAATGTTGACTCACAGTTTCAGAGGTTTCAGTCTATGGTTGACTGGATCCATTGCTTTGGACCTAAGGTGAGGCAGAACATGGAAGAAGAGCAAGGTGATGCTCAGATTATGGTGACTGGGAAGAGTGAGAAGAAGAATGAGGAAAAGAAGAAGAAGGAGGAGGAGGAGGAGGAGGAGGAGGAGGAGGAGGAGAAGGAGGAGGAGGAGGAAGAGGAGGAGCCATGGATAAGATATAGTCCCCAGGATCACACTCCCAAGAACCTACATCAACTAGGTCCCACTCTTACCGTTTTCACCACCTCCCAATAGTCCATTGAACTAGGAGTACCTCCATGGACTAATCCACAGATGAGAGTCCTCATGATCCAATCTCTTCCCCAAAGCCCCACCTCTGGACATGGTTTCACTGGGGATCCAGACTTCCAATCCTGAGCCTTTGTGGTACAGTCCAGAACCAAACTGTAATAGGCAGGTAGTTCCGCAATCCGAGCCTTGGCTCATTCCCCTTCCCCTAACCTCTACGCCTGTAGGCCACTTACTGTGGACATCTTGACGAAGACTGAGTGATTTTTTTCTCTCTCTGATTACCAGGATACTCTTGGTTCTTCTCTCACAGGGCAAGCAGGAAGTTCTGGGAAGATAAACTTCTGGAAGCAGCCAACAGACACTGATAGATGAGCAGCTGGTGGATCAATACCTCTGCTGTCCCCCTCCTTGGCTGAGGTAACTAGCTGCAGCCTCCCAGGGGCTGGGGGGCTCTGTGGGCTTTACTCCCTTCCCTTGCTCACTTCCCCCACTCTCTTACCAATGTTTCCTAGATTCCCTTCCCAGATAAACTCTTTGTACTCAAATCCTTGTCTCAGGGTCTTCTTCTGAGGGAGTCCAAACCAAAGAACCATATGACATTGATGTTTTTTCCCCAGAGACTTTCAGTTTTAAAAAATTCCATCCACTGCTCTATGATGGCACATGTTCTGGTCTAGAAAACCTGTTTGCCACATATATGTGCCAAATAAGGTGTCAACCAAAGAAAGATCTTTTTTTGAAAGCAATAAAAGCCATCTGTGGATGCCAGAAATGAAAATACGAAAGAGAGAGAGAGAGAGAGAGAGAGAGAGAGAGAGAGAGAGAGAGAATTGTTTGAAATTTTTATTAAGAAGTTGTCTTTATATTTTAATTTCTAAAAATGGAGTCTGGTTACTTTTGCTCAGTGCTTAGAACTGTAGGGAATTCACTAGCATAAAGGTCAAAGCACACCTCCAGCCATGGTGGAGAGAGCTGGGTTAACAAGCCCCATCGGGCTGGCTTTGCTCAGCCCTCATTCCTGCCAACCCAACCCTTGCTCCAATGGCTCTTGTCACCACGCTCTGTGCTTGCAGAGCATCCTTGAAGGCAAAAACCTTCAGCGTGGTTCCAGACAGCCTAGAAAAAAGTACACATATGGGGATCCAATACAGAAAAAAAGATAAACAATGAGCTTCAGAATTTGCTTAGTGTCATATTACATGTCTCCCCAAAGTCTTGATTTTAGCCAGACTTCCCCCAGGCCAGTGTGAAGTCAGGACATTTTGAACTGTTGATTCATAACCCAGCTGCATAAAAAGTCTGCTGATACCCTATTTTTGCATTTTATGCAAGGGACAGTGGGAAAAAGTGCTTTTTTTAAAAACAGCTCTAACCATAACATAAAACTTTACAAAAATCAGCTAACTATATGTGGCAAAATGCCTTGTCCTATAAGAATTTGATAAACCAGAGAAAGCATAATGATAATTATACACAAAGATAATTATACATACACACATACACACATCGACATCTCCACACCTCACCTGGTCTCACAGTTTCTTAAATGTATCTATCAACAAGCAGCACATTTCTTTGTCATCTCACCAAAGATCAGTTAATCTACAACAGCCACTTACTTGCCATCCTTCAATTTCTGGAGTACCCAGACTGGCTTCTGTTTTCACAGGTGATCCCAAGAGCCTGTTTCATGGAGATTCACTTGAAGGTCACAGAAAAAGATAATTTCTTTGTTTTTCCTTTTTCTTTTCTTTTTCATCAACACATAATAATTGTGCATATTTATGGGGTACAGTGTGATAGTTCGGTATGAAGCACACAACGTGTAATGATCAAATCAGGGTAATTAGCATTTCCATCTCATCGTTTCTTTGTTTTTTGAAGACTCTGAGCTCTATTCTCCTAGCACTTCATAAAATATGTAGTAGATTATTGTGAACAGTGGTCACCCCTGGTGCTGCAGAACACTGGAACTTACTTATCCTATCTAACTGTGAAGCAGACAATTTTAAGAACAGTGAGTTGACAATTTCAGTCCCTGAAGAGAAGAAAAGAAAACAGAGACTACAAAGAAAGGACTTATGATTTTTTTGTTAAAATACAATGACCACCTAACTCAGGAGGAAATATGCTTAGAACGTGCAAAAACAAAAGTGAAATTTCATTATTCATCATGATGAACCAAAATCATTAAAAGCATTAGAAAGAGTCAATGCATAGCACAAGATTTCTATTTCTTATTGTTTTGAAACCATCACATACCAGCCTTCGGATAAACAATGTTGAAAACACCTTAAATTAATATCTTGAACAAGTTAAAAGAGTCAAAATAGGAATATCTTTCTTGCTTATATCAAGATAACAAGATAGAGACTCATATCACCCAGACTCTTTCAAAAAGGTAAAATTGAATGTAGCAAATATTTACCAAAAACTTACTGAATACTGTAACTTCTCCATGCCTCAGTTTCCTATAAAATGAGGATGACTGTGGCATCAACCTCATAAGTCTGGCATGAACATTATGGGATTTAATAAGTGTAAACACTCAGAACAATGCCCGGAAAACGGTGAGCACTGTGTGTGTTAGCTATCAACATGCCATTCTTCTGGGGAGATAGCATGAATACACCAGTAACTATAACACAAAATGGCAAGTGGAAGTTCCCTTGGTAGGAACCACAGCACACTCAGGTGGAGCCCAGGTTCATTAAGACAAAAGCATATCAGGGAGATGGCTCATCTGGGATCACTCACTCTAAGTGTCAGAACTTGGATTCCAATGGCCAAAAGGTGCACCCGGGTTCAAAGTCAAACAGCTAAGAATATTCTTTAAACTTAGAACTTTATGGGAATGGAAAATGAAGTTGCTTAAAATGAATAAACTTGTGCCCTGTAATGAGAACCACATGCCCTTATGCATAGGAACAAAAGCTATGCTGGCACCCATCTACAGACCACTGTGACTAAAACTGATGGAAACCCTTCTCCAGGGTGCTGACTACCAGCTTACACCCTCTTCTGTGGTCCAGACGCTGGGATATCTGCAACTTATTTCAGGGCACTTAAGGTTGACCACTGATGGTTTCAACCCTTGCTTTTTAACTCAGAATGGTTGCCGTGATGTATACTGCAGTTCTGTCTCTACCCTGAGCACACTGTGAGTTCCACCAGCCACTCCTCTGTTCCACCTGGAAACGCACACTTGGACATCCTAAAAGCTTTGTTTTCTCCCTGTTGGGACCACACACAAAAAAATCTTGAGGTCCCTGGAGGAAGAACTGCTTTTAACTTGGAGTTAGCATTGAACATATGTCCCTCCTTTTGTGCCTTGCTGAAGAGAATGGACTTATGATTTTTTTGTGTTCATGCCTCTAAATATATCCCAAGCAATGGTAGCTCAGGGTACTACTGTGAATTGCTTTGGGCTTGGTGTCCAGTAGATTGTGATATGAGAGCTGTACCTAAGATTTAGGGTTTCAGGGATGAGAGAGACCACAGGTCTGTGGGTTGGTGAATGGGGGTGGAGGTCAGAACAGAGGTCAGGGAGGATGAGGATGTTGCATTTGATAAGGTCTTGGAGAAACTGAGCTGGGGATGGAGAAGAGGAAAAGTGAGAAGGAGGGAAACATTCTAGACTCTGCTTCATGATGCAGTGCACTCTCCACTATGCACCTAGTGACAGAGGCATGTCATAGATAAGCAGTGAATAGTTGGTGAAGGAGTGAATGAATGAGTCAACAGGAAAGCAAATGACAGGTGCAATGGTGGATAAGGATAAGGCAGATTTTCATAATCGAATTACTCGGTTTTTACTGGGTAAAATTCAAGTTGGAGGACAGTAGGGAATTTTAAAAATCGGAGGTGCTTCACAGTGATGCACCAATAAGTGAAAATCATTTATCATTTTTAACATCTAGGTTTCAATTTTAAGTTTAATCAGAATCTTCTCTCTTCCTAATATCTGTCTTTCTTTCCACTCCCTTTTAGTTCCCTATTCCCCACTATTTCTCCATTCCATTCTGAAAATGCCTACCATATATCACTTTGATTATAAAGCACTTAAAATGCATGAATTACAAAAAAATATGAACCGAATTTATGCAGTAATGTATTGGTTGCCAAAATTTCCTAACAGATGTGATGGGCTGTCCCAAACCACGAGACAAGATGGCTCTTTCTTGCCCTTCAACTCACTGTCTTAAAATCAGCCAAATGGAACATGGCTCTAGCATAGATGGTCTGCAAGGTTAGGAACTTGCTATTGTAGTTACAGATCTGTGCGCTGTAAATTATGACGCATTTTACAAATAGAGTTGGAAAAGGTCAGCACATTTTCTCTGCTCTTTTAAAGCTGTTCTCTTTATTTATTAAAGTGTTTGAGTTACAGATTTCTTTCTACCTTCATTAATGTTCTGCCTGCCTCAAAACTGTGCATGAATGACTGGCTTACACTGTTGCATATTTAAATATAGTGCTTTTACAAATAATTTCATTTGTGAATTTAATTATTGTCTTGGGGGAGAAATATTTACCAGTCAAGGAGAGGAATGGAGAAGAGAAAGAACCTCGTGTTCAGACAGAAGTGAAGTCTTGTCATAGGAAAATATTAGATAAAATTTTAACCTGTTTTAGAAAAACAGAATTCATTTTTTTTAAGCACTTAGTGTTCTGGGAAAAATATGTTATGAATAATTAATGATAGAAGGTGAAGTTCGCACATTTTCTCATAACTATGGCAGTTTATTAGCATGCTTTTGGAAGAAATTCCCAAAAGCAAAGGAGGATCCACTGAGAACCCCCAAGCAGGTTGATTTCCTTTCCAGGGACCTGCTGACTCACAGGCATCTGAGTCACTCATATCCTACCATCCCCCTCATGAGCAGAAAAAGTCAACAGCTCCAAGAAGCCACTTTGGCTTCCTCCCTCCCTCTGAGAAGTCCCAAGTGAACTGACAGGCAGTTCTGCAGTTCATCAGCCCTGCCGGCAGAGGGAGCAGGGTCGCTTTCCTGCACTCGCAGCCTCTCTCTAGCGCCACCTCGTGAGCACTCAGAGGCCTGCATTTTTCCCTGCCTCCCATCTCTCCCTTCCTCCTTTCCTTCTTCCATGCGATTCCTTTCTTCCTCCCCTCTCCCCTTTCCTTCCTCTCCTTTCCTTCTCTCTTTCCATCTTTCTTTCCTCCCTTCCTTCCTTCTCCCTTTTATTCTTCCCTCCTTCCTTCCTCCCAAACTTTCTACAAATTTCTTTAATTTTATATCTATTCTAATTATACAACTAATACAAAAAAATGTGTCCTCATCACAGAAAAACTTAAAACTATACTCACGTTTTTCTTGAGCCCTATGGCTATGATTTGAATGTGTCTGCCAAAGAGCTTGTGTTGAAAACTTAATCCCCATGCAACAGCATTCAGAGTGGGAATTTTGAGAGATAATTAAGACCATGAAAAGTCCACCTTCATGAGTGGATAAACACAGATTATGGGAGTTTGAGATTTCTAGTTCAATCTCAATCTCTCCCCCACCTCATCTTCTCTATCGCTCTCTCACCTTCAGCCTTAGGATGATGAAACAAGAAAGCCCTGGCCAGATGCTGGCTCTTTGATATTGATCTCCCAGTATCCAGAACTGTGAGAAATAAACTTCTTTTCTTCATTAGTTTTCTAGTCAATGGGATTCTGTTATAGCAACACAAAGTGGATTAAGACACCTGTCTACAATGTCATGGTCTCTCCTTGGAAGTAATCACTATGTTCAATGGGTGAATAGCCCAACAGACCTTTAAATGCAACTACAAACTCACAAATAGATGGAGTTGTTGCGTGCAAATGTGTTAAAATTTCAAGGTGCTCTACTGCACATATTATTCTGCAATTTGCTTGTTAAGATATCTTATTAGATCTCCAATAGATAAAAAATAATCCAAGGTATGTAAAATGTAGAGAATAAACAAACAACAAACACCTCATCGTCCAACAGCCTGATTAAGAAATACCATCTGACTCTTGATGAGAAAGCTCTCTAGTTCTTTAATCTTGTTCCCTTCCCTCTTTTTTTCACATGAATTTTGTACTTATCATTCATTCCATAACTTTTCTTTATAGTTTTTCCATTTCTTTTTCATTCCTAAAGGATATGTCATACAGCTTTTCATATTTTCACACTTTACGGAAAGAAGATCAAATCTGAGTGTGTGTGGATTGAGTGGGTAGCTGCAATCCATTTGTTTTCACTGTTTATTGATAGCCCAGTATGTATTTAGACCACTACTAATGTACACATTCTATTGTTGGTGTAATTACTTCTAATTTTTTGCTAAATATATTCTTGTTAGTGTCATTTGATATGGATACTGAAGCTACTCTCGGTCATATATTCTGAATTTGACTGGCTGATAGGTATGCACATGTTCAACTTAACAGATAATGCTAGATTGTGTTCCAGGGTGGCTCTACCAGTTGACACTCATCTATAAGAACTGCATGAAGTATTTTGTTGCTCCATGTCCTGCACAATACTCAGACATTATCAGCTTTTAAATTTTTTGGCAATCAGGTAGCTATCTCAGAGCAGCTCATTGCTTTAGTCTTTATTTCCTAATTGATAATATGGTTGATCATTTTTTATGTATTTTATTTATTTGTTTTTATGTGGTGCTGAGGATTGAACCCAGGGCCTTGCACATACTAGGTGAGCACTCTTCCACTGAGCCACAACCCCAGCCCCTAGTGGATCATCTTTTCTTCTTCTGTGAAAAGCCTGTTCAAATTTGGATGCATTTTTCTAGATGATTATTTGCCTATTGGGAACAAGGGTATGGCAGGATCTGTTTATACAACCACCACATTAATTTCTTGCTGGTTATACAAGTTGTAAATAACTTCTTCAAGTTTTTGTGTATCTTTTCACTTTATTTTGTCATCTTTTGGTAAACAGTTCCTAATTTGAATGTATTCAAATATATCAGTATTTTCCTTTAAAATTTATCATATTTTATCTGTTATAAGAATGGGTTTCCTTTCCCTTAGTTATGAAAGGAGTGCACTTTTGCCTTCTATAAATTTATGGTTTTTGCCTTTCACATTTAGGTTTTTAATCTTCTTAGAGTCTTTTTTGTCTGATGAAAAATAAGATTGAATTTGCATTGTTTCTGTGTGGATAATCACTTGACACCATTCCATTTATTGTAAAGGCCATTATTTTTCCATTAATTTGAAAAGCCAGCTCTGCCATAACTCAACTCTTCCCATGCACGTGGGTGTGTTCCTGGGCTTTGATATTTTGTTCTATTGGATGATTTTTTTTTTTACTGTTCAAATACCATCAGTCTTAATTGTTATAGATTTCAACCTTGATATTTAGTAGGGGAAATCCTCCACGTTATTCTATCTTGAGAGTATAATTATGCTTATTCTTCCTTTAGAATCATCTTAACAAGATCCACCAAAAAGAAACCAAACTGAAGAACAGAAAACTGTTGTAATTTTTGGTTGGAATGTTTTATTGAGAAGAACTGATCAGCTTATGCTATTAAATAAAGCAACTTTTGAACATGACATATGACTCCATTTATTTTTATCATCTTTTAATAATGTTTTATGCTGTTTCCATTAAGTTATTTCACATCTCTTGTTAGATTTATATGTACATAGCTTGTTTTAATGGTTTTAAATGGTATTTTTTGCTGTATTTTACATTTGCCAATAAAGTATATACATACAGTTGGTTTTATGTTGATTGTGTGCCAATTATCCTGTTAAATTATAAAAGTATATCTGTCTATTCTTTTTACTTCTTTATGTAGACAATAATATCATTTTCATGTAATAAGAATTTTTACTCTTTTACAATACTTTTAAATTTTCTTTCTCTGACTTCACTGTATCATCTAGATTTCCTAATACAATGTTAAATAAAATAACGATCACAGGCAATCTTATCTTGTTTGTGGATTTAGTTTTTTTGCAGTAATGGGGACTGGACTCAGATCCTTATGTGTGCTAGGAAATGATCTACCACTGAGCTACACACCTAGCCCTTGTTTGGGATTTTAAATATTGATAATATTTCACATATTTCAGAAATGAAGAATTAAAATTAATCAGATCATGGGGCGAACTAAAATGAAATACAAATCAACAATTGAACGTAACAGTGATACAAGTGAATACATAATCGTATTAAGGGAAGTGGGTAAGAAAGAAGTGATCTAATACCTTTGGACCGTTGTAACTTGAGTGTGCTCTGTAAGCCTAAAGGTTTGTACCCAAACTTGTCCTGGAGATAATGCATTTGTTTGCACAGGAGTATTCATTAGAGATGCTGAAACAATTTTATGTGTATATTTGGATCAAGAAAGTAAACAAATATAAAGCTTATTATGAGATCCAGTTTTCTCACTGTCAGAGAGAGGAATTAGAAATAAGGAAACAGGTGACAGGCTAGGATGGGCAGTAGACGGTCACACTGAGGTCCCAAGTATCAGTATGAACTCATGTTTCTTATATACATAGATGATAGATATAGAAATATCAGTGTACTCTTTACATCTTAAATCCTTTTTATCATATTAAATACACATATTTAATATCCTGTACATGTAAATTATGCTCAAAGGCTTTGCGTATCTGGTTGTGTTTGTGATGTCTGTGACTCTCCCTCCTTGCCATAGCTTCATGCATGTCTCTGTGTGTCTGGGTCTGTGTTCACGCAGTGATCACTTAAAAATGTGAGTGTGTATTTTTTGGACCTTCAACGGTGGAAGTTCTGTGAACACTGACTTGAAGTGGACTCCTCTGGAGAGCTCATGCTTGAATTTGCCAGTTGGCTGGATTCCTGCTCAATCCTGGATCATTTGAATTCAAGTTCCTGGTTTGAAGTTGATTGAACAAACCCAGCAATATGAATGTAGACTAAAAAAACATGTGGTGTCTAGTTTGTAGTTATAAGACGTAGAAGTGTATCAAGATCTGAGATAGGCGAATTTCTTTAGTGGGGTTAGGAGGTAAGTTATCATTCTTGTTGGCCTTTACATTGAAGAGTTGACCCTTCAGGACTCAAGATTTAGGCAACAAGTTTATCCTTATATTCTTCCATACATCCTCTCCCCACCCCAGGAAAAGTCCTGGGCTTTGTCCTGTGCACTTAAAATCACACACACACACACACACACACACACACACACACACACTCACACACAAAAGGACACCATGATTTCAACACAAAAGCCCACTTCTGTTTTCTGCTTACCTCTCTGGGTTCTCACTCTGAGTCAGTCTTTGGCTCAAGATGTCTTCCCTCTTGCCAGCTCATCAGTACACTTTAAAACATGCATTTCCATATTTTATGCAAAACACGCAGTTGTTCTTGGCAGAAGGACTGGTGCAGTGCTCTTCTAGCGACACTAACAAAACCAAATAATCCTCACAATGACCCCATGAGACAGGGATGATTGTTTTTGCATTTCCCAACCAATTTACAAGTACTCATGTTTAAGGGTTCCATGGTAATAGAGTTCAACTGTAAAATAAGGATAGATGATGTGGTTGTTGGACATATGGAAGCCAAGAGTTTTCTCTGTTCAGAATTATCTTCTAAATAGACTCACATCTGCCCAGGGAGAGCAGCTAACAGGCGAGTTGAAATCCTGATTGAGTATTACTTCTGTGATTTTGTACTGTGCATTAGCCTGTCAAGAATTATCTGATCTGGTGGAACACAATGGTATTCCATGAGTTAGTAACAAGATGAGAACATCTCATTCTGGGAGACAAAGGCCCTTTCAATAATCATTGCTATTCCAAGATTTTTAGAGGACTGTTGTGTTATGTAGGGCAAATGTCTATTCATTTATATACCTGATTAAGTGGAAGATTTGGCCTGAAATTATCCATTATTCAGACTGATGTGTTCCATGAAGTCTTTATTTTTTTATTTTTTATTTGTGTTGATTAGTATACATAATGATAGAATGCATTTATGCATTTTGATATATCATACATAGATGAATGTAATTTCTTATTTTTCTGATTGTACGTGTTGTAGAATCACATCGGTCATGCAGTCATGTATACACATAAAGTAATAATGTCTGTTTCATCCTACTATCTTCCTATTCCAGTATCCCCTCTTCTCCCCTCCCCTCCCTTCACTCCCCTCTGCCTAGTCTAAGGTAACTCTATTCTTCCCTAGTGCCCGCCCCCCTCTTATTGAGAATTAGCATCCACATAGTAGAGAAAACATTCAGCCTTTGTTTTTTTGGGATTGGCTTACTTTGCTTAGCATGATATTCTACAACTCCATACATTAAGTCTTTAAAAAATTGTTTTTTAATTGTAGATGGACACAATACCTTTATTTTATTTATTTTTATGTGGTTCCAGGATTGAATCCATGTCTCACGCATGCTCAGCAAGTGCTTTACCACTGAGCCACAACCCTGGCCCTCCATTAAGTCTTAATAAAAAGCTTACCATAAACATTTTTGTCTCATCATAGTGAGGATGGTAGATTACTCTTCATTAAAATTAATTTGTCACTTTTAAAATCACACTGAGAAACAAAACAAAACCCTAAACAAACAAACATATCCTTGAGAAGTCTATAAAATATCAGGGATAAATAATTCTTTTAACAGACATACTAAATTGAGCAATGTCACAGGCACAGCCCCTCAGCTGTCTTTGTCTAGGGCTGCTGTCTAAGGAAGCTTATCCCCAAAACAAAAATTGCAAGTGAATGTAACATATTGGCTGTGTTTACTATTCCGTATGGCATTTTTAGACTTCACAAATAGATTGCTTTGTAAAATTCCGAGGATTTAAACATTGTTAGAAGCTTCCTGGGGATAAAGCTGTTCTTAACTTTACAGAACAGTGTCTCAGGGTGAAACTGCTCGGCTTCTCCGGCAGTGATTTCCACATAATGGAAACCACACTTAATACACACATTTGTAGAGCTGTTCACATGGCTATGAGCATCGCTGCCAAGGTAGAGCTACCCCATGTTGAGTTGAAGATGTTTGCCTTAGGTTAAAACAATGTGTTTTATTTCCATCTCTCCCCTGTTTTTATTTCATCCTTACAATCAACAGAAATTTACTTTCTTATGTGGAAAAATAATTTATCCATGGAATTCATCAGGGGAGACAAGAAGCACATATATGACTGTACACTCATACGAGAAGCATCTGATAACCTTCAGTGCAGACACCTCTGTTGGAGTGCTCTCCTACTTGACTTGCATTGGAATGAAAACTGGTCACTTAGAAGAATTTATGACTGTACCCAAAGAGCCCGTTATCTTTATAATAATACAACTTTAAGGGTTTAGCTTAAATGTCTATCTCCTTAAGCCAAATGAAGTTTAGAGTTGAGCTCATTTGGAACCATATCAATGATTCAACTTCACATGTTCATCTTCTGGGGATGGTATATGTTACGGTTTGGATATGAAGTGCCCCCTCAAAGCTCCTGTATTGATGTGGAAATGTTTAGAGGTAAAATAATCGGATTGTGAGAGCCACAACCTAATCAGTCCATCCTAGTTGGGACTGATGGTGGGGGGTAAGTATAGGCAGGTGGGGCATGGCTGGAGGAGGTGGGTCACAGGGGTAAGCCCTGGAAGCATTCATCTGACTTGCACCCCCCATAACACCAGTCTACTTCTTGACCCCGAGGAATAGAGCAGCTTTGCTTGACCTTGTTCTTCCACCGTGATGGTCAGTTTTACCTTCAGCCCAGAGCAAAGGATTTAGCTGACCATGGACTAAATCTATGGAACTGTGAGCCAAAATAAACATCTCCTCTAAGTTGTTCTTGTCAGGCATTTTGGTCACATAAATGCAAAGCTGACTAATAACATTTTTTGACTATTTAATTGCACGGCATGATGGAATCATCTGAAATCCTTTAGGGGTATGTCAGCAAATAAATATGTACACATATGCAAAGTGGTTGTATGACAAAATAGTTACTATAGATTACATCTGAATCTATAAAGACAGAAGGCTTGAAGAAGTGCAATTAAAGTAATGTTTTTTCAACTACAGTTCTTACATATTAACAAGAAAACTATTTTGTTGTTACTGAAATACAGAGGGCATTTAAATCCTTAAAGACTTTGGCTTCCTTTTTTTTTTTCTCTCTCTCTCTCTTTTTTTTTTTTTGGAAGCATACCAAACAATGGTATCTTTAAGAAAAGAAAGACATGGGCTGGGGATGTGGCTCAAGCGGTAGCGCGCTCGCCTGGCATGCATGCGGCCCAGGTTCGATCCTCAGCACCACATACAAACAAAGATGTTGTGTCCTCCGAAAACTAAAAAATAAATATTAAAAATTCTCTCTCTCTTTAAAAAAAAGACATAGTGTGCAAATTCTAGTGCAGTGTGGCAGTGAGCTCTGTTTTTGATTCATAAAGAAGACAGTGCTAGACCATTAATAGGGCAAATATGGCAAATCATTTTACTATGAAGGTTTTGCTCTGATTAATTTCATTCCCCTAATCTCTGATGTAACAGCAAAATGGTATGAGTATGAAGTTTTTATTTTTAAATTTTTTTTAGATGATCAGCTGGAATTTTGGGACATTTAACTGCTGCCATATGGTGTGTGTATGTGATTAAAGAGAGAATTCTAGTAAAATTAACAATTGCTATTTTGTTCCTGAAATAAATCATTGGTTTCCAACAAGGAAAAGCATTTTTAAAAACACATATTTTGCACCCCAAATTATAACTTAACACTGACCAACTAACTTATAACTGTATGTAGTTTTTCAAAAAAGGAAGAAAGAGGAGGAGAAAGAAGAGAAAGGGTAAGAGAAGTAGAAGAGGAGGAGGAGGAAGATGAAGAGAAAGAAGAAGAAAATGAGAAGGAAGAAGAAGAAATGGGGGAAGAAATGGGGTTGGAGGAGGGGAAGGAGGAGTCAATGATGACACCAAGGAGTCAATGTCTTTCAACAGACATACTAAATTGAGCAATGTCACAGGCACAGCCCCTCAGCTGTCTTTGTCTAGGGCTGCTGTCAATGATGCCACCAAGGAGTCAATGCTAAATGTAAACTCACTCCCACGGAGAAGAGATGCATATGTGTAAAAGGCATCGGCACCGTGTAGCTGGGGTGGCAGAGACTGCCAGGTGCCTACACTGTACCCATGGTCCCTTCTGCTCATTGATCACTGGGTCCCAATTTCCAGCTGTGCATGTTGCCATCTAACTCCGGGACCATTAGCAACAAGAAGACATGATCAGAAGCGTGTTGTGGGGCTTTCATACAGCTCAGCCCATGAGAGTAAGGGCCCCTCCCTGCACATAGCAGCATCAGGACTTTTGAGGCTGCTGTGTCCAACTCCGGGTATCTAGAATTCTGGAGGGGGCTCCCCACTGCCACTCACTTCTAGGCTAGGGCTGCTTATTTGCAGACTTCTTTCACATAAGAAAGAAATAAACTTTTATTTAAGCTGTTGTTGGAATATGGGTGTCTCTTTTTTGGCAGCAAAACTGAATCCATAAGGGATGCAGCTTAGCATTCTAAATATTATACATCTTTTCACATTCATTATTTCTCTGTAGAATAAAAATAAATGTATGGTATGCAGAGGATTATTATATGATTATTAAACATTCTTAGGATTATTATCTCCATTTTATAGATGAGGAAATGGAGGCACAGGAAAAATATGGGTGTCTTGTTCAAGGTTAGAAGGCTTTCAACTAAAAAGCAAATCTAGAATTCATTCTGGCTGTCTCCTTACTTTCCTCTAATGTCTTAATGGCAAAACTGTGACCTGAATTGGCTTCCGAATATGAGAGTTTCACCTGAGGCCTCTGAGCAGATGAAGGAAAATGTGTCATCGTTGATGAACTGTCGAATCTCTTCTCCTGGAAGACTAACCATACATAGTGTTACAGTCCTGGATATAGAGAGTATTTGTTTGGGAGAACTTCACTGTAGGCATTCAGGAGTTGGGTTAATCATCCAGTTGCTTGAGATAAGGGAGGAGGGCAGGATTCTAAGCCAAATTTATCTCTACTTCCTCCCTGTCTCCATCATATGATGCTTTGATTGGCTTGAGAAAATGAAATTTTTAGGTCAAATAGGTAGTGACCCAAAATATTTGAGAAATGGAAAGATATTTATCCTTGAGTTATATATACCCATCATGTAGTAGGAACTCAATAAAAATGGTAGTGGTTGTCTACACTGGTCTCTTCATGTTGCACTGTGTAGTGCACATTTGTTTGATTTACTTTGTGGTTCCACAGCCTTCATTCTTCCTTCTCTTGGTAACAGGAACTCCAATTTTTCTTTGAAAGCCATTCCCCATCTCAGTCCATGGGTTTCCTCTAGAATTGAACAGAGTCCTTTTCCAGAGAGGAGCACAGGACCCGTGCTTTCACATTGGATCCAGAACCTGCCAGCCTTCTTTGTCTGTCTACAACTTTGCAGGGTGGGTGGGTGGTTCCCTTATTCAAAGATCTCTGACCATCTGAGAGGTTGTGAGTCAATCAACAAGAATCACAGTGAGTGGATGGGCAGCTAGGCCACCACTATTCAGGTTATGTAGGTATACACAGAAGAACCAGGTGTTGAAAGGATGGAACTCATTCCCACTGAAAAGACAAGGCGTGGGTATTTTGTGCATCATGCAGAAGCATTGCTGCCATTAAACGTTTGACTTGTATAATTGGTTGGCCTCCTACTCTTTAAAGATTCATTCTAACAAAGTGGTCAGAAAGTTCACCTGCATGATCAAACTCATTTCTCCTTTGTTTACAATGAAGAATGTCTTCCTCACTGCAGGAAGGTAAAGGAAATTTTCCATATTATCTCTAAGATACCATCCAGAAAATGAGCCCAGGCTTTCAGAGAGCATGATTACTGCATCATCATTTATTGGCCTTTGCTTCAAACTCATGTTACCATGAAAGGCTAAAATCAGTCACTAGCAGGACTGAACCTTAATTCTGTTACAAGAATGATGTGAGGCTAAGTCAGCATTCACAAAGCCTTGATGAAAAGAGGGTTTGCTCATTTTCATGAGACGAGACCCTGGCCTTTTGGAGTACTCTTTGAGGAACTCAGACAGAGCACTCTGAAGAGTCACCTGAGTGGCTGCATTGCTAGGAGATGCCTGAAGGGGTCTTTCCAGTCCCGTCTCCAGTCAATGACAGCTAGTAATCTCTCCAGAAGGGCCAGGCTAAGGCAAAGCAGGAATGTGAGTTCTCTTTGGGGAAAGAGAACAGATGGGATTGTGTTTAATGTGGAGACCACCTGAGAGGTTGTGACCTGCTTCACCTGGGAGAAGGCAAATCTAGAAAACGCAGATTCTACCTCCTAGGTAGCAGTGCAAATAAAGGCTGGTTCTTTCCATGGCTTGGGGTAATCATTCAGAAAGACAAGGAGTGAGGCTGGGAGGGCAGGAGAGAGCAAGGGGGAGAGACAGAGAGAGAGGGAGAGATCTTTTAATAAGGGAACCCCTCACCCACCCCACAAAGTTGTAGACAGACAAAGAAGGCTGGCGGTCTCTGGATCCAATGTGAAATCAGCTAGCCTAGAGCCATACATGAGTCTAGGGGCTGTTGCTAAGGTCTCAGAGATGTTGCTAAGGATTTCTCTTTTTTGAAGCTATCAAGGAGGAATCTTAATACTTCAGGATTAGTGAGGTGGGTCCCAGGTTCTGACTTAGAACAGAGATTCTCAAATGGCCCAAGTACATGCTTCTCCTGGGGGGAGGGGGATCAAAAAGTTTAAGATCATATAGTTCATGGGAGGACTTAAGAATCCTTCAGTGATTTCCTATTGCTTTAAAAATAAAATCCCAACACTTTCTCACAGCCTCCAGGGCTGAGTATGAGCTGGTCCTAACCCTCCTCCTTTCCTGTTTCTTACTGTTCCCCTTGCCTATCACCTGGAATGAGCCCCACTATCCATACCACTCCCGGGTGCTGCTCTGTATAGCTCCTCCAGGACTCCCAGGCTCTGCCCTGTCTCACTCTCACCCTTGGGTCTAGATGCCTCACCTCCCCCAAGGGATTTCTCTATTCTCTCTCCAAAGTGGCCTCCCTAATTACCTACTTTCTTATCACTCAGTATTCATTATAACCTGTAATTATTTGGTCTATTCATTCCTTTGTTTGACATGAAGCTTCGTTTGTTTACCTTTCTCTGTTAGAATATTTATCCATCCCAATAATCATTTATTCAAGCAATATTGAAGGAGCCTACCATGTGCCTCAAACAAGATTTATCAGTGAACAAAGCAGACAAAGTTTGGCATCCTTAAGATCTTACCTGAGAGGTGGGGGAGATGTGCAATAAATAAGCCAAGTGCTGGGTATGTCAGGTGGTGATATTTAACATGGAAAATGTAAAGCAGGCAAGGCGAGGAGGGGGCTAGAGAGAGGCTGCAATTTGTTCAGAATTTATGATTTTATCACTCATGCAGGAGCCCAGCCTGGGGTCAGTGTCAGGCTCAGTGTATCTGGTCAGACAAGTGGGATGCAGAAGGAATGAGGAAGGAGGAGAAAAAGCAAATTCACAATGCTACTGTCTTGTAAGTTTCCACCTCTCCTATGAGCATGGTTACATCCAAGAGGGATATAGAAGCGGGGGAAAAACAGAACTATGCCTTAAACTTCGTTATTTTGAAACTCACTTTATGCACCCTCCTGAAATACAATGATTTGTGCACTAAGTTTCTCTTCTTGAGTGCAGTTTTTTTTTTCCTTAATCCTGTGATAGAATTGACTGCAAGACTCACCAGACAATATGATAAAAAATACTCACATCAAATCTAAGATGCATCTGGATTTAAGATATGTTCAAATGGTGGGAACTTATGATACTCTAATCAAGGAACTATTTTAATTACCTCTTGACAAGTGATCAGGGAAATAACCGTGATTTTCATTTGGGTTTTAGTCCCAGAACTTCCTAGAAACTCAACCCACCAGAAACTGGTGTTACCTGCAGGCAGCAAACAGTCAATACAGGGAAAAGTGCTTCAGGAGGGAGAGATGGCCCTGCATGCTCTGAATGAAAACTCTCCGAGTAACAACAGCCGAGCAGGACCAGTCCCAAAGTGCTGTTGCAAAACAGCCTGACGGTTTTATGCAGGAACTGCACGGTTATACATGAAGCAAAGTTCTCCTATAGGAATGAATTTTAGATACTAAGCTGTGATGAGGGACTTCTATAGGGATTGGTGCTCATTATAGAGAAATTCCAGTGTATTTTGCATTCGAAATATCCTATTTGCATTTGAAACCAATTCGATCATCTCTAAAAATAATCCAACCACTATGACTCTCCTTCCTTGCCAAATGCCACACACACACAGAGTGAGGCCACTGGTTTACTTTTGTATAACATGCCTTGTCAGTCTGGATAAGAAACCAACAGACCACAAAATATATCTTTACATGACAATGTTGAAAAATCCAGCCATTATTGCTCAGGATCAGAACTTGTTTTAACAAGCTCTAAGAGAATGCTCCCATAATTTACATATCCTACAGTTTGGTTGTATTGAATATTGTTTTTATTATGCAGCTAGTATCGGCCTAGGAATAATTTGTTGTAATGGGATTCAGCTTGTACTTCCTTTAGACTTCATAATTATTCATGCTAAGTGAAGAAAGCTATTAATTATTCAATTAATCCCCCTCTGTGATAAAATGTTCATTGGATTCTTATTATGCATTTTAGCTACCTAGTTAGACATAATTAACCAAATAAATGATAACTTTCTGTTTTTCAGGATCCATTTATGCATAGTCTCAGTCTCAAGAATGGACTTCTAAATATAATATTAGTAATCGCCACAAAATCACTGAAGTCAGAGCCTCATAGAGCATTGATCGTAACCAAGTGACTGGAGAATACTTCTTTTATAGACTAGTAAGGCTGAAAGGTGGCCCACCCTTATTTCTTCTAATCCTCAGCAAGACTTCCACATTTTCCCACCCCACAATCAATCGATAATGCTATAATAATTTAGGAAGGGGCTATAAATCATCTGTGATATGTCCAAATGTTTTATTCGTGGCTAAATATGGTCTCCAAATAGGATCATCTCTTTCATATCATTCCACAATCCTCTAAGGCTCTGACTACTTGAAGGTGCAATTTCACTTGTACATACCTGTGCACACTTGAGCATACCTGTGCATACTTGTGAATGCCTCTTCCTCCCTGTCCTGAGACTTGAAGGAAGTTAATGTACAGAAGGCCTATAGGAGCCCACTGTGCATTTGTACCTGAAGGATTCAAGGTCCAGGAGTCATAATGCAGGGTTCAGCCTCCTATTCCCTGGGGAAGACAGTTCTGAGACATATCTCATAAGGCTCTTCAGAAGGTCCAGGCTGGACAGAGCATTATTTACCCATCATGGTAGCTCATTGGATGATACCATTTTGTATTCTTTCCCTGCTTCCCTGTGTTACACCCCTGTCACACAATCCTGTCCCCTGAAATTAACCCTACACCCACAAGCCTTTGTCTCGGGGCTTCTACTTTGTGGAGGAACCCAGGTAGCCCAACAATATTGGGTTTCTATCTTTCATACCAGAACAAATACATCATTTTCCCTTCCAACCCCAAACAAATACAATCCTGATAGCAAATCACTAATCCAGTACACAGCCCTGGCACAGCACGAAAATCAGCCTTAAGAATTAGAAAACAGAAACCTGGGACAGACGTGGTCCCTCATTTGTCTGGCAAATGTGATTGGACACCCACCAACACTGGGCCCTCTGCCATGGTGGGTACACAGGGGAATGTGGGATGGTGCTTGCTTCAATCACCCTCTACCAGGCATCTCTACACAGTAAATGTCTGTGGGGTGGGTAGAGCACAATTCCTAGCTCATCATGCCTGTATGAGGTACTGCAAGGCTGGGAGCCTATTGCCAGGTGGTGGTGATTAACCCTGCAACTCAAGTTCCTCGTGGGCTTTCTACACCAGGAGGAATTTTTCTGAGCCCAGCTTTCACCAGCATTTCTTGTGAGGTAGTCTTATGAAAAGGCAGTCTCCTGACAGTGCTTGCTTAGCTTGTGTGAGGCACTGGGTTCAATCCTTAGCACTGCATAAAAATAAACAAATGAAGTAAAGGCATGTTGTCCATCTACCACTACAGAAAAAAAAAAAAAAGAAAAGAAAAAAGAAAAGGCAGCCTCCTGTGGGCCTGGCCAACACTGACAACACCCTGCAGTCCTTCTTGGGAAGCCGGCAGGTAGCACTGAGGCAACACAGGACACAGGGCTCTGGCTGGCAAAGCACTTCCTAGTTAGGATAAAGATATGGTTTGGGGCTGGAGTTGTGGCTTGGTGGCAAAGCACTTACCTTGCACATGTGAGGCGCGTGTTCCATCCTCAGCACCACATAAAAATAAAAAACAAAATAAAGATACTAGGTCCCTCTATAACTTTAAAAAAATTTTTAAAAAGATATGTCTCTTCCTCAGATATGAAGCAGGGAATACATTTGCAATTAGTGTTTTGCGCTTCATATCTCCAGGTAATCTGGTTTGAACCCATTTCTCATGGACTCTTATTTGTACCAAAAGTTCAAAATAGTTTTAAGGTTCTTGGATAGTCTGTGGAGCCAGGGTCTTCCTCTCTTCTCAGGAGGTCTGGTCCCAGGTAAGAACTTCAGAAATGCTTCAGAGAGGAACAAGGCATCTCACTGTAGTGGACTTTCATGGGCTCTGCGCTGGATCCCCAAAGATCAAGACTTCCAAAGCACTGTCACTCCATCCACTGAGCAGCTATTTCTGAGAAGAGATTGGTCAAGTCCTTTATTTCGTTACTCTTTATGAAACTTTTTAAAAAGTTTGTCAGCATTCTTTAACAACATAGGAATTTGACACATAAATCAATGAGACATTTTGATTTCATGTACAAAGAAAAAAACACTAATAGGTATATTTTTATCCATTCATATATATATATGATATTTAATTTTTAAATGTCTCATATTTAATTTAAAAAGAAATCATAGATTGTGGATGTAGCTCCGCGGTAATGTCCTTATCTGGCATGTGTGAGGCTTTTGGTTTGCTCCCTGGTCCCACAAAAGAAAAAACTTTTCACATCAAGGTTCAAAAACTTCTATTTCCTTATATTTTGATTCGGTATGATATTATCATATGCAGACACTAAAACTTCACTTACCCAACAATAATTGGGGTACAATAAGCTAATTCAGATTCTACTATTATAGGCCCCAAACTGGTTTTGGGAAATGGTAACCATTTTGCATGAGTGGCTTTCTTAAATATAGTATGGTTTTCTTGTCAAGAAAAACATGTACATAATCTCCATGATTCTTAATGGCTGAGGGTCCCCCCAAGCTTCAGTTCTGTCCTTTGCAGTGGTACATGGGGCTAAGGAGGTCCTGTTGGGCAGCCCTATCCACATAACTACTTCTGATTTATTCCACTGTGGGTTAGGAGAAGGAATTGTAAAACTAGATTAAAAATAAAACTGAAAACGTTACCTTGCACTGGAGGATAGTACAAGAGATAATGACAGGATTGGTAGCATGTGGGACCTTTCAGACTTTAACACTGACAAACTGTTTTTGGAGCTCTGAGACGTTTTGGCTGACCACTTTCTATGGAGTGAGGTGGCTTGATGAATAACTCCAGTTCAGTGAGGTTCTCAGTTCTCTTATTTTTTATGATTAATGTGCTTTACTGGTCCATTTATCTAACTTTTAAAAAGTTTCCTCTATGTTTTTTAATTTTTAGTTTTAAGTGAATTTCACTGCATATATTTGAGATTTATAACATGTTGTTACTGGATGCATGTAGATAATAAAAATGATTACTCTAGTAAGGCAAATTAACATCTGTCATCTGACATAGTTTTTTTGTGTGTGTGACAAGAGTAGCTAAAATCTATTTAAAATCCTTAATAAAAAATACTTTTAACTACAGTCCTCCTCTTACACATGAGATGTCTAGACTTAATTTTCTTATACATCTGCTTCTTTGACATATATCTCTCCACTTCCTCCTTGTCCCAGGCAATTTCACTGTTTTATTCTTGATCTCTGTATATTTGACCTCCTTTTTCCTCCTTTGTTCCACATAGAAGTGATATTAGGCAATATTTTTTTTTCTTTTTGTGCCTGGCTTATTTCACTTAGCATAATGTCCTTGAAATTCATCCAAGTAGAGGCGAATGGCAGGACTTCCTTTTTTTAAGGCTAATATTTCATTTAAAAAAATGTTTTTATTTGTCCACTGACAAATATTTAGGTGTTTCCCTCTTTTGGCAATTGTGAACAATGCTGCAATGAAATTTGGTGTGCAGATACCTTGAAAAGGGGTTGATTTCATCTCCTTTGGGAATGTACTCAGAAGAGGGTCATATGGTAGTTCTACTTTTAATTTCTTTAGAAATTTCCATATTACTTTCCTTAGTGGCTGCACCAATTTACATTCCTGCCAGCATGTATACTCCGGTGTCTTTTTCTCCACACCTTTGCCAGCATGTATCTCTTGTCATTTTGACAATAGTCATCCTTATGTGTGCAAGTTGATATCTCAGCGTGGTTTTAATTTTCATGCCCTTGATGATTTCAAGCATGTTCTCATGTACCTGTCAGTCCTTTGTATTTCTGCAAAAGTCCTTTGCCTACTTTTAATGGATTTGTTTTCTTCCACTGAGATTCTCATATATTTTGGAATATTCACCCCTTATTATATGTATAATTTACAAATATATTCTCCCATTACATAGGTTGTTTTAACTCTGTTGATTATTTCCTTTGATGTCCATGAGCTTTTTAATTTCATTTTGTTTAATTTATTTATTTTTCGCTTTTGTAATCTGAGCTTTTGGTGTGATATTCCAAAAATAATAGCCAAGGTCAACATCAAGGAAATTCCCCCCATGTTCTCGTCTAAGAGTTTTCTGATCTCTAGTATGACATTTAAGTCTTTTTATTCATTTGGAGTTAATTTTTGTGTATTGCACAAGATAAGGGTCCAGTTTTTCTAACTTTGCACAAGGAAATTCAGTTTTCCCAGCACCATTTATTAAAGAGATTATCCTTTCCCCATTGTGTCCTCATTCAGCTGATTTTTAATTTCGTTGTGTTCTTGCCTATTTTTTCTTTTTCCTTCCTTCCTCCTCCCTCCCTCCCTCCCTCCTTCCTTCCTTCCTTCTTTCCTCCCTCCCTCTTTCTTTCTTTCTTTCTTTCTTTCTTTCTTTCTTTCTTTCTTTCTTTCTTTCTTTCTGTTGGTGGTGGGTATTGAACCCAGGGCCTCACACATGCCAGGCAAACATTCTACTACCAAGCCACATACTCAGCCCACCTAAATATTTTTAGAGTGCAGCACACCAAAGGAAAAAAGAAAGTTTAAATACCAGCAACGACTGTGTGATTTTTAAGACCTTGAATAAAATAAAATCCCACAATTTTAAAAGAAAAGAAACCAAGCCATATTTACTTGCCACAGTGCTGGAAAAAAGCCAGTTTTTCAGGGGTAGCTATTGCTGAGACCTGTAATTTTAAAGAAGGGGCTGAGAATCAAGGGAGCTGGTTGAGGACAGGATGTTCTAAAAGTATCCAGACTTTCAGGCATGATGAGCAAATGGATGGCTGGACTCCAAACTCCCGCTTTCTGAGCAGGACTTCTATTTATCTGAAGACCTATTTGGCTGTTCTATAATTACTGGCCTTTTATCTTAGTTTCAGAAACTATGTTAGTTTTTCTTTTTATGGGACATGTCACATTCTGACTTAATTGCAAAAAAAAAACAACCCATTTTAAAAAGTTCTATTGTTAATAACATTATTCAGCCAAACATGCTAAATTGAATATTGGCTATACCACCCTCAATTTTAAGTATAAAAATCTTTGAAATAGCGTGATAATTTCAATGCCAGGCACTCAGCTTCTGGGTCCTTAGATCTCTGGTCCTCCTCCAACCTCCCCTTTGGCTCGGTGTTTTGGGTTGGCATCTGAACTCTTCTTCCTCCTCTTGCCTTTTGAAAGTGGAGGCTCCCTAAGGCATAGCCTCAGGCCCTCTGCCTTCTCCACCCACAGCCTCTTTGGGAACACTCCTCTATGTTCACAACCCTACTCACAATCCATGCACAAAACAGCCAAATTGACATCCCATGCCAGCCATGACTCTCACCATCCTTTCAAAGTCCACTCTGTTCTCCCAGCCACCCAATCTCAACATCTGGAATATTTTTGATTCTGTTAACATTTATTAGATAAAAATTATAAGAAACCATTGTTTTGGAGGGAGCTTCTGAACTAAATTTCAAGAGACCAGACCAAAAATCAAGATGGAGTCACTCATGCTAAAGTTGCACCTCACCAAACCCCAAACTAAACTTCATTTGACCTCCCAAGAAATCAAGAGTAATAATAGCAAAATTTCCAGATACAGATCAGTTTTAATCAGTATGATAATGAAGTTCCCTCTGCTTTAATTTTCACAACAACAATAACAACAACTGAAGTAACCTGATCTGAACCAATTAGTTACTTTTCTATGGTTCTGTCTCCTGCCTTTGCCCTGAACTGACCAATCTGACTAATCTGCTCGTTGTGCTTTGTTTCTGCTTCTGTTCAACCCTATTCTGTCTATAAAACCAACATCTTCTGCTCAGCTCATGGGAGCCCTTTCTCTATCTGATGGAATGAAGTGTTGCCTGATTCTAGACTCACCAATAAAGCCAATTAATACCTTCAAATTAAATCTGTTGTAATTTTGTGTCTTGACACTCTTTAAATAACCTTGGAATGTCAGTTTAAAAGTCATATCCATTTCCTCCTCAAAATATCTTTAAATCTCACTCCCTTCTCTTCCTTTTCTGCTATACCCGCATCCCCCCCCCACACCCCAAAACTTTTGGATAATTGTGCTTAACTTTCTAATTTATTTCTCTGACTCCAGTTTTCCTTTCCTTAAAGGATTAAATCCCACTTGAATACTAACACAAACTAATTTTAAGAATACAGTAATTGTGTTACTTTCTTACATAAAAATCCCCAAGTTCCTTTTCGACTTTCAGTCTTGAGTGTAAATTTCTCTGCCTGCCTTGCCAGTCTGTCTTTATGAACCAGGTGTGAACTCCAGGGTCATCCAACGAAGTTTCTCATGGAGCTCATCTACTGAATCTCTGCAAAATAGGGATAATCAAACTTGCCTTGGAGGATTTTGTGAAAATTAAATGCAACATGCAATGTCAAGAAGAGAATTTGAAAGATGATAAATGTTGAAGATCCATGAACTATTTCCCGCCCAACTTGTTTCTTGATGAGATTGAAAACAATTGCATAATTGACAACCAACCAAGCAGAGCACATGTACCATATTCGTGATGAATGAAGACACGAGCTGGGAGTGTTCATCTGAGTGAGAGTTTGGTTGTTTGGAGATGGCACAATTCCAGAAACGAGAAGCACTCATGGGTGACTGAAGTGTTGGTGTTGTGGAAGTGTGATATTGTGAATATATATTTGGTTTCCACCTTTGTTTCCTGGTATACAATTGGTATACAACTCCTAATATGCTTGGAAATTCTCTGAAATTATGTGTCATTTTTGTATGTGACTAAATTGATGGATGGCTGGCAGCCCTTGGTTGATTTCAAAATGGGGGCCAGTCACAGAAAGACCAAGCAGGATTAGACGGTTGGAACTTTTAGTCCCACCTCTTAACTTCCATTGAGGGAAGAACAGAAGGTTAAGTTAATCACAAATGACCAAGGATTTAATCAATCAGGCCTGTGTAATGAGCCCTCTATTAAAACCTAAAAGAACAGGGTTCAGAGAGCTTCCAAATAGCTGAACACATGGAGGTTCCTGGAGAGAAATACTCCAGGAAGAACATCAAAGCCCTGTGCCCCTTCCCTATCCTCACCCCATGCATTTCTTCATCTATATCCTTTGTGACCTCTTTTATAGTGAACAAGCATTTCCCTGAGTTGTATGAGCTGCTGAAGCAAATTAATGACACCTGAACCAGTGCAGTGTAGGAACTCCAACAGTCAGGTGCACAGGTTAAATAAACTTGGGCTTGTTATTGGCATTTAAAATATGGGGACGGTATTGAGACTGAGCCCTTAATCTGTAGCATCCAATTCTATCTCGAGGTAGATTGTTTCATAAGTGAATTAGAGGATTCTAGCTGGTGTCCACTGCTTCAGAACTGTTTGTTTGGAGTGTGGGAGAAAATCCCTATGTATCTGGTGCTGAAGAGTGTTGTGACAGTGTGTTGGGAGAAGCTGAGTTATTTTTTTCTTTTCTACTCAAGAAATCACTGGTGAACAAGACTATGATCCAGGATGACTGCCTTCAGTGACAAGGCTGCTGTCCTAATCCAGGGCTCAGCATGCACATAACTAATGGCAGGTGCACCAGATGTCATGAGCCTTCTGAAATGTTGCAGTGTGTGGCCTGCAACATTGCCAATGATCCATTTTAGTAAAAAAAAAAAAAAAGTAATAATAATGAGACTGAAGTTGTGGCTCAGTGGTAGAGCACTTGCCCAGCATGTGTGAGGCCCTGCGTTTGATTCTCAGCACCACATATAAATAAATGAATAAAATAAAGATCCATCAACATCTAAAAATTTTTTTTGAAAATTAGTAAATTGGACCTGTGAAGCTTTAGCTATAATGTCCAGTTTATAGGAACACAGATGTAGCCACCATTCAATACACAGCTCAGATCTCTGGCTGCAGAGGGTGACATGGACCAAGGCCCTCTAGATCTGCATCTTTGTGCCTACTGCCCAGTCAATAACTGAGAATGCCCAAGTTCCTAGGGCAGGCCAATTCCTGTGAAATGTGCAACTCCTCTTGCTGGAGCTTTATCATAAATTCCCTGAAGTCTATGATCATACCTCCCAATTCATTCCTTTCCCTTCTCTTTACATGGCTCTGATCTGCATCATAGTCTCACAGCTCAACAGCTCCCTCATTTATAATCCAGTGACACTTCCCTCAATAAATATTTTGCATATGTAATCCCATTTTCTTGGGGACTAGAACTAACTCAAGTGATGCCAGGAATTATCCAAGAGAACAAAATGGGTTCTGAAGACTGGCTCAGTCACCTTCCAGTGGACAAAGAATGCCATTCTGGGGGTTTTGTGAGATAAAGGTAGTCTCTGATTCAGCCATTATTTTTTCATTGGTAGTACCCAGGGACAGTGCCAGAGAAAGATAATATCTTTGTAGGTGAAATTATTTGGGTATTTGAAGATATAGGGGTAGTAATGACTATAAAGATAGCAGAGCTTGCTCTTTACTGCCCAGTTTCCTTGCTGCCTGGTGGGGGATCACAAGAGATTGAGGACTCTTGTGAGTGTCAAAGGCAGAAGTTCTCTTTGGAAACTTATCTCCTGTAGCAGATGAGTGGACACAGCTGTACAACAGATGCAGGCCCTGATATTTGCATCACCCAGCTCCAAGACATTTAAATGAGTTGCCAACGTCTATTATATCAGGGCTGGGCCAATCGTAGGCTGAACCTTCTTTTTCTTTGCTCACAAGAATTATTAGGTTTCTTCAGGACTCCACATTCAATAACATCATATTGGTAGCTTAAAATCAGCCATGTGGATGGAATATTTGCACCACAGAAATCAGCAAAAACCCTGAATCAAGCATTTTTTTTTTTTTTGGTTCAATTTTGTGTTGGGCATTCCATTTCAGGGAGCTAATTGTTAAACACGTGGCATCCCATGACTAGTCAGGGCCCTGGCTAGAAAATTCTGGGACCCAAACATGAGATGGGGTGATGTAGCTGTAAATTTCAGAAAATGCTGGCTCTGAAGATCCTCCTGAAGCCTCAGAACCTACAGAGGTAGCCCGTCATCCCTGGGAGAAGCTTCTCTGTGTTTGAAGATACTGCGGAAGCTTCTCTGCCAAGCAGTAGCTGCATTTTCCATTTGCTGTCCTGACTGCCAGGCCAATAATGAGGGTTACATCCCAGCATGACCTGGCTGAGACTGTAACTGGACCTGATAAAGGAAGAGAGAAAGAAAGATACATGGAAGGAGCTGCAATAATTACCCATCATTCCCTGACAAGAGCCAGGGGTGCATCCCTGGTATTGAATTTTTCGGGCAGTTGATGAAGGAGAAAAGAATATACGACCTCATGAGCAAGAATAAGTAGACTCAGGGATGACTTTTTTTGAGCACAGGATTTAACACCCTGGCATGGACCCCAGGGAAGGTTGTCAGATAAAAGAAAAGCATGCTTCGTGCAGTATTGGGGACATAATTATGTTAAAAAGACTGATTATCTGAAATTCAAGTTTAACTGGATAGCCTATGCTTTTGTTGGCTAAATCTGGCAACCATAATCCCACGAGGTGGGGAAACTTGCCTATGGGGGTTCTTTGAAGTCTAGAGAAAGTGAAGATCAGCACTAAGTGAAGTGGAAATGCCTGAGATGTGTTGCCTAGAAGTAGAAGACACAGAGGGTCAGTGAACTGGGCATGTTGGAAAGCATGTAGTACATAAAGCCAGAAGATCTCCCAAAGATCCACTGTGTTCCACAAGATGGCTCCAAGTACATCCCATCCATTAAGGTCTTGGAAGGGCAGCAGCATGATCAGGAATTTCAGTGTTGGCTCCTCTGCAGGCTGGGATGACAATGGGAGGGGGCAGATAGAATTTGAGCTCATTTACATCCATGAGAACAATGGAGTCCCAAAGTAGCAAAGGCCACATGACAGCAGGTCAGTGGGCTGCGATTCCCTTAACAACTAATGACAGACTGTCAAGGGAGCTTGTGGAGGTGCTCTGATAAGACAGCAAGGGAACCCACAATTTCCTCCTTCAGTTTTGCTCATAAGTGTGGTTAGAGAGAAGCACATTATCACTGTGGAATTTTTCTGATAGTGGAATAAGGGAACAGGTCTAAAGATCTAGACCTGGTTAAATCGATGATACATTTAATTCTGGAATGGACCCATTGATTAGACAGGGTTTCAAACTGTATGCTGATTGGGAGGATCTTCACCCCAGAGTGAGTGAAAATGACAAGTAGTGAAAGGATATTAGCTGTGTATATTCACTTTGAAATAATTCCTTAAGCTGATTTGCTCATATATATTACACTTCAAAAAAGTCTATTGGAAAACTGAAAATGAGTAGCATGTTCTCATTTTATATGAAAAAATTCATGTGCTCATGTATATAGATGTGTATGCATAATTTTGTAGGCACATGCGTGTTCTTGTGTGTCCATATGCACATGAGTAAAGATGCAGGTGTGAGTTCCTTTGCATGTATATATGTGTGCACAGGTGTACGTGTGTCTATGCAAGGTGGGCACATATACATACACAGGGGGATGGCTGAGGCTATGGGATAAAAAAAAAGGTATTTAATTCTAAATATGTATTCCATGTGAGTTTTCGGCCAAAACCTTTTTATTCTTTTTCCATTTAAAAACCAAATTTTATCAACCTGGGGGAAAATGGACAGAGACTCATGGTCAGGACTTGACGTGGGGGAATATAAAAGGACACTCATTCAGACCTTCAACCTTGATAAATGGAGCTTGAGAGTATAAACAGAGAGGCCCGGAGTGGTGCTGATGGAGAGGACTGAAGTCACTGCTCTCTGGGGGTGGACAGGTCAAAAGCAAGGAAAAGTGGTAGAAGAAATGTTTAGAGAGGGGTCAAGCAATTTGCCAATTCCTCAGTGCAAGTCCCAGAAAGCCCAGGAAAGTCATGGGAGGGAGAGGGGGTGTTTACTCAGCAGGACAGACACGCAGGAATGAGAATGCTAGAGAAAGTCAATCATCTGTAGGGAGTATACTTTTGGGTGTTTAATTCTGAAAGCCACTCGGAGGGAGGGACTAGAAGTATGGACCAAGGTTAGGAGAGGGTGGTGTGTTGCTGTCACCTAGAGTAATCATATGGAATCTTACTGTCTTTGATAGCCATAAGCAAACCAGCAGGAGGCCAGTCCTTCTCTTGGGAGCATGTGGCAAATGTGGTGGGGCTGGGGGTGAAGTGGCAGTATGACCCATGTGAGTCCATACAGCCTCTTTGCTGGGTCAACATTCCACCAGGTCATGGCTTCTGCTTTCTCCATGGTCTCATGCTTGCTTTGCTCTAGGGATGGTTGGGAGGAGTGGGATGGGATGTCAATGCCATGCTTTAGCAGGCATACAATGGTGAATTAGAATTTGGAAACCAGGTAATAGGACAGGGTCTGATCATTGGACGGATCTCCAAAGGTCCGGACAGAAAGTGTAGGACATTTTAGGACACTGGAAAGGCTTTGAGACTTATTCTGTGAGTGATGTGAACTGACATACTTTTTAAGTCCAATGAATAGTCAATCCTCCTCTCCTTTCCCCTCCCCAGTCTCTGGACATCATTCTTTGATTCTATGAGTTTGACTCTGGGTAAAATCACACCGTTTGTCTTTTTGTAATTAGCTTATTTCAATTAGCAGAGTATCTTGAAGGTTCATTCGTGTTGTCTTGTATTACAGTATTTCCTTCTTTTTTAAGGCTGAATAATATCCCATATTTTCTTGTTCATTATTCATCAACCTCTTGGCTATTATGAGAATTACAAAATACTAGTTGGAAGACTAATATCTCTTTGAGATCCTTATTTTGATTCTTTTGGATAAATACCCAAAAGTACGGTTGTTGACTTATAGGTACATTTTTAATTTGTTGAGGAATCTCTATACTATTTTATATAGGAGCTGCACCATTTTTTAAAATTCCCATCAATAATTTCTCCACATCCTTGTAAACAAAGATCTACTGTACAACATTGTCCCTACTATAAATAATTTCCCCACATACACATAATTTTTTTTTAAAGAGAGAGTGAGAGAGGAGAGAGAGAGAGAGAGAATTTTTAATATTTATTTTTTAGTTCTCGGCAGACACAACATCTTTGTTGGTTTGTGGTGCTGAGGATCGAACCCGGGCCGCATGCATGCCAGGCAAGCTCGCTACCTCTTGAGCCACATCCCCAGCCCACACATAAAATTTTGTTGAAAGGAGAGGTCTCATGTCCAATATCTCACCACAATAAAATGAACTTTAAAATAATCTAGATGTACTGAGAATAGACAGAGAGGGAGGCAAAGAATAAGAGAAACCACTTAAGGGTATATTGCAACACTTCAAAGAAAACATGAGATCAGCTTTGACCCAGGATGGTAAGATTACAGGTCATAGTAAGTGTTGATATTTTGGAGATATTTTGTAGACACCAAATAATAGGTTTCATGACAGATCCTGACTTTAAGAAAGTTTTCTTAACAACTGGAAAAGTGGAATTTCCATCAACAAATGGAATCATCATCAGAGATGGGAAGGGCTGTGGGAGGTTTGGAGAGGGATCAGTAGTTTAATGATCAGGATGAACTTGAGACGCCAAGCAGAACTTTCAAATGTCAGAAAGAGAACAATTAGGAGTTTTAACCTGGAGGTGCACATTTGGGAGTTATTGGCATTTGAGAGGTCCTTAAAGCCATGTGAGTAAATGAGGTGCCCAAAAGAGTGGGATAGAGAAAAGGATTAAGTAGTCAGTCCTGGGTTGGGTGGTGGCCAACTACACTGGTTTGCTTGGGATGGGGTGTTCTCTGGGATATAGGACTTTATGTTTTAACGCTTGTACAGTGCCAAGCAGACTGGGATAAATTACTTTACCCTAACCTGGAGCATTTCTGTTGAGTAAAGTTCCCTCCCCAGGAGCGAACATAGAACTGGAAAGAGTAGATGAATAGCTTGTTTTAAAATGATGAATTTTATGTCATGTAAATTTTACTTCCATAAAAACAAAGAAGAGAGAACAGAGGAAGAGAATTTTAAGGCAGTAGTGAATGTAGACTTTTTCAAGGAGTTTTGCTGAGTGAAGAAATGGAACTGTAGCTAGTGGGAGAAGTCGATTCAATAGAAGGTTTTATTTCCTTCTGTTCTCAGATGGGGGAAAAACACTTTATTCCTGTGAGAATTATCCATAAGAAAGTTGACACAGGAAAGGGAGGGGAGAAATCCTGAGAAGTAAGTGAAAGCCGATGCCTTTACTAAATTTGCCTTTTAAAGCATTCTGAAAGGGCATTACCCAAAGTGAGACAACCTTGGGCAAACAAAAGGACTCACTGAATTTAACCTGCACTGAATAACACACAAAGCAATAAATAGCAAGTAACAAAAGATGTCAGCATGGCCAAGTTGTTCTGATATCACCTGTTCCTCCTACCTGTGATGCTGCTGAATATACAACATAGGTGGGTATTTCCCTATCTGTCAGGGTCTAGGGTTTCTCTCTTCTCCTGGTTCTGCAGAGTTGATTGGTCTTACTTCCCTACCTCTGATTAGTTGGCACCTATCTCCAGCTAGTCCACAATGGCATGGCGACCATTGTTTAGTACAAACTATGTTTGGCCTCTGATTTGACTTATTTAAATACAAGTCTTCCAAGTCTGGATGCTTTCAGTCCAAGCTATAGATAATTTCCATTACTATAGTTTTTCAGTTCCTGTGGCATTTTACACATCATGCAATATATATGGGTCAAGAGATGTGACTTTATCTAAAACAAATGCCCTCTGAAGATGCTTTCTGCAACATGCCTGTGCTCACTGAATTATTTCTACAAAATGTTTCCTCCGTTAGATTGGAATTGGGGAGGTGGGTGTAGCTCTCTGGAGTTTTGGGGGATCCGCCTCCAGGCTCAGTGCCATCTTGAGTTCCCCTGACTTCAACTTCTCAGAAGTTTGTTCACTATCTTTCACCTACATTTTGCTAGCATCTTGAGTATGGAAATTAAGTTAAAAAATTCTGATTGCAGTTTCATGAGGATTTGCTGGGTGTAAGGTGCTACATGAGCTCTACATCACACTTTGTCTTTTCCAATTTTTTTTTCCGACTGTACTGGAAATTCAATGTAGGGCCTTGCTGATGCTAAGCCTATGCTGCCACTGAATTACATGGACTTCCAGCCCTGTGCTTTGTCATCGTTGAAGCATAATTGTGGTACACTCTGTCTTCAGGATCCAAAAAGGTGCTGAGTTCTGCCATCTGTTTTTTTTTGTTTGTTTGTTTGTTTTTAAAGAATTTCCTTGATTTAATTTTTTTTCTAATATTTTCTTGTAACTCCATTTTTTTTCTAGGATAAATAATTGTGATTTTAATTTTCATTGAAATTGAATTTAAGTGATACCTAGAAACTATACAGATTGATGGGGTACTATGTGATGTTTGGATACATGTATACACTGTATAATCAGGTTAAATACATTTCTCAAACACTGATCACTGTTTTGTGACAAAAACATTCAAATCCTTTCCGGTTCCTGCCATCTTATTTATTCAAGGCATTGGACTTTTATCAGAGCCCAGTGATTCCAAACTATGCACTGCAATGCTATCCATTTGAAACCAAAAAAGCCATCCATGTTTTTCTCTATCATATATGACACCTACATAGTGATAGAAGTAGCATGAGAAGTTTTGTTGTTTTTAATTGTTGGAGAAGAAAATCTTCACACAGAGACTAAAAGTAAAACTGGAGTACATACTTTTAATAATATGGCATATGGTCACATTTCAGTTGTTTTATTTTATGGAAGTTATTTCAAGACACTATTTTGTGTTCCTATTTTTAACAAAGGTGAGTATTTTGACTCAATTGTGGATCTCTCTCTTTTTTTCCCCTAATTAATTAATATATTGCTTGGGATGCATTTTTTTTTCTTTTTACATGGCTCACAGGAAAACTCCATGGGATTCTGAGTACAGAGATTAATTCTGATTATACACTGAAGATCTCACACAAGATTTAATTATAAAACTAATTAGAAAGATAATTAACAAGTCATCATTAACCCCCTGTAAAAAACAAATGAAAATAATTCTTTCTTTTGTGACTAAAATCTTGGAGTCCCTAATCCTAGATTAGGTTTTCTGATCTGATTGCATACACCAAAAGTAAATACAAAAATTGAATGAGAGTACAAAATTGTAAGAGTGTATTTTTTTTTGTAGTCAACTGTGAGTCAACAGTCAGGTGATCTGGGATTATCCACATGGAATGGTAACTAGTCATAATAAAGTATTGTAGGTTTTATTTAGGTAGACATCAACTAGCTCTATTTCGTTCATCCATTCTCTCACACAACACAGAAAAATCTGAGTTTATTCCAAAGTTTACTAAACCCCAAGTCCTACTGCATGAAGCAGGAGCTGGGGCACATAGTTATGACACTGAGTGCATCTAGAGTCCCATTAAATGATTACCACTGAATGAGCATATAAGGAACCCCCACCCCCGTCGATGGATTTTCAATATTCATATATTTAGCTCTGAGGGTCCATGTTAATATGATCATCCTTTATTTTTAAAATGCCCTCGTTTAAATCTTAGTTTATGTTCTAGTCTCCTCTTTATAATTAAAAAAGTTCAAAAGATTAATTCCCTACCACCATGGTTTGAGTGTGAGCTCCAAAACCTATCATGAAATTGAATTTCCATTGTGTGGGATTAAGAGATGGGACCGTCAAGAGGTGATTAGGTCATGAGAGTTCTGCCCTCGTGAAGGCACCAATTCTGTCCTCACGGGAGTGGGTTAGTGATGGCAGGAGTGGGTCCCTGATGAAAAAATGAGTTTGCCTTGATTTTCTCTGCCTTGCCCATGCTTACCTTTGACCACGCTGTGACGTAGCCTGAAGGCCCTCACCAGGTGCTGACACCATGGTCTTGAACTTGAAGCCTCCAGAACTGTGAGCTGAACAAATCTGTTATTTATAAACTAACCAGTCTGTGGGATTCTGTGATAGCAGCAGAAAACTAAGACTTTTACCTTTCCAGGTCTTGGCCTTTGGTTTGTTTCAGTTGAAAGTCTGCTGTAAGAAAACCCTGAAAACCAGTGGCTTCAAGACAGGGCTGTATGGCTACCTTGAATGACAGTGTGAGTGCAAACAGCCCAGAGGTCGTTTGGTGCCTCTGTTGTGTCAGATTCTTTGCTTGTTGTTCAGCTCTCCTCAACATGTGGCTTCCGGATCCTGGTCTAAAATGCTGCTTCTTGCTTCTGTCCACTTTCTAGTCAGTGGGGAGAGAGAAGAGAAAGAGGGACCTATCTGTTTTCCTTGTGGACACATAACTCAGAAGTTGAATGCATCACTCAGACTGCCCTTTCATTGGTCAGAGTTTAGTTGCAAAGCCACATACAGCTTCAGGAGAGTTAGGAAATTTAGTCTTTAGCTGAGTAGCCACAGACCCAGCTGAAACTAGAGATAAAGAAAGGGAAAAACAATGGACAATGAGAGACACCATAGGAGTCTCAACCACAAATTCCATTTCTTGCTTTCACTGGTAACTATCTGCTGAGGTTTGCATATGGAGAGTGTCACTCAAAAGTCCATGTAGTAAATGCTTGGTCCTCAGGTGGCACTATTAGGAGGTAGGGCCTGTTGGGAGGTCCCTAGGTTGGGAGTATCTCCTAAGGAGTACTGTAGGACCCCAGCCCGTCTTCTTTCCTTTCTGCCTCATGATATAAGCAGTCTGCTCCAGCACGTGTACTTCCACCATGATGTGCTACCCTTACCAGTGGCCTAGAGCAACTGGGCTACCTGATCTTGGCCTGTCATCGCTAAAAGCATGAGCCAAAATAAATCTTTTCCTCTACGAATTAATTATCTCAGGTCTTGTAACAGAAAGCTGACTATTACACCCTCCAGAGTGGTTTATCTAGGGCTGAATATTTCTATTTTAAGCTCCTTTTGAGCCCAGCTCTGGGGATTTCTTACACCTGTGTGTTACACTCACATACAGCTGGGATGAGGGTAACTGGGCCCAAGAGGTTCAGTCTGGACTCAGAATTGAACGACAAGTCTTTGATACACAGTTGTGGTCTAGTCATGCAGAATATCTTAACACAAGCACTGACATTTCCATCTTGGACATTTAGATATTGCTTCAGGATGAACGTGTGATCATTTTGCTGGCGGGAAGGCAGCCAAGCAAACATCTTTTGGCAAGTTTGTTTTGCCAGAAAGCTTCATCATGACCTCTTAGGAGCCAAGAGGACAGGGAAAGGAATAGAGACCTCACAAACTAGCTTGGATGGACCTTGTTTAGGTCACTGAATGGAAATGTAAGAACAGTTGTCCAGGAACTGATTACTTCAGGGGCTTTCTGCCACTTGGAGTGTGTTGAAAGCAGGTGGACAGCTGCCAATTTAATTTCTGCTTGAGTGGGAACGTTTGGTTCTTCTGAAAGGTTATGAAGTGCTTTCGTGAGGACTATGAGATCACCTCATTCCCAAAGTGCTGAGGCTTTGCTTTTAAGTAAATCTTGAACAGTTCCCCCCAAATGTAAGAATGACAAGCCACAGATCCTTTAATGAAGTTTACCTATCACATAAACTTTTATTCCTAGTCCACAATCACCAGGTTATAATACAAAATTTAATTAGGCTCTCCATGGTCTTTCTTGACATCCACAGTGTGGCCAATATTTTCTTTATCTTAGAGTGTCTTAGTGTTTATTGATGAAAGAGGAGAGCTGAAAGTGGGCCCCCAAACTGTTTCCACAGGACCAAGTTCACATAAATAAAGGGCTCCAACACTAAAATTCCTTCCAACAAGTAGGTAACTAGGTTCCAAATCTTCAGAAGTTGCTAGCAACCATCTAGCCTATCTAAATAGTAAAGGTTTCTTAAAGCAAACACCTAATAAGTGATTTTAATTTTTTTATTAGTCGCTCAAGACAATACAATTATCTTGACATATCATGCATTTGATTCAAATTTTTAATAACTTAATTTGAAATAAAACAGCCTAGCCATCACATAGGTGCACACCCTATAGTCCCAGCTACTCAGGAGGTTGAGGCAGGAGGAACATTTGAGTCCACAAGTTTGAGAACAGCCTGGGCAATAGACTCCCCATCCCAACAAAAAAAATAATAAAATAGTCCCAAAGGGGTGCGTATTAGGAGTGAGATGGATTCTTTTTTTTTAAAGAATAGATTCAGCAGCTGTGATAAAACCAGAACAAACAAAAATCAGTGAGTGTTAGGAACTAAAGAAAAATTCCCCTTGAAGGAAAGAAGAATTTAAGAACATTTAAGAACATCTAGATTAAGTGTAATTAATCTTACTAACTAATTACAGTTTGAAAATAGCTGGAGGTACTTAATTTGGGATCAAAAAAGATTGTAGGATCAATTTAGAAGAAAAAAGGATGGTGATTAAAAGGTGAAGATAGAAATGTGGTCACAAGAAACAGGTAACAATTATAGTTCATAATATTTAACTTGATTTTAAAGAAGGAAATGAAAGGCAGGCCTAACAAAATGGATTGTGTGCTTGCTTTCGTTGTCAGTCTGTATAATGAGCTTGTCTGTTCCTATTAGATATATATATTTTTCTATCCCTAGCAAACAATTAGGGAAATGAGCTAGCCAGGCATGACAACAACAATCCTTTTAAAATATAAATATATTTTTAATACATAAAGGTAATCATCCACGCTGCAAAACATTTGGAAAAGAAAAAAATAATCTCCCTTAACATCATTACCATACCACATTTAATGTTTTATTTGGGGTGGTTTTCTACCTCTTTAAGTTGATGCATGTTTTATTACATTTACTCATTCATACAGCTGTGAACAAGATGAACTAAAAATATCCCTGCCCTCCTTGAGCTAACACTAATAGGGAAAGATAGCAAATAATTGAGTCAATTGGTAGTGTGTTTGAAGCTGATAAATAAAGCAGGGTGAGGCGGATGAGCCTGGTGAAGCGGGGTGATGATACTGATACGTGACTCTTGAACCAAGGCAGGGAGTAGGTGGGGTGTAAGCAGAGAGGATACCTGAGGAAGAAGGGCCAGAGCACAAAGGGAGCTTCCTGAACAGTCTGAGGAACTCCAGTAACTCATGAGCTTGCTCCAGGTCCAGTGGTCTAGCCCTTGGCAAGAGCCAGGTGGTAGGCAACCTCCTTGTACATGCAGGACACCAGGAGGCGCTGTCTTCATTTTCATCCTTTGACTCATTCTAATCGTTTCATCCTTCCATGTTTTTTTTTTTTTTTTTTATTAAGAGTATGTCTCTCTCTACTTTGAGTTGAGTTTTGTACATGGTGATAGATAGGGGTTTAGTTTCATTTTGCTGCATATGGATTTCCAGTTTTCCCAGCACCATTTGTTGAAGAGGCTATCTTTTCACCAATGTATGTTTTTGGCACCTTTGTCTAGTATAAGATAACTGTATTTATGTGGGTTTGTCTCTGTTTCTTCTATTTTGTTCCATTGGTCTACAAGTTTATTTTGATGCCAATACCATGCCGTTTTTGTTACTATAGCTTTGTAGTATACTTTAAGGTCTGGTATTGTGATGCCTCCTGCTTCACTCTTCTTGCTAAGGATTGTTTTAGCTATTCTGGGTCTCTTACTTTTCCAAATGAATTTCATGATTGTGGGCTGGGGATGTGGCTCAAGCGGTAGCGCGCTCGCCTGGCATGCATGCGACCCGGGTTCGATCCTTAGCACCACATACCAACAAAGATGTTGTGTCCACCGAGAACTAAAAAATAAATATTTTTTTAAAAAAAGAAGCAAATTCTTTAAAAAAAAAAAGAATTTCATGATTGCTTTTCTAGTTCTATAAGGGATGACATTGGATTTTAATTGGAATCACATTAAATCTGTTTAGTACTTTGGGTAGTATGGCCGTTTTGACAACATTGATTCTGCCTGTCTAAAAGCATGGGAGATCTTTCCATCTTCTAAATTCTTCTTCAATTTCTTTCTTTAGAGTTCTGTAGTTTCCATTGTAGAGATCTTTCACCTCTCTTGTTAGATTGAATCCCAAGGGTTCTTTTTTTTTCTTTTTTTGAAGCTAATGTGAATGGAGTAGTTTTCCTAATTTCACATTTATAGGATTCATCACTGGTGTATAGAAATGCATTTGACTTATGGATATTGATTTTATATTCTGCTACTTTGCTAAATTCATTTATTAATTCTAAAGGTTTTCTGGTGGAATTTTTTGGATCCTTTAATTATAGAATCATGTTGCTGGCAAATAATGATAGTTTGAGTTCTTCTTTTCCTATTTGTGTCCATTTAATTTCCTTCATCTGTCTAATTGCTCTGACTAGAGTTTCAAGGACCATGTTGAATAAAAGTGGTGGAAGAGGGCATCCCTGTCTTGTGCCCATTTTTAGAGGGAATGCTTCCAGTTTTTCTCCATTTAGGATGATGTTGGCCACTCCTCAGTCTATACCCTAAAGACTTAAAAACAGCATATTACAGTAATGCAGCTACTTTAATGTTTATTGCAGCACAATTCACCATTGCTAAACTGTGAAACCAACCTAGATGCCCTTCAATAGGTGAATGGATAAAGAAACTGTGGTACATATACACAATTGAATGTTACTCAGCATTAAAAGAGAATAAAATTGTGGCATTTGCAGGTAAATGGATGGAGTTGGAGAATATCATGCTAAGTGAAGTAAGCCAATTTCCCAAAACACCAAAGGCCAAATGTTATCTCTGATAAGTGGATGCTGACCCACAATGGAGAGGGGCATGGGAAGAACTTTGGGCAAAGGGGAGGGAGGGAAGGGGAGGGGGAATGGGGATAGGAAAGATGGTGGAATGAGATGGACATCATTACCCTAGGTACATATATGACTGCATATGCGGTGTGACACTACCTCATGTACAACAAAAGAAATGAAAAGTTGTGCTTCATTTGTGTACAATGAATCAAAATACATTCTGCTCTCATGTATAATTAGAATAAATAAAAAATTAAAATAGAAAACTACTGATCTACCAAAAAGTAAAGAAAAAAGAGTATGTTTTTCTATATTAGTTATTCTTAGGCATGTAAAATTTTCATCATAATTACCTAACAATAATTATAATTTTTAAGATCGGGTATTACTGGTATGTACAAACACTATTCATTTTAGTATTTTTCACCTTGCATGCAATTACTTTGTTGGATTTTTAAAATTCTTGTAATTTTTCAGTTGATTTTTTTACCACTTATAGGCTTAAAATTATACCATTTACAAGGCATGGTAATTTTATCATATTTTATAATTTTATCATAAAATTTGGGGGATATATATATATATATATATATATATCCCAAATTTTTGTTTTATGCCTGTTATGGTTTGGACATGAGGTATCCCCCAAAAGCACCTATGTTCATGCAAGACTATTCAGAGGTGCAATGATTCAATTATGAAAGCTGTAACCTAATCATTCCATCCTAGTTTGAATGGACTAACTTGTTGGTGACTCTGGGCAGGTGGGATGTGGCTAGAGGAGTGGGTCACTGGGGGCATGTTCTGGAAGGGTTCTTCTTCCCTGAGGTGTGTCACCTCTATTTCTCTGCTTCTTTGCTGTCATGAAGGAAGAAGCTTCCCCACACCTTGTCCCTCTTCCATGATCTTCTGCTTCACCTTAGGCCCAAAACAATAGAGTTGGTCCACCATGGACTAAGCCTCCGAAACCATGAGCCAAAATAAGCTTTTCTTATTTAAGTTCTTCTTGTTGAGTATTTGGTTACAATAAGGAAAAGCTAACACAGATGCCTTCCTGTGATCATCCCAAACCATCTAAAATATCACATAATCGTTATAGTATTGGACTCCATGATTTTATTTTGGATTCTCATAAAACCGTTTCTAGTACTTTACCATTAGTATGATGTTTCCTCCTGATTTAAACTACATAATATTCATCATCATGAGAAAGTATCTTTACATTCCCATTTTCATTCACAATGTTTTTAGGAATAGGTGCTGATGGTGATCAAAATCTTTTTTTTTAAATATGGATTCAGGGTATGATATTAAACATTCAATTCATGGATGCAATGTGCTAATATTTTACCATACATTAAAACTCAGTTATCCGGGGCTGGGGATGTGGCTCAAGCGGTAGCGCGCTCGTCTGGCATGCATGCGGCCCGGGTTCGATCCTCAGCACCACATACCAACAAAGATGTTGTGTCCGCCGAAAACTAAAAAATAAATATTAAAATTCTCTCTCTCTCTCTCTCTCTCTCTTAAAAAAACAAAAACAATAACAAAACTCAGTTATCCTATCCTCCCTGTCTTGATCTGTTTTCTGCTGCTGTTAACAGAAGACCACAGACTGAGTCATTTATAGACTAGAAGTTAATTTGCCTCAGAGTTCTGGAGCCTACAAAGCCCAACATTGAGGGGATGTACCTGTTGAGGACATTCTTGCTGTACCAAAACAGGGTGAAGAGCACCAGAAGGCACACAAGAGGGGCCACACTCATCCTTTACAAGGACACCACTCTCAGAACAAAGGACCCAATGATCCTGCACAGGTCCCACCTCTCAACACAGCTGCTTTGAGGATTACGTTTCCAACAAATGAACTCGAGGTGACACATTCAAACCACAGCCTCTTCCCAAAACATCACCGAGATGGTGTTTGGTCATGGAGGGAAGCCCCTGATATGGTTTTCGATGGTGTTCACTGATGTCATTCGTAAGCTGTTCACTTTTGTATTAATGATTCAGTTTTTTTTGTGTGTGTGTGGGAAGCAGGAATTTGAGCAGCATATTAAATAAGTAGAATGTTTTCTAGGACCCCAAAACAGCAGAAAACAGAAACAGCATAAGTGAAGGACATATCCATTGTATTAAAACAAAACCATTGTATTCAGAGAGGCCTCAGGAGAGACAGGAGACAGGAAGCCGTCCCCTCTCTTGCTCTGCGGTGGTGCGAGATGTCAGATCTGAGGCATCTGTCCCTGCCACACTCTGATGGTGCAGAGCACTGGAGGGTGACAAAGCAGAGCCCTGGAGGATGGTGAAGCAGAACGACAAAATCTTGCGGTGGGTCCTCCTTGTGAAGATGAAGCACTGGAGCTACTCAGTGATCAGCTTGGGGTCTTTGATAACAAAGGCTGGCCTTCCCTCTTTGTGTCTGCTGCCTCCGGCTCTCGTTGTAGACATCAGTCATCATCTGTCATCACGCATCTTGTAAATGTTTAACGTTGGGGCCCTGCACCCTGAGCACGCGTGGAAATAGACGTCATCTGTGCAAGGTGCCACCACCTGCAGCCCCCGCAGACAGACGCTGGGCTGTGAGTTATGATTCTTCTAGCAACTATTCTAGAGTTTGCTAAAATTGCTTGCAAAATTCTGCCCTGGGGAGAGATGGAGGAAAGCTTTCTCCAAGGAAGTTTCTCCAGGGAGACATTTAGTTTGTTCTATGGTTATTTAATAGGTCAAAGAAAAAAAAAGTTGCTTGCTGACGAAGAGGTTGTATAGGCAGTGAGGGTAAATTGGATTAATCCATCCAACGAGTGTTTTCTAATATGAACCAGGCCAGGCACCAGGCTAGACATGATTTTTTTTTATTGCTTATTTTTAGTTATACATGACAGTGGAATCCGTTTTGACATACTTATAAAAGCATGGAATAGATCTTGTTCTAATTCAGACCCCAGTACCTCTCTTTGGCTTCCCTCCTCCCACTCCCTGCTCTCTTTCCTCTACTGATCTTTCTGCCATTTACCTGTAGTTATTATTTTTTAAATTAATTTCTTGTGGATGTACACGATGGTGAGCTTCACTGTGGCATATTCATATATGTGTATACAAAAGTTATGTCAGAGGGGTTGGGGTTGTGGCTCCATGGTAGAGTACTCTCCTAGCATGCTCCAGGCCCTGGGTTCAATCTTCAGCACCATCTAAAAATAAATAAATAAAAATAAAGGTTAAAAATGTATGTCAGATTCATTCCTATTTCTTTCTATTTCTATTTATTCCTAACCCTTTTCTATTTCTATTCCCCCTCCCTTCCCTTCATTCCCTTTTGTCTAATCCACTGAATTTCTATTCCCACCCCCTTATTGTGGGTTAGCTTCCACAGATCAGAGAGAACATATGACCTTGGGTTTGGGGGTTTTGGCTTATTTCACTTAGCATGATAATCTCCAGATCCATTCACTTAGTGGCAAATGTCATAAAGTCTTTCTTTTTTATGGTTGAGTAATACTCCATTGTGTATATATACACCACAATTTCTTTATCTATTCATCTGTTGAAGGACACCTAGGTTAGCTCTAGAGCTTAGCTATTGTGAATTATACTGCTCTAAACATTGATGTGGCTGGGTCACTGTAGTATGCTGATTTTTTTACTCCTTTGGATATATACTAAAGAGAGGGATAATTGAATCAAATGGTGCTTCCATTCCTAGAGTTTTGAGTAATCTCCATACTGCTTTCCACAGTGGTTGCACCCATTTGCATTCCCACCAATAATGTATGAGCAAAACTTTTCTGACACATCCTCACCCACATTTACCAACATTTAATGTTACTTATATTCTTGATAATTGCCATTCTGACTGGAGTGAGATGGAATTTCAGTGTAGTTTAAATATGCATTTCTCTAATTGCTAGAGATGTTGAACACTTTTTCATATATTTCTTGACTATTTGTATTTCTTTTTTTCTGTGAAGGGTCTGTTCAGTTCCTTAGCCCATTTATTGACTAGAATATTTAGTTTTTTGTGTTAAGTCTTTTGAGATCTTGGTATATCTGGATATTAATGCCCTATCTGAGGAGCAGATGGCAAAAATGTTCTCCCATTCTGTAGGCCCTCTCTTCATGCACTTAATTGTTTCCTTTGCTGTGAAGAAGTTTTTAGTTTGATACCATCTATTTATTGATTCATGATTTTACTTCTTGTGCTTTAGGAGTCTTGTTGAGGAATTCAAATTCCTGAGCAAATATGTTGGACTGTTGGGCCTACATTGTCTTCTAGCAGGTGCAGGGTTTCTAGTCTAGTTTCTAATTCCTAGGTCTTTGATCCACTTAGAGTTGGGTTTTGTGCAGGATGAGAAATAGGGGTAAAATTTCATTTTGCTACATATGGATTTATAGTTTCCCCAGCACCATTTATTGAAGAGGCTAAACTTTTCTCCAATGTGTTTTTAGCGCCCTTGTCTAGTATGAGATAACTGTATTTATGTTATCTTATGTTATGTTATGTGAGTTTGTCTCTGAGCCTTCTTTTCTATTCCAATGGTCTTCGTGCCTATTTTGGTACTGAAAGCGTGCTGATTTTTGTTACTATAACTCTATAGTATAATTTAAGGCCGGTATTATGGGCCTCCTGCTTAGGCTTGATTTTTTAAAAATCTAGACTTGGGGCTGGGACTGTGGCTCAGCGGTAGCACAATTGCCCGGCATATGTGCAGCACTGGGTTCGATTCTCAGCACCATGAATAAATAAATAAAGTTCTGTCAATAACTAAAAAAAATTTTAAATCTAGACTTAATTAATGAGGTAGGCAAGAATATTTAAGGTCCCTAATCTCCTTTTCCTATTTATCCTTTTCCTTTCTCTGTACCTCAGGCTTCCAATGACTCACTGTATCTTAAGTTTTGGGTTTTGTTTTTATTTGTTTAGTATAGTGTGCCTGATAGTAATAGCAACAGTAACACTAACATCAACAGAAATAATAATTAACATTTATTGAAACTTTATGTCAGGCACTGTTGTGAGTGTTCCACTTGCATTAACTCATGCACCTTCCCAAGGACCCCAGTGCTGTGATTATGGAAGAGCATTAAGCCACTTACTCAAGCTCACAAGGCTGGAAAGTATCAGAACCAGGACCTGATCTTGACCTCAGTTTTTCTAGTGAATAATCCATGAACCAACCCCCAGCAACCAGTGAGCTGCAAGCATCCACAAGTCTGCTTTGCAGAACAAGGACAGAGCAAGGGCTAGTTCAACCAGACAGGCATGGTACTGTTTTTATGTGTGTTGTCTGCAGTTAGCAAGTAACACACACAAAAAAGCAGTGAATCCAGAGCAAACAATAACAGTCAAAATTATAAATTAATGAAAAATGGGCTTTGTGAAAAAAAAATTATTAGGAGTTTGGATTATTTGATCCAGGGAAACACAGGCAGAGGGGCCATCTCAGTGTTTTCAAGTTTACAAAGAGCTATGCTAAGGGGGATCAGCCATTTCTACAAAAGGCATTTTAGAAGAAAGAGACATCTTTGCATAGACGCATTAGATGAGGTGTAAGGTGGTGTGTACTGACAAGTAAGACAACCACTGGGACACCTGTGTTGGGGACATGAGGGAATTCAGGAAGATTTAGAGAAAAGTGCATGAATTCCAGATGGTTGCACTGCCATTCTGTCAAAAATTTGAATGAGTCAGTGTTTTACACGTGTTTTCTCTACAGACCCAGCAGTTAATTTATTCCTCAATTCTTTTTACCTTTCTTTCTTCTGAGTACCTACTGTGTGAACTGAACAGGTATGAAGGAAAAGGGCAGCAGATGTGGATCTGGCCGTCATGTAATTTACAGGGTAATGGGGAAAATAGAAAAATCAAATGGTCTTCAAATACACAGAAAACTGCCTGATAAGATAGCTTGGTGGGGCTGGGGCTGGGGCTCAGTGGTAGAGTGCTCACCTAGCATGCATGAGGCACTGGGTTCAACCCTCAGCACCACATAAATGTAAAATAAGATATAGTGTCCACCTAAAACTTAAGAATAAATAATTTTTAAAAAGATAGCATGGTGACTTCACCCCCCCCCCACACACACACACAGGCACCCCTCTTCCTTTGCATTCAGCCATGCAGGTGACCCACTCCCATTTGTGGCCCCTGGGGAGGCAGGACAGAACAGAAAAACAGGGGTGGTTTCAAGTCTGGCTGCTTTTGCATAATAAAACCAAAAAACCCTCCAGAGATGACAATTCCCTAGGGTAAAGGAACTAGTTAGAATGGGTAGTCCTGAAACTAGAAAGTGACTACTTGAGGCTTGGGGGAAAGAGAGGGAAAAGATAGAGAGATCAGTGTTTCCTGGATAGACATGGCAAGAAGGGCAAGACCTTGAAAGCCTTCGGAATTCCAAAAGCAGAGGGGTCTGTGATCTGTAATCCATTTCCTGGACCCAGGGGAGGGCCTTGAGAGTGCAGAGAGAGCAATTGCTTCAGGCAAAACAGCTCTGCTTTTATCTGGTGTATAGGATGGATTTCCAGTGAACAATGGTTTCGAGGTTAAAGTGTGAAAACTGCTATAGGAAATTGTTTCTTAGATGACTTTACTCTGAGCTAAATGGACCCAGGACTTTTTCACCTCACCCATATGTGCACACCCCACCAGCCCTCAGTCTTATGTGCTCCTGTGCATCCAAGTGCCCAGTTTTATCCCTCCCAGAGTTAATGAAGGCACAAACACTGCTGTTCACTGCACAATACACACACTCTTGTGAGTCCTTTTACCCCAGACACTTCCTCTTATTTTTCTTAGCCTTTCAACATTTTTCCTTCTTCATTTTGGTTCTGCCTGTTTGCCTACATTGTGTTGATGCATTATTCCTAGATATCTTCAAATATTAGCTGATATGGTTATGGTCATAGAATGATTTACATTTTAAGAATAGTGATTTTTTTGCGATAATTACTATAGGATTAATAGAAATAATTTCTTGAATGCTTTTTTTTTTTTAAAACCAGGTGTCAGGTTAAATTGTTAAAAGGTGTATTACCTGTCACTATAACAAAGTACCTGACACAGGCTACTTATGAAATAAAGAAAGATTTATTTGGACTCCAGATTCTGGAGGTTACTGCCCAGATTGGATTGCTCCATGGATTTGGGCCTCTGGTGAGGACAGTATTATGGTAGAAGCACATTTCAGATTGAGTGGTCACATCTAGAGTTAGAAAGCAGAAAGAGAGAAAGGGCCAGCTACATTTTATAATTCCTTCCAAGGGTACACCGCCTATGACCTAAGACCTCCCACAAGGTACCACCTCTTAAAGATCCTTACATCACAGTAGTGCTACCCTGGGGACCAAGCCTCTAACATGTGACCTTTGAAAGACACTCTCTCAAATCATAGCAAAGAAATAATCTCATTTCATTATCATAGTACATTATATGGGACAGGCATTATTATTGGCTAAATAGATATTAGGTAATTTGCTCAAGTTCACCCAACTAAAATAATTGCAGAGGTGAAATTTTAACCCAAGCAATTTGACTCCAAGATCCTAACCACAGTGCATCTTGCCTCTAAGAAAATGGAGCTTATTCACTCATTTAATAATATTTACTGACATTTATATAAGTATAGCACTAATTTAGGAACATTTTTATCAACACAGTCTGGTCATTGTTATCTTTCTTTTTTTTTAAATACCTTTACTTTATTTGTTTATTTTTATGTGGTGCTTGGGATCGAACCCAGTGCTTCACACATACTAGGCAAGCGCTCTACCACTGAGCCACAACCCTAAGCCCTGATCATTATTATCTTTCAATCAATCATGACCTCTAATAAATTCTTGTATCTACTAAAACATACAATTAATGAGAAAGATGTATATCTTTCTTAAGAACGAATAGTGACCTGGAAGAATTTAAATCGTCCATTTGTATAAGTTTTCAGTATATTTATGATTCAATGATCTATATACAATGGACTAAGAACATACAAAGTATGTATTTTTGTACTTTTTCTTTAGCCCAAGATTCTGTATGCTTATTATTTAGTATACTAAATTTTAACCAGAAATAAATAGAATAACTAACTCAATATATTTGTGGAGCTTTTCTGTGAATTCCTTCTTCATTTTCGCTTCCCATTGAGAATCATCAAAACCAGGGTATTCAGTAGAATGAATCAGATGTCACTTTACTCTGTTTGTATATGAATACACCACCAGTGTAACTCCACATCATGAACAACTACAAGAATGGGTAGTTATTCTCCATGTATGTATAATATGTCAAAATACACTCTACTGTCATGTATATCTAAAAAGAACATTTTTTTTTAAAAGTCAAAAACCAAACAAAACAGGGTCTGCTTTTGACATTTGGTGAATCTTAGTCTGGGTAATACTTCTCAAGTTGGTCAGTATTTGTGAATTGGTATGTATACACATGTATACTTACAGAGAAAAACACATTTGCTGTATACTAAAGGAAGAACTAGGGAACGTGGGAGTCACCCAAAGTTTTAACACATTTCTAGTGTGTGTAACCCTTACTGAAGTAACAGGTACAAGGCAAAGTGGAAAACCGGTTCAGTTACTTGTCCGATTCAAATCTCAAGCACCCATTTCATCTCAAATATGTGTCTACTTAAGAAAGAGAGAGTTGGGGGAGATACACAATACACAGTTTGAATCTTCAAGGCCAGCTGGACAGACAGACAATTCATTCCATTGCTTCTCAGAAGAACATGCTAGGCCTCTTCTTAGTGATGAGGTTAGAATACAATTAAATATGAGGCTGCAATGTCATAATGTTTTCTAGTTGACAAAACATTGTCACATTTACAATTTCACGTAGGCACAAAACCAAGACTAAGTGGTTGTCCTAAGGGATGAAGAGATGACAAAAGCAGACCTTTGCCTTGGCAGTTAATTCTGAGAGTGTACTCTGGGCTCAGAACATACATTTATTATTTTTAAAATTAAAATTTAAAAAAAGATGATAAGAACAGAGTCTCCTTGCAAAGCTGCATCCTTTCTCTAAATCCAGGGCTCTTTCTAAAATATACTGCAGATATTCACTGTGTTGGGCTACTGCTTTCAAAAAATTGTTTTATAGATTCTTTTCTTGTAGTTTTTAAAAATGTCCTTTTATGAGCAGAACTGTAAGACCAAAGATTCTTACCCTGGGATTTGTGGGATTACAGGAGATCTGTGCAGGGAGGCCTTAGGGGGTTCTGTGGCCCTTTTCACATCAAGTGCAAAGTATACTATGCAAAAGCAGAGCATATGTAGGGAAGAATTTGTTTGATGAAATAACCAGTGATTTTTCAAAACATTGCTAAAGAATCTGTGGACCTCTATTTCGAAAAAGATAAAAGCATTACATTAAATATCCCCAAGTTAGACTCCATATTTCTAATTGGATGATGGGCTTCATAATTAAGAGTAAGTGACATGGTCATGCCATGAAAACAATATCTTCTGAATGTACTTAGGAAACCATTTGTCCTAAGTATTATTACTTTGTTTCCTGTATCATTAGTTGCCGGAGGGATTGCTTTTTTATTTCTCCTAATATTTTAAAGAGAAGAATCTCTTCAATCAATTCTGAAATTTTACAACTTGGCCTTTTTCAAAAGTGGAATTTAGAAGATAAAATTTTTTTTTATTAGGCCCAAAGCTGCAACCTAGAACTTAAAAGCAACAGGCTCTACAGTCAGACAATTTGACTTTTAATTTTGGCTATAGAACTTATTAACTGTAGGCTTGATGTGGTGGTGCCCACCTGTAATCCCAGGAACTCAGGAGGCTGAGTCAGGAAGATCACATGTTTAAGGCCAGCCTCAGCTATTTATAAAGAGATTGTCTTAAGATAAAAAGGTCTAGGGATGTAGCTTAGGGGTAAAGCAACCTTGGGTTCAATACCCAGTACTGCAAAGCAAATAAACAAACATGAACAAAAACTTATCAAATGTATAAATGTTCACTTCACCTCTATGCTTAAGTATCCTTTCAAAAAAAAAAAAGAAGAAGAAGAAGAAGAAGAAGAAGGATTTCAATCCTCACTTCATGGATGTATTCAGCTTCCATTGTGGTTGCAAAAAATGATGGCAATTTGACAGGATAAAACAAGAAAACAGTTCTGGGCCTGCCCCATGGAGTTCCAGGGGAGAGCCACCCCCCACCCATGCAGAGGGCCACTCTGCGTCCATGTGGAGAGCCACCCTACTGGGGTTCCTTATTCACCAAAATGTGGCTCTGCAGCCCAATATCAGGAAACATATAGGCTTGAGGCTGCCACTGCCATGAAACTGAGATATCGCTGCTTCTATCAAGAGACAACAATAAGGACCTGGTAAGATGTCACCAAGGTCCCTGGGGCCTGGCTGCACCAGAGGTTTCTCTACTAGAGGTGCTAACAGTTATGCTGTCGCTGAGGTAACAGGGAATCTTGCATGGGGCTTCCTATCTCTTGTTTCTCCTACTAACAGCCAACTTCTTATGATTACCTTCTCACTAGTCATATAACCTAATACCTCCATATTCTCACATCCTACCTCACAAACACTTCAGCCAACCCCTCAGGCAACCTCTTCCACCACCATTATGCAAACCTTTTGACTATATGGTTGAAGATAACCAAACTCATAATTTCTAATTATAGTGACAAAACTATAAATGTAAAAATAGAAGCTAACAGATATATGGCTTCACGTTGGGTACATTGAGTGATATAATATAGATCTCTCCCTTAAAAGTGAGGTATTGCTAAATTGTAGGCATACTATAAGACAATAGGCAGAAGCTGTAATACCTCAGATCTATACTGCTAGAGAGGAAGACATAGACATCATGAAAAAACAAGGGAGGAAAGTGCCCCAAACAAACCAAGACACTACAACAATAGAATCCATAGATGATGAAGGATGAAATGTCAGGGAAGGAGTTCAGAATATACATAACTAAAATGATTTGGGAGTTAAAGAATGACCTAAGTGAGCAGATACAGGCAAAAATCAATCACACCAAGAAAGAGATAAGAGAGCAATTACAGGTTGCAAGAGATTACTTCAAGAAAGAGATAAAGATACTTGGAAAAAAAAACAGAAATACTTGAAATGAAAGAAACAATAAGCCAATTAAAAAACTCAATAGATAACATTACCAACAGACTAGTCCACTTGGAAGACAGGACCTCAGAAAATGAAGACAAAATATACAATTTTGAAGATAAAGTTGACCTCACAGTGAAAATGGTAAAAAATCAAGAACAGAATATCCAAGAATTATGGATACCATCAAAAGACCAAATTTAAGATTTATTGGGATAGAGGAAGGTTGAGAGAGTCAAACCAAAGGAATGCAAGGAATGCACAATCTCTTCAATGAAATAATATCAGAAAATTTCCCAAGCATGAAGAATAAATTGGAAAATCAAACACAAAAAGACTCTAGGACCCCAACTGTACAAAATTACAACAGATCTACACCAAGGCACATTATAATGAAAATGCCTACCATACAGAATAAGGGTAAAATTTTAAAGGTTGCAAGAGAGAAAAATCAGATTATCCATAAGGGAAGACCAATTCGAATCTCAGTAGGTTTTCCAACCCAGACTCTCAAGCCATGAAATCCTGGAACAACATATACCAAGCTCTAAAATATAGTGGATGCCAACCAAGAATCTTATATCCAGCAAAATTAAGCTTCATATTTGATGATGAAATAAAGATGTTCTATGATAAACAAAAGTCAAAGAATTTACAGCAAAAAAGCCTGCACTAAAGAACATTCTTGGCAAAATATTCCATGAGGAGGAAATGAAAAACAATGAAAATCTCCAAAGGGAAGAACTACAATAAAGGAAAAGCCAATCAAAGGAGAAACCAAGTCCAGCTAAATACCAACAATAAACAAAAATGACTGGTAATACAAATCATATCTCAATAAAAACCCTAAATGTTAATGGCCTAAAATCTCCATCAAACAACTTAGGCGGGTAGATTGGATTAAACAACAACAACAACAACAATATGCTGCCTTTAAAGAGACCCATCTCATAGGAAAAAACACCCACAGACTGAAGGTGAAAGGTTGGGATAAAATACACCATTCACATGTCTATGTAAGCAAGCAGGGATTTCCATCCTCATATCAAATAAAGTAGACTTCAAGCTAAAGTTAATCAAAAGGGATACAGATGGACATTTCATACTGCTTCAGGGTACCATACATCATCAAGACATAACAGTTTTAAATATATATGCCCCAAACAACAGAGTACCTACTTCCATCAATCAAACTCTTCTCAAGTTCAAGATTCAAATAGATCACAACACAATACTTCTGGGTGACTTTAACAAACCTCTTTCATCACTAGATAGATCTACAAACAAAAACTAAACAAAGAAACTATAGAACTCAATAACTTATACTTAACCAACATATATAGAATATTTCATCCTTCAATGACAGAATACATTTTCTTCTCAGCAGGGCATGGATCCTTCTCTAAAATAGACTATATGCTATACCACAAAGCAAATCTTAGTAAATACAAAAAAGTAGAGCTACTACCCTGCATTCTATCAGAACTCAATGGAATGAAATTAGAAATCAATGATGAAATAAAAAAAATAATAGCTACTCTAACATTTGGAGACTAAATAATATGGTATTGAATGAACAATGGGTCACAAAAGATATCAAGGAGGAGACTAAAAAATCCTTAGAAGTAAATGAGAATACTGATACAATACATCAAAATCTCTGGGACACTATGAAGGCAGTGTTAAGAGGAAAGTTCATTGCATGGAGTTCATTCCTTCAAAGAAGAAAAAGTCAACAAATAAATGACCTCACACTATATCTCAAAGCCCAAGAAAGAGAAGAACAAATCAACCCCAAAGTAGTAGGAGACAGGAAATAATTAAAATCAAAGCTGAAATCAATGAAATTGAAACAAAAGAAACAATTGAAAAAAATTGACAAAACAAAAAGTTGGTTCTTTGAAAAAAATAAATAAAACTGATAAACCATTAGACATGGTAACAAAGAGAAAGAGAGAGAAAACTCAAATTACTAACATCCATGATGAAAAAGGAAATATTATGATGGACACTACAGAAATACAGAAGATAATTAGAAATTATTTTGAGAATTTGTACTCCAATAAAATAGAAAATATCAAAAGCATCAGCAAATTTCTAGAGGCATATGATATGCCTGAACTAAATCAGGATCATATGCACAATTTAAACAGATCAATTTCAAGCAAGGAAATAGAGGATACCATCAGAAGCCTACCAACCAAGAAAAGCCCAGAACCAGATGGATACACAACTGAGTTCTACAAGACCTTTAAAGAAGAACTAACACCAATACGTCTCAAATTATTTCATGAAATAGAAAAAGAAGGAAAACTTACAAACACATTCTATGAAGCCAATATGACCCTGATTTCAAAACCAAACAAAGACATATCAAAGAAAGAAAATTTCAGACCAATAACTCTAATGAACATAGATGCAAAAATTCTCAATAAAATTTTGGCAAATCAAATACAAAAACATATCAAAAAGATAGTGCATCATGTTGAAGTAGAGTTCATCCCAGGAACGCAAGGTTGGTTCAACATATGGAAATTAATATATGTAATCCATCACATCAATAGACTCAAAGATAAAAATCATATGATCATCTCAAAAAATGCTGAGAAAGCATTTGATAAAATACAGCATTCTTCATATTCAAAATGCTAGAAAAAGTAGGGACAACAGGAACATACCTCAACATTGTAAAGGCTATCTATGCTAACCCCAGGCCAACATTATTCTTTTTTTTTTTTAAAGAGAGAGTGAGAGAGGAGAGAGAGAGAGAGAGAGAATTTTTAATATTTATTTTTTAGTTCTTGGCGGACACAACATCTTTGTTGGTATGTGGTGCTGAGGATCAAACCCGGGCCGCACGCATGCCAGGCGAGCGCGCTACCGCTTGAGCCACATCCCCAGCCCCCAACATTATTCTTAATGGAGTTAAACTGAAAGCAGTCTCCCTAAAAACTGGAGCAAGACAGGGATGCCCTCTGTCACCACTTCTATTTAACATAGTTCTTGAAACTCTAGCCAGAGCAATCAGACAGACAAAAGAAATTAAAGGGATACAGATAGGAAAAGAAGAACTCAAATTATCACTATTTGCAAATGATGATTCTATGCCTAGAAGACCCAAAATATTCCACCAGAAATCTCCTAGAACTAATAAATGAATTCAGCAAAGTAGCTGGATATAAAATCAACACCCATAAATCAAAGGCATTTCTGTATGTTAGTGACAAATCCACTCAAAGCAAAACTAGGAAAACCACTCCATTTGCAATAGCCTCAAAAAAAAAATAAAATACTTTGGAGTAAATTTAACAAAAGAGGTGAAAAGGGCTGGGGATGTGGCTCAAGAGGTAGTGCGTTCGCCTGGCATGCGTGCGGCCTGGGTTCGATCCTCAGCACCACATACAAACAAAGATGTTGTGTCCGCAGAGAACTAAAAAATTAATATTAAATTTTTTTTTAAAAAGAGGTGAAAGACTTCTACAATGAGAATCATAACATACTAAAGAAAGAAATTAAAGAAGACCTTAGAAGATGGAAAGATCTACCTTGTTTTGAAGAGGCAGAATTAATATTGTCAAAATGACCATACTACCAAAAGCACAATACAGATTGAATGCAATCCCAATCAAAATCCCAATAGCATTCCTTATAAAATAGAAAAAGCAATCATGATCATCTGGAAAAATAAGAGACCCAAAATAGCCAAAGCAATTCTTAGCAAGAAGAGTGAAGCTGGTGGCATCACTATTCCAGACCTAAAAACTGTACTACAGAGCAATAGTAACAAAAACAGCAGGGTACTGGCACCAAAATAGACCTGAGGACCATGGTACAGAATAGAGGACAGAGTCTAACCCACATAACTTTAGTTATCTTATATTAGAGAAAGGCACCAAAAATGTACATTGGAGAAAAGATAGCCTCTTCCACAAATGATGCCAGGAAAACTGGAAATCCACATGTAACAAAATGAAATTAAACACCTATCTTTCACCATGCACAAAACTCAACTCAATGTGGATCAAGGACCTAAGAATTAAACCAGAAACCTTGCATCTAGTGGAAGAAAAAGTAGGTCCAAATCTCCATCATGTTGGATTAGGCCTCAACTTTCTTAATAAAACTCCTGTAGCACAAGAATTAAAGCCAAGAATCAATAAATGGGATGGATTCAAACTAGAAAGCTTCTTCTCAGCAAAAGAAACAATCAGTGAGCTGAATAGAGAGCCTACAGAATGGGAGCAATCTTTACCACAAGAGTATCGGTTAGAGCACTAATCTCTAGGATATGTGAAGCACTCAAAAACCTTAATACAAAAGAACCAAATAATCCAATCAATAAATGGGCCAAGGAACTGAACAGACACTTCTCCCTGAAGAGGATATACAATCAATTAACAAACATATGAAAAAATGTTCAACATCTCTAGCAAGTAGAGAAATGCAAATCAAAACTACTCTAAGATTTCATCTCACTCCAGTCAGAATGGCAGCTATCAAGAATACAAACAACAATAAATGTTGGCGAGGATGTGGAGAAAAAGTCACACTCAGACATTGCTGGTGGGACTGCAAATTGGTGCAGCCAACCTGGAAAGCAGTATGGAGATTCCTTGGAAAACTGGGAATGGAACCATCATTTGACCCAGCTATCCCACTCCTATGTCTCTACCCAAAGGACATAAAAAATACAGGGACACAGCAAAATCAATGTTTATAGCAGCACAATTCACAATAGCTAAATTATGGAGCCAACCTAGATGTCCTTCAGTAGATGAATGGATAGGGTATATAAACACAATGGAACGTTACTCAGCATTAAAAGAGAATAAAATCATGGCATTTGCAGGTAAGTAGATGAAGTTGGAGAATATAATGCTAAGTGAAGCAAGCCAATCCCACAAAACCAAAGTCTGAATGTTTTCTTTGATATCTGGATGCCGACTCATAATGTCAAGGGTGGGTGAGTGGAGCATGGGAGGAATGGAGGAACTTCAGAGAGGGCAAAGGGGAGGGAGGGAAAGGAGGGGGTAGGGGGGTAGGAATGATGTGGAATGAGTTAGACCTCATTACCCTAAGTACATGAATAAGACACGAATAGTGTGAAAATACTTTGTGTACAACCAGTGTCTTGAAAAATTGTGCTCTGTATGTGTAATATGAAATGAATTGCATTCTGCCATCATGTGTAACAAATTAGAATAAATGAAAATAAATAAATAAATACATGGGGTGGGGCTCACAGTTCTGGAGGCCAAAAGTCTGAAAGAGATATGGAGAGTGGGCAGGGTTCTGTTCCCTCCAGAGGCAGGGGATTCTTATTTCCTTCCAGATTCTGGTGGTAATCAGGTATCCCAGTCTCTGTCTCTGTGGTCCCCTGCCTTCCACTATCTGCCTGTGTCGAATCTCCTGATTCCTCCCTCTCCTTAGGCCCTTGTGATTATATTTAGGTTCTTCCCTATTAATCCAGTATAAGCGTCCCACCTCCAGATCCTTAACACAATCCCATTTGCAAACAGTTTTTCTCCACATAAGGTAACATTTATGAGTTCCTGGATGGGGACTCACTGTCTTTGGCCATTATCCAGCCTTCTACAACAGGCCTGTTCTGTGGAGCCCGGAAACGGTTGGCACCTACCCCAATGTCTGGGACTCCTATACGAGCACTTTCTGAGTGTGAGAGTTACTATTACACCTACTTGGGGCGGATGTGGTCAGCAGCAGTGGTGCCAGACTTCCTTTGAAATCATCAAAGTGAGGCTCCTTCTTTATTTTCAAATTTTTCTCAAAATTAGCAGTGATGCCAACAGGAACCAGATGAAGCAAATCACATGATCTGTCTCCTTTCTCCAACCACTTCTGCAGAGGTGGAGTCTGACTAAGACCTTCAAAGAGAAAACAAGTCTCAAAACACAGTCTAGGGTCAATACGCCCTCTTTTCCCGTCAGGACACAGGACATCTCAAGGGAGAAGGAACCGATGAGAAATAATAGTTTGTACTCAGGATTTTAATCACCCGAATTTACTCTCCTTCTTAGAGCTCTAATATCAAATTAGCATAGCTGTATGAGAGTTTTGATGATTTTTTTCAATTTTAATTTTATAAAGAGATTAATGAAGTATATATAAATGGAATGGACAAACCATATAAAACAAATATTGATTTGTATATACAATAAACATATAATTCATAATATATTGATAAAATGTACTATACACACAAATGTATACACATATATTTCTCTTTGAGATATAAATTTTATAAAATATATTCAAAATTTCAGAAAATAGTCACTGAATATCTATTATGCATCAAATCTCCTTCGGGACCTGGAAAGAGCTATGAGCAAAACAGATAAATCCTTGTTCTTGCTCAAATCTTCATATTTTAGTAGAGAGAAAGAAAGAGAATGAATCAATATATAAATAAGCATCTCCAATATGGTGGGTGGGGGAGAAACAGGCTGGTTTCCTTTTTTTTTCTTCTTCTTCTTCAGTACCGGGACTTGAACCCAGGGGTGCTCTGCCACTGATCTACATCCCCAGCCCTTTTTTAAAAATTTTTATTTTGAGACAGGATCTCACTTAATTGCTGAGGCTAGCCTCAGAATGCAATCCTCCTGTCTCAGACTCCCTATTTGCTGGGATTACAGGCACCGTGAGGAGGCAGTTTCCTGTAGGATGGCAACTAGTACAGGATCAAGTCCTGCAGATCCACAGAACATTTCCCCAGGAAGGTGAAACTGTCTAGCATGTCAGGTGTTTAGTTGTTGTGGTGGTTGTTTTTAGTAGAACACAAAATAATGGTATGACTGAAGTTGATGATGACTTAGAGTTACCGAAATACACACAAATATCTTCCTATTGGTTGGGGTGGTTGTTTATTTTCAAGGCAAATTAAATTAGAAATAATATGCTTCCTATTTAAATTAGATCAAGTCCAAAACTAATAAATACCACTCCCTATTCTGGGGCGGCAGGGAACTTTAGAATCTTTCCAGTGCCCTTCAGAGGTGGAGCACTACTCCTGGGAACATGTCAAGCCTGTTCTAACCTAGACCACCCTCCCACAGCCATTGCTCTGTCGCTTTGGCAGAGTGGAAGAAGAACTTCATATCTAGCTTGCTTTACCAACGTTCTTGAGTCTCTACCCTAGGCTCTCCAAAGGTCCTGGGTCTTACCTCTGGACCCATCCTCTGCACTTTTAGGAGCTTAACTGGCCTCAGCTGAGCTGAGGACTCCCTCCTCAAAATGTGACCCTGCCAAGTTCAAGGAGCACCTCCTCGCTACTCAAAGAAACTTGATCTTCAAGTGCACCTTGAGCTTAGACCTCAACCAAGTGTTTCATTTGTCTTTTCCACCTCCTAAGAACAAAGAATTTTGAGTCTCTATTCTCCGGAATACAAAGGACCTTTATCTAGTAGTCAAAAGGGGAAGGTTCAGGAATATAAGAGATCCAGCAACACACCAGAGGGAATTAATTTGGCAACTATCATCTCACCACATGTATTTGAACTATGGCATAGTCCTGGTTTTATTCTCTATCAGAAAGGGGATGATTTCTTTTTATATTGTATATATTACTGATATGAGCCTTTATTTTCTTTATTTCCACATCACACCCTATTAGTTAGTTGGGTGCTTGCGAAACATTTTAATTTGCTTAGAAAAAGTTGTGATTATAATGTTCCTGCTTACATGTCATTAAAAGATACATGCGAGAAAGAGTGGTAATATAAAAATTTACATCAAATGTAAGTATTTACCAAAATATTTTCACAACAGAAAATTACCATTTCAACTCTCTTATAGTATATAGGTAAAACGCAGTGGTGCAATCAATAAAAAATGATTAATAGGCAACATTTCCTTTATTCCTATACTAGCACTTATTTAGTTTTTAAAAAATGCATATAATTTTTTAGAGTCTCTCCTAAGAAGTTTTGCTTTCATGGAATCAACTTCAGAATCAAAAGGATCTTTACGTTTTTTGTTTTAATTTTCCAATCTAATGGGAGAAATTGGGGGTCAGGGAATTTAAATGGCTTTCCCAAGCTCACTCAGAAATTAGGACCTTTTGTGTCTTCAGGAAGATCTTAATAGTATACTGTGCTGCCTCTTAGGCCAGGTTTAAAATTTTATTTCTAAGCAACGGTTATTTAAGGCGTGTGTGAATAAACCTGCTGAAATAGTAACGGGGAAAAAGAAACTTAAAACATGGACAGAATGCAATTTACTAGTGTCCTTTGCCAGCCAACCATTGTTCCACTGACAGGAACTTCCTCAGAAATGCAATTAATTGTCATTCTGAGACATATTCCAGGGCCTTGTGAGTTACAAAAGATATGATCAGCATTTAGTGGTTTTTCTTTTTCAGGTAGCCTATAGTAAAATAAAGTGTCATTTTTCACATACATAAAAGTAAACTAGATTGAGTGGTTTGATGTTTTCATCCACTTTCAAAAATAATCAGTGGGGCAGTTCTGAAGATGGAGGCATGAACGGTGTATTACAGCATCCTTATTTATGGGAGAATTGTCAGTACATCCAGTAATGTGACCCAGAGAGTGTAAACTGACCAAAAGAGAGAAAGGAGCCAGCAGGGAAGGAAGAAAAGGAAGGAAAGGATTTGGGGTATAACGGGGAAGGAACTTTAAGGAGCCAGAGAAGGTGCTGGACGGTAAGGTTATGAAGTGGAAATCAGACACCCAGAAGCTTGTAAATTTTGTGTACGCAACACTAACCCGTATGCAGCAGGAAAGGGAAGGGTTCAGCCGGGAAGTTGTTTACTGACAAAGGAACAACAGTCTGAAGGCCAGATGCATCTTTTCTGCCCTAGCCAATCCTTTTTCTGTTTGCCCAAGAGTTGAAGGAAAACCTCTGTGTATGAAGGACCTGGGAAGGAGCATTGAAGAGCACAAGGAGGGCAGCAGGCAGTAGGGAAAGATGCCTAGTGTAAGGACACATGGCCTCTGAAGCAGCTGGGGGGACAGTCCTGGCAAAAGCCCTGCTCTTACTAATGAAATATCCCTGGACCCTCCCAGAAAATGCAGAAGTGAGCAGGGCCTCTTAGCATGGAGCTGTGCACTCAGAATCCCTGGCTTCCAGCCCTGTCTCCATGGCTTCCTAGCTGGGAGAGTTTGGGCTCCCTGTTCTCCACATCCTCCATGGTACTGACCTGTTCTATAGTGGCCATTCTTACTGGGGTAAGGTGAGGCTCACTGTGGTTCTGACTTGTGGTTTCCTGATGATTAGTGATGTTGGACATTTTTTTTCATGTACTTGTCAATCATGTGGATGTCTTCTTTTGAGAAATATTAGTGTAGGTCTACTCTCCATTTAAAAATTGGATTATTTGTTTTCTGCTACTGAGTTTTTAATTCCTTAAATATTTTGGATTCTGATCCCTTGTCAGATGGGTAGCTTGCATATGCTCTCTCCCATTCTGAAGAGTGTTTCCTTTTCTGTGCAGAAGGATTTTAGTTTGATATAATCCAACTTTGTCTATTTGTCCTTTTTTTTTTTTTTAACCTATGTTGTTCGGGTCTTGCCCAAAATACTCTTGTCAACTTCAAAGTCTTGAAGTATTTGTCTTGTTTTCTTCTAGATGTTTCAGAGTTTCTGGTCTCACATTCAGGTCTTTAATTCATTTATTTTGGTTTTTATAACTGGTGAGATAGTTTCATTCTTCTGTATGTGCATATCCAATTTTCTCAGCACCATTGGTTGAAAAGATTTTTTTTTTCTCCAATGTGTTTTCTCAACACCTCCACTGAAAATCTGTTGGCTGTAGATGTAAATGTTTACTTTGAGGATCTCTATTCTTTTTCATTGGCTCATGTGTCTGTTTTATGTCAATACCATGCTGTTTTGATTACTACAGCTTGTATTTTGCTGTCAGACCATATAATGTTCCTGCTCTGTTTTCTTTTTCTTTGTGTGTGTGTGTGTGCGCTCAAGATTGCTTTGGTTATTTGGGGTCTTTTTTACTTCTATATGAGCTTTAGGATTGCTTTTTTTAGGTCTGTGAAGAATGTCATTGGTATTTTGATAAGGATTGCATTAAATCTGTACATGGGTTTAGGTTATATGGAAATTTTAACAACATTGACTCCTCCAATCCATGAACATGGGATACCTTTCCAATTTGGGTGTCCTCTTCAAATTTTCTCAACAGTATTTTATAGTTTTCATTATAGAGATCACTTATGTCATTGGTTAAATTCACTCCTAGGTATTTTATTTTTTTTCTAGCTATCCTACATAGGATTGCTTTCTTGATTTCCTTTCCAGATAATTCACTCCTAGGTATTTTTTTTCTAGCTATCATAAATGGGATACAGATAATTTGCTATTGATGTATAACAATATTACTGATTTTTGTGTGTTGATTTTGCATACTGCAACTTTACTGAATTCATTTATTTGTTCTAATGGAGTTTCAGTGGAGTCTTTGGAATTTTCTGCATATAAGATCATGTAACAGGGCTGGGGATGTGGCTCAAGCAGTAGTGTGCTCACCTGGCATGCGTGCGGCCCGGGTTCAATCCTCAGCACCACATACAAACAAAGATGTTGTGTCTGCCGAAAACTGAAAAATAAATATTAAAAGAATTCTCTCTCTCTCTCTTTCTCTCTCTCTCAAAAAAAAAAAAAGATCACGTAACAGGCAAATGATGACAATTTTCTGTTTTTCAACTTGGATGCCATTTAATTTTTATCTTTGGCAAGAATTTTCAAAACAATGTTGAATAAACATGAAGGTGGGCACCTTTGTCTTGTTCCAGATCTTGAAAAAAAGATTTCAGTTTTCCCATTTTGGTATAATTTCCTGTTGCCTTATTATATATGGTCTTTTGGTGGAGGGGGATGGGATCATCAACCAAAATATATTTCCATGCATGCATGAGTTTGTTGGGATAAACCCAACTCCTATTTATAGTCATAAAGCTATAATAATCATCATCATCATCATCTTACAATTGGTTGTTAGATTTAGTTTGCTGGTATTTTGAGGATTCTGCACCCTGTTCATCAAGTCTATTGGCCTAGAGTTTGCACGTGTGTGTGTGTGTGTGTGTGTGTGTGAGTGTGTGTGTGTATGAATAGGAATTGAACCAGGGCCTCCTGCATATTAGGCAAGTATTCTACCTCTCATCTGCACCCTGCAGTCCTTTTTATTTTATTTTGAGGCAGATCTCACTAAGGCACCAAGCCTGGTATGAAACTTATGATCCTCCTACCTCTGCTTCCCAAATAGCTGGGTTACAGGTGTGTGGTCCCATACCTTAGCTGTAGTTTTCTTGTTTTTGTTGTTGTTGTGTCGCTTTGTGGTTTTGTGTAATACTGGCCTCATAGAATACATTTGAAAAAATTTTCTTTTTCAATGTTTTGCAATAACTTAATTTGTTAAGTTTTGGTTGTTGTTTTAACTTTTGAGGCATGGTCTTACCATGTTGCACAGGCTGGTCTTAAACTTGTGGCTTATGTGATCCTCCCACCTCAGCTTCCTGAGTATCTGGGACTATAGGACTATAGGCATATACTACCACATCTGGCTCTGGAATAATTTGGGAAAAATCAATATTAGCTCATCTTTAAACGTTTGACAAAAAACAGCAGTGAAGCTATGAGGTCTTGAGCTTTTCTTTAACGGAAGGAAAGATTTAAAACTATGATTCATTCTTATTGCTTACTATTGGTCTGTTCCAGTGTTCTACTTCTTCATGATTCAATCTTGGTAAGGTATATGTATCCAAGAATTTTTCCATTTCTTCTAGGTAATGAAATTTGTTAGCATATAGTTTTTCATAATACTCTCAAATGATCCTTTATATGTCTGTGGTATCATTTTTAATGTATCCCATTTTATCTCTGATTTAATTTTTTTGATACTTCTCTCTCTTTTTCTTAGTCTAGTTTAGGGTGTTTTCAATTTTGTTTGATTTTTGAAGAACCAGCTCTTTGTTTCATTGACATTTCATTTTTTAAACTCCCTTTTTCATTTATTTCTACTCTGATCCTTACTCTTTCCTTTTACTAACTTTGGGTTTGGTTTCTTTTCATTTTTCTAGTTACCTGACATGCAGTAATAGGATGTTTATTTTGTATCTTTTTCTACTTTTCGATGTAGTTGATTTTATAAGCTTACCTCTTAGTCGTATTTGCTGTAACCAATAGGATTTTGAAGGTTGTACTTCTATTTTCTTTTGTTTCAAGAAATTTTTTCACTTACTTTTTGATTTCTCCCTGTATCCACTGGTTGTTAAAAAGAAGGTGGTTGAGCAGTTGGGGTTGTAACTGAGTGGTAGAGCACTGGCCAAGCATGTGGAAGGCACTCAGTTCAATTCTCAGCACCACATATAAATAATATAAAATAAAAGTCCATCAACAACTAAAAAATTAAAAAAAAACATTTTTGAATTTCCATGTATTTGTATGCTTTCCAAAGTTCTTCCTGTTATTGTTCCTAGTCTCATTGCATTGGGATCAGAGAAAATATTGGATATGATTTCAAATTTTAAACATTTGTTGAGACTTGTTTTGTGGTCTATCATATGTTCTAAACTGGAGACTATTCCAAGTGCTATTAAGATAAACGTTCCTTCAATGTCTGTTATCTGTATCAGGTCTAAGGTCTATTTAACTGTGCTCTTTCCTTTTTTATTTTTCTGTCTGGATGATCTATTTATTGCTGAAATTTTGATTTTAAGGTCCCAATTATTGTATGTGCATTTATCTCTCCTATTAGGTCTATTAATATTTGCTGTATATATTTGGTGCTCTGATATTGGGGGCATATATACTTACAATTGTTTCTTTCTGAATTGACCCTTTTATCTTTACATAAATGATCTTCCTTGTTTATTTTTACTGCTTTTCGATTACAGTCTGTTTCTTCTGGTGTAATTTTGGCTACTCTGGCATACTTTTAAAATCCGTATGCATGGAATATCTTATTCCATCCTTCCACTCTCAGGCTATGTGTATTTTTAGAAGTGAATTGAGTTTTTTAAAAAACACATGGTTGGGTCTTTTTGTTGTTCTTGTTTATTCAGTCACTCTATTTTTTTTCATTGGGAATTTAATGTATTTACATTTAATATGTAATTTTCAAAGGATAACATGTTCATAAAAATAGAAAAGAGAAAATATTCTAATGAAAACTCTCTTTTTGTCCTCTATCCTCCAAGCTTTGAATTTTTCTTTTTTGGGGGGTTACCAGGGATTGAACTTAGGGGCACTTGACCACTGAGCCACATCCCCAATCCTATTTTGTATTTTATTTAGAGCCAGAATCTCACTCTGTTGCTTAGTGCCTTGCTTTTGCTGAGGTTGGCTTTGAACTCTGGATCCTCCCGCCTCAGCCTCTTGAGCTGCTGGGATTACAGGTGTGCGACACTGCCCCCAGCACATTTTGATTTTTTTAAAGTCTCATTTTAGATCTTTCTTTTGTCTATCACTTGTTATATTAATCCAGTTATTATTTTTAACTGTTTTCTTTTTAACTCTTCATACTAAAGATATGAATGTTTTATGTGTCATATGTGCAATGTTAGAACCTCCTCAATTTGTATAGTTACTCTTGTTAGTGAATTTTATACTTAATGTTATAGTTTGGATCTGGAGCATCCTCCAAAGTCTCATGCATTACAGGACAGTCTGTGACACTATTAAGAAATGGTGGAAATATTAGTAGGTAGTGGAAGGAAGGAAGGTCACTGGGGCGTGTCCTTGAAGGGGATATTGGAACTCTGCCAAATCACACTTCCCAGCTATCATGAGGTGAGCAGCTCTCCTGTACCATGTGCTTCCCACCATATTGTTCTGCCTTGCCACAGGCCCCAATGGAGCCAACCCACTATGGACTGAAATCTCTGAAATAATGAAAAAAATAAATCTTTTCTCCTCACAAGTTGATATATCTCAGGTATTTTGTCATCGAATCGAAAAACTAAGTCACATTCCAATGTTTTCTTCTTATTCATGAATGTCTCTTTCAATTTGAAGAACGCCCTTTAGCATTTCTTATGGAACAGGTCTGGTGAAGCCGTATTCTCTCAGTTCTTGTTTGTATGGGAGAATATTTATCTTTCATTTCTAAAAGATAGCTTTGCTGGGTACAGTGTTCTTGGTTGGCAGGTTATTTTTTTTTTTTCTTTAGTATTGTGAAAATCCCATGCACTCTTTCTTGGCTTGTAAGGCTTCTACTGAGAAATCGGCTGTCAGATGAATTGGGACACCCTTATATAATTATTTGTTCCTTTTCTCTTGCTGCCATAAGAATCTTCTCTTTATCTGTAGTCTTTGGGAGTTCAATTATATCTTGAGGTAGATTAGATGACTGGTGACCTTTGACCTTCCTGTACCTTCAAGGACATGAGCCCATGTTCCTCTAAACCAGCACAATATGAGATAGGACCAAAGCACACACTGCTATGGGGTGTGGACTTATTAAGATGGACTTATGGCTGAAGATCACTTCAATCAGCCACAGGATATTTGTATCCTTTCTCCAAATTTGGGAAGTTTTCTGTTATTATTACTTTGAATAAGCTATTTATATATTGAGCATAGTTAAGTCTCTCTTGAATCCCAATAACCTAAATAATTTCTCTTTTATTACTGACCCAAAAGCTTTGTTTATTTACATAAGCCTTGCTGATTCCTCTTCATTATTTTTTTTCTTTTTTCCTCTGTGTTTTCAAGTTGAGGAGTTGGACTGCCTCTTTTAGGTGCCTTCCCCAGATCACAATGAAAACCACATCGATTGCCAATCTGGGACAAACCTGGACTTGTATTAGCCTCTCGTGCTGAAATAGCAAACAACACAGCAGTGGTGGACTTCCAGTAGACCTGAAATCAGGGTACCATAGAGAGCTTACAAATTCTCTCTTCTGTTTAATCTATTCAACTATTGATTCCTTTTATCATATTTTAAATTTTGCTTAATATGTTTTGAGTTCCAAGATTTGTGTTGGATTTTTAAAAAATGCTTTCATCACTGTTAAATTTCTCTGTTAAGAGTATGGAATTGTTTCTCTGTGTGATAGTATATTTTATTGAGTTTCTTTAAAGCTGCTATTTTAAATTCTCCATCCAAGAGTTTGCTCATAGTGGTTACAATCTGGTTGTTTTCTAGTGTCTTATTTCACTTGTAGGGTGAAGTCACATTTCCTTGAAAGATGTGTGTGTGTGTGTGTGTGTGTGTGTGTGTGTGTGTTTTACTGGGGATCAACCCTAGAGTCTTGTACATGCCAAGCAAGCACTCTATTACTGAGCTGTATAGTTAGCCCCCATCTGAAATTTCTTGATGTTTTTCGGTGTGTAGTATTTTATGTGCATGGAAGAATTGGACATTTAATCCAGTCTTTGTAATATGGCTTTACTTGTGGCAGTCTTTCCAAAGATTCAAGCAAGCTACTTATTTTCTCTGAGCCTACATTCTCTTCCACAATTCTCATCACTCAATGGTACCCTGATTTCACATCTCCTGGAAGGCCACCATTGCTGTATTGTTTGCTATTTCAGCATGAGAGGCTGAAGTCCAGGTTTGTCCCAGATTGGCAATCGATGTGGTTTTCATTGTGATCTGGGGAAGGCACCTAAAAGGGGCAGTCCAACTCCTCAAGCTTCTGCCTGGCTGAGTTTGGCCCAAACACCACATCCAGAGTCACCAGCCTGTGGTCAGGTATTACAAAATCTTAGCTTGCTCTGGGTAGCTAAGATTGGAGGGACCAATCCCAGGTTCTTGTTATCCCTGTGTATCAACTTGAGCCCATGTTCCCCTTAACCAGCACAATATAAGATAGAACCAAAGCACACACTGCTATGGGGTGCCTACTGCTAAGCTGGACTTATGGCTTAAGATCACTTCAATCAGCCACAGGTGATGCTGGACATAATAGAATTCCCATGGACAAGAGCTGTGTGTTTCCATCTAACGCTGGAGCTATTCCAAAGGTTTTGTTCATGGGCTGTCACCTGGTGCTCCGGCCAGTATTAGATTTCACCCAAATTGGTACTGAGTTCTCAGGCAAAGTTCTGTGCTTACTACCCAGTCTTACTCCCCCAAATGGAGTCTTGCTCTATGCTGTATTGACTGAGGTTAAGGTAGAGCTGATAAATGCAGTCCCTTGCCTGGCAAGGCTGACATTTAGTTTAATTACACCTGAGTCTCACAGTTGAAAGGATCTGCACAGTGTCAAGGGAACCATCCAGGACCTTACTGTAATTGGAAGTGATCAGGTTGACACACAAATCCATCCCATCAGGGCTCAAATCAGTGCCTGAACACTTGCCTGGGGATGGCTACGGTGCCCGAGGTTGGAGGAGGAGAAGTAGGGACAATTCCTGGGCCACCCAAGGGTGATGTTAGGCTGGGTTGTCCCTGAGTCTCACAGCCACAGGAACCTGCAAAACACAATTGTGGCTGCATGTGTGTGTGTGTTGTGGGGAGGAGTGCCCCTTGAAGGCTAGCAATGATGCAGGTCAGAACTCAAGTCTACTTCCTGGTGTGCAGGTCTCTGCTTGATCTGGGACAGGTCTTAAGATTCTGTCTGCAACATCGGCTTGACTATAGGGGCCTTTGGGTTCTTTCTGTTGCTAGATCTTACCATGTTGGACCTGGCACAGAGCTCCAAGGCAAAGTTTTGTGCTACAATTTTGCCCTGCTCCCCAGCAGTTGGGGGTCTGGTTTCCCCCTCTTCTGCCAGACGTTAGGAAAGGGGTGGTAGAGGCAGTTGACCACCTGGCCAATGCAGTACCATCAGCTTAGTCTGCAGGTACAGCCTTGGTGCAAGGTCCTGGGGGTTTTCCTCTCACTGACTTTCACCTGCTGCTGGATTTCAAGTGTAAGGCCTGGACAAACTTCCCTCTTCCTTCTCTTACCAGGATGTAGCTCGCCCCACACTGCCTGGAGTTGGGGAAGAGGTGACACAGGCAATTCTCCTTCCTTCCTTTTTCAATGCATCTTTTCCTATTATTTTACTAAAATCAGGCACTCACCTGGCTTCCTCAGGTTTTCTAAAGGTAGTTTGGTGGGTGAATAGCTGTTTAAATTGTTGTGCTTGTAGGGAGACAATTGCTGGAGATTCATAACAGCAACAATAAACATGTGGTAAAATTGCAAGGGATCTAGCACTGCTCTCAGTACTTAGTGTACATTAACTCATTTACATACATTGACTCAATAATCTTATGAAGTAGACATTATTATACATGTTTTATAGGAAAGGAGATTGGCCAGGTACAGTGGTGCACACCTATAATCCTAGAGGCTCAGGAGGCTGAGGCAGGTGGATTGCAAGTTCAAAGTTAGCCTCAATAACTTACCAAGGCCCTCATCAATTTGGTGAGACCCTGTCTCAAATTAAAGAAATAAAAAAGATTGGGGATGTGTCTCAGTGGTTAAGTGCCTGTGGGTTCAATCCTCAGTACAAAAGAGAGAGAGAGAGAGAGAGAGAGAGAGAGAGAGAGAGAGAGAGAGAGTCTGAAATACAAAGAAAGAAGATTTCCCTAAATTTCCCAAGCTCTCTCTCACACACTTTAACTTTCTCTTTATTAAGAAGCATAGAAAAGGTAGCACACCTCCCTGGCATGTGTGAGGCACTGGGTTCGATTCTTAGCATTACATATAAATAAATAAAATAATGGCCTATGAACAACTAAAAAAAATTTAAAATAAAAGCATAGAAGACATGTACACCCATAGAAGACATGTAGACAACTCATACTGCAATACCCCAATATCCTGACAAAATTTCATTTTCTGTGTTCATTCCTTTTCTGGAATACATATAAACACATGACTATTGAAAAATAGAACACATCAAAGTTGAATAAACTTATGGGATAACTTCAATTATAGAATAAAATGTAACAAATAAGGAATAACTTGATATTTTCATAACACAATTAAAACTTTATCTTTCATTTTTCCATCCAGATAGAACACTAAGTCATTCTTTGAAATACTCCCTTAGCTTCAAACACTTAGTGACAAAAATGCATAAAGAATACAAATACAAAACCAAAAGAAAAGAAAAATCTAAGTTCTTAAACAGCAAAACCTTTCAGTGGATCAAAACTTCAAGAGCAACTCAGAGAAGTGACTAGAGAGGAAGACAACCACTAGCTTTACTCCAGGTCTGGAATCAGGAAGTAGTGCCCAAGAAGTTCACTTTCTGAGAGGCAGAGAGCAGGTTAAGGGGCTCATAATAGGCAGGGGCAGAGCAGTGCAGGCAAGAGAAGGGCTCTCACCATCAAACAAAAGTTTTGCTGTGCATCTCCTTATCTTGTAAATTTTAGCAAGCTAAGGACCTAGACAGAGGGGAGGACAGGCAAGGCCTGAAATGCAGGAATGGGAATGGATCAGTCCCACTTCAAGGCTGGATATGCACTCTCCCTGATATATCCCAGCATTTTAAGAACCCAAGAACCCCACATTGCACAACCAGCCATTCTCCTCAAATTGACCTATAAAATAAATAAATGGCAATCTGATTCTGAAACACACAGTCACGTGCTATATACAATGACAGAGTCAAATTCTATGGTGGTCCCATAAGCTAAAAAATTCCAATTGCTGAGTGATGTTGTAGATGTTATAACGTCTGAGTGCAACACATTATTCACATGTGTTTAGTTGTAGTAGTGTAATCAAACTACTGCACTGCCAGTCATATAAAATATAACTCATACAGTCATGTAGAATACATGATATTGGATAATAAAGGACTATGTTACTGGTTTATGTACTTATACTTTTTATCATTATACTGTATACACACACATATAATGTAAAACATTATGACACGTAACACTGGGTGCAACTTCATATAGCTTGTGTTTACTGTACTTCCTGATTGCATCAAGAGGGCACACGGAGTGACTGACCTACACCATTTAGGTTTGTGTAAGTACACATTATGATGTTTGCACAATGACAGAATTGCCTAGCTACAAATTTCTCAGAACATGTCTTTGATATTAAACAATGCTTGACTATTTATGGAAGAGTCAAGATTGACATTAAAAATTGGAGATCAATGATGTGGGTATTCCTGTCAGATATTAAATCTATGATGAAGCTAAAGTTTGATGAAAGATTAAAATACCTATGAACCCAAAGACAGAACCCCCAAATATACTATATATGTATATACATTATACTATATATATATATGAAAAAAAAACTTTTATAACTTCAGTCTTCTTCATAAAGATGCAAAATATATTTATTTTATAGTATAAAATATATGATGAACAGAAAAATAAATGAGAGAATATTCATCGAATTACAGTTTATATTACAAAATATTGGAACTGACATCATCTTCAATCAGAAAATGAAAAATAATTTGTAAATTATTAAAAATAAAATCCACTAAAATAAATCCTCTAGACCTACATGTTTTAAAGCAAATGATGTTCAAGTAGTATAACTTCAATATTAAAAGCAAAATTACAGCATTATATATGTAGAAAATACCACTTAAATGACATTAGGAAATATACAAAATCTGCCATATATTTTTAAATTTACACACCTATGTAAGAATAGTAAAAAATATATGCAGAGTCATATAAACACTGTATTTTGAGTGATGTTTGGTTCTAGAGAAGGAAGGAAGGAGACTGAGTTGAGGAGGGTTGCCCAAAAGCTTCAACTATGTCAAATATATTCTATTTCTCTGCTGCCCTAGTCTCTCATAAAAAATAAAAACCAACAAACTAACCAACCAACCACATACACACACACTCACACTCTCACACAAACACACAGATACACACATACACAAATCAACAACAACAAAAAAGAAACCCAAAAAACAAAAGCAAAAAAAAAAAAAAAACAAGCCAAAAAAACAAAGTAACTATGACAAAATGTGAAACATAGATCTATGTGGTGTTTTCAGGATATATTTTATACTCTCTCCAATCATTTTTTATGCACAATAGGCTTGATACTCTTTTTAAAAGCTTGCTTTCTTAAATATGCAAATAATTAATGTAAGTTTACAAAGGCTAATCCTCAAATTCCAGTTGATAATTGATTATATGAAATGAATAGAATATTCTAGAATTGTTAGCTACAAATAAAAAGTTATCCCACATATTACTCCAGATCTCTATCATTTATTATCATTTATTTAATGAGTATAAATTTTTGTCAACTTCATGGTTTATCTATTTATTAACTACAGTAATTAGAAATTATAAAATGTCAATGTTGTTGAATCTGAGAATGACATAAATCTTAAATGTTCCTGTTTTTATTATCAGTTGTTTTAGTTTTTCTGGGAAAAATAAAAGGATGAGCTAAGAAACTACTAGGTATGATTTGGCACAATGATCCTTCTTTTTGGAACATTCTGCAAGGAAATAAATATGTTTAAAAATTAGTTATTATAAAATATTTATAGCAATGCTATTTATGATTACAGAAACAAAAACACAGCAGGAAAAAACCCAAATACCTAAGAATAAGAGATGGCTAAGCAAAAATATGTCTTATTACAACAGAAGCTTACTGCAAACCTTCAAAAATGTCAACAGTGGGGTTCATGGTGTTGCATGAAAGTGTTCAGTAAAATTAATTTTAGAAGACAGAGTTACAAAAATGTCAGCTTTAAAAACTTTTGCTGATACATGGAAATATATTAATATTAATTTAGAAAAGAAAGCCCCAGCATTTTCTGATTTCCACTATATGAAAGCAAAAATATTTGACAAAAATAAGAAGGTTCCGAAAGAGAGAAAGAAATTGAATGTGTTGGATTCTTATTTTTTTAGGTTGTCTCAGTTGACATATATTCTTTAATAAAACAAGAGGACAATGATTTCATCAACAGTGCAATGATTTTATGAATAAACAGACATATCTGAGCCCATGTGGCATGATTAGTAAGCAGTCACCTTCAATCTTTTAATACTGTTCATCCATCCTGTGAGCAGGTGCCCACATTAAGAACGGGGGAACAATGTTTTTCCCTCCAGTGTGAACTATGATAAATCTTTACAATGATAATGGTTGTCTGTTAGTTCTGAAGTTAGAACAAATACAGTTGTTATATAGTAAAATGCTAAATCCATTTATATAATACCTACTGGATAATTTAAAACAATCATGTCACCATGATTGCCAGTGTATCATAAATGAATAACTCTATAGGTCATTCTATACCATAGCAGATGTTAATCTTCCACCTGGGTCAAAATCCATGAATCAAAGGAACAAATAACCCATGAACAATCTGACTCCATCTGTCAGCTACAAACCTTTTGTTATAAATGAATTCGTGAGTGAAATTATAGAGGAGGTAAAAGCAATCCAAATAATAAACTTAGTTTTCTAGGAATAAAGAGGACGTTCATATTTTTTCCAGAAGAACAAAATTATTTTTGAAGCCTTCTGCTTTATCTTAAAATCCAAGCAAATTTTGCCTTCACCCCATTAATATAAGCACATTTGTGTTCATGAAAAAAAAAAACAATGTTTTAAATCATCAGCTAAACATTTATTTCTCCTTCTGGTTAACAGTAAAGAACAATATATAGAAGTTGGGAGCAGAATGATGATTACCAGAAACTGGGAAGAGAATCAGGGGAAAGAGGAATGAGGAAAGGTTGATGGATAGATCTTAAGTTACAGTCAGATAGAACAGATATTGCACAGCAGGGTGACAACAGAGATTGATGATATACTACATATCTCCAAAAAACTCCAAGAAGAAGGGTTTCAATGTCTTCACCTCAAAGAAATGACAAATATTTGAGTAGATAGATATGTTTACTCTACTTTGAATATAATATATACATTTGTAAAACACATCAGATTAATTGGTACAATTAATTGGTACAATGTTTGTGTTAATTAAAAATAATTAAAAATAGTCTAGAGAAATACAGATGTTCTAGGAAGATGGTGATGAGTTTATATACTTTCAGCACCTGGATGCCCACCTACTCCAGGGCAGAATCTATCCCCAATTTGGGAAGTTGATGCAAGAGAACATCTTAGTGTAAGAATTGGAATGACAGCCTTGAGGTCATGAGGGAGAAAAAACTGATATTTGCTTTGCCCATGAGATTATTTTTAAACTTGAGTTTTTTTCTTTTTTTTCAAAAAGAAAATGAAATCAATATTTTTTTCTAAGGTAAAGGATATTTTTATTTATTATTAGAAAGTAGTTTATACATAGCTTTATTAACTGTTTTCCAAATATTAAATTGAACTTATGCTTAGTGAAAAATAATATTTTTCATAGTATCCTTGTTACCTACAATTTTTTTTTAAAAGATACTGCTATTTTGTGGATTGGAAACATGCCCCAAAAGCATAGTCCCCAGGCTTTGGAGCAATAGAGATGGAGAAAACTTTGGAAGTTGTGACCTATTAGGAGGTTTCAGATCAATGAAGTTGTGCCCTCCAATGAGACTGTGGGCCTTTGATCTCTTCCTTTTCCTCTTGATTCCTGGACATGAAGTGAGCAGCTTTGCTCTACCATGTGCTTCCTGCCATGATGTGCTATCTCACCACAGGCCTAAAATGATGGGGCCAATTCGTCATGGATTGAAACTTCCAAAAAAGTGTGAACCAAAATAAACCTTCCCTGTAAATAAGTTGATTTATCTCAGGTATTTGTTACAGTAATTGAAAGCTAACTAGCAAAGATGTCACTAAGATGTCACTAAGATGTTTTGCCATCAATAGCTGATTATTTAAGATAAGATGTTTTCAAGGTTGGATTGTCAGAAATCAATGAAACCAAATTAACTACCTTGTAGAAAATAGAAAAAAAAAAAAAAGGATTCTTTCTCCATGTCTAAAATAAGAAAATAGAACCCAATTGTGTAGTGGGAGTTAGTATGAAGATTGAGAGAAGTATTTAGAAAAAAAGTGCTAAGGAGGCATTGATAAATTGTACGAGACAAAAGCCTCATGTTCTACAGTTGTAATTTGCTATTTAAAGTTTCCCTTGGGGCTTAAAATTGAATATAAAGATGATAAAGAAAAAGCACCTGGATAACTGATGACAAAAGCCTCTATGAAGAAGATTATTTTCCCTAAATCTTTAAAATCCTTTTGAAATACAGTTTACATTCAGTGAAATATAAATAGAGTGTAAGACCTTATCTATATCCCGAGTAAATTCTGGAGCAATTCAATGACCAAAATCAATGTGTGGTGGTATGACTTATAAATACTTGTAGAAATGAAAATTTTATTTGGATTATTGAAACTTTTAGTCATGGAGTAGGAGTCCTGTCTTTGGATTCCTGTTTGCTGTTATTTATTTATTTATTTATTTATTTATTTATTTATTTTTGGTGTTGGCGGTTCATTTTCAGGTTTAAAGCAGCGTGTGGAAGAAAGATGAGCTCAGAGGATATCCTTTAGTTAGATTGGGACTCTATAATAGAAAACCGTCGTATCAAGATTTATTTGCTGAGTTGGAGCCTAAGGTAAAATGATTTAAGATTCAAAAATGGCAATCAGACGCCCCCCACCACCCCCTCAATGTCAAGGTTATCCAGTTGCATGCCTAAAGCTCTATTTAATAGCTTCTTGGACACTCTGTAGTCAGAGAACAAAGAGTTAGCATTTAATAAAGGATAAAAATAAAGAAGAAAAGAAATAAAAGGTGGAAGGAGGTGAAGCTCATTTACCAACCTTCGATGTGGGAGTTATGGCCTGTGGAAGGAGGCTCATGAGATGAAATTGTGATTAACGAGTAGACTATAAACCCTAGACTAAAGGGCTAGTTCCTTGCATGCATATCACCATCACAGTGACCATTTAAAGCAGAGAAAGAAAACTCTGAAGATACAATAATGAAATGCATGTAAGGAATATTAAGTAGATTCCTTAGGGTTGAATTGCGTACCATCCTTGTCATTACTATTTACTAAAAGTCCTGATCTGTCCTGTCAATTGCAGGAATGTGCCCACCTCGCTCCAGAGCCACTCTCTGCATGTGAACAGGGATGGAGTCTTAGGAAGGATTTAAGTTCAACCAGATCAAGCCTGTGTGAATACCTTTCCTCCACGGTGTATCTCTGAAGAGACTTCACTCAGCTTCTGCTTAAACATGATAAAGTAGTTTCAATGCCAGAAACTCAGTTGGAGCACTTATCATGTGCAAAGAGTTATGCAAGGTGCTGAGAGAGTAACAAAGTCAAATTAAAAATGGAAACTTGGAAGAGTTCACTGCATTCATCTTTGAGGTACCCATCCCAACACAAAGTCACTTAAATAAATTAAAACAAAAAGGCAATCTTTTCTGTGTCGTAGAAGCAAAAGCAAACATGCAGCAGAATGCAAGTGCTAAAACTCTGCCCTAAGGAGTTTCCGGATCCTGAAGTGCTAGAGGTGGATGGCAGTCCCACTTATGCTAAAAAGATTTAATGCATGGAAAGGAGCCTGAAGATAAAGACTTTTGCTGCCAGGGGTTACAGCTTCTATGAGCTATGAGCTATATTCTTTCAGTGCAGTCACAAAGAAAGGTTTAGGACTGGGCCAATTCCTTACTGTCTTGGTGACTATAACTGTCTTTCCTTCAGTATCACTAGAACTGGGGGCCAGAGTTGGCAGTAGAAGACCTGAATCTATGGAAAAAGGTAAGGGCTGAGAGAAGACAAAAGAGGGACGCAGCGGAGAGGGAAAAATGATAACCCTTGAGCCCACCTAGAGGCCCCGAGGATTGTCAACCATGATGGTGAGAAAATAGTCAATAAATCAAAAACTGGAAGATGAGTTAACCAGCAATAAGGCACAAATCAGAGAATATAGAAATGACTTCCAAGTAAATATATTTAAGATCCTCCCAGAAATAAAGGAATAAGCTCTATGAAGCAAGTTGTTACGAAAAGAATAATTACAATAAAAACTATTTCAATAGATGTTGAAAGAGCACCTGATAATATCCAAATCTGTTAAAGTTAAAAAAAAAACCCTACAAAATACTAGGTAACAAGAGATAAAGAGACTTCAGGAAACATGGTCATTTAAGAATAACTCCAGTTGAAGTCAGGAGAAAAATAAGATTATCATGACTGTCTCCTATTCCATATATACCTACTCAAGGTGCTAACCAGTGTGTTAAAATTTTAAAAATATGTAAAAATCAACATTATCTTTCTTTCTTTTTAAAAAAAGTATTTTCTTTTTCTTTTTTTTTTTTCTTTTTTTTTTTTTTTTTTTAGATAGGGTCTTGCCCAGCCTGATTTCAAACTCATGAATGCAAGTGATCCTCCTGCCTCAACTTCCTAAGTAGCTGGGACTACAGGTGAGTACCACCATGGCTGGCTTCAGAAAACTTTTATAACTCTGAAGCAAGGAAGTAAATTCTTTAAAAGACAAAAATCTTAGAAGTCTTAAAGAGGAAGGTTAACAGTAGGATATGTATCAAATTCAGAACAATTTTTACCTCTGAGGAAGGAGGTAGAGAGATAATTAAATGCTTGAAAAAGGAATTCACCTTTATAGTGTTTTTCTTTCTTTCTTCCTTCCTTCCTTCCTTCCTTCCTTCCTTCCTTCCTTCCTTCCTTTCTTTCTTTCTTTCTTTCTTTCTTTCTTTCTTTCTTTCTTTCATTCTTTCATTCTTTCGTACTGGGAATTGTACCAGGAGCACTTAACCACTGAGCCACATTCCCAGCTCAGTTTTTATCTAGAAACAGTGTCTCTCTGAGTTGCTTAGGGCCTCACTAAGTTGCCGAGGCTGGCTTTGAACTTGCAACTCTCCTGCCTTAGCCTCCTAAACCACTGGGATTAGGTGTTTTGTTTCTTTTAAAAAGGCAAATATAATATATAATTCTGATTAGTGGATGAATGGGCATTAATTACCTTATGTCCTGCATTTTTCTGAAAAAAAAAAAGTTTTAAAGAGGATAAAAACTAGCAGCTAAAGCCCCACAGATCATTGAATATTTAAACGCCTTAAAAGATATAGATCCTCTTGTTAAGAATACCATAGAGTTGTCAGAATTATATGTAATCAAATGTATAAGTACAGTAAAAAGCAAAATAAAGTAAATACAATAACAAATGTATAAATATAGTCCAACGTAGAAGAAAAACAAAGCAAAGCAATACAATTGATAAAAGCACCACAGAGGTAATTTCAGCAGCGCTGAATGATCAAAGATATGTCATGTTTCAATGTTCAGAAAAGGGCTTGAAGGAGGACTGCACCCTGATAAGCATCTTGGGAAAATGGGTCAACTTGTAGCTTTTCTGGGAACAGGGAGTGTCCTGTGAATGGTGATAAGTGGGAGATGGAGCTGGGGTGACCTTGAAGGCTTGGTGGTTCCTGCATCTTTAGGCCAAGAAGAACCAGGACATGTTTTTGAGGAAGATGAGATTTGGCTTGAATATCTTCGTAATAGAACCGAGAGAGCCTGGGACAGTGAGAACACACAGAGAGGGCTGGAGAAGCTGGGAGAATCTGATTCTGAAGACTTGGGCTAGGTTGGATTTCTAGCTCAGGCACCATGCTTAAGCTACCTTTGGATTTATCATCCTCATTTGCAGCATGAGGAAAGCATTTCAGAATTATATCTGTGTTGTTGGCTTTGGAGGGAATAACTTGTTTAGAATGCGCTTCAAAAACTTTCAGGATCAAGACAAATGTGGTGGATGAGACATTTTATGTGTACAACTCGCAGCTCTCCCACCCCTCTCCTGCCTGACCAACTCCCTCCATGCAAAGGGGCCTAGCTCCCCCTCAATCCCATCTGCCAGGAAAGAATGTTCTGTTCCTGGCCTTACTGCCTTTGTTTTTTTTTTTTTTTTTTTTTTTTTTTTTTTTTTGTAGTACAAGGCTGGGAGAATGGGGAGAGAGATTTTGAAAGGGAGAGGCTGAAGGAAAAAGAAAAGGCAGAGGTTTCTTAAGGGATACGTAAGTATTAACCTAGGAAAGAGAAGAGAACGAACTTAAAAGGGTGGAAGGAAAAGAGCTTTTCAGGCAGTTCTTCTGTTCTTTCACAGATAACAAAAAAAGGATAGGATTTCTTTAAAAAATCTCTTCTAACAGTGAATTCTTCTCTACTCCATGCTTAAACAATTACATGAGTGCCTAAGGTAGAAATGTTCGTATAAAACTGTTTATAAGGAGAATACAGTTCTGAAAATGGATCATAGTAGGAAATGGGAAAGGGGAGAATTTGAAAGAAAGAAAGAGGGGGAGAGAAAGGGAAGGATAGAAAAAAAGAAAGGGAGAGAGGAAGGGGGCTGGGGAGATAGTTCAGTGGATAGATTGATTGCCTTGCCTGCACATGGCCCGGGTTCTAATCCCCAGCACCCCACAAAAAAAAAATGGAAGGAAAAACTAAAGAGAAAAAATGAGGTGAGGAGAAAATAATAATATAGAAAAATGTCAATAACTGTTGGCAACAGATTGGACTTGGAAGTATCAGGGAGAAGGAATGGTTGGGAAGATGGAGATCTCAAATAAGGGCAAGGGAGGAGAGGAGCCATAGAAAAATGCTCAGAGGGCAGAAAACTAGAGAGGATTTGGATATATCAAGGGCCAGAAAAAAACTTGGAAATTTTAGTGTGCGACTGTAAAGAAAGGTTGGTGTGAGATATATAGATTCTGGAGTAAGAAACTGCATAGTTGGTATCAAATTGATAAATCTGAAAGCTTAAGAAAAGAGCCCAGATTTAGAAGGAAGAGAACCTTATCAGTCATTGCCAATGACATAAGGAATAGGAGAGACTAGCTAAGGAGACTAAGAAGTGGCCTGAGGGTAAGGTGAAGAATCGAGAGAGGACTGTACCAAGGAAGCCAAGCAAGATGCTGGAGATACCTTTGGGGGCACCTGCCGGTTACACCTACACCAGCTTTGACACAGGAGTCAAGCTGCGTCCATTAATTTTTCTCTCCCAGAATGAGAAACTGCAATTCAGTGAAACTAATCAGTCTGTCGGGTGCATGAAGTGGGCCTGGAGCAACTGGTTTTGGCCACATATATCTGCGGAGACAAGAGAGGGTGCATCAGAGCAACTGGGGACAGAATGAGATGCAAGGAGGACCTGGAATGACAAAAAGTAACCTCTGCCCAGTGCCCTGAGAGGGGAGGGTGTGCTTCTTGACACTGTGTTCCCAGACAGCTCTCTGACTTGCCAGATCAAGTTTGCCTTTTTTTTTTTTTCTTTTCCCTTAGCAACCTTTGAGGGTTTTGTCTCCATCCAAAGCCAAAGGAGAGAATTTGAAGGTTGGGCTCAGTATCATTAAATGTTACCGAGGAATCAGGTAAGAGAATAACAGCATGAAGGGACACATTTGGAAATTCAAGGAGCATTTGTGATCTTTAAGAGCATGGTTTCAGCAGAGTTGTGTGTATGTGTGAGGTGGGGGAGACATGGGGCTGTAAGGAGTTAAAGCCTTAAAACAAACTATAGATAGATTTTATAGGAGTTTGCTAATCAAAGTCAAAGGAAGGTTTCTGTAGATGTCAAAGGAAAATGCTTGAGTGACTGTAAATCATGGGAGAGAATTAGGAGGGAGGAGAGAATGGTTGTGCAGGGGAGAACATTAATCACTCGTTAATGGATATACCACTGATAGTACGGTATACTGACCTAGATTTGTGCAGAACATAGACTTTTGTATTTGCTCCCTACAATTTTATCCCTGAAATCAGAAATGCTGAACTTATTCTAACACTAAAATTGTAAGGGAAGAGAATACCTAGCTATTCATTTTACTCCAAGAGAAAAGACATTACTTTAGTGTAATAAAAATTAAATAAATAATACTTTAGTCTCATCTAATTATTTCTGCCTAAAAATACCCATCCCAACATTTGGAAATTGGACACCATAAATAATCCTGTCCCCATGGATTTGGAGTGGGCCTCCTTTGGGCACAGGATGTGTTCATCAGCACAGAAATTGCAGAAGCTTGTTATTCAAGAGTTTTCCTAGAACTTAATTTCCAGCCCCCAAAACCATGCTTCTCAGATGTCAGTAGGTAGGGATGAGAGTTCCCTCCCTCTGATCATTTTGTCTTTCTGGTGACCACCTCTACTCTGAGCCTATCTAGAGGCTCTACCCTCAACCACCTTATTAGCATAAATTCAGATGTGATGGGAAGAGCTTCATTCTGAATAACAAAAGACACTGCTATCACTCAGGAAGTTCTGATTTTAGGATACCTGTGCCAGGCACTGAAATACATTTCTTATTATAAATGTGTGTGTGTGTGTGTGTGTGTGTGTGTGTGTGCTCGCGAGCATGCACATATATACCTAATCTCATTTTTCAGCATAATATTAATGGCTTACTAATATAATTAATTGCATTCAATCCAGAAATGGGAAACAGACAATATTTAAGTTCAAAGTATTGTTGTACATTTGGTAATTTAAAAGTTCAAAGAAATGCACAATTTCTATCCCTCTCAGGGTATGTACAGCCTTTTTAATTTTTCATGGAAATGTCACTTTAGCAGTTTTATTTATTTATTGGTACTGGGGATGGAACACAAGGGTGCTCTACCACTGAGCTACACCCCAAGTCTCTAAAAAATTATTTCAAGACAGGTTCTCACTAAATTATCCAGGCTGGCTTCAAACTTTTGATCCTCCTCCCTTAACCTCCCTAGTCTCTGGGATTAAAAGAATGTGTCACCCCACCTGGCCACTTTAGCAGCTTTATAGAAACACATTTCTAAAAATAGAAGTGAATTTTGTAAGAATTTGCATTTGGACAGCAAAATGAAAAAGAAAAAATGCCTATTCAACCTAGAAACACTGGACTATTCATAATATACCAATATTAGATGCTATCCTAGTATGCTAAGGAAAAAAATGGTCTTTTTACTTTGATTAGTGGTTTCATAAAATGGGGAAAATTAAATCTAAAACTGAAAATATTCAAGCAAGTTTAGATTTAGGCAGATAGTACATAAAGGATGACATTTGGTACATTTGGTACATAAAGGTACATTTGGATTTTTGAGAGTCCTTCAAGAAAAAGTTAAGAACAACAACTGTGGAGACAGCTGAAAAGAAAACAAACAAACAAACCAGTTTATTATTCTTCAGAATTGGCACTCCCCAAGAGACAGTTTGTAAATATATTGCCGATGAGGTTTTTTAAACACCCAAATACAGGATTGGCATCAAAAGAAAACTGGAACTCAATAGTAGCACATCCAGCTACAAGCTTTGGGTCTCTTGGCTGGAGACATCTCTCTGTGAGTTGTTACTTATTGACACTATCCATTAAGAGCAGCCAGCTCTACTTGTTCTGATTTCAGGGTCACTTGGCATTCTTTGCCTCCCTTTGTAGACTGTCGTGGTGGGAATGTGCTGACCAGGAAATATGGATGTTTTTTGGGATCAGTGTCTGCCAGTGTAATTGACCTTCTTGTTTTCAGTTGGTTCTTCAAATTTATAGACCTAGTCCCTGAATCTGGGGATTCTTAAACCAAGTTCTGTGCTGTGACACACTTTGTATACAGCCAGCTGATTTTTGTGTCAGTGGCCATAATAGTAATAACAACAACTGAGCCTGAGCATCTCGTTTTTACCACTGAGCTACATCCCCAACACTTATATATATATATATATTTTTGATTTTGAGATAGGGCCTTGCTCAACCACTGAGGCTGCTCTGGTACTTGCAATCTTCCTGCCTCAGCCTCCTGAGTCATTGGGATTACAGACATGTGCCACTGTGCCTGACTTTCTACCATGTATTCTATTTCATCGCTACAGCACCTGCTATTTTTAAAGAACCTGTGTTGAGTTACAGTTATTTGAGGTATATTGCTAATCCAGAAAATATGGATTCCCTAGAGCTGAATTTTCCTTTTGTTCTTTTACTAGTTCTCTCATTTTAGGGATAGCATGGCTGTGCCTTTAATATGTATGAAAATGAGAGTAAAGGGATTGATAACTTTCCTTCTGGAATTTTCATGCCCCTTTCCAAATGCTATTAGTTTATTTAGTACTGGTTGTAGTGGGAAGTGAAGTTTGCTTATTTGATATAAGGATCCTTATCTTTTTCAGTTTACACAGGGTAAGGGTTATCAGAAATATTGTGTATACCCTGAATTTTTAAAAATTCTAGGGAGTATACTCAGAGGCAGTGTTTTTATCCTTGTTTATGATATCTTATTCTAGTGAGAAGATGTGCAGGTATAAAATTAAATACATATCTTTATGGATTTTAAGTCATTTATTCATCATAGCATAATGTGCACATTATCATTTATGAAAATTTTCATTGTTATTTTAAAAAGTTTTAATTATGCAGTATAATTTATGTTTCTTTCTGAACTAATATTTACATTTAAATATAACTCTACAATTATTTATATTGCAACCCATGAAGGCAAATTTAATATTGGACAGTCCACTTAGAAACACATCCTAACAGACAAACTGTAATGGAGACATTTATTAACAGTGGTATTAATTTGAAAATAAACTTGATAATAATAGTTGTTATAGACAAGTGGTGATCAGTAAAATAAGGTTAGTGTCTATGGACACTTTGGTTGTGGAGCAGGCATAAAATTGTGTTAAGATGACATCTCATTAATTAACCAACGTGTGTAAATGAATTCACTCTGTGCTAACCTCTCACAAATGGTCCTATTCAAAGTTTATGCTGGAAAACAACTGTGCATTTTTTTTTACAATTGTGCATTTTGAAAACAGACCTGTATGATTATTCAATCCTGCTATTGATCTAATAATAAAGCAATGCAATTTAGTCCCACTTGGAAAAGAAATATAAATACCCAACCATAAAAAGTAAACAACTTCAGCATATTTCAAAATTTTTAAATTTTATTCTTTGAATAAATGTGATCACTCTCTTAGGAGGTAGGAACCTTTCATTTTCACCAAGACTAGATGGACACAGACAAGTTCCAGAAAGCAGTGATGGTTGCACTTTGAGGACCTTCAGTCAGCGTTCTTCTGTATGTACCATGCCACCAGGTTTAGCATGCTCACAAGAAGTCATCTTCTCTATCTGGTCAATATCAACTTTGCCTTTGAATTTGTGAGATTCTATTGAATTAAAAAAAGGAAAATACCTAGTAGCTGTCAGTGTTCTAAAACCATTGCTCATGATAGACCATTGGTAAATTTATAATAACTCATGTGGCTACTTCACTTTAATCTGAAGTTGTTCAAATGAAAATAATTTATTGTACCCGCTTTTTAAAAAACTCAATAAGGAGTTTACTAATGTGTTCATGCTTATATTCCTATAAATTCTGAATAAATGTGCAGTTTAAAACAGATATCAGCTTTTCTGAATATAATCTTAACTTGTCAATACTATGCACCTATGTATTTACATTTAAGTAGCCCTGGATGAGGTTTCCTGCTTGTGTTCCTATTTTATTCCTGAATCCTTTTATTTTTTAAAAAATCTAGTCAACCAAAACAAAAGGGTTTGACTTTCATAAACTTAAGCTCAATATAATCCATAAACATGTTATAAAATTATAATTTGTTTTAAAAGAATGAAAACAAGGTGATGCAAAATTCTCTCAATTCAGATTTCAATCCAATTTTCTTTGACTGTATAAAACATTAATAATGATTTTTTTTTGAGGGTCAGGTGGAGCCAGAAGTACCTTTAACTATGTCTGTGCTGGTAGGACCTTTTAATGATAAGTAAACACCATTGGGGTTACACTGTGGTAATTGTCCTTCATAAAAATGGAGGAGGAAAAGGAGGAGATGAGGAGGAATAGGAGGAAGAGAGGAAGTGGAGGAAGAGGAGGAGGAGGAGAAAAAAACAACATTGTGTTCCTGTAAATAGCAGGGATGGGGAACTCTCATCTATCCTTCTCCTCAACTGGGTCCCACTCAAATTTCTCCCTCCCTTCCTTCCTTTCTACCTTCTTTCCTCCCTCCCTCCCTCCCTCCCTCCCTTTATTTCTTTGTACTGGGGATGGAACCCAGGGGCACCATATCAGCCCTTTTTTATTTTTTTGAGACAGCACCTCCCTAAATTGCTGAGACTGGCTCTAAACTTGTTATCCTCTTTCCTCAGCCTCCCAAATCACTGGGATTGCAGGTGTGTGCCACTGTGACCAGCCCATTCTAATATGGCCAGGTGAGCAAGTATCCAAAGGTGGTATCTCCTGATGTATTCCAGAAATGCATCAAAACTCTGTAAGGTCTTAGCACAGACTCCTTAAAGTACACCACTTCATTAATGCTTTCCTCTGTATACCACTGCTTTGTGCTATTTTTTCCCCCTTAAATCTTTTTTTCTAAAATGATTAGAGCACAGGCACAGTTTGTATGCCATGTTTGCATTTTTAAGTATCTGTGATCCTCCTCCTTAATTTAAAAACTGCATTAGCAAAGGATTTTGTATTTCTCTCTTCAAGAGCAACACCACATTATGTTTCTAACAAATGGCCAATCTTGCTTAAAAAAACTACTATCCAGTTTTGGTTTTATAGTCAACAGCAAAACAAAAAGATTAGTTTAGATGTTGCTATTATTATTCATGTCAAATTATTGAATTTCTTGCTGGAAGCAACAAACGCATGCTTATTTTCCTTATTCTGTACCCATTAGCTATTATGTGCATACTAGAGTTTATACATAAGACCCCCTCCCCAGGAAAGAAAATTTTATTTAAGGTCACTAGGCTTCTACAGTCGTTAATTAACAGCTACTTTAAACCATAAACCAAAAAATGAACAATTTAACAACTTCCTTCCAAACCTAGCGACAATGATTTGTGACAGGCCAAAGTGAGCCAGTAGGGACTGTAAATTCCACCAGGGCAGAAACTGACTGCCCAGTCCCAAAGAGCTAGGACCTCCTCAGGCTTCTTTGCACTTGCAAAGAGTATTCTTTTATTTTGAAATGGTATCCGGGAACGCGTGTATGGCAAAGTCAAGAGCGGGAAAGGGGCATCAGAGAAGAGGTTGCAAAATCGGACAGAGCAGCAGAAGAGAGGTGTCGGGAAGGGAGAAAACGCTCGGCAGGTGAACCCCAAGAGCTGGATGAAGCAGCGGTGAGCGCCCCGGACACCGGTGCAAAGGACAGGGGTGTAGGGCAGGAAGAAGCCAAGGTTTGGGGAATCCTGTCCTGGGAGCCAATACGGAGAAAGCCGCATCTGAGGAGCGAGCCGCGGCCACCTCCCCGGCACGGGAAAGCCCCGACCTTGGCAGCCCGGCGAACCTCGGCTCCCGGGGCGCTGAGCCGCTGGTGAGGCAGGTGCGGCGCGAGCATGCGCGCGGGCGGAGAGTGGGGGGCGGGGGCGGCTCCCCCTCCCCGGGCGCGCGCCCTCGCGCCCCTCCCGCCGGGCACCGCGGGGCCAGCGGCGCGGCAATCTGGGCCGGCCCAACCTCAGCGCTCCGGCTCGCCCCCACCGGTGGCCGGCTCTGCGTGGCGGGCCGGCGCTGCTCCGATCCGCTCGGGGTAAGGAGAACGCCCACCGCCCGTGCGGGCTGGTCGGGAGCCCGCGTGGGTGCCCTGGCCGCCGCTGCGCGGAGTGGCCCGGGGCCCCGGGCGGCCGAGGGGCGTGTGCGTCTCCCGCGGCGAGGGCCCGGCCGAGGGGGCGGTGGCGGTTGGGGCTCGCCTCCGCCCCGCCGGCTCTTTCTCTTTCTCTTTCGGTGCCCCACTTGTCGCCCACTTTGGACGGGTGCGGCCGCCGCAGAGCCCCTGCTCCTCTCTCCACCGAGGGCCAGGCCGAGTGTCAGGCGTGGCCACCGGGGTGGGCGTCCGGGGGCCACTCCCGGGGTCTCAGCTGTCCCCGGGCACCAAGCGCCGGGAGGTGGGCGTTTGGCTTTTGTTTCCTCTGGGGGGCCGAAGCCCTCTCTGCCCGCTTGTCCTCCTTGGCAGACAAGTGCCATGTGCCCACTCTGGGGAACGCCTCTTCATCCCACTGCCCCTCGTTGCTTGTCTTCCTCTCCCGAGTTCTGCCCGGCCCGGGGTGAGGAGCGAGGGAGTGTGCTCTGGGCTGATGTCCCGCCGGTGTGGGACGGTTGCTAACTAGCCTGCGTCCCAGCCCGGGATCTGCGACCCTGGCGTCCTGGCTGCTGTAGCCTTCGCCTGCTCCCTTGGCCTGGCCTTCTAGGGTCAGCATGTTACTGTTGGAGACACACCTGGGCCAGAGCAGCAGCGACTTGCCAGAGTGGTGTGAACGTTTTTTTGAGGCTGGATTCCCCGTAGGTTTTGTCCCCAGTCTTTGGTTAAAGTCACTGGTTAAGGTCCTCAGAATATGCTTTATTTAATCTATGGCTCTGTCCATTTAGAGGAACATTTCTTAATGCACCAGTCCCCTTAGAGGCTGAAAGGAATAAAAGGAAGGCCTGACCACTGTTATTGAGAATACTGTGTGAGATAGCTGGATAAAGTCAGTTTGGTCACCAGTGACCTGCCCGTCCCGGCCAACACTGAAACTTCATGTTTATTTGGTCTTCTGGATCCTGAAGTTGGAATTGTTCTAGAAGATGCATGTGGCAGGCTCCAGTTTCAGTCCTTGGCAAAAATAAGTGTAGTGAGATCTCATGGTGTTTTCTAATCCTCTTAAAATAATAATAAAAAAAAAGGTTATGGCAAACAGGTGGTGGTGGGATGGAGTTTTGTTCTTGGTGCTCAATAATGTAAAGACTGAATGGATTTAGTTCTTCTCAAGCTGCTGAAACTTGAGAATAAACTTCATTTATTCATATTATAGAATAGAGAGAAAGGGTAAAAAGAGGAGCAATTTCAGAGCATCCCGATAGGTTGGATTCTGCTACACTGACTTGGTGTGTAATCATTGAGTAGGAAGATGAACTTAAAACTGCTATTTTCAGATGTAAGGCAGCATTGGTTGTTTGTATGGCATGAAGTCCTTGACTGTGGAATCCTTGAGTCAGCACTTTGCTGGACAATTTTGAGGTGAAAAGAAGTATTATATTTGATCTACCTCTATGATAAGCATTCACTGTGGTTCCTGATGGGAAGGTGATGTGATGAAGACAATTAAGACAAGTTAAGGAACTGACTTAACTTTAAGGAGAAGTAGGTGTAATTTCAAGTTCATGACAAGAATCTTAGGTAGTCTGTGTCTCTATACTTCAGGTGCAGTACCAAAGTGATTTGTATCTTAAATCATACTTCTGATTGATCTTTAGTAGTAGTAAGACTCCATTGCCTGGGTGGCACTTGACACATGATTAAGTGTTTGTTCAGCTGACGTTCATAGGGCCAAATCTGTAAGTGAGCAGACTCTAAGCAGAAGCACTGGGTGCTAAAAGCAGCAGTAAAGAAGGTCAGTGTGATTCTGAAGGAAGATTTGCAGATGGGAAGCCATGGAGTTCTTACTGGGAAGAGCAGGTGAATAGGAAAAGTCACATGAAGAAGGCTGTGTAGAAAGCACCAGCCCTTCAGTGGGGGCAGAAGGACCCCCAAGCCCTCTGCTCCCTGTCTTTCCCATGTGTCTGTGTTTGTTCCCCTTCTCTAGAGCCTAAGGAAGAACAGATTGAAAATCACTGAGATTAGTATTCATTCTTTTATTTAATTATTTTAATTAGGAAAGAAAGCTGCTGGTGGTAAACTGGAGGAGTTAGCATGCGACCCAGCTTTGGTAGACTGGGAGCAGGGTGGAGCAGATAAGTTCAGTTTATAAAGTATAGAAGAGACACTGATACACCTTCATACAGAGGAACTGATACCATTGGACCAGAAGGTGGCCAGCTAGGGAATATTCAGCAATTTTGTATGGGGGTGACAATAAAAAGCATAAAACTGTGTGAATAAATTAGCCTAGAGAGAAAAGAGTAGCTCTGTGACTGTAGGCCATATCCAGGGAAGGAGTAAGAGAAGCCAAAATGTGGTCAGCTGGGAGGAAAACCTGGTGTCACCATAACAGCAAATCCAGTGGACAATAAGTGAAGGGAACACCAGGCCAAGTCTCAATAGGTGATAAAAAGCCAGAACTGAGATGATGTGGTTGAACTTGGGTGTAAGAGTTGATCATGGCATTATGTAACATTTCAGTGTGAATGCTAGTAATGCTTTGCTTTCTGCTTTAGAAATATAGATGTCCCCATTCATTTGAACAGTGTCTTATAGTTTACAATGCATTTCAATCTTTATAGCATTGGTAAAATTATTTTGAGGATATGTTATTGTAAAAATATAGCTTCAAGTGAAGAGAACTATTTAGGTCCATTAGAAAATCAATGTACCATTTGCATACTCTAAAAGGGTGCTCACAGCAAGCAGTGTGAGTGTCATGATTATCTTGTATTTCAGAAAAACAATGAATTAGAAGATACTTGCCAGAATTGAAACTATAGTTCATTCACCCACATAAAATCATCTTTTTAAAAACATTTTTATTGTTATTATTTTTTTAGAATAGTGCTGTAAGAGAATTTATCCTTGTTTTATTTTGCAAGTACATATGATTTTCCATGACAGCAATGGAAAAGTGAACCTTTACTCTGAGCCAGTCAGAGTTGTCACTGCTCTACTTTCTGACCTGCATGTACCTTTTTGGGGGAGGATGCCATCACAGCAGAGGTCCCTGCTCAGTGTCACTTCCTGAACTTTTTTCCCCCTTCATTTTGTGTTGATTTGAGCTCACTTGTGAAGCATGCTCTTAGTGAGACCAGACATTTTGGAGAATGCTCATGCTTTCCTCCTGAAGATAGTTGTTAATATGTTGAGTGATAAAAGTGTGGTTGTTGCTGCAATTAAGAACTGATTAATGTTGTTTGGGAAGTGTCAGGTGAGGGCAGTGGGAGCTGGAGCATCACTTCTTGTTTCTGTGGTGCTGGGGAGAGAGCCTAGGGCCTTGTACATCCTAGGCAAGTGCTCTACCACTGAGCTGCATTCCTAGCTCTTATCAATTTTCTTTGTTACCATATCTAGTTTAAAGAGAGGGACAGCATAACACTTTACATTATTTTAAGAGATGGGGTCTCCCTATGCCAGGCTGACTCCAAACTCTGGGTTCAAGAGATTGTCCTGCCTGCCCTCTGGAAAAGCAGGGACTACAAGCACTTGCCACCATGCCTAACACATTTTTATATACAGTGTTTTGGTATGATGTTATCATGGCTTTTACATTTAAATAGTGTTTAGGATTTAAGTCATCATTGACTTACTTCCTTTAGTTATGAGTGGGAGAATAAGTCAAAGAGAGGATGAGCTGTTTTTGTTGGGTGTGCTGTGTGTTGGGACAACTATATAGACATGAGCCAGGTCTCTGTGGAGGTCCCATAGTCTGGTGAGGGCCAGGTGTTAATTGATCATCTGAATAAACTTACCTGCAGACTGGAAGTGCACTATGAGGAAGACCTCCAGGAGTGTCTACTTTGGGTATTCAGGTCAACAAAGGCCTCTGAGGATGAGCAGCCCCTAATTAGGAGGGATTTGGGCAATAAAGATCAGGCAGAGGGAAGCAAGGCAAAGCCCCTGAGGTGAGAAAGAGCTTGGTGCACTGGAGGAAGGGAACAGAAAGGGTTGGAAAGCCCTGTGGCAGGAGGGACTGGCCTGTGGGCACAGTGGCTGGGGCTACACAGGGCCCAAGCATGAAGGCCATGCTGAAGACTGAATTTTATTTCTTTTGCCGTGGAAGGCTTCGAAAAATTGTGACATGATCTGCTTTATGTTAGTAAAGACCCACTGTAGTGCCATTGCAGAATTTGGGCAGGTGGCAAGAGCAGTTATGATACCATGGCGGTTGTCCAGGTGTAAGTCAGTGTGCTTGGGAGAGGAGAAGGTGTCTGTGGAGCCAGGTGGAAGTAAAGAGACTCCAGGAATATTTTGGAGGTAGAATTTACAAAATTGCTGATGGATTAGAGGACAGAGGAAAGGAAAGAATCCAGTACTACTCTCCTGATCTCTAACCTAAGAAGCTAGGTGGATTTTGGAGATAGGAAAGACTGGGGAGAAACAGACCAGGTAACTTGCAAGCTGTAGGGGATTATAGGGTATTTTTAAGGAGACAACTTGGTGTGTTTGTGAGATATGTCAAGTACTCAGCATTGCACTAGGCATGCGGTTTTGGACTTTGGCAGATATGAGCTCTCTTCCCTTTTCTATAGCTGTAGGGTTTTGTATTCTACTTAGCGCACACCACTCCTCATGGATCTCCTAAATATGAACACCCAGCTTGCCTGTAATGGGCACAATGCACCTAATGCAGGTGGTCTCTGAGCCTGCCATCAAGCAGTCTTTTTGGTAACATTTTCAGTCCTGACAGGAAAGTCTAAACTTGCCAAGTATGGTGTCCCAACAATTATCCTGATTCTTCATGGTTGCTTCTTTTGTGTCTGCATCAGACTTTAAAAAGGAACCAGGTATGGTGCTGCGCCCCTATAATTCCAATTGCTTCAGAGGTTGAGGCAGAATGATTACAAATCCAAAGCTAACTGGGCAATTTATTGAGACCCTGTCTGAAAAGAGAAAGAAAAAGAACTAGGACTAGGTGAATAGCTCATTCATTGGTAAAGCTCTTACAGGCTATGCCTGAGGCCCTGGGTTTGATCCAAGCACTGCCAAAAGAGAGAGAAAGAGAGAGAGAGAGAGAGAGAGAGAGAGAGAGAGAGAGAGAGAGAGAGAGAGAGAGAGAGAGAGAGAGAGAGAGAGAGAGAGAGAGAGAGAGAGAGAGAGAGAAGATTTCTTTAATGACAGCATTTCTGCATTTTAAGAATGGTCATCAGTGTTTTGGGGATTTCTTTCTAAATAAAAACCAAGGAGCAAATTTTAGCCATGATTCTGGGCCTGTTTAAATGGATCTAGGTTAGCTGCTGATGCCAGTCCAAACCCCAGTTCATCTGTGAGCTGATGGTTTGCCGTTGGATTTGGTTTTCTGATCTAGCTATGGGAGGTACACTAGTCTGGTACTTTTTGGCAGATGGGTTAAGATGTAAATCTGGGGTCTAAATTTGAATGTCTAAAGGAAGGTAATTGAGTGAAGCAGGCAGATGAAAGCTCAGAGTCATCTTGGGTTTGCTTTCAATTTTTTCACGTTTAAAAACTGAACATCAGTATTTTTCTACTACAAAAATTCTTTAAGTATAAGAAAAGTGAGAGAAAAATCCTCAAAGTGCTATGGAGACACTAGGAAGTGGTAGAGAATATGGCAAACCAGGGATTTTACATGTTCTAAAGGAAGTAGCTATTTATTAAAACACAACACACATATTAAAAAAACAATTTGGAAGTCAGTATTTAAAAAATATAAACTCTTTCTACTTAAAATATTGGCTCAAATTTTAAAGGACACTACAAGGATAAACAGGATCTGTCTACTGACCAGATGCAGTTTGTGGTTTTTTTCAGTTGTAGGGTCAACTGCCATTTACAATTGTAGGGTCAGTTGCATATTTTGCTGAATGGACTTCATTTTTGATCAGGTGTTTTTTTTTTTTTTATTTGCCATACATGCATGCCTTTCTTACTTTTATGTTGTAGAGTATAAGGACGCTTGCTGACTTCTTATGCCACTGATTCTTGCCCTTTCAAGTGACTTTATTAAATTTATGAGTGGTGAATGGGAAGCTGGGCTGAGCCCTGCCACTCTGCTGGTGTGGGGAGATGGTTAAGGGTTACACACAGCCTGGACTTGTAGAACTTTCCTTCATGTTCTAAGGACCCCCACATATTCCCACTGTAAAGTGTTTTCACCAGTTGTCTGATGGTTTTGCAGTATATGGACACTATTTTTGTGTGAGTAGATGGGCACCATGTCCTCTCTCCCTGTGGCTTTTTTTCACATTTTTACCTGCCTTCCTTGTGAATTTTTCTTCTCCTGGAAGCTTCATGTGCCTCCCTAAAAGTGGATCATACCCTTTAAAAGTGTGCTTTCTTACTGTTAGGTCTGTTGCTCACTAAATCCCAGTTATGGGGCTTTAGTTTTTTGTCTTCTCCATAAAACTTTTTGGGTTAAGCTAGGGCTTGTCACCACATATTTTCAAAGCTTAGCAGTTGCCTGACACATGTGAGACACTCAGTAAGTGAAGCTTGAATGATTTTGAGTCAGTTTGTGACCGCCCGTACAAGAAAGGAATTTTTCAAAGTTCTTAATATTTTGGAATTCTGTGAGTAACCAGCTAAGATTTTGAGTTTAATTCAAAATGTAAGCACTGACCTTCATTTTATTATTATTATAGTCACACATCAAAGAAAAATAAAAGGTTCTACTGTTTGTACTTTGTGGCAAAGAATATCCTTCAATTCCCAGTCATTGCACCCGTTAGTGCAAGCAGAGCGCCTCCAAGTCTATATTTTGTGCACACTTTTTCTGAGAATGGTTAGAACAATTAGTTTTTTCAAAAAAATGTCCCTTTCTCTTCCCAAACTGAGTTTGCTGGGAGTTTGTTCCTAGAAGACTTGTGAAAGTTTGGAGGCAACTTTTCATATCACAGGTGTAGGGAAGGGACTGTGAAGGTTCAGGGGCTAGTCCACTTTCAGGTGCTGTGGAGTCTTTGTTTTTGTGTGAATGGAGGCCCACCCTGGAGGCCCACCCACTTTATTACATTAGATCACTAATGATTTTAGGGCCACTTTCTTCTACTATGAGGATAAAGAAAGTATCATCCTCGGTCTTTTTCAGAGCTGGCTTGCATCTGCGTCCAGAACAAACAATGCCAGTTGCTATGGACTGACTCAATGGTGAGAGGACAAAGAGGGAACAGTGAAGGGTACAGTTATGTATTGATCACAAACATGATGCACAAAGTGCAAGGTTAATAGGTTTGTTTTTAAACTGCATCCCCATGTCCAAGTTTGTATCTTTCATATTTCTAGAACTTTCAGCTGGATAGCTACAATTTCTGGGATAGCCAATGATAGCCAGTCAAGAAGCTTCTGCCATGTTTAGCAATTTTATAGTTTTTTTTTTTGTTGTTGTTATACATTTAGACCTAGTATTTTGAATTTTAGATAGTTTGTAAATGATCTAATTCAGGGTTTCTCAATATTGGTACTAATTTTTTGTTGTTGAAGAATCTTTCTGTGCATTCTAGGATCTCTGGATTCTACCCACGAGCTGTCTGGGTTCTCCTTCCTTAGTTGTGATGACCCTAAATGTCTCCATACATTTCCATACGTCACTTGGGGAGAGAACAGAGGAGCAAAATTACCCAAGATTGAAAACCACTGATTTAACTCAGTTTATTTGCAGATGATAAAACAGAGGTCTAGTATATTAATCAAGGTTTCCAAAGACAGAAGTCATTATGTCAGAATACAAATAAAAAAACCAATTATTATAGCTAGGTGTGGTGGCATTGTGCACAGTGACTGTGGAGTGTGATGTACGAGGATGACAAGTTTGAGGCCAGCCTCAGCAACTTACCAAGGCTCTCAGCAACTCAATGAAACCCTGTTGCAAAATAAAAGGACTGGGGATGTAGCTTAGTGGGAAAGTGGCCCTGTATTTAATCCCCCTTCCCCTAGCATAAGTTAATTACCTAACTTGAGGGAATTTCTTATCAATTCAAAATTTACTTTCTCTTATAAAATAAAAGTTTTTATGACAATAGAGGCCCCTGCTGATGACTAGGAAACAGCAAGTGCCATTATTGCTAATCAAGTTATGGCAAAGATATAATAATTTGTGCTGTTTATAAATAGTAGTTTGAAGAACTGAATTGCCTACCTTTGTCCATCTGAGTAATGGCAGAGTTGGAACTGACTGGACCTTTCAGAGTCCTCAGTCCATGAGGTTTTCTGACATCATGCTAACCTGTGTTTTCATATCAAGTTGTGCAGTACTGCTGTATTCAATAGCTTGGCAGATTTTACTCTAGAGTATTAATTAATTCTTTATGTGCTTCCATAATTGGGAATTATGAAGTCAATAATATTAATATCTGCTAAATGTGAGAGCATTCATTTATTCCATAGACATTTATTTAGTGTCTGCTTTGGCCAAGGCTGTGCTAGGCCTGAGGGTATAAGGGATATGAGAACTAGTCAGCACCTGGGACTCTGGTCTTTCCCAGGAAATTCACAACCAGGGATGTAGATTCAAGTTTGAGATGTCTCTTGTTGTGTTATGGGATGCTCCCCAGGTTATTTGTGCAGTTATTCCTTCAGCAGCATTATTGAATATCTAAGATGCACTCTGTCCCTTCTGCCTAGGAAGTGCCTATGCTGCTGGCAGTGGAGCGGGAGGGTGGGGCTGCTGTAGGATGTAATGGGCCCTCACATTCTAGGAGGGAGGCAGGCCTGTGAAGTGTCAGGGCCTGTGCTAGGAAAGAGCAGGGAGTGAGTGTGCTTCTTGAAAGAGAGCTAGGACCTCCTTCTCAGGTCCCTGATTGACAAGCTCCATTGTCCTGCCCCACCCATGGTGCCCCTCAGTAGCTACCTGTGGAAAGGGACACAGCAGCAAGGCCTCTACCTTCATGGCAGCTCCTAGGCTTTGTCACCTGGATCATGTAGTGCTCCCTCTGGAGACCATGTGTTACAGATGTAAGAAAGGGTGCAAGTTTTATTCAACCCCCTTTAGAAACAAGCATACCTTTCCTGCTTGTGTTATTTCAGTATTGTTTACAAAGTCCCTGTTGGCATATGGCACAAAAGAAGGAAGATTTGTTTCACTTTTTGGAAATTGACAAAACTCTGTGCTAGCCTTTGAATTTTCTCACTAAGTGTTCTATTGCAAGTGAAGAGAATAAATTCAGCATTGTTCCTGTGCCTTTATGTATGAGTGTTAAAAAGTCCTCCAAGATTTCCCCAGCCTTAAGTATCTAAAAATGACAGTAAAAACTGGAATTAAAAAGAAATAGCTTGTAGGACTGGGGTTCTGGCTCAGTGGTAGAGCGCTTGCCTAATACATGTGAGACACTGGGTTTTATCTTCAGCACCACATAAAAACAAATAAAAACAAAAATACAAAAAGGTATTGTGTCCATCTACAACTAAAAAATATTTAAAAAATAGCTTGTAATTATTTTGAGAGATGATTTACTTTGCCCACCTTCTTTAAATTATTCTGAATTTTATCAATTCCACTTCAATGTTTCTGTCATGAGCATCCCTTTTATATTTTTCCTAACCATCACACTTGCCTATAGGTCATGAGGATCTTTTTCATGGGACTAAAAATTAAACATTCTTTTAAAAGAGGGGACAGAAAATTAAGCTTTTTATTTTTGTTTTGTTCTAGGAGCTTAAACTACCCCCACCCCTTCCAGGCATACAAATAGAAGCTTAAAAGAACTAAGGGGTGTCTGTCACCTGTATTCCTTTTTCATGTGGAATATTGAATCTAAGGTAAAAATAAGTAAGGTAGAAGAATGTTTCTGAATGTTTATGCATCAGGGCTTCCAGCGTCACCAGATTTTGATAAATATTTTTGTGTAGCATCTCCCACAGATCCTGAAATGAAATTAATAGATAAATAGCTTACTTTGTATAGGTAAACTTAAATCAATATAATGGCATATATAATAAAATGGAGAAATTACTGGATTGTGATTTTTTAATGAAAAGGCATTTGTTTCAAAATGTTTCGACACAATTATCCCAGAGAATGCAATGAATCAATTGGTGCTCATTTCCCTGGTTCAGTGCTGTGGCCAGGGAAAATGCTGACTCAGTGAACTGGGTCAGGAAGGAGAGTCTTCAAGCAACATCATGTTCAATGGCATGATTTTCTGAAGGAGTGAACAATCCTGATGAGTTCTGAACAAAACAAAAGTTTTCCTTAGTTTACTGAGTTGTATTCCTGAGAGAGACAAGAAATACTAGAACCATGCAAATAGGCACTTTGTTTTTTAAGTTCTGTGAATGTCAAATGGAATGCTCTAGTCATGTAAAAGGCAGGATGAGATTTTCCTGTGAAGAGCTGTTGCATATGTTGTAGACCCTGTTCATTAAATGCCCACTCAAGAAGCCCATACAAAATTTAAAAATTCTCCTAAGGGTGATATACTTCTCCCTCATTTCCTGTTCTTTCCCCTGTTGAGAACTACTGGTTTGGATAAATAAATTAATTCTACTGATTACATGCAATGATGCAGATGAAAGATGGTTTGCTGAAGGGAAAATTAATTTTTAATCATTTAGAATAATCAATTATTCTTTTAGGACTATTATACTATTTCATAAGAATTTTGTTATTCCCAAAGTTATCTTAATTCTTCCAGAACTTAAACCTTACAATGAAAATATTATGAATGGATGTTGGTTTTCTCAATTACGAGGCATTAGTTTACCAAGCTTTTTTTTTTGCATTTTGTAAAATTTATATATGTATGGTTAACTTTGTATATGTATGGTTAAACCTTAGTCATCCATGTGGCACTAGAGGTAACTAGGACACAGGTTTTGTTTTAGTTTAAAATGACCAAATTGTCTGAGGTTGGAATGGGTTATAGGTAGATTTCTATAAAATAAGAGGTATTCAAGTATTCAAATTCAGTATAGATACTGTATTTGGGTGTGTGTACGTGTAAGGAGTTGAAATTGTCATTTAAGCCTGAGTTATATGATTTTATTATATCACAGAGGCTCATGATATTCCTAGCAGGGTAGAATAATTATTAGAATTGGAAGAGCTCTTAGAAGTGTCCTATCCTATTTTTTTTTAGCCAATATAGGAGTCATTTCTGCAGTATCCCTGACTGATGGCAATAGAGATTGTGCTTGGAATTAAAAAAATTATTTTGAATAATAGAACATCATTAAAACAAATGTATAGCTCCCCAAAGTAATTATTTGAAAAGATGAATATAATCTGAATATGTAAATCCTGCTTTAAAGGCAATTCTTTTTATGCATTTTATGCGTCTAGGCTGATGCAAGTATTTACCATTATGAGAGAAATAGATAACAGGAATTCATGTCTTACCACCTATAATCCCATTGACTTGGGAGGGTGAGACAGGAAGATTGCATTTTGAGACTAGTGTCAGCAACTTAGCTATCTCAAAATAAAAATTAAGGGCCAGGGATGTTGCTCAGTGGCTAAGCACCCCTGTGTTCAATCCCTAGTACCAAAAAAAAAAAAAAAAAAAAAAAAAGGAATTCACAGGTCTACGCTTACTGCTATGTGAAGCCATGGTTTAGAGAAATATAACCTTTTTGGAAAGTTTGTCTTAGCTTTTAGTTTTCCTGATTCCAGAGCAGCTTCTTCTTCCTGAGCTTGAATTCGGGGTGTGTCCATTTTGACCTTGGTTCTAGTTACAGAGCTCCTTCATGTGGAATTTCACTGAACCTTTGGGCACACTTTGTTTCCTGTGCCTTTGTCCTTGTCTTTGTACCCAGCCCACCCCAATCTTGGTAGTGATGGAAGTGTAATTGTACAGTGTGTGGAAATACTTTCCAAAAATTAGATCTGCCATGTGGATGCTAAGGATGTGCCTCCTTATCAGATGTCACCTTTTAAAAATCGAGTCTGCATTGTTCTGTCCCCCCCCCCCTTTTTTTTTAATAGGAATTGAGAGAGAGACTTAGTTTCAGTCTTCAGGGCTTACCCATCTATCATTTGGCTGTAATGCACTAGTCCTTGCATGCTATCTCCCTGCTATTTGTAAATCACATCTGAAAAGTTGTACTTCTCAATTTCTAAGCAGCAAGCAGTGTGCTGATTGTGTTGTGGGTGGGTCTAGAGTGAGGGTGGGGTTGGATTAGATTCCAGTGCATTCTTATAGCTTAAATATGCTCTAAGAAGCAACAGGGTCTCAGATTTCTATAAAACATATTAATGGTGTTTGACAATTAGTCAAAATTCAGGGCCTGACATGTAACATATAAAATGAATATGTAGTGATGTCTATAAATGGTACTTATAGGACTAAAAGTTGATGTGTCATGTACTGACACCATAAACCCATACACCCCCCCAACAGAAATGTAATAGTTTCATTGTTGATGTGGTAACCATTAATGCCTATGAGATATATAAAGGCATGTTCCTCCTAAGTTCAGTTAACATGCTGCTATGTAATTAGAATCAGATACACTTAAGATTGTGTTTGAAGGGTAGAATGTGTGGTTTTAGAAAGTCTTTTTCTAATGATGAAAATTAGAGAGTAAGCTAATGACATCAGATAACTAAAAATTCTGTCCTAATCCACGAATGCAAATTGAGGGCAAGTGATAAATCTTAGCTTTTGAACACAGGGGTCCTTAACTACTAAGCAACATCCCTAGACCTTTTAAAAATACCTTATTTAAAGACATGGTCTTGCTGAATTGCTTAGGGCCTTGCTGAATTGCTGAGGCTGGCTTTAAACTTGTGATCATCCTGCCTCAGACTTCTGAGCAGGCCTCCCCTACTATGCTGGGCCAGCCTTAGTTTTTGACACACAACAGTGATGATGTAAGGAGTGCAGGAGTTGGGTTCTGCCTCTGTCAGTGTGTGGAGTTCAACACCTGGCACCCATATAGGTAGCCTGTCTCTTTCTCATCCTATCTGTAGATTTTAGTTCTTGGGAGTTGTGCATTGGTATTGGGTTGATCTGGGTGTGCACTTTTGGGGATAATTCCTAAATATTCAAAAGTTATACATACAGTTATGATGTATTTTTAGTGAGCAACTTATTTTCTGTTCCTTTATTATAAACTAAGTTAAAATAAAATGTTAATAAGAAAAAAATTGGACACAGGTTTCTACAGGTATTCTGTTTAACCTTTCTCATTTTCGTCTCTTACCTTCTTCAGCTCTATGGATACAGGCTGGATACAGAGCCATGAGGGCAGGTGTAGGTGATGATTTAACACTAGCATGGATTTACATTCAAACCAATGACAAGGAGGCAGAGACAATTGGCATATGAAATTGCTTATGGCTCACTCTGAGTTTTTGAAGTTTTTTCAGTAGTCCACATCTACTGATGTGGCATGAAAGAACTTTTCAAATATCATGATTTTGAACATCCTAATTGGGGGTAATTTGCTTCACATAACTTTATAGCATTGTAGTAGGTACATTTTTAAAGTTTGGCATTTTTGATTACTTTAACTTTAAAATACATCCATGTGAAATTCAGTTATTCCTTTTTAAATGTTTAATTAAATGAAAATATTGTATTTTGCTAGTAATCCACTACTTAAGAGTTCTATAATAGAAGAAATGGTTGGGGATTGAACCAAAATTACTGTCATTCTGAATACTTCAGTGTATCATATAAAGGAAATTCTTCTGAAAGATCTTCTTAAGGTTAACTGAATAGAATTTACTCTGTTAATTCACCATTAGCTGCATTACCTAAAAGATCCAGAGTTTGCTATTTTCAAAGATGTAAGTATAGAGAAACTTGAAATTTTGCTCACTTTTGAGAATTTGGCAACTGCTGAGCTTTTTTTGTTTAATTATATCCAGTCAGTTGAGATATAAATGAATTGGAATAAACGCTTATGGCTGATAATTAATATGCAGTTAAAAAACTCCTTAAGAACAAAAGCCTCTTACACAGTTAGGTGGCACTATTTCCTTTTTCTTTTCAAATGTTTGACTAAGTATAATTAAAATATCAAGATTCTTCACATGGTCTTATTTAGTTCTAGCTAGCTGAAAAACAAATAGGAAAAGTACATTAGAACAAGTTCAAAGTGAGGATCCAGCCCTTATGTGTCATTTTTTTCTTTTTTTATTGGTTGTTCAAGACATTACAAAGCTCATGACATATCATCTTTCATACATTTGATTCAAGTGGGTTATGAACTCCCATTTTTACCCCAAATACAAATTGCAGAATCACATCGGTTACACATTCACATTTTTCCATAATGCCATATTAGTGACTGTTGTATTCTGCTACCTTTCCTATCCCCTACTATCCACCCTCCCCTCCCCTCCCATCTTCCCTCTCTACCTCATCTGCTGTTGTTCAGTTCTCTCCCTCCCCCCCCTTCCCCTCATAACCTCTTGTATGTAATTTTGTGTAACATTGAGGGTCTCCTTCCATTTCCATACAATTTCCCTTCTCTCTCCCTTTCCCTCCCACCACTCGTCTCTGTTTAATGTTAATCTTTTCCTCCTGCTCTTCCTCCCTGCTCTGTTCTTAGTTGCTCTCCTTATATCAAAGAAGACATTTGGCATTTGTTTTTTAAGGATTGGCTAGCTTTGCTTTAGCATAATCTGCTCTAAGGCCATCCATTTCCCTGCAAATTCCATGATTTTGTCATTTTTTAGTGCTGTGTAATACTCCATTGTGTATAAATGCCACATTTTTTTTATCCATTCATCTATTGAAGGGCCTCTAGGTTGGTTCCACAGTCTAGCTATTGTGAATTGTGCCGCTATGATCAAATATAAGAAAGTTGTAATTTTGTGGATTGGTCTCTGTGTCCTCTATTCTGTACCATTGGTCCACCCGCCTGTTTTGGTACCAGTACCATGCTGTTTTTGTTACTATTGCTCTGTAGTACAGTTTGAACTCTGGTATCGATATACCTCCAGGTTCACACTTCCTGCTTAGAATTGCTTTTGCTATTCTGGGTCTTTTGTTTTTCCATATGAATTTCATGATTGCTTTATCTATTTCTACAAGAAATGCCTTTGGGATTTTGATTGGCATCGAATTAAACCTGTAGAGAACTTTTGGTAATATCGCCATTTTGATGATGTTAGTTCTGCCTATCCATGAACAGGGTACATTTTTCCATCTTCTAAGATCTTCTTCAATCTCTCTCTTTAGGGTTCTGTAGTTTTCATTGTATAAATCTTTCACCTCTTTTGTTAGGTTTATTCCCAAGAATTTTATTTTGGGGGGGGATATTGTGAATGGAGTAGTTGTCCTCATTTCCATTTAAAAGGGTTTGTCGCTGATATACAGGAATGCCTTTGATTTATGCGTGTTGATCTTATATCCTGCCACTTTGCTGAATTCATTTATTAACTCTAGCAGTTTCTTTGTAGACCCTTTTGGGTCTGTTAGATATATTGTCATATCATCCGTAGATAGTGATAATTTAAGTTCTTCTTTTCCTATTTTTATGCCTTTAATTTCTTTTGTCTGTCTAATTGCTCTGGCTAGTATTTCAAGAACTAAATTGAATAGAAGTGGTGAGAGAGGGCACCCCTGTCTTGTTCCAGATTTTAGAAGGAATGCCTTCAGTTTTTCTCCATTTAGAATGATGCTAGCCTGAGGCTTAGCATAGATAGGTTTTACAATGTTGAGGTAAGTTCCTGTTACCCTAGTTTTTCTAGTGTTTTGAACATAAAGGGATGCTGAACTTTGTCGAATGCTTTTTCTGTGTCTATCGAGATGATCATATGGTTCTTATCTTTAAGTCTATTGATGTGGTGAATAACATTTATTGATTCCTGTATATTGAACTAGCCTTGCATCCCAGGGATGAATCCTACTTGATCATGGTGCACAATTTTTTTGATATGCTTTTGTATTCGATTCGCCAGGATTTTATTGAGAATTTTTGCATCTATGGTCCTTAGAGATATTGGTCTGTAGTTTTCTTTCCTTGAAGTGTCTTTGATGGTTTCTTGATCAGGGTGATGTTGGCCTCATAGAATGAATTTGGAAGAGCTCCTTCTTTTTCTATTTCTTGAAATAGTTTGAAAAGTATTGGTATTAATTCTTCTTTGAAGGTTTTGTAAAACTCTGCTGTATACCCATCCGGTCCAGGGATTTTCTTGGTTGGTAGTCTTTTGATGGCTTCTTCTATTTCTTCCTTTGTTATTGGTCTGCTTAAATTGTGTGTGTCTTCCTGAATCAATCTGGGCAGATCATATAATTTAAGAAATTTATCGATATCTTCACTATCTTCTATTTTATTGGAATATAGGGTTTCAAAATACTTTCTAATTATCTTCTGTATTTCTGTAGTGTCTGTTGTGATATTGCCTTTTTCATCCAGTATGTTAGTAATTTGAATTCTCTCTCTTCTCTTCATTAGCGTGGCTAAGGGTCTGTCAATCTTATTTATTTTTTTCACAGAACCAAGTTTTAGTTTTATCATTTTTTCAATGTTTTTTTTTGTTTCAATTTAATTGATTTCCGCTCTGATTTTAATTATTTCTTGTCTTCTACTACATTTGCTGTTGTTTTGCTCTTCCTTTTCTAGGGTTTTGAGATGAAGTGTGAGTTCATTTATTTGTTGTTTTTTTCTTTTTTTGAGGAATGAACTCCAGGAAATGAATTTCTCTCTTAAAACTGCTTTCATTGTGTCCCATAGATTCCAGTATGTTGTGTCTGTATTGTCGTTTATCTCTAAGAATTTTTTGATTTCCTCCTTTATGTCCTCTGTAACCCATTGATCATTCAGTAACATATTGTTCATTTTCCAGGTGATGCAGGATTTTTCCTTCCTTCTTTTATCATTGATTTTCAGTTTAATTCCATTATGATCAGATAAGGTGCATGGTATTATCTCCACCCCTTTATATTTACTAAGAGTTGCCCTATGGCATATTATATGGTCTATCTCTGAGTAAGATCCATGTGCTGCTGAGAAGAACGTGTATCCACTTGATGATGGTTGATATGTTCTTTATATGTCGGTTAAGTCTAGGTTATTGATTGTGTTATTGAGTTCTATAGTTTCTTTATTCAGCTTTTGTCTCGAAGATCTCTCTAATAGAGAGAGTGGTGGGTTGAAGTCACCCATAATGTTTGTGTTGTGGTCTATTTGACTCTTGAACTAGAGGAGAGTTTGTTTTATGTACCTTGCAGCACCATTATTTGGTGCATACATATTGATAATTGTTATGTCTTGTTGGTTTTTGGTTCCTTTTAACAGTATATAGTGTCCTTCTTTATCCCTTTTGATTAACTTAGGTTTGAAGTTGATTTTATTCTATATGAGTATGGCCACTCCTGCTTGCTTCCGAGGGCCATGTGAGTGGTATGATTTTTCCCAACCTTTTACCTTCAGCCTGTGTATGTCTTTTCCTATCATATGAGTCTCCTGAAGGCAGCATATTGTTGGATCTGTTTTTTAAATCCAGATTACTAGCCTATGTCTCTTGATTGGTGAATTTAAGCCCTTAACATTTAAGGTTACTATTGAAATATGGTTTGTACTTCCAGTCATGTTTATTTATTTATTTATTTTAGTTTGGCTAGTTTTTCCTCTTTGGTTATTTTTCTCCCCCTTTATTGAGATACCTCCCACTGTTAGTTTTGGTTGCTATTTTTCAATTCCTCTTCTTGTAGTATTTTGCTCAAAATGCCTTGCAGTGCTGGTTTTCTGGCTGCAAATTCTTTTAACTTTTGTTTATCCTGAAATATTTTAATTTCATTGTCAAATATGAAGCTTAATTTTGCTGGATACAGTATTCTTGGTTGGAATCCATTATTTTTCAGTGTTTGAAATATGTTGTTCCAGGATCTTCTCGCTTTCAATGTCTGTGATGAAAAATCAGCCATTAACCTAATTGGTTTACCCCTGAATGTAATCTGCCTCATTTCTCTCATAGCTTTTAATATTCTCTCCTTGTTCTGTATGTTGGATATCTTCATAATTATGTGTCTTGGAGTTGGTCTATTACGTTTTTGAATGTTTGGGGTCCTGTAGGCTTCCAGGATTTGGCAGTCCATTCCATCTTTCATATCTTGGAAGTTTTCTAGGATTATTTCATTTAATAGGTTGTCCATTCCTTTGGTTTGAACCTCCATACCTTCTTCTATTCCAATGACTCTCAAGTTTGGTTTTTTATGACATCCCATATCTCTTGGATAGATTGCTCGTGAGTTTTAAGCATCCTTTCTGTGTTGACTATATTCTTTTCAAGTTGATAAACTTTGTCTTCATTATCTGATGTTCTGACTTCTACTTGATCTAGTCTATTTGTAGTATTCTCGTTTGAGTTTTTAATTTGGTTTATGGTTTTCTGCATTTCTAGGATTACTGTTTGATTTTTTTTAAATCTCTATCTGCTGGTAGAGCTCGTTCTTTACCATTTGAATTTGTTTGTTTAATTCGTTTTCAAAATATACTTTCATTGCTTGGACTTGCTGTCTCATGTCTTCTCTAATATTCCGTTCCATCTGAGTTAGGTATGCCTTGAGTTTTTTCTCTGTCCATTTTTCTGATGCCTCTAGGTCCTCCTGTAGATTTAAGTTGTCCTGCATTGTTTGTAATCCTTCTTTCCCTTGTTTTTTCATGTTGTTCACATTACTTTCCAGCTCTGTTTGACTGCTGTGTTTCTGCTTTCTCCTATAAATTTGTTTTGGTTTTGTATATCTCTGTTGTCTCTCCTTTGTGATGGGAGACTATGCCTAGAAATGTTGGGCTTTATTGTACTTTAAAGCTGATTCATTCAATTCATAAATGGCTTCCGGATTCTGTATGTGCATAGTGATTTGTTGTTTCTTCTTAGGACTTTATGTTTAGGTTAGGTGCTATGATGGTATGAGGGTTAGTATGTCTTGGCTACTTTAGAAGATTGCTCTACTGGAGGGGGATACTAACAGGTGATTGGATCAGGGTGTTGGTAGTAGCTAGGTATTTAGGAGCCCTATAGACAGCCTCGAAACATTCACCTATTTCCATTTAGACAATTACATGTAATGGAAGACGTAATGCTTGGGATGAAAGTTGGGGGGTAGGGGAAGGAAGGTGCTCTTAAAAAGAACGAAGGAGAGAGATAGATTAGAGGAGAATGGAAAGAACAATAAAACTTGAAACAGGAAAGAAAGAAAGAAGGAAAAGGGGAGAAAAGAACAAAGAGAGAAAAAAAATTGAAGTCTTAGAGATCCATTTTCTTCTCTTCCAGTAGGCGGAGCTGTGCCCTCTGTGCAGAGCTTCTGCCCTCTATGTGCGGATAGCAATCCCTGTAAGGCGGCTCCTGGGAGTTTCTCAGTCTTGTTAGTCCAGAGCCGTTTCACTTCTCCGGCCCCTCTCTCCCTTCCTCCTGCCAGCCAGACAGCCAGGTCCTGTTCACCAGAGGCGGTTCCCCAAAGATCTGGTTACACTTGCAGCCCCACTGCGTGTCCTGTTTCCCGAAAGACTGAGCACTCCCTCCGTCATTCATCTAAGCCCAAGTGCTGTGGTGCGGTGATCTGGGGACCAACAGTTTTAATTCTTCTGGACCCCTTTGGTGGGCATGCCCCCGGAAACTGGCGGCTAAGACCTTGGGTGTCGCCACTGGTGGTAAGGGGAGTTGGGCATCGGGAATCCCCTCTGCTTCCCTACAGACACGCCCCCAGGGAGATTCCCGAGGTTTCTTGGCTGCTTGTATCTGGAAGGGCTGGGAGTCACACACCTGCTAAAGTGGATTCTACTGGGAAGGAATTCCATCAGCCGAACTCCGGTGACCTCACCTATCTGCTATGGTGGGCCCCAGGCTCCTTGCCGGAATGTCCAAAGGGAGGGGAGGGACTGGTCTGTCTCTGGCTGGTTTCAGCTCCCAGTTCGCTACTTCATGAAGGCCTAGCTAGAGACCTCTTCCTAGAGTCCCTGCGCCGCACCTGCTGGGCCTCGCCTCGGCGGGGGCTAGCTGCCCAGTCGTGTTGGCCGCGGGCGGGCGGTTGCTGAGTTGAGTAGCCCGGGCAGTGGCTGGCGGTCCGGACCTCTGCGCTGCACTGCGTGGCGGAGATTCACTTCTCTGGGGCAAACTGCCGCCTCCAAAAATCCTACCAATTGCCGGTTGGTCTCTCTTCAATGGAATTTCATCAGGAGCCTCTCAGCAGGTAGAATCCAAGCGAATCCATGTGTCTCTCTGACCCCGTTACTGAGGAGGTACTGAAAGCGCTGCCTCCCCGACCGCCGCCATGTTGGAAGGGCCCTTATGTGTCATTGAAGTATATTTTCAATTCATTGACAGAAACCAGTTGGTCGTTTTAGGGGTGCTCTCTAGGGGTGCTCAGAATCAGACTTCAAGTGTCACAACTCTGGTATATTCTGGGTCCAGTGGATACCCTGAGCAGGCACAGTGGCCTGGGTTTAAAGATGGGAGGGAGGAGTGGGCTTGGGATACTGGGCCACACATCTGCAGGGCCTCTGCAATGGGCTAAGATGTTTGGGGATTTGAGTCCTCTTTTTTTGCTAGAAGTCTGAAATCCAATTACAAAGTGTGTGTATAATTTCCTGAATTAAAAAAGTGTTAGGCATAAACATCTGTGGTTGAATCATCTCCTGAGCCAAGAGCACAGGGTGAGGAAGTCGGGCAGAGCAAAGGGCTATTTCAGGAAGTTCAGTGTACCTTGTTTTTGCTTTTGTGACTCAAGCCTAACATGAAACCAGGCAATGTTAGGTCTTGCAGTTGGCATTCTGAACCAGAGGCTTAGATTGATGCTCCATTCAGCAGCTGCTTGCAGAAAGGCAAACAATGAGCTCCACCTGCAGAGAAGGAAGGTTTCCAGCACTGCATTGTCCTGTGGACAGTGGCAGATGAGGTGTCAAGGTTTCAGAAGGGGCTGTGCCACCCCTGCTGAGGATACCCTCTACTCAGAGCTGTGTTGCCTGGTAACCCAAGGTACCTGACTGGTCATTCAAACACTGTGCAGTAAAGAATTCAAACTTGTCTGTGATATGTGATCTCCTTGAAGCTTTGGAATATCCGTGTGACTGCAATTTAAAGATTCTTAAGTACTTTTAAAAGAATGGTTTAATTTAAAAAAAATAAAAGAAAAGAAGTTCAGTCTGAATCTTCATTGGGATATACTTGGTCATGACTCAGTGCTTAAATGTGCAAAATTCAGTATCAGAATGTGAGCTAGCCATATTTTCTACAATAAGATCAAGATTTTATTTTCTTTCTTAATTCTGTGAATTAAGAGATTCATAGATTAAGAATTAATTTTTTAAATTAACCCTGGAGAGGAAAAGTCATTGATTAACAGGCATAGTGAATATGCCAGTATTAGTACTGTAAATGCTTTGGTTTATGTCTGAGTCTTAAAGAAACAATATTACAGTGCCTTGTTCTTTTTCTGCTCCTTTATTGTATATAATATCCCTGGGGTTAAACTATAAAAATAATATAAAAGAAAACTGAGTACAGAATACCCATGCAGTATGATAATGTATTACCATTTTTGCTGTTGTGGAGCAAAAATGAAAGCCACATCTCAGTTTTTACAGTGTTTAATTATGATTTTACTCCTCCCAAAGCGAAAGTTATCTCAGCTTTTCAAATGCTGCTACTACTAATCATATTTTTGAGACTGTGATTAAATTAATATATCACACATATTGCAGTGCATATTTTAAACACTGAAAACAGTAAATTGGGTACGTAGGCACACATGTCACAAGTTTTGTGTCAGGCACATCATTTTAGTATTAATACATTTTTTTAAATAAAAGATAAAGTTTCTTGATCTTTGGACTCTTTATGTATTTCATTACATTGTATATATTTCCTCTCTTCCCCCCTTAAATATTGTTAAAATCAGGGCAGTAATATTAGTAATTTTGCCAAAAGAAGCCAAAAGAACATTTGAATAGATGTGAAAAGCAGGTGGATAGGAATAAGACATGGCCAGCCAACCTGTTGAATTGTGAAGTGGAGCAAGGAGGCCATCGTACTCATGATAATGATCATTTATCAATATTGAAGGTGAACCTGAAGTAACAGGCTCACAATATTTTATAAAGTAATGGAACTGACATTTGGGAAAATACCTATATATATGTGTAAAAGCATTAAGAATAAACAATTTTGTAAAGAATAACCTACAGGGGCTGGGATTGTGGCTCAGTGGTCGAGCACTTGCCTAGCATGGGCGGGGCCCGGGTTCCATCCTCAGCACCACATAAAAATAAAGGCATTGTGTTGTGTCCATCTACACCTAAAAAATAAATATTAAAAAAGATAATAACCTATGTATGTAAATTGAGTGTGCATTTATTTTCATGAGATTACATTTGTGAACTATGTAAGCAAATGATCTTTCCATCTCATCCAGTCCCATTGATGTGCACTAAAGAAACTTAAAAATAGTGTATGTATGTGAGAATTGAGGACAGTGTATTTTTGGTGGCAGAGTAGAATCTCTTTTTTAGTTTTTAGTTTTTGCTTTCAGTACATTTATAAAGTTGATATATTAAGCAAATATGGTGGCATTGTTTCAGATTGAATCATTTAGTACCTGGCACCTAGTTTCTTTATTCAATAAATAACTTTTGGGTGCCTAGAGTATGCCAGTCACTGTTGTGGGCTGTGGGTATATCAGTAAGCAAAACAGGTACAGATCCATTGTGAAGCTTACATCCAGTGAGGGAGAGGTCATCAATAATGATAAAATATATGGCTAAGTTATTTAGTGTCCTGAAAAGTGATAAATATTATGGAAAAGTAAAAGAGAAAGTAACAAAGAGTAGGAAGTCCTGGGCTGGGGTAGGTGCAGCTTTCAGTATTGGAAAGAGTAATCAGGTGTAGAACCAGTGATATGGGGGGTGTGGAGCAGAGTGGACAGTGTCTGGGAAAGATTTCCAGACAGAGGAGCAGCTAGAGTAAAGGCCAAGAGGTTGAGGCTTGTTGGAGGACCAGTGGAAGGACTATGGTGAGCAAGGGGAGAGGAAAAAGCAGGGAGCTCAGAGAAGAAAGGATGGAGGTGAAGGAGACATGCTGATGTACTCAGTAGCCATCATGAGGACCTTGTGTGCAGTGTGACAGGTCAGCCCTGGCAGGGCTTGGGCAGAGAGGTGATAGGGGTGGTTTTATGCTTTTGGACAGTCACTATGACTGAAGAGTAGGCTGAGAGTCACCTGCTAGGGATATTTTCACTAGGTAGGAGGTGATTTAGCTTCAACTTGGATGGAAGCAGTATCTGTGGTGACCAGTGGCTTATTCTGGATTTGTTCTATAGGCAGATAAATGCAAATATATTATTTATCATTATTGATGACCTCTCCCTTACTGGATGTAAGTGAGATTCCCTGATTGATTGGATGTGGAAAAGAGAAAGGTCCACCCTACCCACAATATTTTTGGCTTAAGCACCTGGTGTGGGAAGTTGTATCCTGAGATGGAGAAGGTTTGGAGAGACAAGCAACAGCTGGGAGAATAGCAGGGGTCAGCATGGGTAGAGCTTTCACAGGTACTTAGTTGATGCTAGTTGCTGTCAGTAGCATTAGCTCTAGTGGCATTGGTGCTTTTGATTTTGTCTCCTAAGTTTTTTTTCCAGTTACTTTCCAGTATATCCACTTGCTGCTCCCTATGAGAATTAGGTGTTAACTTTTTTCAGTGTTTCTTCTCAAATAATGCCAGAATAACCATCGATCATACATTTGTCCCACACACTGGTGCTTTCTTTGTGCATATGTGAAATCTTCTAAGTATGATTGTGTATTCAAGAATAGAAATTTGGATAAGGAGATCTTGGGGTGAGGGCTCTGGCTACCCCAGTAACAGATCCTGTGCATAAGGTAGCAGTACCTTCCTCCCTGTGATTAGTGAGGATTTTCCCTCTTTGGAGCAGGGAACAGTTTCCAAATATGACTAATCATCACAATTACAAGAGAAGCTGTCTTTAAAAAGTTAGCTCTTTGACTTTCATCTTGAGAGATTCTAACATGTTTGGAAAGTTTATAGCAGCACAATTCACAATAGGTAAACTGTGGAGCCAACCTAGATGTGGATGAATGGATAAAAAAATGTGGCATATATACACAATGGAATTTTACTCAGCAATAAAAGAGAATAAAATCACTGCATTTGCAGATAAATGGATGTCGTTGGAGAAGATAATGCTAAGTTAGCCAATCCCCAAAAAACAAATGCTGAATGTTTTCTCTGGTATAAGGAGGCTGACTCATAGTGGGGTAGGGAGGGGAAATTGGAGGAATAGATGAATTCTAGATAGGGAAGAGGGGTGGGAGGGGAAAGGGAGTGGGGAGGGGATTAGCAAGGATGGCAGAATGTGATGGACATCATTATCCAAAGTACATGTATGAAGACTCAAATTGGATGTCAACATACTTTGTATACAGAGATATGAAAAATTGTGGTATATATGTGTAATAAGAATTGTAATGCAAAAAAAACCCAAAAATAAAACAAGTACATATATAAAGACATGAATTGGCATGAACATACTCTATATACAAAGATATGAAAAATTGTGCTCTATATGTGTAATAAGAATTGTAGTGCATTCCGCTGTCGTGTATTTAAAAAATAAAATCAATTAAAAAAAAAGAGAGATTCTAATGTGGTAGGCTTGGAGTGGGGTCTGGGAAATTTTATTTTAAATGTTTTCTAAGGATAAAAGGGGTATACCCTCTAGGAAGCAATTTAACAACTTATTTCTGATTCCAGTCTTACCTTCAGGTTTTACTCTACAATTATAGTAGCCAGTGTATGAGATAACATGTATATTGGTTGTATAAGAAACTTTTCAAAGTAAGATCTTAGAGAACTTCCTAGTTAAGGGAAGAGAGAATAGAATGGATAGGGATAGGATAAGAAGTGAGAGTTTTTAATATGTACCTATTTATATTGTTTTGATCTTTAAACCAGAAAAATAAATTATGCCATTCAACACTTGAATGAATATGTAACCAGGTAAATACACACAACTCAACACAGTGCTCCTGGTGATCAGTCAGGTTTGTGACCCTTGAGACCAAGGCCAGATGTAGGTATAGGTTGAGCAGCCTTTTTCCAAAATGCTTAGATCCAGAAGTGTTTCCAATTACATTTTTTTTTACACTTGAGAATGTGCACATGCATAGTGAGGTATCTTGGGCCTGGGACCCAAGTCTAAATATAAAGTTCACATAATGTTTCATATATACTTAATATATATAGTATGAAGGTAATTTTATACAGCATTTTAAATAATTTTGTGCATAAAATAAAGTTTCATGGTGTGGAATTTTTCTGCTCATAGCATCAATCAGTATTGGTGCTTAGAAAGTTTCAAATTTTGGAGTGTTTTGGATTTGGGATTAGGAATGCTGAGCCTATAGCAAAAATCTATTCTATCTTTTCCATGGTCCTTTTCTTGTTCCCTGGCCTCCTCTAAAGCTTTATTTGCTTTTGCTTAGTAGAAATTCTTTCTGGAATTCGTGAGATATTCAGCATTTCAAATTTCTTAGGTAGTTGGCACTTTGTATATTTGTTTCTTCATCTTCACCATCATGGTTAAGCTATCATCATTGTATCCACTGTTAATATGTACTGCCTACCTCCTGCATTCTAAGCATCCTTGTAGATGCTGGAGATGCTTGTGACACATTAGAAAGACTGATAAATAAAGTAGTTATGAAAAAGTGTGCCAAGTGTCATGGTAAGGGAAGCACATCTGTCCATCTATGGAAGTGTTTCTCACGTAGAAATAACATTTATTGAGATTTGATGAGGCGAGGCAGCGTGGAGGTGGGAAGTTTGTTCAGATAGAAGATAAGAAGACAGTGAGAAAGGTCAGTTTGTGGCACGATTTGGCTAGGGTTAGAGGCTGGCTGGTTAGTGTGGAGTAAGGGCAGGAACACCTTGTTAGTATGGACTTACTTTGGACGGTGGTGAGTCACTGAATGGATGTAAAGAGGAGAGCCAAGTCATAGGCATCTTCAGGCAACATATGACAGTGGGTCTGCAGAGTAGAAAGACTGCAGTCTCTATAGACTGGGGAGACTGCAGTCTCTAGACTGGGGCTGGTGTGGTAATATAGGCAGTCACCTCCCAGTGGAAAGCTCTGGAGTAGGGGACAGGGTTTGAATCTTCTGTGTGGATATCTAATAATTGATTAGATCATTTTGAATTATTATATAGTAACAGCCCAGATGTCAAATTACATAAAGCAAAATTTTTTTGGAAGAAAAGATTTCCTACTATTGGGAAATTCTTCAGAATATAAAAGCTTTATTGAATTGGGTCTGAAATGAATTCCATTTAAATATTCAATTAATTGAAAGCCTTGCTTCTGAATATTTTTCCATAGATTTCACGCTTCTTTACAAATTTCATCTTGCCTTCTGTTTTAATATTGGCAATAAATCTAATAATAGAGAGGTGATGTTGAAGGGAATGATGGTGGGAAATGTGGGTGACGGTGTAAGTGGGAAACAGTCAGCTTTATTATGGTAGGATAGGGCAGCAGAGGGTGGATGAATTTTGTCCTGGCGTTTTCATTGGGTCCAGTACTGACCATAGGAGGGGATGAAGTACCACCATGTGCTACTCAGTCCCCAAGGTACACCTTGTGGCTTCAATTTAATTAATCTCTTTGTGGTATTTTACATGAAGTCATGGAAGAGGCCCTTTGTTTCTTCAGGTGTGGCTTTTTATATCTAGCAGTCCCACATTTGACATGGACTGTGTGTTAGGCATTGACCTGCTGAAAACAGTGTGGATTTTGCAAATAAAGTAAGTGTCCTATTTGCCTTACTACTCAAGTGGAGCTACTATGAGGGATTTATTTTGCATTTCTCTTCATGAAGCTTTTTGGCAAGCACTAGCTCTTTACCAATGTGAGGCCATTTAATGCTCATGATAGCTCTGTGCCATTATCATTGGCATTTTACACAGGAGGCCACAGGGGTGCTGAGGATCAGCGGCTTGCAGAAATCACGCAGCTGTGTAGTGGCAGCACTGAGTTTGGACACCACACTGGAATTCCAGAGGTGGATTTTGGGGAAGACTGTGTGTGCAGGGTGTTTGTGTGTTTGCAGGTTACGTGTGCAGGATTAGGGGAGGGCTCTTGTTCTGTTTCATTCTTCAGGAGCCCTTTGATATACCTGGGACATTAAAGATGAGAACAGTGGAGAAATTGTCTTTTAAACACACACTTTTGTTTCTGCTATGAGTTTCTAAGACCATTCTTTAAAGAGCTCAGTAAATTACTTTTGTCTGTCTCTTGGGGAAAAACAAACTAAACCATACATAGTTTTTACTTTGTTTAACTTTCAAGTTTATTAGTATCATTTTGTAAAGTTTATATAAATGGCGTGGTGTAGGTATTTCTTTTTATTAGTTCACTTAACACTGGGGCAGGTCTGAAACAGTTTGTAAATCAAGGCCTGTGCTCTAACTCCCTTCACTTTGTCTGGGATTGTCCAGCAGCTGTGACTCACTGGAAGATGATGTTGTGCAATGCCTAATCTGTTTAATAGTGTGCTGGCTTCACTGTCAGTGGGTTGGCTTCCTTGTTATGGCAGGGGATTTGGTACCACAGTTAGGGTAGAGTGACTTCTTTTTTGCTTTGTCAGAGCTCTAAAATCTTAGTATGTGTGCAGAGGTATGTGTGGGGCAGTTAGGCATGGGGGTTTAGTGGGGAGCTGTAATTGATGTTGACCCTGCAGTGGCTCAGCTAGCGGGGAGCCAACATCAAGCATACTGAATAGAGGGTCTGCTTCTGTTGCTATGCAAGTAGGAATGGAAGGGACCTTATTCCCATTAAACCTGTCAGATATCACACATGCTACTGTTTAAAGCTAAAGCATTTTGGCTGTCCTTTGAGAAGGTTAATACTACTCTGTTCAGTTTATTTCTATGCTGTACGTGAGATGAGCCATCCAGTTTCCAGCATGGATGGGGTTGCAGAGATGAGGATGCACAAACTGGATGGCTTCCCAGAATCTACAGAGTCCCATCTCTATGGTGCAGCCTTGTTATTTTTCTTGGAGAGTTTTCCTCCCAGAATATTAGGGGGTGGAGGTGGGGCAGGAAGACTGTTTAAATACTAACAAAATTTAGTGCAAAATCAAGTATATGTGATTTTCTGCATTATTCTGATTTTTGGATGATGATTTACTAAAAAGAAAAAATACAGTGTGTTTAAATGTACTTTGCAACAATAAAGTTAAGACCATCAATTATCATCTTGCTTGAAAAGGATACTAGATTTAAATCTTTCTTTCTGTTATTTGCAAAACATAATTACAGTGGATTAAGTTCTTGGAGGAAAATGTGTTTTAAGTGAAAAATTGAAAAAATTGAAGCCAGACCATATTATTCTCTTTTTAAAGATGAAGTGATTTATATATTTTCAGAAATTGCATACTCAGACATTGGTTTATAACTAGAGTGACCATATAATTTAATGTACAAGCCAGGATGCTTTAGAGGCTGAAAGGGGCATGGACTGGATTAGAAACAGTAGGTCAGCAGGTGTAAAATGGGGCTTTTTTTAAAAAAACTAGTTTTGACTACCCATAGCATAAAAAGGTTTCCTTAAGAATGGGTTGTTAAAAAGAGGAAAATGAAATAAGTTGCAAAGTTCGACTTTACCCTACTTACAAACTAGTAAATTAGCCTGTTACTATTTCAAAGATGCTGGCAGAAGACATAGGACTTCCCAGTCAGTTATAAAGAAGCTGAGAGTTTTGGGCACAGCAAACAGTGTGAGTATCAGCATAATGGTGTCAGTTTCTCATGTCCACAAAGCCCTGCAGGGCAGCTTGATGTGGACCAGGTGGATGCTGTGTCTGCATGTATTTGTATTACAACTGAGTTACTCACTGAGGGGTTCTACCACTTTTTCAGCAAGTAATAAGGATGCATGTTAAGAGTTCTCTAGAGAAACAGAACCAATAGAATATGTAATTATAAGAGGGGATTTATTAGATTGGCTCACATGATTAGAGGCTAGATAGCCCCATGGTGGCCATCTGCAGCTAGAGAGGCAAGAGAGCTGTAATAGAGCTGGAGTTCAAGAAGCTAGGATCCGGTGAGGGTGGGGTGGGGCGGGGTTGGGGAGAGGAAGAGAGAGAGAAAGAAGGAAAGAAGAAGGAGGAGGAGGAGGAGGATAAGAGAAAAGGTAGGTAGGTTGGTTGAAAGAGAGATTGAGATTCTGTGAAAATCTTTAAGTTCAAAGCCTGAAGAATATGGAGTCCAATGTCTATGGGAAGCACAAGCAGAAAAATGCACCTGCTCGAGAAAGTGTATTCAAACTTTCCCCTTCTACTTTTTCATTACATCTGGGACCCTTCCTCTTGGGAACACTCACAGTCAGGACAGTTTTTGCAACTGTTTGCTGACCCAAATGCCTGTCTTCTCTGAAAATAGACATACCCAGAAGTATGTTTTACCCATATTTTAGGCTTCACTTAATCTAGTTATATTAGCAACCAAAATTAACCATCATAGGAAGCCTAGTCTTGGCTGGGATGGGAGGAGAAGGTGAAAAAAAAATTGAAAGACATGGACTCACCTGTCAAGGTTACCATCTGCATAATTTTCCCTAAGAAAGGGCCTGAGTGGAAGGATGTCTTGGGTTCTTGCAGTCTTGTCACACTCAGCAGGTTGTGTAGGAGTACAAATGCCTGGGGCACCCCTCCCAACAATTCTGTGCTGTGAAATGTCTTTTCTTTATTCTTTCAGGCTTATATATATATTGCATCAAAGTAGAGGGTGAAGAAACACTAGTGGGGAGAGGCTCATGGAATTTGGAAAGGCATCTTTATGATGGTGTTGGTAACCTTCCTGGGAAACTGAGCCAGGAATTAAAAAAGGAATTCTTTTTTTTTCATTCTCTTAAGGTCCTCCTTTCATTTTTTTTATTGTTGGTCATTCAAAACATTACATAGTTCTTAATACATCATATTTCACAGTTTGATTCAAGTGGGTTATGAACTCCCAATTTTACCCCGTATACAGATTGCTGTATCACATCAGTTACCCTTCCATTGATTGACATATTGCCTTTCTAGTGTCTGATGTATTCTGCTGTCTGTCCTATTCTCTACTATCCCCCCTCCCCTCCCCTCCCCTCCCCTCCCCTTTTCTCTCTCTACCCCTTCTACTGTAAATCATTTCTTCCATTTGTATTCTCTTGTCTTACCCCTCCTTTCCTCTTATATGACATTTTGTATAACCCTGAGGATCGCCTTCCATTTCCATGCAATTTCCCTTCTCACTCCCTTTCCCTCCCACCTCTCATCCCTGTTTACTGTAAATATTCTTCTCAAGCTCTTCGTCCCTACCCTGTCCTTGTTTCCTCCCCTTATATCAAAGGAGTCATTTGGTATTTGTTTTTTAAAGATCGACTAGCTTCACTTAGCATAATCTGCTCTAATGCCATCCATTTCCCTCCAAATTCTATGATTTTGTCATTTTTTAATGCAGAGTAATACTCCATTGTGTATAAATGCCACATTTTTTAAATCCATTCATCTATTGAAGGGCATCTAGGCTGATTCCACAATCTTGCTATCGTGAATTGTGCTGCTATGAACATCGATGTAGCAGTGTCCCTGTAGCAAGCTCTTATTAGGTCTTTGGGGAATAGACCGAGAAGGGGAATAGCTGGGTCAAATGGTGGTTCCATTCCCAGCTTTCCAAGAAATCTCCATACTGCTTTCCAAATTGGCTGCACCAATTTGCAGTCCCACCAGCAATGAACAAGAGTGCCCTTTTCCCCGCATCCTCTCCAGCACTTATTGTTGTTTGACTTCCTAATGGCTGCCAATCTTACTGGAGTGAGATGGTATCTTAGGGTGGTTTTGATTTGCATTTCTCTGACTGCTAGCGATGGTGAGCATTTTTTCATGTACTTATTGATTGATTGTATGTCCTCCTCTGAGAAGTGTCTGTTCAGGTCCTTTGCCCATTTATTGATTGGGTTATTTGTTATCTTATTGTCTAATTTTTTGAGTTCTTTATATATTCTGATTATTAGGGCTCTATCTGAAGTGTGTGGAGTAAAGATTTGTTCCCAGGATGTAGGCTCCCTGTTTATCTCTCTTATTGTTTCTTTTGCTGAGAAAAAACTTTTTAGTTTGAGTAAGTCCCATTTGTTGATTCTAGTTGTTAACTCTTGCACTATGGGTGTCCTATTGAGGAATTTGGAGCCTGATCCCACAGTATGTAGATCATAGCCAACTTTTTCTTCTATCAGATGCCTTGTCTCTGATTTAATATCAAGCTCCTTGATCCATTTTGAGTTAACTTTTGTGCACGGCGAGAGATAGGGATTCAGATTCATTTTGATGCAGATGGATTTCCAGTTTTCCCAGCACCATTTGTTGAAGATGCTATCCTTCCTCCATTGCATGCTTTTAGCCCCTTTATCAAATATAAGATATCTCTAATGAACCTTGACGCAAAAATCCTCAATAAAATTCTGGCGAATCGGATTCAAATACATATCAAAAAAATTATACACCATGATCAAGTAGGATTCATCCATGGGATGCAAGGCTGGTTCAATATACGGAAATCAATTAATGTTATTCACCACATCAATAGACTTAAAAATAAGAACCATATGATCATCTCGATAGATGCAGAAAAAGCATTCGACAAAGTACAGCATCCCTTTATGTTCAAAACTCTAGAAAAATTAGGGATAACTGGATCATACCTCAACATTGTAAAAGCAATCTATGATAAGCCACAGGCCAGCATCATTCTGAATGGAGAAAAATTGAAGGCATTCCCTCTAAGATCTGGTACAAGACAGGGATGCCCTCTCTCACCACTTCTGTTCAACATAGTCCTCGAAACACTGGCCAGAGCAATTAGACAGTCAAAAGAAATTAAAGGCATAAAAATAGGAAAAGAAGAACTTAAATTATCACTATTTGCAGATGATATGATTCTATACCTAGCAGACCCAAAAGGGTCTACAAAGAAGCTATTAGAGCTAATAAATGAATTCAGCAAAGTGGCAGGATATAAGATCAACACGCATAAATCAAAGGCATTCCTGTATATCAGCGACAAATCCTCTGAAAAGGAAATGAGGACAACTACTCCATTCACAATATCCCCCCCCAAAATAAAATACTTGGGAATCAACCTAACAAAAGAGGTGAAAGATTTATACAATGAAAATTACAGAACTCTAAAGAAAGATATAGAAGAAGACCTTAGAAAATGGAAAAATATACCCTGCTCATGGATAGGCAGAACTAACATCATCAAAATGGCGATATTACCAAAAGTTCTCTATAAGTTCAATGTAATGCCAATCAAAATCCCAACAGCATTTCTTGTAGAAATAGATAAAAGAATCATGAAATTCATATGGAATAATAAAAGACCCAGAATAGCAAAAACAATACTAATCAGGAAGTGTGAATCAGGCGGTATAGCGATACCAGACTTCAAACTATACTACAGAGCAATAGTAACAAAAACAGCATGGTACTGGTACCAAAACAGGCGGGTGGACCAATGGTACAGAATAGAGGACACAGTAACCAATCCACAAAAAAGGAATTCTTTAGAGTGTTCTGACAACAAGCAGGAGATCAAATTCTCAGGCTTTCTGCTTCATTATAGGCTGGTATCTGTTTTCTCAACCTGAGTTCAGTGACATATTTATTTGTAGCTTAATTAGGAATGTGCTTGAGCATCATTTGCCATAAGCAAGCCCCAGTAGTCCTGTATCAGCAGTTCCAAGACATCTTGGAGTGGGCAGTGTAAGTGCACGCTCTTGCACTATGAATTTTGGTGAAGTTTCAGAGGATCATTTGTAGGAGGGTTAATTTTTCTCAGGACTGTGTGGGGTGTTTTGTGCTTATATTTTCCGGGTGCATTTCTCTCACTTGAAGCTTGGCCTTCCCAGGTACTGAACACCATCTTGTCTTTGAGAGGCTTCTCCGCAGGCCCTAATTCAACAAAGTGACCAGTTTTGCTTCTCTTTTCTTCCTCATCTAGCTGTACTTTTCACATACATTTTCAGCCCTTCTCTTGATTGTCTGCTAAGTACTCTGTTAGGTAAGTTCTAGCTAGTCAGCTAACAGGAACAGGGTAAGCCATCGCTGGCAAACTGCATATAGCCTAGTGGCCAGATGTGGCCTGCGCTGTGGGTATAAATGTTTTTAATGGCACACAACCATGCCTATTCATTTTCCTGTTGTCTCTGGTCCTGTTGTGCCACAATGTCAGAGTGAAGTATTTGAAGAAAAAACAGCAGGGCGCTCAGAGCCAAAAGATTTACCGTCTGAAAAGTCTGCAGACTTCCCGCCTAAATTAATAAATCAACCAGGTGGAGCACTCTTTGGTGTGCCTGGGTCTTGCCCATGTGCTTCCCCACAGTGTGATGCACATGGAAAGTGGAAAGTGCTTGATGTGGATTTTATCAATGAGAATAAATGTTAATATACTGATGAAGTTGGGGGAAAGAGCTCTGAGGAGTGTATTTTGGTGGGGGCAGTGCTCTAAGCCAATCCAACTCAACTAGGGAGTGGTAGGCTTCTGGGCAGGTTTTATCAGAGCAGTTGTCGTTTGCCTCCCTTTCTCAGTCTTCCCAGCTCTTCTCTCTTGCACTGCAGATGCTTGGCATCATACATAGAGCCATCAAAAAGGTATGAGTTTGCCCCTTCTGGGCCCTGAGACAATTGATGGCATCTGCTACTCTCTCATTTGGGCCTCTAGTTATACCATGAAGTGCTGAATAGGAGGTAGAATTTCCTATGCACCCCCAGACACAGGTTGGACATTACATCTGTGTTCAAACAAGGAACCATCAGTGTTGCCTTCTCACGGAAGAGCTGGCTTTATTGCTCCTTTAGAGGAGGTTTATTATTTTCCAAGTCTGATTTTGTGTACAAATTTTTTCTTTGCATGAAAACATCAGAATCCAGCTTCCTTGTAATGTTGGAATCTGTTGTGTTTTTCATTCATATGCTAGGCATTAATGCATGCTCCCTGCTAATCACTGTCCTGGATGCACATCAGAAAGTGGGACAGAAAAGGACTCCTCCCCATGCCTTCCCTTCACCTGAGGACAGTGGGAAGCCAGGCCCAACCTTGCTTTTGTAATACAGTTTATGACTTTCTTTACAGATACCACTTGTTACTTTATAACTGGGCTCTTTCAGCCAATGAAGCCAGGCTCTTGGGACACCCCAACTCCTGTTTTCCATCCTGTGAATGACAAGACATATCTAATACATATTCCCATTTTGGCCAATCTAGTTATAATCCTTCTGCTGGCTCTCAGAGCCCTACACACAGCATTCCCAAGAATATTTTCTCTTATTCTCCATAATAAATTGCCCTTCTGTGTCTTGTTTATTTCCCTCATCTGGAATGACTGCTCTAAATACCCTCATTCCTCTAATTCAACTTTGGCACTTTTCACACCTTTGGACTAGACAATTCATTGTTGTGAGGGGCTGCTCTGTGCCTTATAGGATGTTTAGCAGGATCCCTCACTTTCTACTTACTTCTTGTACTTGTCTTCTAGACAGAATATTGATGGATTATGATTTTTATGCACATTGGCAATTTCTGTCTGTTAGTTGTATATTTTTGAGTTCTGAGAACCATTTCTCTTTTCTAAATTGTAGCCCTCCTCCTTCTTGTAGCCTCTCTGTCAACTGTAGCCCTCACTCATCTTCTCTTCTTAGGACCACTATAGGGCTTGTGCATACCATGCATTGAACTTATAATTAGACTACTGTATTAGACCATTTTGTGTTACCATAGCAAAATACTTTAAACATGCCACTTTATAAAAAAGAGGCTTATTTAATGCATAATTTTGCAGGCTCAAGGGGATGGTATGCATTTTAGTTTTAACTTTTTAGCTGCTATGACCAATTTTAGGAGGAAAAATTTATTTTGGGGCTCACAGTTTCAGTGGTTTTAGTCCATAGATTGCTGGCTCTATTCCTTAGGACTCAAGGTGAGATAGAACATCATAGTAGAAGAGTGTGGAGGAGAAAAGTAGAGAGAGGGGTAGCTGGGAGGGGAGCAGAGAAAGGGATCCCTCCCTTCCATGCATACAAAATAGAAACCTCAAAGACATGTCTCAGGGACCTACCTCTTCCAGCCACGCACTACCTACCTACAGTTCAATCCCTGTCAGGGGATTAATGAACCGATTAGTTTAAGGATCTCACAACCCAATCATTCCACCTCTGAATGTTCTTGCATTGTTTCACACATGTGCTTTTTGGGACACGTAATATCTAACCTATAACAGTGTGTCATCATATCAGCCTTAGAATCATGATGGATGCATGTGCAGTAGGAAGAAATCACATCTTAAAACAGGAAGTCAACGATAGACCAGAGTCCATGGTCCCTTTCAAGTGCCTATTCCCAATTGATTTAAAGACCTCCTACTAGGTCCCACTGCCTTCTAGTACCTTGGAGATCAAGCCTTTAACACATGGACCTTTGGGAGATCAGAGAAACAATATTGTTTGTTGACCATTTTAAGTGAATTGATCTTGTGGCTATAATTTTGTTGTAGGTTCCTAAAATCAGGGACAATGTAGTATGCTAGTTTTGTGTGACTTTTAAAAAGTTTCTTACTTGCTATGTCTCAGTTTTCTCATCCGTAGAGTAGGGATACTAATCTCTCTATTTCAGGGTTGTTTGAAGTTGAACTAGTTACTACATGTAAAGTACTTTGAAGGGTCCTTGACAGCACACAATAAGCAGTTGCTTAGCTGTTAGTGTTATTAAAGGAGTTAACCTAATGGAGAGTCAATTTATTTTGCTTTATTTCTTTAGGGAAGTGACTGGAATGGGAGTATGTGGACTGTGGCTGCAACCAAGATGGCTTGGTTTTCTCCTCCGTACTCGCACTCCAAGTATTTTTATTTTGTTGATATCAGTAAAGTATTAGTTGGTTCACTCTGAGTTGTGAAGGAGTGATATAAATGTGCATATTATAGGTTATAGAAGAGAGTTAAAAAGAGAGGTGATAGTAGGGTCTTCTTTACGTTTGAGGATGGTAGGCCTGTAGTCTGTATGCATGTGTGTATGCTAATAGGTTAGGTGTGGTCTGAGTATCCCCAAAAGTCACATGTTAAAGGGTTTGTCCCCTTGATAGCACTATTGCTGGGGGGTGGTATTTTTAGGAAGAGGGTCCTTAAGTAAAGTTCTTAGGTTAATTGAGGGGATGTCCTCAAAAAATGATTGTGGGATACTGGTCTTTTTCCTGCTGTAATTACTGTTTTGGTCCTCCTTGCACTCCTGCCATGATGTACCACACTTATCACAGATCAAACCACTGGGGACTTGAACCTGGGAAAATGTGTGCTAAATAAACTGTTCCTCTTTATAAAGTTAGCTGTCTCAAGTGTTTTGTTGTGGTAATACAAAGCTGACTAATACAGTATACTTGTTCTCCTTTGTGTGATTTTCTTGTAATCTCCAGGGAAATAATGCTGACTTGATATCCTTGAACAGCTCAAAACTAAAGTTTTTTTCCACTAAAGCTTTCTTCCAAATATGTTCTTCCTATAGTTAGTATTGAATTCCAGTTTTTCCACTTCTCAGCTATGTGATGATCTCTGTCTTAATTTCTTTAGAAAAAGGAAATGATACTACATATCCACTCCAGAGGGTAATTTTACATTCTTGTTTTATTTTTTAATATTTTTATTACTTATTAATGAAAATTGTTTTATTTTATTTATTTATTTGTATGTGGTGCTGAGATTCAAATCTAGTGCCTTACATATGCCAGGCAAGTGCACTACCGTGAGCCACAATCCCAGCCATGCATCCTTGTTTTGTGAACAAACCTCAAGGTAATCACAGTCTAAGTAAATCACCATCCTTTATGACCATGAAAACTGCTTATGTTGGTCTTTTTAAAGATGTTGGGAAATCTGGGCATGGAGTGGCATCTGTGGACTTGCCCTTGGAGTGCCCCAGTGCTGCAGTCTGGCTGGGCACAATTCAGGAGCCACTTGTCAAAAGAAACGAACTTTATTTTTAGAACACACACGCTGCACCACACAGCTCTTCAGGAAAACCCTCAGAGCCCAACTGCCACCACCGGCTTCCCACAAGCCTCTCAACCTCCCCTATACCTCCTGCTCTTGAGGCAGATTGGCTGGGTCGCGTGGGCGGAGCCAAAAAAGTCCCCCAATGAGCAGCTCCGTGGTCTGAAAGGACGGGGAAACAACCCAATGAGCATCACTGCAGAGGAGCCAATCAGTTGGCAGCTAGGAGTTTGCTGGGGCCGCTGTGAGCCAATCATCAGCTGGCAGCTGGTGCTGGCAGCTGGAAGTTTGCTGGGGCCCTTTTGGCTGTGGCTCTCAACACCCCAGGTCATGTGACTTCAGGAATCTTGATGAACATGTACAAGCTGATGCAGCTACTTGGGAGAAGGGTGATAAGAGATTGCCAGGAACTGTTCCATTGCAGCTTTAGAGAATGCTCAGCAAGTGTACCTAATTGAGTGGAGAGAGGCCAAGGGAAGGGACTCTGTGCAGAGAAGCATCCTGTGTGGGATCAGACAAAGAGAGACCAGGGGGAGCAGCACTGATGCCAGCTAATCCCACAACCCCTACACTTGGTGGGAAGTCTGTTCTCAGCAGGATCAACTTGGTTCAGGAAGGTTACACTTAGAAGTAGTTGAGGCTTTTGGTGAGAGAGTTTCCTCTGAGTTGAGCTGTGTTGGAAATGGTGGCAGGAGTGACTATGAGTCTGTCTTTTTGGCTTTCAGTGATGACTTCTAGGTGGGTTTTGTAGTCAGAAATCTGTGTGCTCTGTTTTATGGAGGAATGATCTGGGTATGTATACTGGGAATGAGTGTTCTATTAACGAGTGTTCTATTAAGGTAAGATGATATTTCAGACCTTGAGAAGGGCCTTTTCTGCAGGGCCTAACTCCAGGGTTAAGTGCTAGGGTGCTGGTCTTCTTTTCTGGTGCTGAGTGAGCTTCTCTCATGGCTTTGCCTTCTGGTGCCTGCTGTGAGCTTTGTTAGGAGGTTGTGTTAAGTACCTTGTTTGGGATTTGGGGAATCTGATCCCTGCTAAATACTATTGTTCTCTTTGCAATGAGAGATCTGTTCCAGAGTAAACAGATCTGTTTCAGAGTAGAAGGAGATCTTCCTGTAGGTAGGCGAATTTCCTTTAAAAGTGCTAATTTAAGTCCTTGACTCTTTTAGAAAAACGACAGGCAAACTGTGAGCAGAAAATCTTGCATTTTGATGGCTTCCCAGTATCCTTGGCATAAAACATCTGTATGCAGATGAGTATTGTAGTCACAACATAGTCTATTCAACTATATTCCTGCTGTGAATATTCTCTTTGGAATCATATGAAATTAGATACCCATTTAAAGTTGTCTTAACAGCTTCGCTTTATAACACGAATATAAGTATATAGAACCTGTTAATATTAATTCTTTTGCATTATGAAATCACTAGCTATGTTTTATATAGAAATACTCACAAATGTTCCCCAGGCTCTGTTTTATATGTTTCTTTGCTTTCTTTTTCTTTTTTGATTCTCAAAGAGCTATTCCTAGATAAAGTCATTATTTAAAACCATTAATTTTTGTGTTTTAAGAATTCAGCAGTATTGTGGACACATTATTATGTGAGAAGATGCTCTGAAAAGGCACATTGATGATATTAATGATATATTTTCCTAGACATAATAGCCACATATTGTTTTCTAATATGAGCGCATTTATTGATATCTTCTGTTTGGCCATGTTTTGGGGAGTTCGGTATATTTCAAAGTCATTTAATGAAAAAATGTACTGATAATCTGTGAACAGGAAATTCCATGTAAATATTGTATCAGAAAATGCATACTAAGCTGCTTTTCCATTTTATATGGAGTAATGATAGAGTTTAGTTAAATTTACAGGTTTATACTTGGCTTTAAAATTAAGAGAAGGAGAAGACTGGAATTAAAAATGTGGGAGTTACTTTTGTTAATCTAACCCATTTACATATATAACTGGGATTATAAAAGTATATGATGGAGAGTCTGGAAGGGTTTCACTTCTGCCTGACTATAGGAACCAAAAGTTCCAGACTAGGATGTAATTGGAATAATCACAGTCAGAATACACCCAGATACTCTTATCAAGGCATGCACATATCCCTGGGCCATGGGGCACATGTGAGCCTACCCCCACAACACCTGCCATGTATCTTGCCAGAGTATGCTCAGCAGCTATCATAGAAGCAGCTTCTTCTTTCTCTTTTTTCTCCTCCTCCTACTGCTACTGCTACTGTGATCTCCTACACCTCCTGTCTTCCTTCCTCCCTCAGTTCCTGCTCCTCCTTCTATCCCCAGCTCCTCCTGTCAGGCAACAAAGGGTAGAGTGCTAGACAGTAGCTCTCCATCTTGGGCCATGAAGAGACTGGAACAGCCCATCTGAGCTTATTTTGAATCTCAGTTTCATTTTTCAACTTGTCTGATAACCTGCCAATGTTGAATCAACCTCAGACATGAACTTTACTACAAGTTTATACCTGGAATTGAGGAACTGTAGAGAATAGTATCAACAAGTTTTGTTTCTCATAAGGTTAAATAATATGTTGCTTGATTATGAAGTGATATAGTAAATAGGGTTCAGTGGCATCTCTCAACATGGTGCTGATATTGGGATCAGGAGAAGTCACCCACTGACTTAAAGTATCAATATCTGGATATTTGCCCAACTTAGGGCTCTTAAGAGAAAAAAATTCACAAAGTAGTCCCTTGTTTAAAAGAAGTAGTGAGAACTATCCCAATAGATGTTTAGACATACAAATAATATGAAAAAGCAAGAGAAAAACCCACCAAACACCCCATAATGCCTCAACAACTGAATCCATCAACAGCACAGTGGAGGAAATGTCAGAGGAAGAATTTGGAAAATTCATAGTTAAAGTGTTCTATGAACTAGAAGAAGATGTAAGAGTGAAGTCAAAGAGAAAATACAGGAAGTGAAAGATCAATAAAGAGAGATTCTGGAAAAGAACCAAACAGAAATCCAGGGAATGAGTCAATAAACCAAATTAAAAAACTTAATGAAAAGCATCACCAATAGTTCAGACCACTTTGAAGACAGATATTCAGGCCTCAAAGACAAAGTATATGAAAATAATGTTGACCATAAAGAAAAGATGTTAAGAGACCACAACGAGAAATCTGGAGTAACACCAAGAGGCCAAAATTAAGAATCATTAGGGTAGATGAAGTCTCTGAAATACAAGCTAAAAAGGATGCACAATCTTTTCAAGGAAATAATATCAGAAAAATTTTCAAACCTTAAGAATGAGATGGCAATTCAAATACAAGACACATTTAGGACTCCAAATATATAAAATTACAATAGATCCACTCTAAGACACATTATAATGAAAATGCCTTACATACAGAATACAGGTAGAATTTCTATAGTTGCAAAAGAAAAATGGCTGGTTACATTTAGATATAAACCAATCCAGATTTCGACTTTTTTTTTTTTTTTCTCAGCCCAGACTTTAAAAGCCAGGAGGGCTTGGAGTAATATATACCAAACTCAGAAAGAAAATGGGTGCATATGAAGAATACTGTGACCATCAAAATTGTACTTCAGAATAAAAGGTGAAATAAAAACCTTACATGATAAACAGAAGCTAAAATATTCATAACTAGAAAGGCTTTACTACAAAATATAGTGAAATATTTCATGAAGAATAAAGAAAAATAAAAATGAAAAACAGCATAGAGGGGAAATACCCTAGAAGAACAGTTAATTAAAATAGAATCAAGTCCAATTTGAACATTAGAAATAAATCAAGATGGCAGGAAATCAAAATCATCTCTCTATAACAACATGGAATGTTAATGGTCTACAGTATTCAATCAAAAGAGATAGGTTGGCAGATTGGATTAAAAAACAAGACCCAACAATATCCTGTCTGTAAGAGATCTACCTCACAAGTAAAGACATCCACAATTGAAGGTGAAAGTACCGTGCAAGTAATACTTATAAACAAGCAGAGTAGCTATTCTCATATCAGAAAATGTGGACTTCAAGCCAAGATAATCAGAAAAGACAAAGAAGGCCATTATATATTGCTTAAGGGAGTCATTCAACAAGATATAATGATTGTAAATATTTAGGCTCCAAACACTTGTACATACATAAAACAAATCTTTTTCAATATTAAGAATCAAACAGATCATAATAGAATAATACTGGGTGACTTTAACACACCTGTCTCCCTAGTATACAGATCATTCAGACATAAATTAAGTAGAATTAATTAGAGTCTACAAAACTAAAAAATATGATTAATAATATGGGCCTAACAGATATCTATAGAATATTTCATCCATTGATGACTGAATTCACGTTCTTCTCAGCAGCACATGGACATTTTGTAAATTAGACCATATTTTAGGGTACAAAGCAAATATAAGCAAATAAAAAATTCTTATGAGAATAATGATAAATATATCAAAATCTCTGGAACAATATGAAGGCTGTTCAACGAGGAAAGTTTATTCCATTGAGTTCATACTTCAAAAGAATGGAAAGATATCAAATAAATCATTACAGCTCAAGGTCCTAAAACAAGAATGAACCAACATCAAAATCAGTGGAAGACAGGAGATACCTGAGATCAGATCCAAAACCAATGAAATTGAGAATAAAAAAATATAAAAGGGCTGGGGTTGTGGCTCAGCAGTAGAGTGCTCATCTAGCATGTGCAAGGCCCTGGGTTCAATCACAACACCACATAAAAATAAATAAATAAAATAAAGGAAGTGTGTGCAACTGCAACTAAAAAGTAAATATTAAAAAAATAGAAGATAGGCCATTAGGTGGAATCCCACCAGCCAAGCCCACACGGACCCTTGGGCCGAGCACGGGATCTCAGAAGGGGAAGGAAGCGGTACAGTCCCATCCCCCACAGCGGACACTCCACCGAGGCAGTCAGCGGCCACCATCCGGGAAAGCTGAAGGATACACCGCCACTCTCCTTCAGAGTGCAACATCAAAACAGGTCGGTGTCATTCAGCTCACCCCCCAGACAGCGGGAATTCGCATAAAATCTCTCCTAGGCTTGCCGGGAGAGGGAGTATCAAGCTGAGCCTCCATAAAGACTAGGGGGAAACTAGAGACACCTGACCTCCAACCCCTCCTCCCAGTAGCAGCCAAAACGAAACCTGGCTAGCCAGCACTGGGGGAGGGGCAAGCAGAAAAAATCAAAGTGATAGAGTGCCAGGGATCCCAGCAGCCTGCAGCAGGGCCCCGGAGATCCAGGCCAACTGATTCGCGTGGCCTGCCCTGCGGCTACAGAAGGCGTGGTGCCTCAGTGAAGCCATTAATTAGCAAGCAGGGAGGTTAGGGAAGGCCATTAGGTGGAATCCCACCAGCCAAGCCCACACGGACCCTTGAGCCGAGCACGGGATCTCAGAAGGGGAAGGAAGCGGTACAGTCCCATCCCCCACAGCGGACACTCCACCAAGGCAGTCAGCGGCCACCATCCGGGAAAGCTGAAGGATACACTGCCACTCTCCTTCAGAGTGCAACATCAAAACAGCGGACACTCCATCCAGGCAGTCAGCGGCCACCATCCGGGAAAGCTGAAGAATACACCACCACTCTCCAACAGCTTGCAACATCAAAACAGCCAGCAGCAGGACCCCGGAGATCCAGGCCAACTGATTCGCGCGGCCTGCCCCGCAGCTACAGAAGGCGTGGCGCCTCAGAGAAGCCATTAATTAGCAAGCAGGGAGGTTAGGGACTGCCATTAGGTGGAATCCCGCCAGCCAAGCCCACCGCCCACGCCCGGAACAGGCCCAGCTACCTGCCAGCATTGTAGTCACGACACCCCAATTGGAATAGGGACAGAGCAGAGCCGCCTTCCACTCCCGGAACAGGCCCAGAGAGCCGCCAGCGTGGTAGACACGTCACCCCAATTGGAGTAGGGGCACAGCCGCCGCCCGCACCTGCAAGGGAGACTTTTCAAGTATACAAGAGCAACATAAATAAATAGGGGGTAAATTTCAAAACACAACAGTTGCACCAAGCAGAAAGAAACGCGAGCAGTATGAAAAGACAAGGAAAGAAAGGACCACAAGCAATGCAGGTCAACTCAACTTTAGAAGAGGTAATAGCTGCAACAGATGGAATATCAGATAAAGAGTTCAGGATATATATGCTTCAGATGATCTGGAGTCTCAAGGAAGACATGAGACAGCAAAATCAGACAATGAAAGATCACATTGACAAACAAATCCAGGAAGTAAAAGATCAATTTCACAGGGAGATAGAGGTAATAAAAAACAAACAAATTGAAATTCTAGAAATGCAGGAAACAATAAACCAACTTAAAAACTCAATTGAGAATACTACCAGCAGAGTAGATCACTTAGAAGAGAGAACATCAGACAATGAAGACGAAGTATTTCAACTGGAAAAGAACATAGACAGCTCAGCAAGTCTGCTAAGAAACCATGAGCAGAACATCCAAGAATTATGGGACAATATCAAAAGACCAAATTTAAGAGTCATTGGGATACAGGAAGGCACAGAGCTCCATTCCAAAGGAATAAACAGTCTATTCAGTGAAATAATATGAGAAAACTTCCCAGAATTGAAGATTGAGACAGAATCCCAAATCCTAGAAGCCTACAGGACGCCGAATGTGCAAAATCATAAGAGATCCACACCTAGACACATTATAATGAAGATGTCCAACATACAGAATAAGGAGAGAATTTTAAAAGCTGCAAGAGAAAGAAAGCAGATTACATTTAGGGGTAAACCAATCAGGATAACAGCTGATCACTCAACACAGACTCTGAAAGCTAGAAGATCCTGGAATAACATATTTCAAACACTGAAAGACAATGGGCTCCAACCAAGAATCGTGTATCCGGCGAAATTAAGCTTCAGGTTAGAAGATGAAATTAAAACCTTCCACAATAAACAAAAGTTAAAAGAATTCGCAGCTAGAAAACCATCTCTTCAAAAAATCCTTGGCAAAACATTGCAGGAAGAGGAAATGGAAAATAACATTGAAAACCAACAATGGGAGGTAGGACAGTAAAGGGGGGAAAGTAGTCAAAGAGGATAACAAATCAGGTTTAGTAACATCAATAAACAAATATGGATAGAAGAACAAACCATATCTCAATAATAACCCTAAATGTTAATGGCTTAAACTCACCAATTAAGAGACACAGGCTAGTAGAATGGATCAAAAAACAAGACCCAACAATATGCTGTCTACAGGAGACGCATTTGATAGGAAAAGATATACATAGACTGAAGGTGAAAGGTTGGGAAAAATCATATCACTCATATGGACCGCGGAAACAAGCAGGAGTGTCCATACTCATATCTAATAAAATAGATTTCAAGCCAAAGCTAATCAAAAGGGATATAGAAGGACACTTCATACTGTTCAAGGGAACCATACACCAACAAGACATAACAATCATAAATATATATGCCCCAAATAATGGTGCAGCTGTGTTCATCAAGCAAACTCTTCTCAAGTTCAAGAGTCTAATAGACCAACATACAATAATCATGGGAGACTTCAACACACCTCTCTCACCACTGGACAGATCTTCCAAACAAAAGTTAAATAAGGAAACTATAGAACTCAATAACACAATTAACAACCTAGACTTAATTGACATATATAGACTATACCACCCAACATCAAGTAGCTACACTTTTTTCTCAGCAGCACATGGAACCTTCTCAAAAATAGACCATATACTATGTCACAGGGCAACTCTTAGACAATACAAAGGGGTAGAGATAATACCATGCATCTTATCTGATCATAATGGAATGACACTGAAAATCAATGATAAAAGAAGAAAGGAAAAATCAAGCATCACCTGGAGAATGAACAATAGCTTGCTGAGTGATCAATGGGTTTTAGAAGACATCAAGGAGGAAATTAAAAAATTCCTAGAGTTAAATGAAAACACAGACACAACATATCGGAATCTATGGGACACATTGAAAGCAGTTCTAAGAGGAAAATTCATTGCTTGGAGTTCATTCCTCAAAAAAAGAAAAAACCAACAAATAAATGATCTCATACTTCATCTCAAAATCCTAGAAAAAGAAGAGCAAAACAACAGCAAAAGAAGTAGAAGGCAAGAAATAATTAAAATCAGAGCTGAAATTAATGAAATTGAAACAAAAGAAACAATTGAAAAAATTGACAAAACTAAAAGCTGGTTCTTTGAAAAAATAAATAAAATTGACAGACCCTTAGCCATGCTAACGAAGAGAAGAAGAGAGAGAACCCAAATTACTAGCATACGGGATGAAAAAGGCAATATCACAACAGACACTTCAGAAATACAGAAGATAATCAGAAATTACTTTGAATCCTTATACTCCAATAAAATAGAAGATAGTGAAGGCATAGATAAATTCCTTGAGTCCTATGATCTGCCCAGATTGAGCCAGGAGGATATAGACAACCTAAACAGACCAATAACAATAGAGGAAATAGAAGAAACCATCAAAAGACTACCAACTAAGAAAAGCCCAGGACCGGATGGGTTTACAGCAGAGTTTTACAAAACCTTTAAAGAGGAACTAACACCAATACTTTTCAAGCTATTTCAGGAAATAGAAAAAGAGGGAGAACTTCCAAATTCATTCTACGAGGCCAACATCACCCTGATTTCGAAACCAGACAAAGACACATCAAAGAAGGAAAACTACAGACCAATATCTCTAATGAACCTTGATGCAAAAATCCTCAATAAAATTCTGGCGAATCGGATTCAAATACATATCAAAAAAATTATACATCATGATCAAGTAGGATTCATCCCTGGGATGCAAGGCTGGTTTAATATACGGAAATCAATAAATGTTATTCACCACATCAATAGACTTAAAAATAAGAACCATATGATCATCTCAATAGATGCAGAAAAAGCATTCGACAAAGTACAGCATCCCTTTATGTTCAAAACGCTAGAAAAATTAGGGATAACAGGATCATACCTCAACATTGTAAAAGCAATCTATGATAAGCCACAGGCCAGCATCATTCTGAATGGAGAAAAATTGAAGGCATTCCCTCTAAGATCTGGTACAAGACAGGGATGCCCTCTCTCACCACTTCTGTTCAACATAGTCCTCGAAACACTGGCCAGAGCAATTAGGCAGACGAAAGAAATTAAAGGCATAAAAATAGGAAAAGAAGAACTTAAATTATCACTATTTGCAGATGATATGATTCTATACCTAGCAGACCCAAAAGGGTCTACAAAGAAGCTATTAGAGCTAATAAATGAATTCAGCAAAGTGGCAGGATATAAGATCAACACGCATAAATCAAAGGCATTCCTGTATATCAGCGACAAATCCTCTGAAAAGGAAATGAGGACAACTACTCCATTCACAATATCCCCCCCCAAAATAAAATACTTGGGAATCAACCTAAAAAAAGAGGTGAAAGATTTATACAATGAAAATTACAGAACCCTAAAGAAAGATATAGAAGAAGACCTTAGAAAATGGAAAAATATACCCTGCTCATGGATAGGCAGAACTAACATCATCAAAATGGCGATATTACCAAAAGTTCTCTATAAGTTCAATGCAATGCCAATCAAAATCCCAACAGCATATCTTGTAGAAATAGATAAAAGAATCATGAAATTCATATGGAATAATAAAAGACCCAGAATAGCAAAAACAATACTAATCAGGAAGTGTGAATCAGGCTGTATAGCGATACCAGACTTCAAACTATACTACAGAGCAATAGTAACAAAAACAGCATGGTACTGGTACCAAAACAGGCGGGTGGACCAATGGTACAGAATAGAGGACACAGTAACCAATCCACAAAACTACAACTATCTTATATTTGATAAAGGGGCTAAAAGCATGCAATGGAGGAAGGATAGCATCTTCAACAAATGGTGCTGGGAAAACTGGAAATCCATTTGCACCAAAATGAATCTGAATCCCTATCTCTCGCCCTGCACAAAAGTTAACTCAAAATGGATCAAGGAGCTTGATATTAAATCAGAGACACGGCATCTGATAGAAGAAAAATTTGGTTATGATCTACACGCTGTGGGATCGGGCTCGAAATTCCTCAATAGGACACCCATAGCGCTAGAGTTAACAAATAGAATCAAGAAATGGGACTTACTCAAACTAAAAAGTTTTTTCTCAGCAAAAGAAACAATAAGAGAGATAAACAGGGAGCCTACATCCTGGGAACAAATCTTTACTCCACACACTTCAGATAGAGCCCTAATAACCAGAATATACAAAGAACTCAAAAAATTAGACAATAAGATAACAAATAACCCAATCAATAAATGGGCAAAGGACCTGAACAGACACTTCTCAGAGGAGGACATACAATCAATCAACAAGTACATGAAAAAATGCTCACCATAACTAGCAGTCAGAGAAATGCAAATCAAAACTACCCTAAGATACCATCTCACTCCAGTAAGACTGGCAGCCATTAGGAAGTCAAACAACAATAAGTGCTGGAGAGGATGCGGGGAAAAGGGCACTCTTGTTCATTGCTGGTGGGACTGCAAATTGGTGCAGCCAATTTGGAAAGCAGTATGGAGATTTCTCAGAAAGCTGGGAATGGAACCACCATTTGACCCAGCTATTCCCCTTCTCGGTCTATTCCCTAAAGCCCTAACAAGAGCATGCTACAGGGACACTGCTACATCGATGTTCATAGCAGCTCAATTCACGATAGCAAGACTGTGGAACCAGCCTAGATGCCCTTCAATAGATGAATGGATAAAAAAATGTGGCATTTATACACAATGGAGTATTACTCTGCATTAAAAAATGACAAAATCATAGAATTTGGAGGGAAATGGATGGCATTAGAGCAGATTATGCTAAGTGAAGCTAGTCAATCTTTAAAAAACAAATACCAAATGACTCCTTTGATATAAGGGGTGTAAACAAGGACAGGGTAGGGACGAAGAGCTTGAGAAGAATATTTACAGTAAACAGGGATGAGAGGTGGGAGGGAAAGGGAGTGAGAAGGGAAATTGCATGGAAATGGAAGGCGATCCTCAGGGTTATACAAAATGTCATATAAGAGGAAAGGAGGGGTAAGACAAGAGAATACAAATGGAAGAAATGATTTACAGTAGAAGGGGTAGAGAGAGAAAAGGGGAGGGGAGGGGAGGGCAGGGGAGGGGGGATAGTAGACAATAGGACAGACAGCAGAATACATCAGACACTAGAAAGGCAATATGTCAATCAATGGAAGGGTAACTGATGTGATACAGTAATTTGTATACGGGGTAAAAGCGGGAAGTTCATAATCCACTTGAATCAAACCGTGTAATATGATGTATTAAGAACTATGTAATGTTATGAACGACCAATAAAAAAAAAAGAAAAAAAAATAGAAGATAAACAAAACAGTTTGTTTTGTGAGAGTATAAACAAGATTGATAAACTCTTAGCCAAACTAGGCAAAAGAGAGAAAACACTCAGATTAACAAAATTAGAGATGAAGAAAGGAAATATCACCGCTTATACAACTATAATCCAAAGGATCATCAGAAACTATATTGAAAATAATACTCCAATAAACTAGAAAACCTTGAAGTTATTGACATATTCCTAGAGATATATGACCTACCGAACTGAACCCAGTAATGACATTGAAGCAGTTATTAAGAGCCTTGCAACAATGAAAAGCCCAGGGCTGGATGGAGTCTTAGCCGAGTCCTACCAGACTTTAAAGGAGAGCTAGTGCCAATTCTCAAATTATTCCATGAAATAAAAAAGGAGAGAATTCTGCCAAACTCATTCCACAAAGCCAGTATCACCCTGATATCAAAAGCAGACAAAGGAAGGGAAGGGAAGCTTCAAGGAAGGGAAACTTCAGAGCAATAACCTTGAGGAACAGATGCAAAAATTCTCAACAAAATAAGCAAAAACATATTAAAAAGATAGTGCACCATGATCAAGTGGGGTTCATCCTAGGAATGCATGTTGGTTCAACATGTGGAAATCAAAAAATGTAATTCAGCACATAAACAGCATCAAGGTCAAGAATCACATAATTATCTCAATAGATGCAGAAATAGCATTTGAGAAACTACAGTACCCAGTCATGTTTAAAATACTAGAAAAGCTAGGGATAGAAGGAAGTTAACTCGGCATTGTAAAGGCTATATATGATAAACCCAAGGCCAACATTATACTGAATGGCGAAAAACTGAAATAATTTCCTATAAAAACAGGAACAAAACAAGGATGCCTACTTTTACCAATCCTCTTCAATATAGTCCTTGAAACTCTAGCCAGAGCAAGCAAAGGAAATTAAAGGGGTACAAATAGGAAAAGAAGAGCTCAAATGATCTCTGCTGTTGACATTATTATATATTTACCTAGTAGGTATTTTTTTTTGTGCTGGGGGTTGAACCCAGGGCCTTGTGCATGAGAGGCAAGCACTCTACCAATTGAGTTATATCCCCAGCAATCATTATATATTTAGAAGACACAAAAACTTCACCAGAAAACTTTTCCAAATCATAAATGAATTCAACAAAGCAACAGGATACAAGATCAACATTCATAAATTAATAACATTCTAATAATGAATCTGCTGAAACCAATAATCTATGAAACCAATAATGAATCTGCTGAAAAAGAAATCAAGAAAACTATTCATTCACAATAGTCTCAAAAAGAAAAATATTTGGGGATCAATCTAACTAAAGAGGCGAAGGACCTCTACAATGAAGACTATAGAACTAAAGAAAGGCATTGATGAAGACCTTAGAAGATGGAAAGACCTCCCATGTTGTTGGATAGGCAGAATTAATATTGTCATAATGGCCATACTCCCCAAAGTTCTAATCAGATTCAACACATCCCCATCAAAATTTCAATGATTTTTTTTTTCACAGAACTAGAAAAGGCAGTTCTGAAATTCATTTGGAATGATAAGAGACCCAGTCAATAGCTAAAACAATTCTTAGCAATGAGAGTGAAGTGGGGTTATCACACTACTGGATCTCAAATTACACTACAGAGCTATAGTCACAAAAACAACATGATACTGCAACCAAAACAGGCATAGAGACGGATGGAATAGAGTCAAAGGCACAGAGACAAACCTGTATAAATAGTTATCTGATACTTGACAAAGATGCCAAAAACATACATTGGAGAAGAGCGTCCTCAACAAATGGTCCTGGGAAAACTGAAAATCCATATGAAGTAGGATGAAATTTAACCTCTGTCTCTCACATTGCACAAAACTAGATTAGATTAGAAACTGCACTTACTAGAAGAAAATGTGGGCCACATACTCCAACAATGTCCGCTCCAGAAATGACTCCCTTAACAAGACTCTCAATTCGCAAGTAGTAAAATTAAAAAAATCAACAAATGGGATGGCATCAAATTAATAAGCTTCTTCACATCAAAGGAATCAAGAGCATGAAGAGAGGGCCTTTAGAGTGGGTGATAATCTTTGGCACCTGCTCCCAAGATCATATACAGAGTATACAAAGTACTCAAAAAACTTAACACCAAAACCAAAAACAAACAGTGTTGACGCTGTGGCTCAGCAGTAGTGCACTTGCCTGGCATATGTGAGGCACTGGGTTCGATGCTCAGCATCGCATATAAATAAATAAAGGTCTATAAACAACTACACACACACACACACACATATACACACACACACAAACAAAAAAACTCAATAATTGGCAAAAAAACTAAACAGATACTTCCCCAAATAAGGAATAAAATAGTTAACAAATATGTATGAAAAAATATTAAACTTTGCTAGCTGTTAGGGAAATGCAAATCAAAACTATATTGTGATTTCATCTCCATCCAGAATAGCAATTATCAAGAATATAAATAATAATAAATTCTGGCAAGGATGTGGGGGAAAGAGTACGCTCATATATTGTTGATGGGCCTATAAACTGGTGCAATCACTCTGGTGTATTACTCAGTCATAAAGAAGAATGAAATTATGGCATTTGCCAGTAAATGGATGGAACTGGAGGCTATCATGTAGATGATATAAACCAGTCACCCAACAGTCAGAGGTTGAACATTTTGTCTGATATGCCAAAACTAATAATCCAAAATAAGGAGAGGATTAAAAAGTGAGAGAGAAAGGAAATAAAAAGGCAGAGGGAATTTCATCAAAAATAGAGGAAAGATCAGAAGAGTAGATGAAAGGGATTAAGGTGAAGAGGAGAGGGATGGAAAAAGAACAGTAGAATGGATCTGACTGAACTTCTGTATGTGCATGCATGAATAGAGCACAGTGAACCCCACATCAAGTTTATCCACAAGAAACTAATTTTAAAAAAGCATAAATAAATTACAGAAAAATCAGTATACTAAAGGCAGGGGAACAGAAGGAGGGAGAAATGGGAGGGAGAAGTGCTAGGGACTGAATTAGAGCAAATTATATTCCATGCTTTTGTTGAGATTTTAAAATGTATTCTAATGTTACACATGATTAAAACTAATTTTTAAAAAAAAGTATATAATAGCGTCCCTTCCCAGTGCTTCCCTAACAGAATGCACCTCATCTTCTGTGCCCCTGATGAGGTGTATTTGGCTAAGGTCATGTGAGTTTTTCAAAGCTTAGATATACACCTATAGTCTCTTCTTTATATTAATTCAAGAGAATAACCTTGCTAGAATCACTTTATCCAGGCTAGTTATTATTTAAAATGTGACTTGGAGTATCATCTGATGTTTTTGGTTAATTACTGATAGTTGGAAGATCATTTTGTTCATAAATGATGTAGTATTCTGAGTAACTTTTTAAAAGCCAGCAATTTTGAAGAAGGTGAAAGGGACTGAGGAGCCAATTTATATTAGGAGATAGTAGCTTGGATTTTGTTCTCTCCTTGACTTAACAATACTTTCTGGCTCTGTGCACATTGTTTTCCTTATCTGGAATCTGACAATTCAAAGCACACCATATTCAGGGCCTTATGTGAGCAGTTGCCTTCCTGAGATGGCTAAAATGCCCATTTTTAAGTAGGAAGGTGACAATAGAAGGAATCTGAGGAAGAATCAGAACAACTTAAAGCTAGTCCAAATTAGGCTCAATAGTTATTCTCTTGTGCACTTGTGATTAACCTATTTATATTTCTCACCTACTTCATAACGTAATTATGTCACAAAGGTAGAAGGAAAATGACAGCTTCTTTGACATTCCATAGGATATTGCCTTTCTATTCTGTCAATCTTTATTTTTTTTGCCTGTATGAAACATAATGTTTATACATTTTGAGTTATATGTTTTTTAACCTTTAGAAACCTTTTTGTCTGGAAGGAAGCATGTCTTGCATAAATTGTATTCATACATACTTTATGTATGTCATATGATCATCTCAGTATCTAGTAGGTGTTTTTAACTTTAATTGTAATTGCTTTGATTATAAATATTCAAATTTAAGTGAAAAAACATATAAACATATCTAGAAGCATTAAAAAACATTTTATTTACTTTGAAAACTTAAATCACATTTGTGATTTTTCTTGGCATAAAATATATTAAACACTGCTTATATTTGCTTATGTTTTAATTGGATGAGAGTTAACTGTCATTTGTGTAGCTACTTTTAAAATTATACCTTAAATTTAGTTGCTAACTACAAGCCATCAAAGTCTGAGATTATCATTAAAAAGTTATTGGGTGCTGTATAGTAACTGTATACACACACATACACACAAACACACACACACATACACACACACTACAGAATCTTTTTTAAGTGTGTAATTTATCCTAGTTAACATATAAAACAGAAATATATATTTTCATTATACTTAATGTATAAATTTAAGTTTGAAATTTAGGGGATAATATAATTTTGACATTTTTAAAGGTTAGCAATTAATTTAATCCTGAAGAATTAGGAGAAAAGAAAATATTCCCAGTGGCTCTTCTCTTCTATTTAGGAAGTCACTCTGATGCTTTTAGGTTTGAATTGTGGACTTTATTCCCCTGTGCAAATAAATAATTAAGTAGTATATTTTAAGACAGAAGTTTTAAAACTTTTTGGTCTCAGGACCAAAAAACTAATGAAGACTCTAAAGACGCTTTTATTATTGTGTGCAATTTATTGATATCAATATTTATTGCATTATAAATTATGACAGAAAAAGTTTAAGAACATTAATTATTTTATTTGCATAATAACTTTTTTGGGGGGTGGATACTGGGGATGATTGAACTGAAGGGCACTTGACCACTGAGATGCATCCCCAACCCTATTTTGTATTTTTAGAGACAAGGTCTTACTGAGTTGCTTAGCACTTTGCTTTTGCTGAGGCTGGCTTTGAACTTGGGATCCTCCTGTTTCAGCCTCCTGAGCCACTATAACTTATTTCTTAACACAATATGTTTATTTGAAAAATGACAGTATTTTCTGATACAAAATACTTAATAATAAGTGTGGCATTGCTTTGCACTTTTACAAATGTCTTTAATGTCTGACTTAATAAAGGCATTTGAATTGCTTTATCTGCTGCATTCATTCAGTTGCAGTGCTTTGTGCTGGTTGAAGTATAAAGAAAATTCAGGCAGGTTTGCATGACAATGGTGGGATAGAGAGGACCTAGGGGATCTCCTGAAAGTGCCATAGAGACCCTCAGACTACACTTTAAGAATCCATGTTTAAGCTGGGTGCTGTGGCAAATGCCTGTTAATCCCAGCTACTTTGGAAGCTGAGGCAGGAGGATCTGAGGTTCGAGGCCAGCCTGTGTAATTTTGTGAGACCCTATCTGAAAATACAGAACAAAAGGAGTTGGGAGTGCAGCTTAGTGGTATAGCACCCTGGGGTCCACTTCCCAGTCCTGGAGGAAGAAGCTGTTTTAAGATGTTGCTGTATGAATTTAAAGATGCTATTTCCCCCTTACTTCAAATATTAGAAGTTGGGTGAATGTGATGACAGTGAGAAGTTATTGAAACTTTTGCATTAATGTTTGCTCTTGTTAGTGGTTCTGTGGATTAAATATAATAGCTTTGATACTATATTCTCAGGGAGATTTAGGTTAGTATAGCCTTTAAATGGGTGTGGGAGCTCTAGACCAGGGCTACTTGGGTTGAAAAACCACTCCTACACTGATGACTTTGTAACCTTGGGCAAGATCCTTAATCTGTTGTCAGTTTCAATTTGTTCTTCTCTAATATGGGAATACCAATCATCCTCATTTCCTAGTATTTGAAGATCTGGCATGTAATGAGCATGGAGCAAGTGAACTCTTATTATTGTTATATTTGGTTTCCATGTGCAGTTTAGTGTGAATGCCGATACTTTGTCCTGTTTCACATCATTCTTTACAGTTTGCTGTAATACATGAGCTTGACTGTACTTTACCTGACCATCAGCTTCATAGTTCTGCAGCTCAGAGGTGGTCTGAGAAGACAAAGAGGTATGGAGGTGTGTTGACGCATCTGTGAGGTCTGGGTTGTGGGGTAGGCATTGAGGACCAGGGTCTCCTTTTAGATACTCATACCTGGGATTCCATATAAAACTGTTAGAAGAGACACATCCACAGTTAAACAATGGCTGATATCCACTTGCTATTAACTGCCAGTGTACTAGTTGTAAAAACAGATTGACTGTTTTTGCTATTTTTCTCTATTTTTTTTTCACTAGGGATAAAATGTCTGTGTGTACCATTTAATTTTGTCCCTGGTACTTGTTCTAGGCCATCATCTCTAAGATTTCATAGAAAACATCTTCCTCATTTTCACAGGGATCAGGAAAAGTGCTGTATTGTAGGTGACTGCATTATGCAATCCAAGTAAAGGACTGCGACTTTTCCCATGTTCAGGAAAGCAAGTACACACACCTTACCTTCCCTACCCTTCCAGTTGTTGAGAATTAATGTGAGTGGAAGCAGGTGGGAACTCCTGCACTGGGGTGGACCACTTTACCTTAGCAATTGTAACAATGATTTCTAATAAAATTGCATTGATTTCCCCATATTTTATATTGCTTTTATTTCTCCATTCCTTTTCAATACCATCTACACAAAGTGGTTACAAATACTAGTTTATTACTTACTGTAAATGTTACAGGCTGCAAGGGAGGAGTAGTGGTTTAATGGAAAAAGTGTGCATTTTAATGTTAGAGATTCTTGGGTTCAGAGACTGGAAATATCATTTGTTGGTGTGATTTGAGCCAAGATAATTTCTCTGAGGCTCCCTTAATAAGTGGCTGTAATGGTACTGCACAGGGATATTGTAGAATTCTTTCTGTTATTGAATGTAGTAGCCGTACTCCAAGAAACCACATGTCTGGCATGGGGTGTGGGAGACGAACAGTTTTCCAACAGAAGGGAATGCTGTAAAGGAAGGTAGAGTAGGGTACTGAGAAGGCAAAATAGAGAGATGGTGCTATGTGAGATTACCTAATGCAGGACTTGGAAAGCTGTTCACACTATCTCCTCTGCTTAGGCTCTTTGGTTGCTCAGAGCAGAGACCTAGTAGAGGTAGGCTAAGGTGAAAGGTGATATATGGGAAGGCTTCTGAAGGGTGTTCATGGAATCCATGTACAGGATTGTAACCAGTCTAAGGAGGAGCAAAACCCTGTTGGGAACCCTGCTGAGGGTTCTGCTGGGATCTATCCTTATCTATTGTCTTCATTCTCCTTTCTCACTGGAGTCTGTTTTTCTCCATTTCCACATAATGAATGTAGCCCCTGCCAACAATTCCCAGTCTATGTGTTATCATCCACCTACCCAGAGAAGGATCAATCTGATTTGCCTTAGTTCTGGTTACACCTTTTCCAGTAGGGGATCTGATTTGTTTAGCTTGAATCTGGACACTACTTGCCCCCATCGGCATTGCCAGGGGCTACAGTCCTACATATGCAGGGCAGCTTTTCATGTAGATGTATGGATGGTAGGGCATGGAGGAGACGGGGCAATTCTTGAAAAAGAGATGTTTGGAGGAGTGTCTGGTGGACTCTTGTTATTATTTATACTGGAAAGCAAACTGAATAAGCATGAGAGTATCTATTTGAGTCTTGGCTCTGCTGCTTTGAGTTGCAACGGCCCTGAGCAGAAGGGTAGGGAAGATAAGGTGTGTGTACTTGCTTTCCAGGAGGGTGCGCATTTCAGTGCCTGGTTGTGTCACGTGCTTATTAACACATTGAAATCCATAGTGAAGGATCAGTGGCCGTTGTTGCTATTGCTGCTGCTGCTGTTTCTATGATTATTTGTATTGCCATAATCATCTTTGTTACCCACTATACTTATCCAGGATCATTCTTGAGGGGATCACACCAAGTAACTTATGTGAAAGCAATTTAATCATACATGTATACCCCTTAAGGTATTGTGACTTAACCATCATCTCTAATGCCATTCTCTTCATTCTTCTTACCCAAGTGCTGATCTTGCTGTTTAAGTCTTTCTAAGATTAAAGTGGTAAATCTCCTTTCTTTTTTCTAATTAGTTGATATTTTATTTGTATTGATGAAATACAGTTGAGTACATCAAGGAGTTACAGTACAGATGCATCCTAGAAATGATTCTCCACTGATGTAAGAAATAACTATAAATTCTGGTAATACTGATGATTCTAGATACTCAACATATTTCCATTAACCCAAAGACTGTGTGTGTGTGTGTGTGTGTGTGTGTGTGTGTATAAAACATATTTCCATTAACAAAACATATTTCCATTAACTCAAAGTGTGTGTGTCTGTGCACATGTGTGTTCTGATAATATTTATTATTTCTCTGCAGTAAAGGACTCAAGACAATGGAGGTGAGCCCCAAAACTCCCCCTGCCCCCCGTAATGGATAGGTTACAGCTACGATTCAAATTGTAAGGAAGACTTGACAGTAGACACTTTTGTGGGGGTCTGGTCAGACAATTTTGTGGGAGTCTGATCAGCTGGCCCTTGTGACCTTGAAATTAATTATTGTGTGTCATATAGGAGGGATCAAGCTCAGTATTTTTTTCCATATAAATATCTAGTTGATCCTCCTTTCTAAGTTAATTACTTTTGGAAATTTTTGGATGTTTGATATATGAGAACCTTGAAAAAGTGAAAATCTCAAGAATAGCAGTGACTTATGTAATCTCCTGTCACATATCCTCCTTAGAGTGTTTTGTTTCCATGTTCAGTATTATACCTTGGAGGTAGGGAATTACCTTTACTTGACAACTTATGAATAAGTTATGTGGAGATTCTGAATTATAACTCATACTTAAGTAACTATGAAACATGAAGAGACGAAAAAAGGAAAGACCTCAAGTTCCTAGTCACATTCCTCATATGCCATGTGTTTACAGCTTCCTGCTTGCTACACACAAGCAGAAGGTTACATGAGGGGGAGATGCAGGGAAGGCTCAGTCTCTTTGATTGAAACTTAACTATGAAAAGCACTGACAAGGCTTCTTTTTTTCTGAGGCTTTTCTTTGGTTATCACGAGCTTTAGAAACTGGTAAAGCCTCATTTCATCTAGCAATCTGGGAATATTTTCAAAGGTTAAAGTGGGTTCATTGTAAAATTTCTTTCAGAAATTCCTAGAAAAAACAACTTATTGGGAATCCTTTATAAAAATAATTTCTTTTTCTGTTTTAAATATGACATGGCTTAACTTTCCTTCCAAAAGGTTATTCAAGTGCAAATGAAAATATGATTAGTTAAAATTTATTTCAGCCTTCTGCTTAGGAATACACTTCATAATTCTTTGATGTCATGATATGTTATTAAATGATGATCTGAGAATTAATTAAATTATACAATTTTATATTTAAAAATGGTTTTAGAATTTTATATGACTGATAAAATAAGCTTATTTATTGTAGGTCTAGGCTATGTAAATAACTGGCACAAAGTGAAATCATTAAATTTAACCAATAAATATAGAAAGACCAAATGCTGTTATTGGTGAGATAACTTCATAATCTGAAATCCTACTGGAACTATCAACTTAGAATATCTAACAAATCAGAAATAAATATTGCAGCTTCACCTGATCGTTCACCTGCTCACCCTCTGCTTCTTGCACTTCTTTTCAAGGACTTTCCTTGTGGAGCCCCCAGGGCAGCACATCATCCTCCCTCCCCTCTGGTCCTCCTTGCCTCCCAGGCACTGTCCTCTTATCTGTTTCTTGTGTACAAAAGGGACAGCCTGTGCATGTGAAGTGTCAAGTTTGCTGAGTGTATACTTTCTAAACTTATACAATACTGAAACTTTCTAAAGCTGTGCCAGGTCATATTTTACAAGGTCATGGATTTAATTTGAAGAACACTGGAATTTGGGATAGGAAAACGGAGTAACTGACATGGTGAGAAAATGGTCACTCCTTTATCTGTGAAGTCTTGGACTTTTGATACACTTTCTTCTTTTTGGGTGACTCTTCCTTTGATACTGTTATAAAACTTTGTGGGGTTTTGGAGAAGTCTGCTGAAGCATGGTAACATTAATCATTTTGTTCCTTCTTATAGGACACTTTTCACCAGGCAATGGGATAAAGTACAGGAAGCTCTGGAGGTGAGTTGGCCCAGTGTTCTAGACTTGAGCTTGGGGTCAGCTAGTTCCATGACCTTGTCTCAATTGTTTGGGTTTCAGATTCTTTTTCTGTAAAATAAGAAGTCAGATTGACTTGCATCTGTATTTTAAAAACCATTTCCATCAAACACTAGCTCATTTAATAGATACTCTTGGTAAAGTGCAAATTAGACTGGGAATTGATTTAAAAAGCACATGTGAGACCTAGAAGAGGTCATAAAGATCATTTTCTTGGTAGTCTAACCCATTGATTTTACAAATGAGGTCATTAACTTTCAGAGTAGTGAACCTGTGTAATTGATAGGGAGGTTGTTTTCTTGAACTTGAATGGAGGTGAAAAGGTAGGTGAGACTGTTAAAGAGGATAGACACCCTGTTTTCCTGGCTCTGTTTTCATCTGTCTATAGCTAGATTGAGGAAATGTTTTTAGTGGCTACAGTTTTGTGCCTTCACATGGAACTGAAAGAGAATAGTGAAATAATGAGATTATGTTCTGAACTTTGAAGCAGTAAATGAAGTCAGCCTGGAGATAGAGCCTTTAATGGATTGATGCATGAGTAATTCCATTTTGATTGTTGTATCACAATTTATGCATTTTACATAATCCGTATTGCTTAGGCAACTGATTTATCCATCAAATGACCAGAAAATCTACTCTCTGCCCTTTATGCATGTAGTTTGACTTTCCTCTCATGATTTGTTTTTTCAAAAGTTCTGATTGTGGTAATTGGGACTCAGTAGTTGAAGAGAATTTTCACAATTGCTTATGTGTATGTAGCATTTTGATAAGGGCAATTTAAATTCAGGCAATCAGCATTTGGAGGACTTCTGCATCCCATTAAGAATAAGAGCAGTTTCTTTTCCTCTGGAATCCTCACTACCTTGAATTAGAATAGACCATTGGCTGGAGGTGATGTGGAGGCTGGTTTAAAAGAAAATATACTGCAATTAAATGAACTGCAGAAAGAAAAGAAGGTTCTAGTTATCTTATTGTTGAGGATTTTTTTGTTTTACACATTTCTAAATTTTCTCTTATGAAATTCCACCTAGTGAATACTTAGGAATGAAATGTCCCAAGGTTTGATGAAAAAGTAACCAAAAAAAAATATATACAGTAGTTTCAAAGACTCCAGACAATTATTGCCTTTTCTTTTTAAGATAAGTGATGTTTCTTAAGTATATTTTTAAGGATAAAATAATAAACTGAAGCAAGGTTTCAAGTAGGAACAGATTAATAAGATACCAGTGCTTTGGATTAGATAGAGAAAAGTGAAATATCTTTATGTTAATCCAGAAAATCAGAAAAAAATCTGTATAAGAAGGATGATGTATACGTGAATATTTATTTTGTAATACTTGGTAGGTTTGAAAGAATGCTGGTCTACACAGCATTCTGTTGTTGATTGCCCCGTGGAGTATGAACATTACCTTGTACCAGATCCTGGTACGCTAACTGTGTAAACACAGAGAATACTACAGAACTATTTTGGACTTAAAAATGTACATGCACAGAAAGCCAGGTGACCCATAGGCTTTTATTTGTAACTAGAAAGAGATCTTGGCACAGGACAAGGTAAAAAGAATGGCAGTTGAAGTTGTTTTTGAGGGCTGTGATGCAGTGACAGAGGATAGAGCTCTAGAGGTCTCAAGTCTGCTACTCAGGTGACCTTTGTGGTCTCAGAAATGGAATGGCCAACCTCCTTGGGGATGAATCACACACAGAAAGTGTGTTCTTCATAACTTGATTGAGAAAAGTAATTCAAATGCAGACAGATGGGGGTGCTAAAATTTATCTTTTACCTTACATACTTATTTATAAATCATATAAGTGAGTGGATTTTTAATATTGTAGGAGGTAGATGCACATAAAATTGATAGAATTTAAAAGCTTATTGAATAAATCCCAGTCTATGTACTTGCGTGTATCAAATGACAGATCTTTATTGCCTTACAGTGAATAGAGTTAATTTATTAAAACTTTTAAGAACCTGCTTAGTGTGTTCTTGACAGCACTCGTTTTAAAAAACCTCTCACTCATATTTTTGTACCTTTTATTTTATCACATCTGCTTAACTATAGTCCATAGAATTCTTGCCTCATCACTCATATCAAAATTCAATAGTAGGAATTCTTATTGAAAATAATGAGTAGAATATATATGTGATTAGAAGCAAATGCATATGCATAGATTCTTTGCTTTAATCATGGTCTTTTGAAAGCTGTGGTTGTAGAGTTATCTCCTGAACAGTCAGTTTGGTTGATTTGTATCATACTATGAGTTAAATGAATGGCAGTGAGCCAGTGTATTTTCCTTCATAGTTTTTCAAGTTTGTGTTTAATAGACAAAATATGTGCATAGCTTATGACACAGAATGTGTTTTTTAAAAAAATACTGCAATAAAATGCACTTATTTGTGGTAAATTATAATTTACATATGTTTAGTTCAGTTTATTGAAAAGCTAAGATTTTGTTTATTTTAGAAGGTCATGAGAGGTATTTGACTTAAAATAAAAAAATTATGTAAACTGTATTATATCTAAATATTCTTTTTTTACCATATGATTTATTTTAATTGTTTTTAGTCATACATGACAGCAGAATGTATTTTGACATATAATACATACATGGAATGTACATACATCAATCATAATGTCTATTCTATTCTGCTGCCCTTCCTATCCCCCCTACTCCTCCCTTCCTCTCCCATTCTTTTTCTCTATCCAATCTAATGTGATACACTCTTTTTTTCTTTTTATCATCACAACATCATACATGTATTCTGTATAACAATGAGGTTCTCCTTCCATCTTCCATTCAACTCCCCTTCTTCCTCTTTTTCCCTCCCACCTCTCTTCCCTATTTAGTGGTAGTCTTCTTCTCATGCTCTTCCTCCCTATCCTATTTTGAGTCATTCTTTAGGAATATGTGATGGACAATTTAGGAGAAAATGGAGCCTAAGGAAGACAATATTTTTTAATATTTACAGTCCCTGAAAGAAATCTGTTTTCATTCTTCTCCAGTTTTGATGCTACTATTGTGTCTCCTTTTTCTTCTCATTCTCAGCATATAGGAAAGATGGTGAGCACATTGAGAAATCATATTGACTATGGCTTAGCTTCCCTAACCATTTCCTGGCAAACATGAGGTCATTGTCTGGTCTTTAGGAGACTGGTTGCAAGGTTTGCTGGCCTCTGCTTTATAGAAAGCAGGACTCATAATGTGGGAAATACCCTAGATGTTAGGGAGCTACAAATGACAAATGGACACAATAGATTTCATATTAATCTAATCAAAGATTTCTTTATTCTTCCAGGTCAGCAGGCAGGGCATGTGAGAGAAGTTTTCTTAGCTCTTGTGAGAATATTTACCTTCTTTTCTAAAAATTAGGCTTTCAAATTTGGAATGGATGATAATAAAGACTTAAAAATTGGTGACAGTCTACTGTGGAAGGGATTGTTTTCAGTGAATGCCTTAATTAACAAATCTAAACTGAGCCCCCCAAAAAGATTTGACTCATAAAGATGAGCAGATTTGGTTTGAATAAGATGAGAGAATTTCTGTGAGTTGGAATCATCATGGTATGTTAGAATCATCTGTTATAAACTTTAAGTGCTCTGGTGCTCCAAATTTTTGAGTTTTGATGAAGAATGTTGAAAGTGACCATGTTTTGAGTAACTATTAGGAGTGGAAAGGGAGAGAAGTAGAAAATCACAAGCAGGGGTGCATGGACTTATAGTCCTAACAATTACTATAATGACTAAAAAATAGATAATAAACCTTTAAAAATAATTTTAAAATTATGGTAGAATATACTTGGCAAAATTTCCTATTTCAAATATTTTTTTTGTTGGGTAGTCAAGTATATGTATAATAAGCTTTAGTAGACATTGACACTTTTTATATAAGTAGTTGCATCAACAATGTATGAAAGAATATTGTATACATATATGCCATGTAATCTTCAGGATGATAAATTTTAATCCCTAAATTCTTTTTTTTTGTGATATCCTTTCTTTTTTTTATTGTTGGTAGTTCAAAACATTACATCTAATTTGATATATTTCACAGTTTGATTCAAAAGGGTTATGAACTCCCATTTTTACCCCGTATACAGATTGCTGAATCACATCAGTTACATCAATTACATTTCCATTGATTTACATATTGCCATTCTAGTGTCTGATGAATTCTGCTCTCTATCCTATTCTCTACTATCCCCCCTCCCCTCCCCTCCCCTCTTCTCTCTCAACCCCCTTTACTGTAAAACACTTCTTCCACTTGTATTATTCTTTCCTTACCCCTCACTTCCTCTTGTATGTAATTTTGTATAACCCTGAGGATCACCATCCCTTTCCATGCAATTTCCCTTCTCTCTCCCTTTCCCTCCCCCCTCTCATCCCTAAAGTGTATAATTCAGTGGCATTAAGTATATTTACATTGTTGTGCAGCAATTAACATCATCTATCTCCAGAACTTTCTAATCACCCCAAACTGAAACTCTATAATCATTAACCAAAACTAGTCATGTTTTCTTTTTCTTTGTTATCAGGGATTAAACCCAGGAGCATTTAACCAGTCAGCCACATCCCCAATTCTTTCTTATTTTGAGGTAGGTTCTCTCTAAGTTGCTTTAGATAGAACCTTGCTAAATTGCTGAGGCTGGCCTCAAATTTGTGATCATCCAGCCTCAGCCTGTCAAGTTCCTGGGATTATAGGTGTGCGCCATCTAGAATGCTGTAGGCTACCATAATATTTTCTGTCTCTATAAACTTGACAATTCTAGATACTTCATATAAGTGGAATTGTGTAATTTTTATTCTTTGTATATAGCTTATTTTTCTTAGCATAATGTTTTCAAGGTTTATTCTTGTTGTAGCATGTACTACAATGAATGTTTAGATTACATTTTGTTTATTCATTCATCCATAAAAGAAAATTTGGGTGATATCTACATTTTGACTATTGTCAATAATGTTGTTATGAACATTGATATCCAAATTTCTTTTGGTATCTCTGTTTTAAATTCTTTTCAGTATATGCTTAGCCATGGAATTATAGGATCATAAACTAAATTATGCATTCTGCTTTCATGTATTTTAAAAATAAAACCAATAAAAAATTAAATGCAATTTACAGCTAACTTATGGAAAATACTGACAAACTGTATTAGACACCTTTGTAATTTTTTTGCAATTGTTCTATAACTTATTACAAAATAACAAAGTTAAAGAAAAAAAATTTTTAAAGAATCACATTGTTTTCTGTTGTGACTGGACCTAGCAATGTACAGGGTATTGATTTCTCCAAATCCTTGCCAACACTCCCATCTTCCCTCTCTACCTCATCTGCTGTTGTTCAGTTCTCTCCCTCCCCCCCTTCCCCTCATAACCTCTTGTATGTAATTTTGTGTAACATTGAGGGTCTCCTTCCATTTCCATACAATTTCCCTTCTCTCTCTTTTTCCCTCCCACCACTCGTATCTGTTTAATGTTAATCTTTTCCTCTTGCTCTTCCTCCCTGCTCAGTTCTTAGTTGCTCTCCTTAAATCAAAGAAGACATTTGGCATTTGTTTTTTAAGGATTGGCTAGCTTCACTTAGCATAATCTGCTCTAATGCCATCCATTTCCCTGCAAATTCCATGATTTTGTCATTTTTAGTGCTTCGTAATACTCCGTTGTGTATAAATGCCACATTTTTTTATCCATTCATCTATTGAAGGGCATCTAGGTGTTCCACAGTCTAGCTATTGTGAATTGTGCTGCTACGATCATTGATGTGGCAGTGTCCCTATAGTACGCTCTTTTAAGGTCCTCAGGGGATAGTCTGAGAAGGGCGATAGCTGGGTCAAATGGTGGTTCCATTCCCAGCTTTGGTATTAATTCTTCTTTGAAGGTTTTGTAGAACTCAGCTGTATACCCATCCGGTCCAGGGCTTTTCTTGGTTGGTAGTCTTTTGATGGCCTCTTCTATTTCATCCATTGATATTGATCTGTTTAAATTGTGTGTGTCTTCCTGACTCAATCTGGGCAGATCATATGACTTAAGAAATTTATCGATATCTTCACTATCTTCTATTTTATTGGAATATAGGGTTTCAAAATACTTTCTAATTATCTTCTGTATTTCTGTAGTGTCTGTTGTGATATTGCCTTTTTCATCCAGTATGTTAGTAATTTGAATTCTCTCTCTTCTTCTCTTCATTAGCGTGGCTAAGGGTCTGTCAATCTTATTTATTTTTTTCACAGAACCAACTTTTAGTTTTATCATTTTTTCAATGTTTTTTTTTTTGTTTCAATTTAATTGATTTCCGCCCTGATTTTAATTATTTCTTGTCTTCTACTACATTTGCTGTTGTTTTGCTCTTCCTTTTCTAGGGTTTTGAGATGAAGTGTGAGTTCATTTATTTGTTGTTTTTTTCTTTTTTTGAGGAATGAACTCCAGGAAATGAATTTCTCTCTTAAAACTGCTTTTATTGTATCCCATAGATTCTGGTATGTTGTGTCTGTATTGTCGTTTATCTCTAAGAATTTTTTTATTTCTTCCTTTATGTCTTCTGTAACCCATTGATCATTCAGTAACATATTGTTCATTTTCCAGGTGATGCAGGATTTTTCCTTCCTTCTTTTATCATTGATTTCCAGTTTCATTCCATGATGATCAGATATGGTGCATGGTATTATCTCCACATCTTTATATTTACTGAGAGTTGCCTTATGGCATAACATATGGTCTATCTTTGAGTAGGATCCATGTGCTGCTGAGAAGAACGTGTATCCACTTGATGATGGTTGATATATTCTATATATGTCAGTTAAGTCTAGGTTATTGATTGCGTTATTGAGTTCTATAGTTCCTTTATTCAGCTTTTGTCTAGAGGATCTGTCTAATGGTGAGAGTGGTGTGAGTAACCTCAATCCTGATTTCCACAGTGGTTGTTTTAATTTGTAATCCTACCAAGAGTGCAAAATGTTCCTTTATTTTCCATATCCTCTCCAGGATTTATTATTGTTCTTATTCTTAATGACTGCCATTCTAACTGGAGTGAAATGAAATCTCAGTGTAGTTTTGATTTGCATTTCCCTAATTACTAAAGATCTTATGTGGTTTGCCATTTTTTTTTGAGAATTGTCTGCTTACTTCCCTTTGTCTACTTACTAATGGGGTTATTTGTTGGTTTTGAGTTTTTTCAGTTCTTTATATATTCTGGATATTAATCCTCTGTCAGAATAATAGCTATCAGAGGTGGGGCTATAGCTCAGTGGTGGGGTGCCTGCTGTGTGGGGCCCTGGGTTCCATCCTCAGCACCTCATAAAAATAAAGATATTATGTCCATCTACAACTAAAAAAATGTTTAAAAAAGGAATAATAGCTAGCAAAGATTTTTCTTTCATTTGGCAGGTTCTTTCTTCATGTTCTTGTTTCCATGGTGGTGCAGAAGTTTTTAATTTGATGCAATCCCATTTTTAAATTATTGGTGTTTTTTCTTAGGCTTAAGGATTCTGTTGAGAAAGTTGTTGCCTGCACCTGTGTGTTGGAGTGTTGACCTTTCATTTTCTTCTAGGAGTTGCATAATTTTTGGACTGATTTCTAGGTCTTTGATCCTGTTTGAGCTGACATTTATTCAGGGTAAGAGATAAGAATCTAGCTTCATTCTTCTACATAGGGATAGCCAATTTCCCCAGCACCATTTTAACAAAGGTTCTCTTTTCTATTGGATGTTTTTGGCACACTTTTAAGGATCATAGTACTGTAGCTGTGTGGGTTTGACTCTTTTCTAATCTGTTCCAATGGTCTATGTGTCTGTTTTTATGCCTCTACCATGCAGTTTTTGTTACCATAGCTCTGAAGTGTAATTTGAAGTTAGGTGATACCTCCGACATTCCTTTATTAGATGAAAATTGCTCTGGCCATTTTCATTCTTTTATTCTTCCAAATGAATTTCAGGACTTTTTTTCTAGTTCTGTGAAGAGTGTCATTGGTATTTTTATGGGGATTGCATTGAATCTGTATGTTGATTTTTGGTAGTATGGCCAATACAATTAATTCTGTCTATCCATGAACATGGGAGGTCTTTCCATCTTCTGAGATCTTCTTCGATTTCTTTCTTCAGTGTTCTATAGTTTTAATTTTAGTGGTGTTTCATTATAGCAGTACTTCATCTCCTTAGTTAGATTTATTCCTCAGTTCTTTTTTTGTGGAAACTATTGTGAATAGAATTGTTTTACTGATTTCCTTCTCAGCAGATTCATTATTGCTATATAGGAAAGCTATTGTTTTTTTTGTGTGTGTTGATTTTGTAACCTTCTGTTTTTCTGAATTTTTTATTAGCTCTAGTAGTCTTCTTGTGAGCTTTTTGAATATTCTAAGCATAGGATCATATCATCTACAAAAAGTGATAATATGACTTCTTTCTTTCCTATTTTTATCTCTTTTATTTCCTTCTCTTGCCTAATTGGTCTGTCTAGAATTTGTAGTACTATATTTAATAGGAATTATGAAAGTGGACATCCTTGTCTTGTTTCTTATACTAAACAAAATACTTTCAGTTTTCCATATTCACCATGATGTTGAATACAGTCTTTATGATGGGGTAGGTTCCTTCTATTCCTAATTTTCTTCAGTTTTTTTTAATCACAAGTACATGCTGAATAATGTCAAAGACTTTCTCTGTATCTATTGAAATGATATGTGATTTTTATCCTCAATTTTAGCTATGTGTATTGACTTGTGTATGGTCAAATCTCCTTGGAACCCTGATATAAAACCAAAATGATGTTATGATTTGCTAATATTTTATTAAGGATTTATGCTTTTAAGTTTCTCAGGGATATTGATTTGTAGTTTCTTTTCTTGATATGTCTTTATCTGGTTTTGGTATCAGGGTGATACTGGCTTCATGGAGTGAATTTGGCAGTGTTACATCCCTTTATATTACATGGAATAATTTAAGAAGCATTGACATTAGTTCTCCTTTAAAGGTCTGTTAGAATTCAGCTGAGAACTCATCTGATTTTCTTTGTTGGAAGGTTTTTATTGCTGCTTCTGTCTCATTGGTATTATTCTGTAGGTTTTTTTTTTCTCAATTTGTCTTTATCGGGTTTTGGTATGATGGTGACACTGGCTTCTCTTCCTCACTTCATTACTCTGTGTATTCTAAAGAGGATATGGGAACAATTTTTGAGACTCCTCATAGCTGTGGTATCCACAGCTTTTGTGTTGATTTTCTTTTGGTTGTAGGAGTAGATGTCTGTGAGTGGGACTAGAGGACTCCCTGAGCTGTTCCTGCTTGGAAAGCCTGCTCATAAGTTTAGGGTTTTCTCTTCTACACTTTGTATTAAAGTATTGCTGAATTTTGAGTGTGGTCAATTTGTCAATTTGGATCAAGGTATGCTGTCCATGGTGGGCTTTAGTTCAGCAGCAGAATATCTACCCTGTGAACTTATAGTGTCCCAGTAGATTCCCATCACCTCACAGAAAAGGAGGCAAGAGAAGCAAACAGTGTACATTGTTAAAGTACCAAGTGTCTACTATGACATTCACAACACTATTACAGAAATAGGGATGGCAGGGTCAGCGATGGCCAATAGCAAAAGCAATAAACAGCCTTTAACTAGATCTGGCATTAGAGAACAGGTGTCAGCTAAGCCACCCACAGTACTGACAACTGCAACATTATGAATGGTGGGATGGGAATTCTGTGAACCAAATAATTCTTTTTCTTTTAGTTTTATTGTTTTTCTTTTTTTAAAATACAGGATGGTGGAATGCATTACAATTCTTATTACACATATAGAGCACAATTTTTCATATCTTTGTATATATATATGTTCATACCAATTCATGCCTTTATACATGTACTTTGTTTTTTTTTGCGTTACAATTCTTATAACACATATATACCACCATTTTTAATATCTCTGTTTGTATATAAAATATGTTGACACCCAATTCAAGTCTTCATACATGTACTTTGGAAAATGATGTCCATCACATTCCACCCTCATTGCTAATCTCCTTGCCCCTTCTTTTCCCTCCCACTCCTCTTCCCTATCTAGAATTCATCTATTCCTCCCATGCTCCCTCTCCTTACCCCACTAAGAGTCAGCCTCCTTATATCAGAGAAAACATTCAGCATTTGTTTTCTTGGGATTGGCATATGTACACAATGCACTTTAACTCAGCATTAAAACATAGTAAAACCAAATAATTCTTAAAGATGGCAAAAATGTAGTTTATTAAGAAAAAAGAAAATGTGCTTTAGAAGATACAAGAATATTTAGAATGTTCAAAATGTGAACAGAGAGAAAATGGAAAAGATGTTTCAAGTGATGGCTATAAAGGAGGAGGAGAAAAAATAAAACTGAAGAGAGAATGAAAGAGAAAACAAGAGAATTTGGTATTAGAGGGAGAAGAAGGGAGAAAGAAATGAGAACCAAAAAAACAAACAAAGATCCCAAAGAAACAAAACTCCAACCTTTAAAAGACAAAGAAAAATGGTGATTGTAAAAAAAAAATGCTAAAGATGAGAGAGGACCCCCCCCCATGTATCCCTCCTCCCCCACAGCCAGGAACCAATCAACACAGCAAGAACACACACACATACACACACACAAAAAAAAAAGAAGGAAAAAGGATTATTAATGAAAAATGAAAGAATTGCTTCTATTCAGGTTGTCAGAACTGTGGCTGAGGGTGGATGCTCCCTGCTTAGCCTGACTATCCTTCTTTTCTGTTTCTTCTTGGGCTTTGCACCCCTGAGAGTGAGAATGGGGTTGTTAAACCCTTTCTGTTTTTGTGTTGCTCACTGAGCTGTGCCCTGAAGTGACCTAAAACTGAAGCTGATTCAAATAGCTCTCAGCTTCCCTTCTCAACAGTGCACAGAATAGGACCCTCCTGGTACTGGGGTTTTGTCAAGCTGGGGCTGCTCTAGAGTTCTGTGAGGGGTGTTTTGGTAGGTGGAATTAGCTCTTATTAGTCCTTTGGGACATTATTGGGTGGTTTCTGCTTTGGAGAGATTAGATCAACAGCCCCCTAGGGCCCAGCAGATAGAAATCTCTGCTGGGGGTCTGGATCTCAGGAGCCTCCCAGGAATTCTAGGGGGGTGGGTGGCAATCCTCCATGTACTCCGCTGCCCATGAATATGACCTTCCCAGCCTTAAGTCTTTGAATATGATCACACCCACCTGTTCAGATTCCCCAACCCAGTTCAGATGGTCACATGAGCCACCACACTCAGCAAAAGTGAGTGTCTCACTGGAATCCTCAGGTTCAGTCTTCTTTTGCTTATTTCACTCACATTCCCCTAGGTACATCCTAAGACCACAATGGCAAATGTCTATGTGATCTTCTGGCTTCACTGCAGCAGCTGCAACATGGCCTCCTCAAGACCGCTCTCCCCTCAGCTCTGCACTGCCAGTTGAGAAGCACAGAGCACTTTTCAAACACCAGTTCACAGTTTAGCCTCTGGATACCTAAGTTCAGTTTGCTGTTCTGTTCCACAGATTTATCTGTGCCAGATCTGGTCATTGTGTTTCTCCTGTTTCTGTTATCCCTCCCCTCTGTGGTGAACCAGTGTTGTTCAGGTGTCCACTACTGGCTTGGTTCCCAGGTATTCCTTCTATTTCTTTGTTCAGTGTACCTGGGTTTCTGAGTCTCTAAGAGACTCTATATGGATGGTAGTGAATTTCAGTGAATTCCCCCTTTCACACTTCTCACCGGTGAGCAGTATTCCTGCTGCTTGAATCTTGAGTCATAGAGCAACTGGAAATGCAGTCTTCCTCTAATCCACCATCTTGACTCTCAGAATTTCCTTTGAGGTACAGAATGCTTCCCTGAAAAAGGAATTAAAGCTGCTTTTCAGGAAACAGTAGTGCTCTGTCAGTCACTCAGCTACCACCTAATTATCTGTTGAAATGGCTTTTAAAATTTAATTTTGTTGGTGCATTTTTGTATATGTTAAATTTTTTGGTTGCATTCATTGTCCAGCTCTTCTGTAGTTCTAATGAGTTGCTTTTTTTTTTTTGATATATTTTTTTGTTGTCGATGGGATCTTTGCTTATATGTGGTGCTAAGAATGGAGCCCAGTGCCTCAGACAAGTTAGTCCTGCGCTCTACCACTAAGTTACTGCCCCAGCACAAGATTAGCCTTTTCTTCCAGGCTGTTGTCATTCATTCTTCACATTTTGATGGTATCATCAGATGATCCACTTGACAATAACTAGGACTCCCCTATTCTTTCTTCAGGGGACATGCAAAGGGTGTATTGACCACAGCCACAAAGGGTTATTAAAAGTTGATTTGTCAAGATGCCAGAAGACACAGCCAAGTCTGCTTGGGCAGGCAGTGAAAATTACATAAGGACTGCTACCTAGCTGGCAGCAAAGCAGGACTATCTTTTTGAGAAGCATTAAAATGTACAAAATGTACTTTATCATCAATCAAATATGGCATGCTGTGGAATATATTATGGCCACTATTATCTGGCAATTTTATGCATGATATTTTTTTTTATTTTGGATTACACATAATATGCATCTTCTTGCATGATGAAAAGAATGAAAAGAAAAGACAAGTCTACTGCTTGACATTAATATTTGATATTCAGGGGTTATGAGGGAGATCATTGTAACATTATTGAGTGACTAGGAACATAAAGAGGCATAAGAAACCCTGACAGTGGATGACTGAAAGAAGTTGTCTTGTTTTCATTGATTTGCTAAGAATATGCTCCAAGTTATATAAGCACATAGGTGAGCATCTCTCTGGCCCCACCCCACATCCTCCCACTACCCGCTAATATTTTGTTTATAAACAATTAGGTGCATTTTTGCACCAAAACTTTATCTCCTTTTGCCTGTACATCTTCCAATTCCTACCTTTTAAAACATTAATTGATATGTTTATTTTGTGTCACCTCTTAATTCTCTTAAAGTTGTAAATGTATTTTCTTACATTTTTATTAATAAGAAGTCACTTTGTCTTAAATTGTTGTTTATAATTTTGTGAGTCCCCTTAAAGTTGGTCAGAAGGGCAAATGTAGGTTGGATTCACAAAGTAGGATATGGTCAATGAGGCAGAGTAATATTGGCATTATAATCTAAATCTTTCTCAGTATTTTAAATTGGGAACCAATTTAGAGAGCAACAGTCCTCTTGCTGCAGCTACCACTGCTTCATAATTTTTATTCGTCTGGAATATATCTGTTACAAGGACAGAAACGTAACTCAAACTGACTTAAGGTCATGAAACTGAGAAGTCCTGGGTGGTTTTTGGTCAGGTATGGCTGGATTTGGGGGATCATCACCTTCAACATTCTGGTCTTCCTTCTTTTGGGAGGTGTATGACTTCAGTGAATCTCCCTTTTTACTTGGTGGCCTCTAAAGATCCAGCAGTACATTCTGCTCACACAATTCTGGAGGAAGGGTTGTTTTACTTGATAGCTCCAGTGAGAGTCCTAGAATTGGATATCTTTGGTTTTGCTTGGGTTACCTACTTATCTCTGAATCAATGACTGTAACCATGGGGGTGGATTATATCGAGTTAGTCCTTTCTGCACTAATTAGCAGGTAGTGGGAGAATTAGCAGGTAGTAGGGATTGATAGTAATGACAAATGAGTGGGCTTTGGGAGACCTACAGGCAAAAGGAGATAAGGTTTTGGTGCAAAAGGGTGCCTAATTGTTTGTAAACGAAAGATTAGCAGGTAGTGGGAGGATGTGTCTGCCTTCCTTAAGACCATGTGGACTCAGAATAGGCTCCCCAAAGTAAAAATTAAGTAGCTGGACAGTGGAGAAGGACATTGGGTTGCCTAAACCAATAACATGTCCTTTTGGGCACTAAAAGTAGAAGCTTGGCAGTCTTTACGACACACGCATTCTTCTGCTTATCTGAATAAGTATTAGAAAGTAAAACCTACAGTGGTGAGTCTGAAATTAAATTCAAGAAAGTAATCTCTGATCTTGGCTTTGACTCTGTCAGGTTTGTAGGGTAATATCATGTCCCTGCTTCAAGGTTTTGTCAGTTCAAATCTGAGGGAGGAGAAACTGATGACAAGATAGGCAGGCAGAGTGACTGACCAGGTGGGAGGGTCAGGGCCCTTCCCTGGTAGTCAGGAGTTCCTTGTTCTGCTTTTAGGGCTAGAAAATAGGCCAGTTATTTTGCTCCTGGATTATGAACTTCTGGAGAGTGGGGACTGTGCTTGGATTTGCTTCTTAAACATTTCTCTTCATCTAAACCTCCTGTTAGATAAATGTTGGGGCTTCTTAGTTTACTCTGTTTCTTTTCTTTCATAATTTTTAGCATTTGATTTTATTGCACTTTATTGTGGGTGAATGTTTCAGCTCTCAATTCCAGTTTATCAGTTTTTACTTCTAAAACGTCTAAGAATTCAACATGAGTATAAAGAATTATTCTATTAAAATAATTTGAACAGTGTTCTAGTTTTGTCTCATGGAGTCAGTATTTTCATTTATCACTTCAGGGTTTGTACATACTTGTTTTTAAGTCCCTCTTGGTTTTTCCTCTTATGAGGATTTCTTAGACATCCATTCTCTTCTTTGTTTCTTCCTCTGACTCTTACGTGGTGCATTTCCTGATGTGTTTTGTAGTTTAGTCTGTGAGCTCATCTTCAGTGAGATGTTCTTTCGTGCAAGTTTCAGTCAGTGTCCCAGGTTGTTGAGATATTGCCACAGGAGTTTTTTATCTCAAGGTTATGAGCCTTCTACATTGCTGGGGAGAGGGAAATGGACCCTGTACTTATGGTGAGTCTTTTTCCATTAATTTAGTGAGGCAGTCCTCTTCCGTGCTAATACCTAGGCAGGCTTATCAGTCCTTAATCAAGATGGGCCAACTTTTCTTGGCTTTGGCTGTGTAGATCGAGACAGGTTTTTTTTTTTTTTTTTTTTTTTTTTTTTTTTTTTTAGCTCAAAACCATGCATGTAGTTTATGACTTCAATTTCCAGCCCCAGATAGGAATAAAAAGAAAAGCCCATAAGGTGTAGGGACTGACTGAGTTGCCTCCATTTTCTCCTTGTTTCTCACATTTCTCTTTTATAACAATCCAGAGCTTGGATGTGTAATACATATATCTTTGTTTTATTTTTCTAGTATTTTTTTAATCTGCTACATCTGCTTAACTGACCTCTTCATCAGAAGACACCTAATTATGTTGTATTTTTATAACCCCCTAGTGTATTACATTGTATGAAGTGTCAATACATTTATATAGAAATGTGCTTTAGAATTTTTATTTTTGTGCTTAGAAAATCACATATTTTTCTAATTAGAGAAAAAAATCATAAGGCTCACAGAAGAAACTAGAGCTGCAGTATAGAAAGGATGACACTTGAGTTTGCTTTATTATAATATAAAATGTTTATAATACAAATTTTAAAAACACTTTCAAATTATATACATACATGGGAGGCAAAATTATGGCCCTCAAATATCTATGTCCTATTCCCTAGAGCCTGTGAACGTATTATTGTTAGAGTTTGGATAAGTCGTATTGTCCAAAGGCTCACGTGTGAGACAATGCAAGAATGTTGAGAGGCAAAATGATTAGAATTTGAGAACTTTAACATCATCAGTGGATTATTCCACTGATTAATGGATTAATTGTGTGGTAACTATAGGCAGGTAGGTATGGCTGGAGGAGGTTGGTCACTGGGGGTGTAGTGTGTCTTTGGGGTATATATTTTGTCCCTGCTGAGTGATCTCTCTCTCTCTCTGTTGCATGTCCTGGCTGCTTTCTTCTGCCATGTCTGGCTACCATGATGTTCTGCTTCACCTTGGGCCCAGAGCGATAGAGTAGGCCATCTATGGACTGAGACCTCTGAAACAGCCAAAATAAGATTTTCCTCCACAGTAATCTTGTCAGATCTTTTGGCCACACTGATGAAAAAGTTGGCTAAAAGAATTGTGTTGTGGGCTGGGGCTGTAGCTCACTGGTAGAGCACTTGCCTAGGATGTGTGAGGCACTGGGTTCGATCCTCAGTATCACATAAAAATAAGTAAATAAAATGAAATTATTATTACAAAAATCATGTTATATAGCAGCATGGAAATTTAGATTGTAGAAGGAATTGCTAATCAGATTGTTACTAATCTGATTGTTTTAAGATAGGGAGATTGATCCATATAATCACGTGGTTCCTTTGAATGTGGAAGAGGAAAGCCAAAGAATTAGTGTCAGGGTGATGTATTGTAAGAAGACTGCACCAGCAGTTCCTGGCTTTGAACATAGAGAATGAGACCCTGAGCCAAGAGGGCAGCCTCTGGGATGTGGAAAAGGCAAGAAAAGAGTCTTCTCCCTTAGAGCCTGAAGAAAAGAACATAGCCCTGTTGACACCTTGATTTGAGCTTACTAAAATCATGTAGGACTGGGGTCTATGTAGGACCCATAGCTGTAAGTTTTAAGCTACCTTGTTTGTGGTAATTTGCTGCAACAGTAGGTAGGAAAGTAATTTGCATAGTGATGGCTTGGAAATTCCATTCCTCCAGATGGACTTAACAGAAATGTACTGAACATACATTTCAACAGAAGAGATATAGTAGAATGTTCAAGTAGTGCTATTTATAATACCCCTAACCTGGCAATTACTCAAACATCCATTAGATACATGGACAAATTTGTTTCACACACTCTACAGTAGTTTACAACAGTAAGAATGGACTGTCTACATGTACATGCAACTGTATGAATTATTGCCACAAACCTGATGTTAACAAAGGAGATCAGACATAAAATTCAGTGCATACTGAGAATTACAATTTACATAGCATATAAAAAGAGGAGGAGGCAATGTATTGTATTAGAAGTTTCAAAGATGATCCTTGATAGAGAAGATACACTCACAATGTTCTGTTTCTGGATTTGGTTGCTAGTTACATGCATTTATGCCTAGAAATTTATGAAGCTGCACACTAATCTTTTCTTGCATGCATGTTATATTTCAGTTAAAGAAAGAACACATTCTACACATTATGTCATTTTCTTCAAGAGCCCCACAGTCTGTTCAGTGTGGACCAGATTTCTTGAGGATGTGATTTAACTTGTTCTCATTTCCAGTAACCTGGAATCATATCTAAAACTTGTTATTAGTTGACTTTTTTTTTTTTTCACTATTCCAGCCAGTTTTCTTTCCGGTCCTCATATCAGATTGGAGAAAGTTTTGGTAGTACTAGTTGTTGTTTACCTAGTGAAAATTCTGATTAATAGAACTCACAAATATCTGATGCTGTACTTGAAGTATTCAGCAGAGACATGCTTTAGTTCCAAAATGATTTGATTTTATTTCTCTAAGTGAGAGGGTTGCATGTCATTTAGTGTAATATGTTGTATTAGGCAGCAGTGTCCGTTGTCATGATTCAGGTGCTAGTGTATTAAAGATATTTTTGGAAGGTGTATATTTTGGTGTATATTTATTTGAACAGTGGTTAGTGTTGTGACACTAATGAACATTTAATTTTGCAAGGCTTTAGAGTGGTCTTTGTTGGAAAAAAGATTGTAATGAATATGGCCTGTCTTTCTCAATAAGATATGAAGTGATCTGTTGTTTAAACCCTAGATTCTGGTTTTAGCTCTCATCTATCTGCATACTTAATCTGACAATCAAAAACATGTGTAAAAAGTGCCTCTTTTGCATTAAGCACAGGCTTCGCCTCCAGGCTGTAGTCAGAGGCAGCATCACCATCTTTGCAGTAGTGGAGCCCTTACTTACTTAAGGTGAAACTTTGGGATTTAGGAAAATTCTAGTTTTGCTTTTACTGGCCCTGTCATCTTGGGCTAGGTCAGTCTAAAAGGGTTTTTGTGAGGCTGTCACTTGGCACATGGGAATAACTGATGCAGGGATGAAACTAGTTATGATTTGTTAAGTATCCCAGTTGTTTCTTGTGTTTCTGATTAAGTGGTTAATTTTGAGTCATTTCTTATATCTGTAAAACATTGGTCCTACAACTTTCCATGAATACCCAAATACTTGGATGCCCACTCTTTACATGAGATCCTCTTATGAACTATATTTCATCTCTAGATTACTTCATGGTTTGGATCTTGAATATCCCCTAAAAGCTCATGTAGTATAGGCAGATCTCCATTATAGGATGTTCAGAGGTGGAGCTTTTAAGAAATGATTGGGCCGTGAGGACTCTAACCTTATCAGAGGATTAAGAAATTGGATGGATTCCTGGGAGGTGGTAAACACTGTAGGTAGGTGGGGATATGGCCAGAGGAAGTAAGTCACTAGGGATGTGCCCTTGGGTATTGTATCTTGTTCCTGTCCCTTCCCTCTCTGTCTCCCTTCCCTTCTCTCCCCCATCTCTCTTCTCTCTCCTTCCTGGCTCTTCCTGGCTGCCACAAACTAAGTAGCTTTCCTCTGCCACACTCTTCTGTTCTGTCTTAATGTTCTGTTTTACCTCAGCCCCTAAGCAATGGAATCAGCCAACCATAGTGACAAAAGAACTGACATAATTGCTTATAATACCTCATACAATGTCTTACTGTATTCATGTGGATTCATAGTAGAACACAGCATGTGGAAAATCCAAAATTTGATTTTTGGAACTTTCTGAAATTTTTTCTCCCAAATATTTATAATCTCTGATTATTTGAATCCATCCATGGTTGACTCATGGATGCAGAACCCATGAATGTATAATTTTATTACTTGATGATAATATTTCATGACAAATGAAGCCTTTAAAGAAGTAAATATGAAAACATAGAAAATTTCCATAAAATTATCACCAGCTACTATTTACTGTAAATATTTTTAAAGTGCAATGAAGCATAGAAATTTAAAAAGTGAACAACTATGTTCTCCATCCAGATTTCCATGTGCTTCCTCTGTAAGGTGGTTGTATTAGCTCACACTTCCTCAGCAATCTGCAAGTGTTCCTGTTGCTTCACATTTTCTCCAACACTTGATGAGCCTTCATGTTTGCAGTCACATTCATAGGAGTAAGAGGACATATTCTTTAAAATATACTTTTCCTGATTTCTAGTGATAGTTTCTTTTCATATGTTTATTATTTCTGTTTATTCTGAGCATTGTTTGTATTGTTTTACAACTATTTTACTCTGCATATAACCAAAGATGTATTATATATATATAATACTGAAGTTAAGTTGAATAAATTATTGAGTAGTAGTAATTTAATGCACATGTAATGCTTAATGTGGTATCTGTTCTATAAGAAACAATATTGTCAATAATAACATTAATAATGATAGCTATCAGTGGAGGATAACTTCAAATGGTATTTGAGGCAACAATTCAAAACTTATTTTTATTTTTTTCTTCCCTTGATCAACACTTGAAGCTGGTTATTTCCTTCAAGGAAACAAATCCTTTTTAAAAAGAATTGTTATTTAGAAGTCAAGATCTGCTGTAGGTGTGGTTGGTGAGCTCACTGCAATTGAGGCATCACTTCTCCTCCAATGTAGAGGTGGGAGTATGTGTTCACTTACCCCAGCACACTTCAACTCCCTATCACACTCTCCCCCTTACCAGCAAATCCCTCCACTTCATCTTGATTGGACTCTGGCATCATTACTTGGACTGTATGGATCTTTCCACCCTGGTGGAGATACCAACACGCTCTCCCCACCTACAAGCTTTAGGATAAAGTTGTTCAGGAAAGGAAGGGAAGGCAAAGGGGAAGGATTGAGCAGGAGGAGGTAGAAGAGAGGAGCTGGCATTCATTGTCACTGTGTTCCACTCTTTCATCTTCATTATATGTATTAACTCTCACAAACTACCAAGAGAAAATTCAGTTAAATAATTGAAAGGTTATTTGTAAGTGTCCAGTTTGATCCACTTTATAAGTTGGATAACAGTCACTCTAGCAAGGATGCAGACAATTGGAGACAGTTTCTGTTGTGATATTATGATGATTGGTGAGATTCATGTGTGATGGGAAAGAAAGCAATAGAGGGAAATTCTAAATTTTTCTTTGGCCTGAGGATATGACTAAAAGACTTGTGACAGAATCATATATTCTTATATTTGCTTTTCCCTAATAATTTATAATACCTTCTCTGATAACCATGTTTTCATATATGTCTTTTTATTTCAGGGCCTTCTCACCTATTTAATTGATTTGTTTGCCTATCTCTGCCCAAATACCACAGTGTCTTAATAATTGTACTTTATAAGGATGAATGATGATATAAATATTTTCACATAGATGTTCTTATCTACTTTTTATCTTTTATTTCTTCATTTTAAGAAAAGCTTGATAAATTCCCTGAAAATTGGTACTAGGGTTTTAATTGGAATTATGTTGATTTATAAGTTAATTTTAGCATGACTGTGGTATTTACAACATTTGACAAATCTCTTTTGTCTCATTTAAACATTTTGAATGCTTTTTGCTTGTCATTCCATGAACTTTTCAGTCCATCTTCCAATTCACTTTTAATTGTTTGCTTATGTTCAGGCTCAGTCTATTCTCTATTTTCAGAAAGTTTACTTTTCTTATATCATTGAGTACATTTTATTTTTATCTTTAAAAATGTTTATTTTTGTTTTAGTTGATGCATAATACTTATATGTGTTTATGAGACACAGTAGGTCTATACAACATATATGGCAAGATAAGGATAATTGGATAATTGCAGTGGTAACTATCACCGCAAATATTTTTTGTGTTAGCAATACTCAGAATCCTTTCTACTGGCTTTTCTGAAATATAAATTAAATGTTGTCAACCAAAGTTACCCTACCATGCTGTAGCACATTAGATGTCATTCCTCCTTTCTAACTGTATCCCTGTGAACCACCCTCTTTCCCACATCCTTTATAGCCTCTAGTAACCACTATTGTACTCTTCTCTTCTATGAGATCAACATTTTTAGCTTACATGTATAAGTGAGAACATGTGGTATTTGTCTTTCTATGCCTGATTTATGTCTCTTAACATAGTGTCCCCCAGTAACATCCATATTGCTGCAAATGATTTCATTTTTTTGCATGGCTGAATAATGTTTTGTTGCATACATATACCACATTTTCTTTATACTTTCATCTGTCAGTGGACACCTACTTTGATTCCGTATTTGGGAATACTGTGAGTAGTGCTGCAATAAATATGGAGTATAGGTATTTTTTTTTTACCATACTGATTTCCTTTCCTTTGGTGTATATCCACTAGTGGAATTGCTGGATCCATATGGTAGTTCTATTTGTAGTTTTCTGAGGAAGTTCAGTACTGATTCCCATAATGGCTTTCCTGATTTACATTTCCAACGTAGGAGACTTACCCCTTTTCTGTATCTTTGCTAGCACTTTATTGTTTTATGTTACTTTTTTACAGTAGCCATGCTGTCTGGGGTGAGATGATATTTCATTGTGGCTCTTCATATACTTGTTGGACATTTGTAAATCTGTTGAGAAATAATGGCTACATTTAAAAAGAGCTTCCTAGAGATAAAATCAAGAAATCTATGATTCACACATCCAAAATGTACAATGTATTGCTTTTTAGCATTTTTACAGACAGGGTTTCTTGATGATCTCTAAGTCTATTTTAGAGCATTTTGTTTTTTCCAAAAACCAGCTAATGCCCATTAAGAGTCTTCTTCTTTCTCCTTCACACCCAGAAATAGGGAACCTAGTGATCTGCTTTCTGTCTCTATAGATGTGCTAAATCTGGACATTTATATGATTCATGTAAATAGAATCATATACTATGTGGCCTTTTTGTGACTCTCTTCTTTCACTGTTTCTACTGTTCCCCATGTTGTAACATGTTTCAGTGCATCATTTCTTTGTATTTATGAATGATGTTCCATCTTACAAATTCGGTGTTATTTTCATTTTTTGGCTATTATGAATAATGCTTCCAAAGTACAATTTTTGTGTAGACATGTGTTTTCATTTTTCTTGAGTGTATTTCTAGGAGTGAAATTAATGGATAATTTTGATTAATGTTTTGAGAAGTTGACAAACTGATTTTGAAAGTAGCAGTGCTATTTTGTTTTCCACCAAAAATATACAAAGTTTCCAGCTTTTCCATATTCTTGTTACTCTCTGCCTTGTTGATTATAGGTATCTTAATAGATATTAAGTAGTATTTTTGTTAAATTTTTGATTTCTGTTTCCCTACTGATTAATGATATCGATCACTTTGTCATGTTCCTACTGGCTTTGGTACATCTCTTTTAGAATAATATATGTTCAAATCTTTTACCAATTTTGAGGGTTGTCTTTTTACTATTGGGTTATAATTGGTCTTTTTATTATGAATGTGATCATTTAGATATGTGATTCACAAATTATTTTTTTTCTCATTCTCTGGGTTGTCCTTTCAGTTTCTTTAGTGTCAATTGCAGCACAAAAAATTTTAGATTTTGTTTTAGTCCATTTGACCTAATTTTTCTTTATTACTTGCATATCTGAGGAACTGTTACTTAATCGAAGGACATGAAGATTTATTCCTTTGTTTTCTTTAAGAGTTATTCTATGGTTTTAGGTTAAGTCTATGATCTATTTTGAGTTAATTTTTGTATATGTTTGAGGTAGGAGTCCAATTTCATTCTTTTGCATATGGATGTCCATTTGTCCTGGCACATTTGTTGAACAGATTATTCCTTTCCCACGAGTAGATTTAGCACCATTGTCAAAAATCAGCTGACCACCATAAATTTAAGAGTTTATTTTAGAATCTCAGTCTATTTGGTCTATGTGTCTATCCTTATGCCACTACCAGCTGCCTTGACTTCTCTAGCTTTATGTAAGTTGAGAAATCATAAAACATGAATCCACCAATTTTATTCTTTTTTATAGAGATTATACAAAAAACCAAAGAGAAATCCTTGAAATGAAAGAAATAATAAACCAAATTAAAATCTCAAATGACAGTATCACAAGCAGAGTAGACCACTAAGAAGATAGGACATTAGACAACGAGGACAAAGTATGTCATCTTGAATAGAACGTAGACAGCACAGTGAAAATGATAAGAATCCACAAGCAGAATATCCAAGAAATATGGGATAGCCTATAAAGACCAAAGTTAAGAGTTATTGGGATAGAGGAAAAGAGGTCCAAACCAAAGGAATGAGCAATCTGTTCAGTGAAATAATATCAGAAAACTTTCCAGACATGAAGAATGAAATGGAAATCCAAATCCAAGAAGCCTATAGGACAACGAATGTGCAAAATCACAAGAGATCCACACCAAGACACATTATAATGAAAATGCCCAACATACAGAAGAAGGAGAGAATTTTAAAAGCCACAAGAGAAAGGAATCAGATTACTTATAGGGGTAAACCAATTAGGATGACAGCAAATTTTTCAACCCAGTCCCTGAAACCTAGAAGATCCAGGAACAACATATTTCAAACTCTGAAAGTTAATGGGTTCCAACCAAGAATCTTGTATCCAGCAAAACCAAGCTTCAGATTCTTGAAGAGGAAATGAAACACAAGAATGAAAACCAGCAGAGGGAGATAGTACACTAAAAGAAAAACTAATCAAAGAGGAAAACCAAGTCAAGTTAAATAACAAAAATAAACAAATTTGGCTGGAAATACAAAACGTGTCTCAATAGTGACCCTAAATGTTAATTACTTCAACTCACCAATCAAAAGACATAGGCTAGCAGATTGGATTAAAAAGATGCTGCCTACAGGAGACACATTTGATAGAAAAAGACATACACAGACTGAAGGTGAAAGGTTGGGAAAAATCATACCACTCACATGGAATGCGGGAGCAGGCAGGGGTCTCCATACTCATATCAAATAAAGCCAAAGTTAATTAAAAGGGATAAAGATGGACAGTATATACTACTCAAGGGAACCATACACCAATAAGACATAACAATCATAAATATATATGCCCCAAACAATGGTGCAGCTATGTTCATAAAACAAATTCTTCTCAAGTTCAAGAGTCAAATTGACCACAACACAATAATCTTGGGTGACTTTAACACACCTCTCTCACCACTAGGCAGATCTTCCAAGTAAAAGTTGAATAAAGAAATTATAGAGCTCAATATCACAATTAATAACTTAGACTTAACTGACATATATAGAGTATATCAACCAGCATCAAGCAGATACATGTTCTTCTCAGTAGCACATGGATCCTTCTCAAAAATAGGCCATGTACTACTATGCCACAGGGCAACTCTTAGCAAATACAAAGGAGTAGAGATACTACCATGCATTTTATCAGATCATAATGGAATGAAATTGGAAATCAATGACAAAATAAAGAATAAAAATTTCTGCATCACGTAGAGACTGAACAATATGCTACTGAATGAACAATGGGTTACAGAAGACATCAAGGAGGAGATTAAAAATTCTTAGAGGTAAATGAGAACACAGACACAACATATTGAAATCTCTGGGACACTATGAAAGCAGTACTAAGAGGAAAATTCATTGTATGGAGTTAATTCCTTAAAAGAAGACAAAGTCAACAAGTAAATGACCTCACACTACATCTCAAAACCCTAGAAAAAGAACAAATCAGTAGCAAAAGCAGTAAAAGGCAAGAAATAATTAAAATCAGAGCTGAAATCAATGAAATCGAAACAAAAGAAGCAATTGAAAAAATTGACAAAACTAAAAGTTGTTTCTTTGAAAACATAAGATTGACAGACCCTTAGCCATGCTAATGAAGAGAAGAAGAGAGAGAACTCAAATTACCAGCATACATAATGAAAAAGGCAATATCACAACAGACACTACAGAAATATAGAAGATAATTAGAAATTATTTTGAAACCTTATACTCTAATAAAATAGAAGACAGTGAAGGCATTGATAAATTATTTAAGTCATATGATCTGCCCAGATTGAGTTGGGAAGATATACACAACTTAAACATACCAATATTAAGTGAGGAAATAGAAGAAGCCATCAAAAGACTACCAGCCAAGAAAAGCCCGGGACCAGACAGATATACAGCTGAGTTCTACAAGACCTTTAAAGAAGAACTAATACCAATACTCTTCAATTTATTTCAGGAAATAGAAAAAGAGGGAGTACTTCCAAACTCATTCTATGAGGACAATATCACCCTGATTCCAAAACCAGACAAAGACACTTCAAAGAAAGAAAACTTCAGACCAATAACTCTAATGAACATAGATGCAAAAATCATCAACAAAATTCTGGCGAATCAGATACAAAAACATATCAAAAAGATTGTGCACCATGATCAAGTGAGATTCATCCCCAGGATCCAAGGTTGATTCACCACATCAATAGACTTAAAGATAAGAATCATATGATCATCTTGATAGACACAGAAAAAGCATTTGACAAAATACAGCACCCCTTTATGTTCAAAACACTAGAAAAATAGGAATAACTGCAACATACTTTAACATCATAAAGGCTATCTATGCTAAGACTCAGGCCAACATAATTCTAAACGGAGAAAAATTGAAGGCATTCCCTCTAAAATCTAGAACAAGACAGGGAAGACCTCTCTCACCACTTCTTTTCAACATAGTTATTGAAATACTAGCCAGAGCAATTAGACAAAAAAATTTAAAGGAATAATTATAGGAAAAGAAGAACTTAAACTAGCACTATTTGCTGACCATATGATTCTATACTTAGAAGACCCAAAAAACTCCACCAGAAAGCTTCTAGAACTAGTAAATGAATTCAGCAAAGTGGTAGGATATAAAATCAACACCCATAAATCAAAGGCATTTCTGTATATTAGTGACAAATCCTCTGATAAGGAAATGAGGAAAACTATCTCATTCACAATATTCTAAAAAAACAAAAAAGATACATGATAATGAACTTAACAAAAGAGGTGAAGGATCTATATAATGAAAACTACAGAACCCTAAAGAGAGAAATCAAAGAAGACCTCAGAAGATGGAAAGATCTACCTTGCTCGTGGATAGGCAGAATTAATATTATCAAAATGCCCATACTACCAAAAGCACTATACAGATTTAATGCAATTCCAATCACAATCCAAATGGAATTCCTCATAGAAATAGAAAAAGCAATCATTAAATTCATCTGAAAAAATAAGAGACCCAGAATAGCTAAAGCAATTCTAAGCAGGAAGACATAAACAGGTGGTATCTAGACCTTAAACTATACTATAGAGCAATAGTAACAAAAACAGCATGGTATTGGCACCAAAACAGGCCGGTAGACCAATGATACATAATAGAGGACATGGAGACCAACCCACAAAACTACAATTATCTTATACTAGACAAAGGTGCCAAAAACATGCACTGGAGATAAGATAGCCTCTTCAACAAATGGTGCTGGGAAAACTGGGAATCTGTATGCAACGAAATATCCAACAAAATGAAATCAAACCCCTATTTCTCACCAGGCACAAAAGTTAACTAAAAATGGATCAAGGATCTAGGAATTAAACCAGAGACCCTGCATCTAATAGAAGAAAAAGTAGGCCCTAATCGTCATCATGTGGGATTAGGCCCCAACTTCTTAATAAGACACCTATAGCATAAGAATTAAAACCAAGAATCAACAAATGGGATGGATTCAAACTAAAGTTTTTTCTCAGCAAAAGAAATAATCTGTGAAGTGAATATAAAGCCTACATTCTGGGAGCAAATTTTTATCCCTCACACATCAGATAGAGCACTAATCTCTAGGATATATAAAGAATTTAACAAGCTAAGCACGCACACACACAGACACACACACCACCACCACCACCACCACCACCAACAACAACAACAACAAATCCAAATAACCCAATCAATAAATGGGCCAACGACCTGAACAGACACTTCTCAGAAGTGGATATACAATCAATCAACAAATATATGAAAAAATGCTCATCATCTCTAGCAATCAGAGAAATGCAAATCAAAACTACTCTAAGATATTATCTCACTGCAGTCAGAATGGCAGTTATTATGAAGACAAACAACAACAAGTGTTGGCGAGGATGTGGGGGAAAGGTACACTCATACATTACTGGTGGGACTGCAAATTGGTGCAGCCAATTTGGAAAGCAGTATGGAGATTCCTTGGAAATCTGGGAATGGAACCACCATTTGATCCAGCTATTACTCTTATTGAACTATACCCATAGGACTTAAAAACAGCATACAACAGGAACACAGCCATATCAATGTTTATAGCAGCAAAATTTACAATAGCTAAACTGTTGAGCCAACCTATACGTCCTTCAGTGGATGATTGGATAAAAAATGTGATATTTATACACAGTGGAATATTATTCAGCACTAAAAAAGAACAAAATTATGGCATTTGCAGGTAAATGGATGGCGTTGGAGAAGATAATGCTAATTGAAGTTAGCCAATCCCCAAAACACAAATGCCAAATATTTTCTCTGACATAAGGGGGGGGTGACTCATAGTGGGGTAGGGAGGGAGAGCATGGGAGGATTAGATTAATTCTAGATAGGGAAGAGTGGTGGGAGGGAAAGGGAGGGGGAAGGGGATTAGCAATGATGGTGGAATGTGTTTGTCATCATTATACAAAGTACATGTATGAAGATTTGATTTGGGGGCCAACATACATTATATTAAAACTGAGATACGAAAAATTGTGGTATATGTGTGTATTGAGAATTGTAATGCAAAAAAATGTACACATATAATGGCATAAGTTGGTGTGAACATACTTTATATACAGAGATACGAAAAATTGTGCTCTATATGTGTAATAAGGATTGTAATGCATTCCACTGTTGTCATGTATTTAAAAAAAGTATGTTTTTACTATTCTGGAATACTTGCATTTCCATGTGAATTTTAGGATGATTTAATTAATTTCTGCAAGAAATCCATTGGGATTTTGTTAGTGATTGTGTTGAATCTTTTATCAATTTGGGGAAAAGTGTCATCTTAAAATTACTAAATCTTCCAATCAATGAACAAATAATGTTTATTTATTTTTATTTTTTATTTTTTTAGTTGTCAATGGACCTTTATTTTACAAGTAATGTTTTCTATTTGCTTACTTCTTTATTAATTTTGTTTTACATTGTTTTATAATTTTCAGTTTATAAGTCTTATATTTCTTTTAAAAAATTTGTTTATTCTAATCAGTTATACGTGACAGCAGAATGCTCTTCAATTCATTGTACATTAACAGAGTACAGATTTTCACTTCTCTGGTTGAACACAAAGAAAGGTCACACCATTCGTGCAATCATACCTGTACCAAGGGTAATGATGTCCATCTCATTCCACCATCTTTCCTATCCCCATGCCCCCTTCCCTCTTCTCCCTCCCCTTTGCCCCATTTAAGTTCCTCCACTCAACACCTGCCCCCATTATGAATTAGGATCCTCTTATCAGGTTTTTTGGAATTGGTTTACTTTGCTTAGCATGATATTCTCCAACTTCATCAATTTGCCAGCAAATACCATAATTTTATTTTCTTTTAATGCTGAGTAATATTCCATTGTGTATATATACCACAGTTTCTTTATCCATTAATCTTCTGAAAGGCATCTAGATTGGTTCCACAGTTTGGCTATTGTGAATTGTGCTTCTGTAAATATTGATATTGGCTGCATCACTATAGTATGCTGTTTTTAAGTCCTTTGGGTATAAAACAAGGAGTGGGATATCTAAGTCAAATGAGATAGTTCCATTCCAAGTTTTTCAGGGAATCTCCATACTATCTTTTCAGATTGGTTGCACCAGTTTGCAGCCCCACTAGCACATACATCCTTGACCATATTTATTGTTGCTTATATTCTTGATAACTGCCATTCTTCCTTGAGAGAGATGAAATCTTAGAGTAGTTTTGATTTGCATTTCTCTAATTACTAAAGATGTTGAACATTTTTTCATATATTTGTTGATCGAGTGTATATTATCTTCTGAGAAGTGTCTGTTCTGTTCCTTAGCCCATTTATTTTTGGGTTGTTTGATTCTTTTGGTATTAAGTTTTTTGAGTTCTTTATATATCCTGGAGATTAGTGCTCTATCTGATGTGCATGTGATAAAAATTTGCTGCTACACTGTAGGCTGTCTCTTTACTTCATTGATTGTTTCTTTTGCTGACAAGAAGATTTTTAGTTTGAATCCAGCCATTTATTAATTCTTAATTTTATTTCTTATGCTTTAGGAATCTTGTTAAGGAAGTTGGGGCCTAATCTGACATGAGGAAGATTTGGGCATACTTTTTCTTCTATTATGTGCAGGGTCTCTGGTCTAATTCCTAGGTCCTTGATCCACTTTGAGTTGAGTTTTGTCCAGGGTGAGAGATAGGGGTTTAATTTCATTTTTGCTACATATGGATTTCCAGTTTTCCCAGCACCGTTTGTTGAAGATGCTATCTTTTCTCCAATGTGTATTTTGGGTGCCTTTGTATAGTATGAGAAAACTGTATTTATGTGAGTTTGTCTTTGTGTCTTCTATTCTGTACCATTGATCTTCATGTCTGTTTTGGTGCCAATACCATGCTGTTTTTGTTACTGTGGTTCTGTAGTATAGTTTAAGGTCTAGTATTGTGATGCCTAGTGCTTCACTTTTCTTGCTAAGGATTGCTGGGTCTCTTATTTTTCCAAATAAATTTTATGATTGCTTTTTTCTAGTTCTATGAAGAATGTCATTGGGATTTTAATTGGTATCAAATGAATTTGGTTAGTGCTTCTGATAGTGTGGCCATTTTGAAAACATTAATTCTGCCTAACCAGGAGCATGGGAGAGCTTCCCATCTCCTAAGTTCTTCTTCAGTTTCTTTCTTTACTATTCTGTAGTTTTCCTTGTAGAGGTCTTTCACCTCTTTTGTTAAGTTGATTCCCAAGGTTTTTTTTTTTTTTTTTTTTGAGGCTATTGTGAATGGGGTGGTTTTCCTCATTTCTCTTTCAGAGGATTCATCAGTGATATATAGAAATGCATTTGATTTATGGGTATTGACCTGGTTGAAATTGATCTGTTTAAATGCTTACATTGTGTATTTTTCCTGATTCAGTTTGGGCAGATCAAATGCCTCCAGAAATTTAAGAATCTCTGTCTTGAAATAATCTGTTGCTGTCTGTATTTGTTCTCTTATCTCTTAGTTGGAGTGATCAATTGTTGCCTCTATTTGCCTCTTATGTCATTTTTTGCTTTGCAGATTATTTTAATTATGTATATTTTGAACTTCTTCTTTAACATTTCATCTACCATGCTGTCAAAAAAAAATTCTATTATTGTATCACCTTGGCTAGTTTGGAGTACTTTCTTCCCTTGTCTTTTCTTGCTTTTCGTGTGTCTTTCCTTCAAGCAATGTGGAACCTAGGCATTAGTTTCTACCTGATAATCTTAAATTATTTTATATATATATATATATATATATATATATATATATATATATTTATGTATACATAATAGCTGCCATTCTGTGCCGTGCCATTAAAGTGTCCCTGCAGGTTTCTGGTATCTCACCTTGCTGCTTCATTTATGTTTTTGAATACTCTAAACTTATTTATCTAAAATATTCATCATTGTTTTCTATTATTTAAGTTTCCTTAGGACTAAAAGCTTTCCCTAATGCTTGATTTTACAAATATTCTTAGCGTCTTTTTTTTGTAATTTTTTATTTATACATGACAGCAGAATGCATTGCAATTCTTATCACACATATAGAGCAAATTTTTCATATCTCTGGTTGTATACAATGTATATTCACACCAATTTGTCTCTTCATACATGTACTTTGGATAATAATGTCTATCATATTCCACCATCCTTGCTAAATCCCTGCCCCCTCCATTCCCCTCCAACCCCTCTGCCCTAACTAGAGTTCCTCTATTCCTTCCATGATCCCCCTCCCTATCCCATTATGAGTCAGCCTCCTTATATCAAAGAAAACATTCGGCATTTGGTTTTGGGGATTGGCTAATTTCACTTAGCATTATCTTCTCTAACTCCATCCATTTACCTGCAGATGTCATGATTTTATTCTCTTTTATTGCTGAGTAATATTCCATTGTGTATATATGCCACATTTTTTATCCATTCATCTATCAAAGGGCATCTAGGTTGGTTCCACAGTTCAGCTATTGGGAATTGTGCTGATATAAACATCTATGTGGCTGTGACCCTGTAGTATGCTGTTTTTAAGTCCTTTGGGTATAGACTGAGGAGAGGGATAGCTGGGTCAAATGGTGGTTCTATTCCCAGTTTTCCAAGAAATCTCCACACTGCTATCCATATTGGTTGGACCAATTTGCAGTCCCACCAGCAGAGTATGAGTGTACCTATTTTCCCACATTGTTGCCAGCACTTATTGTTGTTTGTATACATAATAGCTGCCATTCTGACTGGAGTGAGATGATATTTTAGGGTGGTTTTGATTTGCATTTCTCTAATTGCTAGAGATGATGAACATTTTTTCATTTATTTGTTGATTGATTGTATATCCTCTTCTGAGAAATGTCTGTTCAGGTCCTTGGCCCATTTATTGATTGGGTTATTTGGTTTTTTGGTGCTTAGATTTTTGAATTCTTTATACACTCTAGTGGTTAGTGCTCTAGCTGATGTGTGAGGGGTAAAGATTGGTTCCCAAGGTGTAGGCTCTCTATTCACCCCACAGATTGTTTCTTTTGCTGGAAGAAACTTTTTAGCTTGAGTTCATCCCATTTATTGATTCTTGATTATAATTCTTGTGCCACAGAAGTCTTATTCAGGAAGTTGGAGCCTAATCCCACATGATGGAGATTAGGGCCTACTTTTTCTTCTATTAGACAAAGGGTCCCTGGTTGTATTCCTAAGTCCTTGATCCATTTTGAGTTGAGTTTTGTGCATGGTGAAAGATAGGGATTTCATTTCATTTTTTTTTTTGCATATGGATTTCCAGTTTTCCCAGCACCAGTGCATGTTCTTGGCACCTTTGTCGATTATAAGATAATTGTAGTTTTGTAAGTTAGTCTCTGTGTCCTCTTTTTTGTACCATTGGTCTACCAATCTGTTTTGGTGCCAATACTATGCTGTTTTTGTTACTATAGCTCTGTAGTTTAGTTTAAAGTCTGGTATAGCAATGCGACCTGCTTCACTCTTCCTGCTAAGGATTGCTTTAGCTATTCAGGGTTTCTTATTTTTCCAGATGAATTTCATGATTACTTTTTCTATTTCTATGAGGAATGTCATTGGAATTTTGATCAGAATTGTATTAAATCTGTATAGTGCTTTTGGAAGTATGGTCATTTTGATAATATTAATTCTGCCTATCTATGAGCAAGGTGGATCTTTCTATCTTCTAAGGTCTTCTTTGATTTCTCTATTTAGGGTTCTGTAATTTTCATTGTATAGATCTTTCACCTCTTTTGTTGATTCCCAAGTATTTATTTATTTATTTATTGAGGCTATTGTAAATGGGGGTAGTTTTCTTTTGTTTCTGAGGTTTTGTCACTGATATACAGAAATGCCTTTGATTTATAGGTGTTGATTTTTTTATCCTGCTATTTTGCTGAATTCATTTACTATTCTAGGAGTTTTCTGGTGGAACTTTTAGCGTGTTCTACGTATAGAATCATATTGTCAGCAAATAGTGTCAATCAGAGTTCTTCTTTTCCTATGTGTATACCTTTAATTTCTTTTGTCTCTCTAATTGCTCTGGCCAGTGTTTCAAGAACTATGTTAAGCAGAAGTGGTAAAAGAGGGCATCCCTGTCTTGTTCCACCTTTTAGAGGGAATGCCTTCAATTTTTCTCCATTTAGAATGATGTTGGCCTGGGGCTTAGCATAGATAGCCTTTATGATGTTGAGATATGTTTCTGTTATCCCTAGTTTTTCTAGTGTCTTGAACATGAAATGGTGCTGCATTTTGTCAAATGCTTTTTCTTTGTCTATTGAGATGGTCATATGATTCTTATCTTTAAGTATATTGATGTGAAGAATTACATTTATTGATTTCCGTATGTTTAACCAACCTTGCATCCCTGGGATGAATCCCACTTGATCATGGAGCACGATCTTTTTTTGTTCTTCTATATGATTTGCCAGAATTTTATTGAGAATTTTTGCATCTGTGTTTATCAGAGAGATTGGTCTGAAATTTTCTGTCTTTGATGTGTCTTTGCCTGCTTTTGGTATCAAGGTGATGCTAGCTTCATAGAATGAGTTTCAAAGTGCTGCCTCTTTTTCTATTTCCTGAGATAAATTGGAGAGAATTGGTATTAGTTCTTCTTTAAAGGTCTTGTAGAACTCGGCTGTGCATCCATTTGGTCCTGGGCTTTTCTTGGTTGGCTTTTCTTGGTTGTATTAAATCTGTATAGTGCAGGTTTTTCTATTTCTATGGACTGCAGAAGCAAGCAGAGGCTGCTCTTTAGTCACTTGAAATTGATCTTTTAAAATTGTGTTTGTTATCCTGATTCAATCTGGGCATATTATATGACTCTAGAAATTTGTGGATGCCTTCAATATTTTCAATTTTATAGGAGTTCAAGTTTTCAAAGTAATTTCTAATTATTTTCTGTATTTCTGTAGTGTCTGTTGTGATATTTCCTTTATTATCACGTATGTTAGTGATTTGAATTTTTTCTCTCCTTCTCTTCATTAGCAAGGTTAAGGGTCTGTCAATTTTATTTATTTTTTCAAAGAACCAACTATTTGTTCTGTCAATTTTTTCAATTGTTTCTTTTGTTTCAATTTCATTGATTTCAGCTCTGATTTTAATTATTTCCTGTCTCCTGCTGCTTTTGGTATTGATTTATTCTGTTTCTAGGGCTTTTAGATGTAGTGTTAAGTCATTTATCTGTTGAGTTTGTCTTCTTTTAAGGAATGAACTCCATGCAATGAAGTTTCCTCTTAGAAGTGCTTTTATAGTGTCCCAGAGATTTCAACATGTTGCATCTGTGTTCTCATTCACCTCTAAAATTTTTTAATCTCCTTCTCAGTGTCTTCTGTAACCCATTGTTCATTCAGTCGCATATTATTTAGTCTCCAGGTGATGGAGTGGATTTTATTTCTTATTTTATCATTGATTTCTAATTTCATTCCGTTATGATCTGGTAGAATGCAGAATAGTATCTCTACTTTTGTATATTTGCTAAGAGTTGCTTTGTGGCATAGTATATGGTCTATTTTAGAGAAGGATCCATGTGCTGCTGAGAAGAAAGTGTATTCTCTTGTTGAAGGATGAAATATTCTATATATGTCAGTTAAGTCTAAGTTATTGATTGTATTATTGAGTTCTGTAGTTTCTTTGTTCAGCTTTTGTTTGGAAAATGTATCTAGTTAAAGTCCCCCATAATTATTGTGTTGTTGTCTATTTGACTCTTGAACTTGAGAAGAGTTTGTTTGATGAACACAGCTGCTCAGTTGTTTGGGGCATATATATTTATAATTGTTAAAGTCTTGTTGGTGTATGGTTCCCTTGAGCAGTATGTAGTGTCCTTATTTATGCTTTTTGACTGACTTTAGTTTGAAGTCTACTTTATTTGATATGAGGATGGAAACCCTGCTCGCTTCTGCAGTCCATGTGAGTGGTATGATTTTTCCCAACCCTTCACCTTTAATCTGTGAATGTCTTTTTCTATGAGATGAGTCTCTTGGAGGCAGCATATTGTTGGGTATTTTCTTTTTCATCCAATTTGCTAGTATACGTCTTTTGATTGGTGAGTTTAGGCCATTAATATTCAGGGTTATTATTGAGACATGATTTGTATTCCCAGCCATTTTTGTTGATTTTTGGTATTTTAACGTGACTTTGTTTCTCCTCTGATTAGATTTTCCTTTAGTGTAATCCCTCTCTCTGCTGATTTTCATCATTGTTTTTCATTTCCTCTTCTTGGAATATTTTACTGAGGATGTTCTGTTGTATATTTTCCAGATTGTATACTTTGTCTTCATTTTCTGACATTCTTTCTTCCAAGTGATCTAGTCTGTTGGCTATGCTTTATATTGAGTTTTTTATTTGATTCACTGTATTTTTCATTTCAAAGATTTCTGTTTTTTTTTTCTTTCAGAGTCTCTCTCTCTTGAAGTGATCTTTTGCTACCTATATTTGCTCTCTTATCTCATAGTTGGAGTGATGAATTTTTGCTTATATTTGCTCATTTAGGTCATTCTTTAATTCACAGATCATTTTAATTATGAACCTTCTGACCTCCTTCTCTGACTTTTAATCAACTTCACTGTCTATAGGTTCTGTTACTATAGTGTCCTGGTTTGTTTGGGGCACTTTCCTCCCTTGTTTTTTCATGTTGTCTATGTGTCTTCCTTTCTTGCAGTGTGGATCTGAGATATTACAGATTCTTCCCTATATTCTTCTAGTACCCGTGCAGATTGTCTGTACCCCACCTTGATTGTGGGCTTCCAGACCCTGATGGTGTCCCTCAATGAATGCTACTACATCTTTGTCTGGATCCTGCACAAGTTGGAGTGGGTGGATCTGGTCCTCTGGGCTTGACCTTTCACAGTAGTCTGCTGGCAGGAAAGAACAGTCCTGTGCCAAAGGCTAGGCTGTGGCAGTGTCTGCGCCCCCAGGGGAGGGGTAAACCTGGCCTACTGAGATCCTGGATCCTGTATGTACTGTTGTGAGCTGTCTCTTAGCGTCTGGTTTATATAATTTAATATTTTGGTTTGTGAGTACACTTGGAATGGAAGTTTGTGTTCTTTCAGTGTGCATGTGCCCACTTTGCCCAGGCCTTTTGAGTTTTTTTGATTAGTTTCACTGGTTGCTGGAGACTACTTCCTGTCAAGAGTTTATGTTTATGTCTTTCTACCTTCTTATACTCATAGCTATAGCCAATAGCTCCATGCATTTTTGTGGCAGTTTATATGACTTCCAGTGATCATCTGAGGATCCTCCTTCCACCTCTTGGCTTTAAGGGGCAATACTGACTCCACACTCCATCCTGTATTGACCACTTTGGTTCTCATTCCTCATGGATGCTAAATTCTTAGCTTCCTTTGCCTCTTTCTTGCTCTGGAAACCTCTGGACTCAGGGTCTTAGCCTCACTCATCACTCTGTTTCTGCTTTGCTGTACAGAGAGTGTACAGAGAGTGTTCTTTGGTGCTTATACTTTAATTTTGCTCGTTGTTTAGAGCAAATTCATACTGATGTTACTGTCTCCAAACTAGGAAGCACTACCAAAGATATGTGTGTGTGTGTGTGTGTGTGTGTGTGTGTATGAGAGAGAGAGAGAGATTATGTTTCTCATAATCTGATTTTTACAAAAGTTCTACTGGTGACAAAAATGACTGGATTTAAAGGTGTATCTAGGTAAGTAACTTTCAGAACATTCTCAGTTTCTCACAATCCTGTGTAATACCCTTGGACCCTGAATTTTGGGACTTCCTGTGTCATTCTCATAAGATGTTATGAGTGCACACCTAACATAGGATTAACTATTGATTTTTAAAGATTTAAACATTGATAATAAAGGCAAAAAAAAAGTAGTTACAAGAGTAAGGGGCTAACTTGATGTAACCAGAGCAGCTATGCCGATGAGCGGTGTGCGAAGGTTAAGGATCTCTCAGGAAGTTTAGTGTCAGTTTCTGATTTACATTCTTACATACACCAGGAGTTTGGCAAGTTTACTGAATGCCATAGTTTCAGATAACTAAATTTACACTACAGTTCTAAAAGCTATTGCATCATATATTGTTTATAGAGGGACTCTGGTTATACTACCTGGTACTTGCCTGTTGTGAAACCTTGACAAGTTACTTAATTCCTCTGTGTTTCCTTGGCCCCAGAATAGGTGTGATTATGGTTGTGGGTTGTCCTGTGTGTTAATTGCAAATGTATATTACAGAACTGGTAGCTGTGCCTGGTAAGTATACTCAAGTAACATTAGCTGTCATTATCAATACCATGAAGAGGAATCAGTAATTCCTACATAACTTGTCAACATGCATTCAGTTTGTAATAATCTATTAATTTATTCAAACATCAACCACTTGGTATTATTAATATTGAGTATCAACTAGACAAATGAATTTTAGTCTGGTAACATCTTTGAAATAGTGGGAAATCAATATAATTAACCAGCTATTTGTGTTCAATGTTTTGTTGTTAAATTCATTTTAAATTTACGTAGCTCCATTTCTAGGATGTCTGATAAAGCATCCTTACTATATCATGAAGCCTCTGTGCTTGTGTTGGTGATAACAGATTATCAATAAATATTTTTGAAAAAATTATCAGTTTGCATCTGGATGTCAGCACATAGTGAATTATTTTTCTTATTTATAGATTCCTTTAATATGAAGAATTGAAAATGTCCATATGCCTTCTAAATAAAAATATGTCGAATATGTCTTCACTGGGAGTGTCAGGAAGACATGTATTTGACAATGTGCAGATGGAGAGTTCCACTGTAACGGGAAGTCAAACTGATTAAGATGATTAACTTGAAAAGTCAGCACTGTTTCCAAATTTTGTTCAGAAATACAAATAATTTATGTATACTCATCTGTCTCATTTTTTAAAAATATGAAACATTATTTAGAATATTCTCTAATTATGCTCATTTAAAAATCATCTAATCTATTATAGTTAATGCCTGGGTGTTCTTTCAAAGCCAAAACCCACTGGGCAAAGCTTTACTCAGTCATTGTTTGCCTTTTTCTCTGTCTAATATGCTTCATTAGTTTGTTTTATAAATTGACATTAATTTTCTTGATTCTAAAATCTTTATCTATGTTTAAACCCATCAAGGAGGCATGTGGCTGGTACAATCCTTAGGGTCCCATATATTATGGATACTAACAATAATCCATGTCTTTCAATGATACTCTGCCAAGGATATTAAGTCAAAAGACATATTCCATTTTGTTGATTAGAATACATTCTGAGATGACCATCTCAGAATTAAATCTCAAAGCCCTAGAAATAGAAACAAAAGAAACAGTTAAAAAAATTGACCAAAGGAATGTTGGTGCTTTGAAAAAAATAAATAAAATTGATAAACCCTTAGTCACACTAACAAAAAGAAGGAGAGAGAAAACTCAAATTTCTAAAATTCATGATGTAAAAGGAAATATCATGATGGACACTACTGAAATACAGAAGATAATTAGAAACTGTTTTGAAAATTTATACTCCAATAAAATAAATAAGCTCAAAGACATTGACAAATTTTTAGAAACACGTGATCTACCTAGACTGAATTAGGAGGACATACACAATTTAAACAGATCAATTTCAAGCAAGATGCCATCAAAGCCTGCCAACCAAGAAAAGCCTGAGACCAGAATTCTCAGCCAAATTCTACAAGACTTTAAAAGAAGAAATAATATCAATACTCCTCATATTATTTCATGAAATATAAAAGGAGGGAACTCTTTCAAACTCATTCTATGAGACTTGCATCACCTTGATACCAAAACCAGGCAAAGACATGTCAAGGAAAGAAAACTTCAGAACAATATCTCTGATGAACATAGATGCAAAAATTCTCAGTAAAATTCTGGCAAATCACATATAAGAACATATCAAAAAGATCATGCACCACGATCAAGTGGGGTTCAACCAGGGATGCAAGGTGGGTTCAACCCAGGGATGCAAGGTTGTTTCAACATATAGAAATCAACAAATATAATACATCACATCAATAGACATAAAGACAAGAATCATATGATTATCTCAATAGATGCTGAAAAAGCACTTGACAAAATACAGCACCTCTTCATGTTCAAAACACTAGAAAAACTAGGAATAGTAGGAACATTCTTCAACATTGTAAAATCTATCTACTCTAATCCCAAGGCCAACATCATTCTAAATAGAGAAAAATTAGAAGCATTCCCTCTAAAAACTGGAACAAAACAGGGATACCCTCTTTCACCACTTCGATTCAACATGTTCCTTGAAACTCTAGCCAGAGCAATCCAGCAAAAGAAATTAAAGGGATTCATATAGGAGAAGAAGACTCAAAACTATCACTATTTGAGACGACATGATTCTGTATTTTAAAGATCAAAAAAATTCCACCAGAAAACTTCTAGATTTAATAAATGAATTCAGCAAAGTAGCGGGATATAAAATCAATACTCATAAATCAGAAGCATTTCTATACATCAGTGATGAATCCACTGAAAGAGAAATTAAGAAAAGTACCCCATTCAAAATAGCCTCAAAAAAGATAAAATACTTGGGAATCAATCTAACAAAAGAGGTGAAAGACCTCTACAAGGAAAACTACAGAACAGTAAAAGAAGAAATTGAAGAAGATCTTAGGAAATAGAAAGATCTCCATGCTCCTGGTTAGGCAGAATTAATATTGTCAAAATGGCCACATTATCAGAAGTGCTATACAGATTTAATTGTATTACTAATTAAAATTCCAATGACACTCTTCAAAGGACTAGAAAAAAGCAATCATGAGATTTATTTGGAAAAATAAGAGACACAGAATAGCCAAAGCAATCCTTAACAAGAAAAGTGAAGCAGGAGGCATCACCATATTCTTCCGAGCCATAGTAACAAAAACGACATGGTATTGGCACCAAAATAGACATGTAGACCAGAGGTACAAAATAGAAGACATAGAGATAAACCCACATAAATACAGTTACCTCATACTAGACAAAGGCGCCAAAAACATACATTGGAGAAAAGATAGCTTCTTCAACAAATGGTGCTGGGAAAACTGGAAATCCATATGTAGCAAAATGAAATTAAATCCCTATCTCCCATCATGCACCAAACTCAAAGTGGATCAAGAACCTAGGAATTAGACCAGAGACCCTGCATCTAATAGAAGAAAAAGTAGGCCCAAATCTTCCTCATGTCAGATTAGGCCTCAATTTCCTTAACAAGTTGCCTAAAGTGCAAGAAAGAAAATTAAGAATTAATAAATTGGATTAATTCAAACTAAAAATTTTCTTCTGAGCAAAAGAAACAATTGATGATGTAAAGAGAGAGCTTACAGAGTTGGAGAATATCTTTACCACATACACATCAGATAGAGCACTAATATATATTTTAATATATATAAAGAACTTAAAAAACTTAACACCAAAAAACCCCAAATAACCCCAAAACAAAGGACTAAGGAACTGAACAGACAATTCTCAGAAGAAGAAATACAATTGATCAAGAAATATATGAAAAATTATCTCTAGTAATTAGAAAAATGGAAATCAGAACTACTCTAAGATTTCATTTAACTCCAGTAAGAATTACAGTTATCAAGAATAAAAGCAACAATAAGTGTTGGTGAGGGTGTGGGGAAAAGATACACTGATACATCGCTGCAAATTGGTGCAAGCACTCTGGAAAGCAGTATGGAGATTCCTTAAGAAAACTTGAAATGGAACCCCCTCATTTGACCCAGCTATCCCAGTCCTTGTTCTATACTTAAAGGACTTAAAAACAGCATACTAAAGTGATGCAGAGACACCAGTGTTTATAGTAGCACAATTCACAATAGTTAAACTGTGGAACCTATCTAGATGCCCATCAATAGATATAAAGAAACTGTGATCTATATACATAATGGAATATTGCTCAGCATTAAAAGAGAATAAAATTATGGCATTTGCTGGTAAATGGATGGAATAAGCCAATCCCAAAACAGTAAAGGCAGAATGTTTTCTCTGATTAGTGGATGCTGATCCTTAATGCTGGGTGCATGGGAAGAATGGAGGAACTTTGAATTGGCCAAGTGGGGAGGTTCCCGTGGGGAGAGGGACTGGGGCTAGGAAAGATGGTGGAACGAGATGGACATCATTACCCTAGATAATGATGATTGCACAAATGGTGTGACTCTACATCATGTGCAACCAGAGAATCAAAAAGTTGTGCTCCATTTGTGTACATTGAATTGAAATGCATTCTGCTATCATATATAACTAAGTAGAATAAATTTATAAAAAAAGAATACATTCTGTGGATTGTTATCCTAAGGGTTTATAGCAAACCTCTGTGTAAGTTTTCTTTTTGTTTCAGACTATTTGCCAATGTATCATTCATCTCCTTTGTTTGATTTTGATTTGCATTTTGTATTTGATTCTTTTATTGTTTAGCAACAATACGTTATATAGATTGTTAGGCACTTTTATGTTTTTGGTTTATTATTTCTAAATCTAATGGGAATTCTGTTGTTACCAAATTGTATTTTGAAACTACTTCTTGGTATAATAGTAGTTTTTTTCTGATATATGATAAATTCAGGCTTACTTGTATTAAACAAACCAGGGTTATTGAGATAATTACTTGGTATTAGCAAGGCAGATCACCTTGATTGTGAGGAGAAAAACATCAGTAGACATGATTTCTTTTTGACAAGCTATGGGGTGTTATTTATTGTGAAATTCAAGCCAGGCTGGGCTAGGCTTGTGTATCCTCATGCAAGAATACTTTACTAAAGGCACCAAGCCTAAGCTGTTGATTTGTGTAGACGTATTACTGGTTGCCAGACATGAGAGATATTTATAATTTAAGGCTTGTTAAATTTAAAAAAATTATATATACATTGTTAGAATAATTCAAAATGAATGGGTTTTAAATGTCAGTACTCATAGTACTACTCATTGGTTCTCCAAAATGGTCAGCCTGCTTTATAAAAATCTTATTCCAATAACTAATCAAAGAACTTGGACAACTCTTTAGTAATATTGTGAAGAGCAGTCATTATAAATCAAATTGGTAACTTTTTTATCTTATTTTATCTGTTTCAGATTGCTGTGCTATGCTTTGCATGACTAAGACGTCTTACCATTCCTGAAGGACAGACTATGTGAGTACAGAGACTCTACAGATTGCAGTGAATCCGTACTGATCATCAGCAAAACAAACAAACTGAAAAACCCAATATGACCCCCCTCCAAAACTCTTATCACAGATAAAACCCAAGGCATTAATATCTAGTTTCTTTGTTATATTTATTCTAGATGAGATAGGAAACCCATCTCTTGTCACATGATTTTATTATTATAAAACAAATAATGAAATTTTTGTCAGCTCATAATCAGGTTACTTATAATAACCAATTATAAGAAGTATAATTGGAAATATGTGTATTAGTCAGTTTTTGTTACTATAACAAAATACCTGAAAAAGTGTATTTATTTTTTAAAAGAGGTTTATTTAGCTCATAGTTTTGGAGGTTCAAGGGCATGATGACTGCATCATCTTGGTTCTGTTGAAGACCTCATGGCAGATGGAATCACAATTGTGGGAATACACATGTGAGGGAAGAGACTTAAGTCCAGAAGCTGGCATGGCCAGGCTTGTTTTCTTTTCTTTTTCTTTCTTTTTTTTTTTTTTTGTACTGGGAATTGAATCCAGTGGTGCTTAACCACAGAGCCACATTTTATAAAATTTTGAGACAGGATCTTGCTAAGTTGCTTAGAATCTCATTCAGTTGCTGAAGCTGGCCTTAAACTTGTGATCCCATTGCCCCAAGCCTCCTAAATTGCTCGGATTACAGGTGTGCCTCTCCACCCAGCTTGGTTTTATATGTATAAAATAAGTACTCTGTTGGGAACTAACTGGGGTCGCAGGAGAAATATGTTGATCCTTTTCAAAGGCAGTGACTCCACTAGGTCTCCCTTTTGAAGGTCCCATCACCTCTCAACATTGCCACACTGGGGACCAAGCTTCAACACATGAACCCTTGGGGATATTCACACCATATCAGAACTATAGCGGCATATTTTTTTATTTGCTTTGTAATTCTGAAGGGGCGGTATTCCCCTAACCTTTCATGTGGCCTTCTTTTGTAGAAGAACGCTGCTAAGAAGTGCTGAAGTGGCAATGAAACAGCCCAACAGGAAGAGAAAGCTTGGCATGGATTCCAAAGAGCACTTGGATCAGGATGGATGCTTGGTGAGATGTTGTCTCCTGGCCCTTCCTCACAGTCTGCAGTCACTGTTGAAAAGCGCTGTGGAATGGTGCAGCTCATATAACCAGAATTGAGCAGTATTTTCAGTCACTTAAAACTACTTGCTGCAGTTGAGTTTTCACGTAACTCTATAGTATCATTAAAGTTTGGTACATTTAAAAAGGTAATCTTAATTTTAAAGGTGAAAGAAGATCATTATCAAATAGGGGAATGGAGACTATTAACTGTAGGTGGTTTTATTAGGGTTCTTCAATGAAATAGAACTAATAGAATATCTGTCTGTCTGTCATCTATCACCTGTATGTAGAATTATTTTAAGGAATTGGCTCATGCAGTTTTGGGGGCCAACAAAATCTGCAAGGCAGGCTGGAGGCTCAGAGAAGAGGTGGCATTGTGGACTTGAGTCCCATATTAGTCTGGGGGTAGAGTTTTTTCTTTCTCTAGGGCCTCAATGTTTTTTCTTATGGCTTTCCGCTGGTTGAATGAGGCTGACCCACACTATGGAGGGTAGTTTGCTTTTCTCAAAGTCTACTTAATTAGATACTAATCACACCTAAAAAACCCTTCACAGCAACTTATAGACACCTAGAACGTATAATGTTCATCATGTATCTAGTTCCCTTCCCTGTGCTGTTTCCTTGAGACATCTTTATCTATTTCAGGGAATTTAAAAGTTGGCAGTATGGCCCAGAGACATCTCTAGTGGCTATTTTTGGGATAGTAGACAATTAACAGCATCCTCAATTGTGTTTCTTCATGGGCTCTCATCATTTATTTGGGTTTGGGGTCTTCATATGGTCTGTGGTTGTATATTTAGACATTATGCTTGGTGAAGTGACATAAAGGAGGACATTTTGTGGTTCAGTGCCAGGTTTGGTGTGGTTAGATGAACCCTAGACATAAGTACTGGTTTGGTGTGAGCTTAGTTTCAAGATGTTAATTATAATTTGGTAACAAGCTTAAGAGCTGTTTCCTTGGGATCAGCCTTGCCGTGAGGTAGGATGATCAGGATAGAGCTGAGCCCAGCTCCCTCGGTGGTTGCATCTTTAGATCAATGCCAGGAGAGTTAGTGCTCCAGATGGACTGCAGAGAACACTGGCTGTTTAAGAGGTCACTTGGACCAGACCTACTCAGCATTTTGCCTTTCTGATGCTTTGTAAGGATGCCATTTTTTTTTTCAGTGCCTTTGGTTTGCTGTGTCGTGTGCCCTCTGAAGAGACAGAATATGAGGAGTTGATGTGTTTAGTACTCCTGTGGTCCCCACACAGCAGCACCAGCATATCCTGGGGTTTGTTAGAAATGCACATTCATTGGCCTTAATCCAGAACTGCTGATTCAGATCCTCTGGGTGGGGCCCAGCAATCTATATTTTAACAATTGAGCAATTCTGGTATCTGTTGGTTTTTTTTTTTTAAGAGAGAGAGAGAGAGAGAGAGAGAGAGAGAGAGAGAGAGAGAGAGAGAGATACAAAGAGAGAGAGAGAGAGAATTTTTTTAATGTTTATTTTTTTTTAGTTATTGGCAGACACAACATCTTTGTATGTGGTGCTGAGGATCGAACCCGGGCCACATGCATGCCAGGTGATCGCGGTACCACTGGAGCCACATCCCCCGCCCATACCTGCTGTTTTTTGAGAACTATTGTCCTAGGGTATAGCTCTGCATTGTGCATCGTGCATCATGCATCTTCTAAGAGTATTATAGTGAAATACATTTCATTGCATAATAATTGCAGATTGTATGCCTTTTTTTGGCCAAAAAGAAGTGGGATGCAATCATTATGTGAAGCTTTTAAAAAACCCCAAAACCCTTTTCACTCAAAGTTCTATTTCCATGCTCTACAGTGAACATAATCATTTTCAGCTTGAAGCCTGCAGAATAGTTTTATATTTATCCATAATCATAAAGAAATGCTTCATATATTAATGTATCATCAGCAGATGAACTGTACAGCTTAGCTGTGGTGGGAAGATGTGAGTCTTATTATATCATGTGACTTACTCGAGGCACCTTTACTTGCCCATGTGCTCTCCTTGAGCCTGTGGCTCTTCATTTGGTTGAGTGACAACACTTTTAGTACTGCAGCACTCTAAACAAACCATACAAATTGACTGACAGTTCACATTCACTGAGAATTCTGGGCTCAGTGCTTGCAATACTGGAGGAAAAAATGGGTATTCATATGCCACTGGTGAATACATTGCTGATATTTTGACCTTTTTAGTGACATGAGCAACAGAACTATACCATGCAACTATTTCATGATGAAAGGTCATCAACCAGTTTCTGGACTGAAAAAACAGGGTGTGATGATTAACAGTTGAATGATGAAATGCAATTATCAATTCTGGCTCCTTCATTTTTTTATATTATTTTAGTTTAACATTTGAGGACACTGCCTCTCTTTCAAAAATATTTAGGTCTTTAAATCAGTGTCATTTGTCTTTAAACTGCTAAGATTATCACTTTCTCTCAGTATTCTTGTTCTATAACCTTGATATTAACTTTCTGTCTGTTAGCTTTAGTACAAATCCCTATTTTCTCTTATATTCCAAATCAGTTTCTAACTTAATCCTGATATGTTTACCATTATTCCTGCCCTAAAGTGGAATTTTCCCATTTTTTGAATTTAAAAAGTGCTGACAGGTGTGCTTTAGTGTGGGGCCCTGAATAGCTGGATTTCTGATAGTATCTGTTAAGTAATGTTCTTGGTGTCTAATGGGATTTTTAGGCAAATGGATTTCTTGGATTAATAGCATGAAAATTATTTTTCAAAAGACCATATTACAATTTAAATTTTAAGGTGTTTGGATCACATTGTTATTTTAACAGATATTCTCATGGGATAATTAAAAGGTGCACATTGAAAATGAGTTTCACATTTCACAGTCACTTTGAGGCTCATTGCTAGTTACAGTACCTATTTTCATCAGTTGAATTCAACAGTAGAGCTAGCTCACATCAGGGCCTATCTATATTCACTATGGAGAGAGGAGCCAGTCATGCTTGGATATTTCTAGGTTCCTTAAAATATAAATAAAATCCTTTGCTTTTGTGTTCACTTCGGATTTTATAAGTAACATTTCCTTTCAACCAAGTAAAAGCCCACTGGCAGATTAAATGTGTAAAGCATCAAGCAAATGCACAGTTGGACATTCCTAAACATCTGCTTCTGAGACAGTAATTTAATTTTTTCAATATCCAATAATTTTGAGATGCTAATAGTATCTGTCAATGAATGTTTTCCTGGATTAATATTTTCTAAGTATCTCTGTATAGAATTTTAAAAATATTTATGTATACTCTTCAAAGTACAGTTATATGCCAGTGCAGTGTCACATGCCTGTAATCCCAGTGGCTTGGGAGGCTGAAGCAGGTTGTAGGTTTGAAGCCAGCCTCAACAACTTAGTGAGACTGTAAACAACCTCAGGAGACCCTGCCTCAAAATTAAAAAATAAAAAGAGATAGGGATGTGGTTCAATGGTTAAGCACCCCTCAGTTCAATTCCTAGTACCCAAAACCAAACCAAAACAAAACAAAACAAAAACAAACAACCAAATCATTTGGTTAAAAAAAATCAAATAGTACAGTAAGGTATTGAAATGAGATGTAAATTCTCCACCATACCCAATCAAATGTGTACTAACCTGCCAAGGATTTTTGTGAAAGTGGGACCATAGGACCACTGTTGATCATTTCTTTTATATCTATAGCACACAAAAACAAAAGAGAAAGTTAAAAACCCACACCTGCTATGCACATAAACATACACATCACACAATACATATCCCAAGTGGGCTCATATTCTGCACATTGTTCTGTATTGCCTTTTTTGCTATTATTACATGTATCTTGGAGATGTGTACCTTCTTATTAGTTTTGATGGTACACAGTGTTCATTCTGTGAATATACCATAATTTTTAAATAGTTCTTTACTATGAGGATTTGGGTTATTTTTATTTTTGTGGTTAAACACCACATTACAACTAGTTTTCATATTCATATGTCTTTTTGATCTGGGAATACCTTTGCAGTTGATTCACAGATAAAACCTTATCAGTGGATTTAAAATTGAAAATATGGATTAACCATTCAAGATCATCCTGCAGAGAGGTCACCCTAGTTTATCTTTTCCCTAACAGTATCTGCCAGAGTGCTGCTTTTCCTTGGGTTTTATTACTTGTCTCATATCTTTGCTCACTCATTTCTTCTGTGCACGTGAACTTTTGTTTCTGGAACTGGTCTCCTTAATGCTGTCCTATGGCAGGAAAGAATACCCTTGAAGAAGGTATTCTTTGAAACTCCTTGACATATTATGCCTTTGTGCAGCATCCAGCACAAAGATCAGTGTCATTTTGGGTGCCCTTTCCTAGCTTTTTCCACCCACCTCCATTAGAATTGACTAGCATAGTGTAGGCAGATAGTAGTTGGGGAAACAACATTTTTTATAGTAATTTTATAGATGTTTAGTGTGTATGTGGGTGTTCTGGGCACAAAACCCCCAAACATTATGTAGGCTTTAAAATTTCAAATTTCCTTCATAAAAGTGCAAGTTTAACAAATAAAAAGGATGTTTTGTTTCACTGTACAGGAATAAAATATATGGCTTCCTATTGTGTGTATGCAATATCTGACATTAAAGAAATGTTTGTTCCCATTCTCTCTCTGAACCTTCTAAAATCAGCAAATCAATGTTTAAATATTGAGTTATAAATTTTGGAAGATAGAGATATGAGATATTTTTATTTCTCTAAAGAATTTTAATATCTTGCTAAATAAAAGAGAGCTAACTTCTGTAGACAAATACAGTGTGACTAAACAATTATGGAGCACATTAGTGCTCTAAGGTATGGTTACCTTTCAGAAAAAGATAGGTCACTGGAGCCTTGGTCTGATCTTGAAGTATGTAGAGTACCTTGGATGTCCATATGTAATACATTCTTCCTCTGGCTTTAAATCCATCCTGGCAATTACATTTACATAGTAACTTCTAGGTGCTTCCTAACTTTGAGAGATAAGAAAGTTGAGGGGGTCAGAGCAGGGAGGTTCTGGGCCAAAGAGACAGCATGAGCAAAGGTGTGAGGTTGGAAGTGACTGTGACGTGTGACTATGGCAAGATTTTAATGCCTTGTCTGACTGCAGCAGATGTTGTTATTGGCAGTATTGTAGAATGAGCATAGGATGGGGGTTAGAAGCACGGAGTTTATCTTAGTCTCTGTTGCTTATTTTCTTTGCAACCAAGGACAATCACTTTACCACAGGGCCCCACTTTGTTTGCAGAAGAATTTTAAGGGTCTTTACAGTTCAGTAAGTTTAAAGTTTGGTGAGTAATGAGATTGTAAGATGACTGGATAGATCTGGGTACAAACTTAGTGGGTGTTGGTGGCAGAGCAGAGAGAATTGTACTTGGTATGGTGACTATTGGTCTTGATAAAAGACAGCAGGTAATCATGGTTGACCATAGTTTTGATAGAGTGTAATAAAATCTCCTTCATAACATTTTAAAATAAGATATTGATAAAATGTTTAGGATAGCATTGTTTTCATTTCTTATTTTTCAGCAGTACTTACATTTTAATCATATTGTTTCTATACATGAGACTGATATAATTTTGCAACAGCCCGTAGAATTCATTTATAGTCAAGAGGAACCACTGGAAGGTGATATTTATAAGGCTACTTTAGCATTGTATGTGCCTTAGCAAATACTAAGGGAGATTTAATTCAGAGATATAGGTATATTTTCAAATATTTGGACAAAATGGAAGCATTTTCTTCTCTGACTATTCCGGTAGAGCAATGGGAAAAAATCCCGTAAAGTCCTACATTTTTATCTGAAAGGCTAATTTCATTTATGATATTTCACATTGGATATTGGATTAGAGCCAAAAAATAAAAAAAACCCACAAAGCAACAGGTTAAATTAAAATAGTAGTGTGTTACTTAAGTTATTAAATAGGATTCTGGCATTTCCTAGTTTATGAAACTGGTATGTGTCGCCTTTGGGGCAGTTTTCAGGTTCTTCTGGGGTAGGGACAGAAGGGTTCTCACGGATCCTCTAAAGCTCCAGGGACTCTTATGTGACAGTGAATATGCTAAGTTAAAATAAAGACATTGGACTAATTAGGAGGGACAGCATGTCCAGCCTTTTGGGTTGTTTTCCTACCTCTGATCCTTTCTTCCTGTGGGACAGGTTTGAAGTTGATGAGTGGGAGTGCACAACTGCAAAGACTTATTTTATGTACCTTCAACCATTATCACCCCCTTTTGAGAACATTCTTATTTTCTTTCCTAAAGCTTTATTTTTAGGTTTTGGAACTAAGGTTTGAAACCTGGGAAATCACAATGGTGGTTTTATTTTTCTCAGGTCATATTGATTCCCTTATGTCTTCTGTCTGGGAAAATAAAGTAAAATGATCATTTTTCCTTCTGTTTTTGAAAATTCATTCTTTATTAATTAGTAGCATTATAGATATATTACCTTTATGAAATAATTAATTTGTTCAGACAGAAGCATATAATGCTAGTAGGAACTTTGGAGAACATTTAGTACAATGTCTTTGTTTTAACAAATCAGAAAAATCAGGTTAAGAGCATTTGTATCATATGTTCAGACTTAAATAGCTCTTTATTGGTGGCTAGGATTTTACCTCAGGATTCGTCCTGGCACAAAATTCAACATTTTTCCTACTATTTCATGTGCTATTAAATAGTTTTCTGTTTGAAAAATTGTTTAAAGCATAAAGCTGTATGAAGTGGCATACACCTCTAATCCTAGCTACTCCAGAAGCTGAAGCAGGAGGACTACAAGTTCCAGGCCAGGCTGGGCAACTTAGCAAGACCTATCTCAAAATAAAAATTTTAAAAGCCTGGGGGCATAGCTCAGTGGTAGAATACCCCTTGGTTAAATATTCATTACCCATCCCCAATGAAGTCAATATATCATAAGAGAAATATATACTTATATAGATATTCAGAATTATAATCTTTTGTATGTATATGTGTGTGTCTGCATATCCATAACATTGATCCACCTAATGAACATACAGACACAGGAAACCTGGGTAATTTAAATCTGAAGTGAAGGGAAAAGTTATTTTGGTGGGGAGTGTTTTTTTTTCCCACTTTCTAGTCAGAATTTCAATAGCAAATAAGGAAGTATGAATCAAGTATCATAATCCATTAGCTGAGTGACAGATAGCATATTACATATTTCTTTTTATTTTTCAATGAAACAGTGATTATAAAAGTGCTTCAGTGGCTGTTGTGTGAGCATAATCAACTCTTGAATGCTGTTTCTTGTTACCGTTTCAGTTTTGCTGTAGAGAGTTTCGTTGTTTTGAATTATGTGGATTTCCCATGTATTGACTGAATAAAGATGGATGAATTTGATGTAAAGAGCTACCATAGAAAATTAGCCCTGATTCAAGAGTTCATCCCACACAGCAGAATAAGGGTAGATGTGATTGAGTGACTACCATCCTCACTCCCACTCTGTCCTGGAAGAAAGCAGAAAGGCTTGCCACTGATATGTGGCAATGGCATCTGCAGGGAGCTTGTGGAAATCCATAATCTAAGACCTACTAGTCAAGATCTGCATTTTAACAGGATCCCCAGGTGATTCACGTGCATGTTAGAATGTGAGAGGCCTGCTTTATTAATTGCATAGAGGTACCCATCATTAACTTTGGTTTTGAAATCTGTCAGGCAGAAAAGTACTGTTCTCTAATATTGCCTTTGTGCTTTCATTTAGCAAATATTGCTGAACTACACTAGGTGTCAAGCTCTGTCTAAGGGATGAAAGATATTTAAGACATACTGCCTGCTCACCAAATGGGAGAGATGAATAAAACTAATGATTATAGTGCAGTGTGGTAGGCCCAACAATAGATATCTATAAGTTATTTCTATGCTTCCACATGTTCCCAGCTTACTCTGGGCAGACAGGGAGGAGGGAGGATCACATAAAGCTTGCTGGGTGGAATCCTAAAGATTAAGTAGGAGAGTTTCAGTTTTCTATTGTTGAATAATGAATTGACACAAACTTAGCAGCTTGAAACACTCATTTATTTTATTCCAGTTTCTGGGAAGTCCAGGCATAGCTTATCTTGCTTAGAGTCTGAGGGTGAAATCAGTGGTAGTGAGGCTGACTTCCAGTTTGGGGTTCAGTATCCACATCTAGGTTCCTGTGCTTGTTGGCCGATTCCGTTTCTTGTGACTCTAGTACCCAGATCCCTGTTTCCTTTCTAAATGTTAAGCAGAGGCCACTGTCTGTCATATTCTAGAGGCTACCACAGTTCTCAGAGACCCTCTAATAGCATAGTGGGCTTGTATCACAGGAATTTGATGGAAGAAAATAGAAATTCACTGATGGTTGTGTTGGTGAGTCTGAGAGTGGCCCAGCTGGTGTGGAGTTTGTAGAATGAGGCAGGCAGTGGTGGATAGGGACTTCAGGGAGGTGGCAGTGAAGGCTGCACATGGCATGGAGAGACACAAGTAGGACACTCAAAGAAGGGCCTAGGGTGTGCAGGGAGGATGGGAGAGTGCAGTGACATGTCCATCTAGGGAGGAGGGGCAGCCAGATAAGCACATTCTGACACTCTGTTGCCAGTCATTCAATACAGGGAGACCCTGATCAACACTGGACATTGTGACTTATTCACACTTTCAAAGACCACTGCAGTTCTTGGCATATAGTAATTTCCCAGAAATATTTTTTGAAATGAGTAATTGATTCAGTTAGGATTTCAAGATCTTGCTTACTTCCCCCTCAGAATGCTTCTTTCATGAGAGATTTTGTAATTTGTGCTGTGCTTTTTTAGGTGGTAAACAAAAGTAGCCAGGCTAGGCTGGTTTAGTTTTTATGAAGTCCCTGATACATTCTTTGCAATTTGAAAACTGGCAAAATAACTGTGATGGTTACCATTAATTGAGAGTCTGCCATGTCCATGTATTGTTAGAAGGACTTTACTTGGGTCGATAATCCTTAAACAGTCTTGTAAAGGAGATGTTATTAATCTCCAAGTCACAGATTAGGAAACTATGGAGGATAAATAAATATTTTGCTCAACATCATCCAGCTAGTAAGGGGTGGAGTTGGTATTTGAACCTTTGGCTGTCGGACCCAAAAAATTGTACAGAAAAAGAACTCTCTTATTCTGTACAAAGTACTAGGTAGCCTAAGAAGCATATGAAAATATAAGGCTTTGGCAATTAAAATACTATAGTACTGGAACATGAATTGACTGACAGTCTGAAGAGACAGGTCAGAAAGCCAGAAATAGCATTGAATGTACTTGGGAGTTCAGTGTGAAATGCACTGATCTTAGACTGATGGCAGAAAGAAGATATTAAGTAAGTGGTGTTGGGTCAAGTGGGGAGCTATCTATGCTAAAGTCTGTTGTTTTTACTTCATATCCTGACTCTACCTATCAAAGATTTAACTATAAGACATGAACCACAGTGTAGTGGTCATAAGCAAAAGGGGAAAGATTTTATAATCTCGGCATGGAAAGGCTTGTTTTACTTTTACTCAAATCTACAAGCCATGAAAGAAAAGTTTGATAATTTCTTAAAACAAACAACAAATATTCTGCATTGATATTAAGAAATGCCATAAGGAAAATGAAAAAAAAGAACTTACATACTAGGAAAATAAGTAATTTATATCATATCATAGACAAAGGACTCATCTTTCTGATTTATCAAGACCAGAAGTTGGGTAATCATTTCAACAGAAACATAGAACAATGATAAAAAGAGATATTGTATAGAAAAGGAAATACAAATGCTTTTAATATATAATGTGATCTTCAACCTCTGCATAATGAAGCAAATGCAAATGACAGCTATAATGAAATTTCAGTTTTGACCTGTCATCTTGTTAAAAAATCCCAGACTTTGATAACACACCCTATTTACATGACTGTGGGGAAATACACACCGATCAAGCTTGTCACCCATGAAGTGGAGCTTCCGAGGTGTGGTTTGACTTGATATTATCTAGCAACATAGAGATGCGTGTCTCCTTTGACATGGCAGTGCCACTCTGCAGTCACTCTACAGATAACCTGGCATGTGCACAAAACTGCACATATTCAGATTTTCTACCGAAATAGTGTATAATTGAAAAAGAAAAAAAATGACTGGTTACACCCTAAACTGGTTACATCTAAAGTAAACCCTGACATATCTATTTATACCATGCAGGTATTAGACAAGAATGAAAACACCTTTTGTAAGTCTGCCTGGGAGGGAAATATCACTCAGGTATTTTAAGTAAAAAGACAGGTAGAAAACAATACTATGAAATGTTATCTTTTGTGTATTATGGCAAGAAAATGAGGATATATATTTATGTTTCATTGTATTTTTATGAAGAAAACTTACCAATGATATATTATAAACCAATCACAATGATTATGAGAGTAGGAATATTAAGAATTGGTCAGATGTGGGAGGGTGGGGGAACATTTTCACTATATCTTCTGTATGTATAATATTATCTGTGTACCTATTTATAACTATATCTTGAACCACATGAACTCAAAAAACAAAATAAATTAGTAAAATAAATTAGAAAAATAAGCTTCAGGAGCTGTGGTCAGTGTGTTCTGCCTGGTGGGGCACTTGACCTAGAGATGGGTTCTATGACATGCTTATTGCTTATGCTTATCCTGTTTGCCATACCTGAACTGTGGCTTCTTTGCAGGAAACTTTGAAGTCACTTTTCCTTTCTGCAAAGGACATTGTCATAGATATTATAATCATAACAGAGCACTATAAAAGTGCAGTAGGCTCTGATAGGGTAAAAGCAAAGAAGGATGGAGAGCTTGACTTGGGCTGAGAACAAGTCTCTTCTGTCATTTACCTCCAGTGTGGCTGTCTGGTCCAGGGACCCAGTTTGTGAGGACATCTATGTCCACTTCCATATTAGCTGCTGTTGAGGTAAACTTTCTCTTGTATTTTAGCCAATGAACAATTAAGACAGTAGTAAAGGATTCCTCCCATGACCATGTGGATTGTTGCATACGACCCTGCACCCAGAAAGTACTGGCTACTGTGTATTGTCCCCTCACTAACAGAGATCTTCATGGCTTTGCTTCCTGAAAACAGAATCATTAGTTTCAAGCAGTTATCTAGAAATATGATCTAACCCATGTTTTCTGTTTTCCAGGAGCAAGTTGAAGAGGAGAAGCGGGGGAACGGCACAACCCTTTTGAGTCATGGTAATTATCACCATTGGTTACAGTTTTAGTGCACAATAAAATTTTTATTAGGTTGCTTTAGTTATTTTAGTCTTATTAATTTATATATATAATAGTCTTTATCCCATTTATTACAACATGTTACGTATTGTTCTGCAGAATTCATCAATGCCATCTGTGATTTTCAAATATATACACGAAGAGAGTATATATTATTTCCAACTTTTCACCACATATAAATAATACCACAAGGACCAAGATATACTCAAATTAAATGTGCATTCTTATTTCATTGAGAGAAATTTCAAGAAGAGGGATTCTTTAGTTGAAGGATAAGTTTAAAACTTTGGTAAATATCACCGAAAGTCTTCCAAAACAATAAGACTGAATTCTGTTCCTTGTAGCAGTGAAGCAAAAGCCTGTCTTCCCCAGCCCTCTAGCAAGGGGAATTAGTGGTATCTCATTTACTTAGCTTTAAAAAAAACTTTAAAGAAAATTTCTAGTTTGTAAACTCTCTCTGTGAACAAGAAAATAAGAGATGCTATTTAGTTTATTTGCAACTCTTGGCTGAAGGTTTCTTCACCTTTGTTTACTCTTAAAATGATTACATTTGTACTCTTTGATGAAAACCATGCTTTAGAGGAGATGTACTTTTACTCTAAAATGAATATTCCTCATTATAGTTATTAATATATCAGTGGGTTTCAGATTTGACAGATTCTCTGAAACTTTAAATCAATAAATGAAGATGCTACTTCACTGGAATATATATTCCACATTATTTTGTAATATTTTGCATACAAGCAGAGAATTGATATTAAATTTTCTGTAAATGTAGTTTAATGTCCAGCAATATTTGTACTATTCTCAGTGGGAAGGAGACAGATAAATTTGATAATGCTCCTCTAATAAACTTTTAGAATTACCTTAAACATTTGTTGAGTAATAAGCCTTCCATTTTATTTGTTTTTAAGTATTGAAAACATCTGAAAGTACTTTGAAAAATGACAAACAGTAATTTAAATTTTAAAAGACCACCTTATATTTCTTAGCCCTGGAACATATTAAAAATTTGTGACCTACCACCTAAATGATACTTAAAATAAAGTTGTTTTCTATTACAACCAAACACTGTATGCTATTTTAAATTTCTTGTCTTCTCTGGCTGCCACCCCAGGCCTGTCATGTTCTTTGCTGAAAAAGCAAAATAGAGCAGTAGTTTGATAATTACGTAACTTGATGTTTAGCTCTTTTGAAATATACTTCAGTTATGCAACACTGGAATTTTAGAAATAAATTTGGACTGTACCTTGCCCTAATGGTAGGGACTTTTTTAAATAATTTTTTTCTTCTCAGAAAAAGGTGGTGATTTACGATGTTGTTGTCTCCCATGCATCTGTATTTTAACATTATTGTAAGTTGTTTTAGGTTCTTTTATTTTGTGGTTGAAGCATTCACTGTAGAAAAAAAAGATCAGACTTAGGTCAATAATGTTCAGTTACCAAACAAAGAGTCTTTAATATTTATAATTTCACTCTATCCTGACATATGTTTATCTTAGTGTTTCATTTTAGTAGAAGCTACTTTTTCCTGTTCTTTTATTGGAGATTGGTCCATAATAGATTAAAGGAATCAGATAAGGTAATCAGATTCACCAAGATCTTAATCAAAACCAGGCAAAGTACTCAGTTTCACTGAAATGTAAAAAAATACAAATTCAAAAGTAGTGATGATATTTTGGACCTTCCAGATGAACAATAATTAAAAAAAAATTTAAGTATATCTCCTTGTGGCACTATTTATAAATGGTGAAAAGTTGTAAATAATCTAAAGGTTAAACATATTTAGAATATAGGTAAAACACTTTGGCACAATTTTATATAGAAAAATATGTCATCTAAATGCCTTGGAAGAAATTTAAATTACATGAGAGGAAAAGATTATAATAAGATATTGAGGGGAAAAATTCCCATGATATTAGTCAGAATGATGGCCAAAATTAACACATATTCATAGGAGAAATGAAAAAGATGTTAACAATAGCTATTTTAAGTAGTGAGAAAAAAAGTATATTTCCTGAGGGGTTTTTTTTTTTTTTTTTTGCAATTAGTTTGTAATCATGTTACAATAAGACAAATACTCTTAAAAGTAAATTTAGAGACTCCTGAACACTAAAAACTTTAATTTCTGGAATTGAGTATATTGTTGGAAAATCTGTTGTTTGATTTTTCTTTTTTAAATAAGTGTTTTGTTTTGGAATAATTTTAGATTTACAGAAAAGTTGCAAAGACAGTTCAGCAGTAATTACTGTGTACTCCTCAGCTAGTTTCTCCCTACATTTAACAACTTATATGACCCTGGAATTTCTGTCAGAACTAAGAATTAATATCAGTGTATCACTCTTCACTAAACTGCAGACTTTATTCAGATATCACCAGTTTTTCAACCTACTTTCTGTTCCAGGATTCAGTCTAGAATATCACTTTGACTTATTGTCCATGGTTTCTTTTACTGTGTTCTTATCTTCTCTTGTGGCCAGAAGTTGCCAGTAGCATCTGAGTTTCTGGAAAGCTACAGTGTTTCCTTACATGCTACCTAGCCTCCCTTTGCTCTGCTCCAGTCTTCCAGAACATGCAGTGTAGAACTTACTTTTGAAGAAACACTTTTCTGCTCTGAGGGTCTTTCTTCAGACTGGCTCCTTCAAAACCTCATTATATTCTCTACTTTTCTTATTTTATATATTTTTCCCTACTCTATTTTTTTTTCCTTAGCATATCTCGGGGCACTTGTTTTCCAAAAAAATTCAGTTACCTAATTTTTCATATCTTCTACTTAAGTTAAGTATATCTGTTCAGGCCAATCAAGCCAAAAGGACCTATTATTTTGTACACTGAGGTAATAATTTACTAGAACTCTGAAGAATTAATTAGCTAAACGTCCTGAAGAAGAATTAGCACAGCTTCCAGAAGTGCTTAACTTACTTTCAGAGAGTGGTTAGTGTTAGTGCTCATTACGTGATTCTAAAAGCTTCAGAGATGGACTGACCTTTGAATATTATCCTAGAGTCTTTTGTTCTGGTAGCCAGCTTACTTCCTAGGTGTAACAGCAGAGGTACTGTTCTTACAAAATAATTATATCCCAGTGGAACTAATGCCTGCATTTTCTAAGCTTTGTGAGAGGTCTGTTTTCTTCCACTAAGGCAGTTGTTTTCCTAAAAGTAAATTTAGAGTAAATTTCTTAAAAGTAAATTTAAGGAAAAAGGAAAACCAAATCCATTTCACTTCACTCAATTTCTAGTAATATAGATGGCCCTATTATTAAATAAACAATTAAATATTTAGGCACTTGGCTACTTTGAACCTAAAGAATTCCATGTTCACTAGTCCATGAAGCTATCATGGGAGGATAAACAGGGAATACTTTCTAAATAATGAACTTCTTGTGGGGGCATTGTAATAATTGAAGCATTTGTGTGCACTTAATGAAAATGCTACTGTAATAAATAGTCTCCAGGGCATATTTTTAAGTCATTTGTTTACTTTCGATTCTAGCTTATATAAATGGTTCATCTTTGAACCTAATTGATCTCCCTTATGGCATCCTGCCACTTCTTGGTGAATGGTGGCACTGTGAATTCAGAACCTGACAAAGGGAAGGAACACATCTGTTTTCCTCTTGAAGTTAGAAGTGATCAATGCGTAAAACTGGATAAGGCACATGTATTTATAACACTTGTTTTATGAAGGCAGCTTTTATAGGCTACATAGAATTCATTAATACATGAAAGTTAAAATCATGTTAGAATTTTTCCCTCATTGAAGAAATTCTGTGAAGCTTTCCGATTAGTCATAATTGTAAGCCATCCTACAGAGCAACCCTTCCAAAGGCAGCACTAAGACTCTGCCACATGTGTGATTAGAGGTCCCTCATGGATAAAGGTATTGAACTCTAGAAAAGGACTGAATCCTTGATGCTTGGTGTGATTTAGCAAAAGGGAATGTCACAGTGCAGTGGAGGGAATGTTCTAGTGGAGACACTTTTGAGGCCTTTGAGTTGCAGGCAGGGCCTTGTGACAGCCTCTTTCTCTTGCCTGAGTCAGCCCCCCATCTTCCTTTTGCAGATCTTGCTCATTCTCTTGCTAAAGACAAAAGCTTCTGTTTCATTTGGAGCCTGAGTGAAGGATTCTTTCCACTAACATGCTTTGCTCTTTTAAAGCATATTTAATTATTGTTTGGCATAATTACCTTTTGTGTCTTAGATTAAAGCTGCTCCTTTGAAGGCTTTTAATGTTCATTTAGACCTAAACTTTTTCACTTGAAATATTTGGAACATGGGCTTATTTTCTGACATGCCTATTTTAGATGACTTCTCATCTCCCTATACTCTCTTGGTTTCTAGAGTGAATGCATTCTTCTTTTTTAGCATATATTTTTAAAAGTTGTGAAACTATCAAACTTATAAAAATGTAGGAAGTATAGTATAAAGAAAATTTTCCTCTTAACTTACTAATAAGTAAGTTGCCAACCCCATACTCATCAACCCTAATTCTTTATTATATTCCTACAAAGAAAAACATGCTCTTAAAAAATAGGAGATCTCCATTGATCCATTCCTGCCAGGCCTCCAAGCTTCAGACGCCATTCAGGTTTCACCAGTCATCCCAGGAATGTCCTTTAAGTGAAAGGATCAGTTTAGAATCATGCTGTGCATAGAGTTGTCCTGTGTCTCCAGGCTACTTAGTTCTGAACACTTTCTTAACTGTTCCTGAACTTTCATGACCTTGACACTTTCTAGAGCACAGGCCAGTTATTTTGCAAAATGTCCCCCAGCTTGGATTTGTCTGATATTCCTTCTATATTACATTCAGGTCATCATCTACCTTTGGGGGAAATATCACAGAAGTTATGCTTTTTTAGGGTCCTTATTGCATTCTGTCAAGTGGCACATAGTTTTGATTTGTCTTGTTTTGGATGATAAGTTTGATCTCTTGCTTCAGTTGGTATCTTGTTAGATTTTTTCCCACTGTGAAGTTACATTTTTCCCCTTTGGGTTTAATATGTATTTTAAAGACAGGTAATTAAAATTGTGAGTATAATATTTTCTACCAAACTTACTATTTTCTTTTTTTTCTTATTTTTAATTTTTTAAAAAAAATTTTATTGACTTTTTAGAGTTTATTTATTTATAAGCCAGTGGACTTTATTTATTTATATGTGGTGCTGAGAATTGAATCCAGTGCCTCACACATGCTAGGCAAGCCCTCTACCACTGAGCCACAACCCTACCCCTATTTATTGACTTGTTAGGGTTTATTTTGACATAATTATAAAAGCATGGAATATAATTCGTTTTTACGCATCCCCAGTATTTTGTGTATTTCCTTCTTCCTCCGTCCCTTTTTTCCTTCCCTCCTGGATGACTATTTTCTTATTTATTTCATTTATTTCTTATGGATTCGTGGCTCCTAATTTTATCCTGATTTTTTTTTTTTTTTGCCATTTCTGTCATTATTTTGATGCTCAGATTCTCTCCAGTTTGGTTAGCAGGGCCCTTAGAAAGTAGTTTTGGTATCTTTTTGATGTATTTGTATTATTCTCTGACCACTTCTGAATTTACTGGTTGTTATGGTTTATATATGAGGGCTCCCCCAAACCTCATGTGTGAGACAATGCAAGAAGGTTTAGAAGTGAAATAATTTGGTTGTGAGAGCCTTAACTCAATTAGTGAATTAATCCCCTGATAGGGATTAGGAGTAGTGATTGTAGACACAGGTAGGGTATGGCTGGAGGAAGTTGGTCATTGGGGCATGCCTTTGGAATTTATAGTATTTCCCTTGGGAATGGAGTCTCTCTCTCTCTCTCTCTCTCTCTCTCTCTCTCTCTCTCTCTCTCTCTTTTCTGCTGCCATGTCCTGAGCCATTCTCCTCTGTTACATTCATCTGCCAGGATGTTCTGCCTCACCTTGGGCCCTGAGCAATGAGGTCAGCCATCTATGAACTGAGACCATAAATAAAAACCATGAGCCCACAAATAAACTTTTTCTCCTCTAACTGTTCTTGTCAGATCTTTTAGTCAAGCAGTAAAAAAGCTGACTAAAACTTGGGTATGAGATAGTTTAGGCTCATCTTGTTGTCTCCCAGCTCCAGTCTTTGAACCAGCCATTTCTGCAGGGAGCTCTGATTCCTTTCCATGGCTGGGGTGGAGTGTGTTCATTGTTACTAGGGTGCCATTACTCCCAGGACCTCTCAATGAACAGAGCTGTAGAATTATCTGTTTGTGTGCTTATACACCATATGTACATTCAATCAAATTTACACACACATATGTATTGATAATTTATATCACTATTTTAGTATCTACCTCTATATGTTATATCTTTGAATCACAGTTTCTAATAGTGAGAAACATGAGTATCTGGTAGTTTTAGTTTATAATGAGTAACCTTAAGTGAAATTTTTATTAGATTGCTTTAGTTGTTTTATTAAATATTTAATAATATTATCTCCCATTCATTGACTGTGTTATATACTGTCCTACAGACTTCAATAGTGTCATCTAAGATTTAAAAATGGTGGGGGTAGAAAGAGGTAGAAAGAAAGAAGTTGGGAGTTGGGGGAGATAGATAGATAGATAGATAGATAGATAGATAGATAGATAGATATGCATACTAGGTGGATAGCTTGGACCTCGAGTGTTCAGCAGCCAGGGCTTTGTCTTTAGCCCTGGGTAAATGTTACCTTTAGAAGTCCAAACTTTAGTTATTTATTCTGAAGAATGATTTCTTTTTATATTTGTCAGGAAATGCATATTGTGCTTAGAATCAAACAGACCTTATTTAAATTTTGAATTGGCAGTGTTACTTCCAATAAGTTATTTGCTTTCTTAAACCTAGGGTTTCTTTCTTGTGATGGTAGTAATAGAAAATATCACTTACCTATAAAACTGTCAGGATTAAATGAGACTATGTCCATAATGTATTGGACTCTGGCTAGATACTTAATAAATGCCATTTTCCTTGTACACCTTTAATAGGGGATTTATATTTTTGATTTTAATAAATCTTGGACTCTTTTTAAGTGCTTTAACTTTGCTCAGGAGAGTCCTAGAGGTCTGTTTTAAAAACTGTTTGCTCAAGATAATTAGCATTAGGTAAAGCATTTTCTTAGTGATTTTTGTCTTATATTTCTCTGTGGAACAGATTGATATGAGGTTTAAACCTTTAAAGACTCATTTGATTTTTCTTTATTACGTAACTGGAAGCTACATAGTTTGTTTCTCATAAGGCATTCTTGAACAGTCTCTCTGGGATGTAGCTGTATGTAGAAAATAACTTTTTGGAAAAGTACTTTATGTGAAAATTGGAGATTGTTGCCAGTAGATTGTGGCTGTTGTGTTGAAAATGAAGAGCACAGGAAGATGATCTTGGCATGGATCTGCTCTTCAGTAGGTTGAACAGATTTAAAAGATATATAGTTATAAGATTTCAAAAATCATAGACTTTTGAAAAACTTGAGAAATGTGAATTCTTTTGGGCTCACAGGGATCTTACATGCTGGATTTAAAGTCACTGTTGTGTCCCCGAGGTTCTAGGTGGGTGAGGATGCTCTGAGTTCAGTAAAGGCCTGCCTGTCAGTGCATGGCTGGGGCCTTTGTGACCCTCTTGACACCTTCTTTCTTTTTTCCCTTCCCTTGGGCAGTCTGTCATCAAGGCCCATTGCATCAGATATTTGTCACGTCTGTCCACTTCTTTTTATCTTTCCTGTACCACTGTAGGTCCCAGGTGTCATCCCTTTCCTGAACTTCTCAACCCATCTTTGTAGACCTGTTCTGGGTATCACCTCTTCCAGGCTGTACAAACCAGCCAGATAATTCTTTTCAGAACATAAGCCTGATCCTGTTATTTTCACTACATTTTCTTTGCTTAAAACCTGTCAGATGCTTCCCATTACCTGAATGATAGAATTTAGGCAAAATCATTAGTAAGGCCTCAAATCCCTGCAGAATCTGGTTGTTCCCTGTCTCTTCACACTTGCCACTCCAAGATTGGGATGTGACCACCCTTCCCTCCTGCTGATCGCACTGGCCTTGTGTGAGACTGCCCTAGGGCCCTTCAACCTGCTGTCCTTTCTGCCTAGAATGCCCTTTATTCTCACCAGGTCTTTCTTTTGCCCAGTTTTCAACAAAGGTTTTGCTGAAGATTTTGGCTTCAGTGCCACTTGTTTGGAAAGATCCCTGATCTCCTGGATCTGGGTCTCAGGGCCTTATATTCTGTGAAAGCACTTTATAGAGTTTGTAATCATATTTTGCATTAGTTGATTGCTCCCCTCTGGATTTTAAACCTCATAAGGGAGGTGTTATGTCTATATTTGTCTGTAGAGTTTGTTGTATCTATGGAGCCTAGTAGGTCCTCTCTACATAGTTGTTGAACTAGTGAATAGAGAGTAGCAGATGAGGTGGAAAGTTGGATTGGGCTTCTAGGACAAGTACCCTGTGTGCTGTGCTCAGCTGGTTGAACATTGTCCCATGGTTAATAAACAGATGAAGCTTAGTGCAGCAGAGGGATATCTCTTTGTGGAGAAATAACTATTGGCAAGGGTATAGTAGAAGAGGAACTGAGATTTCAATGTACTGCCAAAAGTTGACGAGATGGGCTTGCTCAGCTGTTACAGGGTATATGTTGACTGGGGAGACAGATTTCCCAAGAGATTTAGGAGCAGGGGTCACTGGATCTAGCGTAGATAGACTTAACTGGGATCACACTTGAAGGCCAACACTAGTGTTATATTTATGTGGAGACTGAGGCTTATGGAACATTCAAGGGGTCAGGTCTGAATCAGAGGCTAGTGAGCAACATGCAAGTTTGGATTTTGGGGGGTGATCATCAGTTGTGTAGAGAGTTGGTGAAGAGTACAGGGGACTTCTGCAGGGGAGCATGTTGAACTGAAAATAAAAGGCTGCAGATGTGAGGAGAGGAAAAAAGGGCAGCAGGGCACAGAGGTGGGGCTCTCAGAGTCAGGAAGGAGGAGCATTGGACAGCTGGAGGGAGCTAGGCACCCTGTGTAGAGCTTCACATGCCCCAGGTCTCGGTATGTACTTTGTAGGTTAGTTGGTTCCCAGAATGAATCTGTGTGGTACTGATTTTAAAGTAGTTTTTTTTTTTTTCCTAAGTAAGTATCAACCTATACAAAATTAAGTTTTAGATGTTTATGGCAGTACTATTTTAATTTTGCTGTATGTTAATAAGTAGTCTACCTAGAGTCTACCCTTATATTTATATTTTTAAAAATATTTTTTAAGTTGTAGATCGACACAATACCTTTAGCTTATTTATTTTATCTGGTGCTGAGGATTGAACCCAGTGCCTCACACATGCAAGGCAAGCACTCTACCACTGAGCTACAACTCCAGCCCTTCTTTGTATTTTTAATTATCTATCTGTAGTTGTCTTCACAGTGCATAGTATTTTAGAAGTAATTATTCTTCTCAGATAGTTATTATCATAATTAATTTTTGTAACAGCAAATCTGAATTTAGTAGTTTAATATTTGACTTGACAAGGAAACTATTTTATTGATGATTTTTAAAACATAAAAAAGGTACCTGGGAATTGAAACCAGTTACTCAAATTAGTCTTCATTTATGGCTCATCAGAGTAATTGGTCCATGAAATAAGACATTTATGCCACAACTGAGCCTTGGGGGAAATCATTTTTCATTTTTAAAGTGATTAGCTGATTTGTTAGATACATTTGAGCTCTGAATCTTTATGACGATATTTAAAATTACTTTAGAGAATTAACTTCATAGAATTTATGTACAAAAACAATAGAATACTGAATGGGTCTTTGGTGCCATCTACCTGGTCTATTATAATTTAGTTGTCTGAGAATCTGTGCTCAGAGACAGGTCTCCCTAGCTGTTCTGTATTCAGTACAGTGAACCTCAGTTCAAATCAGAATATAAGACCCATTATGTGATAACTATTGTCCCATGCTAATCCAGTATTTATGGATTTTTTCTTATTTTCAGACACATGCAATATGATTATTTGTATAATTTCACAGTTATTCAGCATTTATAAACTTTTTTGTTGTGAGTTTGAACAGTTTACTAAGTATCAATGCTTGTTACTCCTGCTCTGTGGTTCTTTTAGTTTCTTGTTACTGTTATAACTGCTGCAGAATTCCAACAGCAGAATTTAGTTATCCTAGAATTCTGTAGGTTTGAATTCTAACATGGGTCTTATGGGGCTAAAGTCCCAGTGTGGGCAAGACTGCATTCCTTCTGAAGGCTCTGGGGAGACTGAGTCCTTGTCTTTTTCAGCTTCTAGAAGTCATCCGCACTCCTTCAAAGTCAGCAAGGTTGTGTCTCTCTGGCTATTAAGTCATGGTCATATCATGCCCTGAGCATAGCTGGGAAAGCTCCATTTAAGGACCCCTGTGATTACACTGGGCCCACCTCTTTACTACACACCCACTTCAAAAACCTGAACCACATCTGCAAAATTTCTTTTGCCATAGGTCTTCATAATTTCTAGGGATACAGAAGTGGACATATTTGGGAGGTCGTTAATCTACCTACCTCAAGTTCCAAGTTGCAAAATCATTTTGGGCTTTCTTATAGAAAATGGGAATTATTTATTACATGTTGCTAAGGGAAGAGTACTATAATTGAACTTTTTAGCATGTGGTGTATGGATTTTAATCATTAAGCCTAACAGCAATTGCATTTCCTCATTATATGTACGCAACACTAACTCAAGCAGGCTTAAAGGTCATAAAAACTTCAGAGGGGAAAACACCAGTATGGACTAACAGAACTCTTCATGGTTGCTTTACATGTATTTTATAGAAATTGAGTTTTACAATACTGCTTTAGAAGTTTTTACATTAACATTTTCATTTAAATAGTTCTAATTTATTTCCCAAGTCATAAAAGTATGCTGCTTTGCTAGTGATCTGAAATTCAATGTTTCTTTATGGATTTTAAATTTACATTCATTGAGAATGACTAGTGTTTCAAAAGATTAACAAGCTGTGAAGTTGAGATATGATTTGAAAAGAATTTATTTTAAAGCATTATAAGGAAGAATGATCTTGAATAATATTTTAAGCATGTCCATTAATTGAAGCCCACCAGGCGATATCTGGGACAGAGGAAAGTCTAAATTCTGATTGACAGAATTAATTAAATTAATGAAAGTAGCAACAACAACTAGAACTTTATTGTATCTAATAGATTACATTGGGTGTCTCTAGGATACATCGAAGAAAAAGTTAAAGGGAAATATGTAGTTAATCATGTTATGAGAAGAATATTGCCATCTCATACAGATAGTTGTTAATTTGATGACTTATTGGGTGTTATTTTTGGGAGAGTATTTTAATATCAACCTCCTAATTATATGAAGTATTTTCTTATGGAGTCTCTGTGATGAAATTTATTTTTTATAGACCTACTCCAACTGTACTACATGTCCAGGGGGAAAATCAGTTAATAGTGGAAATCTATGCGCAAGGGTGCTCTTTATTGCCAACTTCACCTTCCCCTGAGTATTTCAGTAACAATGTTAAATTCTTGAGCTCCTTGTTCTCCTCTAGTGACAGAACTTGTCCCACTCAGGAATCCTGATCAGCGTTACCCTTGTTGTTGAGGTGACCCTTTGTCGACTTTGCATTTTCTTCTCATCTTCAACCTTGAATTCCATATTTATCTTTCTGATTTCAACTGAAACGATAACTATTTCTTCTTCTTCTCCTTTTCCTTTTCTTCTCCTCCTCTCCTTACCCTCACCTCCTCATTTATCACTTTTTCTTTCTTGTGTTTTGGAACATCAGTCTTGGTTTTTATGTCAGTGTTTTCTGATCAGTTCTTCTTTCCACCTTCCATTAAAGTGTTGGGATTCCCCAGAGTTCCAACAATGATTCTCTTATCATTTTGTACTTTTCCTCTGGGTAACCTCTGTTATCATCTTGTTGCTACACTGGTAATTTCTACCTGGTGGCAGAATCATGCCTTAACTCTGGTGGAAGTGGACTCTACCTAGTTATACTTCACCCATTTCAATTCAATGCCCTGCTGAAATTTTCCCTTTCTCTGTGTTCCTGGTCACTTTTAATGCTGTCACCATTTATCTGTTTTCTTAAGTCAGAAATCAGCATGTAACATATGGCCTTAAAACTTAATTACTAAATAAAAATAGAAAAATAAAGATATGGAATAAGTTTTTATAAAAGCAAATGTGAGAAAGAATAATATATTCACCTCTATAGAAACATATTTGAGAACTTGGAGGAATGGATTATTTCCAATAAACCAGAGAGTATGTAGACAAAGTTTAACCCAAGAAAAGAGTTGAAGCTTTGAATATACAGTCAAAGAGACTTGGAGGTCCAGCTGAACGGTTCATCTTTATAATTTCAGTGATAAACTCTTCCAGGCCATAGAAAAAGTTGAAAGTTCCTTTATGGAGTAGCAAATTAAACCTAAGTACAAAAAATAAAATAAAATATTAGACTAGAAATCACATCTGAACACCGATATAAAATCCTAAATAAATATTGGCAAATATAATCCAGCCATATATTGGAAAAATCATACCCTTTTACTAAAGATGGCATATTGTTTATTAATGTAATGTTCAATAATGAAACAGGGTTCAGTATTATAGAATCTACCAGTGTAATTCATATATTAATAAATTAGAAGGGAAAGCCATGTAATGTTCTATAGACACTGAAAAAGCTTTTGATAAAATTTAACTGCTATTCCTAGCTAAATTGTGTTTGTATAAAGAATTGAATATGGTAAAAATTATTCTAAAATGTAATAGCAAATTATAAAAACCTTGAAGTAAGGAATTAGGAGTGTCTATTATCAGATTAATATTAATTCTTTTTAATTTTTAGTGAATAAAATAAGCAACAAAGTCAAATGAGTATAAACTTTGGAAAGAAGGCCCAGAACTGCATCCCCTTACATGAATGCACACACATTTGCAAGTAACATGATTTTATACTTGGAAAAATCAGAAGAATCTAATTACAAAATATTACAATTAATATGAGAATGTTGAATGTGATCATACATAGGATAAGTTTTAAAAATCCCATTAACTTTTCTGTGTTTCAGCCATTTGTACTTAGAAATGGAAAAGGAACAAAAATACCATTTACAATAACAATAAGGTATAGAATATGTAGAATAAATTGAACATGAAATGTGAAAGACCTTATATGAAGAAAAGTAGAAAATTTTATTGAAGGATATAAATTAATATATGAATAAATGGAAAGATATCACAAAAATGTTAATTATCTCCAGATGAATATTTAACTTGATTCTAAAATAGAATCCCAACTAGTTTTAATTTAAATGGGATAAAATAATCCCAACATTATGGTGGTTCGGTAATAGACTAAGAGTCTACAGAACAAAATAGAGAAGGAGAAAGAGATGCATGAAAATGTAATATGAGAAAATGGTAAATCAATGGGGAACAAATTATAGGTTATTTAATGGGTCATATTTGCCCAGCTGTACACAAAAATGACTTTCAACTAGATTAAAGACTTAAATGTTTGAAAGGAAAAATAGATTTTATAACAATATTTTAGGAAAATAAATGAACTGTAGTAGTGAGGCAGAAACCCAATCAAAACTGGAAACTTGTACCTTATAAAAATAAATGACATATATATCAAAATCAGTTTTATTTAATCTGAAAATTTTTTTATTTCATTCTCATTTTGAAAGCTGTTTTATTTAAATTTTTTATTTTATATATTACAGCAGAATGCATTATAATCCTTATTAAACATATAGAGCACAGTTTTTTTTTATATCTCTGGTTGTATACAAAGTATATTCACACCAATTCATGTCTTATAAATACACTTTGGTTAATAATGATCATCACATTCCAAAATCATTTCTAACCCCATTCCCTGTGCATTCTTAAACTTAGCTCTTAAGTATATAATAATCCCATTATCTCACTGTGCTTATTTTTATCATTATAAGATTCTTTTTTATTTAAACTATATTATATTTATTAAGACATCAAGTCTATTTAAAATATATTAGTACTTCAAAAATATTATTCTACCACACCTCCTGGTTGACCTAGGAAACATGACTCCAAATCACTCATTATCCTGACGGCTAGAAAAACTATGAAGCACCAATAAAACAGGGCTTTCCTTCTGACAGTAGGAATATTCAAAGTACATGTATGAGAACATGAATTGGTGTAAGTATACTATGTTTACTACCAGAGATATGAAAAATTGAGCTCTATATAGGTAATAAGAGTTGTAATGCACCCTGCTGTTATATATAAATAAATAAATAAATAAATAAATAAATAAATAAATAATTTGGAAAACGTAGAAAAGATGATATATGAGAAAAAATGAAAGCTGTTTTTATTGGCTAAATAGTTCTTACAGTTTTATGGGTTTCAATGCTTTAAAGATGCCATTCCATTGTCTTCTTCTCTGCCTTGTATTCTCCTTACCAGTTACTGCCGATCAACATACTATGTATTTCACTTATCTTGTTTTACTGTCTTTATTCATTGGATTACTCTGTTCTTTGTATTCTTAGCCCTTTGCTCATGTCTCTGCAGTTGATTTTCCCCTCTTTTATCATAGTTATCTGTTTCTTCCACTAAGTTTCAAGCTTCTTTAGGGCAAGAGCTCTATTTTCCTTTGAATCGTTAGCACTAACATGGGGTCTGTCTCATAGTGAGTATTGAATAAATGTTTGTTGAATCTGTGGGGACCTGGACTCGGCCAGTTTTCTCTTTGTCTTGTCATATTATGACTAGAAACATAGATGATTCTTCCAGTAAAGTCTCTGGGCTCTTTGAATTCCCACCGAATTCGGTCCTGTATAAATTTCCATGTCAGATCTGTGTTTTCTTCTTTCAGCCTTTTCCCTCTTCACTCCAGACCTCTTTGTCCCAGCACTCATTCCTTTTCACTTTTTTCCTCTCAGTAGAAATAGCACATTCTTTTGGTTGCACCTCTTTCTCCAGCTTCAGATGCCTGTTTTTTTGGCAAGATATATCACATAGAGACTACTTTCAGTTAGTCTCTACTCAGAAGTCTCAGGTAAAGGCCATTCATATCATTCAAGTTACTAAAATCAGTGGTCTCTGTTCAGTTCCCATGTTGTTTTACTTTTTCAAAATCAAATTTAATAGAGAAATTTTGTACTTTATAAAAAGTGTTTTTATTAGTTCATTATAGTTTTATATAATAATAGAGTTCATTTAGATATAATTATGCATGCATGGAATGTAATTCACTCCATTTCAGCCTCCAGAACTTCCTCTTTTCCTTCTTTCTTCTCTACTCTGTTCTCCTTTCTCTATTGGTATTCTTTCTGTTTATTTATTTAAATTATATTTATGGAATTCACTGTGCTGTATTCATATATGTATATAGCATAATTTGGCTACTTTCATTCCACCATTTCTCCCTTTTCCTATCCTTCCTCCTTCTTCCTCAATATCTTGCCTCTCTGCTCCACTAATCTCCCTTCTATTTTCATGGGATTCTCCCTGCTTTTTCCCCCTCTTATTTTGTTCTAATTTTTGCTCATGGGAGAAAACATTGAACTCTTGACTTTCAGAGTCTGGCTTATTTCACCTAGAGTGATGTTCTCCATTTCCATCCATTTACTGCCCTGTCTTCTTCATGTCATTGATTGTTCAGTTTTGTCAAGTCACATTCAGATAGCTCTCTGAATTCGTTATGTTCCTCTCAGTCCTACAGCAGTTATCTCAAATCAGCACCACATAGTCTCATGCCTGCCTGTTGCAATGCTCTTCTTCTGATATTTCTATAATTGTTCTTCCTTTCTTATTCTATGCCATCATATCTAGACCTACCATAGTAATATCTTTTTTAAGAAAATCAAAACAGCAGTGACAAGACAGTAGAGAAAGGAGTCCAAAACATAAAATGGTATTTCTCTGCTTAAACATATCCACTGGCTTCATCATTGTTAGTGTGGTGTTTAATTAGATTCTCCTTGCAGGAAGAGAGATCACTTAAGTTTGCCCAAGTAATGGGCTGTACTAAAAAAAAAATGTTGGGAGAATGGAGACTCATGGAGAAGTAAGGGAGAGACTGTGCTTAGAGTCTGATCCTGCTTCAAGCACCTTCAGGAGTCTGGCCTCCCTTTGGGGAAGTGGTTCTCAGACATATGCTTGTGAAAACAGACTGCTGCACCCCACTTCTAGAGTTTCTGATTTGGTAGATATCCAAATGTTTACTGATACTCCAAAATTTTGTACTTTTAACCATTTTCCAACAGTTAAAAATATCACCAGGAGAGATTATTCAGACAGATTGCTGGTCCTATTCACAGTTTCTGATTCCTTAATTCTGGGGTGTGGCCCACATTTACATTTTCAGAAAATTCCCAGGGGACGGCCATACTTTGAAATCTACTTACTCCCATAACTTCATACCCGCTTCTGCTCACATTGCCCCAGAGGTTGTTCTTCTGTGAACTTGTTGGGACACTGAATACAAGGTCAGCCACACTGTGTTGAATAAGCTGTTGATTGACCTCATCTTGAGTTCTGAAATCCTCTTTTTGATCACACTCCCATAACCTCCAGTTCTTCTTTCTCCTTCAGTCCTGTGGACTCATAAAAAAGAAGCAAAACAACCATATCCTATATTTTGGCTTTTCCCTTTCTTGTTCTCTGTTAATTATTTCTTGGTTTCATTTGCCTGGAGCCAGTTAGGGCTTCTCATTCTCTTTGCTGTTCTCCGGCTTCAAAGCTTCTGTCCCTAGTCCTCTTCTCATCAGTTCCCAGCTGTCTACAAACCTCACCATCTGCTCCCACTTCCAGACTGCCAAGAGATTCTGAAGAAAGTCACTTGGCACAGTTGCCTCCTCTGCAGAGCCACCAGTTTAATGAGGGTGGCTCTCAGGACTGCTTTGTACTCCTGTTTTTCAGTGCTGGTTGAGTTTGTAACTCCCCCTTTCTTCATGCTCCCAAGGGTACCATGATAGGCTCACACTTAGCAGACGGCATCTTGAAGGAGATCAAGATTATTTGGTATGACCCCTTCTGCCTTCTTCTCTAGGACCTAAAACTTGTATTCTTCATCTCATGAACAATCTGCCCTTTTATTTCTGGACTTGTATCAGTAGATTTCTGTTGCTGTGATAAAATACCTGAGATAAACAACTGAAAGGGAGAAAAGGTTTATTTTGACTCATTATTTCAGAGATTTCATTCCATGGTCACTTGGCCTTGTTGCTTTGGGTCTGTGATGAGGAAGAATATCATGGCAGCACGAGGATATGGTAAGGGAGGCTGTTTACCTTGTGGTGGCCAGAAAGCTGTGAGGGGAGTTGGGGGAAGGGGCCAGAGTCTCAGTATCATCTGCCATGGCATGCCCCCTAATTCCCTTCCTCTAGGCCCCACAGTCTAAAGTTCCTGCCACCTCCCAACACGCCATCGACGGGGACCAAGCCTTCATCAGCTGAGACCTTGAGGGACATTCAAGGTCCAAACCTTCTTAACCTTTCCATCGGGTCTGCCTGTCCTCCTAGGATTGTTCCGTTTCTTCTAAGAACCTCATTTCTTTCTCTGTTCATTTCCCTCAACTGAAATGCTCTCTACTTCCTGTAATTTTTTTTAATAAAAAGGAAAGAAAAATTCCTTTCTCTTGATTGTCCTTCCCCTCACATGCGCTTGACACCTGCCTCTTCCTCTGTGTTGCAGACCTCTTGAAGTTAGTTTGTTCTTGCCACTTTCCATTTCGCTGTTTTGCTTCTTAGCCTGATGTCTGATCTTCTCCCTCCACTGAATTCTCTCCACTGTGGATACATTGACGCCAAGATTTCACACTCAGCATCTGCTTCTCTGATGTTGGTCTTACTTGACTATTCTAGAATGTTGATGCTACTGATCTCCCAGCCTCTGGGAGCCCTCTGGGAGCCCTCTGGGAGCCCTCTGGGAGCCCTCTGGGAGCCCTCTGGGAGTCCTCTGCCTCTGTGGCTTCCAGGCCTCTGTGTGTTTCCTGGGATCTCAGACCTCTTCCCCCAACTTACCTCCAGAGAGGCCATTTGCCTTCTCTCCTTGGTTTGTCTTAGTATTTATTTTCTTCATAGTTTTTACTTTCAAAAAATTTTCAGAATGCCCTTTTATTGGATACATATTTATTATATATTATTATATATACCTAAAACTCAACACTTCTGAAAATATTCATTTTCATTTTCCTCCAACATTCTGCTTTTGAAATTCATTCTCTCTCTTACTGTCTCCCAGGATCAAGCCTCAGGATCATCTTTGCCTTCTCCTTCTACCTCTCCACCCCATAGGCAGTTGTAGGCCTTGGCCTTTCATTTGAATTTCTGTTTTCCCTCAGTTTCCTTCCTGCCTTTCCTCAGGACTGCTCTGCTAGCCCTTGCATCGACTACCCCATTGTCATTCTTAGTCTTCAGTCTTCGTTTTCCTATCCACTTCATCCTTCATCCTAGAGCTGATTCATGAAGCAAGTTCTGATGATGTCCTCTGCCACTAAGAACTCTCTAATGGTTCTCTAAACCCCAAGAGTGAAGATCAAACTCCTTAGGCTGGCTTTGAAGAACTTTCATGGTCTTACTCTGCCTCCTCCCAATCTAGCCGTCTGGCCTCTGTGCTGTGGATCCCCATGGGGTTTATGCTCAGTGCTTCCCAGACTCTGGTTTTTGCCGAGGCAGCTCTGCCTTTCCAGCCTCTCTGGGTTTGCTCATACTGCACTCTGCTTCCCCCTCCATTACCTTTTAAACTTCTGTTTGTGTCAAAAAAGCAATGGCCTCCTGGAAGCTTTCTCTCTTCAGAGTTAATCCTCCTTCGTTTTGTTCCCAGACTCATTGTTTATGGTTCTTAGTTAGTGCAAATTAGCATTTGAGTCTGCTTGTGTACTCACTAAGCCATCCAGTCCTGCCCTGTGTAAGGGTATGGGTGACATCAGTTTGTCTACTCCTGTCTCCCCACTTGGAACAAATGCTGTGTGTGGACAGGAGTCAAGTTGTCTGAGCATCTCACAGCATGCAGTACCTGCTTTGCCTGGGGAAATGAGTAAGAAATGATTTTTAAATTCATTTGGACTGAAATGAAAAGCAGTCTGAATGTTCAAATGAAAAATATTGTAGGTGGAGCATGGAGAAATCCTTGCTGTGGAAACATGACAGTTATTAAAACATGAGTTTGGAAAGCACAGCTGTACTTAGGGAGCTGCTGCTTCAGGGGGTTATTACCCAGCAGTGATAAGTCCTTAACATTAAGAAGATTGTATCACTTCCACAAGATTGTATCACTTCCAATTGTGGGTGCCTTGTAAGAGGAATACTTCCAAAAGAAGGCATTGTTATAACAATGTGTTATAAAATTGGTTGGTTGCTACTGACAATTGTTTCTCACATGTTCTCTGATAGAGCTTTACTCAGCACAACTTTAGAAATGGAGTCAAACACTTCAGAAAAGAAGAAATACAAATGGCCAACAAATACATGAAAAAAATTTTCAACATCATTAGCAATTAGGGAAATGGAAACAAAGACTTTTCTGTGAGATTTTATATCACACCAGTCAGAACAGCAGTCATCAAGAATACAAATAATAATAAATGCTGGAGAGGATGTGGAGAAAAAGTAACACTTTTACTTTGATGGTGGGACTGTAAATTAGTACCATACACATACACACACACACACACACACACACACACACACACACACCATAGTTTTATTCAGCCATAAATAAAAAAGAAATTATAGCATTTGCAGGAAATGGATGGAACTAGAGACAATCATGTTAAATGAAATAAATTGAACTCACATGTTTTCTCTCATATGCAAAACCTAGAGAGGAAACAGAAAACAAGGGTGAGGGTGGATCTCCTAAAAATCAAAGGGAGATCAATAGAGGAAAGGGAGAAGAGGCTAAGAGGTAGTAGAGGCAGGAGAGGAGAGGGAAAGTGCTGAAGAGTGATATTGGCCAAATTATGTTGTTATATTGCATGCATGAACAAATATGTAAAAGTAAATTCATGAATATGTACAACTATAATGCATCAATAAAATGGGGGGAAAAGAAATGGGGTCAAAGTATTGTGTGAAGGGTTATGTTTGCAATTAAAAGTGGAAGGAGCTGCTCTGAGACAGGACTTAAGATTTCCATGTCTACTTTTTTTTTTTTTTTCCTTTCAGTACTGGGAATGGAACCCAGGGCATTGTGCATGATAGGCAAATGCCCTACCACTGAGCTATACCCCCAACCAAGTTCTGTCCTTAAGAGTTGTAATTTAGGGCTGGGATTGTGGCTCAGTGGTAGAGCACTCCCCTAACTCGGGCGGGACCTGGGTTCGATTCTCAGCACCACATAAAAAAATAAAGGCATTGTGTTAAAAAAAAAGAGTGATAATTTATTCACTCTTTACTGCCTGTCATTTTTAATTTCAGTTCAGAAAATTACTAATAAATGTTGTGCAGTTTCCTAGAACTGAGTTGTAATTTAGGGCTGGGATTGCTCTAGAGAGAGAGGTTTGTCTCTTGTTGATTTTTCAATCTCTACTCTTTGAGGTGTGTCAGTGCGAGGCTGAGTGTGAGGGCTTGGAGCTCCCAGAGCTGTTCTGATAGGATATCTTTGTAAGAAAAAATGCAGCATGGTAGGGAGAAATTTAAGGTTTGAAAATTAGTATGGCAAGATGTCATCCAGCTAGGGCTTCTCTCCATATTTAAACAGCATGCTGTTTAAATTCATGATATGAATTTTGGTAAGAAGAACTGAAAACAAAAATAGTAGTGCACCTTGATAGCTTTAGATAATCTAAAATGTCCCTAAAGGTGAAGGAGTTATCTAGTCTGGAATACGTCGTTCATAGTGTGTGAGCCCCTTTAGTAAGTGTGATATTGTGCCCAAGCCTGTTAGACATGTGGGCACTTCGTAAAAGCAATACATCTTAGAACAAAAGCTCTCAATGTTTGCCTGTCTGTAAATGTGCCTTTTGGCTCATAAAGTAAGGCTTTGTGGACATATAATTAAGAAAATTGGTTATTACACCATCCTTCAACCCATCTGAGCATCAAGCCTTCCCTTTCTTAACTTATGTTTTACTAGGCTTATGTATTTTGCTACACCATTAGGTGTGTTTTTCTAAGCAGTTGACCCACCTACTCCACTGCATGGTCTAGAGTTGAACTGTTTCCTAGCACTTCCCTCACTTGGACCATTATTTCTGTAGTTGATCCCACTGTGAATGGTCTAATGTGGCTCCTCTTTTCCACTCCTTTGTTGACAGTCTGTGGGCCTCTATAACAGATTGCAGGCAAGAGGTAGTTGTGACCAGTGGAAGACACTGATTTAAGGCCATCTTTTTGTTTTGCTTTGTATAATGGGCTGCAGAATGGGAGAAATTCATAGCTACCTCAACTCCTGCAGAAGTAGCAACATATGGAGATGCTAAGTACTTAAAGCAATTTTACATCATTCATCATATTGCTTTGGTCAGTGAGCTCTGTTGCTGCCATCTTGTTTTCCTGACATTTTCCATAGACTTTCTTATATCTTTTAATGTATTCTTTGCTTGTAATTTCTTTCCTTTGGTCTAGCCAATCTGATGAAGAAGCCACCAAACCTCAAGGTGTGTGCAGAACAAAACAATATTTATTGACTGGTAAATGTGAGTGTGTCACCTCTGCAGGTATTAGTTGTCACTTTTTGTGAAAGGAATTTTTGTGATTTTGATCTGTAAATATGGCTGAAGCCAAGTAAGCCAAACACCTCTGGCTTACAGGTAAAGCTCAGGGAATCTTCCTTGGTTTTAGAAGAAAGGAAACACATATGCACACCCCACCTAACACTGCTGGAGGAAGAAAGACATGGCCCTGCACACTTTCACATAAGAGAAGTGTTATATTTCTATTATTTTTAAAAAGTGAAATCTACCCTTCATAGGGGAAGGACTGCACCATGGAGCCCTGGTGACCACACATAGCATCCAAATGGTCAGGGAGACAAGGTTTAATTGCAGGTCATCTTTCACTACAGAATGCCCTATGAGTCTCCTAAACATGAGAACATGGGGGCTGCCCAGGAGCTGCTTCAAGGCCACCTTATACTGTTCCATGCCTTGGAGGAGGCCATTGTGAGACAATGCCCTGCCCCTTCTGATGAGGTTGGAGCTTTGTTGCATTCCCCTCTTCAGAGTACAGCTGCAGACTCTAAAGTAACTTGCTGCAGCATGACTTTGGCTTCTTAGCAATGGGGCACAGGATGTCTGTCAGTTACATTATCTACCTGCTCTTGTTTCTGTGCCAGGGACATGGGACACTAATACCTTTAGCCCTTCGAGTAAGAAGTAAACTATCTGAATATAAAAAAAAGAGCTCCTTCTTCACCAGCCAGATCTGTCAGCCTTTGTCCAGCATCGTTTGATAGTTTGCATCATCTTAACACTTGATCTCCATTTTTTCTATAATTTTATTCATATGCAAACATCTACAGTTCTAATGCTAATGTACATACAAACTACTCAAATGTGCTTAATTAATATTTACAAAGTACTATTATGTGATCTTTATAACTATAATTTATTTGACTTCTGTTGTTGGATATTTGTACCATAGTAAAGGCTATATTTATTTCCTTTGTGTTTCTTACATTAAATATTAAAATTGGGATGAATAGATCCACGAATATTAACACCTTATTTTCTAGTTATAAATATGTATTTTCAGCATAAATTTACAAAGCCACCATCAATGAGTGAGCATATCAGTTTCCCTGAAAACTTAATTTTATGGTGCTTTTACCTTAAAAGTTACCAATTTCATAAGCATTTCTGTTACATCTAGGCTGTGTGCACTAATGTGGGTATGACTGGGCTAGGAATTTTGTTTAATTCCAGACCTTTCCAGTTGTAAACTCTGAGAGCTTCCAGTTTTTAATATAATATTCAGTGTGTTAAAGAATAAATGGAAGCTGGGCACAGTGGTGTGCATTGGTAGACTTAACTGCTCCAGAGAATGAGGTAGGAGGATTACTTGAGCCTGGGAGTTTGAGGCTACCCTGGGCAACACATCAAGACTCCATTTCAAACAAAACAAAACAAAACAAACAAGAAAAATGGAAAAATATACACTCACTTATACATGTGTACATACATACACCCCAGCTGCCTAATTTAGAACCTGGATATAATGAATATATATTTAGTGGCAGATACTGTACAATCAAATATATTTTATGCGTTAACATTTGGCAGAAGAAGAATAATTGGGGCATTTTAATTATCTAGCTAACAGTGAAAATAGTAAAAAGAAATGAAATTTAGGGTTTACAATATGCATATCTAATATTTTATAAAGCAAGTACCATATCTGTAGTATAATATTCTATAACATAACATGAGTATCATGTCTATAGTATATTGCATAAAAAACTGGTGCTTGAACTGGTGCTGTCTCATTATTGGTTCCTTCTCCCTGGGAAACTGAGAAGTGAGTTGGTCAAAATACATATCCTTGAATTCATGAAGGTCTTCTTTCCTTCCTTTTAACTCATTAATCAAGTACTTAGTGCTTGGTAGGGTTAAAGCTCCAGAATTACAGTGAAGAACAAAACTGAAAAGTCTTTTCTCTTTAGAGACTTACATTCTAGTTGAAAATAAGTAAGTTGGTTAATTTCAGCACATATAATCCCTGGGGGCAATGAGGAAATCACATGTTGATAGACAGGAGTGGGTAGAAGCCCTTGGGATTAGTGGTCCAGGAAGGCCTGTCTATAGGCTATGAGTGTTCTTCCATCTCCCCAGCGAGCACCACATTGCTGAATAATTCTCTTGCTTTACAAAATGTTTAGTTCATTGAAAGTTTTTATTGTCTGATATTATGTTTTCTTTTTATGATAAATTTTAAAAGGTTCTCTGCATACTTATGTAATCACAAAGGGAGGTCTTAGATATGATTTACTTTGGTGAAATGATAATGTATGACAATTGGAAATATGATTAAATTGAGAAATTACACACAATCTTTTTAAGAACACAGCTGTTGTAGAAAATGAGATATCTGTATTTGCTTTAGAGCCAACACTGCTGTAATGTTTTTTTTTGTAAAGCACATAATTGCAGTGCTGCAAAATACTTGCGTGAAGAAAGGGAAGTTGAATAATCTTACCAGAGCATCTTTAGGGTTTGCCATATTGCTTCCTCTGATTAGCAGAAGAATTTTTGTTGTGAGATGTAGAAATGGCAGCAGAACTTTTAACATTGTAATGGGCTAACAGACTTTAAGATCCTTGATGAAATCACACTATGATCCTTAGTATTTTTGAACAAGAAAATCCAACCATTACAATACTGATAGTCTTATTTGATGATTAGAATGCTTTAAAGAGTTATCATACTTTAGGAGTGTATCTCTCAGTAATAACTAGTTAGTGTTGTGACTAATAGTGAATGCTAATGTCCATGCTTTTGTGTCGTTTTTTTAACTTTGAATCAATATGAATTTTTAATTTTCTGAATTTACTCTTTTATTGTCAGTGACATATGTGATATCAAAGGAAAATTAATGTGTAATATTAAAAACAAATTAATAAATCTACTAGACCAGGAACAGCATTATATTTTTATTTTAGTGGGATAGCACTCTTCCTGGGACATTAGAAGGCTCCAAAAATAGTTCAATAAGTGAATAAAATTCTGACCGGGATTTGTCCTATACAACTTGGTGGGATTTTGTGTTTGTTTTTCCATCACATGCCTTTATTGGCCCAAGAGTTCAAATGGTTGATTTAGAGGTGTCTTACCACTTGTCATCAGCAACACTAGTACACTTCTGATCTTTTATCATTTGTATCTTCTGGAGTATTTTATAGCATGATTAATGTTAAAATTAATACTCAACATTTTTTGGCCAGTATTTTCCAAGGGTACATATAGGTATGGTTATATAATAATGCTTATAGACAATTTTTAAAATGTAGACAAAAACAAGAAAATAATACATTTTCATTAATTACACCATCCATGTATAGCTACTGGTAACAATCTTTCCTTCCTTCCTTCCTTCCTTCCTTCCTTTCTTTCTTTCTTTCTTTCTTTCTTTCTTTCTTTCTTTCTTTCTTTCTTTCTTTCTTTCTTTCTTTTACTGGAGATTGAACCTGGGGTGCTCAATCATTGAGCCACATATTTAGACTTTTTTTAAAATTTAGAGACAGGGCCTTGCTAAGTTGCTTAGGCTGTTTGAACTTGCAGTTTTCTTGCTTCAGCCTCCCAAGACACTGGGATTACAGGTGTGTGACACCATGCCCAGCACATTTTTCTGTTCAATTCCACTTGCTTTCCTGTATGAGTGTGCTTGTATACACACATATGTGTGTAGAGCCTAGCACACATTAATATGTGAATAAATGTTTTAGTATATAATGATTTAAATATTGCTTATATTTTAATTTTATGTATAATTGACCAATAATGATCACATATATCTGTAGAGTTTAATGGTATGTTTTCATAGAGATTTACATTGTGAAAAGATCAAAACTCATGGTAATTTAATATCTATCATCTCACATACTTATTTTTTTCTGGTGAGAACTTTGGAAATCTATTCTTTAGCAACTTTGAAGTATATAATGCATTACAATTAGTTTTAAACACCATGTTATATAGTCATTCTCTAAAACACTGGCCATCCTGAAACTTTGCACCCTTTGACAAACATTCCTCCTCCTCTACTCCCCTAGCCTCTGGGAACCATCTTTCTACTCTCTGCATCTGTGAATTATACTTTTTAGATTCCACATATAGGTAAAGTCATTTGATATTTGTCTTTTTAATTCATTTTTATTTTTTATTTATATATGACAGCAGAATGCATTACAATTCTTATAACACTTATAAAGCACAATTTTTCATATCTCTGGTTGTATACAAAGTATATTCACACCAATTTGTCTCTTCATACATGTACTTTGGATAATGATGTCTATCATATTCCACCATCCTTGCTAAATCCCTGCCCCCTCCATTCCCCTCCAACCCCTCTGCCCTAACTAGAGTTCCTCTATTCCTCCCATGCTCCCCCTCCCTGTCCCATTATGAGTCAGCCTCCTTATATCAAAGAAAACATTCAGCATTTGGTTTTGGGGATTGGCTAATTTCACTTAGCATTATCTTCTCTAACTCCATCCATTTACCTGCAAATGTCATGATTTTATTCTCTTTTATTGCTGAGTAATATTCCATTGTGTATATATGCCACATTTTTTTATCCATTTATCTATTGAAGGACATCTAGGTTGGTTCCACAGTTCAGCTATTGGGAATTGTGCTGCTATAAACATTGATGTGGCTGTGACCCTGTAGTATGCTGTTATTAAGTCCTTTGGGTATAGACTGAGGAGAGGAATAGCTGGGTCAAATGGTTGTTCCATTCCCGTTTTTCCACGAAATCTCCACACTGCTATCCATATTGGCTGCACTAATTTTCAGTCCCCCCAGCAGTGTATGAGTGTACCTTTCCCCCCACATCCTCTCCAACACTTACTGTTGTTTGTGTTCATAATAGCTGCCATTCTGACTGGAGTGATATGAAATCTTAGAGTGTTTTTTCTCTAATTGCTAGTGATGAATATTTTTTCATGTATTTGTTGATTGATTGTATATCATCTTCTGAGAAGTGTCTGTTCATGTCCTTGGCTCATTTATTGATTGGGTTATTTATTTTTTATGGTGCTTAGCTTTTGAGTTTTTTATATACCCTAGAGATTAGTGCTCTATCTGGTATGTGAGGGGTAAAGATTTGCTCCCAAGATGTAGGCTCTCTATTCACCTCACAGATTATTTCTTTTGCTGAGAAGAAACCTTTTAGTTTGAGTCCATCCCATTTTTTGATTCTTGATTATAATTCTTGTGCCATAGAAGTCTTATTAAGGAAGCTGGGGCCTAAGCAGAGGCGTGTTAAAGTCTCCCAAAATTGGGCTGGGGATGTGGCTCAAGCGGTAGCGTGTTCGCCTGGCATGCGTGCGGCCCGGGTTTGATCCTCAGCACCACATACCAGCAAAGATGTTGTGTCCACCGAGAACTAAAAAAATGAATAAATATTTTTTTTAAAAAAAGTCTCTCAAAATTATTGTGTTGTTGTCTATTTGACTCTTGAACTTGAGAAGAGTTTATTTGATGAATGTAGATGTTCCATTTTGGGGGGATATATATTTATAATTGTTAAGTCTTGTTGGTGTATGGTTCCCTTGAGCAGTATATAGTGTCCTTTTTTATGCTTTTTGATTGACTTTAGCTTGAAAGCTACTTTATTTGATATGAGAGTGGAAACCCAGCTTGCTTCCGCAGTCCATGTGAGTGGTATGATTTCTCCCTCTCCCTCTCCCTCTCCCTCTCCCTCTCCCTTTCCCTCTCCCTCTCCCTCTTCACCTTTAGTCTGTGAATGTCTTTTTCTATGAGATGAGTCTCTTGGAGGCAGCATATTGTTTGGTCTTTTCTTTTTCATCCAATCTGCTAGTCTATGTCTTTTGATTGGTGAATTTAGGCCATTAACATTCAGGGTTATTATTGAGACATGATTTGTATTCCCAGCCATTTTTGTTGATTTTTGGTATTTAATGTAGCCTGGTTTCTCCTTTGATCAGATTTTCCTTTAGTGTAATCCCTCCCTCTGCTGATTTTCATCATTGTTTTTCATTTCTTCTTCTTGGAGTATTTTGCTGAGGGTGTTCTGTGGTGCAGGCTTTCTAGTTGTCAATTCTTTTAACTTTTTTTTTATTATGGAAGGTTTTTATTTCACCATCAAATCTAAAGCTTAGTTTTTGTGGATATAAGATGCTTGGTTGGCATCCATTTTCTCTCATAGCTTGGCATATGTTGTTCCATGATCTCCTGGCTTTGAGGGTCTGGATTGAAAAATCTGCTGAGATATGAATTGGTCTCCCCCTGTATGTGATCTGATTCCTCTATCTTGTGGCTTTCTTATTCTGTATGCTAGGCAATTCATTATAATATGCCTTGGTGTAGATCTGCCGTAATTTTGTACATTTGTTGTCCTGTAAGCCTCTTGTACTTGGTTTTTTAATTAGTTCTTTATGCTTGTTCTGATTTTATCTCATTGAAGAGATTGTGCATTCCTTTAGTTTGAAACTCTGTGCCTTCCTCTCTCCCAATAACTCTTAGATTTGGTCTTTTGATGTCCCATAATTCTTGGATATTCTGTTCATGATTTCTAATTATCTTCACTGTGTGATCAACTTTATTTTTCATATTATCTGAGTACTTTCTTCCACGTGATCTAGTCTGTTGGTTATGCTTTCTATTGAGTCTTTTAATTTGATGTATTGTATCCTTCATTTTAAGGATATCTAACTGTTTTTTTTTTTTAGGGTCTCATTGCTTTCTTGAAGTGTTCTTTTGCTACCTGTATTTGCTCTCTTATCTCATTATTGGAGTGATGAATTTTTGCTTGTATTTTCTCATTTAGGTCATTCATTAATTCACAGATCATTTTTTTTTACTCTTATTTTTTTTATTTTTTTTAATTTAATTTTTTTTATTGGTTGTTCACAACATTACAAAGCTCTTGACATATCATATTTCATACATTAGATTGAAGTGGGTTATGAACTCCCAATTTTACCCCAAATGCAGATTGCAGAATCACGTTGGTTACACATCCACAATTTTACATAATGCCCAATTAGTAACTGTTGTATTCTGCTACCTTTCCTATCCTCTACTATCCCCCCTCCCCTCCCCTCCCATCTTCTCTCTCTACCCCATCTACTGTAATTCATTTCTCTCCTTGTTTATTTTCCCATTCCCCTCACAACCTCTTATATGGAATTTTGTATAGCAATGAGGGTCTCCCTTCATTTCCATGCAATTTCCCTTTTCTCTCCCTTTCCCTCCCATCTCATGTCTCTGTTTAATGTTAATCTTTTCTTCCTGCTCTTTCTCCCTGCTCTGTTCATAGTTGCTCTCATTATATCAAAGAAGACATTTGGTATTTGTTTTTTAGGGATTGACTAGCTTCACTAAGCATAATCTGCTCTAGTGCCATCCATTTCCCTGCAAATTCTGTGATTTTGTCATTTTTTATTGCTGCATAGTACTCCATTGTGTATAGATGCCACATTTTTTTATCCATTCATCTATTGAAGGGCATCTGGGTTGGTTCCACAGTCTAGCTATTGTGAATTGTGCTGCTATGAACATCGATGTGGCAGCATCCCTGTAGCATGCTCTTTTAAGGTCTTCAGGGAATAGTCCGAGAAGGGCAATAGCAGGGTCAAATGGTGGTTCCATTCCCAGCTTTCCCAGGAATCTCCAAACTGCTTTCCAAATTGGCCGCACCAATTTGCAGTCCCACCAGCAATGTACAAGAGTACCTTTTTCTCCACATCCTCTCCAGCACTTGTTGTTGTTTGACTTCATAGTGGCTGCCAATCTTACTGGAGTGAGATGGTATCTTAGGGTGGTTTTGATTTGCATTTCTCTGACTGCTAGAGATGGTGAGCATTTTTTCATGTACTTGTTGATTGATTGTATATCCTCCTCTGAGAAGTGTCTGTTCAGGTCCTTGGCCCATTTGTTGATTGGGTTATTTGTTATCTTATTGTCTAATTTTTTGAGTTCTTTGTATACTCTGGATATTAAGGCTCTATCTGAAGTGTGAGGAGTAAAAATTTGTTCCCAGGATGTAGGCTCCCTATTTACCTCTCTTATTGTTTCTCTTGCTGAGAAAAAACTTTTTAGTTTAAGTAAGTTCCATTTGTTGATTCTTGTTATTAACTCTTGTGCTATGGGTGTCCTATTAAGGAATTTGGAGCCTGACCCCACAATATGTAGATCGGAGCCAACTTTTTCTTCTATCAGACGCAGAGTCTCTGATTTGATATCAAGCTTCTTGATCCATTTTGAGTTAACTTTTGTGCATGGCGAGAGAAAGGGATTCAGTTTCATTTTGTTGCATATGGATTTGCAGTTTTCCCAGCACCATTTGTTGAAGATGCTATCCTTCCTCCTTTGCATGCTTTTAGCCCCTTTATCAAATATAAGATAGTTGTAACTTTGTGGATTAGTCTCTGTGTCCTCTATTCTATACCATTGGTCCACCTGCCTGTTTTGGTACCAGTATCATGCTGTTTTTGTTACTATTGCTCTGTAATATAGTTTGAAGTCTGGTATCGCTATACCACCTGATTCACACTTCCTGCTTAGAATTGCTTTTGCCATTCTGGGTCTTTTGTTTTTCCATATGAATTTCATGATTGCTTTATCTATTTCTACAAGAAATGCCATTGGGATTTTGATTGGCATTGCATTAAACCTATAGAGAACTTTTGGTATTATTGCCATTTTGATAATGTTAGTTCTGCCTATCCATGAACAGGGTATATTTTTCCATCTTCTAAGATCTTCTTCTACTTCTCTCTTTAGGGTTCTGTAGTTTTCATTGTATAAATCTTTCACCTCTTTTGTTAGGTTGATTCCCAAGTATTTTATTTTTTTTGAGGATATTGTGAATGGAGTGTTTTTCCTCATTTCCGTTTCAGAAGTTTTGTCGCTGATATACAGAAATGCCTTTGATTTATGCGTGTTGATTTTATATCCTGCCACTTTGCTGAATTCATTTATTAGTTCTAGTAGTTTCTTTGTAGACCCTTTTGGGTCTTCTAGGTATAGAATCATGTCATCTGCAAATAGTGATAATTTAAGTTCTTCTTTTCCTATTTTTATGCCTTTAATTTCTTTCGTCTGTCTAATTAATTCACAGATCATTTTAATTATGAACCTTCTTTTTAAAATTTTTTATTTGTTTTAATTAGTTATACATGAAAGTAGAATGCACTTATGTACTTTGATATACCATACATAGATGGGAGATAATTTCTCATTTTTCTGAGTATACATATTGTAGAATCACATTGGTCATATAGTCACATATGTACATAAAGTAATAATGTCTGTTTCATTCTACTATCTTAATTATGAACCTTCTGAACTCCTTCTCTGACATTTAATCAACTTCGCTGTCTGTGGGTTATGTTATTATAGTGACCTGGTTTGTTTGGGGCACTTTCCTCTCGTTTTTTCATGTTCTGTACGTGCCTTCCATTCTTGAAGTGTGGATCTGAGATATTACAGTTTCTTCCCTATATTCTTCTAGTACCTGTGCAGATTATCTGTACCTTACCATGATGATGGGGTTCTAAACTCTGCTGATGTTTCTCAATGGATGCTACTGCATCCTGGATCTGAGTCCTGTGCAAGTTTGAGTGGGTGGATCTGAGCTGCTGGGTTGGAAGGAGCAGTACTGCACCAGAGGCTAGGCTGTGGTGGGTGTCTGTCCCGCCATTGGGAGGGATAGATTGGGCCTTCTTTGTGCCTGGGACCTGCACAGGCTGGTGTGGGTGAACCGGGCCTACTGAGATCCTGGGTCCTATGCGAGCTTGTGTTGGGGGTCTGGGCTGGATCTCGGCTCCCGTAGTAGTCCACTGGTAAGAAGGGATGGTCCTAGGCCAGAGGCTAGGCTCTGGCATGTGTCTGCCCCACCTGCGGAGGGGTGGACCAAGTCCCCTGTGAGCCTGGGTCCTGCACGGGCTGGTGTGGATAGATCTGGGCCACTGGGCTTGACCGATATTTGTCTTTCTATGCCTTATTTATTTCATATTTTATTTAACCTAAGTAAGGACTCAAAGGACCATGCAAACTGATTTTAATCCTTAAGATGTTTTTAAAAATATTTTAGAAGCAAAAATATAGTTTTTGATGATTTCAATCATACACACACACACCCGCACACACTATAGTTTTATTTAATCTTCCTCCCATACTAACACTGTTTTGCTTTCTTATAGTTGCATTGTGATGTACATTTTTCCATCCACATTTATTAGTGCTTGAGTACTCCCTTAGGAGATAATTCTTGAGGAGATGTTACTAGGCTTCAGAACATAAATTTAAAACAATGACTAATTCTTTTTCCTAGATTTACATTGTTAAAATGACACTTATTGAATTACAGTGATTAGCTATTAATGTAGACAATTTGGAAAGCAGAAAAACAGAGAAGAAATGATTTATAATCATAGCACTAAAGATGACTTCATTCAAGATTTTTATTTATATAATTTTCATCTTTTTATAATCCATTACATATTTGCAAAAAGGATTATTTTGTTTTCTAAACTTTTCCCCTCACTCAGTACTGTATCATCAACATAGCATTTCTCTACCATTAGACAGCCTTCTACAACGTGGTTTTACTGTCTGTTATTAAAATGACACGTCTGTACCATGAGTTTACTTAACTTCCTCTTGGAGGACCTTTAGTTCATTTCTGATGTGACATTATTATATGAGCTCTAGCTGAAGAACCCTGTGTTTTGCCCCTTGGGCATATCTACTGTGATTTCATTAAGTCAATTTCATAGAAGGAGAATTGCTGGTTCAAATTGTAGGAATAAGTTTTAAGGCTTTTGACAAATATTGCCACAGTGCCTTTTGACAGTTGACATTTATACCAAAGAGTTAAGAAAGCAAAAGGAAATTATAAAAAGTTTTTGAGGGACTGAGTTGTGGCTCACTGGTAGAGCACTTGCCTAGCATGTAGGAGGTCCTGGGTTTGATCTCCACACTGAAAAAAAATTACATATTAATTTCTTAAATATAAACCATAACTTTCCAGAAAACCTCTCTTAAAGTACCTGTTTTAAGTATTTGTCAGGCATCTTCCTGAAGGTGAATTTATCCAATATTATCCTGTTCCAAATAGGAAAATGTGGTTGGGTGATTTTCATGAGGGGAAAGTTTCTTTTTAGTTGCTGGTCTTCTGTCACTAACTTATTATGCTTGCTTCTTGAGTTTATTTTCAAATAAATTTTGTTACGTTTGTATCACAGATTGCTTCAAGAAAACCCTGTGTTTTTTTTTTCCAGCACCTTCAGTGGCAACACAAGAATCCTGGTCTTGGGAGCAGTATTTGAAAGAACAGAACGCTATAGCAGCACCTGTTGAGCTGTTTTCCAAGGTGAGCCACTGGAGGTCTTATATTTTATATTAAACAAAATTAACTCATTTATCTAGATAACCCATCAACTTATTTGAAATTGGAGGTGGGACTTGGAAATTTCTTAATGAAGCTCATCAGTGCCTTACTGTTTTCAAGCATATGGTGGAGCCTACGTTTGAACCTTAGTTCTGCCACAGGCCGACCAGCTCTGTGACGTTGGGAATGTCACTATAAAGTAGAAAAAGCATGCTACCTACCTCGGTAGGTTGTTGGATGACTATATCAGTCACATACATAAAGGGCATGAGATACTATTGCATATAATGCTGAATAAGTATTAATCTTTATCTTTCTCAGCTGATGTTATTTGCATATACCCATTCGAGGGCCGCATTACAGGGATTTGTTTTAATGTGGTGCATGGCAGTGGTGGGTCTAATAAGGTGTTGGAGAAGGTAATGGAACCCCTGAAATAAGACATACAACTAGAAAGGTGTACTTGTGTAACCAAGTGACTACTGACACCAGGGTCTTACAGCCACAGGGATCATCTATATCCGAGATGTAAAATTGCTTGCTGCCCTTCCTATTTTTAATCTCAGTTTTCAGTGTTTTAAAAAATACATGAAGAATATTAAATAAATATTAAACAAAATTTCATTGGATTCACAACATTATGTTGCGTTTTATTTATTTATTTTTTCTTTTTTTATTTGTTCTTTTTAGATATAAGTGACAGTAGATATAGATCCATGCATATCATTTGTTCTAATTAGGACCCCATTTTTGTGTTTGTACATGATGTGGAGTTACACTGGTCATGTGTTTATATATGGACATAGTTATAGGAACAGTTATGTCTGACTCATTCTCCCTTCTTTCCTACTCTCATCCTCCCTTTCTTCCTTTCCCTTTGTCTAATTCAGTGAACTTCTGTTCTTCCCTCTTCCCACCTAATTGTGTGTTATAGGATGCACATATCAGAGAGAACATTCAACTTTTGCTTTTTGGGGATTGTTTATTTCACTTATCATGATGGTCTCCAGTTCCATCCATTTATCAGCAAATGCTGTAATGTCATCCTTCTTTATGGCTGAGTAATATTTCACTATGTATATATACCTCATTTTCTTTATCCATTCATCTCTTGAATGGAATGTGTATTGGTTCCATAGCTTAGCTATTGTGAATTGAGCTGCTATAAACATGGATGAGGCTGCATCACTGTAGTATGCTGACTTTAAGTCTTTTGATTATATACTGAGGAGTGGGATAACTGGGTAAAATGGTGGTTCCATTCCAAGTTTTGTGAGGAATCTCCATACTGCTTTCCAGAGTGGTTGGACCAATTTTCATTCCCACTAGCAATGTATAAATAAGTGTACCTTCCCCTCCCACATCCTCGCCCATATTTATTTTGACATGTATTCTTTTTTTTTTTTTTAAAGAGAGAGTGAGAGAGGAGAGAGAGAGAGAGAGAGAGAGAGAGAGAGAGAGAGAGAGAGAGAGAGAGAATTTTTTAATATTTATTTCTTAGTTCTCGGCGGACACAACATCTTTGTTGGTATGTGGTGCTGAGGATCGAACCCGGGCCGCACGCATGCCAGGCGAGCGCGCTACCGCTTGAGCCACATCCCCAGCCCCTTGACATGTATTCTTGATAATTGCCATTCTGATAGGAGTGAGATGAAATCTCAGTGTAGTTTTAATTTGCATTTATCTAATTTCTAGAGTTGTTGAACATTTTTTTTCATATTTTTTTTGACTATTTGTATTTCTTCTTAAGTGAAGTGTCTGTTTAGTTCCTTTGCCCATTTATGGCTGCTGAGAAGAAAGTCACTGATGGATGAAATATTTTATATATGTCTTTTAATATAGATTATTAATTGTATATTTGAGTTCTATAGCTTTTTCATTTAGTTTTTGGTTTGGAGGATGTATCCAGTAATGAGAGAATTGTGTTAAAGTCACCTAGTATTATTATGTTGTGGTATGTTTGATTCTTGAAATTGAGAAGGGTTTGTTTGAGGTAAGTAGATACTCCGTTTTTGGGGCATAAATATTTATGGTTGTTATGTCTGGTTGGTGTATAATTCCTTTAGGCAGGATGAAATGATCTTTGTGGTCCCTACTGATTAACTTTGGCTTGAAGTCCACTTATATTATCTGATTGTAGGATAGAAATCCCCGCTTGTTTACAAGATCCATGTGAGTGATGTATTTTTTTCTCATTCTTTCACCTTTAGTCTGTCTTTGCCTATTAGGTGAATCTCTTATTGTTGGGTCTTGTTTTTTAATCCAATCTGCCAGTCTGTGTCTTTTGATTGAAGAGTTGAGGCCATTTATGTTCAATGTTATTATTATTATTATTAATTTGGTACTGGGGATTGAATCCAGGGTGCTTAACCAATGAACCACATCTCCAGCCCTTTTTTATATTTTATTTTGAAATAGGGTCTCATTGAGTTGCTTAGTGCCTCGCTAAATTGCTGAGGCTCTCTTTAAGCTTGAGATCCTCTTGCTTCAGCCTCCCAAGTTGCTGGGATTACAGTCGTGCACCATCTTGCCTAACTATATTCAGTGTTATTATTGAGATGTGATTTTTATTCCCTGACATTTTGATTTGCATCTTTTGATTGGGTTTTTAATTTGATTTCATTTGAATTTAATTTCTCCATTGATTCACTGCTCTGTTGGTGTAGTTCCTCCCTTTGCTGGTTTTTACTTTTATTTTTTTTTATTTCTTCTTTATGAGCTATTAGATTGAGTATATTTTGTAGTACAGGCTTTCTAGTTGTGAATTCTTTGTGGAAAGTTTTTATTTCCTTGTTAATTCTGAAGCTCAATTTATAGCATTCTTGGCTGGCATCCATTTTCCTTTAGAGCTTGGTACATTGTTTTCTAAGGCCTCTTAGCTTTGAGGGTCTGGGTTCAGAAATGAGATATGGGTTGGTTTTCCACTAAATATAACTTGTCATTTTTCTCTGTCAGCCTTAATTCTGTATGTTAGTCATTTTCATAATAATGTGTCTTGGTATGGTTCTGTTGTAATTTTGTGAATTTCATGTCCTCTAAGCCTCCTGTATTTGATTTTCCATTTAATTCTTTAGGTTTGGAAAATCATCTGATATTATTTAATTGGAAAGATTGTGTATTCCTTTGATTTGTATCTCTGAGCCTTCATCTATCCCAACAAATCTTAAATTTGGTCTTTTCATGTTATCCCATATTTCTTGGAGGTTCTGTTCATGGTCTCTTAACATAATATCTCCATGGTTAACTTTATTTTCAAAGATTATATAGTTTGTCTTCATGGCCTGAAGCTCTGTCTTCCAAGTGGCCTACTCTGTTGGGGATGCTTTCCATTGAATTTTTAATTTGGCTTATTGATTCCTTCATTTTTGAGGATTTCTGCTTGATTTTTTTTCAGAATCTCTATGTCTTTGTTGAAGCGATTTTTCATGTCCTGTATTTTCTCTCTGATTTCACTCCTTATATTGTCCTTTACCTCACAGATGAGTTAAACTATGAACAAACTCTTTCTCAGACATTTCTTCCACTGTGATGTTGGTGTATTCTGTTACTGAAGTATCTTGGTTGGTTTGGGGTGATTTATTCCCTTGCTTTGTCATGTTATTTGTGTGTCTGCCCATCTGAGGGTATGGATCAGAGGTGTAGATTTTTTACCTTGCAGATTATTAGTGTTCCTGAATTTTAGAATTTCACTGTTTAGATGGTGACAAATAATAACAACAACCAATGCAAAAAAAAAAATCAGCATTAAAGCAAATAGTTTCTGCTCCGATGTCTACAATATTGATTATCACACTAAATAAAAATGATATGATGAGTTATTGCTTACAATAAAAATAGTAAGTTTGCAAAAGAGTTTACAATTTCAAATAATAGACGGGGAGAACAGAAGTGATATAAGATATGATTATGAGAGAAGAGGAGAGATAGAAGTAAAAAATTAAAGGCAGAGTGAAAGGGAGAATAATAGACATTGGCTGCTAGCAAAAGAAAAGAGAATCAAGGGAAATAGATAATGAAACAAATAAGTAAATTTTTGAAAAACTAAAAATAAAAGAATATATAGCAAAACCAAAATATACTAATCAAACATCTTAGTTCTCAAAATACTGATTCATGAAAAATAACTTGCTTCAAAAAAGGTTGAAATGAGAAAAAAATGAATATGAATATATCAAAGTGTTCATTACATTATTTAGGCTCAGATTGTCTTCAGGCTTTTTGCTGAATGCTGCTTGGTCTGAAGATTTTAAATCAGTGCACCATCATGGCCCAGTGTTGCTGGTCCACACTGGAAGACTATACTCTAGGAATCTCCCATGAGTCCCACTCATGTGGTGGAGGAGCCAATTCTTAGTCCTCTACATCACCTGTGGACCCCATTTTTCCTGGTCTCCTGGGTTTACTTTCTCCCACCTTAGCCCTTTTGAATTCCTTGCTAGGCACATCTATCCCAGCCAGTCTTGCAAACTGCAGGATTGGAGGGGAATAGAGGAATTGGGTGGGTTTCCATGACCATTTGTGCCCTGTGTAAAGCTCCTTCCATATTTGATTTAACCTAACTTAAGCACATTCTATGTCATTTCATGTGGGTTTGTCAGGCCTGTGATTCAGGCCAAACCCAAGTTTGTCGGGAACAGACTCCCCCAGCTGCTGGCCCCTATGCCACAGCTGCAAAATGGCTCCTTCCTCTCTCTTCCACAGGCAGCTGGGAGAAATGAAGTTTCTTTTCTGCACAAGGATATTGTGCCCCACACTTTTCAGTTTAGTCAGGCAGTGTCTTTGATCTCTCCATACCCAAACACACCTTAGGCCTCCTAAAAATGTAGGTTTCTTTAATTCCCTTACCCCTCCACTTTGCTTGCCAAGGGACCACTCTGGATGGTGTCTTTGGCCATAGCAATGATGATGGCCCTGGGTATTTCATTCTTATTTTATTATATCCAACCTCCTGAGTTCCTGATCTACTTTGCATGTCCAATATTAAATTTCAGTAAAGCACTCCCCCATCCTTTTTTCACTGACCTTGTTGAGAAGCTGCCTATCTGCTTTCTTGGTTTCATGCAATGGGACAGCTAGGAAAGTGACCTTCTCAATTCTACCATCTTGAAAAACTCTGTTTCAGAAGTCTCAGTTTATAGATGGCTGGCTCCTCTCCTTAGGGCTTGAGGTGGAATAATGTGGCAGAGAAAAGCAGGTCAGGACACAACCATTTAAATTAAAGTCAGAGCATGCTCTACTTTTCATATTATCTATTCAAATGCTATTACTGCTAACATTTGTTATTGTGTGAAAGGGCCAGTGTTTGTAATACTGGGTGGGTATGACAATAGATAGGGGAGAAGAGGTGTTGCAGAGAGGAAGAGCTTAAGACCAACTCCCAGTATCTCATGTTCAAGAAATATTAAATGTTCTTCTGTCATCTGGATCAGTGTCTTCCCTAATATGGGAAATGAAAACATCTAGAGCAGAAGTTCTTAACCAAGCCTTTAAAATAAGATGCTTCTGTGGAGCTTTGAAAGTACAGCTAACTGCTTTGATTTTTGAGAGACCTGCAAGTCAGAACCTCTGGGCATGGAGCCTGGAAGTGAGTAGCTTGGGAACCTCCTCAGGATGTTCTGTGTTCAGTTTCAAGGTTCACTCTGTAGAAGGTATAAGAACTATGCAGCTCCTGCTTAGAGGTCAGGTTGCTGTAACCCCAAGTTGCTGTTACCTGATGAGACTTGGGCTGTTTATTCTACCCAAAGTGTGTGTGTCCATCAGGGTGAGGGTTCTCCCCTTCCCTTTCTCACAGGGCCATCTGTGTAGGATGTGTTCCTGTGATCAGTCAGGGTTGAATGACTTTTGGAAACCACTTCTTACTTTTGAGTGCAGAAGGCCTTTAAGGATGGTTGGCTTGGGTCAGGGCACTCCTTTGTAACTTACAGTGACCTTTTCCTTGAGCCCCGTGCCCATACTGTACCTTTAGTGCAGGTCAGGAGGTACAGAGGGCCAAATAGCAGCTGATGAGGGCCTAGCAGGGTCCACAACTGAGGGCAGATGCAGCCCATATGAGATTTGAGCTTCAGCAAAGGACACAGGCAAAGCTGGCATGGTGATGTCACCATCAAGGTCTCAAGGCAGTCAGAAGTCAAAACAACGAGGGAGTAGTGATCGAAGTAGAACTTACATGTAACTAAATTGGCCAAGAAAGATACCGTGTCTTTGTAACCAGATCTTTGTCCTTAGATTAGGGTCCCTGGGCAAGGGTCCTCTCTTATTTTCACCAAAGATTACATTAGAAGTGAAATGAAGGCTGATTTGCTGAACAAGGCAAGTTTGACTGATGACAGCAAAGCTTTGTTCTCTGTCTAGCTCCTGCATTCCCTCATCCCAACCAGTCAGTATATTAATATTATTCTGCATTTCTTTGATTAGTTCCTTTAAGTTCTATCAACCAGTGCAAGAACAGTTACAGAACTGAGAACTTATCCTCCAGATTTTGGTATGACTTTGTGTTAAATTAAAAATCCACCAAGGGGGCAAACATGGGATTTCTGCTCCTGAGATAAATCCTCATGTGATGGTGATGTTAGAAAGTGTGTAATAGACTGTTGGCTATAGAATTTTTTCTCCTTGACTTTGAGAGAAAGGGCAAAGATGTTCTGGAAAGCACTCAGTGAGGGAAGGAGGCTCTCAGGGCATGTAAGGGCAGGCAAGGGTTCCCCAGGGAGGGTGGAGAGATCTGAGAGACTGTTGAATGGGGCTGGGTGGTGGGCAGGCAAGTTCTCTTTTATGATTCTCAGGCTAATAATATGGCAGTAAAATAGAACTAAAATTAAATATTTGTGAACTCTAAAGGTTTTAGCAAAGTGTTAATAAACAAGAAAGCAGAACTATTTGACATTTTGGCCACTTTTCTCTTCTCCTCTAATCTGACAGGAAGCTGTTCTTGTTATTAAGGCTTTGTGTGTGCCAAATGATGTATAGGTAGACCAAAACACCAAGGGCTTTATGACAAGGTTTTGTAGAATCTTGACATCTAGTTAGGATATAAGGTATGCCCATAAAACACAATAGTAGTACAAGATGCTAGTTGGCCGTGGAATTTAGAAGTAATGAGTTTACTAGATGAAATCTCATCTGACCCTGGATGAGGAGAAGAATTCAGTTATTAGGGCTGAACTGTCCTGGTGACTGAAGAAGACATCTGTGGTCAAGATACAGTGTTATTCCAACTTGACATTTGTATTTTAAGATGAAATCAGCAATGGTTATAATTGAAAGTAGATTTCAGTGCAGTCAGAAAGGCAGATGTTTCATATCAACCTTCCAAGAAAAAGCATCAGACTGAACTCAATTTGACGTTGACATTGTGCCCTTGACTATTAATGCTCATTTTCATCATGCAAATATTATAACGATGTTGTTCAGGTCAGCCACTAGGATGGAACTCTGAAATGTTTGACACTGAAGTATGAAAATAAAATTTAAAAGTGGAAAACTAAAGACATTGAACTAATGCTGTACTTCAACATGTAGTTTCCATCCTAATGCATCCATGCATACACATGATTCTATCATGCAAATAAGATACATATTCTATCAAGACAATATGTGTTTATTCTTTTAAGGAGAGTATGCCTATTGTATTTGTGCACAATGTTTTTACATATCTACAGGTCTATTTTAAACTTCATGTTTCACATTTTATCATATATTTTACCATCTGGGGTAATGAGTATAGGAAGATATAAACACCTTCTGTTGACAGAGCAGATGTAAAAACATCTTCTCTTCATTACTGGTAAGGTTTGCCTATCTTGATTTGATTTGAAATTTAAAATACTGTTTTTCCTTTTGTTTTGAGGTTTATCTTATGGCTCTCTGCCAGTCAGTCATCTGGCACTGCTGCTCATCTCACATGCACCTCCTAAAGCACTCTTTGCACTTAGACCCCAGCTGCAGATGTATGCATGCACACAGAGCTGTGTCAGGCTGTCCTTCCAGCCTGTAAGGCTGCTCCATGTGCTGGCTCCTGCTGTTCAAACTTTATCCAAGTTTGTGTCTTTTCTTGCTCTCTAAACCTCATAGGTCCATGTTTTCCCTGAGATTTCCTTTGATGGAGCTATCCCAGACAGCCTACTCACCATAGCCAATTGGTGGGAATGAGAGTTGGGGTGATATCCTCACACTTCTGCAGGAACAGCAGAGAGACCATATGCCGGCATCTGTGTGTCTGGCTCTGAGCAGTCCTCAGTCCTTTAGACCAGTGCTCTGTAGGCCTCTGACCTGGAGCACAGCCTGACCTAGCTCTCACTCTCTGTGACAGTGAATCTCAGGTTCATCATACCATCCATTCTAGTCATCCTCAGTTATTGGCTTGAAGGCCAGTTCTGTCTTTTATCCCTAGGCAGGAATTCCTCTCTTACCAGCCAGTGTGGGATTGATAGGTTGAATACAGAATTAGGCCTGGGGCAAGGCAGAAACATGTCTACATTTTTAAAATAACAGTGTTTCAGAGCAAAAGAAAAGTCATTATGAGACAGTTAAAATTCTTTCAGATGTTTATCTATACCTTTCATAGTTTAGTAATATAGGTTTAATTTTAATTCCATATAGCTAGGGTGCTCCATAAATTCCTATTGCTGCTGTAACAAGTTACCACAAATGTAGTGGCTTAAAACAACATGGATTTATTATCTTAAAGTTCTGAAGGTCACCATCTGAAATGGGCCCTGCTGCTTTCCTTCTACCAGTTCCAGGGGAGAATTTGTTCTCGCCTTTTCTCATTCCTTGGCTTGTGCTCCCACAGCACTCCAACCTCTGATCTCCTCCTCTGCCTTTCTCCATTCGGAACCTTGGGGGTGACATTAGGCTCACCCTGATAATCCAGGGTAATCTGCACTTCTCAGGATCCTTCACTTAATCACAATTTCCAAGTCCTGTCTGCCATGTAAGGAAGCATAGTCAGTGTTTCTGGGATTAGCAATAGTCATAAATTTGGGGACCATTATTGCTGACAACAGGTGCCCTCCTGTTCCATTGCTGTTCTTAGACTGTCTCTGCTCCCGGACTGAGTGACTTTTCATGGGTCACCTCCCTCCCAAATGATTTTGCTCTCATCTCTGCAAGCTCTGCCTGTGGTCTGTGTTGAACAAATGACAAAACTTCCTTGGTAGCTCAAATTGTTGTTGCCTCCTCTTTGTGGCCAGATGCATACCTGCATCCCCTGGGTGCTTCTTTTTCCTGAGTGAGCACTGTTCCCGTTATCACAGGGGAGTGGGAAGGCCTAGTATTTGCTAGCTCTCTGCCGGCTCCTTTCTTGCATCTGCCCTAAAATACCCAACCCTCTCTTCTTCTCCTTTGTGGTTATGCCTTCTAACTGCTGCTGTTTCCACTCTCGTTGCTTCATTAGAGAAAGTCTTTCTCTATTTCTGTTCTTCTATCACTCACCTCATGGCATACCCTCCTCTGATCTCTCATCCCTCCCAGGCTGTACCCATCCTGGGACATGCTGGGACATTCCTTTGCTAAGTGAAAACTCTTGGTCCCTTGAAAGCCTCCACCTGGGGACTTTTACCCCTTTTAAGTTCTGTCCGTCTCTTCGGTAACCATGTTTGCGTAAGTCACAGTTGAACCCCTGCAGTATTAGGGTCCATCCATTGTCTTCCCAGACTTTTCTCTTTCATATTTTCACAGCAGCAGGTTTTCTTTTAAACTTGTAGTTCCTTCATTTTCTCTCTTTTGGCTTCATATTTCCCCTGGCCAATCTTGGTGCCCTAGGTCCTCCAGTTTAGCCATTCTCAGCGGGGTTCCTGAACCCCCTGTCATTCTCTCCCACACATGCTACCCAGTCCCATTCTGGATGAGTTGTGTTTACCATGGGCACCATACACTGCTGGATAAGAACCACAAGGCCTTGAGGGTTGGTGCATGGCAAATTTTCAGCCTTAGCATGGTGAACTTTGCCTAGCCATCCTCCTGTGTCATTGGTCTCATTGTCCCTATTCCTAGGAAGGTTATTCTGAACTCTCTAGCCTCTTCCCTCACTCCCACCAGAAACCATACTTCCTGAAATGGATATGGTGCCACCTTCAACTTCCTGCACAGTTGTTCTTACTACTCTCCCCCACTGGAGTGGAGGAAGTATCCTTCCTCACCATCTGTCCACCTTTACCTGTGCTCTAGGTCCCATTCATTAAATGCTTTTCTAGAGCTCTTACTGCATCAGTTATCTCATGACTCATATGTAAGTTTACATTTCTGTTCTTCTGTACTTTTCCCTTTAGTCTACAAATTTGCTTAAGTCATCCCATGTTTAAGAACAAATATTGCCCTGGGTTCTGCATTTTTCTCTCTAATTCATCTTTTTAGCCCAGTCTAACTTGCTGAACATTTAGATTGTATTTTCTCTTGATATTACTAACCTTTTCCACCCCCAACCTCTGCATTCTGGCCTATATTCCCTCTGTTGCTTGAAACTGTTCTGCATAAGTGACCTCCAGGATTTCATAGCCAGATGCATATTTGGCCTCTTCCTATACTCCCTTCTCCCAGAACTCATGTACTCTTTGCCTCTGATTTTGCTTATTCTTATCTACTCCTTATCGGACTCTTCTCACATTCCTATTCTTCTGTGATTTTTGCCTCCAGATCCCTTTCTTCAGATATTCCTGGGTCAGACATCTACGCCTCTAACTTCCCTCCTACCAAGTTTCAGTGGAGTTATTATTCTCCCTCCAGGGCTTCCTGCCTCCCCACCTGGCTGCACAAATTTCTCCCAACCTGGATGCCTCCAAACTGGACTCATCCCAGCCTCCTTCCATGGAGTTGCCTTCCAGAGCTCCATGTCTCTGTGAATAGGCTGCATGCTCAGATCCCTGGTGACCAGCTGGATACCTGCTGTGTATGTCTGCCCATTTATCTGCTCTAGTTCTGCCTCCTAATTGTTTCCTTGCTGCTCTCAGTTGCCACCACTAATGACTTAATTTTGGAGTAAGCCCTGGATTTTTGTTTATTTTTTAACATACATTTTAGAAAAAGTCGCTTGGCTGATTTCTCTCTGTCCAGGTCAGCTTTTCTTCCACACTATTGCCAGGGCAGTCTTTGTAACATGTACTTCAGTGTATCATGTGTGTATTTAACATCTATCTTAGTGAAACTGTAATCCTCCTGTGACTGAGTGGTTTCTTTCTCCCTCCCCTGGCAGCCCTTTTAAGTTTCAGTTCCTCAAGTCTTCATGGCTCCCTGGAGGAGGCACCTGTCATTTCCTGGTGCTTTTGCAAGAGCTGTCTCATGAAGGCTTTCCAGTTCCTCTTCCCTCACTTTAAGGAGGAGAGGCTCTGTTTTATACTTCTCTTCCTCTTCTGTATTTATCCAAAGTGGCAGATGATCACCTATTTCTCAGGGAATTTTTGAAGAATTCTACCTAGTAAAAGTGTCTTGCTTAAGGCAGTGGCTGACATATGGTTTACTTTGTTAAGTACAAAATATTTTTCTTTTCTTTGGTAGTAGGAATTAAACCCATGGGCATTTTATCTCTTAGCTACATCTTTAGCTCTTTTTATTTTTTATTTTGAGATAGGGTCTTGCTAAGTTGTTTAGGGCCTCGATAAGTTAATGAGGCTGGTCTCAAAGTTTCAATCCTTCTGCTTTGGCCTCCTGAGTTTCTGGGATCACAGGTGTGCACAACCATACCCAGCACTACCAACCATTCTTAAAATTACTTTCTCTGAGACTATTGTCCCCTACTCTTCCTGGAGTCCTTTTCTGTTCTCCTTGGTGGCTGTGTATGCTCCAGCCTCCACCTTCAATCAGAACACAGCCTGGCCTGTCGGCCTGTGTGCCTGTCTCTCTAGATTCCTGCTGGTCAGGTTTTGCCTCAGTTTGAGGCAAACTTCTCATGCCTGGCTGTCCTCCTTGGTAGCTTGCCTGCGCACAATGTGTGCTCTGTCTCTGCACTCAGGGTGAGTGCCTGGCCTCAGAGCCATAGGGATCACTCAGTTCACCTGGTACCTTCCTGATGGCAACTAAAGCATCCTGGCCTTTTGCTGCCCTTGACCTTGCCCTCTTCTCTGCTGCCTTAACACCTGGTCACACACAGTCTTTCTTCAGATGAGAACAGCAGTACTTCCTTGTCAGTCTCCTTGGACTCCTAAACAAGGACAGCCACACAGATCTACATCTCCACCCCTGTCCTCTCCTGCTCCTTCAGTGCTCCATTTGCCTGTGTCATGCTCTGTCCCCCCTCCCCTTTAAAGTCTTCTATAATCTATTATAATTTTGGAAAGATATACTTTGTGTTCTGAAAGGAAATTCCAGTCATCTTGAGGATGATTGCACTGTATTTCTTTTGGTGAAGCCAGGAGTCCTTGGGGAACAAAGACACTTCCTGGTTAGGCCTCCTAATTGTCCTAGATAGAAGACAGCCATATTTGAACACATTCCTGTTTTCCCTGTCTTTCTTACTTGAAATCTAAGCAAAAGGAATACCCCTTTCACCTTTTAAATTTAATTCCTTCACCTAGATCTCAGTTATATTTTTTTAAATCTAATTTTTCTAAATGTGCCTGTTCTTAAGTAGAAACAGAAAAGGCTTTGTGTTTGTTTTAAGTCTGGATTTGCATTTATCTCTGCAGGTGCAGAAAGATGCTCCTGTGAAAATTGATATTTGTTATAATGCCCCTTAAAACCACCTGCAATACCTAGAACCTTTCCAGCCAAAACAGTTTAGTCAGGTGTCAAGATTTTGTACTGTGAACATGCTTCCAAATTATTTGATAATCAATGAGAACACCACCCTGGTTTAAATATAGATCCTTCTTAGGTGGCGCTTTAAATATTGATAACAGCCCCATAATGACCTTGCATTGTTTCCTTAGTTGCTGTACAAGCTATAATGAAATGCTGTGTGGATTTGGACATAATTAGAATCAAATTATAATCTCAGTATTATGCCCTTTTTATTTGCTCAAAGTGTTTACTTGTTTGTTTTTCTTTTGTGTATATTTTTGTTGCCCTCAGTTTAAAGGTAACTTTATTAGTATTTAGCAGTTTTCCTAGGAAAAAAATTTGGAAAAATATATTATGTGCATTATATTCAGGCATTTGGTTGATGTTTAAATCACAGGCATATGGAACCCACTTAAAAACAGAGTGTAGCCATATGATGTGAAGTCTTTAAGCTGATTAATTGCTGAGGCTCCAAATAGCAGAAAGAATTTCCCTTTTTGTCCATTTTTCAGTCTCCAAAGCTCTGAGTTCTAGAGCAAAATTGAAGATACATCTTGATCTTGTGGCTCAGATAGTTTTCCTATACTTAGAATCTGCTTCTTTGAAATGGTAAAATTCAAAGTGCCAGGGGTGCTAGGAAATAGCTGATCTGAAGTCTGGAGACAGAGAGCCAGATCATGGCTGCTTTTCTATTCCTGGGAGGGGCTTGAAGCCCCTGTACCAGCTGCTTATCTGCAGTGCCAGCTGGAAGCTGAATGTCAAGCTCAGAGCTCTTCAGAAGGAAGAGAAATTGAAGGAAGAACAGGGTGGCATTTGGAATCAAGGGTAGACGCAACTCTTCTCTAAAGGAAATTTTTATTGGTAGTATCCTTGTCTTTTTCCTGGCAGAGTTAAGTCAGTTGGGGGAGGGGGATGCAGGTTTATTATTTTAGACACTATACCAGAGAATTTGTGGAATACATTCAGTAGTGGCCAGTGAATTAATTACCAGACAACTCCAGGAGTTATTTTAGAAAGTTCTGCCCATGCAGTCCTCTGCTGTGCACTGCATGGCCTCTTTTCCTTCTTGGTCTCAGGTTCCCTAGATCCAGTAGTGTGTTACCTGCTTTAGTAAGTATTCTCTTTGGTTTCTGAGACTGTAGTTCAGTCGGTGGTTAGCATGTATATTAAAATGTGACTGCAGCCAAATTTCTTACTATCAGTAGGTTCTGGGGAAATGAGAGCTTTTGCATATGAGATTGTAACAGAATGGATTCACAAAAAGCCAATAAGAATTGCATTAACTTAACTTATTAAAGTATACTTTTGTTGAGCCCTGATTTCTATGTTCTCTATTTGTAGAATGTCTCTCAGTATAATCTTGGCAGTAGCTTGCGATTCTGAGTTCAGAATTAATCTATGAAAGTGTTCAAAATAACAAGAGTCTGTAAAATGAAAGTTTAAGAATATATAATCAGCCATCCTTCACTGCTGTCTTAACTGAAGCTTTGCAGCAGGTTTTGTTTCATTATGTAGGTGATGATTTTTTCCCATTAGCCTAACAAATAGCAACAATTGGCATCACTTTGAAAAAGCAGAAATTTGAAGCATGCTTCGTTGTGTGGCCTGTATAGCCATGATGAATGCTGCAGTGGACTGCTGTGTTCTGCTTATTGAAGTCTTCTAAATATATGTTTAGTTAGTGGATTGATGAATGACAGATTCCCTGGAAGGATACCCATATGGCTCTTAATCTTTTTTCTTTTTCTTTTTAGTCATAGACCCTTTGAACAATTAATGAAAGCTATTGATAATATTCTTAGTAAAATGCTTATAGTCAATTGCACATAAAATTTTATGTAATACTGAGGTTTCTAAAATCCCTGAAGACATCAATAATCTTGTTCCACAATTCCATTAAAAACAGCTGTATTAGGGGGTAGTTTGAATAAGAATAGAAAAAAGTTAGTGTGTGTATAAATATGTGAGGGTTGTGTGTGTTTGTGTGTGTGTGTGTGTGTATTTTCAAATTCTGTTTTTTTCTGTCAGATGAAAACAAACCAAAAAACTAGAAGTGGAATCTGATATTCTTGATAAATACAGTTGTTCACTTTTGTTAAAATCATAAAGATTCTTGAGGAAAAAGCAAGGGAGGAGCTTTACCACCTCTCAGTTTTCCAGAATCTTGCAATGAGTAAACTTTTATGATGAAAAGATTCATTAAAAGATACCTAGGAGAGCACAGAAGTTATAGGACTTTTTCAGAATGTTGGAACAGTGTAGTTGTTCACTAGCTCTCCATAAAGTCTTAGAAGGCATAGGTAGATATTGTGCATGTTATAAAAGTTCAGGTTACACACTGTATAAAAGTTGAGTATTCCTTGTAGGCCTGAGACCTGGCTGTCAGTTTAAAATCTGTCTTCCACCTCCTCTGCCTCCAGCCAGTCATCAGATCTTCCCCCATTTTACCTCCTAAATAGAGTGAATCTGGTCCCTTCTCTCTATTCCCAGCTCCTGCGTTCCTGTGTTGTGTGGTCAGGGTGCTTATTATCACCCGTCAAGGCTATTGCAATGTTCTGGAATACAAGAACACTTTGTACTTCAGTGCAATTTTTTGTTTTAGATTTGAATTTGGATTCCAAGTTTTATACTAATGAGCTGTGCAAATGATGTAGTGTATGAACAACTCTGAGCCTCAGTTTCCCCAGGCAATGAGGATTGGAATAATTCCAATGCGGTGTTTTAAGACTTCCATAAGCTGAGTTAGGTGCTATACATGGCACATGGCGAATTCTCAGTTGTTGGTAGATATTAAAAGCCGCCTGATCCATTGTTACCACTTCTAGTTTTGCTACTTTTCTAATTAATTCTCCACAGTTTCACTAAGAAGATATTTCTAAAATACAGTAATGGCTCCTTCTCACTGCTCAGTCTTTTGTTCATGTTTCCCCCAAGTAAGAATAAAGTACAAGTTTCTTAGAAGACAGGAGGTTTCACATGGCTTGCATTCTGCTGAATCACCCAGCATCGTCAGCAGTTGATTATGTGCACCTTTGATCTTTTAAAACTCACAGCCTACTTAAAATTTTGAATAAGCAGAAGAATATAAAAGTAAAGGGCTTTTTCTCCATTGGTTCTCCTCTCTAGGTGAACCACTCGAAATAATTTGATATTTATTGTTCTGGATCTGTAAGTTAGTGTAGTTATGTCGACATGTAAATAATGTTTATGCAATTAGTCATTTATTTTTTATTTTTATTTTTTTTTGTTACCAGGGATTGAACGCAGGAGTGGTTAACCATGGAGCCACATCCCCAGTCCTTTTTATTTATTTATTTTTAATTTTGAGACAGAGTGTTGCTAAATTGCTGAGGCTGGCTTTAAGCTTATTATCCTTCTGCCTCAGCTTCCAGAGCCACTGGGATTACAGGTGTGTTCCACCTCACCAGGCCTAATTAGTTGTTTTTACAAACAAAAAATCAAAATACTTATACTTATTTAATACATGCTTTATATTAATCATTGCTCTCCTGCTGCCTCAGCAGACCCAGATCTTGTCTTGCTTTTCTGAGAGCTGCATTGTATTCCATTGTATTCCATCTTCATTATCTTCCCATTGAGCATTATTATTGTATATGGTTATGGTGGGAATATGGCTTAACCATTCTTCCTAAGTAGATAGCCATGTAGTCTCATGCCATTTGTCTTTACTCTACAGTCTACAATGCCACGTTTATTATATATTACCCCCCCACACTCACACACATATGCACACATACAGGTTCTGTTTTAGCTTTTCCATGGCATCGTTTTCAAACTTTTGGCATGAGGATCATTTAATGTCTATTCAATTGCCATAATTTTAACTATAGAATAACATTTTTAAATTATGCATCTTTAGTTAGTGAGGGGGATGTGATGTTTATAACCTTGCATGATGATCAAGGGTAGTGACTGCTTGCCTGAACACTGAAGGCAGATGCACTTGCACTGTGGCCTCAGGCATGTCATCTGTAATATGTGCATAATAACACCAGCTTCACAGGGCTTTTATGGTGCTTTAATGTGTTAATATTCATAAAGTGCTTAGAACAGTGTCTGGCTAGAGTAAGTGCTATGTGCATCTTCACTGGGTAAAAGGCATCTCTGCACATGGCATGATAAAGAACAGCTCTGACCTTGCAACTGTTCTCCTTCCTTATTCTTCATTTCTATTAGTGAGAAACTTGTATCTCACATTTGTATGTTGTTGGCTGTGATAGCAAGTGTTCAGTGGTTCCGCCGATTGTTCTGGTTCCTTTTGTATATTCAGATTATAGAAGCCTGGATTCCATTTGTTCTGTCATATGCTGAGTTAACAAGAATGTCACACTCAGTCCTGGAAGGTCTCTCTCCTTTGGATTTCTCTACTTTGGATAGAGCTTCACATGCATTCTAGCCTTCTCTTTGGTCGTTTTTGTCTCAGGAGGCAACTTTTTCATATTACCTTTTGAAGAACTTCCTTAGTTTGAAGAAGTTAACCAATAACATGTTTAATTTATTTTTCCCTTTGAGTGAAGAAAATCATCATGTTTTGGCAAAAAATTCAGTTCTATGTGGTCAAACTACTAATATCACAGTTTGCCTACAAAAGACTTCCTGTCAATTTCTTCTTGGACTGTGAGGACCATGTGTTATATGCATGTATGAATATGAATTCCAGGAATATGAATCCCAGTGAATCCCACTATTATGTATGACCATAATGCACCAATTTGAAAAAAGAATTCGTAAGTGGCAAATGAAAAAAAAAAAAAAAGACTTCTGGTCTCTTACTCTTCACATGTAAAACTGATGCTTCAGTCTTGGAGATGTGCATTAGGACCATTTAAGATGTGGAAGATGTTGAGATAAATCCTTTTGAGCAGGCTACTGAACTTAGGGCAACGGTCTTTAGTGTTTTAATAAATTTTGTTTTCATCTGGATACAAAATTCCTGTGAATCTCATTCCCTTGAGAGCTGTTGTGTAAGGTTTGGAAATCAGACCTTGGTCTTGCCTAGTCCTTTGCATAGCATGCTTAAAACGTGGGCCTCAGTGACTGTGATTTGATTGCATGCCTGATAGCCTCCATTTCTTCCAACACTGAATAAAGATCAGGAAATTGTTGACTGCAGCTCTTGTCTGTGAATAAACCAGAATGCCTGTGGGCATTCAGATTGAATCGTGCACTTAGCGCATCAGCTCTCTTCAGTGACACACGTCCAGCCAATGTGCTGATAGTGCTAACGGCCAACCGCCTCCCTCAGTCTGAGTTAGCTTACAGAATGATCACTGCAAAGCGCAGTCTCTCTGCTTTTGTGGGGTTCTCAGTGTTAAAGTGAAATGTCCAGCATTTCTTGCACATATCTATCATGTGAGTTTTGCATGCTCAGTATTAGTGACAGCACCCACGGAGCTTAGAAGTGCTGCTGGCATACACACATGTCATGACAATCACTCCTCTACCTGATAGTTCATACGGAGTTGTGCCAGTAGTTCCACTGCTTTCCCTAGGCTTGGCTACACCCTTCCATTGACCTCATGATTCATTTTGCAAGCTTTTAAAATAATAACATATAATTTGTTCCTGCTTTTGCTATGAGGTTTAGAACCTTGAATAATGCTGCTTCTCCATTGTTAGTGACAAAATAAATCAGTTTCATACTAGAAAATATTATTTTGTAACTGTTCTGGGAAAAGAAAAAGGCAAAACAGAATGACTTCTCTTCAGAACCCAAGAGCATATGTCACTACCATGGAACTGTTCTTGAGGACTTCCATAGCCTTGAGCCAGATTTTATTGTGTTTGTTTTGTTGCCAGCTCTGTCCCCTTACATCAAACAGTTGGCAGGCTTTCAAATCTTCAGGCCTTAGTTATAGTCTGCTACTCAACTGGCTGTGTGACCTTGAGAAAGTTCCTTCACCTCTCTGGGCTGGCCTTTATTTATTTTTATCAGGTCTATTTTATCAGGCTATTTTATGTGACTAAATTTAATGGACTTTTTGTTTGTTTTTTCAGTTCACTTTTCTCATCATAAAATATGGTTTTATAAGCATAGCCATCAATTACGTTAAAAAATATAAGATTTTTAGAGAGGAAAAATTTTAAAATCTGTCATGTCATGAATAAATCATTGAACAGAAAAGAGACTGATGAAAGGCAGTGATATTTCTCACTAAATGTCGCCTTTGGATTGTTAAAATGAACATTTTATTTTTTATTTGAAGTCCTCTAAGGAATACTGTCTTTTAGTCATCTAGTATTACTTTCAGCATTACAGGCAGCTCCGCAGTGTTCAGATGAGAAGCCATTCTCAATTCTGACAAGAACAGTGTGGCTCATCTTCCTCTTGGCTGTGAATCATTGCCAGTGCCTTGGATTTATCATTCATGTGTGGTCAGACCGCAGAGTGTCCTCAACGCTGCTTCCTCCTATTCCCAGTTTTGCATCTTTCAGTTTTGTTAAAACAACAACAAAGTTGTGTCCGTTTCTCTAGTTCTCAACTTTCCTTCCTGCATTATCAATATTCTCCCCTTGCTGTCTGTCCTCCTCCTGTCTGTCCTCCTTCTGCTTTTTCCTCAGCCTTGTGTGTGTGTGTGTGTGTGCGTGCGTGCACGCACGCGGTGCTTAAAGTGAGCTGAGCGATTTCAAGGCAGGGAACAGGAGGGAGGCACACAACACTTGCTAAATACAATCTGCTGGAAAACAGAGGAGATGTGAGAAGCAGGCTGGGAGAGTTAGACACACACATGACATTTTATTTTTATAGAAATAAAATATCCCTGAGAAATCATTCATTCTTGCCATTTCATGTTTGGGTTTTATCCTCTTTAAAGTTTTTCCTTGGAAGCTTCCAAAATGATCTGTGAATGTAAGAAAGTTTTCAACAACATTTTACTAGCCAATTCATAAGTACTTTTAAAATGGTTTCATGTTCATATTAAAAAAAAAAAAAAAGCATGCATCAAAGTGTGGACGACTGAGTGAACCACGGAACCTGCATGTGCTGGAGTACATTGCAGCTGTGAGCAGGAGTGGCCAGTCTCCGTGAGCTGGCCAGGGTGTCTCCAGGAGACAGAAGTGCAGAATGCTGCAGGGAGAAGAGCAATGTAGTCTGTGGATTTTTGACTGAGAAAGAAGGGAAAATAAGAAAAACATGCACATAACTTCTTTGCTAAAAAGAAACTCAAGAAGGAAAAGACAGAAGGCATTGAAGTTGGGTACCTTCAAGAGGTGAGGTGGAGTGGGGTTGTATGAGGTAGGGTTTTAACACTTGGAAGCTATTTGTACATTAAAAAAATGAAAATATCTTCTGAACTAAAAGCAAATTGAAACAAGTGAACTCAACTGTATTTTAGTTGGATTCAATTACATGACAGCATTAAATGGAGAGAAAACGAATCCAGTTGGTTTATATACAATTTAAACTACATACCTACCCCACTCTTTGATGACATAGGACTGAGGGGAAACAACACGTGAATCTTGAACTCTAGGTTTGATGACTGTGGCAAGTGAATAAAACAGTTCGGAAACTGTAAGATCCATACTGTAGGATTTAGTAAAGAAGGAAATGGGAGGACCTTGCCCGAGGGAAAGTACAGAATGGATGAAGGAAGGCAGAACAAGCATTGTGGGGTTAGATTGAATCACACATATTGGTTTAAACTTATCGTTTATAAAATATGTGTATCTATGTGTGTGTATGAATAGGTGCATTTTGCAGGCTACTATATATATAGTGAAGAAATTGGACAATACTGTGTCCCTCAGTATCTCCAAGGGACATCATGTACCTCTGGGTGTGATATTCTGAGAAGCACATGTCACTCATGTAGTATTCTGGCAAAAGGCATATAACCCAAACCTAATTGCGGGAGAGCGTCAGACAAATCCAAAATGTGGAACTTTCTAACTGAAAACTCAGAGGAAGGAAAAGACAATATTCTTTAAAAAAAAAAGTCAGTGCTATAAACAACAAAGACATGCTATTGGAAAATATTCCCGACTAAGGGAAACTAAAGAGACTTTCTAACTAAATGCAGTGTCTAATCCTAGACTGGCTCTGTTTTGCAGACTTGGGGGGGGGGATGTTTGAAAAATGGACAGAAGTGGATTATGAATGGAATGTTAAATTAAAAGTATTGTTTACAGAAGTTGATAATTGAGTTGTTGTTATATAAGACACATTCTATTCTCCAGGAAAATACACTTCTCTTAGGGAATTGTTTTGAAATTTAGAGGTGAAGGGCTCTCAGATGGTTCACACAAAACTACATTGATATCATCTTTCTATGTCTAGGTAGACATAGGAGATAGAAGGAGTGACAATAAATTATAGAGCAAAGGAGGTAAAATGTAGCAACAGATGAATCTAGGCAAAGCTGTGCATGTGCTTACTGCACTGTATTGTTCTTGCAGATTTTCTTTAAGTTTGACATTATTTCCAAATGAAAACACTCTTAAAAAATAAAATTCTAACCTGAAAATAGACACTCAGATGTTAAATATCATTAAATATCAAGATAATTAGTGGTCAAAAGAAACTATTGAAAAAATTAACAAAACTAAAAGTTGGTTCTTCGAAAAAATAAATAAGATCGACAGACCTTTAGCCATGCTAACGAAGAGAAGAAGAGAGAAAACTCAAATTACTAACATACGGGATGAAAAAGGCAATATCACAACAGATGCTACAGAAATACAGAAGACAATTAGAAATTATTTTGAAAACCTATATTCCAATAAAATAGAAGATAGTGAAGACATCGATAAATTTCTTAAGTCATATGATTTGCCCAGACTGAGTCAGGAGGATACACACAATTTGAACAGACCAATATCAATGGATGAAATTGAAGAAGCCATCAAAAGACTACCAACCGGGCTGGGGATGTGGCTCAAGCGGTAGCGCGCTCGCCTGGCATGTGTGTGGCCCGGGTTCGATCCTCAGCACCACATACCAACAAAGATGTTGTGTCCACCGAGAACTAAAAAATAAATATTAAAATCCTCTCTCTCTCTCATAAAATAAATAAATAAAAGAATTTAAAAAAAAAAAAAAAGACTACCAACCAAGAAAAGCCCAGGACCAGATGGGTATACAGCAGAGTTTTACAAAACCTTTAAAGAAGAATTAATACCAATACTTTTCAAGTTATTTCAGGAAATAGAAAAAGAGGGAGCTCTTCCAAATTCATTCTATGAGGCCAACATCACCCTGATTCCGAAACCAGACAAAGACACCTCAAAGAAAGAAAACTACAGACCAATATCTCTAATGAACCTAGATGCAAAAATCCTCAATAAAATTCTGGCAAATCGAATACAAAAACACATCAAAAAAATTGTGCACCATGATCAAGTAGGATTCATCCCTGGGATGCAAGGATGGTTCAATATACGTAAATCAATAAATATTATTCACCACATCAATAGACTTAAAGATAAGAACCATATGATCGTCTCGATAGATGCAGAGAAAGCATTCGACAAAGTACAGCACCCCTTTATGTTCAAAACATTAGAAAAACTAGGGATAACAGGAACTTACCTTGACATTGTAAAAGCTATCTATGCTAAGCCTCAGGCTAGCATCATTCTGAATGGACAAAAGTTAAAGGCATTCCCTCTAAAATCTGGAACAAGACAGGGATGCCCTCTATCACCACTTCTATTCAATATAGTTCTCGAAACACTGGCCAGAGCAATTAGACAGACTAAGGAAATTAAAGGCATAACAATAGGAAAAGAAGAACTTAAATTATCACTATTTGCAGATGACATGATTCTATACCTAGAAGACCCAAAAGGATCTACAAAGAAACTACTAGAACTAATAAATGAATTCAGCAAAGTGGCAGGATATAAAATCAACACGCACGAATCAAAGGCATTTCTGTATATCAGCGACAAAACTTCTGAAACGGAAATGAGGAAAAACACTCCATTCACAATATCCTCAAAAAAAATAAAATACTTGGGAATCAACCTAACAAAAGAGGTGAAAGATTTATACAATGAAAACTACAGAACCCTAAAGAGAGAAGTAGAAGAAGACCTTAGAAGATGGAAAAATATACCCTGTTCATGGATAGGCCGAACTAACATTATCAAAATGGCGATATTACCAAAAGTTCTTTATAGGTTTAATGCAATGCCAATCAAAATCCCAATGGCATTTCTTGAAGAAATAGATAAAGCAATCATGAAACTCATATGGAAAAATAAAAGACCCAGAATAGCAAAAGCAATTCTAAGCAGGAAGTGTGAATCAGGCGGTATAGCGATACCAGATTTCAAACTATATTACAGAGCAATAGTGACCAAAACAGCATGGTACTGGTACCAAAACAGGCGGGTGGACCAATGGTATAGAATAGAGGACACAGAGACTAATCCACAAAGTTACAACTATCTTATATTTGATAAAGGGGCTAAAAGCATGCAATGGAGGAAGGATAGCATCTTCAACAAATGGTGTTGGGAAAACTGGAAATCCATATGCAACAAAATGAAACTGAATCCCTTTCTCTCGCCATGCACAAAAGTTAACTCAAAATGGATCAAGGAGCTTGATATCAAATCAGAGACTCTTTGCCTGATAGAAGAAAAAGTTGGCTATGATTTACATATTGTGGGGTCAGGCTCCAAATTCCTTAATAGGACACCCATAGCACAAGAGTTAATAACAAGAATCAACAAATGGGACTTACTTAAACTAAAAAGTTTTTTCTCAGCAAGAGAAACAATAAGAGAGGTAAATAGGGAGCCTACATCCTGGGAACAAATTTTTACTCCTCACACTTCAGATAGAGCCCTAATATCCAGAGTATACAAAGAACTCAAAAAATTAGACAATAAGATAGCAAATAACCCAATCAACAAATGGGCCAAGGACCTGAACAGACACTTCTCAGAGGAGGATATACAATCAATCAACAAGTACATGAAAAAATGCTCACCATCTCTAGCAGTCAGAGAAATGCAAATCAAAACCACCCTAAGATACCATCTCACTCCAGTAAGACTGGCAGCCACTATGAAGTCAAACAACAACAAGTGCTGGCGAGGATGTGGAGAAAAGGGTACTCTTGTACATTGCTGGTGGGACTGCAAATTGGTGCGGCCAATTTGGAAAGCAGTTTGGAGATTCCTGGGAAAGCTGGGAATGGAACCACCATTTGACCCTGCTATTGCCCTTCTCGGACTATTCCCTGAAGACCTTAAAAGAGCATGCTACAGGGATGCTGCCACATCGATGTTCATAGCAGCACAATTCACAATAGCTAGACTGTGGAACCAACCCAGATGCCCTTCAATAGATGAATGGATAAAAAAAATGTGGCATCTATACACAATGGAGTACTATGCAGCAATAAAAATGACAAAATCATAGAATTTGCAGGGAAATGGATGGCACTAGAGCAGATTATGCTTAGTGAAGCTAGTCAATCCCTAAAAAACAAATACCAAATGTCTTCTTTGATATAATGAGAGCAACTATGAACAGAGCAGGGAGAAAGAGCAGGAAGAAAAGATTAACATTAAACAGAGACATGAGATGGGAGGGAAAGGGAGAGAAAAGGGAAATTGCATGGAAATGAAGGGAGACCCTCATTGCTATACAATATTACATATAAGAGGTTGTGAGGGGAATGGGAAAATTAACAAGGAGAGAAATGAATTATAATAGATGGGGTAGAGAGAGAAGATGGGAGGGGAGGGGAGGGGGGATAGTAGGGGATAGGAAAAGTAGCAGAATACAACAATTACTAATTGGGCATTATGTAAAATTGTGGATGTGTAACCGACGTGATTCTGCAATCTGCATTTGGGGTAAAATTGGGAGTTCATAACCCACTTCAATCTAATGTATGAAATATGATATGTCAAGAGCTTTGTAATGTTGTGAACAACCAATAAAAAAAAGAAAAAAAAAGATAATTAGTGGTTCAAAGGCAGCTCTAGATCTAATAGAACTAGATTCTAGTCATCATTTTCCTTTAGTATAAGTTTATTTTCAATTAAGAATGAATTGACTGGTAATGCTGAATCTGTTCACAAATGTGTGCTCAAAACAAGTGATAATTCAGGAAGGTTGTCGGAAAGAATACCATATTCATTGTGTTTTAAATGGAAGTATTAAAGAAAACAATGGGAGAAAATTAGAAAGTAATATAAAAAGAATTCATTGACAATAGCAATAAACATTAAAAGTTTACCCAGAAATAAATATAACAAAGCATTTTTGAATTCTGTTGAAAATTTGAAGAAAATCCTTGACAAAAAAATGATTAGATAACATGGAGAGAGAACAAATTTCTAAGATAGAAAACTCAATATATAAAGATTGATTCAAATAGAAAGGCTTCACATTAGCAAATAAGACTGTGTAAAATGGACAAATAAGTCAATGAAACAGTATAGAGGGGCCAGAATAGATCCACAAATATATAGAAACTGGGTATCAGAGTAGACTTTGCAGATCACGTCAAGTATGGATGAGTCATAAACCACTTGTTGAATAGTGTATTTTTCTCATGAAAAAAAACAGGCCCCTACCTCACACCATAGAGAAAGCAATTTCAGTTTTACTATAGATTTAAATACTAAGGATGACACTTCAACATTTTGTTTTGAAAACTACTACTGGGTAGCCTGAATCAGGAAGGACTGCATAGATTGCATGTGTAAACTTAACAGGAAATATATTTGACTGTATTGAAATTAAAGTCTTTACAGCCAAGTCACTGTACCAGTGAAGAGCCAAGGCACACATTGGAGGTGGGTAATCCATGTAACCAACCAAGGACAGAAGGAAGAACAGGCAACACAAATAAGTGAGAGGTTCACAGAACACAGAGCTTCACAATTAAACTCTTTCAAAGTATATTAAAATGACCAAATCATCTTTGAGAGCCAATTACATGTAAGAGCAGCCTTCCATATTACTGGGCTTCCAACTATAAAGCTTTTAAAAATTCTATTTTTTACACAAATTATAACTTTATACAATTATGGAGAACACAGTATGATATGATCTATTCCATAGTGTGGAATGATTGAATCAAGATAGCTAGCATATCTGTCACCTTAAGTTCATATCATTTATTCCTCCTGTTTAACTACAACTTGGTACCCTTTGAACAGTGCTTCCTTCATCCCCTTACCCTAGTCTCTGGTATACACCTTCCTACTGTCTCGTTTCTTTGGGTTCCATTGTTTTAGAAACCACATGTAAATGACACCAAATATTTTATATAAAGTTATGAAGAAGTATCAATGGCTAATGTTGTATCATGAAATTCCGTAGGATCAATCCTTTCCGGAGCACGAAAATGGTTTTCAGGTTGGCATGAGATTAGAAGGCATTGATCCCCGACATCCATCTGTATTCTGTGTGCTGTCTGTAGCTGAGGTGAGAGATATGGTTATTTTTTTGGGCTAAGCACATGGTAACAGAATTTTCTAGAGAATAACAAATTTGTATACTTTTGATCATAAACAAGTTCCAGAACATTGTGGATTTATTTTAGTCTTTGATGGGTGAAAATGTTTCTTAATGCATCTTTTTCCTTCTGTGAAGATTAAGTTTCTAGTAAGTTTCATCAGCTAGCATTCATTCTTGACTTAATTGATTAGTGGTTTTCACCTAAGATTGATAACAATTCATGAATCATCACACATTTTTTTATTAACAGAAATATAATTATTCACATTTTATTTGAACTAATGAGAAATGTATATGAATAATATTATTCCTGTTACATATTTATACAAATACATGTATTTTATGAAAATTATGTAAAGTGAAGAGCCAGTGATGAAAGTAAATGGCTTGTAAAGTGTAATATTTACTACACATATTATCAAATCAATAAGAGATGTCTCTATTTCTAATAGCATTCAATGAAGAAGTCACATTCATTTGCTCCACTTGATTGATTGTAGCTATTAAACTTGCACAGCATGTTTAGAGGCTCTATCTGTTTTAATGTTCTCTTTACTGAGTATGCTGTATGCATATAGTAGAGCTAAGGCCGTCCCCATTTTGTTTTGCTCTGTACTGCAGTCTACACTGTCTTGGGATATGAATCCAAGCCAACAGCGGGAGATAGGGATTCTGAAAGGAATTTTGGACAGGTGTTGCATTAATAAATAAACTGCTCAATTAAAATACTTAAATTGTGGATCCTTTTTTCCATCTAGACTATTGTTTTTAATTTATTCATTCTTTTTAGTTATACATGACAGTAGAATCCATTTTGATGTAATTATAAAGCATGGAATATATCTTGTTCTAATTCAGTGCTAGTACCTTTCCTTCCCCTCCTCTACCCCTGCACCCTGTTCCCTTCCCTCTACTTATCTTTCTGCCATTTACCCATAGTTATTATTTTTAATTAATTTCTTGTGAATGTATACAATGGTGACACTCACATATATATTCATATATGTACATAGGCAAGTAAAAAAAGGCTGTATTTTGCAGAAGGCTATAGGTTCTTGAAGGACAATATCTACTTTATATCACAGTTTTAATCAGATGTCATGTATAAATTTGTTCTCTAATGAAAAAATTTGACTGGAAGCATCAGCTCTTAAATGTTGTTAGCATTCACAAAGTATTTGAATACTTTGATAATTTTGTGTCCATTTTAAATGTATGACACTTAATGAACAATTGCAAACTTTCCTTGCTGCAGGTGTGTGGTTACCGGCTAAGACTTCATTTTGATGGATATTTAAGCTGCTATGATTTCTGGACCAATGCTGGTTCCCCCGACATTCATCCAGTAGGGTGGTGTGAAAAGACCAAGCATGAATTGCACATCCCTAAGGGTAAGCCAGGATGCATTTGCTTTTGAGAGAGTCACTTGATATTTCAGTTTTATTTTTAACAACATTTTATGAAATACTATCAAGAGAATCTGGTATGAAAATTTGATCCCCAAAGAGCACTTAGACCTCAGTTACACCCTCTTTAAAAAGAAGTATCTTTGAAAGAAAATTGTTCATGACTTTTAGGTCAATTATTCTGATAAGGTACATGGGGTAGAAATAAAATATTATGGGAGTATCTGATGGTACATAAGTTTATTAAACGTTGAGCAACTAATGTCTAAATCATGGTTGAAATGAAACTTCCCACTATATTAATGGCATTGCAGGGTGAAGAAATTTGAATCATTGTCAATTGTTGCAAACCCCCAAATCATGGAAAACATGGAGCAATGAAAAAAAGTTCAGGTCAAGTTTTCTTGTGATGGTAAAATCTCAGCTTTGTCTTTTGTTACCTACAGAGGAACCCTAGCCAGTTGTTTGTGCCAGTGAGTAGAGGTGCGGTCAGTGAGAAGCCCATGGGCCAGTTTCTTTGCATGGCCAACTTCGGCATACAGTCTCCTGCTTGCATGTTAGACTATGAAAGGACTATGGCAACTTCTGGGATATGTATATGTGTATATATATATATATATATATATATATATATAAGTTTTATTGTTGGTAACCAACTCGAGAGTGTCCTTTGGGCTCTGCCTTGGGACCTATGAAAAGTCCGATTGCTGAGTTTTAAGAACTGGTGACAGGTAACAGGCTCATTCATCCCATAGATTTCATGGAGTTCTTACTATATGCACATACTGGGGCTGGAACAATGAGTAAAAACCTCTGTCTCCGTGGATTTTTATTTCAGAGGAGGGGAAGGATTGAGACCAGCCATAAGAAGGCTCTTTTAGATAGTGTGGTGAAGACAAGCCTGTCTTGGGGGTCCCATAGACGCCTGGACACAATGGGAGAGAAAGCAACTGGGTTCCTGAGGGAGAGCATCAAGCAGGGAAAGAACAGAGCAGATGCCTGGGGGTAGAGTAGACTTGGTTAGGATGAGGAGTCTCAGGGAGACAAGTGGAGAAGCAAGTCAAAAAGGTAGGAGGTAGAGACGCCTTAGCCTTGAAGACTGTTTAGGAGTTCAATTTGTATTTTCAGTATGATGGTCCCTTGGAAAATATTGAGCTGGCATTGTTTGTGCAGTGCTGTTTGAGCCGACTTAGGGCATATGAATGGAAGACAAGGCATTTCTAGTGGGAACATTGTACAGATAAGGTACAGAAAGTTAGAATTGTCAAAAATGGTCTTTGGATTGTGAAGGGTTTTGTAATTTCCCTCAAGTGTCCGCTTCTTGGATCACAGCATCATTGGGATCTCTTATGGTCTTTGTGACATGGCTTCCTCAGGGATGGGGACAACACTGGTACTCTTGTCTTATCTTTTTACCTATTCTGGAAACTTTAATGGGAGGTGAGATTCCCGTCAAGCTCCCAGGGTCCCAGTGAAATAGCTTAGTGAACACTAAACATTTGTAGGGAATGGTGTGCACAATGGGAGACCACAATCAACTGTTTTGAATTTAAGACATTAAAAACATTGAGACAATTTGGAAATTTAAATGTAAACCATTGTGATCTGCTAATAGCATCTGCTAATAGCAGAAGACTGAATGGTAATAATGTATTTAGAATACTTGTGGTTACCTCTTGTGGATATTTTTGAGCAAATTGTACTTTTTATCTAGGTTATAGAAAAGATAAATTTGTTTGGATGGATTACTTGAAGGCCTGCAAATTGCAAAATGCTCCTAAGAAATTATTCAGGAACAGAAGTTCTGTAAGTATTTACTTCCTCAGCTTAAGTTAGAATTTCCCTTGAGCTTACATTTATTAAAATTTGCTCCATATTCTGTTATATTTTAATCCTTTAAGAAAGTATGGAAACTCAACTTCCTGAAACTTTTCTTCCTTAATTTGTCTCCCTTTTTCTATGGGCATCTGTTTTATTTTCTCTTTTAAAAGTACAATTAAAGACTTCAGTTAGCTGTGTAAAGTATTTAACAACGGCTAAAAGTAAAATGCCTTTCATAATTTTTTTTCCTTTTTACTTACAATGAGTTAATCTTTTTAAAGTTAGTTTTGGTATTTTGAAACCAGTAGGTACTTCAGGCAGACTTTGGATGTACCCAGCTTAGTTAAGTGTGAATAAAACAAGGGACCATCTCATGCAGACTCATGGTACTGTGAGCATCTGAGGAAAGAACACTCCCTCTGCCAGGGCGGTACATAAGCCTGAGTCACCTGCAGATGATGTCACTTTGCAGGTCTCCTTCTTGACTTTCTGAGATTTTCTTTTTGATCTTAGAATTAATGTTACATGTTTGTTGTATGTGTTTCATATAATTGTGTAAAGGAAAGGGCATTATTGAAATGTGAAATTTCTTTAAAAGTAGAATGGGCTAAAGAAAAATAAAAATTGGGGTTTAAATAGTATAGAAGTAGAGAAGAAACCCTCATTTTGTCCCCAGATATTGGGTAAATACTCCCAAATCTCAGAACTAGCTAATTGTCACGATTCAAAGACTGGGGTTTTATAACAGTTATTTTATTATAAATCATAATCTATAGCACTTTTATATGAACAAACATATATTATATATATACAGGTACTTAAAAAAAGCATTCATACTTTTAATTGTATTTTTTATATGTGGGTTAGTGTATATATACTTAACTATTGAGAAAGCCACTACTTTCAGTTAAGAGTAATCAATTTAATGATATCTTGATGCTAAAAAGGATGTCTTTATCGATTTTTCAAATAGCAATATTTGAATACTATTCAAAAGCCTATGGTGAGCAGAAAACCTCATTTGATAGGACTGTATTCAGCAAACAGTGTATCTTTAAATGGATACAAATTACACTAAGAACTGAAGAGGGGAAAATGAAGTTGATAAGGGAAGGAAAAACTCTCTGCTCTTCCAAAGAGAAGAGCCCAAAGGAGCTAGTTTCCGTGGTCTTGATTAGGAATGTGAGCTGCATGACAGTTGCTGGGTGATTCCTGGCATTTGCTGTTTTCTTTCCAGAGGGTGAGTGTTGATGCCCTCTAGGCTTTGCTGATGTTAAACATTGTAGAAGTTTCACCATGGCTCAGTCCTGCTTGGTGTCCTTGCTTCTTTTCATGCCTCTTCCCCTGCTGGTGCTGTGTTAGAATGGACCAGTGCCTAAGGAGTTTCAGGTGGGAATGAAGCTGGAGGCCGTGGACAGGAAGAACCCTTCCTTGGTGTGCGTGGCTACCATAGCAGATATTGTGGATGACCGCTTACGAGTACATTTTGACAACTGGGATGACAGCTACGATTACTGGTGAGACACCATTGTTTGTTTTTTTCTCTTTTCCCCAGCATGTTCTTATATTTGGTTAAGAATTTATTTTTATTCCAGTCCTATCACTTTACTTGCTGTTCTTGTAGTAATAAACATCAGGAAATTCAGTGGTGACTTTTCACAGCCTTCTCTGATGTGAATTTTGTTGAAATAAGGAACCTAAGAAACTATTTCCACATCTATAAGAAGTTATCTAATGAGGCCTTACCAAGCAGTTAAGGGAACTTCCCTGTATGTTTGTCTAGTTTGCAAGGGAAACAATTTTGTGAAGAGCAATTTAAGAACTTGTAGTGTTTTCTTTTCTTTTTGTGTGTGTGTGTGTGTTTTTCTGAAAGATGTTACATTCAACCCATCACATTTTTAAAAGAAAGATTCAGGGAGCACAGGAGTGGATTATTTAAGCCTGTGAGGAACAGAGAAAATGTGTGCTATGAAGCCATTAAACTAACATTGCATGAGTTAAAAGGGTTTTCTGGATAAAAACCTGAATTACAGAGGTGGTCACAGTGAAAATACTTTTTTTTGTAGCATTTCCTCATAGTGTTTCCTGAGTAATGGACAAGTCCCTACAAGGGGCCATTGTTCTTAATTTGCATGAAGGGAGTCTTGTTTTTCCTTTTGAACCAAGAAGTAAAGCATAGAGTAATTGTTGTATGTGTCTTTGGTGGAATGTTCTGGATTCTTTGAAAGGAGGAAGAGGAAAAATGTAGTTATCTGGAATCTAGACTGTCCTATTACCATTTAGACTGTCCTATTAATATTTTCCATTACTGTAAATAAAACTGGTAGAAAAGGTACAGTCTTTGCTCTCTGAGGATATCACTAATAACATTTCAGGTCTTTCCCCCTTTATTTATGCTATGAAGTTTCAAGAAGGTTATGCAAAAGAGAAGTTTAGTCACTCAGCCTACAAATATGGTACTAAAAATTACTTCTCTTTCTCTTTAGCTATGAATTACTATTTTCTGTGATATCTCTTAATATCTAGAATAGCAATTATTCTTGGATTCTTTCTCTGGGATTGAGTAATATGGGATCTAACACAGGATCCTGTTTTTGCAGGTGTGATGTTAATAGTCCTTATGTCCAGCCAGTTGGTTGGTGTCAGGAGAATGGAAGAACTTTGATAGCGCCCCAAGGTGAGCAGACTGGGTTTTCTTTGAAGTTATCTCTGTATGAGTGGCTATCCACATTTTAATTTTTGTGCATGTAAATCACATTTCAATGCAAAGTATATGATAAAAATGCTGAGCAAGATTTTTTTCAACCACCAAGGATCTGAACTGTGGACATGCTTCCCATAGTGAAAAAGGACTTTTTGTAAAGATGTATTAGACAACCATTAAAAGAAGTTAGGAGTTTTTATCTCATTAAACGAATACCATTGCTGAGGATTAACATTTAAAACTGGCTATTTACATGTACATAATTTATCTTATAACAATTAATTTTTGAGTCATAAGATTATTAAATACACTTAACTTTGGCATTAAATATAGAAATGCAGAAATCTGAGAATTGACAATTAACTTAATGAGTTTCCACACTTGCCAGACTTCTTTTAACAAACTGACTTAATGGTTAGCTAAGCATTTAAGTAAAGACTCTTAATAGATATTTTTACTCCATTATAGAAATATTTAGAGATTTTCTTTATCAAGCTTCTTTGTTTTTACATTTAAAAATGAGTGAAGGCTAGGGATGTAGCTCAGCAGCACAGATCATGCAAGGAGCCCTGGATTTGATTCCCAGCACCTTCCTTCCCTCCAAAAAATTTAGATGTAGTGGCTATGTAAACTTGGCATGTTAAAAACAGGTGACCAAGGAGAAATATTATTTCTTTCAGTACATAATATACAGGAAGAAATGTAGAGTAAGGAACATGCCATCTGGAGTGGAGCAACTGTTTATTTTTTAATTTGAATGATTCTGGAACTTTGCTATTAATCTTTTTTCCCTTAAGTGTAGAAAAGTATTAGAATTGCCCACTAAATTCTTAAATTTGGTGACCAGAAATTAAATAATTAAAAACCCAAATTGAGTCAAATAAAGCAAAACAAAAATTTTCAACTATTCACAGATACCCATTTGGTCTAGAAAGGTTTTTATGAAATATGTAACATCTCAAATTCTGATTTTGACATACAGATTTAGAGTCTTTTCCCTATATTTCTATAAAAAGGGCTAAAGCTCACTAGCATTCTTTAAGATGAAGTCCGATATTTGTCACTTCATCCTGAAGCTGAGATTAGATGTCCATCAGTTGGTGTGTGTGAAGATAGGAGACTGCATTCCTTGCATCTTCCTCTAGTGAGTCTAGAAACGTTCTTTGAAGCATGTTAAGAAATAAGTGTTCAGCGTTCTCCTGTAATTCATAAGATTGGGGTGTCTCTGAGAGAGGTATTCCAAGGTCACCAAAGATTACTTTTTTCCCATTAGTTTTTTCCCTTATTTCAGTAAGAGAAAGTTGATCATAAGTGTATGAGTTCAGGGGCTGGGGATGTGGCTCAAACGGTAACACGCTAGCTTGGCATGCACGGGGCACTGGGTTCAATCCTCAGCACCACATACAAATAAAATAAAGATGCTGTGTTCACCGAAAACTAAAAAATAAATAATAAAAAGAAAATTTCTCTCTCTCTCTAAAAAAAAAGTGTATGAGTTCTTTTCTGGACTCTTCAGTTTTATTCCATTGGTCTGTATGTCTATTCTTATATCACTAATACCCTACTACCTTGATGACCATAGCTTTATTAGTAAATTTCAGAATTGGAAAGTGAGAGTCCTCTAGCACTTTAATTATTTTTCAAGATTAGTTTTTACTCTTCTGGGTCTCCTGCATTTTCATATTCATTTTAGAATTAACTTTTCAATTTCCACCATAAAGCTAGCTGGGATTTTGATAGAGATTGCACCAAATTTGTAGACCAATTTGGGGAATATTGGCATTTTTCACAATGTTAAGTTTTCTATCCCATGATTTTCCTCTGTTTAGGCCTTCTTTAACTTTCTTCTGATGATATTTGTAGTTTTCAGTCTACAAGTCTTTCACTTTTTTATTACATTTGTTACTAAGTATTTTATTCATTTTTAAATTGAGGTAAAATTCATATTGCTAAGTTAACCATTTTAACAACAGTACAACCCTGGGAACGATGCTTATAATTAACAGTGACCCTTTGGGAGAGACTCAGAGCACACCCAACCATGGCATTTTCTGAGACAGTAGTTTTTAATTGGAGCATTTTAGCTTATGTATTTTTTTCTTTTGTTTCTTTTGTTTTGTGTGTTAAATCTAAGAATCAGTTGCCAAATTTGAAGTCATGAGAATTTACCTGAGTTTTTTTCCTATGGAATTTGTGGGATTTTGTTCTTAAATTTAAGCCATTGATTCATTTTTTATTTAATTTTTATATATGAAATAAGGTAGGGGTTCAAATTAATTCTTTTGCATCTGGTTCCCGGTTTTACCAGCAACATTTCTTGAAGAGACTATTCTTTCCCATTGAGTGATCTTAGCACCATTTCTGAAAATAAACTTTCCATAGATATTTAGGTCCACTTCTGGACTTTAGTTCTGTTTTCATTGGTCTTTTTGCCTGTAATATGCCAGTACCATTCTGTTTTTATTACTGTAGTTCTGTTGTCAATTTAGAAACCAGGAAGTGTGAGTTCTCCAGCTTTGTTCTTTTTCATGACTATTTTGTCTATTGAGACCCTTTGAAGTTTGATAATAATTTGTGGACTGACTTTCCATTTCTGAAGAAATGATTATTGGATAAGTGATTATTGATAAGTGTTGTGCTGGATCTGTAGATTGCTTTGGGGAATATTGCCATCTTATCAATATTAAGTTTTCTAGTTTATAAACACAGGATGTCTACTTGAATTACTTGCTGCAGTGTTTCTAGTTTTCAATTTATAAGGCATTCACCTATTTGATTAAATTTATTCATAGATACTATTATAAATGGAATAGTTTTCTTAATTTACTTTTGGTATAGAGAATCACATGATTTTGTGTGTTGTTATTTTATCCTGCAACTTTAATGAATCAATTTATTAGTTCTAGCTAGTGGTTTTCTTTGTGCTTTGACTCTAGAATTTCCTATGTGGAATCATAGCATCTGCCAAAAAAGATAGTTTTACTTCTTCATTTCCAATTTGTATGCCTGTCATTTTTTTTCCTTGCCTAATTGCTGTATCCAGGGCTTCCAGTACAAAGCTGAACAGCATTGGCAAAAGTGGCCTTCACTGTTGTTTCCTTAGGGAGAAGCATTTCAGTTTCCTACCTTTGAATATGATGTTAGCTGTAGGTTTTAATAACTTACTCTGTTATGCAAAGGAAGTTTTCTTTTATTACTAGATTCTGGAGTCTTTTTATCCTGAAATGGTGTTGAATTTTTTTCTCAGGGTTTTATTTGCATCTATGGAGAAGATGATGTCATTTCCTGCCTTTTCTCTATGAATTAATTATTACATTGATCACTTTTCTTATGTTGAACACCCTTCATTTCTGGAAAATAGTTGTTTAGTCATGGTGCACAATTCTCTTAATGTGTTGTTGGAATCAGTTTGCTAGTGTTTTGTTGAAGATTTCTGTAAAGACATTCAATAAGGGACATTGACCCATAGTTTTCTTGTCATATCAGTTGGTCTATTCTTTTTATGCTATTGTAAGTGGAATTGTTTTCTTAAGTTTTATTTTTGGATCATTTCATATCTATAGAGATTCAATTTCTAAGTATTTATCTTAAAAATCCTGTAGCTTTGCTGAATGTATTTATTAGATCTAGTAGATTTGGGGGGGTGGGGTTGGGAGTGGGAGGATTCCTTAGGACTTTCTATATACAAAAATATATTATCTGCAAATAAAGATACTTGTACTTTTTCCTTTCTATGCTGGATGCCTTTTCTTTTTTGCTTAACTCTTGTGCATATGCATACCTTTCAATATACAATCGACTAGTAGTGGTAATGTAAGACATCTCTCTCTCTTTTTTTTTTTTAATTGTTTCTTGTTTTGGAGTAAAGCTTTCAATCTTTCACCATTAACTGTGGCATTTGCTGTGTTTTTTATAGATGTTCTTTATCATACTGAGGAAGTTCCCTTCCATTCCTAGTTTTTTAAGCATTTAATTTAAAGGGGTCTTTTATTCTATTAATTTGATATAATTATATTGATTGATTGTCAAATGCTGAACAAATCTTATATTCCTGGAATAAATCCTACACGTGTGTAGTGTGTGTATGAGTATTTGTACATGTGTTACCACAATTTGTTTGTTAGTAGTTTTTGAGCTTTTTTGAGTGTAAAGTCATAATCTCATCCATTCTTTTAAAACATTTTTATGTGTAGCCTAGGAAAGTGGCACATGCCTGTAATTCCAGCTACTTGGAGACTGAGGCAGGAGGATTGCAAGTTTTAGACTAACCTCAGTAACTTTGGGAGGCTGTAAGTAACTTAGCAAGACCCTGTCTCAAAATTTAAATAAAAAGCTTGGGGATGTGGCTCAGTGGTTAAGCACCCCTGTGTTCAATGTCTATAATAATAATAATATATTTTTATTCCTAGTACAGAAGACTTTTCTGAAGGCTAAGGAAAAATAAGAAGAGCAATAAGTACAAAACTTTAGTGTTTAACATATTCATCCACAGTATGCATGATTACTTGTCTGTAAGAAAGACTCAGTAGTGTCATAAAAAGTTTGTTTGCATGATATTGTGCAGGGATGACCCTTCAAGGTGGTCTTCATGAGCCACAGGACACTTCTCATTTGCTATAATGATATTTAAAATGAAAATTCAAGCAGATAGTTTAATCAATGTATGATCAAGTTAGTGGAGTATAATGAAATTACAAACAAAAGTACTATGAGAAAAAATTTGGTGAAGACAAAGGTTAACTAAAGTTTAGGAACCCAACTGCACCAAAGGTGTTAAACTCTACTAACTGCATAAAATAGGAAAAGTTTGGAGCCGTGGAGAGTAGATGGGATGGAGAACCAGTGTCATCTTCAGATATTCTCTCCCATAAGACAAGGCTGAAGCTAGGACTGCTTGTGTCTGTGTGTGTTTGTGTGTAACACACTTGTGTGCACTGCCATGCATACACACCAACACACAGGCTGAGTATTTCTTATCTGATGTGGTTTGGACTTGAAGTGTTTTGGATTTGGGATTTTTCAAAATTTTGAAATATTTGCATATACATGAGACATTTTGGCGATGGAACCCAAATCTGAATGCAATATTTATTTATGTTTCATATATACTTTAAAAACATAGACTTTAGGTGATTTTATACAATAATTTTAGTGTGCCAGATTTTTAGTGCAATCTGTAATGAGATTGGCTGTGGAATTTTCCTCTTGTGGCATGTGTCAGTGCCTCAAAATTGTTTTAGGTTCTCTCTCTCTCTCTCTCTCTCTCTCTCTCTCTCTCTCTCTCTCTCTGTCATCTGTGTGTGTATGTATTTAGTGACTGAATATAGTAAAATATAAAAAAATTCAACCTTGTACACTTAAATAATTGTTTATGTAGTACTTGGGCTCCAAAATTTGCTGGCTGTATTTATTTTACTTAAAATGAATTTATATTTTGAATATCATATATGTCCATGGAGTTTTACATTAAATATTATTTTATGGTTTCAATTACAATGTTGTGAGAAAAATGTGTTTGCTATATTTGTATTTGTGTGTGGGGCTGTGTGCATGTGTGTAAAATTGCACTTCGGAGAGCAGTTAAAGCACTTGAAAGTAAAACAGCGTGTGCTGATATGTATAGTCGTCCCTAGCATAAAGGCAGATTCTCATAGATTCCAGATAAAAGACCTTACTTCAGAGAGAGGAAAGAGACAGGGTGACGACGGAGATGGAGGGGGATGTCACTTTTTATAACATGTAAAGATGTTTTTCAGTGATATATATTTAATTCTAAATGTTAGATATTCTATTAATTATCTTTTTATTTTTGATTAGTGAATTATAGTCACACAACTATTCATTTGGATGTAATCATATATACATACAACATAGTTTGCTTATTCTCAATCCCCAGTACCCCTCTTTCTCTTCCCTCCTTTCTCTCTCCTGGATTCCTTCCTCTACACATCTTTCTTCTATTTATTATCTTTTTAATTGGTGCATGAAATTGACCAACTTATGTTCTATGTATGTATGAATGCATACTAATGAACTTCACTATTATATATCTATATTTATTATCTTTCTAGAGAACTTTTAAAAATATAGAAGTAGAAGTTCTCCTGTTTCTCCAGAATTTTAGTTGAAATCATAAAAAGATGTTAGATGGACATACAGGAAACCCTAATAAAACAAATCTTAGCATTTGAAGAAGGAAAGCTTCTCTCTAAAAGAGATCTCTGTTCAGAGATCTTGGACTTCCTTCTTTGAGGGGCAGGAATCACCTCCTTACATGAATGGGTACATCTATCTGATCCTTCTGTTGAAGTAAAACCACTGAGGAGCATAGTCTTATTATAACATAGAGCCAATTCTATACAGAAAACTTAAATCTACCCATTAAGGATAATAACTAGCTTGTCAGCTGAAAGTTAATTTTCTTGCTTTTTTTTTTCAGTTACCTCGAATGGTATTGCTATGGAAAAAATAATTCTGGTTACTTTATATGTGTATGAATTGGCAGGACTCTACATTGCTTTGAGTGGCTTTTTTTTTTTTACAAGTTTAAACTGTGCTATAAAGATTGTTTTTTCAGCTGCCTTATATGGGTGAAAATCTGTTCTATAGTTGCTGACAGGATGTTCCACCCCTGCCAGCCTCCTGAATAATCTGGGCAGGTGGACAGGAAGCCCTGTGGAGCCATGATGGTTGTCAGGGCACATCTGACCAACAGGGTGACTATCTTCAGAAAGGACAACCCTGCATAGAGTGTCTCTCCAAATGCAGATTGCTGTCATAACACAGTCAGGCTGCAACTAAACTGAAATCCAGTTGAGCAAACATGTCTTCTATATTGACAGAATGGAGAGAACCAAATAAGAATAAAACAGGATGCTTGCTTTGAAGGAAGAACCTTTTTTTTTTTGGTAACAGCTTTATTGAAGTATAATTTCACATGCTATGCAGTTCATTACTTTAAAAGGCTTTTAGCATATTTATGGAGTTTTGTAACCATCACCACATTCAGTTTTATAATGTTTTATAATGTCTTTATCACCCAAAAAAGAAATCCCCAAATATTGAAATATTATTCCCCAATTCTCCATAACTCCAAATGTTGACTGAACATTTGCTTATTTTAGATATTTCATATAAATAAGAATCTTATCAGATGGCTTTTTGTGTCTGGCTTCTCTCAGAGAGCATAATTATTTTTAGGTTCATCCATAATGTAACATGTACATCTTTTGTTTTATTTCCAAGTAACATTTATTTCACTGAATGGATAAACCACAAATTTGCTTATCCATTTGTCAGTTAATGGGCATTCAGGCTGTTTGTGCTTTTGGGCTGTTCTGAATAATGCTGCTATGAACATTTGTTTATAGGTTTTGTATGAACATGTGTCTTCATATCTCTTGGCTATATACCTGTGACTGGACTTGCTGGGCTTTCTGGCAATTCTACATCCAGTTTTTTTGAGATGCCAATCTTTTACACTGAGTTTGCACCATTTTATGTTCTCAGCACCAGTGCATCATGAGGTTTCCTTTTCTGCATCCTCACCAACACTTGACCAGTATATCAGATTACTTTAGACACTGATCTGTTTTAAAAGCAACTTTGAGATATTTTTGTCAATTGGTTTCATAGCTGGAAAGATTGGTTAACTGGCCAGGGTATATTGTAGATCCAGTAGCAGTCCTGTTAACTGGCTTCAAAAACTCTGTTGCCCTTTCTTTCACCATGCTACAGGGTCTTCCTGAGTGTAGTGAAAGGAAAACTTTCAGAGGAGTCCTAGGAACACAGAGTGAGAGCTAGCTTTATAGTGGAAATAGTTTTTGAATTCATCTTTGAGAGAAGAGTAAAATTTTAATAGGGAAATGCAATGGAAGGGAATATTAGGTAGAAAGAAGAGTACACACAGAAGCTAAATGGCAGAAAGTCCCTGCCTGCTTAGAATTAGAACACCTGGAATAACATGGGGCTACAGGGTGTGGTGGGGTAAAGGGGAATTCGAAGCAAAACGTGGCAGAGCATTGGGCTCATACTGATTGTGAATAGCCTTGTAAGTTTTTACTTTATTTAAAATTTGAAACATTTTAAACATTTAGAAGAGTTGTAAGAATAGCAAAGGATCTTCTTCCTGTCAAACTAGATGAGATTGAGTTCCCAAAATCAAAGTTTTAACTGTCACACCATAATATCCTTCATAGCACAGACAGATAAGCCAGCAGAAGAACATCCAGGATCACATGCTCTTCCATTTGTCGTGTCTCCTTTGTATCCTTCAATATGTAACCCTTCTTTCAGTCCTTCCTTGACTTTCATGAACTCGATATTTATGAAGATTGCAGGTCCATCCTTTTGTAATGTGCCCCTCAGTTTGGGTTTGTCTGATGCATCTCTGGAGGAATATTCCAGAAGTGATGCTGTGTTCTCATTGCATCCTATCAGGTGGTGTGTCTTTCCTGTTTATCATGACTAGGATCACTTGATTGGTGGTGAGGGTCACTTTTCTCCACTGTAAAACTATCTTTTAAGAATTAATCCCTGTTTGCTGAGGAGTTACCTCCAGATTATGGAAATGTTCCATTCCTCATCAAACTTTTACTTGCTAGTTCTATCATTCCTGGATGAATTATTTATTGGTTGATTTTTTGCTAACTAAAGATGTTCTAATTACATTATTATTCCTTCTATGTTTATTAGTTGGCTTCCTTATGGTTTTATGGAGTCACAATCCCCTGTTCATTCAGAGCACTGTCAACTGCTACTTGGTGATCTACCAAGCCCTATTACTTGATCTCAGGACTTAAGGTGTACTGGGGGCTGTTAAACTAATGAGTAGCCCTTACAAATAATATCAAAGTGATTAATCAAGGAGGTTAACACTGGCCCCAAAGAGGAAGAAAAATTCTTTGTGGAGAGAATTATATGATGGTGTATTACTCTCTGACAAATTAATATGAACTTAGTGATTTAAAACAACACAAATTTGTTATCTTCTAGTTCTGGAGATGTGAGTTCAAAGTAGGTTTTAGTTCAGTGTTAAAGTATTAATAAGGAGTTAGTAAGGCAGATCAATTGAGGGCATTTTATGCAATGTATTTAAAAGCAATAGCAAGGATTTTATAGTCAAAGCTGTGATATTACTTATGTTTGAGGAGGATTTTGTTGGTAGTAGTAGGTCAGATTAGAAAGGAGGAGTGGGGGGACCATTAGGGAGACTCATGATATATGAAAATCAGAGGTGAGGCCTTAACCAAGGTTTTGGGTATGGGGCTAGGCTATCCCAGATAGTCTGTGAGTGCTACTTACTTGGTTTTGTAACTGACTAAATAAGAAGACATGTATGAGCTCATTACCTAGAGTATTTTGAAATCTGAAAGTCCCTGTGAATTGAGGGTCCAGGGAAATAAATTTGGTTCCTGAACTTGCAAGGCTCTCCTTTCTTATAAATATTTTGTTTTACAATAATTACCTATTTTACATCCCAACAAAAAGTCACCGAAAGTGGAGAAAAATCAAGCTTGCAAGTTTTGTCAACTGCAGGACAATTTTCTGTGGCCATTTCAGCATTGTATCTGTGTCAGGTAGACATTCACTACCACAGGTCCCTGAAGCCAGCTTTGCTATGGGTCCATCAACAGGTGACACCTGCCATTCTGGCATGTTATTAATTCTTTCTTCTTGTTTGCTGCAGTCTGGCTAGACACAAAATCACAAGCCACTCAAGCAGGAACAAACTTTATTATTTGAAAATGCCGCCAATGCCCCATACGCCCCTGGGAACAATCCAGATCGACCTGTGGAAAAACACAAACAGAGCCCCGACTCCAGACAATCACTGGGTCAGAACCTTTCTATTGTCCTGTTAGAATATCCTTCCAAAGTACCTTAGGCTTATGTACATTTTTTGGATACAAATGTCTTTCTGCAGCACTAAGCCCTGATGAATCCAAATTTTAAAAGTTTAGAGTAAAAAGGGTTATTTTAAGTTTATCTTTGGGGGATATATACCCCTTTCCACTTGTTCATCACCTTGATTGAAAATCATATCATTATATCCCCAAGGCATTTTGCAGACACTGATTTTCTACACATTTTATAGAAATACTGTAGAAAGATAGTGGGTTTTTTTTTTTGTTGTTGTTGTTTTTAACTCTGCAAAGGGTTCTCAGTCAGCCTCAGCCAAATTCTATTCTATTTTTTAATATTTATTTTTTTAGTTTTAGGTGGACACAATATCTTTATTTTATTTTTATGTTGTGCTGAGGATAGAACCCAGGGCCTCATGCATGCAAGGTGAGCAGTCTACCACTTGAGCCCCAACTCCAGCCCCAAATTCTATTCTTTATGAGTTATTTTATTTTACCATAGACTCTTTATACATTGTCACCAATGAGGTGAGGCTGTGGATTTCTAATAAGTCAAATTTCTTTAAAATAAAAGCACAAAATATTTTTCTTAAATAAAGTTATAGAAAATTTCTAAAATATACAACATTTTAATGTGCAAATTACAAATATTAATACTGCCATTAGATATAGCTTACTATTCTGTTATTCCCTCACCCACACTATTTACTTTAGTATATATAGGTAATTTAAAATTGTAATCACAATTAAAATTGTGATTTTGTTCTTCATGCTGCCTTTATAACTGTTTCTTAAACCTGGAAATATAATTTGAACATAGTCTGTTTTCTTTAAATAGTTTTTGAGAACCTAACTGTTAATGGCTACACAATTATCTTTCTTATGAGCATGCCACAGTTTATTCAGTGTTTTTCTTTGTATTATACATTAACTTTTTGGTTCTTATATTCAATTATGGAAAATATACTTTTAAATAAGTTATATATGTTTGTTTTTTTCTCTATGATTCCTTTAAGTAGAATTATTGGATAACAGAGTATGGAAAAACTTAAAGCATTTGATAAATATTTTCAGGTTGCCCTCCAGAAGCTTTTCTTCATTCCATGAATAGTATTAGAAAATTAGAACATGAAAATGAAAAAAAAATCAGAAACAAAATGAAATCTCTCTAAATATAGACAGATTTTCTATGAACATTGTATTAGTAAGGACTCTGTTTTACTCACATTTTATCCACAACTCCTGGTATATAGGATACCCAATAAATCACATTGCTTTTTTTATTATTGTTTGTTCAAAACATTATAAAACTCTTGACATATCATATTTCATACATTTGATTCAAGTGGGTTATCACATTGCTTTTAAAAAGAAAATATAGAGCAAATCTTTGTGACTTTGGATCTGTCAATGATTTCTTGAATCTGATAGCAAAGACACAGGCAACAAAAGGAAAAAAAGTAGGACTTCATGAAAATTCAAAAAGCAGCCTAAGGAATGGGAAGAAATATTTGCAAGAACGATAAGGGATGAATATTGAGAATATGTAGCGAATACTTTAAATGCTGCTCCAAAAATCAAACAACCCAATTGAAAAATGGGCAAGGGGTGTGTTTGAGAGTGTGGCTCTTGAGGTGGAGTGCTGGCCCTGGAATGTGTGAGACCCGGAGTTCAATCCCAGGCACTACCAAAATAAACAAATAAATAACAACAGCAGCAACAAAAATGTGGAAAGGACTGTGTACACATTTCTCAAAAAAAGATATATAAATGACCAATAAGAACATGAAATGTTGGTCAGTAATCACAAATCATTAGGGAGAAGCAAATCAAAACTGTAAAATATCATCTTACACCATTTCCTGAAAACAAATAAACAATACCCCCCTACCCCCCCCCCACCCCCTCCAAAAAATATCCAAACAACATACCGAAAACCCAAATAAAAGAACAAGTGCTAGTTAGAATGTGGAGAAATTGGAACCCTGTTGGTAGGGTCCAACAGTTTCTGTTGGGACATTAAGACAACAATCTTCAGCCCCACACTGTTGCCTTCAGAAGTGTCTGGTGCCTTCAATTCCTGAAGCTTTCCTAGATTCGGCAGTATAAATTAGCTGCTACTTTTTATTGGTGTTCTCCCTTAGAAAATTATGTTTTAGCCTTCTCAATGTTGCTAAGTCAGTTCCCTGCCTCCACCCAACCATTGGCTTCTTTTTTATAGTCACAGAAAATTTTTGTTGACACAGCTCACCTGTGTTTTAGCTGTTCTCATTTTGGCTTTATATCCTCATATTGGTGGTGTTTTTACTTATTGACTTTTGCCTAAATAACTTACACTCGTGCTGTTTTTAACTGCAGTTTTCTGGTTGACCTTCTGTTTCTTCTTCCATGCAGGTTAGTTGCTCCTTGCTAGGAAATAGCAGCTGATGCTAATCCCTCCTTATTAGTCACCATAAGCTAGCTAGTATATCAAACTACTCCAAAAATGGAATGCCTTTAACACATTAGGCATTTCTTTCTTTCTCCTGTTATAGTAAAATCAGTTGATGAGAATTAGTTCTGTTCCATGCAATTATCCTGAGATGGGGACTCCTTTGGTCTTTGGAATTCTGCCCATTTAGCCCTGAACTGATGAATGTACATGGGAGGGCTTGAGGGACCAAACTCTGGAGTGGCTTAATGCATTTCTACTTACAGAAGTAGAAGTTGCCTAACATTCACTCACAGAACTGCATCTAACCACAGAGGAGTCCAGGAATTATAGTTCAACTTTCTGCCCAAGAAGAAAATAGTTTGAATCATTGGCATTCTATGCTGTATATATTTTACCATTTATCATATAAATGCATATTCACACACATGAACACACTTACAAACCATATAGTCTTGAACTTTGTCCTTTCTTCATCATTGTGCTCTAAATATTGCATTGTATTAGGTACATATATGTCCATCATTTTTTTTTGTCTTGCAAACTCTGTTTTCTGGCCTTTTAACTCATTTGCTATATATGTTAGTCAGCTTGGCATTAAAGTAACTAAAATATTTGACATAACAACTTAAAGGAGGAAAAGCTTATTTTGGCTCATGGTTTTAGAGGTCTCAGACCATGGTTAGCCAGCTTCATTGCTTTGGGGTAGGAGGGGCATAGAGAGGGAGACAGCATACGAGGGTGACAGAGCATAAATCTTTCTGAGGCATACCTTCAGTTACCTGCTTCTTCTAGGAAGGTCCCACCTTTCAGTAATCCATTCAGCCATCAGTGGATCAAGTCCTTATGATCCAATCACTTCCGCAAAGTCCCTCCTCTGAACATATGATCCATATCATAATAGTGTAGTTCTAATTCTTTCTTCATAATGACCATATACTATGTCATGATGCATTGTATTAATATTAATTCAGCTTTTCATCTGTTGATAAGTATTCATTTAAAAAGTCTATATTGATATTCTGGTAGCATTTACAAGGGGACAGCTAAAAGTATGCTTTTTTTTCTGCATTTTAGAAATAGAGTTCATAACCCGCTTGAATCAAAATGTGAAATATGATATATCAAGAACTATGTAATGTTTTGAACAACCAACATTAAAAAAAAATAATAAAAAAAAATAAAAAAATAAAAACAAACAAATAAATAAATAAATAAAAGGAAAAAAATAAGAAATAGAAGTCTGGTGTTGAAACTTATGAATAAATGTTGATAAAATGCTGGTTCATTTTCAGAAAGTAAAGCTGCTATGATTTATATTTTGGAAGGTGGAATGTACTTGGTAAGGATTATAGCAGTTGTTTTCTCTATATTCTCTTGGACACCCTAGGTATTCTTCATGTTTGATGGATATATAGAAATGTTAATGTTTGATAACCAAGAACTGTTTTACTTAATAATATCTTTGCAAAATTAAAATTGCTATAGGAATATTCATAGTAAAATAAATCTATTTAATGTCAATACTATTAACATTTTTTAGCTAAAGGATTATATTTTAGATAGTAATATGCTAGTTCCTACAGATGGCCTCCATTGGCATAAGGTAGGTACGAGTTCAGAGACAAATTTAAATAGTAATTAATTAATTAAACATATATTAACTGGGTGTCTACTAAGGGTGAGACACAACTAGGAGCTGAGGAGGTAATAAAAAACAATAAAGACTTGACATGACTTTGACTTATGAGTATAATTAAGCCAGTCACAGAATTTCACTGAATGGAATATTATATGTTTAGTGAAACAGAAAAGAAAACAAAAGTAAAATAACTTTAAAAATTTATTATTTTTACTATTTTTTAAATACACAACAGCAGTGGAAAGCATTACAATTCTTATTACACATATAGAGCACATTTTTCATATCTCTGTATACAAAGTATGTTCACGCCAATTTATGTACTTTTTTGCATTAAAATTTTTAATACACATATATACCACAATTTTTCATATATCTGTTTGTATAAAATAACTTTTTAAAACAGTTCTATGTAAGATAACTGGGGGCCGAGTGGGTGAAGGGAGAGAGAGAAAACATGCCAGACCCTGAGCAGCCAGTGCAACTCAGTCAGCCTGTTTCCTGATGATGTCACTAGACACAGAGGAGATTTGGTTTCCTTACATAGTTTGTTTTGAGTATATTTCAGTTCAGACATACTTGGAGAAAAAGAAATTACAAAATGAGCCCTCTGACAAGTGCCCAATGCCTATACCAAAGAATTCTCCACATGTGATTGATGATCAACTGAAAAATCTGATACCTATTATAAATATTAGGGAATCTAAATTGATTTCTGTTGCCAGAAGGATATTTTAATTATGATGAGCTAATTATGAGTGCAGGACTTCTGCTATCCAAGGGACCATAAATATGAAGTCTGTTTCAACATGATTTTTTCCAAATACGGTGAGCCCCGATTAGGCTTAACAGTGATTATGGTATCATATATCTTTATGTCAATGTGTTTCTTTAGTCTAATACTAAGTAGTATAGTGCAGTCTAACTTGGGATCATTAGTGACTACTTGATGCTGTGGTCATCTTCACAAAGAGCCTGTCTGCTGTGCAGAAGCTACCCTGCAAGTTGCAGCTTTCTATCAGAGGTAACGTCCTCAGTCTCTACCACTGAGAGGCCTGTACACTGGGGTGAGCTGCTGCTCTGCCTTGGGAATGCTGTGAGTGCCACCTGAAACCGAGAGATAAATAAGTGAGGGTCTTTCTTAGATAATCCAGGCTTGTGCAGTGTTGGCAAAAACCACTCAGGGTTTACTTGGTATCAGACACATAATTCTCATTCCTCTGATGGTGCTTTCTTTTGAATTGAGGCCTAGAAGCATGCTCTTTAGACACTTCTGTTTTTACAAATTGCATATCTGAAGACATTGGCTCTAGCTCTGACTTCACTTCTAGCTGAATTATCTTGGATATGTTACTTAAAATATCAGGTTTCACTTTCCTCATCAATAAAACAGAGTTAGATGAAGTATTCTGTTAAGCACATCCAGCATGTGTGTTTGTGGTTGATATCCTATCTATCTATTCTAAACTTTCTCCTCAGACTCTTTGACAGATTGCTTTTTATTGCTGGTTATTAAATGGAACTTTTGCCCATTACTTAAAAATTGCTTGTCCTAGTACGCCTGTGATTTTTGGTTCCTGAATTTGCCACCATCATATCAAGGTCTGTCATGTTTCTCATTGGAATAGTCACCCAGACCAGAAGGTCAGGGACTTCAGGGATGGTGCTGTTTATCACATTTCTTTAGAAAGAATGTTCAGTGGCAAGGTTAAGTTTTGGAGAAAAATAGCCAAACTCACACCTAACTTTGTCTTTCTCATATGGAACAAATGATTAAGGAATATCACATTTGTCTTAAACAGATGTCACCAGTAAGATGACCTTCTCTTGGTGCCATCCAGGCTTCAGTGCTGCTGTGGATCCTTAGCCAGTATTGATACACTGACATCATCTTGTTCTAATGGTACCTATGGTACAAACATTAGACAAACACCTGTTTTTTCAGAGTTCCTATCGGAATTGTGAGACTTTTCATCTGTCATTCATGAGCACCACAATATTAAATGCAAACTTCTCAGGAATTACCATTTTATTCATTTAGCAAATATTCACCATGTACTTATAGAATTCTGAGAAGTTGCATTGATGTGAACAAATTCCTATAATGGGGCAGCTTATCTTCTAATGGAGTAAGTGAAACAAGAAGTAGTAAAATAATGTGACATGTTAGTGATAAGAACTGTGAAGAAAAATAAGGCAAGTGATGGTATTTGGGGGAGGGAATTCCATATTACATGGGGAGTTCAGGACTTGGTGAGCCTCTGACATTTGAGCATCAACTTAAAGAAGATGAGGTGGCACATATGGAGATATCTGAGGAGAACCATCTAGTTTCTAGGAAAAAGAACAACAAGTGGTAGCACTTAAGGATCGAGGATTTGTCTGTGTTCTAGCTGTAGCAGGAGCTGAGCAAACAGGAGCTGAGGTGAAGACAGCCATGGGGCTGAGTTTTATAGAGACTTGTAGGTTATTATTAGGACTTGCTTTTTCCTTGACTGATATAAGAAGCCACTGGAGTAATGTGGTTTGAGCGTGTTTAGCTTTCCTCTAACTTCATTCGACCCTTCAGTTTTTCTTTCTGCTCCTGTACATACTGGTGTCCTCCAGAAGGCCTGGAACCCTTTCCACTCCAAGTGCTTGATGGAAAAGGTCTCCCCTGATCCCTGCTTCTTCACATAGGACTTTCTCCATTCCCACCCTTGAGGCCACCACTTCTCTCTGGCCCTTAAAGCAGGCAGCTTTATGCTGCCACGTCTCATGTAACCTTCCTGATTCTGAAGCAGCTCTAGGCTGCTGAGAAAAGCCTTTCCTCCTGAAGGCTCTAGCTGTCCTGTTCCCCTACACCATGCCCCTTCTTTCACTGTCATCTAGTTGCATTCTAGTTATTCTCCAACATTGATTGAAGATAATTTTCACCTGGGCCTTCCCATCACAAAAGAATTGCTGGCACCAACCATTGAGAAATTCCAGGCTGCCGTTTGAAGTCCTAATCCTGTAGGTCCTTGATCTCGGTTTCTGTGACAGTTTTCCCTTGACTTGATTCAGCAAGCTGTGTTCTCAACCATAGGTTGGACCTCATTTTTCTTCAGGGATCATCCATCTCTTTGAAGTTTCAAACTCTAAACAGTGTGGAATGAATGAATACCTCTAAACAGTATGAAGGGCAGTTTCCAACCTCATGCCTATATTCCCATATTCTCACCCTCCCAATATAATTTTCGTGGCCTCAGGGTCTGGACCCTGAGGCCTAGAAGGATGGGCCTGGGTCTTCAGTACCAGAGGGAGTCAGGAACTACGTACAGTGCATGCATAATGGAGCCAGACACCATTGTTCAAACCCCATTTCTTCCATTCCTAACTGCACAACACTGGACATGCTCTCAGCTTTTCTGAGCCTCACCTTTGAAATGTGAATGAAAAGGTATAACTCAGGTCCATGTGAGGAATAAATGACTTAATGCAAATGAAATGCTTGGTACAGTGCTTACCCATAAAGGGAATCCAGTTAAAGACTGACCTTTTTTGTGAGGAGTTAAGGTTCTATAGGATATGCTGTTCTATGGACTGGTCTCAAATATTTCTTCTTGTTTCAAGTAGGAACTTAGACTTATGAGAAGCTAATATCCTGGTATTTCCACACAGTGAAGGAATCTACCTGGCCCTTCTCTTCACCTCTACTCTGGCCTCTCAAGGCCTACCAGGATAGGGCTGGGCCAGGAGGAAGGCAGTGGGAAGCCTCCCGAGGCCATAGTCATTCTGCTCTTGCTTGGGTTAATTGTACAGGGAATATACAGGTACCTGTTCTTCTTTTGCATATACATAACTTATTTCTGGAAAGTAGTACAGAAGAAGTTGTTTAAGGATCATTTAGAATGTCACAGCCTTTTATTTTCACATGTTCCTCATGAAAAGAGAAGGAAAGAATGGTGCTTCTTACGGCAGCATGCCAGGTTTCTTTATGAGGCTGGGCAGGAATGTGCGGCTGCCTTTCTCACCAGCCTTGCCTCCTTTCTGCAGTTCTCTATGTTATGTTTTGTTTTGTTGTTCTTCCATCTCACTGAATCCTCTAGCCAGGCACCTAGGTGAGGAAAACCACTGCTGATGGGGTGAGGGGTGAGGGTAGTTCAAAAGCCTTGTAGAAAGGTAGAGATCCAAAATACAAGAAATGGCTTTTTTTAAGTGTGTGCTATAAAATTAAATGCAATTGTGAAAATAACTATTGAAACCAAAGATATATAGCATAGTTCATATAAGAACGTGCAGAAAGCAAAGGAAATCCCAAGAGAGCTTTAAAAAATCCAGCTTGAGATGTATTTATGAAAGAAAGAGAAGACAAACTGTTTATCAAAGCAAATGCATATTATTTTAAAATTGTATTTAGAGGGTGTTGAAAATAGACACATCACACGTAAGCCAAAATAATTTAAAAGTAAAAATGATGAAGCAAAGCGTTCCATGAGCTAGCAGTTTTACTTCTGGATACATTCCAGTGGAATGGTCACTAAAAAGAATGTACTTGAATGTTCACAGCATACATTCCATGTAATCCCCAAATAGAAACTGTTTAAAGGACTGTGGTAAGTAGAATGGATAGAAAGTAAATTGTAAAATACTCACATGATGGAATATTTAACAACAATGAAAATTAATGTTTGCATTCAGTAATCATGTTTTGCATGACCCTCACAATCAGAATGTTGAACTAAAGAGGTTCTCCATGAATGAGCCCTTACTGTGTGATTCCAGTTTTATAAAGGTAAAACAGAACCAGCAAAACCAGTCTCCTGGCTGGAAGCCAGGGTGGAGTTTCTCTGGAGAAGTCTGTAGTTTTGACTAAAAGGGAACATGATGGGGATCGGGATGAGTTGGTGGGGCTGTGGTGAAGCTTAGGTTTTGATCTGGCTCAGGTCATATAGGCTATCCCCTTGATTTGTGTACTTTTCTTTAAATATACTTTATTTTAGAAAAAGTTTAATAAGTAGTAAGACTCTGTATCAAAACAAATATTAAAAAGGGTTGGGAACATAGCTCAGTGGTAGAGCATCCCTGAGTTCAATCCCCAGTACTAGAGAAATATTAAAAGTAAGAAGAGGGAAACATTATCAGAAATGCTGGGTAACTACTAGAAAATGCTTAAAGACTTTAGCATACTGCTTCAGGCTTTAGGCTTAGTTATAAAAAGCATTTTTCATAATGTAACTAAGTCATAATAATGCATGTTGATACTAAACCTTACGATGGACGCACATACACATACATACAAGATAAATTTTTGTTGATCTAGTGTTACACCAAGAAGAAATCCTCACATTCCCAAAGCAGGAGTTGTGCACATCTTGTGTAATATTAATTTTAAACCACTGCAACAATTAACCAGGTGGAATACCTCTTAAATAACTATTCGACCAGTTATTCAATTAATACTACAAAGACAGAATATAATCTTTTTATAAAGTAAAAGAGAGAAAAACAAATGCATTATGCATAGATGTATGCCCAGGTGTTTGGTGCTATTGAGTGGAAACAATGACAAACTCATAGTCTTAAACTATTTTATTATATGAAAAACATGAAAATAAGTTGATTATAATTCAGTTTGATTAAAAGAGAATAAAACAAGCCTAAGGAAAGCAGGAGGAAGGTAGTAATAAGAGTAAAAGCAGCAAAAAAAAAAAATAATTGGAAAAGAAAAAGGAAATCAGAGCTGATGAATAAGTATAAGTACTTACTCCGTGAAAGGACAAAGGTAACAATGCAGCATAGTCAGAAAGGAAAGATTATTAGTTTTTCCAACTGAATGGTTTGAGTTCAGGTGGCTTGAATTTTCAAACTTCTTAGGAACCTTTTGTTGGATCCACGAGCCTGAGTCCTGGGTGTAACCTGCCTCTACCAAGTACTTGCCTAACCTTTTGACACTGGCCATACCAATTGAGTGGGAGTGAGTGAATGAACCAGTGAATGCTTACTTACATGCATTAATGCTTTGGCTCTCTCAGAGGGGAGCATAAGACTTAAGTTAGGTACTACATGAAGTTCTTAGCATGGGGCCTGTTAAATAATGAGCCTTCAGATAACAGTGTTATCATTACCAAATGTTTTATAGAAAATGGGAATCTGTGAATAATCTTTGTATGTATATTTATTTATTTATTTATTTATGTATGTATGTATGTTTTTAGGATATCCTGACCCAGAAAATTTTTCCTGGCCAGAATATCTGCAGACTACCCAAACTAATGCAGTTCCTGCCAAAGTTTTTAAAATGGTAAGTCTATATAGGTATACACTCTTACCTTTAAACAAAATTCTGTTGAGTCCTCCTTTGTGTAGGATTTTAAAATTATTCTAGATTTTTCTTTATAAATTCAAGTTGTGTTTTTTATAACCAATTTGTTTTGCTTTTCTTAAAGTTAAGAATACAAAGTAAGTAAAGTAAACAAGCAGGGTCATTTGCTATCATTCCTATATACAAATGCAGGTGATGATTTTCTTTTTGAAAAAAGCATAGTGCGGCACATCAGTGGCACTGCTGACAGCACCTCAGCAGGGGTGGAGGTGTGGAAGCTCTCAGTGCATGAGCTTGCATGTCCCTTTCTCAGGGACTGTTTGAATGGCAATGGCCATAATCAAGTAGGTGAACCATCATCTTTGTGCATACTTTTATCCACTTTTGAGAGGAACATTCCTTTAAGCATTTTTTTTAGAATACTGATTTTTACAGTTAAAACTTATTTTAATGTACTTTTCCAGGGTTGAACTAAGTATAGATAAATTTTTAAAAGAAAACACATAGATAGAAATAGTATAATCAGAAATATTTATGTTCCAAATCAGTGATTTTTAAATTGTTCCTTTCTCATTCTAATTGTGGGCTTCAGGCTCCTCAACTTGTCTTAAATCAGAATTTTATGTGTAGGGTTTATTCATGTGATTTCATTTCCTAGAGTTTTCTAGGTATTAAAAGGGGTTAAAACAAAAATCCTTTTTCATCTAAAAAAATTGGTCGTAATAGTCTAGATTTGATGGTGAAGTATAATAAGATTAGGGAAACCATAGCTAAAGTCCTACAGAGGTTTTATGAATTGCAGAATTTCAAAGAGCAAGTACTGGTAGTTTCTGTTTTGTCTTTTTTCAAATCTTTGTTTTACTTCTTGAACAGGAGAACTATAAGAAAACAAGGAAAAATTTCACTAAAAAGACGAATTTCAGACTCTGTCTTTCACAAGGTTGTTGTGGATTCTGCTCAAGAATGTCTCTTTGGCATCTGTAATACTAAACAATTACCTTTGTTGTTCAGAATAGTGACCTTGGCAAGAACAAATTTCAGAGACCTGATAATACTCAGTATATTCCATTTAATAGATGTAATAATGCATTCTAAGAAGAAAATATGCTTCTGAAAAAGCTGAAAACATACCAGATACTGGAGAAAAATTTAACTATTTATTAATCATGTATCAGTAGAAGTTTTTTTTTTATTGCCAATTCTGGATTTGAGGAGTTCAGTACACTTTCATTTCCAATAAAATCAATTGAACACTTTTATGTGTAATAGCATTCAAAGAAAAACTTTCCACTAATGTCTCAAAACTGTCAGATTTGTTTTGTGACTTTGATTTCTGTTGCAGGGACGGGGAGGGGATTTAACCTAGGTGTGCTTGACCACTGAGGCACATACTGAGCCCTTTTACTTTTTTTTTAATTGTGAGACAGGGTTTCACTAAATTGCTTACAGCCTTACAAAGTTGCGGGGTCTGGCCGTGAACTTGCAATCCTCTTGCCTCACCTTCCAGAGCTGCTGAGATTACAAGCATGTGTCACTGTGCCCAGTGTGACTCTGATTTTGACTGTTGAAATTCCTTAGTTTGAATGATTTGGCATGTCCCAGTACCTTTCCCCTTCTGTTTTATTTATTGCCTGTGTGTCAGTCACCATGAACTCTTGGTTTCTAGCATTTTAAAGACTTGAAAGAAACTTCAACCAAGTTCAACTCTGTAGTGTTATGAGATGAAGTGACAAAAAGCATAGATATGGCTTAAAATTATATCATGGTATACTGAAAAGATTTAACAGTTGAAATTATGTAGCTTTTAACTAAGTATATTTTAAAATTTAGATTTATGAAGAATCATGTTTTTTTTTTTTTGTATTTGTATATAAGGGGAAAAAAAACCTGATGGTGGAGAGTTGTGAATTACATGAAAACTAAGGAGAGATCAGTAGAGTATCTAGAAGGGGCTTGAGGAAAGGGAGGAGAGGGATAGGAAATGGGAGAAACAGTGCGATGAAATTGACCAAATGATCCTATGTACATATGTGAAAATACCACAGTGAATTTCACCTCATGTATATCTATAAAGCACTAATTTAAAAAATATTACAAATAAATAGAAGGAAGACCAGTAGAATAGAGGAAAGGGAACAGGGAATGTGAGGAGGAGAGGGTTAGGAGAGTACTGGGAACTAAATTGGTGAGAATTATATTCCATGTTTGCATAATTAAGTCAGAATGAACCCCAATATTATGTGTAATTATAATGCACTAATTTTAAAAAATCGTTTTGAACTTCGTTGTGAAAATTAATGAATTTATAATTTATTCTATCTTTGTCTTTTAGCTATCTTTAAAGTGGCCCAAAATTCTCTCACAGGCTTTGTGACTCTAGTTAAAAAATATGCATAAAATCCTATGTGTTCTGTAAACTAAATGCCAGTTGTATTAAAAATATGCTTGTTAAAACTGAAGTATTGTATTCAAAATTAATAGAAAATTAATAGAAAATCTGAATTGCTGAATTTTCCACAACTTGTTACACTTGTATTTTTTTCAGAGGTTGCCCCATGGTTTTTTGCCAAATATGAAACTTGAAGTTGTGGATAAACGAAACCCCCGGTTAATTCGTGTTGCAACAATTATAGAAGTTGATGACCAAAGAGTAAAGGTGCACATTTTAAATTATTATGTTATTTTGGTCCTTTTTTCATGTGCTTTCTGTTTTCCCCTTCCTCAGTTTTTAATTCTCCTGCATGATAGTTTTCTGGGGAGAAAAACCTTCTGGACCTGATCTGGAAGATTGACTGTGGCCAGGATGTGACTGGGACTAACACAGGAGGCAGTGTAACCTGCAGGAGGATACCTGCAGAGGCTTTGATTTTTTAGTGCAGGAGGAAAATAAATCTGTGTATAGCTTCCTATCCATTCACATGTCTTTGAGTGGAAAAATGTCTAGCTTATCTGTATGTATGTGAAGTGGGAAATCTATAGAGAAGACTTCACTGACATGGAAAGGAATTCTAGTACATTTCTGTTTGGATTTGCTGTTTAGATTTTCACTGTCAGGTGTTCTTCTTTTTTTTTTTTTAAATCATTTTGTTGGCATTACTTGATTTTTCTTGAAATTGTTATGAAACACCTTGAAATAATTATCTTTCTTTTCTGCTTTTCTTTGTGAAATTAAATACAATTTAAAAACACTTTAATCACCCTATCTAAAAGAAGTTTTGAATTAAATATTTGATTAATAGATTTCTATACTGTCCATATTGATGACATTTTAAATATACACATTTTCAAAATGAAATTTTCATAAAATTAAAGCTTTTCATCTTTTTTATACAGGGAACTGAAAGCATCTGTGGAATTCATTAAATCTTTATGAATTAAATCATATGAACAGCATATGACAGTTCAAAAACAATTTTCTACCTGTACAGTTTATTTTCATAATAGCAAAAAGATTGAAGTCAACTAATTTTAATATGTATTATATTAAAATATGTATTTGTTTGATGTACATTTTGATATAAAAGAAATTTTATTTATTATATCCTAATTTGAAAACAATATTAATTCATTTTATACTATATAATCGGTACATACATTTTGGCCAAGGTTTAGAGGCACATGCCTATCAATAGCACAAATGGGCAATGTCCTTTATTCTTCTAACAAGCGAAAATAATAATTATATTCAGGAATTATAGATATATTTCCTTCCATACTACCTTATTATTAATATTTTAAATTTAATGTTAAGCATATTGCTTATGATCTTAATAATTTGTGTTTTTATTGTTTACTTTTATGGTAAATACTTCGGAAATAACTTTGGATATGATAATTGCCTTGTAAATTCAATCACATTTTGTCATTAGCTTTAATTTAAACATTATTGCCTTTCTAGGTAAAGCTCAATTTTAACAGCATATTAAATTTTACCTTGGTGTGTAATTGACAGAAAATTTTCTTATTATTCATAAGATACACGCTGTAGAATCCAATGGATAATTTGTCATCAGTTTAGTATGTGAACAAATTGGATTAATATGTTACCTTAAAATATCATTTGAAAAAACTTTTGCTCCAAAAGTGAATTTCTTATCATCCTTATATACCATCTCAGCTTTGCTCTTTTAAAATCTCTTAAGCATTTAGCTGATCCTTCCAAAGAAATAGTTCATGTATCTTTTTCTTATTCTTTTTCTTCATGGTAACTGCATTGTTCTTTATTGGAAGAAAAAGAGTTTAAAAGTATCTGGCACTTCTGAAAGAACCAGAACCTTAATAGTTATCTCTGCGGTGTGGGAAAATCAGAAATTCCTGTAGGATTTTAGGGCTAAATTAAGACACAGTTTTGCAAGTGGCACTCTCTACCCTGTGAAATGGTGTCTTACAAAATTTTTTTCTACTTAGCATGCAGTCTGCCGGACTTAGATCAGCCTTGCAGTGACCATCAATATCTTGGGCTTGTGGTCTGCTTGAGGCCTGGCACACACAGTCCTGCTCCTGCAGCCCATTTCTGCAGATCTTGCCACAGACCCTCTGCTGACCATCCCCCTCACCCGCTGTTGCACAGTCCCAAGGTTGGGAAAACACTTGTCTTGCTTCATGAGCTAGAAGGGAGAAGGCTGCCTAAGGGTTGGGCATCTTGGGAACTTAAAGGAGAGTCAGGTGATAGCTTAAAATTCCAATTAATAGTTCCTAGGGAAATAGGGCTTCGAAGGTGAGCATCAGATTTTTCTCTGAATTCTTATGTAAGGAGGTTGAGGTGTAGTAAATGAGGCTTTCTTTGATAGTTGAGAAAGCATTTGGAGCTTTCTGATGTCCTTTTTGCCCAGCATAATGCTCTATTCCTCAATTAATGTGTTGAACACATCATTCTGTAATTTTCTTTTCTTTCTTTTTTTTTACTGTTTCTCTTTTTTTAAAGAATTTGTTCTAATTAGCTATATATGACAGTAGAATGCATTTTGAAACATTATATACAAATGGAGCACAACTTCTCCTTCCTCTGGCTGAACATGGTGCAAAGTCACACTGGTAGTGTAATCATACATAAATATAGGGTTAAAATGTCCATCTCATTCCATTGTCCTTCCCATCTACACGTCTCCTCCTTTCCCCTCCCTTACTCCCCTCTGCACTGTCTAGAGTTCCTTCATTCTCTCCCCACTCCATTATGGATTAGCATCTACTTATGGAGAAAAATTGAAAGCATTCCCCCTAAAAACCGGAAGAAGACAGAGATGCCCTCTTTCACTACTTATTTTCAACATAGTCTTTGAAAATCTAGCCAGAGCAATCAGACAGAAGAAGAAATTAAAGGAATACAGATAGGAAAAGAAATCCAAACTATCACTCTTTGTTAACGACATGATTCTCTATTTAGAAGATCCAAAAAACTCCATCTGAAAACTTCTAGAGCTAGTTAGTAAATGAATTCAGCAAAGTAACAGGATATAAAATTAGTACCCATAAAAATGCATTTCTCTACATCAGTGATGAATCCCCTGCAAGAAGAATTAGGAAAACTATGCCATTCACAATAGCCTCAAAAAAAAAAAAAAACACTTGGGAATCATTCTGTAATTTTCTAAAATCAATATCCATCAAAGACTGTTTAATATTTGGATAATGAATGAAGGGATGTGTGAGTAAAGAAGTGGATGAATCAAATGTACTTTGGCATTTGGACAATTATTCGAACATAGATAAACTGTGTGTTAATAATAAACCACTTTCCCTTTTTCTTAATTCCTATCTTAATTACTCTTCTTTTGGAAATCCAGTTCAACAAAATGGACTGGGAAGTGCCCCTGGATTGGACAGATCTGGGTTGGACTCCTAGCTTTGACTTTTACTTAACCGTGAGATTAACTTGATGGAGTTACTCAATGTACTTCAACTTTTCTTGTCTGTAGTTTGATGGGTTAATAATATCCAACTCATAGGCATGTTGTGAAAATTCAGTGAGGTGTCATATGTAAGATTCCTGGGAATGTTCCTGATTCTACAGGTGCTTTGGTGGTAGCTGTTGTGTTCAGTGTGAATTCAGCGTGCCTGTGAATATCCCGTGCTGCTCGCCAGGCTGTGTGTACAATTGTGTTATTAAAGGGGCCTCATGGAAGTATAGAGGATAAGCCCAAGCTCCTGGGTGAAGAGGACAGGGTTTGACTGGAGTTCCCTGGGGAATCTGAACATGACCCTCTGTGATGGTGCTGCTCACCTCTGACTGCAAGGAGTCAGACTATCCTAAAGAGACCACAACAGTCAGACAATAATCAGGATGATGGCTCTTTGTGCATGTCAGACACTGTTCTGAGCACCCTGCATGTCCTCTCAGCACAACCATGTGAGAGAAAGTCCTGTGGTTATACCCACTTTATGAAGAAAGAAACTAAAGCCCAGAGAGGCCAAATTACTGGTCCCAGGCTGCTATCTTATGGGACCAGGGTTTGACACCCAGCTTTCAAATAGAGGTTTTCATCTCGAGAGCTTATAACCTTTCTATTCCTTACTCATATGTTCTAATTTTTATTTATGCTAAATAAGTCCCTTTAGAAAGAGAGAGCAGATGTTGTGGGATGGAAAGTGGAAACCACTTATGTTCTTATTTTTATGTTCTAATTACTCTTATGTTCTAATTTTATTATGTTCTACCCTTATGTTCTAATTTTTCTTAATATTTTAAATTCTTTTCTTCTTACTTGTAATGTTCTATTTTTTATGCTAAATAACTCCCTTTAGAAGGGGAGAGCAGATGTGTGGAATGGAGAGTGGAGACCACCCGTGACCCCAGTATGCTTTGTCATCTGTGCCTAAGCTCATACTGCCTGTCCTGTCTGGAGGTACCTGGGCACTCCTGGCATTCCCTGGCAGAGTGCAGCCAGTTCACTCTGCAAGTGTGTAGCTGCCCTTATGTGCTTTGTTAGTTTGATTTTTATAAAATAGTTTTTTTGAGGTAGCATTTACACATCATAAAATTTAACTATTGATTATATTCCATAGCTGTACAACCATTACCACTAAGCTTAGAACATTTTCATCACCCCAAATCAAAACCTTAGTGGTCATTACTCATTCTACTATTCCCTTCTTCTGCCCAAGCTCCTGGTAATCACAGATTAGTGGATCTGCCTGTCCTTGGGCATTTCATAAACATAGAATCCTATAATGTGTGACTTTTGTGATGCCTTCTTTCATTTGACATATTGTTTTCAAGGTTTATTCACATGGATAAACTTCATGTACTTCATTTGTTCTACATTCCATTTTATTTCCAAATAATATTCCCTTGTGTAGCAATTCCATATTTTATTTTTCCACTCATCAGTTGATATTTGTTATTTCTACTTTGTGCTATCTTGAATAAAGCTCCTGTGAGCATCTGTGGACATGTGCTTTCATGTCTCTTGAGTATATTCATCAGAATGGAAATGCAGGATCATAGGATAGCTCTATGTTTGGCATTCCGAGAAACTTCCACTATGTTTTCTGAAGTGGCTGCACCATTTTACATTCCCACAGGCAGTACTTGAGGATTCCAGTCAGTTCACATCTTTAAGAACCCTTGTTATTTCTTTTTTATCATTTTAGTTACATATTTTTACCCATCCTAGTGTGTCTTAAGCTCTTTAGGTCCCAAAGTATAGATTATTATTTTTATATGTACCATTAATGGCCAGGAGAAGTGGGATGAAGTAACTGTTGCTCAGTGCTTGCAGCAGTAGATGTAGTAATAGTAGTGAATACAGAAGTAATAAAAGCAGTGCTAGTAGAGAAGAACACCCCATTATTGAATGTGTACTTTGTTCCAGGTACTTGGCTGAGTATGTTATTTATCACATCTTCTTTACAGCAGAGATTTCAATAAGATATAATCTCTGCTATCCAGTTAACATGGAGAACTTATTTGACCTAGGTTAGATACATCTAAATACAATGTCAATGTTCTCTACATTTCAACATTTACCCGTAGCTATGATAAGCTGTTAGAATTGGAGATCATGAGCTAGCAATGCTTCAGGGAGGGGACAGTAGGGCAGCTCGATTCAAGATACTCAACTCTCTTGATATCATAAATCCACTTTACTAGTCAGGCCAGATAGTCTGTTTTTCATATTGAACACATTATTTGGTCATATGTGGTCCACTGGTAGGAGGTTGTGAAGGTCTTTTTTTTTTTTTTTTTTTGCCTTGGCCGGGTATTAAGATGCCATGCCCCCTTTGTGTTGATTGCTGTTTATTAATTACCATATTTACTCTCTAATAAATATTTATGATGTTCCTGGTGTATCTTGTTCAATTTATAGCCAGCTATTATGTTTAATAATTATTCTTTTGTTTGGCTGCACAATGTACTTTGTTATATATGAAAATCCATTACTGTCATCTAATCAGGAAATGCACATTAAATTACAATAGATGGATAGATGGGTGCTCTTAGGAAGTTTAGCCATTATTTTAGGCAAAAAATATTCCACAAAAAATGTAAAGGGAAGAATTAAAACAGAGTAATATTTGATAAATATTTGCCCTGTGGGAACTGAAGCTAAGCTGTGAAATGAATTATAAATGAATACCAAATAGATGCTTTAGGAACTTCTCCTGAATCATTAATAAATTGAGTCTCTTCAGCAAGTATTTTCATATTTAATGCATTAACTGAATGTATTTGTGACATTTCTAAATGAAATGAGTGCATAATGACCCAGAGAAATTGTCATGGTAAGATGTCCACTTACATGACTAAAAATCATTTTAGCTTTTAGGTCAGACCAGTAACTTGAAAAACTATTGTTTGGAAAAAAACCTGCAGGTGGGTTAATGCAAAGAAAAAGTCCATATTATAGTCAATAATGTTCACTATAATTAAGGGTTACCTGTGCTTTGAGAAGTCACTTGATCCTGTGAGTCCTCCTTTAACTATCTGTCAAGAAGGGAGCAGGCTGTGGATTAGATTATCTCACTTGCCAAAGTTTCTAATTCGGATGCATTTTTGAAAATGCGTTTTGAAATATGAGGATAAGACAAGATACTAACATTAAAAATATCTGTCTTTTGAACTAAATTTGTAATCAGTGTCCATTATTAGGTCACAATGATTGATGGCTGTCTTCATTTGAGGAGACTGGGACAATTTTCCAAAATATGATGACCAGTTAATGAAAAGATAATTTTTAGACTTGGTGAAACTATAAATTAGTGTTAACTATAATTTCCAGGAGAGTTGAGATAGTAGAAGTGCATTAGAGTAACTGCAGTTATGGCAAGTGGCACAGCAGTAATACTAATGATGCCAATACGTGATGGGAGTGCCGTGGGATGCTGTTTACGTTCTGTATGTTTCCCTGCTCTCATAATCCTAGAAATGACCTTATAAGGTAGACAGAGGTGATAAACCAGACATAGAGAGCCTAAGTAACAGGGCCATGCTGCATATAAGTTTAGAGCCAGATGGGAACCAGGTGGCCTGGGCTATCGCTCCTTCCAAGTAAAGGGCCACATAGTAGCTGTTTCAGGATTGTGGTCACACACGGTCTTTGTAGCAACTGGTCACCTGCTGTTTATCACAGAAGCAGCCAGAGAAAATATGTGAAGGAATGTATAACCCTCAAATTTGAATTTCACACAATTTTCCACATGACATAAAATACTCTTATTATGATTTTTCTCTCAACCATCTAAAAACATAAAAACCATTTTTAGCATGTGCAACACAAAGCAACTATTGCTTGTGGACTATAATCTTATCAATGCTTATCTTAACTGATACTATATTGATTAGACTATAAGCTTCATGTATTTACTACCTATAGTGTAGGTATATACTATAAGTATAGTTTAGTTATAGTATAGTTTTGTGTCCTTGTATTATTTTTATAATATTTTTAAACAATCCATATCAATATTTAATTTTCATTCTAGTTTTAGATAAAATCTAGATATTCATTAAAAAGAGGTATAAGAGATGAAACCCACCATGTAATCTAGTATCATTTGATTGCCACTAGTATCAATTTTCCTAGTATCAATTGATTGCCAGTTGGTTAGACACTCCAAGAAATATGTACTCCTAAGAGAAGGGTTAAGAACAACTAGTGTGTTGTAACAACATCATCTCTTATTTTAAGAGTGTATGAATGCCCCCCATATAGTGTCTCATACAGTGAACTCACCTGCCACAAGAGTTGTATTTCCCAAGAACTGTAAGTAGAGACTTAACTTTCCCATTCTTTTTAAAATCAATCTGTCTGGAAGAGAAACAAAGGCCTGCCAGCACAGAGTGCAGGACTATTGTGAGGATGAATCCATGAGCTCATCCTGGAGCTCTCTGGCCCATCTTCAGCCTGATTCCCCCTACCAGCCTGACCTGCAGATATAATGAGAGCTTGACATATGATTATTTGGCTTGAGGTGTCAGTTTAGTCATGAGATAGATAGAATGGAAATAGAATCATTCAGTTTTCTATGCAGAACAATGTATAGAAACTTCTTAAATAAAAGATGATGGTGTTACAGCACTAGTTGTTCTTAATCCTTCTTTTAGGAGTATGATTTTTTTTGAGTGTCTGAGATCTGCTACAGATTGTTCTGCTGTGAAGTGCACATGCACACATATTTAAGTATTAGATTTATTCATGCATCAGGGGTTAATGGGCCTTTAAGTAAGGACCTCATTTTACACTAACAACTCATAAGTTAATAAAATAGACACTCCATTCTGCATACTCTTGTTATTTTATTCAAAGCTGTATATTTGCTCAGTAACTGTGGGACCCCTGAACTGGTATAATAATGAATCCTTTTATCTCCAAGTCCTTCAATCACAAGATGCAGTGTGGACTCCCTCTATTCCTTCAGAACAGTCTATGAACTTTATCCTAACTTTAGAGGAAACGTACTCTGCCTTCTCTGCAGTTTCCTAAGCAGAAGCACACTGTTAGGAACAGCTGCAGTTTTGACATTCCAAGTGCCCTTACTAATACTGATACTTAGCTAATTATGCTGAACATCATCTCCTTTTCTCACATCCTGCTTTATAGTCACTGTGTTTTTACCACTGGAAGAATATTTTCTAAAAATAAATAAGTGAAAAAATACAACCCAGGACAGACTGGCTAGGCAAGATGGTGAACACATTTCCTACCTTGTTCCAAAGTCAGTGTCACTCCCTGTAATATAAGAAAGGGTGATAGACTCAGGGAAAGGACATTATACTTCAAAAGGGAGTAGATGATTAATTTATTTCCAAGATGTAGCTGTATTACCTTCCTGTTGCAACTTTAACAAATTAACATAAGTTTACTAACTTTAAGCAACTCATATATATCATACATTTATCTAGGTCAGAAATCACACTGGGCTAGAATCAAAGTGTAAGGAGGCCAAATCCTTCAGGAAGCTCTGGAGAGGAATCCCCTACTTTGCCCTTTACAGCTTCTAGAAGCCACTTTATTCCTGGGCTTATGGCCCCATTCTCCATAATCAAAGCAAGGTACACAGGCACCTTCAAACTTTCCTCTTATAAGAACTGCTGTGATTTCTCTGGGCCGACAAGGTAATCACAACTGCATAGTTCCTCTTGCCATATAAAGTAACATGTTCACAGGTGCCAGGATAGGACATGAACATCTTTGGGAGGGCATGATTCTGCCTACTGAAATAGTTGCAGTAAAATTTAACATAATTCAATAAAAATTAGAATAGATGGCATCTATTGTGTAGTTATCAGCTTTTGTTCACTGAGTGCCCCTAAGGTAGAAGACCATTCCAGGTACTGTGATCCCAAAGGATGAGATTAAGACTTGGAACCTGCCCTCACATTGTGACTGGGGAGATGAGAAAGAATCCTGGTTCAGTACAGTAGTATGAAGCACAAACCCCCAAGTGCTGTCAAAGTAATTGCATGTGCACCATGGCTTTGTGAGGACAGATGCTAGGGATCAGATGACTTTTCAAGAACAGTGATTCTTCTTTTAGAAAAAGTCCATTACATGCCTTGTTTTATTTGCATTTCCAAACACCAAATGCTTTTATTTTCTATTATGCAGAGACAAAGGAGACTTTATATTTAATATGTTTAGTGTGTTTATATGCGCAGGTATGGATACATACATATGTACCTATGTGCATGTATGGATATATATATATATATATATATATATATCATTGTTATACAAAATTACATATAAGAGGTTGTGAGGGGAATGGGATAATAAACAAGGAGGGAAATGAATTACAGAAGATGGGGTAGAGAGAGAAGATGGGAGGGGAGGGGAGGGGGGATAGTAGAGGATAGGAAAGGTAGCAGAATACAACAGTTACTAATAGGGCATTATGTAAAAATGTGGATGTGTAACTGATGTGATTCTGCAATCTGTATTTGGGGTAAAAATGGGAGTTCATAACCCACTTGAATCTAATGTATGAAATATGATATGTCAAGAGCTTTGTAATGTTTTGAACAACCAATAAAAAAATTAAAATTAAAAAAAATTATATATATATATATATATATATATATATATTCTTTTTTAAAAAAAATTGAAAGCAGCACCTCAAACAACTAAACTTAACTTAGATGACACAGATCTTAATTTCAACCTGTGACCAGAGAAATCCTGGGTAGGTAGGTGCATGGCTGTGACTGTAGGAACCATGGAGGTGCAGCTAAGGGAGAAAGTGGAGGGTCCCTAACTGAAGCAATTGCTGCAGGTTATCTTTTTCTACAGCTACTCCTTAGAGGCTCACTACTAGCACCTCTAACCCTGGGACCCTTTGATAGGATATGTGTTCTTGCTACTTTGGCAAAACCAGTTCTTGGTATGAAAACCATTGGTACCAGATCACCTCCACAGGACTGTCTTCCCCAAACCCAAGGGGGTCTGTTGATAGAAAAAGAAGATATGTGTGGATTCTATCAACTCAGCAGATGGATCCATATCTCAGGAATACTAAACCAAACAGAATAAATAAATCAAAATAGAGTCCTGAGGCAGAGTCAGAGCAGGAAGACAGCTCTAGAGAATAGGCAGATAGTCTTAGAGGAAAGAACTGCACATTCAGGCTTCAGGGCGGGCATGTTGATAGTCCAGTCTTCATTCCAAAACTGGATGTAGCATCCCGAGGGTCTCCCACAGGTGAGGACTTCCTAGAGACTTCCTCTTCAAGATAAACAGAATATGGCACCTGAATCCCTGGGGGATTGTTAGAAATGCCAACAACGTGATCTATATTTAGACCACCCAGAAAACTTGACTGGAAAACCTGTAGAACTCAAACTAATTCAGCAAAGTAGCAGAAATTAACATCTATAGATCAATTGCATTCCTATAAACCAATGATGAATCAGCCAATAGTGAAATTAACTATCCCATTCATAATAGCCTAAAAACAAATACTTGGGAATCAATCTAACAAAAGATGTGAAAAACTCTACAATGAAAACTACAGAATACTAAAGAAAGAAATAAAGAAGACCTTAGAAGATGGAAAGATCTCCCATGTTTTTGGGTAGGCAGATGTAATATTGTCAAAATGGCCATATTACCAAAAGCACTATATAGATTTAATGCAATTCCTATTAAAATTCCAATGACATTCTTTGTAGAAATAGAAAAAGTACTCGTGAACTTAATTTGGACAAATGAGAGGCACAGAATTAGCCAAAGCAATCTTCAGTGAGAAACATGAAGGAGAAGGCATCACAATACCAGAAATTAAATTATACTATAGAGCTATAGTAACAAAAACAGCATGGTATTGTCACCAAAACAGACATGAGACCAATGGTACAGAATAGAAGACACAGAGACAAACCTACATAAATAAAGTTATCTCATACTAAACACAGGTACCAAAAACATACATTTAAGAAAAGATAGCCTCTTCAATAAATGATGGTGGGAAACTAGAAATCAATATGTAGCAGAATGAAATATAACCCTTTTCATCCTGCATGAAACTCTCAATTCAAAGTGGATTAAGGACCTAGGTATTAGACCATAGACTTTGTGCCTACTAGAAGAAAATGTAGGCCCAACAAACATTCTATCATGTTGGCTTAGGAACTTATTTCCTCAACAAAACCATTAAAGTACAGGAAGCAAAACCAAGAATCAATAAGTTGGATGGTATCAAACTAAAAGCTTCTTCACAGCAAAGGAATAATCAAGAGCATGAAGAGAGAGCCTACAGAATGGGAGAAAATCTTTTTACCTCAGACAGAGCATTAATCTCCAGGATATATAAAGAACTCAAAAAACTTAACACCAAAAAAATTAATAAATGGGCAAAGGAACTGAACAGGCACTATACATAAGAAGAAATGTGAATGATCAACAAATATGTGAAAGTATATTTAACATATCTAGCAATTAGAGAAATTCAAATTAAAACTACGCTGAGATTATATCTCACTCCTGTGAGAATGGAAATTATCAAGAATACATGTAAAAGTAAATGTGGGTGAGGATATGGGGAAAATAGTTCTCTCATACATTGCAGGTGGGACTGCAAATTGGTGCAACCACTATGGAAAGCAGTATGGAGATTCCTTAGAAAACTTGGAATGGAACCACCATTTGACCCAGTTATCCCACTCCTCAGCATATATCCAAAGGACTTAAAACCAGCATACTGTAGGGACACAGCCACATCAATGTTTATAGCAGCTAAATTCACAATAGCTAAGCTATGAAACCAACCTAGGTGCCATTAACAGAGGAATGGATGAAGAAAATTTGGCATATATACACAATGAAATATTATTCAGCCATATGAAAATAATGACTTTATGACATTTACTGGTAAATGGATGGATCTTGAGACTGTCATGCTAAGTGAAAGAAGACAGTCTCCCCAAACCAAGGGTTGAATGTTCTCTCTGACATATGGATTCTAACTCACAATAAGCAGGGGAGGGAAAGAATAGATGTCAGAGGATTAGACAAAAGGGAATGAATGGAAGCATGGGGTGGGTAGAAATGGGAAAGATAGTAGAATAAATCAGACATAACTTTCCTATGTTCATATATGAATACATCACCAGTGAAACGCCACACTGTATATAACGAGAAGACTGGGATGCTAATTAGAATACATTATATTCCATGTATTTATTATATGTCAGAATAGGCTCTTCTGTCACATATATCTAAAAAGAACAAAGAAAAAAATAGAAATGGCTCATCCCTGACCTTCTGAATCCACATCTGCATTTTGACCAGACCTCACCCAGTCTGTCTGGATACTGAAGGTGGTTGTACCCATTTGCTGCTAGACAGGTAGCCTCGCTGATGTCTGCTCTGGTTTGTTTTTCTTTTTGATACCAGGGATTGAACCCAGAGTTGCTTAACCACTGAGCCACATCCCTAGCTTTTTGTTATATATATATATATATATATATATATATATATATATATATATATATATATATATATTGAGACAGGGTCTCACTAAATTGTTTAGAGTCTCTCTAAGTTGCTGAGACTGGCTTTGAACTTGTGATCTTCCTGCTTCAGCTTCCAGAGCCAGTAGGATTACAGGCATGCACCATTACATCTGGCTGCCCTGGTTTTTAATACCCTTCTCCAAGTGTACTAAGAAAGGGTAATAGGTATTCACTGCTCTCCACATTGAGTCAGGTATGAGTGGCTACTTTGGGCTGTGGATTCAGTAGACACCAGGATCTTGGTGGTTCTCTGGGGAGCCCTCCTACCTACAAGGGTATTTAAGAAAGTGAATTTCACTGATAAACTTGAAATGAATGCTCCTAATTTTGTTTCCAGTGTGAAGGTTTATGTCAGAGGACTGCAAAGGTTGATATGCAGTGTTTGGTTTTCTGATATAATGATAAGGGGAGGAGTCAGCTGTCCACCTCCATCAGTGTTTCCCTGCCTGTCCCCTTTTTCAGTAGTGGTACTTGTGACTGTAGGTCCTATGCAATCGTGTTTACCTGTTTTCTGTTACCTGTTTGCTCCCTTTTAGTCTTGTCTCCTACTTAACTTCTACACACTGGCACTGTCCAACACCTTGATCTTGATCTTTATATTTTCTCTCTATCCTGGTAAATCTCAAGCCTAATTGCATAGTTACATTGTCCAACAAGCATAAGCACTTTGTAAAACTCCCTTGGGTAATTTTAATGTGTGCCTGAGCTGAGAATTTGCTTGATTGTCTCTCCCTAAGTGAAGCCATCCATTCTTTCCCTTGGTTTTCAATACTTTATATTTGCAAATAACTGTCAAGTCTGTATTTTGTTCCATAACCTCTCTCAGACTCCACGGTCATATAGTAGGTTACTGTAGCTTGGCATCTTTTGCCTGTCTTATGTTAAAATGTCCTGGACTGAAATCCTCTTTGCACATACCCAAACCCTAGGCATCCTCAATTTAGTAAATGGTAGGCTTACTAGCCAAGTTGCCCAAACCAGAAACCTGGGATTCATTCTTAACATCTATGCATCTCAGAACCACCAAATAGACTCAGCCACCATACTGTAATGCTTCTAACTTAGATAACACACTCCTACCTTTATATTCTGTCCATCTCCATGCCTGCTACCCTACTGAAAGCCAACAGTGTCTCTCATGTGTACAGCCACAATTCCTTCTGGAGGGATCCATTCAAGACCCCTTCACAAAGATACCAAAGTAATCTTAAATGTAGGGGAGTCACATGACTTCCTTGCCTATGGCCTTGGGTTTCTTCTCATTGCTTTTGTAAACAAGAATAGCTTTTTAATGTGCTCTGTGAGACCATGCATAATTTGGTCTTGATTTCCTTTTTCAGCCTGTCTTATTCCATACTTTATCACATTTAGAAACAATCATAAAATTGAGAGAAAAACAGAAAAATATCAAGATTCTTGACTTGGTTTTTAACAATTTCTCTTTTAAGTTGATGGTGATACTTGAGTCATTCTCAACTGCGTGAATGGGTCACAGTCTCTCTTCTGCTTTTAAAGATGTCAGGATCCCTTCTTCAAGAATTGGCTATATTGGACACCCATGTTGGCAGTGATGATTGTTTCATAGCTGACTTCTATAGTTGGCAGTTGGCAAAGTTGTAAGTTGCATCTTGATTTCGGATCACTGAACTGTGACATAGGGGTAGGGTGGGGGACATGTATGATAGAAGCCAGGTAATAGAAGTATTTCTTTTTTTATGTTCTTTTTGCAGAGTCTTACTCAGTGAGGTCAGTAGATATGTGTTCACTAATACAAGGAAGTTGGCTCCATTTTATATGGAAGAAGATTTGGAAACAGACAGTGAAGTCTAAAACATGTACCATCTTTGTAAATAAAAGTTATGGGAGATACTTATGGGGTCCTTCAAAAGGTGCTTGAGAGGTGTGAATAAAGAATCTTCAGCAAAACAGATACCATTGTCCTGTGCAGCACAGTGCTGCAAAACTGGCTGTATCTTCCGCTTTCTGAGGGGGTGTCTCTTCATTCTGCTTTGAGTGCCTCTCTGTGATTCTTCTCTTCATTGTGACTGTCATATTTGCCCATTTTCATGTAGTCTTATGGTTACAGATTTATGAGTGAGTCCAAGTTCAGTCCTTTAGAAAAGCAAATCATGATTAAATTCTTCAAATTTATCTTCACTAATGTCCAAGGGAACCCTAAGTCCATTCTTGTCATTCTGCTCCATTTTCCTCTTCAGTTCACTTTCTTTTTTTCCACGAAGACTAGTTCACATAGTATTTCTCCTCACAGCTTTCTCATTCTCTCATTTTCTTGCTCCATTTCACTGGGAAGTAGAAGAAGTTTAAATTAACGATATTCCCATGGCCACATTGGCCTTTCCATTTATGTCTGAGTTTCTTGTTATTGCAATGGGAGAACTCTTTGTGCTCCTATCTAAAACAATTCACTGTCTTACTAATTTGATTTTTTGTTATTGTACTTAGGGTTATCTGACATTAGATTATATATATATATATATATATATTTTTTTTTTTTCTTCAGCTCTTTAAAGTCTGTTTTACCACTAGAATGTGAGTTAGTGGCAGGGTCACTTTGTCTCTCTGGATTCCCCAAGTAGTTTTGGTCTTCAGTATCTACAGAACAGGACCTGGTATTTCACAGGTGCTCAAGCACATTTGCAAAATGAATGAAGGGAGGAATGAATGTAAGTTGAAAATAAAAGTGTACTGAGAGATTGGTTACTGGCAGTGAGTTACTATTTATTAAGGATTTTTTATTACTCATCTGTATGTAAAACAAATGTGCATTAGCTCTTGGCATTAACTAGATGCCTTCAACATATTCCTTCACAAGAGGGTAGCTATTTATAAACCATATAGGAAGCTGAGTTAATTGGTGCTTCTGTGCTTCTAATATACCTTTAATAAACAGCATGCTTATTATAAGCGTGGCTGAGAATTATGTAATATTTGAATAATGCAAATTGGGTATTATTTCCTTGTATATAATGCTTTCTTCCCTGAAATATTGACATAGTGAATCATGGTAGAGCTTTAACAGTGTCAAGGAATCAGAGCCCATTATGAGACCATTATACTAATAACATATGACAAACAGTGGGACTATAGAGTAATAATGGATACATAATGGATAATAAATGGTTGAAATTCTGAACAGTAATGGTTGCTAGTGATTTCCCAGTAATAATAATCTCATCTTAAAATAATGTAACTTTAATGTCAAAAACTGCCAGCAGCATGACGGGTCCAGATTGCTTTTTCAGTGTGGCCCACTTCACTTGGTTTGAGCCATCCTGAGACCAAGTTAATTTATCTTGCTTTCTAGCCAACTAAGAGAGTTTTTCTGACAGCTGGTACTGGCAGCAGCATCTCCATCAGCATCTAAGCATGGTGTATTTACAAACATATTTTGAGTTGTAGATGGACACGATTTCTTTCTTTCTTTCTTTCTTTCTTTCTTTCTTTCTTTCTTTCTTTCTTTCTTTCTTTCTTTCTTTCTTTCTTTCTTTCTTTCTTTCTTTCTTTCTTTCTTCTTTCTTTCTTTCTTTATTTATTTATTTTTATAGGGTGCTGAGGATCAAACCCAGTGTCTCACTGTGCTAGGCAAGCACTCTACCACTGAGCTACAACCCTAGCTGCACATGATATATTTAATACGTATTAAACACCCCAAGTCCTAAATTGATATATTCTATACAAATATTGTTACATGTGCTCCTTCACTGTGATCCATGTTGAATATTTCTCATTGCATCTAACATGCCTGAATGCTAAAATAATTTTGTACCACCATGCTTGCTGCTACCTTCAGGAAGCTTGCAGCATTGGCTCTATGAATGAGCTCTCTAGCCCTGTTTAGTGCTCCTCATTGTCCTTGAGCTTCCTGTGGTTGCTTCTGCTGGCAATTTATTTTAGCTTCAGGGTTGTCCATCCTAGGGATTCCTATCCATTCTGCTGGAAATCCCCCTCTAGGACACTGCTGAAGCTGTTTAGTTGCTCCTGGGGTTCCAAGTGTGCATTGAGAGCAGAGGTTCATGTCTTGCTCTCGTCATTAAATTGTAATTCATCTGTTATCACTCTAAGTTAGTTTGGTGATAAAACAGGGATTCTCTTCTGTCAAAGCTCATTTTAATGTTTTCATTTTAATTGCTCCTGTAAAACCACATTTATTCAAGAATAAGGTCAGAGAGATCTCCTGTGATCCCAAGTGCCCCTGCTTGATCTTCAGGACCCACCATTAAGCTTAGGGCTGCAGGCCTGTGGGTGGCTGAAACATCCCCTGATTCTGCTGTTCTTCCTATCTCATGGCAAAATGGGGTAGGGACACTTTGCAAAGTTATTTGACACACTGGTCTAGGTCATAAATTCTTCCCATGTATTGTATCAGTGGTCTCTGTACAGTAATCCAGTCATCTGGGGGTAGTGTTGACCATGCAACTTTCTGCAGAGATGCAGATGTTCTCTCCACTGTGTTATCTACCCATCACATGTAGCTCTTGAGCGCATGAAATGTGGCTCAGGGATGAAGAACTGAAATTGTCATTTCTGTTAAAATTAATTAAAATTGAATTAGCCACAGTGTGGACAGTGACTGTCATGTTGGAGGCTAGTGTACATCCATCTTAAGAAGCCCCTTGTCAGGCATGAAAGGGCCATTAGCTATCCCCAAGGTCTGATGCTGTGTTGGGTTTGGGATCATCCATAGTTGATCCTTTGTCTTTTCTGTCAGTTATGTCCCCAGGTCAGTTATCTGCTGTCTCTTTAATATTACTAGTGAATACTATAAGCTTAAAAGGCTGAAAAGAATTTTCCCCTTTTGAAATCAAAAATAAAATTCAGATGATTGGGAGATAGCAGCTAAACCCTAGTCAAAATCAATATTTCAATAATGATTAATTGTAAAGCTCGCAGATTATCTAAATATTTACATTGACCTTTCTATTTGCACCCTAAAATATTCTTTTAGGATTATGAACATCATAACAAATAGATGCTGCCTCATCAGAGTAAAACAAGCTGTCTGCACTTAGCAGTTCCTCCCCATAGTGCAGTACTTCAGGTGACCAATCTGTGGTTGTCAAAACTAAAATTCCTCCTCAGTTAGTCAGCAAATATGCTGTTCACTTAAAAAAGGTTGAGAGGCCTTCCTTTAGTATTTCCTACAGCTCATGGTCATTTATTTTTAATTCTGATTTGTAGAACTTAAGTTCTTTTGGAGATTGATTTTACTTGATTAAAAAAAGTAGACTGAAAGGGAAAAAGACCAAGGAACATGTAAGAAAAAGAAACACTAACAAGTTGTGTTTATTATACAGCCAGTGGTCAGAGCATACCACAAGCTGCAGGGGTAAAGAAAATAACTCCATTACATATGAAATCTCACAAAAGATTAGAATGAATGAAGTACTTTGAGAGTACTACAGAATTTCTGCATTTATTTTCTGATAAATATAAAAAATCTTATTATAAACAGGAATAAATCAGATTAGCATGTGAGGAAGTGGAACAGACAAGTTGACCTAAAATAACTGTTTTATTTTTGTGGTGCATGAGTGGGTGCAGCCCTGAGGTGAGCTTGGGTGAGGGGATTATGTTGTGCTCAAATCATGTTCTTCATGACTTCAGTCAGAAGATGTGTTGACTATAGATTGTGTGATTTTTTTTTCATCAGCAATGAAATACCTACAAAGAGAGACTGAAAAAGATGAAAGCAATATTCAGATTAGCTTTCAAGATCACAATGACTTCATGAAAGAGAAAGGGGATCAAAGAAACAGGCTGAGTTAAGAGGCACTGGAAGTAAGGAGTAGAGAAGGGGAGAGAAGACGAGTCACCCCAGTCCTGGACCCCTCTGGCCTGTGCTGGGTGGAGATGCTTCTGTCTGCTGTTTGCCAGTGGCAAAGCTTTGGTACTTCCTCAAGTGTTTCTCAGGGCCACAGTGATAGCAGATTGATTTATATTTGTTGAAGTCTGGGTCTGGTAATAACCTTTACTGAGTGGAGGTCTGAGTCACCAGGATGAGAAGCCCAGTAGAGCCATGGACAGTTTGCAGCTGCACAGGCAAGGGCCGCCTTGAGCCAGTGCCAGCAAAGATATGGTGGCCACTTGGGATCAAGCAAGAGGCTTTACTACAGTTGAGGGTGGGAAAGCCTGAGTGGTAACTGTCCATGTCTGTTAGGCCTGGTTTCCTGCTTTAAGCTGTGAGTTCCCTAGTACCCTGATGGCCTTGCCTCTGCATGCTCTGATTTCAGAAGAATTTCTTAGGGAGTATTTGTCCTGGTACTTCAGTTGCATGTGAGAGAAATCCAGGGCTGACCCAGCATCAGTTAAATGCCAGGGGGTGGGGGAGTTGCTGGCATAGCCAGATCCAGGGTCTCAACAGTGTCACAGTGTTTTCCTGCTGCTTGTTCCCTTTTCCTCCAGATCTTTCTTTCTCTGTATCTGTATCCCTCTCCAGGCCTCTCTCCTCTCTCTGCCTGTCTCCCAGCTCTCCTTTCCACTGTGGATGCTGATCTTTCCTCTTGAAGGCAGACTTTCTTCATTTAGATGTGGAAAGGCTGCCAGCGGTTTCATGCTCATGGCATCCCAGGTCAGTGATCCTGATGATAATATTTTTTCTGGTGTTCTAGTGAAGAGATCATGGGGAAGACTCTGATGGGGTTAAGAGCCAGTTCCTAGACCCATCCTGTGACAGGATTTGGAATACTCTGATTAACCTACTATTCCCCATTTAGAATGGAGTGAGTTGTGGCTGCCTATGGTTGTAGAGGTCTGATCCCCAAAGGAAGCCAGCTCACATAAACTGTGGTACTATACTACTCTCACCCCATAGGTAGCAATTGTCCTCACCAGACACCAGATCTTCAGGATAAAGGTCCAAAGTCAGGGCCATTTCTCCATCCCTATTGAGATACCCTTGAGCTTATTACTCAGTATGATGCTCTGAGAATTCAGGTTTTGCATTGAGGTCTCTCATCTCCTCTTTGAGCATTTTTCATCCTGAGAAGGGGATTGGGGTCTTACATTTGAAAGGCTTTGTACATTTTCTTTTGGATAGATAGCTCCATAGGGAAAAAATAGGTTTTAAAAGTGATGTGATATTTATAATAAATATCTATTTAGTTCAGAATTTGAACAAACACCCAAACAAGAATTATGTGTATTCAGAGCCAATTTATGTTCCTAGCGGTCTGCTTAAGAGGAACTCCAGGGTAGGCATGAGTTGGTTGTTTCTGGTACTTGAAGGGAAGGTAGTGGCACTGTAGGCGATGCTGCCCTCTGCCTGCCCGTGTGGTCAGTGACTGGTTAGTGGGACTGTGGGAGGGATATGAGAGCAGAATACAGGTCAAGTGAGGCTGGGAAGGATGGAGTGGGCCTGGCTGCACCAGGGGCTGTTAAAGAAGACCCAGAGGAGCAAGACACTGGGGAATGGAACTCTGCCAACTCCGCTCCTCATCTGCTGACCCTGGTGGCCACAAAGTATGACCTTGTCTGCTCTAGGTGGGCTTAAAAACAGTTCTGGAAAATTCTATTTTTATACTCTTATACAGGAAGCTCAGGCTTTTTGGAAAAACTAATAAGGCCAACCAAATAAGCAATAGGCACCTGCAGAAATTAAACTGAGCAGGGTCAGTGATAGCATGGAATCTTAAAAATGTTTTCCCCTCAGCGATAAAATACTTTATCCTTATAATAAAAATAAATTTTTTGCCATTGTTCAATTGTAAAAATTGTGGTGAGGCTTTCCCTAAGTTTGCTCTTGGCACACATTTGTGCTAACGTTATTCAGGTAGTCTATAAAGACTGACTCATCCCAGTCTGTGTGCCCCAAAGGGAGTTTGTGTCAAGCAATGTACTGCAGCTCATGTCAGCCACAGACCTCTAACTCAAAGAGAAAACCCTGGCATATCAGCTATCTTTCAGCAGTACCCAAGGATTACACCAGTAAGTAACTCAGTGCTTAGTAGAGGGTGAGAAATTAGACCATCCATCTGCAGAGTGCAGGGGGCACAGGGTGCCAGAGGCTTCCAGGTAATCAGGGTTCTGATGCAGGCTAAGAAACTGCTTTCCTTTCTTGGACCATCCACTGTCCCTGGGAGACTGCAGTATCCCCGCTTTAAGCACAGCTCGCTTGGATTTTCACTCTCAGAGCCAGAACAGACACTGTTTGTTCAGCAGCTATCAGTGTAGATCATGGTCTCTTGATGAACCGAATTTTTACCAGCTCAGTGTCATTTAGGAAGATTCTTTTTCCATCTTGTGGGACAATATTATCATCTATTATCATTACTGCCTGAAAGCCCACTCTGGGTCAGGCGCTTTTGCATATTACTACTAATAGCAGTCTGGTGCTTGGGAAGATTTGCCCTTGTTACCTCCGTTCTACAGTCAAGGCTGTGGAAGGTCAGTGTCCGTGGGCTGGCAAGTGGAAGAGCCTGGATTTCATTTAACAACCAAGTGGTAGTGTTTCGAGTGGACTAAAGTGTTTCTCCTGCCCCATCCCATGAGGAGTTGCTCCTTGGGAGTAGAACTCACTCTGCTCTGTGCTGACTGCTCTTCTCTCCTTCAGACCCCAGGAAGGGCTCTGAGTGATGGTGATCCAACAGGCATTCCTTGTGGCCCTCCACGTCACCTGTGTCTTTATCACTGATTTCTTGTGGTATCCTTGTGAAGAGGGAGTGCCGGAGCCTTTCTGACAGTGACTTACATTTCAGAGTTAAGGACTCCAGCACTTGGGGGGGTGAGAAGGAGCCTTTTGCCCCGATGCTGTGGCTATCTGTGCTGGGCTGATTGTGGAGTGTGCCGCTGTTTCGGCTGCACAGCTCTTGGACTATAATTAATTAAGTGGGCCACTTCCCACTTGATTTCTTTTAATTGGTAATAACTGTAATGCCTTAGTTGATACTTCACTGAAAAATGTTTTTAAAAGAAATGGCAAAGATGACTATAATGGTGGCATTTAGCGGCCTGCATGTGCTCCTTGTGGCATTCCTTCCCCAGATGGCATTGGGCCATTTTTCAGAGGAGGGTAGGCGGCTGTGACACTGCCACTCCTGCAGGAGAGTGGGCTCATTCAGATTCCATCTCTGAGTCACTTTCCTCACTTGAATTATGGGATATCTGCTAATTCAGTGGCAGTGTGGTAGATGTGCTAAAGAGTTTGTATAAGGCACAAAGCTGAGCATTGTGTGTTAAGAACTTAGCACTCACTGGTGCTTAAAGCTCCCCGCCCCCCACCAATGGGCAGGATCTAAATAGGCTCAGTTGTTTTTTTCCTTTCCTTAACATAATTATGGAAAGCTTGACTGAGGATGTACTGGCATGTACTTCTTCTTTCCTTAGTTCCCCAAAAGAGCACAGTGAAGACTGTGAGCTCCAGTGGAGTCCCATTCACTATACGCAAAGCCTGGAAGAGTCACTTGTCCTTTGTTCCCTGGTGTGGTTTGGGCCAGATGGCAACAGTTGGGAGCCAGCAGTACACTGAGTTTATACCAAGAAGAGAGTGTCTAACATGTTTGAGGGAGTGGTCCATATGCCCAGACTGTGAGCAAAGAGGGGGCTCAGTTCCTCTCCTTGGTCCACCAGTCATCACATCTCACATCTCATCTTCACATCTTGTTTCCCATCAATTTCGTCAAGAACTCCAGACTCTCAGGGCCCTCTCAACTCTCCCTCGCCCTCATCCCAGGATTCTGCCCTCTGGAATGTCTTCTCTGATCACTCTCTTCACTTTCTGCTACAGAAAAAAAAAAAAAAAAAAACCTGGCTCTCTCCTCAGACATTACTTTTCTGCTGTCCTGGCAAATGGAGTCCAGGGGGTCTTTAGGGGAGAGAACTGTACTTTTTGATATTCATGGTTATTTTCAGACCCCTTCCTGTGCCCTACCTAAAGTGATGCAGGTTTGAATCTCACATCTGCAGACTATTTGCCACAGCACCTCATATTCACAGGCACCAGCCAACACCCACTTTGCCTTGACTGTTTTAGCTGGTGCTGTAGTCGATCTCACCAGCTACTCTGGTTTCCCTTCCTGATGGTTTCACTGTGCACATAAATTATCTTCCCAACACCTTGTCTTCTTGGTCCTTTGAGATTCTCTGTGCACTCTATCCTATCTCAGCTACTGGCTCCTATTGCCATACTTTAGGCCATGCCATGAACAAATAATTAACACTTTTATACTTGTAATTTATTTTATCCTACTCTCTAATTACCACCATCTTCTTTCTAGACCATTCCCTTTGAATACCCTTGACTCCATCAGCTTTCAGCTCCCCCAGGGTTCTAACCCATTGATCCACAGCATTTCACTGTGTTTCCCTCTCCTTCTTGTTTTCTTTTTTTCTCTTTATACAGCATGAATTACATGTGGTAAAATCAGATGACTGCATATACCTCAGCTTCCTTCCCCTTGCATTCATCTTGCTTTTGTTATTAGAACAAGAGCCCTGGTAGTATCTAGCTCTTTCCCACTTGTTATCTACTTGCTGGAGTGAAATGTGGACAGAGCATGGTTTGGATGGGTCCCCTGCATAACCAGAGTTGCAGGTGTCACCCGTGTTTGCTGCTTCTGGCGGGTGGAGGGGGGTGTCATATGTTTCCCTAATCCATGGCTTCCCCATTTCCCCATCCTTGCTCTCAGCTGATGATACCCATTACCTGCTTTCCTACCTAGAAAGCTGCAACAATCCACAGAACTCCCACATGCTCAGAACCATGGGTGCCCACCTGCCTGCTCCTGACCCACAGGACCTACCCATCTTGTGCTGTTACAGAGGAACCCTCCACGTTCCTATCCTTTGTGTCCACACCCGTCCTCTCCTGCCAATTCAACTCTATCTCACAATTTACCCCTCTTTCCTCTATCATCTGATTTCTCTTTCCAGGGTAATTTCCATCAACCAACAAATATGGTGTTATTTCTGACATCTGCAAAATCATTTCCTCACTCCACCTTTCCATTCATTTTTCTGCTTCTATCTAAAAGAAATCTCTTTGAAAGACTTGTCACTACTTCTGCTAACACATTCTTCATGTGGCTTTCAGGGCACAACATGCTCTTAGTTTTTCTGCTCCTTCACTGAAAGCTCCTCTCAGACTCCATTTATTGATTTTTATTGATTTCACCTCATCTCTCCAACCAGGGCTTGTCAATGATTCTCTTTTTTCTTCAACTATATTCACTCCCTTTGTGATTGCATCAAATGGCAGGTCTTTAAATGTCACCTATGGACTGCTGATGAACTGCAAACTCCTTGTCAGTCTCCCTACTTGACATGCCTATTTGATGTCTAATGGAAATCTCAAAGCTGAGTTGTCCAAACTTGAGCACCTCATCTTGTCTCTAAATTGCTTTCTCTGTCTCAGGCATTGGCCATTCCATTCTACCCATTGCTCAAGACAAAGGTGTGGTGTCATCTTTGATGCTTCTCTTTCTGTAACAATGAATACTCACATTCATCAGCAGCCTGTGGACATAGACCTTGGAATGTGTTCAGAAGCAGGATATTTGCTCCCCATTTCCCTTCATTCCACTTTGGTCCTGGCCACCATCGTCTGTCATTATAGTACTGCCCTTGTTGGTTTTCCAGCTTCCAACCACCACTCATGGCTCCCAGGAGTCTTATGCAGCAGCCAGATTGATTCTTGTAAAGAACAAATGCTGCTTTTCTGCACAAAACCCTCTAGTGCCTCTCTGTTTCTCCCAAGAGTAAAATTGAAGTCCATAGACACAGCCTACCAGTGTCATCTCTCAGACTGTAGCTCTTACTACTCTCTCTAGTGCTTGCTCTGTGCCTCAGGATCTTTGCACTAGCTGTTTTGTGTTCTCTTTGCCTATGGTATTTTTCCCCATAGATCCATATGTCTAATTCTGTTACCACCTTTAAGGCTACTGTTCCCACTTTATTTTAAACTTCAACAACGTTCTATTCCTACACTCCTACTCCCCCTAATTCTGCTCTACTTTTTTTCAAACTTTCCCTCTCTGGTGTTGGGGATTGAACTCAGGGCCTCACACATTTTAGACAAGTGTTTTACCACTGATCTATACCCCAGTACTAATTTTTCCAGCTTTTTGTTACATTTTATTATGCTAAAAAATCCACTTATTTGATAATATCTAATTATCCTTAGTAGAATTTAAGCTTCAAAAAAATTTCCCTGTTTTGTTTATTTATATTTTCTTAGTGTCTAAAATAGCCCCAAACATATATATATATATATATATATATATATATATATATATATCTAATATTGGTTGAATAAATAAGTGAATAATTGTTTAGAAGTCTACCAATGAATTCTAAATGTCTCATCACAGCTAGCAACCATGGCACAACACTTTTATTTTCAAACTGTCTGTTTAAGCATTTATAAACCAGATGTAGTTGAGTCTTGCCTTTCATTCCGTCTTGCAGTCCCTGTGTCCTTAATTTTAGCAGTCCACCTTGAATGTGCTATGTGGACATTGCTCTTCCCACCGTCCCCTCTCTCTCATTCTTCATATTTTGAATTGATTTGGGTTCTTAAATATGTGAGTTGATGTTCATTGTGAATTTTGAAATTGCTGGCTTTTACTACTTCAAACATTGATTCTGCTCATTTTCTGTCTCTTTTGCTTATGAGATAATGGTTACTCATTTATAACTATTCTAAAATATGGTTTTACAGATTTTTAATTCGTTTCTAAGACATTTTTGAGTCCTTCCCTGCTTTCTCCCCTACTCTCCCCCCCTCAGCCTCTGGTAACCACCCTTTTACTCTCAATTTCTGTGAGTCCTATGAGATCATGATTTTTACATTCTACATATGAGTGAGATCATGTGGTACTTACTTGTCCATCTATGACTACCTTAATTCATTTAACATGATGATCTTCTATGTTGTCCTGAATGACAGGGTTTCATTTTTATGGCTAAATGGCATTCCACTACGCATATGTCCTGAGCTCTCTTTAAAACAGGTCTTGTGAAACCTGTTCTATTTTTTATCCATTTTTTGTGCTTTCATTCAGATAATTTTTTTCCTTTGTCCTTCCTGTTCTTTACGTCACCAGGTCTTTCTTCTGCTGTTTCCAGTCTGCTGTTAAGAATCCCTTCAATTAATTGTCATTGTCAGATGTGGAATTTCTAATTCTGGAATATCCATTCGTTTCTTTTATAAGTAGTCCATTTTTTTGTTAAATTTCTCTGTCTTTTCATACAATTTATCCACACACACACCCCATTTTTAAGCATGTGTAGAATAATGAACAGCCTTTCCTGCTAACTTCCACATCTTAGTCATTTGTTTTGCCTCTATCGGCCGTGCTTTCTCTTGATTACAGATCTCATTATCTCTTTTCTTTGCAAGTTTCATATTTTTTCATGTGTGCTGGATATTGTGTATGAAAGAACCATAGAGACTGAAGTAGATACTGTTTCCTCCCAGAAAGGATCATGACTTTTCTTATGTTAGGCAGCTTGTTCTAAGGACCATAATGAGTCCATCTCTTTACCCCCAGATCCCGTGATTGGGAAGGTATAATTTAGTTAAGGATCCTGAGATGAGATTATCCTGGCTTACACATGTGCACTCTAAATCCAATGATAAGAGAAGACATGACACCAGGAGAAGGCCACAGGGAGAATGGAGGCAGAGACTGAGTGATGTGGCTCCAAGCCAAGGAATACCTCGTGCCACAGGATGCTGGAAAAGACAAGAAACTATTTTTTTTCTAGAATTTTTCAAGAGCATACAATCTTGCCATACTCTTGCTTTCAAACATTTGGCCCCTGAAACTGTGAAAGAATACATTTCTCTTATTTAACCCATCAAGTTTGCAGTAATTTGTTGGAACAGACCTGAGAAACTAATGCAGTTGGTCCAGTTAAGAACTGGGCTGATCTGGGGCAGGTGCAGGTTTAGTTTTAGTACTTCTTTGGTTTCAGATACCTTGAGAGATAATATTTCTGTTATGCATCCCAGGCCCTCCAGCTGGTGTTCCCAGGACCAGGAGAGGGTAGAGGTATCTCTGGGGTACCTGACCTTCCCCTGGGCTTCTGCACCCCTGCCCTCCTCCAACTTATCCACAGCAGCTCAGTGTCTAGGCTTCCTCCACAACCCAGAGTGTCATGTCTCACCAGCCACAGAGCTGTCTGTGACAACTCCAGCAGGAGCTGATTCCCGGCTCCTCAGGCACAAATTTAGCAAGTGCCCCTGAGGTGGAGGTCACAGCCCATCTCCCTGCTCACATGGGAAAGCACTCTCCTTCCCCACGAGTTATATCATTCAGACTTCTTGACATTCATAATTGTTATAAAATATGGTTTTACAGTTTTTTAATTAGTTTCAAAGACATTTTGGAGTTCTAATACTTGTAACTGGTTGATTTAACATCCTATCCAGAAGCAGAACTCCCTAAAATATGAATTGCAGAGTTAAATTATTAATGGGCAATTAGACTTTCTTTAAAAGATGAATTTATTTTTAATCAACACATACAAATTATACTTATTAATGGGGTACTGTGTCATGTTTTAATACATGACTAAACATCTAACTCCTCAAAAATTATTTCTTTATTGTGAAAACTTTCAGAGTCCTTTCTTCTGACTTTATGTAATATATAGTACATTGTTATCTATAGTCACTCTGCTGCGCAACAGCTCGCCAGAACTTCTTGACTCCTGCATAATGCTGACTTGATCAACCTCTCCCCATCCTTCTCCCTCTGTACCCTCCCCATCCCTTGTAAACACCATTCTACTCTCAACTTCTGTGAGATCAACATTTTTACATTCCATGTGAGTGAGATAATGTGGTATTTGTCCTTTTATGACTAGCTTTTTTCATTTAACATGATGGATCTCCAGTTCCACTATATTGTCCTGAGTTACAGGGTTTCGTTTTTATGGCTAAATGGCATTCCACTATGCATATGTTCTGCACTCTCTTAATCCATTCATCACTCGATGGATACTTGTTGCCAACTCTTGGCTATTGTGAATAGTGTAGCAATGAACATGGGGCTGCAGATGTCTCTTTCACATGCTGATCCCATGCCCTTTGGATATATATACTAGTTGTGGGACTGCTGGGTTATATGTAGTTCTGGTTTTTATTTTTCTGAGGGACCCCATACAGTTTTCCACAGTGGCTGTGATAATTTACATTCCCATCAGTTGTGTGCAAAAATTCCCTTTTTACCACATCCTTGCTGGCACTTGTTGTCTTTATTCTTTTTGATAATAGCAATTCTCACCTGGGTGATTTGATATCTCATTGTGCTATTGGTTTTCTTTCCCTGATTATTGGTGATATTCAGTATTTTTACATATAGCTACTGAACATTTCTATCTTGTCTTTTGAATTAAACTTTTAATTGTATTATACTAGGCCTATAACTTTATGTATATAAATAATATTAAAATATATTTATAATAATTATCCATATAATTGGAAACAAAAACAGCTACTTATCAATACCAGTGGAGATTGATGGGGGTTTGTGTATGATCTTTGCAATGGGCAGTAATTTCTGACTTCACACTTTAGGAGCAAGAATTCCAAGGTAGAAAAGTGGAAGAAAGGCAGAGAATGAATTGATAGATGTGAAATATTTAGGAACATATGTGCCAAAGTGAATAGGCCTGTATCTGATAATTTTAATTCACTTTATATTTAGTTCTCATGGATGCAACATTTTTGAGAGCAGAAGCCAGGATGTAAATGGATTTCTTGGTTTGCTTTTTCTCTTCTGTACCAAGAGCTCTATGGGAAGAAAGTATAATTTAATGGAAAATAATTTAGACTTCTGACATTGAGTTATGAAAAAATGTAAGCAAACATAAACCAACATTTTAATTACAAACATTCATTCTCTTCCCTTGCTTAAAATTATTTACTGGATTGAACATTATTTTCTCTAGAAATTTAATCCATTTCCAAACACTTTGTTCTGGTTGAGGTAATTACTCAACTGTACATGAAGAAAAATGGAAGGCCCTTGCAGTCAAATGGATAAATTACCTGTTTCAGAGGGTATAGTACATGTAAACATGAGCAATTTGTGCAGAATTTTAAATCTATAACTCAGTTCTAAGCTCAATCTCCTTGTTACTTAGGAGCAATATGTATTTATTTTAATGACCTAGTGTACTTCACAGGACATCAATATAATCACTAAGTAAATGGAACATAGACATAGATTTTATTGTTGAAATAGAGCCAAGGTCTCTATCTATTATTTGACTTTTTTAGATGAAAAGCTTTGAATTTGATAATGTTGTAGTGATGTACAAATTTGTTTTAGTAAAAGAGGCTAAACAAAACATTAAAAAAGACACCTCAAATATATTTGCTAAAATCAAGCAGCTTGATCTCAGAAGCATCTACCCTGAGTATGAATAGAAGATAATACAGTTTCCTAAACAGACCTTGTTTACACTCAGAGAAGAGCAGAGAAGGCAACAAACTGTTGAAGCCAAGTTCATAGACATCATCCTGCCTCTGACACCTGTCCCCATCTTATTGAAGGTCTTGGCGTCACACATGACAGCTCCATCTTTAAGATTTCAGACTCTGAAATCACATTTCTGAGCACAGCCTCCTGTTTAGCTCTTTCAGCTGCCTCCCTTGCTCTAAAGCTCATATAGACCCCAGATTCCCCTGTTTACCTCTGCCCAGCCCCCAGCTCTGTCGGCCACCCCAGGCTGTTCCTGTATAGAGCAAACTAAAAGTGCATAACTAGCACACTGTCTGCTGCTCTTTCCACTCCCTCAGTGCCACATCTCTGTGTGGCCTTCTGGACCTTTATTCACCAACTAAAAGAAGAGTGCCTTGGCTGATTTGTAATTTGCCCTGCTGTTGAGAGCTAGCTGTGCCATTAAGGTAGGCCAAACATGTTTGTGTCTTTCCACAATGTCAGAATTTAATGAATAACAATAAATTCACAGGCTGCACCACTTTCATCAGTGGCAATTCACCTATATGTGTAAGCAATTGCAAGTTCTTTTATTCCAATCTTAATTTCAAAAATCTCTAACACTAAATCAAGCATCACATTCTGAACAAATATGTATGTCACAGAAAGACTAAGAAAGGGTCAAGGAAGCCACAGGGGTTCAGGAGGCTGAACTGAGTGCAAAGACAGAGAACAGATAAGAATGCAGTAGCTATAGATGGTTAGATAAGATTATGAACCAGCCAGAAGAATTGTTCAGGGTGCAGACCTGTCTAAGCACAGGAACTTATTCTAAGCCAAGGTCCATATGGAGGCAGTTTCACAGTGTGTGAACTTATAGTGTCAGCTTGAGATGTCAGCTTGGGGTGGGACTTGTGTGATCATCGTGGGCAGGAGAACCAACACTCTGTTGAAGCCTAAGGAGAGAGATTTGGAGGTTCCTTACTGTGGCAATTTTCTTGGGCAAGGATCATGGCAAGAAGTGACCAGGCAGAGGGGTCAGGATGCTACCAGGTTCAGTTTTGGAGTGCCCTTTCTTTCATGGGCCTTGAGTGAGGGGATTGCTTCATTCTATGTCGGTGTGTTGACAAACTCATGGGCCTGGTTTTTCCAGTATGTGTTTGATGCTCCCAGGCATCCATGTGCTTCCAGTTAATTTAATAAGTTCACAGGTGATCATTCTTAGGAGCATGATGAATTTATCAGTTTGTGCCTTATGGTTGTGCCAGGCAGGTGATGGTTGTTTACTTGTACAAAGTACAGAGTCATTCCACCTCAGCACGTAAACTCAAAGTAGAGTAACTTATGGCAAATGAGTGCTTTATAAAATGGAGTCACTCAGGTTTAGGCCCAGCCTGAAAACTGCTGTTCTTTATATCATAGAGTTACTCAGAGCAGGGCACAGTCTGCTGTCCACACCTCCCTACTTGCCTTTCTGTTCTGGGACTACCCTTTACCTCAACACAGGACACCTTATCTCCTATTTGCATGAGAAACTGGGAGCCACCTTGTATTATGCCTCATTTTCTTGTGCCTATAGCTTTACTAGACTCGATTTGTCTTCTGTGCCTCAGACAAAGCTGACACTTTTTCCTGAAACTCTTTTTCTTGTTTGTCCCATTCCTGCCCCATCTCTTCAACCCCATCTTCATTCCCTCCAGGCAGGATCTTCCGTTAACATGTGGTGGTTTCTGCTGTCCTACATACATCCTTCCTAAGGAAACTCCCACTATTTTTATCATCAAGGTTGTTAAAAGTGTTTTTCATTTGCAGCCATTCTTACCACCTATTCACTTTTCTGACTGAGTCAGTAAAACTTTCATGTCACTTTGCTGTTGTGGGCAGTGTGATTTCTCCTGTTTCTTTTGTACGGCTTCAGCATAGCTGACATTACCTCCATTTTAAAATAGCCTCCCAAAACTGCTGCTTTACTATTCTCTCTTGATTTTCCATCTTTTTTTAAAGTTTATTATTGCTTCTTACTCCTGTGTCACTTTTTAATAGAATTCCTCAGGATTTTTTTTTGCAGACTTATATATCAGTCAGGGTTCTGCATGAAATAGAGGGCATACAGAGTTTAATAAAGGGCTGTTGACAACATTTTGGGCAGAATGGGAAGAAGCCAGTGAAGAGTGGGGCTGGGTAAAGGAGGAGCAAACTGAACTGCTGGAGAAAGAGGCAGGAGCTGTGGCCACTGGTGGGAACGAAGCTGCTGCCAACTGCAGAGGAGGGGCCTGGCATCAATTCCCAATCCCTCTCTTCTCTAGCCCTCCTAAATCCTGTTGATACTTCTCATTGGCTAGAACCCAACTGGAAACCAGAGATTAAAGACCTTTGATTTCATCTGAAAAAGTGTTTCCTTGGCACAGTTGAAGTCTAGGGGCAGAGTCTAGGATCTCGTGTCTCGTGCTATGTGCTTCTCTGTCCAGGCCTCACTCCCTTCCTCTGCAGGCGTGCCCTTGCCACACCTGCACCTGTGCCTCTCCATCTCAGGTGAGATCCAGGAATGAATTTTCATTTGTCTACTGGACATTTTCACTTGAGTTTCTTGTGGGAACTTCAATTTAATATGATCAAATGGAATTCATTATATATACCCTTGAACAACAAAATAAACCAGACCAAATAAATTCAAAACCCTATTTCTTTCCCTGTATTTCTCATCTAGCAACAGATGAACTAGTTTACCTATATTGAAAACTTTGTTTTTACTGTTATCAGTGTCTCACACACAGAGCACAAAATATAATTATACAAATTTCATGATGAGGCATTGTCCTAAGGACCCCCCCCACACTCACACATTTTCCCTTCTGCAGAGGGATTTGCTTGTACCCAGTTTAGCTCATTTTTATCATGTTTATCCCCAGGACTCTAAACATGGGCTTCTTCTGCAGTGTCTGGGGTTTCTGTGGGGTTCTTGTGGTGTGAGATGTGGGTGAAGCTCTCTTTTTTCTCCTTGCCTCTTCGCATGTGCACTTTTCTTTCTCTTCATCCATTCCCTCAATCAGCTTGGTCATAATTCTAGTTAGACCCAAATTCCTATTTATCCACTGTGTATTAGTCATTATAACCAAGAGGAGTTTGTGTCTACTTTTGTATACTAGAAGAATAAGTGGTTTAAAAGGATTTCAGGCACTTTCATGCATTTTAGAATATCATATTTCTTGAAAAAAATGTTGGTAGTTCAAAAGATAGATCTATAGAATAAATGAATAGGGAGATCTGGATTAAAATTCAGTGGGACCTTTGGTGTATTTGTTTGGTAATGTTTGCCTAATTTGAATGGCCATACTTGAATTCCTACATGCACTAATTTCTTCATTTGTTGAACAAATAGAAAGTTAAAATGCTTCAACAAGTGTGCACCAGATTTGGCCTGATCCTGGAGACAAAGACTAGAAGTTAGAGTTTCTGTCCTCAAATAATAGTCAAAATACTTGGACATATGTAATTCAGGGCAAAAAACATTCTTAAAGGATCAGAAACTCATGGAAATTATCAATTTAGAACTTGTTGATGGTAAAATTGGTAAATTAATTAGGTAAGCTATTTGTAAAGAAAAAATAGGTCACCTACTTATGACTTCAAGCATTTTAGAAAGAGTGCTCAAGATACATTCTGTTCCTAAGCATATTTGTATGTATATTTCTATTTTTCTGATATTACCCATAGACATATTATGTAATTATATAAATCATTATCCATGTGCTATATCATATTTTCCATTGTATCTTAGTGCTTTATATATAAATGTATAATTAATTCTTGTCAGGGGAAATTTTTGCAAATTTCAATTAACCATAGTATAGATTTTCACATGATAATGGGAATTGTGCCTTTGGTTTACTGGGAATTGAATGTTTATTTACAGAAATCTTGAGCGTAGACTCCCTAGAGTCATCATCACTCCTAGCTTTCCTGGAGGGTCCTAAATTCATCTAATTGTTGGAATGAATCCAATTGCTGGAATTGTCTAATTATTAGCAATGCTCCCTTTCACTTTCAGAAACATCTATTTGGACAATAAATTATGTGTTCCCTCTAGATATGACAGCCGTTTTTCCTTTTCACAGTCCTCATGTCTCACCATTCTTCATAGAAGTCCTATCTTCTTCTGTCATAAACAGCTCAGATCCTTTTTGAGTTGGTGGAATATAAACACATAGATGGATCCAGAGAGGAAATTCAGAATCTCGGGACAAGTTGAGAGCACATTGAAATCATTTCCACCTCAAGAGCTGTGGCCTGAGCAGAAGGAGCAGCAGTAGCATAGTGAATGATGGTGGAGGAACGGCCTCTAATGAACAGGGCAGGTGCAGTGTTGGTGTTAGTGTTCACTTTGCTGCTCCAGTGCTTCAGACTATTTTATAAACTCTGTGGCAGAGCTTATGAAAATATTTATGTTAGTTATAATCATAAACTGGTTTTAAGATTATTTGTCCTTACATTGCTTATGAGGGAGGTTTTTCTTCCTGAGAAGTTAATAACAGACGTGTTGCCATGGATCACCAAATGTGGCTGCTGTGCTTAACTCTGATGAAATACTTAAAGATTTCTTTATAAGAACTAAATCCCTGGGGATTCTATTAGAAACTTGGCATTTTCATTTCTTATGGGAATCTCCTGGGGAAAACACATCCTTTGGGGAAAACTAATTGTATTTGTTATAACTGTAACCATAGAAATGGAAAAATGGAAACTTGTGTAGACTCACTTGTCACAAATGGAGACATCTGGAATTGCGTGTCCTGTGCAGCAGGCCTCCAACCTGTTTTTCTTGGTTTGTTGTCTTTCAAAGATGGGGGGAAAAAGGGGGCTATGACTTAAAAAAAAAAAAAGTTGTCATTCTTGATTGCTTTAAATAGAACTGTGGGTTTGGTAGCCAGTGCCGTGGATTAACCACTCGGTTGCCATGAAGATACTTGAAAATGTTGATGGTTTTGAGGAGATGGTTGATACTTTCCTTAACTAAATTTTGAAAACCACTGCACTAAGAAATATGAAGAATTTGGGAAATGGCCTTGAAAACTAAAAAGAAGTTTAGAATAACTATAGTAAAAACTATTCATTTTCTAATTTAGTGCTTAAAATTTTTTTTCCTGTAATACTTAGGGGAATGGACTAGAAGGAAGATGGAAGTAATCAATTTGTGAAAGAGTGAATAGGTTTGGGAAGAGGTTAGCAGGGAGGGGAGAGGGAATTGAAATAGTTTAAATGATTTATGGAGGGAGTGGAAGCAGTGGTGAGGAAGGAACACAGGGACAGGTGGCTTTGCAGGTGGCCTGGGGCAGAGTGAGGGTGTTGAAGTCCTGATGACTTGGAAACGGTGGGCATGTATTTAAATCCTTGCATTTCTCAGTAGCCTCATGAAAAAATAAGCAAGAATAAAAATTCTTAAGAGTAGATACATACTTTTCCTTCACAATCCTTTGCCCTATGCCTTGCCTGGATAGACACATGAGCAACAAAGCTCAGTGTGAAGGTTATGTTAAATGCCCAAAAGGGCGAGTAGTTCTGGACTGCATCCCTGTATTATTTAGCATCATATTATTTGTATTATGAGAACACCTTTTTTGTTTTTAAAAATCTAACTTAACTGCTATAAGAGATTTCAACAATAGCTCCAAATATCCTTACAATGTATGAATGTTCTCAGAAAACTATTAGCTTAAGTCTGGTTTTACCATTTGCTGTGGCCATGTGATCTTGCTAAGCCTCTTAACCTCTCCTGTTCATCATATACTAAAATAACTTACTCTGGACATTAAATGAGAAGATTTACATATTATATATTATGTACATTTTGTAGCTATGTATGTTATATACATATTACAACTGTGTACACAAAATCAAAGCACCTCGCCTGCCATAGCTGCACTTTCGCTCTTGAATTGTGTTGGTGTTCTATAAAGGCAGGGCACAAGCATTCTGGCCTTGGTTCTACCGTGGTGCCTAGTGCCATCCCTCACAGAGCCCACAGCCCTGCATCACAGGAAAGAAGTTGAATCATTATCTTATTAGCACCAACAGCTATGGGTAATAGATCTCAAGATTACATGTTAAAACAAATTTTCTTCCTAGAATGAAAGTTAAGGCTCAATTTAGTTAACTGAAAATGCATTAAATTAAAGATGGAAGAGTTCAGATACAATAGAAGTTGTATCTAAATACATTAACACCATGCTTATAATTTTTTCACTATAGCATTTACAATAGATTTAAAGACTCTGACAATAAAACATACATATTCAATAAGCCTGTTAAAGTGGAAATTAAAAATTAAAAACCATTTAACAGGCAAAAACAAGTAATAATCACTTAGATTAACAAAACTGTGACAATTACATTTTGCCCCAGCATTCCTAAATTATTAACTGTTCTATCTTCCAAATGCCCAAACAAGAGGATACAGTTACTCTCCCACATCTTATTCAGATGAGGGGTTTTGAGCTCTTACCATGTGTGAGCTGCAGTGCTGAGATCCATGCAGGCATCAGAGGTGATTTGAGGCCAAGGGGCAAACCTCAAGGAGACAAGGACAACTCCCAGTGGTCATGACCAGGCAAAGCAGAAAGACAGTGCCAGATTGACAGCTTTAGATTTATACTAAGGAATCAGTCCTTGTTTTTCACATGCCAATTTAATTCTTGAATCTCCAAGTCATTTTCCATTCATTGATAACTAACATATATGATGTTAATACCACCAGAAAACATTACTGTCTTTAAAGATGGGCACTTGAAATGGTGTTTGATTCAGTGATCTGACTTTTGTTTTCTAGTTTATCAAAACTGGAGCAAGAAAGATCTGTGCATTTACTTCATGCAATCCCAAATATGTGAAAAACCATAAATATGTGAAATATGATGCTGGATTTGATTTGGTTTTCAAAATGGTTCTTTCCTGTACAAAAGGACTCTTTATAAATAAATATCCTTCAGATGTCAATCTCCTCTATTAACTTGAGCATCTGGTTAGAATTTTTTAAATTGTATTTTTATTCCAGAAATATGAATTCCCCAAATAATGAAAGTCTTTTTCAGAAGGATGCATATGGATGCAGATTGTTTTTTCAAGTTAAGGCAACCTTGCAGGTGAAAGGGGTGTCACACCAGTGGATTAGGAGGAGTATTATCATAAGTAATTATGTATAGTCTTGAAAAGATAACTGAATATTTCTTAATGATTATAAGAATGCATGTTGATTAATAATCCATAAAATATATTGCATCTGCTCTCAGGGAAACTTTGAGAAAGATATTATTATTTTACTTTTTTTGGTTTTAGACCTAAAACCAAAATAGTAAGTTTCACAGGTCCAGCACAGTAGCTGAAATGCATGGGCATGACTTCTCCAGGTTTGGCCTGTCTTGTTCATTTTCCAAGGTGATTATACACTTTTATACCCATTCTACCACTGATATGTGTTCTAGGAGATCCACAGCCACACCAGTAACTGATAATGTCAGTCACTGAAGTCATTTGGTGGGTATGCAGAAATGTTGCCTTTTATGTTCTCTGAGAAGAATGTTAAAGTTTTTTTTTTTCTTAATCATTTGTGAAATTTGGAAGCATCTATTTAACCTTTTGCTCACTTTCAATTGCACTTTTAGTCATCATTTTACCAATAAATTGATTGCTAGCGTCTGTGGCTTGCCTTTTCTTTTCTTTTTTTTTTAAGCTGATGATTAAAAATAAAACAGGAATTTCTGATTCTGATAAAATACTGAATTTGTTAATTTATTCTTCTTCTTTTTTGTTTTTTTTTGGTACTAAGTATTGAACTCAGGGATACTCGACCACTGAGCCACATCCCCAGCCGTATTTTGTATTTTATTTAGAGACAGGGTCTCACTGAGTCTCTTGGTGCCTTGCAGTTGCCTAGCCTGGCTTTGAACTCAGGATTTTCTTGTCTTAGCCTTTCTAGCTGCTGGGATTTCAGGCATGTGCCACCACTTATTTTTTTCTAGTATGAGTAATGCTTTCTGTGTGTTGATCAATCCTTGACTATCCCATTTTCATAATTGTATCTTAAGGTTTTGATCTTTTGAGTTTTACATTGTTGAGTAAACATGGTAAGAAAAGATAAATTTGCCTCATTGCTGATTTTTTGGGAAAAGCATTCAATAAAAATATCATTGAGTTCAATATTAACTGTAAGCCTCTCATAGATGCCCTTGCTTTGTCAAACGGAGGGAACTCCACCTCTATTTATAGTTTGCTGAGAATGTTTGTCATTGTATATTAAACTTTGTCAAGTATTTTCTATCCAGGGATATGACTAGATTTTTTCCTTCCTTATTCTGTTATGTACTGGATCAGTTAATTACAATTAGAATGCTGAGTTAGCCTTGCATATTTCCCCACACATTTGTCATTTCATTTATTTCTGTGTATTAGTTTCCATATGAATCACCCATTTCAAACTAAAGGGAATGCAAATCAAGGTGATTGTTTTCCTGTTTTGGTTTATCTAAAGTTTTCTTTTGATTATTTTAGAAAACTATTTTCTTAGCATTTAAATCCTGGACTGACCTGATGAAGTTGGCCAAGTTTGCTTTTAAGATTTGTATCTTTCACTATAATTTACCTGATTTGGATGTCATTTGTATTTATTATGCTTGGGTTTTCCCATTCTTTTTAAACTTATAAATTCGTGGTTTTGGCCAAATTAGATTGTGACCATCATTCTTTCTGTGTTTGGATAGTTTGATAATTATTCCCGCTATATCTTTTCCCTGTACTTTATTTCTGGCTTCCAGAGTTTATATTTTCTCACAAGTGCCTGAGGCTTTATTCACTATTGAACTCTTATATGTGTTAACTGTTCTTCGGGTCAATGGTTTCTAAGTCTGTCTTCATGGTCACCCACCTATTTTGCTACTATTTCTAATCTGATGTTATACCCATCCAGCATCTTTTAATTTCAGACATTTTGCTTTTCAATTCTAAAATTTCCATTTGTTTCTCTTTTGTAGTTTCCATTTCTCTGCTGAGATTCTCTATTTGTTCACTAAGAACTTTGTGTTTAAGTTCTTTAACATATTTTAAAAGCAACTTTAAAGTCCTTGTCTACTTTACAGCATGTGGGTCATCTCTGGCTCTGTTTCTGTTTATTCCTTCCTTAAAAAATTGACTGTGGTTCACATTAACCTGCTTATTTATATGTCTAATGATTTTATTGTATGTTGGACATTATGAATGAAGTAGTATACAGTGGGGACATTTATTTACCTTTTAAAGAGGGTAGAGTTGGTCCATCAGACAGTTAATTGCTAGTCATTCTTAATCTTATTGAGGCTTGATTTTACTCCTCTATAGGGTTTGATGATTTAGAGTAGCTCTTACTCTAGGACATGGTTTTTTCCCTCCAATTTGAGTCCTTTGGGGTATTTTGGTCACATTTTCAAGATATCACTGAGGTCTTTCCACTCTAGTCTCTCTTCTCCCAGCAGATTGTGATTCATACTGTCTTGATTTCACTGTCAGGTCTATATCAGCTATTCTTGTTGGCCACACAGAAGTGCCTTCTTATATGTGCAGTGCAGCCTTCAAACCAGGGTCTTGTGAACAACCCTCATATCTTTGAAGGCCCTTCTTGTAGTTCCTTATCCAGTTCTCTAGGCTTCTGCAACTTCACCAGCCCTGCATTGCACTCTGTGTGTGGAGTTTCTGATTTGGAAGGATTGAAGTAACGCCCAGGAATCTGCATTGCTAATGCTGAAGCTGCTGATCTAGGTGCTACACTTTGACAAGTACTTGCTTCGAAAGGTGAATCTTCAGGAAAATATTAAGACCCAATATATACAGTTTTGCTTTTTTTTGGTCCTGTGTTCAGAATAATAGATTTATATTCCCATTGATTTATATAGTGATAGTGTTTATTCAAAATATGATTTTATTAATTCAAAATATGATTTTCAAAACATTATGTGGATTCTTTTGGCATTGAAAAGAATAGATTCTTAATTTAATTGGTAATTAAAACTAGAAAACACAAGAGAATAAGTAGTGTTCTATAATAATGAAGTCTTTTCATTCTTATTTGTACACAAAATGGACTTTTCCATCCAAATATGAAACTTGATGAACATAGTATTTGTTATATTAAAGAAGAATTTGATTTTTATTTCATAAATTGGACTCTATTTTAATTATTCTTAGGCTTGTACACATGTGAGTTGTGTGTGTATGTCTGGCCCATCTATACAAAGCAATGATAAAGGAGCCTTGTTAGAGCCCTACCAAGCAGATTGCTGCCTGCATTTCCTGCCTCAGAAGATTTCCTGACACTTTGCATTTTGTCCTTTAGTAGTTATGTAGATAGCTGTTAAAATCCATCTATCCCAGTAACAGGTCTTATCTCCTCTCTTGCCTCCATTGTTTCACCGAGTCTCTCCTTATTTGTGAGGACTTAGGAAATTATTGCTCCCTTATAATTTAATCCACACCTTTCCTATCAGTATAAGTCTTGCACTGGTCTCCATTTGGTGACTGTTATTGTTACAATGGTGACATGGCTTCCAGTGGCTGACAGGACAGGTGCTCAGGATAGGAAGTGTCACTTCAACAGCAGTATGTGATTTGTTTATTAATTCTAATGTATCTCTGACAACTATTTTACTTCCCAACCTCTTTAATTTCTTTGAGGAATTGCTACAACATCATTTGTTGGCTAAATCAGAAGGCTATGGGATAGCACATTTTAAATATTGTTTCAGCTGCAAGGTGCAATTAATAAAATTTCATTCTCAGCTTCAGAAATTTGTTTTAAAATAATACAGGAAGGTACCGGGATTGTAGCTCAGTGGTAAAGTGTGTACCTGGCACTTGTAAGGTACTGGGTTTGATCCGCAGCACCACTGAAAAATAAATAAATAAAATAAAGGTATTATATCCATCTACAACTAAAAATATTAAAAAGTATTAATACATGAATACTAAAATACTAAGTAAAATATTAATTATTAAAAATCATGTCAACAGGTTCACTTTGATGGTTGGGACCATAAGTATGACTATTGGCAGGAGGCAGACAGCCCTGACATTCACCCCATTGGCTGGTGTGATGTAACAGGACATCCCCTGGAAGTGCCACATCGTAAGTATTTTGCTTTTCATTGTTGGTTTTGAATTGTGATTTTGAATTCCAGCCTTTCTTGATTTCATACCCCAGCATTCCAGGAAGATGGTTCTCATTTTATGTTGACCGCCCTCCCCAACATTGCTCACCTCACATCTAAGTCCTGTCATCGCAGACATTTGAAAGCTAAATAAAGATAAGTGAATTAATCATTGCTACAGCTACATCGAATTCTAATTATTCTCAGGCCTCAAAGGACATGCTTTATGTAAATGAAAAGTAATACTTACAAGGAAATTATTTTGATGATGTTTTCCAAAGGAAACTATTTTCTTTATTTTAGTTTGGAGAATTCAGCCACCATCTCTAAATCCATCTGGTCATTGCTTTTAGTTCAAGCCAGATTTGTTTTTTTTAAACAATCTTCTTAATTTTATTTTATAGAATATACTACAAATAATTTTAGGGAAAAAGATCCTAAAATATTTTAGATTTCAGCAATTTCAGACTTTTTTGATTTTAAAGGTTTTTAAAACCTCTATTTTATTGGCATATTCTTTATTTCTGCCTTTCTAGCCACTTAAAGTTAAGGAGGAAATTAAACACTCTAAATTCTAATGAGCTTCCAACCCAAATCCCTTATTCTTTTGTCTGAAGGAGTCCTCTGATCCGATTAGGCTGACATGACTAATAACTAGTTCCAGACACTTGTGCAAGTGTTCTCCATTCTTGGGTTTGCTTTGCTCTCTCCCTCCTTCTGCTTCCCTTCCTCGACATCTTGGGATGGAGCTGGCTTGAAGTGTGTTAATGAGGTGTCTTATGTTGAGCCAGTCTAATGAGCTTTAACCTTAGACCTTGAAGCACCCATGTCATCTGTGAGAGAATCCCCCAACTTCTGTCAAAATGAGAGGAATCCCTGACTAATTTGACAGTCTCACATTGTGCTGGGCTCCTTAAAATCTACAGCATCAGTAAGATGCATGCTTTTATGGAAATGACAATGTTTTGGCAAGTGGAGGCTCTCTGAACAAAGAATGGCAGACAAGACACTGATCAGCACCCTTGGGGGATTTCAGGTCTGAGAAGGGGCCTTTTAATTTTCTCTGGTCCTACATTTTTGTTTTCTTGATTTCATACCCCAGCATTCCAGAAAGATGGTTCTCATTTTATATTGACCATCCTCCCCAACATTGCTCACCTCACATCTATTCCTCACTCATGTCTTAGAAACAATTTCAGCTGTAATAGTGATGGTCCAGCAATGCAGGTATTGGGGCAGCTCTCTTCACCCTGCCTCACTCACCACCTGCTCCTTTCTCAAGCTGCTCTCCTGGCTTCTCGGCCTGAATGCTGAAGTCTCAGTATTAAATTTGAACTCCATCTCCACCCCAGATTTTTCTCTTTTTACTCTAGTTCCTCCCTAACTTCCTTTGTCTTACTAAAAAATCATGCGGAGACTTCACTTTCTTTTTGCCCTTCCACTACCCACATGGGCAGCCAGTCACCAAGGCCTGCTGATTCTTTAATTTCTCCAGAATCCATCTCTGACTTCCACTCTGCCTCCTCAATGCCTTGCATTATTTTGAGCTCTCATCATGATTTCAAATGATTCTCAGATTTTGGTCTGCACTCTGCTGGCAAGTATACAGGTCTTCCAACCAAGTCTGGGAAGTATCAAAAAAGGCAAATTCTCAAGGAAATACAGTCTAGTGGTTAAAAACATGAAAACTGGAGTCAGAATGCTTGGATCTGAATCTCAGTTTTACTGTTTGTTTATTTATATGTCTCTCTGTGACTCAGTTCCCTTGTATAAAATAAAGGTAATAAGATCTGTCTCATAAATGTAATGATGAGCATTTCATAAACTGCCTGGCTCATAAGTAAGTGCTCAACTAAAGTTGTCTGCTATGAAGAAATGTTACAATATTCCAAAAATTTTCATTATTATATAAAACTGGGAATTATGAAGGGTTCCAAAATTGAAATTTAGCTAAAATCAAGCTGATTGGCTATTTCAAAAATTTTTAATAAACTTTTTATAAAAGTTTGACTTCCAAATGTTGTTGGGAATATTATAAGCTTCCTATATTGTGTACTTATACTCCAGAAATTAGAATCCCTAGAATTTAGGTAAAGATAACTTATAACTGGCTGTCTTCTCTTGGTCATGATTTTCTGTTTTTACTGTGCTTCATTTTTTCTTATAAATTTTATTTTGCTCAACAATTATTAATGTGGTCTATTGCAGATTGTTTGGTTAACCCTTTGATTACAGTTATGCATCCTAAGAATTTGTGTAAATGATTTTCAAATTCATAGATTTTAAGGCAAACTTATAATATGGTTTAATATGTATCACCCATGCTCCTGTTGCTAAAGCAAAAATACACGTACTCTTACTACTCCTGTTATTTATTTATGTATGTATTTAATTATGCATTTATTTATCAATAAGTGAATTATTCTTCACCTGGAATGTAGAAATGGTTGGTCTTGTACTCAAAAAAGCTTGAGGGTCTGGCCTTGACAGTTGCAATGGATACATGACTGTCTCTTCCTGTTTTTGTTTGTTTTTTTAAATATTTTTAGTAGTTGTAGATGGACAGAATGCCTTTATTTTATTTATTTATTTTTTATGTGGTGCTGAGGATTGAACCCAGTGCCTCATGCATGCTGGGCAAGTGCTCTGTTGCTGAGCTACAGCCCCAGCCTCTGTCTCTTTCTGTTTTTTTTTTTTTTTTTTTTTCCTAAAACAGCCTGTGAAACTCCAAATTCTTTGTCTCAATTCTTGAAACTTTTCTCTGGCACCCAGCAGTCTCTAAGCTCTAGATTTCTTCACATGTACTTTGCCCATCTAGGTATCTTAACCTGCCTCCATTATTCTCCTCAAACCCTTTATTTACTTAACAGATTTACTCACTATGTCCCCTGAATGCTGTCCTCCTAAGAGGCTGAAGTCAGTAACTCTCGTTTCCACAGCTTTCCTCCACACCTCAGCTTCCTTCACAGAAGATCACAGCCCTCACCTGGCATGGGGTGCCTGTGGGGAGGAGGCAGAGCAGGCATGCTTCCCCCTGGAAATGACTTTGCACAGCGCCTGGACTCACCCTGTATTTTATGGATGATACTTGTACAGACAATCGCATCAGATCATCTTCTACTTCTGAGTGTTACTTTAAATCAGAGTTGATTTTATTTATTCATGTGATTCAAACTAAACTCTTCTCACAGAAATGTCCATTATCCTTGTTAATCAGATGAAAATAATTACATTTTATAAGTAAATATATATAAAGCAAAACACAATATCTTACTGCATATGAATGGATAGTCATCTGACAAACATTAACTTTCAGATATTTTGAAGATATTTCCAGATATTTTAACTTTCAGATATATTTTGCCTTCTGTTTTTTAATTTGTGTGACTCAAGAATCATCTTTATTACTTTATTTCATGAAGTATAATTGCTTTATTGATCAAACATGGTAAAGACTACCAAAAATTTTAGGACTTAGAAAAAAATCTTAGAGATATCTACTTTACTATCATTTTATAGAAATAGAGCCTGGCTTAAGCTTTATCTCTTTTATCGATTTACTTTATTTAATTTTTACAAATGTTATCATAGCAGGTCGCTTATTAGTGATATTATGCAAAAGTAAGAATGGTCAAAAGAAAATATGAGGTAGGCAGTTCTTTAATCCATTCTCATCTTTTTTTTCTTTGTGTTTCTTATTTTACAACACATTTGTAGCTAATATTAAATATCTTAGAAACAGAGAAAATGCATATCTGTATAAAATGCATATGTATGTGTGTATTCTTTATTATATATTTATGTATGCTTTGTTTCATTTCAATTTATGTCTGAAGAGGCTGTAGTTTATAAATGTATGAAACATAATGAAATCACACAGCTACTTATCTGTGTATAAAAACTAAATCTAGATTGCTAATGTTGATTTAAAGAGTGGGCAGAACCATGAGTCTGCCTGGAAAGCCCTCATGGAACAGTCCAGAACTGGTTCAGAAGCCCATGCTTGACCCTATCTAGTGGCAGTCTTTCTAGAGATGGAAGTCACCCATGCATAAGCAAAAGTGGAACTCATTGGTTCTCATACAAATTTTATTAGTATTTGCTAAAATTTTAGATCTTTCTAAATAACTAGTGTCTATTTATTTCCATTTTGCTAAAACCATTTAATCTTATTGTAAAAAGTGAGCTAAGATACTACATGCTGTTTCTTCTGGCTTCTACAGAAGTGGTTGTGCAATAAATGTTGGCTAAGACCATAATTTAATGTAAGTCCTTGGAAATATAACAGAAAAACCTCTGGAGAGTGAAAACTTGAATGTTTCCATTCAACTAGGAGTTTGTATGACCAGGTGACCACAGCTTCCTCCTAGCAGCTGTTCTCACAGACAGGCACTCACCTGCACATCACCCTTGATTCCACTTTAGGGTGTAACTCTCCTTTCCTCACCAGGGAGGATTCAGTTTTCTGTTTTACCCAACATACAGTCCTTCATGAGGGACTTTGTTTGCACTTAGAATCAAAATGAACTAATTAAGATGTGGCTCTATTGAGTTGTTAAGATCTTTTCATCATACTTTGTATTCCCTGTATGTCCTTAGATACCAAAAGAGCCTAGCTTAAAAACCATGCCTACCTCCATCATCTCACTGGATTGTGTTTGGCAGTCTTTTTGGTGACATCAAGCAGAAACTTATCTCAGTCACATTTTTCATTAAATTTTTAAATTGAGCTCATTTCTTTTACTATATCCTTTATTATTTGCCCACAGATTAAATACTCCATTGGATAATGAAGTATTTCTTGCTTTAGAAATTAAACAAGCTTGAGGAACAAGATGATGGACTTTGGAGTTAGAGATTCTTGGGTTTAAATGTTCATTCTGCTCCAACTCTATCTGTGTGCCCACCACTTCACCTCTAGGCCATGCAGTCTTGGGAGAATAAATGCAATCCCAGTTGCTGTTCTTCAACCTGGTATCCAGAGTAAGTCTAGGACCAAGAGTGCAGGCACATTTGCTTCCCAGGCCTGCATTTCTCTTTATTGGACCAGAAAATTAGGAGTGACTTTAATTCCTAGGTCTTCTACAGCTAGTATGTTTATTTCTGTAGGTGCTTGTTAAGTTGTACTCTTCAGAAAAAGTTTGCTGATCACTGAGTGAATACTGATTAATATTTAGGACAGTTCAAAACATTTCAAATTACTGATTCAGACATAAGATCAATGGGCCTTATAAACCAAATTCAACTGAGATATAGTTTTGGTGTTCTTTAAGTAAAAATCTAAACACATAAATATATCACTGGAGACAAAAATTATTGTGACATGTGCAGTAACTTTCTAGTTGTCAAATCAGATAGTCCTAACTATTCTTCACCTGAGCCTTCTCCTCTGTTGTTTTCTTTCTTTATTTCTGACTTAGGCAAAGGAAATTTCTTATGCCTCTTTTCATAGTCTATGTTAGCATTTGGGCAGAGAAGATGAAGTGCTTTGCAGTCTAGAGTTTCTCCTCTCCCACACTTTGTCTGATTCCCCTAGGGAAATAAATTGTCTCTCATCCTTATCATACCACGGTATTTTAACCTTACTTCTTGGTATTACAGTTATGTGTTCTTGTGCTTACAGAACTCCCTCCAAAGTTCTTGCTCTCTGCTTAAGGGCCTTCACTGGCCTCTGGCTACTTTCCCAGCAGGGCTTCTTATCCTCTTGTCCTCACTTTCACACCAACCATGCTGGCCTGGAGCAAACTCTACAGCTAGACAGCCATACTTCACTTCACAGTTGCTGGGTTCCTTTCCCTGGAGCTTTTTGGCACCACACATCTTCAGGCTTTGTTCAGATGACACCTCGCAGAGATGCCTTCTCTGATCATACCTTCTACAAACAATAATGCTGCTCCTTCTAGCCACTTACCTGCTTTGGATGTTCTCACTGGAAGCTCTCAGAGGCTGGCCTGATGCTATATGCTCTTTTTGTTTCTGCTTTCACTCCCTCTCTATCTTAGAGACTGTCTGATTCACAATGGCGGGGACATTATGTTTCTGTTGGTTCTCCATTGCACCATCTGTAATGCCTCCATAGACAGTATAGCCTGGAGCTCAAAACAGTGAGTGAAAATGTATATCCCTTTTAGACCTATGTCTTCCTTTGGCAGCAGTTTTGTATTATGCATTTTTGATCCTTGGAGTCTTTGAGGCTCTCACAGGTGGTAAAGCACATTAGAAAAATGCTTGCTGAAGGGTTCAGAATGGAATGTGCCAGTTACAAATGATGGTCTTCTCCCTGTGTGCTCTGGCCATCACTTGCTTGCCCTCCAACCTGCTAGACAACATGCCCCTTAATACAATGGACTGGGATAGCCCCATCCATGTCCTCTGTTGGCCTTGTGCAGGGTGGACCCTCAGTAACTTGTTACTCTACCCTCCCTGCCCCTTCAGCTCTTCTTTTAACACTATTTCAGAAATCACAGTTAAACAATATGATATTCAGTTACATGGAATTGCTTTGTTAATGTTTTCAGGTAGGAATAAAAACAAAATTTAAAAAATGACAGGTCCCAGTTCCTCTAATAAGGTAGATAAAATTAAGACAAAGGACCTTCTTTTTAATTGCATCGATATTTGGATGACCCACTTGGTAACTAATAGAGTTTTCACACCAGGATACACAGGATACATATAAAGTGTTCCCCCCCCCCCCTGAAATGACCAAGAGCTGACAGGCAGTGACAAGAGCTGGTAGGGTTTGGAGTGGTCTGATGGCACTTGGCCCTCCAGGGAATGCTGCAATGCACAGTCTGGAACAGCCCATGCAGCAAACATCACATCAGATGAGGCTGGCCTCTTGTTTCTGACATAAACACCATGTAGCTCCAACTTGGGAGGAATAAAGCTGCTCTCTCAGATTGGGTATGAAAATGAGTAGACAGGGGGAGAAGTGATTTGGTTCATCTTAGAAAAGTTCTTTATCTTTGGGAATCACCAATGTAGAGATGTAGAGTATAAAACAAAGTCCTAAGAGCTATTGGTTTCAAACATATCATTCAGGTGTAAGGGAATCAGTGATTGGCACAACTCTTTGGAGCCAGGGGTGGGTTAAGCTCTGGTCAAAATGTAATTCTTGGGTTGGCTGAGTCTCTTTTCTGTTACAGCTACCCTTCTCTCAATAGGACGATTCAGCTGATGAAAACTTCCAGCTTGAGTGAGGCTGAGTCTGGGTTTCCAGGAAGAGGTGGCATCCTTTGTTTTGCAGCAAAAGTAGTACTACACAAGGCATAAGGGGAATCAGGTGGCAAAAAACAAAAATAGGTGACACCTCATACCTGGAGTGTCTGCAGAAATTTTGCGTCATTCCTCATAATGAGCAGCTCACAACTCTGTGGCTGGGCCTGGATTAATCCCCTGGATTCATGCTTCAAGATACTTCCCCCAATCGCGGGAATCCTAGTTGTTTGCTGTGGCCCTTAGTTCCTTCTTTATGTGGCCTTCCTTCTGGGTCCCACACTTCTACTTTCAGAGACCCTGTCCTCCCTTCTGAGGCACATAAGAACATCAGGGTCCCCTCTGGGCCCCAGATGGTTTTACAGATACAGCAGTATGGCCCTGGGTCAACCCCCTGCTGCCACTAGAAGGCTCCCTCCCCATGGGCATGCCAGAGGAAGCACATAGCTGCCATTGCTCCAGTCTCTTCTAATCAGTGCCCACTCCAATGCCAGCCTGAAGAAGGGAAATGAGAACAGGAATGCAGGAATCTACACCTTGATCCCCGGTCTGCCTACCACCTCTTGTCTGTTGCCTTCCTTTCTTTAAACACTTATTCTTTCTTACCCAGGATCTTTTCACAAATTCTCTTCTAAGCGATGACTCTTTCTCACTCTTTGGAATTCATGTCAAATATCCCTTCTTTAGAGTCACCCTTCCTGGCCACATTATCCAAAGAACAGCCACCAGCATTATTTTTCCATTTTACCATTTCCACATATCCAGAGTGCATATCACAATATGTAATTATTTTAATTTTTATTAGTCCCCATGAAACTGTTAAGCTTCATGAATTAGAGGACAGTGAGTGTTGTGTCTGTCAGTGTTTTCTCCAGGGTCTGGCTTCCAAAAACACATGTCTCTATTTTCATCTGTCTGTATGAGAGATGGACAATCACTTATGCCAAATTAGCATCCACAAAGGCCACCTTGGCTTTTTACCTGTAACCTTGCCATATTGATGAGACATGGGCAAAAACACTCACTACCACTGACTCGGGAAGCTTTCACAAATGGGAAGTTGACAGGCAGAGAAAGGAGATTTCCTAGCTAGTTTCCATGTCTAAATAATTTTGTCATTTTTCTTTCTTTAGCTTCTGTTTGATTTATATTTGGAAGTAATCATAATACTGGATTACAAAGTAAATTAAATAAAGTATTGTTATGAAGTTAAAGTGTGTAGTAGAGTAATAGCATAAACTATAATGATAACATCTATAGCCTTTATAATTCATATTATAAATGGGAATGTGGCTAATTTATTTAACTATTAAACATAAATGAACAATCATAATAGAACCTAACTTAATAAAAGATTTATTTATCCATTTTGGTTCATTACACAGCAGATACATAAAACAACAGAATGACTTGTAAATGTACCATATGGTGTGGTCCATTGTTTATTCTGTTAAGTGAGATAAAATACTTAGTCTATATTAAAAAATGAATGATTAATAAAGTCCTCTCTACTGTGCTTTTGGAGCTCTGTGGAATTAGTAAAAATATTATCCAATCATAGAGGGAAATTTACTTAGATTAAAAAATGAGTTAATACATTTATAATCCAGATCTGGAATAATAAATATGATGATGGATGTATGTCATTCCCCTGAAATAGTAAAGGTTATTGACTTAGCCAGGTAATATCACATTTCATTTTTAATTTTTTTCTATTTTAAAGAGAATTTCATAAGGAATCTTTAGTACTTGTTCTTCCAAAACACAGCACGAAAGTAATCAGCAGTTTTAAGAGTCCCTGAGTACTCATTGACTTAATAGACAATTACAGCATATTGAGTTTAAAAAAAGTTAGCTATTTTAGAAGTCCCTAATTACAGATTTACATGATAGACTTATCAAGAAAAAATAATACATTTCAAAATGTACTTACAGTCTTAATGATATTATCTATTTTAAATGTTTCTTGCTGAAATGCTTTGTCTGTGTCTCTACCTTTAAAAATGTGAGGGCAGAACTCATTTACTTTTTTCTGAAACTTGGTCTTTGGCTGCCTAGTGCTAGCTGAGAACAATTGTGCAGATTATTTTCTTCTCACTAGATGACTTCATTTGCTGCTGGTCTCTGTTCACAGTTGAGATGCAACATGCCATGGCAGCCTCCTATTTACAGACAAGTGTAGATTGTGTTTAAACAAGGCACACCTCTGTGTACATTTAGGACAGAATATTCACTAACTTCTAAAAGTCATAAAGTAACTCAGTAGTTTGACAGGAAGGCCAGACAGTTGTCCCCACTTACAACTCATATCCCACCTTAGACTTCGGGAAGTCATGCATAGATGTGTCCAGTGGAGATCCTGAGCTCAGCGAGAGATACAACCTTATTTAGAAAACTATAACTCCTTCCAGGGGAGGGGAAGGGAACTGAGTATAATTATTATATTCTTGCCCTATACCACTCTACAATATCTGGTAATGACCTTGAGTATTTGAGCCATTAACCGACTCCCCGAAGAGATGCCTCCAGGAAAGATTGGGTTTTACCAGCTCGGTGTTCCTGTTGTAGCTGAGTAAAGACTCATTCAGTATCTGGTGTACTAACCCCTGTGCTAGGCCTTGCAAAGTCCTGTGGTTCCACTCTGGTGACGATGATGACCAAGGCCCACAGAGGCTACAGTGTAGGAGGGCGAATTCTGAGAGCACACCTTGCTGCTAGGCCTGGAAGTGCTGTGGCAATTGCATTGACAAAGAACCTTCTGTGGCTGTTTTGGCTGCTTCACACACTAGGGTTCAGTGTTAAGAAATTAAATCACTTTTTTCAAACTTGGGGATAGGATGAGGATGGGAAGTAGGTGAAAGCAGCTCTGGGTGTTGTTTCAAAGATGAGCTTAGCAGGATTAGCCTCTTGGAAAACATTTTGTTCATTTGTATTTCATGGTTTTATAAAGACTGAGAAATACTTGACAGTTTTATTTTGCAAGTAGATGTGTCCTTAGATGACTCTTAGGAATGAACATAGAATCAAATATCTTAATATAAATGAAACATTGTTTCTTAAGATATTATGTTCTGTGAAAGGGAGCTGTATAAAGATCATGATTTTTTTTTTCATTTCACCCTGCATTCTAAGCATCCAGGAACCAAGAAATTAAAAATATATACAAACCTAAAATCCAATGAATACCATGAAAGACAAACTTAGAGAACTAAAACCTTGATAGCATATTTGAGAACTAAGAGGCTTTGGATGATGATGATGATGATGATGATGATGATTATTATTATTATTATTATTATTATTCATCTATGCTTTGACATTCCACAATAGAAAGCTAAAAATCATCTATAAAGTTTTCCTTAGCAAAGCTCATATCTCTACCTCTATGAACTCCTAACAGGACTGACATATTTAGGAGTGCCTCATCTGCGGCATTACAGATTCAAATCACAATTATTTTGACCAGCCAGTACCCTCTCCCACTGTATTTGAGTTGGCCCACTAGAAAACCCCTAATAGTTGGGTGTTCTGTGGGCATCTCTTACTCACCTCAGGAAATTGTCTAGAATACTTCTAAATTTAATTGTACTTAGTTCTTCACACAAATTTTTTATGTATATTGTTATTTCTATAATCACCACAGAGTTGGAAGTCATTAAGAGGAGGATCCAGCTGTTGAGAGCTTATCACTTTTCCTCCTGAATCACTGACCCTCTCCCCAAGAGACCGCCTCCCACCAAATTCCCTGTCTCTTTATTGCTGCTTTATTCTACCATTCTCCTGGACATTAAAAGCTTTTATTGTTCCAAGGAATTGTAAAGCAGAGTAGGAGAAATATGGTTATGGAAGTTTTTATTCTTTAATGTGCAGTTTATGTTTTCTAGATTGACAAGAACATCCTCTATCGTTTTCTTTGAAATCATCATTCTTTTTTATTGCAATGAAAGTCATTAGGAGAGGAATCTTTTTATGTAATACCTCCCATGGAATTATATTACAAAGGTAGCTGGGAAAATTGAACAACACAGTGGAGTCACAATTTATTCTAGGATTCTAAATTCATAACTTATTCTAGGTTCTGAATTCATCAAGTAAGGTGAAAAATATGTTTAGTCACAATTAGTGGAGAGTATGTCTCAGCAAGCCCTGCATAGTGGACTGCCCTTCCGCATTGAGCTGGACCGCAGCATTGCTGAGCATTAGGTGACAGCAAAAGAGTGAGTTAGGGGCCATGCTGCATGAAAACTGTGCTGCATGTGTAAATACCAGGACCCCTTCAAGTTCTGGGAACTGTTCACACATATGGACACTAGGACCATAAAGAATAGTGGCAGTCTCTGATTTCATGGCATGGTGGGACTACCCATACTCCTCATAGTTACTCATAGTTACCCATAGTACCTTTCTTTCTTTCCTTTTCTCTGTGTGTGTGTCTGTGTGTGTGTGTGTGTGTGTGTGTGTATGTGTGAGAGAGAGAGAGAGAGAGAATTTGTACATAATGCTGGAACTCTATTCTATTCATTTGAGATGTTTGATCACTTTTTTGCACATGAAGGTTTTGTGGTCTTTTAAAGCTAAAAGTAGTTGAGGTAAGAAAGTTGGTATATGTATATATAAACATTTTTATTATATAAAGCATGTGTTAATAGAACTGAAGTATGGAATCACCAAAAATACAATAATTGTTAGGGGACTAAAGTACCCCACTTACATTCAGACAGAAAAGCAGTAAGGAAACACCATACTTTAATAACACTGTAGACCAACTAGACCTGACAGATATATGCAGAACATTCCATCGAACAATAGCAGAATATACATTCTTCTCAAGTTCAGACAGAATATTCTCTAGTGTAGATCATATGGTGGATCTCTTGGGTTTTGAATCCAACGTCTCATGTATGCTACATAAGCACTCTACCACTGAGCTATAGCCTAGTCCTCAAATATCTTTTCTGATTACAATGAAATAAAACTAGAAATTAATAGTAGGAGATTTTTGGAGGATTTACAAATATGTGAAAATTAAACAACATATTCCTTAACAACCAATGGGTTGAAGAAAGATTTATAAAAAGGCAGTATAAACTATCTTGACACAAATTAAAATGTAGATACAGCACACCAAAAGTTATTGGATGCAGCAAAGCAAAGAGAGATGTTTTCAGCAAGAATATCTACATGAGGATGAAAGAAATATTTCAAATAGACAACTTGACTTTACACCTTAAAGTACTGTACAAAGAAGAATAAACCAGGCCAAAAAAGCCACAAAAGAAAGGAAATAGTAAAGACCAGAGCAGAATCAAATAAACTGCAGACTAGACAGACAAGAAAAAATTAATGTAAATAAAAAAGTTTAGATTTGTTTAAGATAACAAAATTGATGAACCTTTAGCTAGATTAAACAAGAATAAAAGAGGAGGCATTGTAATTGGTACCACAGAAGTACAAGTGATTATAAGAGACTACTATGAAGGATGTGATATTTGAACAAATTAGAGAACTTGGAAAACAATGGAAAAAATTCTAGAAATATTCAACCTACCAAAAGTGATGAAGAAATAATAAAATCTGAAAATATTGACAATGTATAAGGTGATTGAATCAGTAAACAAAAATTTCCCAATGAAGATAAGTTCAGGATTAGATGTCTTCAAGGTGAATTCTACTCAATATGTAAAAAATAACACCAGTCTTTCTAAACTTCATTGAAGAAATTCAAGAGGAGGCAACACTTTCATACTCATTTTACCAAAATAATACCTGATACCAAAGCCAGACAACGTTAGGAGACAAGAAAATTATAGATCAATGTCCCTGATGAACAGAGATGCAAAATTACCAACCAAATGCTATCAAACAAAATACAACAGCATATTTAAGTGGAATGCAAGAATGGTTCAACATATATAAATCAATAAATGTGATTTACTACCTGAACCAAATGAAGGCTAAAAGCCAGGTGATTGTCTTAATAGATGCAGAAAAAGCATTTGGCAATATTCAACACCCTTTTATGATGAGAACTGTAAACAGATCACAAATAGAAGCAATGGACCTCAACATAAAAAAAGCCATTTATGACAAGCCCAGGTCTAAGACCATACTCAATGTCAGAAAAGCTAAAGCTTTTCATCTAAGATAAGGAACAAGACAAGGATTCCTGCTGTCACTTCTATTCAGTGTAATATTTAAAATCTTAGCCAAGGAATGGAGAATAAAAAGAAATAAAGGGTATCCAAATTAGAAAGGATAAATTTAAATTTTTTGTAGACAACATAATCTTATATATAGAAAATCCTAACAATTTTATCCAAAACTCCTAGAGGTAATAAATGAAACCAGTGAAGTTGCAGGGTATAAAATGAATATAAAAATCAGTTTGATTTATATACACTAATAATGAACTACCAAAAATAAATTTAAAGAAACCATTAAATTTGGAATGCCATTAAACAGAATTATACAGGAATAAATTTAACCAGGGAGTTGAAAGATCTGTATATTACAAGTTTATGACACTGATGAAAGAAATTGTAGAAGACACAAATAAATGGAATGACATCTTGCATTCATGGATTGGAAGAATCATTGTTGCTAAAATGTTCATGGTACCCCAAATTGTGTAGATTCATTGGAATCCCTATGAAAGTTCCAATTGCATTATTCACAGAAATAGAAAAAGAAATTCTATAATTCATGTGGAAAAACAAGACTCCAGATAGCCAAATAATGAACAAAACTGGGAATATCATATTTCCTGATGTCAATCTATATTACAAAATTAAAGTAATAAAAACAGTATTTCAGTATCTTAAAAACAAACACATAGGCCAACAGAACAGATCAGCGAGCCCAGGAATAAACCCAAACATATGATCAACCAATTTTTGGCAGAGGCATCAAGAAGACACAATACAGAATAGAAAATCTTTGATGAAAGGTTTTTCACATGGTTAAGAAAGAAGCCAGACCCTTAACTTCCACTAAATACATAAATCAACTCAAAGTTGGTTAAAGACTTAAAAACAAAATCTGAAGCCATAATACTAGAAAATAACAGAGGAGAATCTCCTCAGTATCTGTCCCAACAATTAATTTTTGTATTTGACAACAAAAGCACAGGCAGCAAAAATAAGCAAGGGGAACTACATCAAACTGAACACCTTCTGCATGGGATATAGTCAACAGTGTGAAGACTCAACCTATAGAATGGGAAGAAATATTACAAACCATACACCTGATAAGAGGTTAATGTCCATATGTATAAGGAACTGACACAATTTAATATCATAAAAACTAACAATGCAATAAAAAATGGTAAAGGATCTGAATAGATTTTTCCAAAGAAGGTATGCAGGTGACCATAAATATATGAATGGGTCCACAATATCACTTATCAGAGAAATACAAGTCAAAACTATAGTAAGATATCCTTTTATATCTTTTAGAATGACTTATCAAAAATACAAAAGATAACTAGTGTTGACCAGGTTGTAGAGGAGAGGGAATCCTTGCACACTGTTTATGGAACATAAACTAGAATAGCCATTATGAAAAACAATTTGGAGGTTCCTTAAGGAATGAAAAATAGCACTGGGGTTGTAGCTCAGTTATAAAGCACTTGCCTAGCACATGTGAGGCCCTGAGTTTGATCCTAAGCATGACATCAATATAAATAAATAAAAGGTATTGTGTTCTTCTACAACTAAAAGTAAATTTTAAGAAAAAAATTAAAAATAGAACTACCATATGATCCAGCAATCCCTCTTCTGATCGTATATTCCAACAAGATGAAATCAGTTTTTTGAAAAGAGGCCTGCACCTCTATGTTCATTGAAGCATTATTCAACAATGCAAAGATAGGAAAAGCATTTTTGCATCCACCATCAAAGAACGTGGGGTATATGTGTACACAATGGTAAACTTCTCACCGATTTAAAAAAAAAAAAAGGAAATTGTGTCATTCACAACACCATGGATGATCCTATAGAACATTATATTGTGAAATCAGCTAGGAAGACAGATACCATATAATCTCACTTACATAGTCATGCCCCGCATAATAACTCTGATCAACAGTGAACTGCATATAGGTTACATCAGATTATAATGGAGATGAAAAAGCCTTAATGCCTGATGATAGCATAGCCATGGTAACATTGTAGCACAGTACATTAATTATACATTCATGGGGAAACTGGTGCAAGTGTCCCTACTGAACTGGAGTTGTATAAAAGTATATAGCACTTACAGTTATGTATACCACATAATACTTGGTAATGTTAATAACTGGCTATATGATGGGTTTATGTATTTACCATACATTTTATAGTTACTTTAGAGTGTATTCCTATTTACAAACAGTTTTCTGTGTTATTCTGGCAACAGCCTCACACATATCATGATAGCTGCATCTCTTGATTGCATCAAGAAGTCACGTTGAGTCACTGGCCTAGACCATCTAGGCTTATGTAAGTGTACTCTATAATGTTTGCACAACAATGAAATTGCCTAACATCCCATTTGTCAGAATGTGACTTTATGTAAACTAAAAAGTTGCACATGACTTTATGTAAATTAAAAAGTTGCACTCAGAAAGTAGAAGAGTGGTTATCAGGGATTGGGAGAGCTTTTGGTCAAAGGATACAGACTTTAAGTTGTAAGATGAACAAATTCTGGGGATCTAATGTATAGTATGGGTGGTGATGTGTTAATTTGATTGTGATGACTATTATGTAATGTATATATGGATATCAAATTCTCACATCTGTAATATATATAGTCATTGTCAATTAAGTAACTTAAACTTTAAAAAAATAATGATAGGGTTGTTTATTGTATAGCCCAGGAGAGTCAAAAGAGCATAGATCTGCAAACTAGGAAACTTGAGTTTTTGTCCTAACTACCACAATGTGATTTATGAGCTTGGATTAAATTATTAGAATTTCTAAATCACTCTTTGCTCACTTACAAAACTAAGTAGTTAGTTCAGGTTCCTGGCTTATAAAGTGGATGGAGAACACTTAAGAAATAAGATTCACAAGCTTACTTCTAGAAGTCTGATTTTATGTGACCCATAAATTTACATATTTAAACATTATTGGGTCTTTTTCCCAGTTCTATATGTCTCCATCCTTCTGGTAGCCTCCTACGCTTAACCCTGTTGTGTTCATGGTGTCAGACCTGACAGAGCCTGCTATATTATTGTCTAGCATATATATATATATATTTTTTTTTGTCATATATTGTATATATCAACATATATAATATATATAGTATGTATTGTATATGTTATATATAATATGTGTGTGTGTGTGTGTGTGTATATATATATATATATATATATATATATATATATATATATATATTGACCTAATATTAGACCATCTTGAGGCGGTACTGCATGTGGTCCAGGCACTGTGGACACTCACACACCGCAGACAAGTTACAGTTTGAATAGTTAAATGGTGTGATGGGAACTGTCTTTTTCCAAGTGAAGTGCTTTTATATCGACAATGAATGTGAGCATTATGATCTGCTGTCTTGATTAGGAAATATATGGAAAATCTAATCAATCACGTCTACTTGCTTGACACAGTCAGTGAGGGCTTATTCTCTCCCCCAATGCTATAATCAAGACAAATTCAAACCCACCAGTGAATAAACTACTGCAGGAGTATAGTGGGAGAAGCAGCTGCTTCTTTACTTCATTGAGGCATCTATGGGGTGGAGCATTTCCTTTCATGGAGAAATTACACTTACAGGTAGTTCAATAAGGGAGTAAATTAATTGTAGAGTTAGGTTTAGTGAGAAGCCATTGGGAGAGATAGAATTATAATTTATACACACAGAGACACAAATTTAAAGAGGTTTTCAAATGACTTCTTACATTTCCCATTAAGAATGGCCAACAGCTTATTGGGCATGAAAACTCTTTAAAAAAAAACAAAAAGATGAGATGTCACTAGGTTTCCCAGCTGTCCTAGAATTCTCTGGGATTACAGGCATGCACCACTGCCAATACACACATACATGAAAACTCTTCATTGTAGCCATGCTAAGTTAACGTGTAGAGAAGAGTCTCAGGCACTATACTTAATGCTCCAGATGCACTTTTTTGTCCCTACTTTGGAAGTTTTGGCATTATGAAGAATGTGTATTCTTCTAAATAACTTCTATGTTTGCATCTGTTTGGTTTTATTAAGGGAACAGATGACATTTCTATCAGAAGTAGTCAGTTTGTTTCTTTAGTCAGAAAAGATATGTAATGACATCAGTGAAATTGGATTTACTAACTTTCTCTTTCAGCAAAAGGGAAAACTCAAAAGCAATTTGCAAGCTACCATGTTATGCTTACAGTTTTAAGCCTGACCTTGTCTCCTTTATATGAGTAATAGAAATCCTAAGAATAAGGGGGACACAAGTTATCATCCTTTGGGTTGAGTTCAGTCTCATCTTGTGAAGGCAATGTGAAGGGAGGGAGGAAGGGACTGGGTGGGAGGAGGAATGAAAAAATGAATGAGAGAATAAAGAGAATCAATAAGAGAAGGCTAGTAGTTTTGCAGCATTTGAAAAACCCATAATTTCAGTGAATTTAGGTGAGATGGGCATATACATTTACACTAAACCAAGTTGCAAATTTGTTTTTTTGTTTTTTAGGTTTTTTTAATATTTATTTTTTAGTTGTAGTTGGACACAATACCTTTATTTTATTTATTTATTTTTATGTGGTGCTGAGGATCAAACCCAGGGTCTCGCATGTGTGAGGCAAGTGCTCTGCCGCTGAGCCACAACCCCAACACTGTTTTTTGTTTTTAATGACCAATTTCATATAGAAGGCTAAAAGAATTTTAGGGCAAAGGAAGTAGTTTCAGTTTTTGTAATAGCATTTTTTTTCTATAAAACATTGAGAATGTTTATCCAACATTAAGTTTAAAAGACAAATGCATATATTTTGATCACAGGTTCTTACTTCTTTCTTAAAAATAATGAAAAAATGAGCTAGGAATGTCTAGTAGAGTACTCTTAATGTTGAATACTATGGATGCCATATTTGCTTCTCAGTTTTTCAAAGGAGGTTATCAGATTGAAGTGGGTTTAATTCAGTTTAATTTCCTTAGAGGTAAACCAATTTTTTGGTGTGTGCTAATAATCCTGAATGTTTTTTTTTTGTTGTTGTTTTTTTTTTTTTTTTTTTTTTTTTTTTTAATCTTTGGATTCTGTGCTTCTTTGCTATCTATGTGGCTTCTTACTATTCTATCCTTGTTGTAGATCTGCAGAAGGCCCTTTCTTCCTGGTTTTATAAGGTCAGAGACTGGGTAATAAATGTTTCTAAGAAGACCTTTACTGCTCTGTAATATATTTTGAAAAGCCTAATTTTGTGTATTTAAATAGTTGATGTATATATCATGGTATAAATCCTTTAATAATGTTAATGTGACATGTTTAATGAAGAAATAGGTCAAATTGAAACCTACATTGTTTCCCCTTACTCATTAATGATGTTATATACAGATTTATCACTTAAAAAGATGCATGAATCTTGTGTACTATCTTGTCCACAATCCTTACAGCTCATGCCAATACACAGCCCCATCTCAGATGCCCTGCAAGTCAAATCACTTCATTTCCTTTAGTTTCTGGTCTCCCCATATTGTATTTGTACATGTAGTCATCTTTGTCTAGGAACAAGTTATCCACTTTATTATTGTCTCTTTTTTAAAACCCAATCTGTAATAAATGCATTTTACTATGCTTTGCTAAGAAAGTTTTTAACAGATCTTTACTAAAGAAGTGGCCCTCTGTCTTCCCTTAAATATAAGAAAAGCCCAATAAAACATGTTCTCTTTTTGCCTTAACTGTTTGCAAGTTCTGTCAGATCTGTGGAAAGGAGTTTTAGAAAACCATTGTTTTTGTACTCTTTTCTTAACACATAATTGTTTCTGCATGGTAGATGATTGCTATTATTATATTCACTGATCTTCAAGTCTACGAATTTTCTAACTGCTTTTCCTACATTAGGTAGATGGTTAGATTACCTCTACTAGTATTTCTGTTGTTGGCCTTTAAAGGCTTCTGTAGATCACCAAATAAGTATAAAATTCACATTTTAAGAACCTTTGTTATTATTTTATTGCAGTTCCATTTCACAGAATTATTGTTGTATTTATTTCACATATAAAATATGACAGGCGGAAACCCAGCAATGGGTATTTATTATCCTAATTTCATTAGGAGTTGGAGAATAGGTATGATTAACCTATAATTTCAGTTTGAAATATATTGCTTATTATTTGCTTTCTCCAACCTTCAAAGGTAATTATTTCATTGAATCTTATATGAAAACTTCAATATAAATTTACTAGATGGGGCAAGGTGGGGAAAAACAGAATCTATGCTAACGTTTTCCAATTTAAAATAAAGGTCATCAAAGCTTAATTATTTTAAAAGGGGACTTATGTATATTTGAAGAGTTTTATTTATTTATTTTAGTTCTAGATTTAATACTTTTGCTTCCCTGCGTCATTCTCAATCATAGCTGCTAACCTCATTGCCTGTTTTGCTGAGAAAATAAAAGCTCTGAGCAAAGACATTTATCTTTCTCCCACCAAGGAGTCCACCAGCCCCTTCATCTCTTCACCTCTGCCTGGCCTCCCTTCCTGGCCACAGCCTTTCTCACTTGGACCAGTCCTATCACTCACCATGTTCACACTCATTTTTCCAATGAAAAAGTCCTCATGGCCTAGTTTCACTCTAATGAAACATCCTTATCATCACTGCACCAAAAACAATAACAAAATTGCTTTTTGGCCATAATCCTACTTTTTATAAGCACTTTTATATAAAAACTCCTCAAAAAAGTTGTTTAAACACTAGCATTCCCCCTTAATCTCATTCATTCTCCCTTGGACTTTCATCAGTCTTGCTCATATCTTTTCACAAAACATTTTTACAGCCATTACAGCCTTGCCTAGGTTTGCAGCCCAATGTCCTGTGTATCAGTCTTGATTTCTTGGCAGCAGGGTACCCAGCTAGTGACTCCCTCCTTGGCATGCTATATTTCTCTTCCTTCCCCAGTACTTTTCTTTCCCTGACACTTTTTTCTTTACTGATATCCCTTTGATTTTTATAAGATTTCCTCCAAACCATCTTTTCCTTTTTCTTCTCTGGTGTCCACATATGAGAGAAAATATGCAACAACCTTTGACCTAAATTTGGCTTATTTCACTTAACCTAATAGTCTCTAGTTCAATCCATTTTCCTGCCAATGACATAATTTTATTTTTCTTCATGGCTGAACAAATCTCCATTGTGTATATATACCACATCTTCCTTATCCATTCATCCATTGATAGGTGCTGAATTCAGTCCTGAGACTTTTCTTCATTGATGCCAACCCACCATGGGATCTCTTATGTCTATACATTGACTCTCAGAGGTCACCACTGGCACCTTTCACAGTGCAGAGCTTATCTCAAGCCCTTTACACATTTCCAGTAGAGGAAGTAAATAAATGTTTCTCAAGGGAGAGGGCCTCAGTAGGTATGTTCTAAACAATCCACTCTGCATTCACTACTTTTGATGTCTCCCATCAAAACCAGAACAAAGGGAGATGCTTCCTCTTTGGGTCATGTGATCTCAGCTCTCACCACCCTTTGTACTGTCCACCTCATGGCCTGATGCTGTGTCCTAGAATGGTCTATACTTTCACTAATTTGAGGATTCTGCACAAATGTCAGGATGTCTTCCTCGACCACCCTGCCTTAGAAAGCATCCCCATATATTATGGTTTGGATCTAGATTGTCCCCCAAAAGCAGATGTGCTGAAGGCTTGTCCTCTAATACAGAAATGTTCAGAGGTGGGGCTTTGGGGAAATGATTGGATAATAAGGGCTCTGACTTATCAGTGGATTAATTCATTGAAGAATTCCTAGCTGAGTTGGGAAATGATGGAAACTATAGGAAGGTAGGGCCTAGTTGAAGGGAGTAGGTCCTTGGGCAAGTGCAACTGAGGACTTAAACTTGTTCTTAGCCCCCTCCTCTCTATGCTCCTGACTACCATGAAGTAAGCAGCTTTGTTCCTTCATACCCTTCTGCCATGATGTTCTGCCTCACCACAGGCCCAGAAACAATGGAGCCTTCTAACCATGGACTGAAACTTCTAAAACCCAGCCAAAATGAATCTTTCCTTTTGTAAGAAGTATTTCTCAGGTATTTTGTAACAGTGATGGAAAGCTGACTCAAATACTGTAGCCACTCTGTCACTTTCTTCTCTTTACCCCAGAGTATGTGATCGCATACCACCCTCACTGTCTGACACCGTGACACCATGTTAGACTTATTATTTCATCTTTCCTTGCCCGCCCCCCAGACCTCATCACTTCTACCTTTGGCACCAGAAAGTAAGTTTCAAGGGGTGGGATCTTTCTGTTAGGGTGGCTGCAAACAATATTTTCTGACTCATAACAGACACTCACTATCTCTTCAAGTGAATGAATAGCCTTCATTGGTATTTTTTGTTGTTGTTGTTTGTGTGTGTGTGTGTGGGGGGGGGGGTTACCAGGGATTGAAACCAGGTGTGCTTAACCACTGAGCCACATTACAAGCCCTTTTTTATATTTTATTTAGAAACAGTGTCTCACTGAGATGCTAATTGCCTCGCTAAATTGCTGAATCTGGCTTTGAACTCACTATCCTCCTCCCTCAGCCTCCTGAGTCACTGGGATTACAGGCAGGCATAATCCCACGTAATTACCACGCCTGCTCATTGGTGATTTTTATTTTAAAAATAAGAATTAAAACACTTGTCAGTTATTAGGCACAATTAAATGTATTTCCTTTTTCAAAGAAGTATAGTTTATGTATCCTAGTGGATATACTACCCAATGCTAATATCATTTTCTCTATTAAAAAAAAAAAACTTGCTGAGTGAATCAGATTGAAATGAATGCTCCCCCAGCCCCCAGCAGTGAGTAATTAGTATTGAAATAAGGATGAGAGGTGTGTAGCTTGATCCTTGCTTTCCAATGCTGGCCAACATCAGTCTGGAATTCAGTTATTTATTTAAACAAATAGATCCTCTTCATTTGCTTTAATCAGTGACAGTATTATCATTCTGCTCTGGGTCAGCTCTTCTCCAGACACACTAACTATGAGGAGATTGAACCCTACTCAGAAGGAGGGAAATAATCTCAGCCATTCTGGGTGAAACAGAAAGTCTTTCATTTACATCACTCTCACTCACCAATTAGGACCATTGGAAATAAGGACAGTTTCCTTTGTCATTTCTAGTGATCACTGCAATTTCTTTTATTTCTTGTTTTTGCCTTGATGTCATTCATAAAATCATCTTTTCACGAGAAAAGATCTAGTGCCTACTTGCAACTCTAGTTTTTTTGTTATTGTTGTTTTGTTTTCAGAACAATTGCTTGATTTCACAAAAGGGAAAACTGAAGTTGCTGTTTCAGCCTAGGGAGTTTTCATTTGGTAGTAACACAAGATCTGTTTACAACAGAAAAGAGGGGGCTGTTTTTCCTTCATGACAGAGCACTAGTTCAGTGGGTCCAAGGCTGGCAATGTCCTGGGTTCAAGCTCTGTCCATCTTCCTTCCTCAACATTTTTGCATTTGTTCTTATGTTTATTCCTCTTGAGCTTTACACCTCATGTCACCAGGAAGTTCAAATAAAGGCGAAAAGGGCAAAGCAGTGCCCAGCCTCTCTTTCACCCCTTTCATAGGAAATAAAAGCATTTAGAGACATCCCTGCAACTCTTTCCCTGAGGTCTCATTGTTCTGGGCAGTCAAATGACATTTTTAGTTGGGCATATTGCTGCCATTTGTTTAACAAGGAAGGAGAGAATGAATATTGAGCAGCAAAACCAGTGTCTGCCCTGGCTGCTCCCAGCAAATGTGGATTGCCCTGTGAATGGGAATAACAGGAGGACTTCTTTATACCTTCTCATGTTAGAATAAAGCATTATTTGTCATTCAGGTAATTTCTAGTTTATTGGGAATTTTTTGTTTCTTTTTAGTCCTTGAAACAAACAAACAAACAAACAAACAAACAAAAAATTTGCCTTTAGATTTACTCCCACCTGAGTAAAATTTTTCATTGAAAACTTGGAATAAATCAGAAGACATTCATGCTGCCTGATAGAGTAAGTGGCTCACAGTACTTGAAAATAGAAGGTCAGGGATTGATTTTAGATAAGCCTAAAATAGAATAAAATAGTGATTATTCACAGCTAAGAATCTACCAAAATGATGGTTATAGGTATTGTTATCATTTATTCAAATACACACTGAATATCTACCATGTGCCAATCACTGCTTTTGCAGGTGCTTGGGATACATAAACAAGATAGATGAGGCAGACATCCTCATTCTACTTCAGGGAAACAAGATGACATGCCCACAAATTAGCATAATCTCAGGGAAAGTGGTAAAAAAAAAAAAGAAGGCAAAAAATGGTAAGAAGTTCGGGGATGGTCTCTGAAGAAATAATTTTGAGACGAGAACATTTTTTTTACTACAGACCTAATTCTCTAAATGTCCAAATTATAAGTAAGATATTCTCAGCAAAAATGTGATTATTATTTTTTTAAAAAAAAACATTACTTTGCTCATAACCTTTATCTTAATGGCAGTAATGTGAACTGTTGTAGAATTTACCAATTCCTTTTCCCCAGTTTATGGTTCTTGATTTAACTCACCGTTGAATCAACTCATTATACTTCATCATTCAGAATTAACGAGGAAATGGTTTGGCTCTCCTCATTTTTAGTTCATATTGTCTTTGAATCCTGCTTTGTTATGTCCCTTGCTGAGGTTTTTAATGTGATGGCTCCTGTTCCAGTGTGGAGGTCAGACCTCTCCTCCCAGCTTTAATAAGAGTAGAATTGTGGGACCCATCAGGGATCTGGAGATAAATATTGCAAATATCATGTTAATCCTTAATTTAATCAAGTTTATTAAAATAGTACTGAGCATAATATTAAGTAGCGTTCACTGTGTGTGGAATATTGTCTACAGAATTGTATCTGGGCTGACTGATGGGAGTATTTGGTTGGTTGATTAGCTATGGGTTTAAAATTTTAAACTTTTATGTTGGTGTCGTGGCAGCATGTCATGAGATGCAGAAAAGTCTACCTGTTGAACCTGTACTTCTTTCATTTCTTTCATTTCATTTCATTTCATTTCTTTCATTTACTGTAACACAGCATATTTCCTAATTTGGGACATCTATTCCTCTGATTGATTTAAAATTTGTTTTTAAGCTGTTTCCAAAAACTGCCTCTGGATAAAAGCAACTCTTTATTTTTCTCTATCCCTCAAGGTGTTTCACAAAGTCATAAGAGCATAAGTGTCTCAGATATACTTTCTTATTGTTCAGTAAATGTAATGAATTATATTTAAGAATTAAATATTTTTCTGCTATCACCATACATTGGGAGCTAACTTTAGTTGAGACTTTCATGTAGCATAATCAGACTATAATGGTAATTTCTGGTTTATATTGAGCCTCTCTTCTAGCCTATGAGCACCACAAGGGAACAACTGGGGAATATTCCCCTATGCATTCAGTAAGCACTCACTGAACACTAATTATGTGTTAGACTAGATAATGATGACACACAGTGAAGTATATTCTGGCTTGCAATTTACAATCTAATAAGAGAGATAGGCATTAAACAAATACTCATTTAATTTGTGGTTGAGGTAAATGCTGTATAAAATGAGGACCTAACCGCTTCTTTGAAGTTTGCTTGAGGAAGTGAAATATAAGCTGTGACTGTATAGGTAACTAGAGTTACCCAAGGTAACAATTGGACACTCATTCCACCATGTAAATGCCCTGACTTATAAAAGAACTTGCAGGCTCAAGGAACCAGTATGAATGAAGAATGTTGAATAAGGAGAAAAATCCAGTTAAATCCAGTTAGCTATCCATAAGAACCAGATCTAGGGACTTAGTTCTAACTGCAATGAGAAGTCATTTAAAGGTGCTAAGATTCGATTTGCAGTTTGAAAGTATCACTGTGTGCAAGATCAGAAATAGATTGGGATGAGAGAGCTAGTGAAGATTTCCATGCAGATGATGATGACATGGATTAGATCAATAGTGGTGATGAAGATACATTAGCAAGTTAAGGAGATATTTAAGAGAATAGAGTTTGAGTGACAGTTGAGATGCTGTGAACTGAAAAAGAGGAATGTCAGGTACCTAGGGTTTCTGGTATGGATTGTATTGCAATTTATTGAACTCAGCAGCTAGAGGGAAAAAAAGGTTGGGGGCAAAGCTTATGAATTCAGTTTGGACATATCACATTTGAAATGACTTAAGAGATCCCAGGGGGCATGTCAGATGGAACTTAGAAAAAGATATTTGGACTATGGTGTGTGAACATCTATGGAATACAGTTAGGAAATGAAGCTTTGGAATGGATGACTTAAGAGCAAACCGTGAGGAAGTTTTCTGAGATTTTAAAGTTAAATAGAGGAGGAAAACCTGGCAAAGGAAATTACCAAAGAATGTTTATATGCGGAAGGGAAACTGTCAGAATGTGTTGTCACCAAAGTTGGTGGACAGTAACAATTCACAAAGGAGATGGCTCCCAGGACATCATGTATGATACATACTCAGCAGCACAGAGGCTTGGAGTGTAGAGGTCATTGGTGATCATGGAAATAAATCCATGTGTATGAGAAGTGAGGTGAAGAAATAGAGATTATTCCTTCAAGAATTTTGACTAAGGGGCAAGAGTCAATAGCAACTCTTAGAGAATTATGAGATCCTGTGTTTTGGGGGTTTTGGGTCATTTTTTAAAATAAGGCATGAAACAGGAATATATTTAAGTGTTGGTCAATTAATCAAAATGACAGCCTAAAGATCCAGGAGAATGGGAAGGCAATGAGATCCAAACATTAATGGGGAGGTGTTTGCTTTGTAGAAGGGAAAATTCCTCCTACATTTCAATGGACAGGAAGAGAGAAATGAGGGCTCTGGGTAGGAGAGGACAAAGCCCCTGTCTGCTGCCTCCTGTTTTCTCAGTTTGCAGCAAGCAAACTGCCAATGGGAGGTGGTTAGTGGGAGATTTGGAGATTAGTGTATTTTAAACAACTAGTCAGTACTATGTGCAATTTTTTCCCAGGAGAACTGTACAAAACACAGGGTTCAGTTGATCCATCACAATTGACTCCCCCTAACACAGCCAGGTGTGATTAAAAAGTCAGAGGGGCAGAGGAATTTAAATTCCTTGCAATAGAGAGTCAAAGAATGGTTGATAGAATTTAAATTAGAAGAGAATAGAAGGGAAATTAGTGCCCTGGAAATTCCATCCATGTTAAAAACATCATCAGAGTTTGGGCATGTGAGTAGCAGTGTAGAAGGACATAACTTGTAATGAGATGGGGTATTGGTTCAGAGAGTTTAGAAATAGGGATATTTGTGGTGATTACAGGACTCAGAACATGTTATTTGTGTGTGTGACCTGATGGATTCAGGGAGAGACCACTGGAGATGAGCAGGTTCGTGATGGGGTGACATGGTGGATGGGATGCCTGTGAGGCTGATGAGCTCACCTGAGCTGATGTTTGAAGAGGGGGCATAGTAGGAACAAGGTAACATGGTGCCAGAGTCTTGCCTGAGTGGCTTGGGATGACCCAAACAGATGGATGAGAGCAGAAGCAGATGGTGGAGTCCTTATCACCAGCCTTGGAAGAACAGGAGTCTTAGAAGTGAGGTTCAGGAGAGGCACTGGATGGAAAAGAGCATATTTTTTGAAGAAAATGAAGGGGTTTTCTTGAAGAAGATTGTGGCTGCAGTGAGCCAACAGCTGGATGAGAGTAGAGCTGGGAGATGGAGAAAATAACTCAACAAAGAAACAGTTTGTTGAGGAGGAAGGGAGGTATGGGGTTGTCAGGCCTACAAGGTAAGGGGTGGAACATTTCAAAAGTTGATATTGGTGTGTGTGTGGTGTGTGTGTGTGTGTGTGTGCGTGTGTGTGTGTTTGGGGATGGGGGAAGAGTGAGGAAAATCATATCATTGAACAGGGCTTGGGGGTTTTTAATCCTATTAACCTTTAGGGGTAGATGGCCTCTTGAGATTGTCAGAATTCATCTCTGGCCTGGAGTGGTTGGAGAACAGTGCTATTGTGTAGGGTAGTGTAGAGTAGTGTGGCTTGGGGTGGGGGTGCAGTGTGATGTCAGTCCTTTCTCAGTTGAGCTTTGACTGCCACTTGGGTTAGGCCTTGGTCTTGAGTCAGCCACCCATGGCCAGTTTGCCTGTGGGCTGTCGTGTGTTCCCATCTCAGCTTGTGGCTATATTCCCTTTGCTATAATTAATATCTATATCTGTATAATTAATATCTGAAAGAATAAGTGAATGTCCTCACATCCATTTGTTTCAATTTCTTCAATGCTGATTCATTTTCTCCTTTAATATTAATTTTGTTGTGAGTATTATTTATTATACCATGGTGTTTTCTGCTAAATCAATTTATAAAATATCAAGTACTCAATAAGTGGGTTTTTTTGGTGATAGTTTGTTTTTAATTTGTAAAGTATCAATTAACATCATGTACATATTTTAGTCTCTCCAGTTCTTTAATGAGGGTGTTTTTAAGGTATGTTCTTTTACTTCCTGAAGGAGCAAATGATGTGAAAATCCTTCCAGGTCAAGCTGTTTGTCCTACACCTGGGTGCCGAGGAATAGGCCATATCCGTGGTCCACGTTATTCAGGACATCACAGGTAAAATTTTTTCTTACTTAAATTATTTTAGGGATGAATGAGAATATTATGCAGATTGGCTACTTCATGTAGCATCATAAATGAATCTCCTGAATGCAGCTTCCCCCATCCTACTCCCTTCTCTGTAACTAAGGCCCATCTTTCCTGTTATCTGCCTTCTTATGCCCTTCTAGAGTCTTCTTGGACTCCTGAAGTATTTCCCAGATTTACATCACATCCCTGAATCTCTGCTCTCTGGTGGTTTTCCTAGTAACTGCATATGCTCTGATACACTCACCTCCCTACATCCCACACCGGTTCTGAATCATCTCCATACCCCTCTGAGACTAGTTTTCTTCCAGAGAATTCTAGAGTCTCTTGTTTTTTCCCCTCGTTTTCACCTTACCTCTGTTGCTTTTTCTCTCTTACTCATTTGGAGAAGAGCTAAATCTGTGAAAGAATAGAAAGTAAGTGTGAAGTTTATGTCTATGTTTTAAATATTTTAATATGGAGCAGATGGTTCTTATAAGAGAAAATAAATACAGGTAAATACGCAAGTCTTTACTACTTTTTCTGTCCTCATCAATTGGTAAAATGATGCATAGACACATTATTCATATTGACGATCCAGTAACAGAATGGCTTTTCATCACAATGACCAAAATATCTGACAAGAAAAATTTAGAGGAGGAAAAGTTTACTTTGGGCTCACAGTTTCAGAAGACTCAGTCGATGGTCAGCCAACTCAGTCGCTCTGGGCCTGAGGTGAGGCAGAACATCTTGATGGTAGTGTGTGGCCAAAGGGTGCTGCCCAGGCTCATAGCAACCAAAAAGCAGAGAGGAAGCAGCCAGTGACAGATTTCAATGCCATATCCCTAGTGACCTACGACCTCCATCCATGCCCACATGCCTACAGTTACCAACCAGTAGTGCATTCAAATTATTAAGCCATGAAATGGATTAATCTACTACTTATGAGGTTATATCCCTAATCACTGCCTAAAAGCCCCACCTCTGAATTTTACTACATTGGGGAGTCATGCTTTCAAAACATGCGCTTTTGTGGAGATATTTCTAGATCCAAACTATAACCCATAATGGATAAACTAAAACCCAAAAGAATTGACATAAAATTAGTCCAGTACCCAAATTTATAAAAACAAGCATCACAGATAAGTTTAATGAGAAAAGAATAAGTAGTATAACATGTGAAGCAGAAAACTTTTGTTCAAATAAAAGAGATCTAAATGCAGAATGAGAAGTCCTTGCTTTATCAGGGGTTGCAATTCTGGAAAGCTATGATGTTAAAACTTTAGTCTCTCAGTCACACTTTCTATTTTTCAGATGTTCAGCAGCCACATGTGGTTAGTGGCTACTGTATTGGGATGGCACAGATGTGGTGTTCTCTAAACTTTCCACCATTGCAGAGTTCTGTTAGGCATCCCTGAGAAAGTCTAGCACATTTCACCTTCTCTTTGTGGACTTCTGAATGACAGGTATTTCCAGGTGAAATAACTGGACATCTTAATGCCTCCTTCAACATGTGGGTCATTCTTCTCAAAGTTAGCTGGAACATAATTTTGCAGTTCTTCTGTTCCTTAGCACTCCCTGAGATTCCCTCTGGCAAAGCTGTCCTCCCTAGACAGCCCCTTCAGGCTGCCCGGCAGCTCACTAAGGCCTCTTTTCCACTTCATCAGAGCTGACTTGCCTCCCTCACTATTCTGTGATTCACCTTTCCTGACTGGATTCTGAACTGTGAACAGATTTCTAGAGGGCATGTTCTAACCTGTTCCAGCCTCTTCTCTGAACCCTTGCTCCTCTGTAGACATAATTAGAGCCTGGTTGATGTTCTTATTTCTGTCATCTCATTATCAATAGTATTGAGACTATTTGACATGTTTTAACTAACAAGTAGTCTCTAAAAGTTGGGCTTAGAACTTACGAATAAACTAGAAGAACATAAAAATAAGGAAGAGTTTAAAGAAAAGCATTGTATGAGGTTCAGAGGGGAAAAAATGAAAAACCAAAGACATTGTGAGGAAGCCAGGAGGTGTGAGACACTACCCTAACTGAAGACCTCACAGATGCACAGAGCTGCTTGGGGAGATGCCTTATGACTGGGTGATGGCTCTTGTTCAGCTGAGACCTCAGTATGACAGAGCAGACATCAAGTAAGTAAGAGCAGATTGTTCAAACCATAATGACTCCAGGGCTTCAGAAGTGAAAAATGAAAAGCAGTGAGTACCCTCAATTAGCTTCTCTTTAGATTAGAAAAGATGAATTCAAGACTATATATTTTTCAGAATTGCATATATAAGATTTATAAGGAGTTTAAATCATCAGGTAAATAAATCCTAAGTTACCTATGAATGGAAGTGCAAAATAGATTTTTATTCTATTTAAAACTATTTTGTATTCAAGTAATGGAGACAAGTTTCCTGGTGGAGTTAGTGCAAATGACAAGGCAGTTATTGGAGAGCGGGGCACAGGTATTGGAGGTCAGCTGTAGTAAGCACTGAACATCTCTCCTCCTGCTTTAAGCATTTAATCAGCATCTTTAACCAACTTAATTTATGAACGTAACTATGTGTATGACCTCTTGTAATTAACTAGATAAAATTGTTTTGATATCATGTATTATCTCCAGGGTTCATTTTCATGTTATTTCTATTAGTGGAGTCTAGATATTACATGGCTCTAAAAGATTAAAAGTATTGTTCTTCAGCACTTGATAGTGTCTGATGAGATACACACACACACACACACACACACACACACACACACACACACGTGACTGATAGAAAGCTTCAATCACCCAAGGTTATAATTATGTTTTGTTCCTGGGGGTCTAAGAGATGGTAAGTAATAGGTGAGGATTTTTTAATGTTGCTTCATCCTCCCAAATCCTAGATGTGGTGTGATGGTCATTTCTACCTTGAGTTTCCTGAAAAATTTAAATGAATTTAAATTTAAATTGCATATTCCAAAACAAACTTTTTTTTCTCCTGTCACAGACATGGACCTTTACTATAGAGCCTTCCTTCTACAGATTGCCTTATGTAGTTTCATCTCTACTATATATTTTTATATTTTAGAAAAGAAAAAGAAAAAATAGAAAGCCCCTCCAGTATCACTGAAGTGTGTAGTTGGTTTCTGCTTCCAAAGCCTGGGGGTGTGTGAGCATGAAAGCAGGGCTTCACTTGAAGCCAAGTGGCTGTTTCAGTCTCTTTTCTGTAAAATATTCCCAGTCCATAAAGTGCTTGCAAGTAGTAAGTGTTGTTTTACCATTTCATGTCCGAATTCCTGGTTCCCACTCAGCCTGCTATTTTGAAAGGAAGTAAACAGTCTCCTTAAAGTACGTTGTCGATGTCTTTTTTGTATGGCTAACAAGGGAAACAGTGACACCAAGATATCACTAAAGAAAATTGGGAATAGTGTATCATTTTAATAAATCAGGTAGACCTGTGAGTACTTCCCAAATAAATTTCAGACACATTTATTTTAGTTTTCATTAAAATAAGGAAATAACCGTAATATTCAAGTCTGTCTGGAATTCATGCAGAATCTACATAAACCATTATTTGAGAGAACTTGCATTAGTTCTTATCTTTATGAAAATAGAACTTTTGGCACTCAGTTATCACACAAATTACATTTTATTTGAATGAATTTACTGTGAATAAAAGGAGTAGGTATATTTGTTTACAAAGAAATATTCAAAGATGACAAGAAGGTCCAGGATTAGACATGAAGTTGTTTTTTCTAAATAAGTAAAACACAGACCCTGGAAGATTTTATCTATCTCTGTGTCATAAAGCATACAAAAGTAATTTACTTGTCACAGTGTGAGAGCCACTGGCCCCAGTGCGCATATGTGGGGGCAGGGCACATATTGCCAATGCATCTGTAAAGGAGCAGGTGCTGCCCAGAGATGGGGCGATGGGACGTCCAATGAAGCAAAGATGACTTTGGGTGCTCCTTATGCAAATCTAGCATAATTCAGCCTCTATTTGTAATTCTTGTGAATCGTTTTGTTAGCTCAGATGGAAAAGATGGAAATTATTTCAGATGTTTTCTTCTTTTTTATCTGTTCCTGTGTGTGAGACAGAAAGAGAAAGTGTGTGTGTGTGTGTGTGTGTGTGTGTGTGTGTGTGTGTGTGTGTGTATTCATGTTCAAGGCTTTAGACTGGCCTGAGTTGGACATCCAGACCTGCCTCTTACTGTGTGATGTGGAGCAGTGGCAGATTGCCCCCCTATTCTTAGTTTAAGTTCCCTCATCTGTGAATGGGAGCTTGTTGCAGTAGGAAATGTCAAGTTCTGTGAGATTACAACAGATCTAAATCTTTACTCACTAAATAATACAGTATCACGCTGCTCAAAATATGACTGCATAAAATATAGAGAAACAAAATAATAAAAGGAGGTTTAACACATCCATTGCAAACAAGGGTTTATTAAATAGGCCAAAAAGACACACTGATGTACAGATTCTCAATAGCCTGCTAAAAGAAGACTGACTAAAAGATATAGATCAAGCAAAATAAAAATAAATCTGCTTAAAAGCAATTTGCAAAACTTGAGTGTTAGGCTATAAACAACTCAATAAATTCTCAAAATGAAAACAGTTCTTACCCTTTCTCTGATCAAAATGCATTAAGAAAAAAATGCTGAGAAAAAAATCATATCACCTAGAATATATGGAAAAGTATTCATAACTGTAGCTTTAATAATCATAGGCTCAAAAGAGAACCTAACTTTGAATCTCAGAAAATCTAGATGTAGTGCAATGAGAACACTAAGGAGATAAATTTTGGGGGCATTACTCTGTGTAGGTTTAGAAAAAATTTATATTCCATTCATTTAAGACAAAATGGAAATATAATATTAAACTCAAAAAGCTCTAAGAATTTTTTAAATGATTACAAAAATGCAAGGAATACCTAATTAAAAGATAAAATGAATGGATTGCAACACTCAGACTAAAAAAAGGAAGTAAATTATTAAGACCATCCAAGAGTTGGTCCTTTGAAACAAAATGATAATACTACTACAACAGATAATAAACAGCACCAATTCAGTTTTAAAAAACAACAAAACAAACAAACGAACAAACAAAACTGTCCTATATAGTCTATGCCTCTTGCTGAGATTTGGTGGGGGACTCCCCTTATGGAAGGAATTGGAATCACAGCTCTTAGATTTCTCATTTGGTTGCTCTGAATTTACTTGTAATAGTTTCATCTATTTCATTTGCCTTTCTTCAGATGGTGGCATTTGGGAAATCCCTGGGCTCCTCTTATGCTTCCCTCCACCATCTTAGAGGTTGCCTTTCTTCTGTAAAGCGAACATTTCCTCAGCTATCTTCCTGCCACTGGGGTTGACTTTTAACAAACACCATTGGTTGCATCACTGTGACCTAAGAGGACAGACTCCTCAATTTAACCTTTGGCTCCTTCCAGCCTTTGCTCTGGGCAGCCTCAGACTCCTCTTGCTTAATTCTCTCACCTCCAAAGCTCTTATCATCAGGTGGTCCATTTATCAATGGGGTAACCCTTCTGGAGCCCTCATTCCTCTGGCCTGCTCTGGTTTCTCACTGAGGCCAGCTGCACAGCAGTCTTCCTGCCATTTATCTCTTCTGGGGACTCCCTTTATTTCCTTCTCTTGGAGCCTCCATCAGAGGCTGGGATCTGAGCCTCTTGAATTCTGACAATTTTATTTCCTGGTTTACTTTCTCCTTTTCCTGGCTTTTGGGGATGGGATTTGTGAGAAGTAATATTTTTGTATATATAAAATATTCTTTGTTTCCTAGCCATAAAATTTAGTTGTGGGTATAGTTATAATTGGAATTTCTTTCCCTTTTTTTATAATAATTAAGGCATCACTCCATGTTATTTTACCTTTTTGTTGTTGAGAAGTCCACAGTTATTCAGATTTCAACGCATAGCAGGATTGTTCTCCCCTCTCCCTACTCCCTCCCCCTCTGCAAGAATGACATCCTTCTAGAAACATGTAGGACTTTCTGTGAATCACTAATGTCCTGAAATGGTCCTCTTTTCATTCATTGCTTCAATCTAGAAATGTACATCTTTTATTTCTGGGAAACAGTCTCATAGTATTTCTTTGATAGCACTTTCTTTTTTGTTTGTATTCTTAGACACATGTTTGAAATTTTCTTGCATACCTTTAAACTCCTTGTCTTTTGTTCTGGCATATGAAATGTTTCCTCAACTTTGTCTTCCAATCCTTCAATTGAAGTTTTTAATTATACTGTGATATTTTTTTCAGTTTTGTGAATACATCCTTTTTTTCTTTTTTGTTTTTTGTTGTATCCTGTTCTTACTTGATAGACAGTGTCTTGTTTTACCTGTCTGATAAAGGTTGGAGTTTTCCTTGTTATTTTTGTTTATTTGTTTGTTTGTTTGTTTGCACCTTGCATTCAATCTTTTTTCTGGTATTTTTTTTATTTGTTGTTTTTAGATATACACAACAGTAGGGTGCAATTTGACATAAATCAGTCATGGGTCTTTACTTCTATCCATTATATAAAATTCTTGAAGGCTAATGTGTAGGTCTGATTTTGTGGAACTGGGGAATAATTATGTGACAATTCAGTTCATTTCTATCTTTTTAAAGAAAATTCCATATGGAATCCTTCATTTTACAGCAACTAGGGCATTGTTTTCCAAAGATGCTATATTTTTGACATATTTTAAGCATTTTTTAAGTACAGCATTCCAAAGTACATCAATTTCCAAAGTTGTATGAACTGTGTCCCTATTATGAAAACAGACAAGAGTTTGGTTTATTTCTTTGTGAAAACTATAGCACATAAATTAAGGAAAGTCAAACTGATGATCTCTGGTTACTTTAAATCATCTTGAAAATGAAAATCACAGTAAAATGTAGACAAAGACAATTCATTCTCTTAATAATTAGAAATAGTACACATTATTTTAAAATTGACACCATTTTATCACCAGACTAGCCCATGGGTAATATTTTAATATTTGGATAGCATAGAGAAGCATTAAAAAGTAAATAACTACTTATAATTAATCAGCAAAGCTAATGGGCATTAAAGGTTTCATTTTCCAGGCTTTTTTTCTGAGAAACTATTTGATTTATTGTTTAAAAACAAATGACAAGAACAGCGTATGTTGCCTGTTTGTATTCAGTATAATTGTGCTCACATTTTTTTTAACTGAGTACAGTCAACACATACTGGTTTTGTCATTCGTTTCTCATGTTGTTGAAAGTTACTCAGATACATTCATCAGACATTATATTTTTGGTGTGTAAACTTCAAGACTTTTGTGTCTTGTTTTCTGGATTCTGTATTTGTTAAAAATGACTCTTCTTAACTGTTTTTTCCCTTGAGTTCTGCCTTGTCTCATTATTAGCACCAAAAAAATCATTTTAAGTGCCTATGTGCATATTCAAAAAGCACTTGCCTCTTCTATTACTTTTAGCTGTATCATATTTTTTATTTAGGTTTGCATTTTAGAAAACCATATAACTATCTTAAAAAGAAAATTGTTGAGTCTTTTTCTGTTTTTGACAACAGAGTTTAACCTATTTGCAAATTACTGTTACAATTACTTCAAAAATTATACATCTGCCAACTTGTTTTCTGCCATAAACATTTTGGTGTGGTGGTGGTATTGATGATGGTGCTGGTGGGGAGACTCGGAAAGAACCTGCCTTTCCTTCCTTTCTCCCTGAATCAGTCCCTCCCTCCTTCTTCTCTTCTTTCATTCCCTTCATCCTTTTAAAGAACATTTTGGTTGTTGATAGATTATGCTTTAGAAGGAAGGCTTATAACTATTCTAGTGGTCATTCTAATGTTTTCAAATACATTCTCAAACCTACTTTTACTTAACTTTTAAAGTCATTCAAATATTAATCTCTGGCTTTCTTGGGAAAGATGAAATGCTAAATGTTTTTCTTTTTTCTCTAATCCAATATGCCCTGTAGTATTACTTAAATTTTATTTTATGTACATTATAATTTCCTCTCAACTGTTTAGAGGTGACGATCCTTGGAAAAGGGGGAGGGAATATTTTGCAATCATATTTAAAACAACTGTGCACCTTAATTTTTTATGTGTTTACTGGTTCCAGTAGTAATCTCCAGTCCTTCTCAGCCACAGTGTCCAACTTTTTTTTTTATTTAGTAACTTTTGCTCCCTGTCCTGACACACTTTTTTTTCAAGTATTTTTAAAATTTCCCTATTATGCCTGCATGTCATATTTAAATTCTTTACACACAAGAAAATATCATCTATTAAAAGAATTTGACATGAGATAGAAATTTGTGCCCAGGTATTTTTCTTTTTCTTTCAGAGTTCTGTCCATGTTGCATCCTCTTAGCCTCCAGTTTTAATTGTGGTGGCAAGATCTTCTGTCAGCTGATTGGTGTGTGTGTGTGTGTGTGTGTGTGTGTGTGTGTGTGTGTAAAATTTTAAATTCCCCCAGATCAATCAATTGATTGATCTATCTATCTATCTATGGTTTTATTTTTATTAAATTTACTATAATACCATTTTCAGTTTTGTTTTTTAATATTTTTTGTTGTTGATGGCACAATATCTTTATTTTATTTATTTATTTTTATGTGGTGTTGAGGATTGAACCGGGTGCCTCATATGTACAAGGTAAACACTCCACCACTGAGCTAAAACCCCAGCCCCTGTTTTACTTTTTTAGACTAAAATTATTTTTTATAGGTTATCATTTTCTCCCTATATTTTAACACTGTTTCAATCTTAACTGTGTTTTTATTTCCAAAATTTTTATTAAATGAAATTTATCCCCCTGAACCTGTCTCATCTTTTCCTTCATCACTTTCAGTTCTTTATCCTTTCTGAGCACTGGGGAAATCACTGCATGTATATTCTCAACACTTAGTTAACACTTAGTGAGACCTCCACTGAGGTTTCTCCATGTGGTTATTGCATGATGCCTTCTCCCAAGCTTTCCTGGTTTCTGTGTCTCTTTCAGTCTCCATCCTGTGCCACCCTTAAGCAGATCTGGTTTGTACTAGATATTGCCATCATTTCAGAAGCCTAATTCCTAGTTTGGAGGAGCTAACACACTAGTTGACCCTAACACATTAACGTTTTAGAATGAAAAGTATTGTTTATCCATTTCATTGTATCAAAATAACAGTTTCAGGTAGGCTTAACAATTAAGCAAAAGTCATTAAAGAATCTCCTTATAATGCCAGGTAGTAGAAAAAAGGCTAAGTTCACATTAGCTCTGGGCCTTTGTTTCTTCTACTGCAGAGCATGATGATTGGACTAGGTGATTTCTTCTTCCTTTTTTAGTCATAGTAGTCCCCCCTTATCCACAAGGAATGCATTTCCGAACCCTCAATGGATGCCCGACACAACAATAGCATGGAACTCTTCCAGAAATGTGGCTCCTTATGTAGCAGCTTATTCATCAGTAGATGCAGCCTCCATTAATTTTCATATTTCTTGTTCCAACCCTATTTTGGAATCTGTGTAACCATCTTTTACTTGGCAATAAATGGTTGGTGTCACTTGTTTCATGGGACCTCTCACTGAAGTTTTAGTGGAGGCGCAACACTTTCTGGCATAACATATTGCCATCCATCACAACTCAGTTCTGTAAAGGTTTTTCACTCTGATTCAGTGCCATTTTCATCTTAAATACGCTGTGGTCATAACCTGTGCAATGTGAGGTACAATAGCAAAACTACCATGAAGTTTTCTTCACAGTTTCATAATTGGGAATTCATTCTTTCAAAGATCTTAACAACCTTAGTGTGTCATTTTTTTTCCCTTAAGTGGAGAACTTTTCACTTAAATGAAGCACTTTACAACAACTTTTTTGCATGTGCCAGTTGCCAGCATTACTGTCTTATGCTTTGTGGTCATACTTGAATACAAGCACTGAGACAGCTAATCTGATAACTGAGATGGCTAAGTGACTAACAGGTGGGTTTGATGTTGGACAAAGGGATGCATCATATCCCGGGTAGGACAGAGTGGCATGGCACATGATCTCATCACACTGCATAAGATTTATAAGATTTAAATTTTAATTTGTTATTTAAATTTTATTTAAATAAAAATTTATTACTTATTAAATGTTTATGTCTGGAACTTTCCATCTGATATTTTCAGACCACATTTGTATACAGGTAACTAAAACCAAAGAAAGTGAAATTGCAAATATGGGGGAACTACTAAAAAATATCTGTAATAGTGTTTATTAAGAGACAAATAACATAATTCTCTAAGATCTATAGCATACTGTCTAGACAAGATTTATTCTAAATTGCATGTAACATTCACACATGCACTTCACCATTTATTAAAATGTAAATATCTTGGTCCAAGAATCACATTCCAAAAGTAAGACCCATAGCTATAAATTGATCGCTGGCAACAGCAACTGGATCAGAGTAATTCCTTTTCCTAAAGAGTCAAAAATCAATGATCCTTCCATTATCTATTAAGTACAGGAAAAATTTATATCAATACATAGTTAACTTCTATGGTCTCCTGGAACTACTCAAAATGTTCAGGAATTTATCCCAGTTACTTCATACTCTGAAGCATGAATTAAAATGGATTATTCTCTTCACAAGGAAAAAGCATCCCTAAGCCTAGGAAGTTTTTCACTCTGCATTTTTTACTTATATGTTAGTTCTAAAGATAAAATTGTCTTGGGGACAGTTTTCCTAATTTTTGGAAAATGAACTCCACTATTAAAACATACTGGCTAAAATCCAAGGAGATTATGTAGCCAGGGCCAATCTTCCTTTGGTAAATAGGATATTGTTGTAAGTACAACTTATTTTGGGAAGTTACATACAGTCAATATAGTGGACGAATTTTGGTTTGATGTTTAAATGTTGGTGTCTTTTCATTTGTAAAGAAATGATTACATCATCTATTAATGGTAATCATAGTATTGTGTTGTATTTCTGTCATTTAACCACTTTCTACATGTTTTCACATGCATTCTTTAATAATATCACAGTCATATAATGCAAGTTTTATTATTCATATTTACAAATGCAAAATGTGAGTCTTGCACAAAGTCTCTTCCCATCATTGCACAGAGTGTAACTGGTAGGGCTGACTTTAAACTCAGTGTCCTATAACTGCTTATCTGCTGCTTTTCCCCTTTCCCCCAGATACATCTGCAGAACTGGAATGGTAGTTAGAATTATACCTCTCACTTATAGATGAGGAAGATTTAAGGTCAGAAAGGGAAAATAATAGTAACTACCCACAACCTGCTGTGCCTAGATGATCCCCTGTTAAGGAGACTACAGAAAGGATTCTTACTTGAGGCAAAGCCAGCACAGAGTGATCTCCAGGATTCCTTTCAAATTGTAACTTTTTTATTCCCATCTCTAAAACACACACACACACACACACGCACGCACGCACGCACGCACGCACGCACGCACCTGGGGATAGGTGGAGGGGACTTGTCAAGACAACTGTAGTTGTTAAACATAATTTGTCATAGAAAATAAAAAGTAAAAGCTGCTTGAATCCTACCTCCACTTTGATACATAGAGTTGTTAAAGTATTCCTTGTAAAATCTGAAACATCAGTAAGATGTTACTTATGAATCAGAAATGTGGAATAAAAGCTTTAGTTATGAAAATATTAAGCTAGGTATGATGATTTTAATTATCCCTTTGTCTCAATTATTCTCATTTTGATGACTTAATAATTATAGCATCACACTCCAATTTCAGTTATTATATTTCAGGGCCTGCATATGTCAGATTTAATATTCATTTTCCTGTTTTTATGTGGAGCCAGATGGAAGAGGTGCATTGCCTATTTATAAGAACTAGCTATTATTACTGAATTTACTGAACTCCTTGAGTGATAACAGCAGTCAAGGTTGAGAGTGGCTTAGGATCACATTAATCTAAAGTAAATAATGCCAGAGCAGTAATCCAAAGTAAATACTATGTCATGCATCTGTAAATGATCATATTGCTTAATAAAATGGACACAATGGCATTGACCCCAGTTTTAATACATGCTACAGAAGGTTCAAGTATGACTGGACAACAGATAATTCTGCATATAACAAATGGAGCTCTGAACCTAAGAAGGGCCTTTTACAGAATGTTGTAAATATCAATTATGTAGTAAATTCCAAAATAAATTTAAAAATTCCATTCCCAGTTGCATGACCAACAGAAATGTGTGCGTTCAGCTCACTAAAAGACATGTACTAGAATGTTCATAGCAGCACTTTATGTAATAATCCTACCTGTGTCTACTCAAATGCCCAACTGTGCATGTTTGCACAGTGAGATTCTGTACAACAATGAGAATGAGCAGACTAACCACACACATGAATGAGGTTCACAAATTGGTTGCTGATTGAAACCAAATGGGTCCAATCTAAAATACTGGATGACTTCAATATGAGGTCTAAAAACAGGAAAAAATTATTTATTTTATTAAATTCAGCTCTGTGGTTACCCTTGTAGATACCCCTCTATGACTGAAAGAGGGCAATGGAGGGGTTTGGGGGTAATGTTCTGCCTTCTAATCTGGAGCTTGTTATAGGAGTTTCTCACATTGGAAAAACAATTTATAATCTGCACTCTCTATGTAAAGTCTATTTCAGTAATAAAGTTTACCAGAAGTTTAAATCACCTCACAAATATCAGTATCTACAAGCTAACCTGCTGTGGCAGGCCTAGGGACAACCTGCTAGGTTGGTTGGCAGGGGCCATGCTGGATGGCCAGATCTCTTGCCTCTCCATTCCTCTCTCTGGACACTGCAGGAGAGACCCACATCCCAGGCCTTTGTCCACATCCCAGGCCTTTGGGCTTGTCAACTCCTTCAGGAGGCAGGTGGCCAGCTTTAAGGCCTCCCTGGTGAAGGCCAAGGGTGTCACTGTTGAGTGAGGTTAGAAATGTGTCTGCCCTCATTAGAGTCTCAGCCCTCAGTGCTCAATTTATGTTTAATCTCCTTTGCATGTCTCTGTCAGGGATTAAGAATGAGCTAACAGAACAGATTAAAATGTTTCAATTTATCTGAGATAGGAATTAAGAGACCTTGCTTCTGGGCTTTGTGTTCTGAAGAACATTAGCCAGTTGTTACCCTGTTTTTGTTTCTTTTATACTTAGCTTTCGGGTGGAATAGAGAGATGATTTTCTTTCTATGAGACAACAGGTTTGCAGAGAGATGTATCAGCTGTATCAAGAAAAACCTTTTCCTGGAATTAAGCCTGAGACAGATGCCTCCCACACTTGAGAGAGCCCTCGAGTCTTCTGGCAAATGATATTTCTTAGGCCAGACTTGTGTGCTATTTAAACCATATTATAAAATATATAGAACCTGAGGAAGAATAAAATAGCATATATCACTGTTTTCAGTATTTCCTGAACAGTGATCCACATACTGTCAAGCCTAACACCCTGCCTCTTTCTCTCATCCCCTCCACCCACACGTTTATCTAAGAATTCTCTGCTGCTAATTCACAAACATTAAAAAAGCCTTTTTAGAAAGGACCAAGAGCCTGCTTTGCCAAGCAGCAGACTGACATTATATCCTGAGCTTGCAGAGAATCTGAGTTAGGTTGCACTCAGCGTTTCTGCTCCATCTGCACTTGGTCAGCCATTTGCATGGTTTCTTGTGGAAGGAGCTCCTGATTATTCACAACTACAAGTGCTAAGGATTTCAGCACAGTGTAAAATATCCAGCAGTAAGTGGCAAAAATTTTACCCCAGCACTCTTCTTGCCTTCCTCGTGGGTGACTTCATATCATTATTATTGTTAGTAGCTGGTACAAATTTAGGAATAGGCTGGCTGTGTTGTGTGCCTCACTGGCCAAGATGGAGATCAGCCTTGCAGAGGGGCTCATGGAAGGGAAGGATGCTGTTCTGCTAACAAAATCAGCTGCACCAGTTCATGAGAACATTCTGGATAAGTTGAAGAGTGTCATTGTACTTTGATGTAAACAATTGTGCCAAGTGATCTTCAATGATACATGCAAACAAATAGCACCTCACGGAATAAAACACTTGCTGCTTACTACATCGGTCAATTCTGGTGTTACAAGTATTTAACAAAAGGTCAAATAAGTACTTGGGTCAGATGAAACTTCCATTTTGTATCTTAAGGGTTTCTTCTAAATAAACTAGCTTAGCAGGTACTTAGGAGAAAAATACTGTGAGAATGCATGACTTATAAAAAAAAGTTAGATTTTTTTACCTGTTTTATTTTTTATATTTTATTTTATTTTTTAAATACACAACAGCAGTGGAAAGCATTACAATTCTCATTACACATATAGGGCACAATTTTTCATATCTCTGTATATAAAGTATGTTCACGCCAACTTATGCCTTTATACATGTACTTTGTATTTTTTTGCATTACAATTCTTAATACACATATATACCACAATTTTTCATATCTCTGCTTGTATATAAAGTATGTTGACACCTAATTCAAGTCTTCATACCTGTTCTTTGTATAATGATGTCCATCACATTAGATTTGCATTAATATCTTCAATAAATTAGACTCAAGTCTTCACCAGAATATCTCATCTGGAAATGACTTTTGTTCCTTCCACTAAACAAGCATTTATTGACTTTCTTTTATTCAACCTGTGTTATGCTAGGTATAAGATCTGTAGTCCTGTTTCCACAAGCTCAAGTCTGGAGATGGAAATGAATGGCCTGAGAAAGGTATGCTTAGGAATCAAGGGTGGTCACACAGGGCCTCTGGAGCCCTTTGGGGGTTCTAAGGAAGTTTCCCAGAAGAGGTAAGATCTTCTGAGCCCTGAAGGATGATAACCTTCAAGCAAAAGGGTTAGGAGGGATATTCTAGCAAAAGGTGGTGACTGAGACACAGAGATAGTTGATACTAGTGAGCGTTCATGGAGGTTGAGGGAGGAAGAGTGGCAGGGGAATTGTGGATATGACAGAAGCCCCTCCCATTTGTATTTCCAAACCTTTCCAACCCTTTATGGGTGTGGACCTTCAAAACCTTGAGTTTAGAGGTTGAGATCTTGGACTTAGCTTCTTGGTTGAGTTGCTGTCTGCCTGGCAGACACCTGTGCTATGGTCAGCTGTGCCCTTCACCAGCACATCTGCTGCAGTAACTGTGCAGGTCAGCTCCCCCGTATCATGTCATCAGCACAGACCACTGTCCTTTGTTTCCATGAGTTTATTCAGCATTCTCTGCTAGTCCAGGATGTAGGCATTACGAATACACCTTTTCTAACAGTGCTTTTGTGGTTTTATTGTTGATAATCCATTGTGAAAAAATTTTTAATGGCACTTAAAATATTAGGTTTCTGTTGTATATAAAAAGATTTTAACATCTGATGGTATGTATAGTTATCACAATCAACATCTTACAGCAGTTATTATCTCCATCTTATAGAGGTGGAAACTGAGGTGCAGAAGGGTTAGTCATCTTACTGGTTACCAGTATATAGCCAACTCAGAATTTGCATACATGTGATCCAACTTCACCAAGTCATCACTTGTCCCATTTCACCAAAAAGCGCCACTTTTCTCCCTGGCCATTAAACCAAGAATACTGATGGCTTCTGGAGGGAGTTATTCATCCAGATACTTGCTGTTGGCTTTGAATTGTGCTCTGTGACTTCAACTCCTTCTTCAGCACTCTCTGGGAAGTCTTTTAGTTTTCTCTATCAGAGCTGATCCATAGAGTGTCTGGGTTCTTCTGATCTTTGCTCCACTGCCTCTTCCGCTCTCTTCCCCAGCCTAATCCCAGTTTCTACTTCATTGGAAAAATAATTATGATCCAATCAGGACTTCTTCCCTCTTGGCAGGGCAAAAAATAGTCCTTCCTCCTGTTTAATGCCAGTCTCTGAACCCCATCCCTGCCCTTGTCATTTGGTTGTGTATAAGTGGGTCTTTCTTTTGGACACTCTGTCAGTCCCTCTCTTCCTTCCTCTGTCTTCTCCCTTGGCCACTTCCAGGAATCAAACCCAGGACCTTGCCTCTGCTAAGTACAGGCTTTACCACTGAGCTATACTCCCCGCCCTGGTCTCTTCCTTTCTATTGAAAACATAGAGATAATAGAGGGCACACTGGGGATTTGGGGAAGGATGTAGTATTTTATTTTTTTATTATCATCATGGTTACACAGGTATTGGTTTTAAAATTACATTTTAAACAGTATAGACATAATTTATGCCTGTTTTATGTGAGATATCCAACAACCACAATGAACTTAAACATGTTCACATTGCTTACATTTAAAAAACAAACAAACTATTTTCCAATTCAGATCCTCCTGCCCTTCATAACAGACATTCTGATGGAATGCCCCGTCCCTGCCTTGCTGACACCCAGCACTTCTTTGTGCCCTGTTACGTGGCTCTGGCCACAGTTCCCTGTCACAGCTCTCATCAGATCACCTTGTACCTCCTTCTCATCAAACCCTGGTGTCATTTTTTACCTCCATATGCATCCTGTTTTTCTTCAGCATGGTTGGCATGGCTTTCTCTCCAGTTTCACAGCCACTTTGCTTGTTTCTGGCCTCCCTTTCTTTGCTCTCCATGGTATCACCAGCTTCTTGCTTTTCTCTTTCTCCTTGGTCTTTCTTTGCTGCTCACCCCTCCTCTAAGATGCTGTCACCCAGGGTCCTTCTAGGAGTTCCTCTCTTGATCACACCTCTGCAGAGGTCCTTCACCCTGATTCTGAGTGGGATTCCCAGGATAGCTCTGAACACACTGAGATCTCCCACAGTTCTGAACTCACTGACCTGGGGTAGGGTTCAAGTATCAATATAGCTTTTAAGTTCTCTAGGAGATTCTAATTGTGCACAGGGAGAAAAGCACGTGTCTCTATGCTTACTCACAAACTCTCCTGGCATCATTTCACAGCCCCGTACATCACCATGGCTACAGCTAAATGCTCATGGCTTCCAGGAGGTACATCTAGCCCAGATCATTGTTGAATGGACTCCCATGTATCTACCTGCCCAATGAGCACCCTTCATTGGATGATTTCTTGGCTTTTTGTGTTCAAAGCCAAATTCATCCCCCTACCAAAATTTCAGTGGTTGGTAGGATCATGTATCCAGTTACCCGATTTGTAAAGTGAGAAATCATTCTTAACCTGTTTCTTCCTTTACCCCTGATTTTGAGTCAGTCACTCAAGATTGGTAATAGGTCCTGCTTCCTAAATCATGTCCCATTTGTCTGTTTGTCTCCGTAATTACCCATGCTTTTGTTCATGCCCTTCCACTCACTCAGGGCTCTCATTCTGGGCTAACAGATTGTCTTCCTCAGGCTGGTCAGTCAGACTGGTCTTTTCCAAACCAGAATCTGGCTGTCTCACAGTCTACATCAAGCATCTCTCAGTGGCTTCCCATTCCTCCCCCAAACATTAAGATGCCTCCAAGGCCCAGCTGTACTCCAGCTACATGGCACACTCTGGAATAGATTGAGTTCCATCTTGCTCACAGGCTTAGCCTAATTCTTCTACTGCTGGACATCCTCTCGCCAGCCCCAACCCTCACACTCCTTTCCCATTATAACACAACCTAGACACCACTTCTTAGATTTTCTGGTTGCCCCTCCTCTAAAGTGCCACCTCCTTTGGGCTCCTAAAGCATTGTATCCCCACCCCACTGCCAGTGCACCTGCAGCCTCCTTCCAGGTATGTGTTGTTGTCTTTCCCCAGCACGAGACAGTGCTCCAGGAGGCAGCTCTGTGTGTTGGTCAGATGAGTGCCTGGAGCACATGTGATGGGAAGCATGAGGTCCGCTTTCACAAGTCTCAAGATACAGACTTAAGAATCATAAAAGAATAAATAATGGTAGATGGTTTCCCAGGTAAATCAAATGGAGCAAAACTAGAGCACTTGCCTAACACATGTGAGGCCCTGGGTTCGATCCTTAGAACCACATAAAAATAAATAAATAAATAAATAAAGGTATTGTGTCCATCTACAACTAAAAAAAAATTTTTAAGTGATACAGTTCTGTAAATGCAATTTTGTTTCATTGACATCCTTAACTATTTATTCTAGAAACATTGGTTGAAATCTTGCAGTGTCGAAGGCTTATGCCTTGGATAGAAACTACAAGAAGTGATAAAGGGAGTATTCAGACTCTCAAGGAGCTTGTTGTATAATAATGTTGAGAATATATTATGAATATATGAATACAGATGGTTTAATACAAAAGAGAAAATGATGAGTTATCTTAGACGAAGCACAGAGAAAAGTACTTAGGGTTTCAGTATTTCAGAGGGAGAGATTAATTGAAGGGGAAGTGGATCATAGAAAGCATCCCAGAGGAAGTGATGTTCCCGCTGTCTGCTGAGTAGAGTCAGTCAAATGTCAAATGCAGTTTAAAGAAGGATATCAGGGAAAGATTGATCCTTGGCAAGGGAAGCATTATCCCACTCGTCCCTGCATTATTCACCTTCATCTCAAATACATATTTTGAATATTTATCATGTGCATGTGTGTATGTATATTTATGATGTGTGTGCATTTTGTTCTCTGCAGTATCCCAATGCCTAGAACAATTACTGGCATATAGTAGGTGCTCAATTAATATATTTGGAAGAAAGGAGGAAAGAAATTAGCACTAGAATTTGTTGTGTGTGTGTGTGTGTGTGTGTGTGTGTGTTGCTAAAGATTGAACCCAGGGTCTTGTGCATGCAAGGCAAGCAGTCTACCAACTGAGCTATATTCCCAGCCCTAGAATTTGTTCTTGATCTCCAAGTAGGTAGGCTATGGATATTGCAGAGGAGCTGACAGTATATTCCATAGGAGAGCCCTCTATGCTTTGCTTAAGTATACACTGAAATAACTCAAAACACCTTTTCTCATCAGGCTTTCAATATTTAGTTTTTGGAAACATAATTATTACCATAAACTCTATTGTCTTTCAATTGTTCATTAATAGTAGGTAATATAAGGAAAAGCAGCCCAGGGGTGGTTTAGTGGTCTTGAAACAGTTGAATTGATGAATGTCTTTTCCCATTCCTTATTGTCTGTATTTATTAAATGAGGGAAGATGACACATCGAGGCTTCTCGGGAGCCTGTGAGAGCCACTGTCAAATCATTCTTTGTGGCTGATTCAGCATTTTCGGAGTAAAGTGTCACATAAATGCAAGTTTCTGCTTCTTGGTTTTCATTTGCTTTCCACCCATCTCCACACACATCACTCCAGTAACTACTGTCATAGTTTTACTTGGCTACAACAAAGCTTTATCAGGTTTGTGGTTACACCACTTAGCATTTTAAAACTGTTTTGAATATGCTTTCTTTTTAAGTCTTTGTTGTCTTCTCCCAATGTCTGAAAACAAATGAAGCAATATTCTTTTCCATGAATGAATATGTTAGCCTTTAATACTAATCAGATAATACTCAGATGTGCACAAAATATTAGAACATAATTTCTTATTTCTCCCAAGACCTCCTGTCCATGTTCTTTGTTTTTTTTTATCAGTATATTCAATTCTATAAAGTATGTTCTCATAATTTTGTTATTCCTGAAATTGCTTTTTGGGAAACATTGAGTGAAAGATGCAGTATATAAACAAATTGAATTAAATATGAAAGACAGATGATTTTGGCTCTGCTCTACTCCTGTGCTGGGGAGTTCACCAGGCACAGCTCATTAACACTAATGGGAAAATCCATCACTTACCGTGTGCATGCCCACACATCACAAAGGCAATTCCTCCCCCCAATTTGCTAGATAACTTGATTACTTTTAAATGTACTAAGATGGAAAAGGAGTTATTTTATCAATCATGTATCTTAAAGATACCTCTTATTAGCTTAAATTTGAATTCTGTTGAGGAGCGTCTTCTCTAAAAACCAATTTCTTTTTTTCATAAATGTATCTATGACTTCCCAGACACTATATTCTTTAAACTTTCAATTTATGAGTAGTACATACCTGGCATGTTTTAGATGTAACTTGTGCTTTTATTGTAATTTAAATACTGCTCAAAAATTCAGAAAAATAATTGTTTTTTTTTTCTCAATTTGATTCATAAATTTACATTATGTCGAGATTTCAAAATAGGGAAGTAGCAGTATCCCATGAATATCCAGAAGTCAGTTACTCAACAGTTCTCTCCATGGGGAACAAAATTGAGACCTACAAGTAAGCCAGAAACAGCTTTTTCACACCAAGAGACTGTGCGTGATGCCTATGTGCTGTCCTTACAGACTGTAGATCTGATGCCCTCTATGTAAATACAAAGACTCGATTGCTGGCTTTCCTAGTTCAGGGAGTGGCATGCCAAGGCAGAGAAGGGAGAGATTTTTTTTTTTTTGGAACATATACTCACTATAGAGAGCAGAAAGGATTCCTAGTTATCAAGGAATTTAAGAATAGGATCATTCCCCTTTTAAAATATGTTAAAAAAAGTATATGTTACCACTTTAGAGACAAAACAGAACTCTTCAACAGTGACAGGAGGTTGTTATTTCAGTTATATACTGAGGAGAGTGTGCAGGCATATGTGTATGTTCACAGTAGTTGGAAAATTTGGGTTTTAGCCTTGGTTAGCAAGTGGAAATCTCTACTAATTAATTTTTCATCTTCTCCTAATGAAAAATGTATTCAGGAAAAACAAATTTTGTATGCTCTCACTTATATATGGCCTCTTAAAAAGTTGAACGTACAGAAGCAGAGAGGTGAATGGTGTCTACATGAGGGTGGAGGGAGGGATGGGAAGACGTTGGTCCAAATGTATAAAATTCCATTTAGAGAAATAAGTTTAAGAGATCTACTGTACAACTAGGTGACTATACTTAATAATAATGCATTCTTGAAAATTGCAGAGAGTAGGTTTTAAATGTTCTCACTATAAAAAATATGTGAAGTAATGCATGTTAGTCCAAGGTAGCGATTCTACAGCATATATGTATTTCAAAATGTCATGTTTAAATGATGATTTTAGACATATCTGTTTTATTTGTCAATAAATAAACGAATAATGTATTCAAGAAGAGATGAACAGATGCTCAGAAGTTCAAACTCTGGAGAGCCTGAGCAGAGGACCCCTCTTTTCTCTTCTGTGTCTTTTCCATTTTCAGTTCCCCTTATGATTCTCCTTCTTTGGTGACAATAAGGGGCCTATCTGCCATGGAACCCTATGCAAGTGATACCATGGTCTGAAGTGGATCTTAGCATAGCTGCTTTGCTATCCATAAAGTGGATCTGGGGACTATCCTGATTTGAAACAAGTAATTGATTTTTGTAAAATACTAGGTCACTTTTATTAATAACAACAGCTTTATTTCACTATAATTCGTGTACCGATGCAATTCATCTATTTAAAGTGTGCAATTCACCTATTTAAAGTGTACAATTCACAGGGGCTGGGGAATGTGGCTCAGGCGGTAGCGCGCTCGCCTGGCATGTGTGCAGCCCGGGTTCGATCCTCAGCACCACATACCAGCAAAGATGTTGTGTCCGCCGATAACTAAAAAATAAATATTAAAATTTAAAAAAAATTAAAAAATTAAAAAATAAAGTGTACAATTCACTAGTTTTTAGTGAATTCATAGTTACACAACTATTAGCACAATCATCAGCCCTAAAATAAACCATTGTTCATTTGCATTTTCCTCTGATTTTTATTTCTTCTTTTCATGACTATTTGCTTCTTTTTTTCCTTTTCTACCTCTTCAGCTCCATTTTATTTTAAATTCTCTTCCTGATCTTTTTCTCTGCTGGTTTCTCTTCTTAAGTTTCTTTCCTCAAAAATGGCAAACATACTTTAGGTCTGGCTGCTATTCATTTTTGCTTAGGTAGAAAAGAGAGAGGAAAATGGACTGTAGTGCAGTCCAGAAGAAGGGAGATGGAGGAGATAGAAGTAAGAAAAATGAACCACTTACCCACATGGCTCACAGCAACTGGGAAGGGACATGCAGCAATACAGAAAATGAGAAACCAAGAATGTACCAGCACTTTCCTCCTCTCCTCACTCTTTCCTTTTAAATTCTCCAGAGTAGTCACCATAGCAGACTAATAATGCCCATATATTGCTGTCATCAACCTTGTCCTCTCTGGAATGTGCATGCCTGCACATCACAAATACACACAGACATACCACTCCACAAATATACACAGATGGCACACATACACACTTGAACACACATAAACACATGCACACACCACACACATGCATACATACCTACATACCCAAAACACATACCCCATATCAGGCTCATGTGTGCATGCATACACACCCACAGGAGAGAGAAAGACACAAAAGCAGACCACATTGCACTTAAAAGCTATTTCATATAAATGTGGCAGATGACATTTCAGAAATAATCCTAACTGCAACATTTCTTTGCTCAGTTACCAGTAAATACACTTGGAACTGGGTGGGAGCCTGAGGTAATGAGGCCATAATAAAATTCCTGCCCTACTCCCAGCCTATAAAGGCCCTTGGACACAGAGTCATCAGACTTCATTGTAAAGTTGTTTCAGATCTTCACTTTGGACTCTTAGCAAATGTTTGTGGTAAACATGTCCTTGGCTCTGCAGGCTTGCCTTGGCTCTGTGTGTGCTTCATCACAGTGGACTTGTTCAGATGCAGATTCTGTCAGCTATGGTATCTGTTGGGTTGCAGGTGTCTCTGTGCCAGGAGAGTACACCGATATTCTACATTTCTTCTCTTTTTTTTTTTAAAGGGAAAATAAAACATCAGACAAAGACCAGAGATAACTATGAAAAAGTAATGAAAATCTCTCTTATTTCATTGAAAGTGAGCAGGTGAGGCAAACCATGCTTGTTGAAAACCTCAACAACTATGATCTCAACAGAGATCTGACTGACCCAGTGTTTTCTGGGGTGTGCAGGTAGCTTCCAAGAGTGCTGTGACCTCAGTGAAAGGATATGGCACACTTGTGTGTTTACACACATGGATTTGTCAACCATAGAGTCCACAATATCCAACAGATTTTTATAAGGATTTTGACCCAAACTGGATCTAACATAATATTGATTAATTATTCAGAAAAGACCTTCAGAGACAAGAATGAAGCCTTGAAGAAGGATTGGGACATCCTGGAAAACTGCTGTGTAAACAAGAGTTTATAGCTGGTGCTGGAGAGTTTGGAGTTGATTGTCCTAGATATGCAAAATGCAAGCCTTGTGTCAGGGATTGTGACAGTGAATACCTCCATCCACAGACACAGACACCCTTGCATGACACCTGCGCATATAACAGAGAAAATAAAATTAGAAGGACATAGAGAAAAACATTGATGGTTTAAAATGGAAGTAGACACTTTTTCTTCTATTAATATTCTTACTAGAAATTTTATAATTTAAAAATTAGATGCTATAATTATTTTTACATATAAATTTCAGTGTATGGTTTACAAGCTAAAATGAAGACAAGTAAAATTCTGGGCAGGTCCAAAGGTAGTAAAATTCCTAGTAATTTTCCTGGACTAAACAGATAAGTAAATTCTGCAGACATGTGAATAGAAAGCATGGAGCTGAAAATTAAAGTCTATAAAGAATCAGAACACTTTTAAAGGGATCTTACTGTCAGACTTAAAACTAAATGAGTCAACAGAGATTTAAACATTTTTTTAATAAAGCACATTGAAAAATTTAGAGTACCTGCCATCTCAAAAGAAAAAAAAACAAACCAAAAAACTGTTACTAAGAGCAAGCACTGCAAGGTGTAGTATTGGATTCATTAGCTTAGAGTTAAGTGTTGCTCTAAATAATAGCCAACCATTTGTCTAAAAGACAGTGACCATTTAAGACCATTGTCTTAAGGCATATAATTGATTGAGAATATTTTACATTTTGGAACCAAAAAGAAATTCTGACTTATTTTCACTGAGATAACATCCCTACCTTAAACTCTCTGAAAACATATGCATCTCACAGATTCCCCGTTTCTTGAAAGTCTCAATATAGCAAAAATTCATAAAGCAGGGAAGGCCTTCTGAAGGCTCTGAGCAAGGGGCATGGAATAGCCATGCAGTTCAAGAAAAGCCCACGTGCTTCAAGACTGACTCTGCTTCAGTTACTTATTATCTTGTGTGATGGACTCCCAGTCAGTGACTCTAGCTGTGAAATCCAACTCCATCAGATCACACTGGGAACAATTTATGGACCCAAGTAATCTATACTACTGCAAATTGCACCTAGTTCCAGTTTTCTTAGATGACAAAGCTAGCACATCTAGAAAGCTTAAAATGTCAGCTTATCTAGGCAGATTTGCCAACCAAAGGTACAACTGGAACATTTCTATTGAAAATGTTTTTGTACAGTTTTTTTTAAAGATGGTAATTTACAAAATGAAACATAAAACTTTTTTCCGCTTTTTTCTGCTTCAGTGCCAAGCATCAGTCCCACTCCCTCTCTGGAGTTTTCCCCTGACTGCTCAGTGGAATTTTTCTTGCTTAAGTACCTTTTAGCACTGAAGCATATGTCCTTGCATCACATAAGGCCATTATTAAAGATCCCCAACCTAGAGCGCATTTAGAGATCATGCATGACACCCCTGTAAAATGTAGCACAGCGAGGACTAAGAGTCTACCTGCTCTGACCAGAAGAGAACGGCGTCCCAGGAGGGTGCTGTGAGTGAAGCAGTCAGTGGGAGGAAGCCATTCCAGACCATGCCTGAGATTGGAAGCTCAGTGCTTAATCCCTTTATTCAAAAGAATTTGTCACCTGGGAGAGTAGACAAGGTGAAGTGATGTTGTGCAAAACCTGTGGAGAATTCCAGGTAACATTACACAGGTGCATGAAATACAAGCAGCCACCACTCTGTGTGTGGGCTGAAACACAGAGTGTATCCATCCTCTTCCTCAACCATGAGAGTCCACTCAAAGTCTCCAAATTCTTTGAGTCTGATTCCCTACCTCTATAAACTGCAAGGTAAGTCCAGAATTATACGGTAAGCCGTAAGCCCTTGCCCTTTAATATATTAGAAACAAAGTACATTTCCGCAGCCCAAATCAGCATCTCCGCCTTGCCCATCATTTCCACACTTGTGCCTTTGTTTATATTTTATTGTCTTTATTAACTAAAATCCCCAAATTTAGAAGGTCTCTAAGTGTTATTGCCTGTTTTTCTAGAGTGTGTATCAGAACCAACTTTTCCCTCTATTCCTGGCATTCTTGCCCAGACTCTTCTGACAGCCATCCAGGTCCTGCTCTGTTCTATCCTAAGCTGCTGCTCAGGGGGAGCAACTCCTCCCCATACTAGGAGAATGACCTTTCAGATCTGTGTTGGGATACTTTCTCAATTCAGAACCAACTGAACAATTCACCTTTGACCCGGACATTTATCCTCCCACTCTCATCCTCTGGAAATGTCCTTCTCACCCTGCCCCTCTGTCCCTTGGAGCACATCTCTCAATATTGCCTTCCTGTCTCTTCCCTTGGAACCAGTTAAGGCCAGTCCTATTTCAAGGACCAGCCCCTACTGCATCCTCTGCACTAAAATGAGAAACCATAGCAGCAGCAATAGCAAACATAATTTTATGAAAATGTTCCTTCCTAGATTTTATTTATTTATTGAAATAATCCATGTAGTGTGACATACACTTACAACTCTATGGTAAATATTTAATAAGTATATGGTCATATTGTTATGATCATATCATCATTATATGGGTAATAATGCTATACATAATAATAATGAACCACAATTCACTGCCTTAACCTTGTAAGTTTTAAATTCATTTGTTTTTAAACTCCTCAGGTCACAGACCCTAGAGTCATCCAGTGTCATTTTGCAAAGATTGGTAGATAAAGTGAATTAGCAGAGACTTCTGCCTCTTAATCCTGGCTTCAACTAAAATAATATGCTGTTTGGATACTTGTAAAGCTCTGCTAAGTAAAATGTTGTATTTGGCTATGTAGATGCAAATTTAGTGTGTATATGCAGATATGAAATATTTAAATTCTCACTTAAAAACAGGCTAGGATGAAGCTTTAAAATCTTTTTTTTCTGGCAGAAGTTCAAGACTCTCTCTTTTCTTTCTTCTTTCTCAAAATTTATAAATTATAGGCTCATCCCAATTAAAAGTATCCAGATGGCCAATTCTCCATGTTATATTTTATTTCATGCAGAGAATGTGCCTTTGTTTCTACAGAATGCCCTTTCTACCACATGTTCCATTCTTGTAGCAACTCTGCATTTGAGAATGAAATTTAACAAACACTAAGCAGCTTAAGATCCCTAAGAATATTCTAATTTGCTTACTTATTCTTCTCCAAATACAATCAACAATACCAAGGATGTTGTATAAATGTTAGTATCTATACCCATTTGGTAAAGCACCTAGTATGTGCAGAGCACCATGCCAGGTGTTTTATCATTCTTATTTTCTCTAATATATTCAGAAAAATATCTAGCCCCAGGTGCAGTTTGGAATAATAGTTAAAAACTTCCCGGATTTAAACCCTATCTGCATAATTTAGCCAGGTAACTTTGAATGAGTTAAGCTCTCCATGCCTTGGTTTCTTAAACTGTCAAATACAGATAATAATAGTATCTACTTCATAGGATATTGTGGGGGTTGGATGAATTGATTTAGAATGAGAGCCTAATTCAGAGTATAGGGCATAATAAAAACTATGAAAGTACAACCCCCCTGTCATTATTCCTAATATCAGACTAATTTAGTTCATTTTGAATGGTATCATTCTTTAATTTATAAGATAATTTTACTACCTAAATTGAATACAAATAAAGCATTCATGTATGTACTTTAGACTGATAGTCCTCTATAAAATATATGTTGTCCATAACAAATATTTAAAATATATTTGAATACTGTTTTAGAATACTTTATGATAGAAAAAGTAGTATTGATCATATTCTCTTGGAAAAAGTAGATATTTACCCTTATCACCAATTATATTGATGCCTCCAATCTGTAATATCTCAGGGTTATTTAGTTTTCTTTCAAGTAGCTATTTCTAAACAGCTCCCTTCAAGATTTCATGAAGAATTCCTAATGTCAGTTCATATTGCTAATAAGGACAACATGGCTTTATGCACTCTAAAATACAGAACATATAATTGGAAATCAACATCTTTAATATAGAATCTATATATACATATTTTAAACATTGTGTGAACTTTCATTTTAGATAGTGGAATGATGAAAAGGCAACTTTTTATAAATTTTGCTAAGAAAATATAACATGAGATCCACCCTCTTAGTGAAATTTTAAGTGCACAATACTTAATAATATAGGCACAATGTTGTATACAGATTTCTAGAACTTAATTATCTAGCATAACTTTATCCCACTGAACAGCAATTCTCTCCTTCTGCTGGTCCTCAGCTCCCCAAAACCTCCATTCTGCTCCCAATTCTGTGTGTTTGACTACTTTAGATACCTCATAGAAGTGGAGTGGTAGCTACAGTATTTATTCTTCAGTAACTGGCTTATTTCATTTAGCGTAATGTCCTCAAAGTCCATGTGTGTTGTTATACAAGGCAGGATTTCCTTCTTTCAAAATGCTGAATCCTATGCCATGGACTACATTTTCTTTGTCCATTTGTACATCAATGGATGTTTAGGTCATTTCTACCTCTTGGCTATTGTGAATAATGCTGTAGTGAACATGGGACCTTGAGGTCATGATTTTGGTTCATTTGGATAAATACCCAAAGTGGATTTCTGGATTATATACAGTTTTACATTTTGTTTAGGAATCTCTATACTGTTTTTCAAAGCAGGTGCACCATTTTACATTACCACCAGTGGAGTTCCAAGTTTTCCATCTCCAACACTTTTTATCTTTTATTTTTTGATAACAGCCATCCTAACAGGTGAATCATCTCTTAAATGGAGACCCACAACATATGCTTTTGCAGCATTCCACAGGACTCCATAACACACTGCTCTGGAGGGTGGCAGCAGGACTCTGCAAATCCTCTTGGATCTAGGAGTGTTTGGGAACACTTAGCTCAGGCAGTTAAAGGATGACCTAGTTTTCATTTTCTTTTTCCATCACATAGCCTGAACTCCTAATCTTTTTTTGTGGATTTGTCCAGATAACAGAATTTATTACCTTGAGAAAGAACATCAATAACAAAATTTGAATGCCCTGTTGATAGACATTGGGTCAATATTAGATTTAACATACAGGTGAGATGCTTGTGCTTGTTTATATCTATTTATAACAATATATGTATATATCCTCATGCATTTCCAAAGAATATATAATAATTTTATTTAAATTTAATATATTGAAGTTAGAGCCTTTTGAAACATGAAGATGGAATTAGTTCATTATGATTAATTGCCAAAATATATACCCTTATTTTGTAGATACTTTTAAAAATTGTGCTTGAAGCATTTTTGAGTTGAATAATTTTCCAAGTGTCCTTTGGACCACTGACCTGGAAAAAAAATGGCTTATTTTATAAGTGACATTTTGTTTTAAAAAACGCCTGTTTATTTTTTTTAGAAGGGGGAAAACATAGCTTAAGAAGACCTTTGCAGAAATTAAATATGTGTCAAACTAGAATGTTCCAATTAAAATGTATTTGACGGATTAAGCTATAAAATATTAGCTTGATATGTTCATACCACTTAACCAAAATAATATAACTAAAATATTGAAAACTTATATATAGAAACAAAAATGTGAATTGTAGTAATAGAAACACAAACCTATCATTTCAGTGGTTTTGATTGAGTTAATAATGTAGCATGTTAATCACTTCATTTGTTTAATTTCCTGCTTAATGTTAACTGTGTGGATAGTGTTCTGGTAGAAATTTTTAAACTGCAATTCCATTTGTCAGATCTTCTCCATGCATAAATCATACAAATTACCTACTTAGTACATTAAGCTAATTTCTTTATAAATTTTCCAAGGCCCTTAGTGTTGCTGGTTAATATAGTCTCATATTCCTTGAGACTAGTTTATGTGTTGGAATCTTTTAGTCATCAACCATACATGAAATACTTTAGAGGAAAGGTGCTACACACAAACACACACACACAACTTTCACTTTCTCTCTAGAGGTATTTACTTTGCTATTTAGTTTACAGGTTTTATTACCTACAACTGGATTCAGAAAACATTGTTGTACAAGCCCAGTTAAAGGGCCTCTCCTAAAGTATCACATCTTGGATTTAACTTTCTGGTACTAGAGCAGACATTAAGGAAATGACTATGCTCAAAACTCCCATGAAACAGTAATAAATGGAGATTGCATTTAATGTTCATCTATTTCTATGAACATCAGCTTCAAATTCATACTCTTGGCACATACACTCAACTTTACACATCTTTCCAGTGCAGCACAAGGAGCTCGGTGAGCCAAAATATTGATAGGGCTGCATCTTTCCAGAAAGATGAAGCTGGTTCTCCAGTTCTGCAGTTGGACCTTTGTTGTTTCATTGGATAATGGCATGGAGATCCCAGAAAGTGAGAAAGGCTCAACTAATTTTTCTGTAAGGACAGAGATAGCTCCCAGGAAGAAGGAGTAATCTGATGGCTAAATGGCTAAATAGATGAAAAACTCAATATGAATTGAGTTTGGAGACATTGATGAAGTGAGAAAGATGAGAGATTGAGAGAGAGCAAGTTCTGTGCCATTTCATATTTGAGACATTGGAAGTCTTTTTTTTTTTTTTAACTGTTAGGCTTCAAATTCGGCTTTCTGTTAATTTAATGACATCAATAAATAGATAAATTGGTCATACCATATATATAAGACTTATATTTCTTTAGAAATTGATGTAGTATTCAGGTGCTAAAACATGAGGTAGCCTAGTTTTACTAAATTATACTGACACTATAACTTATGGTATCTGATTTTAAGAGACTTATTAGAGGAGACAGATCTATGCAAGCAGCAGTGTAAAGAGACAATATTCATAAAACTTGGAAAGTATAAAAGCTGGAAAATAGTAGTTATTCTGATGTGACTGGTACTTGGTAGGTGTGTGTGTAGGGGATGAAATGGAGATGAATTGGAATGTGACTTAAGTCAGATGAAGGTGGCCTTTTAATGCCATGTGAAACAATTTCAACTTGAGTATAGAGTATGCATTATACCAAGAGAAAGGAGGGAAGAAAGAGAATGACTCTTTCTTTCTGAAATGTATCTGCATCATGAAAATTGAATTCATATAGTTAATAGTAGTATGAATTATAAAAGGATAAGTTAGAATTGGAAAGAAATTGCATTTATTGAATGCATATATGCCAGCTACCAATACTTGGCCCTCTACATCCAGTGTTGTGCTTACATTGACACCATGAGCAGAATACAATTTCCATGTAACACACGAGGAAACTGTGAGCTATAGGCGGTGTGTACTAGAGTAGCAGTGAGATTGAAACTTAAGTTTGGCCTGTCTTGAAAGCCTCTTTCGCTACTTTAGGGTTCACTGGATGCTCTGGTTGATTAGTTCTTCCTTTAAAAAGAGGTACAGAGAGGGTCATGGTCCAGGAGGAGTCCTCAAGAAAGCTTCTTAACATTAGAACCCTATTTGGGGACTTACACATTTAGAAAGATGGAACAGACATCTTTGTAACACTCGTGTGTTACATGGAAATTGTATTCTGCTCATGGTGTCAATGTAAACACAACACTTTATTTAGAGGGCCAAGTATTGATAGCTGGCATATGTCCATGCAATATGTGGAGGGAATAGAGAAAAGCATGTCTATTCATCTTTCTAAAAGTGTAAGTCCCCAAATAGGGTTCTAATGTTAAGAAGCTTTCTTAAGGATTCCTTGAGATAAATATGTTGATAACAACATCTTCCTCAATATGTAAGGAAGATGTTGTTATCAACATTCTGTAGATGAGGAAATGAAAAGCAAAAATGCTGACTAACTTGCCCGTGGTTTAGAGCTAGTACTTCAATTAAGTTTTCTCTAATTCTGAGTCCATGCTTTTTACACTATACTAAGTTAATAATTGTGCTTAATTTAAGTACTGATTCTCTTCCAGCTTCCTAATTAGCTATTTTTTGTGGAGTTTGTAGCATCTAGGATGTTGTAACAGGCTGATATAACTGAGGATATTTTAACAACCAGTGTTTTTCTTCCAACTTTTCAAACCCTTTGAGTTCCATACATATGTAGATTTCTTTTAACTCTACTGATGATACATTTAAAAAATATTTATACTTTTTTTCTTACTCTCTGTGCTGTTTTATAAAACCTAAAGCAATGAGTAAAGACATCAGCTATTTTATAAATGAAAGTTATTTGATCTCAGAAAAAAAATATATTGGAACTCTTTTTTTTAAAGCTATAGGAATTTGGAGAGAATTGATCCTGTGCCTGGCACAGTGGCACACAGCAGTACTTCCAGTGACTCCAGATGCTGAGGCAGGAGGATCGCAAATTAGAGACTAGCCTCAGCAACTCAGTGAGGTCCTAAGCAACTTATTGAGACAGACTCAGTCTCAAAAAAAAAAAAAAATTGACTCTGAGACCTGAGAATTTTCTTATATATGCCAGTTTGTCTATCTTTGTTTAAGAACAATGTAAGAAATTGTGTTACATTTTCAGTAGGAACTAAAAACCTATGATGTTCCTCCCTTGGGTCCACATTCTAACATGTATCATTTGTACTTGCTCTTAATCCTCAAAGAAGTAAAATTAGCAACAATTTAAGTCATATGTTAGCTTTAAAAAGTTTTTATGAGAAACATTCTACCTCTAATACAACTTCAATCATCTACATTTTAGTATTTATCATGTCTTGTGTCATTTGGTCAAGAAGTCAATATTTTCTTAAGAATAAAAGCTGTCCATTAAAATCCTTACACTGGGTAAAGTTAGACTACCCATATTAAAGACAGTAAGATTCTTCAAAGAGGTGGGTTATTTTCATGAAGTGAATACAAGCAGAATCAAGTCTTACTGGGGAGTATCCTGGGGACAATGTGTTGCTTTTCCTAAGTAGCAAGTGATAAGGTACACTTGGCCAGTATCCTCAGTAGGCACCTGATACTGTAGCATGACACTGTTGTTACCATCAGAGCCCAGGGAGGTGACAATGAATTCAGACAGCATGTTTCTCTGTTTTCTTCCCATTTCCATCACTTAGCTCCTTTGTCTCAGGGCCCTCAATTTTGATCTAGCTGAGGCTTCTATTCAGTGCCTCCTTACTCCCCTTTGGCTCTGGGAGACAAACTCCCTCAGACCTTCTCTTCCACCAAACCCTCCAAATCAATATGCCTCCTATTCACCCCCTCATAGTGACTTTTAGAATCTAACCTCCCAGCTAGGACATGACTCTCCCAAGTGTTGTCTTGTATACCTCCTAGAAGAACAAATATATATAATTATCTGATAAAATAAGTAAGACTAAAATATAAAACACACTAGTCCTCATGGACATGGTTAGTTGCATTTAGATCAGAATTCTTTGAAGTCTAACTAACTGCATCTCTAATTCTCAGGCTGTACGAGGTCGTGTTCCTGCACCTGAGCTCCTCACGGGAGCTGCTTGCCTATTTCGGGCCTATTTCAGGCTGTTTCCCTTTTCAGGATCAGAAGACATGTTGTCAACAACTTGACACTTCCTGAGATACTGCTGACTTCTGGGTTTTTTATTTATGTTCTGAAATACAGCACTCAAGAGGCTGATCTGTCTTTGCCATTTTGCTTACATTTGTAATGCTCCCCACCTTTTTAATGCTACGTCATAGAAAGAAAGTGAGAATCAGCATTTGAGAATGAGAGGGGACTTAGGCCTAGAGGTTTCTCAAGGCAGGAAGGGACTGGCCTAGGATTCTGGTGCACCATCCCATTTCAGCCACCCTGAGGCTATAGCTGCACTTGCTTTGGGAGGCTACCATTAGGTAAGTTGTGGCAATGTAGTTGTAACTTCATAGTCCGAACTCCTTGTCTCTAGGATTTTACAGAGCATGGCCCATTATTTTCAATAGAGCAGGCTAGTCTGAGAAACAGGAATCAAATTTGCTGCTTAGGTAGGAAAAACTGAAACATTTTTGATATAAAATGAAAATGTCGTTGGATGAGCATAACCTGGTGTTAAGGGGGTTTTGCGGTCTGTTATCAGCATCTAGGATGTGAGAATTGGGCCCAAACGGAAAAAATCCAAGACAAAGATTGGGATTCCAATTAGTGGGAGAAGCTCATCAGAGGGAGTAATTCTTAGTGAGGAACACATAGGAGATTGGCCAGGCAGTATATGTGAGATGGAGTTGTGCTTCCTAGGTTGGGATTGGAAGGAAGGAGCTTATGTAATGGGAAGGGGGTGACAAGAAAAAAATAGAACCATAGGATTCTATACCAGTGTGGCACCTGAATTCTAGTCCTAATAGCAAAGAAGGCATTTAGGAGCAAGGACCAAGACCCAGAGTGCACAAGATTGGTAGGGACTCTGAGCAAGGCCCTGAACAGTGTTCAGGGTGTCAGAACTGCTGCTGTTGCTGCTGCTGTTGCTGCTGCTGATCCTGCTGTTGCTACTGCTGGCACCTGTGCCCTTGAGGACAGAGAGCTGGGCTTAGTTCTGGCCTCAGATCAGGATGGGTTCTGGGAATATGGCAAGCCCCATTAACCCCAGGTTCAGATAGCCCTGCTGTGAAGGAAGGAAGGAAGGTGGATTCACAGGCTGAGCGGTCCTGGACCTGGCACCAGTACTTGGGCTCAGCCTCTGCTGCTGGATGTGGCTGTCTTCCACATCCTGACCTCATTGAAACTCAGAACATTTGGGAAAAGCTCACTTTTCCATTTATCATCTGCTATTGGAAATTATACTTAAACATTCTAGAAACACTATCACTGTTTTATTATAGTTATTAACAATCATTTTTGTGATATTAACATTGTAAATTATTACTAGTGTTTTAAATTGTTTCCTTCTAACAGGAGATAAGAAGACTCATAGGATCTATCAAAAAAAATCTCTTTTGAAAGCTTATCTGCAACTGTCTAGCATCTTTTTATTATTATCATTATTTCACATGTACCTCTATTCATCTGCTTGACTATTGATGAGGTTAGGGCTGACATTTGTGGTAGTGTTTGGTTGATCCACATGAAACTCCTGATATTCAACTGCAGTTTCATATAGGTCAAAATAAAGGTATTGTGTCCAACTACAACTAAAAAATAAAATTAAAAAAAGAAGGGATGAAGATAGGCTGTTCAATGAAAAGAGCCAAGCATCCAGCAGAGACTCTGCTGTGCAGCACTCCCCTCTAGCCTGCAGCATTTAAGCTTCCTTATCTCCATCCATAATGATCTGAAGTCTGAATGTAGTACTTCCCTGTCAATCAGAAACTGACATTTACCTTAACCAACAGGGCTTTAAGTCATAAATTCCAACTTATGTCAGAAATTTTGTAAAGAGAGTATGTCTTCCAGAACCATATTTCCCCAACATTTGGCTAAATCCAGAGCTTCAAAAGTAAGTTTAAAATGTTTTATTGTATTTTAAACCTCCATGTCAGTCCTTTCTTTCCCTATGTGAGTGGATTCATACAGAATCATGCATGTTCTGAAACATATACATGCATATACCTATGCATGAGTAAAGGTGTGAGTTTACAAGAAGGCAGGCCAACATTAGGATGCCATCTCTTGGACATAATTGTCTGTCTACAAAGAACACAAATAAGCACAGGGTGGCAATATAGAAACTGGCTCACAGCAGAGTCTCAGAGCCATGTTCCAAGCTCAGAATGCTGCAGAAATTGTATCTTAAAGCCCCCCCTACCCTCTTCTTTTGTACTTTCTTTCATCTTCCCCAAAATTTGTGGCCAACCTCTTCTGCACAGTGATTTTTGTCATTTAATATATTCTTTTGAACTTCACACTCACTTCTGCTCTGTATAATCTGGAGCCATGTCCTTATGTGCCTTGCCTCATAGAGTCAGGAACTATTCCATTCTAGTGATGTTTCAGGACGTCTGTGTGGTTTTGCATCCATAATTGCCGAAGAGATAAAGAGGGGCTAGAATGCAGTTAGGATATAGGCTAATGATTAAATGGCTAGAGGGCCTGGTTATGAATGAAGATCTAGGAGAACAAAATTTCAACACAAGCAGCTACTGAGCTAGAGAATATCCAAGTGCTGGATGTATAAATAAACCTTGAGGATTATTTATTAAATGCTGTGCAGCATGAGTTGGGGTGATGATGTGAAGTTAAGAAAAAGAAAATGCACCACCATATGATCATTTAAAAATCTCAAATTGGGAGTATGCATTAGATGGACAACAAACCTTCTGAGTAATAATATCCTTTTGGTGGGGTGTGCCAGGGGGCATTTGACCATTTAGCCACATTTCCAGCCCTACTTTGTATTTTATTTAGAGACAGGGTCTCATTGAGTTGCTTACTGCCCCGCTTTTGCTCAGGCTGGCTTTGAACTCATGATCCTCCTGCCTCAGTCTCCTGAGCCACTGGAATTACAGGCATGTACCACCATATCTGGAAAGTAACAGTATCTTAATGAAAACACAGTTGTACTGGGGGAAAAAAAAGAAGAAACATTTCTCAATCTCTTTAGTATAATGATTTTTCAATTTTTCTCTGCAGAAAATTCTTTCTAAAATCTCATATGGTGCAGCTTAAATAGCTGACCCTACTCTGTTGTACCAGAAGCAGCACTTTATCTCAGGACTCTTGCATATGCTGATGTTTGTCCTCAGCCATTAAACCATGGCACACCCAGTGCTATGTTAGCCTTTGAATATAGGCCTCTGGTTCTTTTTATACAAGAATTATGCCATGGTTTCCTTCATGTACCTTTTGTTGATGGTGTTAAAATCTTTTTCCCACCTCTGCCCACTGCACTGGTGACAATAATTAAGCTTATCTATTTCAGGGCTTCCCAAGAAAGTCCTAAAAGGCTTTGGGAAAGTTGGTTACACTGTGTAAACCTTTTTTCTTACCACAAAATGAATGTGTTAATACTATCCTCAAGTAATTAGCTATATGTAATTAGAAATGATAGATATAAAATCTTATATTGTGATGATACTATACTATACACTCAATAAAAGTAGCTTTTTATTTTTATTATAAATTGTATTTATTGATATATATCACTATAAAGTGCCTAGCATACAGTAAGTGCTCAGTTAGCAGATTTTTAATTGATAACCAAACAGATAAGTCAGTAGATCAATACCAATTATTATCATTTATAGAACATGCATGAAAAGGGGCCCTCATGTCTGTAGCAAAGTTTGCTACTCAGTCATAATTCTAGTACAGCCACCGTGTCATGTTGGGTCAGGCTGATGTCATTATAACCATCCATCCCAATTCCAGAGATCCATTCCAGTTATAAGTGGCAGTGAAGTCCTTCTGAAGTTAGATTGCTCCTTGGAAAACTCAGTCTACCTTAAAATAGACGAACATTTGCTTTGTCCATAATATTTTATTATGACCTTAAAATAACAAAAGAAAACGTTCATGTATTCATAAAGAATTTATTGTGTACTGTGTATCAGCAAATTTACAGTGAATAGGAAGTCAGTTCCCAAAACATCAGCTCCCTGGATGTTGCTGTGTTTGGCCACATGTGCCTCTCAATGCAGTGGGTGATGATGCTGTGGTGGTGATAGCAGCTACACATATTGGATGTGTGTCTGTCTGTCTTGTGATTTCTCATGGTCGTGGCAGTTTTTCTGAGTTGGATCTGCTTTTCCCACTTCATTAAGTAGCAACTCTGAAGCAAGAGCAGGGACTGCCTTCCCCAGAGGAGTACCCAGGTGACTTGTCATGTCTGTACTTTCCCTGGCAGTGGCTGCTCTTTCCTAGCAGCCCCAAAGATTTGCCACCTTCCTGGAGACAGGAACAGGGGAATGTAGTTATAAAGGAGACAGCTTATCAGCCTGTGGAAGAGACCAGATCATTTGTCCTGCAGAGCATTTTGCCTGTGACCCGCTGTTAGGTTCCAACAGCGTCCAGGATTCAGTCTTGACATTTAAAGGGACAAAAAATTTCAGCAATCTGATGGGACTCTCCTAGTTCACCTATGAGGTGTTCCTGCACATTCTAATACAAAAACCCTGCAGTAAGTTATAGGAGGGCTAAGCAGAAACACAGAGACAGTGTTTCTGGATACATGAATATAAAGAAATGAAAGTCTGACACTGGTAAATGTTTTTAGCTATGCAGAGCATTTGGTGATGCAGGTAGTCAAGCCAGGGCATAAATACTAGAGAATACAAACTGAGCCATGTGTCATATGACATTTCCACAGCTCCATTCAAAGCACATCTGTATGCTATTCTTAGATTTTTCCATTTCCAAAATTGTAAATGCCATATGTGCTGATAAATCTACCTTTAATATTTACTGACCAGTGTTTGTACTTTAGAATGTGAGATTTTCTCAAAAAGCAGCATGAAAGAAACTGCTTTTGAGTGTGCTCAATGAGAAAAGAATGTCTCTATTCAGTTTTTAAATATTAAATGTGAGTCTGTTCCAATGACAATGGATGGCTGATTTATCACTATAAACTGACAACTGTGCTTTCATTTTTATACAAACCAGTGCTTTTGGCTGCCCTTATTCGGACATGAACTTGAAAAAGGAGGCAACGCTTCATGATCGTCTGAGAGAACAAACACAGGCACATTTGGAAGCAGACTCTTCACATTCAAAATTGAAAAATCTCTACAGTTTGAACTTCAATGGAAAACATGAAACAGTAAACAGTCAGCCCAGGTAAGAAACTTTTTGTAAATGTGTACCAGAAAGTAAACCTGATCAAACAGTAAAAGAACAAATTTGCTACTTGTAACGGTTCCTTATATTTCTTCGAAATAATTATTCTTATTTGGGGGGTATTGATACATTCACTGGATCATAGAATTGACCGAATCCTTGGTGTTCATTTAACACAATATTTTCTATTGCTTCAACCTCAAATATTTTCATTTACCTTTTTCTGTGTAATACAAATTGTATATAAACAATAGAAAGCATTGTATCATCTATATAATTCTAAAAGATTCATCTTTGTCTTGAAAACATCTTTATTCTTGTTCTTTCTTTTGGCACAGAGCTGTTTGTATCTGCTGAGTCATATCAGGATTGCCTCTCATACCTGTCACTCGTCTTTGTCATCTCTAATCCAGATGTACCTGATATGACTTCTTCCTGTGAAACACATCATCCTTTTGACTCTTAATATAAACTTATGCTTTTAAGTATCAGTTTTCAATTTTTATTTACATATAATTAATTGCCAAAGTATTGCAAATACAATCTCATTTGATATATTTTTAAACTATTTTATGAGCAAACAGTCTAAATAACATCTTGTACCAAAGCACTCCATACTCTGTGCTAGGAAACATAGTAAATCAAACATTAACCAAATAGCTGGAGACCAGACAAGGATTCAGCCAAGAAAAGCCAGACAGAGAAGTGAGAAGTGGATGTTTTCCATAGGCAAAAGGCAGTCATGTTCAAAGTCTCCAGAATCAAGACCCCACCTGTGAGCTTTGAAGGCTTCCTTCTCCTAAGCCTAGAGCCAGTTTTTCTATTCAACACATAGGTATAGAGTTTCCTTTGGAAAAGCTTTCTGCCCTTTTGCACCCCAATCCCAGCAGGGCAGGAGCCCCTCCATTCTCAAGGATCCACCTGATTACCTCTTGGTTGAGAGAATTTGGTTGGTAGGATATACTTTTTATACATCCTTGACTGTGGATATTTTTTTTTCCACACAAATGTTTTAGAACACTCAGGTGACATTTCGTTTTTATTATATAGCTTGTTTGGTTTTGATGGCTCTCCACACGATTGCAGCTTAGCCTCCTTTTTGTTGCATGGTCTATTTCCTATGGATACACATTCCTCTCTATTTTTATATCTGTAACTTGCATTTTTATTATTTGGTACACACCCACTCCTCTTGTTGAAACTTCACAGGGTCTAGTTGTTCTTTACTGCCTGTTCACACCCACACTGTTTACAACTTAAGAAGTTGAGAGCTTATTCGTCCTTTCCATTTCCCAATTGGGGAAGAAATTTTCTCTTCCCTCCCTCCCACCCTCCCTTCTTTCCTTCCTTCCTCCCTCCCTCCTTCTTTTCTTCCTTCCTCCCTCCTTCCCTTCTTTCTTCCTAAAGAACTGAGTTTATTTATTCCAAGTCATAGAGACCAGTATTTCTACTTGCCTTCATCCTTTTTGCTGTATTCTGTTGTATTTTTTCCACATAAAAACCCAGTCAGTCTCTCTTGTAAATATTTCTATATTCATCCTCAATGTCAAAAGTCACAGAGACTAAGCAGATCTTTGAACTGCTGTTAAAAAAAAAATAAAACACTGTCATGTTGTCTCAGAGGTTAGCTAAGTTGTTCTTTCCAGCAAAATCTTTTCTCCCCATCTTATTTGTCTTAGGAATTGCCCCTTTTCAGGATATAATATGTACTTTGCCATTTTTGAAGAGGTTATGCACTGAAATATATAAGGTATAATTACGATAGGTAAAAAGAAACAGTGGAAAATGTTAGCTAACAACTGAGCAGAAAACTTACATCCCTTCCCATTGTGCCCTATCCTCTCTCATGCACATATACAACTGTGTGAGTAGCTGAAGCTGAATAGCAGGCACAGCGTACAACCTGAATCCTTAGGCTTTCAAATCACAAGACCAGTGCAATCCCTGTTCTACAGTAGTTGTCCACTTTTTTTCTAACCAATTGTCTTAATAATGTTTAAATGCATAGTATTAGCAATAGCAATCTTGGTCTAAGCCCTCTTTCTACCCCATCTCCATGACATTGTTCATACCCTTGAATTCCAGGCTGAGGAAGAAGGAGAACAAGGAAATCACCAGGGGATGTTAAATAGGCTGACCATGTGCAGATAAGATCTGTTTCAGTCTTCCTCAGTTTTTCTCCTAGGACTTTTCTGAAACTACCATTCCTCTATCCCAAATTTTTGCTCTTGAAATCACAAGATATCAAACCTAGAGAGGAAGGAGAACATTTAAGTTTCATCTCTTCTCTCCTGCATGTTGAAGAAAGGTCATTTTTACCTGGTTTCTTTCATGGGATGAGGGAGGGGTTTACCTTGGTGACAATTAGTACTACAGATTCATCCTTCCCCAAGCTCTGGACAACCTTCAGTAATCTCTTGTATAAATACTATTTGTCACCTTAGAATCTCCAGAATTTTTATAATTCAAGTGCAAAGTGTAACATTCTGGGCTGGGGATATACCTCAGTTGGTAGAGAGCTTGCCTCGCATGCAAGGCCCTGGCATCCCTGTTCATCCCCAGCACCACACACACACACATACACACCAAAAAAAAAAAAAAAAAAGAAAAAGAAAAAAACATTATTTTTAAACATTTTTTCACAATCAATTAGGCATCACCTGACCATTTAGAGAATTTTGTTTTTTCCTTACTGTGTCTCAGTTTTGTGATTATTTTCAAAAGGTCTGGCTGCTCTCATTTTAATATTTGTAGGAGCCTATTGTTAACATGCTTATGGCTCCACTGCATGGTTTACTAGTGGAAAGAGTCCAAATGCATTCATATTTTTAGTAGAGGATAATGCTTTAAATTTGAGTATATTATATACTACTAGATGTTTGCAAAGATTTACCTTCAAACTAGTCAGATATTCATAGTATGATAATTTTCAGGAGTCAGATTCACAATGGGTCACAATTATTGAATATATATTTTATGCTTATACAAAAATACTTATTTTTCTTTGGGTTTCTAGAATTAATAGTAGTATATTTATGTGCATTAAATGGAGGCAAACAGCACACCACTTGAGTTTCTTCTTTTGAGTCTGAACCCCATAGGCAAAAATACATGTTATATAGTGTAACAGCTTAGACCAAAACAGGTGTTTTTGTTCCCATACCAGTGCCATTTGTAGGTAAGGAAACAGGGACTCTTGTGTTGCTGATCTGGAACCCAAACATTGGTTTTCTGATTAAATCCAGCATATTTCCATACAAGAAACAATGCAATACAATTTCCATACAATAATAAATGCTTACTAATAATATCTCACACTTCTGTTGAGCTAAACAATTTATATAGATCCTCTTGTTCATTTTATTTCACCCTTATGACAACCTGTGTGTGGTAAGGTATCTCATTATGATCTTACAGTAAAAGCACCTGAAGGTTCAGAGAGGTTAGGCGAAGTATCTACAGTCACCTGGATAGCCAGTAGAAAGGTTGGAATTTGAATGCAGATTTACTGGTCTCCAAACCCTATTTTAACTACACCAGCATAACATAAAGATGGTTTAAAGGCTTTGAAAAGATCTGGCTGGGTTTCTACTTAGACAAATTTTTAGTTCTGTATAGAATTCTCAGGGTCATCTTATAACATGTATTCCTCATTTTGTGAAAATAGAACTACCCAAGGGGAAGAATGTTACCATGTTTTCCCCAAAGTGTTTATTCTTATTTATTCCATATATAACACCAAATGTTCTATCTTGAACACATTTCATCATAATATAAAAGACTTCTATCTGCAACGAGAATGAAATTATAGTCATTAAAACATTTTCATCATAAAGAAAATTACCCCGAATGTAGCTGCCCCTATATTATCCATTAGCTCTTTCCCTCAGGCTTGAGAAGGACATTTTCTCCAGGCTTTTTCCCACCCACCTAAGTGTTCTTTAATAACCTCTTATGCCTCCTCAAAGCAGTGTTCACTATAGCATTTGAATTCATAGCACCACTGTTGGCTAAAATATCTGTCATTCTCAGTCAGTGCTATTAGGAAAACCTAAGAAAATGCCTAGTAAAGCTCACTTGTTTTCCCCAGTGTCTGATGTATTGTAAATTTTATGCAGTTCATGAAGGCCTATATTGGTAATAGAAATGGCTGGAGGAAATTATGGTAATCAAAGGGAATGGCACGTAGTGGAATCATCCTTTAATGATTCTGATAATAAATTGTACTGCTGTGAGCTAACTAGTTTAGTTCCATTATTCAAATTATCAGCAGCATAAATACCTTCTATGAGAGCCATTCTCAGAGTTATAACAGAGTTAGGTGGTTCTTCCACATATTAACCTCCCAAGTAAGTAAATGGGCTTTCTTTAATTCATCGGGCTTTTCTCTCACTTCTTCTCACATATATTCTATGCTTGGGGCATGTAACCTGCTCAGTGTCCCCATCCCTCCACATCCACAGTGTTGCTTCTTTCTGGCATTTAAACCTTTGCTCCATCCTGAGTACTTTGTTTACCCTGCCTGCAGCTTCTCCCTTCCACAAGGTTCATCTCTGGACAATTTCTAAGCCATTCCCACCTATCTAAGTTTCTTGAGGATAGAGATTCTATTTTACATGTCAATGTGTTTCTAACACATAATATAAAGCCTGACACTTATTAGTCACTCCATGAATTAACTAGATTTTGAACAATCACTCATGATGTGTCAGGACAGTGATTGGCCCTGGGATGTAGAATCAAGGGAGCCCCACCCCTGCCCTCAGCTCTCCTCTGTCCCTCCTATCTGTGCTGCATACTGGTGGCTTATTTCTGTGTGTGTCTGCGTGTACCATTTCAATACTTGCTTTGTGTGTGTACCTTCTTTCTCAAAAGAACTGTAGGCTGCCAAAGGGAGGAACCAATGTTCTTTATTTTTGTTTTTACACATCATAGATTCCAATTATATGTCTTAAGTTATTTGATTTAGCTATACACATTTATTTTCCTCTGAGAGTCTCACTTGCTTCACCTATAAAATGGACATGAATGAAAAGCTTATATGATTCTGAATACAGGTGTGTGTGTGTGCGTGTGTGTGTGTGTGTGTGGAGAGAGAGAGAGAGAAAGATGTTATAGTAGTAACAATCATAATAATAATTCCAAGTCTTTTTTATTGTTTTTATAAAACTTTTTTTTAAGAGAGAGTGAGAGAGGAGAGAGAGAGAGAGAGAGAGAGAGAGAGAGAGAGAGAGAGAGAGAGAGAGAGAGAGAATTTTTTTCAATATTTATTTTTTAGTTCTCGGCGGACACAACATCTTTGTTGGTATGTGGTGCTGAGGATCAAACCGGGCCGCATGCATGCCAGGCGAGCGTGCCACCGCTGAGCCACATCTCCAGCCCCATAAAATTTTTAATTAATTATTTATTTAGCTGTGCTGAGAGTTCAAACAGCGCCTCATACATGCTAGATAAGCAGTCTAACACTGAACTGCATCCTCTAGACCCCCAAATTGTTGAATTTCACCCCTGCCAAAGTTGTTGATTTCAAAGTATGGAAATTTGACCAGTTCTAGCTGTGTATAAGACATCAAACATAGGAATTTAGACTTTTATTTATTTAGTTAATACCTGATTCATAAGCTGATTAAACCCCTTGATCAAAAGCATAGTGATCAAAACACCAAGACACCCCAAAATCCTTCTAGGCTTTTAGGGCATTCTGGCTAAAAGGAAACCTTCTAAAGGGAAGCCTGTGGCCATTCAGAGAAGGGCTCTCCCATCCCTACCTCCAGTGGGACTCCAAGGAGCCTCTGGACAGGTGTGCCAATGTAAGAGTCTCACATGCAAAGACTCAAGAGTTTAATCCAACTTCTTCAACGTGGAAATGAGACCAAAGGCAAAGAGTCAAGTTCCTTCATGAACAGTGTTGGTGGCAACTCGGTTCTCTGAATGGTCACAGTTCTGTTTGCTGTTCTAGATCACTGCCAACCCCACATTAAGGCCATGTCAGAACACAATTGGCTTTGGCACTTGGAGAACTGAATAACTCTGAGCCTTTCTGAATTTAGAGATACTCATTCATTCATTCATTCAACTTTTATCCATTAAATAAATAATCAGAAAGGCCCTATTCCAAACTCTTGTGATATAGCAGTGAACAAAACAGGCAAAAACCATTTCTTATATTTTCTTAGGAAAGTTACCCAGGCTTAGAAGTGTCAGGACAAGGATTAGAACTCAGGCAGGATGGGCCTTGTCCTGTGGACTTAGCAGAGGGCACGTTGATTTACTCCCTCCATCAGCACTCACTCATTCAGTGGCCAGCTCAGAAGCCTGGAGAGAAACCCATGCAACTGAAGGACCTGGCCCTAATCGGGTTCTACCTGCTAGGGTATTGTTTCGTATTTCCAAAACAAACTTAGAGTTCTGCTGAAACTTAAATTAGCTGATATGTGCCTTAATAGGTTCTTTTATTTTTTCAGAGCTAATTCTTATAATTTATTGTGAATCTCTGGATTTCTGGAATCCTGCCTTGGACAGGCTCTTAGTAATTAAATTCCTAAGAACATTGTGTCCTAAAATCTCCATGGTTCCTTGCAAAAGGAAATATTAGTGCTCTTATACCCTAGAAAAACAAAATTCTGCTATCTGGGCACCAACAGGCATTTTTTTTTTCTCATCTACATACTTAATCAGCTTCAAAATAATTATTTCCCATTCATGGTTAGTAGTAAAGTTGGGACATTTAACATTTTTTTTCTCATTACTAAAATGATGCTTGTTTATTATAGGAAAATTAGAAAATATGGATGAATAAAAAGAAAACAATTAAAAACATTAATAATATCTAGATCTTTTTCTATAAAACAGCATAACTTGGAAGCTTGTAAAAATTTAAGAAAATGCCCATGTTAATTATTCAAGTAATGGATTTTTAAAAAATTTAATAATCTCTCATTTGTTGCTTTACAACTTTGGTGATAGAAACTGAGGTGGCTGGTATCAACAGATTGTCACACACTTGCAATCCTCTTTAGTTTCTGCGTCTACCTATGGACATGTAGATATACTTTAGCTCTTTTTAAAAATTATGCCATTTTTTGTTAATCTGTAACATGTTTGGGGGGTTTAACAATATATCATGGATCCATTGTCATATTAATAGACATGGAGCCGGTGCCTTATTCTTAACAACGTATGATGTTCTACAGTATTCCACCTTGTTTCATTTAACCCATTCCCCTATTGAAAAATGGTTTCCAATATTTTTCCTTATACATAATGCCAAGTAAATATATATATATATATATATATATATATATATATATATATATATATATATATAATTGTTTATGTATGTTTTCTACTGCCATATTTTTTCAAGGTTTAATTACTTCTTAGGTAAAAACTAAGCATATTTTATTAGTTCTTTCGATTAATAGACTCAGCTCGTTGGCCCATTTCGCTGTACTGTAGATTAAAACCTTTGTATATCCAAACATACAGGCACACAGGGAAGCAGAGAGCTGTTGCAGTTCTCATCAGTGGTCCTCAGCTCCACTCCCCACCTCATCCCATCCTATGCCCCATCACTTCTCCTCACCTAACACTTCACAGGACCATACTCTGCACTGGGGGCCCCTCTGCATTTTCTGCAGTGAACCTTGTTTTGAAGCCTCTTTCAAAAAGCCCCTGAGAGCTTTTCTAATCTCTCCCACTTTACATGCAGAAGACCCCCCTCTTGCTCTCTGATCCCACCTTCTTCATCTCCCTGTGACAGCCCCTTTCTTGTTCTGCCTCCTATGAAAGTTGATGGTGTACACATCTGAATGCCCTGATAGATGAGGAGTCTTTCCATGGTAGAATTCATCTCAGCTGAATGCAACTTGTCAGCATGGAAATCTCAAAGACTGTTGATTAGACTTGGAGAAGTTACCTAAAAATTAAACAGTCAGAGTTTAGTTTAGTTTTTGCCTTTGGAGTCTGATTATAAGCTATAACTAAACAGTTATTAGAGCAATATTTAGAAAAGATAAAACATACATGTTGTATGTGCATTTTGACCTTAAGGACTTTTTCTTTTATTTCCAGGACAGGGGTTAGTAAACTTTTCCTGTAAAGAGCCACATAGTAAATATTTTAGGTTTGGTCAGCCATAAAATCGCTGTTACAACTTCTGAGCTCAGCCATTATTGTGAAAGTGACCCTAGACACAAAGTGAACTAATGAACCAGTAGCAGCATTCTAATACAAATCTATTTACCAAAGTGCAATGGTCATTGACTTTTGGCCTATCGCTGTGGCCAACTCATGTTCCAGGAGTTTTCTAGGTCCAGATAGACTAACATGAGTTAGATTCAGATTCTAGTTCTTCTACTCACTTTGTGACTTTGGAAAAGTTCCTTAATCTCTCTGTCTTTTTCAATGCAAAGTAAGATTGATCTTATTTTCATGGTAGGCATCTAGTTTATGGGCTTGGAACTTAATGAGCACTGAGTGGTAGCTACCAATACTGCCTTCACTGGAAGTAGCAAATCTATGATAGTTGCCAATCAGTGGATGGCAGACACTACTGGGCAACAATGGCAAGTTTCATGGCAGTTGTTTACAATACTTTCAAGACTGAATCTGGTATAAACAGACAGACAGATACACACACACACACACACAGAGAGAGAGAGAGAGAGAGAGAGAGAGAGAGAGAGAGAGAGAGAGAGAGAGGAGTGTCTGATTCTTGCTGCAATAACATAAATCCTACTAATGAAAGATTCTGAAGATTATTTAGGGTGCCTGGAGCTATGATTATATGAAAGGTGGTACAGGTCAGGCTTTAGGAAAAATTAGCAGTCAAGTAATTGTACCTGGAGATTTACATGAAGAAATACCTTTTTAGCTCAAACCAAAAAAAAAAAAAAAATTCATCTTTGGCGCTTTTCTGGCCTTTGTCATTTCCAAGCATTTCTGTTGTAGATCTTGCAAGATGCAAACACTCCTGTGGCCTTTCCACTGCCTATGAGATCCAGTTCAAACACCAGCATTGCAGGCAAGGTCCTCTGCAGCACATTTCTCCCCCTTATTTTGTCAATGCACCTTTCCTTGCACAGTGCAGGGGCTTCTACCAGACAAATTGATTTGCTTATTTGGGTTCCTAAAACTCTTCTCCCCTCCTGTTTTCCTTCTAGCCCAGTTTCTTCCTTTCTCCCCAGTTCTTCCTAATTCCCCTTCCCCCATTCTCTGCAGAGAGCCTATAGCTATGTTCTACCCTTGGCCTCTAAGAACATTACTGACTGTCCTTTTTTTTTTTTCTTTTTGTTCTGCCTGTGACGATTCCTCCATATCTACTGTAAATAAGCAGCAAGTCCTGCAATATTGGAAGATCATGTGTGGAACAGAATCAAGTCTGGGTTTTTTAGTTCAAAAACTTGACTTTGTATCCTGGCTCCACCATCAATGCACTGTGTGGCTGATGTGGAGAAAGTTCTTTAATATTTATGAGCCTTAGTGTTTGTATTTATAAAACAGGAGTACTATCCCTACCTTTTAGAGTTTTGTGAGAATTAACTGAGGTTAAGCTAAATAGAGAGGCTGGGAGTCCCTGGAAAGTACCTGCCTCATGGGAGTTTTGCCCACAGGATTGGCTTGGTGTTATCTCCCTAGCAATGTAATAATTTGAAAGCAAGGCTATACCAAAGTGTAACCTGTGATTAATTGCAGTGCCTAGCATTGTTAACAGAACTCAATAATCTTATTTGATTTATTTTAAAATTATTTAAAAATCCTCATCAGTGTTATGTAAGGAAGCTCCAGTTTTTAATTTTATATGCTAGAACTAAGATCTTTATTAACCGAATGCAGAGGGATGCTTTAAGATGGATTGAAAATCAATCCAAAGTGTCATAAAATTTGTAGGACTGAAGGGAAAATACCCAAAGATTTGCCAAAAAGAAGTAAGCAGAACTAAAATTGTTCTTCTTTTTTTTTCATATTCTTTGCAAAATGTCTGTGCTATGCTTTTTCAGAAAGAATGTAAACAAAACCTGATGATATATATGGATTATGAGAGAATAAAAAGTATACACATTGAAAATAAAAATATTCCACACATTTTATGCATATCCATGATGCATAAATGTTTTTATACTATTTTTAATATCTACTTCAGTAATTGCTCAGAAAACCTAATGAAGCAAGTACTGTCTCTCTTTTGCAGATTAGAATCTAAGACTCTGAGTATTTAAATATCCACTTGGGATCATAAATGTAGGAGCCAGGTCCTGGGTATGAACCTAGGTCTTCCCATTCCTGGCATGCTGTCCTTCCTTTGTATTACAGGTGATTAGCCACCTAAGGAACTTGGCTCCACAGCAGCCTTAAAGAATCTATATGGCCCAAAGATGCTACTTCAAACAAAATCCTTTTTCAGTTTTTGTCAACTTGATAAAAGTCTTAAGAATTAAGATATAACTGATAAATATAATTATGCCATGAGATGCATGATTATATGACTTATAGATAAAATTACCTTCATTGCGTATAAGTTATTTAAGTTTCTACATAGGCTTTTGGCAACTGAATCAATTTCTTCATCTGAAACAGAAACTGAAATGTTCTTTCATGAGCATTTCAAAGGCTTATTAGGATAAAATTAGAGAGTAAGTATAATAAGAAAATATATGTGCAAAGGAAAGTATTGTGATCTTATTAAAGTTATAAATATATACAGAAAAATTAATTGCATCAAGTTCTATTTACCTAAAATTAATTAGTAGGTAATTAGCAACCCTGGAAAAGTTTCATTTTAAAAACTTCCATATTCATTATGAAGTATGAGCTTCAAGTTCTAATAAAGTTCCATGATGAAAGAGTTACAAAATCAGCCCTTACTGCATAGTGCAACATTTTAAAAGTTAATTAATTCTCTGACATTCAGCAATGTAACTAAATTACTTTATATAGTTGTTTGAGCACAATGTCTGTAATCTTCTGATTAAAATAGTGTCAAAATCATCAGTAGCAATTATTATTTACCCATCTACAGCCCTGTCACCCACTGTCTCATCTTCCTCAGAATCTGAAGAGATTATTTTCCAGAGAGTTTTAGAAACTTTTTTTTATAATAGAATGTGGGGGCAAAGGAGACTTTTAAGTTTCAGGTTTCATAGGCAAACTTCCTGAACAAAAGTATATATTTTTCAAAATCTTAAACTGAAAAAAAAAAAAAATCTGGCAGGGCTCCATGCAGCATAATACCTGCTAAGTCACTAACGTTTACCCAGTGGTTTTTATTTAAATTTGTGCTGCTGCTATCATGATTTATTCCTACTTCACAGGATAATGAATCTAGATTTTATTTCTGTTCTTTGCCCAGACATGTACAGCAGGCAAAGTGTTTGAAAATCAAAGGAAAAGAAGATATTGACTTGGATAATCTCTTCAGAGGTAAAAACAAAAACATGAGCAAAAACACAGAATATACTTTTTGTTGTTTGGAATGTCTTATCTGTTTGATTGTTTGGCTTTATCATTCCAATAGAGAGTGGTGGAAAAACTTGACCAGAAGTCACGAGACTTGTCCTAGTCCCTACTCTGCACGTACAAATTTCCATCACTTCACACCCCTAAACCTCAATTTTCTCATTTTTAAAAGTAAAAAGACTTGCCAGGTGCACTGGCACACACCTGTAATCCCAGTGGCCTGGGAAGCTGAGAAAGGAGGATTGAGAGTACAAAGCCAGCCTCAACAAAAGTGAGGCACTAAGCAACTCAGTGAGATCCTGTCTCTAAACAAAATACAAAAGAGGACTGGGGATGTGTCTCAGTGGTCGAGTGCACCTGAGTTCAATTCCCAGTACCCTCCAAAAATTAAAAAGGCTGGACTGTCTATCTTTATGATCCCCACTCAGGTTGGGACAGATCTAAATCTGCTGAAGTCATGGAGGTAAGTCAGGAGTGTCCCACTGCATTTGATAAGTTGAATGACTAAAGGTGTCTCATTAGGCAAGAAAGTTATTTGAAAAAGTTTAGTCATCAGAGCTGAGAAATTTGTCAGTGTGTAGGAAAAAGAATTTCATGTTTTAATTCCATTTGGGTTTTTTTTTTTTTCAGTGAAGGCTCAGTGTAGCCCAAATTCTGAGGCTAGGTCCCATGGTAACAAGCTAAAGAATGAGTTTTCCCTTGGTTGTCTTATTTTAGTGTTAATGTTTTGATCTGGTCAGATGAAAATGTTTATCATTTGTAGTTAGCATCCTGTGTCTCTGGCCATAGTAGTTCTATAAATTTTTCTCTCCCAGAACACAGTAATATTTGTTTATCTTCTAGAAGAAAGGAAAATTTGTGAGTTTTCTGCTGATTTTAGCAGAACACACCAAATTAGCACAATTGGGTAGCCCTGCAGTTCATCTCCAGTACAATTACTTGTTCAACTTTTCTGAAGAAAAGAGCATGGATGGTTGTCATTGAACAAAAGGATCATGAGGTCTACAAGCAGTGCTAACCTGCTCATTTCAGTTGGAGAAAAGATGAATTTGGGGGTTGGAAGACTTCCTGATTTTATCTCAGCAACAAAGAGGGAGGGTCTTTTCCTCAGAACAATGGAGGTCAAAAATTATATGGCTTTCATTGTGCAGCTTTATATTTCTCCTCATCAGAAGAGTTTCTAAATCATATAACCAGAGCTGAAGCTTGCTTTAAATAAATAACTGGTATTTTAGAAACTCCTCCATACAAATGTTCTCATCCATTTTACCAAGCCTTCATTCTGTAAGCAACATGTTTTGGAATCACATAAGGAGCCTTAAAAAAAAAAAAGTGTCGGTGTTTTAATTCATATTTTGACACTTTTGAAAATTTCTCCACAGAGTAATTATGTATATGTTCTTGTTAAAACAGATACACAGTTTTGTAGTTCACATAGTAAAAGTAGTAATGAGGATCATCCTGACTAAAATAGAAAATATCACTAGCAAAATGCATTTGCATAATGTGAACGATGAAATCTCTTACATCTTGTTCAGTATGCACTTGTTCTTTTCTGCATCACTTGTAAAAAGTTTATGCCCATATGCTTTTATTTATTCATGCATTCACTGTGTGCTTTAATTTAAACATTACAGTTTCTTCATAGTGGAGGTCATTGGTAACAGATATGACAGTGATATCAGAAGACATGCAGAGAAACACCTGCCTCGGGTGCCTGTGGACCCCTAATTCTCTGCATGGGGAAATGCCATGGGGGTCTCTTTGATTGCGTGGAAATATCCAGGTGGTACTCACAGATCCAACTTTCTCAGTCTAGCCTGTCACCCAGAGCTGTTCTTCCTATATCAGACTAATCCCCATTATTATAGTCAAGATCATTTGCTCTGGTTCTAACCTGGATAAGACAAAATAACAAGAATCAATGTTACTAATGTGATATTAAATTATCATTTAACATTATCCTCTTATTTTTAAGCCTGTTAATCTAAAGTCCTTATTGCCCCCCACCCACATAAATTTGAATGATCAACCACTTATTAGGAGTCTTTTTTTAATGAAAAATGAACTAAAATTTGTTCTCTATTTCTCCCATAATAGGAAATTTTATACACTGCATTTGTAGAGATTGGGTACACATGTACACATATATATGGATTCTGATTTTCATCTTAGACATGCTTTCAGATTTTACTTGTAACCATCTTTAATTCTGAAATCATTCTATATACAATAGACACATTTGGCATGTATAATGAAAAAATTTAAAGATACCTTTTTTAAATTTTCAAACATAATTCTGAGAGATGGAACATTCTATCTTTTTACGTTAATAATGTGTCAAAAATATAAAGTTACTTTCTAATGATACAAGTTTGTTGAGGAAAGCATGGTTTTCTTAAAAGGATGTTTGGTGGTGAAATTGACAGGTTTTCAGTTGGCATTTAAATAAATAACTGGTATTTTAGATATTCAGTTGGAGTTTGTCTCACTAATCTTCAGTTTACAGGAAAGCTTCATGAATGTGCCACCCAAGACAGGACTAGTGGCACTTTTCCTCTGTGCATTTTGTTAAGTAATGCATGAGCAACACCACTGGTCCCTTCTGCAGGATGGAGTTGGGCATCTGGGCAGTGGCCTCTCCGGTTTTTACCCTTGCTAACTGAGTGTTCTACAGAGAATGGGACAAAACTGCTCCTGTAGTACAGCTTGAGTGAGGCTAATTGGAATGCATTTGCACTGATGCTAAGGGACCTGCTCATCTGCACACTGTGTCTTTTTACCCTGCAGAATGCTTGAGAGCTAGAGCAGCTAAGACCAGGCTCCTTGAACAGAGGTCACACTATCTGGGTCCCCTAATTGCACCATACCAGGGGACCCCTTTGTAATTGTGTAAATTTCAACTAGACAGTTGTTTCTTTTTTAACATATTTATTTTTTGGACTCTAATATGTAACTAATACTCATTTTTAATTCAAAAATTTCTTAAGTCTAAAAATGCAAAAAGGTAAATATTATTAATAAATCCTTCATAGATTCATATTTTTAAATTTATTTTTTATTCTAATTTGTTATATATGACTGTAATTCACATTTTTATTTTTTTCAACTGGTAAAGAATTATATTTGGTGATCTTCAGTTAGATTTGTTTCCCCACTTATTGATACCTGGCCTATGTTACTTTCCTAAGTCAGCTCAGATATATCTGCCAGATTCTTTCTTTTTTAAGTAAAATGTTTTAGTTGAGTACACAAGAGATCACATCCCCTTAATCACCAATTGGGTCGGGAAGCAGAACCTGACCCTGTGCTGACAACATGCAGTCCCCTGACCTCCTCCTGACAGGGTAACCACTGATCTGACTTCACTCACTACCGCTGACTTTTGCCCCATTTTGAACATTTTATACATGGAATAATAGCCTGTGTACTCTGATATGTCTGACTTCTTTTGCTGATGTATTTGTCAGATCCTTTCAAATCATGCTTTGTTTAGTCTCATTGCTGCATACTATTAAGTTTTGTGAAAACATAATTTATCCATCTCAATGTTAACTATCTTCAGTTTTGCATTCTTGCCAATGGTGCCACCAGGAATATTCTGTGTGATTTTGTGGGTGTGTGTATGCATTTTTGTGGACTAAACATCAGTGAGGGGGCTATCTGGGTAATTAGGTTTGCTTAATAAGTTCAACTTCACAAGCTAGTATCAAATGTTTTTACAAAATGGTTTATTACTACTCCCACCAGCACAGGACAGAAATTGTGCTCTGCATCCTTGCCAGAACAGATTATTTGTCAATCTCTAATTTTAGCCATTTTTTTTAACATTTCCCTAAGACCCAGTGAGCCTTGTACACATTTTCTGAGTTTGTTGGCCATTGAATGTCCTCTTTGATGAAGTATCCCCCCATTTGTCTTTTTTTTTTTTTTTTTTTGAGAAAGAGAGAGAGGGAGGAGAGAATTTTTTTAATATATATTTTTTAGTTTTGGGCGGATGCAACATCTTTGTTTGTATGTGGTGCTGAGGATCGAACCCCGGCCACACGCATGCCAGGCTAGCATGCTACTGCTTGAGCCACATCCCCAGCCCCAGCCCCATTTGTCTGTTAGATTGTCTTGTTATTATTGATATGCAGGGGTTCTTTTTGTGGGGTGATGAATCCACTGTTGATAGATATTGCAGATAACCTTCTCCAGCCTCTTTTTTGCCTTTTCACTCTCTTAATGATGCCTTATGGCAAATACAAATTCCAACTTTCAATGTAGTTCATCAGTCCTTCCTGTTTGGTTAGCACTTTTAGTGTCTTATTTGATTGATTGATTGATTGATTTAGCCTATTCAGTGTTCATGAAGGTGCTTTTCGATTTTTCATTGTAAATTATTTTTTGTCTTTCACATCTAGATCCAGATTGGACCTGGAACTGATTTTATATATGGTATAAAGTAGGGTTCAAAATTCACTTTCTCTGTGAATTTTCTCTGTGAATGTCAGATGACTCAGCACCAAGTATTAAGAAGCTCTTTCTTCCACTAATGTGTGGCAATGTCACTTTGTCATAAATCAGGTTAACTATATATGTGTGGATCTGTTTCTGAATTCTGTTTGGTTCCATTGTTTATCTAACTATTCTTTTGTCAATATCAAGCTGTCTTAATTAATTATCACAGCTTTATATAATAAATCCTGATCTAAAAATGTCACTCCTCAACTTTGTTCTTCTATGGTATTGTCCTATTTTTGTCCCTTTACATTTCTAATTAGCTTACCTATTTACCACACACTCACCCCATAGGACTTACTCTGATTCTAATTAGAATTATAGCGAATTGGTACACCAGTTGCAGGTAAGTTGGCACCTTCTAAGTCATGAATGTGGTATATCCTTCAGTTTCATAATTTTCAATAATATTAGGCAGTTTCCCTGAGCTAACCTCTCCACTATTGAATAGATATAATGACAGCAAGGCCATCTTTGTCTTATTCCCAATCTCAGAAGGAAACATTTTTATGTTATTTAAAGTATGACATTTGATGTAGTTTTTTTAATGCCCTTCAGAAGATGAAGGAATTGTCCCCATTTCTAGTTTGCTGTTTCTATATTTTCACTAATGAGTATTCAATTGTATCAAATGCCTTTTCTGCTACAATTGAGAGGATCATATAATTTTTCACTTTTATTCTGCTAATGTTGCAAGTATTATTATGATGATTCATAAGGGAATTTTTGTTTAAATATACTGTAAATAAGGAAAAGTGTACAAATTACACGTTGTTTACTTAATGAATTTCCCCCCCAAAATGAACATTCATATATTTCACTCAAATTAAGAAATAAAGCCAATAATTGTGAGAGTTTTTTGTTTTTGTTTTTGTGCTGAGGATTGTGGCAAATGGGTGCTTTATGACTGCTCTACATCCCCAGTGCTTTTTATTTTTTTATTTTGAGACAGGTTCTTGCCAAGTTGCTTAGGCTGTCCTTGAACTTGGAATCTTCCTACCTTAGACTTTCAAGTTGCTGAGATTTCAGGTGTGTGCCATCTCACCCTGAAGAAGTCCCTTAATTTAGGTAGTTCTTGTTTCACCTGCTTCCAATATGCATGCATTTCAATTGTTATGATTTTGGTAAATAACATCAGTCCCTCCTCAGCACAGTTCAGATTTCAGTTACCAAGGTATGCTAACTATGAGTGATGACATGAAGTACTAAGATTTCATCCTGACCAGTGATCAAAGACATCACTTTTTTTCAAAGTCTTTTGGTGTTTAATGATAGCACATCTTTTGGTTCATAAGCTGTCAACAAAGTGTGTAGTTGGGTTGCCCGTTTGTCTCCCAGTGATAAACCCACATAATATTTTATGAAGTTGCATGATCCAAAATGGGATTGGTCAACAAATATGAAAGTACAGCAAAAAAGGAATTGATAACACAAGAACTGAAATTCTAATCAAATAGAAAGAGATTTGTAGAAAAGTAGCCAACCATAGAAATGGTGAATCTGCCACCATTCCAGACCATGGATGTACAGCCAGAGACTTTAGTGAAGGCAAACCCATTGACATAAACAAGGAATGTAGTTCCTTGTTTCAGGATAAAGACATTGCACAGGAAGTGATGTTGACAAGAAACAAATTCAATGTTTAAATGTAAATCACAGTGTACTACTTAAATATTCTTACACTATTTTAAAATTTTCCCAAATATTTATGATTGATGGAAAAAGAGATGTTAATGTTTTAACCAAAAAATTTGTAAAATTCATGGGAAAATATCATAATTTTTCCCATTGATTATTAAATCGGTTTGCATGGTCTCAGCTTGCATAGTGAATTTTATAGCCACATGCTACCATGCCATGTGAACACTGCCTTTATTTTTCAAAATATTTTCTTCAAAAATGTTTATAGGAGAAATCTGTTTGTAATTTTTTGTATTAATGTAATCACATTTCAGTATTACAAGTACAATGACCTCATAAGTGAATTGTATCCACTATTTTTCCATTCCACAAAGAGTTATTTCATGACATTTGTTTTTTAACTATTTAGATGAATTCACCAGAAAAGTTATTTGAGCATGGTGATTTCTTCACAGGAAGAAATTGCACATTAAATTTCTCTAATAAATTGAGGACTTTAGATTTAGATTTTTGAAATTCTCGTTGTATCAGTTTTTCTAGGAATTTGTCTTTTTCATTTAAATTTTCAAGTTTGTTGCTATAAAATTATTCACAATATCTCCTGATGACATTTTTGGTGCTTATAGATTCTAAGGTCATGTCCGTTTTCCTTCCTGAAATCGGTACCCTGTGAACTCACTTGCTCACTCTCCATTTCTGTTTCTTTCCTCCCTCTCTCTCTTTCTCACTCTCGTTCTCGCTCTGTCTTTGCCTCTCTCCTGATTAATCTGGCTTGAGATTTGACCATCTTTTCAATGAACCAACTGTTGGCTGGGTTGATTTTTTTTCTACCATATACTTCTTTTCTCTTTTATTAATTTCTGCTATTTTATTTTTGCCTTCCTGCCTTCCACAGTATATGGGTTTAATTTGCTTTTGTTTTTCTGACTGTCTTTAAATGTTACCTAGAACTTTCATTTTTAATATACTTTAGTATATGTACTTGAAGCTATGAATATTTGTCTAAACATACTTTGCCTACATTTTGTAAGTTTGTCAAATTTCTCAATCATTTAATTCAAAATATTTTATCATTTAGATTGTGATTTCCTCTTTTATCTATGGGTTGAAGTATACTACTTCCTTTCCAAATAGTTGGGGACTTCCATATTTTCTCAATAATGATTTCTAGCTTTATTTCACTAGGCAAAGAACATATTCTGAACAATAAATAACAAATTTATCATGTTGTTATATATTTTTTATACTCACTGATATTTCTTTCTTTCTTTGCCCTCTTTATTCTTTGGGTTCCTGAAGAAATGTGGTAAAATTCTCTGCTATGACTGTAATATTATTTCCTTCTCCTTTTACATGTGTATTTATGCTATATGATTAGACTCATATAAAGTTAAAATCACTGGTAAACCTAATTAATGGACTGTCATCATTTTGAAATACTCCTCTTTATTTCTCTTATGGTTTCTTATGTTTAATTTCCTTTGTCTGATATTAATATTGTTATATAAGTTTTCTTCAGGTTAGTGTTTGGATACTATATATTTTCCCATCCTTTTACACTCTCCTTATCTAAGCATATCTTTTTAAATGGCATACAAGTTTTACTTTTAAGTACAACCCATTTATAGTAGTCTTTTAATTGGGATAGTTAATATATCTACATTTAATATTATCGCTCTTAAGTTGGATTATGGCTACCTTCCTAATTATTTTCTATTTCCCTCAATAGGTTGTATATTCATATGTATGAATTTTGCTTTATTTTATTAGCTAAGTTTATTTTAGTAAACCATTTCTCCTCACTTGCCTTGCTGGTTGAACATTCCAAACATTCTTTTAGCAGAGCTCTGATCCACTGCAGTATACAACTTTGCATAGGATGATTTTTCCTCTGACTAGAAAACATTCCTATTGGAGTGTCTGTCAGCTTTATTTGTCTACATATGTCCTTTCTTTTTAACCTTAACAGTTTGGGGGGAAGTGGAGGAGGCAGGTAGCTATTTATGTATCTATCTATTTTCTCACTAAATTGGTGAGATTGGCCTCGACCTTGCTATCCTACCACCTGAGCATCCCTAGTCTCTGGGATTATAGTTACCTTAACTTTTTTTAAAATTTTAATTTGTTATATATGACAACAGAATGCATTATAATTCATATTACACATATAGAGTACAATTTTTCATCTCTGTTCACAAACTAGAGTCACATCCTTCGTGTCTTCATACATGTACTTGGGGTAATGATGACCATCGCATTCCACCTATGACCCTCCCTACCCCTCCCTTCCCTTTTCCCATTTGCTCTATCTAGAAATAATTTAATCCTCCCCCAGCCTGGAGCATATTATGACTCAGCATCCTTAAATCAGATCAGCATCATTAAATCAGAGAAATCATTTCAGCGTTTTGGGATTGGCTAATTTTACTTACCATTATACTCAACTTCATCCATTTACCGGCAAATGATATGATTTTATTCTCTTCTAATGCTGAATAATATTCCATTTTGTGTGTGTGTGTATCATATTTTTTTATCCATACATCTACGGAAGGGCATCTAGGTTGGCTCCATAATTTAGCTCTTGTGAATTGTGCTGCTATAAACATTGATGTAGCTGTGTCCCTGTGGTATCCTGTTTTTAAGTCCTTTGGGTATAATCCGAGGAGTGGGACAGCTGGGTCAAATGGTGGTTCCATTCCCAGTTTTCCAAGGAATCTCCATACTGCTTTCCATATTGGCTGCACCAATTTGCAGTCCCACCAGAAATGTATGAGTGTACTTTTTTCCCTGCATCCTCGCCAACACTTATTGTTGTTAGTATTCTTAATAGCTCTCATTCTGACTGGAGTGAGAGGAAATCTTAGAGTAGTTTTGATTTGCATTTCTCGAATTGCTAGAGATGTTGAACCATTTTTTCATACGTTTGTTGATTGACTGTATATCTCTTCTGAGAAGTGTCTGTTGAGTTCCTGGGCCCATTTATTGATTGGGTTATTTGTTTCTTTGGTGTTAAGGTTTTTGAGTGCTTTATATATCCTAGAAATTAGTGTTCTATCTGATGTGCTTGTGTGAAAGATTTGCTCCCATTCTGTAGGCTCTCTATTCACCTCGATGATTGTTTCTTTTGCTGAGAAGAAGCTTTCTAGTTTGAATCTATCACATTTATTGATTCTTGATTTTAATTCTTGCAATACAGGAGTTTTATTAAGAAATTTAGAGCCTGATCTGACATGATGGAGATTTGGGCCTAATTTTTCTTCCATTAGGTGCAAGGCCTCTGGTTTAATTCCTAGTCTTTAATCCACTTTGAGTTGAGTTTTGTGCATCATGAGAGATAGAGGTTTAATTTCATTTTGTTACATGTGGTTTTCCAATTTTCCCAGCACCATTTGTTGAAGAGGTTATCTTTTCTCCAATGTACATTTTTGGTATTTTTGTCTAATATAAGATAACTGAAGTTGTGTGGGTTAGACTTTGTGTCCTCTATGCTGCACCACTGATCTACAAGTCTATTTTGGTGCCAGTACCATGCTGTTTTTGTTACTATTGCTCTGTAGTATAGTTTTAGGTATACAATAATAATGCCTCCAGCTTCACTCTTCCTGATAAGGATTGTTTTGGCTATTCTGGGTCTTTTATTTTTCCAGAAGAATTTCGTGATTGCTTTCTCTATTTCTTTAAGGAATGCCACTGGGATTTTGATTGGGATTCCACTGAATTTGTATAGTGTTTTTGATAGTATGGTCATTTTGACAATATTAATTCTGCCTATCCAAGAACAAGGGAGATCTTTCCATCTTCTAAGGTCTTCTTTAATTTCTTTCTTCAGCGTGCTGTAGTTTTCATTATAGAGGTCTGTCATCTCCTTCATAAAGTTGATTGCCAAGTATTTTACTTTATTTTTTGATGCTATTGTAAATGGGATAGTTTTCCTCATTTCCCTTTCAGCAGATTTGTCACTGATATACAGAAATGCCTTTGATTTATGGGTGCTGATTTTGTGTCCTTCTCCTTTGCTGAACTCATTTACTAGTTCTAGAACTTTTCTGGTGACGTTTGCATCTTCTAAGTGTAGAATCATATCGCCAACAAATAGTGCTAATTTGAGTTCTTTACCTATCCGTATCCCTTTAATTTCTTTTGTCTGTCTAATTAGACTTAAAGATAAGAACCATATGATCATCTCAATAGATGCAGAAAAAGCATTTGACAAAATACAGCACCCCTTCATGTTCAAAACACTAGAAAAACTAGGGATAACAGGAGCATATCTCAATATCATAGAAGCTATCGATGCCAAGCCCCAGAGCAACATCATTCTAAATGGGAAAAAAAAAATGAAAGCATCCCCTCCAAATCCTGGAGCAAGACAGGGTTGCCCTCTTTCACCACTTCTATTTAACATAGTTACCTTAACTTTTGAAGAATATTTTTAATGGTTATAAAATGAATTTATTTTTCTGGCTTTAAATGTGATATTCCTTCTCAATAACTCAAGTCACCTATAGCTTTATTGTGTCTCTTTTGAAAGGAGTTTGTTGCAGGATATAGCATATTTTTTCTAATTGCTTGAGATTCTACTATTGGCTTTGGTGTTCATCAGTTTACTATGAAGTGCTTAGATGTAGTTCTCATTGTATTTCTTTGGGGACTTGAAGTGCATCTTATGTCTATGGTATGTCTTTAATCACTTTGAAAAATTTAACTATTATTTCTTCAAGTAGTTTATGTTCCATTCTCTATTTTCACCTTTTTTGAGACTCCATATGCAAATATATTAGACCTTTTATTGTTCTAATGTCTTATATGCTCTTTTGTATCCCTCATTTTTTTCTCCATGTGCTTCAGTCCTTTACTTTTTCTAGTGGTATATCTTCAAAGTGTCTAATGCTATCTCCACATTGCTTTACACCCATGTAATGAATTTTTAATTATATCTTTGTATATTTCAGTTCTGCAATTTCCATATACTTGATGATTTATAGAATTAGTTCTCAAATAAAATTCTCCTTCTTGCCATGTAATGTCATAAACACATTAGACATAGTTGTTAGTTCAGTGCCTTAAATAAGAGTATTGAATCATCTGAGGACCTGCTTTTGTCACTTTTTGTAGAAGACTGAGATGTATTCAAGTATTCATATCATAACTTGGAAGAGAATTTTTACCTTATTCTTGCTTAATGGCCACAAAGAACTCCACTGGATGATTCTACCATAATTTATTTAATCAAATGATCTTCATGAATGCTTGTATTTTCAGACTCATATTTAACTAAAAAGACCCAGTAAATTCTGGTACAATTGTATATTGTCATTTTAAAGAATATTTCTAAGGATTAATATCTGGGTGGAGAATCCTTAAATTAAAAAGTGTGCACATTTTAAATTATGAAGTTAATTTCAACCTTTCTTAAAGTATTTGTAGCTTGAGTGTATGAGAATAATTTTTCACTGTTTCCTTACAAGTAATTACTGGTTTACTTTTTTTCATTTTGCCAATTTGGAGAAGAAAAATAACTTATCTGGATAATAAAGAGTTGTCCTACTTTTGATTATTTTTCTTTGATTAGGAAATGTTTTATTTTTCTATGTCAGTCATCTACTGAAAGTAGCTTTGTTTATCTAGAATCTTTTTTCTTATTACTTTTGTTATCATTGTATATTTTGAAGCAGGCTTATTGTATTTATGGATATCTCTCTTACAAAGAGATTCTGTGTGTATCCTCACCTTGTCCACTTTTTCTTTTCAACTAAAGATAAATTTTATGTAATCTAATAATTTTTTCTTTTGTGGTTTCTAGTTTTCATTTCATCTTATTCCAACATCAAGATTATACCTTTCCTTTAGAAAAATCTCTGGATTCATATTTTTTACACTTAAGTCTGTACTTTAAGTGAAATTCTCTTATGTAAAAATCAAGGTATAATGCCAGCTTAATTTTTTCTGAATTTATTAATTTATCTTAACATCAATTTGAAAATAATATGTTTTAAAAATTAGACCTAATGTGAATATAATCTTTGTATAGTAAATTCTGTTATATACTTGAAACCTCACAGCTCTATCATGGATGATATTGTGGGTATGTATTGTGTGTGTGTATAGGACAGTTCCCATATAGCTGTGGGAACCACCTTGTTCTACCGAGATCTAAATCCAGTGGAGGACAATAAATACTAAGTCAGAAATGTGAGTACAAATAAGAAGGAATTGAGGAAAATGACAAGAATGAAGAGATGAATATCAAATTAATAGAAAGAACAACTCCAACCAGGGAGTCAAAGAATGAAGACAAGAAGGACTTAAGTGGTATATCAGAAAGCCACACATGTGAGCTCTCTCCACAGGTTTTGAAGGTACACATCTTCTTCTGCATTTTTTATTTCATTTAGTTATCTGTGGAAGATGACTTTCAGAGTTACAAAACTTACTAGTTATATGTGTGTTTAAAGTCTTCTAGGCAGCCTCTGCATGTCTCTTTACCAGAAGTTTTTAATTAATGAAATTATAAGTCTGTGTGAAAACTTGAAATAGTGCTTTCAGTGTTTTTGTATTGCAAAAAAAATTTTCTGTGTATGTTTAAGGATTTTTAACTATCAGTGATTTAATAAGTTGCTAAATTACCCTGAAACATTTTTCCTGGAGTTACCTGTGAGAGAAGGGCTGTGTCTACTCTTTTTCTTTATAATGTGAGTCTCGTGGTTGGCATCATTTTCTGCCTGTCCTAGGCATCTGTCTTGCTCTGTGTAGCATGACACTTCAGACAGGAGTGACTCCACTTACAGCAACATAACAACAGCAAAATTCATTATTAAATACACAAGAATTATGAGGAATGTGGGACAATCACAGAGGGCACAGTGCGATTAGCAGAAGGAAAATAAAAATGAAAAAGAATACAATAAATATTTGAGATAATAATAGCTGACGATTTTCCAATATTAATGGCAGACAGCAGAAAACAGGGAGCATAAAGCATACCAATCAGAATAAATGCCAAAATATCTACCTCTAGATTGTATCATATTCAGATGACACAAATCAAAGATGAAGAGGGAATCTTAAAAGAACCTGAAGGATGGGGTGTCTCCTTACTCATAGAGGAGCAATGATGAGAATGATATTGGACTTCTCTTCAGAAACCATGTGAGCAAGAAAATAATGAAGTGGGATGTTTAAAGCATTTTCATAAAACCCTAAAACCTATAATTCTATATGCCACAAAATCACCCTTCAAAAGTGAAAGAGGAATAGTGTTTCAAACAAAAACTGAGGGCATTTTTCTGCAGTATAGCATCTTTGGAAGAAATATTAAAAGAAGCTTTCCAAAGAAAAGGAAAATTATACATCAGAAACTTAGAGCTATAAAAAAGAAGCATTTTTAAAGAAAAAATGAGGAAATACAGTCTATAGTATTAAGTAATCAACTGATTTTCAGAATACTAGTAACAATTAATTGGATGATTATAGGTTATAATAAGTGAAATGAGTGACTGCAGTGCTATATGGGATGAGAAGGATTATTGGGGTGTACTCTGTTATAAGGTGCTAACAATACCCACAAATTGGCATAGTGTTAGTTTAAAGAGGACATCGATAAATTGTAATGTGTGATGCAAACTCTGTGTATTAGCCATCTTTCTGCCACTATGGTCAAAACACCTGACAAGAACAGCTTAGAAGCCAAGCAAGGTGGCACACACCTACAATCCCAGCAGCAGGGAAGGCTGAGGCAGGGGGATCACAAATTCAAAGCCAGCCTAAGCAAAAGCGAGGTGCTAAGCAATTCAGTGAGTCCCTGCCTCTAAATAAAATACAAAATAGGGCTGGGTATGTGGCTCAGTGGCCGAGTGCCCCTCAGTTCAATCCCCAATACCAAAAAATAAAAATAAAAATAACAGCTTAGACGAGGAAGTTTATCTCTGTCTCACAGTTTCAGATGGTCAGTGTGTGGTCGGCCCACTTCATTGCTCTGGGCCCCAGATAAGGCAGAGCACCATGGTGGAAGTGTATGGCAGAGGAAAGCTGGGTAACAGAGTGAGTGAGGAACCTCACTAGAGATATAATTCCCATGCCCTCAGTGAACACTTCCTCTAGCTGTACTCAACCTGCCGACCGTTACCACCCATTCACATTATTACTCTGAATTATTCAGTCCATTCAGATTATTAATTCATCAAATGGATTAATCTACTAATGAGGTTTCAGCTCTCCTCATTGCCTAATACACAAACTCTTCAGGGAACATTTTTAGATCTGAACCATAACACTATCAGCACAACCAATAAAAACATTTTTTAATTTAAAAGTATAATTGATGTTCTAAGTAAAGACAGACAGTTTAATCATATAAAATACTCAATCAAAATCAGAGAAAAGATTAAAAAAAACAAATGCAACAAATTCAAAATGTAAAACCTCAAAATGAATAATAGATTGAAATGGAAAATGCAAAACTAAATTTCCTATAACAAAGGTGAAAATCTAGTGACACCAACAGCTCAATCCATGAAAGATAAACTTGGTAAATTGGGTTTTAAAAAAATTCTATTAAGCAAATAAAAAAGATAAGTCAAAGTTTGGGACTTGCATCCAAAGAATTAAAAGGACTATTGAAACTCAACAATGAGAAAATAACCTAATGGTTAGAATAGCAAAGATCTGGAAACCTCAACAGATATAAATGGAAGATAAGCATATGAAAACATGGTCCACACTAGGGAATCACCACTACACAACCTAACAAAATTACTGAAATCCAAAATCTGACAAATACTGGTGAGTATGTGGAGCAATAGGAACTCTCATTCATTGCTTTGGGCATGCAAAATAGTGCAACTAATTTGGAAGAAGAGTTTCACAATTCTTACAAAGTTACATTCTCACCATACAACCCAACATTGTTAAGTGTTCACCAAATGAATTTAAAACATGTCCATACATGAACCTGACCACTAATATTTAAAGCAGATTTATGTATTATTTTATGTATTATTGCCAAAAGCTAGAGGCAACCAGGATGACCTTCAGTAGGTGAATGAATAAGGAATACAGTATTATTTAGTAGTGAAAATTATTCAGCAGTGAAAAATTAATATTCAGTAGTGAGAAAAAAATGAGCTCCAAAAACACATGGAGGGAAATTAGTTGATTATTGCTAAGTGAAAGATGCCAGTCTGAAAGGCTACCTACGGTATAACTCCAAGTTGTGACATTCTGCAAAACACAAAGACAGCCAAAAGATCAGTGATTGTTAGGGGTAAGATGGGACTAGGGACAGGGAAGGTATGAGAAAAGCATAAAGCATTTTAGAAAGTAAAACAGAGGGCATTTTAAAGGAGAAGAAATCATTCTGTATGAAACCATCTACCATAATAGTGAATACACATTGTTTGTGTTTTTTGGGGGACTGGCTAACTTCACTTAAAGCATTATCTTCTCCAACACCATCCATTTACCTGAAAATGCCATGATTTTGTTCTTTTTTAGTGCTATGTAATATTCCATTGTGTATAAATGCCATATTTTTTTTTCTCTATTCATCCACTGAGGGACATCTAGGTTGGCTCCACAGTTTAGCTATTGTGAATTGTGCTGCTATAAACATTGATGTGGCTGTGTCTCTGTAATATGCTGTTTTTAAGTCCTTTGGGTATACTCCAATAAGAGGAATAGCTGGGTCAAATGGTGGTTCCATTCCCATATTTCCCAGGAATCTCCATACTGCTTTCCAAATTGGCTGCACCAATTTGCAGTCCCACCAGCAATGTATGAGTGTACCTTTTTCCCCACATCCTCGCTTTTCTTCATAATGGCTGCCATTCTGACTGGAGTAGTTTTGATTTGCATTTCTCTGATTGCTAGAGATGATGAGCATTTTTTCATATATTTGTTGATTGATTGTATATCCTCTTCTGAGAAGTGTCTGTACAGGTCTTTGGCCCATTTATTGATTGGATTATTTGGGTTTTTTTATGCTTAGCTTGTTAAGTTCTTTATATACCCTAGAGATTAGTGCTCTATCTGATGTGTGAGAGGTAAAAATTTGCTCCCAGGATGTAGTCTCCCTGTTCACCTTAAAGATTGTTTCTTTTGATGAGAAAAAACTTTTTAGTTTGAATCCATCCTATGTGTTGATTCTTGATTTTAATTCTTGTGCTATAGGAAGTTGGGGCCTAATCCCACATGATGAAGATGAGGGCCTACTTTTTCTTATTTTAGACGCAGGGTCTGTGGTTTAATTCCTAGGTCCTTGATCCATTTTGAGTTAACTTTTGTGCATGGTGAGAGATAGGAGTTCAATTTCATTTTGTTGCATAAGGATTTCTAGTTTTCCCAGCACCATTTGTTGAAGATGCTGTCTTTTCTCCAGTGCATGTTTTTGGCACCTTTGACTAATATAAGATAATTGTAATTTTGTAGGTTAGTCTCTGTGTTCTCTATTCTGTACCACTGGTCTACTGGCCTGTTTTGGTGCCAGTACCATGCTGTTTTTGTTACTATTGCTCTGTAGTATAGTTTAAGGTCTAGTATAGTGATGACACTTGCTTCACTCTTCCTGCTAAGGATTGCTTTAGCTATTCTGGGTCCCTTATTTTTACAGGTGAATTTCATGGCTGCTTTTTCTATTTCTATTAGTAATGCCATTGGGATTTTGATCGGAATTGCATTAAATTTGTGTAGTGCTTTTGGTAGTATGGTCATTTTGATAATATTAGTTCTGCCTGTCCATGAGCAAGGTAGATCTTTCCGTCTTCTCAGGTCTTCTTTGATTTCTCTCTTTAGGGTTCTGTAGCTTACATTGTATAGTGAAAACCCACAGGACTGTATAATACAAAGTCTTAATGTAAATTATGGACTTTAGTTATTAATAAAAAAGTATCAATATTGGTTTATCAAATGTAAGACACATGTCACACAATGCAAGATATTAAAAATAGAAAACTATGAGACTGATGCTACAGGGAAATGTGGGAACTCTCTGTACTATCTGCTCATTATTCCTGTAAACCTAATACTGCCCTAAAAACTACAGGATTAATTTAGTTTAAGGTTCATTGTAAGTACTTAGGCAGTTCTTGTACTTGCATTTATCTTAGTGTATTAGGTTTATGGGATACACATAGACAGAAGATAAGTTAAAGGGGGAGGGGGAGGGGAAGAGAATGATTTGCATGGCTAATAGATGATCCTAAGGACTGGAGTTTGGTACCTATAACTAACTCCAGGGGGATGTTCTGACAATTAAGTAAAAGGAAACTGGTAACATTTTAGGCAGAACATAATGAATATTCTCAATTTTAGCTTTGAAACGTTTAAATGTCTATCACAAATGACTGTAGAGCTATAAGAAAATGTAAATGAGTACTGGTTCTTATGGGGCATAGATATTGCATGTACTCTTGGTAATAATATCCTGTAACACTCTGCTACTTTCTGTAGATGTCAATTAAAATATTAATAATCAAAGCTTACCAGATGGGATAGACTGTAATAAGTTTCTCATTAAAAAGGATAGTTATCAGCCTTATTTGCTTAACAAAATAATACCATAGAATTTCATCCCAAGTTAACAACCAGCTAAGACTAGATATATTGAGATTAGATATTTTAGGGGTGCTGAGATACACATGATTAATTAGTTTTTCTGCCACAGCCTCACACTCATACTCCCGGGTCTACTGGAAGCCATGTCGTAGCAGCCAATAAAACTCTAACAAGGAGAAGAATCTCAGTGCTGAGTGGAGGGTTCTGGGTCCCTGCTCAGCCTCTTTTCTAGGCCATAGTAGGCTCCCTGTCCCCCACCTTTATTTTATTTTATTTTATTTTATTTTGAAAACCTTGGGGTTATTTTGCTTTTGTTTTTCCATTCTGAAAGCATGACATTTATTGACAAAACTGTTTTGGGGTCCTCTCTTTTTATTCTGATTTGTTATACATGATGGCAGAATGCAGATCATTTCATATTATACATATAGAGCACAATTTTTGAAGATGCTGATGGTACAAAAAGTATGTTCACATCATTCGTGTCTTATACATGAATTCTATTTAACATGGTTCTTGAAACTCTAGCCAGAAAAATCAGAGAGACTAAGGAAATTAAAGGGATACAGATAGGAAAAGAAGAATTCAAATTATCACTATTTGCAGATTATGTGATTCTATACCTAGAAGATCCAAAACATTCTACCAGAAATTTCCTAGAACTAAGAAATGAATTCAGCAAAGTAGCTGGATATAAAATCAACACCCATAAACCAAAGGCATTTCTGTTCATCAGTGACAAATCTGCTGAAAGTGAAACTAGGAAAACCATCCCATTTACAATAACCTCAAAAAAATTGGGAATAAATTTGATGAAAGAGGTGAAAGACCTCTATAATGAAAACTATAACTCGCTGAAGAAAGAAATTAAAGAAGACCTTAGAAGATGGAAAGATCTCCCTTGTTCTTAGATAGGCAGAATTAATATTGTCAAAATGACCATACTACCAAAAGCACAATAAAAATTCAGTGGAATCCCAATCAAAATCCCAGTGGAATTCCTTATAGAAATAGAGAAAACAATCATGAAATTCTTCTGGAAAAATAAAAGACCCAGAATAGCCAAAGCAATCATTAGCAGGAAGAGTGAAGCTGGAGGCATTATTATTGTATACCTAAAACTATACTACAGAGCAATAGTAACAAAAACAGCATGGTACTGGCACCAAAATAGACTTGTAGATCAGTGGTACAGCATAGAGGACACAAGAGTCTAACCCATACAACTTCAGTTATCTTATAATAGACAAAGGTACCAAAAACGTACATTGGAGAAAAGATAACCTCTTCAACAAATGGTGCTGGGAAAACTGGATATCCACATGTAACAAAATGAAATTAAACCTCTATCTCTCACGATGCACAAAACTCAACTCAAAGTGGATCAAAGACCTAGGAATTAAACCAGAGACCTTGCACCTAATGGAAACAAAAGTAGGCCCAAATCTCCATCATGTCGGATTAGGCTCCAACTTTCTTCATAAAACTCCTGTATTGCAAGAATTAAAACCGAAAATCAATAAATGCAATAGATTCAAACTAGAAAGCTTCTTCTCAGCAAAAGAAACAATCAGTGAGGTGAACCGAGAGCCTACAGAATGGGAGCAAATCTTTAACACAAGCACATCAGATAGAACACTAATCTCTAGGATATATAAATCACTCAAAAACCTTAACACCAAAGAAACAAATAATCCAATCAATAAGTGGGCCAAGGAACTGAATAGACACTTCTCAGAAGAAGATACACAATCAAAAAATGAATGAAAAATGGTTCAACAACTCTAGCAATTCGAGAAATGCAAATCAAAACTACTCTAAGATTTCATCTCACTCCAGTCAGAAATGGCAGTTATTAAGAATACTAACAACAATAAGTGTTGGCGAGGATGCGGGGAAAAAGGCACACTCAAACGTTGCTGGTGGAACTGCAAATTGGTGCAGCCAATATGGAAAGCAGTATGGAGATTCCTTGGAAAACTGGGAATGGAACCACCATTTGACCCAGCTGTCCCACTCCTCGGATTATACCCAAAGGACTTAAAAACAGGATACTATAGGGACACAGCCACATCGATGTTCATAGCAGCACAATCCACAATAGCTAACCTACATGACCTTCAGTGAATGAATGGATAAAGAAAATGTGGTATATGTATACACAATAGAACATTACTCAGCATTTAAAGAGAATAAATCATGGCATTTGCAGGTAAATGGATGAAGTTGGAGAATATAATGCTAAGTGAAGCAAGCCAATCCCAAAGAACCAAAGGCCAAATGTTTTCTTTGATACCAGGATACAGAGGCATAATGGTGATGGGTGGCGAGCATGGGAGGAATGGTGGAACTTCAGATAGGGCAAAGGAAGGGAGGGGATGAGAGGGGCTAGAGGGGTAGGAATTATGGTGGAATGAGTTAGACATCATTACCCTAAGAACATTGATAAGAAAACCTTGGTTTTTAATATATCCTATATTATCATTCCAAAAAACTCCCTTAGCCCTTTTTATCATGCAAACTTTTCTTTTCAGCTTCTAGATGTACATAAAAATGAGAAATCCATTTTTTGTGAGATTTGAGATGTAGTTTTTACATTATGGATTTTGAAGAATTTTAAGCATTATTGACAAAATATTTTGAAAATTCAAATGTGGAGAATTTGCTCTGCAATTATGAAAAAGCCTGAGTAAAAATAACAACTGCTTTAATAAGTAGATACTATTTTTAGTTATGAGTCTTGAGGGACTGACACCTCTGAAAACCGGCTTCCTCAGCACCCAGGCTGGTGTGATGTGGGCAGCCACACCGTAGGCTTCCTCGGAGTATTCCAAAAATAACCCCTCAAGCTGGAATCTGTCTCTGACACATCCTTTTCTCCACATTGACACTGTCTCTGGTTGTTAGAAGGTGGCTTTACCTTTCCAGATCCCTCCTGACTGCAAATGTAATTACTCCAACTTTGTGGGGGGTTAGGAATCTGGCACCAGTTGTCAAGCTCAGTATCCCTGGCTTTTTCACCAACCAGCGCTGTGCAAGAGTGGACAGCCCAGAGACAGCCAGAGGACCAGAGTTCGTTTCTGGGATAGATTGCAGCTTCATGTTCCAGCACCACACAGTGTGCCTCTTCCAGGACCAAAATGGGATTCACAGATTCTAGGGTTCTCCCTCGAGGAAAGGTGATAGGAAGGGAATTCTAATAGCATCGCCTTCCTAGTTCCAGTCTCCCTGTTTGTTGAGTTCAAGGATGTAGACATTTCTATGTGAACAATAAGGATTATGTGGGTGTCCATGGCTTGGGGACACCCCAAAGCAAAGAAATTCTCTCCTTTATCACTTCTCCAAGCACTGCCAGGCTTTGTCCTCCTTGTTTAATTTTAGTGCCAAAGGGAAATAGCCCCAGGTTGGAGTAAAGAACTTTTTTTTTCCCTTCAAATATACATGCTGTCAGAACAAGAGACCCTCTGCCTCTGTCAGACTGATAGTGTGGGATACTTTCTTGCCTTGATTGTAAGTACTGTGGGCTTTTAAGAAAATGCACTGCCATACAGTCTCTGTGGGGAGAAAGAACATGGCTACTTCATAAGAACAAGTTTTCTAAACTTGTAAGTACCATAAAAATACAGATATAAAGCTCTGGGTTTGTTCTAAAAGATGCAGCAGAAAGCTTAGGAGGAAAAGTTCAAGATTCTGGAATAATTGGGTAATAAGACAATGGAAATCCTTTTTCTATTATAAGCCTCCAATCCAAGATTGTCCTGGGTTTCTCTATTCAGGGAGCATTGCTGTTTTGACATTGCATTGAAGTGCTGAGAAATAAGACTTAAATATTAATGCCAAGCACCTTATATCTAAGTTGAAGAGAGAAATCAGGGTATATTATCTTGAATGTATGTAAATGACTCTTACCTGTATCAGTGGACAGTCATCTTGTTAGACATCCAAGCTGAAATTCATTACTGAAAAATAGAATATGAGAGTTGTTGCTAGTCCTAGGACACTTGGATTAAGTCATGATGATCTATTATGTAAGTTACGGGGAACAAGAAACTTTGATCTCTTTATAAATTAAAGGAATTGCTATTATTATTATTATTATTATTATTATTAAATGAGCAATTTTACATAAATTGGGGAATAACCTTCCAGTACCATGTAAAAATAGGTGTATTAAATATACCTGAAATATGTTTAGTATGTCAGTTAGCTATTTGGTTGAGTTACTCTGAGTACATTGCATCTCTTCTTGTTGTCATAGTAACCATTGTCTTGTGGGGGTTCATTGTGTATCATTTATGTCATACACTTTATTTATTAGCTTTGACAACTGTTTCTTCTATTATTTATATGACTCTCCCTCATTTACCATCTTCTTGTGCGTTTCTCATTAATTTGTTTTTCGTTTTTGAATAATTTTAATCTAAAATTTTTCTTCAAATTACTGCCAAGCCCTTAGTGCTTTTGATATGCATGAAAATCATATTACAAAATAGCTATAAGAAAAACAATAAGTTAACAAACATTTAAAGAAACCAAAAACTAGAAAAAGAAGTTTCCTGAGTTATCCCAGTGTAGCTGTTTTGATGACATTTTTTTCTTTTATTTGCCTTTATAAAGATGACAACTTAAAAAATAAATTCTCAGTGGTGATGGGTTGTCATTCATATACTTTTGCCCAGTTTTTATTTTATTTTTTTAATATTTAATTGATTTTATTTTTAAATACATGACAGTAGAATGCATTGCAATTGTTATTACACATATAGAGCACAGATTTTCATATCTCTTTGTATGTTCACACCAATTCATGTGTTCATACATGTACTTGGGATAATGATGTCTATCACATTACACCATCATTGCTAACCCCCTGTCCCCTCCCTTTCCCTCCCACACCTCTGCCCTATCTAGAGTTCCTCTGTTCCTCCCATGCTCATCCTCCCTACCCCGTTATGGGTCAGTCACCTTATATCAGAGAAAACATTCCACATTTGCTTTTTTGGGATTGGCTCACTTCACTTAACATTCTTTCTTCAATGCCATCCATTTAACTGCAAATGCCATGATTTGATTCTCTCTTATTGCTGAGTAATATTCCATTGTGTATATATGCCACATTTTTTAATCCATTCATCTATTGAAGGGCATCTAGGTTGGTTCCATAGTTTAGCTATTGGGAATTGTGCTGCTATAAACATTGATGTGGCGGTATCCCTGTAGTATGCTGTTTTTAAGTCCTTTGGATATAGACAGAGAAGCAGGATAGCTGGGTCAAACAGTGGTTCCATTCCCAGTTTTCCAAGGAATCTCCCTGCTGCTTTCCATATTGGCTGCACCAATTTGCAGTCCTGCCAGCACTGTGTGAGTATGCCTTTTCCCCCACATCCTCGCCAACACTTGTTGTTGTTTGTCTTCTTAATAGCTGCCATTCTGACTGAAGTGAGATGAAATCTTAGAGTAGTTTTGATTTGCATTTTTCTAATGCAAACCAGTTTTTATTTTGTAACAATGGAAAACAGTCTTTTTTCTTAAATCATTTCTTAGCAGTGGCATCAGTAACTGTTTTCTTAAAATGTTCACTATGATGGTAAAAATAATTATTATAATAAAATAACATGGTTTTCTAGCTCTTCCCAGATTATAAATCACTTTAACTTTTGTCCCATTTTCCCTTTGAAGGATGTGGTGTTTTACTGCTGAGGCGATTAGGTGGCATTGTGAGTGACTTATCCAAGGTCGCACAATTAGTAAAAGACAGAGTTACAGTTTAGGGTTTCCTTTGCACAACCAAACCTGTTTTCCTGGAGCACACCATTTCATCAGGACCCAGTCATGGACTGGGTGGTTCAGTGGGCAGTGACATTAGAAGGGGAGTTGGGAAATATGATGTTAAGCCCTGCCCCAAAGCTCCAGGCTCACTGCCTCATGTGCTGAGCCATTGAGAATGTGACCTATTTCTTCACCTGTAAAAAAGAGATCACTTTTCTACCTTTCAAATCAGGTGAGTAGATCAAAAGAGACACCTAAATGAAAAGGGTATTAAAATAAAACAATATATATGAAGATAAATTCATCAGGGGTGATAAACTCCCAGCTTGGGGACCTGGTGCCCATTTGGGCCCCACATGGTGTGTGTGCTCCGGACATTCTGACTTCTGCATCTTCTCTGAACATTGCCAAGTTCTCCCTTAAATACAAAAACAACTTCTGCAGAAAGTTTAAAACTGCTCTATGTTGAATAGATTGGCAGTGAAACCTGAAGTCAAGAGCCATTTCAGTGTCGCTGACATTCTTATTCTGTCTGATGACAGCCCTTCTTAAGAAGAATGCCTTTCTGCTTGGTCTGAAATTTCTCCTTGAAGATGACAGAATTGCTGTCTTACTGTTAATGAATTTTACAGCCCAAATCCCTTTTTATTTCAAAGAAATATGGACATATCTACCCAAACCCATGCTTTTCAACAAAATGGAGGAAACCACACTCCCCTGAGAGCCCAGGTGCTTTCAGCCTGTGGGTAAGTTCTCCTGCAGATAATTGCCTTCTAGCCATTTTCAGAAGTGACTGCTTTTGCTATTGATACTGGTACATTTAAAAAAGAAACACGAAATCCCTGTGTACAGAGAAGAGGCCGAGAATAAAAGTTGAGCCATCTGTGTTTCATGCACACATACATCTCATGAATGTGGTGGGAATAATTTTCCTTGGGGGTCTGAGAAATCTGGGTTCCATTTTGGTCACCATTCCTGTGGCATTGAGCCACCCTCTCCCTGGGACATCTGTCAGATGATAGGTGGCACTTAGCTAAATTCCAGGGGCATTACCTGCTAATATCAAAAGTTTTTTTTTAATTGTTTCTGTGAGCATGGGGACTGGGGAGAGCAAGTTTTCCAAGTAATCCTTGTTTGAGTACTGTTTTCTGTTTAGCCTTAAAATTCTAAATGGTTCCTGACCAATCTATGTACCTGCTCCCCAATAAAAATTGCAACTTGAACCTAGTATCAAAGAAACCTTATTTTCAAACCTATGTGCTTAAGCAAGTGATTCTTCCTCTTGATAATAGTGGCTTAGAACCTTATACTTCTATCTGGTGCTTAGCAACTTTTAAGTTCAGTGATTTGAAAGATAACTAGGAATTAGTAAAGAGAACCTGACAGTAGGGGCTGTCATTAAACAATATAAATTAAATTTGGAATGAATACCAAAAATCAAACTTTGCTGTGGGGGCTTCATTCTTACAAAAGCTAAAACCTCTTTAGAGGTCACAGTCTCAATGGCTCAACACATGAGGCAGTGAGCCTGGAGCTTTGGGGCAGGGCTTAACATACTTCCCAACTCCCCTTCTAATGTCACTGCCCACTGAACCACCCAGTCCAGGACTGGGTCCTGATGGAATAGTGTGCTCCAGGAAAACAGGTTTCATTGTGCAGATGAAACCCTAAACTGTAACTCTGTCATTTACTAGCTGTGTGACCTTGGATAATTCACTCACCCTTTAGAAGAAGTTAGAGTGGGTAAATGGTTTTTCTCTCCTCTGTATCTTGGGGTGATATATTTACCAAAAATGGGAGCCAGGTTCAATTCAAGTTGCTTATTCAGTAATAGATGGAATGAGATTATCTAGTCAGACTCTTGAGGTAAATCTGAAACAAGTCTTGAAATACTTTTCAAATTGTATTTTAATGTCTTCCGGTGGAATCACATGGATTAGCCCACAGGTAACGCAGATAACAACAGCTGAGTGTTGAGAAAGGAGACAGATTCTGAAGCTCACTTGCTTGGGTGTTGCTTCCCTCACCATTCAGGGGTCCTGAGACTTTTCCACAGAACCAATTCTGGGGTACCAGAATAATCCATCTGTTCATTTAGCACATATTCTCTACATGCCCATCGTTATTGTGGGCCTTAGGGAAACCACGGCAAAGAGCAGCACAGGTCTGAGCTGTCATGGAGCTCACAGGATGACTAACGTTAATCCACAAAAGGCAGCAGCCAAGATAGGTGCTAAGAAAGAGCGCTGCAGGGTGCTTAAGGTCAGGGCTCTATCTCTGAAGAAGTTACAAGGGCACAGATCTGAAGGGTGAGGAGAAGTAAACTAGGCCCTGTGGGAGAAGCAGGTTGTGTGCATCGGCAGGAAAGAATGCTGTTTCCATTCACTGCCTGTATAAGTACTATGTCCTAAATTCTTAACATCTAATACAGTACTCTTCTAGTGAGAAGAAACAAAGGGACAGAAATAGAATCATTTACCGTTGGCTCCAAGCCAAAGACATGAACCCAGGGTCTGAAGCCAGGACTTAACTACAGAGCCCATAGCTTGGGCCACCACCCTGACTGCCTCCTACATGAGCAGGCTCTTTGGGAGGCTGGGCTGACAGTAATGCACACAGCAGTCTTTTTGCCCAAAATTTACCGTGAAGGCTACATCTCCATCCATCACTTCTCACTCTGGGATCTGTGATGCTGTAAAGATGGAGTTTGGAGAGTATTCAGTAGGAAAGGTGTTATCAGGAAGGAGCTAGCACACACATTGTCTCTGGCACACAGGGACTTGAAAAATCACATCAGAATAGAGGTGATATGTTTGCTAGATTGTGGTCAAAACAGGCAAACCATGTTCAGAGCACAGAACTGAGCCTAACCAGGTCAATTAGACTCTGCAAAAGCATTTGCATGCTATGATTTCTCTTCTCAGTTGCTTTTCACACAATGTTTAGTTCATTTGCCTTCATTGAACATAACATTTATGTGACCAGTAGAAGACAGACTTCTCATAGCAGAAAATCTTTGCTTATTTTTGCATCTTCTGGGCCTAACCTTGTGCCAGTACCACAGTGGAAACTCAGTTCTCTGTGATTTTTGTAGCATTTCTGAAACCATTTTACTTGCCTTATTCTTTCTCAAGCATTGCCTTATCAAATTTATATTTCGGCTATGCAAGCAGATGCTTTACTAATACACATAAATAGATTTCAAGCTGTCTTACTATCTTAGCATAGTATATTTGAAAGAGCCAACAACTAGCTGGAAATATATAAGAAACCTTTTATACCATTTAAAAATAGGAAAACATGATAAACAAGAACAGGATGATAATCACATGATCATACACTGGACTTGTTCTTCCAAATGACAAATTTGTTGTGGGAAGTATAAATTGACAGAACTTTCTGTTGGAATTCCCTGAATTGTAAATGGTTTCTTCCTTGTCATCAAGTGTGCACTATGGGTTAGGAATTTGTAGCATGCCATTTGCATATCACAGTTTTGGGCCAGTACAGTGCATTTTCCAGTTTATTGACTTATTCTTTCCCTGAAAGCTAACAATGTCATAATTTTGTCTGTTAGCTTACTTATACACTGAGTTCTGAAATCAAAAATTTGTCAGTATTGACAAAGTAAGAAAAAGTCAAGTATTTGAAAAAGTTAAATTGAGATTTAAATTTTAACCTCAGAAGGTTAGATGGTAAAATACATATGAATTTTGTAACTTGTTGCCCTTTCAAGACATTTGACCCCACCCCATTTGCTTAATTGTCTAAAGACTGATACTTATTATTACACAAAAGGCATGTGAGTATACCAGGCTCCAATTTTCAGTATAACCTGTGTCTGGCAAGGGTAGTAATCCAATATATTGATTAGCTGAAAAAAATAGCTGTATATCAACTACCATATTCCAGAAAATGCAACTAGTTTGATATTGAAGCTTTTTTGGACATATTTTATTGCCATACAATTCACAAAGTACTCCACAAACTTACTAAACTTCAGAGCTATTGTTTTAACATTACTTTAAATGATATTGATCAATGTGATAGTGTCAGTTTGGGGAATTTCCAATTGGTATCATAGTCTCAGTATATGTGTTACATATATATATATATATATATATATATATATATATATGTAACACATATTTATTTCTTAGACCAAACCATAAAAAAATGCCTATGAAGTTGACTTAAAGGCAATTTTTTAGTCATTGCTATGTGTTTCTCTAGGTTCATAGTAAGCCTTTGGAATGGCCTCCAATTACTTTTCAAAAAACTTCAAAGTAGACACTTGGTAATTGAACAGTACAGTGTTAAAAAAGTCTCGAGGAAAGCCTGTAGTAATCAAGCTCAAGCTCAGTGGCCAAGTGTGTACCATCAATGTTTAATGAGACAGAATAGCTAACTGATGGGAAATATTACAAGACCTCTCTGGTGTTTTCTGCGATATCTGCTCCAGCAACCACAACTGCCACTTTCAATTGTCCCTACTATTAATACTCATCCTGCAAAGCCAAGAATTTTAATGTGATGTCATGAAAGCTATGACTGAAAATTAGGACAATTATGGTGACAGGACCCACTAATACAATGCAACACTCCTGAAGAACCCTTTAATCAGGACAGATCCCACCCCCCTCACTCAGCACAGTACAGGAAAGGCTCCATTCAAGGCCATGGCCAGTGTCTCCACCACAGTTACAAGATAAGTTCAATCCACATCCACTATTGACATTTTCAAGAAAGGACTGATTTTTTTTTTCACTGAATTTGTTATACCAAGGAAATGCACTGAATTTTACTACTCAGTTCTTGAAGATATTAACAGAGATTATTGTGGCCTCAGTGGCATCTTATGGCTCCTGGACTGGCAAGATTTTAGCATCTTCTGGACTGGCAATCAAATCTGGTTGATGGGAGTATATTCTGTCATGTAATATATATTGAAGATGCTACATGGAATAAAGTACAGGAATTATGCAAAGGATACCTCTATCAGGTAACAAAAGAGCCCACATGTCAGAATCACTGGCCCTAGTCACCATACCCAACCCTGACAGCAACTACCACTTCTGCCTTTCCCATCTGCTCATCCCAGAGACCTGAGGCAGGAGGAAAACAACTTCACTTAACTAAGTCAGTGTCACACAGCTATGATTATTTAATTTAAATACACATTCTGCAACAAAAATTGCTTTTTAATTTTTTTCTCAACTAGGATCATATCACCTGCTGATAGAAAAAAAAATCCTCTTTTACTTTATCTTCATCTTACCAAAGCTCATTTCAGACCCATTTTATTGCCCTTAAAGAAAGAAAGAAAAAACTCCAATTAAAAACCAGAGGTGGTTCACTTCACAGTAAGAGCCCACAGAGCTACTGAGTAACAATATGGATTCTATTTCAATAACAAATCTGAGAGTTTTTGTGAATTCTAGAGTCAGATTATATTTGCATTTTGAAAAGTTAGATGTTGATTTTGTTGAGCTTCTTGAAATTAGATGCTTTAGAAACTATTGTGCATAGGTAATAGAGAGTATCATCATTTATAGAGACTGAGGAATATTGCTCTTAAATTGTAAAAATTACACACTGAAGTTATTAATTCATTCATCACTGTGAAGATTACAAGGTTAATTGCTTGTTTAGAATGGTGATTGTAACAGTTTTTACACAGTTTATGCTTAAAGACCAGATTAGCCAGGATTTTATGTGGTCCTAAAATATTTCTTTAACATACTCTGGGAAAGTCCATGGGAAAAGAGAACTTAGTGAGAAGTCAACTTATTTAGAGTTTTTTTAATCTTTAGAGGAAAAGAACACAGAGAACAAACTTAGTTCCTTTCTTTTTACCCAGTTTTCTCCAAATATTATTTCATTTATAGCATTATTGAATAGAGTCCTGTCCAGGCACTTTCTTAAATTTGGTATCTTAATATTTTTTATTCCAAATTGAGTAGCTGGAGTATTGTGGATAATTATTATAACACTCAAAATTCTACATTTAGTGCATTCCTGGACTCATGTCTATTTGGCAATGGCATTTTGCTAGCTAACATCCTGATCAGTTAAAATATTTTATTAACAAATAAAGAACATGGTAAAATTTTATAGGTCTCCTATGCAATTACAAATTGGGCTTCCCAGGCAAAGTTACACTTTTGAAACTGGACTTAAGTAATACAAGTTTAAGTCTGTATTGCATTCCTTTTCCCCTTTTATAATTGTTCATCAGAATAATGGAGAAAGAAAGGATATGAAGCTTGCTAGCTGCCATGGTGCTTATCACCTGGAGCTGCTGTCTACCAGCAGGTGCTCTGGGTCTTAAGACCCTTATTAACTCTTTTGGGGAGACATGAACTAAGCTTACAGACAAATCTTTAATGGAGCCTTCAACTGAAGGTAAATATCTAGATATATGAAAGTAATGCTGGTTGTGTGCACTATGGGGAAAATGTTACTATTCTGATAACTGTTTAAGAATGGAGCAAAGCTTGGGTAAAGGTAGGCAGAGTCCACTGTGTACCAGGCTTGGTAGGTGCTTGTCCCATTTACTTCTCAAAGTCCTCCAAGTTATATATTCTTCTTCTAGTCCTCCTCTTCCTTCTCTATTTCCTCTCCTTCTCTTTCTCTTCCATTTTTTTTAGAGAGAGAGAGAGAGAGAGGGAGAGAGAGAGAGAGAGAGAATTTTTTAATATTTATTTTTTAGTTTTCGGCGAACACAACATCTTTGTTTGTATGTGGTGCTAAGGATCCAACCGGGCCGCACGCATGCCAGGCGAGCGCGCTACCGCTTGAGCCACATCCCCAGCCCTCTTCCATGTTTTTTAACAACAGAAATTTATTGGTCCCCAGTTTCATAGGCCAGAGGTCTGAAATTGAGATGCAGATAAGGTAGGTTCCATCTTTTTTATATTTTCATTAGCATATTATAATTGAACATAACAGCAAGGTTTGTTGTAGTATATTTGTATATGCACATAATTCAGTCAATTTTATTCTGTAGAACTTTCCCTTTTCATCTCTTTCTCACTCCCACTGACCCCCATCCTGTGTTCTACTGTTCTCACCTCTATTTTCTTTTCTTTTCCCCCTCACCTATATTTTCATGAGATTGTTTTATTTACCTTTTTTTCTCTCTGGCTTCCAAATATGAGATAAACATATGACCCCTGACTTCTTGAGTCTGGCTTATTTCACTTAGTATGATGTTTTCCAGTTTCTTCTACTTTGCTATAAATTACATGATTTCATTCTTCTTTATAGCTAAGCAAAACTTTATTGCTCATACTTACCACATTTTCTTCCATCCATTATTTTCATCTATTCATCTGTTTATGGACATATAGGCTGGTTCCATAACTTGGCTATTGTGAATTGCTCGGCTGTACACATTGGTATCATGTATAGTATCCTGACTTTAGTTCTTTTGAATAGACTGAGGAGTGGTATAGCTGAGTAATATGGTGGTTCCATTCCTAGTCTTGTGGGAATCTCCATACTGATTTCCATACTGGTTGTGCTAATTTATGATCACACCAATGGTGTAAAAGTGTTCCTTTCCCCATATATCCTCTCTAGCATTTATTATTATTTGTGGTTTTGATGACTGAATTCTAAATAGAGTGAGATGAAATTTCAGGGTAGTTTTGATTTGAATTTCCATGATTACTAAATATGTTGAACACTTTTTCAAGTATTTTTGGACATGTGTATTTTTTTTTTTGAGAAATACCTGTTTAGTTCATTTACCCAGTTATTGATTGGATTATATGTTTGCTTGTTTTGGTGTTAATTTTTAGAATTAGCATATTCTGGATATTAATACACTGTTAGAAGAGTAGCTGGCAAAGATTTTCTCCCCTTCTGTAGGCTTTCTGTGTGTGTTATTGTTTCCTTTGCTGTGAAAAAAAAATTAATTTGATGCAATCCCACACCTTAACTCTCAATATTATTTTCTGAGCTTTAAAAGTCCTATTGAGGAAGTTGTTGCATGTGTCTAGATGTTCGAGTGTTGGCCCCTGTATTTTTTTTCTAGCAAATGCAGTGTTTCTGACCTAATTTCTATGTCTTGAATCCACTTTGAAATGATTTCTTGCAGGGAAAGATTTATGGATCTAGTTCCATCCATCTACATATGGGTATCCAGTTTTCCCAACATCATTTCTTAAGCTGTCTCTTCTCTAACATAAGATTTTGGTACCTTTGTCAAGAATCAGATAGCTATATCTATGTGAATTTATTTCTGTGTCTTCTATTCCATTGGTTTTCACGTCTATTTTTATGCTAAAATTATGCTGCATGTATTACTGCAGCTCTGTAGCATAATTTGAGATTAGATATTGTGATACCTCCAGAATTGCTGTTATTGCTCAGAATGGTTGCTCTGGGTCTTTTGTTCTTTCATATTAATTTTATAATCATCTTCTATAGTTCTGTGAAGAATGGCATTGGGATTTTAGTGGGGATTGCACTTAATCTGTAGATTGCTTTTGGTAATATGGCCATTTTGACAATATTAATTCTTCCTATCCATGAATGGGATCTGCCTTCTAAGGAATTCTTCAAATTCTTTATTCTTTGTTCTCAACAGATATAAAAGATTTCAATAAAATTCAGCACCTCTTCATGGGTGAAGAAACTTTAATTTTCTTTGAAGAGGTGTTTTGCATTTTTGGTTAGACTTATTCATAGTTATTTTATCTTATTTATTGAAATGGAAATTTTTTTTATTTCTTTTTCCATTGGTTCACTATTGTTGTAAATAAAGTATATTGATCTTTGTATGTTGGTTTTGTATACTGCTACTTTTGCTGAATTTATCAACTCTAGAAGCCTTCTAGTGGAGTTTTTTGGGTTTTCTAAGTATAGGATCTACAAACAGTGATAGTTTAACATCTTACTTTCCTCTTTATGATTCATTTATTTTCTTCTTCTGCCTAATTGCTCTAACTCAAATTTCAAATTCTATATTGAATACTAGTGTCTTTTTCCTAATTTTAGAGGAAATGTTTTCAATTTATCCCCATTCAATATGATATTGGCTTTGAGTTTGTCATATATGGCATTCATGATGTTGAAGTAAGTTCCCGTGTCCCTAGTTTCTTCACTGTTTTTACCATGCACGGGTACTAAATTTTGTTGAAGACATTTTCTACATCTGTTGAGATATCATGTGATTTTTGTCCTTATTCTATTTATGTGACAAATTACATTTATTGATTTGTAAATGTTGAACTGTCTTTACATACCTGGAATGAAACCAACTTGATCATGTTGTACGTGTTCTTTTCTTGTTTTGGTATCAGACTGATACTGACTTCAAAGAAGGAATTTGGAAGTGTGCCACCCCTTTATATTTCATGGAATAGTTTGAGGATCACTGGTATTAGTTCTTATTTAATGAATGGTATAAATTTAGCTGAGAATCCATCTGGTTCTACTTTTTCTTGTTGGAAGACTTTTTATTATTTCTTCAATCTCCTTGCTTGTTATTGGTTTGTTCAGGTTTTCTATATCCTCTTGATTCAATTTTGATAGATATATGTGTCTAGAAATTTGTTCATTTCTAGATTTTTCCAGTTTATTGAAATGTAACTTTTCAAAATAGTCACTAATGTAGTATCTGGATATCAGTGATGCCTGTTATGATTTCTTCTTTTTCCCCTCTTATTTTATTAATTTGGGTTTTTTTCTTTCTTTCTTTCTTTGGTTTGGCTAAGAATATGTCAATCTTGTTTATCATTTCAAAGAACTGACTCTATTGCAGTGATCCTTTATATTTTTTTATTCTGTATATTGTTAATTTTGACTATGATCTCACATGTTTTCTTCCATCTACTTTTGGATCTTTCTGACTTTTATGAAGAGACTCATGGCCATAAACTTTCTTCTTAGAACCACCTTTATAGTTTCCCAAAAGTTGTGGTATATTGTATCTCTATTAAAATTTGATTCAAGGAATTTTAAAATTTATCTTCTGATTTCTTCAATGATCCATTCATCATTTAAAAGTGTGTTCAGTCTCCATGCATTAAAACAGTTTCTGTAGTTTTTTTTTTTTGGTGTTTCTAATTTCATCCCATTACAATCTGATAAGATGCAAGAACTTATATTGATTTTTTTATTTGCTATGACTTGCTTTGTGAACTAAAATATGGTCTTTTGGAGAAAATTCCATAAGCAGCTAAGAAGCATGTGAATTTCATTGTTGTTAGATGAAATATTATATAGATGTCTATCAGAATCATTTTATTTACAATACTTTTTAGTTCTGAAGTGATTTTTCAGGTTTTATGTCTGTATTACCTGATAGTGAGAGAGGCATGTTGAAATAAGCCTGTATTGCCCTTATGTTGGTAGTATTTCTTTTATATAATTAGGTGCACTGACATTTTACTATTGTTACATCTTGTTTCATTGTTCCCAGTACAGTATGATTAATTTTGGCTTGAAATCTCCCTTGTGAGATATGATAGTCCCTACTCTTGTTTACTTTTGGGTTCCTTGCTTAAGAGGTAAGTCTTTTGCAGATGACATAAAGTTGGGTCTTGTATTTTTTAAATTAATTAATTTATTTTAATTAGGTATATATGTCAGCAGAATGCATTTTGATTCAGTGTATACAATTGTAGCACAACTTTTCATTTCTCTGATTGTACACAATATAGTGTCTCACCATATGTGCAGCCATACGTGTATCTAGAGTAATGATGTCCATCTCATTCTACCATCTTTTCTACTCCAATTCCCCCTCCCACCCCTCCCTCCTCTTTGCCCCATCAGAGTTCCTCCATTTTTCCCATGCACCCCCCATTATGGATCAGCATCCATTTATCAGAGAGAACATTCAGTCTTTGGTTTTTTGGAATTGGCTTACTTTGCTTAGCATGATATTTTCCAACTCCATCCATTTACCTGCAAATGCCATAATTTTATTCTTTTTTAAAGATGAGTAATATTCCATTGTGTATATATACCACAGTTTCTTTACCTATTCATCTATAGAGAAGGGCATCTAGGTTGCTTCCACAGTTTAACTATTGTGAATTGAGCCTCTTCAGCAAATGGTGCTGGAAGAACTGAAAATCCATACACAGCAAAATGAAAATAAACCTGTCTCTCACCATGCACAAAACTCAGATCAAAGTGGATCACGGACCTAGGAATTGGACCAGAGACCTTACACCTAACAGAGGAAAAAGTAGGCCCAAATATTTATCACATCAGATTAGGCTCTGACTTCCTTAACAAGACTCCTAAAGTGAAAAAAAAATAAAATAAAGAATTAATAAATGGAATGGACTCAAACTAAAAAGCTTATTCTCAGCAAAAGAAACAATCAATGAAGTAAAGAAATAGCCTACATTTTGGGAGCAAATTTTTGCCACATACACACATCAGATAGAGCACTAATCTCCAGGATATATAAAAACTCAAAAAACTTAACACCAAAAAAAAAAAAAATACAACCCAATCAAGAAATGGGCTGAGGAGCTGAACAGACACGTCTCAGAAGAAGAAATACATTCAACCAACAAATTTATGGAAAAATGTTTAACAGAAATGTAAATCAAAACTACTCAGATTTCATCTCATGCCAGACAGAATGGCAGTTATCAAAAATACAAAGAACAATAAGTGTTGGCAAGGATGTGGGGGAAAAGACACACTTGTACATTGCTGGTGGGACTGCAAATAGGTGCAACCATTATGGAAAGCAGTATGGAGATTCCTTAGAAAACTGGGAATGGAACCACCATTTGACCCAGCTATCCCACTTCCTGATCTATACCCAAAAGACTTATAATCAGCATACTACAGGGACACAGCTGCATCAATGTTTATAGCAGGGGCTTGGTTTTTTTTTTTTAATCCACTCTGCCACAGTCTTTTAATCCAATAGTTGAAACCATTTACACTTTGTATTATTATAAAGAGAGATTTATCATTTCTTTCCATTTTGATTTATTTCTAAAGTTCAATTTTGTCCTAATTCTCATTTGCTTAACTACTCATTTTCTAATGATGTAACCTTTCTCAAGCTCTGGAGTTGTTTTTAATTTCTTCTGGGATCAGTATTTCTTTTCAGTATCTTGTATAATACTGGTTTAATAGTTATACATTCTTTTGGTTTATACTTATCGTGAAGGTTTTCTGTTTTTTCTCCTACAATTCTGCAGGGCCATTTTGCTGGTTGTAGCAGTCTTTGTTGTCAGTTGTTTTCTTTTAGAGCTTGAAATACATCCTCCCAATCCCTCCTGGACTTTAGGGTCTCTGTTGGGAAATCAAATATTACTCTGATTTATTTACCATTTAAATGTTATTTAATATTTTTCTCTTGAGGCTTTAAAAATTCTATCCTTCAATGAAAAACTCAGTCCTTATTCTGTATATTCAACATTTTAATTATAATGTGTAATGAAGAGGTTGTTCTTTGATAATATCTATTTGGGGTTCTAAATGCCTCCTGTATTTGGATGTCCATCTCATTCTCAAGGTTTAGAATTTTTTGTTATTATTTCACTGAAAATATAATCAGTGTCATTAGCTTCTGTCTCATTTCCTTCCTCAAGTCCAATGACTCTCAAATTTTTATCTCTTAATGTTTTTCCAGAATTCTTGCATATGCTCTTCATTGTTTATTATTTTTTCTTCTATTTTTGTCTGAATGCTCAAGTTCATATATAGCTTGTCTTACAAGTGCAAAATTCTGTGTCCTGTGTGCTCGAATATATTGTTGAGTCTTTCTATTGAATTTTTAATTTGATTTATTGAGTGTTTCATTTCTAGAATTTCTGTTTGATTCTTTTCAGAATCTCTTTCTTGAAATCCGCTTCCACACTCTGTACTTCTTCCTTTCATTCCTTAGATCTATTTTTAATTCATTCATCATTTTAATAATCAGCTTTGATCTCTTTGTCTGGAATTTTATCTACTTCAATATCTAGGATGTTATAAACTTTTGGACACATCTTTTTGCCTGTTTTCTCATCTTTTCTGAGGTCCTATATTTGTGCATCTGTGCAATGGATTTCTTTTCCTTTTCAAAGTGTTAACTTCAACTACCAGAACCAATGTGATAGGAGAGAGTAGTCATCAGTCTGATAAATTAAGAATAAACCATATATTAATTTATTCAATAAAAGTTATTTCTAATAAGCTCTACAACTTCTGTGACAATGAGAAAAATAGATGAAAATATGGAATATCTTGAAAAGATTAAGCATTAATGATAATGTAGTAAATTGAATAAGGAGGAGAGAAAAATAAAGAAAAATGAAGGAAAAAGAGAGGTGGAAATGAAAGGAAAGGGATGGCAGAAGGAGATAGAAGATAAAATTGAGAGAGAAAAAAGGATAAAGGTAAGGAAAAAGAGTAGAGATTGGTCACAAGAAAAGAGCTGCCAAGAGAAGATCTACTTAATTGACACCATGTGGATAATTAGAGCTCTGGCAAAACAAAATGTAGGGAGACACTGGGAATCCATTTACGTGAAACATTTAACAGTAGCTGGAATACAGACATTTGGTTTTCTTGGTAACTGAGGTTTTTGAAATGGAAACCTTTTTCCCCTGTGTTTCAGTTTTAGAAACTCCCTGTGTGACAGTGGTATCTTGCTATTGTTCCCAGCTCTGACGCAGAGTGACCAACCTTGTTAGAGGAGCCTATATACTGAACTCCACCCTCTCTTTGCTTGGCAGCCTCTGTTGGGGCTTTGTGTGAGGATTTCACCTCAGAATGGCTTTGTTATTGTGACCAGGAAGTGTGAGTGTGCAGGACTGCCCGCCAGCCTTCTCACCATGCTACCACTCATCTGGATTGCGTCACACCTCTTGTTCCAAGTGCCCGAGTTGTGTGTGAAGAGGAGGTGTATGGAATGCATCAGTTTGTCCTCAAGATCTTTCTATGTTTGGGGGAGGTGGCACAGCAAACCATTGTAAGGTGCTGACTGATCATGCTTTCCACGCAGCCCTGATCCATCCCATTCCCACCCCCATGGCCATACTCCTTATCCCAGAAATCAGACCACCAATTTCTGATGAAAGCACACTTGACTCTTCTCTGCTATGCAAATTAGCAGACCAGCAGTCCAGCTTCTGTCACTGCCCTGAGTTCTCCACAGTCTGTGCTATAGTCTCACCCCTTTGCCCAGACTGACTCATGGCATAGGCACCCACCAACCTACTGAAAAGTAAAGTTCAATGACTGGTCTCCATATCCTGCTGCAGAGCTGTTTTAATTCAGTTTTGGGGAGTGGCTTTGATTTTATGGGTTCCTCTTTTCTGCCATTTTTTCTCTCTCAGGGTGAATTCCTTCTGAGGACCTTGAGGAAGAACCTGTTCTGGGACTCTTGGCCTTCTGGTGCCTCCTGGCAATCCTTGGTGTTCCTGCTCACATTTTTTTAAACTGTGGAGAAAGTGTAGTGCACAGAGTGGGTAATGTTCATAGTGCCACACAGCTAGCATATGGCTTGCTGGCACCAGTGCCTATACTTGGTCATCCCCATGGATGCCAGCATAGTGCAGTTATGTCCTGAGAAGTAGTTTGGCAGCAGAGGTTGGGATCTCCAACATGTGTTAAATCTGCATGAGAAACACATTCCTAAGTGATAGCTTGAGACAAAATGAGAGATAAATTGGCCAGCTCCCCAGCACATTAATTTGTGGTTGTGACATGAACATATACTCAAATAAAAGATTGTGTATTTCCATCAAAAGTTAATGAGTCAGAGAAGTGTTTTCACTCTGCTTCAGAGAACTGGTATCATATGTCAATATTAATGTTCCTTTAGTGTATTCCCATATGAGAATTTTTCTTAAAGCAGTCATCTGAGCCTTTACATTCCAAATACAATTCCTCTTCCCACGTCACCTAAAAACAAAAGCAGTTATCCCTTAGTCATGCCCTTTAGAAAGAAATCTAGATTTAACATTGAGTGGACATATGTTACAAAATAATGAACCTTCTAAAGACCAGACACTCAACAAACATTTTGTAGATCAATTACTCTGTGCCTAGCACTGAGTTTCAGAAAGTCCACCAAACTGAAGCTTGGTCAAAGGAAAGAAATACAGAAGTGAATGGTATTTGTTTTCATTGACAAGCTCTCAAAAATCCTGGTCATTAGAAATGAGAAGATTTCAATGATCTGTGGTTAGGAGCACAAGTATTGGCACTCAGCCATTCATTCATTTATTTAATAAATACAGGGTACCCTGCTCACCCAAATCAGAAACAAACCAATAAGTCTTCAATGACTCTTTATTCTGGCCAAGGAAACATTAATCAAGTGAATATTAAAAAAAATTAGCCCGTTTCTTTGGCAACTGCTATAAAAAGAATATATACTCATCTCTTAAGAACCTACTTACTATAAAAATGATTTGGTGTAATTGAGGATACAAGATAAAGATTCCTGAGGAAGTGATATTTGAGCTGGTACAAGGGATGAGCAGAAGGCATTGGGTGGGGAGATCATAGTAGCAGAAAGCAGTGTATACAGTTGCCTGGAGGGGAGGACAGAGAACACCAGGGCCTGAGAGTGAAAGTATTTGGAGTGGCAAGAGTAAAAAGCTGTGAGGAGGTCATGTTGCCCCATGAACTAAAGAGGCAAAGTCCGTCATTCTCAGAACAGTGGCAAGTGATTGACAAAAGTTTAAAGCAAGAAGTGTGGACTATAGGGATTAGACATATAGAGGCAAGTTGATCAGTCATAAAGTTATGGAAGTTTCCCAGGACATAGATGAAAGTAACTCAGCCTTGTGTAGTAGTATTGAAGAAATGTAGAGGATAGATGTTGGAGTGAGAGATAGAAGGCATTAAGAAGACTTGGACAACTTAATAGAGGGTGCTGCCTTTCATTCAAACAAGGAAACTTGAAAAGAATCAGATTTAGGATTTGAGGACAGTGGGGGCAGGGGTGAGAATACTGACTGCTTGAACATGAAGTCATGAAGTTTCTGAAAGGCACAAGGAGATAGATTCACCCCTGGTGAGAAGTGGGACAGTTCCTGTAAGTTTGGGACTGGGAAATATGCAGGCTTGGTGGTTGAGTCCTACACATCCATTGGCAGACTTCAAGGAGGGGGCAGTGGTTGGAGAAATCTGGGTGGGAGGACTCAGGATGGAAAACAGTCCTATATGGAGAGAAAAGCCAGTGAGCCAAAGCAGGGTGTAGGCCAAAAGCCTCCTTGATCTTGGTGTTAAAACCAGAGGAAGTGCTCTCCCTGTTATGACTGTGGAGATGGTCATAATGAAAGGAGAGAAATAAGGGGGATGTGTAGTGTTTTCAAGATATTAACAAATGTCCATAGAATCCATGCATAAAATGCAGGAAAGTGAAGTAAGATGACCAACAGATTGAGAGAACTTAAGGGGTCTACCCTTTGGGAGCTCCCCCTCACAAGCTGATTGATGAAGAATGGCAGGTGCACTGGTCATGGCCATTGAGATCACTATGTATGTTCACATAGAGGTCACTATGTAGTTGGTTCACCTGGGCTCCCAGTGCACTCACAGCAGCACCTGCAGGAATATAGATGTGTGACAGGTCTCCTGGCTCTACCATGGCAGATAGCAAACACTCTGCAGGCCCCTGCCCCTCCAGACCTCAAATTTGGGGTCAGGTGTGTGTGGTCTTTCTGTGACTGTGAGAACTGAATAATGTCCTAGGTATAAAACAGCACAATAGCTGACATCTGAAGGGACCCATAAAGAATTCCAAGGGCTGCTGTTTTCTTGTGACACAGACATGTTCTCATTCATTTTGAATTTTATACAAGTGGTGTGATTGTAATGTTGACTTAATCTCCTCTCCTATGAGCCTAAAAGTTAGCAGGTCAGCTGTAGAATATTGGAGAAAGAGCAGAGCTGATCTTAGCACTGGGTATCTGCAGTATGTGTGCTGGTTGTTTTTTCCTTTACATCATATCTCTGATAGAGTTTAATTTATAATAAGGCACAGTGAGAGATTATCAAAAATAACAATAGAGCAGTTATAAGTATATATTGTCATAAAAGTTATGAGAATGTGGCCTCTCATTTTCTCAAACCAGAGTTGTTGTTTTGAGCACACCTGCATTCTGTGATCTGTACACAATGCCTGGCCTTTATCATATGTCCTGCTACATTGCCACATAGGGCCAGAGTTATCTGTCCTTTAGGTTTTATGCCCTGGTGCCTCCTCTGCACTTTTAGAAATGTAAGTTCTATTGAGCAGTGTCTTCCAGAAGAGCCTGGTTTTATTGCCATAAAAGACTTACTTTAGAGGATATCCATTCTACTCAACCAGCTTCTTCAACTCTGCTGGAAATGTGGCAGCAGCTTCTTTGTCAGCACACATACAGCCTCTCCAGTAATTTTTATATTTTTTCAGTCCAAACTTATTCTTTAATCTTTGTAACCATTCCTTATTTGCATTGAATGACTTGATGTCACTCATTTTAGGAGATCCCTGGATGAAGGTTTCATATATAGGCCCAGTGCTTTATGGTTCAACAGATTATCATCAACTGGAACATTTTCTGTTCGATGTCTTTTCTACTGTCACTAAACTTTTATCATTCACTATAGCCATAACTTCCTCAGTTTGAGATATAATAGCAAAACTGTCATGAATTTCTTTTTCCTTCTTGTTAGTATCACAGATACAAGATTTAATCTAACTGTGTAGGTTTACTTTTCTTTCCTTATTGTATCATCTTTCTGTCACTGTAATAAAATACTTGAGACAATCAATTTAATGAATGAAAATGTTTATTTTGTCTCATAGTTTCATAGATTTCAGCCATGGTCCATTGGCCTGTTGATTTTGGACCTGTGATAGGGCAGTATATTGTGGGGAGCACATGGTAGAACAATAATGTTTACCTCAAGGTGTCTGGGAGATGAACAGAAAGACAGAAAAATGCTGGGGTCCCAATATCCCTTTCAAGAGCATACTCCCAATGCTAACTTCCTCCACTAGGCTGCGCCTCCTAAAAGGTTCCTCCAACTCACTAGAGTTCTGCCACCTCCAAATAGCTCCACAAGCTATAGACCAAGATGTTAACGTGGGCCTTTGGGGGACACTCCAGATCCAAACTATAGCATAAATTAAGAAGTTTCATCTTGTCACTTAAAAGAATACTGAAGCTTCTCTTTGACATCCAGATGTCAAAATGCTGGCATCACTACTCTTGCTCTTTAGTGCCATGATTAAGTACAATAAAGGTTACTTGAACACAAGAAATGTGGTACCACAACAGTCAATCTGATAACTGAGAAGGCTATTAAGTGAGTAACAGGTGGGCAGCATATACAGCACAGATACACTGCACAAGGGTGACTCACATCTTGGATGGGACACAGCAAAAGATTTCATCACACTACCCAGAACAACACACAATTTAAAACTTACAAACTGTTTATTTCCAGAATTTTCCATTTAATATTTTTAGGACATATTTGACACTAGATCACTGAATTTGCAGAAAACAAAACCACAGATAAAAGAGACTGCTATATTCTCTAGCTATCATAACTGAGGTGAAGAGAGGGATTTATCTTCTCTGCAATGTATAGTACTATTTTATGTATAGTACTATTCTAAACCCATGTGTAACCAAAATATACAAGGACACAGGAACACTCTGTTCATCCTTCTAGTGTGGTTGTTAGCAAAAGGTATATTGGCTTGCAACAGTCCCCTTTGAAACAGAAACTAAAACAATGCTTAATGGTCATTTTGCTCCCATTGCAGAGGAAAAGGGAATATTAATCAAAAGAAGAGCTGGGCTTGGAACTTGATTGCATGTGTCTTTTCTCAGTGATCACAAACTGCAGCCTCCTAATAAGTGGCATTTGGACTTATTAAGTATTTTATGGAGCAGTCTAGCCAAAGACTCAATATAAAATAAAATAAGTAGGACTGGTTAGGTTAAAGGAAAGATGAGATGGTAGAAAGAGTTAGTGCATTGAGTATTTCACAACAGTAAGCTTATTGTGTTTGTCCAGGAATAGCACTGGGTTTTTCAGTGGCCTAACTATTTGTGACATTGAGTGCAGTTACAGTATGTTCTGTGTTCATATGTCCTTTTAAAATATTTACCTTCATTATTATAAGAAGTTTTAAATGCAATGGAATTTCAAGCCAGGAGATTCTTAAAAATTAATGAAATAGGAAGAAATCAAGATACCAGTAAATAAAAAGTAAAATTTGAGACAAAAATTTTAATAGGCAAAATCAAAGGGGAGACACAAGGAAGCAAAATGTTCTATTTAAATAACAATGGAAACTAAGATCTGTCACTTGGGAAACTTTAGAATAAAAAATCTAATTTTTCATTTCTATCTTTACTATCTCTTCTCTGCAATGAACTCCCAACACCACCAACCAGTATTAGAAGAACCACATGAGTAAGACAAGATAATTCAAATGGAAGAAGTGATTTACAGTAGAAGGGGTAGAGAGAGAAAAGGGGAGGGGAGGGGAGGGGAGGGGGGATAGTAGAGAATAATATAGACAGCAGAATACATCAGACACTAGAAAGGCAATATGTCAATCAATGGAAGGGTAACTGATGTGATGCAGCAATCTGTATACGGGATAAAATTGGGAGTTCATAACTCATTTGAATCAAACTGTGAAATATGATGTATGAGGAACTATGTAATGTTTTGAACGACCAACAATAAAAAAAAAAAAAAAAAAAAAAAAGAACCACATGAAAGTCTCAAGAGAGTGGCCACCTAAAAGGTGAATCTGTGCCACCTTCTTAAGAGCATCTTCTTTATTCAAACCTAGTATTTTGCGTAGAAAAACCATGAAAAGTAATGCTTAATGGTAAAGACATAAAAATATTTATGTAACTGTCCCTGTGGTTTTCTTTGTTGTCATTGTTCGTTTCACAGTCTAATCTACCAGATGTAGCTTTTTGTTATCACTTGGTCTATCAGCCAGAAGTTTTAGATGAATAAACAATAGATTATGGATTTTTGAATAGGTGATATACATACTTGGCATTAAATTCAGAAGGTGTAAAGGGGTACACTGAAAAATATATCCCTCCCCGCCCCTGTCCCTCAGCCTTCCCAGAGGCAATTGCTCCATCCTTTTCCTGTGTCTGTCTCCAGAGGGGGCTTTCCGTATAGTAGTATGTGTGTGTGTGTGTGTGCATGTTTACACAAATGTTCACAAATGATGTCATATACATACATTGTTAAAAACTTTACTCATGTTGTTTAGCAATAAAGTTTGACAAATGGTTCATATCACATAATGGAAAGAGTGAGAAAGCTCACTCTTTTCATCATAGAAAGGTAGTGTGTTTTCCTAGTTCCCTACAAATGGCCATCGAGGTGGTTGTTAGTGTTTGTTATGTAAAGATTATATAGAGTAACTTCTACATTCAGCATGTCACACTCATGGGAATCTGTAGGATAGATTCTGTGAGTGCAATGACTGGTCAGTGGGTATGTGTGCATTTTAAATAATGCCAAATTTTTCTCCCAAAAAATCCCACCAATTTACTCCCACCATCAATGTATAAAAAAGGAAAGCCAGGAGATTTACAAAACTTGTATTAAACACAAATGTTAGGTGAGCATCTTTTTATATTTTGAGTCATTTGTATTCGTTTTTCTGTTCATACTTGGTTAAGTCCTGTACCCATTTTTCTCCTGAATTGTATGACTCTGTGTGTGTGTGTGTGTGTGTATAATTAACCATTTTTCTGTATTGCAAAAATATAAGTTTTTTCAGTTTATCTTATGTTTTTGGAGTTGTTTATAACACTAGGCTTTTCATATATTTTTGTATTAATATTTATCAATCTTTCCATTTGTAGCGTCTAGTTATTTTTTTAATCACACTTAGCAGGGATTTTCTTTCCTTAAAGCAATCTGTATACGGGATAAAATTGGGAGTTCATAACTCATTTGAATCAAACTGTGAAATATGATGTATGAGGAACTATGTAATGTTTTGAACGACCAACAATAAAAAAAAAAAAGGAAATCTACACTGGTTTCTTCTAGTTACTACTTCATTTTTAAATTTGAAAGTATTGCTTCATTTAGAACTCATCCTTGTGTAAAGTGTGAAGTAGAGATTTAATAACTGCTAAGTAGCTGCCTTTCCAGATGTCCCTATACTACTAATTGAATAATCTTTCTCCACTAATTTGAAAGTGCCTTTATCATATATTAAATTCCCTTATGTATTTTACATTATTTGCATTGTTCTTTGTGTTATATGTCAATCCTAAATTGTTTCAGTCACTGTATCTTTAATACTAGGTTTTAAAATCTAAGTAGCAACTAATCCCCTCTTAAGAGTCTTCCTTCCCAGTTACTCTTGCTTGTTCATGTACAAATGAATTATAGTATCAGTTTTTCCTGTACAGAATTTGTTTTTAATTTCAGTTTGGGGATTTTTGAGATTATGTTAAATTTCTGATCTTTTGATTTGTCCTTTTATGAAGTTGAGTATAATAAGCCTTTCCCACACTCAAAATATTTCCTGTCCTTAAAGAGCATCTTAAGTTTTCTTTATGTAGAAATTATACCATTATGAAGTTTATTCATAAACATTTTATCATTAGTTGTTGCCATAGTATATGCAAGCAGTTCTTCCTTGATAACCTCAACTAGGATTCTTAGAATGTGAAGGCAACTATCAATTGCTATAATTTTGATCCTATCACTGTGTTTTCTTCTTATTTGTAATTTTTCATGCAATTATTTTGGGTTTCCAAGTAAATTAACATATTATTTATAAATAATTATCATTTTGCCTATTAAATTTTGTTGTTTTATTTTAATTTATCCTTAACTGAAATATCTTGATGACTTTAGGAAAAGGTATTTTAGCATTCTCTCTAGAAGGTAGGCTTGGGGTTCATGGAGATTGCAAGGACTTGGTTCTTCCTTAGGATCCACAGAGCTCCCTTATTGCTTTCATGTGATTATGACTTATACTTTACCTTCATTTGGGTATTCTCTTACTTACTGAAAGAAAGAATTCCCTTCTCATGTTTGTTTTGTACTAAAGAACAGTGGGGTAGGGAGTGCTCACAGCTTTAGTGATTAAAGTTCCTATTTTTTAAGCTTCCTTACAAATTCTGTTTAATATTTAGAGATGGAGGATAATTAAGTAGAAGTTTAAAATTACCTGGTTTAAAATATGATTATAATACTATTTTAATACTGAACATGTTTTACCATAGCCTCATTATCTGAAAATTGCTAATCTTGTAAGGAACTAAATCAATTTTTCTTCTTTCTTCTATAACTTAAGTCAGTGGGGACTCAGTATCATAATGGTCCCAAGTCTCATCAGTATAAATACTAGCTGTTTTACTGGTGAGTGGACATGAAGGTCAATTAAAATTCCTGGTTGAGGGAATATGAACAATCTTGGGATTTTGAAGTTAAACTTAGCATAGGGCAAGGAAAATTAATGTAAGAAGTTGTGGATTTGATCTTAGCTCAGAAACCAATTTGTTGGGCAACCCTTGGCAAGTCACTTAACTTCTCTACTCTGATAGTTTCAATTTGTGAGTGTAAATATTATTAAATATTCAACATTTAATTAATAAAGTGTTAATATTAAATATTCAACCCTTTATATTTGTAATCATACTATAGAGTTCTCCCTAAGCAGCCCTTTGTGTTGATATTATTTCTCACTCTGGTTTCCTTGATCCTCCCATGGTGTTGTAGATATGGAAACTAGATAGGTTTCCTTGACTTCTGTGGCCTTTCAGAAGATTGAGGGAGCAGCTGAGATAAGAACCCATAGCATAACGTGTTTAATTAGCTTACCATATATGCAAGGTTGGTTCAATATACGGAAATCAATAAATGTTATCCACCACATCAATAGACTTAAAAATAAGAACCATATGATCATCTCGATAGATGCAGAAAAAGCATTCGACAAAGTACAGCATCCCTTTATGTTCAAAACTCTAGAAAAATTAGGGATAACGGGATCATACCTCAACATTGTAAAAGCAATCTATGATAAGCCACAGGCCAGCATCATTCTGAATGGAGAAAAATTGAAGGCATTCCCTCTAAGATCTGGTACAAGACAGGGATGCCCTCTCTCACCACTTCTGTTCAACATAGTCCTCGAAACACTGGCCAGAGCAATTAGGCAGACGAAAGAAATTAAAGGCACAAAAATAGGAAAAGAAGAACTTAAATTATCACTATTTGCAGATGATATGATTCTATACCTAGCAGATCCAAAAGGGTCTACAAAGATGCTATTAGAGCTAATAAATGAATTCAGCAAAGTGGCAGGATATAAGATCAACACGCATAAATCTAAGGCATTCCTGTATATCAGCGACAAATCCTCTGAAATGGAAATGAGGACAACTACTCCATTCACAATATCCCCCAAAAAAATAAAATACTTGGGAATCAACCTAACAAAAGAGGTGAAAGACTTATACAATGAAAATTACAGAACCCTAAAGAAAGACATAGAAGAAGACCTTAGAAGATGGAAAAATATACCCTGCTCATGGATAGGCAGAACTAACATCATCAAAATGGCGATATTACCAAAAGTCCTATATAAGTTCAATGCAATGCCAATCAAAATCCCAACAGTATATCTTGTAGAAATTGATAAAAGAATCATGAAATTCATATGGAATAATAAAAGACCCAGAATAGCAAAAACAATACTAAGCAGGAAGTGTGAATCAGGTGGTATAGCGATACCAGACTTCAAACTATACTACAGAGCAATAGTAACAAAAACAGCATGGTACTGGTACCAAAACAGGAGGGTGGACCAATGGTACAGAATAGAGGACACAGTAACCAATCCACAAAACTACAACTATCTTATTTTTGATAAAGGGGCTAAAAGCATGCAATGGAGGAAGGATAGCATCTTCAACAAATGGTGCTGGGAAAACTGGAAATCCATTTGCACCAAAATGAATCTGAATCCATATCTCTCGCCGTGCACAAAAGTTAACTCAAAATGGATCAAGGAGCTTGATATTAAATCAGAGACATGGCATCTGATAGAAGGAAAAGTTGGTTATGATCTACACGCTGTGGGATCGGGCTCCAAATTCCTCAATAGGACACCCATAGCGCTAGAATTAACAAATAGAATCAACAAATGGGACTTACTCAAACTAAAAAGTTTTTTCTCAGCAAAAGAAACAATAAGGGGCTGGAGATGTGGCTCAGCGGTAGCGCGCTCGCCTGGCATGCGTGCGGCCCGGGTTCGATCCTCAGCACCACATACCAACAAAGATGTTGTGTCTGCCGAGAACTAAAAAATAAATATTAAAAAATTCTCTCTCTCTCTCTCTCCTCTCTCACTCTCTCTTTAAAAAAAAAAAAAAAAAAAAAGAAACAATAAGAGAGATAAACAGGGAGCCTACATCCTGGGAACAAATCTTTACTCCACACACTTCAGATAGAGCCCTAATAACCAGAATATACAAAGAACTCAAAAAATTAGACAATAAGACAACAAATAACCCAATCAATAAATGGGCCAAGGACCTGAACAGACACTTCTCAGAGGAGGACATACAATCAATCAATAAGTACATGAAAAAATGCTCACCATCGCTAGCAGTCAGAGAAATGCAAATCAAAACTACCCTAAGATACCATCTCACTCCAGTAAGACTGGCAGCCATTAGGAAGTCAAACAACAATAAGTGCTGGAGAGGATGCGGGGAAAAGGGCACTCTTGTTCATTGCTGGTGGGACTGCAAATTGGTGCAGCCAATCTGGAAAGCAGTATGGAGATTTCTCGGAAAGCTGGGAATGGAACCACCATTTGACCCAGCTATTCCCCTTCTCGGTCTATTCCCTAAAGCCCTAACAAGAGCATGCTACAGGGACACTGCTACATCGATGTTCATAGCAGCTCAATTCACAATAGCAAGACTGTGGAACCAGCCTACATGCCCTTCAATAGATGAATGGATAAAAAAAATGTGGCATTTATATACTATGGAGTATTATTCTGCATTAAAAAATGACAAAATCATAGAATTTGGAGGGAAATGGATGGCATTAGAGCAGATTATGCTAAGTGAAGCTAGTCAATCTTTAAAAAACAAATACCAAATGACTCCTTTGATATAAGGGGAGTAAATAAGGACAGGGTAGGGACGAAGAGCTTGAGAAGAAGATTTACATTAAACAGGGATGAGAGGTGGGAGGGAAAGGGAGTGAGAAGGGAAATTGCATGGAAATGGAAGGCGATCCTCAGGGTTATACAAAATGTCATATAAGAGGAAAGGAGGGGTAAGACAAGTTAATACAAATGGAAGAAATGATTTACAGTAGAAGGGGTAGAGAGAGAAAAGGGGAGGGGAGGGGAGGGGAGGGGGGATAGAAGAGAATAGGACAGACAGCAGAATACATCAGAATCTAGAAAGGCAATATGTCAATCAATGGAAGGGAAACTGATGTGATACAGCAATCTGTATACGGGGTAAAAGCGGGAGTTCATAATCCACTTGAATCAAACTGTGTAATATGATGTATTAAGAACTATGTAATGTTATGAACGACCAATAAAAATTTAAAAAAAAAAAAATAATAATTAGCTTACCATAAGTGCATCGGACCACCTCCCTCAATTTTTCTACCACCCTTTCAAAATGTCTCTAGGAATTAACTCTCCCCTTGTGGTAACATAATTGCAAATGGGAAATGTTAAATTATATAATAAAGTAGACTTCCTGGCGATGAGACACTGACATCGCAAAGCATTGTGAAGGCTTATAAAATATTTTAAATAGGGAAAATAAACCCCATTTGAAATAGCAGTCAAAATTTCTTCTAGATTCTACATATACAAGCCTTTTGTACCATTCCAATACTTGTCTCTTTTGTGGTGTCCCATTTTTCTGTCCCTTCCCAAGACTGAAAACAACCCTTGCAGAAGGGCCAATGGAAAGAAAAGCTGCATGAGAGAAGTCAGTAATGTCATGATAAATGTGCAGACTTAGCCATTTACTATTTATCTGAAGCTAGCATAATTTAAATGACAATATACAATCAATGGTTATCCTACCAGACATCCAACAGATGAGAAGCAAAATATCCACCCACACTTTAAAATACAAAATAGAAGACCTGGATATAATGAACAGTATGAAACTACACACAGTGAAGATCTGGAAGAGTAAAACAAAGTGAATGTTTTAGAAATGGATAAAAACTGGGTTTTATGCTCACACAACTGGGCTAATCAGACATTGACAGCATGGAGAGATTTGGGCTGGTCTCAAGGTTCAGACTTAGTTTGGAAAGACCAGATGAAGTTTGGTTTGCATTAATAGGGTTAAAATAGAAGCACATTGTTTGTCACACTGACCTGGGGGCCAAGTGCTGCAGATATCCAGAACACTCAGCCAAGTATTCCAGTTCCAGAATGTAATTGTCCCAGGGTTTTTTTTTTGTTGTTGTTGTTTTTGTTTGTTTGTTTGTTTGTTTTTACCAGAACAGAAATTCTTGTTTTCTAATGCCCTCTGAAAAATTATAAGTTTACTGAGGCATTTGGAGGGGTCCCATAGGTACGTCCTACCTGAGGAAAGGAGGGGTTATGATGGGCAATTGTGAGTAAACAGGGAAAAGAGCACAGAGAAAAGAAAAGAAACTGCTGGAAAGAAAGAAACAAACTATTTTCAAACACCCTCTGTGATTATTTAGCTAAATGTGGGAGGCATACTGAACTTTATTTTCAAGTCTGTGACCTTCTCACAACCATAAACTACATACCCAATGTGCAGTAGTTTTAATTAGCCACCCTGTCATGTAAAACCAACAACCAAACCGAATATGAAGAGTTTTTTTTAATACCCAATTGATTTGAGTAATTAGAAAAAAAAAGTCATTGTAAGCAGCATTCTGCAGCTGGGTTTACTGTGGCCTCTTTCATTTTAACCAGAATTGAGGAAAATAATGTAAAGTATACTATTCAGTTTCATTTCTTAGTTTAGAAAAATGAATATGACCAGCACTAATTAATTAGCTGAGGCACTACTTATGCAATGGCTTATTTCAGATAATGCACCTCAAAGGGGGAAAAAAATAGGCGGTTTGTTATTTTGTGGGCTTTAGTGACTATGAGTTAGCAAAGCAATATCCTGGAATATATTAGGAAATAACAATGACAGATTCATTTTGTGTTGCATGCCCTGTAAAACCATTTATGTAAATATAAATGCTGTTTGTAATACAAAAGTAATTGGAAAAGATGAGTCCCTCAGTTGGTGTTTTAGGGATGATGATGAGAGGTAAAATTGGGTACCTTATAACTGTCATGATTATTAACACTGTATATTTAAATGCACAGATAGACTTCCATTTTAATCAATTCCAATAGGAGAATATCCACACTTCCAAATATGTAAGTTTAGAGTGATTGTGATCACTTCAAAAGAATTTTGTTAAAGTAAGGGGGAACTTATGGCAGGGTAATAGCAATTATTAATTGCTCTAATGGTCAGCTGAGAGTTTATCTCTAGAATGGTATGTAGCAGCAAAAATACTATTCAAGAAAATATTGATTTGTAGGAAAACTTCCAGGACTACCTCTATAGCATAACATGGGAGTAGACTTATTTTTAATCTTAATATGACATTTCCTGTGTGGAAAATAATGATATGAGTAAACCACACAGGTTTTTAGAACAAGACTAATAGGTTTGTGGAAAGGGTAATAATTGTGTATTTGCATAGGCATGTGTTGAATGGAAAGAGCATTGGGGTCAAATAGTAAATTTTCCCCTTACCAACTTGGGCAAATTACTTCTCTGATTTCAGTTCCCACCTGGAATAGCAGTACTCTCTCCACTGTGGCTAAGGACCAGGTGAGGTGACATGTGAGGGCACAAAGTTAGTTTGCTGTTCTAATTTTTTGTGAATACAGTTCTCAGTTAAAATTATTTTAAATACTTATTTTCAGCAATTTTAACAGTTTAAAAATCCTGCCACTACCCTTCTTAAGTATTTTCCATAGTGCTCAGCAAAAAGTGGTACTTACTAAATGTTTGTAGTTATATTATTAAATCCTCATTTATTTACATTCTCCTTTCCTAAAAAGTTGATTCTTCCACAGGCAACCAGCACATTTCTTTCTGTATTTTCCACTGGTACCTTCTCCATTCTATCAAAAAGGAAGAAAATCTGACTCACTTTTTTACTCTTTTTCATTTGAGGCTTAAGGGCTATAAGAAGTGGAGTTTTCTTTTATCTTTCCGAGTATTTCAAATCAGTGCACTCAGATGCAAAGATCACTTGCCACCTTTCTCATCTTTTCCAGTCTTATTGTCATCCCCAAAGCTAATGAGAGCAACTGTTCCCAGTATGTTGTCTCCCAAAGAAGTCAGGATGTCTAGCCACAAAAAAATTATTTCTTTCAGACTCTTAATCTAGCTACACCTTTACTGGAAATGAATAGGAACCAGAGCCTAGGGAGTGACCTCAACTGTATTCAGTTCTGACCACCAGCCAGCATACTGTCCTAAGCATCTATAATCTCACTTGCAGAATCCATTGAATAACTAGAGAATGAAGGGGATGAAGAAGTTTACTCAAGGTCATGAGGCTAGACAGTAAGGATGGCCAGAGTCAAATTCAAGCAAAGTGGATCCAGAGCCAGCAGTTGTAACCAACCACCACCTGACAAGTAGCCACAGTAACCCTCCCTTCCTACAGAAGGAACTGAACATGATCAGTAATACTAGATGATATATAAAAGTGAAAAAGTAAAACATTTGTAAATATAAAACTCTAGGTTTCTAGACACCTGACTCACTTGCCACTAGATGACCCTAGCCAAGTCACTTAATCTCTCTTTGTGCCTTAATTTTTGCTAAATAACAAAAAGTTAAAATACCTGTCTTACAGGTAGGTATTTTATATTATATTAGCTGTGATAAACCATACAAAGTGAGTAGTATGGTGCCTGGTTTAAAAGCACCATGATGATATGGCCTAAAGACCTTTTGAGCAATACTGAATTAGAGTATCAACTATAATCCTTTGGCAGTAGCAGAACATTGAAAATTTATATAATTGCCCAAGGAGGTACATTTTCAGATTGTTGTTTTGGGGTGGCAGGTAGGGGAGTGTCTAAAAACATCATGCAGGACATAATTGATGAAACCAAGACCAGAAATCAGGGCACATGACTGGAGCTTTTCTATGGTCCAAGCAAGAGAAACAAAGGTTTAGAGAATCGTGGTGGCAGAAGAGGAAAAGCAGCTCCATAGATAATTGCAGAGGATAAAGGAGAGAGGTTGAGTTGCCAATTTAATATGAGGTCGGGAAATGGAGATTGTGAGTGCTGATGTTACAATACAAACACAGGAAATATTTGATGAAAAATGGATTTTATGGTGAGAGAATGAGGCCAGTTTGGGAAAGAATTTTAGATTTCCTACCAAAAGACCATAGAGAAAATGTCTATTAGAAATCACTCAAGAATTCCAGAAGGTATGTCTGAGTTATAGAGAAAATTTGGGATTTGTAAAGAAGGTCATAAATGACAGTGGGCAAAGTCACCATCACAACAGGGCTCCCAGCAGGTACTCAGTAAGTCTGTAAAGGGAGGGGAGCAGGCAGGAAGGGAACTGCTAGAGTGGAGGTGTCCTGCCAGAAGAGAAACAGCTAAGAAGATAAGGGAGAACAGAAGAGGAGGAGGAGTTGCAAAGGGTCTGAGAAACAGACCTCATCAGATAACACAAGGGTGTGCCATGGAATGGCTCTCCTTATCACCTTACTTCCATTTGTCTGTACCAAATAAGATTTTCACAGATACCCTGAAGATCAGTGTTCTCCTTTTGTTCACTTCTCTCAAATAGTCTGAATTGTGCTATTTAGTCACTTCCATGCAGGGAGTGCCATAAAAGACAGGTCTCCCCACTGGAGGGCAGTGGCTGTTACAGGTGACAAAGGAGAATGGACCCTATATGCCACTGTAGTTTCCAACTGAGTATCTTTGAAAATAAGTGACTCATGGTCCTAGCTCTTTGTCTTCTTCAGTCCATTTCTCCATTGTTCCTTTCTGAATTTCTCCACCAAGCTTGATTCTTCCCTGCACATATACTTGTGAGCAGCATCTCCCACAGTTGCATGGAAATACACTCTGAAACAAGAGAATAAAGTGGCTTTTCATGTTCTGAACGTTTTAGGTACAGGATGTGTCTTTGCCACTAAAGAGCTCCTCCCCTAAGTCCTTGGTTCCCATAAAGTTGATGCACCACTGCCCTGGTGGCATGGCACTGTTCTCAGGAGACCCTCTGATTCCTTCAGTGCAAAATCCATGGAACATGTTCAGATGTCCACGAACTTGACCTTGGAAAAGTGTTTTGCCCTCTGAAACCACTACCACCTTCTTTGGCTTTCTAGATAATTATCTTCTCTCTAATTTTCTTCCCTCTGGCCCTTTCTCTCTGTAGGTTTCTTTTTTCTTTCTTTCTTTTTTTTTTTTTTGCCTCTTCTGACTTTAAATATTATTCCCCTGAATAATGTTCTTCTATCTGACTTTAAATATTATTCCCAAGAGCTCTTTTCCCTATCAATCTCTGAATAATCTCTCTCTGTCTTATGGCTGATGACTTCCAGAGTTTGTTTCCAGCTCATATCTTACCCTTAACCTTCATCTTCAATGAACACGTCCACCTCAGACATATGAACTTAAACCTAAACCAACCTACTCTCTATCCAGTTTCCCAAGCCAGAAACTTAGGATCGTCTTTGACCTCTCTACTTCACTAATCACCTATATTTAATTAGAAAACAACCTGTTGATCCTACCTCCAAAATCTTCTCACCATCAGTGCTGCCACAACCTAGTCCAGGCCACAAGAGTCTTTCCCCATGACCATATGATAATGTCTTCTTCACTGATCTTCCTGCCTCTTCTTACTCCTGTATACTTCATTCTTCTCTTTGCAACTGAAATGATCTTTCAAAGTAATCTTGGCACTTAGTGCTTGAATCCTTTCAGTGTCCCCCCAGTAAGATCTCAAAACCTTAATGGTCTTGTTGTTGTTCATATTTCCAGCCCCATATCTCCCCAATGTCCTCCTTCTCATTTATCTTCTAACCTCTTGTCTTTGCACATATTGTTTCTTCTTTCCAGTACTTTCTTTTGCCATTTCCACCTCCACCCAGTATCTGGCTAAATTAAAAGTCATCTTCTCACCTCATCTTCGACATATTTTTTTCTTTAGACACTACCACCGCCATCTTCCTTCCCTCTTTCCCTGCAGTAGGGTAGGTATCCCTGGTTTTTAGTCTTACAAACCCCATAATCCATGCATTTCCCCCATTTTGGCATATATTATACTCTATTTTAATTGCTTGTTTATCTGACATTTTTTTCCGATAGAACGAGTGCTCTATGGGGGAAGGAACTTGTCTATCTCGTTCATCCTTGTATCTCCAATGCCTTACTTGGTGTCTGCATAGTAGGCATATGAGAAACTTAAGTTGTTGAATAAAAGACACTCCCTGGGAATGCAGAAATGGATAAGAAAAGCATTCTGCTTTCAAGGACTCATAATCTTGTAAAGAAGAAAAGCTTATGAATTAATCATATGGGGATATATACAAGATCCAAAATAGCACAGAAAACGAAGCAACTAACATTGGAGAAATTAAGTTGATCTTTATAAAGTGAAAGGACCAAACATTAGATCCGGCTCTAGACTTAGCTCTGCCACTAATTAGCTCTTTCATCTCAGGTGAATTGAGTTTACTTCTCTGTACTTTAATTTCCTTCTCTCCAAAAGTGGAGATAATAATGTCTCACTTTACATGAAAACTATAGAGGATTAAATAGAGTAATTTAAATAATATACATAATACATATCATATACATGCATTTGTGTATATATATATATATATAAATGTATGTATCATTTAAATATATATATATATATATATATATATATATATATATGGTCATTTGTACGTATTGTTTAATTTTATTTAAATTATTATTTATTTTTGGAGTACTGGGGATTTAACCCAGGGTCATATTGATTTATACTATGTTTCTTGAATCCATGTACTTAAAGATAAATAAGGAAAAATAGTCTATTTTTTAATATGACAAAAATCATAACTTTAGCCTGGGTCAGAGATGAAGGAAGTTTCTAAATTATAGTCTTATACATATAACTTATTCCTTGCCTTCATTAAGCTGTTATGACTATTAGAACCCAGGGGACAGACTTTATAGTAGAAAATTCCTTTTACTCCAACCTTATGGAATTATTTTAACTATTTCCTTAATGCTTATAATAATTTACCAGCCCTAGATCACTGGTGTCATCCACAATATTGATTCTATATTGTATTATATAATCAGCTTCTTTCCTCATCAGCCTGGTATACTTAGGAAGATTTTTTTATAAGTATAAAATCTGTCACTGTCTGTGCAAAAGCAAAAATATACACTATGATTATAGTTCTGATCAAAAGCTATAAGTAAATCTGTGTATTGCATTTTATTCCTTAGGAAAAAACTCATGTCCTTAGCCTATCTGTCTGATGATGGTGATCTAAAATATGAGTTCTTTAATCCTAAGACATAATATCATGAGATTTCTATCAACAACTTTCACGTCTCTTTCAGAATGCCAGCAAGTTGGTTTCAGTCAGTTCAGAGCCCCTGAGATAATAGTCATCAACTAACTTGCATACCTTTAGGCAACTTTGCAGGTATCTTTGCTGCTGTCTCTCTTTAACAGTGTGTTAATCAAAATCTTTGCTCTCAGATTTTTCCAATGCTTTACTCTTTCAGATCATGGAACACAGGCATGTCATTAGTTTGACACTACCTAAAATATTATCCAGTTGTCTAAGGATTAATACTGTTATTTGAATGCTTGAAAGTGGTGTGTTTACAGGAATAACCAATTCCAGCTGGCCTTCAGAATTTAGGCAGGGGAGGAAATGGTAGGGCTTTTCCCTGTTTCAGAACTTTCAAGGAATCCATTACCAGTACACAGCACACAGGTATCTCTCAGATCTGGATATAGTGGGTCTTCAGTAAATAGTCGCTGAAGTCTTTAGCAAGTAGTCAATGGTAAGTGTCATTCTAGAACCTACAAGTATTCTGTATCAAGACTTAAATTTGGTTTTCACTGAGCAGTACAAGGGCCCTACCATGAATCTAGCCTGTGTGGTGGTGTGCAACCCTGCTGCACATCAGATCACCTATGTGACCATTCTGTCAGGGCACATGCTCAAGCTCCACCTGAGAAACTATAGTTACGAAATTCTGGAATGGGAGCCAGATGTATGTGTATTTTTCACTTCCACAAGCAATTTAGCACAGCAGCTAAGGTTCGGGAATCACTTTCCTTTGGATGGCACTCCAGGGTGTCTCTCCACAGCCAGCCTCACTCTGCCCTTCTGGCCTCCTCACTATCTGCATTGGACACTCCACCCCGTCATTCCCTTGTGTATGTCCATCTTCATGGTGTCACCTCTGCCACCTGTCTTTTTCTATATACTGAAATCCTAGGCATCCCATAAGATACTGGCTCTTGAGCCTTAAAGAGCATAAGAAAAACCCTAAAATCTCTGAAAAACTCCTATTCCCAACATTCCATGTCCCAGAGCACCTGATTCACAGGAGCAGGGATGGGGTTGCAGATGGGCACATTTTATAAGCTCTCATCCACTCTGAGGCAAACGCCAGCTATCTACTGCTGAAGCTTTCCTCTGCTCAGTCTTTCCCAATTCCAACAGCAAAATTAATTGCTCTTTCCTCTTCATCCTGTGTGGTATGATGGGCTGTTATTCAGGGTCTGTGCCCTTGTGTAACAAGCTGGCAGTCCCCAAGGGCAGTAGCCATGTTATCTTCAGTTTTGTGTCCCTGCCCTTAATTGAGTGCCTGGCACAATTCAGAAAAGTGTGTGCTGAATAGACAGTAGTGTTTGGTGACATAACATGTATTTATAATTTAAAATTACAGTGTAAAATCTAGAAAAAGTAAATAGAATTCCACAGCTGCTGCTCCATGACTCAGTGCCAGCATCAAGAGTAGGTTGTTTTCCTATCTTTATCTGGGGCTGCTGTGGGGCCGCATCTCTCACACTATCCCTTCCTGAGAAGCGTTTCTGATTACCAGCAATCCCACACTGTCTGTTTTCATTTAAACTGCACCTAAATCCACTTTACGTGTTTCTTTCAACATCAGCTTTTGCAATATTTTTCTGAAGAGGAGAAATGCAGTCCTCTGTTGAAGATGTCTGACACTTGTAGATGTTGTCTTCGGTCTTTGCCATATTTATTTAGTGAGCACCCTGCTGATGCCCACATATGGCAGGGAGACTGAGGGCCTCAGCTCCAGTCACCAGCTCTAATGGGCCTTTCACCAGCCCCTCACACTGTGCCTCTGCAGCCTCCTTGCCCATTCTCTCTGGCCAGGTTTCCCACAAGGGCTTTTCTCTGCCAGCTACACTCCTACCTTGTCTCCCTGTTAGCTGCCCACCTTCAGGTCTCAGTATAGTCATCATTCTCACCAGAGAATATCCCTGAGTTAGGGGCTTTCTCTGTTCTCCTATTCACTCATCATGGATATTACACACTAAGCAAATCAACCTAGCAGCAACTCCCACTGCTCTCTAACAGCCACTCACAGGCAGGAACTATAACATAGCCACCATTTTTCCTGCTACCTCATACTGTTCCTGGCCAGTAGTAAATGTGCAATTAGTAATTGTTGAATGTCAATAGAAGATAAGAAGCATAATTCAGAAGCAGTGACTTAAACAAAGGTAGCTGCCCCTAAGACAGTAGGGGTCCTCAGAGCCACAGTCCGTTGCTCTTGATAAAACCGACAGTGGACATCAGCTGAACTATAAGCCTCCATTACTGGCCTTCACAGACCATAAAAATATCTTCAAAGTTTTTTCAACATGAAAAGTACTTGAGCTCCTGTGCAACAATCAAAGAATAAAAGGACATGACCTCTACATGCAAATTGCTTTCCAAGAAACTGGAGTCATAATCATACAGATGACAGAAATAAAGAAGACAAAAAAGTGATCACACAGGTAATCGTTACAGTTGGTCATTATAACTGACCTTCCAGTATCTATTGTCATCCTTCAGGTTCTCCTCCATCTGACCTTCCAAGGGCTGGCACCATGTCCCTCCATCTCTTCTGGATGTGTCCTTTAACCACACGGTGTATTCTTTACTGTCCAGATAAACCTTCCCCACCTTTGAATGCAGGTCTTACCGTACCTGAGCTCCTCCTCTTACTCTGTTTTCTAAGCCATGCCCTATACTGCTGAGTAACACCTGTCCTGGCCACCTCAGCCAGACACTTAGCTTCAGTACAGTCACAGGGCACTCAGACTGAGTCATGGTTTACACATGTGAATACTCTCTCCTCCCAAGGACCGTATAGTAGTCCTCCTTACCTATGGTTTTGCTTTCTGCAGTTTCAGTTACCTGTGGTCAACCATGGTTTGAAAATATTAAATGGAAAATTCCAGAAATAAATAATTGGTAAGTTTTAAATTGTGCTCTGTTCTGACTAACATGATGGAATCTCAAACCCTGCTTCATCCAACCCTGGGCATGAATCATTCCTGTCCACCACATCCACAGTGTATATGCTCCAGCCTGTTAGTCACTCAATACCTATCTTGGTTACCAGATGAACTCACAGTATCACAGTGGCTTGTGTTCATGTTACCCTTACTCTACTTAATAATGGTCTATTTTATTGTTCTATTAATAATTATTCTACTTAATGCTATTTATTATTGTTAGGCTCTCACCATACTTAATTTACAGATTAAGTTTTATAATAGGTATGAATAGGGGAAACTGTAATACTTGTACATACAGGGTTTCAGTCATCCACTGAGGGCCTTAGAATGTGTACTTTGTAGATAAGGGGAGACTACTTTCTCTGTGTCTTTGTTAATCCCAAGTACCCAGTGTACCGAGTGGGGGCTCAATAAATATTTGTAGATGGTGTTCACTTTCCTCTGGAATGGTCAACGAAGACTTGCAGAGGACACGGTATAGAGGTGATATTGAGGATGTCCCTGCCCCCTGTTGCTTTTGGGCTCAGTGATGAGATAGATGGTTATTTGGCGTCATGCCTTAGCTCTAGACACCTTTGAACATGTTTGAGTACCCTGCTCTCTCCTCCTAAAAGCTCCACAAGCACCACGCTTTCCTGGCTTCCTTCTCACATCACCAGCCCTCCTCAAAGTGGAGAATTCAGAGACTACTTCTTTCTCACCTCCCTTCTTTACACATTCCCTCTGGAGGACACCACTAACTCCATGTCTTCAGTCAGAGATGATATGGTGAGCATTCTAAGTCCACTTGTATCCCTAGACCTCAGCTTTCTCCTGAGCTGCTTGCTGCCCTCTCCATTCATATTTCCCCAAGCACATGCCACCTCATTTTCTCCCCACAAACCTCCTCTTTTCACCAGTCTCTGGTGGAATAGCTTCCCACATCCACCAACCAAAGTCAGAAACCAGAGTGATAACAATGACTTTTCTTCTTCATCAACGTCATCCTGTGGTTTGGAGGTCAGTTCTGCCTGCTGACTCTTTATTCATCTGCCTCTCCCCATTCCTGCCACAACTACATGAAGCTAAGAACCATGATTTCTTGTCTGATTACCACAAAGGTAGAATGGTGCCAATATATGAAATTATTAGAGATGATAGAGAAGTACTACAAAGCACTTTATTTTAAACATGCATTGTATTCGTACTAAACACGCATGGCGTTTTCTTTAAATAGAGCAACTTTAAAAATTATTTTTGTCATGGGCTGGGGTTGTAGCTCAGTGGTAGAGCATTTGCCGCACATGTGTGAGACCCAGGTTCGATCCTCAGTGCCACATAAAAATAAATAAACAAAATAAAATATTGTGCCCTCTATAACTAAAAAAAAATTTAAAAAAAGAAAATACCATTCTTGGGAAATGATACAAAAATTCTAAAAATTATTTTTGTCATACTAACAACCGTATATAAGGTTGAAGGAGCAAGAATACCATGCTTAACTTACCAAAGAGAAAATTGAGGCCCAGAGAAAGAAAGTCTCTGGCTAAAGGTCACACAGAGTTTTGGAAAGTCTCCTTCATGCTGGGCCTGTGATCTCCACAGACCACTGTCCAGGCTACCTTCCCAATGCTGGTTACTATAAAACCAAGTAACCTTCTCTCTACCAGGAAGGCCTTGGAAAAAAAGTGAATGGTGGGGAAAGCCTATTATAGAAAAGGACAGCTACCAGATCAATCCCTTGTATTCAGTCATTCAGCAAATACTTCTGTTTATCTACGATCTGCCAGGGACTGAGAATGGTGGTGACAAAAAAAGGAGATGTGTCTTCCTCACGTACATATGGTGGGAGAGGTAGGCCAGTCAAAACTATGGAAAATCACATGCAATTAGAGTTTCAAGAAGAGCTCCAGAAATCGGCCTAACTGGCACCTCCAAAGCACATGGCAGGGACATTTGACTTGTCAGGAAGGTCTGAAAACATGCTGAGGAACAAGTATTTCTAAGAAAAGAGTAGGGCTGGAGCTGCCCAGGGCACAAGCAGGCAAAACCCTAAGCAGAAACCTGTTCGTTTCTTGGAAGTGTGAGGATCAAAAGAAAAGCACAAGTCCTCAGCATAGTGGAATAGTGAGGGAGACAGAAGATTTCACTTAAGAGTTTTACCTTTCATTCTGAGTCAGCACAAGACTGGTGTTACAGCCAATTATAGAAGAAAAGTTAGGGGAAGAACAAGACAATGCAGGACGCTGGGAGGAGACAGCTGTGGCACAGAAGACGAGCAAATAAATATTCCCTTCTCTGTGATCTGCAAACCTAAGGAGCTGCCTCCAGGTGCCAGTGGGCAGTGTTTTGCTGCTACTACCTGCCTCTGGGTCCTTACTGAAAGTCAGCCCAACTAAGACATTTCTCCTGGTCTCAGAATTGGGCCTGGAGGATCACTGTGACCAAAGATGGTTGCTGATTTGGTTCTGCTTAGAAGAGAATGCGAGTATGAGTGAGCCTCTTGACCACTCTGTGCTACAGGCCAGTACAAGAAAAGCCAGCCAGGAGGAACTACACAGCATCAGAGATTGCTGGCAGTCCCAGTGGATGAGAAGAGGAGAGAGAAGCAGAGGGGAGGGGAGGAAGGAAGAGGAAAGGCCTGGTGAGGCACCAGGAGAGCAGATTGGAGATAGAACAAGAGGGACAAGTTTGCACAGAGTAAAGGTGGGGCATGTCGAGGACACAGGCCCACAAGAAACAGTAGAGTCCCTATGGTCTCTCAGAGTGTAAGGTGAAAAGACTCTCAGTGCTGGCCCACTGGGAAACTATTTTGCACATCATTGTCACTAATCAAAAGGGAAAAACAGCTAATTGTGTTGATTTCAAACTAAACTGCTGTAGTTTGAACTCCATGAGGAGTTTAATTCCCAAAATCTTATGTTAACAGTATTAAGAGGGTGGAAACTTAATCCTGCTATGGGTTTAGAGATGAGGCCTGTAGGAAATGATTAGCATTAGATAATATCTGGTTGAGATAAATCCTAATGGCTTTGTGATGAGAGGGAAAGATCCACAGACACCACACACACACACACACACACACACACACACACACACATGACAGGGTACAGTCACAGAGTACCCTGCCAGAGCTTGCACCAAACTGTTTGGACTTCCAGCTTCAAAACTGTGAGCTAAATAAACCTCTTCTCTTTATGAAGAAAATATAATACCTTGGGTATTTTATTATAGTAACAAAAAGCTAAGACACTGTCACTAAAATCAGACACTTGTATGTTTTCAAAAACCATTTTCTACAATAAGGACTTGAAACTTTCAATTATTTATCACATTGGTGGCAAGTTGCCTTTTTTATCTGTAGTTTTGTTTTTTTATTTGTGTTACCTTTCTTGATTTTTATTTCGTCAACAGGCAAATAGTACTTTAAATTTCTCAATGCACTTGTGTTCCTTGTAAAAGCCCTTCAGGATAGCTGTTCCTCTGTTCTTCTTTAGCATTGTATGATCTTAATACCATGTTTTCTGTTCTCCCCCAGTCTGCATCTCATTTATGGGCATTAGTTGATGCTGCACTGCAATGCAGGTCCCTGAGATAACTGCTAAAATGTCCATCCACTCTCTTTACAGTCCAGCAGTCACACAGTTGGGTAGTTATTACCAATCCTATTATTAAAAATACCTTGGTTTTAATGTGCTTTAGGCTAAAAAACAAAAGGTTTCTATCTAGAAGCAAAGTTTAGTACTAATGGAAATTGGAAATGCAACCAGGCCATTATTTCAATAAGGAGTGATGGCTCTTTAAGATATCCCTTTAAAAAACTGTCAGCCAAGTTATACTCTGTACTTGTGTTGTAACAAGAAACTGTGAAGGTAAAGGAGTAGTTTGGCCTGTGTTTTCTGTGTTTAGGAGGTCAGTAGTATTCTTAAAACCCCTGCATTTGCATTGAGCTGGCCTGATCCACTGCTGATGAGCACTTGCAGCTGAAGATGGAGGAGATTGGGAAAGAGGTACCCAAAGGGCACTGGTATGTTACTGCCATTGCAGAGTTAAATCAATGTCGGAATACCTGAGGGTGGGGAAGCAGCTTCCCTTGAATAGACTGACAGAGAAGCAAAAAAACATGGTGAGCAGGAAATATTAGAACATGTAAATAATAATTCAGTTAATAAACAGGTAATTTAGATGATAAAGAGGTAAGTTCAAAAATAATAATTCAAATAATAAACAGACGGATTAGTTTGAATACCGCCCAGATCCATAAGCTCTGGAAACTGAGCTTGTTGTCACCTGTCCCCTCTCCTAAATTTCCCTTGAAGTCTATCTTTGTCAGGTATCTGTCTGTAAAAACTCTGACCTCACTAGTAAATACTACAATTATTTTGAGATGACAGGAGAATTTACTTCTATCTCTTGATCGTTTTTCAAAATGTGTTATATCTTTCTAAATATGCTATTATGTCTGACAGACTAAATGAGGACTTGTCATGTGCCACTTTAGCTTGTCTTGTGTATTTGCAGCCAACATTAAAAACACATATAGTAGCAATTAAATCTTCTTTCAAAATCATTTTTTACTGGTAATGTGCTTTTCCGTTACCTCAATGAGACTCCAATAAGTTAATAAATTATTCTGTCGGCAGTAGGAACAACTGAGTCGGCATGATTGTAGCCCTCTCTCTGCCAATACTTAGCAAAGTAATTATCCCGGGTGATTTCCTCACTTTGGAATAAGAAGAAAACATTAGCAGGTTAGCAAAAATATTCTGTCTTTGCGGGGGGAATCATTGAATTAGTTGACAATTAAAATGTGATTCTGATCTTGTTGCTTTATAGCCTGGTTTCACACTAATTTTTATTGAATTCAGTTGTAGTAAGGCCTCAATGAGTATAAATCCAAAGGGAAGATCATATGTTTCATTTTGTGAGGAAAAGTTTTCCATTTATTTTATTTCCATTTTGCCTTCTTTAAAAACTCAGAATTCTTCAGGGAAAAAGATGTTATATTATGTAAATAAAAGGAGACAGATGGGTTAAAGTGGGGGGAGAATATTTCCATTTTAGCTCAGCTTTGAAAATCTAGGCCAACACTGATAAAAATTGAAGAAACACAGATTGAAACCAGATCTGTCTTACAAGAGAAATGCTGCAGTGCTGATTCCAAACACAGTGGCTTTAACTAGAGAATCCAATTGCAGTGGCTTCGGAGGGGCTGCTTTCCAGTTGGACTTGTTCAGGTCTCTCTCTCTCTCTCTCTCCCCCCTAATAATTTGAGTCATCACTGATGCAAATGAATCACATTATATTATGTGAAATTTGAAGGACATTTCAAAGGCATAAAGTGTATCCTATCAGGACTGCTTGACCCTTCATATTCATCCTGCATTTATTATATTGGCAACATTTTAAAATCTAAACTCTCACTTGATGACATTTTCATTAGCACTTCGTATTCTGTGTTCTGGCTTTTAAATTTTAATGCCTGTCTTGTAAAGAAAGAAAGAGTAGAGACTGCTTAATCACAAATGTATTACTTACAATTTACCATCTTCAATAAATTAAATAAATCACCTTGCACCTTATTGAATAACTAGTCATAACTATTGAATAAAGAGTCTTAGAAAACATGAGTAGGACAGAAAAGGCAAACATCAGTTGTAAAAAGACAAAAAACAAAAAGGATATTAAAAGGCTAAAGTATGTTTTTGTGGGTTTTTTTTTAATTCTAGATAAGAAATGACTAAGGTACTAAGCAAACTATGATTCTTCAGTCCATGGCTGATTCATATAAGAAAAGATGGACAACTTTGGTCTTTGTTAAGACCTAATAGAATAGGACTAACTTAAATAGATTTAAACCTCAAAAGATGAGGTTATGCTAAGAATCCTTCATACCTGTTCTTCTGTTGGCATCTGGGACATTAACCTGTCCATGTACTTTGGAAAAACAAGCATAATAATGTGGAGAGTTGGGAAGTCAGACTCCTGGTGGATGCAGAACATTCAGAGGCTCTTGGGGAGCTCTCCTTGGCCCTGACCCCCAGGTTTTCCTTCACCCATTCTCCTCCTTGAGGACCAGGGTTGGCCTTATGCTGGTTATTGCTCCTCCAAAGTGCACCCTGCCACTGACACCCAGCTGTACTGATTCTCTCTCTCTGCCCTTAATTTTTAAGTTGCTGTAGCTCTCTAGTTCCTGCCTGCGGCACTGCTCTTCAGTCACCAAGAGTTGTGGCTCCCCAGGCTGCTTATCTGACTTGCCACACAGCAAGTAATCTGAACCCACCCGGCAGCTCACCTCTCCTGAGGTCTCCTGCATATGCATTCCTCCCACACTGGTGTGCCACCGCTGCCCTAGACTTGTGCTGATGGAGGATCATTGATATTTGTGGTTGTACAAGAATTTCCATCCCACTGGGAGCAGGTAAGCCCTGAAACAAGTCCCTAAGGGATGACTGTAGATACAGGAAAGGCTCTTCTTTATCTGAAGTCAGTTATCAGCCTGTCAGAGACCACCCAAACAGGTGCCTATTACTTAGGCTTAGTTAACTTCAGGTTTTATAAATGCTGTGGCACAAGAGGCCAAATTGTAACAAACAGTGCCCACTTTGGGAATTTATACAAAATCCTAACCTTTGTTGCTATAGAATGAATGTCTGTGTCCTCCTAAAGCTCATTTGTTGGAGCCTTAATCCCAACGTGATGGTATTAGGAGGTGGGGTCTTTGAGGGGTGACCTATAGGTGCTGTCATGATGGGTGAGGCCCCCATACTGGGATTAATGTTCATATAAAAGAGGAGTAGACATGAGGTCTCTATCCTCAAGCACATGCACCAGTGAAAGGCTCTGTGAGGATGCTGGGACACCTTCTCCTCAGGGCATCCCTCACACCCTGCCATGGTAGTGAGGATAGCTGTCTGCAACCACGAGGAGGACATTCCTCAGACAGTGAGTCTGTCAGCACCTTGAACTTGGATTTCTCAGCCTCCAGAATTGTGAGAAATAATTTGTTGTTTACTTTATCCAGTCTGTGGTATTTTGTTCTATGGCCCACACAGACTGACACTTGTAGAAATTCGTAGCTTTTTGTATCCTTTTGTGGTTGAGGATCCCATGTGATCTTTACATGAGATACAGATTGACCTCCCTTGAACTGCCATCAGAGTCCTTAAACCACAGAAGCTAAGGGGGCCTAGGTATTTCAGCCCTTGCTTTCCTAAAATAAATCCCACTTAGTCCTAACATACAGTTCTTTTAATATGCTGCTGAATTAGGTTTTCTGGAATTTTTAGATCAAAGCTCTCCTGCAGAGGAAGAGTATGTGATCATATAGTAGCCAATAAAAGGGTTCCCCAGCAATTGGGGCAGAGAAACACCTTCCCATCCTGCAAGAATAGATCCTCATAACCATGCTCACCAGTAGACAAAAGAAGGATTGTATTTCTTTGTTATTTTTAAAATCAAGAGATGAGAACCAGGCACAGTAGCACACATCTGTAATCCCAGCAGCTCAGGAGACTGAGGCAGGAAGATTGCAAGTTCAGAGATAGCCTCAGCAACTTAACCAGGCCCTAAGCAACTTAACAAGATGCTGTCTCAAACTAAAAAATAAAAACAACTGGGGATGTGGTTCAGTGGTTAAGTATTCCTGGGTTTAATCACATTACCAAAGGGAGGGAGGAAGAGAGAGAGAGAGAGAGAGAGAGAGAGAGAGAGAGAGAGAGAGAGAGAAGATGTGAGATAACAAAAGAAGTGTAGTGTGCAGATCCTGTGGTAAAGAAAAAAACATAAAACACAACTATCTTAGCATTTTCTTTTGCCTTTTTAGTTTAATTTTTGGATAGATAGTATATCTACAAGGCATGAAATATTTTAAATATGTAGAGAGATACACAGTGAAAATTCTATCCCCACCCTACTGTCTATCCATCCCTGCCCCATAACCATTGTTAATAGTCTCAAGTATCTTTCTAGAGTTTATTTGTACAGAAGTAAGCAAATATAATAGGTTTTCTTTTTCTCCCTTCCTTTTAATAATGCAATATGCCACATACACTGTTCTCACTTGAATTTTTCCATGCAACAATGTACTGGAGATTTTACTCCATTTGTACAAAGCAAGTCACTTCTCTATGACCAGAGAGTAGTTTAATAGTTGCAGATCAGGGTCCCATTGAATGGATGCACTCCTACATAGCCACTCCTCCACTGTGAACATGTCGTGGTTTCCACCCTTCTCTTATTACAAACACTGCTGTAATGAATAACTGTGTACATATGCCATTTGCACATGAGCTATTAAGATAAATTCCCCAAAATGTTATGGCTAAATGAAACAATACATAGGCATTTGTTACTTAAGTAACAAATTTCCCAGTGTACACAATATGCTGATTTTACTCTTTCCAGCAATTTTGGAGAGTGTCTGTTTCTGAATGCCAACAAAGTATGTTATCAAACATTTGGATTTTTTTGCCAACATGGTAATTGAAAAGTGCTATTTTGGTATAATTTTAATTTGCTTTTTTATTGAAAGTGACATTTTGTATTATGAGTGACATTTTAAATTATGAACATTTTTTCATACGTTTAAGGACCATTTGTGTTTTTCTTTATGTGAATTTGCTAATTTTTCTATTGCCATATTAGTCTTTGCCTTACCAGTTTCTAAAAGTCCTTCATCTTTATGTCTCAGGAAATTGCCCTTTCTCTGTAACATGAGTTGCAAATTTTTTCCCCATTTTGCTCGACTCTTGACTTTGCTTATGGGTATTGTATTTTGTTGGTTGGTTAGTTTAGGTTTGCTTTGCCTTTGTTTATTGATTTTTTTAAAATTTTATTTTGTATTTAATAACATTGTTAGATCTTTCCTAGGCCATAATGGGACCCTGCTGATTTCTCCTAGTATTTTGTGGGTTCTTTTGTTTATATTAAATCTTATATCCATTTGGAATTTATCCTGACATACCATGTCAACTATGAATGCCACTTAATTTTATTTTATTTTTTAATTCAGAAGGCTACCTAGTTTATTCAACATTTTATATCTTTACTCATTAATCTGAGACACCCACTTAGTATGCACCAATGTTTCCAGTAAGTACTTGGCCTGTGTATGAGTTTCCTGCTCTTCTCTATTGTCTTTCTGCTCCTGGGGTTGTGTTACATTTGTTTGATTATTGAGGTGTCATAATATATTTTAATATCTGGTAAGTAAGTCACACTTCATCTTTGTTCATGCTTGTTACATTTCCTATATGAACCTCAGAATCAGCTTTTGGGGAATTTTTATCAGGATTATGGTAAATATATAAAAGTAATTCAGAAATGGGACTTTTATGATTTTGATTCACATACAAGAACATGTTGAATCTTTTCATATACTTGAATCTTATTTTGCATTTCTCAGTAGTGTTCAAAATTCATCTACATACAAGATTCATATAGTTTTAAGTGGTTTTCTAGGTATTTGATTGTTATAAATGAGATCTTCTTATATAGATTATTTGTATATTTAAAGTCTTTTGACACTATGTTTTAATTTTGTATTTTCTAATTAACTAAATTTTCATATTTTTAAAAAATATTTTATATGAATCTTTCAGTCTATATTCATGGCCTTTGTGTCTATAATTATACTATCTGCAATATCCAGATGTTTCACTTCTCATGGTGTAGGTCCCAGAGGGACAAGGGTGCCCATAATAAAAAGTAGTGATATTAATAGGCCGAATTCCTGTTTCCAAATTTGTTTTGACTTGACTTTAGTGCTTTCCCAGGAAGCATGAAACTATATTTTTATACTAAAATTAAGATATTCCATTGTGATAAAGATCTATGACAATAGATCTTTTATTTAGTGTTTTTTTTGATAATGGTTTCTTTTATTTAGTGTTTTTATTGATAATGGTTGTTGAATTTTAGTAAATGCTTTTTATGATCATAAGCATCTCTCCTCAGATTTCTAATATGAATGAATTTCCTGATATTAAATTGCCTTGCATTATTGACATAACATAACACTGTCATGACATATAATTTTTCATTCTAATGATTTACTGATGTTTTGACACTGATAAACAGAATGGCCTGTAGTTTTCTTTGATGTAATCTGTCAGCTGTGAGTGTCAATATTATACTTGTTTCATAAAATAATTTAGAAGTTTTCTCTTTTTCCTATGCTCTAGGCAGTTTGAAATGACATGGGAATCTTTTCCTTCTTAAAAAATTCCCTGTGAAGCCAGCTGGACATGGAGTTTGAATACAGTGGGCAGTAAGAGTAGATTTTTGGTACCATTATTATCTATTTTGTCAATGAAAAAAATACCTTTTTAATGTTTATATTTCTTCTTGGATCGGTTTTGGTAAATTAAAATTTCCTAGAAAATTATCCATCAAATCTGCATTTCAAGTATATTGACATAAAGTTGAACATAAGTGATTTTTAAAATTTGGGTTCCTCTGGTTTTTTAATTATTTCCCCTGTAGCATTTTTACTTTTCTGTTGTTACAGTCATTAAGTCTTTTATATGTGATCTGATTTCACTGACTCTCTTATGTGTGATTCGTCTGAAATTTAACAAGATCTGGTCTTGTTCAAAACATCAGTCATAATTTTATTTTTTTTATAAAACCTTTAGCTTTCTCTCTAAAGGACATTTTCTGTTTTCTACAGTAAGCAATAAAAAATGATGTTTTCCCTTTCTCATCAGAGTTTAATTGTATTGTAATCTTAGCTAATATTTACCTTTGCTATTTTGTATGTATATACCATATTTTGTTTATTCATCTATCAGTGGACACATTAAGATTTCATTAGAGTTTACTACATCACAGATCATGTCATCTGTGAGCAGAGATAATTTGACCTCTTCCTTTTCAATTTGGATGAATTTCTGAGTTAGGAAGCATTTCCTCCTTCTTAATTTTTTGGAAAAGGTTGAGAAGAATTTATGATAGATTTTAAATGTTTGGTAGAATTCATTGTTGGGGTTTTCCATGTTAGGGGCTTCTGCCAACTCAATCTTTAATAGTTACAGTTCTATTCAGATTTCCTATTTCTCCACAGTTCAGTCTCCAGAGGTTTCATGTTTCTAAGCATCTGTCTTTTTCATCTGTTAATCAATTTGTTGGCATACAATTGGCTATAATCTTTTTTTATTTCTATAAAGTTGGTGCAAATGTCCTCATTTTCATTTCTGATTATAGTATTTGAGAATTATTTTTTTTGCTCAGTCTAGTTAAATTTTGGTTATTCTTTTAAAAAAACAACTCTTTTGTTTCATTGATTTTTCTATAATTTAATTATGTTCATTATAATACTTATTATTTCCTTCCTTCTGCAAGTTTTGGACTTAGTTTGTTCTTCATTTCTAGTTCCTTTACATGTAAAATCAAGTTATTGGTTTGAGATCTTTTTTAACATAAGCATTTACAATGATAAATCTCTCCTGCACTACCTTTTCTAGATCATATGAATTTTGCTGTTATGTATTCATTTAAGTTTATCACTAAGTATTTTCTAATTTCCCGTGTGATTTTCACTTTGATTTATTATTTAAGAGTGTGCTGTTTAATTTCTCAAACTTTGTGAATTTTCTAGTTTTCCTATTGTTACTATTCTAATTTCATCCAATTGTGGTCAGAGAAAGTACTTGACGTGATAGCTGTCTTATAAAATCTATTGACTTGATTTGGCTGGGTACAGCTGTGTGCAATTGTAAGCCTATCTACTCTGAATGTAAAAGTAGGAGGCCAGCCTGGCCAATTTAACGAGACCCTGTCCCAAAATAAATTAAAACTAAAAAGGGCTGAGGATATAGATGAAAGGTTCAATCCCCACTACCACAGAGAGTCAGAGAGTGAGAGAGAATGAATTTATTTTGGCCATAACATATGGTCTATCCTGGAGAAAACCTCATACAGAATTGAAAAGCTCAAGTAGAATTTTTTACATGTATCTGCTGGATCTGGTGGACTTATTGTCTTATTTAAATGCTCTATTTCTTTCCTTTTTTCTGATTGTTCCATCCATTGTTGGAACAATGGTATTGAAATCTATTATTTCAGAACAGGCTATGCCTTCGAATCTGTGAGGTTCTGTGTTATATATTTTGAGGGGCTTTTAGTTGATGTATAAATTTTTAATTGTTATTTCTTCTTACTATAATGAGTCTTTTATTGGTATTTAATGCCCTTCTTGTATCCTCTTTTCACTATTTTTTCTGATAGTAGCAGAGCTACTCAATCTCTCATAGTTACTTTTTGCACTGAGTATTTTTTTCCACTTTTCCGTTTCAATGTATTTGAGTCTTTGGATATAAATTGAGTCTCATATAGATGGAATATATTTGCATGATGTCTTTTTGTCCAAAGTGGCTATCTTAGTCTTTTGATTAGAGAGTATTTACATTTTATTTATAAAGAAATTACTGATAAAAAAGACTTACTCATACCATATTTTTGTTTGTTTTCTATATGCTTGTAGGACTTCAGTCTCTCGTTTCCTGCATTATTGTCTTCTCAGTGTTTCATTTTTGTTGTGAATGTTTAAATTCCTTTCTAATTCCCTTTTGTGTATACTCTGTAGGTATTTTCTTTTTAGTTACTATGAGGCTTGTATTTAATATTATAAGATAAGAATACTAATCTGAATCTATACAATTTTAATTTTTGTAGCATATGAAAAATCTGCTCCTGCATAGCTCCATCTTACTAGTTTTTCAGTTATTGCTATCACAAATTATATTTTATGTATTATGTGTACAAAACAGATAATTATTATTTGAATATATTTTTCCTATTTTTATTGATGAATTATAGTTGCACAAAATTGGTGGGATTTGTTGGTACATATTCACTTTACACACACTATAACAATATAATTTAGCCAGTATCATCCCCTAGTGTTTCCTCTTTCCCCCTGTGCTACCATTTTCTTGTCCCTTTCCCCTGCTCTGCCAATTTCTCTTTGATTTTCATGAAGTCTCTTTGTACTTTTCTTTACCTTTTTCCTCTCTAGTTTCTGATATATGAGAGAAAACTTAAGATCCTTGACTTTCTGAGTTTGGCTTATATTCATAACAGAATGGTCTCTAATTCCATCCATTTTCTTGCAAATGACATAATTTTATTTTTCTTTTATGACTGAATAAAACTTTGTGTGTGTATATATACCACAGTTTCTTTATTCATCATCCATTGATAGACACATAGGCTGGTTCTGTAGTTTGGCTGTTGTGAATTGTGCTCTATAAACATGGGTTTGCTTGCCTTGCTATAGTATGCTGACTTTTATGCTTTATGATAAATACCAGGGAGTGGCATAGCCGGATCATATTGTGGTTCCATTTCAGGTCTTTTAAGGAACCTCCATATTGATTTCCATAGGGGTTATACTAATTAACAACCCCTCCAACAGCCTAAAAGTGCTCCTTATTCTCAACATCCTCTGCAGCATTTGTTATTGTTTGTATTCTTGATGACTGCCATTCTAACTGGAATGAGATCAAATCTCAGTGTAGTTTCAATCTACATTTCCCTAAGTGCTAATGATGTTGAACATTTTTAATATGTTTTGGTCATTTCCATTTCTATTTTGAGAATTGTCTATTTAGTTATTTGGCCATTTATTAATTGGTGTGAAGTTTTTTGAGTTCTTTATATATTCTGGATATCAATTCTCTGTAAAAAGATTAGATTGCAAATATTTTCTCCCATTCTGTAGGTTCTCTCTTCACTTTCTCAATTGTTTTCTTTGCTGTAAAGAAGCTTTTTAATTTGATACCATCCTATTTTTAACTCTTGGCATTATTTTCTGAACTTAAGGGTTCTTTTTAGAAAATCATTGCCTGTGTCCCTATGTTGAATTGTTGACCTTACATTTTCTTTTAAGAGTTACATAGTTTCTGGTCTTAATTTCTCAGTATTTGACTCATTGTGAGTTGACTTTTGTGCAGGATGAGAGTTAAGGGTCTAGTCTTATTCTTCTATATATAGATAACCAATTGTCCCAGCCGATTAAATGGATAACTACTTTATAAAAAGGCTCTTCTTTCTCCATTGTTTGTGTTTGTACTTTGTAAAGGGTCAGATGACTGTATCTGTGGGTGTTTACTTCTGTGTCTTGTGTACCATTGGTCCATGTGTCTGTTTGTATGCCAGTACCATGCAGTTTTCATTCTGTTAGCTCTATGGTACAATTTGAAGTCAGGTATTGTGTGCTTCCAGCATTGCTTTTTTGTCTTACAATTGCTTTGACTGTTCTGGGTCTTCTATTCTTCCAAATGAATTTTAGTACCTTTTTGTCTAATTCTGTGAAGAATGTCATTGATATTTTGAAGGGTATTGCATTGAATTTGTGGATTACTTTTGGCAGTTTGACCATTTTAACAATATCAATTCTTCCTATCCATGAACATGGGCGATCTGTCCAACTTCTTGAGTCTTCTTCAGTTTCCTTCCTCAGTGTTCTGCAGTTTTCATTTAAAAGGTCTTTCATCTCCTTGGTTAGAATTATTATTAATTATTCCCAGGGGTTTTGTTTTTGTTTTTGTTTGAGGCTTTTGTGAATGGGATTGTTTTACTGATTTTTTTCTAAGCAGGTTTATTAATGATGTATAAGAAAACTACTGAATTTTAGATGTTTATTTCGTAAACTGCTACTTTGCTGAATTTTTTTATTAGTTTATTAGTTCTAGCAATCTTCTGGTAGAACTTTTTGGGTTTTGTAAGTAAGGGATCATATAATATGAAAACAGTGATAATTTAATTTCTTTATTTTCTATTTTTATCCCTTTTATTTACTTCTCGGGCCTTGTTGCTCTGGCTAGAATTTCTAGTACTATATTGAATAAGGAGTGAGAGTAGACATTTGTGTTTTATTTCAGATTTTAATAGAAATGCTTTTAATTTTTTATATGTTCACTATGATGTTGGTTTTGTGTTTGTCATATATATATATATATATATATATATATATATATATATCCTTTATGATGTTGAGGTAGGTTCCTTCTATCCCTATCCAGTGTTTTTATCATGAATGACTACTGAATTTTATATAAGGCTTTCTCTGCATATATTAAATTATTTCCTTAATTCTATCCACATGATGAATTACATTTATTGATTTGTGTGTGTTAAACTATCTTTGCATCCTTGGAGTAAAAGCAACTTGGTCATGATGTACAATCTTCTTACTATTTTATTGAATACAATTTGCTAATATTTAATTATGGATTTTTTGCAACTATGTTTATCAGGGATATTGGGCTGCAATTTTTTTCCCTGATGTGTCCTTATCTACTTTTGGTATGAGTGTGATACTGGTTTCATAGAATAAATTTGGAAGTGTTCCATCCCTTTCTATTTCATGGAATAATTTGAGGAGCATTGGCATTAGGTGGCATTAGTTCTTCTTGAAAGATTTGGTAGAATTCAGCTGAGAATCCATCTGGTCCTGAGCTTTTCTTTGTTGGAAGGCTTTTTGTAACTTTTCTATCTCTTTGCTCCTTATTGATATGTTTAGATTTTCTATATTCTTTTTATTTCATTTTGGCAGGTCATTTGTGTCTAGAAGTGTAACCATTTATTCTAGATTTTCTAATTTATTAGAGTATTATTTTTTTTAAATATTCCCAATTTATCCTCTGAGTTTCTGTGACTTCTGTCTTTATTTTTCCTTTTGTATCTCTAATTTTATATTTGAGTATATTCTCTTTTTCTCTTCATTAGATTGGCTAAGACCTTATCAATCTTATCTTTTCAAAGAAGCAACTCTTCATTCTGTTGATTATTCTATTGTTTTTTCATTCTCTGTTTCATTTATTTATCTTTGATCTTAATTATTTTGTTCCTTCTAGTGGTTTTGGAATTGGGTTTTTTGTTTGTTTTGTTCTTTAAAAGCTTTTAAATGCATCTTTAGGTTGTTTCTTTAGGATCTTTCTGACTTTTTGTAGGCACTCATAGCTATAAACTTCTTAGAACCATTTTCATAGTGTCCCTGACATTCTGGTATGTTTCATTTGGTTCTAAAAATTTTTCAGTTTCTCTCCTAATTTCTTCTATCACTCATCACTTTATATTCATTATTCCAAAGTATACTGTTCAACCTCCATGAGTTCATATAATTTCTATGAGTTCATTACTAATTTTATTCCATTTTGATCCAGTAAGGTACAATTTTATACACACACACACACACACACACACACTGTTGTTGTTGTTGTTCAGGTCTAAAGAGTTATTACAGAGTTTATGTGCAGATGACCTATTTTTTAGTGAGAGATGTGTGTTGAAATCACACAGTATTATTGTGCTGGAGTCAGTCTGAAGCTTTAATTAGCGTAGTATATGTTTTACATAACCGAGTGCACCAACATTTGAGCATAAATATTTACTATTGTTATATCTTCTTGTTGGTTTGTTCCCTTTACCAGTATGAGGTGACCTTTTTGTCTCTTCTGTTCAATTTCAACTTGAAATCTTCTTGGTCTGTTATGAGAGTTAGCTATTCCTGCTTGTTTTAGGCTCCATTTACTTGATATATCCATTTCCATCCTTTCACTTTCAGCCTGTGGTTGTTTTTGCCTACAACAAACAGTGGAATTCTAAATTTTTAATCCATTCTGGCATACTGTGTCTAAATTGAAGAATTCAGACCATTTACATTCAATGTTATTATAGAGAGATGTTTATGAATTCCTGCCATTTTTATTTATTTCTAATGTTTAATGTGGTTCTGTTTCTCATTTGCTTAGCTACTTTTCAAATGAGATTTGTTCATTTGTGAGCACTGGGGTTTGTTTTTTTATTTCTTCTGCGTAAAATGTTTTCTTAAGTATCCTCTGTAGTGTTGTTCAAGTACTCAAGCATTCTTTTAGTTTCTTCTTATATTAGATGGCTTTTATTTCCCCTTTGATTCTGAAGGATCGATTTGCTGAATATAGCAATCTTGGTTGATAGTTATTAACTTTGAAGATTTGGAACATATCATTCCAGCAATTCCTGGATTTAGAGTTTATGCTGAGAAATTGAAAGTAATCCATGATTGGCTTTCCTCTAAATTCAACCTGATGTTTTTATCTTAAGTTTTTAAAAATTCTATGGCTTGTTCCATATATTAGGCATTTTAATGATAATTGATCATAAAGAGCTTCCTTTTTCAATCTTTTTTATTTAAATTCTGAATGCCTTTGTACCTCGTTGTCCATTTCATTCTCAATGTCTGGGAATTGTTCTGTTATTTCCCTGGAGAAATTATCCATGCCATTATCCTACATCTCACAACCCTCTTCAATTCCAATAATTTTTAAATTTGGTTTATTAGTATTGTCCCAGAATTCTCAAATATTATGGTCAAAAATACTTGTTTTCAGGGCTGGGGTTGTGGCTCAGCAGTAGAGCACTTGCCTCGCATGTGCGAGACCCTGGGTTCAAGCCTCAGCACCACATAAAAATAAATAAGTGAAATAAGGGTATAAATTTTTAAAAATTCCTGTTTTCTTCTCTTTAATACTGTCTGAATGCTTTAGGCCAGCCACTTTGTCTTCCAGCTCTGAGATTATGTCTTCAGTGTGGTCAACTCCATTAGACTTTCAGCTAAATATTTTATTTGATTTATTGTGTCTTTTATTTCTAAAATTTCTTTTTCGTTCTTTTTCAATCTCTCTATCTCCTTATTGAATTTTAACCTCTACTGACTTCCTTAATCCATCCAGTGGATTTTCTGTTATCTTGGAAATCATGCATTATTTTTTAATCATTATTTTGAATTTTTTATCTGATATTTCATGCAGTTGAACTCTATTTTTGTGTCAGTTGCTGGTGAACTCTAAACTTTAGGGGGTGTCTTGTTGCCTTTATTTTCCATATGTCTTGTATTCCTGTGTTAGTTTTTATGTATCTGTTGGAATGTATTTATCTTCCACTCTTATTTGTGTGCCTTTTTAGGGCACAGTCTTCTCTTCACACATTGTCCTAAGTGATATACAGTGAGACCCCTTTGTGGTGTGGTATCCTTAGCCTTTGCATTAATTCTGTTTTTGCTATAGGAGTACATGTCCATGAGTGGGACACACAGCCTTTCCTACTCAGGGCCTAGCCATTAGTTTGGGATTTTGTCTTTTCTGTTTTCAATATTTAAGTATACCTGAAGTTTGGCTAATTTGTGTGTGGAGCAAGCTACATTGTCTCTTGGCTCTAGTTAGTTAAGCGACAGTGTTTCTACCCTGTGAAATTGTAGTGTCCCTGTAGATTTCCAGCACCTCACAGAAAAGGTGGAAACCAACAAGAGCAATAACTAAAGCAAATAAAATACAGCATTAAAATAAATGCCTGGTGCCTACTATGAGATGAACAACGCTGATTACTTAATTTTCAGTGAATTCCCTCTTTCACTCACTTTACTGAGAAGCAATACTCTGGATTACAGAAGGTCTGTTCACCTTTTCTATTTCTTCCAGTTCCATCTTCATCATGTGGTGGTTTTAGTTTTTCTTACATTCTGCATCATCCTCTATTGACTTGTTCATCTCTTTCTTGAATTATCACATTTCAATTTTTAAATTTTATTTGTTTTAATTAGTTATACATGACAGTAGAATGCATTTATGCACTTTGATATATCATACATAGATGGGATATAATTTCTCATTTTTCTGAGTGTACATGCTCACATCAGTATTAGCAGTAATGATGTCTGTTTCATTCTACTATCTTTCCTGTCTCCACATTCCCTCCCCTCCCCTCCCATCATTTCCCTCTACCTAATGTAAGGTAACACTATTCTTCCCTAGTGCCCATCACCTTATTTTGAATTAGCATTGAGTATTAGAGAAAACATTCAGCCTTTGGTTTGTGTGGGATTGGCTTATTTTGCTCAGCATGATCTTCTCTAACTCCAACCATTTACTGGCAAATGCCATAATCTCACTCTTCTTTAAACCGAGTAATATTTTATTGAGTATATATACTACATTTTTTTAAATCCACTCACCTATGTTGGTTCCATAGTCTAGCTATTGTGGATTGTGCTACTATAAACATTGATGTGGCTGCATCACTGTAGTATGCTGGTTTTAATACCTTTGGGTATACACCAAAAAGTGAGATAGCTGGGTCAAATGGTGGTTCCACTCCCAGTTTTCTGAGGAAATCTCCATACTGCTTTCTATTTTGTGTGCATGCTTTGTTTTCCTAAACGCCTGATGTGTCATCACCCTTCATCTATTTTATGGCAACATTTTCCCAGAGTGCACCTTTTAATACATAATTTTATTGGTCTTCTTTACATTTTTCTCATGGCATCTTTATAACACCACCGTACCATCTCCTTTTCTACTTTCCTTCCTACATCCCTTCCTTTCTTCCCTGAATTTATCTGGACTATTACTTACAATCATCTGTGTTGATGGGGAATGAGGATCAGGCATCACAACTAAAATTTGTGTCCCTCTTGCCTGACACTCAGAGTGCTTCCTGCAAATATAGCTCATCTGGATCATTCTTCGGGTAGTCCTGACCCATCTAACTCTACACCAAACTGAGCCCAAGAGGGCCTCTTCCACCAGAACTACTTACCTAAGGTCCAGTCCCCATTTATGTAAGCAAGGTACATGCATTTCCATTCCAAAATTAGGTCCTTACCAGAACTAGATAGGCCACCACTGAAGCCCTTCTTCACTCCCTTAACTCTATGCAACTTCTGACCAGTCACAGGTACTTCTGGCCCCCTCTTGTAGATACATTAGAATTTAGTATTCACTAGATTACATGACAGATAAATTAGAATTCTAGTTTCACTAAAAACAGAAATTATGATGTTTTCTTGATTATTTTGCTTATTTTCTTTGTTATTTTATATGGTTCTAGGAGGGTAAAGGGAAATACTTATGATTAGCATATTTTAAATGACAGCAGTAGAATCAAATGCTCTTCCCTTTCCTTCCAGTCAACATACCTTCAGGAAGCAAAGGTGGACCATAGGTACTGCTGCGGAAAAGTGGCCCCTTCCTTAATGGGACCTAATGATACAAAACCATGACTACAGATACAAGATGATATGGGATAAATACTGCTGCAGCTTGAAACACGATGTTTGGAAGAGGGCAACAGTTTCATTATCTTTGTTGGCATCCAAAACAATTTCAGGAGAAAATAGCATTTAACCTGGACCCTAAATGGTGGATGAAATTCCAACAAACATAAATATGAGTAAAGCAACTCCTGAAGTAAAGCACAGCACCAGAATGGTAGAGGCCTTTTCAGGGCTGAGTGGCTGTATACTTGAGTGCTGGACACATCAGTGGCAGAAAGCTAGAGGTCAGGCAGCCAGTAAAGGCCTGAGAGTTAGAATCTTGGACACCAAGCTAAGGAGTGTCCCTTTGTCCTGCAGATAATGGGAGAGAGTTTGGAAATCATTTTAATTCAGTGTATGGTTTATCCTTCTATTTTGTTTAGAGACATGAGTAGATTTGTGTATTTTGGAGGAGACTTGAAAATAGAGGGATCCCGAAGGCAGAGGTCATCACAGGCTACTGTGAGTGGTACCTGGGTAGGATGCTAACAGTGAGGATAGAAAGGAGGGAACAGTGTTGACAGTGTTGGTTTTTACCTGACCCTGCAATATGGGAAACGGCAAATCCTTGCCACTCTTTTGTTCTGGAAAACAGCTTATTGCTCTTTTCCCCAGGGACTCACAGAGGACTTCTGATAAGCCCTGGTGTACCTGGGACAAGGCCAGACACATACCCTCCAAATTCCCATTCTCTGCCTCATAAACAACTGAAACAAGTTGCTTGTAAAACAACCTTTGGTTAATTTTCTCTCCTTCCCCAAGGCCCCTAATCTGTGGCCCAGCCTCCGCCTGGTTAAGGAAGACACCCCCTGAAGGGACCCTCCAGAAAGATAGGCCAGCCTCAGGGAGAATGTTTTCTGAAGCTAAGAGATTGCCCCTTTCCCCCACCCCTGTTGTTTCTGGCCATGTGGGTAATCTCCTCTTAGTCCTAAGAGTTCCCTGATATGGGGCCAGAGCTTCTCCACATCCTAGCAGGCCCTCCCCTTATTGTAGCAGTCCCCCTTTTAAATTCCTAGATACCAAGCATCCACAGGCCTGAGATGAGAAGGAAAAATAAAATTAAGGTTTGTTTTTAATGTTGGTCATTTTTAGCTTTATTTTCTTTTATTCATTTAAAGAATCCTTGAATTGGTACCTGGATGATGCCTAAGTTCTGTGCCTTATAAAACCATCCCATTCCTGCTGCCCGAGTCCCTGCCTCCACACTCCGCTCCTGGGTCCCCACCTTACTTGCTGGATTCACAGATACTGGTCTTGAAATGCTTACCCCTCGGCATCCTCATAGTGCTTCATCATCTCCACTTACGTTAACTCACACCTAACAGCTTGGGCAGGCCCAGTTCTTTCCCACAGAAAAGCTTGTCCAGCTTCCATTTTCAGGATGGTGAAACAGGGAGCATGTGGTGCCTGAGGCAGCATAGCCAGCCAGGGTGCTGGATGCCTGTCCTTACTTTACTCCCATATCCATGTTTCTTGTGGATTTTCAGCCCAGGCCCCTGTTAATCATAAGAATATCAGTCCTTCCTTTCACGGAGGTTGAAAATTCAAAATAACTAAAATAGTCACGTAGATTCTATGGAAATAGAAAGGAGAATGATGAAGGCAGGTGTGGAATGACGAGAGGTTTGTCAAGGGGTACAAAGTTATGGTTAGATAGAAAGACTAGGTTTTGGTGTTCTGCTGCACAGTAGGGCAATTATATTTAATAATGTATTGCATATTTCAAAATAGCTAGGAGAGGAATTTTAATGTTCTCACAACAAAGAAGAGTTAAATGTTTGAGGTGATAGATATATTGATTACCCTCATTTGATGGTTTTACAAGATACACATTAGGAAACTTCCAAGTATATCCCATAAATTGGTGTAATTTTTATGTGCTTATTTGAAAACTATTTTTTAAGTAATTGAACTCAATGGACCATACTTTATCTTCCCTGCCAGACACACTTTGGGATCATATTTTCCTATGCCTCTGTCTCTGCTTTCATTTTCTTGCGCTTGTTCTTATAACTTCAAAATCTGTCCTTCAGTGTTCTCTCAACTCTCTTTGCCTAGTTTCTGTACCACCAGCAGTGTGAGGGGGCATCCTTAGTGACGTGGATGATCTTTCTATTCAAACTTCACTGAAAAAGAAAAGAACAAAGCCAGGTGTCCATCTAGATGACCTAAGAATGTGTTTTCTCTGCCACAAACTTGGCCAAATTCTGAGTTTCTTTTTTTTTTCTTATTTTCTAAAATGACATTTTCATAAGTAGATTCTATAGTTTTGATCTTGAAAGTTCTCCCGAGCCCCGCATTAGAGGATTGGACAGCCTGCAGTCTGTTGGGAGGTGGAGGATCCATTAAGAGGTGAGGTCCAGTGGGAAGAAATGAGGTCATTGAGGGCATGCCCTGGAGGGGATATTGGGACCCCAGCCCCTTCTTTCTTTGCTTCCTAGCTGCCATGAGGTGAGCAGCCCTTTGCTTCCACCAAGAGCTTCTGAGATTAGGTATTGCCTCACCATAGACCAATGGCAATGGGATAAAGCAGCCATGACTGAAACCCCTAAAATGTATGATCCAAAATAAACCTTCCCCCATGTAAGTTAAATACCTCAGTTATTTTTGTTAGTGATAGAAAGCTGACTAACACAAAAGGCAATTGTGCAAGTAGGTTCTCAAAAATAGCCTCTCTGTAATATGTTAAATTTAATTTTAAAAATTGTTGCAGCTTCAGCCCCCAGTTTTGCTCCTCACAGTAGTAAAGCTGGAGCCCAGTGTCACTGTTCAGAGGGACACATGGTGATGAGAAAGTTCAGCTTTAATCAAGTCCAGAGCGCCGGCTGCTGCGTTATTTTCTAAGTCCTTGATTGCATCTTTACCTTGCAGTAGCCCTGTGTGGTGTGGTTGCCCTGCAGAAAGCACAGATGGTGACTGTCAGAGCCATGCATCAAGCCCATAGCCCTCCCAGATGCCCCCACTGCTGCTCTGAGTATAGCTATTTCCAAACCATTTTGAAAATTAACTTTAAATATACTTTAGAAATCATCACATTTCTGGATACACTCTCATCCAATAATAACAAGTCTCACTAAATCAGAATGATGAGAGATTTATCTCAGTTTAGTGTAGGTGCCTAGAAATCTGAAGATTTATAGAATGTTTGTAAAGGTATAACAATGTGTGGTATCTGACGGTACCATCATAAGCTTATAATTTTTTATGTGAAAGAGAAAATTGACTATTTCTAGGGTATTCCAGGGAACAGAACTGGGGCTGATGGATAGAAGTTTCATAAGGCAGTTTTACTTCTACCTAAGAAAACCCAGCTAGCATTCCTGGCTATGCTTGGCTTTAGGGCTGTATTAGTCAGCTGCCAATCATTATGACCAAATACCTGAGATAATCAATTTAAAAAGAGGAAAAACTTATTTCGATTCAGTTTTGGAGGTTTTGTTGCATGATCCATTGGCCCTATCACTTTGGTATATGTGGGGCAGTATGTCATGATGGAAGTACTTAATAGGGCACCTCATGGTGGCCAGGAAGAGAAGAAAGTAAGGGTATGAGCTGGGTCCCAATATCCCCTTCACAGGAATACTTCCAATGACCTAATGACCTAACTTCCTTCCACCAGTCTACTTCCTTGGAAAAAGTTCCACCATCTTCCAATAGTTCCATGTCCTGGGACCAAACCTTTAACACAAGGGCCTTTGGAGTATATTTAAGATCCAAACTATAGCCAGGGTTTACCTTGTGTACTTGATGCTTTGTTAATGAAGGTGGTTGGCTAGCTATGGTCTTCTGTATCCACAGCAACCCAGGGCCCCTTGCCCTTGAGAGGACAGCACAGTGAAAGGGATGCCAGCATGTGCAGAGTCTGACCCCTCACTCCCTGTTTTCAGATCCTGCTTCTACTTACAGACTTTGTGACCTCTGGTGGCTTCCTTAACCCATTTCTGCCTCAAGAGCTTCCCTGTTGACAATTTTGAGGTGTCATATTTGGAAAAATAATAACATAGGATGATTGACAGGTGTGTCATAAGTGCTGTGTGTTTGTTTAATGTAAGTAAGGAAGATATTTTTAAAGGTGTCAGAGAGATGCCATGTTTTGAGCATGTTTTTTGTGCTGAGCAGTCAACCAGACCCTGAAGATGCAGAAGTAAGAAAGACTATGTAGGTCCAACCTCCACGCTGCTTACAGTTGTTTTGGAGTAGGACAGTAAGCAGTGCCCTGCCAGCAGTCCAAAGAGTGACTTCCATGACTGAGGGTGCTGGAGGGCAGGGGCTACCACAGCACTGGATGGAAGGAAAAGGTGCTGCTCCAATGGGATGAGCTGGGGAGGCTCTACAGATTTGATTTAAGACTGTGGTTCCCGAGAGCCCCTGATTCATTAATTCATTCAACTTTACTAATATAATAGAGTCTGAAAATTTTTAATGCAAAACATGTATTTTAACTTTACAGAACTATATTCAATTAGAAGTATATGTAACTTTTCTAATTTGTTGCAAATTCTATTCTTAGGCTATCTGAATAAAACTATTGAGGAATAAAACAGTATTATTCACATTGTGTCCTTGTAGGAAGAAATGGTACAATCACAATTTCACTTTTTCATTATTTTCACTATCTAAGCTGAAACAACCAAAGGAATTGTATAATGACTATTACCATAATGCATAATTTTGTAAAAAACTTATGTTTGAAGGATCTTCAGCAGAATTATTTTCTTTGGTGAACTATAAGTGATAAAACTCATTTGGTATAAATCAACAGCTCTAATTATGCCTAGTCCTAAGATAATGGAATTTTTTTTTTAAATCAACTTGCTCTAAAAGAGTTTTCCAGGTTAACTTATCATACTTTAGTTTAGAAATAAAGAGTATTAAAAAAAGCAAAAGCTGTTTTATAACCCAGAATAGTATGCATATTCTTTTTCAAATTTCATGATTTTTTAAACTCTTGTTTGTGAAATTTGTAGGGGGTCTAAATCTACATGTGGGGTTCCCAAGCCTGCAGGCTTAGCTCTATCCCCAGATGTATCTAGAAAGTTCATTCCATTTGGAAAGACAAGGATCTGTCTTTGGAAAGAATGACTTGGAGGCGGAAATCTCTGTGGAGAGGCTCACAGGGAAGTAATGCTGTGTGGAAGCAGGACGGTGCCCACAGGAGGCCCGCTTCCAAACACACTGATGTGTGCAGCAAAGAGAACTGCCCACGGCCACAGGGCTGTCTTTCTCAGAACTTTCAAACATAAAATGCTCATTTTGTTCCCAGTCTCACACTTTACCACCCATCCTCTTCCCCTAGAGTGATCCTTTCAGAGCCCAAATCTGGTAGAGTTCTCCATGCATGAAGTTCCACTATGCTACAGGACCTTCAGGGAAATGTTCTAGACACTTACTGTGCTCACAGGATTCCACACTCTGCAGCCCCCAACCCCTGCTCTCTAGCCTCATGTCCCACACCTCATGCTCTCCTCAGATCAAACATACCATGCAGCCCCATAGCCCATAACTAATCAAAAGGTCCCAAGCCCCATCCACCTGACAGACTTCTCTTCACCCAAGACCTACAACTCAAGGATCCAGTCCCATGGCACGTCATTATGCCCTCCTTGCATCACCCTTAGACCCCAGGCATGGCTCCATCATTGCATTCACTGAGTTGTTTTCATGACTAATTCTTTCCATCTTTGCCTTTCCTGCTGGACCATGAGTTCATAAGTGCAAAGCCTGTCTGTTCTTGTATCTCAAACACCCGGAATAGCCCTGAATGAATGGGTGTATTGTTAGTAAAAACCTAGTACTTGGGCTCTGCAGGAGAGGCCCCTGAGTAAGAGTGGGGAGCAGGAGTAGGGTGTGAGAAAGCACCAGCTAGAGCAGTAGGATACCAGCAAGGCCCTAGGAGCTGGCCTGGCTCAGCACATAGGTACCTGCAGAGCTAGAGTCCACTCCAAACTCCACAGCCAGTGTCACTTCCAGATGACCTGGAATTTTCCAACTGAGAAGTGCTCCACAGTCCAGAAGTATTTCTCAGAAACCCTAATATACCTAAAGTTTGTATATTATTGCAGAAATTTTAAAGGCAATGTGAGCAAATTCCTTAAAATTTTAAGTGCATTTAAAAAAAATCTTGACACTACTGGCTATGAATTTTTCATTATTTTAACTCTACCATATTCTTCTTTTCCCATTCTAGTTACAGAATAAAATAAGTATGAAAATAAACAGGTTGGCATCACAGGCAGCTCTAGTGTAGGCAAAAGATATTAGGTATCAAGTGCCTGACTTGCGGTGTGATTTAGGGAGAGTCATTTAAAGTATTCACAGAGCTTTAAGTGCCTATTAATAGCAGTCCCCAGTACATCATTACAGCTGAATAAGAGATTCCACCCAAAAGAAATGAACAGTGCATCCACTCATTTGCTTAACATATATTTTTTAGTCCTCCCTGCATGTGAGACCCTGGGCTGAGGGCTAGGTAGGAGACACAGAGAACATACACACATTGAAGTACAGAGTGTGATAGGGGAAATGATGGAAAGGGACAATGTGCCATAGGAGGGACTGAAAGCATGGTGTGGGAGGTATTTGAAGGCAGAAAGAGCCTGTCTGTGGACATGCCATGTAATCTCATCTTGTAAGAGTCAGCCACACCAAGACAAGACACAAGGGCAAAGAAAGGGAAAGAACAGCCTAGACAGAAAACAACTGCATGCAGGGCTGTGGCTAGGCCATGGAACAGGAGAGCAGAGGCCCAGGATGGGGTTAGAGAGAGAGGGACATTGATAAGGAAATTAGGAAGGAAAAAAATGTGTTTCTCCAGTCCTAGGCATAGCTGTATACATGTCTCATTTAATCTTTACATCACTATTTACTGCTTCAATCATGTAAAAGGTACCTTGGTGAACAGTGGAACAGAAGGGTAGTCAGCTTCTTTGTTGCCAAAAAAAAAAAAAAGTCTGAAAATGTAAACTAAAGTTTAAAAGAAATTCTCAGGCTGTTTATTAAACTTTCAAGGCTCAGAATTTGTAATAACTCTGGATAGAGCTAAGATTTATTTTTGCTATCTAAAATGAAATGACATTTCATGAAGGAGAAAGTATGGGGCTAAGAGAGGTTAAGTAATGCCCAGGTTACACATCTTGACAGTGAGAAACCTGGAATTGGAACCCAAATCTCCCTGGCTTTAAAGTCCATGCTTTCTCTTTCCACAGTGGCATGCTTTGGACAAAAATAATGATAATTATTATTACCGTAGAAGCATGCATGACTATGGGAAAACAGGAAGCGATACTTGATTCTAGTCAGGAAAAAAACAGGGACAGTGTCACAAGGTTTTCATAAGAGTGAAATGAGACAAAGAGACTAAATGGCACATAAGCTGCTTCTACTCCCAAAAGACTATGGTTCTGTGAAACATCTCAGTCCTGATAAGGGAGAGACCAGTTTATGTCGTTCATAGCTGGACCTAAGTTCATTTTTATTTCATAAATGTGACCCATTGCTATCCATGCACATAAGCCAGATAATAATGATGGGCATAGGGAGTAGTACACCTTCCATTAATACCAGCCCCTTTCATTCAGAAACAGATGGTTCTGTTTTTGTCACTAAATTCCATTTGTTTGGAGGTAAAGTTCGATTTTACTAGAAGTGAGAGAATATTTTCTACAAGCTAGTTTCAGTGCATCCTGAAGTCTCCCATGTGAATTAATAGCATGACAAACATGGCCTTCTCTTTGTTCTATTGTTTTATTCTTCAGGCTTATTCCTTGTAACAAGACAGATTTCTTTAGGTAAAAGGCTCTCAGAAATCTATGACCAGACACTTGAGCAAGAGCAGAGCTATGGAATAGTTGCCATTTTAGATTTGTTCTGTAGCCGGTGTGGAAAACTGACAGTGCAGAAAGATGAGTGACCTCCCTGCAGTACTAGCCTCAGTGTCTAAACAGGAGGTTTCACAAGGGTCTTGTCCTAGTGGGTCTCCATCACATCACATCACCATCCAAACTTGGACATTAACTTCTCTGATCAAAAGCCTCTCCTGGCTCCCCACAGCCAAAAGTATACAACCCAACCCCTCCAAGGGCATTCATATCCCTCACTTGAGACCCCATTTGTCTTTTGGGTACCAGTGAGAAATAACTAGCTCATTTCACCGCCACCTGTCTAGGCAGTTGTGTCTTTGCCCCCTCTTGACTGCAAGAACCTCAATCTTGCCTCATCTCCTAGCCCCAGTGCACACTCTGCCTCCCGCAGAGCCTGCCCAGCACTGCTGGGGGCCTGCAATGGGAGCGCTCCAAGTCAGTTCATTCACTAGGTTGCATAGCTGGCATTCCTGAGCTCCTACTCTGTGCCAGTGATAGTGAAAAAAGACAGGGTGCTGCCCACCAGGAATAAGCATAGAGTCCTACATGGAGTGATGATGGCCAGTGATATCAGCATCACCTGAGAGCTTGTGATAACCAGAGAATCTCAGTTAAAACCACACATGAGCAAGGTTCCCAAGGGATCTGTGTGGCACAGCAGAGCTTAGGCATGTCAGGCTGGGTGGTGGTGGTGGTGGTGGGGGGTGTTTGTATGTTTGCTTTACAATGTTTGTACACCTATGGAGTTACACTGTCCTTTGGTTAGCCAACTTCTTTTGAGGGCCTGTTAATATAAGTTACAGTATTAGGTTCTGGAGAGCACAACTAAATTGCAAATCAATGCCATAGAGATTTATCTATATTGTTTAAAAAACTAAAACTTCCCAGATTTTGTTCATGGAGCATCTGAAAATATTTATTGCTTTATGCTTACTATATATAGTATATTATGTTAGTTCAGAGACTGTACAGTGGCAAGTTCTAGGCCACATTTGGTCATATGTGTGATTATTTGGTCAATACAGAATTTGTATAAATTTTAAAATTCATTATAGGCATTTAAAAATCAAGAGACTTTCACATACAAAGCAAATTTCTGTCTTCTTTTAAAAACTGAGCTACCCTGGGCCCACATTCCTAATGGCACAGTGGGCTAGAGCTGAGGGCTCACCTGTAAGTGGGGTGTGTGTCCCACAGCTCCTTACATAGCCTGTTAGACCCTATAGATACCACATGTGAGGACCTAGGTTTTCTTAGAGGGCAACCTCTATCTGACTCTGTGGAGTTGACTCCTTTCTGCGTTCTTTCAGGGCCTTGTTCAGAAGCACCACCACCACCCATGGGAAGAGAGAAAGGAATGAACTGGTAGTAAAGACAAAGACAGAGCTCTACACCAGCAGGTCTCACCCAGGGAAGAGGGACGCTATAAAACTACCAGTGCCCAGTCCCCAACCACACCCCCAGAAATTCTTATTCAATCAGTATGATCACTAGATTTTAAATCTCCACAAATGATTCTCACCTAACTGGAGAACCATTGATCTAGCTTTCTGCATAACTTATATGCAAAAAAAGAAAAAGAAAAGAAACATGCCAAATTGATTTTTAAAAACACCTGTAGCTATATAGACATTGACAGGATTTTGTTGAAGCCTCATCACTGTGGACACTGATTAAAGATGTCTGATAATTTTGTAGCCTAGCATGTACCTTTCTTATCTATAGAAAGAGTTGGCTTGGCAATATTTCTTCAAAGTGCTTTATTAAGATTTTTTAAATGACTTAAATTAGATGTAATTTACATTCTCTATTTTAGAAACAAAAATTTGGAAGATACCACACACGTGCACTGTGAATATGTCATGCAGGGCCCTTCCCACAACCACAGAATATATTTTGTTGCCATCTCTGTTACCACATGGCCTAAAATTCTATTTGTATTTTAATTACATTATAATAATTATTATGACTCTTGGAATTCAGCTTTTTATGGCACAGGAGTATCCATCCAAAGATGCTGTTAACAGGGTAGCTTCCTTTAATGCTCCAGCTTAATAAAAAACCATCCCTGCCCCAAGCACTCTGATCTACTAATGCTGGGCAGTGTCCTGCAAGCAAAATCTCTGCCATTTCTGGCAGCTCTTCTTGATTAGGGGTCTGACAAAGCATCAGAGTAATTTATGTGGTGGTTTTATGAAAAAAAAATGCTCATTATTTCTAATAGCTTACAGTGTTTTAATATTTTAATGCAATTATGCTTAATTGTTGATTTTAATATGTGTTAGCTAGGATGTGTCTCTGGACCTAAGTAAAATTTACAGCTAATGGAAAATTTTCCTCCAGGTTTTTTTTTTTTTTCTTTAAACAAGGAATTAGGTCCTAAAGTGAAACCAAATGCAAATCCACCAAGCTGTCTCTTGCCAGAGAAAATATTGGTGTAATAGATTTGAATGGCCTAGTTTATCATTCCCCTTTGCAAAATCCCCAAATCTTGTACTTGGCTTAGAATTTTAAAAAAAAAAATTTTCTTTCCCACCTTCCCACTAACCTACTTTTAGTAATTTCTATGTTGTTTTATGAATTTTTTACTAAAAGGCAATCTGAGAGAGGGAGATGTATTCAGAGAACCATCCTTGTTATAATCAGAACTGAAGATAGAGAGGGAGTTGGAACTGATGCCCAAGGTGAGGCGTGGGATTTCATTAATGTGTTTTGCCATTGTGGGTGGACACTAAAGATAGAAACTGCAAAAACTAAAATGTAGCTGCCTCTGTTTAGCACATCCACTTGGGGCCGCTCATTTATGGCAGCATTTGCTCCTCCATTTCCACCCTCCCAGGCCAAGTGGGAGACGGCACAGTACAGATGGGTTACAATTAATATGAGTCCCTTAATTCTTATATTGGATTCTACTTTTGAGAAATAAATTGATTTTAGAAAGCCCACATTCTCTCTGCTCCCTTTCTTCCTCTTCTCACTTCAGAGCATCTTTACTGTGTCGCAGAGAAGTCAAAAGATGGCATCAGCCACCTCTCTCCCATCCCGAGCCTCTAGCACATGCCCAGGCAGCTGCTCTGTGAGGCATCCTGGAGGCTGGGTCACCTGAAGGCTGCTTTGCCTTCAGCAAAGGCGTTGTTCAGTCTGCCTTCTGACAGAAGAGAGAGGCTTGCTTTTCATTTCTGGGAGTTGCCTGCTTCCTGGCCTGGAAAGGAAGGTAGCAAAGGAAAAGGGTGGTGGTGAAAATTATTGCCCAGCATCCTTTGAGCTGGTCTCAGACACACTGGCACACATGCTCAGAGTTACAAGTACACATGGCCCTCTTTGACCCTCAGCAGCATTCTTCCCACAGATCTGGGTCAGAAAAATAAGTCCTTTGAATATGCTCCTCCCCTGGGGTCCATGGGTGCATCCTCCCCACTCCTTACCCCTACTCAATACTCTGCCCTTTGTCTTGTCCTCAAATTGCCTTTCCCTGTTTTCTTGTGCTCTGAAATGCCACTCCAGACATACTACACCTTAAGACTTCATTCCTACCTTCCAGGCAGATAGAATTCCCTTAGCCCTACAGCTCCTACATGATTTTGCCTATCCATGCCTTTTAGCAGATTCTCCTCCCAACCCCCACCCAAGTACTGGGATTGAACCAAGGGCCTCCTGCATGCTAGGCAGGCACTCCACCCCGAGCTATATCCCCAGCCTCCTAGCAGATTGCGTAAGCAACTTCTATCCCCTTTCTGTGCCTCATTCTCCTCCCTGAAAATGCTTCAAACTGCCTGGCATCCAGAGAGCTCAGCACGAACACAGTGGGGACGTATGTGATGTGCTCAACTTGGGAAGACATAGGGAAAGAGGATGGGGCAGAAGTGAGGAGGATTTATAACCCAGGATTTATAATATCTTCTTTACCTACAACATTGGCTTGTCTCTGTGGCTCTTCAGGTTAGCCTTGGCCAAGGTCCACTCTCCGTTCTCCCACTGCTCCCTGTTATGATCTTTGACATTAATGCTCTTGGTTCGAACCATCATGCACTTCTTCCCCAGCTTGTACTTCTCCTTTGTGTCTTCACATTTAAGCCTTGCTCTCTCATTTGAACCTGGAGTAGGTAAGAACTTTTCACTTAAATTTCAGAGTAGTTTATAAATAGGCTGCTTAGTTTCTGCTAGCACATACAAGCTTTCATTAGATCATTCCTCCTTCCCATGGTACTGTCAATATGGAGCTCAAGAGAGCACAAAAAAAGATAAGAGTGATGTTTCCTTGGTCATTAAGAAAGGGTAGTTTGAAGGCCACCCAGCAGTTTTTTATTTCTGTACCTAGAATTGACCAATATGATTTTGACCCCTATACAATTTTCCTTCTGAAGAAAATTCTCCTTAAGACACTTCAGTCATTATCTATGATTCAAGGAAGACAACGTCCAAAAATAATTTAGAAACAAAATTCAGATTCACTATGGATACAGATTATTCTAGCATTATCAGTTAGTATTCTCACCAAAACCAAAATGAGAACATAAGCAGCCACAGCACCTTTGCTAGAATACTGCATTAAGATAGGGGAAGCAGACTCCTTTTCTTTTCAAAATCAGAAATGGCATTGCCTCTGAAATGTTTCAATATACTTTTCCCATAGTTATGTTTAAATGTTATTGCAGTTACATAAATAAGAATGTGTGGCATTTCTTTGGCTTTATATTCTTTTGTCATCATCTTCCATTTTGAATAACACAGTGGAAACCATGAAAAAGAGGAAGGCATGGAAGATTTTCCATTTTCTTTGATGCATAAAATTGTAACCATAGTTTCCTTGTGGAGGATGTTCTAAAGTAAAGGGGTAGCTCCATCAAGGGACCCCATAGCACTATCATGTGAAACGTGGCCACCATGATTTACCCTTGCAATCCCCCAAAGAATGGCACTGGTGTGTCCTAATAAATGTACATGGCCTTCCAAAACATTTCAGATGATCTTCTGTTCCCAGGGTAGAATAAAATGTGGTACAATGAAGCCTTACCGTGTAATTGAGGAATAGTTACTATGAGAATGTCAGCCTGAGGTTAGACTGAGAGAGGAGAGGCAGTTTTATTCCCTGAAGATTCCCAGGTTATTTGGCAAGATGGAGGGGTCATTGGACTCAGAAACTTGCTGTTTCTCATTTATCTCAGGTGCATTTTCCATCTTGCCGATGTGTTCTGTCACTGTTCAATCATGGCTCAGTGCTGTCTCTTTCAAATGGTTTATTAGAAGCTCTGCAGAATGTTTCTAAATATTCCCCATCACAACCAACAGGGTTTTGAGCTTGTGGTGACAGCTCACCTGAATCACTCTTCTGCAAACACTTGCCTTATTAAAATTCTTTTATTTTCCAACACTGCTTTTAAAAAAAATCCCCACCCACCCACATGAACACACAAATATTAACAGCTTGCCTGTTATCGTTGGCAATTAAGAAAAGGGTTTTTTGCTGTTTTAAGTGTTGGTGCTACTGCCTTATTCTCTAATTCATTAATAGTTATCCAGTTATGCTGCAAGTAGCCGATCTGTAAGCATTCACTCCCTAAAACATCACTTCATCCTGTGACACTACAGTATCTTCAAGTGGAAAGTAACCATGCCAAGAAAATTACTGATTCCAAATGCAGTTATTTTCAACATTGATGTAATGCAGGGTTTTGAATACAAGTACCATTTGCTTGAAAAAGAGCCTTGCCATATCATTACACATAAGGAGTCTTCTTCCCATGGGAAATGCAGGCCTTAATTTACAATACCAGGTTGCTTTCTGACACAAGCAACTTGAGGCTTTCCAAACACAATCTCATCAGTTTCTCTTATGACTGTACATGTGTGAAAGTGAAAGACCCAAAGAAATGGTCACATTCCTGTTTAGGTGAGAAAGCCTGTGTCCTCAATTGCCCTTCCATTGTTATTTAAATTTCTAATATGATAGGTTTGAAGTAGTTATAAAGTAATTGCTTAATATATCATACACATATACAAATATACCAAATGAAACCCACTATTCTGTATAATTAATATGCACTAATAAAAAGTAGCTGCCTAATAGTTAAACTCTAATATTCATAAAAGTGTAATTTTCAAATTTTGTCTTTTTCTATACTCACCTAGTCAATTCATTAATTCTAGGGTCAAGCATATCATTTCTTATCCCACAGCTTCCTGTTCTTTGTAAGCATGCATGTGATAAGTGTACTGTTTGCATGGTTTTTTTTGCAAGATATTATGAATGTGTAGAATGAAACAGTTTATACTGTAAATATAATAGTGTTATAAACCTAATTCTTCTGCACTTTTTAATTTTTCCTGGTTTGTTTTTTAAATTGCAAAGAACTTGTATCTCAGACTATACCTTCTAAAAGCATGCTGTCAACTTCCCAGGGCTATTTTCCAGGATCTCTGGTGGAGGTTACAAAGCCCAGTCTCTGAATGGCTCTGTTGGAGATTCACCTAGTTCCATGTCTCCTCATGGGATTCTAATTGATGGATGTGAATTTCAAGCAACAGAGACCTTGCTTCCAACTAATTGAAAGTTCCTTGCTCCCATGCTAACATGTCATCAGGAAACAAAACACCACAGCTCAGTGGGTCTGGGATACTAGTTCTGCAGTGTGAAGAACTAAAAGAAGAGAAGAGCTTGCTCAGGCCATGCTGTCTGGAATGAGAAAAGGACAGGTGGCAAGAGCAAAGCCAGTGTGTGATGGCAGCCTCAGTGGGAAGTGACCACAAGTGGCGTGTGGGTGGATGGGGATGTCTCTATTGGCAGACTCAAGGAGGCCGAAATGCAATGTATAGTGACCAAACCAATCCTTCGTTGCTTCTTTGCTTTATTTGTTTTCAAATTGTGTCAAGTACTCATTCCTGCCACTGAAATATTTAGTGTTTAGTTTTTCTCTTTTCTCTCTCTCTCTCTCTCTCTCTCTCTCTCTCTCTCTCTCTCTCTCTCACACACACACACACACACACACACACACACCCCCATTAAAAGCTTTCTATTCTCTCGAATGTTGGTAATTGGAGAAGGTCAGATATATCATCTGTGCATATTGGCATCAAATGGTATTTATTTTAGGAGAGAAAAGCTGAACAGAATAGCTTTTGCATAGCTTGGAGCTGAGTTTCTGACAAGACTTCAACCAGGTAAAAAGAGCATGGAGTCTTTTTTGTGTTTTATCCAGCTCAAGTCAATTTTCTTAAATTTGCTATAATTTTTGTTTGTTTATTCATAATTGTTATAATTTTTAAAGAAAGCCTAAAGTCTATAAAATACTAAGAACACTAATTTCTTCTTTAACTAAAAAGCTAGCCTTAATTTTATTTGCTGTTCTGCCTATAATTTTCTAATCTTCACAGCCCACTTGCTCCCTATAATTAGCAGAAGGTGACACCAGGCCAAGGAGCCCAGAGGACAGTCAGTGGGAGAATGGCTCATGCCAAAATGTGTGAGGACACACATTTGATCCATTTGCACAGAGGAAGCCCTGGACAGCAGGTGGGAGGGGCTAAGGAGCAGGGAATCAGGGTGTGCCCAGATAGGGCACATCACAAGCAGCTCTGCAGGGAGGCTGGCTTTTCCTGAGCCAGTCTTGGTATGCAAAGGAGAGACAAGCAAATCAACCAAGCCATGGACCACCTGAAGAGCAGCCTGGCCTGTTTGTGTTGTGCATCTGGCTTCTCTGCAAAGCAGGAAAAGGTTTGGAAATACTCATGATTCCTGCAAGAAGAAAACAGCCGATTAGCTGCTCCTCAATGAGTCTGTGCAAAAGTGAAACATGAAAAGAAGTCCACTAATTTATTTACATGTTTTCAACAATGAATAATCACAAGCAGAGGAGTGATAAACACTTAAGAAGCAATGTGTGCTTTTAATTCATGGAGGGGTGCCCTGGCTTCTGGTAAGTGTTTTCTGTCTCAGAGTGGGAGGGAAGACACATGGCCTTGGGGCTGTCCTGTGTAGAAGATCCTCTACTGAGAAACACTTTCAAATGGGAAGAGCTGTCTGGGAGTGTCTGAGCCTGTGAAAACAGGTGGCTCCCCAAGACATGTGGAGAACCCTCTTGGACTTCAGAGTGCCCCAGAGCAGGATAATTTCTCTAAATCTGTGAACACGTCAGCATATCCATGAGGGGAGTCGTTGGCACCATGCAGGAGTGAGCATCTGTGCTGAGCTCACTGCCAGTGAAAGAGGCAGCTCTCTGTGCCAGGGGTAGAGGAAAAAGGGAGCAGCAGCCCTGTGTCCCCAGAGCAGCATGTGTCTTTTACCTCTGCCAGGCAGAACCTGCCACTGTTATTTCTGGGGAGCTTGAGGTGCTCCTTTGGTCATATTTCCATGGGTCCCCAGTAGCATCTCTGGAGCATGTTAGTTTTTAGATAAATCTGACAATACTTTCAGGGACCTGTCTGGAAATTCAGATGCTGTGTATTGCTATGAGAAATCCCTTTTCAGAGAAGGACAGGAGGAAAATAGTGCCCCACAGTGCCAGTCTCTGGGGTTCAATGGGCTGTGTACCTCCATTGGACGCTGGCCTAGGGGAGCAAGTCTCACTGGTGCTGACAGATCTTTGCATCTACAACCATGCCTCACTTCCAATCTGGCACCTGAGGGTCATTCCATTGGGTTCAGTTTTTGTTCCTGTTGCTTGCTACTGGATGACGGCACCATGCTATGCCCTGAGTTGGCTGTGTTTCATCATGAGCCTAAGAAACTTGGAGTCACACCAGACCTTGGGAGTCTTTCCACCCAAAGGATTCTCTGATGAAGCTGAACACCTATGGACTCCTATTCAAATTGTTTGCCCAGTGGTTGGGAATAGAGAATGGAGGCAGATTCCAGCAAGACATTTACTCATGGCACACAGGGGGAGTTTGAGTCTTTGCTTCATTCCAGAGACATAAATTCTTCTGCCCACTTCCCACCATCTATACCTGCCCTGTTAGTTGTCAGAAAACAGCTCTTGAGCACCTCCTATGAAGGCACTATACCAGGAGGTAGACTCTGCAAAGGCAGTGTGGAGATGGTAAGACTTACAACTTGCATTTGTTCATTTCACCTTCCCAACCTTTGCCTCGTGGGAGCTGGAAAATGGGCCTGCTTCGATTTTCTCTCTCATTGCCCTGTAGTCTCCCCTAGGCATGGGTGCACACCCTCCCCTGATTTCAGAGAGTCTACAGGCAGAGCATTCCCACCCCCAAACCCCAAATTCAGGATGCTCCAAAATCTGAAACTTTGAGCACCAGTATGATATCTTAGTGAAAACTTTACTATGCCCCAAATTATCAATAATGAATAAAATTATGGTCAGACTATATGTGTAAAGTATATATGAGACATAAAGGAATCTCATGTTAATTTGGGTTCCATCCCCAAGATATCTCATTATGTGTATGTATATATTCCAAAATTTAAAAATGTCTGAAATCTGAAATACTCCGGGTCTCATCTTTGGTAACCCAAACGTCCAAATTCATCTGCCCCTTTTAATCTAGTCCTGCCATCCATATTGGAATTTGAGTATGCTTACCTCACTTCTTTATGCTCACAGAAGTGAGTGTTAGGGCCTTTCAGATTTGTGCATGCTAACCCCACACAGCATGTTCCACACACTGCATGGTGTGGAGCAGGGATAGGAAGTTATCAGGTGGGAGCATACCTACTTTGAGAAGAGCCACTCCAGTTCTCCGGTCAAGTTCATGCCCATGTTGATTCAATTATGATCTCACCTTTGCAAGTGAAGGAGATTGGTGTTGCAGAGGATTCAAAAATACATGCTGAGTGACTGAATTGTAGTATTCAATCAAAGAAGTTAATTAATATGTCTCAAGCTGTGGCAAAAAAAGATATTAAACTCAAAGGTCACCCTTTAGCCATCAGAAATATCCTGTACTAAAGTCTTTTATTGGATGACTAACATATCAAAAATTAATATGGATTTTTCCTGCATTTTTGTTCAAATGAAGTAAAGGAATATCTGCTTCTCAAACATCTAATTGAGGAGTGAGTTAGATTTCATTTCACAAACAATCCCTGACCTTTTCAGTAATGAGTCTCTTTGGCAAATGAGAGAATCCAGGGTGGATACTCATTGTTTTCACTGGCACAGACTACGTTAGCTGTTGCCACTGCATTATTTGTCTCTGCAGTAAAATTCCTCAGATGGCTCACCAGTCACATCATGTATTAAGCACCTGTGTTATGCTATACCATGTGTCAGATCTGTGCTACATCATGTGGCTGTGTGGATAAATTGGAAATGATTGCCCTTGAATTTATGCTCTGCTAATGGGGACTGAAAAGTAAAGTCTTAACATAGTGTAGCAAGTGGCAGGGTCTTGCAGAGGCATTGGAGTTGGGGGGTGGGCATGAGCCACTTGCAGACAGGCAGAGGGAGGCCCCTGGAAAGTGATCAGGTCTGAGGGTAGACCAGGGCCTCTGTACCTGAACTACAGGTCTCTGGATTTAGGAACCCCAAGGCTGGACACCCTGGGATCAGGGACCCCTTTGAGGAGTGTTTACTGAAATAAAATCCAAAGAAGGAGCTAAAATCCTGTGCTCATAGATTGAAGCTGAAGGCCAGATCACTTCACAGCCTTGGTTTCTGGTTTCTGTTCCAGGAAGTAGATTGCTTGCCTCTTCCTCTGCTGATTAAGTGGCTGACTCCATCAGATTCAGCTGCATTTGGCAATTAGTCTTTAGAAAGTGCCTGTGTGGAGGCAGCCAGGCAAGGGAAGCCAGGAAGACTGTCCCACACACTAGCTAGGCTGGGTGGCAGCCCTTGAAAGAGAGAGGAAGCAAGTGTCAGTTCCTGAAGACCTGGGGAAGAGTGACAGTCCTGGAGGGAGTAAAGAGAAGACTTTGGGACCTAGCAGGGAGTTGACTGCATTTCTGGAACCCACAAAGTAAACTGAGGAAACAAGGCCACCCGCACTGAAGGGCTACTGGCCTTTGGGTCTTCAAAAACTTGCTGTGAGGTCCTATTATAGAGAACTGAGGAGAAAGGCACTTCAACCAGATGGAGGAAGGCAGGCTTGAGTGGAGAGTTGGGCATTCACTTCTCCCTGGGCATCAGAGCCTGCCCAAGAGGGGAAGGCACCTGGTTGTGAATGGAATTGGGAAGCCAGTAGGTAGAGCCTCAGAGGAGCTGGACTATTACAGGATGACTGAGGGGAAAACTGGGAAGATGGCAGCAGGGAGCCTGGAGGTGCCAAAGCCCACAGGCCCTCGCTTATCTCCACCAGTACTCAAGCCCCAAGAAAAAAGGGAGCAGCCAGATTGCCATAAACACCCTCAGTCCTTAGTGATTCAGGGTGAGTAGCAAAACTGTTAGAGAAAGTGACTCTATGTGTGAATGGTTCTTAACCTCATTTTGAAAGTCGCTTTTTGTAATTGATTGAAAAAGTTCCTGCTTTCCTAATGCATGTACTCATTTGGTCATTTATTCATCCACATAACACATTATTTATGAACCTCACCTGTGTGCCAGAGAAATACATTGTTCAGAGTCTCACAGCAAATATTATGGAGCCAAGATGAGAACTCAGCTAGTCTCTCTCCAGGCAGACTTGTCTGCTCCTAGAGAATGTCCATGACCTCAGGACTTCAAGTCTTCTACCATTCTTGGAGTTGCTGGCCCTTGGTGGAATACAGGCCACCTTCAGCCTTTGTCATTATCTCAACGAGGGTAACATTGATTGCATCCGGTCTCCAAGTCTCTTCTTGCACCTGGAGCATTTCTCTACAGAGACATGGCTCAACACCCTCCCAGACCTGTACCATCTAATAGAAAAAGAATACTAGCCACAGAAATTGTCTAGTAGTCACATTTAAAATAATAAACAAGTAAAATTAATTTTATTTAACCCAACATACCCAAAATATTATTTCAACATGTAAATCAAGATTCAAAAAAATATTAAGGAGGTTTATTTTACATTCTTCTTTTTAATACCAAGTTATCAACATCCAAGACATACTGTGGCACATCTCAAATTGCACTCCACATTTCAAGTGCTCCATAGCCACATGTCCCTAGTGGCTATCATACTGTATAAGACACAGATCTAGAACATCTTGGGCTCTGAATTCAACATCTGATTCTCTTGAGAGTCCATTGGGCAGTCCTGAGGAAACCCCTGATTTTTCTATGCTTCATCTTCCACATTAGTATGAAACCAGATATGAAGAGCAGCTTGTGATGAGGGAGGATCAATAGCTAAACCATTATGGCATGCAGCAGATATCAGTGTTTAAATTCTGAACATTAATGTGGTAAAGAAATGGAACATGGTACAACACACAAGCCATGCCATATTTGGATATGATTTGTCATATGAGAAATAGCAAGTGCAGAGGGCCCACTGTCAATTAAATGTCTGTTCTTGATGAGCTCATATTACCAAGCATGACATCATCTTGCCAATCATGCTTCAGCTTCTCTTGGTCTGCTCTTACCCTTGTTTTGGGCCATAGAGCAGATGAATAAATGGAAAAGAAGAGGGACCAAGTGGGTTCAAAAGCATCACAATCAAGAGAAGAATCTGGTATAGCCCAGAAATGATGGTTTCAAGCACAGAGTAGGCAGACCATTAAGAGAGGTGACCCAGGAAGAAAACACCATCACCAAGTGAAGAGCCATTTCTGAACATTTGCTTGCTTCTCCAGCAGAAGTCACTAAGGAAGCCCAGTACCTCGAACAGAGTAACTTCTCAGCAAGTGCTGGATAAATTGATGGAATCAGTTGGGAGCTATCACAGATTATATGGTGGGCAAGAAAATCACATAATTGGATTTCAGGGCCAGTTGAAATTCTCTTTTATTTATTTTTTTTAATTTTTATCTTTTTGAAGCAGAGAACACAGTAGAATTGTACCCCCTTTAATTGAAGAGATGGTTACTTGTGAAATGGGTCTCTGTTTTTAGTGGAATTAAAAATAACTCCAGGCCCAGTCATGCAGACTCTGGTTTACCATCTATGACTCACTTGCTTCGGTTTTGTTGTGTGAGGCTTTTGTGAAGAAACAGCCATATTTTTAAAGAACATTTCCATAAAGGATGTTTTTTCCCTTTGGTGTGGGGGTAGAGCAATATGAGAGGGATGAGTGAGAGGGATAGAGAAGAAATTGGGGACCCATTTTTATGCTATTTTCAGATGAAATAAAATCCTTTAGACCCCAAATACTTGAAATATATATTTGGAATTAGGAAGCATATGGTTCTATACTCCATGTCACAAGCCTGTTTGGTCACTGAAAAAGCTGCTTCTAAGTCACATGTCACTCTCAACTGGCCGTTCCCTCCATCTCCATAGACTAGAGAAAGAAACTCTCTCCTGACTGGGCTTTTCTTCCTGCTAACAAGACTTATGTCTCTAAAGGGTATTATGTATTGCCTCTGCAGGACAATAATGCCTAAACATGCTTGGAAATGGAATTCCCCTCTCCCAGTCATCCTGAAGAGACTCACGATCTGTGGCCAAGTCTCCCATTGCTCTAGTGGACCCTGGGGTGGGATGCAGAGCTGAAGTTGTTGGCCCAGATCCCTAAGCACCTTGATGAAATCCTTAAACACTTCATCATAATTTTAAAGGCCATGAAATCCAAAAGAAATACCCATTATGAAAAAAGTGGTAGCAAAAATCCTTCAACAGTTCCACAAATGGTAACCCACTGGAGTGACAAGTGTTACTACTCTTGTTTTCTGGAAGGGAAAGGTTATCCTAAATGTAGGGATAGCTTCCTTTGTTGTCACTCACACACTGGGTTCAGAGACAAAGCCAGGATTTCATACGCATTTCATTTTCTGGTGCAAAGGACATTTTGATTAATTAGAATGTTGAAACCTCCAGTGGGAGGGCTGCGTTTGTAGGATGAATTTCCTTGGCTGACTTTTCGGGAAACTGGGGAAGAGTCATTACTGCAGTGAGGCAGTGAAACTGGGAAGCAGCCCATATCCCTCAGCTGTGGTAGGTGGAAGCAGAGCTGGAATGAAGCGCAAGTGACCTTCTTGCCTGCTTGATGGTAAATGTCCTTTTCCAATCTGGAAGCCCCTATTTACCCAAAGTGCCCCAAGATAGAATAATCTGAACTTTTTAGTGTGATGAGAATGATTTTGAGAACAGTACTGTCATGTATCACTTGACAGTCTGAGAATTACATCAGTAGGTGATTTTATCATGCAAACATCACAAAGTGTTGTTTATACACCTTGATGGCAGAGCCTACTACACAGTTGGTATAGTCTGATCCTTCTAGGCTACAAACCTGTACTGCATGTTACAATACTAAATACTGTAGGCAACTGTAACATGATGGTATTTGTGTCTCTTCATGTCTAAACATAGAAAAAGTATAGTAAAATATCAGGCAACAGGAATTTTTTAGCTCTACAGCAAACTAACAGGACTAACATCATATACACAGCCCATGGCTGACTGAAAATCCTCACACAGCACATGATTTATACACCTTCATCAGTGGTTTATGTAACTTATTGATTAGCAACTATCTGATATGATATGAGCTGTATTGGGTTTAGAGAAAAGTTCAAATTACTGTGTTCACATCTTATAAAGATGTATGCAAGTTTTTAAGCAGATATTTTCAAAAGTCTAATTTTATGCACAGAATTTAAACTAATGCAAATCAACCTCTGATTTAAAAAGTCTGTCAAGAGTCACGTAATCTCCAAGCTGCCAGCCCCACTGAATTTTAGCAGTGCTGTGAGGCTACCACCACACATGGGTCCTAGTTTGCCTGGGAAGCCTGAGGATGCCACTCTCATTCCTCTCCTCTGGGACTTCTGCAAAGGGTTCTGCTGACCACAGCACTGCCATTCCAGGACTTCTCGGGTGTGAATCTGAACATGGCCCTCAAGAACCTGAGTCTCAGTATGGATTTCAGCTTTTATAGGTTTCAAGGACATCTAGTTGCACTGGCTTTGGGCATATTATATGTCCCCACATTCACTATTGTTGCAACCTTTATATCTTGAAACAGTATTGTGATATCTTACATGCACTAAACACTCATTGTATACTAGGAGCTATTCTAATCACAGCAACTCAGTGAGGTATAAGTACTATTATTACCCACTTTAGAGAGGAAAAACCTGGATGCATAGGCAGTAAACATCTCATTCAAGGTCACTGTTCTGCTCCAAAACCAAGCAATCTGGTCAACCCAACCTTCCCTCTCTGTGCCACAGTTCCTCTGGGGCAAGGTCATCTAAGCACTCCTTCAGCTCAACCTAAGGGTCCCACTCCAAACTCATCAGTTGTGGAAGAAAGTAGACCTGGTAAAGGGTACAAAGGATACAGAACAGTCACCATGAAACACTCCCCCCCAAATACATTCCCTTTTGTCACTGCCTGAGAATTAGTCTTGCATTGTGTTGATTTGGAGTTATGCAACTTTCCTTTATAAAACATTAATCCCAGTCTCAAAGATTCAGATTGCGTTTAGAGTAGTATCTGCACTGAGTGATTACAGCAGCTTCGACCTTGCTGAGTGCTTTGTCCTTCACCCTCTCACCAGCACTGCATGGTAGTCAACTCCAGTCATGTCTTAGAGATGATAGACTAGTTATTCAGAAGCTCCTTTCCTAACCTAACTCTTTTTAAGTACAATAATCCCTCTTTACCCACAGGGCATACCAAGACCCAGTGGATGCTTGAAACTGCTTCTATATTGAACCCACTATATACTCTGTTTTTTCCTAGATGCCCTGCAGCATTGCCACTTAATACCAGAGTTAATCTCTCCTTCCATGTTTTGTGCCCTGTTGCCTCCTTTGCATCAGTACTTGTACTTTGGGGACATTATTAAATAAATTAAGGTTACTTGAACACAAGCACTGCTATGCCATAGTGGTCAATCTGATAACAAACAGCTAGTGAGTAACTAACGGGCAGGTAGTGTGTACAGAGTGGATACACTGGACAAAGAGAGGACTCACATCACAGGAAAGATGCCACAAGATTTCAACAAGTTATTCAGAACATCACACGATTTTAAACTTATGAATTGTTCACTTTTGAAATTTTCTATTTAATGTTTGTTTTCAGACTGTGGTTGAACATACCCATATTCAACTGAAAACATGGAAAGTAAGTTTTCAAGTTTTTATTCAATGATGTGAAATTGATACAACAAAATTAATAACAGTAAAAAAATTTCATATGTTAAACATGTGACTAATTCCCTAGGACTTGAGGTTACAGATGAATAGACTCTAACCCTTATACCTGGTGAAAATTCTTGGAACTCAGTAGGGACTTTACAGCCCAGCAGAGAGCTGTGGATCTTTCTCCACTGCCCATGGTAGGATCTCCTGTGGCATTAAAATTGTTCCCCACAGTTCTCATGGGCTTCCGAGTAAGTTTTGTTCATTCCTTGAGTAATCCAAATTCCAATCCCCTCCAAATGAATGCTTTGATTTAACAGGGGCACGGTTAACCATATTCAAAAGCCATAGATAATATCAAGCCAATCTAAATTCAAAAGTATAAAGCAAGAGTTCCCTGCCTTTAATTCTAAAGGCTGTCTTGCTACCTGAGCCAATGGGAGTCCCCATGTATCACCTTCCAGAGCCAGAAATCTGCCTCAACAATGAAATGCAGTGGGCTGAGGAACCCTAGTTCAGGTACTGAAAGAAACACACGAGGTATACTTTCAAGAGAATATCTCAACATCCAAAGCAAACAGTTCTTTTCCAAAATTATTGTGTTGAAAATTTCCTTGGTTTGGAATTCAGTGATTCTTTCTTTACATGTTTAATACCTGAAGCCTTAATTTGTGAATCACAGAAATATGATCACCATTCCTTGATATCTTCCTATTCCTGAGACATAAGATTTATTAACTGTGTCTTCTCAGAGTCCTGCATACTTTAGAGATTATACATCATTAATTTGCCCAAGGCATGGGTTTGAGATACATATGTTTGTTTGTTTAAGTCCATACTATTTCATCAAAAGCAACGAATTGAGCAATACAGTCATTCTTTTCCAGAATAAAGCCCATCTTTGGCTCAGGTCTTAATCCTTAAGAGACCATGGCTCTGGATTTCCCTGGGAAGTTCTCTGAGGTTTCTGTGTTGGTATAATCACAGCCTGGCCCTGTGATGCTTCCATCCTGGGTTTTAGGGCTTGTTTTGTACATGCTCCTTGTACAATGGGACAACTTCATTAAAAGACACTCTTATATGTCAGCATACTGGCTTTTCCAAGAAGATATGAAGCTTCCTTTCAGAACCTGCAGCCTTACATACTGTTGGCAGAACTATGTGAAGAGAGATAACCTATTTACATACTAAAAAGGTCAGCATTGGACAATCAGCAGTTGGAGATGAATTTACTGCTGGTTGCAACTGGAGCATAAGAATTGGGAAGAAACTGGCAATTTTGCTGTCTCTTCATCTGGGTAGACAGCAAGCCTTGGTAAATATGAGGATGTCTGCTGCGATCCACAAGAGCAGCATCGTATAGAGAATCCCAGTGACAGACAGATTGCTTAAAGCTTAGGCCTTTCTGATTATAAAAAGTATACAACTGACCATGTCAAGTACAGGTCAGCCTCACCCTTTAAGAACTGTAATTAATTTGAGGTGGAATTATTTGCATAATAACTCTTTAGGCTCAGTTTGTAAAACACCAACCATCATAATAAACTTTAAATTATGTAGCTATTGCTTTCTTAACCTGCCATTTGCATTATGAAGGGTGTACTTTTTTTCTTGAAATATTTCTTTTCATAATGTGTCTTTTCAAAGTCTTTTTAAATATTGGTAGTTTTATTTTGCTAATGCACGTCAAAAGTATCTTAGACAATATTATAAAGGCAATGTTTTTCTCTGAAATCTCTGTAACATGTTTTTGTTCCTTGCCCGTTTGTAGATTCAAAGTAAAATAGAGGATTTAAATCTATGGTCTATCTTAAATGTTGGGATGTAACTTAAGAATAAAGTTACTTTGGGACTAGGGATGTAATAGTATGGTAGAGCACTTGCCTAGCATGCATGAGGCCCCGGGTTCAATCATCAGCACTGCAATAAACAAATAAATAAATAGTGAAGTCATTATTGAGGGGAAAAACTAAACAGAAGTGTTGATAAAAATGACATTGAAGTGCATCAATCCCATTGAAGTCTCACTTCAAGAGGAGCCACTCTTGGGCAAGCAGCAGCCATTGTTCTTTATGCCCTCACAACCCTGGTGCACTCAGAGCTTTTGTTCAGAAAAGAGAGCACCCCACTTAAGAATGCCTGTGCCAGGGAAATCACATCTCAGCGGAGGCTGCTTTCCAGAAATCCTTAGCTGCCCCAGATTCCCACCTGAGGTTATTGTGTGCTGGGGATTGACAGCAGCAGCTGATGTCACCCCAGTTCTCATGAGGACCCTGTGCTACATTTCATTCAGTGTCACCAGGGGATTTAGGAAGCCAGATGTGGACCTGGCCAGCTTTAGAGATGTATAGAATGGCTTCCAGGAAGAAATTGTTCTTTTGTACATACACATCCCAGATAGTTCAGTATGCCAATCTGCTCAGCATTCACATTCTGAGTGGGTCCTTGGTTCCTTAAATCTCTCCTCTGATTTAAGGAGAGAGAAGCCAGAGGCAGTGACAAGCTAGTCCTTCATTGGCCATCAAACAGTATCTCACAGAAATGATTTGTATTTAAAGCAAGCAGCCACAGTCTTCAGGGCCTAACATGACATCTATTTTGGCTAGGCCACTGTTCTAAAGCAGAACCATGGTGGCTATGCATGGGGACTCCTGGCCGTGTGACCTTGTATAAGCAGGAGACAAGGCTGTTGGTTGTGTCTGCATCTTCCCTACCCTGACCACAGGCCCTCGGCTCCAGGCTGACCTGCTGCTCACTCCACACTGCCTCTCTTTCAGAATACTCAGCTGAGCAGAACCAGCAGGCCCTGCACCAATCGGTCTTCCTGACTTCCATGTCAGCCCACCCTTCTCGGGAGCTTCCCCTCGGCAGGGAGCAGCACTGCAAGCTGCTGCCAGGTGTAGCTGACATCCAGGCCAGCCAGGTGGCCCGGTGGACAGTGGACCAGGTGAGCGCCAGGGCCATGGGATGGGACCAGCCTTTGTTGGGCGTCTCTGTTGCCTGGGAAAATACCCTTTTTCTTTCAGGCAGCACATCCTCTATATTAAGTTAAATTCAAATGCAGTGAGAAGCCAGACATGATTTTGAGGAAATTAGGAAAGCCCAGTTAGTTTTGTGTCTCCTCTTCCCAGCCTTATCCAGTGCTGCCCTGTGCTTCATCACTATCTGCCCAGGGCTAATTTAAACCTCCAAGTCCACATCCCAGCTTTGATTTGAGGAAGTACAAATGTATAAGCATCTTAGACTTGAGTCCCAGCAACATCCTTGCTGGAAGATAGCACTGGCCCAGAGCACCAAGTACATTCTCTGCAAGCAGGCCTTGCTTCCCATTTCTTCACCCAAAGCCACAAGATGATCAGGTCAACATTAGGTTGGTTTTTAAAGTGCATATGGTATCAACATTGTGTAAGATGCTGCACAGAGGGAAAAAACAGATCATATTTTAATATAATCATGCCTTACAATATTGTTTTTTAATAAGGATCCGTTAAGCCCCATTGCTTGCTATAATGCAATAGGACTACTTCATATTTAAAGCCATCTTATTATAAGGAGTACACTGTTTGGTGGAATTTCTTTCTGATAAAGGTATTGTTTCCCTAGTTAGGCTTGGGAACTTTTTATTTCAATGACGAAAACCCTGGAGGGCAAGATTCAAGTTACAACTGGAGTTAAATTTGTCACAAAATATTTGCTGAGCGCTTCCTGTGGTCACCTTGACTTTCCCATGGTTGAGCCTTCCTTTGTAGGCTTGGACTGAGGTCCCTGTTCTCACTCCTCCCCAGGCACTTCACATGATGGGCCTGCGCCCGGAGTCCTTTAGCAGAAACAGAGTGGTCTGCCATTGTTTTACAGGATGCCATGCTGCCTACCTCTCCTTCCACTCTTAGAAAGGCCTGGATGGTCCTGGTCATGGAGAGTTGACCTGGAATGTGCCAGTAACTGGCTGTGTGTCTGGGAAAATGGCTAAAATGTGGTCTTTCTCCTTAAAAGTGTCCCAAGTCTGCCTGTTTATGAATTTTTCTAGCTCACTCCTGGTCCCCTTCAGCAACATGACCAAACCTCAACTTTAAAACTTTAAATCATGTATAGTTTTGCCCTTGAAGCAACACTACACAAATAGGAAGTTCAACTGAGAACTCAATGGCATGTCATTTGTTTTTAATTTTCAAGATTGTTATTTGAAATTCTGTATCTGGAAAGTAAGTCTTTTCTTGCTGGTTTCCTAGCTCTTGGTTCCATATGTCCTCCATAGTAAGGCCGAGATTTTTATTTCACCCATTTGGCAGATGGGGAAATTGAGTCAGCCAGAGGCTAAGTGACTTGCCTAAGGCTACACTGGCAGAATCAGGTTCACCATGCAAACAGCAGCCCTGGGCCTGAAGGAAAATAACCTGGGAAAGCGAAAGGTGACCAGGTGTCAAAGGCCTCAGAGGCCAGGTGGGGAGTGGCATGACTCATTTGGCAGCTGAAGTCACATTAGGTTCTCGGGCATAAAGTCACTTTGTGAATGTGCTGTTTCAGGGAAATGAGTATGACAGGTCTACAGAAAGAGGGAGAAGCCAAGGAGAAGAGGACAACCAGGAAGTTGCCAGCATGCCCCTGGTGTGGGGAAATCAGGGTCTGGATTGGGTGCTGCCACGAGAAGAACCTGACTTCCGTAAATGTTTTAAAGGCAAAAGCAACAGCACAGGGAAGTCGTTTAGACATAGAAGATGAAAAAGTAAAACCAGCCAAATGTGATTCCATTTATAGTCTGAGCACTACACAGTTTAGTACTTAATTAGGATAATAATATGTGAGAGCTGGGAGGCCCAGTAAGTGGGGAAATGCTGGAGCTGTCAGAATACTGAAACTTTGGGGAAAGGGCCCAGTTTGGAGACAAGGGGACAACACAGGGAAACAGGAGGCACTGTCATTACCAGTGAGGGAAGGGCTCCAAGTCAGTGCTCCCAGAGACAACTCTGAAAACTGAGGACCCAGGCTCAGATAAAAGGTGCAGGGGAAGGGGAGATGCAAATGGGAGTCAAGGAGGAGCTGGAGGAAGCCCCAGAAGAAAAGCCTCCCAGGGAGGCCAGTCAAGAGCCTTCCATGCAGCAAGGCATATGGCAGGTTCAGCTCAGGGTCCTAGCTGGGGCTGCAGAGTTGGACTTCAGGAGATTTGGAAATCTTGTGTTTTTCTTAATGGAGGAGAGATAACTTTCATTTGCTTCTTTGCATGACAGCAAAAAGAACAGGACCCCCTAAAAGGAGCATCAAGCAGTAAATAGGAAATGGGAGGCTGGTGGCTGATCTGACAATTTTCAAGTTTGGCACTTAATATTAAAACAATTTTGGAATTGTTTTAGCGTAAGTTTATTTCTTACTCTAGACCAGGAAAAGTCTCAGTAGGACTGGGAAGTTCTCAAAAGGAAGATCAAGGAGAAAGGCTAAGACTGAGGATGCTACCAAGGACTGTGAGGAAGGCGACATCCCAGTACTTGAGTTCTGTTATGTGTGTGTGTGTGTGTGTGTGTGTGTGTGTGTGTGTGTGTGTGTGTGCACGCGCGCACGCGCGCGCGCAATCACAGCCTTTTATTGCTGGGAAAGTCCTTAGAGCATTTATAAATTAAGTAAAATCAGAGAGGCCAAGAGCCTTGCATCTAACGCCCCTGCTCATAATGCTTCCTGGTGCTTCGGTAACCATGACTCCCACCAGGGAGGCATTCCAAAGGCAACCTTCTCCCTATTCCCTCATGTTGACTTGTCTCAGCCTTGGTATCATCCTAACAAGATGCCCTTGAGGACAAGGAGCACATCCTAAATTTCTTGCCTGTATCTTTATGCACTACAGCACCTCTCTCAGCACTGAAATAGGTCCTCAAGAATGATCTTTGATGGATTGAAAAATGCAGGCTTTGTGTTTGTGTTCTTTTTCTATCTTTGAAAATAAGACAGCTCTCCAAAGGGAGTCCACATCAGGGTGTTTAGTGGGTGCCCACCAACGGTGGAGTGCGAGCCCGCTCCGGACGCCACAATGAAATAGTGATTGAGGAGGAGGATTTGAAAGGGCAGTGCAGATCTGAGCAGGATCAGTGGGGGCTGGGGCTCCTTTTGTGCTTTGTTAGCGCTGGTCATAGGGGAGCCTCAGTAGCCAAGGACAGGGTGTTGAAATGAACTTGGGCATCCTGCGTAAAGCGCCATTCAGAGACCTAACATGAGTGTCTATAGCAGAAGAGAAGAGAGAGAAGGTTCCCATTGTCTGCCACCCTGGCCTGGGAGAAAGGCCTCTGCTCTGCATGATGCTACCTGTGAAGAGAAGCCAAACAGGGCCTTTGTCACACTCCCAGAGCTGTGAGCTGGCTTTCAACTCCTTTATCACCATGGTTGTCTCTCCCACCACAGTGTTTTTCAAAGCATAGTTAGGCCGTGAAGTCAATTTAGTGGTTATGAAATGGAAGGCAAGAATAGATACATGATGTATCATGAAGGTTATTGTTTTGGGAAACTTCCGTTAGATATGGGTGTGAGCTTGTGCTAAATTATGGTCAGCGTAAGTTTATTTCTTACTCTAGACCAGGGAAATATCCTGTTCAAATACATCAATGTCTGAGAGTAAAAACCAAAATATTTTTATATTTTTACATCTTCACAGCAAACTCTCCTCCACTCAGAGTGTCAGATGCACATTTGAGTGAGTGAGTGAATGCAAAGGTGAATTTTATGTAGTGTCTTCCTGCCAGGTGTGTGTCCAAGCACATGCAGGCAGGCTGTGAGTGTTGCGTGCACATTCACCACCACAGATATGACTCAGTTATGCTTGGCACCTCTTATATCTTAAAATACTTCTTAAAGCACCCCATATAAATTGTCTGAGCCTCAACCAAGTGCTCCCTAAATGTTCATTAACTATAAAAGATGGAAGTCACTTTAAAAGCAGACTTTACACAGGAGGGAGTATTTTGAAAAATTCAGGGTACTGCTAGCTAAGCATAGCAGCCTTCACAATTGAGCCCTTAAAAAAGGGCAAATAAACTGTGCTGTTAAAAAATGAGACTCAGACTGGAAACATGGTCCCCAGTGGACTTTTAGCTAGTACAATCAGGCACACATCTCCAGGCTCAGCAAGGGAGAACACCACCATCCAGGAAGATTGAAGGCAGCAGCCCCACTGCGGAACAGAGGCCTGCTGCGCTCTGGAGAGGAGGCCGAGAAAGTAGGTCGTGGGGGGGACGTGAGCTGGGTACAGTGAAGGGCTCATCTGAGAACCCAGGCGGTGTCATCCTTCTTAGTCTTCCCAGACTGCTGTCTCATACCTACAATTAACTTACTCAGTGTCCTTCCAAAGCAAAGCAGGGATTTTGGCCATAGGACATTGTGTTCCTGACAGTCTAGAAAATGGTGTGTGTCAGCCCCCACAGCCCCAGCCAAGGACACACGCCCACATGTCATCCCCACACCATGGGGAGCTCCCACAGCCATGGCCAAAGCCTGGGCTGCCACCGGTCTCCAGCAGAGTAGCTGCTACTTTAAAACAGCAGAACCACCCCACTGCTGTTCTTTCATGGACTGAGGACAAATGGACACTCCTCTCTCATTGAATTTTCTGCCGATAAATAGCTACCCGCGTTTTACCACAAACTTGAAGGGAACAAAAAAAAAGACTTTCTTTGAAGGGGAGAATGAGAGGAAAACCTTTGGATGTTACTCTCCTTAAAAGCTCACCACTTCACATGTGGAAAACCTGTAGCAAAACGGGCTTGCTATTAAAAGTCAATAAACCTTAGGGGAAATAAATATCAACTAGTAATACTGAATCAATTTTTATATTCTTAGCCATATAGTCTGGTTCTACAGGTTTCATGGAACTTATTCTTTACTTTGGGAAAACAGACTGAGTAGAATGGGAATGTCTTTCTGGAAAAGCAGAGAGTTTGAGAGAGGTGGTAGGCCAGGGAGACGTGGCTACCCAACTGCCTCTGGAGAGCAAGGGCAAAGCTGCAGGAGGAGGCCACCTCGATCACAGCCCTCACTCTGCTCTGTTGACACTTTGGTTTGACACATTATTTATTCCCATTAAAAGAAGCTAGTTTACCTCGACAGGGACAGTGATTTCTTGGCTAATGGTACTGAGGAGGGGATGGAGTCCTTGTTTCATTGTTTGTCCAGAAAAGGGCAATTTAACATAGCAAACACCCAGAGCCACGCGCAGCACTTCTGCAGTGAACAGAAGCCCTTGAGCAAGTATGTAAGAGCCCCTCCATCCCACAGGGAGGCCACTGTCCCGACAGTTGACGTGGCGCCCCCACCACGGCTCTTGAATGAGATGGGATGGCACATGGGTCTCTAGCTCACTCCTGGTCCCCCTTTTCTCTCCACCTTTTTCCTTCTATGACATTCAGCCCTGTGAAAGAGCCACAGTAGAAGAGGACCTGGGTTGATTTTGACCCCCCGGGGATATTGGCAACATCTGGATGCATCTTTTGGCTGTCACAGCTGCAAGTGGCAGCTAATGAGTAGAGGCCAGGGAGGCTGTTAAAAATCCCTCCTCCGCAGGACCGCCCCACAGCAGTTCTCTGACCCAAGGCGTTGTGGCACTGAGGTTGAGAAACCCCACCCTAGAACATGTTCCTGGACTCAGCTTTGGTTGCTTTTGCCCTGGTACCCAGCCCCAGTTCTGGGGATTTTACCCCTGTATCCCCTCCTCCTCAGCTCTAGGCTCTTCCCCACGCAGAGCAGATGTCCAGCCCTCATGTTTCCCGCTGACTGCAGCTGATGCCTCCGCTAATGCCCTGCCCACTCAGAAGACCCAGCACGAGTCCATCTAGATGCTGCTGGGTCACCTCTCCAGCTTTCTCTGGCACTGTGGCTCCTCAGCCCTCAGTGCACATTAGCATCCGCTGGGGAGCTCTGAAAATAAATACCCAGCACCTGGATGCAGTCCAGCTCCATTCATTTGCAATCTCTGTGGACTGAGCCTGGACTTCAGTCAGCCTGAAAGCTCTGCAGGTGAATGTAATGTGTGGCCGAGCTGGAGAACCAGGGCGCCAGGCTTTCTGCCACCTGCTGACGGCCATGCCAACCCTGCCTTTCCTGATGCCGCTCCCCTTGCCCTCCTCAGTACCAGCTGACCTGGACTGCTCACTGCTGCTCCCACCCACACTGTGTGGCCCTGCTTCTGGGCTGCCTCCTGTGATCCTCCATATCTAGAAGGTCTTCTCAACACATCCATCCCAAATTGCCACCCATGGGAAGATGGAGCTTACGTCAGTGACCATCTCAGGGACCCCATCCTTATGATGTTCCCACCTGGATGCAGTCTTCTCTTGCAAAAGCCTGTGCCTTTACACTTCTCCTCTGGAGGGTCACACATTTGACCATGTGTCATAGTCATGAGAAAGGAGTGTTATACTCCTCCCCCTCTCTCCTCCCACCACACATTGAACCGTTAACTCACAGGTGCAGCCCTTCCAAACCCCAGCACAAAGCCTCACACCTGGCCAGGTTCAGGACATGCTCATCTAGAACAGCAGCCTGGGGAAGGACAGAGATGCCCCATCTCTCAGTGTTTTGGGCCAGCGACCCATTAGGAGTCTTTAGCCACCATCAAAGCTCTTGTCACCCGAGTTCCAGTTGACCGGAGGCCTTCCATGACTTTCTTCTGCTCCCTGCAGATGCTATAAACATGCTCCGTGCATCCTGTTTACCTAGAAGAAGACAATCAGGTGAACTCAGAAAACCTCAGCTTTTTCCACTTGTGTTGCAGAGCCCCAGGTTCTGAATAAACTGGGCCTGTCATGCTAAGAACCACAGCTGGCCTGAGCACATGGGCACTCATCCCAGAGCTCCTGGGTCAGGGTGATGCCAATACATGCAGCGTGATGGCTGGTTTGGGAGGGACTTTCTAAGTCCTTATCACCTCTAGAAGGATGATTGCAAAGGGACCCATGATGAAATAGACTCACAGTGCCGGAAGGGCATAAAGCAGATAGAACTCAGGTGTGCAGCCATAGGGTGTGTCTGGAGGCATTGGTCCTCCCTGACTGTTCTAGAACCTGGGTCACCACCCATCACCTGGTGCTCTTCTGCAGTGAGAGGAGGAGCATCTTCTTACTTCTCATGGGGGGCTCTGAGGGAGTGGGTGCTCCCAGGATGCTGCGATGGTGGAACTTGTTAGAATAAGACCATGAGCTCCGCAGCCCTCTTGAGACCTTCCCCGTGAGATGCAGAGAGGGACTGGGTGAGCACTCACCATTCAGTCAACACAGGAAAGAGACAGCCAAGAGGAAAAACAAGCAAGAGGACAGGTCCTCCTACAAATCACCCTCCCACAATTCCATTTACTATTGTGCTTCTGCTTTCATTCCTCCCCTGCTGACACTGTGCCAGACCCAGCTAGAAATAGCCAGAGCCCAGCAGTCATTTGGGTTTGTTAGGAGTCTACATTTTATCATGTCTGTTCAGGGAGCGCCCCTAAATTGTCTATTGAGACCAGTCCATAGCTTCCTGAGTTGACAGTCCATCCTTGACTGAATTCTTTTATTATAAGGAACATGGGGCATGTGGGGACAGAGAAAGGGTAAAAAAGAGAGGTGGGAAGTCAAGTGAAAGGGACCAAGTCTCCAGAACTCAGGATTTGGAGGTAGAAAACCCAGGTCCAAAAACATCTCTGCTACCCACTGACCATGTGGAAGCTTGGGTAAGTTGTTACACCTCCTTGGGCTTCAGTTTTGTGGTTGTTTAATTGGGAATCCAGCTCAGCATAGATTTACGATTTCCTCCAGGCTGCCAGGCACCGGGTGAGGACCTGGAGCCTCAGCCCTAAGAGGGGACTCTGCCATCAAGTCTGCCTACAAATACAGTGGTCCTTGTGAATATTGCTGCATGAGGCTACTGTCCCCTGCCTACCTTGACACTGGAGTGTGGTCAGGATGTTCAGGTGCAAGAAGCTTCTAGAATGCCAGAACCCCACCCAGAGGGAAGCCATCACTTCACCGTTATCACCATGACCCTGTGTAGGTCAGCTTGGTGATCAAAGGATAGAAAAGACACTGGGGGCAGGACTCATTGCTCAGCTGACAAATGCTAATGTGACTTGATAGTTACTATTTAAATCCCAAGTGTTTGAGGGATTCAAAGTTTATTTTACTCACATGTTGATTTACTACAACCCCCAAATTATTTCAGGTGTGTGTCTTAAATTAGGCTTTTCATCTTGCGCTGTAGGTGGCTGAGTTTGTACAGTCTCTTTTGGGCTGCGAAGAACATGCCAAGTGCTTCAAGAAAGAGGTAAGAAATGTAAAAATCAGATATATTTCCATACTTCTGGCCCCAAAGTTCTTTATTTCTGTTTAGTTAAGTATAAATAAGAGCAGTTTGGGGAGGCAAGAGAAAAGGGAGCCAGCAGGGGAGGAGCCCAGCAGTAAGTGAGGGACTGATGCAGAGGGGCAGCCACTGTCTTTAGTTCTCACTTATTTAGCTCTGCTTTGTCACAGAGTGCTGTGACACTCACCTTAGACAGTATGCTCCACAAATATACTGTTTGGTGGAAGAGTAAATGAACAAGATAATTAATCATGCAGTCTCTGCATGAGGCCATATGGGGGGGGGGAGAGAGGAATCTTCCCTTGGGTCTACAACCAAGAAGTAGAGGGGACTCTGCTCCAAATGCAGAAGGGGGACCATCCTGTTATCCCTGCCAGCACCTGCTTCAAGAGGGGTGTGGAGGAGCCACAGAATCCTGTAAGATCTCTGCCTCCTGCCTTCCCTTGGTTGGGAATTTTCTGAACTGCTTAACATTTTTCCTGGAATTAGTATCCATAGCCATATGGGCCACAGAATGATACTGCAAATAATAATACCAACAACCGAATGATAATGCAAATAATAATGACAGTGATTACCATAGGCCTGCCATGTGGTGCAGGCCTATAATCATTATCTTTTGATTCTCAAAACACTCTACATTGACAGTTCACCATGAAAAAGTTCAGGTTCAAGAGGGCTAGGCATCACAAGTAAAGAGCAGAGTTGGATTGTATTCCAGAACCTCATTCACAGCTTTAGAACTTACCAAAGAAGTACCCTCCTAAGGACTCTGGAAAGCACCACACACCTCTCTTCCTCTCGAGTTCAGAGCATACATGCATACAAGAGAAGCACTATGGAGCCCAGTCAGAATGGCATTGGTCTACTGGCTGCCAATGAAACGAGGTTCTCCTGGTTCCACCTGAGGGTAGCACAGCCTGGACACTGCTGACCCAGCCTCATACATGTAGTCTACTGTCTGTGTTACCCACCTTGTCCGAGTCTGTCTACATGATGAGCAGGAAAGAGAATCCTTTGTGGCCACTTTATTCCAGCTTGATCCTTCCTGGCCAACTCTGTTATGTGCTGGGGTAACTCAACTTCTCTCTTCCCTCCCCTCTGAAACACAAGCCTTTTAGCTTAGAATTTCAGGTTTCCTCATCTACTTTACAGAGTCACTGGGAGGTTCAAATACATGGAAGGTTATCAGAGTTTCTTAAATGTTAGCTGTATCCTCACCATCATCACTTATTCTCAGGACAACTGGATATGTGGACAGCAATTTTTGCTTGAAAATGCTAGAGCCAGACCCATGTTAGGAATGGAAGGAGGCATATTCTCTCTCCTCCACCTGTAGTGTGTGCTTTTTAGCCCCTGGGGAAAGTATTTGCTTTTAGTATGTGCTAAATGGATAAATCTTCAATATATCATAAATGCACAGGAAGCTTTTCCAAACTTTTAAAGGATTAAAATGTTCAGAACAGACGCTTCTCAGAAGATGATATTCAATCTATCAATAAATATATGAAAAAATGTTCAACACCTAGCAATTAGAGAAATGCAAGTCAAAACCACTCTAAGACTTCATCTCACTGCACTCAGAATAGCAGCTATTAAGAATACAAACAACAATAAATGTTGGTGAGGATGTGGGGGAAAAGGCATACTCATACATTGCTGGTGGGACTGCATATTGGTGCAGCCAATCTGGAAAGTGGTGTAGAGATTCCTTGGAAAACTGGAACCACCATTTTACCCAGCTATCCCCCTCCTCGATTTATACCCAAAGGACTTAAAAACAGCATACCACACTGATGCAGCCACTTCAATGTTTAGAGCAGCACAATTCACAGTAGCTAAATTGTGGGACCAACCTAGATACCCTTCAGTAGATGAATGGCTAAAGAAATGCAGTATATATACACAATGGAATATTACTCAGCATTAAAAGAGAATAAAATCATGGCATTTGCAGGTAAATAGATGGAGTTGGAGAATATAATGCTAAGTGAAATAAGCTAATCAAAAAAAATGCTAAATGTTTTCTCTGATACAAGGATGCTGATTCATAACGGGGATGGGAGGCAGCATGGGAGGAATAGACCACCTTTAGATAGGGTAAAGGGAGGGAGGGGAAGGGGTGGAAGCATGAGGGTAGGAAAGACAGTGGAATGAGACAGACACCCTAGGTACATGTATGAAGACACAAAGGTGTGGTGTGACTCTACTTTGTGTACAACCAGAGACATGAAAAATTGTGCTCTATTTGTGTAATATGAATTGAATTGCATTCTGCTGTCATATGTAACAAATTAGAATTTTAAAAGAGAGTTAAAATGTTCAAATCACACCCCAGGGGTCTCAGGGTAAGTCTTCCTTCCATTATAAGAATCATCACTGTCAGTGAGACATGAATTCGAAGGGATTTGTATTATGAAATTTGAAAAGGTTTAGAACCATGGTTCAAGGTTTGTGGAAGGGTTGCTAGAATGGAAACCCCTTTCATTCCTATCTCTGTGATTCTGGAGCCAGGATTTAGCTGAGTCAAGCTGTACCTCAAATGTTAGCTGTATCGTCACCATCACTTCAGTGGTGTTACAGGGGGAAAGACACTCAAGAAGCCTCTGGAGACAAGCTCTGAGGTCCCCAGTGCCTCAAGAAGCTGTGGACAAGCAGTCTCTATGCTAGCCATTCACCATTACTGACTCAAGGAAAAAATCACACTTCACACTACAGTATTTTCTATTTAAAAATATTTAAGTGTCTAATAAAAATTAAAGGGCTGGGGATGTGGCTCAAGCGGTAGCACGCTCGCCTGGCATGCATGTGGCCCGGGTTCGATCCTCAGCACCACATACAAACAAAGATGTTATGTCCACTGAAAACTGAAAAATAAATATTAAAAAATTATCTCTCTCTCTCTCTTTAAAAAAGTTGAATACATTCAAGGCATAGAACATGATGATTTCATATGCATATACTATTGTATATGCATATTAAATTGTATAACAATTTCTCAAAATCTGGATCACTGATACAGCCAGGTATATAGTGATGCTTGCCTATAATCCCAGCAGCTCAGGAAGCTTAGGCAGGAGTATTCCAAGTTCCAAGTCAGCCTCAGCAACTTAATAAGGCCCTAAGCAGGTTAACAACCTTCCTCAAAAATAAAAAAATTAAAAAAGGACCATGGATGTAGCTAAGTAGTAAAGCGACCCTGGGGTTCAATTCCCAGTACCACCAAAAACAAAACAAAACACCTTACAGATACATCTATCACCACTCATTCAGACATTAGATCTTCATTTAGAGCCAAGAATCCTTCTGAGCTAATTTTAAAATGTTTTTAAGGCAAATAAAATATTTACAAATTTAAGATATAAGAAAATTAAAAGGAGATAATAAAAACCAATCACTCTTCCACCAGCCAAAGACAATTTCTGTTAACATTTGATGTAAAATTTCAAATATTTTAAATATTATATATACATGTGGTCATGTATATTTAATTTAAAAAATCAAGTTTGAGATTTGTGTCAACATGCTGTGTTATTGCTTAACAATTCATGAAATTTCTCAGATCATTAAATGTTTCATAGAGAAGTAAATTTGGGTGCCTGCTTAGTGTCTCATCCCATGGCTATACTATAATTTATTTACTTCAGCTCTTATTGGAACCCTGGATTGTTTCCAGTATTATAAGTACTGCGATAGTATGCACATTGCATATTATTCTCTCAGGGGGAAAAAAACAAAACTCTTGGAGATTTACAGCATTACTTTAACAGCTTTTGATACAAATTCAAGACCAAGATTTTTTAAACACAACAACAGAAATTCATACTGGAAAATTTTTGTATATGGAATTCTTAATTAAGAGAGTAAGCACCTTTTCAAAATAACTTCAGTCCCAAGACCTAGGAGGAGATGGAGTTGATGAATGGGTGGGCCTGAGCCCAATGAGGGCCACGTCCTTCTCCATCACTGACAAGCTCTCCATGGAGGCCTTGATGATTTGGTCTCACATTCAGCACCCAGGAGTTCCCAGTGGGTAACCAAGCTTTAATGGCAGGATATTTTAACTTGTGTTTGTTTATTTGTTTGCAGCAGATCGATGGCAAAGCCTTCCTGCTTCTGACACAGACAGACATCGTCAGAGTGATGAAGATCAAGCTGGGCCCTGCGCTGAAGATCTACAACTCCATCCTGATGTTCAGGAACTCCCAGGACCTCACAGAAGAAGACACTGTCACAGGCCAGGATGTCACAGAGTAAAGGTGCTTCCAAACTCGTGCCAGTGCCAGGACTCTTTCAGCAGTAAATTGGTACCCATCAATTTGATTTGAATGTCCCCATGGTCATATCCATATTTAATCTGGACACTTTCAAGTGTCTGTGGTTCATGTGTATAGAGGATTTTGAAGAGTGATGGTGTGCCAGTGACTCAGACGCTCAGGCACAAGTGTGGGTTTATGAATGTGGTTATCGTTGATGGGATCCTTTCTGCTATGATGTGTTGCAACAAACAGACCAAAGAAGCCCACACATACATCTGTGTCCTTCCCTCACCATAAAAGAAGACATTTTCCATCTTGCAAGCACAAGTCTCTCAAGTGGTACAATATCAGAAAAGCAGATGCATCAATACATTGTTAGTGTTTTCACCAGAACCACATCTGAACATGGCTCATACCTGCTGACTGGAGGCCTGGCACTTTAAAGACTTCCTGTGAGGCTTTTGTGTATTTTACTCAGGAAAGTATGACTCTTTAAAAAAATAATAAGCACATGATTTTGCAGTTCATGAAATCTCTTTTTTATTCCATTAACCACTTCTTGGTTGCTGCCCCAAGGAGGCCAGGAGCTTACACAAAAGAACGTGCCCAGGAGTCATGGGAGAACAGTTGGGTGGGCCCTTCCAGAAGCTGATAATACTCTTCTGAGGAGCTTTCACCAGCTGTGGGTACCCTAGGGTCCCCATTCTAACACTGGTGTTGGCTGGTAGGCCAGATACCACCCACAGTGAAATCCTCCTGGCTCCCACTCTGTGGAGAGTTCAGGAGTGCTGTTTTTCCCTGCATCCTGTCGGATCTATATAACAAGTACATCTGGGCCCTGTGTACACCTTTACAGGACCCTGCCATTAGGAAGGAATATTTCTAAGGTTGGGAGCTCGGTGTCTGTTATTTGTTTGAAAAATTCTGACTCATTATCAGATTTTATTTGTTTTATAATTGATTATATCAGAGACCCAAGTTGTGTGGAGTTTGTCCCACAGTTACAAAAAGCAAGTACCTCTTTCTTAGCTTCTTACTGCTCTTCCATGTAGAGCAGTTAGCTACAAATGCCCTTATGGAAGTGGAAACTCATCATTTTAGGATAGGAAGAAAAAAGGGAATTCATAGAAAAGAGACTCAGAACTGACCACATCCATTTGCTTCCTTAGGAATGTTAACAGTTTAAGAAAGTTAATTCTGCTTACAGAAGTTCTCCAATTTTAGGTAATGAAAGAAAAAAATATTCTCTGAGAAATATGCATACATTACATTTGTTCAGATCCTTACCTAAATGTAATTTTAATATATTATCAGTTATGTAAATTTTGTTTCTGTGGCATTTGGTTTGTTGTTTTGCTTTGCTTTTTGTAGACTGCCATGTGCAATTAAAATTTCCTGCTTCTGCTGTTAAAATTTTAATATATTTTAAATGATAATAAACAGATAAAATCCACACCTCTCTATCTTTAATGAGCACATCATTATAACCTGCACCCACACCATAGTCAGGTTTTCCCCAGCTGTGGAAGAGCAAAGGTTGATTTGCTGCATGTGTTAGTCGGCAAAGTCAGCCAGCTGGACTACTGAGTTCCTTGGGATAGGTTCCCTTAGGGAAAGAGGTTTAGGTGTTAATAATTTGAGAGACCAAATTGGGGATTTTTTTAAATAATAAGAATTTTTAAATTGCTCATTGTTTAGCATCCATGGAAGACCTGGCTTGCACATTATGTGTATGTCATTTCAACACATTTCCTAGACCAGGACAAATGATACCAAGCAAAAGTGGGATTGAACTGTTGTTCCTGGAAGCCAACATGATCAGAGATAGATCCAGGTGTCCATCACCTGCAGAACACCCCAGTCTGCCACCCTCGACCTTAACATAGTCAAAAGGAAACTCAGATCTTCTCACCTGGGTGAACAATGCCCTCATCAGAGTAGTGCCCCAGCCAGGAAGCTGAAATCCTCGGACTGTCCATGCTGTTGCGTAGCTGGATAACACTGGAGTTATGGAGAATGTGCACTGTCAGTTCTTGGGAGCTGGTCCCTGCTGGCCCCAGCACACTGCAGACATTCTACTCAGCCCTCTGCCCTCTCCCTTTACTTTCTTTAATACTCTGCGCTTGATTTATACTGAACCTTCCTCCAAATTCACGCCACTCTTACGCCTCCTACCTTTGCATCTGCCCATCTCACTGCCCAGTGTGTTCTGCCCCTGACTTCTCAGTAGTCTTTCTTGACACCTTAACTGTGAGGTGCCCAACTGACTTTCTGGCCCGGCAACAACTGGCATCTCCGCATCTATTGCCCTTCACTCTTTATTGTTATTACTTGTCTGTTCCCACTAGTTTGGAAGATCTGTGGGGATAAAGTCTACATCAATCCTGTTCATCACTGATTCCCTGCGCTTGGCATAGACCCTGGCACTTGAAGCATAGTAAGTTATTTGTTGCATCAATAAATGACACAAGCCAACAAAATTTAAATGCAAATCTCAGCTCTGCAACTTCCTAGACAGATGTAACTTCTTTGTAAAACAAGAAAGTAATATCTACACCAGGGTTTTTAAAATTTCATTTTGGGGGGTATTTGCATGCATATAAATATAAGCAACATAACACATATAGGGTCCTGATGTCTAATGGCAGCCATTAAGTAGGTGTCAATCAAACAAGAGCAGCAGGAACTCATTTCTTTGGCATTGGACCAAGCTACAAGGAATCTCCCACATACAAACCCTTTGAGTTTTCATCAAAGCTGATCAGCATTTGCCAACTCCACAAGGCCCGCTTCTCTTAGAGTGGCTGGATGCTGCTGAGGGACCATGGATTATCCTGGACTCAGCTCCGTCATCTTCTGGCTTCTACTGCATTCCAGCCAGTCTCCTTCCCCTCTTCCAAAACTCTCCAGAAAGGGTTGAACTGCTAAAAGTTGAAATCTTGCACTCTACTGGGAGGATTACATCTACACACCATCCAGAAACAATGCAGAGGGTGTGGAGGATACTGGCCCTGGTCTCTCTTCTGAATTCCAATCTGGAATATGGTTTGAGTCAGGGAGAAAGCAAAAGCCAACAGGGCCTTAAGAAATAGGGACTTCTAGGTTATTAGAAAGAATCCCCCAAAGGACCATTTGTGCACCACATCGTAAGTACGTAGGATGCTGGAAACTAGATCATTAGCAAGAATCCTAAGGGAGCTTAGGACTTTTGAGAATGTAGTCTTTGAATGCCTGTAATTTCAGGTACATTTTACAAAAAATAAATTCCTTTCATTTCCAACAACCCTAGAATGTTCAGAAAAAAAAAAAAGCCTATCCTTAACCATCTCTGAACACTTCACTCCCTTTGTGATTAGACATCCTGACCTTAAATAACCCACATATTCAAAGAATTTCCGAGAGTGACAGCACAAGACACTGACTCTTTGATAACACAAAACTCCAAGACATAACACCTTTCCCTTGCTGAATGCTGACTTTCAAACATGCCTGGGATTTCTGAGATGAGTCATTGTTGTCTATAGGGTAAGTAATGGGGACACTGAGTATAGTGGAAAGTACTTGGGCTGTGGTCAGAGCTTGAATCCTGCATCCTGGACCTGGCCAGCTGTGTGATCTAGTAGCATTTCTCAACCACCTAATAAATCACCAAGTTTCCACATTTACTCATTTGTCTTTTGCTTCATATCACGTTAAGGAATATTCAGTTTTTGTCTCTGCCACTCCCAGGACCGAAGAATATTATTTTGAATATGAAGTATTATGAACATATTCATAATGTTGGAGAATGTAGTCTTCATGGGTATATTCTCTTTCAAATGTATTCCTCTTAAAAACTTAACTCTACTTATAAATACATTCATGAAGAATCTATTTGTTAATAGATTCTTGAATATTCAGAATCCTTACATTCTTCCTATGAATAAATTTATTAATGAAGAATATATTCAGTAGAAATCTTTCTTCAAAAATATATTCCTATTATGCCCTCTCAGCCTCTGTCTACCTTTCAGTTTCTAGCTGAAAATAAAAAATAAAAAAAAATAAACTGCTCTCTGTTGAGGGCCATAGCTGAGTCGGGAATGACGATGGCATTTTTGCCAGGAGTAGTGGTTGAGAGGTGACGCCAGCGAGCCATTAAGATGATGACTTTTGAGTTCTCTCGGAGTTCCCGTTGAGTTCCGGTTGAGCTCTCGCAGGGATTCCTGAAGAGTTCGAATTGGTTGGGGAAGTGCCCAAGGAGGGATTTCCAGTTGGTGGTTCCAGGAGGAGCCACGGGGCATTCGGGAGAATTCCAGGGAGCGTGTATGGAGTGTGCTGGTGGAGTTCAGAAATAAAGTTTGCTCCTCTTGAGTGGCTCATGATTTGTGCCCAGCCAGACTGCAGCAGCTCTCAACTCAAACTTCAGGGTCAAATAAGTAAATTTGGTGACTGAGTCACTCAGTGAATTGGGGATCAAAGACTTGATTTTTCAATGAAATTGTCTCCTTCCAAGTCTCTGCACATAGTCCTTTTCTTAAGGAATGGATTTTGAATCCAGTGATCAATAAAACATACCCTTGCTGCCACTGCCATGTATCCTGGCTGGGATGTGCAGGGACATCCAGAGGACTTTCTGTGAAGAGTCAGCATCAGAAGGATGAGGGTGAGGAACTGTGGGCACTTTGGGAGAACACGTGGTCTCTCCCTGAGGACTACAGAGCCTAGGGACAACACCGCAATATCCCAGTCATTGCTTACTAATGGCACACAGAATGACACAGAGATAAGAAAAGGCAGAGAAAGGGGATGTGGGGCAAAATAGTCTAAGAATACCATTAAAAAGGGAATGGAAGGGAAAAGTGGAAGAAATGAGGACTTTGAGTTTAAAATAGAGTTAATTTATTTTTCTCCAAATGGTTCTATTTCACAGGATCAGACAAGTTGTTTTGTACTACAATTTTCCAACAGGGCAGCACCCATCAATTTTCCATTTACCTCAGGTTGAAATTAAGTTGTGTTCCCTTTGATTTGGAAATCTAGGCATCAAGGCAAATTGATGCATAAAGAACACAAAGTACTGAGAAATCCTAGATTAAACCCGGATGTCTCCACAATGGATTGAACTGCAATCCTTGAACTGCAGCTAACAGCAATTCCATTAAATACACATGGGTACTGTAGTTTGGGAATACAGGAGCCTGTATTTTACTGTGAAATCCTGGTGTCTCAAAGGTCTTTCAGTAGAAAAAAATTATACTACTATTATTAGCTCAGCTTCATTTTTCAGAATGAAACAATAGGTTGGGCGCAGTGGTGCATGCCTGTAATCCCAGCAACTCAGGAAGCTGAGTCAGGAGGATATTAAGTTCAAAGCCAGCCTCAGTAGAATTGAGGCACTAAGCAACTTGGTAACACACCGTATCTAAATAAAATACAAAATAAGGCTGGGAATGTGGCTCAATGGTCAAGCATCCCTGAGTTTAATCCCCAGTGCCAGAAAAAAAGAAATAGGAGTTTTTATACGGTCTTCATCTGTCTTCATTTGTTTTGTAAATATTTCAGAGTGAGTAATTTTCAAACAACAAATTATTTCTGAAAATTATGGAGACTGGGGATTCTAAGAGCATGGCACTGGCATCTGCTGAGGTCTTCTTGCTGCATCGTCCCGTCCCATGGTGGAAGGCAGAAGGGCAAGAGGGGGCCACAGATGCTTTTTTAACAAGCCAGATCCCATGATGAGGATTTTGATTCATTTATGAGGGCAGAGTCCTGGTGACTGAATCACCCCTTTCTAGGTGCCACTTCCAGCACTACTGCAGTGGTGAATAAGTGACCAAGAACATGAACCACAAGGGGAAACATTCAACCCACCCAAAGATGCAAGAACCTCTTCAGAAGTTGTCTAGATAAATCGGTAGGAGAATTGTGTCACCTGACCTCCATGGAGGCAGCTGTTTCTCTATAAATGATCCCATAATCTGAGGTTAGGACCTTTCCTGACAGCCTACTTCAAAAGGTGGCAATGGTTTGGTTTTTTTTTTTTTTTTAAGAAGAAGCAATTGGAACTTCTTTTGTCCTGTCCTTTCTAACAAAAACAGTCAACAAACCAGTCCAAAAAAAAAAAAAAAAGTTTATTCAAGAAAAACTCATTCAGACAAGTTACTTGGTATTGTAACCAATTATTTTTATTTTTCAACAAATTTGAAGTTATCCTCCAGAACATCCAACTTCTATTTTCTTTCTTTCTTTTCTTTTTCTGTCTATTTTCAGAATAGATTTGTCCTTCACAAGCCCTTGTTACTATCAGTTTGAAACCTGAGGTTGTCTTTTCTGGACCTTCAAGGAAATTTACCTACAAGCCCTTTAGACTGGGAAAGTTAAGTCTAAAAGTACAGATACATATCACACATCCATATTGATTTTGACATGTCCTTCAGATAAACTAGAAAACTCGCCTTAACTAATGTCCTATTTGTCCACATGGAAATTTTTAAAATTTATTCAATCAACTAATATTATATTGAGAGCTCACTATGCTTTAGGCACTGTCCCCATTTGAAACATAGCTCTGGACAAATCAAATAAAAATTCTTCTTTACATGAATTCAAGTAGGTAGATACAGAGATAGATGATAAATAAAAAGCATAAACCTATGAAGATAAATAGAGGAAGAAGAAAAAGTCTAGATCTTATATAATGGTGATATGATCTTTCTGGCTCATGCATCTTATACAAAAATGGCCAGGTGGCATCATTTGATGGAATCCCTGACCTTTACTCACCTGAGTCACACCACATACAGGAGTACATACCCAGATCTTGCTGTGATTCTCAGTCTTTGTTGGTGCTCTGCCATTATAAACTGTGGAGATATTCTCATATTATACCCCCACCCCAGGACCTAGAAGCAACCTTTACCCAGAGATGCCTCTCAGCACATACTGCAAACGACGGGTTCACAGATATGAATATTATATTAAGCGCCAGGTTGATGTTAGCCATTAAGCAACCGGTTACCTCAAAATCGCTAGACCTTTTTTCTCCCCCTGGATTATAAGTGGCAATTAATGAGAAGTAATCAGAGATACTTCTCATGTGATTAACTGAGATTGGCATCACGCAGATAATTTTAAATACTGCCAGGTTTTAAATACAGACTCATTAATTTTAGCTCAATGGTGTTCTAATATTTATTATGCATACACAAGAATTTTAAATACCAATATGTTTTTGCATGACTATGCTCGGTAGTCCCATAAAAATTATTCAACTGACACTTGATTCTCTCATCCTTCCAGGAGGGTAGCTAAAAGTTACCCATGAAGTGATATCTTGAATTCTGGAAATAAAAGACTCCAGCTGTATAAGAAACAAACAAACAAGAGTTAATAAGGTGATTGGAGAGTGGTGTGATACTGAACTCAGAAAGGAAAACATCTTGATGGAATGTGTCCAGAGCAAAGGTGGGAGCTTTGACCCTTTCTGATAATTAACACAGAATGGGTCCCACAACATAACTGTTCTCAGAGCCCCCAATTGGCATATTTTTTTTAAATTAGTCATTTTGGTGCATGTTAATGAGAATTGATTAGCCTTAGGGGATGCACAATTTTAGTAAAACCAATTTATTTGTATTTATTAGTGTATTTATTTTGCCCTAGGCAAATTCTCCTAAATTGAAAAGTCTATAAATTATAACAGTTTGTCAAGATCAGAGCTTTGAGCAGGCAGCTCCTCATGAACTCCTGGGAGAAAGACCAATTTTGCATGACTGGGTAGTTGTTTGAAACTTAAAAAGCCATGTGGAACATGTGACCACTTTTAGCAGACTCCAGTTGACAGAAACTTATTTCACAATTCAATCTGTGTTGTGTGCCAGACAATTGGAATGTCTACCTTCAGGCGGAAACAAGAAATAAAGAACTCGCTCATTTTAAAACCTTAAGCTCCAATTTATGTACTCCATTTGTTCCCCTGTTTTTAAGTTAGTGAAAAAGCACTTGTCCCCACAAATCCATTTGTCTCCCATTTTCCATTATGCCATACACATCCTCCTCAGAAGCGACGCCATAGCTGTTTCAACTTTGATGTGGATCTGAATTTAAAGTAACAGATAAATAGGACATGACTTGAAAATGTGGGTCTTGTGGTCATGCTTACCTTCATCATGCCATTTTCAAAAACTCCTCAGTAAAACAACTATACAAGCTCCATCAGGGACTCATTCAACATGGCCCTCGAAGAGAAAGATGACATCTTGTCAAATTTTCTACTACTTTTAAGTCCTAGCACAGTGCATGCACATGCAGGTTGAAAAGAATTTAATATTTAACAAATGGATGGTACAAAACAGGGACTTAATGTCTACTTATTGAATAAATGAAGAAGAAATAAAGATGCACCTTTCAGATGTAGCTTTGCTCTTCCCTGCTTCTGCTTACAATGTAAAATAGTGGGTCTCTTTAGGTCCTATAAAATCATCTTCTGTATACTTTTAAAAATATTTTTAGTTGTAGATGGACACAATACCTTTATTTGATTTATATATTTTTATGTGATGCTAAGGATCCAACCCAGTACCACATATGCTTGGCAAGCGCTCTACTACTGAGCCACAACCCCAGCCCATCTTCCATGTATTTTTGAAGACCCTAATGATGTCACACATTAGTGTCTTCTTTTCTGAAGTAAATCTCTTTCCTAGTCTGTTTTGGGTTTTTTTGAAAATTTTTTAGTTTTTTTTTTTTTAATATTTATTTCTTAGTTGTAGTTAGACACGACACCTTTATTTCACTTATTTATTCATTTATCTTTATGTGGTGCTGAGGATCAAACCCAGGGTCTCGCACGTGCAAGGCGAGCGCTCTACCGCTGAGCCACAACCCCAGCCCTAGGTTTCTAATTCTGAACTTTTCAAGTGTTGCCTATTGTCCCTTATTTCTAATCTTCACACCCGCTTACCTTCATAGTTGTTTGCTCCATTGGAAAACCCCCTTCTCAATTCTGAAAGGTCCTTTAGAAGCCAATTGTTATCACTCTGGCCTGTGGCTTATTCCTGAGGAAAGTCAACGATGCCATGTTATTTTCAGTCTCCGTCCATTCCAACTTTGCAAGTGTGTAATTCCTGGGACATGAGGTAGAGACAGCCCAGAAAGCCATTGAGTCATGCAACAAGGACTCGCCAGGGTAAACACAGGAGGCCTGCTAATGTTCAAAGAGAACTCTCAGGGATGGCTATTTTGTTAATGGTTTGTAAATGTTACATAGAACAACTCCCTTAATGAAGAGGTTTTAGGCAAATTAGAATCCAGGGTTCAGGCATGAGGATGCGGCCTGAGCACTTATATTTCTCTGTCTGATGTCCCAGGCGTCTAGCTAATTGAAGACTTCCATTCCATTTTGTCTCCATTCAATCTGAACTTCTTTCTCACTTATAATTAGTTTTGCCTGGTTGAAGCAACTCAGATACTTTTTCTATATTTGCTGCATGCAGCACTTGTCCAAGTCTGAGAACATGGTACCTCAATAAGTAATTGCTCACTTACATAAAGTTGGTTATTTAGAGAATTGAAATATCTTTTTCTGAAGACTTGACTTTTTAAAAAAAATATAAATGACAGCGGAATGCATTACAATTCTTACTACACATATAGAGCACAAATTTTATACCTCTGGTTGTATACAAACTATATTCACACCAATTCGTGTCTTCATACCTGTACTTTGGATGGTAATGATCATCACATTCTACCATCATTTCTAACACCATGGCCCCTCCATTCCCCTCCCACCCCTCTGCCCTATCTACAGTTCATCTATTCCTCCCATGCTCCCTCTCCCTATCCCACTATAAATCAGCCTCCTTATATCAAAGAAAACATTTGGCATTTGGTTTTTTGGGATAGACTAACTTTACTTAGCATTATCTTCTCTAACTCCGTCCATTTACCTGCAAATGCCATGATTTTATTCTCTTATATTGCTGAGTAATATTCCATTGTGCATATATGCCACATTTTTTATCCATTCATCTATTGAAGGGTATCTAGGTTGGTTCCACAGTTTAGCTATTGTGAATTGTGCTGCTATAAACGTTGATGTGGCTGTGTACCTGTAGTATGCCATTTTTTAAGTCCTTTGAGTATAGACTGAGGAGAGAGATAGTTGGGTCAAATGGTGGTTCCATTCCCAGTTTTCCAAGGAATCTCCATATTGCTTTCCAGATTCGCTGCACAAATTTGCAGTCCCACCAGCAATGTATGAGAGTACCTTGGTTCCCACATCCTCTCCAACACTTATTGTTGTTTGTCTTCATAATAGCTGCCATTCTGACTGGAGTGAGATGAAATCTTAGAGTGGTTTTGATTTGGATTTCTCTAATTCCTAGAGATGATGAACATTTTTTCATATATTTGTTGATTGATTGCATATCATCTTCTGAGAAGTGTCTTTTCAGGTCCTTAGCCCATTTATTGATTGGGTTTTTTGGTGCTTAGCTTTTTGAGTTCTTTATATACCCTAGAAATTAGTGCACTCTCTGATGTGTGAGGAGTAAATATTTGCTCCCAAGATGTAGGCTCTCTATTCACCCCACAGATTGTTTCTTTTGCTGAGAAGAAATTTTTTAGTTTGAGTCCATCCCATTTATTGATTCTTGATTTTAATTCTTGCACCACAGGAGTCTTATTAAGGAAGTTGGGGTCTAATCCCTCATGATGGAGTTAGGGCCTACTTTTTCTTCTATTAGATTCAGTGTCTCTGGTTATATTCCTAAGTCCTTGATCCATTTTGAGTTGAGTCTTGTGTATGGTGAGAGATAGAGGTTTAATTTCATTTTGTTGCAAATGGATTTCCAATTTTCCCCAGCACCATTTGTTGAAGAGGCTATCTTTTCTCCAATGCATGTTTTTGGCACCTTTGTCTAATATAAGATAATTGTCATTTTGTGGGTTAATCTCTGTGTCCTCTGTTTTGTACTATTGGTCTACCAGTCTGTTTTGGTGCTAATACCTTGCTTTTTCTGTTACTATTGCTCTGTAGGATAGGTTAATGTCTGGTATAGTGATGCCACTTGCTTCACTCTTCCTGCTAAGGATTGTTTTAGCTATTCTGGGTCTCTTATTTTTCCAGATGAACTTCATGTTTGTTTTTTCTATTTCTATGAGGAATGTCATTGGAATTTTGATCAGAATTGTTTTAAATATGTATAGTGCTTTTGGAAGTATAGTCATTTTGATAATATTATTTCAGCCTATCCAAGAGCAAGGTAGATCTTTTCATTTTCTAAGGTCTTCTTTGAAATTTTTCTTTAGGGTTCTGTAATTTTCATTATATAGATCTTTCACCTCTTTTGTTAAGGTGATTCCAAGTATTTTATTTTATTTTATTTTATTGAGGCTATTGTGAATGGGATAGTTTTCCTAATTTCCTTTCTGAGGATTTTTCACTAATATACAGAAATGCCTTTGATTTATGGGTATTGATTTTATATCTTGATATTTTGCTGAAAATTTTTCTGCTGGAACTTTTAGGGTCTTCTAGGTATAGAATCATATCATCAGCAAATAGTGCCAATTTGAGCTCTTCTTCTCCTATGTGTATCCCTTTAATTTCTTTAATTTTTAATGTCTAATTGCTCTGGCCAGTGTTTCAAGAACTATGTTAAATAGAAGTGGTGACAGAGGGCATCCCTGTCTTGTTCCAGTTTTTAGAGGGAATGCCTTCAATTTTTCTCCATTTAGAATTATGTTGGCCTGTGGCTTAGCATAGATAGCCTTTATGATGTTGAGATATGTTCCTATTATCCCTAATTTTTCTAGTGTTTTGAACATAAAGGGGTGCTGTATTTTGTCAAATACTTTTTCTGTATCTATTGAGATGGTCATATGATTCTCATCTTTAAGTCTATCGATATGATGAATTACATTTATTCATTTCTATATATTGAACCAACCTTGCATCCCTAGGATGAACCCCACTTGATCATGATGGTACACTGTATTTTTGATATGTTTTTGTATTTTATTTGCCAGAATTTTATTGAGAATTTTTACATATATGTTAACTAGAGATATTGGTCTGAAGTTTTCTTTTTTTGATGTGTCTTTGCCTGGTTTTGAAATCAGAGAGAAATTGGCCTCATAGAATGAATTTGGAAGTGCTGTCCCTTTTTCTATTTCCTGAAATAAGTTGAAGAGCATTGGTATTAGCTCTTCTTTAAAGGTCTTGTAGAACTCCACTGTGTATCCACCCAGTCCTGGGCTTTTCTTGGTTGGTAGACTTTTGATGGTGTCTGCTATTTTGTCACTTGAAATTGTTCTGTTTAAATTGTGTATATCATCCTGATTCAATTTGGGCAAATTATATGACTCTAGAAATTTGTTGATGCCTTTGATATTTTCTATTTTATTGGAGTACGAGTTTTCAAAATAATTTCTAATTATCTTCTGTATTTCTGTAGTGTCTATTGTGATATTTCCTTTTTCATCACGTATGTTAGTGATTTGAGTTTTCTCTCTCCTTCTCGTCGTTAGCATGGCTAAGGGTCTGTCAATTTTATTTATTTTTTCAAAGAACCAACTTTTTGTTTTGTCAATTTTTTCAATTGTTTCTTTTGTTTCAATTTCATTGATTTCAGCTCTGATTTTAATTATTTCCTATCTTCTGCTGCTTTTGGTGTTGGTTTGTTCTTCTTTTTCTAGGGCTTTGAGATATAATGTTAAGTCATTTATTTGTTGACTTTTTCTTCTTTTAAGGAATGAACTCCATGCAGTGAACTTTCCTCTTAGAACTGCTTTCATAGTGTCCCAGAGATCCTGATATTTTGTGTCTGTGTTCTCATTCACCTCTGATTTTTTTTAATCTCTTCCTTGATGTCTTCTGCAACCCATTGTTCATTCAGTAGAATATTATTTAGTCTCCAGGCATTGGAGTGGATTTTATCTCTTACTTTATCATTGATTTCTAATTTCATTCCATTATGATCTAATAGAATGCAGGGTAGTATCTCTATTTTTTTATATTTGCTAAGAGTTGCTTTGTGATATAGTATATGGCCTATTTTAGAGAAGGATCCATGTGCTGCTGAGAAGAAACTGTATTCTCTCGTTGAAAGATAAAATATTCTATGTATGTCAGTTAAGTCTAAGTTATTGATTATATTATTAAGTTCTATAATTTCTTTGTTCAGCTTTTGTTTGGAAGATATATGTAGTGATGTAAGAGGTGTGTTAAAGTCTCCCCAAATTATTATGTTGTGTCTATTTGACTCTTGAACTTGAGAAGAGTTTGTTTGCTGAACGTAGATGCTCCATTGTTTGGGGCATATATATTTATAATTGTTAAGTCTTGTTGGTGTATGATTCCCTTGTGCAGTATGTAGTGTCTTTCTTTATCCTTTTTGATTGACTTTAGTTTGAAGTCTACCTCATTTGATATGAGGATGGAAACCCCTGCTTGCTTCCACAGTCCATGTGAGTGGTATGATTTTTCCCAACCCTTCACCTTCAGTCTGTGAATGTCTTTTCCTATGAGATGAATCTCTTGGAGACAGCATATTGTTGGGTCTTTGTTTTGTTGTTGTTGTTTGTTTGTTTGTTTGTTTGTTTGTTTTTATCCAATCTGCTAGTCTATGTCTTTTGATTGGTAAGTTTAGGCCATTAATATTCAGGGTTATTATTGAGACATGATTTGTATTCCCAGCCATTTTTGTTGATTTTTGGTATTTAACATATATGGGTGGTCAGTCAACTGGTGTGGTGGAGTTGGTCACTCAGCTACCTCAGTCGCTGGAGGGTGGGGAAGAGGAGGGATGTAGAGACACCGAGTCAACACACAGACACCAGGAGCTGGTGAGAGAGCTGGCAGGTGACAACCTCGATCCCCAGGCAAGCTCATTTAATGTGGAAGTGATTACAATTGATATAGAATGCATCTTCCAATCATACATAGGCAAGCAGGTTATACAACAGCTAGAAACCAATCATCTTCTGATTAATGTAACTGCACTATGAGGCAGCTCTAAATATTGCTATGCAGTGGAAGGCAGTCTAGAAGGATCTTTGTCCTTAGGGGAGGGGGCCATATGAGTCGGGGGTTTCATGCCTTGAAATACTTAACTCTCAGTTTCCTGGCCTTGTAGCCTGGCACTGCTAACCTCAAGCACTGAGGATGTGGTTTCACTGACAGCTTGCGAGAGCAGAGCGCCCTGTCCTGCAGATGTTCCTGTCTGGCCTGTACGAGCGTAGATTTTCCTAGCACTCTGAGCTGCTCATAGCTGCTAGCTGCAAACTGAAAGTTATTCCAACATAAGATGACTTGGTTTCTCCCCTGATTAGATTTTCCTTTAGTGTAATCCCTCTCTCTGCTGATTTTCATCATTGGTTTTCATCTCCTCTTCTTGGAATATTTTGCTGAGGATGTTCTGTGGTGCAGGTTTTCTAGTTGTCAATTCTTTTAACTTTTGTTTATCATGGAAAGTTTTTATTTCATCCTCAAATCTAAAACTTAATTTTGCTGGATATAAGATTCTTGGTTGGCATCCATTTTCTTTTAGAGCTTGGTATATGTTGTTCCATCATCTCCTGGCTTTGAGGGTCTGGATTGAAAAGTCTGCTGAGATACGAATTGGTCTCCCTCTCTATGTGATCTGATTCCTCTTTTTTGTGGCTTTTAAGATTCTATCCTTATTCTGTATGTGAGGCATTTCATTATAATACGCCTTGGTGTATATCTGCTGTAATTTTGTACATTTGGTGTCCTGTAAGCCTCTTGTATTTGGTTTTCCAATCTATTCTTCATGCTTGGGAAATTTTCTGATATTATCTCATTGAAGAGATTGTGCATTCCTTTGGTTTGAAACTCTGTGCCTTCCTCTATCCCAATAACTCTTATATTTGGTCTTTTGATGCTGTCCCATAATTCTTGGATGTTCTGTTCATGGTTTCTAACTATCTTCATTGTGTGATCAACTTTATTTTCCAGATTGTATACTTTGTCTTCATTATCTGACATTCTTTCTTCCAAGTGATCTAGTCTGTTGGTTATGCTTTCCATTGAGTTTTTTATTTGATTATTGTATCCTTCATTTCAAGGATTTCTTTTTTTTTTCTCAGAGTCTCTGTCTCTCTCTCTTGAAGTAATCTTTTGCTACCTGTATTAGCTCTCTTATTTTTTTTGTTGGAGTGATCAATTTTTGCCTGTATTTGCTCATTTAGGTCATTCTTTAATTCACAGATTATTTTAATTATGAACTTCTGAACTCCTTCTCTGATATGTTATCAACTTTGCTGTCCATGGGTTCTGTTATTATAGTGTCCTGGTTTGTTTGGGGCACTTTCCTCCCTTGTTTTTTCATGTTGTCTATGTGTCTTCCTTTCTTGCAGTGTGGATCTGAGATAATACATTTTCTTCCCTATATTCTTGTAGTATCCCAGATTATCTGTACCTCACCTTGATGTTGGGCTTCCAGACCCTGCCAGTGTCTCTCAATGGATGCTACTACATCCGGGACCTGGGTCCTGCACAAGTCAGTATGCATAGATCTGGGCCAGGCCTGGACTCCAGTGGTAGTCTGCTGGTCAGAAGAGGTGGTCCTGGGCCAGAGGCTGGGCTCCGGTAGGTGCCTGCAGGTGGAAGGGTAGACCTGCACAGGCCTGTGTGGGTGGATCTGGGCCTCTGGGCTTGACCTCCTGCAGTAGTCTGTAGTAGTCTGCGGTCTGGTGACAATGGTCATAGGCCATGCTTTGGCGGGTGTCCACCCTGCCATTGGGTAGACTGGGCCTATTGTGAATCTGGGCCCCATCCAGGCTGGTGTGGGCGGTCCTGCAGTAGTCTGCTCAAGATCTGACTTTCAACATGGTCCTGTCAATGAAATAATTTGTTTTGAATAAAGCTAGATCCATATTAGCCAAACTCTTCCTGGTATTTTATCTCATGGCAAGACACTGAGGGCCAATGTGATCTGTGATAATGTGGATGTGACCAAAATCTGCATGGCCTAACCCAAACCAAGCAGAGTCCTCACTTGGATGAGGATGTGAACAAGGGAGAAGGTTCTGCCATGATTGTTATGCCAAACTTGGGATATCTGCCCAAATACTTTTGGTTTAATCTACTTGGAATAAATATGTATTTAGGTGCTTGGGGGTAGATGATAAGAAAAAAATCTAGTTTATAGAAATAACTCTAGGGAGAATTAGGCAAAATATTACTTATTTAATGTTTTAGTTAGCTTTTTCACAGCTGTGACTAAAAGACCTGACAAGAAGAATTAGAAGAGGAAAAGTTTATTTTGACACAGTTGCAGAGGCCAGTCCCTGGACAGCCAGTTTCATTTGCTCTGAACCTGAAATGAGGCAGAACGTCAAGGTGGAAGAGTGTGGTGGAGGAGAGCAGCTCAAAACATGGCCACCAGGAAGCAAAGAGAGCTCCACTCATCATAACTAAAATACAAAACCCCAAAGGCATGCCCTAAATGACCCACCTCCTCCAGCTACACCCCACCTGCCTATAGTTACCATCCAGCTAATCCTACCAGTGGATTAACAGGCTGATTAGTTTATGGCTCTCATAACCCAATCATTTCACCTCTAAACTTCCTTGCATTGTCTCACACATGAGCTTTTGGGAGATACCTTTTGCCTAAACCATAACACTTAATAATTAACACAATCAATTCATCAAACCTTTATTGAACATCTACTTCTGTGAGTCACTGTGTTCATCATACAAGCACGAATAATTACATAGGAAGGTCTGATGTTTGCATATGCAATGAACATCTGTTTGCCCTATGAAATATAACCCTGTGACTTGGGATTAGTCCAAGGCAGGAGGATTGCAAGTTGAAGGCCAGCCTGGGCAACTTAGTAAGACCTTGTCTCAGAATACCTACTTCATGTATAATCAGAGAAGTGAAAAATTGTGCTCTATTTGTGTACAATGAATCAAAGGGCATTCTCCTGTCATGTATAACTGATTAGAACAAATAAATTTAAAATTTAAAAAAGAATATCACCAACCTCAAAATATAAATAAATAAATAAATAAATAGGGCTAGGGAGATAGCTCCGGGGTAAAGCATCCTGGCTTCAATTCCCAGGACTACAATAAATAAATAATAATAAATGAACAAAAAATCAGAATTAACAATATGTTTCCTAAACTGTGAAAAGCCTTTAATAGATGATCACAGACACTTTGCTAAGGTATTTTAGAAGTTGTGATATGTTTGAGTCACATCAAGCTTCCTAATCCTTCTGATTGTATCCCACAAAAAGATCACAACCCAGAATACATTCACATATTTGTTCAATTGTTGTGGGTTTATTTTTTTCTTTTTTGGTGTGTGTGTTTTTGTTTTATTTGATATTGTACCCAACCCATTACAATAATTTCATGACCAATGGGTTATGACAGAGTTTGAAAGCTCCTTTCTGAGCTCTTGGCACCAGGGCCTCTCAGTCCCTGACTGAAAGAAAAGTGACCACAACACTCAGAGCAACCAAGAGATCTTTATTGCAGCAGTGCAGCAGAGGAGAAGAGAGAGAAAGAGAAGGGGAGAGAGAGAGAGAGAGAGAGAGAGAGAGAGAGAGAGAGAGAGAAGAGAGAAGAGAGAAGAGAGAAGAGAGAAGAGAGAAGAGAGAAGAGAGAAGAGAGAAGAGAGAAGAGGGTACGCGTGCAAAGGAGACAGAGAGAGCAAGAGAGAAGAGAGAGAGGGGCCTGGCAGGAGCGAGTTTTTATAGCCCAAATCTAATGGAGTCTCTGAGTCTGCAAGCTGCCTTGTTGGCACACAAGGGGGTTAAGTGCTCAGCCTTGAGCAGGGTGCTGAGTGTTCAGCCTTGAGCAGGGGGGCGAAGCGCTCAGCCTTGAGCGGGAGCTTGGCGTTTGGGCTTGAAGCAAACAGGTGATAAAGAACCAGACAGAGGGTTTGAGTGGCCAGGTCATCCTGCAGCTAACTTTGTTTGGCATGCCCTGCAGACAGCTTACTCAGCCTGTCCTGCACCTAACACTGACTACACGTTGGAATCACTGTGAGCTTTTTAAAAATGCTGACGTCGGAACCCTAACCCAGACAACTTGTGCCAGAACCTGCAGGAGAAGCCTAAGTACTTAATGGTGATTTTGTTGTTGTTGTTGTTATTCTATGTTTAAATCCTCTATATGTCTTTAAAGTGTTGTGAAGATTAAGAATTATTACATGATTTAAATATTCTTTTAAAATCACTACACCTTTAATCGTATAAGCAATATGTATACCTACTAAAAAATGTTAATAAAATTTTTTTTTCAATTATGAAATAAAAAATAGATCATAACATAGAAAGCAAATCTCTGGGTTATCCCTTTATCCCTCACTTCTACCATCTGAAGGTAAACATAAACATCTCATGTGCCTTCCCCCAAATTGTTGGATATGTACAGAAATCTATATAGTTACCCTAGATTTATGTTTTTGGATAATTTTAATAGAGTGTCCAGTTATATAAAACTCTCTTGGTATTCTGAGGAGGATTACATTAGGTTTATGAATTGTAGGGGGAAATGGTATGTTTACTTATCTACCTATCCAATAATTTGTTAGGTCTTTGTATTAATTCATTCTTATTCTTTCTGTCCTTCAAGAAGTATAATAGGATTTTTTAATAGGTTCCACATATTTCTTATTAGATTTATATCTGGGTGTTTTATGTTTTTATCATATTAGAAGTGAGATAATTTGCTCCATTATATTTCATAGCTAAATACTACTTGTTAATTGAAAAGCCACTGCATGTGGGTATTAACTTTGAAACTAGTCTGCCTAACTGAATTATCTTCTCTTTCTAGTGGGATTTCCCCAACTGATTCTTTCAAATCTTTTCTAAGTGAACATCTATATTGTTTAAAGATAGGAATAATTTTGTCACCTCAGTTGAAGTACCAATGCCTCACTTATTCTCTTATCTAATTGCATTGACCAGTAAGTACGTTCAGAACAACAAATTTCAATTTGAGAAGCTTACAGAAAGCAACATATATTATATCGATGCTTTATAGCTAAGAATCATGTGTATAAAATATTCAGGCTTGTGAAGAATGAAAAAAAAAACAGAAAACTTGAGAGAATGACTTTTGATAGTTTTCTTCAATTGCTTTCTTTCTTTAGAAGTCTTTCAGTTATAAGGAAAATATTATTCCCCCCATGTTTGTTAATATCACAGTTAAGATTGTGTCATGAATATTCATAATAGATTTGCCCATACTCTTTTGCTGTCACTGTCATGTTTAATTTCAGTGTTTTGTAGCTTTTCAAAAAATAACTTAGAATTTGTTATTCTTTTTATTCTTTGGAATGGTTTAAATAAAGTTGAAAGCATTCCTTGAATCCAATTCACATAATTCAAATTAGACATCTGATCTTGCTGTGTTTTAAGCTTCTGACAAGTTCCTAATATCTCTCCACAATAATTTATCTGTTTTAGTAGAGCTCCCCAGAAAAATGCAGGACATTCGATTAAATTTTAATATCAGAAGATGAACTCATACATTTTTAGTATAAGTATGTCTCAAGTATTGTTTGGGTCATACTTATGTTATTTTTTTTATTTTTATAAAAATTCAAATTTCTATTTTCGAAGCCTGACAAGCCCAGGGTCATATGCTTTCTTGTGGTATGACTTTGGCAAAAACTATATTCCTGGAAATTTTTTATTTTCACTTAATTTTTCAAAAGTGTCAACAGAGTGGTCTCTGGAAACATTTCCTTCTTTCTAAGTTTGCATTTTCTCTCATTTCCTTTATTGGGTCAGTTAGTAGTTTGTCTATTCTATTGGTTAAAATAAAGGCCATATTATATGTTCTTTTCCTCTTTTTTAATTAAAATTAGAAATGTTTGTGTCTATATATTTTTTCTTTATGCATGCTTTCAGTTAATTTTTCCATTCCTAGGAGAAATTAAGGCAGAAGATAAATTTTGGAGTTCCCAGATCATTTGGGCTGAGGGAGTAGAGTAGGGGATTTGAGAATGATTCTCAAGGAATTCAGCATGTACAGATCTGGTAGAGGGAATGTGCTCCAAAGGAACCCTGAGAAGGAGTAGCCAGGAGGAGTCAGAGCCAGGAGAATATCAAATCCCTCAATCAATTTGCAGCTCATTCATTCGTAAAATGGTAATAATACGATTTGCCTTAGAGTCTTCATTATGCATGCAAAATCCCCAACCCACAGAAGAATGTTTAAGTGTGATTATTAGCAACCAGTCCCTCCACAGTAGGGATGAAATCTTCTGAGCCCATGTGCAGGTCTGAGTCCTGTTCACTGTTTCTCACTCTTTTGTAGGTGTGAAGCTATTCTTGGTCGCTGGTCTCAGGGTCTCTCTCGCTGCCCTCTGCATTAGCTGCAAGCTCTACTCTTCTGTTCTAAGGGCCTGTGTATTAGTCAGCATTCTCCAGAGAGACAGAACCAAGAGTAGATGTTATCAACACATGAAAGGTGATTCATTGGGGGAATTAGCTCATGCAAATGTGGAAGCGAGATATGATCATGACAGCCCAACTGGAGACCCTGGGATGCCAGTAGCATGGCTCAGTCCAAGTTCAAAGGCTTCAGAACTAGGACCAGAAATGATGCAACTCTCAGTGTGAAACCTGAGCTACTGCATAAGTCCCAGAGTCTGAAGGCTGGGAGCCTAGCATTCTGACATCCTAGGACCAGAGAAGAAGAGTGTGTCTCTGAGGAGACAAATGTCTCCATCTTGACTCTGTTCTCTCCTGTTCCCTGGCTGATGGGATGGTGCCCACCCAATATTTAGTCAGTAGATCTTCCCTCCATCCACTCAGACTCAGACACTAATCTCTGAATACACACTCACACTCTCATTCCCAAAACAATGCTTTACCAGGTTTCTAGGCATTTCTTAATCCAGTCAAGTAGACATCTCCATTGTCACAGCCTGTCACCCTTTACTTTGACGATTTCTTCACAGCTGTTGCTTATTGCTGCTTCTGTCTCTGCCCTGCTCTTGGTTACCTGCATATTTCTCCTCAGAACTGGTTTCCTGAAGGCTCATTTCATCTGCTACCCACTCATCTCTTCTCAGGATTTTCCTTTCTCTTTGGTCTTTTGACTCAGCACAGCTACTGAGATACTGGTACCTCCAAAAAAATCCTCTACCAGGATGTGGTCACACATGGTGCAGATTACAGTGTCTTTATCCCTGGACTCAACTGACCACTAATAAAGCCTTCTGACCTGCTTAGGATTCACCCCAACTCCAGCTGCAATCCACTCCATCTCTCAGGGCTTGTTAGTTTTTGACAAGAGCAACTTAAAGGAGGAGAATTTTTTGGCATATGGTTTCAGATGTCTCAGTCCATGGTCAGCTGATTGCATTGCTCTGGGTCAGTTACTTCCCAGGACACTGATGAGGCTACAATTCCCAGAATTCCATCTCTTCCCCTCTGAACATGGCTGCATTGCCTAACACATGAGCTTGGCGGGTACACTCCAGAACCAAACCATAACAGGCTTCTAGGGTGTTCCTGCTGATCCGAGAGCTGAGCATACCTCATGGGCATTACTGCACAAATTACTCTGTGAGTCTGGACCTGAGTATCCAAAGAGTGGTCATCCTGAGTATGCAAAGAGTGTCATTGCTACATAATCTGCTGCTGTGGGAGAGGAATAGAGTTCCTCAGAACTCTGAGCCTCTTCTTTGTCCCCCGTGTTCTGAGCAGATTACAGAACACTTCCATCATGATAAAAGTTCTGTTGGGCAGCACCGCTCTAAGCCACCATGGTGGAGACAGAGCCACAGAGCTTTGTACATCGCCCTTAGAAAAGTAAAATCAGCAGATGAACTCCCGGATCCTAATACCCTTATATCTAGGCATGACAACCGTCAGCCGCCACCAGAGATTGAAAAAGTCCACAAGTGTCAACCTAGAAATCAAATCTTCAATTTAAAAATTTTCTATGGGGAAAGGAAGAAATCATACAGCGCCATTATCGGAACTTTGGTTTCAGGCTTCCCTTTGTGTTTCTAAAAGAGAAAACAAGGAAGTCAAAGCCTTCTGTTTTTCTTTCCATTGTTTTCCTTCTCCTCTCTGAACAGAGAAGCAAGTTTAGGAACAATGAATGCCCGCCCTTTACACAGCATCCAGCCCACCCCCAGCCTCCAGGATGCTCCTCAGAGTGGAAGAATTGTTGGGGGGAAAAAATAAAACAGAGTTGGGCTGGGGTTGTGGCTCAGTGGTAGAGCGCTTGCCTAGTCTGTGTGAGGCCCTGGGTTCAATTCTCAGCACCACATATAAATAAATAAAAAGGTCCATTAACAACTAAAAAATATTTTTTAAAAAAGAGTCATCTTGTCCCTTAGGAAAAACTTGTGTAGTGTTGCATGGACCCAATGTCCCTAGCAGGGCAGCGCTGAGCCACAGCTGGTCAGTGAAGCCTGCCCTGTGAGTGCGGAGGTGGAAGCAAGAGGGAAGGGTGGCCTTACCTTCCCTCTGCCCTCTCTTCTCAGTTCATGCAAATAAGAAGCTGCAGAGCCTCCTGCTCCTTCTCCCCTCAACACTTGAACTCCTCTGCTCAGCCAGAGAGTTGTCACTGCACTGCCGTGAGGGCCACATACCACCACCTGCTTTGCTCTTGGGGACTTTCCTGTCTGTGGATGGAGCATTTGATGGCAGCACAGAGAGTTCTCTGGAAAGGTTTGGCTGTTAGGGAACAGAATCGGAGCCAGAAGGAAATCAGAGCTGGGATCTCCTGGAATTTTACAGGATCTTCGGACTTCTCTTGGAAATTCTTAGGAGGCAGTTTGGGGGTTGGCTGCTGCCTCTGCTGACAGTAATAATAATAATAGCAACAATGAGAACACGGCATCTCCTCTCACTCATTTACTTAATTCCCGCTGTGACCCTGCACAGCATGTGCTTTTCATGATCCTCACTTTACAGGTGGGAAACTACACAGGCAGCTTCTGCCAGCCAAGGGCCCCCAAAGCCATCTCTAAGGGCTTTAACCTGTGGTCGGTCATGGGACCCAGAAGAAGGTACCTGGGCCAGCATCTGCAGAGATGATGTGGTTTCTGAACCCCCAAGGGTGCCATATGTCTGTGTCCCACCCAGATGGCTACCCTGCCTGCCCCACATTGGATGGCTCCTTGGGGCCAGCCCCAGTTACACTGGGCAAGTTTTCAAAGCCTGTGTTGGTTTTAGCCATAGATCTCAGCAAAGCTTTCTTCTTGCCAGGCCATGGATGATTTTCTGAGCCTCCTAACTGCCCATCAGTGTTTTCGTAATCCTAGGATTCAAGGTTCCATGGTGCTTTCCAAGTAGCCCCGTGTTATCTATCTAGCACCAGCTGCTCACTTTTCAGTTCAAAGTCAACAACCCTCTGAGAGTTTGTGTGACAGACAGAAAACAATTCAATGTATTAAAAATAAGTAAAAATTAACACTGTTAAAAAAATTACAGGAGGCCATTGTTGTTTTGAACTAGGCTTCTGCACTAGGCCCCAACAGATCAAGCCAAAAATCAAAATGGAATCACCTTATGCTGAAGTTCCAAGGCACGAAACTGAAATTAAGCTGTTTATATGACCTTTGTTGAAAATGGGATTGGAAAGATAGCTGCTAAATTTGCTCAACAGGTCTGTTTTAATTGGCCTAAGAATGAAATTCTCTCTTCCTTAATCTTCACTAAAAGTAACCTAATGAAACCTGGGGTTAAATAATCAATTATTTCATTATTGTTCTGACTCCTTCTTCTCACCTTACAAGAAAAATAACTTTAAAATGATCAATCCACTTTTTTGCTATTGTTGTTTCTTCTTTCTGTAGCCATCACTGTCTGTAAAGCCAACCTGCTCTGCGTAGCTCATTGGAACACTCATTCTATTTTGTGGAATGAAATATTGCCCAATTCTAGAATTGAAAATAAAACCAATTTAGATCTTTAAATTGTGGTAATTTTGTCCTTTGATAACTGAGAAAACATATTTGCCTCGAATGTAGCTGGAAAGAGGTTATGATATATAAATACATCTTCAAAATGAGTAAGACGATGACTAACACAGAATATTGGGCAAAGGACATAAATAACAAAAGAAAATTATACATAATCATATGAGAAAAGATTCACTATTACTAGTAATCAGTTAAAGGTCAAAGCTCAAATAATAGGGCTGGGGTTGTATCTCAGTGGTAGAACACAAGCTGAGCATACACAAGACCCTGGACCTAATCCACAACACCAAAATCTAAAAACAAAAAATAATGACACACCGAAACACTTGTCAAGTGATGAGACCAGCTCACAACAAGACAAACACACACCTTATCTTCCTTTCCTGACCCCCAATAACAAGCCATACCGAGCAATATGGTATCATCACCCTCACCCCCACTTTCCAGTGATGGCCAGTGAGCCACTGATTGTTCAACACAATGCCAATGTCTTCATCATGGTTTGACCTGATTTTCCAGCCACATTGTGCTCTGATACCCAAGTCCTTATTTTCATACCACCCTTATGTCCTGTCCAATCCTCTGCAAACTTCGCTTCCTCTGCCTGAGTGTGCTAGCCTTCCTGGCCCTAGGTAACCTCCCTGAGCCATCTCAGCAACCTGTTGGGCATGTGCTTCAGGAAAACCAATCATTTGGCTCCTTTTCCAATAAAATGTTCCTTTCATAATTGCTCAACATTTATTTAAGGCCCACATTTGCAAAACCTGCACAGGAAAGGCAAAACCTTTTTGATCAGTTGATCAGATACACTGCTTAGAAAATAAACTATTGGTTATCCGTTGGTCTTGGAGGACCTCACTTCCTCTCATCAAAGATTCCCTAACTGCTTGGCCTACTTCATTACAATGAAGATCAATAACTCCATAATCTAAGTCTTCAACCTAGAGTTTCTCCCTCTATTCCAGACCTCTATAAGAGGAAGAGCTCACTTGGCTTTGGAATAAGTTAGACAAACAAATTTTAGAAGTTTGTTGTGTATTTCTTTTCTTCTCTTGATGAATATTGGTTGACAGCAATGTCAAGATGTGCCCTAGACCCTGTCACTAACCAAAGACGGAGTCAAGGCTGTCTGGACCTCCCGGAACTCCTAGAACTCATCCCCTCTGCAGGTAAGGGTAGAAGAATTTGTGATATGCTGCTCCATGTACAAAATGTTGTGTTCTAGCATGTCATCTGGAAGCACCAGGGTCTTCCCATACCTTATAGCACTCGACTTACAGTAAATCCTCTGACCATTTTTTCTATTTGTACCTCTTCTTCAAATTTGACATATTTGAAATCAATGGGTGGGTACCAGCTCCTGCTCTCGGCCCACATCCAGCCACCTCCCACACCCACGTGCCCTTTCTGCCCGGTTGGTACCACCACCCACCCCCTGATCCATGTCAGACACACTCAGGGGTTCTCTGACTCCTCCTCACTCATCCTCTTCTTGCATCTCATCAGTGACTGAATCTTATTGATTTTCCCCTTAGAAAACCTGGAAACGGTCCTTCTTCACCCTCATTGCCATTTCCTTATTTAAATTGTGTTAGTCAGCTTTTTGTCACTGTGACCAAAATATCTGACGAGAACAACTTAAAGGAAGAACGGTTTATTTTGGGCTCACGGTTTCACAGGTTCAGTCCATGGTTGGCCAACTCTGTTGCTCTGGGTCTAAGGTGAGGCAGAACCTGGCGGAAGGACCTAGCAGAGCAAAGTAGCTTAGCTTGAGAAGCAGCTAGGAAGCAGAGAGACAGAACATGAGGAGACAGAGACAAGATGTAGTCCAGGGCCACACTCCAAGTTTCCTACTTCCTCCTTGCCTACAGTGACTACCTAGTAGTCCTCTCAAATTATTAATTTATCAGAGGGATTAATCCACTAATGAGGTTATAACTGTCATAATCCAATATTTAGAGTCTATACTTTAAACTCTAAATATGACTGCATTTCCTAATGCATGAGCTCTTTGGGGTCATTTTTAGATTCAAACCATGAAATAAATGATAGTTTTCCTCACCCAGATTATTTATACAGCCTCCCAGTCAACCGCCCAGCCTCCAGCCTCCCCATTTCTTACATACATAGCTAAAGTGACCTTTATCTAATGCAAATTTGATGGTTTCCTTCTCCCAGTGAAATTTCAATATCTCCTTATTGCCCACAAGACAATGACCAAGCTTTTTAAATGCCTTAGAAGATTCTAGTAGTATGGACTTGCTTATCTCTACAAATGCCTATTACAAAATGGAATTTTGTAATACAGCATTATATTGCTTAGTTCAGTAGCTTTCAGTAGCTTAAATGCACCTGTACCTTCTCCAAAATCTTGTACATCCATTTCCACTGCCCAAAGCTTTGTCTTCTCCCCCATGCTCCCGATCCTGGGCTTGAATGTCACTCCTCAACGATCATCAAGGTCCCTAATAGCAGAATGAGTTGTTCTGGCACGTCGTCTGGCAGCAACAGGGTCCTCCCACATCTTGTACATGGAGCACCCTACCATAAGTTCTTTCAATCTTTCTTTGTTCAGGCATCCCTGATTCTTTCTTTGCTAACTATAGGGTCTGTGACATAGCTTGGCATTGCTGTCCAATATTCACGGAAAGAATAAGAGGCCACACTTGAGGTGTGGCCTTGGACTATATCTTGTCTCTCTCTCCTCACATTCAAGCAGGCTTTGCAAAGGGACAAAACAGTGAGAGTGGCCTTGCTTTATAACTAACGGTAACTAATTCCCTCCCATGAGAGCAAGAATGTACTAATTCCCCTGAAAATTAACCCAGGATCAAAAGAGTAGTATGACCTCTTAAACATCTCCCTACACCTCTACAATATCACTCAAATTCTAGAATGTGTTTCCAAGGGGACAACCCATACCCAAACCACAACAATATTATTCTAAGAATCTATTAGAAGGAAATAAATTGAGATTTAGATTCAAACCAGATATGTGGAACAAGATTTTCTGCTCAAATATGTTTTTAATGTTTATAGTAGAAAATTCATAAATGAACCACAGAGGAAAGAACAAGGAAAATGCATCTGCGTAAAAACATGAGAAACAGTTACAGTATATTTCTGCCAGATAATATTAAGTGGAGAAGAAAGTAGGACACACAGTTGTATTTTGCAGCTTCGTAATATTTTAAATCTTTGGAATTAGCCAAAATGCAAATATGTTTTACCTATGAGTAATGGGATCATGGGCCATTTGCATTTTTATGCTCTTTTCTAAATTTTCCAGTTTTTTGTCATTGAACCTTAATAAGAAATATTTTTCTAATTGGAAACATACATATGTGCATGCTCTTGGAGCCTCACAGATATGCACATCTGGGTTCTGCAGTATCTAAATACCTAGAGTCAGAAGACAGAACTTTGGATCCCACTTGGACGATGACTCTGCTGGGCTGTGATGCTCTAGAGGAATATTCCCATACACCAAAATTCTGCTGAGCACTTCCTTATGATGTGCAGACACCATGAACTATACTTTACTGCTCCTAGCTGTACTTGAAATTTAGGACCTTCTGTCCCTCACTATAGAACACTTCCCTACCTCTTCAGTGAGCTTTATCCAACGTACAAGCCAGTGTCCCTCAAGTGCTTGGATTGCTCCTTTTCCAAACATGCCTTCTTATATGATCTTGCTGTGGTTTGGAATTATTTTGTTCCCTGTAGTTTTAGGTGTTGGAAGCTTAGTCCCTGCCATGTGGCAATGTTGAAAAGATAAAACCTGTAAGAGGTGAATTGGATCAATGACACTGCCTTCATAAATGGATTATCCTTGTCTTTTGGAGTAAGATGAACTTCCCAAGGGTGATTTAAAAATGAGGCTACCCTACCCTATATGCTTGGTCTCTTTTGTGTATAACCAGTTTCCTTTCCACTCCTCTGACATGTTGGGATCCCCCACCAGGACGATGGCACCAAGCTGTTTAGCAATTCTAGCCACCAGAATCATGAATTAAATCAAGTTCTTTGCTTATAAGGGACCTAGACTCAGGTATATTGTTAAAGTAAGTGCAAAACAAATCAAAACAGATCTTAACCTTTGGATTACTGAATACACAGATAACTTTGTGCCCCCAACATACTGAATAGCTAGATGTTCCATTGACCAGAAGGCAGACCGGGAACCAAAAGATCCCTTCTGAATCATTTATATCAATCACTTATTTTGTAAATCAGAAAATTAAGACCACTCACAGCAGGAAACAGTAAAGTTTAAACCAGATGACTTATATCTGATACAAGGAATGCAAAGGTAGAACCTGATCTCTAATCTGTTCCCTTTGGAAGCATGTTAAATTTTTTAGGTAACTAAAACTTTACCATGCTGCTTAACTACATGTCATTTACCCACGGTAAGCCTGAGAGAAAAATAAAGCGTCTGGGGCACTCATACTGATGCAACACTTTAGAGAGACATTCACAAAATGGATGTGAATGGGAAGGGTGAACACCATAATGCATGTACCACTCAGGGATCTCAGTCTCTCTCCATATGTTTAGCCCGTCCTACATATTCCCAGTGCCTTCTGTTGGCCACTCTGGAGCACTGGCCCTTTGCCTCTTCTCTGGCCCCAGCCTCGACCACTGCTGATCCTAAAACCATCAGTCATGTTTCCAATGCTTGCTAATGTTGCAGGCTGCCAACCTCAGCTGGTACCTCCCGCATCTTCCCCAAACACGCTGATGTCCCTTGTGCTCCAGATGCAGCTCTTGTCACAGCAGGAGCTGCTGGCACCAATCCTAATCATTCCTTCCTCTTCCAAGGTCTCAGTTCTTTCGTGTTCATCTATTCTTTTAGGGTAGCCTGCTCGGCCCAGGTTTCTGATGTGAGTTTTTGAGATTATGGGCCAGGGGGACAGTGATCCTGCCCTATTTAGACTCCCGCTACCTAGTGGCCTCAACCAAATGTATTCTGCTCAAGCCTTCCTTTTCTCTGTGTTCATTTTCAGGATTCTCTTTGATTCCTCCTACAAATAGACCCTTAGTTGACCTATCCTGCTTCAGGGCTCCAGGCACACACAGGCATGTCTGAATCATTTGAATCTTAATATTGATCAAGACAGAATACTTGATGCATCTTCATGACTGTGTTAAGCCAAAAATTCAGAATGGAGGAGTGTTCCCTTGCATCCTTCCAAACCCTGATGAGAATCGTGACTTTGTCCAATCAGACTCACCCTCTCCACCTGCCCTCCATGGAGAATCTTGCTTTTGCTGGCTTGATTCTTAGGCTTGTGTGACATAGAATTGGAAGGAAGGGAGTGAAAACAGAAGAAGCTCCCAGGTGAGAATTAGGAAGACTTACTGACGATTGAGAAAAAGAGGAACTTAAGAAAAGTTGCTGCAAATAACTTGTTATGGTTTAGATGTGAGGCGTCCCCCCAAAGCTCCTGTGTGAGACAATGCAAGGTTTAGAGCTGAAATGATTGTGTTATGAGAGCCTCAACCCAATCAGTGCATTGATCCACTTGAATGGATTCACTGGGTGGTCATTGTAGGCAGGTAGGGTATGGTTGGAGGGGGTGGGTCTCTGAGGACCTGCCTTTGGGGTATATATTTTGTGAGCCTCTCTCTGTTCAGTGCCTCTTTGCTCAGTCTTTCTCTGCTTTCTGGTGCCAGGTCTCCATCTGCTTTCCTCTGCCACACACTTTTGCCAGAGCTTTTGCCTCACCTCAAGCCCCAAGGAATGGAATTGGCCATTTATGGACTGACACCTCTGACACTGTGAGCCCTAAAATACACTTTTCCTGAACTAATTGTTTTTGTCACAACAGTGGAAAATCACACTAAAACAAAAGTTGAGTTATTTTTCCAAGTGTTTGGTCTAATGATGCGCTACTACTTTCTGGGTAATCTGTCTCATGTAGGGTCACATGTAGATCATGTGGTTTGGGAATTCAATAAGGCTATGTAGTATATTTGTTGGAAAAGCATAGAGACTATGGGGAACAATTTACTCTTGTTTTTACCATATTTTATTTGTCATAGAAAATAAAATAAAATGCCAGGACAACAATGTTACTTGGATTTGGGGACAACCTGTTAGAAACCAAGATGAAAGAAAATAATCTTAAGGAAATACCTCTAATACATATTTATGCTAACCATCCTAGAAATGCCACAAGACATATCTGAGAGTGTATGCTAGCTCTGTAGACCAGTGTTTGAGACTCAAGATTTTGCAATTTTGCTTTTCTCATCAGCCAAGAGGGTATATCTTAATTTTCTCATTAAAATATCATGTAGCGCTTTCTGGTTTCCAAGTGATTTCTCACATATTAACTAATTTGAGTTTTCAGAACAACTTGGAGAGACATGGAATATATCATGACTTGACTTGGAGATGCAAATATTGAGGTTCAGGAATATGTTAAATGACTCACTCAAAGTCATGTGCCCAGAAGGAATTGTTGATGGTGATGAAAAAAAAAAATGTTCAGAATTCAGATGAGATAAATATCCCTGAAGTCCTGATGAGACTCAGTTGAATGACTCAAGTGTCTTTGATATGGTTGGAAGAGTGGGAGTGCTTATTAGTTGATTTTGAAAGGAACTGTTTAGATTAATGTAATATTCAGTCCTGAAAATTAAGGAAATCAGGTTGCTATTAGTTTAACGACTCCATACAGTGATTCTCTAACACTGTGGGTTCTTCGTGTTCTGAACTGCAGTTCTATCATCAAAAGAGCCAGGAAACCATGCAAATCCCGGAGCTAACTTTAGAGTTTGGTAATATTTCATAACAGTGAAGCAGGATTTCTGAACTTATCAACCATGCTAGAGGACAAGGATGAAAATTCTCAAGCCAGAAACCTTGCAAAGTTGCTGACAGTAGACTTTACTGCCAAGCTGTCTCCTCACACCGAAGTCATCAGAGTCTGCATTGAAAAGAAAAGGGAAAATAGTCCTTAAAAACATTTCTAACTGAAACATCATATTAAACAAAATAAGGCAAACTCAGAAAATCAAGGGTTGTATGTTTCCCTTTGTACATGGAACCTGGCCAGGAAAAAGGAAAAGAAGGGTGGTGGAGGTTTCAGGGGTTTCTCATGAGAATCGAAGGGAGATCAGAAGAGCAGAGGAAAGGGACCAAGGGGAGGAAAAATGGAAAGGAAAGGGAAAATAATGGGGAACGATATTGTCCTAATTATATTGTTATCCTGTGTACATGTGTGAATATGTAACAAAAAAATCCCACCATTATGTGCAGCTATAAAAAATTCTCTGGTTGACTGTTACAAAGATACAAAAAAAAAAATACTAGGAGTGAGTAGGAGTGAGGTGACCATTGTTTTATGACCCAAACAATGTATCATTAGGATTCTTATATAAATGTATCTGAAAGCAAGAGAACCCCAGGCTTCTCTCTTCTTGGAATATGTAGTCATTTCCAAATTATTTGGAAAAACTCTCTGTTATGGCTTGGATTGTGAGGGGTCTCCCCAAAACACATGTGAGACAATGCAAGAAGGTTGAAAGGTAAAATTATTGGGTTATGACAGCCTTAACCCAATCAGTAATTCATTCCCCTGGTGCAGATTAACTGAGTGATAACTATATTCAGGTGGTAAAGGAGGTGGGTCCCTGGGAGTGTGCCCTTGGGGTATATATTTTATCTTTATTGTGCAGAGCGCTCTCTCTCTCTCTCTCTCTCTCTCTCTCTCTCCTTCATAGTGACCACATCCAAAGCCACTTTCCTCCATCACACTCTTCCACCATTATGTTCTCCCTAACCTCAGAGAACAAGGAATAGTGTAGGCAGTCCATGGACTGTGACCTCTGCAACCATGAAACATAAAATAAACTTTTCCTCCTCTAATTTTTCTTGTCAGGTCTTTTGGTCACAGCAGCAACAAAGCTGGCTATAAAACTCTCCTATTAAATACATCAGCAGTCAGAGCCCTGGTGAGGATCCAAAGATCTGAGGTCTGACCTACTACTATGTCTACAAGCAGCATGACCTTGGAGAAGTCCTAAAGTCTATCTATACTTCACTTGGTCTACTTGAAACAGACTTCTCCTCCTCTTTGGTGAGAGGGAAAAAAGTGTCCATAGACTATGGGTCATTTTAGGGAGGTAGAAGTGTGTGATGAGAGAAAAAGCAAGAAGTGGTTATCTGCATACACCTGGAACACTGGCTCTTCTATCTTCACAAGGTGACCATGTGCTTACCTTAATGACTTACCAGGTGAGAGCAGCACAAACTGGTTACTCCACTTCCTTTTCTTTTATTTGGACACTTTCCACTCACCTCTCAATCTCTCCTTCAAGCTTTCTCACCCCCAAAATGACCTTTTATGTTTCAATGAAAACTTTCTTTCAATGGAAAACTCAGAACTCATTGCCTCCATGTACAATGAGCTTTGTGATACATATTAAATTACTTTTTATTTGTAGAAACAGCATATGAAGTCATATGAATTTACCACATTTCCTTCATTCCCTTCTAACAAGAGTCAGTTCTTCAAAGATCTTTTTTTTTGCCAATGGAAGTTTATTGAGCTCAGGGTTCCAGAGACTGGGAAGTCTACACTCATGGTGTTGACATTCGACTGGTGTCTGGTTAGGACCTTCTCACTGCATCATTGTCAAAATTATCACATGGCAAGACAGAGCAAGCATGTTAGCTTTGGTCTCTTCCTCTTCTTATAAAGTCACTAATACCATCATGGGAACCCCATCCTCATGACCTCATCTAATCCTAATTACTTTCCAAAGTTCCAAGAACCATTAACTTACATGCCCCATATCAACTCTTCTGAGTCAGTCCAAGTCAGCTTCAGCACAACACTGATTCTCAAGATGTCCCTTTGTGGATATCCAATGAGCAAGTTTGCAAACTGCAAAGGAAAATTGTATGTGTGTATGTGTAGGTGTGTTCAGAAACACAAAGCTGAGATTCAGAAAAGGTGATAATGAGGCATCAAAAATTATTTGTAAAGCATTCTAGAAAGGAAAAATATGGGAAAAAAAATGAGTTTTGGTGGACACAATCATTCAAACCATCGTGATATTCAAACATGAATTCTAGAAAATTTTGCGGTGTAATGTGAGATCCAGCATCTGCCCTTGCCTTCATTCTGAAATCTGTAATAAAAATCTTTGATAGGTTGTATGTGTGTTCGTGTATAATGTGCTGAAACTGACCATAAAACCATCTGGATACATTCAAATTATATACTGTTACAGAAATTCTTTATGTGACTTTTTGTCTGTATATGTCTAACCTCTTTCTCTAAATTATATACTCCTTGCAGATAATAAGTTAATGCTATATAATCATTCTCTGCATCTAGCATATTGCTCATCACCTTGTTTCATATGTGATACTCATTAAGAATATTATTCCTTGATTGACAGGAAAAGCATGGTTGGCAAGAATTTTGACGTTGCTAAAAGGAACCAATATTTTGCAATGTAAGAGGATCAAGAACTTCAGCCAAGGACATACTTCTGTTGATTTTTTAAAGGTATTCTAGTATCAAGGCATTTCTGTGTTCACATTAACATTGGAGGGAATAATATAGTAGTATTATGTTAAGTGGAAGATAAATGCCTATAAACCACTATGTGCAATGAATGTCTTTACTTACCAGCTGAACTGTACAATGCAAGCAAAACAATCTCTGAAATGGCCCTACTTCGGGCTTTGGAAAGTTGTTGAAGAGGAAACTAACTGTGGACTCAGATGATTCTGAGAAGTGGCATACTGGTAAATCTTTAATGTTCAGGGAAAGAAAACAGAAGAAAAAAAAGACCTGGTATATAGCATTAGTCATTTCCATGGTGTAAATATTCTCATCATGGCTAATTTCAAACTACCAAAGTAACATCACTGAAATGTAGAGTTGGAAAAACATGCCCCAAATCAACTCTTCTGAGTCAGTCCAAGTCAGCTTCAGCACAACACTGATTCTCAAGATGTCCCTTTGTGGATATCCAATGAGCAAGTCTGCAAACTGCAAAGGAAAAAGGAAAATTGTATGTGTGTATGTGTAGGTGTGTTCAGAAACACAGAGCTGAGATTCAGAAAAGTTGATAATGAGGCATCAAAAATTATTTGTAAAGCATTCTAGAAAGGAAAAAAATATGGAAAACAAAATAAGTCCACTTGACCAATGAATTTAACACATGTATTTACAGTATTATATTTGCAAAGTATTATAATCACAAACTGATTGAATTTCATTAGTCTATCAGGCTAATGCAATACAGCAGGTGAGTCAGAACACCAAAATTATATACTATTAAGATTTTAGAGATCAATAAATTATCTCAGTGTAAGGTATGAGATTCTAGAAAGTAAACAATAAGAATTATGCCATGTCCATTATTTGAAGATTCCTACTCTGCTTGGCCCACATCCTTTTGCATTCCCTACTCCATTGGAACTCTTTCTGTGCTTGTCTTACCCAAGGCCTAAGATGTGCTAACATGCATGGGTCTGGTGACCCACAACACTGATTATAAGCTTAAAACAGTTGAGAGTTTGCTGTGAATCAATTTTGTTTATGCTTTTAGGCAATATCTTTCTGGTATATTCATTGCTATGTGTATGTGTATGTGCATGTGAGTATCAAAAGATGCACTGGCACACCTGCTGTCCATCTCCAAGGGTCAGTAGCTCCCTCTTCCCCCAAGCCTAATCCCTGTCCTTACCACAGGCAGAAGAGGCTTAAGAAGAAGAGTTCTTATTCATTATGATAAGGCTGGCCTTTTCTAACCAATAAATAGAAACATCTACTCTAAAAGGTAATGAGAAGGGCTGGGGATGTGGCTCAAGCGGTAGTACGCTCGCCTGGCATGCGTGCGGCCCGGGGTTCGATCCTCAGCACCACATACCAACAAAGATGTTGCGTCTGCCGAGAACTAAAAAATAAATATTAAAAAATTCTCTCTCTCTCTCTTTCTCTCTCTCTCCTCTCTCACTCTCTCTTTAAAAAAAAAATAAAAATAAAAGGTAATGAGAACCTCATTGATAGAACTCATGCACAAAAATAATTACTACAAATGTCACAGAAAATCCCCCAGGTTTGAGGGTATAAACTAATGTTGGAAGGTGTAAAATAAGGTGGTCTTTTCTCAGAAGGACCACCAAAGAGGTCAAAGACTGAGTATGGTATGCTTTGCATATTCCTGTGAATTCATATTTCTAATGGTCTGTAACACTGACCTTAGGATATTCTTGACCCAGAACTTGTCTAGCCTTCAGAATTTAATCTCTCAGAAGAGAGAGCCAAGTTCATGGGACTCTGAATGAAATATTAACGAGAATTAATAACAGCTCTGTCTTAGGTCTGTCTTAGTCCATTTTGATTGCCGTAACAAAATATCTTAAGTTGGGTACCTTATAAACAAAGAAATTCATTTCTCACAGTGCTGGAGACTAGGAAGTTCAAGTTCAAGGCACTAGCAAATTCAGTGTTTGGTGAGAGTCTTCTTCCTAGATGGCAGTGTTTTTGCTGTGTCCCCACATGACATAAGAAACTAGCTAGTTCTCTGAATTCCTTTCTGTGTGGGCACTGTTTTAGTCAGCTTTTTCAATGCTGTGACTAAAAGACTTGACAAAAGTCATTTTAAAAGAGGAAAAGTTTATTTGGGGGTTCACAGATTCAGAGGTCTCAGTCCATAGACAGCCAACTCCATTTCTCTGGACTGGAGGTAAGGCAGATATCATGATGGAAGAGTGTGGTGGAGAGAAGCAGTTCACATAATGATCAGAAGCAGAGAAGGAGACTGCACTCCCCAGATACAAAATATATACCTCAGGGGAGGGGAAGAACAGAAGTTCAGTAGATTAGACAAAGGGGAATGAAGGGAAGGGAGGAGGGATGGAAATAGGAAAGACAGTGGAATGAATCTGACATAACTCTCCTATGTACAAATATGAATATAGCACAGTGATCTCAACACAGTGTACATCCACAAGACTGGGATTCGAGAATAAGATATACTTCATGTTTGTATAAATATGTCAAAAATATAATCTACTATTATGTAGAAACTAAAAAGAACAATTGATATGTGTGTGCCTAGGTAATTATTTAGATAGATACAGATATATCTCAAGGCACACTTCCAATGCCCACTTCCTCCAACTACACCCTATCTGCCTTCAGTTACCGCTCAGTTAATCCTCATGAGGGGATTAATTCAAAGCTGGGGTCCAGTCCCTCATAACCCAATCATCTCGCCTCTGAATGCTCCTGTGTTGTCTCACACATGAGCTCTTGGGGGACACCTCACATCCTACCCATAATAGGTACTAATCTCAACAATGAGGGTCCTATGCTCGCGGTCTAATCATCTCCCAAAGGCCTCATATCCTAATGTCACCTTGGGAGTTAGGACTGGAAATTTAAATAAATTTTTTAAAATTACATAAATTGGTGGGGTGGGCACACATTCAGGCTATAACAAGAACACAGCAAATGAACTTGCACAACTCACATGACTTCACTGGGCATCCCATGCATTATATTTATATAAAAAATGTCAGTCTTGTGTCAGGAAAAAATGATCCAGAACAACTTGCTCTTGTCACACACTGGAACAAACAGATACTTTATGGAAGGGTTTGGCTGCCTTCTTTAATTTTTTTCTAGGGCTGAGGATATATATATACACCCACACAAATTCTTGATAACAAAATTGGCTCTGTACTACTTTTATTTAGCTAAACCTTTTGCCACATTTACTTTTCTGAGCCAAGTTGGACTGTGTAAGCCAAATTTTAATTCAGCATGTAAAACAAGATTTTCTTGTAAATCTAGTCTTTAAAACATCAGGGGAATGTTTAGATTAAATTTAATAAAGTTTATTGTATTGAATAAAAATAAAGTCCATACACAGAATTTTATAAATGCTAATCATGTCTTTCTTTCAGATCTAATTTATGTATCAAAAAGTTCAAAATTATTATAGCTTCTTTCTTGATTATCTATTTTGTTGCTGTTTTATCCTATTAATGCTTTTCCCCCTTAAATTATATCTTACGTCCTACTAATATTGACTATATCAGGTATCTTTTATAATTTGGTTTGTAAATATTTACTGGGTATAACATTTTCTTTTTCTCTTCATCATTTTGATGCACATGTCATTTTAAGCAACTTATGGATGGATTTTATTTTTTAAAATAAAATGTCCTAAGCTAATGGATAGGTTTAACCCACAATTGTAATTAGTCTTATGTTTGAATTTGTATCTATATTTTACATTGTTTTCTTTTATCATCTCTTAACTCTTCCAGCATTTCTCTCTTTCTCTTGTTGAATTGATAGGAATTTCTATATTCCAAACTTGTGTCTTCTATGGAAAGTTTTTAAACTAGAGAATATATTTATATTACTTATTAACTTTTTATTTGAGAATAATTGTAGATCTTCATGCAATTGTAAGAAATTATCCAGAAAGCTCCTCACCTAGTTTCCCCAAGTGGCAACAATTTTCATAATTATCACAACCAGGAAATCAACTCTGACAAAAAGTGTTGACTTCATTCAAGTTTCATCAGTTTTACATGCATCCAATTGTGTGTGTATGCATGTGTGTGTGTGTGTGTGTGTTTTTAGTACTTTGTGATTTTATCAGATGTGCACAATTATGTGTTTTTATAATTAATCGTAAATATTTACACACCAGAATATAAATTTAGAATATTTAATAAGAGATAGGTTTTTTGTTTGCTTTACTGAAATCATAACCCCTAGCTACATTTTTGTACTTTATAATCTCTTGCTAATTATATTTACTAACATATTTTATGAATTTCTGTATTTATTGTGGTCTTTTTCTCTTACGTATCTCCTTTTTCCATGATAAGATGCAATCTTTAACAATGAAGGTCTGTAGTTGACAAACTCTCTTTTTACTATTATGTCTGAAGATGTTTCCATTTTGCATTCAATCTTCAGTGGTAGTTAAGAAGGGTATAAAATTCAAGGTTGAAAATTATTTCCATTAGTATTTTGAAGATGTGAGCCCACTGTTTTCTGGCATTTATTGTTGGTTAGAAATCTCTATAATTTATATAATCTATAATTTCACTCTGAAATGTCAAGTAATAGATTTATTTAAGTTTACTATTTTAGGTATTTTTAATGTGAGGACACATTCTTCCATCAAGTCTGAAAACTTTTTAGCCATTATCTCTTCTAAAGTTGTTTTTCTACTGTTCTTTCTAGTCCCTTTTTAAAAATTCAGTCTGACATTTATTGGAGATTGTCAATCTATTCACCATATAGTTGAACTTCTGGGTCATATTTTACTCTTGTCTCTTTAAGCTGAAATCCAGGGTTATTCTCCAGCAATATCCTCTAGTTCATTGATTCCCATCTCTTTTAAAAAAAATTATTAGTTGTTCAAAATGATTCCCATCTCTTATAGCCAGCCTATTATTTAAATTGCTTATCAAATTTTCAAAATTGTCATAACATTTTTTATTTATGAAATTTTTAAAAAAAGGATTCTAAGCATATCTACATGTTCTTATTTTATTTCTACCTACTTTTTCCCCACAATCTTATTCCTTGTATGATTATTATCCCAGTATTTATATTTGAGCATTATATACTTATGAACTTAATTCCTGTTAATTGTTCTGTTTTCTTAGCATTAAATGTTTTTGTGAATTTTACAAATCGAAGTCTTTTGAAGCCATCAGGTCCCAATGGATCATCATCATGGTTGTTTGGGTGTGATTTTTCCCTTCCTAGGAGCCCTAAACTCCGTCTAGAGGTTTGGTTTGGGAATGCATTAGTCCACCTGCCTGTCCCATAGCTCAGGGTTAGATCTTACATTATTATCCAGACCTCAGTAAGTTATCCCAGTTTCACTCCCAGTCAACAAGAGATTTCACGAGGCCCCTTCTTATCCCACTGTGTCGGCATTCTCCACGGTCTACAACTTTTTAAAACTGTAGCTTGTTTGCAGTGATTTTCACCGTTTCTCCTTCTGAGTGTTAGTACCATCTAGCCCCAGGCTCCAAGCACTGAACCTGATGTGGCCCCCAGCTCATGCGGATGACTCTCTTCTCCTTTACCCTGAAGGTAATCTCTATAATTTATATAATCTATAATTTCACTCTGAAATGTCAAGTAATAGATTTATTTAACTTAACTCTTTAGGTATTTTTAATGTGAGGACACATCCCTGCCCCTGTTTCCAATCCCAGGGAGCAGAAGGACCCCCTCTTCAGCCTAACTAATGTTTTCATGTTACTCCATTTTGGTCTAAGAAAAGGTTTATGTAGAATTTTAAGATAGCTATGGTAATTTGGTATTATTATTATTATTAATAAATGCTTGAAACACAGAGGACACTATGAAGTGTGAGAGTTTACTGCACTGTCCTTCCCATTTACAACAATAAAAATAAATATCCATTAAGAATCTATGTATCAGGTATTAGGTCTTTTCATATCTTACCTCATTTAATCCTTGAAACTTCTATGAGGCAGATGCTATGCTGTAACTTCATTTTATTTTATGTAAGAGGGACTCAATAATCTCTAGAGTTTAAATAGCCTGTTTCCTGATATGTGTTCTGGCAAAATGTGATTCAACTCTTAAGACTCTTGTCTGACTACAGAGTCTAAGATCTTGACCTTGATATGATAAAGATAAAATAACGTATCTTGATAATAACCTGAAATGACTGGCTTTATGACCTATAAAAGAGCCTACAGAAGAAGGAAGGGCATAGAGTAGAATTCTCTGGTACTGGTTTCAAGTTCAAATTCTTTTACTGACTATCAAAATGACCTTGGGAATTTATTGAAGCTACCTGGTATTTATTTTCTCTATAAAATGTGGTAACAATGAACTATTCTCCCTAATTCCTTAGGAAGGTAAAAAACAATGGATCTAAAACATCTTTTTAAAAATATGAAACGTTATAGATATACATATATATACTATTTGATATTGATTTCAATCTCCTTTTTCTGTATGAAAACCAAGAGGTGTCATGAGCAAAGTTTATATTATTTTCTCTGACTATATTGCCTTACTCTTGCCCACGCAAGAGCTCATTTGCTACTTCTCTACCCACTCATGAAACCACATGAGATCTTACTAAGGTTTTTCCCTGTCACTTTGACATTTCACTTCCATCTTTAATTTTGGAGATCTCACTGTGTATTCGCTGATCTAAATCGCTTATAAACCTATTAATCTCTTAACATTTTTTCCATTTGGAGAAGGAATCTTTCCTCTACCTCTGGTTTCTTATTAAGGTAATTTTTTTGTAGCCAAACAAATACTGTCTCCACTTCACTTCCTACCTGATGGTAAATGTCTTGGTTATTCCGTAGCTTTACATCATTATTTCTCCCCTCATCAAGAAGGAACAGCCTATAATGGAAAGACCAGATTACAGAGCCAAGTCTTCCCTGATGTAGCATCTACTAGTGACCCGACAAGGGCCAGGTTCACAGGCTCCTTGAGCTTCAGTTCCTCTATACTGAAGATAATGTGTCAGTCCTAAAGGAAGGAGGCAATGATTATTAAAGACCAAGTATATCAACTTCTGGGTCGAGTGTCTGGCACATAGTAGGGTTTTGATAAATAAAAATTATCCTTATTGAAACCTGAAGCCCAAAAGCATATGTTGTCAGGTTCAATAAAATAGCAGCACACCCTAATTTTCAACTCTGATGGACCACAATGACTCATGGCTCCAACAAACACGTAGGCTTCACTTTCCACATAAGGGATGGTCCTTTCTGAAGCTGCTCTCAAGTCTTTGCAAGCAAAGAAGTAGAGGATCCTTCAGTGTATTGATGGTGAGGGCAATTAAGCCTCCAGACAGGTCCCAAGTTCAGAATCCATCAGATGTGTCCTTTACAAACCAGGGACAAGACAAGCGGGACTCATTGCTGTGGAATGTGCTGTTCAGCCAAATTCAAATCCATCCCTGAGGAGTCGCTGGGCCTCTCCATGTGGGAGTGGCAACCCCTATGGATATGAGTTTCATGTTTGTTTGTAATCATCTGACGCAACCTAAGCCTCCAACGTTACAAGACAGAAGGAGTATCAGACTGCATAGAATATTTAGGAAACCCCTGACCTGAGCTTACCTAGGCTGTAAAAAAATGGTGTGTGGGGCGGTGGGTGGGAGGGAAGCCAGGGTGTAGGGATAACAACGATTCAGTCAAACAGAACTGAGAAGAACAGAAAGAGTGGAGGAGAGGAGGAGAAGGGAAGCTACAGAGTCTCATCACTTAAAGAAATCACCCCCTTAAACCCTCCCTCCACCACCACACGTGAGCTGTCTTGCTAACTGTGCATTCCAAAAGCTTGTGCAGTCAGGTTCAATAAGGCAGCAGCGTACCCTAATTTTCAATGTTGATAGATAATGGTGACTCGTCACCTGTGCCAACCAACACACAGGCTTCATTTTCGACACAAGTGGTAGTCCCTTTCAAGCTTAATTCATTATTAATCAGAAAGTTGCACTGGTGACTGTGATTGCCATTTCATGGCAATAACAGATCATTTTCTTCCTAGCGGAAAGGAGATATAATTGTGGCTTACTCTTTCATAACTATCTATATTTGTTTGCTTCGTAGATTTCTCTCCAAGTCCCTGACTCACATCCTCCCAGAACACAAAACGCAAGCCTCCTTTTCTTTTGGTCGAGACTGACATTCTCATACAACATTTCATAATAATCTGTTCAAAGGGCACATTGAAAATATACGAAGTGTATAGGAAATAAAGTTGTTGAGAACTAGATATTATAAGCCTCAAGCTAACAAGCTGGCTTAATAAAGAGCCACAATAGCTTGCAGAATCAAAATTCAGACTACAGTCCTTTCTTCTCATACCAGGATTTCCACCATGTTCAGGGACTGCTCCGGGAACAATCTTTAATCACGTTACTTCTAAGCTTTTTTTCCTCCACTTCAATCAAAACAGAATGCATGAAATAAATAACATCAAATTTAAAATATGACAACTTAATATCCATTCTAGATGCCATTGCTACCCCTTTGGGCCTGTATTATACCAAAAAAATTTCAATAACTTCTTGAAAGACTAAAGAGGTTTCTGCCCAGCACTTATTGTTATTTCTCAAATGTTTGTTTAACCATTTTCCTATTACACCTGAGAGAATATTCTTCGGTGAAACTAAATTTAAGTTTCTATTATCCCTGAACACGTGCCCAGGTAGAAGTTTTGTAAAACTGTAATGAAAAGTATTCTAGTATTGACGTGCAGCCTTGAAAACATTCTGTCCTCCGAATAAGGATGTGATAACAATAAGATAAAAGCTCTGGCTTCCCAGTTAAATATTACCTTCAGCTAAGCACCAACAACCTTTCTTTTAGAATGCACTAAAATAAGTCCTTCACCGCTCCTTCCCACCCACAACCCTTGGAAGTTTCGAAGGAGTCATAGTCAGAACCTAGATGTCACTGAAGCCTTGGCATTCCCTAAGAACTATATCTGATGAAGCTACATTCCCTGGAGAAGCCTAAAGCCCAGCAACCTGTGAGTTCTAGAAAGGTTTACATTCCCATGGCCACATTTTCCTTTGTTTTCTTGCTAAACAGATGTGATGTAAAATTTAGCTTCCACACCCACACCCAACTATGCAAAGCTAATTCTATTAAAGATTGGAGTATCATTAGGAAAGGTCACATATTCATCATGTTTCCAACAACATAATGTCCTGAAATACACGTCCCTGACCCTAAATATCCTTTTCTTCACCCTTTCCTCTAAGGGAGGTTTCTCACTGACCCTTTCTTCACCTATGACCCAGTCACCTCCCCTCATCCCTACCTGCTATACCTCCTGGGCCACCCTCTGAGTTCCTCCCCACCATTCTTCCTCAAGATTTGCAGAGAAGTTCTGACTCCCGAGGCTCTGCTTCCAAACACACTGAGGAGTTGCACCCATAACGGCAGCACTGGGTCCCAGGAATCCTCTCCTCTAGAAAGACTGTGTGATTATACACATCATTTTGATATCACACAGAACGCATTTCTCTCCACGTTTTGTGTTAGTCAGATTTTTTTTTCCCTGTGACAAAAATACCTGAGGAAAAAACAAGTTAGAGGAGGAAAGATTTATTTTGGCTCATGGTTTCAGAGGATTGAGTCCATGGTCAGCTGGCTCCCTTGTTTCTGGTCCCCTGTAAGAACCACGACATGACAGAAGGGGTGTGGAGGATCAAAACTGATCCCCTCACCGTGGAGGGGAGGGAGAGAGAGAGAAGGAGCCACGGACAAGATATAGCCGCCAAGGGCACACTTCCAAAGACCTGCTGTCTTCAACTGAGGTCCCTCCTCTTATCATTTCCACAGACTCCCAATAGTCCTTTCAAATTATGAAGCCACCAATGGATCAGCCCACTGATGAGGTTACAGCGGCCATGATGTCATCATTCCCTAAATCCTCACCTCTGAACATTGTTGCATTGGGGACCAAGACTCCAACATGTGAGCCTTTGGGGAACATTCCAGCTGGAAACCATAACACCCTTGTCGTGTGTTTCATCGTGTTTTGACATTCGCCATCTTTTTCACTTTTTGACAGAGACCATCAAATCTTTTTTGCAGTTTATAAGGCTTCCGTCTCAATTTTATTGGCATAACAAATAAATGTATTTGCCTCCCAAATGGAAATTTTAGAGAATGATATATTCTCCCTTACAATTTGACTGATAGCTAAATTGCCTGCAGAGGGACTGATAGTAATTTTCTCTTCTTTATAGGTTCTGTTTGTGTGGCTGTGAAGCGTTCTTAAGTCTCCATGAATAAATGTGGCTTTAGGAAGCATAGAAAAAAAAAAACAAAACAGGTTCTCCCATATTTAAGAGTAAGGAAACATGGCTAATTAATTCCTGACACTGCACAAGGTGTTTGCATCAAAATCAGTATGTAGTTTGAGAAATGCTCCAGAAATACGGGATGAACGTATGTTAGGATACACCAGTGGATTGTTTTTGTATCATTTTCTTTAAACCTACAGAGACCCCATTCAATGGTTGTTTCCTTTCATGATGGAGTTCATCTTTTTCCCAAGTCATAGGTGATATGCAACTCGACATAGTTTATATAAGGCACTTGAGCATCCTTGGAATTTGGTATCTATGAAGGATCCTAGAACAAATCCCCCTCAGATACTGAGGGACAATCTTATGTTTATTGCACATTCATCAAAACAAAAAAAAGAAGTTCTCACTAAATGGAATTTTAAAGAATATTTTTCATGAATATATGTGACCTCAGGAGCTTCATTTGAGGAAAAAATCTCATCACATCAAAGTATCCTTTTCTGATACCCTCTAAGTTATCATCTACCATGACCAAGAAAAAAATGTTTTTCCCTCCTGCTATGGTGAGCATAGGTGGTTGAGGCTGGAACCAGAGAAATAAAAATTAATAACCTGTTTCCTTCTGTTCTGGGTGAATGTTTCTCAAGCTATGGCCCTGGATCAGCAGCACCAGCATTCCCCAGGAAGTGATGACTGAATGTTTGGTTGTATAGCTCAACACATAGGCTCCTTTCAATAACATGAGGTCCCTCTTGACTATCACGACTTTAAAATATTGCAGTAGGGCTGAGGGTGTAGCTACGTGGTAGAACCCTCGCATACCATGTACAAAGCCCTGGGTTCGACCCCTAGCATTGCAAGAGAAGTAAATAAAATAAAATACTGCAGCAGGCATGGCTTCAGACACATTTCCTCTTTTGTGTTGTTAGGTGAACTTTCCTAAGTATCACATGAACTATTTTCATCTGAGGAATATTGGAGGTAATTCTTTCACATCAGTGTCTGATGAGGCTTAATTACTTAATGCTTACAGGGTGGTTAAAAATGAAAAATGAAGAATGTTTAAATGTCAACTGCACCTCTGTCTAATTGTATTGTAAGCACTTAGCTCCGACGCTTGCTGAGAATTCCTCTTTCAACCGACAGCTCTTCTTGCAGGTTGGTAGGAAGGCAGGAGCAGATTTTTTCTGACTGCAAATCAACCATTCATCTATCATTTCACTCCCTTTTCCAGTATAGACATAAAAGTCCAGTTTCCTAGAGGGATCCTTTAATACCTTCTAGAAAGCCACATCACATGGTCAATTTTATAAGAAGATATAGATTCCCACAGAAATGCCACGCCATCTAGTATTATCGGAAAATCAACCTGAACTGTCTACCTTTTAAAGTTTAACTACTTTTCGATAAACATCTCTCTGAAATGTGGGGCACATCTCCCTAAGTCTACTCAGGTTTATTGGGAATGATTTAACTTTTTTCCCACAGCTCAGGGTCTTGATTCAAACAAGGAACAATGTGCTGGGATGCAATGAGGTGATTCGTCTGGGAGCTGATATTCCTGAGCATCAGCTGCCCCAGGGTGGCCTTGCCTCTTGCAGTCTTTTTGTATGTTTTCTCTCCTTTCTCTACCAGGCAAGCCATTCCTTTATCACATATTGGAACTGATATTATTTTTTTGCCTTAATAATTCCCCATTTGTTATATTTGACCTATTTGGGTGGCTTATTAAGTTGTGAGAATGGTATGTGAACCTGAGAGAAAGAGGATCAAAGGATCAAAGCGAGGAGAGGAGACAGCCTCTGTTTTGAGTGAAGCACTCTGACTTTAATGATCTCTATTAGGACCACAGGGAAAAATTTTAGAATGCAGACATTACAAATGAAAATGAACATTGTGAAGGAATGTATCTTTACCACTCCCCCCCCCCCACACACACTGTATTGGTCTCTATTGCTACTATGACAGATTTCCACAAACTTACCTACTGAGAACAGTGGAGATACATTATCTGTCAGACATGGAAATCAGAAGTCTGCAAAGGCTTCCACTCAGCTGAGGTCGAGGGGTGGTCAGTGGGTCTGGTTCCTTCTGGAATCTCCAGGGGAGAGCCTGTGGCCTTGACCTTTCCAGCTTCCGGAAACCCTGCTTTCTTGGCTCAGAGCTTCCTTCCATCTTCAGAACCATCAGTGTGGTGTCTTGCGGTGTCTCTCTGACCCTGACATTGCTTTTGTTATCATCTCCCCTTCTCTGACTTTTTAAAGGACTGTTATGGTGACATTGGATCCATCTAGATAATCCAGGATAATCTCCCCATCTCTAAATCCTCAACTATATGCCTTATAAGGTAACACATGCACCCGTTCAGGGGGATGAGGATGTGGGCATCCGTGGGAGTGGTGCTTACCACACTCACCAAACACGAGTCTCTTTAGAATTGTGTTGGACATTTTTTCTGATTTTTAAAAATGTCACCAAATTCTGTAGAGCTCATGCTTAGATCAGGACATAGAGATTGGCTTATATTTCCTAAGGATGTAGGGGGTCCACCTGTGTTTCCTGTGGGGATGTAGGAATTCACGTACAGTTCCTGTCAGGGTGTAGCCACGTCCAGAGCCTCTCTTAGCCCCACTTCACCTGAGAAGCCCATTCAGGGAGGCCCATCTATACCAAACTGTGTTGTCTGGTGTGGATATTAGAAGTAAAGCTTGATTACATTGAGGAGACGGCTGGGTGCCTCTTCCTTCATATCATCAACTAGTTAGAGACACTGGTCACCTACTTTACGTATATGTATGGCCCCTTGTTATGCCCAAATGAAATACAGAGAATGTGCATGCCTGTGTTAATAATCTGTGTTAATTATATAACAGCTGATTTCTAAGAGTTGGCTAATTGAAGAAAAGAAGTGTTTCAGATTTACCCTGAAAGAGGGGGAAAGAATCAAGTCACGCAAACCTAAAACTACATTTTCATTCATTCACTCATTTATCTGGATCACACGGCATGTTGGGAACATAGAGATGAACTAGAGAGATTAAGTAAGAATAAGTATTACCAGGTTTATATTCCCATTTTGAAACTGCGGAGCAAGCAAAGTCAAAAAATTAAAAAATATGATTGAAGATTATCATTGGGACCATGACATATATAAAGAGCACTGGTGTTGCCAACAAGTTGAACTGTGGGAAAAGACTTTCTAAGTAGGGACAGTTACTCTGAGATCTCAAAGAGCTAAGAGGCAGCCATGTGAAGAGTCAGACTGACTGTTCTTGACAGTTCTAGACTGTTCTAGGGGAAAAAAGGCAAAAATCATAAGGCAGAAAGGAGATGATAGTGTTGAAAGAATGATTAAAAGATTAGTTTGGCTGGAGCTCAGTAAGGGCGAGTGGTGGTATAGGGAAAGGGGAACACAAAGCAGATTTAGCAAGTCCTGAAAGTTTCCACTTTTTGAGGTAAATAGGAAATCATTAACTCTTCAGGCAGAGGAATGATATGAAGAGACTACTGCTTTTCTAAGACCATTCTGGCTGCTCTCTGGAGATTAACTTGGATAAAAACAAGAGCTAAAACAGGAAAATCACTTAAGTAACCTGGCAAGACTTAAAAAGATGGCGGATGGTGCCCAAGGACCATCCATGACCAGAAGGGGACATATCCAAGATTATGATCTGAGAGTGGAATTGACAAAAAAAAAAAAATGCTTGTGTATTTTATGGGATGAAGAGGAAAATTTAAGAATTCCAAGTAGTTTTTATTTGGTGGGGGGATGGGAGCTTATTAGCTGGATTATTAAATGTCATTTCTCAATAAGAGGAAGATCCAGGGAAAAACAGATTTGTGGGAGAAAGTTAACAATTCTCTTTTGGATGTTTTTCTTCAAGGGGCCTGTGATAAGCACACAAGTTGAATGTCAAGTAGTTTGTTGGATGTAGAGTCCCTAGCACAAGAGGAAAGCAAATGCCACACTGATCTAGTCTTGGCGTTAGAGCTCTGGCCTTAGGGCTCCTTCCTCTTCAGGCATCGCCCTGTGTCGCCAGCACTTTCTCATACCCTTATCCCACTTCCTGAGATGATCAGGTCGATGGAGAAGACATCCTTGGAATGCTGAGTATCTATTTGGCTCTTCAGCCTCATGTCACTAGTGTGATGTCACCAAAATAACTGAATATCTGAAACTGTCTTTGGGTCCCTACATACACTTTATGTGTGACTGAAAGAAGATTCTCAGTGCCCAGATGATGCACAAAAGGCTTGTTGGTGAATGATTTCCTCTGATTACCTTGTTTTTTTATTGGGGCAAGAATAAGATTACCAAGTATGAGTCTCATTTTTCCTTCAAGTAAAGAAAAGTGACTTATAGATCTGCAGGATAAGCCAGTGTATCTCAGACCATGATGAATCATTGTGGATTTTGTGAAAAAGCAGATCCTACCCAGTGGGTCTGGGGTGGTGCTTGAGATTCTATGGGCCTAATAGGCTCTCATACGTTGTTGCATTTCTGGCTTTCAAATCACATTCTTTGAAATAAGGAAGTACACATAACTCACCATCTTCCTATTGAATTGAGCAACCTCTCATGAAACGGGCAACATTAATTGAGCAAGGCTTCCAGAGCCTAGATGCTGTCCCCTATAGGTTTCTACAGTAATTATTTTGTATACTATCAGTTGACACTCAACTTTGTTTGCCTTATATTGCTAATTTGATAATTAACATCAAGCATGCCTATGTGTCTTATTTTCCCAACAAAACTGAAAATGTCTAGAGATCAAGGATAAAGCCATGTAAATTTTTTTATACACTTAACTCCAAAACTCCATTCCCATACATTGTACAGGACAACTGTCCAAGAAACATTTGTTGGCTGACTGCTGATTAATTCTTCTACTAGAGAATATGAATCCATGAGCATTATTAGTTAGACTTGCAAAGAAATGGCAATGTGGTGTTTGCCATGAAGCTTACAAATTAAACCAGACAGAATTATAGTCATGCCTGCATGTAATCAAGAGACAGAACACATATGCAAGTGTGTTAATAACCTGGGTTAACCGCATCATGGTATTCTTCTAAAAGTTGGGCAATTGAATAAGGAGGGATTTCAGAGCACCTGAACTTCTAGCTGCTTCTCAATTATAAAAGGATTACATAAAGCTGTACATCCTTGTTAAAAACAAATGAAACGATAATCACAAATATTACCCCAAATAATAAAGTAACCGTGAGTAGCTGCTTGATGTGAATTATCTGGAACATTTTCATAATTGTTTTTTAATTAATTGCACCATGATATGAAAGCTTCTCTGCCTTTCAGCATGCATGGAAGCATAATATTATATTTCCTTCCCCAGAACTCATTCACAGTTGAACAGTTTGTTCAGTATACCACAGCAATGAAAAGAACACTTAGTTATATGGGAAAACAGCCTCTGTGTGGCTGCCACTTTGGATTTAGGGCTGAATTACAGTCTGCAATTAAGATGAAGAGCATTGTCTGAGTGACCACTGTCTTTCCAGAGGCCATTGTTTCCCTCTATGCTCACTGGGCAGGCAGTTTCTGGCACAGAACTCTGGGGATGGCCAGCTCTGTGCTGCTGCAAATGGTGGCCCAGAACCAGTCACGGTAGACAGGGAGTAACCACAGTGGATTTCTCACTTTTCAGAAGTGTCATTCTTTAATAAACACCTTTCAAGCATCTAATCTGACTTAAGTTCAATACTAGGCTCTAGGTAGATATACAGGGATGGGACCTGCTTTGTCGGAGCTCAAAGTCCAGGAAAATGTAGCTAGGAGCAGGATACACTGTGTCCCCAAATCCCAGAGAGAGCTTGGTTTGCAATAGATCTTCACAAATATTTCTTAAGTAAATGAATGAGCAAATATATGGATAGATGGATGAATTTAATGGGGAGTGCAGATACATACATGAGTCATTTCTGTTAATATTTTACAGAGAACTACAATTTATGGAGTCCTCAGTAAGCCATGTGCCAGGTACTGCCCTACAGACGAGCCACATTATTTATCTACATTTATTAGTTCTTACAACTATCTCCAAGTGGTGATTATTATACCACTGCACATGCAGGCATAGTGTGGAGGGAGTTATACAATGTGCCCACGTTCATGCTCTTAATGAAAGAATGCGAGCTTGGATTGAGATCTACTGGCGCTAAACTTAACCACTGTATTCTATGGTTCTCTCTTCCTTCATAATGCCTGGGAGCTTCCCAATTGTGAGCCCCAAAATGAAAAAGAAAAGCAGTGAGTATTTTCTTCCATGGGTCATGCTCAACGTGATAGCAAAAGCAATGTTCATTATGTTGTGAGATTGTTCTGCTTTTTTCAGGGAAGACCCAAGGAACAAGCCCTGAGCTAGCTCACCCCTTGGTTAGAAGAGCTAAGACAAGATAACTTTCCCCGGAGAAAATTTCAATATTTATTAGTAGGCAGCAGTCAGGTGGTACTTCTTCTTTAAAACCAGCTACAACAGAAATTTTCACCTTGAGTGATGTTTAATATTGAGAATCTGCTATTGGAGCAGAATTGTAGAGCTGGGGCAAAAAAAAAATCAAGATTTTTTTTTAATAAGTAACATTTTCAGTGCACTGATTTCCAAATAATATTTAACATGCAATTTATTTAAATAACAAAGGAAGAGTGTTATGGACCATAAATATTAGAAGTGAGTCACAGACTTACATATTCTAAAGATTTACACTCAGATGACTTACCCAGTACTTACCTTGGGAGGGGACAATAGAGTTGCAGGTGTATTAGGTACTAAGTCTCTCAGGAGAGCAGAAGTTAGGGTTATTGAACTGTCAGGGAACTCCAGAGTTCCAAACTCTCAGAATGGAAGAGGCTAGCAAGAGAGATATGGCCTCATCCAAACCAAATTTCACCTCTTTTAAAATTCCACAGAGGACTTCCACCATGCTTTTTCTAGTCCCTTTTCTCTACATTCTACACAGGTGCTGAGTTGTTGCCACATTTTGTTGGACTCCCTGCCTAGAAGGGAGCAATGCATTTCGAGAGAGGGGTGTCCGTCTTGATACTTCAGGCTTGGCTATGCTAGTGAGTGGAAGGGGGTTTAAAAAATACAAAACAAAACAAAATAAAACAAAACCAGTTTAGAGCAGCAGTTCTCAAAGTCATTCCCCGGTCAGCATCATCAGCTGGAACAGGGCTCAGCTAACTTTCTTTGTACAGGGCCTGAGAGTGAATATTTAAAGTTTTGTGGTCCCAGAAACAAAATTAAGGATATTATGTGAGTACTTATATAAACAAAAAGAGAGAAAATAAATTCTACTAAGTTTTTATTGACGAAATTCAAGCAACAATACTTAGTACCATTGTTTGTGTTTTGTTTTTGCTTTTGGATACTGGGAATTGAACCTATGTACACACTAGCACTGAGCTAATTCCAGTCCTTTTAATATTTATTTATTTAAATTGAAACAGGTCCTCACTAAGTTGCTGAAGCTGATCTCAAACTTGGAATTCTCTTGCTTCAGCCTCCTGGGTAGCTGAGATTTTAGCTGGATCATTTGGGCAGAATCTGAGTACAGTCATTTGTAATGCAGGTTTGCCATTGAGAAGAATGTAATTCGTTTTTATATTTGGGAGGTGGTGGTTCACTTAACTGGGGTTCAAAGTTAGTGTGTACTATCAGGGAATCAATTGCAAAGGCTCTTTTGTGTGTGTGTGTGTGGTGTTGGGGATTAGAACCCAGGGCCTTGTGCATGCAAGGCAAGCACTCTACCAACTGAGCTACTGCAAAGGTGCATCTACAAAATTCACAATTAGTTTTCAGGACTTTCAAAAACTTGGATTTGGCCCTCTGGCTACATTTGAGAACCTGTTAGAAATGTAAATGACAAGAGCCGCTCCAAATCTACTAAATTAGAAAATCTGGGGGTAGGTCCAGTGACTGGTGTCCTAACAAGTCCTCCAGGGAATTCTGTCTTACAAGAGCATTTGAGAACTGTGGTTTAAAATAAATGTTGAGAGCCAGACATAGCCCCAACCACAGTATTATTGCCCGTGAAATGGGCATTTCTCAATCATAGCATTTGAGCTGTACCCTCCCATTGCCATTAACTTGATGAGTTTGAGTGTATATCTATCTATCTATCTATCTATCTATCTATCTATCTATCTATCTATGTGATGCTGGGGATGAGCCCAGCACCTTGTACATGGTAGGCAAGTGCTCTTCCACTGAGCTTCACCCAAACACATCTCATTAAAGTAACTTTTTGGGTTTTAGGCAACTCATTTGAGAACTATGGCATGCTCACCCATATCCACTCACTTTCTAAACAGAGAAAAAAGAACTCCTCTGGGAAGTGGCCCGAAGCCTGTGAGAAGAAAGTGCCTCTCACCAGAGCTGTAGGGAGAAACTCTCTGACTTGATTCTCTGCAGGTAGCCCTAGAGATGACTAATGGAAGCTGTGACTTATCACCCTTGCGACTGCTACCTCAGAGCTAGCTCTGGCCGGTGAGAAATAAATGGAGCTACAACATAGGTGCTGTTTCTTGATTGAATTGGTGGTCTTGGTGCTATAATCATTTCACACAATTTATAAATAATATTTTGGTAGCAAACACAGCAGAAAGAAATATAGAGTCTGTCCCCTGGGTTAATTCCCACTCTGACTCATCTCTTTCTCTCTCTCTAAAACTCTACGTCAATTTCTCCATGCATCTGATGGAAGTAATCCAACCCCACTGTCAGTAGTGTTTTGGGAATAACTGAAGTTTGTAAAGGTCTCTGCAGTGGACAAATGCTGAGGATTATTATTAGGTATTATCGTCCTGAAAAACTGACAAGCCCATGTTTACTCTGACAAGAAGAGCACAGAGAACCTATTATTCACACGGCATCTCTCCTCTGGCTGAACAGACCTCTTCTGTGTCCATCTGGCACTTTGAGGCAGGCTGAATTTTTGTGCTAAAAATTCACATAGCTCTTTAGAGCCATTGGATGGGAAATCTCTGTAGACATTTTAAACAGTGCCTCTACCCGCCTGATCCTGCTCCACCCACTATCCAAAAATTCAGATTATTAGTCACTTGGAGGTTAGACAACAGATGGAGAAGGGAAGATGTCTCCAAGGATGGCTTTAGTCAGTCTCCTGGGAGGCGCGTCCATGTTTCCTATTATTATCAATCAGTTCACCAAATTAGCTGGATGATCCCCAGGAAGTCCTAAACACCCAGAACCAAGTGAACGAGCCGGAGATTTTCACTGTCCTGTTTTAGAATTATGGAGTAAAACCAGAAAGGCTATAAAGTGGAGAGGAGATCCCAAATCCTCATACTTTAAAAAATGTTGCCTAAGACAAGGAATTTGGTATACTTTGCCCTCCCAGGGAGCTCAGAACCCTGTTTTTGTCTCAGGATTCTTTCTTTTCTTTTTCTTTTCTTTTCTTTTTTTTTTTTTGCATGGGGGATTGAACCCAGAATACTTTACCACTGAACCACATCCCCAGCCCTTTTTTATATGGAGACAGGGTCTCACTAATCTCAGGAAATTGCTAAGGGCTTCACTAATTTGCCCAGGCTGACCTTGAACTTGCAATCCTCCTGCCTGACTGCCTTCAATCACTGGGATCACAGACCAGCGTGTCCATGCCGGCTTGTCTCAGGGATCTGATTGGCAGCTTTCAGCTTTAGTACAAACACCCAAGTCTAAGACCCAGACAGCCCAGTCTGCAGTGTTTAAGGGAGGATGGATTGCAAGCGTTTTTTAAAAGGAGATTGAAACAGAGGAGGCAAAGGAGAGTTTAGGAAATGCATCCCTGGAAAATAGGAAGCCCTGCCTGCTTCAAAATCAAACTAATAGGAGGACAACTTGTTTTAACTTGCACCTAAACAGACAAAAACAATAGGAAAAGAAATATTTATGATCTGAAGAAAGCAAAGCCATGAAAAGAATTCTATAGAATCTAGAGGACTATAAAATACTCTTTTAAAAAAGGAGAAAATAAACTGTTTATATAGGCTGTTAGGGTTCAGAAAATGATACCCCAAAGTGAAGGCCTCAGAAGTAAAGTTTCTCTCTCCTTCTACTGCTCTCCTGCCTCTTGCCTCCTTGTTCTTCCTCAGCTCAAGTCATAGGTACCAGAATCCTTTTTCTCTAAAGTGGATCATAGGAATCAGAACCTCTTTCTCTGCAAGCTGTTCACAAGCCTAAAATTATTTCTCTTAATTTCCCCCCAACTTTCATGGTAAGAGTTGGCTATAAAGAAATTATTTGACATACCTTTTTGATTATAAGTCATATGGCCCCCATTCTGGAAAGGGTTCTGCCCCATACCCAGAAGCAAGAAGTGCCACAATGAAGGGCCAGGAAGAACTTAAACAGACAGGATTTGCTGGATTTACCCTCTCAGTCTATTTCCGTATCTGAAATATTGGAAACATTTTTATATGTCAAATATACTACAGACAATACTGGAGACTGTATTAGTTAGCTTTGTGTTGCTGTAACAAAATACCTAAGAAAAACAATGTCAAGGAGGAAAGACTTCAGCTTGTGATTTCAGAGGTTCCAGTCCACAGTTGCTCGGCCCCATCACTGCAGGCTTGTGGTGAGGCAGCACATCATGGTAGGGAGGGTGTGGCAGAGCAAAGTGACTCACCTCATGGTGGCCAAGTAGCAGAGGGAGAGAGAGAGAAGAGGAGGGTCCTGGGGACAAAATATACCTTCACAGGCATGCCCTCGTTGACCCACCTCTTCAACTAGGATTTACCCCTCTAAAGTTTCCACCACCTCCCAATAGCTCCACCAGCTAAGGACTCAGCCTTCAACACATGAGCCTTTAGGGGACACTCAGATCCAAACTATAAGAGATAACAACCCTTTGGTATCTACACTGAAACATTTTTCCTATTTTTTTGGTTTGCATTTTCCTTGGATACTAACTAAGACACTAAAATTTTATATAGTACAAACTGCCAATATATGCTTTTTCATGTTTTAATTTTTCTGGTGGAAAGACGCTCACCATCCTGAGATTCAGTATGTATTCATTTGCATTTTCTTTGATTTTCTTTTAGTGGCATAATTATTTTTCTTTTAAATGTTTAATCTATCTGGAACTCATTCTGTGGTGTAAAAAAAAAAAAAACAGGGACCTAACGTTTATTCTTTTTAAACTGAATAGATGACATAGGAATATTTGTTTTAAAATCTTGACTTCTGACTAAGTATCACCTTTTACGGGTTAAAATCTCTTCACTGGTTTACCTAGCTCTATAATTTAAAATTACCTATATTATTTTAACTATTCAACTGTTAAAATTTTATAATACATTTGTATCTACATGCCTTTTAAAACCCATTTTTACACTTAAAAAATTATTATAGATTCACATGAAGTTGCAAAGATTGGGCAGAAAGAGTCTAGGCACATTTTACCCTGTATTTTCAGTGGTTCATCTTAGTTAACTGTAGCACAATATTAAAACCAGCCAACAGACCTTGGAACCATGAGTGGACAGAGTTCTGGGCCATTTTATTACCTGTGTAGTTCATGTAACCACCACTGAAATCAAGATTCAGAACTATTCCATCAACCCAAAGATCTCTTGGCTACACAGTTCATAGTTAATCCCACCTCCTTTCTTCCCCACCATATGTAACCTTGATAACCATCCATTTGTTCTCCATCTCTACGACATTTTTTTATATTTACTTTTTTAGTTGTAGTTGGACACAATACCATTATTTCACTTTTTTATTTTTATGTGGTGCTGAGGATGGAACCCAGGGTCTCGCACCTGTGAGGGGAGTGCTCTACCGCTGAGCCAAAACCCCAGCCCCTCCATCTCTACAAGTTTGTTTTTACAGAATGTTACCCCGAAGCAATAACATAACACGAACCTTTGGGGGTGGTCATTTTTCACTCAGCACTTGAAATCCTTCCCAGTTGTTGCCTATGTCAATTGTTGGTTCCTTTTGGTTGTTGAGTGGTATTCTGCAGTGTGAATGTTTGTATGACCACATCACCTTTGAGAGACATTCCTATCAACAATGTGTAACAGATCCAGTTTCTCCTCACCATTGCAAGTGTTCAGTATTGTCACTGTTCTAGTAGGAGTAAGAGAAAGCTCATCAAAGTCTTGATTTGCATTGTCCTAAAGGCTAAGGATGTTGACTGAACTTCTTTTTATGTAATTCTCACCCATACATCTCTTTGATGAAATGTCCATTCATGTGTATTGCCCATTTTCTCAATGGATTTTTTTTTTTTTTACTTTGAAGGGTTTTAATGGATTTTAACTTTTTAAAGAAATTTCTTTAGTTAGAGGTGGGCACAACGTCTTTATTTTACTTTATGTGGTGCTGAGGATCTAACCCAGTGCCCCACACATGCTAGGCGAGCTCTCTGCCTCTGAGCCCCAGCCCCAGCCCATGGATTTTAGATTTTAAGGGTCCTTTGTATATTCTAGATATGATTCCCTTCTCAGAAATGTGCTTTACAAATATTTTCTCACTGTCTACAGCTTAATTTTTTTATCCTTTTAACGGGGTTGTTTGCAGAACAAAAGTTTTTAATCTTGATGAAGCCCAATTTAACAACTCTTCTTTCTTGGATTGTGCTTTTTCTGTCATGTTTACAAACTCTCTACTAAGCTCATAACCCAGATTTTTTTCCCTCTCTCTGTTTTCTTTTTTTCTTTTTTTAAATGACAGTACTAGAAGGGAAATAGTCATATTTTTTTTTAGAGAGAGAAAGAGAGAGAGAGGAGAGAGAGAATTTTAATATTTATTTTTTAGTTTTCGGCGGACACAACATCTTTGTTTGTATGTGGTGCTGAGGATCAAACCCTGGCCGCACGCATGCCAGGCAAGCGCGCTAACGCTTGAGCCACATCCCCAGCCCCCTCTGTTTTCTTCTAAATGCTTAAGAGTTTTGTTTCCTTTTACATCTGATCCACTTTGGTTTACTTGTTTCAGGTGTGAGGTTTGGTCCAGGTTTGTTATCAAAATGGACTCGTGTACTTATTTATTCAATTGCAGTTATTATTCATTTTGGGTACACATTTTTTAATCCAGAAATTCTCCTTCTAAGATCCTTCTAAGACTTTTCCCAAAGGAAGTAACAGATCCAGTTTCTCACTCAGTACATTTTTTTTTCCAAAGTAACTTGATTGCTCATACCTCCTTATTTTTATATATAAACATTAGAATATTCTATTTTATGTTATCAAGATACAAGTTACATAGTATAAAAATAATCTCTTTAAGTGTATAAATCAAAGGATTTTTAGTGTCTTTGTGGAGTATTGTAACTATCACCAAAATCTCATTTTAGAACATTTTTATAGGCCCCAAGGAGGGCACACCCTTATGCACAATTGTAGTAATTCCTTCATTCAACTTTCTCTCTAGGTCTTACTTCTTTAGACTTTTTATATAAAAGAAGTGGTAAATTCCAATATATGGCCTTTTGTATCTTTTTTTTTTAACCACTGAGCATGGTTCAGATCATTTACATTGTAGCATGTGTCAGTACTTCATTCCTTTTTATTGCTGAGTAGTATTCCTCTGAATAGATATGACACAGTTTTGATCATTCATTCACTAGTTGGTGGATATTTGAGTTGTCTCCATTTTTTAAGTCATCATGAATAATGCTGTAATGAACATTCACATACAAGTTTTAAGCACAAATATCTTTTCAAGTCTCTTGAGTCGATCCCTAGATAAGTTGATAAGTTAAAAAGGAAACTCCAGCTGGGTTTTGACCAGATTTACACTAAGACAAAGGGATAATTGACATCTTTATAATATTATGTTTCCAAACAGAAAAATGGAGTGTTCTTGCCTTTTATTCAAGTGATAGAAACTCCTTCCAGTTCTTACTTACATAAGCTCCTTCATTAATGGGAGGCTATTAGTTTTAATTCAGTTGTGATTACTTCCCTTTTGCCCACCAATCCATTCACTGTCCTGAATGTGAAAGGTGTGTGATAAAGACTTGCCAGGCATTTCCTTTGGTGTTAAGGATGCAAATGAAAATGAGAGCAGATGAAGTAGCTGCCCTGGCTGAACTTACTTTCTAGTAACAAAGGGAAAACCTGCTGGATTCCTAAATAGCTGGAAAGTGGGGTAGCATTGACAGTGGTTACTGAAGGAGAGTGAGAAACGGAGGGATCGTGCTCTAAGTAAAGGCTGGGACTATCTTCCCAATCTGGAAGGCCTCTGAGATGCATGTCACCCATCGTTTTTTTTTTTTGCTTTTTAATTTTTTATTCTAATTTGTTATATATGACAGAAGAATGCATTACAATTCATATTACACACATAAGCACAATTTTCATATTTCTGATTGTACACAAAGTATATTCACACCATTCGTGTCTTCATACATGTACTTAGGGTAATGATGCCCATCTCATTCCACCATCTTTTTTACCCCCTTTCCCCCCCTCCCCTTTGCCCTATCTAGAGTTCCTCTAATCTTCTCATGCACCTTCTCCCAACCCCACTATGAATCAGCCTCCTTAATATCAGAGAAAACATTCAGCATTTGGTTTGGGGGGATTGGCTAACTTCACTTAGCATTATATTCTCCAACTTCATCCATTTACCTGCAAATGCCATGATTTTATTCTCTTTTATTGCTGAGTAATATTCTATTGTGTGTGTGTATGCCAATGATATTCCATTTACAGCTATACACACACACACACACACACACACACACACACACATATATATATATATATATGTATGTATATAATATAATTTTCTTTATCCATTCATCTACTGAAGGGCATCTAGTTTGGTTCCACAGTTTAGCTATTGTTAATTGTGCTGCTATAAACATTGATGTGGCTGTGTCCCTGTAGTGTGCTGTTTTTAAGTCCTTTGGGTAAGAATGAGGAGTGGGATAGCTGGGTCAAAAGGTGGTTCCATTCCTAGTTTTCCAAGCTGTTGGAATAACTTTCAGTTTACAGCCAGCAGCTACAAGCAGCTCAGAGTGCTTGAAGAATCTACTCTTGTTCAGGCCTGACAGGAACTCTTGTAGGATGGGGTGCTCTGCTCTAGTGAGCTGTTAGTGAAACCACATCCTCAGCACTTGTGGTTAGTGTTGCCAAGCTACCAGGCCAGGAAACTGATAGGAGCTTCAGGGCATGAAACCCCTGACACAGAAGACCCCCCTCCCCTAGGGGCAAAGACCCTTCCAAATGATAGCAATATTTAGAGCTTCCTCATAGTTCAGTTACATTAGGCATAAGATGATTGCCTATGGATATTATCTTGCTTATGTATGATTGACAGGCATGCCCCACCTGAACCCTATAACAGTTATATGCATTCCAAAAATAAATGAGCTACTGAGGTTGTCACCAGCCAGCTCCCAGTGTCTGTGTGTTGACTCCATGTCTCTGCCCCCCCCATAACTGAGGTAACCGAGTGACTAATTGACAACACCAGTGACTAGAACGACCACTCCAAGGAATCTCCATACTGCTTTCCAGATTGGCTGCACCATTTTGCAGTCCCACCAGCAATGTATGAGTGTGCCTTTCCCCCGACATTCTCACCAACACTTATTGTTGTTTTCTTCATAATAGCTGCCATTCTGATTGATGTGAGATGAAATCTTAGAGTAGTGTTGATTTGCATTTCTCTAATAACTAGAGATGTTGAACATTTTTTCATATATTTGTTGATTGATTGTATACAATCACCCACCATTTTACACTAGCATGAACCTAAGTTTTTTCCCAATGCCTCAAGCTCACAGTACTGGGAAGAAGGGCTGTGACAAAGCATGAATGTGTACAGTCTTTGCTAGTTGCCTGCTGGAGGGATGAGTCACACTCTCAGAAATAAAACAAGCTTCAATAAAGCCAATGATATTCCATTTACAGCCTTATATCAGTTTGTAAGATACTCTCATATGTGTTATTTACATTATGCAAACTGTTGACCCATATGATTGACAGCAAAATTCTAAAAACTATTGCTGCTTTTATTTGGAGGCTGTAAGAAAGGTGGTGTCCAGGAAGAAACATCTGACTCTGAGAAGGAGTTAGAGAAAATTCCCAAAGGGGAGAGTGCATACAGGTGATGGCTTTGACAAGAAGGAAGCAGAGTCCCTAGGTTTGCTGAAAGATGAAATGGGAAGCCCAGAGGTGAAGGACCTCTGGCATAGAAGAAAATGAGCTTCTCTTCAGAGGCACAGGGAGGAGACTTTCTGTCTGAGAATCCCACAGATTGGAGGCTGCAGAAAGGACCAGCCTCACAAGCATCCTAGAGAATTCTGCAAATGACTAGTCCATCATTATCAACCTCATGCAGAGACACTGTGATGGAAAATGTTAGAAAATCTATAGAAAGACTATAACTGATGAAATGCTGAGTGTAGTTAGATGTGAGCCTATCCAAACCAGGTTTATGTAAAGAAATATTTATGTTTCTTCAAAAATGGGCTCAAAAAGGGTTGAACCTTTTCTCTGTTTTAAAATAATACAGGTCCCTAGGTACTTGTCCCTGTATGGATAGCAAGCTTTCAAATACAAATAACCAGGAGAGAAAAATCCCTTGGTGCTTCTGAGCTTCTGCATGCTCACTAATGATCAGGAGAAAGGAGTAAACAGTACCCTCGCTAATGGTGAGACAGAATGAAGGAGGTGCCATAGACGCTGTAAGGATGTTTTAGATGAAGAAAATGTACTAGGGAAAAAAATGACATTAAGCTGGGGAAAATGCCAACTAATACCTCTGGGGTATGTCCAGAGAAACAAGGTAGCTAATGAGCTAAATAAACCTGAAAAGCAGCATTGCTGAAAGAGGCCAGAATGGACCTAGAATAAGAAAGAAAGTGGGTTTTTACAGCATCATCTTCAAGGTCAATAGGTTAAGTGGCAAAAATGGAGGATCTTAGCTACCTAACTGTCATGCTGGCTAAGACTGTGTATTAGAAATTATATTCTTAAAAAATCCATAACTAGGTCAAAGCCTAATTCCATAACTAGGCTCAGATAGAATGACTCTTAGGGGGAAAAAAACTTATATCAGACAGAAGTTCACTTTTTAAGGTTTACTTCTATAGTATTCCATGTAGGTTTAATGTTTCCTATATTTCCATGTAAGAATGTAATGTTAGATGATCTATGATTTGCATTAGCTTTCTGTCACTCTTACAAATAGTTTAGGCAACTTATTAAAAGTTTTATTTGGGCTCATAGTTTCGGAGGTTTCAGCCCATGATTGGTGGATTCCATTGCTTTGGGCCTGTGAAGGTGTAGTGTAACAGGATCATGTGGCGAGCAAAGCACCTACCTCCTGGCTGGGATGAAAAACGGAGGAAGAGAAAGGATCCGGGTTCCCAGTATCCCCAGATGATCAGAAGACCTCTTGCTAAGCCCCGACCTCTTCCAATTCCCAATACAATCCATAAGTTTGGGTCCAAACCTTTATCATGTGGGACTTTAATGGACACTTATCCAGACAATAGCATAATTCAATCCAAAAGAAGTTCTGTATATCAGTGTTTCAAGAAGAACTGAGAGGCTGGGGTTGTGGCTCAGCTGTACAGCGCTTGCCTAGCATGAGTGAGGTACTGGATTCAATCCTCAGCATCATATTAAATAAATAAATAAATAAATAAATAAAGGTATTGTATCCACCTACAAATACACACACACACACACACACACACACACACACACATACACACACACATATATATTTTAAGAAGAACTGAGATTTGCAAACATCCTATCTCTTGATGAAGTCTGGGAGTTACTAATGTAGGAACAAACTCATACACAGTATACATAGAGGTACAAACTCAAGTACAGTTAACTTTTCCGTGTTTGGGGCATTATGACTTTATTACATTATGTAAGCCAGGAAAAAGAGGCCTAATGAACGTTATATAAATGACATATTCCTAGTAAGAATATAAGGTATTGGAAAAATAGGAAGGAATCCTTGAAAGCCATCTAGTACTTTCTTTTAAACACATCATTCAATACCAACTACTCAACATTATGCATCATTTAAATAGTGCATTAATATGTATTGGGTCCAAGAGGTTATGCAATATGCCCTTGAAATATTTATGGCTGCAAAAGCAAAGAGAGAATAAAATTATCTAGTTTGACTTTCTACATCTTTTAAATACATAGGACATGTCCAAGTCTCTACCTTGCATGTGAGGTGAGGAGATAATCCAAGAAAAGGGTAGAAAATTCATTGTTCCAACATGACTTAGCCCTGTCTTGCTTGAAGATAGAAAGTAGGTGTCATTTTGATGTCTCTATAGGCCAGAAAATCAGAGAGCTATTTCCATTGATAAAGTCTTGCAGCCTTATAATTTCTTCAGATTTGAGAAGCATGGTTTTTTGGCCCTACCCTGGCCAACAATCCTCACCTGTGACTTCAGTTGACAAGCTGCCAAAGCGATTCCTTCACTACTTACAAAATGTAAGCTGTAAATTTTCTGAGTTCTCACACTTTTATAATAAACCATTACACAGATCTGTATTCTGATGGAGTAACCTCTCAAGGTGACTGCTGCAAATTAGGATCTTTCCTAATTCTTCTCCTTGGGTTGAGAAATCTTAGACTTGATCATATATGTAGTTATCTCGCTAAATGGGAAAATAATTTCCTTGACAAATAAATAAATAAAATAAAATAGAAGTGGGCTATAGCACTGATTGGTATCAAATTTCTAGAGAGTATCATTTTCTATCATTACATTAATATTAATGTCATCAAAGTCAGAAGTTATAAGTGATTGGAAATAATTTGAAGGAAATCTGTGACCCAGCCATACTTTGGGAGGTGTATATAAACTCTTATACAATTTGCTGTAAATTCTCAGCTCTCTCTATAGACCTTCCCGTAGCCAAACCTAGATCTGTGGGAAGGGAATGACTTTGGAAAATAATAAAAATCACAATAATTTTCTGCAATACTATCTCTCTGATTTTTCTGCATATCATTTTCCAATATACCCTGCCAATATCTTTCCTCTATAGAAAGCTGTGTAATTGCTTCCCTATGCCTGTCAAGAAGTGGTGTTGGCATCTTTCTCACTAGAAAAGAAATATTTGTTATGCTTTGCCAATGTAATGATACTTCAATCTTCTTCAGTATAAAGAAGCCAGCTCAGATTGTTGTAAGATTTTATAGAAATTCAAAACTAAATTTAGTGTGAAAAATGTTGTGAGCTTTTCCCCTTCAGGGAAAAAAAATATATCTAAATATTACTTTGAACTTATTGTAATCATTTAACTCATCTATTATGGTTCTGATAGGATTGGAAGAGTTCCATTGGGTAAAAACATGGGATGGATACTAATTTATTGGTTTTATGGGTTAGACTTGTATATCTTTTCAGATGGCAATTGATGGAGGCAGTTTTCTCTTTTGTTTTGACTCTCTGTATCCCCAAAGAATATGAATGCATTCATCCTGTAACAGATGTTGCCATCTGGGATCATCTGGAAGATGTGAATACTAAAATGTAACTAGGTGACACCCCTTGAAATGAAATTTAATTATTCGTTGTGGCCTGTTGGCCTCTTCATGATTTTGAGCCTCAAACATTACAATTTTATAGGTACATGTTTAATAACCCAGCCGTGGGGATTCCAAAAACATTCTGAGGGAACTAGAGACCCACCTTGGATTCTTAAACAGCAGCACTCAAACCTTCAATCCCAATAGCATGGGTGTGTCTTAAGGAAACCTAAGTCAGAGCATGACTACCCCGAGACAGTGAGGGTCAGAAACTAAAGAGGTAAGAATGGGGACCAGGAAGCCCCTGCAACCTGGTTGGGACTTGTTTGGAACTGCAAAGCAATTTAGAGGCCTTTCTGTGTCTGTTGGATCTGACCCCACCCACCTCATTTCACAGGTGGATTTCACCCTCCATAGTAGCTCCAAGGACCAGTGCAGTGCCTGATGGGTAATGAGCACTCTATAAACACTCATGGTCTTCACCAGCACCATTCACATCTGACAAATCCCCTGCAGGCCTCAAGGCCCATATCTCCAGCAATATCCACAGTGGTGGCTCCAAGATTTCGGTATAGAATAGGCTTAGGAATAGTGGTGTAGTTGGACGAGTATGTAGCAAGTACCTGATTTTCCTTCCATCTGTTCATTTGGGGTACTCCATAGGGAGGGTAGAGGTGCTGGGGGACAGAACACCCCCTGCCTCCAGCTACTCAGCACTGCTGCTGATTTCATTTCCTTACAACTGCATTAAAAGAGAAGAGTTATGTCACTCCTTATGGATAACCCAATTATTCAGAGACTTAAGTAATTTTCTCAGTATCACAGACTGGGAGGGGCAGTTACTTGAGCACAAATGGTGTGAATTCAAAGAGCAATTCAAGAACGGTAAATATGACTTTCTTTTAGAAAGTTGGATTTAAGCCCCAAATCCATCAAGCTTGTTTCTTAAGCAAATGCATAAAATTTCAAAAGCCACCAAGTTTTAGCTTTGCTCTTCCATTTGAGGGAATGAAAAAATATTCTGCTGCCTTATGTAAGAGACATGCATATGGACTCAGATGTCACATACCTCCAGGGTCACTATTTGAAACACATATTTAAAAGCAGCATATTCTTTCACACGCACACACACACACACACACACACACACACACACACACACCAAGCCAGCCAGAACAGCAAAGACTGGGATCAGCTAAGTTCTGTCACTCCATTTCTCAAAGTTTTATGGGCACACAAAACACTTAAACACTGCTAAAAAGCTGATTCTGACTCAGTTTAGGATGGAGCCTGAATCCACATTTCTAACAGGCTTCCAGGGGATGCCAATGCTGTTGGTCTTTGGACCACACTTTGAAGAGCAAGGGGCTGAAGTGTCTGACCACCCTTTCCCATGCTAAGCTTCAGAACATGTGTCAAACACCTGCTGGGCCGCCTAGTACCTGGGCCCTGTCTTCCCTGCCATTTCACATGAACCTTTAAGCCTATCAATGAGGCTATGTCCAGATCATTCTGCTCCCATATCTGATCCTGTCTCTTCCCTTCATTACCCACATCCATTCCAGGTCAAAGTAGGAGTGAAGGGAGAATCCAGACCTATGAAGTATTCCTTTTCTATTTTTCTCCCCACAACCCTGCCTGATGATCTTTTCTTTCTCTTCTAAAGTCCTTCAGCACTTAAACATTTTACCTTTACCTACATTGGTCACTGATTTGAATTAGATTATACACTAATAAAATCATGTCTTCTCATTATTTTCTTGGTTGATTCTGTTTCAGTTTCCAGTTCTCTATGGTATGTCAGCCCTTAGTGAGGCCTTTTCAAAATACCCAATTTAACCTGTTCTCTCTTACCATCCCTCCTGACCTCCTGACTAGTCCTAGAACTCTCTTTAAGTTTCTTCATATCACTCGTCAAGATTTGAAATTTTCTTTTGTTGTTGTTGTTGTTGTTGTTCATTTACTGTGCATTCTCTCATTCCCCTCCCTTCACCCACGAGAGGGACTTTGCATTGATTACCACTCTGTCTCCAGTCCCTGTATTGAACAATAAATAATCATTTCATGAAGAAAGCAGGAACCACAGAGCTGGGCACACAAGAGGTGTTAAAGAAAATGATTACTAGATGAATCAGAGATCTATCATCCAAGGAGTAATCTTGAAGTCTTATGATTTTTTTTTTTTACTTTTGAAAACTAGCTCTTTTTCTGTTTTCCTCTCTCTTATGTACCCACGGTAGCTAATATCACAATTAATTTTGAAAGATCAGACATGTGAGTCACTATTAACTCTCAGTAATAGTATATGTAATGTTATAGATTATACAAAATAATATGAACATTAGGGTGGACTTCCACAATGTTTTGGGAACACAGGGAAAATTTAGGAGTGGGTCTCTTCTTGGCCATTCCATTGACAAAGCCTTCTCATCAAAGTCCTTACCAAGCTCAGCTTTCATCTGCTGCCAGGCCTGCCAACACACTCTAGTCTCTCATCTCAGACCTCAATTATTTTGTAAGGCACAGAATACAGCTTTTTGGTGTACACGGAAAATGGTAGAAAATTCAGGCTATTGGGGAAAATTGTATGTACAAAAATGAACCTACTTGTTAGAGAAAACAACCTCTGGTAGTTCTCCAGTTGAGACTGTGGTTATTTATAATTATATGAATGAGTAGGACAGAAATGAAGGCTTTCCCTGCCACAGGCCATTTGTCTGGAATAAAGGAAGAAAACCCTGTCTGATGTGTTCTAAAGAAGGTTCCTTAGATTTTGCATTACTTCTTGACTTTAGACTTTGTGGTAGAGTATCGAGGATTGAACTACTTTGATATCTCTTGAAAACACAAGAAAAGGACTGGCTTATGACCTTGATATTGATATGAGTTTCTCTTTGGTCAAATATGAAGTTCTTAAAAGTGAAGCTGGGTTGTATCTCTTCAGAGGTCATCTGTGGGACCCTGGTGACTAGAGGCACACACCTGTTCTACACTGCAGCGTTCTGTTGGGGAAGGCTAGAAATGCAAACCACCTAACCTCTAACTACAAGCAGCTATAATGATCCCCTCTGCCCAGCTCTGGAAATGCCATCCTAAGACTTTACAGCTCTGTTGCTCCATCCAATCTTTGCTCTTAGTTTTCCTTTCCTGCCTCGTCCATTCCCAAAGACCTCTGGTGAGGCATTCTTTAATCTGCTCCTGCTCTCATATTTTTCTGTCTTCTCAGGTTCCTTTGGCTTTACATGTACCTTGAAAAAAATGTGACACTACCAAGGTAGATGGTGGTTGACTTGCAGATAAAATATAGGACAACAAGTTCAACTTTAATTTCAGATAAACAACATATTTGTTTTTAACAGGAGTATACCCTGTGCAATATTTTTAGTGGTTAATCCTAGTGACTCCAGTTGTGCGATTAATGTATTGTTTGCCTTTGTCATGCTTTTTTTTCATCATTTTATTTTTTATTATCAGGGATATGAAGAGGGTAGAAGAAGGAACAAAGAGGAAGAATGAGGGGTTCTCAAACTGGAGTGATGATTTCTCTCTTCTTATGTAGAAATGCCATACAAAGCATGGAGAATCATTTCGATGAAGTCCTCAAACTTCTGGTCCTCTGTGTTGTGTTTTCCCAAATTTCTAAGTTGACCTGGGAAGTGACATGAGTTTGAAATCAGAGCTCTTGAGCAAACTGAAATTAAAGTGTCCCAGCTTAGTTGCAAAATGAACAAAGTAGCAATGAGGAATGTTTTTACCCTGCAGAACAGATTCTCTGGAATATGCTCTCTGGCATGCATTATGTGGATAGGGACAGTTCAGTCACAACAACCTAATCCTGGAACCCCTTATAAGAAATGAAGTGCACACTGAGTCCCATGTAGATCCTAATGAATATGAATGGCATCAATTTGGGGGATGTCAATACTAAAGACGACTTAACTAAGTTTAACAAGAATTTTCAAAGGGCTGAAGTTTGGTTTATTATCAACTAAAATTGTTTAGACCTCATCACAACGCTATGTGGAAGGTAGTGTCATTATCCCCATCATGGATGGGAAAATTGAGGTAGGCAAGATTAAATGATTTAGTTACTTAACTAAATTAAGAAGTTAGTTAGTGGAGGAGATAAACTGGTTCCAGGACCTTCTCCCCTAAAATATTTCTGTTTTTGCAGCCTCAACAATCCCTGAAAGCAAGCAATTGAGCTACTGGCATAAGCAAACTCTTCCCCATGAGCACACTCCTGATGATGAGAGGAGCCTGAGTGTGCCCTTGGCAGGTCACTCTCTTCCCTTGAGCTGTCCAGGTTCCACAGTTGGGTCAGCCAGGCAAGGTTGATGAAATAATGAGGGGACGTAAATGAGTTGTGAATAAATTATGAAACCGAATGCATTGCATAAGGATTCTTTTTAAGAAAGCACAAATGAAAGGTTGCAGGTCAGAGTTTAATCCAACTAAACTAAGCTCATCTTTTTCTTCCTCTCTTTTCTCCCTCCAAGGCTTTTCCTTCATGACCATCCCTGCTACAACCTGCTCAGATATTCTGCTGAGCTCTGAGATCTAGAGACATCAGCGAATGATTATAATTAGATAGCCTTGGCCCTTCTGTCCTCAGCAGGATGAAAGTGGTGTCCCACTATCTCAGAAATCATCCAAACTGAAATGTGAAACGAGAAGGAAAATAACTCCAGAGGGCCAAGAGGATCATTGTTCCTTCAAAAAATAACTTGACATAACTTGAGAAGTGCTGGGAATGTCTGCAAATGCCCTATTACAGAGGGAATAAAGTACTCCACTGGAAACAGATGTGATGTGTTTGATTTCCTCTGATACTCTGAGCTGAAAATAAAGAAAATTACTTAATATGCTAACTCTCTGGTTAAATGGAACAGTCACAGTTTCAAAGAGCTCAGTTTGGAAAGAAGCTTTTGAATAATAAACCATATATTCTGTTACAATCATCAACATAAGAAAAGGCTAGTCATGTCCCAAGACCCATTTGTCCAAAAAGATCCTTCTCCAAATCCCTCAGATGAGCTTTAACTGTGCAAATGATGGCGATTATTTATGCAGAAATTTGAAACTATTAATGGCTTAATCCATCTAAAATCCTAATGAAGTTCTTTGATAATATTCCTGTTTGTACAGCCCAGCAAACAGAGGATAGCAGGCGCCCACTGTGTTCCTTAGCAGCAAGCTATGTAATGAAATGAGACCTCAGGCCCAACCTTTGTACAGAACACCAGATTATTATCAGGACTCCAGAAATGTGAACGTTCAAAGCCAGAAAGGCTTTAGAAAACAACCGGACCTAGTTGAGTTATTCCTCCTTTGCAGCGATTTCCCTAAAAGGAAACAAGCCAATGTGGAATTTTTAAACTTTTCTTTTATTATAATTTGTCTTATAATATTCTAGATCTGAGCAGGAATAGTCAGGTGGAAGGAGGTGGGTTCTGAACACTGTTCATAATCTAGATCCACAATTTGATGAAAAGGATGACATAGGACACCTTTTAAATAGGCAGGTGCAGGATTACCTTCAGGACAGATTTTTCCTCCATCCTTTCCCATCTCCACTGTAGCCTCATATATCTTGATACACATTTCTATCATCAAATCTATGCATTTTGTGTCTTTATTGCTCTTTTTGAAACGTATTGCTCTAGGCTTAAACAAGTGGATGCTGTGTACATTGAGATCAATCTTGTAATTAGGAATTCGGGTGGCAAAGCCCTCCTGAGCGGGTTTTTATGGACCCCTAAAACAGAAAAACAGGATATACAATGCCCACCCACCATCTCCATCGCCAAAATATTTGTCTGGATCCCAAATGCCAGATAGCACTTGCTTTATCTGCTCTTCTGTGCCTCTCTTTCCTGAGTCCTGGCTGCCTCATTTCAATAGATAATTGAAATCTTTCTTACTTTCTCAATACTCCGTGGGGAAATTCCACTTGGAAATTGTCTTTCCCCTGTCATTTTTACTTTATAGTTAAGAGGAGAGGGATGAGCTAGGAATCAGGATTCCTCTCTCTCCCCCTTTTTTTTTCAAATGACGTAGGGAGTTTGGACATCCTCCCTACCCCCATCTCCCCTCTTTGATGCCTGATTCCTGGAGAATTATAGTTTTCCTTTTAATGCTTGCTGATTACCACATACAGTAGAGCAGCAGGGGCTACCCAAGGAAGATCCTTGGAGCAGATTCTAATCTCTGATCAGCCCCAGCTGCCAGCGTCCGGGGGAGCAGTCGTGGTCCCCCCAAGGCCGGTCACAAAGCCCAGCTGAGCTGAAGCGCGATAACATCACACAGAGGCTTCCAGAGTCCGCGGTGCGCCCTGCTCTGCGGGGGCCGCTCCACTCCACCGGGGCTGAGTTCGCCAGGGGATAACTTACGGTGTTCACCGGCCGTCCACGCTGCAAACTCCCAAGTGGGAGGGGGAAAAGCAGCCAAGGCAGCGTCGAGACGAAGAGTAGAGGCAACAAAAGAGGAGAGAGAAGAGGTGCGGGAGGCAGGCAGAGAGAGAGAGACTGGGACACTATCCCCGGGCTCCCCAAGAGCGCCCCTCCAATGCAGATGGGGGGACTCTCCGGGAGGGGCGGATCTTTCTTGGGGCCCTCTCCGGCCCGCTGCTCAGACAGGTAGTTGGGAGAGAAAGAACAAAGGTGCCTGCGAAGGCAGGCGGCGGTCCCGGGGCGCCCCAGGGGCGGGGAAGGCCGAGACAACCCGCGCCCTGCCCTGCGCGCTGGCGCCCCGACTCTGCGGTCCGAGCGCCCGGCGCGGGTGCCTCCTCCCGCCTCCCCTCTGGCCCCTCGTCGGGGGACGCTGCTTCCGAAGGGAGGGGAGGCCGGCTGGAGAGGAAGTGGGGGAGCGGGGAAGGCCGCGGGGGGGGGGGGGAGCGCCGGGAGGAGGCGGGGGGCGGGGCGGGGGGCGGGTGCGCCCCTGAGCCGCGGAGTCGGGCCGGGCACCGACTGCCATCCTGCCGCAATTTCCCTGTGTCATGGCTCCGGTCTCTTAGCAACAGCCGCCAGTCCGGCCGCCCGGAGCCGCCGCCGCCGCCGCCGCGGGCTCAACTCCACCCGGCGGAGCCCGGCGCGCCGCAGCCACACAAAAGAAGCTCAAGGGCCGGGGACCGCGCGGCTGCAGCGGCCCGCTCGGGGGCGCCCCGGGAGGGGACACCAAGAACTGAGGAGGAGCGCCGGAGGGCAGAAGGGCTCCGAGGCAGGATGCTGGATGCGGCGGAGGACCTGACACTTCTTGGAAACTCTTGGAAATGGCTCCCGCCACAGCGCCGGAGGGGGCTGCGAGCCCCGGGCGGACGCTCGTCCCCGCTGGGCTGCTGAGCAGCGCTCGCGTGGAGTGCCCCGAGGCGCTGTCCCTGCGCCCCGCCGTCGGCTCGGGCTGAAAAAGTTTCTCCATGGTTCCTTTGTGTCGCCCGAGCGCCCGTTCGCCGGTCCCGAGCTTCCCCGGTCTCCCTGGGTAAGTGAGAGATATTGTTTGCGTCTAGTGCTGCCATTTTGAGCACTTCTGTCAGTCCCCAGCCCCGGAGCTGCCCCTCCCCAAACCTCCCGTCCCCAAGCTCCTATTTTCCCTTCTGATGTTCTGGGAGAGAAATTTCCCTGGGCGGGCTACTGGGGATGCGCTGCCCACAAACAGCGAGTTCAGGATTGCCCTCACTTCGCTCCTGCCTGTCTTCTTTCCAGAAGCGGACTCGCAGCTGCTGCACTCATGTGACTCCAACAGAAATAAGCAGACCTAAGAGAAGGGCGAGGGGCGCACTGCCCTGCCCGGGAGGGGCTGAGGGTCGAGGACTTGGGTTGGGTGCCTGGCACAGCATGGCGCTTGCAAGCCTGCGGGCTCTGAGCCTCAGTCGCCGAGTGGGGCTTAATCCATCATGAGCGGAGAACTTGAATGTCTCTCTTGGAAGCAGTTGTATTTTTAGACATCACTCCTCTTCTTCTCTCCCCCCCCCCATCCTCCATTCCTTAGCCACGGAAAGACCAGCGCCAGGCAAGTCATTTGCGAGGGCAGACAATCTCCACTGCTAAGTTTGCTTTCTTGCATTAAGTCTAAAGGAAAAACCTCAAAGGTGGGTCTTCCTTGGCTCCTGACCTTTGTCAGTATTTCGTCAGATGGTGATACGTTGGAAAGGAGTTAAGCTTTCAACAGGGCTGGAGGAATAATAAACTAGGGAACTAATTGCTAGCTATTAAACTAATTCTAAAGATCTTCTGTAAACGATTGTTGAAATCCATCTCAATCTTCCCCACATCCTATGCCAGCCAAAGCCGCCTTTCCGAGGAGAAATACATGTGGGTGCCTTCCTCCCCCAAGACAGTCAACATCCTGGTACACCTTATCAATGCTTAAACAAAACGTAAGCCCTTCTCTCCTGGGAGAGCCACCCTACAGACTGAGTCTGGATTTGCTTCTACAATGTCTTGTCCTTAAAGCCTTCTTGAAGATAACCTCAGACCTCCAGATTATTAAAGATCCTGGAATCCAGGGGCCAGTTAAAGTAGCAGCTTCTAAGTTGCAAGTACATAAAAAAAAATGTTATTATGGGTGGTGATGGTGTTAGTGTCCTTCCACCCTTTACATACAGGTACATACACAATGTTTGTACTTATTGGTACAGCTCCTTTAAAGAAAAAAAATTCTAAAGGCTTGCAGATATGTTCTTTCTATTGACCCTTCCTTAACCTACCTAGTGTTTCTTTTTACTGAACCTTAACTAAATTCCAAAGAGGTATTGATTTGCAAACATTCTAAAGAGCTGATTATCATCTGCTTTCCCACATGGAGAAAAGATCCTGTCTATATTGATACAATGAAAGGGATTAGGGGCCAAGGCTTTTCACCCAAGCAACAATTAAAAGCAAAAATTCGCCTAAGTAACCCTACATTTGCAAAGGGTAATTTATTCTAAAACATGATTTATCTTAAAAAGGCTAAAATACCAAAAGACTTGTGAAAGATACCTACATCTTTCAGATTCACGCAATGTCCTTAATTTGAGCATCTCTACTATAGGAGATAACACAACCAATGGGACAGAAAATGTTATACTCTGAGGATTCAGAAAGCCTGGAATTTTAAGAAGCTGACAGATAACTACAGATAGGACCTCTGTGATTTTTTTTTTAACTCGGACTCTATTACAAACAACTAAATAAACTTCCTCAGGATAATACATTGATTATTGCTACTATCCCTTCCCAAAAATGACCTCATGAGAAAAGGATGAAGAAAACAGTTCTCACTTGGGGAAATGCCATCCTCTAAATCATCATTATTATGTAGACTGCTTCACCTAGTTAATTGCCTACTCATTTGAATGCTGGGATTCTGTAGACTGCTCTTGGCACATTAATAAGGGGTCAGAAAGCTATTGTGGCAGTTTTTTTTTTTTTAAGATTGTAATTTTCCTACATGAGGAAAAGATTTTTCTCTTGGAGATTTCAGGGGACTTCTGGAATTCCCTGATGAAATTAGCACAAGATACCTTTAAGGAAGTCCCTCTGAGGGGAGGAGAGAAGGCCAGAAGGAAGAGCTCAGTTACATAACCATTACCTAAAACTAAATATTCTACCCCAAGAAGCTGTTCAGATGTTGCAGAGTAAAGATGAGAAGGCTTGAGAGGGATCTGCTTGCCTTTAGCTGTAGGAACAAGAATAAGTGAGAGCAAACTTTGTGAAGGGACTTATTGTCACAGTACTGAAATATGTCTGGTATTTTCTTAGCAATGAATTCTGTTAATTATCTGGAGGAAATAAACTGTCTTCCCGCCAGTGTATGTAGCCTTTCATTTTCATCCGTGAAATGAATTCTTTGCACCTCCATACAATAGTAACTTTCATGACTATTTCAATAACTTTAGGCTCCACTTTGAGAGACTCCTGGGCTTGCCTGAAGACTTGCCACTTCTGTGGCCCCTCCCTTGGGAAATCTTCTGTGTCCAGTGGGACAAAGGAAGAGAAAGGCTCTTGCCATGAGAGTCCTCAAGTCCCCAAACTGAGTATCAATTATTGGCACCTCATTGACTGCCAGCCAAGAGGGTTTGAAATGAACATTGGTGGATTACCTATGTGTGGGGGATGGGATGGGGACAGAAGGAGAAAACTTCTCAAAATTATTTCATCATCACCTGTCAGTTATGGCAACAGTGCTTCTCTTCATTTATATCTACCCACTTTTGGTCTCTGTACTGGGCGCTTAGATTAGTGGGTAAAGGTTCAGGAGTGTGGGTGGTGGTCACATATGAGATGGGATCCGGGATCCTGGAGTGGGGCAATTGCAGCACGTGGGATGTTGCTGCAGTCAAGCCTTCACCCTCTGACTGTCTTCCTCTGCTTTGCAGCAGGAGGAGGTGGCGAAGCAGCTAGTGGGCAGCTGGCGCCTCCTCTGCACAAGCCTCTGCCCCAGCCCCACGGGCGAGCCCCTATCTCCACGAGTTCGCCATGATCGCCACAGGAGGCCTTCTGAGGATTTCCGCCAGAAAGCAGGATCCCCTTCGCCCCCCAAGCCAGGTCCCTAAGCGCAAGAGGAAAACCAAGAAGAGGCGCAAGAATGACGTGGTAGTGGTGAAAGGCAAGCTGAAGCTCTGCTCCATTTCCGGCCTTATCGCCCTCTGCGGGATCCTCGTGCTACTGGTGGGCATAGCCATGGCTGTGGTGGGCTACTGGCCAAAGACCAACACGGCCAATAGGGAGGGCAGTAAGCAGCTGCTGGCTGCGGGCAGTGCCAACCGCATCCTAACCACCACCGCCAACAGCAGCAGTGGCAGCAAGAACTCGTCCAGGAGTCACCATGGGACTCCGGTGGGTGTCAACTCCAGTTCCGTGGGCGTGCCCAGAAGCACGCCTCCAGCGCGGTCAGCCGCCCCTCCCGCATCCTCTTCCAAGTCGGTGGGCTTCTTCTTCCGCATCTTCTCGGGTTACCTGCACTCAGACAAGCTCAAGGTCTTTGGGCCGCTCATTATGGGCATTGGCATCTTCCTCTTCATCTGCGCCAACGCGGTACTGCACGAAAACCGAGACAAGAAGACCAAGATCATCAACCTACGTGATCTCTATTCCACCGTCATCGACGTGCACAGCCTTCGCGCCAAAGACCTGGCTGCAGCTGCAGCAGCGGCTGCAGCCGCCGCTGCCTCCTCATCGTCCTCGGCTCCCACCTCGGCGCCCCCTGGGACTGTGCCGCTCAACGGCTTCCTGAGCTACGTGCAGTCGCGGGGACTGGAGCTGAAGCCCGGGGGCTGTGGAGGTTCTGGGGACACCTTCGGGGCGGCAGCGATGCTGGCCAGGGGCTCCTGGCCCCACCCCGCGACACTGGGAGGGGGCGGCGGAAGGGTCCGGGGCGCAGCCTCCCCACCCGACTTGGCCTCATCCCCGCGCTGCCTGCGAGAGCCCCCGAGCCTGGCAGAAGCCGTGTACAGTATCTACCACGAGCGCTCCGGAGTAGCGGGCCGTCGCCGGGCCACCACCGCTGTGGCTACGGCAGCGGCCACTACCACCGCGGCCGCCAGCGGCAGCAGCAGCCCGGCGCCCTGCAGCCCACCCGAGAGTTGGGGGCGCCAGAGCACCGCCAGCTCCCTCGTGGGCTCCTCGCTGAGCGCCTTCGCGCTGCTGCCCTTACAAGGGGACCACGACAGAGACGGGGAAGCGGAGGGTGCTAGCTGCAGCTGGCAGAGGCCACCCGGGGAACGCGGCTCCCGGGAAATCCCACGGGGCGAGGTTGAACTGAGTTTGACCGACCTTCGCGGCGCGGAGGGTGGCGCGCACTGGGCGCTTGGGGAGCTGGATGAGCCCGGGGGCGCGGCGGCAGCGCACACCGCCAGGGGGCAGGGAGGACGTCTGCCCAGGACCGGCAGGTACGCGGCCTTGAGGCGCCACAGCACCAGCGGGCTCCCGGACTACCGGGCCCCGCCATCCCCCGAGCCCCCGCCCTCCCCGCGCGGTGCGGACCTGGACTCCAGCCCTCAAGACACAACCGCCATCCCCTCGCCTCCCCTGCTACAGGAGGACTCGTCCCGTGCCAGGCGGGACTCGGGGAGCTCCCAATCAGATGACCTATCCAGCAGTAATAAGGGCTACACTCCCCTGCAGGAGGCCGGCACCTCTTTGGAGTCGGTGGTGGAAGTAGTAGCCAGTAAAAGGCAAGACTGTGAAGATGCCACCGCTTTGAGTGCGGAACAATGTCCCTCAGAGAGTCCCAACCAGGAGCAACCCGCGGCCGAGCAACCTCAGCCGGTGCAGAGGCAGTTTACAAACAAGGAGAAACTCTTCATGATTTCCCAGTCTCATGCCACAGGCATTGAAGATGGAGAGCTGGAAAGCACTGGCATTTAGGGGGGAAAGAGGAGCCACAGTGGGGAAAGGAGAGAGAAGATGGAAGAAATACTCATTTGGATTAGTGCATTAACAGCTCCCCAATTCCTTTGTGGACTGGTCTGAGGAAATCATCCAATATCCAAAGAGCTGCAGAATGTTATTCTTGAATTGCATTCACAAGATTCTTGTAGATAACTCCAAGCAATTTTTTTTTTTAAAGCTAACTAGTCTTTTTATGTCCGATGGTGATTGTATGTTTCATGAAAACCAAATGTATTAAAAGGTCAGCAATCTAGTTCATTAGATAAAATTCTCTTAATTTTCTTAGGATCAAGATAATATATTTTTTACAGTAACTGTGCACTTTACTCCAGTTTTTGTTTGTTTTGTTTTGTTTTGTTTTTGACCCCTAATTTCCCTAACCCTTGTATTTTGGGGCTGGTTTTGTGGATTGCTGCTTGTGAATGACAAGCTTCCTGCCCCCCTCTCTTTGTGGAGCTTTGAAGGGTTGATTTGTTTCAGTTTTCTTAGAATTAATCTTTCTAAATGAATTCAAAGCCCAAAGTATAAGTAATTCAGGAAAGAGCACTCTCTTAGCCCCTCCCACTCTGCTCATGCAACTGTCCAAAGGCCTCTTTATTTTTTAAAAAGGGTATTTGCATTTTTATACTAGGGTATGTTGCAGAGACTAGAGTGATCCAGGAATTAGATGGACTGTGAGGTCACAATATCAAGTACACCATGCTTTATTGAGTATTATCACTCCTGTATTGAAAATAGTGTCAATATTTAAAGGCTTTTTTTTTAATAAAAGAAGTTTCCAAACAAACAGTTAAACATAAGATCGCTTCATTTTCCCTGGGAACTAATACTGCTTCTAAAACACAGTAAACATTTAACAGTTTATCTGATGAATCTAAAATAATTTGCTATGACATTGCTACTTTGACTGTAGTTATCTTCCCCCCAAATATGAGTGAAAGTATGAGGACATCATAATAGTTTTCTGGTATATTTTTAACTTTTAAAAACATAGGACAGTACTAAACAGTTGGGAGTTCCTCTCTTGAGTAGAATGAACCAATGAATAAATAGCACTTTTCTATGATACTTTAAGTTAACCTCAAAGTATTAATTTATAGAGGACCAGGTTCTGTATTCCCTTCCCATCTTCTTGGATTTCATCATTTGATTTTGTTTTTTTAGTTTTTGGTCTTGAATCCATGACCCACATAGGCAAAAAGGTAGTGTTTCAGTACTTAACAGATTATTTACATTTGGTGTTATTAAAAGTCAGCTAGTTAATGTTCAAGAACAGGAAAGACAAATAATTACAATTCCATTGCCTCTTCCTTTGAGTGTTACCTGAGGAGTTTGGGAATTGCTTTCTTTTTGGCCATTCAGATACAAGTTCTTTACACAGAGGAGACTATTTCTGCAGAAGACTAAAATACTGATTTCAAAGGAAAACCAGTATAAGATGTGGTCATGTTGGTTTTGGTGCAGAAAGCAGCTGGTCCTGCAGAAAGATTGTATATTCAGGATTGATAGTGGATCCCAGCTCTTGGCATTTGCTATTTTTTTTTTTTTTTTTTTTGGAACATGGCACAGATGCTGGGTCTTCAGCATCTGATCTGTAAAATGAAAACAACTTGACATACCTTTTAGAGCTTTGGGGAGGAGATAACAAGGCAGGAGAGGGATTATACATGAAGAGCCTATTAGACTACTGGCCCAGAGTATGTATGCAAGAAATGGTGGCTTTTGTAACCATTACTACCGTTATAATACATTGTCTGAATGCATGCTGTAGAATAATGAGATTGGACTTCATTGAAATCTGGAATAGCCACTCATTCTCCAATAATCTTAAACAAATCACTTAATCCCTCTGGGCCCTGGAGGATAATATAATCTCTATGATCCCCTTCAGCTCTAAAAGCGTTACTTAAATTCAGAGTATTGGTTTTATCCTGGATACAATCGTATCATATTTGTGCACAAGACTTAGCGAAGAGTGAATATAATTCTTCATAAACTTCCACTTATGTAACAGTCTGTAATGATTTTTTTAAAATCTGATTTGTTACCAATTTGGATCTACATTAGGTTAATAACACACTTAAAGGCTCTGGGTTAACTTATTGAGCTCTCTATGGCACAAAAGTGAGTTTACACTATCCAGAGTGACAAGCAAGACTAACAAGACCTTCAGGTAGGGTTAAATTTCAACAGTTCCAATTGTATTAATGCACTTCACACACACACACAAAAAGCCAAATTTCACTATGTTTTCTCCATTGTACTGAAAGTGTGTTATTTAAAAGGAAAAAATGGTTCTGGTGTTCTACAATTCTAATCCAGTTCTCAGAAAATACATTATAATGATATTTATCAAATAATAAAGCCATCATTTCTTAGCTTAACTAAACAGGGGTGAGAAGAATAAGATTTATTCTTTATCCCTTACAAACTTTAGAAAATTCAGACTAAACAACTCATTATACTTAGTAATACTGATTGAGTAGTTATATTAGTCAGATAAAATAAACATGTGGCTTCTGTTGATCTCACACATCTGAGTGTTTTCTGAAATTAAATATTTTCAGCAAATTAAATGACTTTAAAATCAAATCATTTCTATCTTTTAAAAAAATTTTTGGGGGGAGCAGTTGTAGAGGGACAGCATGCCTTTATTTTATTTTATTTTATTTATTTTTGTATGCAGTGCTAAGGATCAAACCCAGTGCCTCACCCATGCTAGGTGATCGCTCTGCCACTGAGCCACAGCCTCAGCCCCAAGTCATATCTATCTTAACCATTGTGCAGTTTAACCAGTTTTTTTCCCCCACCAGATTTTTTTTTTTTGCTTGAAGATAAAAAAAGGATTAGTTCAATTCTCCAAATTTTGGGAGACATCTGGGATATCATCAGACTTCAGGATGAATTCTTTGCAATGATAACTGTGAAAATTCATAGTATTAACTTGCATAGGAGCAAAACTCTTTTGCAATAATAGAGCTAATTGTTATTCAATATTTACTGTGGTCTAAGTACTGTTCTACCAGCTTGACATATATTATATCAGTTAATCCTCATAACAACTTTATTGAAGTAGGATTGGTATTATCCCCACTTTACAGAGAAAGATAGTGAGGTCAGAGGGATGGAGTATTTACCCATGATTACACAACTGGTAAAGGGAGCAAGGATTTTGAGAGTTTTGACCATTGTATGAACATGCTGGAAAATAAAATTAGCATTTTTATAGACCATTAAAATACTTCATACCTCATTGGATTTCTACTGAATCCCTTTCCGGAACAATTTTTAGACATGCAGAGCAATGGTAGAATTACAGTAAGAGGTAAAGTTGGTGTTTTTGTTTTAGTCTTTGGACCAACAAAAGACTTTTTTGGTTTTTTTCCTAAGGGACTTGGCAGACTTTTTGGACCTAATCAATAAAAGGGCATATTTGGAGGGAACTTAGAATCCCCCACCTTGTACTTACAACCACATGTGGTATGATTCAGAGGCAACAAGCAGTGGCAGGCCTCAGATGCTGAAATAATCATGGAAACTGGCAACAATCCCCCCCACCCAATTTCTATCATGTTCAGGGATGATCAGGGGCATGTTACTTGCCCTTTCTGTATCTCAGTTTTCCTTTCCATACAATAAGAATAGGAATGGTATACCACAGGACTGGATGCAGATTAAATTAATGCATTTCTCTGTAAAGTGCTTATAACAGGCTTGGGACATAGTGTTATAAAAGTTTCATTTATTTTATTTCAAATAGAATCAGCTGCTAAATAGAATTATTTCATCCATCCTTCCTTTTTATTAACAATCACTTTAGGTTTAAAAGCTTAATATGTAAGGCAACATAGCATAGTGGCTCGAGTATGACTTAGAGAGCTTCCAAAACACTGAGTTTTGACATCTATTAAGTGGAAGTAACAAATGGCATTTGACTTATAGAATTAATTGTTCAAATGAGGGTTAAATAAATTAATATGTTCAAAGCACTTAGAACAAGTTCTGGCACACACACAAAGTCTAGTAAATATTAACCAGTAAGGCAAAATAATTAAGGAAATGTAAATATTAGACTAAATTCATTATTCAGTTATTACAGACACAACCTTAACTTTACTGTTCTGAAACATCTCAATAACTTAGGTGTACCAGAAAATAAAATAGAACTTAAAAACTGAAAACTTGTACTTCTGCAACAGTCCCTGGTAGAAAGAACATAAAACAAATAAGAACTAGACACATGCTCCTGTGGTTCATGACCATGGTATTGTATGACAATGAATGAGTATTCAAATTGCTCATGTGACTGCATTTTGTTTAGGATTAGACCATTTCCATTTACTGAAGCTGGTCACATCAGAAGGGTCAGCAAGCCCCTGAGGTCCCAGTCCTTGTCTGTCAAAAAGTCCCAGAGGAAAGATCAGGAGTTTTGTTTTGTTTTGTTTTGGTACCAGGGATTGAACCCAGGGGCGCTTAGCCACTGAGCCACATCCTCAACCCTTTCTATTTTTTATTTACAGACAGAGTCTTACTAAGTTGCTTAAGGTCTCACTAAGTTACTGAGCTAGCTTTGAACTTGTGATCCTCCTGCCTAAGCCTCCAGAGTCAATGGGATTACAAGGAACTCCTTTGAGTTATTTAAGTTGTCTTGAAAAAAGTATTTCCTGTTAATTGTCTCTTCACTCATTTTGAATTTATCATAAAAATGCAGTTTTGAATATGTTTTGCGGGGAGTTAGAGAATTTAAAAAATTTCAAACAATATATTATTAGTGCAAACTAAGTAAAAGGATTTGTATTTTATTAAAACAGTATTTTTGCCAAGATATAAAAATTTGTTTTATAGTCATGCAATTTATAAATAAGATCTTCTTGTATTAGGTTGCAGTTTAAGGTGAATGCTTTCCTCATTCATAACAAAGAAAGAATAGGAGTGACATAGATGGAGCTGGATTTTGAGAGACTCAGACTTTTCTTTTAATTTTGTTGGGGGGAGGCTAAAAAGTCTTTGGATGAATATTTGAATATTCAGAATAAGTTTTTTTCATGAGTAACTTTGAAAGTCATTCTAAGACTTTTTTTTTTTCTTCTTTCCAGGGAAACCATCTTTGAGGTTTTTTTCTTCAAAAAGGAATGAGTTTCTTTAAGTGGATATGAAAATTATGTTTTTTCTATTAAGCCACCACAAGTTGGGAAGCCCCACTTTAGTCAAACAGCTGCCTGCCACTCTCCAAATTGCTTTTTCTCTGTGTGCCATTTGTCTGTGATGTTTACAAAGCACTGGGCTACTGTTGGGTCCAGCTGGCTTGAACCACAGTAGGGTTATATATCAATGCCCAGAGTTTTTAGCTCATATCTCAGAGCAAGAGGCCACTTAGGGCTTCTACTATCTGAAAATATATTGTTATTCAACTTTAAGTTGGCTCTCACCCTTGCCCTTTCAATAATGCCAGCTCAGATGTAGTCCTGCATGACAAACAGAATGTTTGTTATCTCATTACTAAGATAATATATTGAGGTCAAAAGACTAAAAAAGCTCACATAGATACACACCTGGGCTATCACTAAGACTGCCTGTCTCCCTAACCTGTGCTTCAGATCCTACCTTTGACCAAGTGCTAGCAAGAGCAGGAGGCTGGCTGTGGATAACAAGAGAAGACAGGAGGAGGCAGACCCAGGGTGGAAGGAAAAGAGAATCCTATGAAAGATAAAACAGATAAAGTCATGCTAGAATCTCTAGGAACTTTTTCTTGGTCTTATGAAAGAGCACATGGTTACTCTTGTTTGTGGATCATTTTGTATCTAGACAAGAGTCTTAAGATGACAAATTATAATAGCTTTTACTCCTCAGAAAATACTCTTTCAGCAAATGCATGGCTAGACATAAATTTGTATATTTTTCAATATTTAATAAATTGTGTTATTGTCAATTCTCTTGATACTACTAGGTACTAATGGTCTAATAATGTTTAATGATTGAAAGGAAATCTATGGGCAAATTTACAATTGTTTTTAAGTTGAGAAACTCAATTATCTTTCTATACTTTCAAAGGAAGAAAATCCAAAGTTATTATTAACTGATGCATTAGGTCAGTTGGAGCCAACCAGGTCAAAAAAGTTACTTTGGCTCAGTGTAGGATTTGTAAAACTGTTTTGTTTTATGTGTGTACTTGCATTACCATTTCATTTTGTAAAGATCTAACTTAAAAGAAAATAACTTCACCTGTAGGGGTAAGTGGCTGTGGCCCAAGCTGCTTCCCTCTTGGTGGAATATACAAATCGTTTTCAGATCAGCTCAAGATGTATTCCAAACTGCTTATCATGTGTCAAGTAGGCGCTGTGCTTTCGGTACAAAGGAGGAAAATATGAACAATAGCATCTCCACCTGCAGGCATTTGCAGTAGAGTTGTTTTTTGAGACAACACATCACCAATAATTTCAGTACAGTGTAAGTTACACATTGCAAGAATCACGTGCCTTCATGCTACATCCTGAGAAATGAAGAAATGTCAGGTAGGTACAGAAAGGTGGGCAAGGAGTATTGGCATGAATATTTGCAAAAGGCAAACTCAATGCAGCATTCTAGATTTTCACAAACTAACTTAGATTGGACTTTCCTCTGGTGTCCCCACAGGAGCTGAGTGAGGTTTTTATTTTGAGAAGAACAGATCAAAATTATATATTTCTATATCTACAGATATAGAAAAATAAATATCTTTTTATATATAGTAGAAGCATATTTGAAATTAAGATTAAAGTGACAAAGGCTTTAAAATACTCATATTCCCTGCATTTAGATATTTAATTATTCCCCATTTAGGACTGACTTCTACTAACAGGTCTTCCCAACTAAGAAGTATCAGTACATGGGACTAACAAACCACATTCATATTGGAACTAAGCTATCTTTATGAGAAAGAATGATTTTGGTTGAATTACATATTGCTTGAAAAATAACATTTAATTTAAAACTCCAAGTTCTGGAAATTAGGTCTTTATATGGGCATATAAAGAGATATAACTTGAAAGAAGAATTTGTCACTTGGCAATGTTTTGTGTACAGTTCCTGGATGGTGGGTAATACTGTGTTCATCCTTGTGAAGTGAACATTAGAGAAAATATAAACTTGGGGCCTATTTTATCTGGCTACAAGTCATTTTTCATAATCTAGTTGAGATAACTGAATGTATTTCTATAGATTCCTCTACTGATTTGAAACATCACTTATGTCGCAGAAAAAATAACTTATTTTTGTTAATAGCAAGCATTTCATTCTTATTTTTCCTCACATATGTGTTCAGAGCAAAAGGAAAAATTACTCAAGACCCAGATATCATGTTGCAAATGAATTTTCTTTGTGGACTGGTACCAAAAGTCTATGCCCTTTGATTTCTAAAGAGCCAGTCAACTGGGGAATCCCTGAAAACAAATTTGGCCAAAATAATGCAGTATAAATGCAGCTTTGTTTACTTACAAATCTGCAAAGAAAAACATATAAGCAAAAAATGCTTTTCAAGAGAAATATTCTATTAAAGCAAGAGATTATATTGGTTTGTTTGAATTCCCTACATAATTACTTGATTCTTCAAAATCTTTTTAGACTTTTAGTGCATACATAATCAAGGCAAAAGTATAAGATGTATTTATTCTTTTTTTCTAATCCACGTAAGTAAGAATTTTGCAAAAGTACTTTATATTACAGTAATGTAATGTAAATTGGATGTTCCCAATTGAAGTTTTATTGCCAGAGTGACTAATAAATCTTTCCTAGAGATATAGTTATTGGTAAGAGGTTTAAAATTTGGAAATGCTGGTAGATAAAGTGCTGGATAGATATGGTGAAATAAATGATGTCTTAAAGCAAATAGGATCCTTGATAAAAAGCAAGAAAATTCAAAGGATGAATCTGGTGACCTAAATGCTAATCCTTCTGCTTATGTAACCACACAGCTTGGTGTGTTTGGAACACTAAATATGACTTCCTTGCTTGTTTATTTGATTGTATAATTTCTTCCATTTGTATTCCTAATTTCATTTCAGCTTCATGCCTGAGAACATTTATTGATTTATGAGTCTTGCTTGGGATTACTACTTTAGGGAAAAATGAATGCATTAATAACAATAATAATAATAACAATAGGCTTATTGGAGACCAAAAAGTAATTTGAGCAAATCACTAATAATATAGTAATTGTTTGTTCCCCAATTTTTTAAGATATCTTCTAGTGTAGAGAACAAATTGACTGATATCTTTTTGAATCATGCTGCTGAAAAGTCAAAACACAGTTAAATTATATGCTCACAACTTCCCCATTCCTATATCCCACGGATGTTGGGCAGTAGAAACTTTATTCTATTATACAGTATATTCTGACTAAGTCAGAGATATGGTGGTGAATACTTTCTGAGATTTCTTTCATTATTACACAAATGAAAATGAAATTTAATAATGCTCTAACTGCCTGATAAAAAATGCCATCTTTAATTAAGTCAATGGCAATTAAACATAACACTTACCAATAATTTGAGCAGAGCATCTGGCCAGGCTGGAAGAATGAATCATGTTCAATGGAAGCTTCAAATCATAGCAAATAAATAAATAAAATGAAAAGAAAAAAAATCACTTCAGGCATGATCAAGGTCATGAGTAAAAATATCCAAGTTGTTGTGTGGCAACTCCTAATGCAGCATAATTTTAGAAAATTATTTAGTGATTGTATAAATGTGACATGCCTGAAAAAATGCTAATTAAACTGGTTTACACAATGGTTGAGATGTATAATTATTTAGCCATGCTCCCACAGTCATTTGAAAAGAAATTGTAAATTCCAGTTCTAAAAGTCTGTTTTGGATTATAAACACTGGAGCTGAGGGTTTTATGTAGACTTTTCTCTCCATTGAAAATTATGATATCTGGGCAGTGTCACAGGGGGTGCTTCACTCTTCTCTGACTTCACTGACACAGTTCAGGAAGAGCAACCTCAACAGTAATGATCCACATCCTCTGGTCTTTGCCCAACATCTTTCAGCACACAGAAATAAGATATAAGATTGACCTCCAAATGAATAATTCAGTCATTGTAACTTTTGATTCATAAACTCTCCTTACAACCTTAATGGGAGCTGATGGAGTAAATGGTTGCAAAGATGAACCACAATGCCCTGTTAAAATCCAGAACATTTTAACCATAATGTCTAAAACTAATGAATGCCTGAGATTGATTTCCAGATCCTGGCTTGGAATTGTCAGCTTGGGAATCTACAAGTTGAAATGTTGAAATGAAAATGAGGATGGATGATAGAAGCACTGGTAGAACCACTTCCTGGGATTTCAGTTGCAAAACTTATGAACTGAAGGAGATCCCAGAGTCGTGCTTGGTGTGTGTGCACACATATGTGCATCAATGAATGACCCATTGAAGCATAAAACAGACTATCCTTGAAATTTACTGCTTTATTCCAAGGTCCGTAAACAAGACAAAACAAAAAAAAATTGCTTTTGCAAATAAATCACATAGCATAGTAACAAAACCCTCCCTTCAAGCAGATAGTAGGACTGATAAGCCTTGGGTGACATAGGTCTTATGGCAAAATTAAGAAAATCAACAAATTCCAAATTATAATTTCTGCCTAGAATTCTGCCCTAGCCCAGGCTTGAGAATTAACTTGATTGTATTTATATTACCAAAGCAACTACATGAGACTCAATGACCACTTTCATGGTCAGTTTTTATATTTTATTTCGGTTTTTATATCAAATGGTTTATCTTCTCATTACGCCTACGATAGTCAATATTATGACCAAGAGTGAAAACCTATGTTCCGTTATTCTGGCCCTTGCCACAAAGACTTCATAAGGCTAGAAAAAGGCCCTGCAAAATCAAGTGAACAAAACCAATGTCAATTTCACAGGCATTGGAATTGATTTCAAACTAATTTTTCATAATTAAATTAAAATAAACTAGGAATAATTTATTATGCAACTGAGTTGCTTAATTTGAATATATGTGATCTCCTCCTTCCTACTCTAATTAGCAAGTTCAGAGATGGTCAAAATAATTTTGAAAGAGCTTAGGTTTGTTCTAATGCCAGTTGAGGATATTTTTATTGGGGGATTTGCTATGAAGAGTGTTCAAAGAACTCCAAGTTTAATAGCAAAAACATTGATTTGTGGAGGTTTCATACACTTGATGTGAACTAGATTTTTTCTCTGCTTTTTAGTCTTCATAGAACAGGTCTGTGAATTTCTGTTTGACTTTCAAAGCAGAATGTACTTCTTATTCACAAAATAAGCAAAAAAACAGCTATAGCAATAAAATTTTTATCTGATCACAACCACATTATGCCTAGGGAAGTTCATTTAAATGGTATCGTTAATTTTCCCATCAGTTTTGGTTTTTCTTCTTACCACAATAAAAAGCTCAAGACTGGATCTAATTGATATAAGGTGATGGGACTTTTTCAACTGTCAAAAGAACAATCAGTTAACCTAGTTTAAAAACAACAACAACAACAATTTACCCTGCTGTATCCTTGCTGAACTCCTGCACTGATCATGATCTTATCTTCCTTAACTGTGTGTTGCTGTGTTAGGGCTCTAGTGAGCAACACAAAACCATTTTAGGATGAGGACTATTTAAAATATATTAACACCCATTTTCAGGCAGCTTTGTGTAAAATCACTTTCGTATGCTTTTATTCCCCAGATGACTCAGATCTATCTTCACATTTTTATGTTTAGTGTTTGTTCTAAAATTTTAGATTTCCCTACATCTTGCGCCCCCTACTGCTGAGTAGGAGTGTAAACTCCTTAACATAGGCCCTGTTTCAATAGATAATCTGCTTTTTCTGTATAATGAATGCCCACCCTTGCTGCCCCACAACCCTTGCCAAGATGTGATTTAGATAATACATTTCCTTCCCATCACCATCATTCTCATCAATAGCATAAGGTCACTACTCGGGTCGCAACCTGAAAATAAAACAAATGCCTGTCACAAGACTCACTGGCAAATTTTCTTAACTAAAAGCACTAATGCCAGCCACACCTCCTTTTATTTGTCCATTTTTTTTTTTTTTAGCAAACACATACCATAAAACTTCTAATTTTCAGACCTCGGATTTAAGAATGGAGGTATTAAAAGAATGTATTTCCTGACCTTGAAATAAATGTATTCTGGAGGATATATAGAGAACACAGATATGTAAATACATACTTTTAGTATGTGACATTTTATAGAGAACATAGTTGCTTAGAATGTGCATTTTCAACTTTGAGCTAGTCCTAAAAATTTTTTCACCTGCAAAATTAAATAATGCGTACACCTAACTCAGAAGGTTTCTGTGAGAAATAAATGGTATAAGGAAGATAAGGCCCTGTGTCTGGCATATGGTAAATCCTCTGGCATATGGCTATTATTACTGCTAGTCAATAAGGACATTATAATCATCATTAATTATCTAGGTGTCCTGGTCTAGGCACTCATCTCTTAATCACTCACTACTCAGAAATTTCTTCATCTAGTTTGATATGGCATTTAAAGTCAGCCAGATTCACTCAGAAAGCAGAATCACTAAGAGTAATGGGACAAGGAATTTTATACAGCAATGAGATCATGAATGGTTGTAGGAAGAATTGAGGTAAGAGAAGGTGCAGGAAGGCATTTGGCATTTCAACCTGAGAAGCTATGTGCAGACACCAAAATGGAATTGCCAGTTGAAGACTCATGGGGCCACTGCCAGAAGTTGTGCCGGCACTGAGTATAAGGAGATAGTCCTGGACTGTTTTTGGTCTGGTCACCAGTCTGAAGCAGGTCTGGATGAGGAGGCAAGGAGGGCAAAAATAAGCCAGTCTCACCAGCACCTTGCTGTCTGCTACATCCTCATCCAACACAAAAACCGCCCAAGGATAATACCCGCCATCTTACTTCCACCTTCTGCTGGTTGGTCTTTGGGCCAACTCTAAGCCAAAATTATCCAAGACAACATATTCTGAGAAAATAGGTCCAGCCGAACCAAGCAGAAACATTTTTAAAAAGCACCAGAGTCCATCTGTTGTCAACTTGTCACCCATATACACCTCTTTAGCCATATTTAATTTCCAAATAAAGACCTAGCAATGAACATCAAGCTTCTACCTAACACAATATGACTTTCTTGTATACCTAAAAACACACCACATCTCTCTGTGAGAGAGGATATAGATTCAGTGTATTCTTCTTTGAGTTATATGTGTTCCTCTTGCAGCTGAGTCACACTCAATGTTCTGCTATTCTGCAGCCTCAATATTGACATGTAATAAGGTGAACTAATATTAATGGATCAAATTAGATGGTAGATGAACTGGAGTGAAAAATAGAAAAAGAAGTTTCCATGTTTTATATTTCCTTCACCTTCAACAAGCACATTGGCTAGTTATGATTTCTTTTCTGGTGGTTGACTCTAACCTTTATTCCTAAAAGATCTGTGCCAGGAGCTGTCCTGCCTATATCAGGCTGTTATACTTTTTCATTGCAGGACAGGTAAATGCTAATAGGCACCATCAGAATCTCCTGCATTACGGGCACCTTTCTCCACTGTGTAGTAGCAAACCAATTCCCTTGAGAGCAAGAATGAATTATACCAGCTAGTACTGTACCTCCATTCTTTGCCTGTAGGTTCCAAGGCATGCATAACCCCCAGAGTCCTGATGGCAATCTCAGCTGATGGTTCCACACCAACACTGTGTTCCTTGATAGAAGGAAGCATTGCTCTCCTGGGACCTAATATCTTTAGATCAGCAGAACCCAAAATGTTTGCAGATATCAGAAACAAAGATTTCACAAGTAAATCATTAGGGACAACAGCATGAGGAACCCTTCCATTTCTACCCCTTGATTTTTGGACACATGAATGGTGACCAGGGGAGAAAGATGAATACATACTGTTTGCTGACTCAGAGAATCTACCATGTTCCAGAGAATATTATCTTAGTTTGTGGAATGTGGCCATAGAGAAAGGGGTTGTGACTAAGTCTTCAAAGGGTCATTGCAACGGTTCCATCAGACCAGATATTAAGATGGAAACTGGTGAATTTTGTGCATCTGAGTCCATCGACAAGCTACATTTTCTGTAAAATTATTTCTATTTGTAGAATCAAAACTATGTGGGATACCATGATGGTGACAACAGCATTTTGAAAGTCCACAGATGGTGATATTTGGCAGAGCATTTCAAGCAAAGAAGGCGAATCCATAACCAAAGTGTCTGGGAAAGATGAAAAAGTTCTTATGATGGGTGACAGTGACGGTTGTAAAACAGTGGGAGTCTACTTAATGCCGCAAGCAATGCACTTGAAAATGGGTAACATGGCAAATTTTACATTAGGATAATTTTATCTGAACTTAAAAAAATTAAAAAGTTAACAAAGGGCTATCCATTATTCACTCCTAAGTATGAATTGTCAAGTGTCTTCTTATAAATACCTGAATATTAGGAATGGGTGTTATGACCCAAGAGGAGAAAGCAAAGGTTGTACATCTGGAGCCAAGGATGCTGGCCCAAGGAGCTGTGATGGAGAGACTTGTGATGATCTGGAATGGGCTTTTAATTTATTAGACATTATTTGCTGATGATATGATTCTATACCTAAAAGATACCCTAAAAGTTCCACCAGAAAACTTCTAGAACTAGTAAATGAATTCAGCAAAGCAGCAGGATATAAAATCAACATCCATAAATCAAAGGCATTTCTGTATATCAGTGACAAATCCTCAGAAAGGAAAACTACCCCATTTACAAAGCCTCAAAAAAACAAAAAACAAACAAACAAACTTGGGAATCAACTTAACAAAAGAGGTGAAAGATCTCTATAATGAAAATTAAAGAACCCTAAAGAAAGGTGTCAAAGAAGACCTTAGAAGATGGAAAGATCTACCTTGCTCTTCAATAGGCAGAATTAATATTACCAAAATGACCATACTACCAAAAGCACTATACAGATTTAATGCAATTCCAATCAAAATCCTATGGCATTCCTCATAGAAATAGAAAAAGCAGTCATGAAATTTATTTGGAAAAATTAGCAATCCTTAGTAGGAAGAGTGAAGTCGGTGGCATCACAATACCAGACCTTAAACTATACTACAGAGTAATAGTAACAAAACCTGCATGAAATTAGCATCAAATCAGACTGGTGGACCAATGGTACAGAATAGAGGACACAGAGACTAACCCACAAAATTACAACGATCTTTTATTAGACAAAGGTGCCAAAAACATGCACTGGAGATAAGACAGCATCTTCAACAAATGGTGCTGGGAAAACTGGAAATCCATTTGCAACAAAATGAAATTAAACCCCTATCTCTCACCATGCACTAAACTTAACTCAAAATGGATGATGGATCTAGGAATTAAACCAGAGACCTTGTGTCTAATAGAAGAAAAAGTAGGCCCTAATCTTCATCATGTGGGACTAGGCCCCAACTTCCTTAATAAGACTCCTGTGGTGCAAGAATTAAAATCAAGAATCAATAAATGGGATGAACTCAAACTAAAAAGTTTCTTCTCAGCAAAATAAACAATCTGTGAGGTGAATAGAGAGCCTATATCTTGGGAGCAAATCTTTACTCCTCACACATCAGATAGAGCACTAATCTCTAGGGTATATAAAGAACTCAAAAGGCTAAGCTCCAAATCAATCAATCAATCAATCAATCAACCAATCAATAAATGAGCCAAGGACCTAAACAGACACTTCTCAGAAGAAGATATCAAATCAATCAACAAGTATATGAAAAAATGTCCATCATCAATAGCAATTAGCAAATGCAAATCAAAACTACTCTAAGATTTCACCTTACTCCAGTCAGAATGGCAGCTATTATGAAGACAAACAACAATAAGTGTTGGCGAGGATGTGGGAACAAAGGCGCACTCACACATTGCTGGTGGGACTGCAAATTGGTGCAGCCAATATGGAAAGCAGTATGGGAGGTTCCTTGGAAAACTGGGAATGGAACCACCTTTTGACCCAGCTCTCCCTCTCCTCAGTCTATACCCAAAGGACTTAAAAATAGATACTACAGGGACACAGCCACATCAATGTTTATAGCAGCATAATTCCCAATAGCTAAACTGTGGAACCAACCTAGATGCCCTTCAGTAGATGAATGGATAAAAAAAAATGTGGCATATATACACAATGGAATATTACTCAGCAATAAAAGAGAATAAAATCATGGCATTTGCAGCTAAATGGATAAAGTTAGAGCAGATAATGCTAAGTGAAGTTAGCCAATCCCCAAAAAAACAAATGCTGAATGTCTTCTCTGATATAAGGAGGCTGATTCATAGTGGGATAGGGAGGGGGAGCATGGGAGGAATAGACAAAGTCTAAATAGCGCAGCGGGGTGTGAGGGGAGAGGAGGGGCCATGGGGTTATAAATGATGGTGGAATGTAATGGACATTATCATCCAAAGTACATGTATGAAGACACAAATTGGTGTGAATATACTTTGTATACAACCAGTGATATGTAAAATTGTGCTCTATATGTGTAATAAGAATTGTAATGCATTCTGCTGTCATATATAAATTTAAAAGAATTATCAGAGATTATCTGGGGAGCTTCGGGGAGTGAGTGGCAGAGGAGAACAGTGACTGTCCCTTGAGATGGCTGCCTGATGTGCGACTCCTGCCTCCACAGGAACACCTTCAATCACAGACCCCCAGTGTCCATGCCCGCCATAGCTTATTTGGTTTCCTGGCTATAGCCTATGAATATGGTGCACACACCTGACTTGGGTTTGGCCAGTCAGATTTTTTTTTTCCTCCTATAACTTTGAAATGTGAAAGAGGGAGAAGCAGAGACAAGAAACTCTTGAGGTTGGGTCATGTGGTATCAACAGCAGCTCTGAAAAGAAAGTCCCCGAGGTCTTGTAACTGAGGCCCAGGAGCTGCCTGGCCCCTGCAGTGCCAGGCCTGGTTATGTTGTTGTTGGTAGATGTGAGAGGTTTAGTCAGTCCCCCTTAATTTCTCCTTTATTTTGTCTATTCTTGCTTGCTAGAGTTGGCAATGGTGCTTTCAACTAAAAGACCTTAAATGAATACAAGGGAGGCTCAGGGGACTCCCTGTAGCTGAGTTTAATGGGCACCTCCTCTGCCTCACATTGATTGCCTTTTGTGGTTGCTATTGGGAGGGAGATGAAGTAGTGCAGACTGTGAGCACACTCAGCACCCCAAAACAGGAATTTTGAGAGGAGGGGTACCAGGGATTGAACTCAGGGACACTCAGCCACTGAGCCACATCCTCAGCCCTATTTCATATTTTATTTAGAGACAGGGTCTCATTGAGTTGCTTAGCACCTTGCTTTTGCTGAGGCTGGCTTTGAACTTGTGGTCTTCCTACCTCAGCCTCCTGAGTCACTGGGATTATAGATGTGGGTCACAGCGCCTGGCGCAAAACAGGAATTTTTGACAAAATGATTCTACTTATTCTTGTAACAAAGACTCTAATTATATTAAGTATTTTCAAGAAAAAAGTACTTTCAAGGAACAATCAATAGTCATTCAAATAGAAACTGATAGAATACAAGTCTTACAAAACAAAATGCTTTGAACATTCCTTTCAATTTTAACATAATAGGATTAGACTCTTCTAGCCTGTTCTTTGTCTCAGTGGTTCAATACTATGTTCGATGCTTCTAAATTGAAGAATAGATACCCTGTGTAAACTTAAAGATCATCATTAGCTTCTAGATCACTGTAATAGATAAATACTTTCTTTCCTCCCAGCCACTTTGAGGAATATAGTTATAAATAAAGAAAAATTATTTATAAAATTTAAAGATGGTAGTACAGTCGGCCCCCTGTCTGCAGTTTTTGCATTTGCCAATTTAACCAACTATACATCAAAAATATGCAGAAAAAATTACATACGTACAGGATGTTATACACTTTTTTTGTGTTATTACATCTTAAACAACACAGTATAACAATTATTTATGTAACATTGACATTACTTTAGATATTATATGTTATCTGGAGATGATGTCAAGTACCCAGGAGGATGTGCATAGGTTATATGCAAACACTATGCCATTTGTATGAGGGACTTGAGCATCCCTGGATTTCGATATGGGGGGCATCCTTAGCTGCAGATGGAAATCTACCTTGGACACAGATGGGCAACTATTGATTGCTCATTGACAAAAAGAAGCCCTTGATAAACAGAATTTTAAAAAATATCTTCTTAGACACAGCTGGCCTCCTCAGGAACTTTATTTGAGAAAAAAAAATTTTAGTCAGAGCAAAGCACCCTTTTCTGATACCTCAAGTGATATTGTATCTCACTTGAGGCCTGATTTAAAATACAGTTACAACATAAATGGATCTAGTCTGTCTGCTGTGGTGAGCAAAGGTAGATTAGGGCCAGAGCAGAGAAAAGAAAAATAATAGTCTGTTTCCTTTTGTTCCAGGGCCTAAGATGAATGAATAGTTAGTTCTCAAACTATGGGCCCCAGATCAGCAGCATGAGCATCCCAAGGAATTCATTAGCACTTAGATTCTCAGGCCCCACTCTAAGTCTATGGAATCAAAAACTTGGAAAGTGGAGCCCAACAATTTGTATTAGCAATTTTAGCAAACCTTCCAGCTGATTCTACTGCATGCTCAAGTCTGAAAACCATAACCAGAGACCCAACATGAATGCTGGTCATTCCTCTTTCTAATGTGCTATCCTCTGATTCCCAGAAAGCTCAGATAAGGAAATGTGCATGGTGAGGAAAGAAGTCACTCTGAGTGGACAATAACAAAACCAGGTGTGTGTACTTTTTGAAGGGCTGGGAGGACAGATATGAAGGGGAAGGGGGGGGAGGCTGGAGGGAGAGGATGTCATCAGAAAAACCTTAATGCCAAGGCCCCTAATAATTCCCATCACAGTGACTCATGCCAACTCCAGACTTACCTGAATGGCCAGGATTCTTAGGGGACCACAGGACCAGGTGGTTCACACCTGCCTTTTTACTTAGAGCTGCAGTACTCACAGCCCTGTGCGTGACTGTCTTCCCACGGATACCCATCACTTTGAGTGTGCAGACTTAAAGTAGAGCACCCCACTGTGTTGGTCAGCTCAGGCTGCCATAGCATAGAACCCCAGACTGGGTGCCTCAAACAACAGACATTGATCAACTCATGGTTCTAAAGGCCAGAAGTTCAAGATCGAAATGTTGGGCAAGTTAAGCTTCTCCTGCCATCTCTCTTGGGGTCCTGTATATGGCTGTCTTCCCCCATGTGCTTACATGGTCAGATTGGATTAGAAACCACCCTAATGGCCTCGTTTTACCTTAATCACCTCTTTAAAAGCACTCATTCCAAACACAGTTACATTCTGTGGGACTAGGGGTTAGGATTTCAATCCATGAGTCGTGGGGAAGCAAAATTCAGCCTATTCTCACACAGAGAGAAATGAATTCTTCTGGGCCAGCCTTCCATGGGATCTGCCACTCAACTACCTCCTTACAGTGGATACCTGAACCTTCCCTGTCCAAATCAGGCACTGAAATTTCCTTGCAGAGGAAATTAGGGCTGTATCAAGACAATACAAAGATTTAAAATCATTGTTCTCATTCCATAACATGAGAACCAAGTGGACTCTTTAGTTGAAACAAGAATATTTTTACATACCAACAAAAAAGTGTTATGCAGTAAAGTTCCAGTGTAAATACAACACGATGAAAATGTCTTTAACTTTAGACCTTTTGTGGCCAAATAAGTTCTCTCTGGATTCTTTTTTCATTGTCCAGGTACCTAGCATCCAGCTATCATTGTTTTCTGTGTCTTTCATGAGGGTCTCCACTCTTGCCTTTGGGCTCACCTACCACATCTCCAAGCCCAGAATGAAAATCCCCACATGGCTCACTGCTAGGAAGTCTTGCTTCTTCCAGTATACAGAATACAAAATGCTTGTTGTCTGTAGCTTGTTACCCAGGAAGGGTGTTTGCCTCTCTTTGTTGACATGGGGCTCTGGCTCTCTCTGTCTGGGTTTCTATCTAAAAATTTTACCTTTGTAATATTGTAGGGGTGGAAGGGTTGTACAGTCGACAGTGTTTGGTGGGCAGGGTGTCTATCTCAGTCTCCGTAAACCTTTGCATACAGAACCTGAGACAAGGATGCACTTGCAGATGGTTCATCACCTTCTCACATACTTGAGAATGTATGATGTCCCGATGTGCTAGGCTCCTAATTCTTAGAAAATATGCAACTCAAAGCCAAAGCCTGCACTTTACATATAGAGCAGGGCTCCCAAGCTTGCCTAAAGATCTTTAAATGCTCACTTATCTTCATTGGTACTTGGTTCTCATGTTCTCCAAGTAATATAAGAGGTTTGTGGCTTTTGAAGAGTATGCCTTAGCCATTTAACAATACACACATATACTAAAAGTCTATTGAGGCCCTGCATTTCAGGGACTCATCACTGGGGTGAATGACAGGTGGGTACAGGACATAGTCTCTGAGAAGATTAGAAACACATGTTTAACAAATTCAATATTCCAGGAGGCTCTGTACCATAGAGTTAAGAACCTAAAGCAATATGTTACTGAAAATGAACTTTTAAATCATTTATGGGAACTTTGAAAAACCAAGGCAGATACTGCATAGCCTAATATTGAAGAAAGACAGAAGTGAGCCAAAATTCTATGGACAAAATTGCAAACCTAGGTTAGGAGGCCATTCCAGGTTCAAGGAAACAGAGATATGAAGCAACAGGAAGCGCTGATGATGGGGAAGAGGAAGAGAGAAAGAAAAGGAAAAAGACTGCAGATTTCAAAGGGAAGTTCTTATTTGCTGTAACTATTTCTATAGCTGCTACATTTCCGCTGTGTTGTGATTATTTATAGACAGTCAAAAGATTCTGTCTTTTTCATGTGTAGGTTCCAATTAAAGTCTGGCAGCGATTCATCAGACCCGTGAAGGCAAAGCTGTAACTGTGTTAGCGTCACAGATAACTCCTGCAACCTGGCGCCTGCTCCCACATCTCAATTTCTTGATCAATGGAAAAAAAAAAAGATTTGGAGCCCTTTATATTTTTAAGGTAAGCTGTAAAAGGACTTGCCCATGGAACCCAGTCTCTGGACAGAGTCTCGTTCTCATCATTGGCTTCTCCATGTGTGTCCAGTCCCATAAGCAGAAACTCCTATCTCAATAATGTGGTTCCTTCTTTATTGAGCAAAAAATAGATGTTCTGAGGAATATGAATTTTTCTCTCTGCTTCTCAGTTCAGTGATTCCTGGCAACATCAAAGAACTGAGACAACAAAATGGGATGCTTTGTGAACATAGAGATGCTGGGTCCTTCAGTCTCTTTTAAGAAATAATGGTGTCAGCAACACCTCTCAGCTGAGATTATCATCATCACAAACAACCCCAACCAGCTGGAGAAGAGCCAGTTATTGCACGGGCATATATGCCATTTTTCAACCAGAGCACATCTGGAATTTGAAGATGTTAAGATTTCCTGTTATTTTGTAATGATGACTGCGAATCAGGTATTTGGGGAAAGGGAACAATAAAGTACCAGGAAAACCTGAAAATTAATCTTTGCTGGGAAGAGATGACTGTTTAAATAATAAAGAACATTCATAAGAAATGCAGCTCTACAAATTATACCCTCAAACCATATGACTTAGCAATGTCGCCCGTGTGTGTGTGAACAAAAATGAAGTAACTCAAAACTCAACAAATTGTACAGTGTTACTTCCATTCCCACCTGCAAGCTGAACCCTTTTCCCTTGTCTTTTGAAGTGACCACCATGTGTGTATCCTGACCTCAGAGAGCCAGATGCAGGTCTCTAAGTGTAACCTTGGGAAGCAAAAACAGGAGTCAAGCTGATTGCTTTTGAGAGTCCACATTTGAGGATGGATGGACTTCACAGAGCTCAGCAGAAGGTTCTTGTGGGTCCACCTATGAATTGGTATGTGAACTTATTGTTCAAACCAAGTGCGATAGCCCTGATAGGGTCATTAATTTACATAAGCATATTTGAGTCAGCGTGGTGACTGAAAAAGTAGGTGTTAATTCCGAGTGTGAGAGAATCCATCCAAAAATGAAATAAAATAAGACCAACACTGTAGTAGATCATTGCTTTATAAGGTAAGCTGTAAAAGGACTTGGCCAGGGAACACAGTCTCTTGACAGAGTCTTCTGGTTCTCAACCAGAAGGAATTTTTGGTTGCCTAGGGGATATTTGGCAATGTTGAGACATTCTGGTTATTGCATTTGTAAGTGTGTGCGTTTCTGTGTGCATGTGTGTGTGTGTGTGCGTGCACACATGCACATACAGTAGCCTGCTTGTGCACCAGTGTCTGATGGGTAGAAGTACTATTAAGCATTCCAAAAAACATAGGACAGCCCTCCCCTATTATTTGGCCTAAAATGTCAGTGTCCAAGATGAGTAATACTATATATGGCTATGAGTGTCTTGCAGCTTCCTCTATCAAGAGATGGAATCCATTTCCCCATATCTAACCTACCTTGACTAATAGAATGTAGTAAACATCATGTTCAAATGCCTGAGCTGAGGTTTCAAGAGACCTTTTAGCTTCTGCCTGAATGGCCAGGATGCTTCTTGCATATACTGCTCTGAGATCATCATGCCAGGAGGAAGCCCATGATGAAAGATCAAGTGGACAGAAAGACTTAACTGTCCCAGATGTACCCTCAAGGTCAACAGATGAAATGCCAGTGGATGCACAGAGCAGGGTGAGAAATAATAAGTGGCTGTTTGAAGTCACTAAGGTTTGGGCTGTTAGGCTATGCAGAAATACATAATTGAAACATGTCTAATGGGTCATTTTGGGGTGGACAGAGCTTACTTCCCCTAAGTTTCTCCAAGCAGTGGTCCAACAGGTATGTCTAATAGACCTACCAGTCTGCCCCAGGGAATATATGTAACATCTAAAGCTATTGCTATATCCTTCACCTCCACAGACATAACCATCCAACTAATTTCTTTGGGGATTTCTGGAAATCACTCTTTGCTAATGAAAGCATTCTAACTAGGGCCTTGCGTTTACTTATTACTCTTTGTCTTAAGTCAGTAGCAATTGGTCTGTATTGAATGGGAAGTAAAAAAGAAAAAGTACAGAATGAAGATCCTAAGTAAACCAGTTAGTAATTGCAATTTTCCTTAATTCCAGAGGAAAATCCCAGGAGCGCGCACGCGCACACACACACACACACACACACACACACACACACACACACACAGATTGTGATTTACCTAAATGGACTAGAAGAATGAGGGGAATGGCATTCCTTATGGCATCTGTGCTGCACAATGACAGTCCTTTGTAGGAACTGTCTACTCAGGAAGATGCCTAGGATCCACCCAAATATGCCTTAAGTGGTGCTGGGATGCTTCCTGAGTTGGTCCAGTGCTATTGCACAGTCTGCCTATAACTTTTGTCTTCTTCAGACCCGTACAGCTCATGGACAGCTCAGCATAGATTGTCCCCTCAACAAATTGGACAGCACAAGAAATCGGACTGTAGAATTCCCTCGACCACAACCTCCAGGCACCATTGTCTGTTCCACACGAGCAGGATCTGTTGAAAGCTGGCCTCCCAGGAATCTGGGAGCCTAAGCAGCAGCACTGAGGGAATATCTTCTGGGCCTTGGGAGTGTGGCATGGAAGCCCCTGTGGGGTGAGAACTCATTAGGTGGAAACCTGAATGAGCTGCGATGGATAGTGGCTCAAGCTCCTCAGCTTTTGTCCTGCTCTGTCTTCCAGGACTGCATGATGGAGGCCAGGCAGCTGAGATCTTTCCCAGAGAAGGCCACAGAAATGGAAGAAGGATCACTGATGAGAGTAGAGGAGAAGGGGGCACTTGCAGATCCATCAGCAATTGGACCTTGACTTTGAGAAAAGGAGAGCAACTGGCAGGCCTCTTCTCATCCTGCCGACACCCAGAGCCAGGTCACCTTTGGTTCTTTATGCATCAGGACATTTCAACCCTAGCTGCATGATAAAATCATCTGGGATTTATTTTTATTTAAAAAATATTTAAAAGCCTAGGTCTGGATATACTCCCAGAGTCTGATCAAAATGGTCTGAGCTGGAATGCTGGCATTGGTAGCTCCTAATGTGCAAGCGACTTTTTGCTAGTTTGATTTTTGGTGGGAAACTACTCTAGGTTCATTCTGTCTTCTGGGTTGAAACTTTTGTCTTCTTCAGACCCTGGACAGCTCATGGACAGCTCAGTGTGGGTTGCCCCCTCAACATTAGCACACAAAAAAACTCACAAGAGTCCCGTTGCGCCCTCTGGTGTCAGTCATGCTGTTGTACAATTTCTAAGGAAATTTCTTTAATCAGCACATCAGAGGGAAGAAAAATAAGAGAATACAGATATACAAAATAAGAAACATACACAACTCACATGTGATCTTCACTAATTAAAACTTGAATATATCTTTGCAGATTTTTTGGTTATTGTTGTTCTTTACAAAAGTAGAAGCAGATTGTATAGGCTATCCTCTTAATTTGTTCATAATTATTTCACAAATGCATTTTCATGTAAGTAAATTTAATTCTAAATCCTCTTAATTATTTGCACAATTTAATAGAATTACACATGCAATAGTAGTAAAAATATCTAACATTTATCAAACACTTACTACATGACAGGGTCTCTGTTAAATATTTGATATGGCTAATGTCTTTTTATACTCCTATAAAGTATTACAATTACTCCCATCTTATAGATAAATATATTGATGTTATAGAGATTTGATAATTTCCCTAAAAGGTGGAAACATAATCAAATATATAAACATTTTACTCTGTATCACCAGGTATATTGAATCTGTCCCTTACTATTGTAATACTTAATGATGTTTCTTTGGGGACCATAATTTGTCATTCTCTCTCTCTCTCTCTCTCTCTCTCTCTCACACACACACACACACACACACACACACACACACACAACCCGGTCATTAGATTTTTTTCCTTATCATTTATACAAATCCTTGGATAGATTCACAGATCAAAATATATGCATTTTAGTGGTTTTATACTTATTATAAAACTTTCCTCCAAAAATGTTTCATTATACTCTCAGTAAAAGACTAATGGAACAATGAAATGTGTGCTTGTGTGTTTTTGTGTTTAAAATTGTATAAACTTTAATTTCTAATTATGGCAAAGAATATACTAGTATATACTATAGTAGAACGTAGTAATATATTATATATGTATGTGCATATGTATGTATGTATGAGTGTGTGTGTGTGTGTGTGTGTGTGTGTATATATATAGTAAATCTTCTGTATCTTTGGGTTTTATATCCACAGATTCAATTAATTGCAGATTTAAAATACTTGAAAAAAATGTGTGTGTATTAAACATGTACAGACTTTTTATTGTCATTATTCCTTAGACAATTACAGTATAACAACTACTTGCATAACATTCACATTGTATTAGGTATTATAGGTCATTTAGAGTTGATTTAAAGTACATGGGAAAATGTACAGGGGTTATATTAAAGTACTATTCCATTTTGTATAATGAACTTGGGCATCCTCAAATTTTGGTATCCATGGGGGCTCCTGAAACCAATCCCCATGGAATCTGGGATGACTCTGTGGTGTATATGTGTGTGTGTGTGTGTGTGTGTGTGTGTGTGTGTGTGTAAAATCTCCTATTTAAACAAAAGCTCCTTAAGTAATTTTTAAGAGTGTAAAGAAGTCCTGAGACCAAATATTAGAGAACTGTTGCACTAGCAAAGAAGTTTGAGCACATTTCTACCTTTCTTGGGTGGTACCCCTTCTTTTATCCCTGTCTTCTTGACCCCAGACTCTCGCGATAGGAGCCCCTCTCTCCTGTTGAAAGGGCCATTTTAAAATTCTGCATTTTCATGTCCATCACTCACTTGTACCAAAGGAACTAGAATGAAGGAAGGTAATCATGAAGATAAAAGCCACAATTAATGAAATAGAAAACAGACATAAATGAGAAAATCAATGCCAACAGTCTGTTCTTTGAAAAAGATGAAAAAAACAGACAAGATTTGAAAAGGTTAATGAGAGAGAGAAAGAGAGAAAGAGAGAGAGAGAAGATAAGAAATATTAGGATGAAAAGGGACTTAATTATAGGCACTTCAGAGATTTAATAGGTAAGAATGTACTAGGGCCAATTTAAAATCCATTAAACTGAAAGTTTCAACACAATGGGAAAATTCTTAAAATACAACTTACCACCTGCCTCTACAAGAAATAGAAAATCTGAATATTCTTATAATCATTAACAAAATTGAATCAGCAGTCAGAAACCTCACAAAGAAAACATCACAAAGGCCCATTTGACTTTACAGGTAAGTTCAAAGAACAACTAATTCCAAGCTTATACAAATTATTCCAGAGAATAAAGGCTAGTAGAAAAATGTTAACCGTAAAAACTAGACAAGAAAGGAAAAAGAAAGAAAAACATCAACAAAAATCCAAATAAAAGCTTTGTCAACTGAATCAAGCAGTGAATGAAAAAGATAATATATCATGACCTAGAGGAGCAATAAAGAGAATAAAATCATGGCATTTGCAGGTAAATGGATGGCGTTGGAGAAGATAATGCTAAGTGAAGTTAGCCAATCCCCCCCAAAACAAATGCCAGATGTTTTCTCTGATATAAGGAGGCTGACTCATACTGGGGTATGGAGGGGGAGCATTGGAGGAATAGATGAGCTCTAGATAGGGAAGAGGGGAGGGAGGAATAGAGAGGAGGCAGGGGATTAGCAAGAATGGTGGAATGTGATAGATATCATTATCCAAAGTACATGTATGAAGACATGAATTGGTGTCAACTTTATATACAACTAGAGATATGAAAAATTGTGTTGTATACATATAATAAGAATTTTAATGCATTCCACTGTCATTTATTTTTTAAAAATCAATTTAAAAAACATTAGGAAAGCAATCATTGAAGACCTTGCCTTAGTAGCTTAGAGGGAAATCACATCGCCATCTCAAAAGATGAAATATGCTACCAGGAAACTCCCCTTTCATCATGAAAAGTTGTGCAAGTGTTCTATAATCTGATAAAGATTATCTTTTTTTAAAAAAAGCAGGCATTGGGGTTGGGGTTATAGCTCAGTGGTAAAGCGCCTGCCTGGCACATGTGAGGCACTGGGTTGGATCCTCAGCACACATAAAAATAAATAAGTAAATAAACAAACAAACAAATAAATAAATAAGATAAAGGCATTGCTTCCATCTACAACTAAAAAAAATTTTTAAAAAGCAGCCATCATTTTTAATAATGTCATAGCAAAAAAGATTTCCAACAAAATAAAGATACCTTCTCTCATGTTCCATGTTATGCAGCAGAATTAAGTAGAAAAAAAATGAGGGAAGCAAAAATAAATAAATCTATAAATAAAATTTTGTATGTTTAAAAAGAAATATACAGCTCATTATTTATTGATTATAACATTATCCACAAAAATCCAAATAATCTACAGAAATTAAAAGTTTGGGAAGTTTTCTGGGTACAAAATCTATCCATGAAAGTTAATCGAGTTTCTACCTACAAGCAACAATCAGTTTAAATTATACCATTGCAAATAGCAAAATGAAACAACTTTGGCCTTTTTAAATTTTTCTTTTTGGTATTTTTAAGTTTCATTGTATGTCTAGATTAAAGATGTTATGTATCCTGAGTTTCACTAGGTTTCCTGGATCGGACATTCTCTTTCTAAGTTTTGTCTCAGCTTGATTTTTATCTCCTTCTGGAACCTTAGTTAAATATGTTAAATCTCATTCAACTCTCATTTCTTTTGTTATTTTTCATATCTTTTTCTGTTCCAAATCCTGAATAATGTTTTAGATCTATCTTTTCATTTATTAATTTTCTTAGTATATTTTGTTTAACGTGTGCAAGTTTAAAATTTTGAATGACTCTATTTTTCAGTTGCAGAAGTCTAGTTGGTTCTCTTTGAAATCTGCATGGTCATTCTGAATAGACTTCTTTCTCTGTGCAATTTTAACTTTTTCTCATTTCCTTAAACACATTAAAATTCTTCTATAAACTGGGTATGATAGCTCCAATATCTGAAATATTTTGTGGGTCTCTTTCTTCTGCCTATAGATTCTGTCATTCTAGGGTGTTGAATGTTAGGAATTCTTTGAGTTATGAGTTGATATTTGCTTCTGTCTGCTGCTTGAGGAATGTGCTAATGCTGTTCTGTTCTAAATTGTCTTTTTGAGATCTTGTTGGGAAACATAGGTAATATGTACTTGGACCAAATGCCTGTATGAAGACAATCTTATGGACAGGAGAGATTTCCTCCTTTAACCCAGCACCAAGGGGAAGGTGACCTATTTCATCTCTTGCCTGTGGTAAGGATGATTTCATACTAACCTTGACAAGGTAGAAGCCCCCTGCATAAAACTAGATTTCCCCACCCTGGGCAGGACCTGGCATCGCCTCCATAATTTCTGTGTGAACCCAGGTAATTAAACTGCAACCCTCAGGGTGAAAGCTGGCTTTAGTAGCTCTTTACCAAGTTGGGTTCCAGTTTTCACTCTGCTTTTTGTGTCTGTGGATTTCTTAATTATCTACCATATCACAGTTCATGAATTTAGATAATTTATTTTCATGTTATCCAAACCTCTGTTTGTTCATACTGGAAGGCTATCCCAGATCTCCAATCACTTATACGTTCAGAAATAGAAACCTTAGCCTTGCCCCAAGTTTCTTGCTTTCAGCCTTCCATCTGTCCTGCTTTTTCAATGACTCTTTTTTCCTTTTTTTTTTTTTTGATTATTTTTATTTATCCTTTTCTCCTTGTACTGATTTATGATTCATTTTAATTATTTGCAATTCACTTAATAATTTAAAAATCATAATCTTTTAGCTCTTACCTTCAAAATGCTACCATGTCCCACTGTCTTAACCTTGTTCCTGAGCAATAGCAGAACTGGAGAAGAAAAAAAAAAATCCAATGATCTCTCTCCAAATTACAGTATTTAAAAAATAAATCTCTATTTCAGCTCACTCTTTATGGTTTAATTATTTTTTTCTTTGTGTGGAAAATATATTTTTAATTTATGTAGATGCTTACCAACATTTTTATTAATAATAATAATAATTATTTTTTTAGAGAGAGAGAAAGAGAGAAATTTTTTTAATATTTTATTTTTAGTTTTTTCGGTGGACACAACATCTTTATTTTAATTTTTATGTGGTGCTGAGGATCGAACCCAGTGCCCCACGCATGCCAGGCAAGCACGCTACCTCTTGAGCCACATCCCCAGCCCGATCATTATTTTTAATTTCTCATTCTGATCATTGAAATCTCCTTGTTGGACCAAGGGGAGGGAGGAGGGAAGAGAAAGGGGAAATACTGAGGAATGATATTGGTTAAATGATATTATTATATTGTGTGCATGAAACAACAAATTCCACCCTATGTACAACTACAATGCACCAATAAAAATATGAAAAATAAAATATTATTTAATAAAAGAAAAAATAAATCCCCTTATTTCCTTATGAGCTCAGCAGTGCTTGGAAAAGCATGCTTGTCATAATCTATTCAGAATCTAAACCAGTATGTGAGTAAAATGACCCAAGCTTGTCATAATCTATTCAGAATCTAGCAGCATGTGAGTAAAATGACCCTTCATAACATCTGGTCTTCAGTATTGCTGGATGACAGAAGTCTAATAAATGGCAGGTATTATTGATTCAGAAAACACAGCTTCTATACCACGGAGCCCCATGGAATCCAGTTCTAGAGTGTTGAAACATTCATAAACAGTTATTCAAAGAAGCTGACAAATATAATTGATTGTCGCCAAGTTACAACGATTTTTTTGAATCAGCATTTTAAAATTTGGACCTACATCTACATAATGCAAACTTGTTTTGACACAGCTGCCATTTCAGATTCAAATAACAAGATTTGGTTTGGAGGAAGCAGTGTACTTGTTAAAGTTGTCCAACAGGGAGGGCAGTGCTGATGCCACTTACAAGGCTGCTTCCTGGGGCAACAACCTTTCTGCCAGCTCACATCAAAACACACATTTAGCACGAAGGGGAAAATGACCTTTCGGCTCGCCAGCCTGATTTTCTTCCTCTCTCCTTCTCCCCCTTTGCTCCTTTTCCTAGCTGATAACATTATATCTGTATCTTAATTTTAAAGGGGGACAAACCACTAAGAATTGAAGGGGTTCTTCAGTATCAAAAATTTCCAAGATTAAAAAAAAAAGAATGTCTTTTTACTAGGAATGAAAATGGTTTTGTAGTGTTCTCCTATGGGCTAGAATAGGTAATCCATTTGATATCCTTATAATAAGATGTGCCCTTCTCTTTTCATTCCTCTCAGAATGAATTATTAAACACACTCCTATTGTTCCTCTGTAAGTCCTGTATGCAATGTAGAATTCATCTTAGAAAAAAAAAGGAAAAACTGGAAGTAGCAAGAAATAATGCATCTGAGGCTTATGATTCCTGCCAATAGTAAAATAATCCCTTATACTTTATACAAAGATGTCTCTTATTCTTTCTATTTCCATCTTTACACAGGTAATTATTCTTTAGAGACCTCTTCAGACATCTTCAGGCCAATGAGAATGTCTGATAATTTCTAATGGGTTTGCCTCTCTGTTCTTTCTGACATCCTACTAAGCAGAGCACATCTGCCACAAAATATCAGCAGAGGATGAATTTATTAAATATTAAATACTGTTTTCTGCCTTTGCAACTGCTTGTCCTATACAAAATTCTCAAATGGTGCAAATGTACAGAAAAATAACAAAAAAACTTTATAAACCAAACATAAGCTACTCCTTGATTTAATACAAGTGGTTAACCACCTGCTGCTGTTCCAATTGAACAATTAGTATGATGGCATGTCTAAATAGTTATTTTATGGAAATTTAAGACAACTTGTTCATAGGATGTACAAAACTTATTTGTCCAGTAGCCAATAATTCAAATTGAGAAAATAAAATAGATGTTTTATAAATGTTTTCTTGCTTTTTCCACAATCTATGCCTTTGCCTTTACATACAAGTAATTGGAAATACAAGATTTTTTTTTCACCTATTTTACATCACCTTGAAAATTTTCACTTCTATAGTTTGAAGTCCTTGAAAAATCTCAGAGGCGGTTGGTTTTTCTTTTAGTGCCATCTACTGGCTCAGTCATCTCACTGGTTCTGATCTGTAAGCTTCATTCAATATGCTAAAGATTTTTTTAATGCCTACCTTCACTCAGAAACTTTATTAAAAGAATTTTATTTCACAGGTACTTTATATTTGTTATATCTGAATTCATGGACCCTTCAAGTCATGTGTATGCATCTCTATTATATTACTTTATATTCTATATTATTAAAATGTGTTGAGCCTGGCAGGTTGACCTTTCTATTTCCCTTGATAGTTATGAAATTTTAGAAAGTTAATGCTAATGATTAATCATTTAATTTCTAAGAAGAGATTTTTATAATTTATTTTTCTTTGTTCTTTTTAGTGAAGAACAATAGAATATATTTTGACATTTTATACATATATGGAATATAAGTTATTCTAATTAGGATCCCATTCTGTGGTTGAATGTGTTGTGGAGTTACACTGGTCATGTATTCATATATGGACATAGGAAAGTTCATATCTGATTCATTCTACTGCCTTTCCTAATTGCATCCCCCACCTCCCTTCCCTTCACTCCCCTTTGTCTAATCCAGTGAACTTATATTCTCCCCCAACCCCATTGTGAGTCACTATCCGCATATCAGAGAGAATATGTAGCCTTTGTTTTTTTTAACACTGGCTTATTTCACTTAGCATGAGATTCTCCAGTTCCATCCATTTACTGGCAAATGCCATAATTTCATTTTTATTTATGGTCAATAATTTTCCACTATGTGTGTGTATAGTATATATTATATAATATTATATTATATATATTATATATATACATAATATTTTCTTTATCCATTATCTATTGAAGAGCACCTAGGTTGGTTCCACAGCTTAGCTATTGTGAATTGAGATGCTATAAACATGGATATGGCTGCATCACTGTAGTATGTTGATTTTATGTCCTTTAGGTATATACCAAGGAGTGGGATAACTGTGTCAAATGGTGGTTCCATTTCTAAGTTTTCTGAGGACTCTCCATACTGCTTTCCAAGTTACACTAATTTGCAGCTCCACCAGCAATGTATGAGTGTATCTCTTTCCCCTAATTTTTGCCAACATATATTGTCACTTGTATTCTTGATAATTGCCATTCTGACTGGAATGAGATGGAATCTCAGTGTGGTTTGAATTTGCATTTCTCTAATTGCTAGAGATTTGAACACTTTTTCATATATTTGTTAACCATTCTTATTTCTTCTTCTGTGAAGTGCCTGTTCAGTTCCTTTGCCCTTTTATTGATTGGGTTATTTGATTTTTATTTGGTGTCAAGTTTTTTGAGTTCTTTATACATTTTGGAGATTAATGCTTTATCTGAGGTGCAGATGCCAAAGATTTTCTCCTATTCTCTAGGTTCTCTGTTCATGTTTTTGATTGTTTCCTTTTCGGGGAAGAAGTTTTTTCATTTGATACCATCCCATTTATTGATTCTTGATTTTAGTTCTTGTGCTTTAGGAGTCTTGTTGAGGAAGTTGGTTACTAAGCCAACATGTTGGAAAGTTGGGCCTACATTTTCTTCTAGTAGGCATGGAGTCTCTGGTCTAATGCCTAGGTCCTTGATTCACATTGAGTTGAGTTTTGTACAGGGTGAGAGATAGGGTTCAATTTCATTCTGCTACATGTGAATTTCCTCTAAGAAGCAAATTTTAAGGCTACAGGAAAAAAATGAAAGCATTTTATATGTGGTTTAAGTAACTCTTTCAAACCTCAGAAAATAATATTTGCACTTATTTCATACACCATTAAGCAGGTAGATTTGAACAGGGGATCCCTGAGTACTTCTTGCTCTGTCATATCTCATTATCAGTTACTTTGTCCCGGCTTTTTGTAGTCTATGATTAACACCTTCTGAAATATCCGGTGTTCATTAGTCTTATTTATTGTATTGTTTCAAACAGACGTCTCTCTTCGAGTTGTAATCCAGATGGCTTTCCAATAAAGGGATGTTTCTCCACCTCTGTGCTTCATCCAGCTCTGAATGATACCCGCAACTGGCTTGCTGGGCCACTGGCACAGGCAGCTTCTCAGTGGTTGGCGGAACATTGGAACACATCCTCCCCTTTCTCTGCTCACTGATGAGATATAATTTATGTTGATTCAACTCTTCATAAATCGCCATCTGTCAGCTTTGCTTTCTCTAATCCCCCAACCCCCTTCCTTCATTGCATTTGGTTGAACTGGCAGAAGCTCAGGTGTTGGTTTGGAGGAAGGTCTCTCCATCCATAGTGCAGATCTGTTTGACATTTACACCTACTTCATAAAATTGCCTTTTTTATAATCTCGACGGTGGCAATGTTTTCATGTGGCTTTTCATTGTCCTCTAAGGCACAGGAAATCAACTGGGAGCACCTACTGACATCTCTGGCGGTGGCCTGGATGAAGCAGCACTCTGGCATCTATATTTTCTAAATACTCTCTTTGTTAGAGTGCTCTGGTCTTGCTTATGCTTTCAAGAAATATATATGTGGAATATTCACAGTGAGAATATCCAGATCCCTGTTTCGTCTTTTGCCTGGAGCAGAGATCAATTTTATTGAAGATTTTCATCCCAAAGGAACTATCTCCATATTCTTTGTAAAGATCAGAGGAAATAGTTCTATAGCTCTGGAATATAGGAAAAGTTATTTAATGCTAATTAGGAAGTAAACAAATATCATTTAATTAATAAGAATATTAAGGCACGATGAAAATCTCTAAGTTGACAGACTAAAATTAAAAACAAATAAATCTTAATGTTTTTAGAAGTGCTTTCCCTATGCCATAATTTCTCAGCTTTGACATTTTGGGCCAAATAATTCTTTGCTGAGGAGAGCTGTCCTATGCACTGTAGGATGTTTACATCACCCCTGGATTCTACCTACTGAATGTCAGTAGTATTTTTCCCCCAAGTGACAACCAAGAATATCTCCAAATATTGTCATATATCCCTGGGGATGGGAAGCCAAATTACCTTCTCTAATTGAGAACCACTGCATTGTAGATGAACATTTGTGAAAGAACAATATTAAAATATGAGCCGTTGTCCAGAAGTCCAGTTAACTTTCAAATGACTTCATTGTAAGAGAAATAAAAAATAATCGAATAGGATATAAAAATGTAAAACTTCAAACTGGAGAGGAATATGGAAATATTTCATCTAGAAATGAAAACTAAGATGTAGTTCATGGTGGTGGGTTCTGGAAGTCGCCCCCCACCCCCACCCGGCAAAAATCCCCCAATGCCTGAACACGGGATTCATTAGTCAAATGTTCTAACAGAGATCTTTCTAATTATGTATTTCTCCTTTAAAAAATTTTCTCCTGTGAAACTTGTCATGGATTGCTGCTGGTGATTAACTGATTTTGGAGTCACTGATAGAATGGGTAGATTCTGAGCAATACAAAGAAGAAACATTTCTCTAATGGGCTCTGTGGATGTCATGATTTTTGGCCATGGGCCTTCTGAATACGCACTTCTTAAGGGTCTGTTTCCACTTGAATTTTAGGCATTTTCTGGAACCAAAGTCTCTAGGTTTAAAGCATCCATCAAACTATATGAAATGGCAGCTGTGTTATGGTCTTCAGCCTGACCCCATTTAAACATGGGATTATAATTTCATTTTAGTTCTAAGGAAAGTTTCCCATTGGCCATATTAACACACACAATGAAACTCAATTATAACAAAGTTTCTTTCTTTTTTTTTTTGTGGAGTTGGGTTTAGCATGAGCTAAATCATGCCTATGGAATATGAAAACCCATGCAATAAAAATCTAATAAGACACGGTTCTGAAACAGAAGTGTAAGTCTATCCTAAACCCTTGCATTATAGAAGAATTACATTGTATACAACTATTCAGACTGCACAATATCCACAACTTAAAATAACACTTGCCTCGGTAATTGTGAGCTAATGGAATCAATCATGTCCTTTGTCACAGAGACAATATTGTATAACGAAACATGGGTGACCAGACTTTTCTAAACCTTCATTTATGCATCTATAAACAGCAAGATAATGCTAGTTCTTGTGCCCACTGGCTTTGTTATGAGGGTTGCATGAGATATTAGATATGAAATACATGGGTCTGTATCTGGCACATATCAGCAAGGGCTCAACAGCTCTTAGCTTCTATACTTTAATTATATGATAAATACTGTTGTCACAGGGGCTGTCAGGTGAGAGTGTTACCTACTTCTCCTCTGGGGGAATAAGCACCAACCCAGGCAACATTGATATCGTGATCCACCTGTAAGTTACAGGATTTGCTATAAGTGCCACTTCTCCATGCTTTGAGAGTCAGGTAAGTATGTGACCACTTGGCAAATGCCTTAAGAATGAGAAGCAGCACATCATATGCTCATATGCAAAGGTAAGGACTAGGCCTTTGAAGATGGATTCTGATATATAAGTCTGGATGGCTTGTATATAAGACAATGGAATTTAAATAATCTCTACATCAGTGACCTCAATATCTTTTTGATGCTTCCATTCTTTGCTTTTTGCCATTCAGGAACTTTCTTTAGGAATCTAACTTACTGATAACTATAATCATGCATTAATTGACTTAGGACTTTAAGATTCTGAACATGATTGTCCATCTCCCTTAAATAGTGACACTTAAACAGAGACACTCAGTAAACGTTTTGATTGTTAAAAATGTTTAAAAATGCATATAAATTAATTGCATTCCAGGAGAATTGTATGAGAAAATCCTCTTCTATAGAAGGTGAAAAGCCTATGAGAACTACTTAAAGCATGGCTGAAAGATGTCTCCAAAAAAAAAAAAATTTCCTGCAGTGGATTCCCAACGTTTTATAAATTTTTTAAAAAACACTTCCCACAGAATGGTAGCAGAGGTCAACAAAAATGTTTCTAATGTCTCAATAATCAGGGGGATAATACAAAAGAGAAATGTTAAGAATTACTAGGTATTAATCCAGAAGAACCATCATTAGAAACTTGCTTAGGAATCTGAGCTTTGGTTTGGAAATTTTCTTGTCACATAACTGCAGTTTCCCTATGGTGTAGGCTGGCATTCTATAAAAAGTCTGTTGAGTCTTGGTAGTAAACTAGGAAATGAAGGGAGGGAGGAAAGGAAGGAGGGCAGGAGAAAGGAGGTCGGGGCAGGGCAGGGCCAGTTATTATTAGAAACCAAATCCCCCAAAGCTTGTGTGTTCACTAGTGTCCTAAAACAGCACCCAAATTTCCTATTCCATGGGTCAAAAAGCACTAATCTCAAGACTTGTAATGAAGGGAATGGAGTGAGGAGGTGGATTGTGCCTCTTTCTTCCAAAGGTTGCTTGGTGCTTAAAGTTTTGAAAACTTGCCAAACCAGATACTAGGAGAGGTCCTATCCAAGAGTTAGGTTACACATTTAGCCCTTTGAAAACACTGGTGCTTGGAGACATTGACCTTCGAGGTAGAAAGCCATTCTGACAAGGCAAACTAAGCTGGATAAACGACAAAACATGAGTTGTTTTTGTTTGTTTTAATCAACAAAGAGTTAAAGACATGGAGAAACTTCAAGTTAAATTTTAGAATGTCATGAACCCTTGATTGATAGAAGATGAGAGACCCCTAACTGCTTTCATACCTGGGGAGCGTCATGAAGACGCACCTCTGTAGATGGGAGTGAGGAGAACCAGCTGTATTAATCTGCTCAAACCGCCATGCCATCACAAGCATGGAACTGTGTGGTTTAAACAACAGGTATTTATTTCTTCCAAGATCAAGCTGTTATCCAGGTTGGCTTCTTCTGATTCTCTCCTTCTTGGCCTGCAGATGGCTGTCTTCTCCCTGTGTCTTTGTGTAGTCTTTCCTTTGTGCTGTCTTGTCCTAATTTCCTTTTCTCATAAGGACACCAGTCATATTGGAATAGGGCCCTCCTGAAGAACCCTGTTTATCTTAATGACTTCATTAAAAACCTGTCTCCAGCCAGGCATGGTGGCACACACCTATAATCCCAGCAGCTCGGGAGGCTGAGACAGGAGGATCGCACGTTCAAAGCCAGCCTCGGCAGCAGAGAGGCACTAAGCAACTCGGTGAGACCCTGTCTCTAAATAAAATACAAAATAGGGCTGGGGATGTGGGTCAGTGGCTGAGTGCCCCTGAGTTCAATCTCAGGTTAAAAAAAAATTTAAAAAAAAAAAAAAAAAAAAAACACCTGCCTTCAGATACAGTTACTTTCTCAGGAGCTGGAGGTTAGGGCTTCAACATAGGAATTTGGTAGGGACAATTCAGCCCATTAACACCAGTCTGACTTTCTGTGAATGTTTAATAGACACAAGTGGGCTGGATCATGTGGTCAGAATTTCAACAGCCCAGTCACAGAGCAACTTGCCTTCCTGCAGATCTTTCCCACAGGTGTTCCCTGATGCTCTGGGGAAGTGTATGAGTTTCTTGTTGCTGAAGTAACAAATTACCACAAAGGTAATGAGCTCAGGGTAACATGAATGTTGTATCTTACATTCTGTGGGTCAAAAGTCTGACACAGTCTCCCTGGACTAAAAGCGAGTTGGGACAGGACTGCTTTTTCCCTTAAAGCTCCAGGGGACAATCCATTTCCTTGACTTTTCCAGCTTCTGAGTCTGCCTGCACTCAATGGACCATGGTTCCTTGTTCCACTCTCAAAGCCAGCAGCATCACACCTCTCGGACTGGCTCCTGTCTTCACTTCTCCTCTGACTCAGCTCTTTCTTCCATTTTTATGGCTTTTGGGATCCCACTGTCATTATTCACCTAGATAATCCAGAATAATCTCTCTCTCTCTCTCTCTCTCTCTCTCTCTCTCTCTCTCTCTCTCTCTCTCTCTCTCCCTCTCCCTCTCTTTTTGTATTGGGGATTGAACTCAGGGGCACTTGACCACTGAGCTATATCCCTAGCCCTTTTTTATATTTTTATTCAGTGACAGGATCTCACTGAGTCGGTTAGGTCCTTGCTAAATTGCTGAGGCTGGCTAAATTGCTGATCCTCCTGCCTCAGCCTCCAGAGCCTCTGGTATTATAGATGTTTGCCACCATGCCTGGCCTAATCTCTTTTTCTTAAAGCTAGTGGATTAGCAGATATGGTAGTTCATTTTAGGTGTTCACTTGACTAGATTCAGGGATTTGTAGAGAACTGTAAAGCATTCTTTTGTGTCATGTCCATGAGGCACTTTTAGAGGAGACTGGCAAGGAAGTCAGTAAATGGAGGGGAAAGATCCACCCTCAGTGTGGGAGGCTCCATCTAAACCTCTGGGATCTTGATAGAGAAAAAGAGGTAATTTCCTCTCCCCAGGAGCCCGAACATAATCTTCTTTTCCTACCCTTGAACATCTGAACTCTGGGGCTCTGGCCTTAGGACTCCAGAACTTACAACACCAGTCCCTGGGTCCTCAGTCTTTGATCTCAGACTAAGAATCACATCACTGGTTTCTCTGGTTCTTAGCTTTGTGACTTGCACTGAGTCACACTTCCGGCATCCTAGGGTCTCCAGCTTACAAATAGGCTATTGTGAGAATTCTCAACCTCCAGGATCAAGTGAGTCTTAATAATCCCTCTAGTCAATTGATATCTATCTTATTTATCTATTATCTAAATATCCTTTTTTTTCCAGTAGCAGGGATTGAACTCAGAGGTGCTCAACCACCAAACCACATCCCCAGCCCTTTTTATATTTTATTTAGAGACAGTTACTTAGAGACAGGGCCTCATGAAATTGCTGAGGCTGGCTTTGAACTCAGCCTCCCAAGCTGCTGGGATTACAGGCGTGCACCACCACGCCCAGCAACTATCTACCTTTCTATCCTATTGGTTCTGTCTCTCGGGAGAACCCTGATTAATACAACTTCAATTCCATATGCAGCCTTAATTTCCCTTTTTCATGTAACATGGCATATTTGCAAATTCTAGGGTCTGGGATGGGAACATCTTCAGGAAACTGTTATTTTGATCTATCACTAGATGATATATATTACTAGGCTGAAGCAGGACCAGAGAGTTGAAAGACATGTCCCTGAAGGCATGAAGTGCCTCTTCCAAGGGCAAGACCAGTGCCTTCCAAGAGAGATTGGAGGCAGGAAAGCCTTGAGGAACTTCCCCAGGCATCAGAGGCCTCCACAGCCTCTAATTCAGTGCTGGGCAGGAGGAGAGAGCCACATTTCCCCATGAGCCGCAGCAGCTGGTGGCTGGAATGGAAAGAAGAATGAAGAGAAAGCTGATGGTTCAAATACCAAACGAAAGAGTTCTCCAGGATCTCACTGGTGCGTGGGTCCCAGGCCTTGCAGCAGAACAGTCCTGATGCTGGCTTACAGCATTTGAAACTGGTGGTGAATGGAGTCAAGCTAAAACTGTCACAAAACTCAGACCCATCACTTTTACAGGTCAGACTGAATCAGCTCCTTGCCCCAACTCTGGCAACCTGACACACAAGTAGGGGCATGATTTTTTTGCAGAATGAATATGACTTACTTTCATCTCTAGCATTCTTTCATACACAACATTTAAATAAAACCCAGTATTAGTAGATACACCAAGGGGCAGAAAAATGTGACCCATGCTCAGAAATAGGAAAGACTCAATAGCAGCAGATGCAGAGGTCACAGAGACTGGAATGACCAGAGAGCATCTTTAATGTAACTCTGACAAAAGATGCCAGCTGATGAGGACTCAGTGAAATACACACAAACACTGAACTCTACTGAGTAAATTCGTTTATCACAGGGATTTGCTTAGCAATCCTGAAACCACTTTGTATGTGTACTAGGGCTGAACAACAACAACAAATATATATATATATATATATATATATATATATATATATATATATGTGTGTGTGTGTGTGTGCGTGTGTGTGTACATATATATATATGTATATATATAATTTTTTATAAAATGAAAGTCAGTTTCTCTCAAAGACAAAGTTATTAATTAGGAAAGGAGGAAGGCAAGCATGAACAGAGAGGCACTGAATTAGAATTGGAGAAATTGGCATGAATTCATGTTTTTTTAAAAAAGTGTATTCAATAAGTGCATAAATTAAGAGAGAGATATGTACATGCATATGAATGGGTTAGTGTAAGTACATATATTTCCAATTGTATCCACTGAGAGGGTCTGAAGGCAGTAGGGGCAAACACTCAAGAGTCAAACACGGTATCTAAATTCCATTCTCCACCAAAGGAATCAGGGCTTCTTAGACAAAGAGGCTAGGACAAGACAAATACATGATGAAATTGGGCAAAAACTTGGCTCCAAAGAAGTAAAGAAATACTCAAAGGAGGATGTAGGATTCTCCAAACATAGACATTAACCTGAAATAGTTTCTAATGGCCAAAGCTGGAGCCATTTAAATAATAAAATAATAGCATTTTATTAAAATCCATAGAATGAAATACATATTCATGAGTCTCTACTGACAAACGTGAATAACTGAATAAAGAAGAGAGGGAAGAGAGGCTGCTCTTTCTGACAAAATTTTAATTAATAAGTATAGGAGGAATAAGAAAAATGGAAAATTGTTCTTAGAACATAACAGGAAAGAGCTATTCAAGGGATGTTAAAATTAGTGTTCAAAAGTTTGAAGAGAAATAGGGTATTTGCACAGTTTCAAGGTATCTTCTTAAAATTTTTTTAACTGTAAAGAAAAAGATTTCCTTAATAGTGGAGAAACCTGAAGTCAACACTTTTAACAAGTGAGGAAGGTCAATGTCACTAGTAAAAGGTACATCAATATTACCCACTGCTGTTATAATATACTGAGAAAGGCACATCACTTCTCTAGTATTGACTGATAATCTATTACCTAAACCTAATCATGAGAAAACATCAGACAAATTCAATTGTGGGACAATCTACAAAGCCTGCACTCTTTAGAATTGTCAAGATGGAGGCATAGGGTGCACACCTCTAATCCCAACTACTTGGGATGTTGAAGCAGCAGGATCATAAGTCTGAGGCCAGCCTTTGTAATTTAGACCCTATCTCAAAAAATAAAAAGGGCCATGGATGTAACTCAGCAGTAGAGCATCCCTGAGTTCAATCCTCAGTAACTGGGGAGGAGGGGAAGTAATGAAAGACAAGGAACGATGATTGAGGAACTATCATAAATTTGGGAGATTGGGGAGACAATGAAACACAAGGTCAGATCCTGATTGGACCCTGCAACAACAACAGCAAGTCCAACTAGGAAGATCTAGTGATGTCCAAATAAAGCCTGTTATTTTGTTAAAAGCACTGTTAATTCTCAGTTCTGATCATTGTACAATTCTGAGATCAAAGGAATCAGGAGAGACTGTACAGGTGCTCTCTACTATTCTTGTAACTTTTCTGTAAAACCTAAAATAATTGAAAAATAAAAACTCAAAAGGCCACCAGAGGATCTAGTAGAAGAGATTGGTAACATACCTGAAGAGAAGGACAATTTCCACAAAGACATAAAAATGATTTTATAAAGAATTGAATAGAAATGTCAGAACTAAAACAAAATCCCAATAATGGGGTCTTTCATAGCAACACTCCTTCTGTGATTGTTTTGAGTCTGGGTACAGGCAGTTGGAGAGAGGTGTGTATGTGTGTGTGTGTGTGTGTGTGTGTGTGTGGGAGAGACACAGAGAGAGAGAGAGAGAGAGAGAGAGAGAGAGAGAGAGAGAGAGAGAGATTTCCCAGATATTTCTAACTATAGCCAAGGTTTGGAACTACTGGGCTTGTCTAATCAAATTAGCATTAAAACATAAAATACATAGTGTGTTGGGGGCTCCTAAGACTATGTTTGGAGATTTGCTAGGGACTCATGGGAATCAGCATGTAGGTTTGATCATAGCAATAATTCTTTTCAGCAACATAGAAAGGATTTACATCCAGATCAGAAGAGAACAAGCCACGGTGGAGTCCAGAGAAGCCATGTGCAGGCTTCCTTGGGTCTCCCCCTCCTATGAGGGGCCACCCTGAGCATCTCCTTTGTCCAGTAAGAAGTGTGTGCTCTTTCTGCCCAGGGAAGCCCATTCAGGAATCAAACGCTCTCTTTAGAAAAGCCCAAAGGTTTTAGTGGGAGTTGGTCACATAGGTACCACTCTTTAGTAGATATCAAAATTCCAGGCTTCCAGAAGCCTGGTCTTTAGCATACAACCAAATTATTTGTAAAGACAGAAATACAGAAAGTGTTGTTTGGAAGTTTAATTGATTTTAAGGAACTGTTCACTAGTCAAGTTCCTGGATTCCACAAGGAGGGGCCAGCCTTGATAGCAGGACTTTCTAAGGATGCATTTAGGACCAGCTGTGGGAACGCTTCCTGCACATGCAACAACCCTCCCCATCATCCAGGTTTACTGAGCACTTCCGTGAGGACAATCACTGTACTAGCAGTCATTATATATGTTATCACATATAGTCCTTATCACAACTCTGTGATACAGAAGCCATCTTCATTTTATAGCTGAGAGAATTTGAGACATGGTGATTTTTCTTTTTACCCCAAGAGAAAATTTACCACATCACAAAGCTGGCAAATAGATAGCTGTCATTCAAGCTGAACTGTGTTCAGTGCAGACATACGCTTGTTCTGAATCTCCATTTCTCCCCCTTGATATTAGACATAGAAAATAGCCCTCCCTCTGTTTTTCTTTGATATTTTAGATATTTTTAATTTCCATTTTTATCAATTAGTGCATTATAGTAATACATAATACTGGGGGTTCATTTTGACATAATCATATAAGCATGGAATATAATCTGCTCCACCCCAGTCCCCAGGACTTTCTCTTTCCTCCTTCTTCCCCCTATTTCTCTCCCTCGCTCTATTGATCTTCCTTCTATTTATTTGTAGGGTTTTTTTAAGTTAGTGCTTTATAGATATACATAAAGATGACATTCAATGTGGCATACTCATATATGTACATAGGATAGTCTGGTCATTTCCTCTAAGTCACCATTAGAGGTTTCCAAAATCTCTTTTCTACATTGCAATAATATATGATAAAGTATAAATTTCACAAATTCTTGTTAGTTTGATTTTTTTTAAAAAAAATCTAAGCATCTGGGCTTTTGCTTTTCCTATATTTCATTCTTCCTATCCTTGAGCATCTGAACTTTTCCTAATTGGTTACATGATGTAATGGACAACTCAAAGCTGCTGACAAATCACCAAAATGTTCAAAAAACATGTTTCCACAATTTCTTTCAAGCTCTATTTCAACAAATATTAAGCTCGATTTATTATTTATTATTATTACCAGCACCACTAAATATATTTCAACTATTTTTTATAAGAAATAAATAAAAAATAAATATATTTCAGCCAAATGGAAACTGAAATGTGAAAGAAAAAGCTTCTCTGCTCTGTACAGGAACAAATTCTCCTTTTGTACCAAGCACTAGCAGGTACCCTGATTCACTGGGCCCAGGAACAGGACATGGTAGGTTGATCTACCCAGGAAGCTGCTTGTGAAAACTTTAAAGAGGAGCTATGTTAGCCTGTTTTCTGTTGCTTTAGCAAAATGCCTGCCACTGCGTAATTTATAAAGAATAGAAATTTATTTTGCTCAGGGTATTAGAGAATGGAAAGTCCAATGGCTTAGCACAGGAATCTGGTGAGGGTCTTTTTGCTACATCTCAACATGGCAGAAGGCACCACATGATGAGACAGAGCAAGTATGCTAGCTAGGGTTCTCTTTCTCTTCTTATAAAACCACTAATACCTTCATGGGCTCCACTCTTATGACTCCATCTAATCCTAATTACCTCCCAAACTCCCCACTTCCAAATTAATTAACATGAGTTTGGGAATTATGTTTCCAAAACATGAACTTGTTGGGAGTGGGGGGACTCATTCAAATCTTAACAGGAACTGTCCCTGTCCCACTCTTGTGGTGAAATCACACCACAAGGGGTCAAGCAATGGCTGTTGCATGGTTTATGCTGATTCATGCAAAGATGTTCATTTAGCATTTAAAAATGAAAGATAATCTTAGTGAAATTAAGGGTTTATGTTTGTAGAACAAGAGTTTAGCAAACTTTCCATAAAGGGCCAGAGGGTAAATATTTTAGGCTTTGTGGGCCATGTGGTATCTGTCTCAATGACTCAGTTCTGCTGTCTTTCAGAGCAAGTAGCCTGGGAGTATATGCAAACAAATGGACATGGCTGTGTTCCCATAAAACTTTATTTAAAAAAACAGGCAGTAAGCTGGATTTGGCACTTCACAGGCTGCAGATTGCCAGTGCCTGGCAAATGTTCTAAAACATTAGCTGACTTTGCTATGCTTCATCTTTGTCTCAAGATACCCAGGTATCTTAGTCCATATTGCAGTGCTATAACAGACTACTGCAGACTGGGTAATTTATAATGAACAGAAATTTATCAGCTCACAGTTCTGGAGACTAGGAAGCCCAAGGTAGAGGGACCAGCACCCAATGAAGGCCATCTCATTCATCTTCCTATGGCAGAAGGGTGATAGAGAGCAAGAAGTTGAACTCAGCCTCAAGCCCTTCTATAATTGGCATTAATCCCTTCAAGAGGTGACCTAAACACCTCCCATTAGGCCCCACCTCCCATTAAGGAAAACACCTCCCATTGTGGGAGATTAAGTTTCCTGTACATGCTTCTTTTGGGGAGGCATGGTCACACCACAGTAACCAGGAATCATTAGCTCCTTTGTTCATAATGGACCGTATTATTTCTACCTGCAGTGCAAGCAAGGCCTCAATAGAGTTTACAGATGTGAAATGCAGAAGATTGATTTATATAGTTAACTTTCTTTATGATGGGGGCCAGGACTAATCATTCTCTAATATAAAAATGCAAATAGATCTTGTGTATACTAATCAATAACACACAAGCCAGTATATTTGGCACACTGCCACATCCTACATGGAGGATGGCTGTGATCTGACTGCTTTTGCAAAATGTACTCAGGTACAATGACAAAAGGAGTATCTCCACATGCCTCTATGCTGCACTACAACTGGGAGGAAGCTAGGCTATAGAATCTGTAGCAGTCAGATGTGTCTCATCACAAAGATATTCTTGGGTGACCAAAATGTACAAATACAAGTGACATCTAAATAAGGCTTTCAAGTCACAGTAGCTTTTTCCTAAATGCGGTCTGAATTTCAAAATATTGCTATGCCTATTCAGTGATCGATTTGTACAAAATACAGATGCCATAAAACAAAATTTGAATTTTAACTATAGTATCTTGAGTGTTCTCCCTCTCTATTAAAACCATGGCCAGCTGTATCAAAGAGTAATTACTGCCAGTAGGTGGCATCTAGAATCTAGAATAATACTGTGGACCTATATTTAACATCAGACTTGCTGATTTATGAGGGCTCACCCTTTGATGTTATTTATATTAGATCATTTTAATTTCCAACCCCATTTATTGCAGTTAAATTTTAAAATTTCCACTCAGGAAATTTGTATAAAGTTAAAAAGGAAAAATAATCCCTCCATTTGAACCTGATAATTCTACTGCAAGTCCACATAATAAGCAGACTAATGTTCTGAATTTTTAAAGTGGATCTCATTTAAAGACATTAAACACTAAACACATGCATTTCAAATACAGTTGGTCCTCTATGATTGAATAAAGCCAAGTTGCTAATTGCTGGAGCACAACCAAAAGATGTAATGAGCAAAAACACCAAACACCCTCCAACTTGGATCAATTCCATGGGAGTCAATTGAGTTTAAAAGTTTCACAAATAATTAAATTACTGAATAGAATAGACCAGAAGAAGAAAAACAACAGATTTAATTCTGTTCCTTAGAGCTCAATTTGCTTTTCAGTTGACTATACTTAGCTATCTACAATTGCAACAAACTAAAGTCATTAAAAACCCATCCATTTTCCTACACAATCTCATCAGAACATCAATGGTTTCACCACATATAGATAATATACTTTTTAGAAGGAGGCAGATTGCCAGACTCAACTCTTCCTTTTCTCCATTGGGCTTATCAGGAAGTCAGTGTGTCTGATTATAAATAATTAGAGGTCAAGAATATAAAGAATCCTTCTTAAGATATGTTTTCTAAGTGGTTATCTACATAGTTTGGTGTTGGAGTTTGAGTTACTCAGAGTGATTGCAGAAATAAAAGAGCATTCTTGGAAAAGTGAAGGGCAAAGATCTATCTATGGTGGGGGGAAGAATAAACAGAGACTTGTATCTTACTTTAATCGAGGGCCATAAAACAGCCAAATCCCATGTCATGCTGCAGTAAAGGTTACATCAGCACTTCATCAAATATTTATAGTGTAAAAGAAGCCCTGCAGTCTGACTCCAATATGACATTAATCTTCCTGCTTTCTTTATCCCTCATTGCATCCTCTTACCCCACCCATCAACTAAATGTGTTCTCTGGTGCAAGTCTGATAATGGAGATAACTGACTAGAGAATATTGCTGTAACCAGAAATCTAGACCGTACCACAAATATGCAACCTCATATTGATCCTTAGATCCTAAGGAAGCTGCATTGTGCCTTCTAAGTAAGGGGACTGACCATTCCGGATTTCCCCAAACTGAGGACCTTGTTAGTATGGGAAGAGAGAGATCTTGTATGAGCTCTTTAGCTGCATCTAAGGACCCAATTTATATAAGTGCTGATTGACAGGAGAAAAGCATAAAAATGTTATGAAATGTATAGGAATGTGGGCTCTTCATAGGAGAATCAATTCCAAAGGAAACACTAAAATATGATGCTTTTATACTTTTTAGACAACAAACAAATTTGTGAAAGAATGATAGGATAGATGGATCTCTGGACTAGCAAATTCTTTTTTTTTTAATATTTTTTTTTTTTTTTTAGTTCTCAGCGGACACAACATCTTTGTTGGTATGTAGTGCTGAGGATCGAACCCGGGCCGCACGCATGCCAGGCGAGCAAGCTACCGCTTGAGCCACATCCCCAGGCCCTTGGACTAGCAAATTCTAGGGACATTACTAAGAGATGTATGTGGTGGGGTTAGAAGCTCATGGAACATAAAGACTACTCTGGCAAGTTTGTTTATTTGGGTGAATTGAAGTCACAATGACAAGTCTGTATTTTCCTGGTGTGGTGTGTGAAGAACATCCCTCCCAAAAGAATCTTTATGGCAGGAAACAATCAAGGACACAAAGAGAGAGCTTACAGCATGGGAGAAAATATTTTCCACCTGCACCTCAGATAGAGCATTAATCTATCTGAGCATATATAAAGAGAATATATAAAGAACTCACAAAATTTAAGAATCAATAAATGGGCAAAGGAACTGAACAGGCACTTCACAGAAGAAATAAGAATGGTTAACAAATATATGAAAAAATGTTCAACATCTCTAGCAATTAGAGAAATGCAAATTCAGACCACACTGAGATTCCATCTCATTCCAGTCAGAATGGCAATTATCAAAAATACAAGTAACAATATATGTTGGCAAAGATGAGGGGAAAGAGATACACTAATACATTGCTGGTGAGACTACAAATCTGTGCAACCAAACTGGAAAGCAGTATGGAGAGTCCTCAGAAAACTTGGAAATGGAACCACCATTTGACCCAGTTAACCCACTCGTTGGTATATACCTAAAGGACATTAAATCAACATACTACAGGGATACAGCCACATCCATGTTTATAGCAGCTCAATTCACAATAGCTAAGCTGTGGAACCAACCTAGGTGCTCTTCAACAGAATGAATGGATTAAGAAAATATGGTACATATACACAATGGAATATTACTCGCCATAAAGCAAAATATAATTATGGTATTTGCCAGTAAATGGATGGAACTGGAGAATCTCATGCTAAGTGAAATAAGCCAATCTTAAAAAAAAAAAACACAAATACTAAATGTTCTCTCTGATATGCAGATGCTGACTCACAATGGAGTTGGGGGAGAATAGAAGTTCATTGGATTAGACAAAGGGGAGTGAAGGGAAGGGAAGGGACCTGAAATTAGGAAAGACAATAGACTGAATCGGACAGAACTTTCCTATGTTCATATATGAACACATGACCAGTGTAAGTCCACATCATGCACATTCACAAGAATGGAAAATTATACTCCATGTAAGTATGATATGTCCAAATACCTCTACTTATATAAAAATCAATTAAAAAAGAAAAATATATTTTACTGTCATATATAACTAAAAAGAACAAATAAAAATATTTTTTCTGATCTCAAAAAAAAATCTTAATGTCTTGCTGAGTCTAGGAAAAGACTAGCCAAATGTTCTTTTCTGAAGTTATTGTTCCCCATATGATTTTGGTTTCAAATTATCAACATTCCAATTCAGCATATTTTATGATGGCACTTTCTTGAATCCTTCTCTGATCATGGAATTTTCAGTGTTAAGAACAGGAAAATTCTAGATGAACCCGAACAAATAGGTGACCCCATTTTCAAGAGGCTTATGACATCAAGAATGAACTTGAAGTCTTCCTTTATAAAAACATTATTCCATTTTAGTCATATAAGAAATCACCAAAAGTAGGATATTAGATTGAGAGTTCTACCACACAAGGCTTATTGCTACTAAAACAAAGGTCACTGTTTAATATCCACAAGAGTCAGATGGCTTTTACATCATCCCAGATGTTTTTCTTACTCCTAACTGTCTAGGTTCATAGGTTTAGGAACAGTGGGACAGGGTATCAGAGAGCTAATCACTCAGAGAACTAAATGTGTATGTTTGGAACAGCATCTCAAATCATAGCTCTTTCGGGTACTCTTTCCCTCTGGCATTGCCCATTCTGTAATATTCATTGAAAACTCATTTATGCTCAAGAATATAGCAAAGCAGCTGAAAGGAGTTCAGGCAGAGAGATTCAATCAATGTAATTACCATTCTTTTGCAGGAAGCTGCTCTGGATAGCTTGAGAACTGTCAGGTGGGACTTGAAGGCTTCACTGCTTGCAAAGTCTGTGCTCATTTCATGCAAAGCTCTCTTCACAACTTTAGGTAAGCAAGCAATTTACAAACAGTACCTGTAATTGAGAGTAGGCTGAATTGTCACCCTTATTGCAACAATCTAGACAGTAGCAATATATGATAGAGCAATTAAGTAGCCAAAGTTACTATAAGGTCCCCATAGGTACTATACATGGAAAACTCAACTATGGTTGTTCTGTTTAGTATTACCCATGCCATACAAAATGCCTTTGACAAGATCCCCTCTGATGAACATCTCCTCACCTTAGGCCATGGAGAGAGGGCAGAGGATTTCCCCTTGAGGCCTGTGTTGCATGAGATCTTTCTGCTTCATGTCCATACCTTCCCATTCTGCTCACTTTTCATCTGCTGCTCACCTTTCCTAAGATCACCTCCAAATCAGGACTTGTGCTTGCTAAAGTCTTGGTGCTTCTTAGCCACCTTTCTTTTGAAGGGATCTTTGAACATCTCAGTATTTTTCTTGGGAAACTGGATTTGCAAGGGAGCATTTGCAGCCCTGCTCTGGGTGTGGTTTACATGCTCGTGCACAGAGGCCCCTGCCAGGAGAAGTGGCAGATTGGCTGTGTAGGCAGCAGCTTCGTGGCACCCAGAAATAGGTTCTGCAGGGTATGCAAATGCAAGCAGAGGCTGCAGCAGAATGGGCCTCTGGGTTCAAAACAGCAATTCGCTCCAAAAAGGCCAGCATTTTTAGAAAACAATCCTAAAAAGTACAGCAAAAAGTTCTTGCCGTGAAAAATGCCTCCCTCTGAACCAATCTGAAGTTTCTTTCCTCTAGTAGTTTACTGGTAACTTCTTAGATAGCCTCAAGTAGCTCATAAAATGTGTTTTTCTGGGAAAAGTAATGAATAGCAATTTGTTACATGTAGCTATTCCAGAGTTTAAGAGAAGAGAAGAGCAGATGGAGAAATTTTGACCACAGACCCAGATGAACAGCTGTTTAAAAGCAGTTCCTGGAAACCAACTTCTAGGAGACAGAGGACAAGGGACACAGGTTATCTACCTGAAATCTTATCAAAGGTCATTGGTGTGCTTTCTCTTTTGCCTACCTTCCCTCTAAAAGGCGGAAAGGGCTCGAACGGAGTGCAATAACCCAGCCTGGCCTGGCCATAGTGCCCCATGGTCTTCAAACATCATGTTCCCATCCGAAAGAGAACCAAACCGCTTTTTCCTTTGTACTCTCATACAATATGTACAACACCTCTGAGACCAAATGTGTGAGTTTTTTTTCCCCCTCACAACAATTCAATTCCATTTTCAGATCTCCAACAATTTCACCCAATTCTGACACTGTCTACCTGGAGATGGTGTCAAAACTCAGAGGTAAAGGACTCAAGCTCATGGGTCTGTCTGACTTCAGATGCCAGTTGAAAGTCCAGGTTGTTACCTATTTTTTTTTTCAGCTTTTAAAATTTGTTCTTTTTAAATATACATGACAGTAGAGTATATTTTGATATATTAAACATAATTTATTATAGGTAGGATCCCATTCTTGTAATTGTTCCTGATGTGGAGTTTCACTGTGATGTAGTTATGTCTGATCCATTCCACCATCTTTCCTATTTCTAACCTCTTTCCCTTCCTTTCATTTCCCTTTTCCACTCCACTGAACTTCTATTCTTCACCTCCTCACTTGTTGTGGGTTAGCATTTACATATCAAAGAGAACATTCCATCCTTGGTTGGCTTAGGTTTCCTGTGCTTCTGAACCACCAGCTATATACACTGAGGGTTTCTATGACCTCCTCATCAGGTTTTTTAGATCAGCTTACTGAGCTCAAGAAATCAGTTTTATTCCTAGTTTTCTGGTTGATTTTAAAGGATACAACTCAGAAACAAGCTGATGGAAGAGATGCATGGAGTAAGATATGGGGTACCGGTATGTCATTTCCTTGCCCATGTTGGGTACACCACCTTCCCACCACCTCCTCCTGTTCACCAATCCAGAAGTTCTTGGAAACTTTTCAATTTGTAATTTTAGAACAAACCTGCTAGCCATTTATTTATTTATTTACTTAGGTACTAAGGATTGAACTCAGGGGCACTTGATCACTGAGCCACATCCCTAGCCCTATTTTGTATTTTGTTTAGAGACAGGGTCTCATTGCGCTGCTTAGAGTCTCACTTTTGCTGAAGGTGGCTTTGAACTTTCAATCCTCCTGCCTCAGCCTACCAAGCCTCTGGGATTACAGGTGTGCACCACCATGCCCTTTTATGCACTTTTCTTCCTTTTATGCGCTTATATGTGCATTATATAGAGATCTGATTGATGACATCATTGGCCATTGTTGGTGGGATCAATCTCAAGTTCCTCTCCCCTAGAGGTTGGTGGGTGGAGCTGAAATTACAACTCCCTAACAACAAGGTTGGTTCCCCTAGCAACCAATTTCCTATCCTTAGGGGCTTTTCAAGAGTTACCTCCTTAACATATGCAGATATAGCTGAAAGAGGCTTGTTATGAGTAACAGGAGATGTTCAGTTACCATTATCACTTTCACACTTAGGAAATTATAAGGATTCCAGGAAACCAGGAATAAAGATCAAATATGTATTTTCTATTTTGTCACAACATTATAGCATCAGACATCTAAATCTATTTAGTGCTAGCCCTTGAAGCGCAAAGAGAGTGTTTGAGTGTGGTTAAATATTATAAAAAGTAACTTTAATGAAGATAAGCCTTATGTAGTTTTGGATACCTACAGAGAAAATATTTGCAGCCTAGAGTCAGAAGACAAAACTGTAACAAATTTAAAGATTTTAATTGGCTTTAGTTTGCAGTTCTAGAATTAGGCAATACCCTATAAATAGAATGGATGTTCCAGTGATCTGAGTGGAGGAGTTTGGTTTTAGAGACAGAGAAGATAGAGGAAAGCAGAAATAGAGAACAATAAACAGATTGTTTGTTCAAAGTTACTTTCCTTATGAAGGTTAAAACAGAGGAGCCTGCCTTTCATGCCAACTAAAACTCTTTGGGGATTTGACCACTATCTTTCACTCTCAATCTCTTGCAAGGTCAGATGAACAACTCAGTTTCAGTGTGGTAGTGATGTGGAACTTTAGCATGGGTAACTGCATTTTGCTTTGGTCAGTTTAGCCTGGCTTAGGAGCTCAATTCCTCCCATTTAACACTAGTAATCTTAAAACAAATCTACTAGTCTTTTATTTGTTTATTTATTAATTCATTTTAATTTTTTTGGGGGGGAGGGTACCGGGAATTAAACTCTGGAGCACTAGATCACTGAACCACATTCCCAGCCCTATTCTGTGTTTTATTTAGAGACAAGGTCTCATTCACTGAGTTGCTTACCACCTTGATTTTGTGGAGGTTGGCATGACTCATGATTGTGGCTCATGATCCTCCTGCCTCAGCCTTCTGAGCTGCTGGGATTACAGGTGTGTGCCACCATGCCCAACCTTTTATTTATTTTTTAATTAGTGAAGAGGGATTGTCATTTACCTTGTTTTGGAGGATAGATCATTTAATGAAAGAGATGTAGGGGACTGATGAAGGATTTGGGCTCTGGAATTGGAGTAATGGGGTATAAATCCTAGTTCCATCACTTACTTGGTCCTTCGTGAGATGCACAACTATTTGTCATTTTTTTTATTTGTAAGTTAAAGATATTGGCAGTTCCTGCAATATTTGGTGGTTTGAGTATGAATGAATATGTGCCTAGAATTATAAATGGTGCTTACCAAACTCTTGTTAGTTGTAATCATTGTCTTCATTGAAATCATAGCCCTTTGTGGATTGGGGTACAGGTTTGCAATAAGTGGATGTCATAAAAGTTGCTGACTGTATTTTTGTGTTAGCAACAAAAAAACCTCATATTTTCTGGGATCATTTTATTTAAGATATTCTGTTTCTATATTGCCATACTTTCTGGAATAACTCAGCAATTCCAAAATTATGACATGTAAACAACATTTCCCAGGTGGCCATTGCATGCAACGGAAACTAGGAATTCCTATAAGTCCTCACATTCTGATTTTATGTCGAAAATATAATGCAGCCACCTTGGTTCTGTTTCCATTTGCACCTCCTGGGCTCTTGCCAGCTTCCTTCTGGGTCACAATTCCAGCTCTTACTGATGAGACCACTGTGCTCATGTATTACTCATTTGATTCTTCAGAAGTTCAAGTTTATTCCTCGCACTGAAAAAGCAGAGAATGTTGGACTTCTGTCAAGAAGCTTACAAAACTAAAACAAGCCTCATAAGAATAGTCACAACGGAAAGATTTCAAATGGGACTACAATGTGTTCATAAGTGGATACACTATTCTTTATTCAAGATCCTACTCCAACATCACCTACCTTCTTAACCCTCATCAATATTCCCCATCATGTTTGTTCCCATATCTGAAGTTCACCTTCTATGGAGATACCTTCATTATGACCTTTGGCATGTTGTAACGTAGTATCTACCTACAAGTCTAACCCCTTCCTTCTTTCTACTCCCCATTCCTCCTCACAGAATATCATCCTCCAGTTCAGGGACTTCTTTGGTATCAGTAACTAGTACAACATATAGCAGAACTAGTGCTCAGAAAGTGCTTGTTAACTAAGGTGAGTCTTGGTGTTCACTAACATCAGTGTTCTTCTCTCCTCTTCTGTGCATAAGATTCCCAAGTTAACTTGCAATGAGGGTCCACATGCATTATTACCAGTGGAATGAGAGCAGAAGTGATGAGTAGCACTTCAGATTGACACTCAGAAATCGAGAGATCCCCCTGCTGTGTCAAACAATGAAGTGACCTGTAAGTATGGTGGTGCCTCCAGAAGCCTAAGAACTTGAGTAACAAAGAGGAGTGAAGCCCTCTGCTGTTCACTTTGGAGGCGATTGAAACAAACATTTGCAATTGAAGCTACTGAGATTTGAGGGATTTTGTTACCACAGCATATCCTGTCCTATCCTGACTGATACACAATGGATGACAAATATTTACCCTTTGTAAATTCAGTCATCAGATTTAGAAACATATTAGTGTTATAAGAAAAATACTTTATTAGAAATCATAAAATAAGCTATGTGCATGCATTCATACACATTTAGATTTTCTCACTGAAAAACTCTTGGAATTGTTACTCCCTCAAGGTTAAAACTGGGGGTTAAGTGATGCTAAGCACTATAAACTATGACTCTGGATTTGAAGGAATGATAACTACCCTCAAGGTGAAATGATCAAATTTAAGAGGTCACTGATCATGGGAAATAAGTCAGAAAAAGTCACTGGTCACTACAAATCCAGAATGGAATCTCATTTAAACTTTAGTGCCACATTTTATAGTTCCTTAGCAAGGACACTTCCCTCTATGATCTACTTCAGGAGAAAATGAATTCTATACAGTTAATTTGCCTATGAATTATCTAGTAAAGACTTTGCCACCACCAACCTCCTAGGCAAATTTGCATTGTAGAAAAGGGAAATCTAAGTTTTTCATGCATACTACACCATCACTATCTCTAGGAAAACACCAGCTATTGAGAAGTTTGGAACTATGGATTTAACTAGATGAACAAGCCTAATCTGGCAGTCTGTCCTTCAAGCAGGTGGTGTTGAAGTGATTGAAGCAAATCCATGTGTTTAAAGTTAACATTAAAGCCCATTAAATGCAATGGGATTCTGCTACATTGCTGTTTGGATAGTTCTAGGTGATTATACCAGAGGTAGGCTTTGCATTTGGAACCCAGGTTAGGACTTCCTTCACTAGTGATGCACTTGCTGCAAGATTTCATCAAATTAAACATCCAGGAGCTTTCTTAGGGGAGCAGTGTACATCTCTCAGGAAGAGGTGCCTAGGTTCTGACCTGTTGGATTAGTCCTTGACTTAATTTTTAGAAGACAGCTATGCCAAAGCAGCTGAGCTCCCTTCTTTCTGTGTTGTGTAGAAATGTCTTATTGTCATGCTGAGAATGGAACATGTCACTATAAAACCTTGAATGGATTCTAGGGGTTTCCAGCCTCAGTTACTCACTTGAATCACTAAGGACTGACCTGACAGCTGGATTGAGTAAGCCCAGGTTGGGCCTCTGAATTTCTTATAACACCCAAGACTGAGTGTTAGAAGAGGTCTGGACTGAGCATCAAAGATTTGCACTAAGGCGAGTTAGGATAACTCCCCTATTGTGTCTGTTCTCTGAGTTACAATTAGAGAAGGCTATAAACCAGCCAAAGGCTGTTGGCACTGGAGCTCCATTCTGTATTTAAAGAAGCCATGTTAGGGAGCAGTTTTCTCTCTGTGAGCCCCAGGATCAGGGCTAATGCCAAGGTAGCTGCAGCACTGAGCACATTAAGGTGCTTCTGTGGCCTTGACATAGCAACTGCTCATCCTGGTGGCCCAGGACCTCACTCCTCAGGTGCCTCAAGCCCCTTGAGAGACTTAAGAATGCAGCCTGGGGATCTCACAGTACAGCTCAGTTCCTGTTTTTGTCCTCTGACAGTCTGTAGTAAGGTCCTGGGGAGTTTGTGAGACAGATGGTTTATCATTTGGTTGCATAAGACTTTTTTTTTTTTTTAAGGAGCCCTATTTTGCTCCAGAGCCCTCTTCCTGGTTGTCTTCTCATTGCATTCACACAAGGGGATATGGTTTGGATATAGTTTGAGTGTGGCCTCCAAAGTTTCATCTGTTGGAAGCAATTTAGAATGTTGAGGTAGTTGGAACCTTTAAGGGGTGAGCCTTAGTAGAAAGTGAATTAGGTCATTGGGAGATCTACTGTAATGAATGGATTAATGAAGTCTCGAAGAGTGGGTTGGGTCTTGCAGGAGTCAGTAAGTTCCCAGGGAGAATAGATCCTTATGAATGGAGTGAGCCTGGACTCTCCCAGCCTCTTACTTCTGGTTGCACCATGTGGTTCCTCCCTCTCACATATGTTCCCACCATGATGCCATCTGCCACGTTGTGATGCAGCCAGAAAGCCCGCACCAGAGCCAGGAAGATGCTAATATCATGCTCTTGGACCTCCAAAACTATGAGATGAATACATCTCTTTTTCTATAAAAGGACAGGTATTTAATGGTAGTAACAGAAAACTGACCGAAATATATGGTCAAAAGTAGAGAAATAAGTAACAATCTCTTTAGTTTCTCCTTTTATAAGGGCATTAATCTCAGTATGAGAGCTCCATCATAATGACCCAATCATCTCCTAAAGATCTTAACTTCTAATGCTTCCTCATTGGGGGTTTAAGTTTTAACAAATGGATTTCAGGGTATATAACAGGCAGTCTATAAAACTGCCTATGCTCTGGAACTATCCCCCAAATCCTATCACCACCTCCTGTATTCTGGGCACGTTTTAATTCCTCAGAGCTTCCCAAGGGAAGCTGATTGTGCCTCTCTTCCCATAATTGAATTTTATAGAGATCCCCTCAGGTTAATATCATCAAGCGTATGCATTGGCCATTCACTTTGGATCGAAGGCTGGGAGGGTCCTATTGAGCCCTTTAAAAACATTCAAACTTAAGTCTTCACAACTATCCTCATGGGACATATCAGGAAATCAAGGCTCAGAGAGTTTTACTCTAGAATACTAAAAAGTAGTGAAGAGGAATCAATACCTGTATCCCACTGACTCATATCCATCAAACCTGGGGGGATTCAGATACCAGTTTTGGAGTTCTTCATAAAATAGTGAAGTATATAATGTAAAAGAGTGCAACCGTCCCTGGAACTATTCTGCATTCCATTTGGGGGTGGAAAGGGAGAGCATTCAGGCACTGGGGACCAAGGATCTCACTGGGTGTCTCTTCCCAGTTGATTCTGACTCAAGGGCAGTTCACAGGATGACTTGCTTCCTTTCATGACTGTGTAGTGTTTCCCAAGGTAGAAGTTAACAAATTCATTGTGATAGTTCTTATAAATGAGAAGACTTTGGAGATATCTGCATAGGAAATTTTTGTTAATCAAATGGAAAAAAAAATACCAAAATCCAAGTTTTGCATTCTCTTGATCATTTGAGGGAAAGGCTTTAGGAACTCCATTCCACAGATCATCTTGTAGCACTTGAGATAAGGCCCCAAGCTGGTGGCCTTTGGAGCCTTTGGGAGAAGGAAGCCCCTCTGTGAAATGTGGATCTACCTCATGGCCTTGTGGGGAGCTCTGCACCCCCTCAGAAAGCCCACTGTGAAAAGTGGGGGATAGTGTAACTTCCTTTAAAATAATCCTATGCTGCAGTTTAACCGTGTGAGGCGGGAAGTCAAAAATTAGAAAAAAAATACTGCTTCTCTGAAGAAACCTAATACAGCTAGCACAATGGCACACACCTGTGATGCCAAAGGCTTGGGAGGCTGAGGCAGGAGAATCACGAGTTCAAAGCCAGCCTCAGCCACGGTGTGGCAAGAAGCAAATCAGTGAGACTCTGTCTCTAAATAAAATACAAAATAAGGCTGGGGATGTGGCTCAGTGGTTGAGTGCCCCTGAGTTCAATCTCTGGTACTCTCCCCCCACCAAAAGAGACCTAATACACATTTAATAACATAGGAAATGTGAGAATGAGTTTATGAGGAAAGAGGATGAACAGGGGCCATGAGAAATGCCCTTTAATTTGAAAGCAAAACATAAATGCATCTCTCACCCTCATGAGTATCTTCTTCTCTCCTCTTCCTCCTATACCAGGCTTCACCTGCTACTCAGCACAGGGTAGGTTTGTGTCTGTGGCAAGAGGACATGACCTTGAGAATCCTGTGAGTCATCATATCACCTTTTCTCTCTATATGCTGTGTGTGTATCAATTGATGACAAATCCCAGAGCCCAGGTGGGAAAGATGTTCATATATAAACGGAGAACCAACAAATGCAAATTCTCACTGTTCTTCCACTATGGAGCCACAGCCTCTCCTTGGAAGAACAGCCTTCTGGGAGCATAAGAAGTAGAAGGACAGCCCAGGATACCTAACACCTGCCAATTCTTCCCTGGGAGTCAGGATGGGAGCCTCTGCAGGAGAAGTGGTGGTATTACCCACTGTACAGGGGATGGTCAAGCACTATGCAGAACTCTTATTTCTGAATGGTACTTAAATCCAAGACAATATGGCTGCTCCCTGGGACACAAGCACTATAAGCCTACCCTGCAATTCACCTGTAGAAAAAAAAAATCCTCTTTTGGGTGGGCAATTATTTAGGGAGAACTAATGAATCATTCCAGGTTTATCTGGTGAGCCATTAATCTAAGCACTGCTTAATTGCTCACTCTCAAAATAGTATACAGCCCTGGGAGAGTAAAATTTGAGTTACTGCACCCCACTCGCAAAAGACCTTCTATTTCTGACTGCAGCTAAGCTGCTGAAAAGTCCCTGGGAAGCAGCCTTCACAGGAAGTGGTCCAATGGTTGCCTTCTGCACCCTGAGAGGTTTCTAGGGTTGTGACCCAGGGTGGTTCCACCGGAGCAGGAGAGCCCAAAGGTTCACTATCAGCAGATCTCAGATAATCCTTCCCCAGAGTTTTGGGAAAGTTGACAAATGCCTTATTTTTCCTATGAAATTAACTTTTATTTTTTTTCTCCAGAGGATATGACCATGAGAAAAAAAATATTTAAAGAGTTGTTTAAAATTAGAGATGAACAAAGATGGATTTTATACAAATGATAAGCGACTCAGCATCAGGGACATGCCCTGGGGTCAGCCCATGTCCACTGTTCTTCACACACTTTACAGAGACCATTCAGCTGCAAATGTGGCCCATCCCATGAAATATCATATTAAAAAACTGTCCTTGTAAATCTTCAGTTTCTCTCTTCTCCAATGTCAAACAGTCCTGGAGAAAGACGTATATAAAAGGAGAACCATTAGATGCCTACAGGATACCAGATTGCCCTTTCTTCCTGGGAGAAAACCAACCAGTGGATCTTTGAGATGTTGGGGACTCATCCTGAAGGAACACATGAAAAGATGTCATCATAATAGTCATAATACTGTGAAGAACATCCTCAATATCATAAGTCCTTCTGCCTAACACCCCCACGGACGGCCACCCCTGGGATATCTCTCATGGATAGAAACACAATATAGCACCACAAACAGGGGAACCTCCCAAAAGAATGGGGACAAAGGAACTCATTGGGTGAGACCTTGACCTGTACTGTCCACAGAATGCCAGCTGCCCTTTACCTCCTAATAAGAGGATACACAGTCGTTAAAGGTTGGGAGATAGAGCAGAGACTAGAATTTTCTAATCAGAACTAATCCCTCCAGGCATAGAACATTTGATACATCAAAGGCTTAATATTTGATACATCAAAGGCCTTCTCAGTAATTCTTTTGAGAAATAAAAAAAACTATGCTAATGAATGTATGAGCTCTGTGGTTTTAAATTGGAACTTTTTTTTCTGGCTTGGAATAAACTTTTTATAACTTCATTTGATTGATGAAGCATCTGCATATGTGCTATGATTTAAGGTGATCCAAGAGAAACAACTGCTCCCAAATACCTTCCTGCCAGCTTGTGACCCCTACCTTAGTCAGTCTCAAGTCAGGGATTTGAGGACCCCATTGACATGTTGCCCAGAAGCAAAGGATAAAAAGAACATCACCCATATGACAGTAGGATGGACCCATTTGTCCAACCAATGAGCTTGTCTGTTCCTTTAATGGCACCAATAGCTTAATTTTGATAGCTTAATTTTGATGGGGCTTGATTAGGCTATGGAGGTCCATTACATGGGACTTCTGTTTCTGAGGGTAAGGAGAAAATATCCATAAAGAAAGGAATAAAGGGCCAGAAAGTACAAAGGATCACTGGAAGTAGGTGGATCTTGATCAGACATTCACATAACTCTTGGTTTGAATACTCTGAGAGAAACAGGGCTTCAATGGAGACGACCTTTTCTCCACCCATTTCTGACAAAGCTGTTGATCTTAAATTCTCCAGGTTCTTTAGAATCTTATGTAAACTTTGGGCACTAATTACATGATGTCACTTCTTTTGCTCATGTGACTGCCTTCCTACCTTCTGCTGTCTGAAGTTACTACAGGACCAAGAGCTCTACCAGTTATCTCACCAGATGCCTGGCCCTGAGGAGTCACTTGAAGACTTTATTGATGAATAAGGCATGATCCAGTAAATTTCATATACTCAGGTCAAATCTAAGTAATTTTGACTTTTCTTCCATTTCATCCTGAATTGAGTACCTTCTTTTATTTGACAATGGGGGTTCTCAGCCAGCTTTCCACTTACGTGTACTATGTGCCTGCATTTACTGAATTATGCCTCTTGGGTAGGCAAAAGCAAGAAGATGCCCCTTCCTCCAGATCATGCAAATCTGGTACATGCATGGCCAGTTCAGGGCTGGTGGGCTTTCCGGGTGCACCTTCCCTGCTGGGCACTTCTGCACAGTTACACACTCTGTGTACTGTGCACAATCCAATTCTTAGCTCACCCGTTGCCCTGGTTCATGGAGACTGCTGACCATGTATCTGACCACATCCAATTTAACAAGAACTTCTAAAGAATTTTACTTACATGGTTTAAAAAATGTATGTTAAAGTCTCTGAAATAAAATACAATTGTCCTTTCATGTGCATAGGATATTGGTTCTAGGGCCTCCCCATCTACTAAAGTTTATGGACACTCAAGTCCTGTATATAAAATGATGTAGTATTTGCATATAACCTACCCACGTCTTCCTTTATACTTGAAATCATTTTTAGATTATTTATAATACCTAATGTAGAATAAATGCTATGCAAATAGTTGTTCTGCTGTATTGTTCGGAGAATAATGACAAGGAAAATGGTCTGTACGTGTTTGGTACAGACACTATTTTCATTTCAAATCTTTTCCATTTGCAGTTGGTTGAATCTGTGGATTCAGAATCAGGATACAAGGGACCAACTTGCTCTACATATGAATCTACAGGAAGAAAAGTATTGGTATAGAAGTATACTATAAGTTTAAGAGCACACCCCTATACAAACATACCCATGAATATAGGTATACACTAGAAGTTCAGATAATCATAAGTGCTAATTTGTACAAATTTTAATGAAAACACTTTAACAAGCAAAATAAATACCAGCAAAAGATCCTTCTGATGTATAAACCTCTAGAGGACAATGAAGAAGCCTTACTCCAGAGCATAATTCATCTCCCATTTGACTTCAACCAGGGTAGATGCAGGAAGTTGAGAGGGATCCCATTCTGGATCTAGTGAGTGTAGGGAAGTTTGGTACCTAAAATTCAATCATCTCATGACACTTTGACTTTGAAACACTCTATGAGTCTCTGGGAAGCTCACTGCATATTTACTTAATGTCTCAAAATTATGAGACCTTGACCTGTACTGTCCACAGAGACCTATTGGTCTCCCAAAGAGACACTGTGGCCTCTAGTCCCAGTTAAAGACATAATTTCTTTTGCTAAATGTAGCCTGTGTTCTTTATTAGTCTGGTACATTCTTTTGCATGTAGTAATGAAATTTGATTCATTATTGTTTAAATGTATTGGGCTTCAGTTATACTCTCTTCTTGATGTTTTTCAGTGGCAAATAGAAGGCCACCAAATAAATTCATTTAAGATGAAGGAAAACTGTTCTTTATTAAGTATGTACCACAAGTGATGTATACTCCATCTTTCCCCTGAATATAGAGAGCAAATTACTGATTTTTTTGGGGGGGTTGTTTCTAGCTAATGCTGTCTATTCTAAATCACCAACACCATTAACAACAACAACACATTTACTGCCTGTCTGTTCTCAAACCCTTCACAATCTTCAATCATTGCTTTCCTTCCACCTGAAAGCCCTTCTCACTATTCTCTCAAGTGACATAAAGCTAAAAATTTGATTTAAAGTTCACTCTGTGGAAAGCAAGAAAAGATAAGAGAAAACATTTCTCATTTATCTTTCATGATAGGGCCTGCCGAGGTTTGGGGTACTGAGTCCACACAGGACCTCTTGCTTGCCTATGTTGGATAGTTTAACTATTTGAATAGTCAGAATTATTCCACAGGCCATTTAGAATCCCCAAAGACTCAGAGGTGGCTTAAAAATTAGCTGAGAGTACTGAACTTGAAAATGGAATAGTTCTGCAGAACTGGTTATCACTGACACATCAAATGGCTTATTTCAAATAGAGGCTTCAAGAATTTTATGGTCACTACTTTTTTTTTTTTCTTTTTATCTTAAAAGGAAAGGAGGGATACTATTAGGTGTACTGTTGAAGTCCTGATTTAGTCAGCTTTTACATCCCTGTGACCAAAGTACCTGACAAGAACAACTTAGAGCAGAGAACATTTATTTGGGGTGCATGCTTTCAGACGTGTCAGTCCACAAATGGTCGACTCCATTGCCCTGGTTCCAAGGTGAGGCAGCACCCTGGGGGATGGGTCCAGTGAAGGAAAGCTTCTCTGCTTGTGGCCCCAGAGACAGAGAGAGAGAGTGAGCAGGAAGGAGCCACAGGGAAGATGCAAGAGGCATACCCCTAGTGACCCACCTCCTCCAGCCCTGCCCCACCTGCCTGTAGTTAACCACCCAGTAAGTCTGTTCAAATTAGGATGGACTAATTAGGTAACACCTCTCACACTGTAATCATTTCACCTCTGGATATTCCTACATTAACAGGAGTTTTGGAGAACACCACATATCCAAACCCTAACAAATCCCTAAGCTTGTATTTTAGTAAGATGCATCAAAGATTGTGTTCACTTAATTTCTCCAAAGTGATGAAAGAAAAACTGCAAAATTGATTAGTCATTGATCCCTAAAATTTCTAATGTAGTCATCAAATTCACTGATCATCCTTCCTCTCCTTGAAACCAGCAAAATGAAGGCTTCAGGCACATCAAGAAAGAAAAATAGGCTTTGATGTATTTTACGGTAGCTAGGCACTCCTAATCTAGCTACTTAACTGGCTAATACCAGTTGACATTGACAATGGATGCTAAATGACAGTAGTGTTACAAAAAATGTGAAGAAAGCCCCACTGGAGCAGGTCTTTGTAAACTGTATTAATGAGCAAGGAAACATGATATTTCATCGAGTACCATCTCCTTGGTCCCTAATTCATTGGTCTATGAAATTAACTATTTTCTGTACAGTGAAGTTTCCACCCATATATTCCATTAATGACTTGCTGCTGTTTAGATGGTGTGAAGTAAATAATTTGGACCTATGTATTTACTAGTATTGAGTATCAAATTTTATTTTTGCTTCTTATATTTGTGCTCATGATCACAAAATATGGCTCCCCGATACATGTCCTGTTGATTATGAATTTCAAATATCATGTGAAAAAAAGAAGGCTAGCAAAGGGTTGTGTCTAAATGTACTGGGAAAACATAATTGAGGCATAATTTGCATATCACTAAAAGGGTTCTCAGTTTTGCACATCATCATCAGTCTTGAGCTGAGCAATGATCGTGGTACATGGTCTACTTTGGGATCAGTGCTTGCAGCAGCTTTGGATTCTGGTTATATATGAATTCCCCAAGTTCTTCAATTTAATTCAGAATGTATAAAGTCACATAGGGAGAAAAAAGAAAGAATCTATTTTGCTTCAATCACAGAGTATCTTATGTGGTCAAGACATATTTTATTTTATTTTGTTTAGAAAACTATGAGGAAAGCAAAAGTCAGTGGTAGTCAGTTTGCCTGGGAAAAGCAGATGATACAAAATCAGGACTGGCCAACAACAAAGTCTTAAAATCTATCACATGGGAGCCAGGCGCCGTGGCTCACCGTGGCCTGTTAGTAGGAAGTTTGCAAGTTCAAGACCAGCCAGGACAAATTAGCTTGACCCTATCTCAAGATTTGAAAAAAAAAAAAAGATATAGCTCAGTGATAGAGCATCCCTGGGTTCAATTGCCAATAACACCTTCACAGGTAGGCAGAACCTTGCATAGTAATAGACGCATAGGGAGGCCATTAAGGTAGCACTGTGGTCCAGCAACTCAACTGGGCTGTAATGATGACTCTCACCTGAGGCTCTGAATTTAAGTATGTTTCAAATGGGAAATTAATCAGCTGCTTTCCCTGATAAGCTCTTGGTGCTTCCAGTAGAAACCACAGGGTAGTTCACAGATAGCAGCACAAAGGAAGAGACCACTTCTCAGTATTGATCTTCAGATCTCTACTTCTAATTTGCTAATCCGGCCATTGCCAATCATCATTCCAATGTGTGGGAGAGCAGCTTCCTTGTGATCACACTTAGATTCTAGGTTCTGAGTTCAATGCCTGCATGAGTTTATTTAAAGCAACTTGTCCAAAATGTGTCTGCAACCTGTGCATAGAATCTTTTCCTGAGAAAGCCTGCCTATGTAACATAGGCAGCTATGCACTCAAGAAGATGGATGGCTGTCTGGAATTTAAAGAGAACTAGAGCCTCCTGGCCCCAAATATTATATTATTCCCCAATCTTCTGACTTATTTGGATTGAAAAAAAAAACCACATTCCCTTAAGGCTTAAATTAAAATACAAATAAAAGGACCTGGAAAGGGAAATAACTCAAGTTTACTAATGCATTAGTGAGGATTAGTTTTCCTAATTAGAAAAAGTAACTTTTTTTTTTCAAATGCAGCGTCCTCAAAGATTGAAATATATGCTACTCCCAACTGTTTTTTTTTCTTTTTTTTAGTGCCAGGGATGGAACCAGGGCCTTGCCTATGCTCGGGAAGCACTCTACCAAGGAGCTATCTCCCCAGCCCTTGGAATGCACCCTTTTAGTTAGTTGTTTGAACTGGGGGAGAGGAAAAGACCCAATGTCCAAGATTTCAACAGGAGAGGGTGAGTGGAGGACCAGCTGAGCATGTTCTGAATGGCAGGTGCATAAAGGCAGCTTAGTTAATCTTCCTAACAACCCTGTGAGGTAGGTTTTAGCATCCTAACCTCACAGATAAGGACACCCGGACTCAGGGATGTTAAACAACTCTAAAAAGTGTAGAACCAGGAGTTAAACCTGGTTTCTTAGATTCCAAAGCCAGTGTTCTCGCAAATATGTGAAGGGGAAGGAGAGCTATCAATGAGCACATGAATCACTAATGGCCTCTGCCTTGCCCATTCTTCCAAGGATGAAGGAGGAAATGAGAGTAACCACACCCTCCCAGACAAGAGGGGCGACATTAGGAGTGTCTACAGAAAAAACTCATATCAAGAGGCACTCGTGTAAAGTCCCAGGACTTTCTAGGGTGATATGGTTTCCGTGTTGTTTATACTCTGTCACTACTTATCTAACTGTACACTTAGGATCTGTGCCTCTGGCAGCCTATAATTATAATATGAAAATAAGTCATAGCCTACTTAAATTGAATAATTCAGGAGACTGTGCTTGTTCTTGCTTTCCTCTTTGGAGACATTACAGAGAAAAACATTGTTTTCAGTTAAAGGTATAGGATGAATCTTCAAGACTTGTACAAAACTACAGGTAGATTTCAGGAAAGAACATTTTTTTTTTTTTTACTAGGATCTATGGGAGTATATGTTCTTCTGAACTCTTACACCTAATGACAACTATAGCAGGAATTTATGTAGAAAAATTCTCTGTGATGATGGTACTAGATTATAAAGAAAATCAATGTTAAATTGATAAGCATTAATTGATAATCCGGTATCTAAAGTAAATTCATGCATCCCCTGAATGCCAGATTCATTAAAAAATAAATGCTAATCAGATTCTCTTTTAAAAGCCTAAATATACTAAAATAAGACATGTAGTGCAGTGCTTGCAGAACAATGTAATTATTGCAGTCTTCATACAGCTGCCTGTTAATTGACTATTGAAATTGAAAAGCATTTCCATAATTAATCTTGTGCTATTTTTCAATTATAAATTTGATATAATGAAACTGATGCATTTTCAGTAGCAACTGAAGATAATAACTTGTTTTGGAGAATGAAATATTTTCTGAGACAATGCAGGCTAGTGGCCTGATCAATATTTTGCTTTTTGAAATCCTATGCACAGAGCAAATAAAGTAAGAGCAGCTTGAAAGCATTCGTTCCAGCTCATCTTTGAAGAGGCTGTAAAAGGTGGAATCTGGGAATGGTATAAGAGAGAAATCCAGTGTGATTAGATATAGTGTAGTGTATTCAGACAGCTCAAGACATGCCCTGAAGCCAAACAGCATGCCAGCTGCAATAGAAACTATTTACTCCTCAATGTGTTAGATTCACCGTAGACCACCCAAGATGTCAGAGTCTTAAGCACAGATAAAAAAAGATGGCAACCAATTCTTTGCAGTTTGAAGAAGATGATGGCTACCATTTACATCTACCCAGTGAATTTGAGACCTTTAGTTTGGATCCAATAAACCACAGATTATCTTATTTTATTTTATTGTAGTAAGAACACTTAACATGAAATCTACCCTCTTCATTAAATTTTAAGTGTATAGTACATTACTGTTGACAATAAGTACAAAGTTGTACAGTAGATCACTAGAGCTTATTTATCTGACTTGACTAAAACTTTATTCTCATTGATTAATAACTCCCCAAACCCCTCTCCCCAGTCCCTGGAACCACCATTCCACTCTTTGGTTCTAAGATTCTGTCTATTCTAGATTTTTTTTTTCATATAGCCGGTCGTTTTATTGACCTTATATTCTTCACATGTCGACTTCAGATAGTATTTTATATTCTACATAAGTTGAAGAAAGTAACAATCTGTACAGACTTCTGACCATTTGTATTTCCTCCATAACTCTAAGCTTAACAGATATGAAATTATCTTTATTTTGCAAGAGTTTATAACATTTATGTTCTATTTCTAATTATATTTGTTTTGTGCTTTCTTTGTATAAACTATAAAAATAAAAAATAGCAACTACAAAAGCATGGCTTGATGAATATTATTCATTGCAGGATCAAATCATATGATGAGATCCCTAAAAGCAGGAGTTACAATTCTTAGTTACTAAATCTGTGCCACTCAATAGAGAATTTTCCAAGTCTAACAGTTAAGTTCATTTGCCAATTATTTTAAAAAGTGACACATATCACACTGCTTCATATTTATTCTAGATATTTTAAATAACTGGAATCATGCAGTATTTGTCTTTCATGTGTCTGGCTTATTTTATTTAGCATAATTTCCTGAAGGTTTATCCATGTTGTAACAGATGGTAGAATTTTCTTCTTTTTTAAGGCTGAATAATAATCCATTGTATGTACGTATATATCTTCCTTTCTTTATCCATTCATCCATTGATGGAGATTATCTATGCAGTTGTGTTCACATCTTGGTTATTATAAATGGTTCTGCAATGAACATAGGAATGTAAATATCTCTTTGAGATTCTGGTTTCAGTTGTTTTGGATAAAAACAGATTGGGATTGCTAGATTATATGGTGTCTCTATTAACATTGTTCTGAGGAATCTTTATACAGTTTTCCATAGTAACCCAACCATTTTGCATTTTCAACAGTTTTCGAAGATTTCAGTTTCTCCACACCCTCTCCAACACTTGCTTTCTTGCTTTTGTTTTTTAGTAATAACCATCTTGACAAGTGTGAGGCGATATCTTATTAAGGTTTTCATTTGCATTTTGCTAATCATGATGATATTGAGCATTTTTCATATACCTACTTTGCATTTTTTTGTTTTAGAAATTTATATTCAAGTCCTTAGACAATTTTTCAATCAGTTTTTTTTTTTTTTAGTTATTGAGCTGTAGGAATTCTTTAGAAAATTTGGAGATTAAACCAGCTGTATGTATTAAATCAGCTGTATGCTTTGGAAGACTTCATGATAACACAATTCATACTACTCAAAGTTTCAGTGCAATCCTTAACAAAATCTCAATGGTATTTTTGACAGAAATAGAAAAATGTTAAAATTCATATGGAATCAGAAAAATCTGCAAATTTCCTAAACAATCTTAAGAAAGAAGAACAAAATTGGGGGCATCACACTTCCTAATATCCAAGTATATTGTAAAGTTATAGTAATCAAAACAGTATCCTACTGGAATCAAAATAGACATATGGACTACTGGAACAGAACAGAGAATTTAGAAATGAAGCCATGCATTCAGTCAACTGATCTTTGACAAGGATGCCAATAATGCACAATGGGGAAAGGAGGGTCTCTTGAATAAATAGTGTTGGAGACTGGAGTTCAACGTTTAAAATATTAAAATTGAAACTTTATCTGATAAAGAACAAGCCAAATGATTTGATTGACAACTAAACATAAGAAACTCTAAAGCTTGCAGAAGAAGACATAGAAGAAAAGCTTCATGACATTGACCTTCACAATGATTTCATGGACTTGACACCAAAAGTATAGGCAACAGAAACAAAAAATAGGCAAGTGGGACCACATCAAACTGAAAAGCTACTGCGCAGCAAAGGAAATAATTAGCAAAATGAAAAGAAAACCTATAGAATGGGAGAAAATATGTCTTTTTTATTGATTTTTTAATAAATAAATGACAGCGGAATGCCTTACAATTCTTACTACACGTATACAGCACAATTTTTCATATCTATGGTTGTATACAAAGTATATTCACACCATTCATGTCTTCATACATGCACTTTGGATAATGATGTCCATCACATTCCACCATCCTTGCTAACCCCATGCCCCCTCCCTTTCCCTCCCACCCCTCTTCCCTACCTAGAATTCATCTATTCCTCCCATGCTCCCCATCCCTACCCCACTATGAGTCAGCCTCCTTATATCAGAGAAAACATTCAGTATTGGTTTTGGGGGGTTGGCTAACTTCACTTAGCATTATCTTCTCCAACGACGTTCATTTACCTGCAAATGCCATGATTTTATTCTCTTTTATTGCTGAGTAAAATTCCATTGTGTATATATGCCACATTTTTTTTTATCCACTCATCCACTGAAGGGCATCTAGGTTGGATCCACAGTTTAGCTATTGTGAATTGTGCTGCTATAAACATTGGTGTGTCTGTGTCACTGTAGTATGCTATTTTTAAGTCTTTGGGGTATAAACCAAGGAGAGGGATAGCTGGGTCAAATGGTGGTTCCATTCCCAGATTTCCAAGGAATCTCCATACTGCTTTCCAGATTGGCTGCACCAATTTGCAGTCCCACCAGCAATGTATGAGTGTACCTTTTTCCCCACATTCTCACCAACACTTACGGTTGTTTGTCTTCATAGTAGCTGCCATTCTAACTGGTGTGAGATGATATCTTAGAGTAGTTTTGATTTATTCTCCAGTGATAGTCACTCAGAAAGCCGAAAGACTCCTAGAAAAGGAGTGAGTAGTCTAGCTGAATACTATCAAATATTACCTGTCACTTATTAAGGAGCAATAAATTAGACTAGCATGCTTTTTGTTTACCATCTTGATGCTGTCCTAAGCTCCATAGTAAGGACAGAAATTCTGGGTGAAGATATGGAGAAGTAGAAGGTGCACACAGCATAGAGTGCTGTCCAAGATCAAGCAGGGACTTTAGTCTGTGCCCTGAGAAAGTCCTACCATAGGTACACCTTAAAAGGCAACTTAAGGAGAAATTCAGTGGCTCTGATGTCCAATTTCACTTCCAGAAACAATTGGTCTTTGCACTGAATACTCAAAGATTGATAGCCAAGTTTTGATTTCAAGGGCAAAGTTGTTCACACTATCCCAGCTTCTAGTAAGATGGACACAGGAGACAGAGAATAGGAAATAAAGAGACCCAGATCCAGGTTTTGGATTTGCTTCTCTACTGTTTGACTGAGTACCCAGCTTTAACTCTGGTGACTTCAGTTTTCCAATCTACACCAAATATATGAAATTAAATGCTGTGTCAGGAACTTTCTACTATAGAATTGAGTATTTATGTCTTTTTTTCCCCAAGGAGAATGAGATAGCAGTAGAGAGGTAACCCCCTTTTCTTTTAACTATCCACCTATTATTCTTTATTCATATTCTTCCACAGTCTCATGTTCCTTGTTATGGGCTGAATTAAGTCCTCCCCAATTCTAGATGTTGAAGCCCTGACTTTCAGTAACTCAGAATTAAGAACTTTTTGGAAATAGGATCATTGCAGATGTAATTAGTTAAGATAAAATCATGTGGAGTGGGGTGGACTCTGAATCAGTTGTGACTCGTGTCCTCATAAAAGGAGATACGGGGACACAGAAAGATAGTCACACAGAGAGCATGTCATGTGAAGATGGGAGTTGTGATTCCCAAAGCCAAGGCACTGCCAGAGGGTAGGAGAGTAGTCTGGCACACATCCTTTTTCGGCACCTTCAAAGGGAGCGTGGCCCAGCCATTAGCATGATCTTGGACTTCCAGTCTCCAGAACTGAGACACATTTCTGTTCCTGAGCCATTCAGTTCATGCTCTGTTAGGATAAAGCAACCCACCTCTATGCTCAACACTTCTCTAGCAAATTCTAGCCAACAGTTCCCATTCAACTTCTCTTAAAACTCTGGTTTTTATTTCATTCTTCAGGTCAAACTTCATGTTTTGGCCAAGTTAAGAAAGCATTTCCATAAGGAAACCTCGCCATTCCATTTTAGTAAGCAGAGCATGGGGTTAAGCCATTAACTTCTCTATTCAATCATGAAAATTAAATTTAAGTCCTTCTTTCTATATATATCCTCTTCCATTATCTAAGATACAAAATTTATTTAAAACATTACCACGGCGATGGCAGATGAGTGAGTAGTAATAAATAAGACATCCTGGAATAAACATAGAACATTACAACATTTCCAGTATAAAACTTTTCCTCTCAAGATCACTAAGCATTTTCTGTTGGGCTTTATGCCAGATCTCTTTGCAGAAATATTGAACTGGATTTATTGAGATTTAATGTGCCTATCCATTAGATTAGATATCGTACCAACCACTTGACTCTCCAAGGAAGTGTCGAGTCCAACATGACTTTTAGAAATTTAGGTGGAAATCTGAGATAAACAATATGTCAGTCACTAACATAAAACAAAATAAAACAAAACCCTAAAAAACTCCTAAACTATGTACAGAGCAGAAGAGTATCACAAAATCAGACTTTAATTTACAATTGTGGTCATGTGTCGATTGAACAATTTAAAAACCATCCTTATTCAGCTACTCAAAGTCCCTTAGGGAGGGTAAACTCTCTTTATTACACAGAGTGGACCCATACATTGTCTTAAATGATCCCACAAATCTGAATCTACACTATCATAGATCTATGCTTCTCAAACTTTCCTATGCAAAAGAATCACTTTATAATTGTCTTCAAAATTCAGATTCTCAGATATTTTGGCACACCTGAAGGAGGAAAGAGGTGAGGGTAGAAAGAGAAAGAGAATGAAACAGGTAATTGTAACAAATTTAAAAGACATTTAAAAGGAAATCCAGAGAATCAGGTTCAAGACGCTTTGTAAAAAATCTCAGCATATAAGGCTGGGGTCGGGGCTCAGCAGTAGAGCATTCGCCTAGTGTGTTTGAGGCCCTGGGTTAGATCCTCGGCACCACATAAAAATAAATAAATAAAACAAAGGTATTGTGTCCAACTAAAACTGAAGAATAAATATTTAAAAAAAAAACATCAGCATATAGATGATAGCAATGACTTGGCACATCTCATAAAATTCCCAAAGAAAAATCTACAAAAATTTCAAAATGCTCTCACCTGATTATTGTTTAATTATTAGGGCAACTATCAAATAATTGGGAACCTCTCCTATTTCATTTCTTTTTTTTTTTTTTTTTTGGTACTGGGGATTGAACTCAGGAGCAATGACCATTGAGCCACATCCCCAGCCCTATTTTGTATTTTTATTTAGAGACAGGGTCTCACTGAGTTGCTTAGTGCCTTGCTTTTGCTGAGGCTGGCTTTGAACTTGCAATCCTCCTGTCTCAGCCTCCCAAGCCTCTCGGATTACAGGTGTGCACCACCCCACCTAGTTCCTATTTCATTTTGGGGGGTCATTTTGTTTTTCTTTTGCCATGTAACTATCTACTTGTGACCTGTTTCTGGACTTTGATCCACCAGGTCTTCAACGTGCTGATCCAAGATCAGCTAAAGGTGTCTCTGCTGGACTTTCCTAATCCTCTATTCCTTCCTCATAGGCTACTATTTTGTGAAGGTTTGATTGGATTCCCTTACCTTCCTTCAGAATGAATTCTTGTGAACCAGCTGACTTAGTTCCTTTCATCTTCATAACTGTACTTGGGAAAATTTATTTCATCTTCCAACTTTTGGATGAGATTCTCTCCAATTTTTTCCCCTGATACTGACTGCAGAAGCTTCACCACTTAGAAGCTTCACCATAGCCTTTCCTGATTGCTGCTGCTACCCAAAGACACTTAAAATATTTTTTTAAGAGAGAGAGAAAGAGAGAATTTTTTAAATATTTATTTTTTAGTTTTCGGTGGACACAACATCTTTGTTTTATTTTTATGTGGTGCTGAGGATCGAACCCAGCACCCTGCACATGCCAGGTGAGTGTGCTACTGCTTGAGCCACATCCCCAGACCCTCTTAAAATATTTTTAGTCTGGTATTTCCCCTCTGGCCACAGAACTCTCCATATGGGCCCTTCTTCTGGTCCCTATGAGCCCAAAGCTGTCAGCAATAATCCTTAGTTAGCTACTCAAAAAAACAACAACAACAAAAACCTGGCCTTTGTGTGACCCAGTGGAGCTCACAAGTTGAGCCTCCTCCTGTGCAACAGCCCTGACACCATCTCCAGCAGGTTGAGCTCCTGCTGTCAAAGCTCTTTCTACCCATTTTTGCTTTGTTACCTGCCGTGTCTTCTCTAACAGGTCGGTATCTTAGTACCAACCTCACAACGTCTTTCAGTTTTCTCTCCTGCCCTGAGTTGGTTACGGTCATCATACTGTCTACGGTCATGACTTCCACACTTCATTCCCCATGAATCTGTTCTTGCCTTGAAATCCTCAGCTTTGCTTTATCACAGACTTTCTGGGGTGTTCCACTCGGACCCTCTGAGTTTGCTTTCTCTTCATCTTTACTTGGGCCAGCTCCTTGGCGTGACTGCTCTAACCAGAGCTCTTCTTCCTGAGAGCCCAGGCATTTTTGAACTTCAAGTTTTTCTTTTAAATATGAATGTAGTCAGACTCTCGGAAGCTATGCAAGTTAGCTTTCTGTTACTGTAACAAATGATTGAGGTGATCAACTCCCAAAAGGAAAAAGGTTTATGTTGGTTCACAGTTTTAGAGGTTTCAGTTCATTATCAGGTGGACCTACTGATTTTAGGGCTATAGGGCTGTCAGATGGCAATGGTGGGAAGTAGATGGAAGAGCAAACTATTCCCCTCATGTCTAGAGACTGGGGTCTCACAATCCCCTTTAAGGGCAGGCCCTCAATGACCAGAGGGTCTCCCAGTTGGCCCCATCTCTTAAAGTCTGCACCACCTTTCAGTAGAGCCACTTTGAGGAACAAACATTCAATGCATAGGCACAAGATTCAAACAGCAGCAGTAGCATTGAGGTGTTCCTGGATTGGGCATCGAAAGGCTTCTGCTTCCCTTGCTGGTTTCTTGGGGTGCCCATGCCATCCTGTGGTTTGGCTTTTATTTCATTAAGTCTCATGATACCTCATTGCAAATGTCTTTGCAATAGAGTAATTTCTCCAAGAGGTGGATCATCTTTCTTAGAGGGAATATTTTTTAGGGGTAGGTACCAGGGATTGAACTCAAGAGCACTTGACCACTGAGCCACATTCTCAACCCTATTTTGTACTTTATTTAGAGACAGGGTCTCCCTGAGTTGCTTAGCACTTCGTTTTTGCTGAGGCTGGCTTTGAACTTGTGATCCTCCTGCCTTAGCCTTGTGAGCTGCTGGGATGACAGGTGTGTGCCACTGTGCCTGGCCCCATGGCCTTTTTAATGAATTCTTCCTCTTGGATTTGAAGATGCGCTGTCTTAGACACATCTGATTCGTGGTACTGTTGCTGCTTTGGGTCCAGAGTGCTCAGAGCCTCCTTGTCCCCAGGTTGTTGGCTCATCATCCTTTGCCTTTGTGTTATGGTTTGGATATGAGATGTCCCCTGAAAGCTCACATATGACACAATGCAAGAAGGTTTGGAGGAGAAATGATGAGGTCATAGCCTTAGCTTAATCAGTGAGTTAAACTTGATGGAATTAACTGTAGCAGGAGATGGTGGGAATTGGGGCTTGGCTTTGGGTATATATTTGTATAAGAGAGTGGAGTCTCTCTTTGCCTCCTGGTCACCATGATGTAAGTGGCTTTCCTCTACCACCCCCTCCTGCCATGATGTCCTGCCTCACCTCAGGCCCCAAGGAATGGAGCCAGCCCTCTATGGTTGGAGACCTCTGAAACCTGAGCCCTCAAATAAACTTTTCCTCCTCTGAAGTTGTTCTGGTCAGACCCTTTCAGTCATAGCAGTGAAAAAAACTGACTAAAACATTGTGACACAGCTGCTTTGTGGCTTCCACCTCCTGGGGGTTCCCTCCTTCTGGAAATGGTACTGACTGTCTGAGATGGTCAGACCCTTCTCACGGGTGCTGGGTCTTGGTTTGCCACAAGGCTCTCGTCTAAGCACAGAATCCCTTCATCCTGCCATTAAAATGCTGTTCTTCCTGCCCCAGAATTTTTTATTTTTTATTTTTATTTTGTGGCCACTTTTGACTTACGGCAATGCTCTTTTCTTCTCCAAACGGATTGTCTTCTCTTGCAAGCAATTGAAGGAGTGACCGAAAATTAAAATGTTTTCACTAACAAAAAACTGGACCCTCAACGTTCCACATAGATATCTTGGTATAAATGGGATCTTAAATGACTCCCAAAGGCTCATGTATTAAAGGCTCAGTCCCCAGGTTGGTGCTATTGGGGGTGATGAAAATTTAACATGAGAGGCCTAGTGGGAGTCTTCTGGTCACTGAGGGCGTTCCTTTGAAGGGGACTGTGGGACTCTGGTCCCCTTCTGTTTTCTTTTTTGCTCCCTGACCATGAGGTCGCTGGCTTTGCTCTACCACACGCTTCTTCGGTGACATGCATCCTCACCACGGGCCTTCAAGCAATGGGCCCAACTGAGCATGAACGGAAACCTCCAGAACTGTGATAAAATAAATAAAGCTTTCCTCCTAGTCAGTTGTTTATCTCAGGTGCTTGTTATAGTGATGCAGAGCTGAATGACACAAGTACAGATGCCCAGTAGGAGTGATGTCATAGTGTAGCATATGACAGGTGAGAGAGAGCCTTCTATAATTTCCATACCCTCAATGAGTAGTAAGGTAAAAAAATATATGATTTTGGCATTAAAACAGGTAATTCTGTTTCTCCTCTTGATATATTCCCCAAGAGTCAACAGAAAACATAATGTACTCATGGGATTAAGTTTCATGTGAACTTGTGTTCAAATCCTGTTCTTATTTCTGTGATAACTTAGAATTCCCTCCATATTTTCTAGTGGATGTTGTTATGGTTTAGATGTGAGGTGTCCCCCCCTAAAGCTCATGTGTGAGGCAATGCAAGAAAGTTTAGAGGGGAAGTGATTGTGTTATAAGAGCCTTAACCTAATCAGTGCATTGATTCATTGAACGGATTAACTGGGTGAAAACTGTAGGCAGGTAGAGTGTGACTGTAGGAGGTAAGTCAATGGGGGCTTGTCTTTCGGCTTTATATTGTATCTCTGGTGAGCAGGGTTCTCTCTCTCTCTCTCTCTCTCTCTCTCTCTCTCTCTCTCTCTCTCTCTCTCTCTTTCCCGATGGTCATGTCCTGAGCTGTTTTCCTCTTCCACACCCTCCCTCCATGATGTGCTATTTCACCTCTGCTCAGAGCAGTGGAGTTGAAAATCGATAGACTGAGACCTCTGAAACCATTCATAAAGTAAACTTTTCCTCCTCCAGTTGTTCTTTTCAGGTCTTTGGGTCACAGTGAGAATAAAGCTGACTACAATGAATGTGAACTGAACATACATATCTTTATACTTTCAGTATCTGACATGGAATTTCCTCCTCAGTATTTCCTCCTCAGATCAACTCAAATGTGAGAGAAATGCTCCATAAATGAAACGCTTATCAGTCTTTATAAGAAGTGAACCACAAGGTGAAAAACGTGTGAAGCTGCTTTATAAACTATAACACACTGGAGATCAACTTCTGCCATAACAACCTGAGGAGCTCCGCTAAGCTGCTCCCCAGTGAAACTGTTTTAAATGATAAAACAAACAAAGAATACATTCAAACCCTCTGGAAATTATCCTAAGGGGAAATAGCAAAATAAATTTTAATAAAATAAATAAATAAAATAAATAAAGCCTGTTCAAAAAATTGAGCAAGTTATGTGCATGTATGAATAGGTCAAAATGAATCCCACCGTTATGTGCAATTATAATACAGTAATAAAGATTAATTCAAAAAATACATGCTTATTCACGAAAATTCAGCAAGAAAATTTAAGAGTTTGTGGTATAGGAACCAAGACTGCTCCCTCTGGCCTCCCCCCACCCACAATGAGGTAGAGATTCCACTGCACCCTGAGATAGCCAAGAACACAGAGACCTTCTGCCCAGTGTCCCTAGTCAGGAGGCTGTCTCCCTGGCAAGAGTAGGTCTTCAGTATTTCTCATCCTTCCCCATCTACCTGTTGTTGAGACTATGTTCCAGGTAATGCATGTGAGAGGTAGGTAAATGCTCCCTTCTTCTGTCAATACCCACCCTTCCTTATGAAAAGGGGGCTGTACCTTGGGCATGGCAGAGTGAGAATGTTGGGACTCTAATTATCTTTGCCCTGAATTGCTAGGTGATGGTTTCACACAGGAGATGCAAGCTGAGAGGACCTTCTGCTCTCCTCTCCCACTCAGAGTGCACAGCTACCAGCCCTGCTCCAAACACTTGGTTCACGGAATTATGTCTGGGGGAAGAAATAAGCCCTTAGTTAGCTCCTAATCTCTTCCCAATGGAAATGACTCAATTTGCAACAGAGTGTGGAGAAATTCAAGCATAAGGATGCTCTCAAGAACAGTGGATATTATGGTGCAAGGTAACTGGGAGGAGATGCATGGATTTAATAAAAGCACAGTCATATTGGAAAGGAAAGATTCCAAGAAATACACCAGAATGACTTGAGCTAATATGTGAATTCACCAAGGTTACAGATAGAAGAGCAATATACAAAAAGATCCTTCGTAGTTCTATACACTTGAATGAACACCCTAAAAAGTAAAAGATGACAATTGTTTTTACAATAACAATAAAAATAATTGGAAGTGAATTTAACAAACACAGTGTAAAACCTAAACTCTGAAAACAACAAAATATTGTTGAAAGAAGTTAAACACGATCTAAATATATGGATAAACATCACATATTCATGGAAAAAAAAAGACTTAATGTTGTTAAGATGGCAAAACTCCCTAAGCTGATCTGCAGATTCAACACAATCCATATCGGAAACCCAGCTGATTTCTTGGTAGACGTTAATGAGCTGATTGTAAAATGATATAGAATTGTAAGAGACTCAGAATATCCAAAACAATTCTGAAAAAAAGAAGGACAAGGTAAGAGGACTCAGACTTCCCAGAAAGCAAAGGCAATCAAGACTGTGGTCCAGCACAGGGATAGACAAATGGATCAATGGCATGTAATTGAGAGAGGGGAGAAATGAACCCATACATCTATGGTCAACTGATTTTTCACAGGGTGCCAAGAATATTCAGTTGGGATCTTTCTCAAGTCTTCTCAACAAATAGTGCAGGACAATAGGAGGGCCAAGTGCAAAATAATGGAATTGGATCTTTATCTCACTCCATATTCAAAAATTCAATCATAGTGGGTCGGAGACCTCAAGGTAAGAGCTAAAATTATAAAACTTACAGAAGAAAACAGAGAAAAATCTTCATGATCTTTGACTTGGCAAAAGATTCTTTGATAGGAGTAACAAAAGAAAAAAATAAATTGAATTTCATTAGTTAAAAACTTTTTTGTTTCAATGGATACCAGCAAGAAAATGAAACAGTTACCAAATGGGAGAAAACCTTTACCATATGTCTCATAGGGATTGTTCTCTGTAATTTTTAAGCAACTCTTATATTCAATAATTAAAAGACAACTCAATTAAAAATGGATCAGAATGTACATTTCCCCAAGAAAGATATACAAATGACCAATAAGCACACAAAACGATGTTTGACATCATTATTCAAGAGGGAAATGCAAATCAAAACTACAATGAGATACCATTTCATATGCACTAAGATGGCTAGAAGAGAATATCAGAAAATAACAAGTTTGGGGTGAATGTGAATAAATCAGAGCATTCATAACCTGTGCAAAAGAATGTAAAATGTTGTAGACACTTTTGAAAACAGACTGGCAGATCCCCAGACAATTAAACATGGAGTTATCATATGACTCAGCACTTATTTTTTTAAAATCGTTTTATTTTTTCTAATTAGTTATACATGACAGCAGAATGCATTTAAACTCACTATACACAAATGGAGCACAGCTTCTCATTTCTCTGTCTACCATGCAGAGTTATACCGTTCATGCAATCGCACATGTACATAGAATAATAATGTCTGTCTCATTCCACCATCCTTCTCACCCGCACACACCCTCCCCTCCCCTCTGCTCAATCCAAAGTTCCTCTATTTTTCCCTAGCTCTCCCTGCCCCATTATGGATCAGCATGGGCATATCAGAGAAAACATTTGGCCTTTAGTGTTTTGGGGTTGGCTTTTTTTTAGTTAACATGATATTCTCCAACTCCATCCATATACCTGCAAATGCCATAATTTCATTCTTCTTTAAGGCTGAATAATATTCCATTGTGTGTCTATACCCTATTTTCTGTATCTATTAATCTGCTAAAGGGCATCTAGATTGGTTCCATAGTTTAGCTATTGTGAACTGAACTGTATAACTATCTAACTATCGATGTGGCTGCGTCACTTGGTATGCTTATTTTAAGTCCTTTGGGTATAAACTGAGAAATGGGATAGCTGATGACCCAGCACTTCTATTCCTAGGTATACATCCAAGAGAAATGGAAATATAGGTCCACATGAAACTTGTGCACAAATGTTTGTAGCCGCATTATTTATTAATATTCGAAGGAAAAAAAAACAACCCAAATGCTTGTCAGCAGAGAAATGGGTAAATAAAACTTGATATAGTCATATAATGGAATATTATTTGGCAATATAAAGGAGTCAGGCTGATACATACTACAACATGAATGAACTTTGAAAACATTGTGTAAAAGAAGACAGTCACAAAGACCTCATATTATCATTCCATTCGTGTGAATGTTCAGACTAGGGAAGTTTTAATAGATAAGTGATTGACTAGGGCTAAGGAGTTTGGCAGGTAGAAAGAGGGGCAAAAACTAAAAATTAGACTTATTTTGGGGGAGATAAAGATGTTATAAAACTAAGTGTGGCAATGGTTGTATATATCTATGAATACACTAAAAATGATTGAATTGTACATGATTGAGTAAATTTTAAGGTATATGAATTGTATCTCCATAAAATTGTTTTTTAAAAAACCTGTAAAGTACTGTTCAAATAGAAGGTAGTATTATTTCTTTCTTCCTGAATTACATGACATTTAACAGGATAATTACACAATATCATCATCACACCCAGAAAACAGCTTTTCATCGTGTTAAAAGAGATCATTGAAATTGTGAAGTGTACGAAAACTTTTGGGCGACACAGAATTTCATTGTATTATTGTTATAAGCAATTTCCATCTAATACAGATGGTGTTATTTAAAATGGAGAGCTAATTGGTTCTACTTTATTGAAAATCTATATTCGTAATATTAGCCTTAATGGTTTCTTTTCTTAGCAGAAAGGTTATTTAAGGGAAAAGTGTTTCAGCTTGTGCTTTGATAGTCCTCATAAATGCGTTCTGGTTTGTTATATTTTGTTCATGTCATCTTCTAAGTGCACCATATTATATAATATTTAGAGGCTCCTTTTCCAAATATGAGATGAAATAACTTTGCAGAAATAAAAGGGAACTTTTATGTAGGGTTTGAAATTGTAATTACAACTCTAGAAAAATATCTTTCTTAATCTATCTGCAAACTTGATGGGTTTTTTTCCTGTTGATCAAAAGACTTTGGTTTTGTCGATTTAAAATCTAAATAAATGCTTGTCTGTTCCAGAAAATGATACCCAAAGGAAAAATATACAAAGAGTTAGCCCAGAAATGGCTGGACACTTGCAAATGCTTCTCTAATATCCCCATCCACAAATGCAAGCTGGTCATTCCTCATTGTTTGTGAGAGGGTAAAAATGCCAAAGAGAAAATGATACTCCAAACTGGTTTACTAGAAGGATGCCCACATGGCTCTGCATATGGAAATTGTCTGTATTCTCCAGGTAAAACCATTGGTTCGCTGTGGAGTTTTCTGTGTGAGGCAGTAGATTTTTCAGTGATAGTGCCTTCACACTATCCTAGCATGTCCTGGAGGAGGAAATACATAACAAATTCATATTACAACACAGTTAATAATGACTTTCATGTGAGCCCACCCAGTTGCATTCTGTTCTTCCATTTCTGGTCTGAAATATAAGATCCAAATGTTCGTTTTCCTTTCCTCTGGCAAATGAGATTTTTTTCAGATGTCATTGCTTAGTGACTTTTAACATATGTGGCATAATCCAAAGGAAAATAATCAATGAGCCTTCCCGGTTCCTTAAAATCCCCAGACCAAATAGTCTTGAATCCATGCAGCTCAGACTAAATCAGATGAAAAGGTCATGGAGAGACTGTGTAGTCATCTGAGAATCTGAGAGGGTTTGAGTGATGGAGCGTGGATTAGGAGTTGGCCCTAACCGGACAGTCAGTGTCTTTCCAAGATATGGTCTATTGATTTGGAAATTGAATGTTCACTGATTATTAAATAATGGATTGATCATAAAACTTATGTTCCTGTTTTCTTCAAGCCTTCAGTTAGAAAATACATTAGTCGGTAAGAGTTTCAGGGAGAGTTGATAAAGTACCATTAATCAGCACTATGGGGCAGAATTCTCCATTTACTAGTTAAGAGGCCATTAAGGCAAGCTTTTACCCAGATATGGTGGTGCATGCCTATAGTACCAGTGGCTAGAGAGGCTGATGCAGGAGGTTGTGAGTGCAAAGTCAGCCTCAGCAATTTAGCAAGGCCCTAAGCAATTTAGTAAGACCCTTTCTCAAATAATATATAAAAAGGGCTGGGGCTATGTGGCTCAGTGATTAAGCACCCCTGAGTTTAATCCTTGGTCCCAAATAAACAAAAAAGACACATCGCCCCCCCCACACACAAAACAAAATCAAAAACAAGTGGTTTGACACTAAAAACGAATAGAAAGAATTTTAGGTCCCACAACTCCTAGTTGAGGATTTTGCCACCTCATCACCAGTCTCTTTCTAAGGTCTCATTTTAGAGTCTGAACTTACAGCTCCATCATCACCTGGCAAGTTAATAGATATGCAAATATTAACACTTCAGCCCTGCCTTTTTGACTGAAAAACTGTGGGATGAGGGCCAGAAACTTATGTTTTAACAACTTCTCCAGGTGATTCCAATGCACATCTATGTCTAGGAACCACTTCTTGAAAAAATGCCTGTGCACAGAGGTTTAAGATTTTTCAGTGATGTGCATGTTAATGAGAAGTAACGTTAAATGGTGCTTATGGATAAGGAGTCAGAAAATGACTTTAAAATTGTTCTGTTTTATGTTCCTGCATCATGAAACTTTGCTTAACAATCCTGAATGAAACAACTAATGGAGCTAAATAACTTATCTTAGCTATTTTGGTACCTTCACACTATCCTAGCAGTTGGAGAACTTTCTACATTTGTAGCTATCACATAACCTTGGGTTTCTAAAGGTAAGCTGTTAATTCAGATATTTGTCTCATAGTTACATCCTGCTGATGAGCTTAGGTTGTCATCACCAAAGATGCCAGAATATTTCGTGAAAGTGAACATTTTAATTAACTCAGAACACCACCTACTTACTCCTTTTCTCCAAACCTATGATAGCTTCCCCTTCAACCCAGGACTGTGGTCTTCTTTTCTTTTTTTAAATTTTTATTTGTTCTGTTTAGTTATACATCACAGTAGATGTGACTGTATTCGTTTTAAAATAGAGATCAGTGTTCAACAACAACAAAAACCACACACAAAAAATAACCCTTGCTTCATTATCTATGATTCTGACTTTGCAGATGCCAGTTCACTGGATTTCTGCCTTGAATTCACCCACTTGAGCTCATTTGAGAAGCACATTTCAGCAAGTTTTCATTCAATGTCCTCATTGTCTGATTTAGCCAAATCAGCCACTATGAACTTACTTGGGATTAGAACATGAGTATTCTCTTACATTGTGTTTCAAGAATGAAACTGTACAGCTAGCTAATTTAAGGTTACAGTACAAACCACTGAAGCACTAATGACACCCCAGAAATGACTTCCCATGAACTTGGCCATGTGGAAAGTACGAGACTAGAGAACACAGGAAAGCTTGTGTTCAAGCTATGCATGGTAACCTAGAGGGGTGCATTTTGACTGCAATTCCTCCAGGGAAGGAATGGACTCAACACAGGAGACGGGACCCCCAAACATCATGTGCTTAGGTACCCCTTTGTGCAAGCTCTCACCTTATGTTGCAGTACCTCTGCACATTCTCACCTCCCACTTTATAACCTCTCAGGAAGGCGTCCAACTGATTATAGTTTCCATGGGGAATGAATAGGCTCCCAACCCCAAAAGAAAACCAGCGGATTGACACTACCAGAATCCAAATAGAGAGCCCCAACGGTAAGAACTTGGTAAGGTGAACTCTGTGTTTGATATGATCAAAGACAAGCTTGTTTAATTTAAGGAAAGATGGAGGGCTTTATTTTATTAGTAAAATGCCTGAAAGAATTATCTCACTTAAGACTGTTTGATTTCAGGAACTTTAACATTGAGGACTGGTAGCTCTTCCACTAGCCATAATGTTCAGACACATTCAGAAAAGAGATTTGACACAACTTTGCAAGGAGTTTTTATTAGGCCCACACACCTTTATTTCATTCATTTTACGTAAATTTTCCAGGTCATCTTGATTTTCTACTTTTGGGGTCATTATCACTAGATTTGATAAGAATTTCTTTATATAGTATTTTGGCTCTAATACCATATCTATATTCCTGGAAAACCTCTGGTCTGCAAAAATATATGTGAAAAAAATTACAAGCTTTTTGGGAAAGGAAGCCTATGGTGGGTCATCCAAAACCTATAGAATTTGGAAATCCAAAAGTAACAAAAATAATAGTAACCTCGATTGAAATACTAGCACAGTTCAGTCTCCACCGGAGTACATACCAATATTCAGTTCAAACATCTCTGTAGCCTTCTACCCCTGGGCTCATGTTTTCTTCCTCAGAGTAAAAGTCTTTGAAGTCATTTTTTTTTTCCAATAGAGACCACTTTCATCAATATAAAGTGTGTGTGTATGCAGGTATGTATATATTTATATATGTGTATATACACATATATATATGAAATATATTACATTATTTACATATATAATGTGTGAATATATGTGTATGCATGTAAATATATATATGTAAATTTGATTTGAAGGTCACCCTTTACATCAATTTTTGTTGAAATAGGAAAAAATATGTCTTTTAACTTCCTTGTCTTCATTGACAACTTCCCCAGATAGCTCAACATAATGTGCTGCTTTCAAACACCATGCAGAAATTTGTCAGGAATATAAATGTTCAGGTGATATTGCAGAACCACTGAATTGGAAACCCTCTTGGGAGTGGGAGTTGGTAAAGAGCAGGACCCCAGACATCTGTGTTTTAACAAGTTTCTGAGGTGGTTCTTATGCAGCTAACGTCTCAGAACAACTGACAGACTGGAGAATATCCCTGTTCTTGAAGCCACCATGCCAGTCACTTCTCATAGAAGGCATTTCTGTTTAATTTCAGTAAAGGTCTCCATATATTGATAAGCCTTTGATTTCATGGAGACAAAGCCAGCTCCTGGTCTTTTTGTCAAGCTGGAAAATTTACCTGTTTACCAAGGAGCCATCAATTAAACTGACATCAGATTCCTATTGATCAATCACATATGAACTGAGTGACATTAAAAAATCTTTCTTGTGGTAGCTAAACAGACAGAACAGAATTGGGTACAGTGGAAGGAGCATTGGCTTTAGGTTGCAATTGACTGAGTCTGAAAGGACACAACCTCTCACCCTTCATCTCCAAAGTGGGTATAGTAACCGCTGTCATGGAGCACCAGGGTATCTCAATCAGATGATGGATGTCCAATGTCTAGCATATACCAGATGCTTAAGAAAACTCTAATTCCAAAGGCTTCATTATTTTCCATGTAAAACACTTTTCATAAAAGCATTAAAAATAGAAACTGAACACATGCGTGGAGATCTGATACATGATTTCTTTTAAGATTACCCTATTTTTTGTGTATGTGGATAGTTCTTGTTGGTCCTGACATGTTGGGCTGAGATGTGCAGTGTGAATCAAATTAAAAGTAAAAACTCTAATTATAGAAATTGATGACGATTGTATCATTGTCTACAAAATTATCGACAGATGTTTTGAAAAGTGAAAGAAATCATTTAACAATAATGAAGATGCTCCCAAATACTATCATGTTAAAAAGATTGTCATTTGTTACACAAATAATAGCAATTTCTTATAAGTATTTGCCAATATTATAGTAGTAAAAGGAAGTAGTAGATATTAAGTAATAGTTCTAATAATATTAGTAGCAACACTTTTATGTGGTATCTATAAGAGCAGAGGCAACATCTGTCATGGCTACATTTATATTGCCCAGTACTTGGCATAGCACCAGGAACAAGGTATTTGCTCAATAAATATTTGTTGAGTGAACAAATGTCGTGTTTCTGGTAACTCAAAATATCCCAAAATATCTCAAACTTGGTAGACTGAGAAGATTTTTAATTGCATTTAACAAATAAATAAGAAGATGGAAAGGCAAAAAGACAGGCGCTAAGACTCAGAAAAGTGAAGGTCAAGGTCTCAAAACTACTTCCTGGCAGGGTGTTGGAGCTTCACAACTCCCTCAGAATCTACAGAGACACAATCTGCTCTAAAATATTTATAGTGTGCACATGAGTTATCTTCCAAATGCGGCTCTCTTGCCCTTGAAGTTCATGTTTGGTGCTTTGTGCAGATGGCTGCCAAACATGTGCTTTAACCAAAACATGGGGATCGAAGGTCCCTTGTAAGAGCATTCAAGAAAGGATAAGAGAAAATGGAACTTTTCCTGTGGGCTTCATCAGAGCTGAAACTTTCTGCCTTATTTATAATCTTTATTTAAAATAGGTACTTCTAGGACAGCTAGTAAAATCGATTGTCACAAGAATATTACCACTTCTTTGTTCTTATGGCTCCGTCCCTGAACCGGTGATCTTAAGGAAGGATCATTTCCGTTTGCTTCACAAATATCTGTGTTGTCATTTTTTTTTTGTTAGACCAATCAGCACCCTAAAGAAATACTAGGCTATGAGGAGACCTTCTATATTTTACTAGTACAGATAAAATATGGGGTAACGTCCTCAATGAGAATAAGACAACCATTATCAACTTACTGCCAAGGATGATATAGGAATTGTAGAACTGAACAAAATCTGTGAGATGAAGAAATACAAGAGGCATAGAAGCAAACATTAGTGAGTTACAAAAACAGTAGATGCAATTTAAACCACGCAGCAGTATCTGAACAGGCATACAGAATAAAACAGTTGGCTGCCCCTTCATAGAGAATATGGCAGACAATGAAATATGCACATAGATAGACGCTCAAGTAGAAAATGTGAAAATTATTTATGCAACTTAATTTAGAATGTCCTTGTTTATTTTTCCCCAAAGCATTTCTTAGTGCTGGCAAAAATAGATCCTGGTAGTAAGTAAAGTACTATTCTAGTTCAGTGTAAAATTATATCCAAATGTAAAGGATGGTTTACTTGGAAATTTTACCTAAGAATTTTCTGTCTTTCTCTCTTTTTCTTAGGAGATGTTTAATTAAAGTCATTTTGTTTGTTTGGAATTTTAATTTTTAAATTTTCTTAGTTATGCACAAAGATGCATGTCCCCCATGGAGACCCAAAGGGCTCAGAGATCCTTTCTAAATAGGTCCATCTACACCGTTCTTGCTGGCATCTGTAGGTTTGACTTCAGTTCAATTGGAAGATCTTAAAACCTCCGTATGTCTTTCTAAGCAGTTAAAAGAATCAGAAGTAGTTAAAATTTAGATACTACATTAAATATAATGTATTTAAATCTGAAACACTGTGGAGATTTTTTTTTCTTCTTTTTTTGGAGCTAAGAGCTGGGCTTCTTGGACAAGAAAAAATAGAAAGCATTATCATCTTCCACTCCAATTCATTTGAAGCTAAGGAAAATCTCATTCTATTTCATTCAAATTATGCTCTGGCTCCGTGTGAATGATATATGCTATTTGAGAAAATGAGGGAGATGATCGGCTCTCAGTTAACAGCCCATGAAGAGATATATGTGTACGTGTGTGTGCTCGCACGCTTTAACAAAAGAGATGGTTTACTTTTGCAAAAGACCACAGTTAAGATTGTATTTTAGGGGATATAAAGAGTTTGATAGTTAAGTTTAAGAGTAACCTTAAGTAGTAATTGATCTGTGGCCCAGTGACCATTCCAATTAATTTAACCTTTCTCTGTATATAAGAGATAGTGGGAAAGTCACACATTAACCCTTTTGAATTATTACTTTGTGCATTTTGGTACTGGATTTGAAAAGTAGTTTTAAATCACTATGGTATGTCAAAGTCAAGTATGTTATTCAGGAGCTTTGGTTCCTGAAAATAATGAGAATTTACCCCTAGTAACAGAAGTTTTTTTTTTTTTTTTTTTTTTTTTGAGGCTGGGGAAGGAGTTCTGGCAGGTCAAAGAAGATTACCAGGGTGTTGAGGTGTGATTTTGATGACTCTGGTCCTTCTGCATCCTGCCACTTTTCACCTTCCCAGGTCAAGGTGTGCACTGGATCAAGGATCAGGAGACAGCACTGGGCCACTCTCTCTCTGTAACCAAGATCTTCCTCCTATGCCTCCGAGAGGCCCTATGTACCAGGTCCTTTAAGTCCTCCATGTCTGCTGAGTCCTGTCTTCTCCTCTATTCTTCAGGCCCTGAGCCTTCTAGAATAGTGGGACATCTGGTTTGGGTGGATAAGCATCCTCTTCTTTCAGAACCCCACATATTTGCAATTACTATTAACAATCAAGAAATGGTAAAGAATGAAACTCTGATTCTGTTATAGCATGCTTGAATCCGAAAAACATTACATTAAGTAAAATAAGCCAGATACAAATGGTCAAATACAGCATGATCATCTCATTATGAGTTACCTAGGACAAGACATTCAGTTACACCTACAAAATCCCTGCTGCTGTGTACAGTCATATGTGCAGAGGATTAGGACATGGACATATTTGGGGGCCATTATCCAGCTGGCACAGACCAAATGTGTAAGGCATGATGCTTGGTGCTTACGAATAGCAATGCAAACCCCATTGGATTCATATGTATCACAACCATCTAACAGGAGGAGTAAGGAAAATCTACCTAGAGTAGTAATGGATAAAAAGCGATCATGCAGCAAGATCAATGTAGATGGAAAGTCATGGATGTTCTAGAAAAGAAGAAATTGTTTCTTTGTGAGGGTAAATGAAAATGTTCTACCCAAAGTAGCATTTGAGCCCTGAAAGAAAATAATGTAGTGGTAAAGGTCTAGAAAATCTAGGAAGAGGGTTAACTCATCATTGTTAGGGGATGGTTGAATAAATAATGCCTAAAATCCCATGGAGTGGGATGGTGATAAATAAGTCTTAAAGGGGAGTTCCTGGGTGCTAGCCATGGGGTTTGGATTACCTTGGGCAGACAACAGGAAGGCCACTGAATGGATGTGAATAGAGGTGTGCTGTGGAAGCATTATTCTGGTGAAAGCAACATGTGTCATGGGCATTTTTGCTTTGCCATCTGCACATATGGACTTGTGTCCAACATGCAGTGCTTACAACACAGCATGGGCCAAGAGGTGCCAGGGGAATGGAGCTTCAGGGACAGACTCCCATGTCTTACCTTTCCTCATCCTATAATCATTGTATACATTTAAATAAAATCACCGGAACCCTTTAACACTGAAGATGACCCCACCAGTTCTTCACCCATTGTTTAGGTCCAGATTATTGCCTGTAAAAATCAAATATTTTGGGGGGCTGGGGTTGTAGCCCAGTGGGAGAGCACTTGCCTAGCATGAGTGAGGCACTGGGTTCAATCCTCAGCACCACAAATAAATAAATAAAATAAAGTTATTGAGTCCATTTACAACTTTAAAATAAATAAATAAATAAATTTTCAAAGAAAATACAATTCTTTTAAAATTTATGATTAAGGATAGCATCATTTCATCATTTTTTGTGACATAGTTGAAAGGAAAAAAAAACTGACAATTTGAGTATGAGAAGACTATCTTATCTATATTTGTCAGATTACCACTTATTACCTCTGTAGCCTTGAAAGGGTCCCTTTAACCTGTCTGAACTTCAGTGATAATAAGGGATCTAAACTCACAGGGAATTTTTTTAATATATATATTTTTAGTTGTTGCTAGATCTTTATTTAATTTATTTATATGGGATGCTGAGAATCAAACCCAGTGACTCACACATGCAGGCAAGTGCACTACTGCGGAGCCCCAGCCTCCGGCCAGGGATGTTTTAATGTAATGATCAATGAGACGATATGGGAAGATGCTTTGTACACTGGAAAAGGCATTCCTAAAATTAATTCATATTCCACAACATGATGCAGAGTCTATCATTTGTCGAAAAAGCATTTCTCATTGTGCGTCGCTGCACTGGCTGTGAAGCAGATAACTTAAAAGAGCAAATGTGCCCTTTGAGGTGTTGATCCCCTAACGGGAGCATCTAATAATGTATGATGTCATGGAGCTTCACCACCATAGAACTGGTGTGAGGGGGATGGACCATGGACGACCGGAGGAAAGATATGAGAGAAAGGAGGGGAGGGAGAAGAGGCTGATAAATCAGGAACTTAATTATCGGAGTGACTCAGGTGGAAAGGGTGAAGCCTAACTGGGTTTCTGTTTACATTAAACAAATTTGATTTGTAATCTGACTCAATTAGCCAGAAATGAAATGCATCTTGAGGAAGAAATATCATAGATGTAAATATTCTCTTTGGGGTGGAAAAACATTCAGTAAAAAGAACTATCAACCTCCTTTTGCATAATTGAATTTAAGAAATGCTCTGCTTTCTCTTCGGGCCACAAATGGTCATCCTCTTGCCCGATCCATCCCCACCTCCACTTTTGAAAGTGCCATTTCTTAGTGTCTTCAAGTACTCGTGGTCAGATATTTACAGAGAACGTGACAAATGATTCCCTGCTAGTATCATGGCAGTTACTACAATGCATTAACTACTACTTCAATATAGGGTAAAGAAAAATTGAAGTAGGGATATTTCCTTATAAATTATCCTACTATCAAGGGACTCTCTATGGGCACATTGGGGCAGGTGTCATTGAGACCTCCTCTTCCTGAATGAGGCAAAAACAAACTAAGCTTCAATTCCAAAGGACTTAAAGTCCACATACTACAGTGGTGCAGCCACATCAAGGTTTATGGCAGCTCAATTCACAATAGTTAAACTATGCAACCAACCTAGATGCCCTTTAACAGATGGATAAAGAAAATGTGGTACATATACACAGTGGAATATTATTCAGCATTAAAGGAGAATGAAATTATGGCATTTGCAGGTAAATGAATGGAACTAGAGAATATCATGCTAAATGAAATAAGTCAATCCTAAAAAAAAAACAAAGTCAGAATTTCTCTGATAAGCCAATGCTGATCCACAGTGCGGGGAGCGGGAGGGAAGAATGAGGGAACTTTGGGTTGTGCAGAGGGGAATAAGAGGAGGGGAGGAGGTGTGGAGATGGGAAGATTGGTGGAATGAGAGGGACATGATTACCCTGTATACATGTATGATTATGTTACCAGTGTGACTCTGCACCCTGTTCAGCCAGAGGAATGAGAAGTTGTGCTCCATTTGTGTACAGTGTGTCAAAATGCACTCTACTGTTTTGTATAATTAATTAGAACAAATTTTAAAAAAATTTAAAAGATCTAGCTCAAAAGAAAGAAAGAAGAATCTATGAACTGTTTCTATTCCTATAGGAGAGCTAGTCTTTGTGGATGTCAGCTGAGGCTAAATCCACACAAAATTACGATTAAGGAGAACTCAGGGTCTCCACCTTCAGGGTTCTTCTACTGCAATCCAGAACCCAGAACTGTTTGCTCAGAATCTACCGCATGTCCTCCCGGATGGAACGGGACTTGAGATGTTGACACATGCCCAACTTGGCTGCCTTCATTAGAGGAGGGCATTTCTGGAGATGGGCTACATCAGGGATAGTTCCTCATCACTCTGCTCACCCAGGGCCCTAGTGGCCAAGTCTACAGTTGCTTTTGTGGGTCTCCCTTGATCGTTCTCCTAGGATCCCAAAGCCTTTTCACTGGGATAAGGAAGAGGAAGGCAGGATTTGGACCCATTTTCTCCTGGGGTGCATAGTGACATATAGGAGAACAGTGAATAATTTTGAGTCATGGACAAGAGGAGACAGGGAATCTGTGATTGTGATTCTTCTAATGTTAGCAAGACTCTTGATCATAAGGGAACTTGTGGAAGGGGAATGTCCAACCCCAATGTGCCACAGTCTGGCTGGGCACACAATCACGAGCCACTCACAGCTTCGTAGATTCAAACAGCAATTCTTTATTCCCGAACTCACACCGGCCTCTACACACGTTCTGGGGAAATCTAAGTTCTGCCGCAAAATACAGGTACTCCACCAGGCTTTTTATCCTATTCCCAGCAGGAATAACCTTAAACCTGGAACTGCCCTAAACCCAGATTGTTTTAAACCGGGAACGCCCTAAACCCAATTGTCTTAAACTAGGAACGCCCTAAACCCAAGGAGCCGGATACTTCCTAAAACCTGCAGGATACACCCTAAACCTGGATCCACCCTGGTCCTTGAGCAGGGTCACCCTTCTCAAACACACATGCAATGTCACAGTGAATTTCCAAGGCAAGTCCATTTAACATGGGGTACGCTGGCAAGGAAATTTCGATGCATCATTCCTACTTGGCAATGGCCCTCAGCACCAATGCTGGGGCAGGCACTGACCATTCAGGGATATAGTCTTTACCTTGACTCTAGATCAGCTTCTGCCTGGCCCATTTTACTTCCACCAAGTCCAGATTATGTCCTTAAGTCTCCTTTGGGTCTCTGGAGGGCAAGCTCATTCTCCATAGTACTTGGATTCATCTGGTTTATCTTACTATTCCTACTCCCACTCCCACCCTAGTTTCTATCTTCTTCCACATCTGTCCTGTCCTTGCTTCTGGACTTCTCTCTTGGCCTCTCAGATGTACCACCCTGTATTGTCCCAGAACAAAGAAATGCATTATCCTTCTCAGTTTCCTGCTGCCTTCACACCTGGCTTCGCTGCAAGACCCGACCCACATAACTCCTGTATACTCTTAACCTGGGTAGTTGTATCAGCTTAATCCTACCTTGAAGCTCAGCTCTGTCTGAGACTCCAGGACCAATTCATTTTCTCCAGGACCGACTCCAACTCTAACTGGAGGCTAAGAGTCCTTTGTAATACAGATCTCTCTAGAAACGAGACTTCCTGCCTAATACACGTATCCCTAATCCTTCCTGCAGTGGCCTATATCATGTTCTGTGAGATTCTGATCTTTAGGAAAGAACATACCATTTTTGACTCAAGCAGGACTCTGCATCTGTCTCTCTGTGGAATATTGGCAGAAGATTCTTATGGGATTATTTTGACACACTTGTTCTCTTTGGCAGGCACCAAGTTTCCTTCTAAGCAGGCACTTATGATTATCCAGAGATCATAGTGTGGTTCAGAAAGCTAGTAAAGCTTAGATCCATGGGCACAGATGCTACTACTAACTCTTTCCTTGAATACGTAACTTTGGTGAGGGCAAATAATCTCTCTGGGCCCCAGGTTCCTGGAAAGCAGAGTAGAAATGGATTAGATAATTACCTAGGCTCATTATAGTATAAAAATACTATCATGGCGTCCCGTAAGTCAACAACTACATAAGTTTATATTGGACAGGTAAGAATTTCCTACATGTCTGATAACAGTCCTTCCTGCCCTGCTTAGCTAGAGCACAGAATTTGAATGAATCTATATTAAAAAGAAGAAAGGTATCAAATCAAAATCCTTATCTTTTCACCTTAAGAAACTAGAAATTTTTTGCCTTAAAAAAATGTTCCACATTAAGGGGAACAACAACAAAAGGGATTAAACTAAACCCCAAATAAGCAGAAGTAAGGAAGTTACAAAGACTGGAGATGAAAGAAATTAAATAGAGAAATAAAGAAAAATCAAATGTTATCTTTGAAATATCAAGTTTATTGACAAAACTTTAGTTTGACTTGCCAACAAAAAAAAAAGTCCAATTAGTAAAATCACTTGCCTTACTCTCCATAGCCCAGAGGAAAGACTTTGATATCCAAGGAGAACTGTTAAAAAGGGACCATCACTACTGGGTTATAAGAGTGTTCTATGAACAATTATAAACAAGCAAACTGGATATCCTAGATGAAGTGTACGATTGCCTAGGAATTTTCATTTTGCTAAATTGACTCAAGAAGAAATAGAAAAGCTAAACAGAAGCCCTGTGTCACTTACTAACAATTGGGACACGTTCTAACAAGTGAATCCTTAGAGGATTTTTTTGTTGTGCAAACATCAGCACATACCTAGTTAGTAGAGGTGATGTGGCCTCTTGCTGCAAACAAGACAAGGTAAACATGAAATGTACATCAGGCTGCTGCCAGTGTCATGTGACTTTGCGTGTGTGGTGTCAGAATTCGACTCCAAGAACTCACTCACACACACTAAACACACACTCTACCCCTGAGCTGCATCCTGGGCCTCAGACACTGTTTTACAGTAAACTTTTTTGCTCTATATGTAAGTAGGAGCACATGCTAAAACAATAATAAAAATTTTAGTATAATAAATACATAAACCAGTCAGTTTTTTGAAAGATTACTTCATGAGAGATATTGTAAGCTTCGTATTACATCATATTAGGAGGCACATGTTATTGGTCTTCCTGTAGAACTTCCCTTTTTATCGTATCCCTTTAATCACTGGTTTATTGCGTCTGTGTGTACGTGGTATATACGCGTGTGTGCGTATGTGTGTGCCCATGTGTTGGGGTAGTGCTTGACACAAGGTTAATTCAGGGCTATTATTCTGGGTTTCTTTCTTAGAAGTTGGTACTATCTCCATGGCTCATTGACTTTGAGTACTGTTTTGGGCATTGGGCAAAAATAAATAAATAAAGGACAGCTCTTGTCTTTAGAGATAGGGTCATACATGTAGTCATACATGTGGTGTCCTGAAACACCATTGTGACAACTAGGACAAGGCCTTCAACAACACCAAGTGACTGATTGGCGCCTAACCCAACTCCCGACCTCCATCTCCAAACTCAGAAAATTGCAGACTGAGAAATTCCCCTGGCTCTCACGTCTCCTGCCTGGTGCACTGTACCCAGGACTCCTATGCAGAAGGCTAAAGGCACAGAGTAAAAATAAAACACAAAAAGAGCAATGAAATTATATGTGACCCTTCCTGGAATACCAGACATAGGATTTGGCTCCTGCTATCCTCATGCTTACACACACACACACACACACACACAAATGATTCACACTGCACACCAGGTAGGCATGCATGCTGGCATTAAGTCCAGCCAACATCCAAGTCACTTCCAACTCACTAGGCTGCATGGCACCAGATTAGCTTGAACCAACATTTCCCTTATTCTGTGTTCTGCAGGACAGTCAGAGCCACTGTATCTATTCAGCACAGACAAGGGGCTTGCTTTTGAGCCCAAACTCAATAGCCCCACTTCCCTTCTGTGTCTGCATAGGCACCCCATTTCACAGAACCCTTTCAACACTCCATTATCCTGTGAAGCTTAGATGCTGGTCACTCAATGAGGTCAGTTTGATTGGTTTGATCCCCGGAGGCCCAATCAAAATTGATTTTAGAAATATGGCCCTGTCTGGAATGGCTGAAAGAAATCGTGCAGGAAACGAGAAACCAGCACAATCTGTACAATTATTGCAGTGAGTAAACAAGGGCATTCCAGGCAGTTCCTTGCTCCGCTGCAATCCATCTTGAAGGGTCAGCAATTCCAGGTGCACATTTCTGTGACATGCCACCTTTCACCAGACAATTCCCCAGCGCAGGCTGGCGTGCTCCCTGAAGAAAGTGAGGGGGATCGATGCTAAGGGCTCTGATCCACGGCAATGACCTAAATACTAGCTTTGCTGGTGCTGGTGATGAAGTGGTGCTGATTGCTTTTCGAGGGTCCCTTTCATCATCATTAGCAGGCCCCAGCTTTTCTTCTCCAGATAAGGACATAAAAAAACAACACACTGAGCAGAAAGAGCTGAAGAGGCATCATTGAGGGGTCAATCCCACCGACACAAAAAGGCAGCACAACTTGATAAAATAAAAACAACGAGTCCGAAATCTGCCAGCAACACCCCTGGCAGATCTTGATCTCCATTGTACCTTGGATCCCCTCTGCCCACCAGAAATACATGGGTTTCACATCGGCACACTCTCTGGATTCACATTCTTTCCGGGGAAATATCTTCCAGAAATATTTTGAATTAAAAAGTGTTGAAAAAAAATGTCTTTTTGGGGGGTGAAATCAAGATATATAGTCACTCTATAAAATATATATTTTTATTATTATAGTATTCATCTTCCTCCTTTGGGTGAAAGACCAACATATGGTCCACGTAGTTTGACAAAATGCCATGCAGCAGTGAAAACTAGAATCTGAGTCTATAATAATACATGTGATATATATTTTTATTCCTTGAGAACTTGAATTTAAAAGTTATATGGCTGCCCATTCTTATCCCTCCTGGCAGAAATAACTCCTGACTATCCAGAGGAACAGCTCCATGGATTATGACTTTCCTTCTCTCTACGGTCATCAAAGATGAATTTCCCCTTGGCAAACAGTTTATTTTGCAAATGAGTTTAAGTGATTCATAGGATGCTGAAAAATAGCATCTTGAAATTTATTCTTAAACACACTGCTTTATAAACTTAGTTCACACATATGGTGTTTCCCAGGCAAACAGTCAAAGACACAGGGATCTGGGAGCCCGTGGCCAGGACAAAACTGGGACATTACAGCAGAGCAGCTCTCTGATGGTTTTCAGAAGTGAGATCAAGGATGGCCTCCCCAGGACAAGTGGGCTCAGGCAGGGGCACATAGAATAATCAATCCTGAAATCAAAGTTGAATCAGTGCCAAGGGAAGAGAGGAAGGAGAAGGGAAGGACAGGGGAGGGAGGAGAGGACTTCATCTTATATTCTTTACTCCTACTCCCAAGCCAAAAGGGCCATTTGCTTTGTGTTTTGGGTGATTCACAGAGCAAGAGTCATGTATCACCGGGTGCACACAGAACACTCGTGTTTTGATGACAAGCAGATGGCAGAACTCAGAAATGGAATGACATTCCTTAACTCCAAGCGTGGGGTCAGAAAAAGCTCACATGGGTCTGGAGTCCACAACCAGGACTGAAGATTGTCCAGAGAGGAAAGAGTGTAGAGAGCTGGACGTAAGTTAACCACCGCTATAGTTTGGATCTGGAATGTCTCCCATAGGGCCATGGATGGAAGGCTTGGTCTCCAGCCTGTACAAGGCAGTGTGGCCTAATGGAAGATTGTTAAGGGCGTGCTATTATGGGGACTATTGGGACCCTTGCCCTTTCCTGTTTCTTTCCTTTACTTCGTGGCCACCATGAGGTGAACAGGCCTCCTCCAGGGTGTGCTCCACCACAGGCCTGAAGCAACAAAAACCAGTGTCCATGGAGAAGACCTCTGAAACCAGGAATCAAAATAAACCTTTCCTCTTTGTAAGTTGGTCATCTCGGATATTTTGTTACAGTGACAGAAAGATGATAACACAGCCCCATGATTCCATCACTGTAGAGTGTAGCCTTTATCAATAAATGGGGCTCCCTGGTCTTCAGGGCAAAATGAGGCCACATAGAAACCAGTCTATTCCCTAAAGACCTAAAAAGAGCATGCTACAGGGACACTGCTACATCGATGTTCATAGCAGCACAATTCGCAATAGCAAGACTGTGGAACCAACCGAGATGCCCTTCAATAGACGAATGGATAAAAAAAATGTGGCATTTATACACAAGGGAGTATTACTCTGCATTAAAAAATGACAAAATCATAGAATTTGGTGGGAAATGGATGGCATTAGAGCAGATTATGCTAAGTGAAGCTAGCCAAGCCCTAAAAAACAAATGCCAAATGTCTTCTTTGATATAAGGAGAGTAACTAAGAACAGACTAGGGAAGAAGAGCACGAGAAGAAGACCAACATTAAACAAGGATGAGAGGTGGGAGGGAAAGGGAGAGAGAAGGGAAATTGCATGGAAATGGAAGGAGACCCTCAGGGTTATACAAAATTACATACAAGAGGAAGTGAGGGGAAAGGGAAAAAGAATACAAGGGGGAGGAATGAATTACAGTAGTGGGGGTAGAGAGAGAAGAGGGGAGGGGAGGGGAGGGGAGGGGGGATAGTGGAGGATAGGAAAGGCAGCAGAATACAACAGACATGAGTATATCAATATGTAAATCAATGGAAGTGTAACTGATGTGATTCTGCAAGCTGTATACGGGGTAAAATGGGAGTTCATAACCCACTTGAATCAAAATGTGAAATATGATATATCAAGAACTATGTAATGTTTTGAACAACCAACAATAAAAAAAAAAAAAGAAAATCAGTTGGTATGCACCCAGAAGACCTGTGCTCTAGTCTGAAGCAAGTTGCTTAACCTCAGTTTGGATCTCGGTTTCCTCCCCTATAAAGTCTGCCTTGAAGTGTTCTGTTAATCTAAATTTATTGATTTTTTTAAAAATCAATCATTTTCACTATACCCAATTTTGGAGAAATCCTTGACTTTGAGAACTTTAATAAATTGAGTGCTGACCCAAGTGATAATAGACAGAGCCAGAATATACATCTCCTCTCTCTGGCAACAGGGTTTTTTTTCAAACCTACAGTAAATGGAGACACAGTGCCAAGGCAGAAGTAGAATGAGCTCCTCTCTTTTCCATGGAGATGTCCTTCCTTCATGCTATGATGATGATGATGAAGGGGTCTGGCCTAGTAGGTTGAAGCTGAAAGCAGTTCGGTCTCTAAGACTGTGGACCTGATGTTAGAGGGAACAGGGAGTCGTGGTACATTATTTAGAGCAGAATAGACAGAATCACAATAGCCCACTTCTATTGGGCATTTGCCATATTCCAACAGTGAGCTAAGTGCTCTCTCTATATCATTTATTTAAATTGCCTCTTAACAACCACCTTATGAAGAGATGTCATATTATTCCTATTTTTACAGATGAAGGAATAGTGTTGGGTGAGACACAGCTTGTCCATGGAAGAGCTGAGACTCAGGTCTGGTCCTGCCAGCCTCCCAAGCCCGAGGTTGCACACCCACCAGTCTCTTCAGTTAGGAGAGTTCCTTCTATGGTTGAGGATGCGACCTTTAGAGCACCCACATCCTCTTGAAGGAGAGAGCAGGATTTCCTATGACCCTGCAAGATGGGACTCAGGGAATCTGGGACCCCATTATATCCATATATGTCAAGAGGTTCCCCCATTCCTTAGCTGCACACTGGTCTCAGCCCTAGCTCTGAACAGCGAGAGGAAATGGAAGCATCCAGCCAGAAAAGGAAACGACTGAGGTTCTGGAAGGTGTTGGAATCATGGCAAGGCCATCTTCAGTCTGAGAAGGGCCTTCCCCAGATTAGGAGGATGCCCTGCTCTTCTCAGCAAAGAGATGGAAGCCAGAGCGCCTTGAAGTTGCAGCCCTTGAAACGGATAGGAGAGGTTGGTTAATCATACAAGTTAGTTAAGAACAGCAAGTTCTGGTCTGCAATTGCACTTTAAGGTGACTATACTTAGTCATGTGTATTTCAAAAATAGTTAAAAGAGGGTTTTTAATATTTTGACCACAAAGAAATGACAAGTCTTTAAAGTAATAGGTATGTTACTTGCCCTGACTTGATCCCCGCACAGTGTATGGAAATATCACATGGTATCCTATAACTGTGAACAATTATTATGTGACAATTAAGTCAAGAAGCTGAAAGGAGAAGGAAGCATCCTGTGACCGAGTTGCTGACCACTAGAAGCTGCCAGCAAGGGAGCCACCTTCCCTCTGAGCTCCCCGACAGGCGGGGGTATTTCTGCACACCGGTGTGTCTCTATTCAGTGCCACACTGGAAATTTTTAAATCAAAAATGAGATTTCCAGAAATGTGCTTTCCTAAATTCTTCACACGGGTGTGCTATTAATATGGAAATGAGGAATGAGTTTAATCATGTTTGACTGTTTGCTGGAAAGAAAGCAAACATGCTGATACGCTAAGTATCATCAGATTTGTTAAATGGGGTCAGGATTACAGGGCTGATAGGGGACTGATGGATTTCTTGCTGCTCATTATCCCTATTGAATGGTTGGAATAAATTCAACACTGAGAGAGAGGCCAAGGAAGGGCGGGGCTGTCAGCGCCCATGCACCTGGCTTAGAGCTCCTGAGAAGTCTTTGGCCTTGGCAGTGACCTGGAAAGCCGTCCTCTCGCGGTCAGTGCCTGCTGCCCCACCTGAGCCCTGCTGGGGGATGGGTGCCAGAGTAAAAGATCAAAGTGCAGGATCAAATAATGACTCCTCTTTTTTTGTATCATTGATTCCTGTTTACAAAGTGTCTCCGCGTACATTCTCTCAGTTAATCCTCCTGTGACTCTAGAGAGAGAGGTAAAACCGATACTTTGGTCTGCTCAGTTTATAGGTGGATAAATGAGGCCCAGAGAGGTGGAGGGATTTCTGCAGTGTCTCATAGGCACCCACAGAACCCAGGAGCCTGCCCGCTGTGTCCTTACCATGGGGTGCCCACTACGTGCCTGGCTGCGGCTCTCTCAGCCTCCATGTCCCATGTGGACTCCATTGTGTACATGTCTGAGGCTAATCCTGCTTCTGGCCACAGGAGGCAATAGCTTCAGGGTGATTTCAGAACCAAGTTCCTCATTTTGATTAGTTAGTTGATCTCTTCCAGAAATATGTGTTGCACGGCCATCTTGCAGCTCCTGGGAAGACCATGGAGAAGAGCTCCTGCCCTCATGGGGTTTATGGTGAGCTCCTCAGACTCTCACACTGGTGGGAATTCTCTAGAGACAGTGGTAAAAGCAGATTCAGATTCAATCGGGCTTCACTGGGGCCTGAGATTCTGCTTTTCTCACAGGTGATGTGGATGCTATTGGTCCATGGACCATATTTTGAGTCACACTCAAGGTACCCAAGGCAAGAGACCAAGAATTTTGGTGATGCCAACCAACATATGGAGGAAACTTCTCTCGTAGATCCTGGTAATAGATGAAGAAACAGTTTTCTTCTCTAAGTCCTCTGAAAAATAAACTTAACACAGAAGAAGAGTAGGATGTGGTGTGTCCTATGACTGGGAGTTTCAGGGGGACCTATTTCAGAGTTGGCTTCCTGGGGGAATGGAAGCCTATAGCTATAACTGGAGTAGAAATTGGGCAGGCCATGGTTATAAGCAGAAAAGATGGTCCACTGGAGACCATAAGATCTGTGGGTATAAAATCCTATGAGCAAGAATGAAAGCTTAATGCTTTCAAGTTTTTAAGAGTTTACTCCACCTCTGGGAAGATACCAATGAAGACCTGGGAGGATTTGACAGGACTCTGTAGTTCCGTGGTCATGATAAAGAAGTTGGATTTATAGCTCAGGGCAAGATGGGGGTACGAAGGATATGGCATCAGAAACTGATTGACATTGTTTGCATTTTTGGAAACTCACACAGGCTGCCACAGGAGAATAGATTGAGAGAAATAAGACTGAAATTGGAAGGCAAGTTAGGTGAGAGTGTAGACGGCTTGTACTGGGACTTTAATCATGGAACTAGAGAGGGATATTATATGGGAAGGTCACTAGACTTGCTCACCAAACACGTGTGGTCTGGTGTGGTGTACACACAGTGATGGAGGTGTGTAGTTAGGATGTGCCATCCACTGTGTCCTTGACCTTGTTCTATAGCTCCTGAGACCATATTTTCTATTTTCCTCCTTTTCCTCCCTTGTGACTAAGCTCTTGTTTATCTGGTAATGGTCTTTGTCATATTCTTTGAAACGTGAACTTTTTTTCCAAGTCTTGGTCTTGTTCCTACCTGTCCTCTTGGGAACAGTTGTCCCCAGCCTCCAGCCCCTGGCTGCTTGTCAGCTTTTACCACTGCTTATAAATTGCTGGCAGTCTCCCTTCACATTTTCTACTTGTCCATCTGGGCTATTTTCCATCCAGGTCAAAAATCTCTTCCCATTGACTAGTTAGGCCAGGACACCGAAATGTTCCTGATCAGACCATTACTGATCTGGGAATCCAGTGCATCAGGTTCCCAAGCAAGGACGTATATTTAAATCAAGTCAACTCTTCTTTATATGTGACAGTGAATGAAACTCATGTCTAACTTCTCAATTAGACATGAGTTTCATTCACTGTCACATATAAAGAAGAGTGCACTTGTCCCACTCATAATACATGTCCCTCTGCATCCTTCTTGGAGGCCTGCTGGTTTCTGCTGATGACTTCAGTAAAAGGTAAGACCATCACCATCAGGTCTGTCTATGCACATCATAGAAGCAGGAACAGGATGAGGATCAAAGATTTCAAAAGTGCCCCCCCCCCAAAAAAAAAGACCTATGGCAATGATACTCATCATTGTGAACCTGCTTTTCCTACATGTGTGTTAAGATTGGGAGACGATGCTAAAAATATGGATGTTGAATCTCAAAACCTTGTTCCACCTGGAGGCCCAACAGGATGCGTTCATGACTCTGGAACCAAGAAACCCTTCTAGTTAAGGGCACATCCTTAATAAAGAAATGTGTTTGTTACCTACTCCCAAAGGGTCTTCAACACTGGGTGCTGGTGAAAAAATAATTTGTCTTTATCTTGTGTACAAACCCTTATCCAAACTATTTCAGCATTGTAGAGGTGAACTACTCGAGACATTCCATATATTTTAAAAATAGCCTTTGCCCTTGTTTAAACTAGAAGATATAAAAAAAAAAGTCTTTGGACTAAAAACACTCTCTCTGACTTCTTGTTTGCAAGGAGCATTTCTTTTTGGAATCACAACACTTTGACCTTCTGAGCTTGGGGAGAAAGTACTATGTTGAATGAAGGGTAAAATAACGGGCAGCCAGAGCACTAGAGATTTCACACACAATCTCTACATCCTGAAAAGCAGGTTTTCTTTTTCTGAAAGGTCAGAGGTATCGCGCTGTGAGAGAGAAGCCTCAAAACCAGTAGATGGCTATAACTTCATCTCTCCTCATCCTGCATGCATCTTGTCAGGATGCTTTGGAACCTTCTCAGAGAGGATGGTGCAAATATTTTTATACTTTGACACTCACCTTCTCAGACGCACTAAAATTGAGACCTTGGATACAACATGGGCACGTACTGAGCCACTGGGGCCCCCAACTTAGAGAGTTCCTGCAATTTATTTTCCTATCTTCAACCTAGTACTTTCTCCTTCAATCTTTTTACTTGAATATAAGAAAAGAGTGATTTTTTTTTCAGTCCAAAGACTTTTGTGTTCTGGTTTGAACTTGGGAAAAGCCAATCTTTTAAAAATACACAATGTCATGAGCAATAGAAAACTATTTCTGCAATGCTAGAATAGTTTGAATAAGAATTTCAATAAGAGATAAAAAACATATTCTCTTCTTCCTAGGAGAGAGAGGCCAGCTCAGATGGCTGGAAGACCAAGAAGAGGAGAGAGGCTGAGGCAGCCTCACGTGGCATTTGGACAGGTGTGAGGAGATTTGATAACAGGCATTTGGCAGCAGATTTCTGGAGGTCTGCCACAAGGGTGCTGCCTCAGCCAAAGGAAAAGACCAGCAGGAGCCCACTAGAAAGCTGGTAAAAAAAAAAAAAAAACAAGAAGGGAAAGCTGGGTGCTGTGGTGCATACTTGTAATCCCAACTACTTTGGAGGCTGAGGCAGGAGGATCACAAGTTTGAGGCCAGCCTCAGCAACATAGTAACACCCTATGTCAAAATAAAAATATAAAGGGCTGGAGGTGTGGCTCAGTGGCAGTGCTTGTCTAGCATGTGTAAAACCCTGGATCTAATCCCCAGCACTGAAAACAACAAGAAGCCAGAACCAAATAAATTTTTTATGTCATATAAATTTGGATTCTAGTCAGAAGGTCAAGGAAAATAAGAAAGAACTCAGTAACTCAAGGAGGAAGAGGGTCGGGATGCCATAATCAGTAAGAAGGAGCACTAGAAAGTCATTCTTGGCTCAAAGAAGACAACAATGGACAAAATTCCCCTTTTCTGAACCACTGGGCTCCCCCTGTTGTCCCAGATATGAATTGCAGGAGGAGGCAGAGAAAGTGTCCTGACCCGGGGAAGAGGTCTCCTGGCCAGCAAGGCAGGGTGGGCACTGGTGGTCAACTTGTTACTTGTTACACTAACATCAGACAGAACCAGCTAGGGCTGGGAGGAGGAAAGCAGAAGCTCCATTAGCCATGGTGCAGGGAAAGGCTGGCTAAGCAGATGACAAGGACAGACAGGTAGACTGCAGCTCAACCCTCCGAGGTTTGCAAAAGGACCTGATTTCCTGTGGTCCCACCTGCCATTTTTCAGCTTTATGGTGGTGTGACAATGATGTGCTTTCCGTAGAACCTTTGTTTTGAATTTGAATCCTTTTTCTGAGACAGGTGGCCTGATCCTCTATGATGTGCAGTGTTGCTGGCTAGGATATTCGGTAGGTTACGTTTCTAACTAACAATCATTTCAACCTACATGGGGTTTATTGGGATGTCATCCTATCATGGTTGAGAAGCATCTCTACAGACACTGCAGTTCTTGATTAGGACAGTAGGACAGGGTCTAGGAAAAGTCTGTAGTTGGGTTCCTAATAAGAGAGGAGTGACTTGAAGGACAGCAGGCAGAGTCACAGTGAGACAGTGTCCCTATAGGGACAGAGTCTGGTAGGATAGAATCAGCCTGTGGAATCCCTTACCTTAGATTTTCCTTTCATTGTGATACTGGGGTGGCTTTCTCAGACTCCTTGGCAGATGGCATCCAGGTACGTGACAAGGCCCTGCCAGTTAGGCACACCTGTTCCAACTTGTAGCACAATACTCCATCCCATACCCATTCTGCAGGAGCCACTCAGGGAGGAGATGGCTGCCAAGACCCTAGGCCCAGTTTCTAGGTACAGAAGCAGTGGCATGGATGGCAGTCATACATGGAGTGCCTGGTACCCAGTGGGGACAACAGTGGATTTTCAACACATCAGTTCTGCAGAGTGGTTTTAGGCAATGTTTTTAGTGGCTTAACCTGTGAACCTGATTATCCATCCAGGACCCTTACCCCATCCCACTGCACCAACCCTATGACATGATTCTGTGGCTGTCCAGCATCTTTTGAATCATTTCTTCTGTAGCCCATCTCATCCAGCCAATTTCTGTTGCTTATATCCAAGGGAATGTTATCTGACACCATGAATATAGTCAGATTGACAACATCTCAAAGGAGAAAAGGATTTTCACACCAGAGTGTGGGAGGAATGATTTAGAAGAGGGTTTGGGAGGTGGAAAATGCTGACTGTATCAGTTAGGGTTCTCCGGAGAAATGGAACCAGTTCTCCCCCTCAGCACAGGATCCAGTGAGTGTCATCTGTGCCCACCACAGCAGTTCCTCTTCAAGTGCTATGCTGTGGGGGCACCGTCAGCCTCCCCCAGCCATCCCTGAAGCAGACAAGAAGCTCCATTTGGGATGAGTTAACCTGGCTCAAGAATTCTCACATATGGGAATTTCTGGCCAAAGTATGGGTAGTAGGGGATGGTAATCGGGGACTGGAAGGAAGAGGCAGGGAAGAAAAAAGAGAGAGGAGAAAAACTTCTTACATACCAAACCTGAAGAGATTCCTGAACTCGAGACTGAAGATGGAAAACAAAGGATTTGTGTTAAGGTCTGTAAATAAGTCAAAAATAACACCTGGTATTTTGCCAGAGAAATGTTAGAGTTCTTAAACAAGTCTGGATGGCGCCTGGCAAAAGGTCAGAGGGAGTGGTTTGAAAAGTAACAAAAGCGAGCCATTAAGTTTGGAGATGCCTTATTGGTTGATTGATGTATCTAGTTTATGCTAATTAAGATAAGCTGTGCAAAATGTATAAATAGCTCTGTTGCCCTACAATAAACGGCTCCCATTCCTGCTGTATAAACGTGCACAAGTTATTCGTCACACCCCGGTTATTTTGCTGCAGCTGGCCTGCGGCAGATTTGGGTTAAGAGGACTTGAAATCACAGTAAAGAGTGAGCCAAGCAGAGTTTTCTCAATCCTGTGTATGCAGAGATGTAAATAAAAACAGAAGTTATATGAAAACATCATGTTTTCTATATCAACAATGTTCTGCAATGAACAACCTCACACATTGGTGGTCAGGGCTTCTCCTTCTGGTTCCATTCAACTCCTTTTCCTATTGAGTCACATATAAAGAGTTCTCTTCTGCATTTTCTTTAGGACCATGCCCATTAAAGTCAAGCGATATTTAGTAAATTCCCTTGTATGACAGGCACCGTGCTAAGTGCTGGGATGCAACAGTAGATGCAACATGGTTTTCTTGATGGGAGCTTAAGGTTAGTCTACCAAGGGAGACAGGCAATTCCTTACATTACCTGGAGAAGCAGTCATCTGCATTGGTGAGCACAGATGAGTCTCTGGGATGTATGACATCTGGTTATTTCTCTGGACCCTAATAATACACTGTGAAGAGACTGACTGCTCAGTGCTTCTGAAATTATTCAAAGTCCATATTTTAATACTACTTCTATTGTTCTGTCAATTTCTTTCCCTGTTTGTTATTTCACAAATGTATGCTAGAACCCAGAGCCAGTGAAAGTGCAGTGTGATTCTCTCCCAGTGCAAAATACTCTATGGATGTTTTTCACAAATGCCTCTTTCAAAATGCATTCTGGGAATATCTTCTGTAACCCGGTGGCAGGAGTTTTGTAGACCTTGCTGGATTAAGTTACAGAAGAGCAATCGTCTCCAATAATTCTCTCCTGAAGCCACTCGCCTATCTCTGCGATGAGATTTCTCATTTCTCACCATCAACTACCCACCCAGACCTTGTAGCTGGGTTAAAAGCTGTCCCTTTATATAAGGGAAAATAATACTTTGCCAGGTGTTTGCAGTTTTTCTAACATATAATTTTTAAAATATTAGAAAAGTAAAGCCTTTCACATCTTTTACATATTTTCCCCTTGACTGTCATCTTTCCTGCCCACTCTTTAGATAAAAGCATTGTTTCCAATTTTGTCTTCACTCCTCTTCTCTCTCTCTCTCCTGGCTCCTTGGTAATATCCTCCACAGAGGTTCACAGGCTGTTGGAGTTTGGAAGGGATCTCGGGATCTTCTGTTGTCATGGCTCCAGGTTTCCTTTTGCAGGTCTCCAGGAGACCTTCCCTTCAAAGCAAGTCTTTCAAAAAAGTCCAATATATGAACCAAAGGCAGAGCTTCTGCATTTGCCGTGAGGGATAGGGCTGCCTCTTCACTCATCCACACAGCAGTCCCTAAGGCACCCAGTGACGTCTTCAGTGGTGCTTCTGAAAATAGGTCAGCATCAGACTCTCCTGTGATGCTCCTGAGGAGACATGGGCTTCTGCATTCCACACCTCTGCCCACAAGTCACCAAGTGAGTCTTAGATGGTGGCCTGGGAATCTTCCTTTCACTAAACTCCTCTGTGAATTCTCATCTTCATAAAATTGGAAAACCACTGCCTTTTACTCTAAGAGCTTTGTTTAAAAACTGCTCTGCAGGGACAGCCCCCTTTTTCTACTGAGGAGGCTCTGCTAGAGGCACAAGGCTCATCTTCCAAACAGAATACAGCCTTATCTTCACCTCCACTAGGAAAGGGTCTGAGTCCTCCCAGTGAACAGTTCCAGCTGCCAACTGGTGACTACATGGGCATTTCAAACTGCAGAGTCAACCTTAATTGTTTTCTATTGCTTCTACCCCTGCTATTCTAAGATCTAGTGTCACCTTCTGGAGGCCCCAAGCCTGGCCTTCAGACTTCAGCTTGTGCCTCTCTCTCATGACTGTGGGTGACTCCCACATTGTCTTTGGTTTTCTGGTCAATGTCCGCATCTTGGCAACACCCATGATAAACTATACAGACCCTGTTCAAACCATATCTCTTCCGAAAGACCAGCCAAACTCCATGACTTTAATATTTCCATTCTTTGTCCCTGTAATAGGCTCAGTGCTGCACACATGTGAGGTCTCCAGGCTTGCTGGAACATTAGCACTACCTGGGGAATATTTTAGAAGCCCCTCCCAGGTCCTACCTGGAGATGCTTTATTCTGAGACAGTGCTGGACATTGGTATTTTTCCAAAGCTTTACCCACTGTCCACGTGCTCTCTCTGCCCCTCCACCCCACCATCCATGAATCTAGCACAAAATGAAGGTTTAAAACTATTGTTCTAATTTAAATAGAGTTCATTAGGGGCACATCTGCCTCCCTAGCAAGACTATAAGACTGGCCAGTGTATGAACAATATCCTATTCATCTTTCTATTGCATTTCTTTCTTGCTTCCTTTGTGTGGTTACTGAAGGTTCTTAGGCCCCTGCAGTATGTCAGATACTGAAGACATGATGCTAGGTTCTCCTTCTTGAGCAGAGATGTCAGATAAATGGACATATAATGCATTGTTATTATACCATTGATCACTTTTAGACTGTGATCTACTGAAAGAACCATGCCCCACTTTGACCCATAACCACACGTCCTGAAGCAACAGTTCCCTGTGCAATGCCCAGCTGTTTCCATAACTGACTGACCTGTTTGCAGACTTGAGATCATACATTTCCTCACTGTGAGGTTGAGTGGGTCACTTGATCTCTCCCTGAACCTCTGTTTCCTTATCTACTAAAGTATTATCTGTCTTGTGTTCCTAAGTGGGTTTTTCTTTGTATTTAAGTTGTTTGGGGTTTATTAATCTTTATTAATCTTTTATTAGTCCATAAGTCAATGTTTTTCATCAAATTTGGGGAAAGTTCAGTTATTATTTCATTAAATGTATTTTGTTTCCTCTTTCTGGGATTCCAAGTATGTATCAATATTAGATCACTTTATACTTGCCCATGAACCTGGAGTAAATAAATGGATAAATATTAAATATGTATGTTACTCTCTGGGATTGTTGTAAGAATTAGAGATGGATGAGAAACTGGTTGCTGCTATCAGTGACCACCTGATCAATGTGGACCTCTCTCTTTCCTCTTGGGGACAGCAATCCAGCTTAGCTGGACACATCTGGGGCTGCTGAGACCCCACTGGAGAAAATCAGGAGGGTGTGGCTTCTCTCTGCATGTGTGGAACTACATGGTTATGGGTCAAAGTGGGGCCTGGTTCTTTCAAGAGATCTTAGTCTAAAAGTGATAAATGTTATAATAACAATGCATTATATGTCCATTTATCTGACATCTCTGCTCAAGAAGGAGAACCTAAGCAAAGCATAAGTGCAACTGGCAGTTGACCAGCGATGTTTTTGAAGCCAAATGAGAAAATGTTTGCATGATTAAACATTTTGCAATTTCACGAATCTCAGGAAAGGTTAGGTAGTGATGTCCTTCAAGTAAATGGGAAGGGCAGCAGGCAATTCTCAGAGAAAAAAAATTGAAATAGAAGAAGCTTGGCTTAATTTGACAAGTGAAACCAAAGGTAAGAGACTAGTTCTGATTCGAATGTAACTGCGTAGCTTTGGAACTTTCTGGAACACACGGGTTGAATCTTTAAAAACATAAAACAGGAAAAGAAAAGTTAGCTATTTTAAATCCATCTTCTGAAAGGGAATGGAGGTTGTGTCTTATTTTGTTTATAAAAACATGTCCAAATAGTGATATGTGACCGCATGACACCAAATTTTCTTTCCTGATATTAGTTCCATGATTTTCCCTGTACGTGTGGATATAAGCAAATTTATTTTCTGTGTTGGATGTCATGAAGCTCTGAGTGAGAGAATTTTGCAACAGCCTCAGCTTCTCTTGTATTCAAACCGAACTAGAGAAGGGCTTACAGATTTCAGAGATGAGGACCTTTCTGATTTCAAGCATATCTAGCATACCAATGCCATTTGACTTCTACAGAAAATGTGATTTTTACCATCTCTATTCTTGTTTTGTTCAGCTATGTACTTATGCAGTGGTTCATTGCATGTGAGCGATGTGAGAGTGGCTTGGATGCTATTTCACATATTTTTCCCATTTCTCCCTCCTTCCTTCTTTCCTTCCTTCCTTCCTTCCTTCCTTCCTTCCTTCCTTCCTTCCTTCCTTCCTTCCTTCCTTCCTTCTTTTTTTCTCTATCTCTTCCCCTCCTTTTCTCCCTACCTCACTCTCACTTTCCTCTTTCCCTTCTTTCTTTCTCTTTCTTCCTTCCTCCCTCCCTTTCTTCCTTTCTTTTTGAAAAAGACTGAAGATTTCAGGATAATAGAGTCCTTCATCTTGTAAAAGAAGTAGAGATTTTGCAAATCTGTACAATTTTATGACCGATACAGCCAAATACCATTTTTTAAAAAATATTTTTAGTTGTTGATAGACCTTTATTTTATTTATTAATATGTGGTGCTGAGAATCGAACCCAGTGCCTCACACATGCCAGGCAAGTGCACTACCGCTGAGCCACCGCCCCAGCCCCAAACACCATTTTTTAAAAGTACGAATATATTTTATGTCAAAGACATTAAGTTGCTCATTCCTAACCTGCCCTGAGCTAAAACACAAAGCCTCCAACCTTATTCACAAACTCCTGTCTACCCACCTGGCTTTTAAAAGGCCACAGCTGTGTCGGTTATAAAAGCCAGGTGATCTCTGTATATGATTTGAGTTGTCACACCTAAGACAAGACTGGTGTTCCTCCTCAAGAGCGCCCTGTTCCCTACGGCTTCCTGATGTGGGGGGAGATCAAGCAGGGGACATGATTATCATTATTTTCCAGTCAGAAATCAAAAACCAGACAGTGACAAATCAATTTTCAAAGCTTACATTTCCATTCTCCAATGTTGAAAAAAAAAAAAATCCTGAGAATCCCCCTGTTGTTCTCCTTAAAATTTAAAACATATGGACAAATCTCTGAGGGCCAGGGATTTTTGTAAGCCTCCCCCAGACTACTTTTCATGGGGAAACTGGTGACAAACAGAATGCCATTTCTGCTGGGTCTGGAGAGAAGGCAGAACAAAGAGGAGGCGGGGCTGAGGCTGGAGTTTCCAGGAGTCCTGAGTAGACCTATTAGAAGAGCCAGGGATCCATGTGAAACTGAATACTTTAATGACTGAGCTTCTCTGCAGCTCGCCTTTCTAATTCTCTGGTTCCAAGAGAATCACTTCCTTCTCTCAGTCTCATCTTCTGGAGGAGAAAGCTGGGTGTAACTGTGGCTCTTGGAAAAGCTGGGGACCATCTTCCAAAAAGTGAGGACAATCCCCACTCCTGGGCAGGCAGCCAGCGGAGGGCAGCGGTGATATCGCTGGTTATCAGTGGGTGACCGGGTTCTGCTTGTTGAAGTTTGAACATTAGAGAAGCACACCCAGGCAAGCATAGAAAGCAGGTTTATCCAAAAAGGGGTCACATAGACTTCTCCCAGGAGGGAGAAGGGGACCATAGCTGGTATCCTGGTATCCCCAGAAGCCAGGTGTTCTGCCCTTTTTATAGGTTTTAGGCTTTCTTTGTTCTCCTGCTCTCTTCCCCTTATCTTTCTGCTTCCTGCATATGTGACTAGGCCCAGGAAGGCTCATGGGGATGGCCAAAAGGTGGCAAACCTGTGGGCTGAAAGAGGAAGGCAGGATGGAGTGGCCCAGGACACATTAATTAACAACCTTATAGCTTCCTGTAGGGAGGGGCAATTCCTGGGACAGGTGACCTGATCAATAGGCTGGAGCAGGGAAGGTTTTTGATAAAGGGGAGGAAGGGCTCTGAAGGAATTAACTTTTCAATCCCTCAGGGGACAGTCTCCAACTACCCAGACTCACTCAAAATTGACCTCCTGGATCCGACCTGACTCGATTTACCTATCTAGACCGACTGCCTGTCTCATTCTGGCTTCAGCAGTTAGGTCCTCAAATTCAGAGTCAGATTTCTCATATGTATAACCCAAGCTGGGGCACAACCAGCTTCAAATCTGTATGTCCTCGTCTTATTCTCCTGCTCTGAATGGTTACCACCTATGAACACGTACTAATTGCAGTATGTGGAAGATAATTGCTTTATCTTCTCAGTGTAATAATTGTTTATACTCAGTCAACTGAGTGACCAACGTCCCAAAACACAGACTCAAGTCACACTGAATGATGAGCCCACCCAAGTGGAAGAAGTAGAAGAGATTCTGTGAACTTTTTGTAGCCGAACAACAACAACAACAACAACGTCATAAATCAGTGCATTCAGCAATCGGTCAGGGCATTAGATGGGCAGGTTATAACAAAGAGGGGGAATCTTTTCTCTAGGTTTCAGATGTTATAACATTCTTAGCTTTGGAGGTAGTGGAGGCTAGTGGAGCACTAAGCTTAATACATTCTGAGGAGTGGAATGAATAGTCACGAGAATGTTTGGTAAATGGCTATTTTTCTAAAGGGCCAAAGACAGCCCAAGATCATTTCAGCTCTAGACTTACAACATTCCGTCTCTCCACAGTCACAGTGTTGCTCAGTCAAGGTCACACAGTCTGCAGGGTCTTTCCATGGCAGCTTCCTTGGAGAACTTTGGATTCACCATTTGCACAATTTGCATCGTGAATATTGAGGGTCTCGTGCATTTTGAGTGACTGGATGATGTACGACTGGCACTCTCTATTGATCACTGCTAAAACTAGCCCGGGGACTTAGCATCTGTATATATTTTGATATATAGAGGCAATTTGAGTGCAGTGACATCTTCTTTATCTGCATCGCCAGCATCCAACCAGGGCGGGCTACAAGGGTACAGTGGCCCCAACCCACAAAGGTTCAGGACCAGAATAGAGAAATGAAATTGAGGTAGGATACAAGAGGTCACAGGGGTGACCATGATTTAAAGTGCAGATATAAAGAGTACTTGCACATGAATTAAAGTCCAGATTTAGAGGTCAATTACAAGAACTTATCCACAGGAGCAACAAAGTACTGCTGTGTTCACAAAGCAGAACACATCAGAAACAAAGAAGAAAAGAAAACGACAACCCTCATCCTGATAATGGTCAACATGTCGGTAAACGATTGCCCCCACTCCCCCTGCCACCCTGCCACCCGTGATAATGGCCAACATGCCCAATAGTCAACACAAAGGAGAACTAAAAACACCTTCTTGGACCACGTCCCTGTACTATTGATCTCACATATATAAATATGCCCAGCTAAGATGTGGCTAGTGTGTTCCTCTCCAACACCCACACTGTGCTCTGTGTCTCAGAGTGCATACTTCTTTCTTTCTCTCAATAAATTCAGTCTGTGCCTCCCTTTGATCTGTCCTGAAATTCCTTTTTGCTAGGACATCAAGGATCTTCATGGCCTGAGCTGAGTTCCACTTCCTTTTGGGGAGATTTCTCTCCTCAGAACCTTTGTGCTGGTGATGAACTTGGTCCACTAAAATGTGTCAGCCTTCAGAGACCCTCTAGAAGAAATCACAACTATTTTCTCTTCCAAACTTCATGCCAAATTTTTAACTATCATGTGCTAACAGTGTTAAAACAGTTTCCAGTTGCGTCTGAGAAGTCCACATGCGCTTGCATACCAAGTTGGGAGAAACTGGCAGAAAATAATGTGCCCCCTTGGCCCAGAGACCTCTTAATCTTCTGGAGAGAGGCCAAACTGGAGGAATTGAGGCAGTTTAACAGCTTTCAAAGGACCATTTGCAGAATTCCACACTTGCCTAGGAACTATACACAGCATTGCATATCTACATGCCACGCACGTGGTTTCCCAGTGTGAAAACCAGAAATCATACTGGAACCCATTCCTCTGCAATATAACTCCTTTTCATGGATTCATAGATTCATGAGCATCTAGAGATTATTGAAAATCTACCATGTGAGCTGGAGCTGGAGCTCCGTGGGAGAGTGTTTGCCTAGCATGTGTGAGGCACTGGGTTCAATCCTCAGCACCATATACAAATAAATAAATAAAATAAAGATGTTATGTATATCTATAACTAAAACAACAACAACAACAACAACGACAGCCTACTAATCACCAGGCACTGGACCATTAAAGACAAATAGAATGCACTTTCCGCCTAGGAGGGTCTAGAGTCCAGAGTAGGGGAAACTTGTAAACAGACAAGTACAGTCCAATGCAGTTATGCACATGGTATGTGAGGGTGGTGTGGGGGTGGGGCCAGATCTACCTGAAGGGATTAAAATAGACTTCCTGGGGTCTGTGAGCCTTGAACTTGAAGATGAATAATTATCAGGCAGTCAGTCAGGGATGAGAAGGGATTAGCTCAGACAAAGAGAGAAATTCAGCTATGAGTCACGTAATGACATTTCCATCAACAGTAGATGGACTTGTGCAAGGATGGATCTAAGAGACTGTAACAGGGCTGAAAAAATTTCTGTCACCTGGTAAGTTTGTCGGTTTTTCATTACTGTAACAAATACCTGAGAAAACAAACTGATAGGGAAGGTTTGTTTGGGCTCAGAGGTTTCGGTGCTGGTAGCAGGCCCCATTGTGTCTGGACCTGTAGCAGGGCAGCACACCCTGGCAGGGAGTACACAGAGGAGCAAATCTCTTCATCTCGTGGTGGCCAGGAAGCAAAACAAAACAAAACAAAAAAGCAGAAAAGAAGGGGCTAGAGTCCTAATGTCGCCTTCAAGAGCTTGCCTCCATTTATTGATTGGATTATTTGTTTTTTGGGTGTTTATCTTTTTGAGTTCTTTATATACTCTAGAGATTAGTGCTCTATCTGATGTGTGAGGGGTGAAAATTTGCTCCCAGGATGTAGGGATGTAGGCTCTCTATTCACCTCACAGATTGTTTCTTTTGCTGAGAAGAAACTTTTTGCTTGAATCCATCCCATTTATTGATTCTTGATTTTAATTCTTGCCCTATAGGAGACTTATTAACGAAGTTGGGGCCTAATCCCACACAATGAAGATTAGGACCTACTTTTTCTTCTATTAGACACAGAGTCTCTGGTTTAATTCCTAGGTCCTTGATCCACTTTGAGTTGAGTTTTGTGCATGGTGAGAGATATAGGTTCAATTTCATTTTGTTGCATAGGCATTTCCAGTTTTCCCAGCACCATTTGTTGAAGAAGCTATCTTTTCTCCAGTACATGTTTTTGGCACCTTTGTCTAATATAATTGTAATTTTGTGGGTTAGTCTCTGTGTCCTTTATTCTGTACCAACTGTCATTTTTTTTAAAAAAAAATCAATAAAAAAAATAGCATGCCCCCAGTGACCAGATGGCTTTCCACTAGGCCCTGGGTCTTAAAGTTTCCACTACCTCCCAATCATTCAGCCTGGGAATCAAGCTTTAACACATGAGCCTTTGGGGGACATTTAAGATCCAAACTATAACACCCAGTGACATTGTGGCTGTCCTAACATTGTGGTATACACATCCCTCCCATTCCTTATGCTGTGCTAGACAAACCTACTGAGCTGCCAGTTATATATAAAAGTATAGCACATAGAGTTATGGACTGTACATAATACTTGGTATTGATACTAAACAACCATGTTACTGGCTTATGTATTTACTACTGCATACATTTTATCATTATATTAAAGTTTCTTTTACTGATAAGAATAAATTTTTACAAATAAAAATTAAAGTTTACCCCAAGACAGTATGCCAACCATGATAACCTCTTCCATCTGTGTTTACCAAGTCTGTTTCTTTGTGTGTGAAATGCTGGGGATTGAACCCAGGGATGCTCTACCACTGAACAAAGTCCCCAGCCCTTTTTGTATTTTATTTTGAGATAGGGTCTTCATAAGTTACCCAGGGTGGCCTCAAATTTGTGATCCTCCTGCCTCAGTCTTCTGAATAGCTGAGATTATGGGCACATGCCACTGTGCCTAGCTTAGCACATCTTTTGATTATATCAAGAGACCACGTGGAGTGATTGGCTTTACCTCCTAGGTGTGTGTGAGTATGCATTGTGATGTTGAACAAGGCTTGTCCTTGACCCAAGGACATGGTTCTCAGGATCTCAGGATGTGGCCCCACCTGTAATTAAGACAACTGTACAAGAAAAGAAACTGAGGAAAGAAACAGCCTGACTTTTATAAGCATCAGCAACGAGTTTGGCTAAAGTGTAGGGTGTGCATCTATGAGGAGGGAATAGGGACTTTAGCTCTCCTTCCACTCCCTTGTCTCCATTTCTCTGCCCCTGCCAGCTTGGATTCTTTGTGACACACAGGGGAAACCAGCTCTGGCTGTTCCAAGTACAAGGGGTGGCAGGGAGTGGGGGTGGGTGAGTAGGTGTCACCTTGTTTCTGGTCATACAAAGGGAGTTGAATACCTAGGTTTACCTGTTGAAACTGATATTAACAGGCTCCCTATTGGAACTGCACGAAAGGCACAGTAGGACAGGAAGGGGCTTTTGTTTGTTTGTGCTTTTAATGTCATAAACACACAAGGACAATGAAAATAGGAAAAGAGATGAAATCAAAAAACCTTTGGAAACTGAAAAGAAAATGGTCTGCTGATATCTGACTCTGCAGATCTAAGGAAAGAGAACTCCTTCAACAGAGGAAACGGAGAGATCTATTATACAATTTGATATCAATAGGTGCTATAGGGTAAAAGGTGAAGCAGAAACCGAAAGACTGGCTTGAAACCTGTTGAGTAAGACCTTGACCCCTAAATCCCTCCCCTGCTAGGAAAAGACAGGCGGCTGCCTCAGAAGATGGGTTGTTTGTTCTTTGGAGAAAGTAAAACAGGACTGTCTACACTCTAGAACAATGAAACAGATGAGGGTAGAAAGAGTACATTGACAATAAGGATTGAATTAAGGTTTATATCTGAATGCTGGTAACCATGGCTGCCACCTCATAGTTAGCTCTTGGAATGCTGACATCCAGGCTTAAACCCTCCAGGTAGAACATGGAAAGCTGATTGATTGATTGATTGATTGATTTTTTTCCCTGTTTTTTTTTTTTTTTTTTTTTATTAACCCAGTAAGAAAGACCTACAGATACTTGGTAATACAGTGGCCTAGGTGGAGTTTATTCCAGTAAAACCCACTGCAATCCATTTCCACCCATGTGGGACTTCCGATTCCTTCTCAGTGCCCTTCCTTACACATACGACAGCAGAGCCCTGTTCACATGCCAGACATCCAAAGAAAGTCCCAAATGAAGCTCAGGACTTGTTATGGGTTGTCTGTCCCCATCCAATTCATATATTGAAGTCCAAATGCACAGTACCTCAGAATATGACCTTAGTTGGAAATAGGGTTTTGCAAATGTGATTAGTTAAGATGAAATCATACAGGAGGAAGGTGGGACCTTATGCAATATAACTGATGTTCTTATTCTGAAAGAAAAAAAAGAAAAGACACTAATATCTGGGTCTGGCGCTGCAGGTCTGTAGTCTGAGCCACTAGGGAGGCTGAGGCAGTAGGATTGCTTGAGCCCAGGAAGTCAAAGTCAGCTTGGACTGAGACCCTGTGAGACCCTGTGTCTTTAAAAAAAAGGAAAGAAAACGAAACCACACTCCGTATAAAGACAAAGAGACTTGTAGAGAAGGGAGAAAATATACAGAGACACAAGGGGGACACTGTCATCCACAAGCCTGGTCAGAGGCCTGGAGAGTCCTTCTCTCACAAACATCCTGTTTTTTGACATCTGTCCTTCAGAGTTGGGGGACAACCTGTCCTGTAAGCCATCTACTTGGAGGTACCTGGTCAGGAAATCCCCTGAAAACTAACGCAGAGACCAAGACACCCAATTCGAAGAAACTTGGGGGAAGATGAAACAGAACATTCTCTACTGGGATACATAAAACAAACAGACATTTAAAAACTCACTATGATTATATCCTCAGAGATCTAAAAGAAGATATTCCATCTATTAAACCAGAACAGTGTGATCTAAATAAATGAAAAAAAAATCGATAACTTTCAGAGGATTCAAGTGAGCTTTTGAAAACGAAAAAATAAAATTGAAATATATTTTAAAGTTTAATTAAAATATTAAAGGGAAAAGTTTGGGTTGACTTCCCAGAGTACAAGTGCATATACATACACACACACACACACACACACACACACACACACACAAACACAGTCAAATGATTCTAAAAATAATACAGGAAATATTAAAAATCAAGTACAGGATACACCAAGGATATTTCCTCAAACCAAAGCTCCCGTGTTTGTGACTGAAATGGTGAAATCATTGGGCAACATGGATAATTTAAAAAAAATAAAAATAAAACAAAGCAACAAAGAAAACAACCTCAGACCAAAACATATCACCATGAAAATGTAGAACACAGAGGACAAAATATATATCTTAAAAGGTCCAAGAGGAAAAAGTATTATGTACAAAATATCAAGAATTGAAATGTTACTAGCTCTCTCTTTTTTTTCTTTTCTAGACTGGGGATTAAACCCATGGTGCTTTACCACTGAGCTATATCCCCGGCCATTTTTATTTTTCTTTTTCTCTCTTTCTTTTTTTTTTTTTTTTTACTTTGAGGCAGGATGTCAATAAGTGGCCTCTGGTCTCTCTTATTTGCTGGGGCTGGCCTCCAAATTGCAGTCCTCCTACCTCAGCCTCCCTAGCTGCTAGGATTACAGACATGGGCCATCATTGGGCCTGGAAGTATCATCCTTCTTAAGAACAACATGAAAAGTGAACACAATAAATTAATGTTTTCAAAATTCCATGCAAAAGGCTTCAAATTCTATTCTCAACCAAATTGTCAATCAAATGTGAAGTAAAACAGTTCAGAAATTTTACCTCACAAATGCTTCTCTAGAAGTTCCTAGAGGATGTGTTTGTTCCATCACACAGGAGAGTGAACCAGATGTGTTCTATATGTACTGAGAAGAGACTTACAGTTCTTTATCAACAGGTCTGGCAATGGTGATGGTACGTTAGTCACCTTTTCATGGCTGTGACCTGACACGAACAACTTGGAGGAAGGAAAATTTATTTTGGATCATGTTTTTCAGAGGTGTCAGTCCATGGTAGGCTGGCTCCATTCCTCTGGGTCTGAGGTAAGGCCGAATATCATGGCAGAGGGGCGTGCCAAAGGAAAGGTGCTCATCTTTGGTAGCCAGGAAGCAGAAGAAGAGAGGGAATGGACCAGAGAGAAGATGAACCCCTCCAGGGCACACCACCAGTGATCCCAGGAGTCCATGTATCCATCAGTGGACCTGGTGAGGGGAGAGCCCTCATGAGCCAGTCCATTCTCAAAAGCCTCACCTCTGAATGCATGAGGTCTGGGTGACATTCCAGACTCAGACCCTAACAGATGGATCTGTACAACATCATGCACAGGAATTAATGAGGCCATTGTTGACTTCAGATGGGAAGATTGTAAAAAAATTCACTCCATCTTTCGGCAATTTTTATTATTTGTCTATTAGACTTCCTGGATGTATCCTGTACTTGATTTTAAAAATTTCATGAATATATTATAACTGTGATATAGTAAATGTACAGGTGTACATTTACTATATATACTTTATACTTCCAATAAGACAAACACTGAAAATTTAGTCACAAAACAAATGATTCACATTTTAACTTGGGAGACAGGATGTCATTGGGTAGGGGATAAGAGAAAGAAGAAGGGCTGATATTTTTCATCATAAGTATTTTACAACTATTACTCTTAAAATTGTATATAAATAGAGACTTGGGCCTTTATTGGAGGGCTTACCAACTCTTAGAGGGCTTGGAAAATTGGAGGGGAGCTAAAGAGGTTCAGAGGTGAGGGAGGAGAAATGTGTGCACCCTATCCCCCCACCACCCTGGCATTACTGAGCCCCACCACCTCTTCCTGCAAGCAGTTGAGGATACATGGCAGCTGTCTTTTAGGTGTCAAGTGACCAAGCTGAGGACACATGCTGTTTTAGTTAGCTATTTCACTGCTGCAACTAAAAGATCCAACCAGAACAATTATAGGGAGGAAAGGTTTATTTGAGGGATCACAGTTTCAGAGGTCTCAATCCGTAGAGAGCAGGCCCCATGCCTCGGAGCTCAAAGTGAGGCAGAGCATCATGGAGTAGGTAAGGGGCAGAGGGAAACAGCTCATATCATGATCAGAAAGCAGAGACAGAGTCCACCTGACAGATACAATTATATACCCCAAACCAGGCCCCTCCAGCTACACCCTACCACTCCCCTCCTCCAGCTACACCCTACCACTTCAGTTACCACTCAGTTAATCCTGATTAGGGGGTTAACTCACTGATTGGGTTAAGACTCTCACAGCCCAACCATTTCTCCTCTGAATCTTCTTGCATTGTCTCTCATGTGAGTGATTGGGGGACACCTCACATCCAAAACATAACACATGCCAGGCTTCAGCTTTCACAGTTAGAAGTGGATTCCGAGTTCTAACCATAAAGAACCTTGCCTTGGGGAGATAAGACCCAGGGCCTTTAGAAGGGTATAAAAAGAGGGAGGGGCCATTCCTACCTGTTTGTCAAAACTGAGGATGGCCAAATTTACAGGACAGCATTTGGGAGTCCTCTCTATCCACTGCCCTGGGCCTGCTAAGGTGGGTGATTCCAACTGATGATTCATTCTATTTTTCTTTCAATCATCTATCTGTCTATATTCCTTCTATCTACCTACTAACCTACCTACTATCTATGAGCCCTCCTACAAGTTGGGGGAGTCTTTGTGGTTGTGTCCTGAAATTTCTATAAGGCCTCTACAAAGGCAGAAGTAAGTCTGGGGACAGAGGTGGGAAGGCCAACTTGCCTTTGCCTGGGAACAAGGCCCACAGGTTGTGCCTTAGCTCAGAGGAAAGGAATAGGAGGAACAGAGGTAGCACAAGCCCCAAGCTGTGAGTGCAGAGGAGACATAACGCAAATGAGAATAATTAGGCATCTCTGTCGATGAGAGACCATTCAAGATGATCAAAATCCATTTTGTATTTTCCTGCAACCTCATCTGTATCCCTGGAATGCATCAGTGGTGAAAGGCAAGCAGTGCTGCCCGTTCCCCAGAACTCATCCACGTGGGACACTGTCTTCTCTAGGCAGTGAATGGAGAATCAAGGCAGAGATCACAGGAAACTGGAAACTTCAGCTGCAAGCAAGAGGGGCTGGCTGCAGGGCGGGACCCAGGATTGGCAGCAGTCTAAGTGGCTTTCTGCCTCTGCCCAGGGACATGGAGTACCTGGGATTGGTCATGTTTGACTCCCCTGCAGCACAGGTTGAATGTGTCTACCTCCCTTCCTAGGAATCCAAGCGACTCCATGGTCTGTGCATGTCAGAGGTGAATCCGGGGAGCAATCTTATTCTAGAATATTTACTTTCATTGGAAGAACATTTTGACTTTGGGTATTCTTTGTTGTCATTCACTCATCAATAAATTCAAAGATAGTTGTTAAATGAGTATCCACTGTGTGCCAGCCCCCATGGCAGAAGCTAGAATTTAAAAAAAAAAATGCAAAAGATTTGGATTATCCTTGCCTCCAGGAGCTCACGATCTATGGGAGGCAACAGACCCAGGAGTAGAGCATGATGATACAGCTAGGTCGGTGCATCCAGAGGACAAAACACGGAGCTCGGTGGGAGAATGGGGGAACTGTCCCGACCTATTGAAGTCAGAGAATGTCCCTGCAGGAACAGAACTTGTGCTCCATCTAAAAGAATGGAGATGCCCTGCAGGACAGGAAGAGCTCTTTCAAAACTATTCTGCCACACACAGGAAACAGGACCAGGGGCCCTAAGTGCTCTGCCTTCACTCAAGACACCCTTCTTAGAGAGTTGGAGGAATCCTGGAGAGAGTCTCTCATCTGCACCCGTCAGCAGTAACTTTCCTCCTCACGTAGCAGTCGGGGGATTTCCAGAGTGACACACTTTACTGACCCTGGCACATCCTAAGCAATCACGGTAATCCTGAGCCTGGAGCTCAGGCCTTTGGACCTCTTCCAATTCACTTGGAAACAGCTCAGGGGGGGAAAGGTCCTGATATCCAGCACAGCAGAATCTGACTTCCTTTGATCTCAGGACTCTGGAGAAAAGAAAGTTAAGAAAGGCTACTCTGTTACCATGGGAAAAGAAGCAAATGGGTTTTGTTTGAACCTAATTCAGAAGGCAACAGAAAATCATATCAGACTTTTTTATTTGTTTACTTTTCCAACTCAAACAGTGAATAAAACCCTTTCCTAATTATGATGCACCTTCTGGCATGTTTTCAGCACGGGCTCCTTGGAATTCCCAGTGGATACCAGAGAGGAGCCATTGAGCTGACGAGCAGGTTGGTCAACTTGCCTACCAGACTCACTCTGATCATTCTTCCTCTTGATCTGTTGTGGGCTGGTGCTGCAATTTGTGACCCCCCCAAGGACGCATGGTTATTAAAGAATTGGTCCCCAGAGTGATGCTGTTGTAAGCATCACTTACAACAGCATCACTGTGGTTGGACCTTTGGGAGGTGGCATCAAATGGGAGATCATCAGGGGCATGAGGTAGTTCACATGCAACCCTTCGAGTTCTGGAGAGAGGATTGTAATCAAAGACGCTAGCCTGGTCCTGCCTGTCTCCTTCATCTCTGCTCCTGGTGGAGATGTGACCCTGTTTCTGCATGAGCTCCCACCATTTATAGCCCCCACCATGTGATGTGGTCCTTCCCAGGGCTGAGCTCATGTAGACCCCCATGCCTTGGAACCTCCAAAAGTATGATCTGAAATAAGCCTATTTTTTTTGTAAAGTCAATTGCCTCTGGTGTTTTATTATAGTGATGAAAAACTGACTGCTACAAATGGAGTAAGTAATTCAGTTAAAAGGTCTCATTTTGATTACACCGGTTTCATTGGGTATTGGTGGAGTGCATAGTTCTTTCTCTCAGGTTCCCAGGTGAGAGACAAGGAGGATGGTGAGGAAACAGGGAGGTGAGATCTGAAGAGACAGGCAGCTGGCAGGTAGTATAGGTAGTTTTGTGCTGATTGCAAGTAGCTAGGCATTGAAAAGATTTCCTAGAAGCTTAAATACATTTGCTTTTGAGAGTGACACAGGTACCCCAGAGACAGGGAAGTCATTGGCTTGAGCAGAGAGGAGAGTGGTTTGTTGGGGATAATAATATATCACAGTTGTAACCTAGGGGTTGGTTATAAGAGCAGTCAAGCAGATGTGTTAGGAGAAGGTACTTTATTGTTTGATGGTTCCAGGAACTGGTTTAATGCAATGACACTGTTAAAAAAAAAAAAAAAAGTGACAGCCAATTGCAAGCAAGAAAAACAGAATTTACAACTAGCATTCTCACATATACACGCACAATCAAAGACTCACATTAACTGTCTACCATAAATTCCCTACAGGTTCTCTTCTAGTAATTTGAAAGTGTGGTCAGGTTGACCTACACTGTGGCAGAGAGCACATCCGTCTACACACAAGATAGCAGCCAAGAAAATAATTAGATGGCAATCAGCAGAGAAGTCTTGGACGATGGGTCAGTAGTGACCTCTCTCTGCATGGGGGATGGTAGGGACCCAGCTGGGTCTCCTAGCAGATCTGGGTGCACCACTTTTCCAGTCTGGTTCACACAGAGACAGCAGGGAACCTGACAGTTCCAGGAGCCACTGGACTCGGCTCAAAATCCACCCAGTAATACAAGCCTTGGAATGCTTTACAGAATCCTGAATCAAACAGGAAAACAATCTAGCAAGCAATGACTTTCACCACAATAAGCTTTTGAGTTTATTCAGAAAGGCACCACGGTATTAATCAACAGATTTTCATGCTGTTGTCGTTAGGCAGAGTGAGTTCCAACAGTCTAGATGTGATGAATCCACGGATTATGCTTATCAGTGATTCTTGCAGATGAACAAAGAAACCTTCCAATTAGATGTGCACCAAGTTAATAGGAATCCGAGACACAATCAGGCAGTTCTTTACAAAGCCAAGTGGAGATGCAAAGTGGTCGATCAGTTAAGGAGAACCCCAAATCCATAAAGGTGACTCCATAGAAGGCTTGGCTAAAAATTTCATTCTGTTGGGCTGGGGATGTAGCTCAGTGGCAGAGAGTGCTTGCCTTGCACACGTGAGGCTCTGGGTTTGATCCTCAGCACCACATAAGAAAATAAATAAATAAAAAGAAAGATATATTTTTTAAAATTTTTCATTCTGTGACCTTTGATTGAATGCAAAGACACTGCCCCAACCATCTTCTCAGTCTGTGCCTGCTGCATATTGGTGAGGGGAGTCTGAAATCTTCCCCAAAGCCTTGAATGAAATAACCTTTGTTATTCTTGTATCACGACTTCCTTCTCCCCTTTTGTATAAGTTTGCCCTCTCAGGTCCTAGGTGAGGAGAAGAAGGAAGATCACTGTTCATCTTCAGTCCTCTGGAAATTAAAATACCAGACTGCCTCATAAACTGAGCCAACTGTCCAAGAGACCGGCCCAACTGTTTTGCACCACATCCTCGTGTGAAGGGCCAAACTTTCCAGCCGCCCTGTCAATGTCAGTGGGTATCAGAAACTGGAGATCCAGTCCCCATACTCAGGGAAACACAAATATTATAATGAATGACTCCACATCCTGCATCTACACCATCACCACGATTCCACTTAAACAGGGCTCTCTTACCCCTTGGGTTATAGAAACGAGGGAAAGCAGTGCCAAGTGTAGGAAATCTGCCTCTAACAGATCTCTCTGTAGATGGAAGGGTCTGCTCACACCACCCTAGCATGGGATAAAGTGATGCAGTCCATGCATGATTACACCTGCCCATTCTCATTGACAAGGAAGAGAAAACAGACCTGACTTATTGTGACTTAGTTATCTTGAATCTTTTACCCCCCCAGAGTTTAAAGCATGCACAATGGGAAGTTAGCAGTTTAAAATGTTAGTATACATTAAAACCGTTAGAACCCAAGATACTAATTCAGGTTATCGCTGTGCCCAAAGTCCCTTGCCCAAACACTGACCAGATTATGTATGAGGTCATGATTGAATGGAATAGGAGCAATGATACTAACGGCCAGCAAGCTCAGCTACTGTTTGTCCACCAGTTTAGAAATTACTAACTTCTTGCTTCTGTGTCATGAGTCAACCAATCACAGAACAGTTGCAACAAGTCAATCTTCAGATTCTCTTAGTCGTGTTGTATGTCACAAATATTTGAGTTTGTTCATTCTCTGATATTGTCTCCTAGACTTAGAAATCTTTGGGGGAACTGACTTTTCCAGAAGGCTGGATTATGCAAGAGTTGTCGTGGATTATTAATTACCATAGTTTTGGCAGTAAACCAAGTTCACTAGCAAAAGACCACTAAAAATCAAGTGTTGCCGGCTGGACATGGTGACACACACCTGTAAACCCAGCAGCTTGGGAGGCTGAGGCAGGAAGATTGCAAGTTCAAAGCCAGCCTCAGCAAAAATGAGTTGTTATGCAACTCAGTGACATCCTGTCTCTAAATAAAATACAGAATAGGGCTGGGCATGTGATTCAATGATTGAGTGCTACTGAGTTTATTCCCCAGTATTAAAAAAAAGCAAGTAAAATCTTAAATACAAACCAAATCATGGATAAGAAACCTTTATAAATATGTGGAATATTGTTGTTTTAATTTAATGGACTGATATTGTGTTCATTATCTATTTCTACATAATAAGAGCATCATAAATTTTACAGTTTAGTATAATTCACATTTATTATCTCACAGGTTCTGTGAGACAGGAATCTATGAGCTGTGCTAGGTGTCCTGAACCCTGCTCCAGGTCTCTCATGAGGCCATAATTAAGGTGCTGAGCCGTTCTGGGGTCTCATTTGAAGCTTGACTGAGGGAGATCTGGTTCACAGGGCATTGGCAGGATTGAGTTTCCTGTGAACTATCGTCTGAGGGCTTCCGTGCCTTGCTGGATGTCAACTGGAGGTTACCCCCAGTTTCTTGTCATAGGCAACTTACTGTATCACCAGGAAGGGAGTGTCGGTGAAGAGTCTTCCAGAAAAAAGAAGGTTTACAACCTTCAGTCATTCCATCACCTTTGCCATCATTCACTGTTTAAAAGTGGGTCACAAGTTACACTTATACCATGGAGGAGGGGATTGCAGACAAGCATGAAAATTCATGGGAGAGGATAATTCCTGGGCGGGGTGGGTCTCATAGCCTGTCATCAGGGAGATAATTCAGAAGAACAAAAGATTTGCTCACTGCCAATACTATGGTAATTTTGGTAATTACCAAAGATTTGCTCACTGCCAATACTATGGTAATTTTGGTAATTTTACAAAGGTCTCCTTTAAAAGTCTTGTCTAAACTATAAATTGGCAGGGTGGGGAGGGAGAGCATATTGGTTTGCAGCAGCTCAAAATATAATTTTGCTGCAGCAGTAGGGAAAATAACTACTGATATATTTGTCCGAGTGAAGGAGTAAGAAGAGAAATTAGTTTTCCTTACAAAAATAGAAAGACAAAGCAAGCTAGAATATTTCAACTCATACGTATTGAGCATCTCTACAGTTTGCATTGTAGTATGTGCTGTGGAGAGTGGGGAAGACTTTGGGGGTCTCAAGAGCCATCCTTTTATTCCTTTCAATACATTATGTGATTTTTTTAATTCATTTTATTTTTTTTATTGTTGGTCGTTCAAAACATTACATAGTTCTTAATACATCATATTTCACAGTTTGATTCAAGTGGGTTATTTTAAAAGTCTGATTTAAGACACAGATTTAGCCAACCTGATATACCTAGCCTAGTTCTCTCATTAGATTAGAAGCCAGCTTGTCACAAGTTATGAAGGATTCATTTCTGTTTTCTGTAACAATATCAGGATGTCTGTATGGCCTGGCCATTAGTTGATGTTGTAAAGCTGATTGGAATGCCTGCCCGTGCCCTGAACTCACCCAGGTCCGGTTTTCCCTGACCAGATAACAACCCTTTCCTAAACCTTAGTGACGCCTCATAAATTCTGGCCTTCCCTGGCCGGACAATGACCCTCTCTGAGTCTCTAAGATCTCCATAAATTCTGATGCCGGGGCCAGCAAAAATGTAAACTTGTGTTATGCTCCTCAGAGTGTTGTTATCTGTAACCCCCCCCCCTTTGTGTAACTTTTTGGGCTATAAAACTGGGCCACAAAGAAGCCTCGGGGCTGTCTTGTTCCCGCCGTTTTGGGTGGGAGAGGCAGCCCGGCCGGTCGAAATAATAAGCTTGCTTTAATTTGATTTTAATTGGAGTCAGTGGTCTTTTCTTGCGTCCTGGTCTAACATTTTGGAGGCCCCAGCGAGATGACCCTGCCCGGCCAGACCACAAGAGCAGACTGCTGGAAATCCTGCAGCCGGCCTTCGCTCCAGGGCTCCGGGCTGGAGAGCCACTCTAGGGGGTGCGCACCTTGAGACGTTCCAAGGCCTCGGAGTGAGCCTTCGTCCCCGAGCACTGCAGTGAACTGCCGCACTAAACTATCAGCAAGCACCTGGGGGAGGAGGCCTCCATAGGTAAGTGGCGCCTTTATAACATCTGGTATCTGGTTAAGGGAGATCTCTTCTGATGACAGAGAGGTGGCCTGGCGAGGCTCACATATACTCCTGTCCGGACAGTAACGAGAAATCGTTCTGTCTTCTGTTCTGTTCTGTAGGGAATTCCTCTGGAAGGGTAGAGAGGTGCCGACGGGCACGCACTCCTACCCCAGAGCTTTGGCAAGACGTTGCATTGCTCTTCTGTTTTTCTGTTTTGGCGCCGGGTTTCTGTTTTCTTGTATTTTGTTCTGTGTTCTATATGTTTTTTTGTTTGTTTGTTTTGTGCGTTTTGTTGTGTGATTTCTGTGGTAAAAATGGGTAATAAAGCAAGTCAGCCTGACACCCCTTTGGACTGTGTTTTAAAGAACTGCGATGAACTTTACCCCCCTTTGTTAAGCAGGAGGAGAGAAGCCCCTAGCTGGCTGCTTGAAGCACCTCCAGTGCAGAGGGCAATGCCTGCTGGGGACCTAAGAACTGAGTATCTCCCAAGTTAACAAGTGAGACTCCTTTAAAACCCCTTGTCCCTCCAGATCAAGAGAGTCACAACCTTTGGGCAGAGTCCCCGGTGTTTCTCCTTTGTTAGCAAAGCAATAAAACTCCCTTTTTCTTTTTCTCAAAACCCTGTCCTCATTATTAAATTGGCATTAATTGGCTCTAAGGTCAGGAATTGAACTTTCAGTTACAAATTTTGATACCACCGCCGCCCCCCCCCCCCGGAACTTTTTGAGAACTGACTACTGAAATGTTAAGAGATGGAGTGTGCTTGGTGTGGAATCCTGTAAGTAAAAGGAGGGACTGAGGGACTCCCAGCAGCTGCGGAAGCCCTGTTGCTTGGGGGATTCCCTCCTTCCTTCCCTGTACTGAAAGGATTATGCCACCTTTGTCTTCTTGAAAAGAGAAAAAGAAAAAGGAGACACTTAATGCAGTAAAGTCGCCATGGAGACCCTTGATTTTATATTTCAGGTTGCCCCTCTGTGAAAACATCTGGTCCCCTTGTGGGGACATCTATGGTGCCACTGGTGTAGGAGATTTTTCTCTTATCTGCTCTGTTTTAAATGGTTTCTGTCTGTCAGCCATAGTCTGGAGCTCCTGTCTGTCCTGTGTCTTTGTTTCTGGCCCTTTAAGACATGTGCAATAGTGTGTTGATATTATAAATTGTTTCTTGGGAATGATCTTAGCTGAATGTGTGTCTAAAAGATGATGTTTTATTGTAACAATGTGGTATCTGAATGGGTTTTTGATGCATTGCACAATGCTGCAGTTAAAAGTTGGGTTTAGGTAATTGTTTAGTTTATGATTTCAGATAATTCATGCCAGAGAACTTAAATACTTAGGATGGAAAACTAAAGAACTCTACTTCCAAGTTGGCAAGTAACTTCCTAATCATTCAGTCTTTTTTTCACCAATTTCGAATTGGGTAGCCTGGGAAAATGCTACTGTGTGTACCAGTGCATTAATTTGGACAAGGATAGTAAATCATAGTATGGTATCTGTTGACAAAACAAGATGTAAAGATATTAAATTTTGTGAATTGTATCTTAAACTTGTATCATAATTTTCAACATTCGAACCTGAAAATTATGACTTATAGTTAAAATGCCTTAGGCCTGAGGTGTCTGCTCAGAATAGCAGTTTTTCCCTGCTCCTTCCAGACCTCAGCCAGGACTTATGTTGAAATGCAAATGAAAGAAGCCTGCAAGCTCAGTAGGAGACTGATCTGAGACCTAAAAAAAAAAAAGTAAATTGTATGGTATTTACTAATTACTGGCCAGTCATTTTTACTAGGACTCTTGTTTTTTTTCCTTAGATTCTGTATTTTTTTTTGAGCTCATGATTTTGACCCTACAGACCTAGGTTAATGTTTTTCTGATCAGTCCTATCTTTGACCAACTGTGGAGTTTTTGAAACATTGCAATGGAGATTTCACCTGCGAAAAGCTACTAAGGCCTTTACTATTGTTATGTGTGCACACTTTTGTTATGTGTTGTATGTCTATATATACATATGTCCGTATATCATATATATGATATACAAATTAACATATATAAGGAGCGCTCATAAAAACAAATTTTAAAAAATGGATCCAAAAATCTTTAATTCATGTGATTTAAATGGTTCAATTTAAATTGAATAAACAGATAAAAATAAATGTCTTTAAATTTAAGCTTACAAGTTTTCCTAGGTGTTAAAAAACTCATAAAATATTAATGTTTATACAATGTCTAAAATGCCTTGGTTCTAGGACTTTTCCTTCAACAACAACAACAAAAAAAAATGGCTAGCACTGTTCAATACATTTGTCTAATATTTTGATAAATAAGTAAAGTAAATTTGATATGGGATTATTCATTCATGAGTACTTTTGTTAGATATCTGATTGATTTACTACGGTCTGTATAAGTTTGTACTAAAGTCTGTATAAGATTGTAAAAATCAGTCATGTGTTAAAGAGACAAAAATTTGTTAAAACATAAGTTTACCAATAACATTGTGTTTATTAAGTTTTATTTTTTTCCTAGAGCAAGCAACCATAAAAATTAAACAACTGGTTAAATAAGAACTGTTATTTTAGAGCATTGTACTGCCATTTCTTTAAAAGCTAAACTTGGTTAATGTAGAAACATCAATGTAATTGTGATGCTATTAATGTGCTCATATTTTCCAGGTATACAAGTCTGTAAGGTAGAAACTTTGAAAGAGCATTATATCAAGCTGGTGTTCAGAAGTTGTATGGTAAAAAATATATTGGGGATTTATTTACCTGTTATCAATAAGATATGTAAAGTTTTGTTACTTCTTACATTGGGGAACAATTTAAATGTATTCTTAAGTTAATGAGAGTCTAATCTATGTGAAGGTTAAAAACTTTCAGCCTTTCTTTAATTCATGTTTTAAATGTGATATCATATGGTGTTAGCTAATGTTCATGTGACCTCAAACAATTTATGTAAACTTTGTAAAATGATAATTAAAAATACAAAGATCAGCTTTAGAACTAAAACACTTAAGATTTATAAAGAGCCCTGCCTTACCTGAGATGAGGCTCTGTGTCCCATCTTACTACATGTGAGAATGACTATGAAAACAGTAGGCCAGATTTTAGTTCATTTAAATTTATGTTCAAAAGTTTTTTTGTTTTTTTCTGTCAAGATTACTAGGATCTCAAAAAGGGGATATAATGTATAACTCAGCCAAAAATTCAGGGTAGCTGTTACACAAACTGTTTTTACTCTTGTTAATTTTATTTTGTAATTTCCTTATAAGTGATCTAAAGATTCCCTGTTAGTGTTTTACAGAAGTGTTGCTTTAAGAACACAACGTGGGTTAGTTTGAGATAATAAGCCATCACCTACAAGACAGATAGGATAATACAGATCCCAATTAATAAAAAGATAAATAATTATAAAGTTATAGACATTAAAGCCCAGTACTCTTAATATAAGGCTGTTAAAATTTATTTGCTGGATGTTTAAGATTAAGTCTTTAAATTAAAGTTAAATTAAAAGGGTCAGAAAAACCAATATTTGGCTCTTGCCCTCTGAGTCAGTCTGAATTCAGGGAACAGGGGACTTCTCTAAAGAGCTTTGCAACTCTGGGCCACATAACCTCCCGATCAGGGAGACTAATGAGACCACTGGAGAACAGAAGCCAATCAGTGCATTTGCTATGAAGAGGAGAGTCATCAGAGAAGGGAGACATCCCTGATGCTTCCGAGGGAAGCCACATGGTCAAGCAAGACCTAGACCCATCCTAGCGCAAATGGCACTAGCAGAACTGAGAAGTTTCCCCAGGAATGACTCCCATAAAAGCTCAGCTGACTGTTAACAATAGATAGAAACAAAAGTCAGTTTGACTGCTTCATCTTAAACACTTAGCAAAGACATTAAAACCAAAATACAGCCATTCCTGGGCATTTTAAATAATAATAATAATAATAATAATAATAATAATATTTTAAGGTATACACTTTATGTTAGCCTCCCAAAATAAGTAAGACTGGAGGTTACAAAGAAGGATTCTCAGACAGAAATGCCTGATAACTATAAAAAGAGACTATCAAGAGGAGCTGCCAGAGACAGAAGTTTTTTTTTTTGTTTAAGGCCTACAGATATTCCTAACCTACACAGGTAGGCTTGGTGTTTGCTAGTATGATTATCCAGCCCTGAGTAACAGAATTAAAGGTTTCTCTATTAGACACAGAACTCATACTAGTAAAAGAATTTTGCAAGATCAGATGACATTAAATTATTAAACTGTATCTTATGGGGAAGGACATCTGTAACACTAAAAGTTAAATGTTATGCTTATAGTCCTGATAACTGGGAAGGTTAAAGCCTGGTGAGGGAACTTCTATACAGTGACACGTTCCGGCTGCTACAACATTTACTCAGTACTCATGGTTTTTGTTTCTCTCATAGAAGCACCCATCCCCAGATGACCTTACAACCTGTTCTTCCCCAACCAGACTTCAAACCGAACTGACTTCTAAAAGGCAACTCATGTCCCTCACGCCGTGCCCCCTCACGTCACCCTCTCTCAGCTCAGAAGAAGCCAAAATGAGTGACGCCTCTCTTCTTACAACAATGGAGCCAAAAATAAATAGATTATCAATATAAGTAATTAATTAAGTCAGGTAAAATCAGGGAGACTGGTTTTGGGTGAGTTCTGAGAAGTTGAAGACTGTTACCTGAGGGATTAAAATTCCATCAGTGCTCTTCCCCTCCCTATCAAAGATTTGAAAGGGACACATCAGAAAAGGGGGGAATGATATACCTAGCCTAGTTCTCTCATTAGATTAGAAGCCAGCTTGTCACAAGTTATGAAGGATTCATTTCTGTTTTCTGTAAAAATATCAGGATGTCTGTATGGCCTGGCCATTAGTTGATGTTGTAAAACTGATTGGAATGCCTGCCCGTGCCCTGAACTCACCCAGGTCCGGTTTTCCCTGACCAGATAACAACCCTTTCCTAAACCTTAGTGACGCCTCATAAATTCTGGCCTTCCCTGGCCGGACAATGACCCTCTCTGAGTCTCTAAGATCTCCATAAATTCTGATGCCGGGGCCAGCAAAAATGTAAACTTGTGTTATGCTCCTCAGAGTGTTGTTATCTGTAACCCCCCCTTTGTGTAACTTTTTGGGCTATAAAACTGGGCCACAAAGAAGCCTCGGGGCTGTCTTGTTCCCGCTGTTTTGGGAGGGAAAGGCAGCCCGGCCGGTCGAAATCATAAGCTTGCTTTAATTTGATTTTAATTGGAGTCAGTGGTCTTTTCTTGCGTCCTGGTCTAACAAACCTTAGAAAGTTATCATCTAACTTGATCTTCAAAACATTCCTAGAGAACAGGTGTTATTAATATTCCCATAAATATGAGAAAATTAAGGCACAGAAAGGTTAGTGACCTTGCCCCAGAGGAAAGAGCCAGAGTGTGAGGAAGTATGGTTGCAGAATCCATGTTCTATGCCAAGGACTGGCACAGTTGGCACAGAACTATAGCCTGTAGGCCAAATGGGGCCAGCTGCCTTTTTTAAAAAATAAAGTTTTATTTTAACATGCCGATTCGATTCTGTATTGTTTATGGCTGCCTCCACATTACAAAGGAAGAATTGAGAAGACATCTGTGTTGCCCACAAAGCCTAAAATTTACTATTTGGAACTTTGTGGATTTTCTTTTTTTAAAAAAAAATGCCATATTTTGCTACCAACAAGGACAGCATATTGCCTCTTTGGAGAAAAACAGACATGTTGTATACCCAGAAGTATAAGATGGAATATGAAGTACATAGAGGTATAAAAGGTGGGATAATGTCATTGGTTTTTCCCTGGACTCACGAAGGTTAAGTGTATGTCTAAGGTTAAGTGTATACTATGGTGGGTGTGGAGTGTAAATACCTCCAGCCATCAAGCTGGTGTTATTTCTTGAAAAATAGAAACAGAGTAGCACAGGTCAAGATTAAAGAGAGAAGAACTATATTCAGCAGTTTAAAAAAAATGTTGGGGTAAAGATTTATAACCTGTAGTCATTACTACAATTAACTGTGTTTATGCAAATAAACTATTAAAACATCCTGATTAAACATATCAAGCATCTCAAGTTTATTTTATTATTTTTTTTTTGCAATACTGGGGATTGAACCAGGGCATCCATACATGCTAGGCAAGTGTTCTACAACTGAACTATATCCTCAGCCCTTTCTATATTATTTTGAGACAGGGTCTTGGTAAGTTGCCCAGGTTGGCTTCAAACTTGTGATCTGACTGCCTCAGTCTCCAGAGTAGCTGGGATTACAGGCATGTACCACCATGCCAAGCACATCTTTTGGTTGTTGTTGCTATTGTTGTTGTTGTTGTTACAGGGATTGAACTCAGGGGCACTCGCCCACTGAGCTGCATCTCCAGCCCTATTTTGTATTTTATTTAGAGAGAGAGTCTCATTGAGTTGCTTAGTGCCTTAATTTTGCTGAGGCTGACTTTGAACTCGTGATCCTCCTACCTCAGCCTCCCGAGCCTCTGGGAATACAGGCGTGCACAACCATGTCTGGCTTCCTGGCACATCTTGAGTTTAAAAAAAAAAAAACAGCATTTGGGGTAAAAATTGGGAGTTCATAACCCACTTCAATCTAATGTATGAAATATGATATGTCAAGAGCTATGTAATGTCATGAACAACCAATAAAAACTAAATAACAATCTAAAAACCAAAATTATTGAAGAAAAAAGACTATACAAAACACAAAGGATCAATATTCGACCTGTTAGCATACTTCTCTCAATAATAAGAGGACTCAAGAATTATAATTTGTTCTATGTCCATCTGTTATTCAAGTAACAGACATTTAGTACATTGTGCTACAAACACAAGTTCTTTAAAGTACTAAGTAAATAATTATGTTGACACACAAAAAAAAAAATTTCAACCCTAAACTTCAACACTCAGATGTAAAGTAGATTCTATCAATGGAATCAGGCAAGTGGTCAGTACAGATCATGTGAAATCCTGTGAAGTCCAGGTGCTGTACCCATGTGAAGTTATCACTGTGGGATCTAAGATTATGAGGACCGTAGAGATAAACTGACTGATATGGTCGACATATTAGTCATCACAGCATACAGCTGTACTGACTTTGTTCAATTTCTTTAACTCTTGCTCCTAAGTAGTTTTTTCTTATTTATTCATCCCTTAGCTAATTTATACCAAGGGGTTAGGCAAAGGGATAGTCTTCCTCGAAACACTTAGAATGGGATGAATATTCATTGGGTTTTACTGTGAACCTGAGTCACTCGCTAATGGTGACAACTGGATGGCAATGCTGACATTCTCTAACATCTGATGCCCCAGTTCCGTGGTGGACGCTGCCCGCCTCAAATAGAAATAACCACCCTCCTCCTGTGGGTACTCCTTGAAAGTGAACCTCATTGCTCTGGTAGTAAACATCACATTGAGATAAAGCTGAAAATCAAAACTTTAATTAAATAAAGAGATGTTCGACCTCTTTTTCTTCAGCTTCAGAAATAGTCGAGTGTTTCGTAAGCAGACGGGGCACAGTGCAGGCATCTCCTTAAGATGGATGGCCATTCCATGACTCCAAGATTTCCCTGGGTGATTGTAACTGCTTGCAGAATTGTTACTACACGATGTCTGCCTTTTCAGCCTATTTTGCTCCCACTTTCTAGTTTTAACTCTGATTTTGCTTTTAGCACAATGGAGATAAGCTAAATGGGGTTGCAGGTAGTTGAGGTCAATTGAAGTCAACTGCAGTTAAATATGTATGAAGGTTATAGGATCAAAGCCTCATTTGCCAGAAGGAAAAGAAAAAAATCCCTTATTTTGCACATTTGCTGCCCAAAGGCATTTTTAAAGAGGCTCCTTAGCTTGCCACATGCCCAAGCTTTGTCTCAGTCATGCTCCATCCCATCCTTGGTCACAGACTTTTATTCCTTAAATATCATTCCATTTCCAAAGAGAAGTTCACTTCATGCCTCAAAACTACGGATAACATCTAGACGAAGCAGATGTTAATTCAATTATAAGGGCTGCGATCTCTCTTGCTTTTTAATTTTTTCAGGATTTCTGTCATTTTCACTTTAAAATGAGGGAAGGCATGGATTACACAGGAGGGCTGAGTTTAATTCTCATTAGAGTCTTCTTCCCCCAGAACTAGATGGAGGCAGGAGGCAGGAGAGTGACTGGCCAACCCACCCAGTAGAACACTTCAATTTTCTTCTATGAAATGAGATATTAATGGTCTGTGGAAGATGTTCAATATAGAACTTGTCTACTAGAAGCAGGTTGGATTTTGTGCATTTGCATTTCTCTCTCTCTCTCTTCCACAGAAAAATCTACCTTTAATATGAAAGGAACTCCCACAAGTGTAAAAGGTTTCGGAGGCTATCATAAAGCATCAGGATGACTCAAAGGATTGGGCCGGGGTGCAAAGGAAATAGAATCTCATAGAGGGGCTGTAATAGTAGACTAGTTAAAACTCTCGGGTAGTGCGCTCTTAATGTTGAGTTACCGCCTCATTTTGTAGAGCCCTGGTTTCCCCAAAACTAAAATTAGTCATCACATTTTCTGTTTATCTACCAGGCCTTATTAAAATATACAAGCAAGAAAACTCTCTTTATCTACCAAAATTATTAGATACCTACGAACTATAAATTAGAGAATATCATATTTCAAAATGTTGATTGCTATATGTACCTTTCAGCAGATGTCTCCTAATAAAAGGATTCTACATCTCTGCCCCTTGTCACTTGCTTTGACCAATGAAATGGAAGCCGAAATAATGTTCCTTCTGAGTAGAGCATCAAGGAACCACGTCATGTTTCTCACATGCTCTCTCTCCCTGGGCAAAAAGACAAGTAATGTTTGGAAAAGGGACAGCCACAACAATCGGGTTGAAGAAGACACACAGCCAACCTACAATAGACATGCAATGTGAGAAAGAAATTGACCTTTTTTTTTTTTTTTTGTCAATTGCTGAGATCCTGGGCGTGTGCTGAGCCTAAGCTGATTGGTACATATTTTGGGGGAAATTCTGCAACCTTTGAATGGGTCCAGCAGAAGTCTAAAGTATTTATACTGCCCTCTCCCTACACACTTTGGTAAGTGCTTTCTCTTCTTAACCACCCATCTGCATATCAATCCATCATTCAAGAAATGTACCTCAAGGACTATGTAGTAGATAATATTTTGAGAACTTACCATGTGCCCTGCACACGGCTATAACATAGGAATGAAGATTGAATACCAACACATAGTATCTGTCTTTGGAAGCACACACATGGAAGAGAAGATGGACATTAAACAAACAACCCTACAAAGAGATACAAAATAACTAACAGTGAAACTTAACATACAGGATATTTTTCTTGTATGTTAGCACTAGTGAGAGATTATGATAGGAGCAGTTTGGTTAGTTTGGGCAGTCAAGGAATTTGTTCTGTTGATCAAAAAGAAAGTTCTGGAGAAGAGCATAAGAAGGCTTTTGCACTGAACAAAAGATGAGATCACCAGGAGATGTAACTGAGCCATAAATAAAAATGATTATACTACACACACACACATACACACACACACACACACACACCACAAAAGCCAACCCTGCAGAATGAGCATTAATTGACCCTGGGTAAGGGCAGCATGAGTGTTGCAGACAGAAAGAACCGAATCTGCAGATGCTTTATAGTGAGAAAGAACCGGGCATCTGAGGACAGAAGGTCAGTGTAAAGGAAACACTATGAGTGAGGGGAAAGGAAGCAAAAGGTCAAAGTGGAAAACAGGCAGAGACAGGATCATGTACAGCCCTGTAGGTGGGGGAACTACCTGTCTCAGTCTTTTCCAGATGGTTCCAGGAATAGCACCCCTTTTCTCTCTCCAAGTGCTGCCACTGGGATGATAGATTATATATATCCATCTTACTTATTGGTCACTTAAGAAATTTTGGATTTTATGCCAAAAAGCAATGGCAAGCCTTTGGAGGAGAGTGAGTGAGCCAGACCTGGGTTTTCAAAAAGCAACTGGCTGCTGTGTGCAAAAGATCGCAAGAGGGAAGGGAAGAGAGTGACATGGGGACTGTGACATGGACCAGCAGGGAAAGACAGAGTGAGGGAGGAGGGGACAGGGGCTGTGAGTCTTCTTTAGCCTGGTTGCAGGAGCACAAGGTGAGCCTCCTTAGATGAAGCAGCAAAGCATTCGCTTGACCATGCAACACCCCATTCCTTCATCTCCGACTTCTCTGTATTCCCAGGAGCAGATGGCTTAATATCTGATAACCACGTTTTATTTTATTTGTATGGATCATAAATTGGCTGTTTGCATCTTCACGTTACCTTTTTTCTCACTCCAGTCCTTCCTACCCTGGTCCACTCTTCTTCCTCTTCATCAGAGCACTTCATTCCAAATTCCTTTTTCCCCCCCTCTCTCTGTTTCCCTTTTTTCATGTTAGGAAATAAGGTAGAAACAGGAAATATTTCTTATATCAAAGCTAGAGGAATATTATCATGGTTTAAATGTTGAAGGTCAAAATTTAATTGCTAATATAATGACATTGGAAGGTGGGTCTTTTATGAGGTTATTAGGTGATGAGGCAAAGCTCTGACGGATGTCTTCATTGTCTTTAAAAAAGGGTTTTAGGGGTGAGTTCTCTATCTTACTCTCTATCATAGAAGATGTGGTAAGACAGTTCTTACCAGATCCCAGCTCTTTGATCTTAAACTTCCCATTCTCCAGAATGGGAAAAAAAAAACTTTGTTTAGTAAAATTACCCAACCTCCAGTATCCTGTTTTAGCAGCACAAAATGGATTAGGACAAATATGCATATATTCTTAATAATTGGTACTACTATTTAAAGTTACTTTGTTTAATACTAATGTTAACTGTGCCATTTACATTTAATTTATATTTTATTAAATACTATGCATGACGTCTCTTAATGAATTATTGATACAGTTTTTCCTCCTATTCATTGACCAGATTCCCATCAAAAGATGCCAGAAAAGTACGGTATCAAGAGATTGGTAGGAAGGCAGAGAAAGATGCATCTTCCAGGAATCTGAAGCCTCTGGGCTTCAGTTTCCCCAACTGTAAGAAAACAAGGTTCACAAATTATTTACAAGCAACATCTAATTTTATTACTCCGGGAGGCCATTCTAATAAACATGTCTGAAGGTTATCACAAAGTACTTTGGAAGTAGTTGGAATTCAGATACCAGACGTTAATGATTCTGGTAATTCAAGTGGATCTAACTTTTGTCCACTTTTACTGAAACACATGTAATTAATGCAAAGCAAAACAAAACAAATAAACCCTATGTCTCTTATAGACAACTAAGTGAGAATAAAATGTTCCTGCCCTTCAAATTCAAGAAAGGAGAATAATTCTTTGGCAGTTGTCCTAAGCCACGAAGGAGGACTCACCAGAACCAATTTCAAGCCCATCCCAATTTCAGTAAATGCCCTATGAAAGTCAGGCAATCAGTGACAGCCTCCCCTGTCTGAAAGTCAACCATCAGCAACTCCCATTCTAGTAGTCTAGCTTCCAACAGTGATCAACCAGGCCCTACACATTCATATTAGCAAAAATTCACATATTCCTGAATGATACACTCCTCAAAACTCTTTTAAGACCAGTGGTTTACTTTGACGATAAAAATTGTGTCATACTCTTATTTAGCAAAAAATACATTCACATATTGACTCATTGCTTTTTCTTTCAAGATATGGGTTTTCTGGGCCTTCCTTCAATACCTGGCTCAAATTCTTCACAATTGCATTTAATTCTGTCTTACACAGAGGCAATTTGTTAAATGTGTAACCAAGTGTGATTTATTGTGTCATTTTTGACCCCCACCTCCATCCCCCAAACACAAATATATCATAATTGTGAGAACAGACTTCTGAGAGTTTGAAATTTTGGACCAATTATATGTTGCAGCTTTAAGCAGAATTTATCTCTAAAGAGAAGGAGTTTAAGCAGTTGAGTTCTATAAGAAACAGAGAAATCCAGGCAAGATGAGGTGCAAAAATTTGGAAAGGTCTTTTCTTGTAAGGGACCTGCGAACGACGGAGGAAGAGACCACCAAGAGACCGTCTCATGCAACAGCAAAAGGGGTTTATTGAAGATCCAGTGCGCTGGGGCTCCGGGCTCACTCAAGAAGGGAGAGAGGCCCAGAGCCCCAAGCAGGGGTTAAGTAGTGCTTAAGTACACTTTTTGGGGAGGGCGGGGGCTTTGCATAGATCAGAGCAAATCATTATGAGGAGCGGGAAAATCAAACAACAACTCTCAAACATGATTAGTACATTCATTGGCGGGAACAAGTCGGGCGGGGGTGATAGGTCAGTCCTAAAGCGGGGTATACATTCAAACTGATTGGTTTAGGCCCTGAGGTGCCTACGTGCTGAGCTGCACTGGGTCCAAGTTGTTAAGCAACTAAGTGGTCAGGGGGAATTCCTACACATATCTAATTGGCAGTCCCGGGAATTGTCTTAACAGCTACAGGAATTTCAGGCTTTGAGTGTAGCTTAGAAACTTAACAATACCTGGTCCTTTACATTTTAACTCAGGCTTTGCAGCTTAGAAACTTTACAATACCCGGTCCTTTACATTTTAACTTCAGTTTCTTTTACTCTTTCATTCTGATTTTAAGTATTCCTGATTTCCTCAGTTAAGTCTTTTGATACATATTTTTTTGTGCTATTTAATTTTCTGTAATTATTTCCTCTTGTTTCCACTTCATTCTGCAGTAACCTCTTTTTGGAAAATGTCAGCCTGCCCTAATGCTACCATAGAGCTAAAACAGGGGACAGAGAAATGGGGATATTCAAGGAGTGTGCTCTGAGGACCAATCCCCTGGGGGATGACAAGAAAAGTAAAAATTCAAGCAGAATGTTAAAGTAATCTGAATTTAAACAACTGTGAAATGGCTTCCACCTTTAAAACTAGCAAGTTAAATATAATGTTCTCTGTAAGTAAATGTGTTAGGAAATGGTCACTCCTGTTTTTCTGATGCAAATATAAAATAATTGGTTTTCCAGAGGACAATTTGGCAATATTTATCAAAAAGCCTTAGAATATGCATTGCATTTGAGGCAATCCTCTGTCAGTCTCTATCTTAAGGAAATAATAAAAGGTGCGCATCTAGTATATGTCAAAGGATATCCTCACTTTAGAAAGAACACTGAGAGGACCTACTTCACGTTTCGCACTGTTAACATTGCTTACATCTGGTTTGTGGAATTAATGTGATTTTTCATACTTTTTCTTCTTTGTAAAATCTGATCGTGAGTTGTTGAGAGAACTTGGTTTGTTTTTGTGATAAAGAGGGATATTTTACAGTGGTCAGTATCCATAAGGGATGGGTTCCAGGATGCCCCAAAGGTACCAAAATCCTCTAATGCTCCAGACCCTTATATAAAATGGTGTCGAAATTGCAATATAAACCACATACTTACCCTTATATGTTTTAAATCATCTTTAGATTACTTATCAACCTAATACAAAGCGAATGCTAGATAAATAGTTGTTATATCGTTAAGGGAATAATAACAACAAAAAAGTCGGACACAATTTTCCCCCAATATTTTCAATTTGTGCTTGAACGAATCGTCAGATGCAGAGCCCATGAACAGGGAGGGATAACCAGACCATACTTAAGGGAAAAAACAGGAGGAGGGAAGGGCACATGACCAAAACTCCATATATGCATGTGTGGAAATGCCACAGTAAACCCATTTATCTGTACAACCAATATGTGTTGATAATTAAAGCAAAAAAAAAAAAAAAAATCAAAGAGCAAGAAGAAAAAAACAAAAGAGGGAAACTCAAGGAGAGTTGATGGCCCGTTCAGCCTCCTTTTCCTTGCAGGTGACATTTTCCTCCTGTTGACAGTAGACTTCCCTTTCCGATGGATGCTAGAGGAGTAACCTTAACACTGGGAATTTCATACCTGATAGGAGAGGAGGAGTTACCATGGGAGCAGACAGGAAAGGGAACTTGAATTGAGTGCCATGAGCCTTCTTGTGGCCTTCTTATGTGCTTGGGACTGAGTACCCTAACCCTCAAAGATTGTCTGCAAACTCTTGATCACTGCTTGCTTTCCTTCAGGCCCAGGGCCACCTCCATTGGCTGGGTGTACACCCTCTCCAGTTGGGTATTTTTCTTTGCTGCAGCTTCCTTGGTTCTATCTTGTTCCTGGGGCTCATTAAGCTACACAGCAAGCCAGATTTAAGGGGTTGTGCAGCTGTGGAGGCCCATTGATATTTAGTGGTGAACAAATCTCCACATTTTAAAAACTCAGCTGTTCGAAGCATGCTGAATGCAAAAATCATTGGTAAGTTACAATGTGTAAAATGGCTCTAATTAAATGCCTCTATATTATGACACTGTTCATGATATTTCATTGCAAAAATTACAGCCAAAGCACCTAGAGTGGTGAACACTCTCTTCTTTATCTCTTCACATTGGACTGAGGAAGAATAACATAAAAGCAACTTGGAAAGATTATTGTGTTAGAGGAGGAGCCTTAGTATTGGAATTCTCTTAGCCCCTTTATAACCTTTAGCAAATGATTTCTGTACCATGTTACACATTATCTCCATGCATTCCATCATTTGATAGAAGAATAGGGAGCAAATTACAAATTACATTTAAATAAAACTTTCAGCAGATGATAGTTTCTAGATAACTGTTCTGTGGTTGTTTTCCTAATCTGGATCTTTAACACAAAGCAGTTATGAAAACAAGACATGAAAGAGCAAAGTCTCGTGAGTTCAGCCTAGAATGAACTGGTTGGATGAAGAGCTTGCTGTTCCTTTGGGAGAAGCACACTTTAGCTTTCTCATTAAATAAAACCTCTAAGAATCTTCCAAGATCTCTTATTCGTCTTTCCCTATGTTGCACCTAGAAACCTATATTTGTTTTAAAGTGTTTTCTTTCATTTGTGTATTCCATTGGGTTAGGCTCTATTCCCAATACAAATCTGTGTTGGAGGACAAGTTCCTGGTCATTTCTACAAATGGTCAAATGACATATTCAACTTCTTCTTAAACATCAATCATAAGGTTGATATTTGCTTTTTACCTCAACCAACTTAAAATACTATATTAAAACATAATTTATGAGCCAAATTTGACAAAATTACCAGTACAAGTCCATTATTCCGATTGTTGGTAGGTATTCTGTTTGAGAAGGATTGTATTGTTCAGCTCTTGTGAATGATAAATATTTTGGGTTCCAATCCTATCGAGATCATTGAGGCTCTGCATAAACCTTTTTATGTTTCTGTTCTCAGACAGAAAGTATGGCTCATAAAGCCAAACTTGTGGTGGTTAAGGATAAAGGAAGGATGAACATAATTATTGTAAAATGCTTTGTAAGTACAGATTGCTCTTGCTTGCTGTAGCCTGAACTTGCTTTTCCATTAAAATTCCAGATCAGAAGTTAGAAACTTTGGTCCCAATCAAGAAAGCTGGTTCTTTGTCTTGCTTAAGGCCATGGCTCTCCACCTAGGTTTCCCTAGGATATCTAAGATGGACAGTTACTCAGGTCTTACACTGAATCAGAATATCGAGGTGTGGTCTCTGGGCACCTCCACATGTGCTCATTTAATCTTCTTTCAAGGAAAAGGAAGGGTCATTGTCCAACCATGAGGGCCCTGAAGGTTTCTATTTAATGTTTTGTTGTATTTTTCACTTTAGTTTATTAACATTGTTAGCCTTGTTTTACAAGTAAAGAACTGAAGAATTAGGATTCAGATGCTTCAAGCATGCAGGACCATGGTTTCCAAATGTAAGGGCAGAATATAACCAGGCTCCTTCCTCTGCTCTTCTGCCTCCAGAAGTATTTACAAATCTGGCAAAGAAAAAGAAATTGGCAAAGAGTTGGAGGAAGGCCAGCAGTGTCTTAATACCAACACCAGTCCCATCTGCTCTCTTCACCTTTGTTCCCAGATCCAGTGAGCCGGAAGGGAGTTTCCAGGAAATGCAACCTTTTGATTGACTGTCCATAAGTCGGTTCCCACTTCTCTTATCTTTGCTGCCTTCTGCAGCTCTGTGTAGGTAAACTCCAAGTTCATCACAGATGTCATTTGAACACAGGGTTCTGTTTAAGCAAGATATTTCCATGTGTGGCCAATGGTAACAATGATTTGCTGATCTGGTTTCAAAAGATTCCACTGAAATGAAAATCCCATAGAACAGATGGAATCCTAAGTCTCTGTCCATAATGTAGTAAATATTTATAACAAAAAAAAAGTTTGTTTTGATGCTTAAATTTGTGCTGTGACTGCACTTGAAAGCAATGAAGGATTTTTCTTTTTTTCCCCCCAAAAAAAGGCATTTATTTGATTTCGAAAAAGATGTGTCCGTGCTTGTGGGTTTAATCGCCGGTTTTCCCAGAGAGAGAAAGACAATTGTCAGCAGGAGCATTAGGGGACAGAAGGTGAGAGTGCACCAAAGTTGATCTTTTGTATATAAAAGGGAGAGGAGACACCAACCAGAGAAAGCCTCAATTGGAACACATATGTCACACCACAAAACATGCGAGCAGGGGTTTTGTAATTAGAAAAATCTAGGTTCAGATCCTGGGTTTGCCTTATGCTAAAAAAAAAAAAAAAAAAAAAAAAATTCAATTTATTTACTGAATTCTAAACCTGTGCCAGATACTGAGTTAGGCCTTTGGGATACAGAGATAAGTCAGGAATAGCTCCTGTGAGAACACAAAAAAAAATGTAAATTGATCATGGTGAGGTACAATGACAACAAACTACACTGGAGAGTAGAGGGGGACATAGAAAAGGAACATGTAAAAAAAAATCAGATGGAAAGACAGGCCAGGAAGCCTTACTTGCTACTGGTGACTTTTGGACGAATTATTTAACTTCAGTTTTCTTAAGCTCATCATACTCATCTTGCCGGATTGTTATGAGAATATAATTATATGAGCAATTTACGAGGTCTCCTATGGTACCAGGAAACAGTGGAATTTCTATAAATGGTTATGAAGCTCATAACGATGGCTGCAATAATGAAGATGACATTGGTATTAAGGACAAAAGCATCCAAGAAAAAAAGGAGCTCTGGAAGAGGGGGGAAGAGCCAGAGGCTTCCTCGCTCCAAAATTGGGATGAGTGTGTTATCTCTCCTTCTTGATCTGGGCATGCTGCCCCATCTGACTTCCATTATATGGTGAGCTCCCTGTGAATGGGCAGCCTGGTGCCGTCTCCCAGATGGGTGTACCCCCAGGAGTGCTCCAAGATTAACACAGGTAGTCTCTCCTTACATATTCATGGAGGAAAGGAAGTAGATGAGAAAGAGAAGATGGGTGAAAGAAATAGGTGGAAGGAAGAAGAAAGGCAGGATCATTATTCAGGGGCCACCACACTCTGCGGGTCTCATCTCAGGTGTCATGACTCCACCTTCTGCCCCCAGCTCATCATCCTGTTGGTCAACATTCTAATCGACATTCTGCACAAGCTCAGCTCAGTCCAGATTTCCTGCTTGTCTTCCTTCCCTCTCCTTCCTAGGGGGTTGAAATTCCAGCCATGCCTCAGACTGAGTTGTGTCGCCTTCTATAAATTTTTGATCTCTTTAAGTCAAGTGCAGATGATAATTCCAGGTCAATGAGGCAGATGGAAACACACTAAGGCCACTTCCTAAAATTCTACTTCCTAAAATTTACTGCAGTGATTTTTTTTTTACATTAGAAAAGTGATAAAAGGATAAAGTTGCTTTTCAAATGTTCTCCCACTAGAGACACGTGGCTAATTTTTTTTTAAGTTAGAAAACTCATGGAACAAAAATAATTGGCCAAATAATTAGCCTGCAAGAGGGGAAAGTAATCATAAGCAAGGTTCCTTGTCACACTGGTTTGCAGAAATGCTCCAACATTGCAGGTACCTGTGAGTGAGTCTTTAAAGAAATTTTTTTTAAAGGACAGTTTGTTGAAAGTCTTTGTAAAAAAAACAAAAAACAACAACAACAACAACAAACACCAAACAAAACTCCAGATTTCTTCCCTGCTCCATGTAATTGTAAAAGAAATTGAAGTTAAAGTGCAAAAGACTGGGCATTGTAAAGTTTCTAAGCTGCAAGGCCTGAGTTAAAAAGTGAAGGACCAGGTATTGTTAAATTCCTCTGCTATACCCAAAACCTGAAATTCCTGTAGTTGTAAGGACAATGCCCAGAACTGCCCAGTACATATTCCCCCTGACCCTCTGGTTTTTTAATAACCTAGGACCCTGTGTAGCCTGGCACGTAGGCATTCAAGGCCCAAACCAATCAGTTTGAATGTGTACCCCACTTAGGAGTGACCAATCACCCCCGCCCGCCCTGTTCCCGTCAATGAATGTACTAATCAAGTCTAAGAATTGTTATTTGATTTTCCTGCGGTGTATGGTGATTTGTTAAAGGAGACTGTGATGTGTGTAAAGTCCCTGCCCTCCCCCAAAAGTGTACTTAAGCACTGCTCAACCCCTGCCCGGGGCTCTGGGCTGCTCTCCCTTCTTGAGTGGGCACGGAGCCCCATCGTGCTGGAATAATAAATCCCCTTCTGCCAATTGCATGAGTGGTCTCTTGGTGGTCTCTTCCTCCGACTCTTCGCCGGTCCCTTACATAATCAGAGTACTGCCCTATCACACCCTGCCTGAAGTCTGGAGGCTCCTCTCCAGAGAGCTTGGACAATAGATGTTCTGGGATTGGAACTCCAGACAGAACCAAGCTTGAGGATTAAGCACCCAGCTAAAATGAGGAGGAATAAATGGAACTCTGTGACTTGTAATGGGGTACGACTCTCCCCCAACTCTTCCCTCTCTATCCCCCAATGGCAGGCTCCTGTCACCAAGAAGGCAATTGCAAGAACCCTCACAGGGAAACTCAACCAAAGAAACATATATACAGATACTGATCTGGGACTCCCTCTGGCAAAATCGCATAGCCCCCAAAATCATTTACAGTGAATCTTATTGGTTGACAGTTCTCATCTATACGAAAGTGCTTTTTTCTTTCTTTCTTTCTTTCTTTCTTTCTTTCTTTCTTTTTTTTTTTTAAGAAAGAAAATAACCTCTGCAAATGCAAGACAAGAAAACAAATATTATGTAAGATGAAAAAATGCACCGTGGCAGGGAGCTTTCTACTTGGGTTTGTAACTTCAAAGCAGCACACTCCATTCAATGTGTTGCTTGATATTCTAAGGCCTATTCTCTACTCACCAGGAGAGGTGACGCAGTGGCAGTAAGAGTGAGCAGCCAAGAAAATAAGAGCTTTCACTTCCTTCTGCAGGTCTTCATCAGCAACCTGTTTGCAGAAGCAGAGCAGGAGTGCAAGGGGTTTTAACTGCTGCCGACCTGGGCCCGAGGGCTGGAATGTTTGCACTGTCATCCTAGCAGGGTCCTCAGAAATGTGCATCTTGGCAGAAGTCATCTCTGTGGGCTCCTGTTGTCATTAGTGAAGTCAGATGATTGTCTCTGAGTTTCGGTCCACCTGTAGGCTCAATCTGCCCCTTCCTCAACCATCCCTAACTAAAGACATTAGGGGGAATCACAAAAGAGGATGTTTGGGCCAAACCTGGCTGATTCTGGCCCTGCTGCAGATGGTCTCATATCATGGAACCAGCTGTTCACCTCTCTGAGCTTTAATTCCCCTCACTTTAAAAGACAAAACCAACAGTACTTCTCCTTTAGTGTAACTGAGGGGTTAGATGTGACAATGGAGGGAGGATCTAGCCACAAAGCCTAGCACAGAGTAAGTCTTCACCCATCTAAGGCTCATAGATGCCCCATTTCCTTTATGCCCCCAGAGACAGGGCAGGGAAAGGGCCTGGTGGGACTTCCTCGGAAGAGAAGCCGGCTGGGCCCAGGGCACGGAACCATCTGAGGTGGAGTTGGGGAAGGGAGTGCAGATCATCATCAGCAAGGCAAAATTCTCACCTCTGAAAAGATAGGACAGAGGAAAAACAGTGATGATGTGGTCAGCAAGTGCCACAAAGGCAAACAGATTTTTTAAAGAACCCGGTGACCTGCTCTACAGGAACCTGGAGGAGACAAGATGAACTGGGCACAACTAAAAATATGTAGCTCTGTCCCTAGAGCTCTCACCAGGGACTACCCACACATCCACCCTCCCATGTAACTGTGCCTTTGCACACACACATGCTCATGCACACTCATGTCCACACACACATGCTCATGCACACTCATGTCCACTCACTCAAGCTTTCACACATGCACTCTCACACCCACTCATTCATATGCTCTCACATGCGCACATACATGCAAACACACCCACACCCACAATCACACTCATGCACATGCTCATACCTACAAGTGTATTCATGCTTATGCATATGCCCTCTTGCACACACATTCACAACATGCCTTCATACATGTGTTCACATGCATTCTTATATGCTTGCACACAATCTTTGCATACATACACATGCTCATTCACACACATGTGTTCACACATGCTTAAGTACACGTGCTGGTGTGCACCCACACATAGCTGGACTCTATGAAAGGTGTACTCATGGGGTTGCTGACACTGGTAAAGTGACAGTCATTGTTCATTATTCATAGTCTAAGCTGCTTTTCAATGGACCTAACCTGCTGAATAACAATGACTAGACAAAAAGGCCACTCTTGCCTCAAGGAACATACCATTTGAAACCTGACTCACAAAAGTCTAGGACTAGACCCATCCTAGCTCTAAAAATGGCTCATCACAAACTCTTGGCAGGGAGGTGCCTTTAGGGTAGAGCTTTGCTAAGAGGATTTTGAAGTTTTGTGAGTAGAGGCAAAAATTGTGTGAAGCTCTTACCGTATCAACTTTTTGATTTCTAAGGAAAACTTGGTGTAAGCAAGTATGATCCAGAGATAAATGGCTCCTTGCAGCTGGGAACTTTTTATCCAATCCAGAAATTCATGGCTTCCAGTCCCCAGGTGTCTCCCTAGGGGAAATGGTAATGAAAGAGCACCTCCCCTGAACCAGGCTAATTCACACATCTGCACCATCGCCTGTATCTCTCACTAGAACTCTGTGAGTTCACCAGGCCCCTTTCCCTGGTAGGTGAGAGACTCACTGCTTTCCCCCAGGAAGGAAGAAGCGTCACAATTTTAACCAGACCCACCTGATTGCAAAGTCATGCTGCATCCTCTGCCTTGAACTATGAACTTGGCAAATATTTCTAATATTCCTCCTCCATGATTCTTCCAGTTCCTCTGTGAGTTCATTTGAATCTCATGAGAAAAGTGTAAGGAGGTACAATAATTAGGTAGAAAAAGACATTCAGTATACACATACACTATTACCACTTTGCTAACAGACTTTATGTCAGGACAGGGAGGCAGAGAGCCACCGGGGACAGAGCAGGCTCACACAAATGGATGAGGGGATGATTTTGCTTGTCTTAAGGGACAAGGAAGGGAGCAGTTAACCTGATTTCTACAATATCACTTAGAGGAGTGCTTGTCAATTTTTTTAAAAATGCACTTATTGATTGATAAATGGACTAACCCTAGTTAATATCCTGCAAGTGTGTGTGTGTGTGTGTGTGGGTGTGTGTGTGTGTGTGTGTGTGTGTGACATTTATTATGAAAAGAAACCATCCAGAAGTTGTGGATGGACCAAAAGCTTTGGTAAAGTACACGGCTACTTAAAGAGATAAAATAGTGCTCAAATAAGAAAACTCTTCTACTGGCTAATTCCTGAAATTCTACCCTCGGACACATTCTCTTTAGCTTCCCTCGTTCACACTATTGACTTTGATGGTGCCTGTGTCAGGCCCAGGCTGGGCTGGGGTTCAGGAAACAAGATGAATATTGTCCCTGGTCCCAGCAGGTAAGACAGGCCAACACAAAGGAGTTTGAAACACCTGAGTCAGTCAGGGGAGGCTGAGCAGGTAGGAAATGTACCAGAGGGAGGGCGGGAGACAGTAGCACCCAACTTAAGGGCAAGAGCAGTGAGGTGGAGCAAGAAGATGGAGCAAGGGAAGGGAGCCAACCAGACCTTGCTCGGCTGGGTGGAAGATTCTAGAATGGGAAGTTGTTGCACAAGAGAATGATGTCGCCGCCAGGCGTGGTGGTGCATGCCTGTCATCCCAGCGACTAGGGAAGCTGAGGCAGGAGGATCAAGAGTTCAAAGCCATCTCAGCAAAAGCGAGGCTCTGAGCAACTCAGTGAGACCTTGTCTCTAAATAAAATACAAAACAGGGCTGGGGAGGTGGCTCAGCGGTAGAGCGCCCCTGAGTTCAATCCCTAGTACAAAAAAAGAGAGAGAGAGAATGATGTCTACTTTTATGTATGTTAAAATGCAGATTGGGGCCAGGTGTGGTGGTACACACCTAATCCCAGCATATCAGGAGGTTGAGGCAGGAAAATCACAAGTTCAAAGCCAGCCTCAGTAATTTAGCAAGGCTCTAAGCAACTTAGAGTGACTCTATCTCAAAATAAAAAATAAAAAGGGCTGGGGATGTGGCTTAGTGGGTAAGTGCCCCTGGGTTCAATCCTAAGTATTCCCCCAACACACATAAAAACAAAAAGAAAGAAAGAAAGAAAATGCAGATAAGGGCATAAAGGAGGAGATTGGTCCATGTGACCCATTACGTTCCCTTCAATTTTAACAGTGTAAACACTCATAGAAGGGATAATGATTCTTTTGCAAGTCCTGTGTTCTTTGAAGTGAGTAACTTGTCCAAAGACTCATTTTTATATTCAGAGAGGAAGAATACCAAAGCACCCGAAGGCAGTGGAAGGAGAAGGTGTTGGAAAATGAAAGGTGCAAATTAGTACAGAGGAGAGAAATGCTTGTCTTCCTCCCACCCAGCCAGGCCTGATGCCCAGAGGGATACGAGGCCCATCAATTCCTAAGTTTTATTTTGTTTTATTTATTTATCTTACTTATTTGTTGATTTTCTGTTCTTGCAGTGCTAGAGATGGAACCCAGGGACCTTTGCATGCTGGGCAAGTGCTCTACTACAAAGCTACATCCCAAGCCTTTAGTTTTCTTTTACCTATTGAAAATTATTATTCTATGGATTTAAAATCTCATTTTAATCGACAACAGGATATTTGTAGCAGAATTCATTGCACCTGAAAGATACAATTTGAAGGAAGGTTTAGTTATCTGTGGTTTAGGTTTATGTTCAATCCCATTAAAAAAAAATATTGAAATTGAATTTGCTCATACAAAAGTTATTTTGAAAAAGAAGTTAGGGTCTGTCAAATTGTTGTTTGACAACAATAACTGTTGGCAAGCCTAAAGCTAGTTCTGGTACAATATTCTGGGTATCAGTTTGCACAGAAAATATGACATTAACATGATGGAAGAAAAATAAATGTGTGCAAATATTTGCCAATCATCTGCCATGGAGCAGCCACCATGCCAGACTCTGGGGACAGAGCAATGAGCAGGAGAGGTAAAAATCTGTAACTTGATGGTTCTCCAACTCTAGTTAGGGAAGTCAACAAATTCATTTAGATAAGTGACTATAATAATAGCACTAGGAAGGGAAAACCAGGGGACAGATAATGAGGGAATAGGATGCATGGATACCCATTCCACACAGAGAGGTTAAAAAAGGCTTCGGCTGGAAGTAGTGTTTTAACTGAGAACTGGACTTAAGAAAGAACTCTCCAGGGGCACTGTGAGGTCTCCAAGTGGTTGGGGAAAAGGAAGAGCCTGTGCAAAGGAGCATGATCTTGGCTAAACACGATGAGCTAGGCGGGGAGTGCAGAAGGAGGTCGGAGGAAGAAAGTCATCAAACCACAGGAGATCCCAGGCAGCGACTCGGATGGACAGGTAGCCTCCTTTCCAGGAGGCCCCAGGAGATCTTTCCTCCCTGACAATGGTGCCCAGTCAGGGCACACATCTAAAAAACTCATCAATCAACACCAAAAGACTATTCTCCATAGCGGGATGTACCTTAACAACACGACTTCTATAACTTGGGAAAAAAACAAAGAGAAATGCTGAGAATTAATTCCTGGTGAGCCAACCAATATTCCATCATGACTCTGCAGAGAAAAGGAGTGAAAAAGAGCTATGGTTTGGGGGGTGGGGGTGGGGGAGTATGTGGATGAAATGACAGATCTTTTCTTTTTCCCTGAATTGATGACATTGCAACAGAATTTAATTGTATCTTCGGAGATGAAGAAATTCTGTTTATTTTCCTAAAATAATAAAAAAGAAAAACAACCCACTGTCTGGTTCCAGATTGCTCACCCCCAGGGAAATGTAACTGTGCTGCCAGGAAGTAGGAGGTTCCCAAGAAATAAGTAGAGCAGAAACTGCTCCTGAGGTATAGATGTCTTTCCACATCTGAGATTCAGAAAAAGGAGTTCTCAAACTGTATGTGGGAATAAAAATATGCTTCAGTTATCAGTTTGAAGTTAATCATAGAAATGAACAAACTCTGATACTCTGCAATTTCACTCGACATTTCCCTCACTTCTGAAAAATCAAGACAGCCATCAGATCTCCATCTGCACTTGTTAACTGGCTGGAGGGTTATTAGTTTTAGGAAGTGAATGATTTCCCACTTAGTATCCAAGTTATTGTTTTTTCAGGGTCCAAAGCTATAACCTTCCAACCAGGTTGTGGTAAACATTGGCCATTGAAGGCCTCTTCTGGATCATACAGTACTAAAAAGGAACTTCATTTTCACCCTGACATAGCCATAAAAGTAGAAACAAAATAGCATCCCGTATGAATTATTAGAAGATCCCCCAAAAAGAAATTTTAATATCTTTCTTCCAAAATGTTTCCCCTGATCTTTCAGTGTTCTTTTAATTTTTCCTTCATTATGTAAAATTAGGACTCGGCTACCCATCACCTCCTAAAAGCCTAAAAGCCAAGTCAGAGAGTTGTTCTAAGTGGTGATGTGGTTCCCATTTCCCAGGGAAAGGAAAAGCACTTTGGATTGAGAAGAGTGGCCCTTTCTTGCAAGAGCTTCTTAAAGCCTATTCCATTTCAAAATGAAAATCTGACATCACATCAATAAGGAGCTTGGAACTGTTTACAATTGCCCCCTCAACATTCAATGTCAGAATAATGAAAAGCTCCGTGCTTCCTTGACTGAAGGCTGACATTCTGTCCTTCATGGGTAACTTACTTGCCATAGAAGGAAATGAAGAAATAATTTTCAGAGTTGCTATTGATCTGGCATTGCATTAACTGTCTGCCGAGCCAAGCTATTTATTGACTAAATCCTCACTGGCCACTTCTAATTAGCTCAGCTTTCCCTAGCAGATTTTAGGATGGGACAAAAAGACATCAGAATGGGATTCTCGAAACTGTCACAGAGCTATCCGTGTGTCCCCTAAAAGTCTTTCTTAGTTTCCAAACACATTTTAAGAGGCTGGAAGACAGCATGCCATTCAACGATCACTTTTATAGGGGAGCATGAAAGTGTCCCTTGAAACAAATCACTGATCACATGATGGAACAGCGCTTCTTTCAGAGTCAAAAGATGGGATTCATACTGTAAGACCAAGTCTTTCTAGGTGGAGATTTAGACCTTGACCTTATTTAAATCACATCCTCTTGGAAGTCACTTGTATCTATTTAGATTCACTCTTTGTAACACTTGAAATCTCAGTGAACTGCCTATTTATTTTAAAAGTAAACTCTATATTGAAATACAGATTAAATACAGGTTAAATATGTCCAAATCATCAATGTACAGTTTGACTTTTTTAAAGTGAACACATCCATGTGTCCAGAACACAGATCAAGAAAGCATTACCAAAAACCCAGAAAGTGTCCCATCACTGACCCCTGTGAGGGTGACCATGATATGAATGTCTGACACTAGTGATCTGTTTTGCCTCTTTTTGACCTTTGTATAAATGGGATAACATAGCATGCAAATTTCAGTTTCCAGATTCCTTTGCTCAGTATTCTCTTTGTAGGAGTCAACCAAAAACAACAGTTTTGAGGTTAAATTACATAAGAGATGATATCTTTGATACCTCTATGGACTGATTTTGATGGGCATCTATGAAAAGCTAAGAAAGGCCAAACCCCTAAACAGTTCATATAAGTTTAGCAGACATACCAAACTAGTACAGAGAATCTTAAATAGTATGTAAGTAAATAGAAACTGCTTTGTCAGATTATTTCAGAAACATTCAAAAGGCTGTGTTCTGGTCCAACAGAGTAATAGTAGCACTCACATAATTTCAAGTTGACATGAATACATTTCTATCCATAGTATTACAGTGACTCCCTGCTTTAAAAACTTTGCAAAATTCTTCTAAGCTTCTTAAATTCACGGCAGCTTAGAACTACTATATAAATATTCACAGAATTTTCCAAGGCAAAAAAAAAAAATTGCTTCTTTTCTTGGCTTCCAACAAGCAAACCAACAAGAGATTTTACTGGAACAAGATGCAAAGCACAATCATATTAAATTTGAACATCAATTTTAAAAGCAACTCTTCATAATTTCTGGAGCTAGTAATCAGAGAAGCAGAATATTAATGAGACAACGTCAGACACTTTAGCTTTTATAGTTAGGATTTGCTTCTGCTTTTGAAAATAAAAATAACCTGAGTAAAAATAAGTTTTCCTTTCTTTTGTACTATGAAAGTCAAAATTATCTTTCATGACAATTAAATCAGACTTCCTTATTTTTAGTAGAAGGAATAATTTTTCTCTTGTCCCCAAAAAGGGCACTAGAAAGATTTATATAAAAAACTAAACTCTCTTGGGCTGGGGATGTGGCTCATGCAGTAGCAAGCTCGCCTGGCATACATGGGGCACTGGGTTTGATTCTCAGCACCACATAAAAATAAAGATGTTGTGTCCACCGAAAACTAAAACATAAATATTTAAAAATTCTCTCTCTCTCTCTCAAAAAAAAAAAAAACTAAACTCCCACACTCTAAGCTGGTTTTTGAGAGAGTTATATGAACACAAGGTAACACTAAAAATGGATGGAGAACCCCAAATTAACATAGTTTCAATGCCTCATTGAGTCTCAGTAACTATCATGGAGCATGGAAAAAACCCATTCATTCATTCAATCTTTCTTTTACAAAGATCTATTATGTACTGGCCAGGTATCAAGTACTAGTTGTTAATAATTTACTCAAAGAATAAAGTTACTTGCTATAGTAGAAAAATGCATTTTTAGAATCAACACTATGCTGGTAAATAGACGCTATGGGGGGATATTTTATTGCTTTTAGTGTTTGCCAAGCTCTGGGATGCTCCCTGTGGCTGATTTCAGGACATCAGTATGAAGTCATTGAACTGGATGGAGTTGGATGAGATGCACCAGTTTGGCTTTTGTGGGCTGGTAGGAACTGTTTCCAACACACCACTACTTTGGACAGGTGTCTTTAGTGATAGAAAAATTCATACTTGCAATCAGATAACTACATAAACAGTACTGGCCCTTCTTTTCTATTAATCAAAGCAAATGGAGACCTAGCATGCATTCTACAGTTCTGAAAGCCCACACCTATGGCTTCTAACCAAGTCTAACAGAGCTGAAAAACAAGTAATGGCTTTCCAAGGGAAAGCTACATTAGCAAAATAATCACCCCAGAGCTCTACCTTGGAAGAGAGCCAAAAGTTCTGACAGCTCCACATATCTACCTGTGCAATTTTGCTATGATGTCTGAAATTCTCATTGTTAAGCATCATTTGTTTAGGTTAAATCATTGTGTCTCAGAAGAGCTCTGTTAAACTGCAAGTGTTTTCCTGAGACAGGTGCAAGTTGAGTCCCTGATAAACAGGCAGCTTGGCCCAGTGCACAGAAGGCTGTCTGGGAAAGTCAAAGGGAGGATGCTAGTCCTGGTCTGCAAATCACTGGTTGGATCGTCTGTTATGAATCACTTGGATTTTTCAGCTTTCATCTCTTTGTGGACCTAATGTCTTCCCTTTTGCTCCCTTCTGACATAATGCCAATCACTCCTACAGAAAGTATCCCTCCCAGGTTGGACTAGGGCATCGGGTCTCTTGGTCGCTCTATGCTAGAAGATACAACACTTTGACAATGTTCTTTGTGTGGTTGAGAAGTGGGGGATCAATATGGCAGCAGAATGGACACCAATTAATTTTTTAAAACATTATTTTCTGTAAATAATTTACAATGAGCCTGGATAAAATGGATCTTTCTCTTAAGCATTTTGTGAAGACCTCAGCCCTTACTAATGCTTTCTAAAGGTTCTTGAGAGTCCCAAAGAAAGATGTCACACAACTATCAACATCAAACTTTCTGAAGTCCAAGAAGGATAGCATGAAAATTTTAAGATACAGCCCTTCTTTACAGGCTCAATTAAAAAGAAGCATGTAAGAAATGCCCAGAATTTTGAATACCACAAGTCAAGGTTAATGGTTAGATAAAAATATTTAATGTGGAAAAATTGGCATGGATTTCTGAGAGACATTTCCCTTCCACTCCTTCTCAGCACATCCTCCAGATGCATGGAGTGTGTATGAATGTGTTTTTATCGCCCTCTTAAGTGTCTTTAAAGTTACAACCTAGTTATCACAGACCAGAATTCATTTTGGTCAGCAGTAATAGGCAAACAGAGCTGCACTAATTTCATACCACCCATCATAATTGTACCCCAATTCATGAGAGACCCAGACAACCCATAAAACTGAGCTTGAGCAGACATTTAATGAGCCCCCCAGTGCCCTTCAGAACTTGGGCCCAAGAGAACCCTGGCCATGTATATACCCTAGCCCTGGTTCCTAACTCCTACCTGGAGAAACACAAATTTTGCCAACTCATTTTTCAAATCTCTTGAAATAAAATTTTTAAAATAACCCCCTTAAAGCTTGTTTTCTGACTATTTTAAGGCCAAAAAAATGTATTTTTCTAAATATTTGTTTAGAAATAGTCTCCTGGTAAGGAGACTTTTTTTTTCCGTCAGAGAAAAGTTTATGGGGCTTTAAGATTTTAACAGACTAAAGTTTCCCATGAGCATCTTGCATGAGCTGACATCAGCATGACTCTGATAACCAGTTGGTATTAGAGCCCCAAGACGTGAAAAGCAAATTGTCAGGAGTAAAGGCCATTTGAGGTCTTGGAACACTAGCTGTGTCAGAGTTTTTCCAGAGATGGATAAGAGTTATCTATTGATCGGTGGAGCAAAATGGCCTTCCATAGATAGAGAAGTGTCTGCATTTACCTACTTATATTTTCATCTATGTTTTCTGATTATTCAAGATAGGCAAGCTTGTAAAAAATGCAAATGGTAAAAAATAGAAGAAATAAATATTCCCTGTAATCATACATATAACAGAAACCACCATAGTTTTTATTTATTATTTGATATAGAATTTCCTGCATTTTTATACATAAGTGTGTGTGTGTGTGTGTGTGTGTGTGTGTGTGTGTGTGTGCGTGCGCGTGCAGTTGGGCCTGAGGATTCCACAGGGCACTGGACCCCTGCAGATGCCAAAATCCTCAGAAAATGCTTCAGTCCCTTATTTAAGATGGCATAGTATTTATGTAGAAACCACCCCATATCCTTCCTTATACTATAAATCATCTCTAGATTACTAATAATGCCTAACAATATTAATGCTATGTAAATACTTTTATACTCTGTTGCTTAGGAGATAATCGCAAAGTGGGGGAGTTTATACACATTCAGTGTAGACATAATATTTTTTTCCAAATATTTTCAATCCATAGTTGGTTGAATCCAAGGATGTAGACTCATGGATAGGCAAGCTTGACTATTTAAATATAGATATAGACATAGGATATATATATATATATATATATATATATATATCTCACACACACATACATACATCAGTCTACAGATGGATACATACAATTTGCTTTTCCTCACAGATATCCTAAATATCTTTTATGTTAGTCTATGGAATCCTATGCCTTTCTTTTAAGGACTGGGTAGAAAGAACCTTTCTTTAGGATGTGTCATTTCTACATTGTGAGAAGAGCATCCAGCAATTAATGTCTCATTTCACAGATGGATAAATGGAGGTGCAGAGAAGAAGCCTGCCTCTCTCACAGCCCCAAATAGATGACACCCGAGGGCCAACAGAGGCTAAAACCTTCACGCCTTGGGTTTTAAGACAAGCTTCCCTTTCCTGGTGCCAGATTGCCAACTCCACTCTCTGGAAATATAAGTTATAATGATCCCTTTTGAACAGACTCAGCTGTGCTAACCATAGATTGATTTTTCAGGTTGCAGCTAAAAGGGATACTCAAATAATCGTTAAACCACAGGGGATGGTCATTCATCCCTACAAGAACTAAAAATAAACCTGCTGGGTTTTCTCTGTTCCATTTTCCAGCAGAAACTCAGAGCTAACCAATGACACATTGGCTTAGAAACGCTTGTGCATGTTCCTTTAAGAAAAACAAGTGTTTGGAAATTACAGTTATTTATCCTTCCCAGTTAAAAGGCAGAGGCCATTATTAGCATTTCAGTCTCTGTTGACTGAGAAGACGGTTAGGCTTTCAGGGAGCGTAGAAATCTGAGCAGATAGGGGGAAAGTTGGAGCTGCTTGTGAGGGAGGCCTGCAGCCTGGGGGTCTAGCTGCACTGGGCAGCAGGAGGAGGGGTCCCACCCTGCGCTCCTGCCTGGGATGCCCTTTCCCCCTGGGCACCAGGGACTCTGCTCTCTCTAGATGTGTCCCCCTCCTCCTCCTACCTTCTCTGAGTTCCAAGGCTCTCTGTGCTGTGCCCTGTCCATCCTGCCTGGCCAGTCCCACCCCTGAGTCAGACCACCTATAAGGGATCACCAAAGCCTTCCAAATATAATCTTCCAGGGAAATATAGATATCTTTATTTTATTTATTGATTGATTAATTGATTGATTGATTGTCCTTTACCCTCTCCCTCACTGCTATAAGTAAACTGTCCACCTGACCTGCATAGACCAACACGGTCCTCTTTGCTCTCAGCCATTGAGTTCTGTTGACTGTCGATCTGTCCACCCTGAGCTCTCTGGGTCATCCTCACCTGCCCTCCTCGGCCCTCAGCCCACGTCACCTCACCCAAGATCTTGCCACAGATGTCAAGGTTTAACCTCACCAGCTCTGTGCTGCCTCCAATATCTGCATCCCTTCTGTCTTTGAATACAAGTAGTGGAGCCCGTCCTGGGTAGACTCTGGATCCTCCCACACAGGTGACTTGGTGCTGAGATTTTGAAATGATTGATATCTGGGTTCCTTCCCACTGAAGCTCACGGTCTCACCTCAAGAGCTGGGAGGCAAGTAGGTAGATCATGGCCTTACTCAGGGTTGGCCACAGGGAAGAAGGAAGTCAGAAGTGCTAAGGTGCCAAACCCAGGTGGGGGTCAGGAATCTCCAATAGGGCTGGAGGAGGAGTAGAATGTAGCCAGGTGACACAGGGGGCCGTGATGGGTTTTTAATGTCCTCCCCAGCTCTCCTCTTCTACAGTGACTCTGCCACCACCTCTCTGAAGGGACCTTCCCCTGTTTAGAAACCCTCCTTCTGTGATATCTGCCTCCTTTCTCTCCCTTTCCCTTCAGATCTCACTTTTCTTGCACGAGCCCTGACCTGTGACCTGCGGGTCATTCCTCCTTCCTTCCTGGTTCATTTGTCCATTCAGTGACTCAGTGCATTTTTAAACTCCGCTGTCTGTCAGGTACTGGACTAAGGGCTGAATATGGGTAAAAGGAGGGGAGAGAACACAGTAGGAAATCCATAATCTTTACCCAGCTAACTCTCACACCTGGATGTTGTCATTTATTTATTTTCTTTTTTATTATGTTATTTCATTACTATTATTTTATTTTTATTATTATTATTTTGGTTCTGGAGATTGAACCCAGGGGTGCTTAACCACTAAGCTGCATCCTTAGCCCTTTTCATTTGATATTTTGAGACAAGATCTTGCTAAGTTGCTCAGGTCCTTGCTAAATTGCTGAGGCTGGCTTTGGACTTGTGATCCTTCTATGTCAGCCTCCCGAGCTGCTGGGATTACAGGTGTGTAATCTTGTAATTACATAAATAAATACAATCCTGTAAGATAATAAAACTTTTAAATTTTATTTTATTTTTAATGAACATGTATTAATTACATATTATAATGGGATTCAGTGTGATATCTCAACACATGCAAATAGAGTACCTGGATCAAATCCAGTTTCCCTTTGTCCACCTCACTCCTCCCCCTGCCTGACCTACTCTGCCTAACCTCTAGTGATCGTGATTCTACCTTCAGGTAGCTGCTTTTAGCTTCCACACATGAAAGAACATGCAACATTTGTCTTTCTTGGACTGGCGTATTTCACTTAACATAACGTCCTTGCTTCTGACCAATATACATGGACATGCAGGTTTCTCTTTGTTATCATGGTTTCATTTCCTTTGGATATAGACCCAGAAGTGAGATGGGTGAATTATTATTATTATTATTATTATTATTATTATTATTATTATGGAAACTCCATGCTGTTCATACTGTTCTCCATACTGAGTCTACTAATTTATGTTCCCACCAGCCGCGTATTAAGCGTTCCTTTCTTTCCACATCCTCTCCAGTGATTTTTGTTTGTTTTGTTTTGTTTTGTTGTTTTTGTGATAATAGCCATTCTAACTGGAGTGAGAATTGTAGTTTTGATTTACATTTCTCTGATGGCTAATGTTACTGAACAATTATTTCATAGAATTGTTATCCATTTTTATTTCCTCTTTTGAAAAGTGTCTATTGGGTCATTTGTCTATCTTTTAATTGGATTACTTGTTTGTTTGGTTGGTTATTTTGTTAGGTTTTTTTGAGTCCCTTACATTTTCTGGGTATTAATCATTTGTCAGGCATAGTTGGCAGATAATTTCTCCCATTCTATAGGCTATTTCTTCAAGGTGCTGTTTCCTTTGCTGTGTAGAAACCTTTTAGTTTCATGGAAATCCATTTGTCTATTTCTGCTTTTGATTCCTGTGCTTTTGGGGTCATTGGATTTTGTCACTTATATCACAGGTAACAGATTGTTTTACATCAGACGTCTGACTCGCTTCCATTGGTAAACTTCTGCTTTCTCTTCCTCTTAAGTCCTGTTGTAATTAATGTCTATATCACTCAGGCATTACCATAGTTCACCTTTTCTTATTAGTCTTCTGTATTTGTGTATTTTTTTTTTACTAACTGGACTGTAAGTGCTTACTGATCGGGAACCTCTTCTTTAACTGTATTCCCTATATCTCCTGGCAAACTGCTTGGTACATATTTATTCTAGAACATTTTGGGAGCACCTTCAATGTGTCAGACATTCATAGTTAAGGTTTCTCTCCTTAAGGGTCCCTCAGCTTCCCAGGAAATAGTGCCCAGGTATGAAAGCTATGGAACCTGCCAACACCCACTAGGTGACCTCTGATGGGATGGTGGTGATGGTTACAAGGAGGTGAGTGAAGGAATGACGGTCAGTACAGCCCTGTTCAGCCTTGGCTTGGCACTTCTGATGTTCAAGCTGGTCTCATTGGCACCAGTCACCACCTAATTCAGTAAATTCCTTTCATTACAAAGCCAGAGCTGCAGTGATTTATCTCAGGATCTCAAATCATTTTGACTCTCACCTATACTTAAATTATAAACCATGTCAGGAAAATATCTCATTTTCCATAAGTAGTAATAGTCCTGGTTTAAAAGTTACGGGAAAATATTTTACAGAGAAATGCTTATTGACCTCTGTCATTTCCTTCCTCAACCTGCAATAAGGACTAAAATATAATAGGTTTTTTTTTTTTTTTAATGTTCCGGTGTTTTTGGAAAACACTAACTGGGGAGCTGCTTCCTTTTTCCTTTGAAGCAGAAATTTAAATTCCAGACTTTAGGAAATATTTTTGGAAGTTTAGGCCTTATTTTGGTTGAAGATTGTTGATGAGCTGAATGTTTAAATCACATGAATTGAAACAGAAATGCCAAATCAATTTTTTTTCTGGGTTTTTGTCTTATCTTGCCAAAATTTCCATAAGCCTTATATGTAAGACCCCAAAAGCAGATAAATTAGTAATCATTTCAGCCACGGTCTTTGTAGAAAAATTGTCAATGCATTGGATTATTGAAAAATGTTTCTCTTCTACATAAAAATAGGTGAACATATAGATAAATCAAGCTGAAATAAAACCAAAGACCTAGTAGTTACCAGGAGATGTTGTCAATTTTCCTCCCATCTGTCTTTTTTTTTTTTCTTGTAATAAAATATTTATAAAACCAGCTTCAAGAAATGTTCAAAAACAGTAAGGTAGAACTAGGGATAGTTTCAGCTTGTACTTTTTATGCTTCTTACCTTGAGCAGAAAATGTAATTTTAAGAAAGCAGAGTTGCTGCAAGAGAAACATCTGTTTCTCTATTTATAAAGCAATCAGGGAAAAAAAATCAGTGGACATTATTTTAAAAAATAATCTCCTCCAGAAAACATTTCAGTGTATCAATTTTATTTCATTACTACCAGGGTCATTTCAGCTGTGGAATATTAAAACCTGGTTCTCATTATCACCACTAATCAGAATACAGAGTTCCATGTGCTGATGATTTTGACAAATTTATGTGGCTGATAAAATGAAAATCTTATTTGTTTGCAGCCTCATCGTAGGTTATCACTGCCTTCGTAACTACAGACTTGAATTCTATTTCTTTTCAAAACTCTGAAACTCAAAAGCTCTATTTTCTCTGTTATCTGGGATCATGATTGGCGGAGGGACGTTTCCCGTTGCTTTGTAACACATCTGTATTGCTGAACGTGGTTGATAGTATGATGCAGGGTTAATTGAATTGATAACATGGCAATATCCAAATGGCTGCATATTTTAGCATCACATTTACTGGAACTTTGAAAGCATTCTCCATTTCCCTACCTTGTTTCTGATTAGAAGCCATCAATCCCAAAGTTTTACTGCTCAACCTTGTGGGTCTGACCTCTTAGCTCAAGTGTTTTGTCACCTTGGCACTGACCAGTGACTAATTCAGATGGAATAGCAGGGTCAGTCTCATTTTGTTTTACGAGAAGGGAAGAGAGAGGATTTTCCACGGGGCAGCACGGGTTGATTTGTTTTTCCCTCACTGTTCAATGGCTCTGTTCTTTTAATGCCCAGAGAAAGGGAAGGTCTATTTCTGGGCTGACAGAACGGCTCTTGGGCAATGGGGATGTGTACTCCAGGTGCCCAGTGGGCACGGCTGCCACCTGAAAATGGACAGCCTGCTACAGCCAGACATCTGCTGATCAGACATATCCAGGTTTTTCACCCTGCTATAGCACTCTGGTCCTCAGGGTCTCCCCATGCTCCTCCATCAAAACTCACCTAGATACAGGCCAGGTTTGAGGCCCAGGGGTCAGGCAAATGGGTTCATTAGTCTTCTTGCCATCTAGCCAACATTTATGGAGGGGCTTCTAGGTTCAAAGATCTGAAATGCAAAAATGAACAAGAATAGCTCTTGCCTTCCAAGAGTTTCGAGTTTGAATATCTCAGAAGGAGAGTTCAGATTGCACAGCTAGTAGATAGTCTTTGGGGCCACCTTTGAAATCCATTCTGATGTGCATGATGCCCTGGGAAGAAAAAGTGATTTTAACTGATAAAGAAGGCATAAATAACCTGCTGTGGCATAGGCAGCACCTGAGTTTCAGAGTCTTCTCTCCTTCTATATCTAAAGGATAACACAGGCCAAGAGCACTGAGCCCCAAGCCACAGAGTTGACTGGCATTTATTTAAAAAACAATGATGTGCATTAGTTACATGATCTCACTTAATCACTGAAACAATTACGTATGCTGATACTATAATACCATTGTACAGATGTGAAATGGAGATTCAATGACTTTCCTGAAGCCTCACAGTAGGGGAGATTGGTTAAAGTAAGAATCACAATTTGATTTCTAACTTATTTTTCCTCTTAGCCAGATTGCCTTTGGACACAAGCATTGGGTATTTCTGCCCAAGTTTCCAAGCAATGGAACCCCACCTTGGATACCTTATTTCGTGACTCAACCCATGTGGAGTTTCCCAAACCAATCAGGCTGGGCCAGTCTGGTAGTTGTAGTTGGCTCTATCTTTTTTTTTTTTCTAAAGAGGAGAGGGGGAGAGGGAGAGAGAGGGAGAGAGAGAGAGAGAGAGAGAGAGAGAGAGAGAGAGAGAGAGAGAGAGAGAGAGGAGAGAGAGAGAGAATTTTTTTAAATATTTATTTTTCAGTTCTCGGCAGACACAACATCTTTGTTTGTATGTGGTGCTGAGGATGGAACCCACATCCCCGCATCCCCAGCCACAACCCCAGCCCCAGTTGGCTCTATCTTGACCCCACCCCAGTGAGAGTGCCTAGCTGCTGAACCATCTGCTCCGTAGGCCCTGCCAATTTGGGATTTCTGTATTTCTCCTTCTAGCCATTTTGGGAGTTTCTACTACTATTCTCTCCCCTCTCTTCTAATACAATGGACTTTTTCATTCCTTATGCTTTCTACAGGCTACTGGTTCCAGCCAGAATATTCTACTTGCCTAGCTTCTAAAGATGATCCTTTTCAGTCCAACATTTAAGAGTCATATTCATATGTTAACTTTTGGAACCTACAAATCTACAGATTATGGCTCCACTACTTACTAACTGAATGACCTTGGTCAAGTGGCATCATCTCATCTATAGAAAGGGCATTTTAAAGCTCATTTCATAGAGTGCTTGCAAGAACTCAGTGGATTTCCTCTCCTAAAGTCCACAAAGCAACACTTGATACCACATTGCACAATATCAGGCTAGGATGGTAATAGTATTCTGGTGTTATGCACAGCGTGTACAACTGTAAATAATAGTCCTGTCTAAGCCAGGCAAAGTGGCACATGCCTGTAATCCCAGTAGCTCAGGAGGCTGAGGCAGGAGGATCATGAGTTCAAAGCCAGCCTCAGCAAAAAAGGAGGTGTTAAGCAAGTTGGTGAGACCCCTGTCTCTAAATAAAATTCAAATGGGCCGGGGATGTAGCTCAGTGGTCAAGTGCCCCTGAGTTCAATCCCCAGTACCAAACAAAAACAAAACAGTCCTGTCTGAAATGCAGTTAATATCCAATAAGTATTATTAGTCTTCCTTTCCTTCTTGCTAATAGCTACTTTGGAGAAGAAATTGTAGTGGACCCTGAAAGTGTCCCATGTGGGATCAGGAGACAAGAAAATAGATGCACTGTCCTCCTCATCCATATAAAATGTTTAGGAAGACTGTCACATTGGAAAAGCAGGTAGCAAGGAGCTCTGTTGGTGTTTTCTAAAAGTATACTGCTCTGCCCCAGCGTGAGCATGAAATGGTGGAGGCATTGAGTGATTCAGTGGTTGGTTTAGCACCAGGGAAACCTGTTCACAATGGTACAGCCACTGAAGCTTCTGGAAGCTCTGTCCTCTTCCTGCCCACAGACTTGCTGTCTAGCCCAGCCATCTCACTTCTACTCACTGTGTCGTTATCAAGAGAACCTTGTATATTGAATAGCTATTTGTCAAAAAATGTAAGTCCCCCTGGGGATACCATGCCAGGGAACTTCCCATGTAACAGGCAAGGTCTCTGCAGAAGGGCCATCATCTGAGCTGTTTTTCAGGCAAAGCACTTTAAATTCCCAATTATCATGATTATTTCCCTGACCCCATTGCCTGATAATAAATGCTTTTCTTATCTTTTGACCTGAATGTGGCTATTTTAGTTACTGTGTTATTTTTGCCTTTCTCTTCATAGGCAAATTCCTTAAATATGCCCTCTATATCTGCTCTCCTCATTCTATCTGCCTCCTACCCTTGGACTTTATAATCTGGCTTTTATTCTTTTATTTTAAAACTCCCTCCTTCTTTGTATTATAGGCTTTTCCTTCTCTTCTTGGCGTCTCTCCAGCACCTGCTCTTTCCTTTGAGGTCACCAGTGACTTCTTCCTAGTTACATGCTGTCCTACCCAAGCTCCAAAGAAACCCAATGGGGAGAAAGGGACTTTTGGCACAGATACAGCCAGAGCAATTGGACATGGGAAAGAACAAACCATACACCCCACTTCACGATTAAAATCTTTATACTAAAGAAGTAATTAGACCTCAACATACAAGCTAAATCTATAAATTTCTAGAAGAAAACAGAAAATGTTTGTGACATTGAAGTAGCACAAATCTCATAGATAGAACTCAAATAATATTATTATCAAAGAAAAAAATGTGATTAAGTCAGACTTCTTCTCTATTTTAAAACACCATGAAGAATATAAATTGGCAATTCACATGCTATAAGAAAATGTTCCCAATAGATATATCTGACAAAAGAACTTTATGTACAGAGTACATAAAGAACTCTTACAAATTAATAGTAAAAAGAAAAAAAACTAATAAAAATACACCTCCCCCCCCAAAAAAAAATGACTTGGACAGAGAAATAGCCAGTAAGCACATGAAAAAGTATTCAAATTATCAGGGAAGTGAAAATTTAAGAGGTGAATGAATGAATGATACCATAGTGGGCAAGATGCAGAACAATGGAATAGCTGGAGATGCATTGTGGATGGGCCTGCAAAAGTGTCCAACCACTTTGGAGAACTCCCAGTTTCTCATAATGCTGGACATAACAATGGTGTACCCAGCAATTCTGCTCCTTGGTATTGCCCCAAAGATAACCGTATATCCCAAAACAAAACCAAGACTCTTTTGACAATGTTCAAGGCTGCTTTACTGGAATAGCAGACAAAACTGGGGAGGGGGAGACAATCAAAAAAATCCTCAAATCAGAAACAAATGACATCAAAAGGAGAATGGGTTTCAAAAGTATAAACAGCAATATAATGGATCTACCTAGAACAGGAAGGAACAGTGTATTTAATAACATGATGGCACTCAAGAACATGCTTAGGGAAAGAAGGCAGACATCAGAGTCTGGACTACGTGATTCCATTGGTACAAAGTTCAAAAACATGCAAAAAGTAAGCTGTGGTGATCAAAACCAGAAGAGCAGTGTCTTCTGCACAGGGAAAGAGTGAAAGCACAGAGAACTTCCTGGGGTGATGGAAACAGTCTACACATGGATAGGAATGTGAGTTATACTTAAGCGTATGCACTTGCCGAAACTTATTGAACTATACGCTTAAGCTCTGTATATTTCACTGGAAACTATAATTCGATTAAAAATATATTCTTTAAAAAAGAAAAAAGAGGGCTGGGGATGTGGCTCAAGCGGTAGCGCGCTCGCCTGGCATGCAAGCGGCCCGGGTTGGATCCTCAGCACCACATACAAAGATGTTGTGTCCGCCGAAAGCTAAAAAAAAAAAAAAAAAATTAAAAAATTAAAAAATTCTCTCTCTCTCTCTCTCTCTCTCTCTCTCTCTCTCTCTCTCTCCTCTCTCACTCTCTCTTTAAAAAAAAAAAGAAAGAAAAAAGAAAAAGCAAAACTCCCTCTTCTCTGACTTGTTGCTATATCTAGTATCTCTTCTAACTCTATAACCTTGACCTTGCAGTCTCCTCTTCCTGCCCCCACCCTTCATTCTGTCAAGGCCAAAAGGTTAGTCTGCCTTCACTCCCTTATCTTTTCTCTCCGCCTTTGCATTCTTCCATCCACTTGATCATTCCAAGCACATCCACTTTCAAAATACAGTGAAACTAAACATAGATACAAGATTTATATTTCAGCCAGGTTGGAGAATAGTCCTTCTGTAGCTGAAAGAATGTGTCCCTGTGGTTCACACATCACCATGGCTGCTGACCAGCTCTCACCTCACCCCTCCTCTACGAGATACAGTTAACCAAAAAAACTTATCTGGAGCCATCATGAGACCCACGAACCTCAGAGCCAGCTTGGCCCACTTACCATCCGAAGCCACGGGCATGATGTCATCCTTGCTCTCTGGAAACAGGCTCCTCCTTTGGTTTGAATCCTGTCATATTTGGAGGTTCAATTCACTGGAGAGTGATCACAGCTAATTCTGGTTTCCCAGTGGCATCTAAGTGCATGACTGATGTTCAGTGAATATTAATAAATAATAACAACTGTGTGCTAGACTAAGGGATTCAAGCCCCCGGCACAATGAGGCCAGGAAAACTGAATCATTCTATGGTCATTAATTAAGATTAGAAAGCTAACTAGCTCTATATGAAAAATGAAGCAATCTTTTATACTCAGGCCTAGAAATGCCCAGGATGATTTAATTTTACTGTGTTCTCTGTTTTCTTTTCTTCTTTGTGTTTTGGAGAAGAATCCTAACTCAGACAATCATAAAGGAAAGTCATTAGAAACAACAACTGAAAACCATACAGCTGTTATTTCCTTAGCAAAGCTTTATTACTCAGTTGTCTTCTCTAGAAATACACAAAGGGATGCGGATTATAAATAACATGACAAGGGGTCTGGCTAAAACATTTCAAAGAAGAATTATCCTGACCAAGCGGTTTTATTGTCCCAGCTCTTTGTCCCAAGACACTGAATGGCTTGTTCCAATTTCTAGAAACTTTTTTTTTGGTCCACTTTTCTGAAGCTTTTCCTCTATGAATTCAGAGTAGAATTACATGTAGATATCATTAGGGCTTTTAGGTGTAAATTTAAGAAATGCCCGGTGCTTGGGTACCTTTAATAATAAACATTTTGTTTCACAGAATCAAAATCGTGGAGCCACTCAGAAATGTTTATCCAGGTAAATGAATGGAATTCTCCAAGTTAGATAAGTTACCCTCGGAGTTTAAATATGGAAAAACTGTTTTAAACAGGGTGTAGTGCAAAGAAGGAGCAAAGATCGGGAAAGTGTCATGGAGAAGCATATTTGAATTTTGAAGGATGACTAGATCTGGTTATAGGAGCATTGGAGGTATGGGTCCACACAAAAGAGCAAAAGTATAAAATCCTCAAAAGACTTATCATTGTTAATTTTGTTTAATTTTTGAGATGGGTCTCACTCTATTGCCCATGCTTGTCTTGAACTCCTATGCCCAGGTGATCCTCCTGCCTTGACCTCTGATGTGGCTGGGACTACAGGCCTGCATCACATGCCCAGGTTAATTGTCCTGTGTTCTTGTAAGTGACTTGTCCCTACCATTCCTCTCTGTGTGCACTGCACTTGATTCATTCCAGTCTTCCTTTCTGTTTCTTGACCTGAGGTCTCCTCTTCATTTGGGTCATCATTCAACCTTCCCTGGCGACCCTAAGCAAACCCCACCTATGCACTTGCTATCCTATTGCCACACTAAAGGGTCCTCTATAGCACCTATCACTAATCAAAACAATCTTTGTTATTTATTGCACATTTCTTGCAAGCTTCATGAGGACTGAGCGGTCTGTCTTTTAACTTATGTATTGTCAACACCTACAATAATATCGGCCGTGGGTTGAGTGCTCATTGAATGAATGAAAAGAGATGAGTGCAAATAATGACTGAAAACTAGAGTAGTTCACATAGTATATGGTTCAGTCTGGATGTGAAAAGTCATGGGATCTGAAGGTGGAAGGTTAAACCGAAGCCTGATTTGGTGGGTCTCTGACTCAGGTCAAGGAGTTTGGGAGCAAGATCCAACTGGCAGATATAGAGTGGCACAAAAACACACACGCTGCATGTCAACGGGAATCAGGCAAAGCATATAATAGGGGAGAGCAAATGCATGCTTTGACCTCAGAGGCAACATGCACCATGTTGAGGAAGATCAAAGTAGGCCTCATGCACAGGATGGATCTGAGGGCGGAATGAAAAAAGGAAGTAAGACTAATGATAATAAGAACATGGCAACCATGGTTTACTGTGGGCTTACTGGGTGCTGGACACACTGTGAGGTACATTCATTATACTCTCTCACCTGTTTTTGCAGCAAGTTCATGAGGCTAGGCAATAAAATCTCCATTCTACAGAAAGAAGATGGAAGCATGAAGTGACAAAGTAACTTGCTTATGGTCACACCGCTTGAAAGAGAAAACTAGGCAAAACTGAAGGAAGTGTTATCTGAAGGTTGTCATTCATGTTTTTTTTTTTCAACCAGATATTTCTGGCTGCCATCTTCCCAGGTATTCTCCAGGTAGAGTTGGCCAGGAGGTTTGCTCTGGCCAGGTGAATGTAAGTGGAAGTGACAGGTGGTGTTTCTAGGCTTGAATATTGAGAACCAATGTGCAATTCAGCTGAGGTCTCCTTTCTTCTGCCACAGACACCAGTAACATGCAGCTCCAGGCTGGTCTAGAGCCTGGGTCCTGGAGCATTTCATGTAGGGCGGAGACACAGTCAACCTGTGATGGACATATAGCATGGGTTCTTTTAATACACGAAGAGTTGACTTTTTTTAATATAATATAATCTAGCTTGCCTTGCCTTATCCATAGAGAATGGTCACAGTGTTCCTTAGATAAAACCAAAGTATCTGCAATTGCCCCAGGAGGATCCTTGCACAAAGTACTTGCTGAAGTTTGGCCATATCTCATCCCTGTTCCTTTCTGTGAGGGTACTCTTCCCTTCCACAGCACCCCTCTAATGTGGACCTTAGACACAGTAAGTAAACCTCACTCCTCCATCATGATAACTGCTAAGTATTAACCTTGGTCCATTCAGAGTTCTTATTTTACCCTTTTATCCTCCCCCCAAATATATGTATACTTAAATATGCATGTGTTCCTATAAAATATTTTTGTGATTTTAATTGACATCATGGGCATTTTGCTATGATTCTTGATCTGTCTCTTAAGTTGCTTTATTGTTGTTTTGTCCCTATGCGACTATTGGCACATTTGGTGTGTTGCTTCTTATGCCTTCACAATATTCCAGAGCAGGTATCTACCACCTGTCACCTGGCCACAACTCCAAGGATGAGCACAAGGATATCATCCTTTCTCCTTTCCTTCCCAGTGCCAAAATGAAATCCAACACACATCCCATTATGCAATTATGCACGAATTGCTCTGGCATGTGTAGATGAGAGTGAAGGCATTCTGGGAAGGCCTACTTAATTCTATTAAATGCTACCAGTTTGCCGTGCTGCCATAACAGCTGTCTAAATTTACATTTCTACCAGTGGTGCCAAGAGGCCCAGTTGCCCACTGGCACTCCCTGTTATTCATAATTATAAAGTGATTCTGCCTCACCCTTTGCCTGTCACTTGATGACAGCCCTGAAGAGAAGCTGTGAGCTGGCTTTGTGAGATGACGGCCACCTCTCGTGGAGGACTTGCCCCTGTGGGTGTCACTGCACAGTTGGATGGGCCACCTGGAGCGAAGGACTCTGTGCTGCTGTCCTTGCTGTAGCCACGTATTCCACAATAAGGTTTGACAGCATTAACATTCCTTTAGGAATGGACTTTAGGACTCCTGAGCATAGTAGGCACTCAAAGAAGATTTATGAATCTGTGGACTTGGCCACAAGAGATTCAGCCACTCACCATTGAGGGACCTTAATAAATTATTCAGGGTAGCTTGAAGGACAGGATGGAATTTCCCAAGCTGCCTGGGTCCCCAAGTGAATTCTCCTCAACAAGAAGTAAAATGAGCCACACAGTTTAATTATTCCAAGGCCACTCTGCCCCACGGTGTCTGTCCACCTGACACACAGGCCCCCAGCCTTGATTCTGAGGCTCACGTTTTGCTTTGTGAAACTCAGCCACCAGCCATTTCCTTCTCTTCTCCTACTTAAGAGGATTTGAACCATAGTGCTGCCTTCACTTGACGAAATAGACGTATGCAAATCTAGAAATTGAAGTTGTGATATAAATAGCAACAGCAAAAGCCACCCAGCCAACCTCTTGGGAACAAAATATTGGTGAGGAGAAGCACTCAAGATGGCCAGCCACAGCTAAATGGGAGCATGCATTATTTCCCAGCTTAAAAACAGTGAGTGCAAACGCAGCCAGGTAGACCCTGCTGGGAGTGTGCTGCACTTGGCCTCCTCCCAGCTTCCTCCTGGGCTGCAAAGCCCAGGGTTTATGTGCCCAGGTCCACTCAGTTCACAGTCCCCCTCTTGGCCTTTTCTTCTGTCAGTGTCACCAGAATGATGCATGATTTAAAAAAAAAAAAAAAAAAAAAGCTGCAAATCTGAGAGCAGTAAAACCTTGATTGAGAGAAATGTGTGGGCAATGAGGTATTTTGATTAATTCCATGTTCTAGGTAACTGAGAGCTAAGAAATCCTTTTCATTATGATCCTTATGATTGAAAATATTTCAAAACGAGCTATCTTCCATTCTCCTGTCTCCACCAGCACAGCACAGTGAGCACAGTGGAATCTTTCTCTGAAGATGGAATGTTCGGCAGTAATTTTCAGCCAGGGCTCCAGAATGTCAATTCTCAGATCATTCATGTAGATTTTGTAGATGTAGAAGCTGGGCTGGAGGTAGACAGAACCCTGATGGGCTCTAGGATTGAGATTTAGAAATAACTGTTTCCGTTTCCTTTCTGAACATTTGCTATGAAGTGCACGAAAGGGTGTCTGGTTCATTGAGGGTCTTGATGTGTTGGATCCCAGATTAGTTGAAGCTTTTCTTTTCCATTAAGACTCTCAGTGAACAGTTCTTTGGTTTATTTTCTGATTGAACTCATGGGTTGTGGGATTTTTTTGGGGGGGTGGGGGGAGCATGATCTTGAATCTTTAGACTTAGATTCTTTTTATCGATGAATTGCTTATAAAAATAAAAAAAATTGCTGGGGCTAGGGCTGTGGCTCAGTGGTAGAGCTCTTGCCTAGCACATGTGAGGCACTGGGTTCGATCCTCAGCACCACAATAAAAATAAATAAATAAAATAAAAGTATGGGTCCATCTGCACCTAAAAAAAAAACAATTTTAAAAAAATGCCATTCAGACAATGTGAACTATAGTTTTTTGTACAGCATTGATTTACATTGTACGTGCAGGGGGAATTCTGGTTATTTCAGCATTTGTGATTTTTAAAGGCATCACATTAATTTGTCTAAATTTGTAACCAATTCTATTTCAGAGAGACAGCAGACTACGATGGACTTCCTTTTGGCTTTGAAGTTAAATCTGCACAAATGTAGAACATTAGTTGCTGTAGTTTGGATCTTAAAAGTCCCCCCAAAGGCCCACATAGTAAAGGTTTAGTCCCCAGGACTGCACTACTGAGAAGTGCTGGGACCTTTAAAAAGTAGGGCTTAGTGGGAGGAAGTTATATTATTTCGAGGTGTGACCTCGAAGTGGATATTGGGACCACTCTCTTTCTTTGTTTTCCAGCTGCCATGAACTAAACAAACCTCCTCCACTATGTGTTCCTGTTATAATAAACTGTGCCATCACATCCAAACCAGCAGGACCAAGCAACCACGGACTGAAACTCTAAAACCAAGAGCCAAAACAAACCTTTCCTCTTTATAAGTTAATTATCTCGGGTATTTTGTCACAGTCACAGAATGTTGATTAATCCGTTTGTTAACCTCTCTGAGCTTCATCATCCTCTTCTGAAAAAAATGAAGATAAAAATCCCTCTCCCACAGGGTCAGGGTGAGATTAAATGAGAAAGTGTGTGTAGGAGCCCAGTGCCTAGTCGTTGGTGAAGAAAAGTCAAATCTTCCTTTATCACTTAAAAATGAATTGTATCTTATGTTGTATTGACCAAAACCAAAATCATCTTTTTCTATTTGTTCCAGAATAGTGTTATTGTCTGCTTGGCTCAAACTTGCTGCAGGCTCTATTTTAGGATAGCAATCTCTATCTACTAACCTATCTGAAGTAGAGCTATTGATTTACAAAATGTGTAGCCTTCCTCACCCACTTGTTCATGCCCCTCACCCTGGTCCTTTTCTTCAAGGTTGAAGTCTACTGCGGCAAAATCAGCAGCTTGCCAATTTCCCAGATACTTTTACACAAAAGCCATCTCGGTTTTTTTTTTTTTTTTAACTTATATCCCACAGGTGGCAAAACCAATTTTGGTGTGATGTCAGAAACAGAAATCCATGTCCATATAAGTTAAAAAGAAATAAGCAAGTGTAAATGATAGCACTTTTCTCACAGGTCTTTGAAGCAGGCCCTTTTATAATTGGGATCATTATATATCTGATTGCAGAGAAATGAGGCCAAACCTTGCTTGATAATCAGGCTTTAAATTAGTGGCTTCGCCTCAGTCCCTGCCCTGGAGCAGCATATTTAGGAGGCAAGTAGAAGACTCCTTCTGCCTCTCACCTTGGACACCACCCAAAACCAAGAGCTTAGACAGGAGAACCCTGGTGGGGTGCCTTATTAGCTGAGAGCAGTAAGCAATTATTTCACTTCCTTCATCTGTAAAAAAGAAAATAAAGATACTTTCTTTGCAGGATGGTTGTGACATTTAAAGCAAATAATGATTAAAAGGCATATAGGAGGCCATCACAAATGGCAGGCATTTTCTTCAGGCATAGGAAATAAATATAGGAAACAGATGATCAATTGACCTTTAAGAAAAGCCAGACTTGAATTTGTAAGAATGTGGAATACCTGGAATTCTTGGGCACTGCTGGTAGGGTGTAAAATGGTAAAAAAAAAAAAAAAAAAATTTGAAACATATGTGATCGTTTCTGATAAAATTAATCATGTACTTTCTTTCGAACACAGCAAAACTACTCTTAGATACAACTCAAGAGAAACGAGTATGTATTCCACCCTCCAAAAGACCTATACATGAATGTTCATGTCTTTTTCACTTATAACAGCTCAAAAATTAAAAAAAAAAAAGATCCAATGTCCATCAGTTGGTAAATGGGACGAATTGTGGTATACCCACACAAAAGAATATTGTTCAGCTATGAAGAAAGAAGAAACTACTGATAGTGGGCAATGAAATGAGTGAATCTCAAAAAATGTTGTGAAACATTTTTTTTCTTTTGTTTCACAAAAGAAGACTCAAAAGAGCATATAATTCATAATTCCAAAATTCAAGACCTTTGGTGGGAAGATGGAGAGGTGGCATGGAGAGGAAAGGAGCCTCCGTGAAGTTTCTGGGCTGATGGGTATATCCAAATATTGGTTTGCACAGATAGGAACAAGTTCATCAAGTTCTCAGTTAAGGTAAGTGCTGTGGTTTGGGGTTTTCTCCCAAGGTTCATGTGCTGGAAGCTCTCATGTGTGGAGTCTGGCTTCTTTCACTTAGCACGATGTCCTCCCGTTCCATTCATTTACCAACATGTGCCATAACTTCATTGTTTTTAAGACTGAGGGAAACTCTATTGTCTATATGTACCACATTTTATTTATCCATTAATCTGTTGATGAGCACTTGGTCTGGTTCTGTAACTTGGCTATGGGAATTGTACTGCCCTAAGCATTGATATGCCTGTATCACTGTAGTGTGCTAATTTTAGTTCTTTGGGATAAATACCAAGGAGTGAGTCATATGGTAATCCCAGTCCTAGTGTTTTGAGGAGTGTCCCTACTTTCCAGAGTGAGTGTACTAATTTGCAGACCCACATCCTCACGAGCATTTATCATTATTTATATTCTTGATGACGTTCATTCTAACTGGAGTGAGATAAATTCTCAAGATAGTTTTGATTTTCATTTTCCTGATTGCTGAAGATGTTGAACGTTTCTTCACCTACTTGTTAGCCATTTGTGTTTCTTCTTTTGAGAAGTGTCTGATTAGTTTTGTTGCCCATTTATTAATTGGATCATTTGGGGCGTGTGTGTGTGTGTGTGTGTGTGTGTGTGTGAGTGAGTGTGTTAAGATTTTTGAGTTCTTTATATATTCTGGATGTCAATCCCCTGTCAGAGGAACAGCTGGCAAAGATCGCCTATTCTGTAGGCTCTCTCTTCATGCTCTTTTACAGTATGGTTACAGAAAGTTTCTGATGTGATGTTGGGAAAGAGATCAGAGGGTATATATTTGCAGGTGCATATTTTGGTCCACCTGGTGTTTTGCCTAAGAGTATGAGAAATTGTCTTGAATCACTCAGCAGGCAGAAGCCTGACCTCCATCAAAGACGGCTTTGCTTTAGAAAGCAGTCCAATTACATATCCAATCTGCTGGGGAATCCTCACATCCTGAATCCCCAAACTGGGACTTGGATGGGTTCTTCCTATCACAACATTTCACTCTTTCTTCTGGCTTCAAAGAGTTTGAAAACATGTTTATGAATTACTTACTTTTGTGGAACCTATTAAATTAGAAGCTCCTTCTCTTAATATAACAAGTAGATTAAAATTTGAGTAATTTCATGGTCTACAAAGACAGTGAAATGTTTATTTAATTCAGTAAGGCATGCAATAATGTGTGTTCATAAAGCAAAAGCATATTTATTATTAACAAGGAATTGCTGTTTGCTGGTAAGGTGGTGGCAGCAGAGAGGGTGCTTGGTGCCCATGTCCACCAATAGTGAGGTCACTGAATACTGCCCATGTGATCTGTGCCTTTTAGGGCCAAAACAAATCTTGACATGGAAGAAATGGATATATTCTGAGAGGACAGGTATCTTCTAGGATCAGAGTCATCTTGCATTTAATTTAGCATAGCCTTGGGGTAAATAGTCATCTTGTAATTGCTTCAGAAGAATCCTAATTATTAATGACATTGATGGATAACACAAGTGCCTACTGTGAGCTGGGAATTGTGTGGGTCACTCTGTAATCGATATCTTATTGAATCCTGAAGACAGCTCTGTCAAATGGGCTTACTGGTTTAGGACCTCATACTTGGCAAATGCTTGGGGAGTCCAGAGCGTTTAATCTTTATAACACCTCCATGCAGAGGGAACACTTATTCTCCCACTTTTAATGAGGAGAAATTTGAAGTTTGAGAGGCCTGGTCCTTGTGTGAAGATCACGCAGCTGGGAACTGCAGGGGCTTGATTTGAGTTCATCAAACACCAGCATCTGAGCTCCTCATCCCACCTGGACCTCATGGCTCAGGCTCCTGTCACCCCTGGGACTTGGATGGGTTCTTCCTCTCACAACATTTCACTCTAGGAAGTAGAGCAATCTGGGACCATGAAGAGGCCAGCTTCCTGGGGATAGGGAAGGTAGGGGCTGGAAAAATAGGATCTGGCCACAAAGTTCAGGATGGGGAAGAAGAAAAGGAATTAGATCAATAAGCTTAGTAGCTACGTGTCCATGTGCATGTGTGTGCACATGCATGTGTCCGTGTGTGTGCTTACAGGTGTATGTATGTGCTGTGTTGTGGGTGGTGGTAATGACTGTGGAGGTGGTGAGGGGAATGAGGTCTGTCCTAATTTGGGCAACAGGTATCCCATTTCATGGTGGTTGTCTTCTCATAGAAGAAGAGTCTGGAGCCAAAGAAGGTGCTTTTCTTTTCCAAGAAAATTAAAGTTCTGGGGCAATGGAAATTTCTAGTATCATAGCTATTTATTTTTTAACATAGGCAATTATTTATTTTAATAATCCTCTGCCTAGAATTATTAATAATTTCTGTGCACATCATTTGTTTTCCCTAATGGAAAATAAGCTCCCAAAAGACCAAGGTGACAGTCCCAGTCACTGCTCTGCCTACCCCTGCCCCAGGCACCACACTCAGGCACCCAAGACTCTAGGCCTGAGGGTACTTTGTGACTGCACCTGCTCTGCCTAGAGCAGGCTAGGACACTGGGGTGGGGCAGGCCATGCCCTCCAGGAGAGGCCTTCAGCCAGTGGTGACAGGAGTGACACCCAGGCCCTCCCCTGGTAAGAAAACTCTTCTTTGCAAGGTCCTGCCTGGGGCCACCAGTGCCAGCTTTATCTCCCTCTTTTCCTTCACTTTCTTTCTTCCCCATCTCCCCACCAGGTCTTCCTTATATCTACTCTAAATAAACTCCCTGCCCTAGAGTCCTGTCTTGGTTTCTAGCTTCTGAGTAAAAAAAAAAAAAAAAAAAAAGGAAGACCACGTGTGCACAAGTCTTTGGGTCTTGGCACCTTGATTGGTCCTTCCCAGGGGTAGGCACCAAGCAGCAGCAAGGGCAATGCTTGGGAACCCATTATGAGTGCAGATCTTCAGGGGCTACCCCAGAGCTAGGGAATCAGCAATGCCCAAGATGGGAGAGCAGTTTGGGAGCTGCCCTGAGTCTGTGACTCATGGTGGACACTCTTGATGTATTTTGATGCCCACTTCCTATCTTCTGACTACTCCACTGCAGGTCATCCCATCATGCCAAGAAAAAGAGGATACTCAGATTTCAGAGAGGATGGGGCAAGCAGGAAGTGAGCCTAGAAGTGACCAAGATATTTGAGAAGGAGACGGGGTGGGAAGACCAGAGAGATGTCTCTAAAGTTTGAGAACCCCTTATCCAAAATGCCTGGGATTTTGGATTTTGAATATTTGCAAATGGATAATCAAGTATATTGGGAATTGGATTCAAGTTTAAACAGAATTGATTTATGTTTTGTGTGCCCCTTATATGCATGATCCACAGGTCATATTATAACTTTTTAATGCACCTGTAACTTGACAGCAACCCATCACATGAGGTCAGGTATGGAATTTTCCACTTGTGGAGTCATGTTGGATTTGGAGGTTAGGGAGACTCAACTTTGTAGGAGCAAAGCCCTGAGCCCTGGGATTCATTGTCTGCCTTGTCCTCATCCTAGTAGAAGACCCCTGTTTCAAAGCATTATTCTAAAATTAGTGGAATTCACAAAGAGAGGTTTTTGAGCTATCATGTAGCACAGCTGTGCTCCCCCACCCCAGCACAAAGGACTTTGGGCAGCTTGCAGAGGGGCCCATTAAGACCTTGCCACCACAGTTGTGTGATGTAGGGCAAATCCCTTTCATCTCTGGATCTTGAAGTTGTGGTTTTTTATTTCCCCTGATTCTCTACCACAGCAGCTTCTTTAGAGGATGGTGGGCAGAAAGCTCCCTGTGCAGGAGCCAAATCCAGTACCTCGGGGTGATTCTCAATCTTCAGAATCAGGCATTCGTTCAGCTACAGCTGCATCTCTTTCTCCACGTCATGCAGTTTCACTGTTTAGTGTCTGCCAGCCTTAGACCAGTCTCCAAGGGCCATTACATTGGGTTAACCTCTGACCCTGGGTCTCTGGTGTCTTGTAGACATCAGTATTTCTTAGTGACACCATCTGCCTGGTGGAGAACCACGTGCCCAAACTTTAATCCCTCTGGGATCAAGAGATAGATGGACCCTGGAGATGAAGATGTGCTGTGCTAATGGGCTAATGGGAGGGAATATTTCACCTTTGACCTTCTGACTACCAGCTCTCACAGATGTTAGTCCATCCGTAATGCTAATGGAAAACCAGATCTTGCTTAAGAGCCACAAAGCACATGGGGCCAGTCGCATGTACTTTGCCCCTTTAGTGAGCAAAAGCGTGCACTAATAGATATCATATCACGTGTACAGGTGCTTTTCAAGTGATGGTGGTGCATAGACCTATTGCAGGAGAGACACCCAAGGTACCCCTGTTCTAAATGCAAGAACACTATGCACCTGGTTCTTGTCAAGATGCTGGATAGGACCCCCAAAGTCTTCAGAGATTATCTGTGTGTATTCTTTCCTGGCCTTTCTCACAAGGAATTATGTCACCCTACACTCTGTGATCTTCAGGAGGAAGCAGCTTTGGAAGACTTAGGATGCCTAGACTGGTCTGTGTTAGCCTGAGGATGTAACTACTTTGAAGTGTCAAGGGCAGCCGCAGCTACTTCAGCCATTTGTAATCCTTTTCCTTTCTGACAGATTCAGAACAGCACTATAGAAGCCTGCATTTTTATTTCAAATGACAACCTTTGCCATGCAAAAGTGTCAACCAACGCATATTACTTTTTTTCTTTGAAACTATTCTAAATTCTGAAGTACTTTGCTCAAAAGCTTTATTTGATACAGTGTCTGTAACTACAATCATGGATTTAGGAGATGACATTTGGAAAATAATTGATGTACAATTGTCAGGGCCCTAAGAGATGCAGCACATACAAAAGAGGATCATGCAATTGCTTCTATCTTCAAAGACGGGCCAAGCTGGGTCTCCACTTGTTGAGCAGAAGAGTATGTATTACTATGTCATTGCATTAGCTCATCTATTCTGTTCCAAGAAATTTTCTTATGATGAATTGTGAATTAGTTCTTCTAACAATGTTCTTTCATTTCAATAGAGTACAAGTTATGAGTTAGCCTGCCCAAGTTCAGATCCTGCACCTATCAGTGGGGAAAACATGCATATTCTCCTGTGTGTCATTTAAAAATGAAAAGTTTGTACTTACTGTATTTAGAATACAATAAAATGGGAATTTTGAATTAGTGTGGGGAAATGATACCAAAGGAGAATGTGCCAGAATTATCATTTAACTATTTAGATAAAATCTTTTATAGTGTTAAATGTGTGTGTGTGTGTGTGTGTGTGTGTGTGTGTGAGAGAGAGAGAGAGAGAGAGAGAGAGAGAGAGAGAGAGAGAGAGAGAAGGGGATGGAGACCCGGAGGGAGGGAGGGAAGAAAGAAAAAATGATAAGCATATTAGAAAAGAATTTGAATAAATATATTTAGAACATAAACATAAAGGAGAAGTTTGATATATTTGATGTTAAAAATTAACAAAATTGAAAGGCAAATGATAAATGAGAACAAAGCTTTTGTTATAAATAGCTAATATAGAAAGATCAAAAAATCAGTAAGAAAACAATGAACACCCCAAAGGAAACAGACAAAAGTCATGATTAATAAATTCACCAAGTGCTGTGCATTAGCTTGATTATGTCACATTGTAAATATATATCAAAATATCACATTATACCCCATAAATACATACAATTATGGTTTGTTAATCAAAGATAAAATAATTTTAAATATTAAAAACACTAAATCTGTGATAAATATTCAATTATAACAAGAATTAGACAAATGCAAATTTTAAAAAATGAGATATATCATTTTATATCTATATAATTGGCAATATTTATGAAGAATAATAACAACCTGTATTTGCCAAGATTTAAGAAAATAGGCATTCTCATATGTGTTTTGTGGGAGCATACATTTAATAAATAACTGCTTCAATTTCTATACAGTTTCAACAAATATTTATAGAGAACATACAATTATGTGCCAAGCACTGTGTCAGCCTTGCAGATAAAGCTGTCAACAAAACTAAGAAGGATCCTGTGTGCTTTTTCAGTCTTCCATTTAGCTGCAAGAGGTTAGAGGGAGGGAGAAAAAAATGTAGAGAAAGAATAATTAAAACATAGTATATACTAACATTAATGATGCATTACTATTCAAATTTCACAGGTGGAGAGTTTCACGGGTTTAATAGCCTCTTGCCTCCAGAATTGCAGAGCTTCAGGGAGAACATTCCTGAACATATATCCACACCTCTCCTTGTTCACCCTTATCAAACTTCCCCCCAGATTTTAAATGGGAGTTCTCAGGAGATTTCTCAGATGGTCAGGAAAAAAAAAATATTGACCACACCCTTCCATTCTTATCTCCTTGCTCTCTTCTTTCTTAAACAACTTGAGCTGGTACTGCACCATGATCCCCTCTGACAATAATCCTGCACTGCCTGTGAAATTTTCTATGATACCCTCAAAGCTATACAACAGGTCTGAGGAAGACTGTTCATACCCTCCTTCCCAAAGGGAATCATGCCTTGTTCCATAAGGAAATACAGACCATCCAATTGCTGTACTGATAAAGAATCTGATGTTGGCTTTCTCCCAGGAATCAACCCTAGAGACATTACAGAAGATGGAGGGAGGTATGAATTCCAGGCACTTTTTAAAAAGTGATACAACTGGGGTTATTTTGCACTAGGCTATGTGCAAAACAACAAACAGAATGGGATAAGGGAAGAGTTTGGTATCTGCCTTCACTTCTTCCCTGAGTCATTCAGAAAGAATACTTGTCTGCTCCTTCTCCAACAGGTTAGCAGCAATAGTCCAGTTCACTGTATCATCAGGAAATTCTCAGAGGTGATAAGCTGAGAAAACATAAAAAAGAGTGGGAGGTAAAGACAGAATGTCCATTACCATCCACAATTAAAATTCTAAACAATACTTACTGATGGGTAGGGGTCGGAAAGGACATAACAGCTTCCTCAAATACTTACTAGTCAGTGGAAATATAAAGATGTTGTTGAAATGTTTGTAAATAGTTAAGGAACAACTATAAAAGGACAAAATAACTTTTAAACCAGCAGAAGGAAATTAAATCCATTTAAAGAAAAATAGGAAAGGATGTTTAAATAAACAAAAACAAAAAAAAGAGTAAACATAAATGACTATTAAGTAGAATGTCAAAAACTATTGCCAATATAGTAGTAATCAATAAATGTAAATGGATTAAATGTGCATATTAAAAGACTGAAGCTTTCAGATTGGAATTAACAGAAACAAAAGTTAGTAGCATGTTATCTGCTATAGAATATTTTAAAAAATAGAAAATAGATGAAAAAAGTTAAAACAGGCAAATTTGAAATCAAAGAAATCTTAATATCTTACAGAGAATACAAGCAAAAAACTTCAAAAAGGGAGGATGGAGGCATTTGGGAAAAATAGACAAGAAGATACAGAATTCATATGCACACAATATACCTAACCACAATTAAACTATATAAAGCAACAGTGATAGAATATCAGGAAGAAATATAGTAATGATTTTAGTTTTCAGTGGGGCAGAAAGTCTATGTAAACAAATAATGGCTAAAATACTCACATATTGTAAAATCATCAAGTTCTAGCTTCAGGAATTTCTAAGAAAATCCTCAGAATAAATAAAAACATATCTCAGTTAAAGTGCTAAAGAGTAAAAAATCAAGATAAAATTTTTAATTTTTAAATTAAAATTTAAGAGAAAAAAATAGAAATTATATTAAAAAAATATAATGGTATAATCAACATATCTCTTCTTTTTATTTAATTTTTTAGGAAACTATGAACATTAGTTAATATAATAGTATGTCACTACTGGTTCATTGAACATAACAGATATATCATAGCTATTAATAATAGGAGAAACTGAGTTTGGGGTATATGAGAACTTTACTATCTTTTAAGATTTTCTATAAATCTAAACTATTTTTATTTTTTAAAATTTATTTACTTTTGCATTACAATTCTTAATCTCTCTTCTTTTTAGAAGCCAGAAGTTAAAGCAATGTCATCATAAAGTGCTGAAAGAAAATAACTGCCCATCTACAGTTCTACACTCAGTGAAAATATCCAAATGTCAAAACCTGGGCAAAAGATTCATAACAAAAGATACACTAATGGTCAATAAGTACATAGAAAATGTTCTATACCATCGGTCTTCAGGAAAATTAAAATTAAAATCATGATGAGATATCATTATGTAAGGCTAAACTGGACAATTATATCTTTTTAAGTGTCAAAACTAAGTGTAAGTGTGTTGAGGTTGTAGAGCTACCAGAACTCATCAGCTTTTTTATGGGAATACAAAATAATACAACCAATTTTTTCCAAAAAGCCTGACAGTTTATTTTTTATAAAAGTAAACATACTAACCTATGTCCCAGTCATTTCATTGCTTGGTATTTACCCCAAATAAATAAAAATATGTTCACCAAAAATATTTGGACAAGAATCTTCATAGCAGCTCTCTTTGTAAAGGCCAAAGAAAGAAAATTTCCCAGGTACTCACCAATAAGGGAATAGAAAAACATTGTCTGGGAAATCCAAACAATGAAATGCGACTTAATAATAAAAAAGTAATTTTCACTGATACTTGCAAAACCATGGATGACTATCCAAAATCATCATGCTGCATGAAAGAAACCTTCCACAAAAGAGTATATGATTTCTTTACTATGACTTTTTTTCACTACAGATAAGTTTTATCCATTTGGAAGTTCATACAAATGGTATCACTAACAGAAAAGCTATAGGCCCTCATGAAGGATACACACGTATTGAGAAAGTGTGCTGATATCTACAAATTATTTTGAAATATGAATAGATACATAAGAAAAGGAGAGTAAAATGTAAATGGTAGAATCTAGGTGGAGGTAACTGAGATATTCACTATAAAAATTTTAAACTTTTCTGTATACATGAAAATGCTTATAATATATAACACTGGAAAAATACAGTGTAGTGAAGATTGTTCTATTTTACTAAAAGTCATGGAAGACTTTATTACTAAATGGACATTTAGTCTAGTGACATTCCTTGCTCTGTTGTGGGATCTCCAAGTTAGTCTACAAATTAAATAAAATTGTAACAAAAATTCCAGGTATATTTTTAAACCCAGCAGAATAAAATAGACATTATTATTGCTGTATGTATATACATGACTGTATGACCAATGTGATTCTGCAACCTGTACAATCAGAAAAATGAGAAATTATACCCCATTTGATTCAAATGTATGAAATGTCAAGATCATTGTACTGTCATGTGTAACTAATAAAAATAAATAAATTCAATTTTTTTTGGAAAATTAGCATCTAAGAGTAACTAAGTCAAATTTGAAAAAGAAAAGTAAAGAGAAAGAACTTGTCTAGCAGATGTCTTACAATATTATGAGGATACAGTGGTACAGTCACCCCTTATTCATGGGAGATGCATTTCAAGACCAACGGTAGGTGCCTGAAAGCAGATAATACAAACCCTACGTGTGATATGTTTTCTCCCATGCGCAATACTATAAGAAACTTCCATTTGAAAATTGGGCATAGTTAAAGATTAACAGCAGTAACTTATAATAAAATGGAACAATTATAACAAAATATTAGAATAAAAGTTATGTGAGTAGGGTGTGTGTGTGTGTGTATGTACTGGAGATTGAACTCAGGGGCACTCGGCTACTGAGCCACATCCCCAGCCCTATTTTGCATTTTATTTAGACACGGGTCTCACTGTGCTTCTGAGCTCCTCACTATTGCTGAGGCTGGCTTTGAACTTGAGACCCTTCTGTCTCAGCCTCCAGAGCTACTGAGATTACAGGCATGAGCCACCTCGTCCGGCTGTGAGTAGGATCTCTATCTTAAAAGAGTCAGGATGAATATTAATATTTACAGACCACTGTTGACTGTATTTAACTGAAATCACAGAAATCCCAACCACAGAGAAGGGGGAATGGCTATAATAATATGTGATGTTTGTGCAAGAATAAAAAATTAACTACAACAAAGAGCTTTATGATAGATTCATAGAACACAGAGAACCATGGTGTATTTCAGATGCAGCTTTGCCAGTCTACTGGGGAAGAATGAGTTGTGCAGTGGATGGTGTTTGGAATGCTATTTTACTAAACGGGGGAAAAAGAGATTGAATCTCTCCCTGTGAGAGATTCACACGTCCCCAGTGAAAACCAGATGGAGTATGTGTGAAATACAAAAGTTGTACTGTTACCAGAAGACTGTGGTAGTCAGCTTTGTGTTGCTGTAACATAATACCTGAGATAAAAAAAATTTAAAGGAGGAAAGATTTATATTTTGGCTCATGGTTTCAGTGGTAGGTTTCAGTGCATGGTCACTGGGTCTTGTTGCCTTTGAACCTGTGGCAAGGCAGCACATCATGGTGGGGAGTGCATGGCAGGGGAAACTGCTCACCTCATGGTGGCTGAGATGGAGAGAGAGAGAGGGGAAGGGGCCCAGGTCCCAAGGGTCCCCAAATTCTCTTCAGTGGCATGCCCCTAGTGACCTATTTTCTCAAGCTAGTTCCCACCTCCTAAAATTTCTACCATTTCCCAATAACACCACCAGTTTGAGACCAAGCTTTCAACCCATGAGCTTTTATAAGACACTTAAGACCCAAACCATACACTGTTTTTGTGACCTAAGAATTGGGAAGGACATCTTATACAACTTCAAGGCTTCAACAGGCATATCCATCTCTCCATATCCTATTTTCCTGTCTCTGGCCCAGTGCTCTCTGACCAAAATATCTCTCCACTACATCAGCTGGTGAAACCAATATTTGGGGGTCTGGTATTTATCATTTTAATAGCAAATCAGATACTATCCCAGTTTGCAATGTGCTGAAGAACCCTGCCATATCAGACATTTTTACAAAACAGAATATCAACATTATATATAAAGTTCACATTATTATCTTATACTGTCATCCCTCAGAATCAGCAATGGATTGGTTCCAAGGTTCCCAGTGAATATCAAAAGCTGTGGATGCTCCAAGTCATTTATATAAAATGGCATCGTATTTGCATATAGGCTACATACATCTCCCCACATCCTTTAAACCACCTCTAAATTGCCTTTAATACCTCAAAGAATGTGAATTCTATGTAAATATTGTTATACTAGATTGTTTAGGGAATAATGACAAGAAAAAATTCTGTATGTGTTCAGTACAGGCCCATTTTTTGGATCCACAGATCAAAAGCACATTGACATGGAGGACCAACTGTATTCTAAAAACAACTGGAAGAAGAAACATCAAAATGTAAACCACAGACCTGTTTTGGTGTTAAAATTGTGTGTTGTTTTTGTTGTGTCCTTTTTATTAATGTATCAAGTTTTCTGCATTGAGCAGGTAGTATCTTTGTAATTAAGATAAAAAACCTGTTTGTTTAAATGGACCAGGTAAATAAGACATTAACTTTGAATGGCCCTGTGACAATATGGTCCTAAAGTAAGAGAATGCGTTAGGAGGCTGTGCCTGCACAAAAAGAAACACTGAGCTTTGACTTCTTTTGTATGCTGCACACTCTAGAACATCATGCTGAACACTCAATAAATGTGGAATTGACTCAGCTTGTTGACCCTGAAATCACATCTCATAGGATCTTCTAGGGCTGCCGAAGAATCAACCTACCTAGGAGCATACACTTTAATTTTTAAAGTCTAGCAAACGCATGGGTGTTTGCACATGTGCATGCACACACACACACACACACACACACACACACATGCATGCACACACACACGCACACATACAGACTCCTCTCTGAATCTTTTCTCATGTTACACTGACCATAAGTAGTGCAGGGCCTCCTATTTCCAGGGATACCTCATTCCACCAGTTTGCTTATAATTGGCAACAGAAGGGCTTGGTTCATTGAATTGTAAACATTCCTCTTCTTAGATTTCTCTCCTTAAAAAAAAAATGCATGCATGTGTTTCAATCTAAAATATTGTTATGATTTGGATGTGAGGTGTCCCCCCAAAAGCTCACATGTGAGACAATGCAAGATAGTTCAGAGGAAAAATGATTGGGTTGTGAGAGTCTTTAATTCAATCAGTGAATTAATCCCCTGATAGGGATTAACTGAGTGATAACTGAAGTGGTAGGGTGTGGCTGGAGGAAGTGGGACTTAGGGTGTGGCTTTAGGGTATATATTTGTACCTGGAAAGTAGAGACTCTCTCTCTCTATGCTTCCTGACCACGTGAGCTGTTTTCCCCGCCACACTCTTCTTTCATGATGTTCTATGTTAGCTGGAGCCCCGAGGAATGGAGCTGGCCTTCTGTGGACTAAGACCTCTGAAATTTGAGCCCTCAAATAATCTTTTCCTCCTCTACAATTGTTCTGGTGAGATCTTTTAGTGACAGCAGCGAAAAAGCTGACTAAAACAAATATTAACTGTCAATTATTGATTTCCAACACTAAGGTCTCATATTTTAAAAAGGCCCTTGTTATCAGATTTGAAATCTGACAAGCAAATTCTAAATCAATGATTATGTACTTAGTATTGGCATAAAATATGCACCATCCTAAGGCTGAGGTTCATTAGTTCTGGAGGTTGAGGAAATGATCAATCTATAGAGTAATGATATTTTCCAAAATTTAGGCTTTGCTTTTTAGTTTGAATTGGTTTCCTTACAAATCTGGGTTTTGGAAGTGGAGTCTGAACAGATGCTTTGTATATGTGGAGAAATGGTGAGAACTAGAGGAAGTAGAAGTTGGTTTGCAACTTTAGGACACTTTTGCAAGATTGAATATCTCTGTCTACTAAGCAAGCATGTATTTAGCATCTGTTTTTAAACAATCACTAAATTAGACTGAGGTTTCAGGAATTATGTCTTCATTTCCTTTCTCTTGTCCCTCACTTTTCCTCCCTTCTTTCCTTCCTCTATCTTTTATTTCTATATTTCTGTAAATATTTAGCTAAAACACTCTGTGTGCATAGCAATCTGCTACCTGTTTTTCTGTTTTGAATATATAAAGAATGATTGTTTCCCTTACTCCTAGAAACATGAAATCTAATTAAAGTGTGCATGCTCACATACAATAAAAGTTAAAATCCAATATAAATGCAATATAAAAAACTGATGGCATTAGATTACAAAATAGAGGAGATGCTGTAAGTTACAGATTGAGCATCTCTAATCCAAAAATCCAAAGTTGCTTCAAAATCCAAAACTTTCTGAGCACCAACATGATGCCACAGTAGAAAATTCCACACCATAAAACTGTTTCATGCACAATAGTATTTGATATATTATATAAAATTACCTTCAGGCTATGTATATAAAGTATATATGAAACATAAATGAATTTCAAGCCTAGTCTCCCATCCCTAAGAAATCTCATTATGTATATACAAATATTCCAAAATCTAAAAAAAAAAAATACAAAATTTAAAACGTTTCTGCTCCCAAACATTTTGGATAAGGGATCTTCAACCTGGAGTATAAAATAGAAATAAAATAAATGGTCTATCAACAACCCAAAGAATTGGGAGATCACTCTTAGCTTGGGAAGGCTTTTCACTGCCTGGCCAGTTAAATAAGTGAGCATTACGGAGTATTTAATAAAGAGACAGAAATTGTGTTTCCTGGAAATGGATCACACTGAATGCTTAGGTGAGATTAGATTTAAGATGGAGTGTGAAGGAAGGCTTCTGGGCAAGGTGGTGCTGAACAGGGAAGGCACAGGTGGGAAGGCACGTGTCATGGCTGGGAGAGGAGCCTGCCAATCTCACTGGGATGCCATGTCCTGCAGGGAAACGCAGGACCAAGGCAGATTTGCCGTCTGTCTCCTTTGTCCCAGTGAATGTGAATGCAGACAGAATCTGGGCAGGAGCCCAGAGGAGTGTGCTGGACAGGTCATTTTAAATATGTCATCATATTTAAATATGCCAGGCAGTGTTTTTAGAATGCTTGAGACTGGCTTCTTCCCTGAACCCAATTTACTTGGCCCATCAGAATCAAGGGGAAGGTCAATCCTTAGAGAGGGGTCTGTCTCTGGGGACTTAAGAATGAGACCAAGTTTTATTCACTGGGCATCTATTGGACTCACAAACAGACCCAATCATGAAACCCATATTTTAATATAATCATATTCTTGGCATCATTTTTTCCATAGTGAATGCAAACTGCAAACAATAATTAGCTGGCAGGAAGTAATGGGACGATATAATTCTGTATGTCTTTACCTTAAGCCTTTTATTCTAGGAAAACTAAGGATAGTTTCTAGAAGCTACTAAGCCACCATGGCTGCTCAAAGAAGCTGGCTAATTTAAAAATAGTTCCCTGAGGTCCTCATCTGACCCATCTTAATAATGTGAATCAGTCTTGCATTAAATGTCTAATTGAGTAAATTTCAGTCAGTCATAAAGAAGTATCTGGAGATTTGTGTAGAATATTCTATGCTCTTTAGGTAAACTGAAAAATCAACAAGCACAAAATTACTCTTGGAAATTTTCAAGTATGTAGTAGGACTCATTGTATAACAGTAAGTGTCCTTCAAAGTATATATGTAAGAAGGTATGTCTGCTTTAAAGAAATAAGACAGCATCATGAAATGAAATTAGAAAGGAAGTTGAGACTCTGTCCCAGTCAGCACTGGCTAACTGCCCACATGAAACCAAATCCTTACGGAGGACATTACTGCTAATGTACCAAGGCACTCTGCTGAGTTTGTATGCAGCCTCAGAATCCTTCTCAACACAGAGTTACAACTGGCAGTGCCCATTTACAAGAGCTGTTCTAAGACAAAATCCTGACATAGGTCCATATATGCAGTGTGCACAGATTGGTATTGGCAGAGAAAAAAAAACATGAAATTAAAACATGGAATAAATGAATTCTCCAGAACATGGCACAGCCAACTTGATGTTCTTAATTTCCCTATTCAATCAACACCTGGCAAACATCTGCTGAGAAGCTGCTAGGTGGTAAGGATACAGAAATAAAGAAGAAAGACCCAGTACCTGCCCTCTTGATGCTTACATTCTAATATAAGAATTCTGAGATTCTCAACATATGAATGTAAATACTAATGAAATAATGTCAATACCTGACCTTTGTGATTGTATGAAAAAAATGTAGTGATGAGGATGAAGAAGTGGTAGGGAGCGTTTGATATATCTGAAGGTCATGTTTACGTCAATGATAGTCAAATATCAGTGAATTCATACTGATGAACCCATTATTTAACAAGCAGTCAGAGTGTATTCTTCAAAGAGGGTGGTGCTTGAACTCATTACCCAACAACAAGAAGACCTGGGCATTCAAAAAGATTTGGAATAGGGTTTTGTAGACAAGAGAAGAAGTACAGAGACACTAAGGCAGGAAAACACAGGGTAGAGTGACAGACAGGAGCCACGTGGCTGAGCCACAGAGCACCAGGGGGGAGATGGTAAGAGGTGAGTGGTGAAATGGATAGAGGTCTCAGTAGTCTTTGTCGAGGAGAATGGACTTTATTCTGGCTGTGGTGGGGGTTTTAGGCAGGGAGCCATATGATCTGATAAAAAAAAAAATTACTAAAGATTGCTCTTGCTGCTCTATGCAGAATAGGAAAGAACAGAAGTAGGAAGATGGTTCTGTAGGATACTGGTTTTTTTGTTGTTGTTGTTGTTTTTCTGGAAACTCAGCCAAAGACCCACATGCTAAAGGTTTGGTTACCAGCCTGTGGCAGTACTGAGAGGTGGTGGAACCATTAAGGGATGGGACCAACTGGGGAGAAGTTAAGTCATTACTGGGGGCGGGGGCCTTGAAGGGAATATTGGGATTGTGTCCTCTTCTTTTCTCTCTTTCCATTTGCTTTCCGACCACCACGAGATGAGCAACTCCTCTGCCACACACTCCCACCATGATGTGCTGCCTCACTACAGGTCCAAAGACAATGGAGCCAACGAACCATGGACTAAAACTCTGAAACCATGAACCCAAATAAACCTGTGCTCCTTGTAAGTTGTTTATCTTAGCAATGGAAAGCTGACTCACCTAGATACCAAAGTGTATATAGTGTCTCCCTTTATCCACTGGGGGATGCATTCCAAGACCCCCAGTGGATGTCAAATAGTACGTGTACATACCTCTGATAAGGTTTAATTTATAAACTAGGCACCGTGAGAGATTAACAACAATAATACAATAGAGCAATCATAATAGTATACTAGAATAGAAGTTGCATGAATGAGATCTCTCCCCAAATATCTCATTGTTTTGTATTCATCCTTCTTATTGTACTATTGTGAATGAGGCAGTTCCGACAAGATGAGATGAAGTGAGATGAATGACTGAGGCGTTGGGAGGCAGTGTCAGTCTTCTACCTAGTGGTTACTTGAATACAAGCACTGCGATCCTTCCAATCATGGTTGATCTGATCACCACGACAAGCACTAAGTGACTAACCGGCAGGCAGCATACAGAATGCTGATGAGCTGGACAAAGGGAGGGATCACAGTCCTGACAGGTCAGAATGGGGTGGCACAAGATTTCATCATGCATGGTGTCTTGTGCCATTTAGAACTTAGGAACTGTTCGTTTCTAGGATTTTCCATTTAATATTTTCAGGTCATCTGTGACCACAGGTAGCTGAATTCATGAAAAGAAAATCTCAAATGAGAGAGACTCCAGGGATCATAGGAACTGGGGTGGGAGCAGAGAGGCAGGTGAGGTTGGCTGGATTCAACGTTTGACAGTACATTTTGATAATAGAGCTGATCAGCCTCATGACAGCAAAGAGTAAAAATTACAACAGTAATAATCATAAGCAAAACCCACAAGCAATTATTGTTTGTTGGATGCTTGCTTGGTGCCAGGCTGGTTGCTAAGCATTTTGCATACATTGTTTATTTTAATTCACACAAAAGCCTATGAAGTACATAACTATTATTATCCACACACTGTAGATGAGAAAACAACTCAGAAGAGTTAAAACAGCTTGTCCAAGAACATATGGCCACTAACTAGTGAAACTGGAATTCAACATAAATGTGTCTGATTCGCAAGGCAGAAGGTTCCATACTCATCCAAGTCTTCCACCTAGAACCACAAGTCTACAGAGCAACAATCACATAAAAAGGAGGCAGAGTGGAGGGAATGGAAAAATTTCAGGAGTGAAAAAGAGAAGGAGGGAAAGGAGAGCAGTGTTTGGGAAACAAAACAAAAACAAGAGCTTTGGCAAACTCCTCTTTTAGTCTATCAGCTGATAAGGAAGGAACCATGAAGCATGTAGCTACATGAAGCTTACAGCCTTTGGGCTACTTGTTCCTATGTCTGTGACAGCTGACCAAGCATCAAAATGTTTCTTTCTTAACCAACTCTCCCCACCCTATAAACATGTCTTGATTTGCCAACCAAGTAAATACATACTTTATTCAGATGAAGCTTCTTGCCCTCTCTTCTACTGGGCCATTTTCTATCGGGTTCAAGCATATCCAAATATGGTACTTTAGTCTCTTCTCCAGTTTCATCAGGGTTTGCAGAAACCCATAGTAAATTTTTAAAGGAAGAGCAACAACATCATCCTGGAATATATCCAAGTGATATGCTTTATAGCTTTTTTTTTTTGCCCCTGTGTAGTTCCAGTTGGTCTAACCTACACTCATTCTGGATGAGTATGTTCCTTCACTCAATGGGAGTCACAGTTGAAGCTGAAGTGAATTTTCAACAAGAGGTATAAACAGGGGGAAAAACAGCCCAATTGAAACAGGCAAAAATAGTTGCAGAGTTTGATGCAGCCATGTGGTTTCAGATGCCATAAAAGGACAGGAATCACAAACATGCTGAGACTGCAAACACCCCGTCCTGGAACACACAGGAAGTCTGTACTGCCTGCAGTGTGGAGAGGCCTGAAAGGGCCCGCTCCCTGCATCCTCTTTAGTCCTTTGATCATCCAATGCAAAGGACACAGTAGACTCTGCCTAATCCATAAGTGGTTCACCTCTTCTGCAAGTCACTCATTGTCACCTGCTTTACAATTTCAGGAGCTGAAACAGTGGGACCTGCCCTTCAGGGGAGGTAAAGTGAAGCTCATTTTGGTACCTGAAGATATGCTTGTCACTCTATCCCATGGTCAAATAGTAAAGTGTCAGGATATCTTTCTCCTTTGAGTAACCCATTTGTCCTTCAAGAAGGATGACTCTCCAGAGTTACATGTGCATATCACTAAATATAACCCTTCTGCTAGATCCAGAGAGGACTGCTTTAAGCTGCTTCTCTGTAGGTATCCCTGATAAAGCTTACTTAGTATGAAAACTAATGCATCACCAAACAGTATCTTCCTACCAAGATTCCAGGTTCCACATATCATATGTTCACAAGCAACAACAACATTTATTAACTCACAGCATTCAGAAGCCTGGGAACTTGATGAGTTGAGGGTCATAGTGAACCCAAGAAAAACCTTGATTTTAATGAAATGTTAACAGCTAATTACACATCTTAACAGGAAAGATCAATATGACACCACAGAGCCTCATTCCCTAATTGCCTAGTGGAGAGCAAAATGCTTCATGGAGGAGAAAAATGGCAAATGAGTGTGATACTGGGAATGCTGCTCTCAAAAGCAACTGGGAGACCAGAGGCAACCAAGGCTGTTGGGCCATGTGAGTGTTCGTCTCTGCTCTGCAGAATGAGGGACTTGGAGCCAGTTGCCTACCTACTCAATATCAACTTTGTCCTATACATGAGCAGGTATAACAATAAATCCCATCATTATGTAAAACTATCATGTGCCAATTAAAAAAAAACCAGCAGGTTTAAGCCAAGTTGGGTCACACAGCCATCAATTTCAATCATATTCCAGCAAGACATTCTCCATTAGTTTCCAGGCTATCGGAGCATGTAAACAATGTGGTCACTCTTTCACGTGTCTTTGATTTTTATAAAATCAAACTTAACTTTTGAAGTCTGAACCTGCAGAAGGATATGACTCCCCCTCATTTGAGAAAGTATTGGGATGAAGTTGGCACCGTAATGTGAGTTCCAAATAAAGTCACTTCACTTGTGGAATTGAGACCAGCTCACCCCTTATCTTCCTAATGCAGGAGCCGAGGGAAGAGGGCTTCAGATGGAGCAATGGTGATGACTAATTCCTTGGTCATCACAGGTGCCCACCATCAGCCCTGGAGTGAGCTCTGCTGTGTAGTAACTGAAATCCATGAGGCTTGTGGTCAATGCCTAATGCTTCTCACTGAAAGATGTCATATCCCTCCCAATATTCAGTTCACTTCAAAGTCTGAACAAGATGGACCCTCCAATAAAGACAGCCTAAGTAGCTCTGCAGAATAGCTCACCAGAACCACACCAGGACTCAGGGCTAGGTGGAGTGCTATGTTCTCAGTCAGGGCAGGCTCACCGCTGAAACAAACAGCCCACAGGTCTCAGCATTTTCATCCACAGGGAGTTTATTTCTTTCTCCCTTCACAGGGTTGCAAGTGTCAGCAGTTATGTTCTGGGGTGCTCCCTGAAGGAACCTGAACTCCTTCCATCTAGTGGCTCTACCCTATGCTAGGGCTGGATCCTCTCAAATGTCCCACTGTTGACATTTTGGGCTGAATCATTCTTTGTGTAAAGGGGCCGTCCTCTGCACTGGAGAATGCTTAGCAGTATCTCTAGCCTCTACCCACTAGATGCCAGTAGTTATGACAATCTTAGTGACGGTAATCAAAAGCATCTCTAGACATTGTCAAATGTCACCTGGGAGTCAAGACTACCATTTGCACCCCAGGTTCCCAACTGTTCATTAAAAACATTGCCCTGAGACTGGGGAGTCCTCATTCGATCCTCTACATTTGACCAGCAAACAAAAATAATAGAGAAGGGACATCCTCTTTTAGGTGCCTCAGCCCTGCAGTGACACCCCTGATGTTGGACATGAGGTCTCCAGACTACATATCCGATACTTGGTATCCTCTCCCCATGTCCTTCCTTTACCTCTGCCCCTTACCCCTGGTCACCACTGTTTTATTCTCCATTTTTGTTCCTGGGTCTGGTTTATTTCACTTAACATCATGTCATCCAGGTCTGTTTATGCTGTGGAAAATGGCAAGATTCATACTTTTATGACTGAATAATATTTCCTTCTCTGCCTATCTAAACTAAGGTTCTTTCCAGTTCTTGAAGACATCAGAATTTCTGAATCTAGAGTTGGGCAGAGACCTCTCTCGGGAGGATCAGCATCACGCCTGTGTTCTGAATTCAGACTGTCTTCCAACTTCCTTGCTCCCTGCTCCAGTTTGAATGTGGTTTGCCCCCCTCCAAAACTCATGGTAAAACTTGGTCCCCAACATAGCAGAGTGGAGAAATGGTGAAACCTGGAAAGGTGTTTGGACCATGGCGCCTCTGCTTGAAGATGCAAATAGGAATCACCAGATGATCTCATTAAAACGTAGCTTCGGATTCAGCATCTCTCCCAAGGGTCCTAGGTTCTACATTTCTACTGGGCTCCTAGATTATACCCACATTGCACGGTTCTCTGGAGCACAGTTTGAGGAGAGTCTTAATCCACTTTCTGTGGCTATAAAACTATCACACACTGGGTGAATTATTTGTTTTATTTATTCATTTTGGCTGATGACTCTGGAGACCAGAAAGGCCAAAAGCATGGAGCTGGCATCTTCTCAGCTTCTGGTAAGGGTTTCCTACTGCATCAGAACATGGAAGCAAGGTATGAGAGAAGAAGCAAGAAGCCTTCTTTTAAAACAACTCACTCTTGAGATAACTCACCTTCTTCCATGAAAACTAACTCAGTCCCATGAGAATGACTTCAATGTGTTCCTGAAAGTGGAGCCCCCACCACCCAAACACCTTACCGTTTCCACCACTTCTCCACGCTGTTTAAACTGGGGACTAAATTTTACCATGAGTTTTGAGGGGACTAGCCACATCCAAACTCTACCAGCTAACAAAAAAAGCTGGAAGACAATACGAATTCAAAATCTGGGCACCAGGCTGATCTTGCGGAAAGAAGTCTGCCCAACTCTAGACTCAGAAACCCCAATGTCTTTGAGAACTTGAAGGCATTTTAGTTCTTTACATAATTTCTGTCTTCAAGGTGGTTTCAAGATTTATGAACATCTGAGCTTTAAGCAATTTCAGGGTGAAAGGGAAAAGGAATGGAGCACAGAATCTCCAGGTAGACTGCAGAGCAACATGAAAGAAACATGGAACACTTTCATGAATAAATGCTGAAAAGAAATGTTCTCACATTTCCTCTTTCCCAGTGACAGGGGAGTCACAGTCCTTAATAGCAAGATGGTGCCGCTCTTGAACTAGTCCATCTGCTTCCAAGCCTGTAAGACTTAACTCACTAAACATGCAAAACCCTGATGATATAACTAATACTTGATATTGCTAGACCTCTACTTCGAATTCTTGCATCCCTGTGACCTAAACTTTTGAAAATTTGCCATTAGAGGAAAAATAAAATCCGCATTCCATCTCTAATACCTTCAGACATAGAAAGAATCTCAAATGATTAGCTTTTAATTTAATAGCTATAGCTATTTGCTCACGTTTAACCCTTCTTTTATTAATAAAAACATTAGCACCAAATTCCATTCAGTTCCAGAGCAATAATGAAACAATTAAACACTGCTATTCTAGGGATGTTTTTCCGAAATATACTACGCAATTGCCTATACTTAGAACTATGAAGATAAATTTCAATTATAAATATTGTACTTTCTAATAGGCCAGTGATGTATTCACTTTTCAATATCAGAGATGATGATTCCTGGTCCCTCATCTAGGCTAATAACTAATCCACTTGTGGTGATGATAAATTGCAATTATTTTGCCTATACAGCCTTATTACCATGTAAATTTCTCTTATTTATCTTCCGGCAGTGACAATCACTTGGACAACACAGATGAGATAGTATCATTACCACTTACTAGTGTTAAATAATGTTTAAAATATGTCACGCAAAATCAACAGCATGATGAAAACAAAAATCTTAGAAAGCCCTATGGAAAAAAATAGGAATTCAACGCAAAAATGTTTTGTTAAAAAATGAAATGTGACCCCAAGCTATGTGATTAGGAACACTGGATGTGGAGCAGCATCTCCTTATGCTGTGAGAATACTCCTTCCCTCCATGGGGGAGTCATACCTCAAAGATTTGGACAGCAACAGAAGGGACATAAACATACAGAAATTTATACTAAATAGTTTTACTTCTCTTCAATTCTTTGACTGGCTTGAAAAATACACACTCATGGTGGTGCCAGTTTAGTGGTTGAGAGAGCCCCATTTGGGTGCATATGGGAGATCACAGAGAATCAAGTTCCTATTGATTTAAACCAGCACTTAGAGACTCTTAAATTTGTGGCCATATCACAGGACTATTGAAATTTGGAGTTTGATCTACCAAATGACACTGATATTTTTGCTAGCTTTCTACTTTTATGCTAATATTTAATAAACATCTTATAATAAGAACATCCAGATCTTTTTGTTTTGTTTTATTTTGTTTTTTTGAGATGGATCTTATTAAATTTCCCAGGTTTGTCTTTTGAAATTCTCCTGCCTGAAGATGCTATAGTGTCATTGCAAATCTCCCTTAGGAAATTCAGAATTTTGCTTAGCAATACTTACCCCTTTCTAATTCTAGACAGATTGATTGAAATAAATGTATACTACACACACACACACACACACACACACACACACACACACACACATATATATATATATATATATATATATATATACATATTTAATTTCAGGAAATATAAGCTTGAGAAGGACCTTGGAGAAGTGTATAGACCAGTAATTTGCATAAAAATGGGCTTAATGACTTTTTTGTAAGTATATTCTAATGGTGTTTCCTTCAAGTGTTTTTCATTTATTTCAATCTACAATTCTTCTCATCCTGTTTCAGAAAACCATCTCATAATAGCAATAAGTAACAACCTATGTTTAATCTTAATACCCTTTACTTTTCTAATTCTGGACCTCACTATCTTCATTAAGAAATTGAGAGCAGATGATCTCAACAATTCTGAGTCTACAATGTTATGTAAGTTCAAAGCTATTGAAGGGGAAAAATAGGGAAATTTAATTCAAATCTTCTGAATGCTTTCCCTTGGCCTAGAATTGTTTGGCCTCTTGATGCTCTGGGTGGGAGCATGGGGGTCGGGGATCGGGTGCGGAGAAGAACCTTCCTCTGACCCTTTCCCATGGGCTCCCAGACTTAGAGCCAGACAAGGGGGCGAGCTGTTTTCAAGCACTGGCAACCTAATATAGAACATTATGAAATATTTATTGTGTTTTTATGGTGCTGTGTGGTAAGGAAGTAACCTCAAAGTATAGTATACACAGTCCAAGGAGAAAAACACATAAAATATTTAGCTTTAAAAAAAACTAACTCTAAAATTTTAACCATAAAGTAAAAACAAAAACACAAAAAAGGAAAAATTTCTCAAGTGCCACTCATATTTCTTCTGCTGATTCTAGATTCCTTGTTGAGCTAGAGCTTCTTAACACTTGCACCATGCATAGCTCTGAGAAGCTTTGTTGGGTTCTGCATCAAAAGAGCTGCAGATTTCTTCCTTGGGGTTGGAGAAGTCTTCCTACACTCTGGCTTCATCAAGTCACTCCTCTGATTAAACCTTTATGGCTCCCTCCTGTCCACTCTGTATTGACCCAGCCTAAAAGAAACTGGATGATGCCTCCATGTCAAGATTGCTTTTGCACCCAAGGTTTTCTACCCTGACCCATTGAAAACTTCCCACCGTCCTCATGAACCCCATGCTTTCTGGGAAGGTTCTCACCAGCTACCTCTCCTAACACTCTAGCAACATGTCTGAATGAAGTCCTCCCTCACCCATTGCCTGAACTGACCTCTGGCAGCACTGAGAACCTGAATACAAATGGCCTTTTTACTTGCCTGTCTCTTTTTAGCTAAGGCATCTCTGAAAGTACTTGCTACCCTTTTGGGGTACAGCTCCCCTGTCATTTATCCATAGCAGAGAGACATTTGGTAAATGCTTTCTGAGTTGAAGCAAAGGTTCATTGTTCTTGCATGTCTTTCCACTGATGACAGGCATTCTGGGGCCATGGGAAAGGGAATAGGGTCTGTGATCAGGAGACCTGACCTTGAGCTCACCTGGCCCTATCCCTGAGATTCCTGCATGGGAGTCAGCCTCCTTGAGACCCATTTTCTTACTCTTCAACATCAGCATGGGAACAGCCATATTCAGTTGCAAGAGATCAATAAATCTGAGAGCGTTTTTAGATCTGCAAAGGATTGCAGGTTTTTGAGTGCCACCGATGAGATTCCCTGAGGCCAAAGGCTGTACGTGATCTCATGATTGATGTCACCCAGGGGGTTGTGTTCCACCGTGCAAGCCCCCCAACCAAACTATTAGGAAAGATGGAGTTTTCATTCCCCTAAGATCCCTTGTGGGATATACATAAATATATATAAATAGGGAGGAAATCATTATGGCCTGTTGCAAGGGACAAGTTAGCATCTTCTCTCTGGAAGAAAAGGTCTCTATTTACCTCACCCACCACATATCTGTTAAGGTAGCAAGCTTGGAGTTTCGGAACCAAGGGTTATTGTGATTTTGTTCCAAACCAGGATTGTTTGTGTAATGGATTCTTCCCCCGAATCAAACAAGAGTCATGTTGGCTTATTTAATCCAGGTTTTCCATGAAGATCAAACCTTTATAAGAGGATTCCAAAAATCCTCTTAGGATCTTGCATAGTATTGGAAGAAGAATGAAAGCAAAAGCAAGAAATGGCTTTCCTTGAGTTGGTTCTGAATTCTAGATTTGGGGAGGTGAGCTGAGATGGGGGGTCACAGTATGTTTCTTATGGGGTGGGGGGAAAGTGAATCCTCAAACACAAGTAGGCATAACAAGGAAAAGTAAGAATTATTCTAGTTTTGGACTAAAATTAGGAAAAAATCCACTCCGCTTCTTTCTCCTCTAAATGAGTCTCCATCATGAACAGCAAAACCCTGGAACTGACATTTTTGCCTGCAAAGCACATCAGGTGATCTGTGAATTAAATCTATTCTTCACTAACTCATTCTGGATCTTCCCAGGGCTTGTCTGGTCGGGTGAGTTTCAGTGGGAGGCGAGAGGGGAGTCCTGTTAAATAGAGAGTCATCAGAGCTTTGTAACTGGGTCTCCAATTCCCTGGGGCTCTTGGCAGTTCCGGGTCAAGGTGGAGTGGAGCAGAATGCATTCTGAAGCAGCACAGTCAAGTTAGGATTTCCATGTTCCAATGGCTCTGATGGCCATGTAAGCCCCCTTCTAATGAAGCTGGCTTCAGAAGCTTTCAGGCAGAAATACCTACATTTCTGTTTGACACTCATTTATGCAAATCTTTCAGTAAAGTTCATCACTGTAGCTCTACCTTTATCTTATCCCTGTGGCCTCAAAAACAATTTATTTTTTTTATAATTAAATCTTCACAAAAGCTTTATTACCAAGTGAAGGCCCTTCCTTTCAAATGGGGAATGTGCATGAGCGCTCCGATTCACCAATTATGCCCATTTCTTGCCTCCTCCTAGGACAAACAGCCCTAAGCCTGACCTGGAGCAGCTGCCTGGGTGGGCAGGACAAGGACTGCAGGGCACACTGCTATGGGGATCCTCACACGTGCCTCGGACAAAGCCCTGCAGCTCCTCCGGGAAGCTCACTCGGGAGCCCAGTTCTGTGCTTCTGCACAACCTCCCATCTCAGGGTGCTCATCCAGGTGGTTGTAGTCAGCTTTTTCTCTACTGTGACTAAAGGACCCAACCAGAAAAACAGCAAAGGAAGAAAGGTTTATTTAGGGGCTCATAATTTTAGAGGTCTGAGTCCCTAGAAAGCCAACTCCATTCCTAGGGCCTCAAGGTGAGGCAGAACATCATGGTGGAAGACTGTGGTGGAGGGAAGCAGCTCACATGATGATCATGAAGCAGAGAAAGAGAGACTCCACTCACTAGATAGAAAATATATACCCCAAGCCATGTCCGAATTCCTACCTTCTCCAGCCACACCCTATCACTTCAGTTACCTCTCAATGAGTCCCTATCAGGGGGTTCATTCAAGGATGGGATTAAGACTCTCACAACCCAATCATTTCTCCTCTGAACTTTCTTGCACTGTCTCACATGTGGACTTTTGGGGAACGCCATATCTAAACTATAACGTGGATCCACACATGGAGGGACTCTGGGCTTGAAACTTTCCATCCTTCTCAATCCCCAGGTATAACACCATGCCAAACTCACAGGAGCAAGTTCCAGAAGCTTCTTGGAGGGTTGAAAGTGAAATGAAAACTCTTCCCTCTTTCCCCTTTCATGTTGAATTCCTTTTTCAATTTTCCTTTACCCCCTCTGTTTTACCCTTCTTCCTTCCCCTACATCTGTACTTGATTTTAGATGCCAAAACTCTTAATTTAAACAAAACTGCAAATGTCAAATGAATAGCCAAAATGATAAAATGTAGCTGCTCTGATTAATGTAGTGAGTAGCACCTGGTTAGCTTTCTTGCCTTCCCTTCCCCCACTAACTTCAGGGTGCTCACCACTCTGCACACACACACACACACACACACACACACACACACACATACATACACACACCTATGCAAACATATATACCTGCACATACATACTCAGCTGCACACACACACACACACACACACACACACACACACACACACATACACACACATACACACCTGTATATACATACACACCTGCACGCACATGTATACACACATACATACCCTGCAGTGGGCTTGAGAAAACTTTGAAGGCCTGAGGGTTCCTCCAAGCTTATTCTGAAAATAACTATTTTGGGACATTCGGGAAATGTCACTCAAGATCATTCCCACTAGAATCTGGGAATGAAACTTTTCAGGATGAATCACCTGCTCTCCATTTAGGGAATCCACTTTCTTTCAAACAAGAGAAGGCAAAATCTACATACAGCCACATGGAGCAGGAGGAGGAGAGGAGGCATCACACAAAAGCACAGTTGTGTGATCTCCAGGAGGCCCCTGTGCGATGGGTTTCAGGAGGCTAGCAGGTTGACCCTGGTAGGCTGGGGATACCTACCTGGTGGGTCTACTATAGAATCAGAATTGATTACTTTTTTTTTTTTTTTTTGCTGGGGATTGAACCCAGGGGTGCTTAACCACTGAGTCATATCCCTAGCATCCCCAGTCATTTTTATTTTTTATTTTGAGACAGGGCCTCACTAAATTGCCAAGGGCCTCACTAAATTGTTGGGCTGGCTTTGAAATCGCCATCCTCCTGCCTCAGCCTCCAGAGTTTCTGGGATTACAGGCATGCAGCACAATGCCCATCCTCAGCCATTGTCTTCCTCCCTTCACTGACTTGCTTTTTGTGGCCCGGAGCTGAGAAAGACTTTTGTCAAAAGACAGCTCTTCCCCTGCACCAGGGTTTGAGTGCCAGGTGCACGCTGGTCCTCCCAGACCAACTCACACAGAGAAATTGGGTCTCCCTGTTTGTGTTTAAAAGCTCCAGATCCAGCTCGTGAGACAGTTAATTTAGCATTAAAAATGCTGCATAAACATACTATTAAGCTTGGCTCCCTGGAAAAGCTCATAAAGATGTGTTGCAGCGATTTCTCCATTTTCTGCAGCAGAGGACTGCAGTGAGCATCTTTTATATTCCATTCTAAACTTCAGAGAACAGGTGGCCTACCACCAAAAGGTGAGTCATACGTTTGTTCATTAGGGCCATGTTTTAAAATAATTTACAGAATTTTCAGAAAAGTAATATAAGGGTTTGTTTTCATTTCACAAGAATATGTGGGCTCCAGATCTGCCCTCGAGGAAGCACTGACTGCAGTGGAGTCAAGAAATATATGAGGATGATCAAGATGGAGGTAAAAAAATAACATTTGCCAGCGTAATGGGTTACCCCAAAGGGATTCAGACTGATTAGCATCATTAATAGTTCCTACACTTCCCATGTCCGAGACTCTGCTTTGTTCAAAAGCAGGAGCAAAAATCACTAACCTCTCCAGCTTCTTTCCACCCTCGGCTTTAGAACCTGCACCACCCCTTCCCTGGGGTTTCCATCCCACTGACTTTCCATGGAGATTGTTCTTTCCACTCTCCTCCTATGGTGGTGGATAACCGGTTCGGGGCACCCCTTCTTGAAAAAGCACATCTTTCCCTCTCTCCAAGTCAGATTCCAACTTCCAGTTTGCACACCCTGGTATGGAGGGATGTGGGCCGGCACACAGGGCTGCAGGTTGGCACTGAGGTAGTAAGAGCAGGACTGAACGACTGCATTGCAGTCTTCTTGACACTTTTACTCTGGAGATGAGAGCAGAAGGGCTCAGAGAGAAGGTGAAAAGGCAGATGATAGAATTAAGTAGACCTATAGATTCCTAGATTTCTTATCTCGAGGCTGATATTTAAGAGATAAAAGGTCATAAACAATTAGGGTTTGTTGATTGATCATGGCAGTCATTTTCAGAAGGCCTGTGTCTTAGTCCATTTTCTCCTGCTCCCTACATAGAAGCATGTTTGGCTTATCCTTCTGGAGGCTGGGAAGTCCACAATCCAGAAGCCACATCTGGGGAGGACCCTTGGGCTGCCTCCTAACGTGGCATCAGGGCGAGCACGTGAGAGACAAGAGAGAAAAATCAGGTCAAAGCCATCCTTGTATCAGAAGCCCGCTTGCTGTGATAATGAACCCACTTCAGTGATAATGGCCTAATCCATTCATGAGGGCGGCATCCTCTGGATCCAATCACTGCTTAAATGTTCCACCTCTTAATACGGACCTACCATGGCCACTGAATTTCAACCTGAATTTCGGAGGGGACGTTCAGACCATAGCAGACTGTGATATTGAGTGAAGCACAAACAGTTTTTGAACAATCCAAGAGCTGTAGGAGAGATGAAGGTCACTGTACCAAGAGATGATCATGTACCTCATGGAGTTCTGAGGTTGATCTGAGATTCAAAGGATGACTTCCTCCAAGGCCCGAGTCCTGGGAGGTCTGTGCATGAAAGATCACACACAGAGGGGGAGCCTATTTAGAATACCAGAAACAGCATTGGGGGATGAGGCTGTGGAAGGAAATATGCTGTAAAGGTTAAGAAGGGGCTCTGTGATCAGGGTGAGGAATTTAGAGAAGATAGGGTCAAGTGATGGAGTTCACATTTTAGAATGTAGTTTTAATAATGATATGGTATCCCCAAGAGTGGGGGCAGCCAGTGGGGAGGGATCAGTGAAGAGATGGATGAAGTAGATCACCCAAGAGGTAAGACCCTGGTACGGGGCCATGGCCAGGGAGAGGAAAGGGCTCTGACAGAATCTCCAGTGGGAGAAGAGGAGAACGAAGAGGCTTATTGAATGACAGGTGAAGGAGGAATCTGGGCTGATGACAAGGTGTCTGACTCCATCGGCCATTTGTATTTTCTCTTCAAGGGCCTCCGAGGGTCCCTGAGAAAACATCTTCCTATTGAGATCCTGAGAAGTCATCTATCCTTCTGGAAAGCAAGACAGAAAGCCTTTTCAGAACTATCAAGAAAAAGCATTCATTACCTTATTCATTCATTCTATTAATTCCAAATAGAAAGCAAATCGAGGCTGGGGAATTGGCCTCTGTGGGAACAGATGAGAAGGGCTACCCAGTGAAGGATATACTACTGGCTCCGTATTATAAAATCTGACACTTCATTAATGAGAAGAGGGGAAATAAACCAGAATCTTCTGTGCTTGAAATAGATGCTAGCTTTTCTGTTGGAAATCACTGATCAATAAACATTTAAAGATCGAGACCTCGTTCCCATCAGTGCTCTGCGCCATCTGGAAAGTTGGCACTCAGAACAACGGACCTTCCATCCCTAAGAGGCTTGGGCTTGGAAGCCTACATTTTTCTAGAAATGCAGTCCTAGGCAATCGAATGTGTTCCCTTTTAGTTGAATCATTTTCCTTGGCTCAAGAAATCTTACCTTGTGCAGTGTAGTCCTAGCTCACCACCAGTTGCTGGTGGACGGTCTGGTGGCCATGAGCTCATCGTTGACCTGCTATGATCGCTCTAAGGATCTGATGTTGAAGCAGGGAAAGGAGAAGGTTGGACCTTGGTCCATGGGCCCAATCAAATATTATGAGCTACTTCTGCAATAGCAAATTGTTGGTGAGGCAGCCCTTCAGGTGGTTGTGAAAGTCTTTAAGTCACTGCCTTGTAAAAGCACAATACACCCCTCATCTATTCCATTGCCACAAATTTTTACATCAAATAAAACTATCATCTCCATTTAAAAAAAAAAGAAAGAAAGATTTCATCCTCTTTCTAGCTCACTACACAACACTTGGCTGGTAGGACAGAAACATCTGTCTTTAGCATTCATGTTGACAATACCCCATAAATTACATTTCCACAAAAATAAAAGGAAAGAAAATATAGTAAAACTTTCTAAGTCTCTTACCTGATTTTTACTGCAATTATTCTGGATCATTTTAGTGCCAATGGATTTTATTTTTTTTATCCACTGCACTGTGGGTTTTAGTTGTTTTTTAAAAAGAGAGCCTTCATTATTATATTCATATGAAAGTCTTACCTGTTATGATTTTGTGTCTCAACCTGTAAAGCATAATTCAAATAAGTACATGCTTGTGAGATCCTGTTAGGAAATAAATCCCCTTCTCTAGAGATATCTAATTTTTGAAACTGAGCCATGTTTTTTTCACAGAGTCTACTGAGGGTTTCCATATTTAGCAAATAAAAATATAGGATGCCCGGTTAAATTTGAACATAAGATAAACAACAAATTTTTTTTAGTATAAGTATGTCCCAAATATTGCACAGGAACTACTTACAATTAAAAAGTATTCATTGCTTATCTGATGTTCATATTGGGTAGCCTCCATTTTATCTGGCAAATTCACACCTTCTATAATTTGAGGGTTAATACACCAACCTCGTAACTGCCATCCTCAATATCATTGCACCAGGCAATTTCAACAGCAGTGCTATTTTCTTTTGAAAGATAGCCCCTTTCTGTATTCAGAGAGTGCTTCTGACAGGACTCTGTCACTCTAGCTTCTTAGTAAGTGATCATATGGACTGTCCTTAAAGTATAAGTGCTACAGAAATCCGTAAGAAAAACAGTGAGTGGGGTTCACATGGAAAGAGGAACCTCTCTCCTTTTCACTCTGCAAAACAGAGTAGGGATCCAATATCCTGGGTCAGTGGAAAGGTCAGGTTTAGGGTTCGTGGCCATTCACAAGCTAAGGCATTATCTAAGATAAATCTTAGGTTATAAAAAGCTTCACCAGGTCTATGGCAAGGACTGTAATATGCTCTAAATTTGGGCCTTTTGGAGCCATTTCTCTAAATTGCATTTGACAGAGACAAAAGATCCCACTTATATTCCAATGAAAATTGCTTTACTATTAGACAGAACCTCTTAAGCCTGTGTCACTTCACAAGAGGAAGCTAAGAAGGGTACTTAGCATTCTTTTCATAGGTTACCATTCAGACAAAGGCTCCTATTTTTTTTTTTTCCGCTTCTAAATTCCTCTGGAAAGTGGCTGACCTTAATTTCTCTTCTCTCCCAGGATGGGAAGATGAGGGGGTGGGGAACTCCACATGTGCATGAGGTCATTTGAAAATCTAAGACAGCCCCAATTAATAAAGACGTTATGTTATATAGCATCTGTATTAATGCAGTGCTTAAATTTGCCACAATCCTAGACTTACTTCCCAAAAGATGTTAGGATCATGTATGGACCAGAGAGCTGGAGCTCAACTCTCTGCTTTTGCAGAGAAGGAAACTGATACCCAAAGAGGGACACATCTGGACCAAAGTCACACATCAAATATAAGATAGAGTCAGTCCCACAACTGGGTTTCCTGGAGCTTTTCTCCCACAGCTATTTCTGTTATCGATTCCTTCTATATGTGAAAATCATTCAAGCACATTATTGCTTGAAAAAAAAAAGAGTGGCCATGTTCATAAGGGCACCATTTACAATAGCCCAGGTGTTCTTGGAGGAACAAACGGATAAACAAAATGTGATATATACATATACTGTAATACTATTTGGGCTTTAAAAAGGAAGGGAAATTCTGACACATGCTACAAATGGATTAACCTTGAGAACATTATTTTCAGGGAAGTGAGACAATCCCAAATGGACAAAGTGTATATAATTCCATTTATATGAGTTGCCTACGATAGTCAAATTCAAAGACAGAAGGTAGATGGTGGGTGCCAGGGGTTGGAGGAGAGAGGTATGAGGAGTCAATGTTTCATGGGTACAGTTTCAGTTTTGTAAAATGAACAGCTGGTGGGCTTTCAACAAAGGGAATGTATTTAACATGACTGAACTGCACACCTAAAAATAGTGACAATGGTCAGGTGTGGTGGTACAAAATTGTAATACCAAGGCTTGGGAGGCTGAGGCAAGAGGATCACAAATTCAAAGCCAGCCTCAGCCATTTAGCAAGGCCCTAAGCAACGCTGTCTCTAAATAAATATAAAATAAGAACTGGGAGTGTGGTTCATTGATTAAGCACCCCTGTATACACACACACACACACACACACACACACACACACACACGTACATACATACACACACATATAATGATAGTGATAATTTTATGTTACATATATTTTGCCACAATTTTTTAAAAAAGACCCTTCATCAGACAAAAGGAAGAAATCTGGTTGTGTGAGAGTTCAAAATGCTTACTTCAAGTGTTTACCATAAGATTGGGTTACAAACTGCGAAGGGACCTGAGACATTCACCTGTGTGAAGTATAAAAAAATGCTTAAGAAATTTGTTTCTAAAACAGATAGGTAGTGGAGCTCTTTAAGAAAGGCCATGAGGGGGCTGGGGTTGTGGCTCAGCGACAGAGCGCTTGCCTGGCATGTGTAAGGCCCTGGGTTCAATCCTCAGCACCACATAAAAATAAATAAATAAATAAAAATAAAAGATATATATATAAAGAAAGGAGGTTGAAATATTTTTTAGTTTGCCTAGAGTGGGATGGAACAAGGAACTGTAGGCAAGGACACTAAGGACACCTGATCCTATAACACCTTCTAGCATGCTGCCATTTCATTCAGGAGATTCTGTTTGGTCCAATAGTTCCATTTTTTTAAGCTAAAATGCCCTAGAAAAATTATACCATCCAAACCCAGAGTGCAACACATTGAGCCTTCTTTCTTGATCTTCCCAATGACCTCCATTCTCCCATCTACCTCCCTCAAGCCTCTCTGCACTGGAGATCCCTGCTTCTGTCTCCTATAAGCACCCTGCACTCTTCCTCCAAAGCACCTGGCAAAAGATGCACTGTATGTCCTGCAGTTATTTTCTTAGTATCTGTCCACCTCAAGCTTCCTGAAGGCAGACCTGATGTCTCCTTTGTTCCTCTTAGGACACAGCGTCTGACAGGGTGTTCAGTACAGAGCAAGCTCACACTAGATAACTTTTAAAAGTTTGGGTCCATCAACAAGCAGCTTAAAAGGCCCTTAGTCTTAGAAGTTCAAGGGGGCAGTGGTTAAGTGAAGACATTGAAGTAAACACTGAAGTTCCCCTCCTATCTGCTCTACCCTATGACCCCCCATTAAAATATCATTGAAGAGTGCCTGCAGGGAGCACCTCAAATATAAAAATAACCTGAGGATTAAGTTCATGATTTTTAAGATGTGGTAAATCAGAAAAATTAAAAGCATATTATATTTCTTCATTCTTCATATGTCTCTCTTATTTATTAATAAAAATAATAATAATAACAAGAAAAATACCATAAACTTTTCCAATTCCATGCTTCAATAAAAACTATCATGTCATTCTTCACAGTATTTTAACAGAATATAATCATTGTGTATGAATATATATATATGATGTTTCCGAAGCACTTTTTGCCAGTACCCTTAATTCTTGGCTTCTTAGATATTCTGTTTGTTTCCATGTAAATTAGAGTGTCACATAATAATCCTTTGTGAAATCGTTCTTTGTGACGACTAATGTTCTGTAGATTTTCTCTGCAAAAATTGCAAAGAAAAAAAAAAGAGGGAACTGGACAATGTGTTTTCTGGGGCTCTGTTTTCAGATTCTGGATCTGCATTATAAATTATGGCATTATAGATCTGATGACCCTCTTAAAATGGAATCTAGGCCCATATTGCAATTATAATTTATTCACTGACTTCTTCATAGAAAAAGCAAAATCAGCTAATGGCATATTGTATTTTGAGTGACTTCAACAGAAACATCCCATTTTTGTCATTTTTCTACTATGAAAAATCAATTCTAAAGGTCTTTCTCTAAGGTCAAAGGGCAGAAAGCCATTTGAAAAGTCTTGTTTTAGATGCTGAAAATTGGAGGTTTTTTTTTAAAAAAAAATTGAGCATAAACTGGGAAACATGTAATTCTCTTTTTCCTTCTTTTCAACCAAACAAAAAAAAAATCTCAAAAGATTTAACAAAAATTGACTGGGAGCTAAAATTTCCCTCTAGGTATAAGAAAATACTAGTGGGAATGAAACCAATCAATCTTCTTTCTTTCATAGGCAGCACATAGTTTAAATGCCATGAAGAAGCATCAAGAAGTTTCTGATTGGATGAAATAAAATAGTGGATTTTTTTGTTGTTATTATCAATAGGCTTTATTCCTTACGGGCATTTGATGTCTTTCCCAAGAATCCAAAAATAATTCCTCTCTGAGGACTTCCTCTTTCTTTTCCTTCCCGTTGCTTAATGGGTGATCTTAAATCAATGGTTTCTGTGACTCCAACCAAGGTTTCACTTAGACCCTGGGTCACCCTGGGACCCCAGGAAGTAAAGTTTCCACTATGAAATCAGCCTGAGAACAAAGTGGGTAGTTTCTTCCCCTGGAAGAGCACAATTAGATCGCATAACCCAGGACTTTCCAGTCTGGTATTTTAGAAATGAAAGCCAACATCTGCTCTCCTTGGGGGTCTAAGAGAATTACTCTTTACTCAGCAAAACAACCTTTTCCTTTCTCCCCCTAGAGAGCTAGATTTTATCACTGATGAGAAATACTCATAGCAATATTTGTAAGACAGCGATTTCTTGATTGATGCTAATGATTTCCAGATGTCCTAGTGTCTCCTCTCTTCTTGATATAGCATTTGAACACTTGCTTCAGCATGCTTAAGGATTTACAACCAAAGTTCTTCCTTTGTGGAATGATAAGCAGGCTTCATCTCCAGTATTGGCACCTGAGCTGCAATGTGGATGGTAAATGATGCAACAGTTAATTACAAAACGCCTATCGACAAGAAACATGAAATGAAATAACACAAAAATAACCTTGATGAAGCAAAGTTTCTCCCCTCCAAAGCAGGGCAGTGGTTCTTTGCAAAATTAAAAATTATTGCTGTATGATCCAACAAATTCACTCCTGCATATTTACCTGAAATAATTCAAAGTAAGGTCTGGAAGGGATATTTTTTTTTCATTCACATTCCTAGCAACATTATTCACAACAGTCCAAAAGTGGAAGCAAGCCAAATGTCTATGGATAGATAAACAAAATGTAACATATATGTAAAATGGAATACTATTTAGCCTTAAAAAGGAAGGGAATTCTAATATGTTATAACATGGATGAAACTTGAGGACGTTATGCTAAGTGACATAAGCCAGTCACAAAAGGACAAACAGTGCATGATTTCACTTAAATGAAGAACCTAGAACAGTCAAACTCACCGAGACAGAAAGTAAAATGGTGGCTTCCAGAGGCTGTTGGGGAGAGGCAGGCATGAATAGTGAGTTATTGAAATGAGTACAGAGTTTCCATTTTACGAGATGAAAAGAGTTCTAGATTTGGATGGTGATGATAGTTGTATAACAGAGTAAATATATAGAACACTACTGAACTGGGCATTTGGTGAAGAGGGTAAATTTCATATTAGGTATATTTTTATCATCATTTAAAAATCCTCCCTTCCTTATCACCTTATCTCGAGTGATAAAATAGTCCTATCCCAAGTGTGTATGACTTTAAGGCATGTGGGGATGGGAGTAGAAGACTGGTGAAAGAAGAGGCTTAGCCAATGTTAGGGTCTGTAAACAAGCCGGGATGGCGCCTGGCATTTTGCCAGAGGGAGTGGTTTGTGAGGTGGCACCAGCGAGCCATTAAGTGTGGAGATTCCTTATTGGCTGACTGCTGTATTGAGTTTATGTTAATTAAGATAAGCTGTGTGGAATGTATATATACCCCTCCTGTCCTACAATAAACGGCTCCCACTCCTGCTGTATCAATCTACACAAGTTGCTCGTCATCCCCCGGTTATTTTGCTGCAGCCGGACTGCGGCAAGCCGAGCCTGGGGAGAATGAATGCAGCTATCTGCCCCTGGCCAGGGAGGGAGGCATCAGTCCAAATCACAAAGTTCAGACTCAGCTCTGGCAAAGAGACAAGTGTCAATATACAGGAGCAATGCAGAGGGGGAAACTGGGGCACAGTAGCACAAGTTCTGTATGACAGTCATCCTCAGAGGTGGGCAGAAAGCAGTGGCATTGTGTTGTGGGGTCTCCAGCTGGTGGATGGGCAGGGTTAAACCTCTGGGAAAAGACCAGCAAGGGAGAGCATGATTGTCAGAGCTCACTTTAGGCAATTGGAATGAGAGGAAGCTTCAGCCCCCCAAAAGGAGCTTAATGGAAGTCCAGAACCAAGAAAGAAGCTCGAGTCGTTGATATTTCTGTTTACTGTCTGCTTTATATTCTTGATTTCATTTAATCCTCACACCCTTAATAATAACTGTCACTCATGTTGCTCAGTAGCAGGTGTCAGGAAGAATCAGCATGTTTCTATAAATCAACTCCTTTAATTCTTCCACAACCGGTGACATGAATGCTGTTATAATACTATTTTACAGATGAGGAAACTGAGGCACAAGAAGGACAGAACCCTGCAGGTTGGGATTTAGGGAATATTATCTGCACTATGGATAGAGAAACTCAGAGATGAAGAGACTCAGTCCATTGCCCAGGTCACAGAGTAAGGGGCAGATTTGAACTTTAAAGTGGGATTCTGATTTCTGAGCTAAACTGTATTTAATATTGGGCTATTCTGGCTCTGGGGCCAACTCCAAGGAGGCATAGAAAAAAGTCACAGCCCAGTGAGTACACCCAGTCTTCCCAGGGTTCCCCCAGCACTAGGCTGAGGACTTCAGAACAAATTCAAGACTCACCCTACTGTCCCTGGTCTCGGGCCCCCAGTCTCCAGTCCCTGAGGGTTCGTGCATTGATCTAAACTACCAATTTTACTTTATTTTAATTCCCATTTCCATTTAAATGTAGATGCCTCTGGTCTAGAAGCTCTCCTCCTTCCAGAGAGAGGGTGCCTGGAGACTCGCAGTGCTATCAATTTTACTCTATTCATAAATTGTCCAGCTTTGAGCATCTATTTATCCAGCTTACTTCAGAGCATGAGTCAGAATAGAATATGCTAAATCTTGCACCGAAATAATTTCTGACACTACATCATCTCCTTCTGAGCCTAATGAAAAAAAGCCTCTGGATCTAGGTTTTTGGCACATCCCTGATGATGAGGCCTCAAATCACTGACACAGAATTTAAAGTTAAGTTCAGAGTTAATGAAAAGCAGAAAATAATGTGACTGTGTGAGTCAACTTTCTGTCACTATAACAAATACCTAAGGTAATCATTTATAAAGAGAAAATGTTTATTTTAGTTCACAGTTTTGGAGGTTGCAGGCCATGATTAGTTGGACCTTGTTGCTCTGGGCATGTGGCAAGGTAGGATATCATTGTGGGAGAAGATGGCTGAGCAAAACTGCTCACCTGGTGGCCAGAAAGTAAAATAGAATGAGGACAGGACTGGGGTCCTAGTCATCACTTCAAGGTCACATCCCCAATGACCTAAAGACCTTCCACTAGGCTCCTCCTCTTAAAGGCTCCACTGCCTCTCAGTACCACCACCCTGAAGACCAAGGCTTTAACACATGGTTCTTTTAGGGACATTCAAGATACAAACCACAGCAATACCCAACACAAAAGTAACAAAGAGTTCACATTTCCCTCATCTGCTCCTCTAAGAGCAATGGGATAAAAACCTGAGAATGTGTGGTCTAAGCCCTCTGTGATTGAGCTTGAATTAGTTTAAACAAAAGAGTTCAATATATAGGGGTTTAGCCATGTTTAATATTTGGGAAGAATATCCACATTAATGAACAATATATTGCAGTTAAAAGTATTTCATTTTCTTCCCCCAAGGGTTGTAGGTATTGATTTTAAATTAAAAGTGACTGCACAAAATCACCATTGTTAATGCTATTTTATTATGAAGTCCAATAACAGCTTTACTGTGTCAGATGCATTCTCTAGCATCTAGGCTTTTCTATGTAACACTGAGAAATAACCATTGTGCAGCTGGAATTGGGCTTTGGGATCTGGTAAAAAAATGAATTCCACATCGTAAAGTCTCTTGGCATCAGTACTCCTTCTTCTAATAACACATGTACCAGTCTTAACGCTGAAAAGTGTAAGATGGTTGGGGAACAGTTGAAAGCTGAGAAAAACTAAACAAGGTAGGATTTTTCCCAGTGTTATGAGATAAGCTAATGCTATCTCATTTCACACTTAGGAAGCTTCTGGAAGTTATAGGAGTCGCCCATATTTTCAGTAATCTTAGCTTCAGAATATTTCCCCCACTACACTGAAAACTTAATTCATTAATTTCTCAAACACTGGGTGAACATCACAGATCTGTCATTGATGCCACCGGGGAAGAGATTTTTTTTAGGCATGATTGTTTGTGTTGATGACTTTTTTTTAAGAGAGAGGAGAGAGAGAGAAAGAGAGAGAATTTTTAATATATATATATTTTTAGTTCTCGGTGGACACAACATCTTTGTTGGTATGTGGTGCTGAGGATCGAACCCAGGCCTCACGCATGCCAGGCGAGCACGCTACCGCTTGAGCCACATCCCCAGCCCTTGTGTTGATGACTTTGCTGTGGCACTCTGTAAGGAGACCAACAGGAATTCAAAATTTGGAACATGAGGGCATCATTATCTCTGCAGGCACATTAACCTCCTTCTCGACTTCCTGGTTGGTGTCACACTATCTACAAAGGAACAAGTTCCTAAGCTCTTCTAGGGCCTGGGGATGTAGCTTGTGTGCACAAAACCCTGGGTTCCATCCCAGCACTGCAAAAAAGTAAGCTAGTCTCCAACTGTTATGTCTAAGCTACACCGAGAATGGGGTGCAATATGCTGACTCGAGAAGTAAAAGATACAAGGCAAACAGATCCAGAGCTGGGGTTCGTTTTCCACTGGGTCCTTTCTACCTCCGTTGCTTTCCTCTGACTGTGTACCAGCTCTTGAGAAGTCTATTTTAGCATCCACAATCATGGCAAGAGCTCTTTCAATAAGCAGAACAGAAACAGCTACGATGGTAACATGATTTCAAGCAGAAACTAGATTTGCCTCTAGAGGCCGAGAGCAGCTCTAAGCATGTTAAACTCTGCATGTGGCTGAGATGTGCTTCCCATTTGCTGGGTCTGAAGGAGAATAAAAATGCAGATTTGGATTTTTGGATTCCTTATCTCTCATCAGAAGAATATTTTAATGTGCCTTATGTAATTCTTTAAAAGATGACACCAAGAATAACCTGCAAAACTTACACTCTTAGATTTGCTTAATTTCGTCCAAATATAGCATGAAGCATGACTGCATTCTCTTTTATGTCCTGAAATATTCAAAGTTGGGCTTGAGTGAACAATAAACATTCTCCGTTCTATTATGTCCTCACTTTTGAGAAACTGTTGGTTGTGGTTTCTTATGATTCCTAGGAATGCCTCAAGGCTGTTTATAGAATCATCAAGAAGCCCTTTTAAAAATGCAGGAGTCTCCTTGAGTATTTCTGAATCCACATCCCTAGGAGTGGGACTCAGGGAAAATCACCCTGGTTAAAATAACTGGCATTGGATAAATACCTGCTATGCAGATTGCTTTTACTCATGAAATACATTTTAAAACCTTTAGCCTGGGTATTAAATAACAGGGGGTGATGGGGAAGCGACAGAATAACTCTTTACCCCTTTTGCATAAACCATATCTCTTCTACTGGCGTGTGAAAACAATGAGGGAATTTTACTCGTATCATCTATCGACTTTCTTAAAATTCTAGTTTGAGATATATGCCATTTTGAAATGTCCAATATGACTTTTTCACATACCTATAGATGAACTCTTTTCAGCTTGTATCCCCAATGTCTGTTTTCCAATTTCTGATCCTATTTGCGGTTTGGACATACAATATATTCTTAAAACATGGTTAAAGACAGCCTCTAGGTTCTCTGAAGAGGGCTCTAGAGAAACGTTACAAAGTGTGCATCGCAAATCCTCTGTGTCAGAGACTTGCTCTTTCATTCCATATTATATCCTTGGTTTTTGAAGCAGCTGCTTTAAAAGACATCCTTTTTCCTTCTCCCACCTCAAATAAGCAATGCTTAGAAGCTGTTTGTGATGCTCAGAGATCTGGGGGAATAAAAAGCACGAGACTTCAGCTTCTCCACAGTGTCTCTCTTCTCCAAGGCAGAATAGGTAATTCTGTTTCAGAGGAGCTTTTGTGTTTCAGGGCCACCCACTCACCTCCCACTCTGCCCCTACACATGCATGAAATGGAGCATTTAGCTTAGAGCATCACAGTGAAGACAAAAGCGACAAAATGAGCTTCATGTGTGGGCCTGATGATGGGAGACTACGGAGTAAATATTATCTGTGTCATACTAGAGGATTAGTAAGCTAAGAAAAATATTTGCCAGAGTTCTCATTCCCTAATAGCGTGAAGGTGAATTGCAATGGGCTATCCTTTTGCTGAGAAAATTCTTTATTAAATTCATTGTTTAATAGATTCAGAGCTCCAGCTTCTGCTAATGGTAAAGTAGTTTAATAAGACTCTCCCTGCATAACAATCATGAAATATGAACAAGTAGAAAATAAAGCAAATGAAGTATTTGGAATGACCAAAAGCAGATGGACCTTTGAAAACTCAAACATAAGGCAAAATGGGTGATTTTTTTTCCCCGAGGGCATGGATACTCCTCAATATCTGTGTAATTAAGCACAGAGAAATTGGTAACCTTACTGGCTTGAAGTACCAATGGACAGAGTTCAAGGCTCACAGGGAAGTCAGTAGGTTGTGAGGGAAAAATCACAGAAGTAAAAGGAGTCTTAGAAGGTGAGCACAAAAATCTACATACAAAAATCTGATTAAATTTTGTGCAGATTTCCACCTAAACATATATGTGGGCAATCCCAAGGGTCTGGACAAAAAGCAATGACCATAATCTGAAAGAATGAAGCAGAAATTTCAGCAGCTGCCCACCACAGGGGTGACAACTGGGAGTTCAAAACCAAGTAAGTAACCAGTTAGAACAAAAGCCACTCTTCAGAAGAATGTTACAGAATGTCTACAGCTTGTCATTCACAGTGCCCACGATCCAATCAAAAATCTCCAGACCTGAAAGGAAACAGGAAAATGGAGTACATTATTTTTTAAAACAAGTAAATATAAAGCAACACTTAGTTGATCAGGATATTTAAGTTAACAGAGAAGAACTTAGAGTTTCCATGGAAGCAATGTCGGTACCACTATCACATTCCAAGTCACCTCAGGCATCACCAAGAGATTTCAGCCCTTGCCCAATAAAACTGATATTAATAGTAGATGGTCACAATTTATTAAGCATTCATACATATAATTAAATGATTTTCAACAAGGGTACTGTGACCATTCCATAGGGAAAGCCTATTCTTCAACCAAAAGTATGAAAAAGCTGGAGATACAAATGTAAAAGACTTCACACTGCATACAAAAACTAACTCAAAATATATCAAAGATCTAAATATGAAAGGTAAGATGATAAAACACCTAGAAGAAACTAGAAGGGAAAAGTTTCATGATGTCACATTTGACAATGATTTCTTAGATATGATGCCCAAAGTATGCGCAACAAAAGGAAGAGATTATTTGGACAACATCAAACTTTAAAAGTCTGCACATCAAGAGATGCAATTGAAAAAAGCAATCCCCGGAATGGGAGATTTTGAAAATTATATATCTGAAAAGGTGAATAATATCCAGAATATATGAAGAACTCCTGTGACTCAACAAAATAAAAACAAGTATCACAATTTAAAAATGGGCAAAGGATTTTAAAAAAATATTTTGTTAAAGAAAATATTCAAAAGGTCCAATAAACATTTAAAAAGATGCCACAAATCACTAATAAATAGGGAAATACAAATCAAAACCACAATGAGAGATCACCTCATACCCATTAGTATGGCTATTATCCCCCCAAAAAAAAATAAGTCCCAACACAAGAATAACAGGTATAGGCAAGGATACTGAGAAATTGGAAATCTCATGCACTGCTGGTAGAAATGCAAAATGTTCCAGCCACTGTCAAAAACAATATAGTGGTTCCTCAGAAAACTGAAAATAAAATTACAATATGATCCAGCAATTTAATTCTGGGTACATATTCAAAATGATTGAAAATGGGGTCTCAAAGAGACATTGGTATACCCATGTTCCTAGCCCATTATTTATAATAACTAAAAGACAGAAGCAACCCAAGTGTCCACCAGTGACCAGTGGATGAATGGCTAAGTCAGGCATAGTATATTCATACAATGGAATATTATTCAGCCTTTAAGAAGAAGAAATTCTGGCACATGCTACAAAACGGAAAAACCTCAGGGACATTCTGCTGGGCAAAACAAGCTAGTCACAAAAAGACAAATACTGTATGATTCCACTCATAAGACATATCTAGAGTAGTCAAACTCATAGACATGGAAGACAGTTGCCAGACAACAGAGGGCGTGGGGATGGGGAGGTCTAGTTGAATGGTTGTAGAGCTCTACATGGGGAAGATGGAAAAACTCTGGAGACTGGTTTTATAACATGTGATTTTTGCTTAACACTGTTGAACTATAAAGTTAAAAATTATTCAAGATGGTATATTTTACACCATGTGTATTTTATCAGACTTAAAATTTTTCATTTTGAATGTTTTCGTCATAAAGAAATGACAAATGTTTGAGGACATAGATTGGCTTACCCTGTTTGAACATTACACAAAGAATGTATCATAAGCATGTTCAATTTTTATTTACCAGTTAAAAATAAACAAAAAATTTAAAATAATTATAAAATTTTATATCTTTTAGTGTGATCTTGGATTTTAAAAACAAAATCTCCATATCAGAACACACTTTATGTTTGGTCCAATTATACAGATTTAGAGTCATTGCTAAGGAAACTATGATAATCAAATTTCTTTACTCAGAATTATCCAATCATCCACACTTGGGAATATGGGGAAAAGAGGACTGATCATTTCTCAACCTCTTCTTACATGGCCAGAGAAAACCTCTACAATTGCATGCCGATGGGAATAAAGATTTCTTCTATCTCTTGGATGAGGAAGAAAAAGGTCTACAAGCATCTCTTTTTCCACTTTCCCACATGTAAGGAGCTAAACAAAGCTAAGATGGGAGCAGTGTTCCCTCTCCCCATGCCACACCCCAACCAGAGCATCTATCTCTGCAGTTGACAGGGTGTAGGAGTTTGCTGCAAAGCCAAGAATCCAAACCCAGTCTTTCCCTGGAAATAGAAACTTGGGTCTCTATTTCTAAGACAGCGCTTATCACAAAGTGATCCCTGGACCAGTGACCTTGGCACCACCTTGAATCTTATCAGAAACTGGTAAGCCCAGCAATCTGTGTCTGAAGGAGCCCTCCTGAAACTCTGCAGCACTCCAAGAGGAAGGTCATCCCCACTCACAGAGGATGAGCCTGACAAGGAGTGGGAGGGACTGTTTCAAACAAGGAAGCATGGGTGGAAATTAAATGTTTACTTTGGAAGGCATGAAGTGTGAATTATAAGCAAACAAATGTAACAGGAAAGCTAGATCAATAGAAAATTGCTATGTGTAATATTTTCTTCAAAGTTTGTTTTCAAAGAGCATCTAATCCAATTAATGCTTATGTTTTGTTGCTGTTTCCATTAAAATAAGTTTTTATTAAACTAAAAATAATATCTGTCTGAACTCCATGTGCCTAAATTCCTTGCGAAGGGCTTTTAAGTGCCTTATCTCATTTACTCCTCCCAGTACCCCTCAGAATAGGCAAGGCTGTTGTCCACATTTTGCAGGTGAGAGAATGCGTTGAAATGGTGAAAGCGTCTAATCTGAATTCAGAGCTGGATATGTGTGACTCCAAGTCCCAGCACACTCAGTAGGTAGTATTCTGTACTAGGTAGACACTCCTAAGACACTGAATTGAGGGCAGCCTCCATCCCTGAGGATCATCTGTGACTTATCTTGTTCCTTTACCACTTGAGCATCCTACAATCCGCCTCCACTTTCTGTCCATTACTTCTACTGGGAATCCCTACCTCACACCTCCACCTCCAATCCAGGTCTCATTCTGCCACTAAATGAGTTTTCCTTAAACATGACTTTCAGTCCTTGGAGCCCATTTCAAAAACTCTTTGAGTATGAACTATAATTTCTCTTTATGTCCTCTGCCTCTTACCCAGGCCTCCCTACAGTAACGAATCTGAATGCCCTGCTCACACCTACTCTGACAAGAAACTTGGCATATTATTCCATTCTCAAACACATTTCTCTCTTCCCTGGACTACTCAGTCTCTTTCTACTCTCAAAAACATCATAGGGCCACCCATGAGCCTATTCTTGGGCTCATGCTGTCTCCTTGCCTGGAATGTTCTCCCCACTCTCTTCCACCCATTCAGATTCCACCTCTCGTTGCTCCCTGGCTTGACTCCACAATGGTTGCTTTCTTCCCTGGGCAGCTTCGGCCCTTGCTGCCTGCTGCACTGGTCTTTCTACTTCATCAAACAAGATGGCAAAATGTTTGTGTAGAAATTATGTAGGCCTACTACCTAATGGGCATTGTACATGCACATCTTAAGGCATCACAGAAAATAGAAATTTAAAGGAGGTGAGAGATGAACATTGGAAATTCTGGTGTTTTCTCCTGGTCCTCAAAAGATCACCCTGAGGGGGTCTGGATTGCAAAGTCCCTTAACGCCAGGCCCTGAATACTCACGATGCCACTTCATTTTATGCTACCAGCTTTCCTTGCTCATGTCCCTAGCTTACTGTTTTTTGTCTATTTTTTAAATGACATATAATAATTGCACAAATTTATGGGGTATAATGTGATGTTTTCATGCATGTACACATTGTACAATGATTAAAATGGGATAATTTTTTAAAAACATGGTGCATCCTTAAGGAAGATGAACACTGTTTTCAGCAACCAAAGTGGAATACCACACAGTAGATGCCCAGTTCATTATTAGTACAATTTCATTGATGTCCACTGCACTCAACTGACGTGTTAGGCCTTCAAGGCTACTGGTTATTGATGGATCATAGTTTCTGATGAACAGACTGGTGGTCGTTGAGGTTCATCTCAATTGCAAGGAAACCCAGTGTCCTGTGTCACTTAGCCAGTTCTTATGAAACTGGGGATTTCCAGAACATTCTGATTTGCAGCCCAAGAGAGAATAAATTATGTCACCAAGTCTCAGTGTGACTTTTTCAGTTTCTGCCCTTCTCCCCTGCCTCTCTTTACACCCTGCCTGGATATCCCTGGAGTACCTGAAAGTAAGGTGGTATTCCCTAAAGCACCTACCAAATGAAAGGTGACATCTATGTACCTGACCAATGTCTTAAAAACAATATAGTGTGTAAGAGCCATTTCTTCTCTCTAAAAAAAAGGTTGAGTCCTTCACTGCTCAGAATAATAACTTGGGTTAGCAAGTGCAAAGAATCCCATTACCAGGTTGTGCTTTCTCCCCTTTATCTTAAATGTCATTTTCACATCTTTGGATAGACTCATAGGTTATTAAAAACGCCTGAAACATGTCTCATTTCTTTCTGTTCTCTCCCCCCCCACACCAGTGTTTTACACCTTCATTAATGATTGGGAGGTGGAGAAAGTAGCACATAAGTGAAATTTGCCAATGCTGACAAATTGGATAGTTACAAAGGGTTCAAAGCAAGGGAGGGAAGATGGGTAGGAAATGGGAAATCACACCATTCTTAATAAATAATGAGAAAACGTCTAGCCACTGCCATGAGTGGCTCATCTGAAACATTAACACCCTAGCTTAGACGTGCAATAATGCTGGTTAGGGGGATAAAACTCATTGACAAGACTTGTTTTCCATAGTCCTTGGTGGAAATTGCCAGGGGAATGGCCTGCTCTCTTTTTCAGTGGAAGGTAGTGAATACTTATACTGAAATCTTGGTGAAAGAATGTCACTGACTGATACTGTGGTCTTGCATATCATTTGGGGAAACAAAGTCTGGCCAAGAAGAAGTTTCTCTCCTGGACCTTAGAGAATTGGTCTTGAAACGATTCAAACATGGGAGCCTTCCTAGTTTAACCTCCAGTCCAATGTCATGCTAAGGCATCTGTAGGTCAAATCCAGTTGAGGTCCTGGTGCCCTTATACTTCTGGAGGTCTGTGAAAAGCAGAGCACACAAATAGTCATCGTTATCACCATTATCACTATGTGACTATGTGACCTTTTATTTCCATCCTATCTTCCCTACTATCACTTATTAAGCAACTAGCATTGTGCAGAAACCATTATCTCTACTCTTTGCAGTTACCAGCAAAGCAAGTATCTGAATACTATTCCCCAGAAGAGAAAACATGTTCCCAGGGATGAAGCAACTGGCCCAGATTTACACAGTGAATGGTGGTCATGACAGCTTGACCTCTAAACTCTTCCTTTCACCCTTCACGGGGCTGCTTCTTGCTGATAGCATGAAGTGGCTACTAATTTTTGTGCATTCACTGTGTATAAATAAAGATCTACAGACTTTCCCCCCTGCCATATGCTAGCCCAATCTCTCTGGCTCCTAAATCCACCAGCTTTCCTGTGAATTTTGCTATAGTTGTTACTGTTAGTCCTTTCTGTTTCCCTGTGGCTTCTCTGTGAAATCTCCAGCAGCAAGCATCTCTTATGTCATTTTCCTGAAATGCCATCAATGTCCCCTCTCCCCATGTCCCCTGCAGAATTAATGTCCGAGGGAGAAATGCCTTCCTCCTTATTTAGATTGCATGTCAAATATTGGATTCAAATATCCACAAAGTCCATTAACTAAACTTCAACACAATGACAGAAAAAAAGAAATTGAGCTTTACCTACACTTTCATCTGCTATTTCTATACCAGAGTTCTTTAACTGCAACTGAAGACTCCAGATTTGACAAAGTACTAACTTTGTGAGATGTGGGAGGTGGGAAAAAATAGACACTCTAACTCTGAGAAAAGTATCTTAAGGGGGGGAAAAACTTCCTTTTCTAAGCACCTTTCCCACCTACACTTCAAGTCAAGTAGAATGTTACCAAATATCTTTTCCTAAAATGTGTCCTTTGAATTCTGTGAAATAGTAATGTTTTAAAGAATAATTAAGAACTAAAAATAAATGAGGATTTATTCTGGGAGAATAAAAACATGGTCTCAAAACACGGTCCTAGGAATGCTTATCATTTGCTGAGACCCTTTCAGATGGCCAGCAAAGTGAAAACTATTTCCCAGTAGAATTAGGATGTGATTATCTTTATTATTCTTATTCTTTTATGAGCACACAGTGAAATTTCCAGAGCTTATATGGCATGTAAAGATGTCATTGCTCTGACGCCTTACATTCTGATATTTTAAAATTTCTTACTTTTACTCTCAAAGATAATAAATTTTGATATAATCCACATATTCAGAAGCTCTTTAGGGTCCCCAATAATATTTAAGAGTTTGTCTTTATAACAAAACACAACAAACTGGGCAGTTTATAAGGAAAGAAAAAGAACTGTTTTTTTACAGTTTGGGAGGCTGGGAAGTCCAAGATCAAAACCCCAGCAAACTTGGTGTCTGTTGAGGACATTTTTCATCGATGGCATCCTCTGTGTGTCCTTGCACAGCAGATGGGGTGAAGAAGCTCCCCTAGGTCTTTTTTCTAAGGACACTAAGCCCGGTCAAGAGGGTCCAGTTTTCATGACCTAATCATTTCCCAAGGGCCCCACCTCCTAGTACTTCTACCTTGATCTCAGCATGTGAGTGAGGGGGGATAGAGGTTCAGATCATAGCAGAGGAGACAAAGATCATAAAAACAAAAAGAGGGAGCTGGTGTTCCAAGACACATTTGCTCATTTGGAATTGCTACTTCTATTCAGAAAGAAGGCACCTCATTAACAGGGTAGGGATGGTACAAAATGTAATGGGAAGATACCTGTTCTGAGCTCCAGTTTTCCCATAGACTACTCTGAGCACATCAGTGGGGGATGCACATCTGGGAAACTCTCTGCACACACACAGAAGCAAGAAGAAGAGATAGAAGCAAAAGAGCAATGGTCGATTCATGATATGAACACTCATTCAGAGCTAACAGTCAGCAAAAATGACTAGATCCACCTGAGGAATTCAAATGCAAAATCCAAAAGAAAATCGGTCTCCGTATTGCTGAGTTTCCCACCTGGTTCTTTTGGTCATGCACAAGTACCTAGAGAGAGATACCTGAGGCATGCTGGGCAAATCCAAAGTGCCTGCTTATGTTCTTTGAAGAGTACAGAAAAGAAATCAGAAATAAAAGACATGCCTGCCTGGCACTGGTTCTTCTTTGCATCAAAGTGACAGATGTGGAGGCATGATAGCTTTGAGAGAGCCCACCTGTTCAATCTTGTCAGGGATGGCTTTCCTACAAGTGATTGAGTTCAAACTAAGTTGCCTCATTGTATGTCTTGCGAAAGCAGTCTGCTTTGTTATTCTGAGTATAAACATAAAAATACTGCATTTGGTGGCTATATTTGTCCCCACAGTTTCAATTATCTCATAAAATAAGAAGTAGCACAAATGTCCACTGCTTTGGGACTTTGGGACATTAAGAGAGGAATGAAGTGTCCATTTCTAAAGGTCAAGTTCTGCGGAATGTATTGCCTGGTATTGATCTACGTACGTAATACTAGCAGCTTTCTACAAAGTCCTATACTTCTAAGGAAACTCTGACAAACTCACAATTGCTCCAAACAGTCATCAGACAACATTAGGAAACGTTTTATGTGGAATTAAATTTCAAGTACCAAAACTTCCAAGTGCTTCTGGTTTAGCTGTGTGTTCTCATCAAATCACTGCTGGAGAAAGAAGGGCACCCAAAGAAGGCCTACATCTTTCTGTGGGTTTACTGATGGCTCAAAATGTCTCAAGCAATCATTATGCAACAATGTGAATGTATAGCAACTGAGCTACATGTATACGTATAATGGTTAAGAAGGTAAATTTTATGTTATGTGTATTACACTACAATAAAAGTGTGTATATTATGCCATATAGGAAAATATGTATTATACCATAATTAAAAAGCTTAAGCTGCAGCAAATGAAAGCACTCTAAACCTGATCTGAGCTGCCTAAATCACAATTCCTAGGATTAAGCAGGGAGTATGTGCCCAACTACATTTGATATGACGTCATCTCAGCAAGCAGGAATCCATACTTGGGCAATAAAATGGATAGACATCTGTACTTTGAACATGAAGATTAGATTAATTGCTGTATCTATAGTTGTTGTAAAAATGATCAAATAATGAATGGTAGACTTTTGCACCCTGGACTACCCTTCATTTATAGAGGAGCTATTTGCAAAACCTCACATTTTGTAAGAGTAGTACTTAGCTTTGATATTTGATAGCAACACTGGAGTAGTGGCTGTTTAAATTGCTTCGACTCATATCTAAATATTAGCTTGCAGAGAACATATTTCAGCACTTGAGGCTGAAATATGAACCTTACCTATGAAACATAGAATGTAACCTCCATTTTTTGTAAGTAAAAATTTTTCTTTTTGAATAGTAAGATTTCTACAATACTTATTGCATGAAAATAATAAGGTTACCAAGCAATATATACAATGAAATGCTTTTTTGTACCTTAAAAAATATACATAAGATTGTCAAAATTTTTAAATAGCAGATTTTTAAAGTGGGATAATCTGGAGATTGGGGAGTGGGAAGCCATGGAAAGATACAGGCCTTGTTTTAAACGAGAAATGAAACTTAGCAAATAAAATGGCCTTTAATATAAAATGGTTCTATACATCTAAATTTAGTCTGCCAAGGATAAACCAGCCAACTGCTTAGGACATTAATTATGTTCCAATTTTCTTACTAAAATAGGTATGGGTTTGATTCACTAAATTAAGGTGTAATTTTATGTACAAAAGCCTTTTCAAAACCCAGTAAAGCAGGCAACTAACTCATGCCCCAAGAAAAATTGGAAACTTGGCATTATAAAGCATAGATTTTTTTTTTAATGATCAGAGTGAAGTCTACACCTGCATATGTATACTTTAATAAAAAACAAACAAAGCAGACAACCCTCCAGAATATGGTATAATGCTACCACAAAAATTCTCAATTACTTTGCCCAATTCTAAGGTAAATAATTATATTTCCAAATTATGGCTGTCAATATATTTTTAGCAAAGTCATTCAAGCATGACAGGATACCTTGGAGCAAGGGTCACAATGGGGTCACAATGGGTTTTCCAAATCTTGTTAACTGTAAAAATGAAAAATATGTAACAGTGAATGATAGGTTCATTTTAGAAAATAACCACCAATGTGCATAGAGCTTAAAAAGAGGTATACTAAACTCCATTCATGCAATGTATTTATTCATTTCAAAAGAGAGACAGAGAGAGACCAAAATATAGGTAGCTAACACTACATTAGACAGTTTTTCTTTACCCTAGATTAAAAAAAAAAAAGCTGGCAATTCTTCCACTGACTTTTCTGTATAGCAATGCTCCTAATAAATTCATCTTAATGATAGAAAAAAATACCTGGAGAAAAAACAAAATATCTCTACTCTCAATTATCAGGAATATTTTAGGCTCTATTTCCATTTTCCCATCCAAAAATGTGTCATGTTTGGGATGGTAGGGGTCCATCATTTTAGGCCAGAACTATGATAGAAAAACAAAGAAGAGAGTTGGTGCAATTGCAGATCTGGTATGTTTTGAGGTTGTCCTATCTTTCTTGATGAAAATTTTAATTCTTGGTTGATGGTTTTAAGCAGAATTTTATTTTCTCTACATCCTATCATGTAAATAAAGGAAGAATTGCCCAAAATGAGGAGGAAATCTGTGAACAAAGTAATAAGAATTCACACTTCTTATTTTAAAAATTCTTATTGATTGAAAGGTTGCCTACAAAAATAATAGCTAGCATTTGCGTATCACATGCCTAGAACTTTCCTGAGCACCTGACATATTAACTCAGGGAAGCCCTCACAATTTCCCAGTGTGGAGACCTGCCATTTTCCCCACTTGACAGAAAAGGAAATGCAATGGCTTAGGGACTTGAGTGGTGCTCTTGGCTGATAAGGCAGAGTTGTTAAATTACTTAGCCCTGCTCAGAAAGAGCTAAGTCCAGTTCTAGAGCTGTGGTGATCAACAATGACAGGATACGTTGTCTCTAGGTACAGGATGGTCTACCTGTTGTAGATGAAGAGGAGAACAAACTCTCACAGTCCCTGTCTTCAAGGAACTTGCTGTGTTGGCAGGAAATATCCTAAATCAGTCAATACTGAACAATCCCAGCTGGGTGGGGGGAATATAGAGAATGTCATGTGGCATCTAATTTACACGGAGAGGTGAAAGGAGAAAGCAAGCAAGATCTCTTTGAGAAAGGGAATCTTCATTTGAGCCTTCAGGGATGAAACAAGTCCTAGCAGAATGGAGACAAGGGAAAAGGGTCCCAGGCAGGTTAAAAAAAAAAAAAAAAAAAGCCTGAGAGAATCCCTTGGGGGTAGGAAAGAGCTCTTTGTAATCACTGAACACAAAATGAGGCCTTTCTGGGGGTCACGCCAAGTGGGAGAAAATAGAGCTGCTGGGTAAGCTAGGTGGCTACATTCAGCATTTAAAAATTTTTATCTCTGACAAAATGGACAGTCATCGAAAAGTATTAAGCAAAGGAGGGACCTGTATGGCTGGAATGTGGAGAATGAGCCAGAGGGCAACCAGGCTGGGAGAAAAGTTGGGAGGCTACTGATAGCTCAGGCCAGATACACAGAGATTTGGAAATTACAGTGCAGGAAGAAATGGCCCCGTTCAAGGTATAATCTGAAGGCAGATCTGATAAAATCTGACAAGCCTCGGGGACTCTGAAATCCTGCAGGAATCTTTGCTATCTGCACAGAAACACAGGTTTAAAAGTTGAAACTCTGGCAGAAGGATCCTTTTCTTAGCAATTTTAAAGACTGCCTTCTCTTTGGAAAACAAGCATCATCCAATTTATTGATCAATGATATGGGAAATAGGAGAACGTGAACAAATTTGCTTAAAATCTGATGACTGAACTGTGAGTTCTCTAGGCAAATCTTGCCCCATAGAACATCACTTGTATAGTATCTACTTAGGAAGCTATTCATTACGTGGTTTCTTTGAGTTCTAAAGAAATCCTTCATACATGGTTAGACATCTGTGGACAGGCCTCTGACAATCCATCCTCATAATGCCCTAGGTCTGGCAAAAAATTCTACATCCACCTCTGACTCTTAAGGACAGGACAATCTCACCACCTAAAACAACTAACTGCATCAAGCCGAGTAAGATTGTAAACATGAGGCTTAGTTAGGCCAAACCTAACTAAACAGACTGACTAGGTGCCCTGTAGTCACAATTATAGAATTCTGTCACTGATGACATTGGCTAGTCATTTGCTTTGGCCTGAAGTACCTCCCCCTAACAATTTCATGAGAGCCTTATAAAGATGCATCAACAGGGTGATAACCTTTAGAATGTCCATTTTATCTATTGTTTTATCTTTTAGTATCAGGGATTGAACCCAGGGGTGCTTAACCACTGAGCCACAACCCCATCCCTTTTTTTTAATATTTTTTGTTTTGAGACAGGGTCTCATTAAATCACTTAGGGCCTCCATAAGTTGCTCAGGCTGGCCTTGAACTTGGAATCCTCTTGCCTCAGCTTCCCAAATTGATGGGTTTACAGGTATGCACCACCGTGCCTGGCTAGAAAGTCTATTTTAGATCTTCAAAATGTCTATACAACAACAACAAAAAGCTCCTTTTCTGGCTCTGTCTGTTTTAATGAACTTTCCTCTTCTCCTCTTCTCTAAACATAATAACAGTTAAAGGAAATTTAAGACCCTACCACCACATATAAACTCAGGGGTCACCAATAGAAAAAAAAATTTTTAAAAATAGAAAGAGATTTCTAGAAACACTCAAGGTTGAGATCCGACCACACATAAGCAGGTACCATTGGATTTTGGTGGGTCCCTATTAGTACATGACATTAAAGCCTGAAGCAATACTAAGACCAGTGAATACTGGGAACCAAACAGTTATTTGCTCTGGTATAGAATAGTCGTGTGCCTGCAGGGACGTCATTTACTGGAAGAGAAACCTCTTGCTATTTTTCAGCAAAGACAGTTCTTTGAGTCACTGGTGACCCTGAACTTAAACCCTGAGTACAATAAAGACCACGGCAATTATCCATTGTTTTTAGAAAAAACAGAGGAGGTTTATGCCCAAATAGCCCAAATTCATTGAAGAAAGTATTTGGCTCCTTTACAAACTGGGCTTCTGGACCTAGTTTTCAGCTGACAGAAAGTTAATTTGTGATCTCATAGAATAAAAATTAACTAAATCTTTGTTAAAGAAAATAAATATCACTAATCAGTCACAATACTTGGATTTGGGAGGCCAAAGAGTGTGGCTGTGAATTTTTTTTAAAGGAAGTAAAATTCAGATTAAACCTCAGCATTGCTTAAGATGATACAGATGTCGACAGTTGCCATCTTTAAACCAGTCTTATCTTGTATCTTGAAAACTATTTGCTTTGCAAAAGTTGGCAAAGAATTCACTTTTCAGATAATTAACTTCAACTTACTGCTGAGTTTGCATTCGTTGCTTGGGATCAGAAAAGAACCTCACAGGTTTCCATCTCCTGGAGTGCCCTTTTCACAGGCTGGGATGCAAAGAAGGAGAAACGTCAAGCACTGAATCTTTACAGCAACTTTACGATCTGCAATTATGTGAAAGGCTTATTGATCAGTCACTGCTGTTTGATATTTTGCTGCAAAGGGCAGGGCTTACTCTGGAACTTTCTGTCATTGGCAACTTGGTTAAATTTTTAAATTTTAATTTAGAGATTTTTTTTTAAATTATTTGAATGCTAATTCATGCACACCAGGCTGAAACTAATGAGTTCTGGAGGTCAGAGGAATCACTGAGCATTCATTAGTCTTAAGAATGAAAGTAAGACTTCACCTTGCAGGAAGTGGGATAGAATCATCTGAGAGAGAGAGAGAGAGAGAGAGAGAGAGAGAAGAGCAGGGGTGGGCTATTAGAGACAGAGGTGAGAAAGAATGATAAAGTTTCACACACAACTATTAGAGACAGGTTTACCATTTATGGTATTTCAAAACTTCTGCCATTATTCAATATAATTAGCTTGAGAAGGAGGAAGACGATGAAATGAATAGTTTTCAAAGTCCTTTCACCTAATTATTTGATTTACTCCTATCTATTCTGTGAGGTACAAAATGCCATTCTCAAATTATTTAAGAGCACTGGGATTCAGAGAGGGTAAGCTGAGACCACACCGTTAACAAAGGAGCAGCAAAGAGAAGAACTTTGGGGATATTTCGCAAGTCATAACTTTATGCGACTTTTGCTTAACATTTTGAAGTTTTCAGCAGCAGAACCACGGCATCAGAGGGAAGAGATTTATGCTGTGAAGGCAAGTCTCCAGGTTGTGCATGGGTAGGCACAGGATGCCAGCGATGAGTTTTGCCAGCCATTGAGTTAGCAATGATGGCTCCTTTGAGAAAACATGGAAAGGTCTTCCTTTCAAAAGATGCTTAATGCATAAACCAGATAGCTATTTTTGCAGAGTCCAAAATTCATTTTGAAGGCTGCATGCTAATTTAAGAGAAATAATCCTCTTTCCAACCATCTGATCATCCCATTAAGGATGTGCTAGAAACCTTTATGTTAGAATACCTAAAATTTCAATCAGAGTTATATCTTTTGTTTGACTCACCATGCTTGGTTGAAATATATATATACATATCTGTATACTTGGGGTGAGGGAACTTCGGGAAAGTGAAAATAATGAACTTTGCAATTTTAATTGTAAATCGCTCTACCTCGTGTGCTGTCACCAAGCACCATCATTACATAATTGTAGTACTGGCCTCAGTGAAACTTGCTTCCTATACAGTTCTCAGATGTGCACTCAGAGTCTTCTAAAGTATGCAGAATAACGTACATTAAGAATCTGATGACTAATCAATCCTAAAATTCGTGTACAAGTTTCCGATTCATTTTGTGGAAATGTTTTCTCAGGGATTTTGGCTGATAAAAGACCAAACTGGACATTAATAATACAACAAGGGACTTTATTTCCCTTGTGGACTGAGTGGTCACATAAAAAAGGCAGGGTAGGGGTACTAGATTTGGTCTCTCCTAAGCTCTCTTATTGAGTGATTTCTGCTCTAAGAGGCTTCTGTTTTCGCATGAGAAAAATATATCTAAAGCCTTTTAACAGAAGACATAATCCCAGAGACTCTCTTTGAAAATATTTCAAGGACTTTTAATTTTAATGCCTGGTAGTATATAATTTAATCTTTTGGTCTGATACATAGTTAGTTAATATCTAACAGCATCTACTGCTAGGTTACCTACTTTGGTTCATATTCATCAACATGTAATCTTTCTCTTTTCTTTTTTTCTGTTTTACATTTTTACAGCCTTTTACTACACTGGCTTAGTGTATATAGGCTTCCTCCCAGTGAAACCTCTTACACGAACACCATTTGGTTTCAATTCCTCAAGTCACACTGGCAGCCACTTAGCATATGGGTGTATCTATAGACACTCTTAAATATATTGATGTATTTCTGTAATTTCAGCCATTCATTTAACAGTATTTATTGAGGATCCCTTGTCTATCAGGGACTGCTATAAACACTGGGGTTTAGCAATAAACAACACAGGTAAGATCTGCCTTTTCATGGAGTTTAAATATACAGGCAGGGGAGGAGAAGCTGCAAGTGTAACTAGGTAAACACAATGTGTAATATGTTAGATTGTAATAAATCCTATAGAGAAAAGAGTCAAGCAGGTGAAGGAGAGAAGGTGGGTTCAAAAGAGGGAGTGCAACTTTAAATATGGTGTCCAGAGATTTTCACTGAGGCAGGCACATGTGAGAACAGACCTGGAAATGGTATGGAAGGGAGCTATGTGATGACCTGGGGAAGTGGTCCAGGGAGAAATCAGGGCTTGGAAGCCAATGTGCCTGGAGATGCACAAGGAGGAGGGAAGGAAGGGACAAAGGAAGCACTGGGGAAAATGGAGCAGATCTGATGGGATTGAGTCTTTTTATGTGAAGAAGGTAGAAGCCATGGAGCGAGGAAGTAGAATGATAATTTATATTTTGGAAGTGTTATTTGGGCTTATGGGTTTGACAACAGTTTCCTGGAGAGGAAGGGCTGATGCAGGGGAACAGTATTCAAGACAAGAGGTATTGTTGATCAGAGTGAATTTTGGACCTATCTGAAGGTAGAGAAACAGAATCTGCTACAGATTTGGTCTGGGATGTGATCAAAGACGACTTGAGGATTTTGATCTGAACAACTGCAAGAACAGGAGAGTCATTTTACTGACAAGGAATGGTCAGGAGCTGAGGAGGTAGCAGCAAGACCAGGAACCAAGGGTACTGGTTAAAGAGACTGTGGGGGAGCCAGGGGCCCAGGAAATGAGAGCCCTAAAGAGGTAGCAGCTTGTAAAAGAGCAAGGAGGGGGCTGACATGGTTGGAAGAGCCATAAGGCCAGATGGAACAAATAAGTGGATATACTGAGAACAATGGGAGTCAGGTTTCTCTCTGTAGAGAAGAGATTTACAAATACAGGAAGGAGGGATGCTAGAAAGAAGCCCAGTTTGTCAGCTTAGAATTGGCAGAATTGGTGTAAATTCACGATAGAAAGATAGACACATATTTACAAATGAATATGTACAGATAAAGATGCCTAGGTATAGGTATACATACAGAAATAAACATAAATGTGTATGTGTGGTTGTGTGTGAAACTTTATCATTCTTTCTCACCTCTGTCTACTGAGAAGCCCTACAGTTCATCACATGCCAGAGCTCATTTATAAATGCCGTCATCCACTAGAAGAACCACGTCTCCTTGGAGAATGGGCTGATTTCAGGTTTGAGGCAGGGAAAGGACAAGATGAGCCTAGAGTATCTTGGATGCAAGAAAGTAAAAGGGTATTCAAAGAACAATGGGGATATGTCAGAGATCCAGCTTAACGAGACACCCATTGGCAAAATCTGGAGGGCAATTGGGATATCAAAATAAAATAATAAAATTAGTGGAATACAACCCATGGAATGGACTGGGATTCATGAGCCTATATTGGAATAAGTAAATAAATGTGGGGAAGGGAAAAATCTTTATAGAACCCTCCCAACTAATACACACAAAACTTTTAAAAAGGTTGCAGATGAGAGATTGCCATTTGGTAGTCATCGCAGTGGTGGTTGATTAAAGTGGAGTCATTAATACCCACTAAGACTGGCTGAGGGAAGACTCAATGGGAATAGAATATGTGTGTACTCTCAGAGTATATCCTTCGAAATACTGATTGGTTCCAAAATGGTGGAACCAAAATGGTGGGATGGAAAATGGTGACATTATAATGGAGAATCCCCAGATCCAGCAATCCAGATGATGAAGGTTAGCATCCTAATGGTGGGACAGTTAAATACCTCTAATGCACCATCAACAGCATAGTGTCATTTCTTTCATATTCCTAAGCATATATGTGTGTATATAGAATATATATGTATGCATATATATATGTATGTATATATAGTTATAAAAAGCACATATCCTCAACTTAGATCCACTTGATTTTTTTTAAATTTCTTTATGTTTGAGCCAGGGTATTAAAGAACTATCAAGTGGATCTAAGTTGAGGACATGTACTTTTTCAAATCATATGAGATAGAGAAAGGCTGAACAACAGAAGAAAATTAGAGGAGAATTAAGGAGGCATGCCAAGTAAATACAATACGTGATCCTGTGTTAGATTTTGGACCATAAAGGAATAAAAATACATTTGGGGGAAAGCTGGAAATTTTTCAATCAATTTTAAGGATTATTTAATGGTGTGGTCTCAATGTCATATTGGACTTATGTAGGAGGGCACTCTGGTTTGGGGAAAATGTATATATTGGAATACTTCAGGGTAATGGAACATCATGTTTACATTTTCTCTTAAATGGTTTAGGAAAATAATATAAATCATGAGTATCTATAAATTAATGTTCTATCCAGAGATATAGCAAATGAAAAATAATAACAATTGATAAAACCAGGGGAGTAGGACATAATAGCATTTATTTGTACTATTTCCCCCCACTTTGGTAAAATTGAAGTTATTTGAAAATAAATTATTAAAAAGGGGCTTCATTGGTCATTTAGTCTAATTCTGTCTTCTTACAGGAAGAAAAGCATGGAAAGACAAAACAAGGACCCCCAAAGTTATGAGCAAATAGTATAACTATGTGACTATAATACTAAATAATATGATAGATAGTATACATAATGTCAAATGTGCAAAAGATCTGTGAGTTGTAGTCAGCAGGCAATCCAAGGTGTATCCAGATGTAGGGCCCATTAAAAATGTGTACAAAAGTGCAGGCTGTACAAACAACAGTACGTTGAACAAAGGTGTTTTGCTAAGAGGTCAGAGGCAGTCCCAAGAGTAAGAGATGGTGAAAGATTGTGAAAGTCCATTATCTGAGGCCAAAGGGACAGGTGCTGTTTAGCTCCATCAAAAGAATTCACCCATGGCACCTATTATTTGTCTTAAACAATTTGGAAGGCTTTCCCATGAAGTGTTGTTTCATATTTGGATGACCACTTTGGATAGAAACCATTTTAAAAAAAGCAGAAAAAAAAGAAGGAAGGAAGGAAGGAAGGAAAATGGGAAAAATAGGGAGTTTTGCTTTTAGCTTGGGAAGATGAAATGGACCAGTTAAGATAGTGAGGTTTTCATCATAGGGAATGCACAAGCAGGATGGGTGCTGGGTAAAAGTTGTTGGTTGGTAACAAATAGCAGAAGTTATGAGTGACCTTTGGCCCCCTTTAAAAACACTGTTCATAAGAAAGCTACTATTTATTGAATGCTTACTAAGAGTATCACAGATGTATTATCTCAGTTGGTCCTTACCACAGCTTTATACTGTAGGCATCCTTATCCCCTTTTCATCAATAAAAAAATGAAGCTTAATAATGTGTATTAGGTGCAAATCTAGCAGAATACATACAGAGGTGTGGGAGACCAGATCCAGTACCATGTCTGCTGGCTCCAGAAGTGCTACTTCAAGTCCCATCTTCTATACATAGTCCATCTAAATTCCAGCAATTTCCTATGGTCTCCCTCAGTATCTGGAGCCACACAGGGTTCAACATCTGCTAATTGCTCCCACCATCAATAGACTCGATGATTTTTTATTCTAATTTCTTCTTCTTCTCCTCCTCTTGCCTACATCACACTTTCTCATTCACACGTGTCTTGAAGCTTTTTCTCTAACGTCAAGGAAAGATATTTTCCTGTTGAAGGGCTTCCCATCACTTCTATAGTGGAATTAGTACTCCCAGAAAGAAACACATCATGTGCACTTGTGCCTCACCTGCCTGTCAACACATGAGATGCATCTCTGATTTCATAATCACTACTCTTTTAGCGCCCTCTTTCCACCATCATTATTATCAAGTATTCCTCCAGGGATTACATCAACCTGAACTCAGACTCCAGCAAGCCACACCTTCATTCTACTCATGATTTCACCCAATTCAGGTCAAAGTGCAATTCACAAAGGAAGCACTCAGTCTCTCCTTGTGACTGTTTTGCCACTGGACTGTGCTACCCAAGTTTTCAGGATCTAGAAGAAGGGTGAGAACTGGCTTGCCTCTGCCGAGAGGCGACACTAAGCACTTGACTATGGAAGGAGAAGCGTGTTTGCTTACAATTCCCAAAGTGGACCCAAGATAATAGGATCTTATTGGACAAAACTTTACCTTAAAATGCAGGTAACTGGTGCTATAAAGCTACACTCCAAGTTACTTAGCAATAGTTGACAGGGAGTGGCTTTTTGACTGGTAACAGCTTTGTAAAAAGCCACCTTTTGATTTCCTTTAGCAAGGAACTTTCCCCTCACCTCTCACCTCACTGAGTATTCTATAAAACACAGCTAGCCACCGGTTTGCACCATGCACATTCTGGTCACATTTAACAGTACCCCACCTCTATCTCAAAACAGACATTTCCCTAATGGGCTATAAAAGGTGCTATTTGGGCAGTTAATTTTGAAATGTTACTAAACTAATAGGTAGTTAGCAATGCACCACTTTCACATAGATACTCCCCAGAGTCAGATGTTTCTGGTTGGTTGGATGGCTCTTCACACAGGTGCTTGTCATAGCTTTCTTTCTTTTTTTTTTTTTGTTGCTGTTGTTGTTTTGTTTTGTTTTTTTTTTTTTAAATAGTTTTTCTCCTCCAGAAGGCTTTACAGAATCTGTTTTCCAGAAAGCACAGCTTCAGGATCCAGGAAGAGGCAGAGGGCCTAAAGAATGCACCTGAATGCCCTAGGCATATTAAGCAGTGAACAGGGAACTCCTCCTGCTCAGGTCTTTGGGGTAGAGGTAGAAGGGAAAAGGTTTACTTAAAAGGCCCAAGAGTAGCACTTAAAGGCCCAGGTTTTTTACATGCATGGGAAGGAGTTTTCTTGGCCTGGACTCTGGAGGCCAGAGAATCAAGCAAGCACATGGAGGATGAGCTTTTGGTCTTCAGGCCTAGAAATCCGGAGAGCAAAAGTGGGGATGGCTTTGTGAGTGCTGGAACCTAAGGATCCCCCACTACTGTGGTGTAGGTGGAGGAGTGTAGGTAGGAGAGGGAAGAGTGGTGACTCCATGCTGCTTATCATATTTAGCGTTTCTTGTGGAGTGGGTGAAACAAAGGAACCAAACCACCTTCTAGCCCATATCCCCAATACCAGCAAAAGAATCCAAGTTGCCCAGTCCCCTTAGAGTACACGAAGAGGCATTTGTTAAAACTTACTCTTTTTCCTCCAGCCCCTGGCTACACAAAAGTGTGTGTGTGTGTGTGTGTGAGTGTGTGTGTGTGTGTGTGTGTGTGTGTGTGTGTGTGTGTGTGCGCGCGCGCGCGCGCGCGTGTCCCTGTCTGATTCTCCCCAGATGGCATTGCCTGCTGACTGTATAGCCCAGGGAGGCCAGGAAGGAGACTCACTCTAGGGAACACGCCACTCCGGGGCGGGCGCGGGGCAGGGCCGAGTGCAGGGACCGCCCGATCTCCCGGCGCAGCCAACGAGCGGACCCGGAGGGCGGGCCCGCGCGGGCTGAACGGCGCGGGCTGTCACAGGCGCCCGACGCGCGCTGCAGGTGGCAACTTGGAGGTGCCGCGGCCACCGCTGCGGGAGGAGCCAGGATCTGGCGGCCCCTTCTAGCCTCCGGGAGCCCTTTCCCGCCGCCAAGACCAAGACTGGACCCAGGAGAATCCGAAGGAAAAAGCCGCTGCGCAGGGACTTGTAAGCAGCGCTACCTCTCTCTGCCCGTGCGCTACTTTTTTTTTTCCCCCTCCAAGGAAGGTTGTGTCTGGGGGCTGGGAATAGGCTCCGAGAAGAGAGGGAGAGGAAGGCTTCTGAGACCCAGGTGAGCGCCTTTCCTTTACAATGTCCCATCTTTCTTGGTAGCTGGGCGCAGGCCGGGAGCGCCGGCTCACCTCGTGGGTAGGGGCTGGGGAGCGGGCGCCTGCCCTTGGCTTGAGGTCGACGGGGAAGACAGCGAGGAAGGGGCGAGGCCAGACCGGCTGGGGGCTGCCTGCCTAGGCCTGCCCGGGATAGGCAAGGTCTTGTGGGTGGGCACCCCGTGGCGAGGGGGCTGACGGAGCGGTGGTTTCAAGGGGACAGGAGGGCTTGCGCCCTGGCTTGAGCTAGCCGGGATCGTACCCCTGTGCGCCGTGCTGGAGCCGCAGCCGCAGCCGGGCGCCGCGCCTGGGAGAACCCCCGAGCCAGCGCGCGGGGCCAGGCTAGCACACGAATCTTCTGTCCCTTCGAGCCTGAGGCTCTGGAGGACGTCATCCCTCTCAGCTCTGGCAACTCCTCCTCCGCCCCTCTTGCCTCCACCCCTCCGCGCCCGCGGTTTAGCCTATTCGGAGATTCCGTGCCTTTGCCAACGCGCGCAGTGGTTGCTGCTGTCACTCCCCTCTCCGCCCTTACCAGAGTTGGAATGTCCTGAGGGTCCCGTTCCCCGGCCCTGGCAGCCTAGTAGGGCGCTGGAGGAGAATAGGGCTGGCCAGTTCTCTGCGCGTAGGGCGGGAGGTGAGCAAGGACTTGCTGTTTAGAGCTCTCTCCGTATTCATCCCCGCCCCCTTGCAGCTCGAACTGCTTGCCCAAAGAGCGGAATCTTGGAAGCCAGAGCTAGCTTGCTCTGGGGGATCAGGGGGTCTCCTGGGAAGGTGCTAGCCTTGGAGGTGAGGACAGAACATCCGCAACCATCTCGGCATTTCAGCTACTGCCTTCAAGAGGAGTGACTCTGACCTCCGCATTCCGGCTTGCAGCGTGGGGGAGCTGAAGACTGCTTGTCAGTTTGTGTGTGTGTGTGTGTGTGTGTGTGTCTTTCTCCGGGAGGCAGAGGCGCAGGAGCCGGTTCCCCCCTGCCCCACCGAGCCGCAGAGCCTCACCGCCCCTTGCCTCCAGCGGCGCGCAGCTGCACCCCAGCAACTCAGCGCTGTTGGCTTCTCAGGATCCAGCGCCCGGTCTCCTCCTCCAAGGCGCGTCCCAGGCTGAAAATCTTTTGGCCAGAGGGTGCGGGTTGGAGGATTCAGGCGCTCCCGAGGCAACTGAGGCTATTTTTTCCAAATCCAGGGCAGCATCTCTCGCTAGGCATTTCATCTTCCTGTTGCTTGCCTGTAAGGACCGCCGCTGGAGGCCGGCCGAAGTGGGCCTGTGTTCCAGGGTGGGCGTCTTGCCAACCGGGAAGCCCAAGTTGGGGGCTCCGAACTCCCTTTCGCGCGCGCGTCCTGATCAGAAGCCAGGGAGCTAGAGACCCGCGGGCCAACCCGGGGCGGCGCGCTGAGCTGCAGGTGGGGTGGTCCCGCAGAGCTGAGGGTGGGCATCCCGGGTGCTAGAGCCCAGGACTGGGGACCTGCGCCGAAGGGCGTGTCGCGGCTGTGTCTGGGTGGGGGCAGCGGAGTTGCTCTGGAAGTTGAGATCCGGATCTGCACCGCTCGGTGACAGCCGCTGCGGCTGGTGAAGCAGCAGCCATGAGGCGAGTTCTGCCGTCCTCTCCCCCAGCCGGCAGCCGCTTTCACTTTTCCTTCCATACAAGAGAAGCTCTCGCAGGCCGGAGGAAGCCTCGGAGCCCAGAAAGCCTGGGGTGCTGGCGGCAAAGTCCTCCTGGGAGCAAGGTCCAGTGTGGGAAAGATAGGAGAAAAGAAAGCGCCAGGATCCGCTTCGCAGTCGCGAGAGGGCTGCGGTGAGCGCCAAGGATCCCTGAAGCGAGGCGAGGCGAGGGAGGCGAGGCTAACGCAACCCAGCCTGGATGTCCTGCTCCTGCCCTGGGCGCTCTCCCAGGGGGGCCTGATGTTGGAACACACACAGCCTCCCCATCTCAGGCTGGCTGACTCGTGTAATTCCCTCTGAAGTGCATTGGATTGAGCTGGGAGAGGGCTGGAATCCACGAAATGAATGAAAGTAGAAGGACTGTAAATCCCAAATCGAATTGCAGTTTAAATCTAAATTCCATTTGAATAGAAACAGACTCTAATCTAGCAAAGCGGGGTCTGCGTAGGGACCCCCGTATGCATTTCTTGTGACAGTTACTGAAGGACTAAACAAGATTGGCTCACCCCAAACCTGAATTATATTTCCAAAACGGGTGGGGTCGGAGTGGGAGGAGGTGAGTGTGCATATCTTTACATATACTTCAGAACATGGAAAGTTCAGATTGATTCTGAAATGACCTTGTGGGCCTCTGTCTTCGTCTTCTTTTATTAAACCATGGACATTTATTTCCCAGTGGGATCAATCACAGTTTGGATTTAAGTGATACCAAAGGGTTAAAGAGCCTTTCTTGTAATATTAGTTTACGAAGAGGGTTTTTTCAATTAGGCTTCTTAGAACAGGTTGCAACCTTAAGAAAACCTCTACGCAGGAGCAGAGATGCGAAACTGAAACTGTGTACCCATACCTGGAGCTCTGAAGCCCAATGATGGGGATAACCTCCTCACTGAAATGGAGGCTACTGAAGGCAGGGCTCTCTCTCTCATCCTTTGGTTCCCAGAGTAGGTGTTTCACAAACACTAGTAGACTGCTGCTTGTCATTATGTAACGTTTGTCCTGGAAAGACATTTAATCATTTATAGGATTAATCATTATTCAAATCATTATATAAATGGTCCTAGTCATTTTGAAGTCACTGTTTAGTTGCAAACATTTTTAAACTCTTTGGGACTGGGAAACCACATTGAATAGAGCATGTAAACTATTAGGCAAGTTTGAAATACCAGGATGACAGAGTCACATGGGTAAAGAACCCCAATAACAGCTTCTGGTTAAATGCCTATAGAAATGGAGGCCTCACTACCTTCAGAAATATTCTGTTCCATTTTAGATAAACTCGTTTAAATGTTTGGAACATTAGGATGAACACAGCACAGTCCCTGCCCATGTGAAGCTTATATTCTAGTTGGTTGGCCCAAATGGAAGGAACATTATGATTTTGGTGCTATTGTATAAATAGGTGAGACAGTTAAATGATAGCAACAAAGTGATCCCACCCTTTGAATGACAACAGCAAGGGAAACTTCAAGAAGGATGGGTCTTACATTATGGTTTGGACCTGAGGAGGAGGAGAAGTCCTTACAGAGGACCATATAAAAGCAACAAGAAGGTCCCCAAAGTTGGCCTGCATGCCAACACCTTCCCTGAAAGTCCATCTCCTGAGCTTGAATGTTCTCCTACTCACCCACCAACAATTTCCACAGCTCTGTGTTTCTTCTGTTCTCCAAAACTAAGAGCCATAGGTTTTTCATCATAAACCACAACCCCAAATTGCTCACTTTCCTCACAACATGCTGAATGTTGGCATGCTTCCTTGAGGGTGGAAGGTTGGGGAACAAAAACTAAACCAGGTCATGATTTTTGTAGGATTTGAAGCGAGGGCAGGTTGACTGTGAATGATTCATTAAAAAGATCCAGGGAGTAGGGTGAGTCACAGTCTACTCTGGGCAGCTTCTTCCTTGTGTGTAAGGGGAATAATAATTCTCACCTACTTCATCCTGATAATTAATTTATGACTTTGGAGTTATCTGAGATACCTGGAAGGGAAGAGTGAGCACTTGGGGACATGCAATTTACCTATTCCGAGCTGATTAACCAAGGAGAGCAAGAAACACAATTGGAAAGAAGACAGGACTTCCACAAATACCATGTGTCTTCACTCATATATGGAATCTGAAAAAATTGATCCCATAGAAATAGAGAGTAGAAGAGTGGATACCAGAGCCTGGGGAGGGTGGGGGAAGGAGGATGCAGAAAGGTTAGTTAGTGGGAATTAAAATCAGTTAGAGGGGCTGTGGTTGTGGCACTGTGGTAGAGTGCTTGCCTACCACTTGTGAAGCACTGAGTTAGATCCTCAGCTCTGCATAAAAATAAATAAATAAAATAAAGGTACTGTGTCCATCTACAACTAAAAAAAATACAGTTAGGGGCTGGATCTGGAGCTCAGTGGTAGAGCACTCGCCTCACATGTGTGGGGCACTGGGTTCAATTCTCAGCACCACATAAAAATAAATAAAGATATTGTGTCCATTTACCACTAAAAAATTATTTAGAAAAACACAGTTAGATAAGAGGATTAAGCTCTAGTAGTCTAGTGCCACAAAAATAAAACAAAATAAAGTCCTCGTATTTTATAGCACAGTAGGATGAATATAGTCAACAATAACCTAGTTGTATATTTAAAGTAGCTAGAGGAGAGGATTTTGAATGTTTCCAGCACAGAGAAATGATTAATGTTTGAGGTGATGGATATGCAATAACCCTGATTTGAGCATTGCCTATTGTAAGCATGTGTCAAAATATCACACTAAGCCCAATGAATATGTATAATTATCATGTGCCAATTTAAAAATACATAAGCAAACAAAGATACCAATGTAAATATGACTTTCAGTGGAAAGCTGCTGGAGCAACTAGAGATTTTAAAAGGTATTGAACCTGATCTTCACAATTAAGATGGAGAAATATAGGTAGCAATTAGAAATAGTTCATGATTTGTTGTTGTGATAGGGGAGTAGAGAAAACAAATACAGAAATCAAAGTAGTCACCTCACTCCTGGAAGAGATGAAAATAATGGGTTTTGTTTTAATGCTAGTTGAGTAGCATCTGAGGGTTTCATTCAGGTAGATGTGATGTTACGATGGTGTTATGTGGAAAAGCAGGGCTGATGCATGTCCACTGTGTGTTTTGACAAGCTAAGGGTCTCGTAGCCCAATATTAATGAAAGGGACCATATCCAGTGGGAAGAATTCAAGACCTAGGAGCTAAGGGGACATTATCTTGGAATCCCACATAATGAGGAAAGTGAGCAGTTAAGTAGGTTAAGATCAGTGAGGAGATGGGGAAAGGCCCTGAATATAATTGGGGACTATTAGGAGAGATTTCCATTGAGGAGAATGAATGAAGATTGGAACAGGAGAAAATAAACTAATGGGCAAAGGAATGCATGACAATGCTCACACTGGGAGCTCAGCTGGGGGTGGGGGGACTTTGCTCAGTGTGGCAGGAAAACAAGGGTGAACCAGAACTTGCATACCTCCTGACATTAGCTCACTAGATAATGTCAAAGTCCTCAGGAAGATTCTTCATCAGGAAAGTAGGCATAAGATGGTTTTATGGTGAGAAGTCAACAGCACATGTAAAACACAGGCCCTGGCACCTGGCCTGGCTCTGAGGTTAGTTGCCCCAACAACAAGCCACTGGTTTCTAGAACCAGGAGTGTAGGTTAGCTGGATGAATGATTACCAGATTCAGATCTTTACTCTTCAGCCTCCATTAGAAATCTAGTCTCACATTTCCAATGCCAGGAGGATATTTCACCCAGCCCTCACACAGCAACCTCAAACGAGACATGGACAGAAACTTCACTCAATTTCAGCCTTTCTCCTTCACCCAGAACCACCATGTCCTGAGTCACCCAGGTGAGAGACCTGATCTTCATTTCTCACACCTTCCTCTCCTCCCCATGGCTCCTCCACAGACACATTCCCCAGAAAAGTCAGTAGCCATGTTGTGGGCCTCCCATGGACACTTTCTTTTTTATCATATTGTCACCAGTCCCACCCCAAGCCTTTGACACCTCCTGCTGGGACCTTCACAATAATATCCTAGTTCACACTCTCTGCTAACTCTCTTCTCCCTAACATCTGCTTCCAGTGTAATCCTTTTACAGTGCTGCTTTGAAAATATCAGCTCCCTGTTCCAAGCCTCATGCCAACCCAAATTCCTAAAGAGTGAGATCTACCTCCTTTCAATTTGTATGCAAAGCCCCATGTTTGTTCCTCTGTACATTAGTGTTATCTTCCATGGCCACTGCAGGAGACCTATTGCAATTCCAGCCTATGCCTAGGACACCTTTAGGTTTTGTTTCTGCATCCTTTTCTCATCCCAGTCCTTCCACTGAGATGTGCCCCTCACCCTATCTCTGTTTTGAACCAGTTGTTTAAGGCCCAACTCAAATACTACATCCCTCATGAAGTTTTCCAAGATCATGTTCAGAAGGTTTCTCTCCCATCCTTCTTTCTGCAACTTTTTCCTCTGTCAGGGAATGTGCCATGTTTTTATTCTTTCAAATGTTTTGTTGATTGAGAGCTAGGATTCCATCTTATTCATCTTTGACCGCAAAGTGGTATCCAGAGTGGGGATTCCATAACTTTTCACTGAGTGAATGATCATCCAGAGATTTCTGAGAAGAGGGAGAAGGATGTTCTAAACCTGTGTCAAGATGATAATGAGGAAGAAGTGCCCAGCCCTTGAGCAGATCCTTCTAGGCAAAGTGGAATTACAGGCAATTTATCTGGAAACTTCAAAAATCAACCTCTACCACCTTTATCTAATTGCATGGGTAATTTAAGCTTTGGAAACTAAAGGATCTGTAAAGTTATTGACATTCTTCATTGTAAAGATGAGGATATGGTCACAATGAGCTCAGAACTTTCAAAAGCAGAGTCAAATGTGGAAAGCCAAGCTGATAGTGATTAGGTTGAAAGGAAAATGAGACATGCTGGGCAAGATGCCCATCAAGAACTGAATGCATCCAGAAATATGTGAGAGAATTCTTAGTCTGGGTCTTATGGATTTGAATGATCTAAAATCCCTTTTAGGAAGCTTTGCATCTGATTTCTATTACATATCCTTGACGTATAAAGTAGAATCATGCATGTGTTCTTTGGCATATGCAGTTATTAAAATGTTTCTGATCTAGATAAAAATTTTTAAATATGTATACTTTTTAGTTGTAGTTGGATCCAATACCCTTATTTTGTTCATTTATTTTTATGTGGTGCCAAGGATCGAACCCAGCGCCTTGCACGTGCTAGGCGAGTGCTCCACCACTGAGCCACAACTCCAGCCTTCAATAAATTTTTTATTCATATTCTTATAAAGTGAGTATTCTTGTGATTCTGTATTTTTTTTTAAAGAATGAAAGTATGAAGCCATATCTTACCTGCATACTAAATGTCTGAGATCAGGCGAAGAAAAATTTATTATAAAAATATCACCAGCTTCCACATTTCAGGAACAAAATATTTCCAAACAGTCTTAAGTACACAGGCCTTCAAACTTGAGAGGATAAATTCACTCTCATCAAATAGTAATAAATAATCCATTGCTCACAAGGAGTGAGCAAATAGAAACAAGACAAAACAGGCATGATCAAATACTGAGGTTTTGAATAGTAGGGGAGCAGGCCTTACTATAATGTTGGCATTATATACTCAAACCCCTTCTGGAACATGAGAGATCACCTATAAGAAATCAAAGCTGGTGTATCTATGTGCATTAAATTTGACTCTTGGTTATTTATGAAGTTTACATAATTGTAGCAAAATGGGAAAGGTGTTGGCTGTTCACAGTGTAAATATGTAGCCACAGGTACTCAACGGATCTGCAGACTTATTCAACCTCTCCTAGGTTCAGCTTTCTCATTGTTAACTGGAAGTAACAGGAGTCCCTACTCCACCCAGAGGATGACATGAAAGGTATGGCATCACGTTTGAGATTGCACTTTACAAATGACAAACTATGATTTACTAGTCTAACAGTTTTTAACGATGCCATACAAGTCTCGCTGTCCCTGCAACAATTTTGTGAAAGTACATTATGGAACATTCACAAAAATAATTTAAACAAGAAAATGTTTAATCAGTGACTTGCATTTACCTTTCAATGTTTAAAAGAACTTATTTTTACCCTCTGGTAGTCATAAAATTTCACAGAGCTAAATAATGAGATCAGAAGTCTGTAGGCAGAGATCATTTGGATAAGCTAGAAGTCTGATTTTAAAGCAATTGCTAACACAGATTAAGATGCATTTGAATTCCACCTAAAATAGTTGTTTCCTTGAATTGTGGGTGCCCTTTTTTTTTCAGGTCGATTTTGGGTAAGATGATGTTTGAAAATGCAGGTGTTCCTTGACTTACCATGTGGTTACATTCTGGTAAACCCATTGCAAGTTGAAAATCCAAGTTGCCATTGAATATACCTAACCTCTGGAGCATCAGAACTTAGCAACACAGTACACTGGGTGGTTGACTGGGAGGTGGTCACTATCCCTGCCCAGCATCTTGAGAGAAGATCATACTTCTTATCACTGACCTGGAAAACCATCCAAATCCAAATCCAAAGTATGGTTCCTGATGGATGCTTATCATTCTTGCACCATTATAAAGTTAAAAAAAAAATCCTAAGTCAGTACCACCTGTATCCAGCCTGCAAATCTTAAAGAGCAGAATAAATATGGTGATGCAGCAAAAAATGAAAAAGCTGATTTTACTATCATGTAAAGTACTTTGGGATGCATACTGACTACTAGACTCGCCCCAGTGCATTTACAGTATTAGTAGATACTAGCTGAATATCTAGCTAAATCACTTAAGTTTTTTTGCCTTAGTTTTTCTGCAAAACTAGTTTAGTAACATTGATTTTGCAGAGTTGTTGTAAGAAATATAAACAATACCATAAAATGACTAGCATATTAAGTGTTCAAACAGTATATCCATTCCTTGGTATCATGTGATATATTTTATTCAGCATGAAAATCTACATTTACCAAATCAACTTTTACTTTCAATATTTGTGTTTTGAGCTTTTAGTCCTGATTATATTTATTTACTTTTTAATCTTTTTTAAAAATAAACTTTAACCCTGAGTGTATTTACTATAATTTTCCCTTTGCCCCTTTCCAGTTATTTTTAAGGATATAATAATAGCCAGAGCAAAATGCAATTAGGAGGATAAACCTGATAATCTTACTGCAAAACATTTGTGATTTCAAAAACAAAATATTATTTTGTTGATCCACCCGTGCTGTATCTGCATTATTCAAATGGGAGAAGTAATGGGCCTCATAGGTATTTAGCTCTGTTGGTGCTAAAGTAACCTGTGACAAATTAATTTATACTCCTTGATCTTAAAATGAGCTACACCAATCATTTAATTATGAAAATAATTAGGTAAAACTGCTGCCCTTTCATGTTTTCAAATGGACAGAGCGGGCCTGTTGTTTTAAAGAGCACTTTTATTTTATAGTGGATACAAATGGAGCCCATGTTTCCCAAGCCATAACGGTTTAAAAACTATAATGCAACTGTATTTCTTTGACTCGGTCACTGCTTACAATGATGGTAATTTTAACCATAGTCAGATCACCCCAGCTGTGTTTAGGAATCCCTGAGGCTCTCTCCCCTGGTTGTGAAACTGAACCCTCTCTGTGACAGAGAGATCCTGCCATTTTTTTGCTCTAGGTCCTATTCTGGCCAATGAAGTGACAACCGGCATCAAAGAGTCCAAAGGAATCAATGGATGCCACTAAATTCATTGTGGCTGCACCCAGCCGTCACCAGACTTGGCAGGAGATGGTGTGTTCCCTGCTTCTCTGAGGTCCAGATGTCGTAGAGTTTCTGGATCACTGGTCCCTGGGACCTCATGAGATCCAGCTGGCACATGTAAATGCTTAAACTCATGTACCCCGCTTGGAAGTGTGAGGAATTTTGGAATTAACCAAACCAGCCATGGAGTATCATGCAAGGATTCTATGTGGAAGAGTAATCTGGAGAAGTCAGGCATTGACAGGTCACTCTGATTGTGGGTGGGGAACGTGTGAAAGGTTAGAGGACAGTAACAGAGAGCCTCCAGGGCACTGAGCATTGCATCCCACACACACCTGCAGCCCAAGTTTGTGCCTGGACTCTTCTCTGGACCTGGGTTCTTTTCAGGGAGACTCCTAACCTTTTCTCTAGTGGTTAGACATTGGAATAACCAGATCTAAAAATAGATTTTTTTTTTCATACCAGGGATTGAACTTAAGGCCTTGCTAAGATGCTGAGTCTGGCTTTGAACTTTAGATTCTCCTGCCTCAGCCTCCAGAGTCACTAGGATTATAGGTGTGCACTACAATGCCTGGATCATATCATAATAATCTCTTAACCTTTAAGAGGTTATTATCTCAGATGGCTAAGATAATTTTCTCTTACAAAATGTCTGAATCCTGGGGAATACTATCATGTTACAACATCATCTGCATTGTATTTATAAAGGATGAATAATTTGTGCTATTGTTAGCTATTTGCTTCCTTTGAAAAACAGTGTAGATTAAGAGGAAGCTGGTAATTCAACAGTGAGTTTGCTTAAGTGTGTGCATGTGTGACCTGGTTGCCAACCTTTGCACTTCATGAAACTGGATCATGATGCTCTGTTTTATGCTTTTAATATCTGAGTGTATGTTTTCCTTTCAGCTTGTTCTACCTTGAATTTGAGGCATAGGTTTGGTCTCTGTAGGATCCAGTTAGAAGATAACCAAGCGTGTTTCAGGAAAAATAAGCTGTGATGTTGTTTTCCAGATTGTGAGTTCATTATCACTTAATTTCCCTGGATGATAGTTTATTCATCTTTATGATGGAGTTACAGCTGCTTCAGCTTCCAAATCTATAATCCTGAAGCATCATCACAGATTCAAAACCTTTTGTTTTTTAAACCTGATAACAGCTTCAACTTCCCCAATGCTTTTACTGCACAGTGTTGTTGAAACATAGTTTTGACATGGGGAAATGAAAGTATCACTTGGCATAGGTGCCGCTATATAAAAAATTCTAAGTCCTTCTTAATAATAGCAACCATAATATTATTTTTCTAATAATCACAAGCAATATCATTTTTGTTCTCTGGATATTGATCCCATTGACCTGACTGTTGATCATTAATCTATTGTTTTTCTAAACTGACTCAGAGTCTGCACTGTTTGACATATGATCTGGGACCTCCTTTTGTGATTTTTCCACTCCTTTTTTTCTCATCCTATGGATTTGGAGGAATTCAAAGAGATTCAGTGTAATTTTTTCAAAGCATGGCAAGAGGATTTATCTAGGTGACTCCCATTAAAATAAATTAGAATGATGAATACGTGGCTGATATATAGTGTGGGACCCTCAACATACTCTCTCCTGGCCCCCATTTGGCATAAGGAAAGGGAGTGCTTGTTACATCTGACTAGCTGTTAGTCTAGAGAAAGATAAAAGTCCTGGAAGCCCCTCTGGAAGGTAGCAAGTGGCGCATTTCTGCCTGGCTCTCACTGTGAGCTGCTTATGTAATGCTTCAAGGAGCAGCTAGGCTAACCCTTCAGTGGCTTTGCATTGAACTCACTGCCTGGAAATGAGTTGATATAGGAAAAAGTATCTGACCCCAAAACTTATGACTCTGACTGGAAGTATAATTTTAGCAAGACAAAGGAGAAGACTTGAGGATTAAAACAACAACATAAGAAGAAGAAGTAGTTCCTTAACATCAGACTCCACAGGTCGGTGGTTGACTGAATGAGAGTGTACAATAAATCTGGGATCCACAGAGAAACTTGCATGCTGTTCACAGAAAATTAATGAGTCAAATAAATATGCTCTTTCTCTTTTTTTCTGCCCATGGCTTCTCAACATCAACCTAGCCTCTACCCCCTCTTCCAAAACCCTTAATAACCAATAGCTTGGCTTTTCATGGAGCTGTCCTTTTACATGTAGCACATCATAAATGCTCACTAAATGCAAATCGTACCAATTTAATTTAGCATGGTGTTGCAGGATGAAAGTCAGAGCACACAATAATTCTTACATTTTCAAAAGAGTTTTAATGGTTGAGTAGTACTGTCAACTTCTCTGTCTTTATTGAACTCTCTCTGTAGTAAGCAAGCAGTTTGATTACACTTTCAACACCAAACAGGCTGTCTGTAAGCATGAATGTTCTAGCAGTGCTAAAAACACTGAGCTCTGTTTTAAACATGTTATTTTCTCCATAGTTGAATGGGCTTTTGTTGTTGTTGTTGTTTTTACAGAGACAACTAAGTTTATCTGTGTGGGATTACTTGCTTGAGATTTATGGTATAGCTCTTCACCACATTTTGTTAGTGTTCTCTGTTCACAGAGATGCACACTAAATTCAGGAATCTGGTTTATTGGCATTGACCTACTAAAGTATCCATTTGCACATGTTATGAGAGAGCTGGCATCAAAGACTTGCGGGGAATACAAGGTCAATGACCTTCAAATGTTTAGAAGCCTTTTATTTTCCCACTTCATTCACACTGGGGGAGAAATGGATTCTGTTGTGCATACCTTTTAGTCATGGGTTGGGTGTTGCTGCTGACACAGTCTCCCCATTCTTTAGCCCGTGGTCTTTTTGAAACTTTTTGCATTTTCTCCATAAGGAGTACATGCATTTCCTCCATATTTTGGGAGGTCTTGGCACTCCTTTTCTGAGTATTTTTCAAAGCAGAAGACAAGCCATGATCAAAGAGTAGTTTAATGGATGGTGTGCATTTTGTTTTTTAAGAGCTGAGAAATGCTTCTTTTCTTCAGCCTCTGGCTTTTTTAGCCTTTGGGGTGAAAAGCCTAGAGTGATAAAAGGCAGAGACCTACTTTCTGAATATAGGCATTCCCTATTTTATAGATGAGTCATTTTTCCAAAAGTGCATTTATAAGTAGTTGTTCAGCATTTTGAATTCTTTGCCCTGAGAGAAGATGTTAAAAATTATAGTTGGATTTCCAGGCTAGCCCAGACAATGATTCAATCTGTTATGAGCAAGTTTTGTAACTATGAGTATCAGTTGTGGGACCTTAGGACAGGAAGTTAGATGGTGCTTCCCTAAATGGATTGCCTACGGTGGGAGTCTGTGGATGCGTATACCTTGCTTTGTAGCTTCCTTTCTGAGTCCCTCATCTGTCCTCAGTGCTGATTTCTGCAGGCTGTCATTTCTACATACTACCCCAAGTCACACTTTTGTGCTCATAGTCAGGTTTTTTTTTTTTATTTCCCCCCAAATATTCCTTGCTTTACATTTATTACCGTCTCTCTCAAATAAAACTATTCTTTTTCTTAGTTCTGATTGCTCTAAGCAGTAGGTGGAAAGCAATCCGATGGAATCAATTTTATTTGCAGAAAGGATTGCTAACCCCTAATCCTTCTGTGCTATTTGCATGAAAACATCAGAATGCCTTATAACCCCAATTAAGTGCAGGTTGTAGTCTTCCTTTCAATTTGATATTCATTTACCATCTTTCACAAGCAAGGTGCCAATGTAGGCCGTGGGAATGTACATGTGAAGAAAATGTGGTGCTTCTCATTGTACAGGGAGACCCAGTACATAAACACCAATTACCACAACATAAACTGTGATAATGAGGGGTTTCAAAAGAGAATTTTATGAAAAGTATCAAATCTTACACAGCTCTAAATGGTTAGCAAGTAAATTGATATTATAATATTGAAAACCAACTGGGCATTATCTCGTAAAGATATGTCTATTGCCCAACATAGGAATTCTGCACAGATCCATCAAGAAATGTCTTTTAAACAGCCATAAGTCAGCTTTCCAATATTATAACAAAATATCTGAGACACTTAATTTTTAAGGGGAAAAGGTTTATTCTGGCTGATAGTTTTGTGGGTTTCAGTCCATGATCAGTTGACCCCATTGCTTTTAGGACCCTGGTGAAGCAGCACACCATGACAGGAGTGTGCACCTCCAGGCCAAGAAGCAAGAGACAAAGGAGGGAGTGGGGGTGGGGAAGGTGGGGTCCCATAATGCTCTTCAAGGGTCAGCACCCAGTGACTAAATGAATGTTCCATCAGCTCTCAATAGCGCCACCCTGTGGTCAAAGCCTTTACTACATGAACCCGTGGGAGACATTCAACATTTAAAGGATAATACCATTTCAGTCTCAATTTCACCTTCTCAATTGTTTTAAGGTATAACTGTTCCTTCAGTTAGTTATGTGCTGATGGGAATGTCTGAAGAATGTACTTTGATAAAAAGTTTTTAGCCTGATCCCTGGCTACACATATCCTGGTCCTGACATGGCTATAGACTTTTCTCTCTTCACTGGCTTTACTAATATGCAACTCTTGTTATTTAAATCAGAATCACACTTTCAGGTGTTGTATATTCCTGGAAACTGCCTATTAAGATAATTTATTCTGGGCTGGGGTTGTAGCTCAGTGTAGAGCGCTTGCCCGGAACATGGAAGGCACTGGGTTCGAACCTCAGCACTACATAAAAAAATAAAGCAGGGCGTGGTAGCACACGCCTGTAATTCCAGCGGCTTGGGAGGTTGAGGCAGGAGGATCGAGAGTTCAAAGCCAGCCTCAGTAAAAGCAAGGTGCTAAGCAACTCAGTGAGACCCTGTCTCTAAATAAAATACAAAATAGGGCCGGGGATGTGGCTCAGTGGTCAAGTGCCCCTGAGTTCAATCCCCAATACCAAAAATAAATAAATTCATTCATTCATTAAAATAAAATAAAGGTATTGTGTCCATCTACAATCAAAAAATATTTTTTTTAAAAAAAGATAATCTATTTTTATCTTGCCAACACTAAAGTTACAAGTCATATATTTTGTAATCATTGTGCATTAATATTAACTCCAGAATTTCTTGCTGTTGGCTTCCTAATGAAGCCAGAAGTGAGAGGTGGTTTTTTTTTTTCTTCCTCAGAATGAGGGGAGTAGACAAAGGGCTTGAGAATGGATAGAGCCTGCAACAACTTCTGAGGGGACAGGTACAAGAGAGCCCAAGAGGGAAACAGTGGGCACCTCTACACAGCAGAGAGGGGCTTTCTGAGGGAGAAAAGGCCACCTTTTGAAAAGTACCCATTAGCCCGGCTGCACTTCCTCCTGTTCCATGGAGAATCCCCAGGACAGGAGCCATGACCTTAGTCCTGGCCCCATTTGAATGTGGAGATATCAAGAAACAGAAGTGAACTCCTCTATAGACAGACACTTTCCACAAGTTAATCGAAAAGTTGAGTTCTAAAGGTCAGCACAATTCAAATATGCATGTGACCAGGAAGGGGAAGTTCTTCTTTTTGAAAGCCACTTTCATGATAGGGTGATGGAGATTTATGAATCAAAATGGTGCAACAGTGAGCTGAACGAGTGATGATCATATACACCTCTTACACACAGAGGAAAGGACTGTCACTAGAGTCTAACTGTTCTGACGTTGCTCTTCACGTGGTCACTGAGGTCTTCATGATCTGAGCCTCTGCTCCCGCGTACCTCTGCAGCCTCTTGTATTTATTTTATTTTGTTTATTTGTAGTACTGGGGATAGAACTCAGGGGCGCCCACCACTGAGCTACCTCTCCAGCCCTTTTTATTTTTTGAGCCAACTCCCACTAAATTGCTCAGGCTGGCCTCTATCTTGAAATCCTCCTGCCTCAGCCTCTGGAATAGCTGGGATCAGTGGTGTGGGCCACCTTGCCTGACCCTCTGCAGCTTCTTCTTGTGTCATTTGCTCTTCTGTAATTCATTCCAGACCAGCAATACTCAACCTTTTTTTTTCCCTCAGGAACTCTTTATATTCTGAAAGATTATTGAAGACTGAAAACAACTCTTCTTTGTGCAGATTATATCTATTGATGTTAACTGAATTAGGAATCACAATGGAGAACTTTTAAAAATATTCATTTTTCATTTACTTAAGAAGAGCAATAACAAATCCATTCCATGTTAACACAAATATTTCAATGAAAGTTAACTATGTTAACTATGTTTTCCAAAGCAGAAATAACTTAGGGTAAAGAATGGCTCTGCAAATCTAGTTCGTATGCAGCTTAACAGAAGAGAATCTCTAATGCCTGTTTCAGCCTTAGAAATGGAAAGTGAAATGTCGCACGCTATTGTAGCTTCTAGAACTTTCCACCGTACACTGGTGAGAGAATGAAAGTGAAAAGCAATTAATGTCTAAGAATGACCAAGGAAAGAGTTTTGATTTAATGGGCTCCCTAAAAGCATCTTAGGGACTTCCCGGGCCCTGCACCCTGCTTGAAGAAATACTACCATAGACACATGGGCCTTTATTTGGATGGAAACTGGTCAATAGGGTGACAGGAAAAATAAGAAATAAGGTCTGTTATTAGTTGGCTTTTCGTTACTATAACAAAATACCAGAAGCTGGGTAACTTTGTTTTAAAAAGAGAAGTTTTAGCTCACAGTTCAGTAGGCTCAAGGGTCGGTTTCTAAGTGATAGCTTCTTGCTGAGGAATATTTGTATCAGACAGAGTTCCCAGGCAAAGTCCCAAGGTGAAGGGCATCACATGACAAGAGAGAGAGAGCACATGTATGTGTCTTCTGGTCTTTCTCTCTCTTCTTACAGAGCCACCAGCATTCAATCGTGGGGACTGCAAACCAATGACCTTATCTAATTCTAATTACTTCCCCAAGAACCTGCCTCTAAAAACTAGAGTCAGATTGTTTCTACCTTAAGACCATGTCATAGGGATTGAACCTACGAAACTCTTGGGGGACACATTTAAACCACAAAACCAGAGCAAGGATGCCAAGTTGAAGCTACAGCACTTGCTGGCTGAATTGGATGTTCCTCATTTCCTGGGGAAGAGCTGAATGTTTCTGCTCAGTGGCAGACCACAAGGAGGACATCCCGCTGTCCCCCGGCATTGATGGTGCACTATTTCTCAGAGGATTTCTCCAGGTGCCATTTCATCTGCCCTCTGCCATGAGTCTGTGCCAAATCCAGCTGACCTGTGGTTCTCCTTTCTCATCCAAGGAAAAAGAGATGTGTAGTGGCCTCCTCAAAGTCACCCCAGTTCCTTCAAGGACACCTGAGCCCACACTTCCTGCTCCCTCAGCAGTCCCTAGGCAAGCTGACTCCTCTCTCCGAGAGATCAGCTCACTGTGAAAGGAGCCCAGAAAGTGTTTGAAATAGATAATGAAGCTTATTTGATGATAGTTTCTCATGCATGCACCAGTATATTCCCTTTTCTGATTTTTTTTTCTTTTTTTTTAGCAAATAAAGTTAATGTATAAGAGACGATCAACTGTTTTCTGGGTGAAGTTTGCTTAGGTACAGGTAGAGGAAATCCCACCATTTATTTCCAGGATGGAGGAGGGTGGATTAAGAAAGAAACTGCAATGCAAACCCAAGATATTAAACTTTAAAAATATCTAAAGGTCATTAGGAAGCCCTTGCATCGGTACTTTTGAAGGTGCCCTTGGATAGGACACGGATGTCCGAGCAGAGGTTGGCTCCTGTGTTCTGTAAGGGCCAAGGAGGGGGTGCTGACAGCCTGCTCAGGCTCTGGTCTTTGTGGGCAGGTTTGTCATGATTTCTCCCAGCGCATGTTAAGTGACTGTTCTCATCCCACCATCTGCTGAGAGTAAAGCCACAGTTTTTGAATTAGTGCTAGGCGGCTCCTTTTTGGTTCTATTACAAATTGCCGTCTTTTAACACTTTACAATAAGTGTTGACATAGGCTCTTATTAATTCTTTCCTTTGAAGATCAAGTCTACACAGGGTAGCCAAAGAATTCCAAGAACCATTTTGACAGTAGCTGTTTTTCCTTTTAATTGGGGTAAAATACACATGACACAAAACTTACCATCTTTACCATCTCTGTGCATACAGTTCAGTAGTGTTCAGTAGTATTCTATGCATTTTCATTGTTGTGTAGCTGACCTCTAGAACTCTTTTTATCCTGCAAAAATGAAACACTATATCCATTAAACAACTCCCAGTCCCTCCCCCCACCCACATCTTCTTCTGGCAACCGCCAATCTACTTTCTCTGTGAGTCTGACTACTTTACAAATCTCATAGAAGTGGAGTCATATAGTAGTTATCAGTTTGAATCTGGCATATTTCACTCAGCATAATGTCTTCCATGTTTTGGAATGTGTCATCTTTTCCTTCCTTTTTAAGGCTGCATAGTATTCTAGTGTGTGTGTACACATCCTATTTTGTTTCTGCCTTTTGACAGTTGTAAATGATGCTTCTATGAACATGCATATACCCATGTCTCTTTGAGACTCTGCTTTTGTTTCCTTTCAGTTGACAGCAGCTTTGGATAGAACTGATTAATAGTTTATGTCTGTAAGACCAAGGTCCAGGAGGCTGAGGATCACAGAATTCCTCTACTGTGAACTTGGCAAAGTCTGGCTTTCCAAGGTGATGTCTCATGTGGAAAGCTTGTGACAGATGAGCTGTCTTACATGAAGCCTCAGTTTTGGGAGTTCCATCTACTTGAAAATATGTTTTTAGGCTGTGAAATTTCTTCCCTCGTAGAGCAATTATCATGGCTTGTGGGATTGAAAAACAATGTATCTTAGAAAATTGAATGTCATGTTAATTTATTTCCTTTGTCTCCTTAAAAAAAAGAGTGGTAATAACTTGTTTCTTTGAAAAATTCAGATTCTATTCTGTGGCTCGGACTTGTAGCACATACGAACTGGGCTATAATTTATATTCTTTGAGAGTCTGTAATTGGAATCATTTTAGTCCAATGCTTGTTGAAAGGTGTAAGTCATTGTACTGAGTTTTCTAATTATGATATGAGCTCAGTCTAACTCTTTACCTTGCAGCAGATTCCCCCCAATCTAGTCTAGACTTGCTTTAATTATTTTTATGTCCCTATATGTTCATACAACTCTTCCCTCTTATCTTTCTGGAAACATCTATGGCACGTTCAGTCATTTGGGCATGTATTGTATTTGCAGCTGTTAAATGAAAAATGCTAATGAGTGATCCCTTTGGACCTTGTTTTTTGACAGTAACTTTCTCCTTAACCCACAATGTCTTGGCAGTAGGATGATTTCCAGAAACGAGGGAACTGTAATGATCATGCTCGCTGTGATGTGCATTGCTACCACTTGTTGAACTATTACTAAACCATTTTTTTCTTCTCTCTCTCTTTTTTTTTGCACACGCTCCTGTCTCACTGCTTCTTGCAACATGGACCATGGATCTGCCCATCATCTGGGAAAATTGTTATCTTTGGGCGTTGGGACGTGGATAATGTGGGTGAGTCCTGAAATGAATGTTTAAGTTTTGATTTCTCTCTTTGTGAAAGAAGAAAATTGCTAAGTGAAATTGTTTGGTTGGAAAATATCTTTAGTATCTGTTGCCTGTTTGTATGGGCCCTGTGCACGTTTGCTTTGAGTTAAACCTGCTCAGTCGGGGGGTGGGGGGTGGGTAGTTCTGGTTCTAGATGCAAATGAGTGATCCCTTTGGTCACTGATCAAGGTGTCATTTAGACCTTTCCCGTGGAATTTCTTCAGGTATATGCCATTTTTCAGTGTCTCCTGCTTTCCCAACTGAGCTAGCCCAGCAGTCTGTTTATATCATTTTTAATAATAGTTCTTTATGACAAAGCAGTTTGAAAATAGCCCACGAGCTTGACACTGAATTTTCTAAGGCTCTTGTTCTGTCGTTTGTATAAGCCACACATTTCGATTTTTTATGTATTTGCCATTTATGGCTAAATGTGTTAATTTTGTGGTGATTTTGCAATACATCATTTCCAATATAACCCCACTGCCAAGGGTCTGTTGCTGATGTGTTTATATTAAATAAATGCGTACCTGTCAGACTTCCCACTCAATTAGTTCTTGGTAGATGGTGTCAAAACTCATGATAGCAAAACTGTTAAAATCCATCACTAACTTTGTTCTTTTTAAACTAAGCAATGATGATGGACGAGCATTGGAAAAGAGGTTGTGGTCTGCTGGTGGATTTCTTGCTCTAGAATGCAGACTAGACTACAGGCAGGTTTTGGATATAAAGAGATATATTTTTAAATACATTTTTCCCTTCTTCTCAAATATGAGAGAAGCAAGGATCCGAGGAAAACCTTTGACTGGTATGATATTATGGAAGAAGCTGACCCCATATCGTCTCTATTTTTCTTAAAGGATTTAGCATGGCTGATTTAAAAAAAAGAAATTGGGGCTGGAGCTGGGGCTCAGCGGTAGAGCACTTGCCTGGCATGTGTGAGGCACTGGGTTCGATTCTCAGCACCACATATCAATAAATAAAATAAAGGCCTATCCACAACTAAAAAATATTAAAAAAAAGAGAAAGAAATTGGCGGAGACATACCTCAGCAGGAAAGTCATTGTCTTGATTATCAATTTCCCCTCTCATCCTGAGTGTACCTCTCAAGAAATTTCAAAGTGCCGTGTCACCCGTCTCAGCCAGCTGAGGTAGCAGGACTTCACTTGCCAGGAGCAGACACGTTTGTTGCGATCCGTATTTCTGAAATTTCTAAAATTATGTTGAAGGTTGGCATGAAATTTGGCCTTGATGTTTGTAAGAGTTTCTATTCTGGTGTAAGTAATTTGGGAATCTTTATCTTAGATGATTTAAGTTACCCATAAATATCCTTAGGAATATGTGTCGTTAAGAGTTTAATCTGCTGAGCTTGAGAAGTTGATTTGACACAATTACCACCTAATCAGCTGTTTTGCCTATTGGTTTATGTGATGAACCTTCAGTTCCACATCTAAAAATCTTTTTTGGGGGGAATCCACAGTATGTGTCCCTTCAGGATTGTTCATCTCACTTTTCCTTATAGGAAATGATAACCAACTGGACAGTCATCCTCCAACTCTCATTTTCTCTTTGGGAAACCTACTTCCTTTGAATGGATCATGAGTCAGGTCTATTTGAATTCCCTATCTGTTTTGGATCTGGAGAGCTTTCTGAAGCTATCCCTTGATTGGTGAGATATTCAGGAAACCCTCAGAAATCTCTGATTCTAAAAATAGCAAAGGTGACTCAGGAGGCTGAGGCAGGAGGATCACCAGTTGGAGGCCAGTCTCAGCAAGCTGGTGAGACCTTGGTCAATGTAGCAAGATCCTGTCTTAAAAACAAAACAAAGAAACAAACAAACAAAGGACTGGGGATATAGCTCAGTGGTAATGTGCCCCTGGGTTCAACCCCCAGTACTAATAAAATCCATCAAGAATAGCCCAGCACAAAGCAACGGTGCTTTCCTATATGTTCCCTGCCAGACTCTGTTGCAGTGTGTCTGGGTCCTCATCAGCCTCCAGAGTCTCTCTACAGCCTCCTCCTATTGTGGAGTCTTTGGATTTGAAGGTTATTTGGGTTTCTTATTTTTTGTTCCAGGAGGAGAGAAGGGAAAGACTGGCTGTGCCGCCTAAGGAGTTACTGATTTGGGCAAGAAGGGATCGTTTTCTTAAAAAAAAAAAAAAAAATTGCAGCTGATAAATTCATCACACTGCCATCGCTCTGTTTCTGTCAAGGTCCTCATCACCTTCCCTTTCAGTGACATTGCTCTCTAATGGGCACTGGGATGTGGACTTCATGTGAGTCTCACTGAAGCTTCATACAACCCGGTGATGGGGGTCCTTTTCACGGTCTTATTTTATGGATGAACAGACAAGCACAAGTACTGTTTAACGTGCCAAAGGCACCAGGAGAGAGTGGAGAGGTCTGGTGTTAATAGAGCAGTCAAATTCATATTCATAAAATTCACACTTCCTTCTAACCATAGAATGCATGTTTGGACCCACCCATGCCTCCAAAGATAGGCTTTGGGTGCGTCCCTATGACACCTTGTCAGGCATCTGGTTGTCTTTGTGTGGCAGTTACGTAGTAAGACTCACAAAGCAAAAGTGGCAATCCTGTGGTGGCAGGTGGCACTGGGGAGCAATGATAGTAAAAGACCTATCGGGAGAGCGATCTGCCCTAAAAGCTGCTTTCTGCTTCTAGATAAATGGACCTCTTTTCATCTGACAGTGCAACCGTCGTATTCTAATTTTCTAATAGTAGTTTAGGAGGAAAAATCAAACAGAATCTAACTTCTTTCTAAATCAGAGAAACCCCTTGTACCTATGAATTCCATTTGGCGTTTTGACTCTTGTTATTGAGTATCCGGACTCCTACATCTAATCAGGAGTCTTTCTCTAATAACTAATTTTCTGCTTTATTAGTCAGGGCAATGAGGCCCTTCTCAAAATCAGGGTGACATTAAAAGGCAGAAAGTTGTCTTTGTCAGCCGCCTGGCTTGCTTCTTTTAAGGAACTCCATCCACAAACATAGAAATGAACAAAGCTAAGCATTGGAAGTGCCCCGCCACACTGTTTTTCAGTTACTAACTCTGGGCACCTTGCTAAAGTCTTCTTCCCATCTTTATTCCATCTTCTCTCTGGCTCCAGAGGGACATGACTGAACTATAAATCTCACCATGCCCACCTCTTGCTTCTAATACCTAAGTGGCTGCATCTAGCTTCTGATAGGATTTTTCCCCTACCACACTATTGCAACAGTCTGCTGAGGATTGATCATGCATGTGGGTGTCACAGGTAATGTGTTACTAATAATAACCTGAGTACTAAAAAATTTTTTTTTCTTAAAAAATAAAACAGACTGGATTCAAGCTTACCACCATAGCAACCTTGTCTGCATTCATTTTTTATTGCTGCATTATTTCTTGCATGGAAGAGAGAAAGAGAGAGAGAACATGTCACTAGAGCCAGCAAGGTGGTACCAGGGGTTATGTGATATTATCACCTTTGTTTTCTGTCCCATCGCCCAATGGTTCCTGGTATGCCGTTTATAATGCAGGTCACCAAGAGTTTCTATAATGTTTGTGTCGGGGGACTTTATAGCTATTCACTTTGCCTCGGAAATTCTACCATGGACAATTTCTAGGTAAAAATCAAATCCAGGATAGGTGGAGGAAGCTCAAGCATTATGTTGTATGAGTGATGCTACCAACCTTCTTACCGATCGTCATAAACAGCAAAGTGATGACTAAAGCAAGACATAGACAAAGATTCCTCATATAAATAAAAGGTCAAAATCTGTATAAATCTTTTATTTGCATAGCAATAAATTACAAACTTGTTCAAGTTTGTTCAGTAGTACAAGTTCATTTAGTTTTTACATGACATCGAATGGAGGTCTAGAAAAGAAGATAGGATCCTTTTCTTTTCCCAAAATGATACAAGATGATTTTGGAAATCGTAGGCACTGAGAACTTTTCTTCCAAAATGAATAAATTCATGCTTCACAGAAGATGCTGCTGCTTACATGTTCACATGAAGGTGTTGACAGTGCCCCACCCAGCTTTCAGAAAAACATCTGGACTGCTGCTCTTCGCTCTGTTTCCTCAAAAAAAGTTTTGATGGAAGTGAGGCGATGGAAAGGTCTGGAAATATACACCACATGGAAAAGTTATCTACATGTCAGTCTAAAAGCAAACAAAACATCAAGAGCCAATTCCCTTGGGAGGATCCTCACATTTTCCTCTGATCCTGTCACTGCCTGCTGCATCCATGTGTCATTTTCACCTTTGGACCTGCTTCTCTGTCACTTGTCACTCCTGCATGTCCACTGGTGTGTCCTGCCTGGAGCACCCCAGGAAGCCTCCAGTACCTGTGATTGTTCTCATCTTCTGCCTTTGGCCTCCAGCCCTTACCTTGTCTCCACCTGGTAACCTGTCTTTGGCATGTAGCTCCTGCTTGAGGTCTGTCCTGACAACTCTCCTCACCCACCTCACCTGGGTTTATACTCTTACAACACCTGATGTGTCCTCACACAACTTTGCCTATTGTGCCAGGGTGATGGATTTGCTGGTATATCCCCTTATTGTTTTCAAAGATCAGAAAGAACAAGACTACCCCTTTCAGTGACTTCTGTATGTCTAACACCTGAAATGGGCCATGTGGTCACAGGTTGTGTTTCTTGAGAGGAACACTGTGAAATGGACATTGGCAGCTGAATAAGTTGTCTATAGCAGTGTATCTGGCCAACAGCAAGGAAAAAAGAAAGCAGAACTGGGCACTGGGAGAGGCTGGGCCTGGTATCGGGATGAGATCCCAGGTTATTTCTAATGGAGTGAGGGGCCCTGAGTATTTCTACTCCCACATGGACTGGTCATTTTGAATAACAGCTGCCCACAGAAGGAGGTGTTATCTAGAGTTGTCATCAGTGGAGGCAGATCTCCAAAGAGGACTGACAACTGAGGGTTGCCTCCTGGCAGCATTTCTAGCAGCTAGAGAATTATAAGTCCTCTTCATTCCTGTCAGGAGATCTGGGCTAGTTATATTATAGTATCCATCATCAAGGCAATACTTTTTGTGAAATTAACTAAAGAAAGACAAAATGCCTGTGGATTGGGGACATTGGAGGATCAAAAGAAATGAAACATTTTGGCAATTTCATTTTTAATACAAGTGGTTTTGTTAAAATGGATTTATCTCAGAATAAGAAGATATGAAGAAATGATTCTTGGCGAGGGGGCACTGGGATTTAACCCAGGAGTGTTTTACCACTAAATTCCTTCCAGGGCCTCACTAAGTTGGTGAGGCTGCCCTTGAACTTGTGATCCTCTTGCCTCAGACTCCTGAGTTGCTGGGATTACATGCATGTGCCACCATGCATGGCTAAATAAAACTTTTAGAGACCCCTTAAGATTTAAATCTTCTAACATGAAAAGCAGTAAATTCATAGTTTTCAACTATTCCAAATACAAAAACTTCTGCTGCTCATTCTGTAAATATTTATTGACTATTCACAATGTCATGGACCATTAGAAAAAAAGAGTAAATTAGATACAAAGAAATTAGGAGATTTAAACCACTGGTACATAAGGACATGATCTAACAAATGATCATAGTACAAAACAAAATGAAACAATGATGCTAACACTAGTGCAAGCAAAGCACACTAGAAAAAGCATAAATCAGATGCCAGATGTGTGCATGTGTGGGTATGTGCCCATACATGTGTGTTTCATATACTCACAGGTGTTTCTCTGTGTGTGTGTGTGTGTGTGTGTGTGTGTGTGTGTGTGTAAATCTCTCTGGAATAAGATATCATAAGAGCTTGGCTCCAAACCTCCAGAGACTTGAGTTTGACCCTTCCAAGAATTGTCAGCTTTTACCTTTTTCTGCCTGCAATAATATCTCATTCAACTTTTATAACTTCTGCAATGGCTAAGCTCTGTATATTGGAAGGAGGGACACAGGATCCTGGCAAATCCTAGTCGCTAATGAAATCAGAATTATCACTCTTCCTCTTTATTCCACCCCCAGATTCAAATTTACAGTGACTGACATGACTCCTTAAGATTCGATCCCTATAGGGGAACAAGGGCCTCAAACATGGGAATACATCTCAGTCCCAGGCCTGGGCCTGTGGTCTCTCCTGTGTGAGTCTTGCCTCTTGGCATTGTTCTCTAGTCACCTCTCCAGGCCATGGTGGCCCTGGGCCCATCTATGACTCCAGGCTGCTGTGAGGGTGGAGGTGTCTCAGCTCATTTCTGCCCTGCTGGGAAGAAGGTGTCTTTGTTCACTTTCTTTGCAGTCAGAGACCTTTTTCCCCTTAATGATTACTGTGTACATGTAGTTCCTTTGTTACCTTATCTTTAATTAGTGCTCAGATAATGACAGTGCTGACATTCTTGCCTCTCTCTCTCTCTGTCTCTCAAAGGTTTGGTGAAAAGGGGGGGGGGGAGTGAAGCATCCTGAATTCCAAAAGCAAAGTTCTAAATTATGCTTATGAGGCAGAGTTGATGATAAAGAAGTAGTTAAACATTACTTTGCTTAGAAGGAAATTGTTCTCAGAACCAACACTGAGAGTCAGCAAAATGAAAAAAACAATTGATTCATCAAGTTCTTTCTTCCCTGGCATATGGAGAAGGAGCTTATTAGATGGAGAAATGTATTCTAAAGTCTATTTTAGTCTGTAGTTTGATCAACTATTTTCTTGTCGGTCCTAAAGTCCCCTATATTTTAAAATTGTAAAACATCAGCTACCTAGTCTCCTTTTCGGAAGGGATAAAGGAAGGAGGACAGAAGCACAAAGGACTATAAGTATGTTGAGTCTGTATTGATCTGAGTGGCTTTAGCTTCACCTACCTTGTACCGTGCTGCAGACACCAGGTACCTGATTCACCTTTGTCTTTTGGAGAAACAATTTGACTATAACTTTCCTTGTAATATTTTTATTAATACTGATGACAATATCGGCAAGAGGAGATGGTGCAATGTTTAGGGGAGAATGTGAGTGCTAATTTTCTATGCTATAGTACATGTTGCTGTCCCCTCTCCCTCCTCTGAAGAGCTAATGGGAAGACTCCATTATATTGTAGGTCAAATTTCTTTCCCATCCCTGTGAGAACTTGGAATGAAAATATGCATATCCTAATGACCAGTTTTGCATAAAAGCTTTCTGTCAGTTTTAAAGATATTGAAAAAAAAAGCTCTCAATTTTTAATAATTTGTCCAATTCATTCCAAGACAATAAATGGCTTGAGAGCTCGATGCTACAGATCCTATATAGGAATTTCTTTTCTTTTTAAAAACTCACTTCTGTCATTAAAGAAAATGAACCACTCCAAAATTCTGTTCTTTTAAAAAATTATTTTTTGTAGTTGTAGATGGACAGCATGCATTTATTTTATTTGCTTATTTTTTTACATGGTGCTAAGGATCAGACCCAGTGCCTCACACATGCTAGGCAAGTGCTCTGCCACTGAGCCCCAGCCCCAACCCCCTGTTCTTTATTCCTGCTAGTTTGGCTTCCATAAATGACTTATGGTATCAGAGTTATAATTTGATTTAGTAATTAGTTTGCAGAGGAAACACCTCCCACTTTCCCTGGCAAAGTATGAGGCAGACATCTCAGAGAAATGTTTTTTTTTTTTTTTTTTTTGTAATTGTTTTGGATTAAGAGTTACAAATACCTACTTACACCCAGAACTGGATTTGGGGCACAGTTCTCACTGCCTTCATGCCTATATGACCCCTGATCCAACTGATTAGTTTGGACTTTCTGGAGGAATTTATGTGAGGTCAATGATTTATACTTGTTCAAAGGTCACTCTGCCACATATTTCAGCTGTCAGCAGAACCACGTCTTTCCTGGCCCAAGATTTTGTAGAAATCAGAAGAAGGGGAGAAAAAAAAAATGACTCTACAACATTTTATTGCCTAGTAAACTGACAGACCCATGTCAGCTATGTCAGCAGAAGCAGGAGGGGTTGGGCAAGAGTTCTTGCTGCTGGTCTGAACTTTGCATTTAGACCACGCAGGTTGGGTTGGAAGGCAGCCCTGAGATAGCCTAAGGGAGCCAATCTTAGCAACATCTGAGGGAGGCACAGTGGTTTTGTCCTGGAGCAAATGAGCAGCTATCTGGGTCCTGAGGTATTATCTCAGAAGTCTTATCTCCTGCTCTAGCCAGAGCCTATGGTGAGGCTCAACAGTGCAGTTAAAGCCTATTTTTAACTGCAAGTCCTAGTTAGGCATAAATGAACCTGTGCTGTGCTGAGATCAGGAGCCCCTCCCTCCGCAGACACCCTGAAATGTCCGATGAAGGGCTTCCTGTATTTCCACGTCTCAGAAAGCATAGAAATTTGAGTGCATTTTGGATGTTTTGCCTTTTGTTAGTGCTCTAGTGTTTTGAAGTCTTTTGTTTCAACAACAATGTATCCCTAACTAGGACGTCAGCAATTATCGGAGTACTCCATCTCCTTTAAATATAAGACAGCATTACACTGTTCAAATATTTTACAAGTGTCCAGAAGGATTGTATCCCCACTGCCCTCTAAAACCTCTTCCCCAACTGAAACTTAACATTTGCATGAGAATCCAGAGTCCAGACTCTGTAGGAGCAGCTTCTCTGAGTGTTTCTCTGTTGTAAATGTTAATGGTACTATTCATTTTAATGGGTTCAGTGATAAGAAAGAAAAAAAAATTCTGCTGGTACTATAGATTTTATGGATGCATTTTAAAAATGAAGAATGAGTTCACTGTTGCTTTTTTTCTTAATCGTTCATTATTGTCTCCTCTCAGCCTTTTTTTTTTTTTTTTAATCACTCCAAATCTTGGACAAGGGGCTCCACCTAGTGTAAGTTTTAGGTTAAAAAAATAATAGGATTTTTTTTTTTAAAGGGCAAAAAATTAGCACTTCTTTATAAGATTGCAAAACAAATGGCATTGATATTCCATAAGTGTTTTTATGGTTCAGTTCATCAATATAATTGGTGACGTAGAAATATTAATCATTCCCTCATTTTTCCACAAATGTGTGTGTGTGTGTGTGTGTGTGTGTGTGTGTGAAATCACACCACTTATGTGTCTAGATTCAATTTTAGGTTGTAATTGTTACCTTTGCCTGTGGTAAATGGATTTAGATATAATTTTCTGATGGTATAACAAGAGTCTTAAATGAAACAGTTTGAATTGCTTCAACAGTTGATAAACTTAGAGTTACTGCCTTAAATTGTATTTCTTATTTTTTTAAAACATGAAATTGAATTTTAGCTTGGCAATTTCACATTCTTAATAACAACATCTAATTACATTTTGAAAACTTTTGTATTGTATTTGGCTTCAAGATTCAGACTTGTTTACTTAGCAACCACTAAGTGGAGTTGTACAACTGTTGAGAATATAACTTTTTCCAACTTTGAAAATATCACTGTGGTGTGGTATTCAATTTCTTCATATTTTTTTTTTCTCATAGAGGGAAATTTCTAGTGCTCATAGCTGCTGTCAGTGAGTTCTGAGAAGAGAATGTAAATATGGTTGCGTGTCACTTAAGAGCAGAGACACGTTCTAAGAACTGCATCGTGAGATGATTTCACCCTTGTGTGAACATGACAGAGAATACTTACACAAACTAGGGTGGCTATGACGTCACTAGGTGGTATAATCTTTTGGGACCACCATTGTACATGTGTCCCATTGTTGACTTAAACTTAAATGTTATGGTACACAGCTGTATGTCTATAAGGGACAAAATGCTACACTGTGGTGACAAAATGCCCTTTCTTGATGATGACATCAGTAGTCAGTGGATATAGAGTTGAGAAGTTCCCTTGAGAAATGGATCCCTTCAAGGATTTACATTTCCTAATGTCCAGAGGTTGCCTTTAACCTGGTCAATTGTTTTGTCTAAAGGGAGTGATATTTCTTGTAAACTGACTGCCAGACAGGTGCTGAACATATATGGTACACTTAATTCTCCTAGCACTGTGAAATAGGGAATCATGGGATCCATTTTACAGACTGGGAAACTGAGGCTCATAGAAATCAATTTTTCTACATTATGTCAGGAAATTAAACCCAAATCTGTGTTTCTCCATAGTACATGCTTGTTCCTCCACTTCATTTTCCTAACCTGTGTATAACCTGTGAAGTTCTTCATGGTTACATCTCTTCTTTCCTTCTCCAGTTAATCACTGTTTTTGTTATTGTTGTTTCATTTGGTACCATGGATTGATCCCAGGGGCGCTTTACCAACTGAGCCACATCCCCAGCCCTTTTTAGTATTTTACTTAGAGCCAGGGTCTCACTGAATTGCTTAGGGCCTTACTAAATTGCTAAGATTGGCTTTGAATTTATAATCCTCCTGCCTCAGCCTCCCAAGCCACTGGATTACATGTGTATGCCACCTCACCTGGCTGATCACTGTTTTTATTCAAGACTTAGCATGTGCTACATTCCAAGGGAGTTGATGCTGTGTCCTCAAAAAACTTTCAGTGTCACTGAAGAGACTGAGCACAGTATACTCTTTTAAGATATCAAATTCCCTTGTGCATTTACATCATTGCCAAGCGTAAGGTTTAGAAAATAGGTGCAATAGTATTTCAAAGTTTTTTCGGTCTTTGTGTGTGTGTGTGTTGTTGTTGTTGTTGTTGTTGTTTGTTTGTTTTTAGTATTTCAGGTTTCTAAAGGCAAGGGGTCTTCTTTTTTTACCTTTTTCTGCAGCAATGAGAACCATCCTTTTGGAATGGAGGAGATATGATAAATCAAAACAATATTACCTTGTACTAAATAGAAATACTGTATTATTTAACATAGCAGTTCTCAAACTTTCAGAGGATGATACCCCTTTTCACTCCTACAGATTATTGAGAATCTACAAAGAGCTTTTGTTTAGATAGATTATACCCACTGCCAACCTAAGGAATGAAAACTTGTGATATTTTAAAATGATTATTAAGTTATTTAATCACAATAGTAAACCCATTACCTTAACACACACAAAATATGTTTACAAAATATGTCTATTTTTCAAAACAATTTTACAAGACCATTTAATAGTAAAGTAGCATTATTTTATATATTCTGAATTTACATTTATTTCAAGTCCCTTTAAATCTGACTTAACAGAAGACAATTGGATTCTTATCTGCTTCTGATTTCAATCTGTTATTACACGTCGTTTTTAAGTGTAGTAAGAAAATCCACCTGCACGTAGAAATGTAGTTGGACGAGAGATGAGCATCTTAATTAGTCTTTCTAGATAATTCCTTGACCTTACAGATTCATCAAAGGGTTTTGTAGTATTCCCAAGAGTTCTTGCGCCTCATTTTGAGAACTGCTGGTCTAAGTAAGATGAGGCCTAGTCCCAAATCTCAGGGACTACGCATTTCTTCACAGCTTACTAGCTGTGAAGCCAGAGGAAGTTGCTTTACTTTTGGTTGAGCTGTGACAAGAACTTTGAAGCAACGTATGTACAGGTCCTGGTACATAAAAGACACTCGAATAAGTGATCATGGTGCCAAGGTGATGTTTGATGACAGTGTTGCTGCAGCTTCCTGAGCTGGGGTGGTGTGAACCCCCACTTCCAGACTCAGAGAATGAAATCATGTACAGCCTGGTGCCTGGGAGACAGGGATAGCACTGCCAAGCAGAGTTCACTGTGTGCTCCGGGTCTTGGCTCATTCCCTCACTTTTCTGTCTTTCCCTCCAAAATGAGCTTGATCTATAGGGTTGGCACAACTTTCCTGAATTCTGAATGCTCTACACTTAGGGAACAGGTTATGGTGGCTATTGATAGAACACAATATAGCCTCGATGGATTTGAAATGATACATTCACATTTAACATGAATTCACTGTTGAACAAGTAATAAATAATTATATTTTTTTCCTAAAAATTATAGAAAACAGATATGATGGGAATGGGAAAAACATTTACAAAGTCAAAGTTCTGGGAAATCTTTGCAAACACTTTTGAGTGGCTTAATACGTGGGCACATTGAGTAAAGTACTCTTCATCTGCACATGCTCTGTTCTCTTCTTCTACAACACTTGGGAAACAGCACTGTGAATATGACATGTGACATTGAAGGGTTGTCATGGAGATAAAGCAGGGCACTGGAAGGCACCCTAAAGGAGGTCACTGAAGCCACATCCAGTTACAGGAATGATTATGTGTTCTGAGTTGGAGAGTTTTGAGACTATGGGACAGGTGGGGGTAGAAAAAGAAATCAAGAACTCTAGCAAACCCTTTGTTGGGGGTGAGCAGGGGCGTGAGGTTCCTCTCTCCATATGCCCTCACTGGTATCAGGGGAAACTAGTATTGATCCAGTCTGTGATCTGAGAAGTAGAAAGAACAAGGTGCAAAACCCAAAAGGGACACGGGAGGCTCTGAGGGCATCAGGGAGGAGGTCAGGAACAACCTAACTAGACCCCCAGCAGCCTGGGATAGGTCAGGCAAGAGTGTGAAGGAATTCGGTCAGATCTTGTTATTTGTGCCTCTCTTTATGTTCTTGCTCAGAGGTGGAATTGTCTGGAAGAGGAGACTTCAGAATGCTGGGAAACAGACTCCTTAAAGATAATTTTTTTAAAAAAAATGTATTCCAGAGGTTGATGGAAACATACCTTATTATTAAAACACTGTAATCCCATTAAAACAATTTTCTTATTGCATTGTCAGAAGGATGACATCATGTTTTTATTTTAAAAGAACATTTTGGCCACAGTCATAAAACTGCCACAAAAGACTCATCATTGAGTGGGGGTTGAAAAAGAAATCAAGAACTCGATAAACTTAATTTGGGATGAGCGGGGATATGAGATTCCTTTCTCCATATGTGCTCAGTGGTATTTAGAGGAAACTAGTACTGATGACAAGTTTGAATATCTCTGGCTGAGACATTTGTGTGTGTGTTGATATTCATCATTTACAAAATTACAAATTTGTCATTTACAAATTCATAGGTCACCTACTAATCAAGTATGGTTAGACTCCTATTTAGCTGTGTTTTGGGGTTAGGTCACACCCAGCTACTGAAAGTCTGTCTACTTATTTACAATATAGATATAAGATTAGATCAGTGTGTTCTTACAGTGTGGTCCATGAGCCAGCCCATCAGTTTCACCTGGAACCTGTTAGAAACACACTCCTGGGACCATCCCAGACCAACTGAACCATCAACTATAGGGACAGGACCTAGTGTTCTGCCATGCCCTCCAGGTGATTGTGTGCATGCTACAGTTTGAGAGCTACTAGATTTCAGTGATCTCTATGGTCCCTCCTAGCTTCAGTAATCTAAGATTCTAAGATGTCACATGGTTCATTCTGGCCTTCAGGTTCTCTGGACCAATCAGAGCAGATAATTGTTCTTTCAAAATATCCCGAGGATGGAGACTGCCTTGTTCGTCTTATTCCATTGCTTAACCACCTCATGAAGCTTTTATACTTTATTGTTTATACAAATGTATATTTAGAGCAGTGATTTAGTTTATTCTGGATTATAGTCAGTTATCTTAAAGATTTCAAAAGAGATGTCAAGATTCTCTAGGAGGCTGGGGATGTAGCACAGTGGTAGAGTGCTTAACTAGTGAGTGTGAGGCCTTGGGTTAGATCCCCAGTACAGAAAGAAAGAGAGAGAGAGAGAGAGAGAGAGAGAGAGAGAGAGAGAGAGAAAACTCAGGAGCAGAAGAAAGGGTGGGGAGGGGAGCTACATTCTAGAGCATACATTAAATTTATAGAGTTGACCCTCTGTATCCAATGTTGGTTCCAGGACCCTCTCAGATACCAAAATCCATAAATGTTCAAGCTTTTTATTATTATAACAAGGCATAGTACTTGCATGTAACCTACTCACATCCTCCCACACACTTTAAATCACTTCTGCACTACTTATACTACATAACATAATGTAAATTCTATGTAAATAGTTGTTACACTATGTTGTTTAGGGAATAACAAGAAAAAATTTACATGTTCAGTACAGGTACATGGTTTTCTTTTTCTGAATATTTGCAATTCATGGTTGGTTGAGTTCAGATGTGGAATTCAAGGATACAGAAGGCTGATTATATGCAATTCTGGAGGTTTACAGACTTCCATTCATAGTCCCCATGGACCTGGGTAAGGAGCACGCAGAAAAATTTTTGGTGAAAGATTAAGCAAATTAAGCACATATTCAGGGATTCTGAAGCAAAAATCTCATTTTATAAATTTCCCCTAGTTTCCTTTTTCTAAAAAAAATCAAATATGTACCAAATGCTGATAAGGAAGGTACTTTTTTTAGGTCTTGGGATGGGATAGATCCTGCTCTTCATGAGCTTTCACACAATTATTGCAAAAGTGGACAGAACAGACACCGAATGGGCAACAGATTCCTTCTACTAGGAGATATTGGGGTGAAATTCTCAAAATGTATGGCACATGAATTGGCCTTCAGGATTGCTCAGAAGGAGGAGAGGAGATGGAGGAATCTCTGCATACTGAGAGGATGGCACGAGCAAGGGATGGCAAACAGAAGGCTGTTGTGGACAGTGGTTGGTCCTGGTTTCTGAAGAGAGCGTGTTTGGCCCAGCCCGATGGCAGACTTTTCAGTGGTGGCCTGGGAGCCACCACTGAAGAGCTATGCATGAATCTCTAGGAGGAGATAACTGGAATCATTCCTTCTCATACTTATGTCACCACACAGAGTTGTCCAATTCCCTGCTTATTATTCTCCAAGGATTCTCTTGGAAAAAAAAAAAAAAAGAATTTCTTCCAACTGCAGGTATTGGATCTTAACCAATTTGGCTGTCTCTCTTTACAGAGCAAGTTAAAACCATTTGCTCCGAAGACATCACCCAGAATTTGGAGCTATCTTCCTACTTTAACTTTAAAGCCAAAAAAAAAAGGGGGGGGAGGTCATTTTAGAGAGCTTAGTAACTAGTAAGCTGCCTAATGTGAATTCATTAATTCTGCGTCCTTAATAGGTGCTTGAACGGCCTTGCTTTATGGTCTTTTAACAAGATTTTAATTAATTCTTGCAAGAAAGATAATTTTCTCCTTATTTCCTAGACTTTTCCAATTATAATTAGGATAGTTTTGTCTTGATGACCTCGTGTAACCCAACATCATTTCTTGGTTGTTTAATTTCAGCAGAAACAGGGCTGTGGGAAAGTGCTTTACCCGATTTGATTGAATCTCCATCCTCGGTATTCATGGCTAGACTATATTAGGGCTTCAGTTCTGACAGAGCTTGCTTAAATGCACAGGGAGGGGAACAAAGAATTTAAAGATCTGGTTCCTGAGGCTTCCTTCTGAAACTCTTGGGGAAGGAAAATGAGGACCTAGTCTGAAGATGGAAGATGTATAATCTATTGTCGGAATTCAGGATGATGTAATTGAAGGTTAAATTACTTGGGTTAAAATGACCACAGAAATGGATTTTATGAAAAAATACAAGTTATAGCTTTTTGTATATTTTGTCACAGTGCAAGACCTTAGAAGAAAAAGTGTTTTCCCCAATCTATCTGTTAATACTGAATCACAGAGAATAAAAGTCTTAACAACCTAAATTTGTCCATGAAGTATAATTGAGAAGTCTTATGTAATAAATCACTGCCAGTGTAGGTAGAAGACATATGGAATTAGTGGGATAGATTCTATATTGGAACCATGTATACAAAACGCTAAAAAACAAATAGTCAAAACAGTAGGTTTTGTCAGTGGTTCTGATCATTTCAGTCAACTGGGCCATATTGATTAAATTGGAATCTCTGGAGATTGGAGATTGGGCCCTGGCATTAGTTTCTAAAGACCCTAAGGTGATTCCCCAGTGCAGCAGCATGCTCTGTGTGATACATGCATGGCTGTTATGTTTGGTAGTGATGTAGTTGATGGAAAGGTGCCAATAGATACAGCCAAGAGATGAATCAGTTTAATGGCAACTAATTTGAAAATGTCCAAAGACTATTACATAAAGCAGGTGACAACACAGCATGTCCCAGAGGTCTGGCTTTTCAGGCATCCACAGTTTCTCTATAGTGATGCACAACCATGCTTGCTAATGCACACTTGGACTGAGGACCTCCCAGGAGTAGGTAGATTTGCTGGCCCCTCTGACCTGAGCTGTCTATGCTCCTGTCTCACCACTCTGTACCCTACCTGCTCTGCCTGTAATTCTGGAAAGGCAGGCTGCAGGATGGCTGCCCATGTGGTGCAAGTAGCTGATGCAGACCTTCTCTCCTCCAGTGCATCTAGTGTGTGCTGCCAGATGAGGGGAGGGACTCCTGGGAGCATCCCTCAGCCAGCCCAGCCGGATTCCCAGTTGTCTAAGGTCCATTCCTGCCATGGTCAATTAGCAGTTCCCCTAACTTCTATTTTAAAGACTTGGATGATTTTTCTTTCTCTTTTCCTAAGGCTACAATTGCATTTATTTCCCAGTCCTGTGATATTAACAACTCTACACCAGAGTTTGTGCACTTTACATAATTGGTATCTCACTGCTTTTTGTACTTCAAATACACTGTGCACAAATTTTTCATGTCATTGTTGCAACAAAATCTAATTGTTTGAATACAATGTGACTTTTCTTTTTGGAAATACGGAAGACTGGTCTCCAGATTGATATGTCCACCAAATTAATGAAAATTGAATCATTTTTCTAGTAAGAGTCTGTTTGTAGGAGCTGGGGTTGTGGCTCAGAGATAGAGCACTCTCCTACCATGCATGAGGCACTGAGTTTGATCCTCAGCACCACATAAAAATAAAATAAAGATATTGTGTCCACCTATAACTAAAATATATATAAAAGAGTCTATTTGTAGCTTAACTTTTTAGACAAATTATGGATCATGATAGTTGATTAGCTCATTGTTTCCCGCTGTTTTAAAAAGGTAAAACATTGAGGGAATTTATTGTTGTCTGAAGCATTTTCGGATGAGCCCAAGCCATGCTTAGCTTAGTATTCATGGGAAATAAATCTAGACTATTCCTCAGACAATAGCTCCCCTGGCAGTTGTTTGACAATTACTCTATTTTTCTGGGAAGAGGAGTGGCCAAAACAGATTACATCACACATCAATTTTGGAGGTGTTCTCCCTTTTCTAACAAGGATAGATAAAAATATTTTGAGTGTGTTTGGTTTGATTTCAGTTTTCCCTTTTCTCTTGACATTTCTTTTTTACCCTTTACTTAGGAGTCAAAACAAAGTGAGCTTCTTATACAAATTTAACAAAAGAAAAATGACACATCCCAAACTTCAGCAATGATTGCTGTGCCATTTGAAACATAGTTTCTCTAACATTTCCAACATGTCCCCCCCCACACACCCCGCCCAAGTAAAAATCATCCCTTGTTATGATCTGAATGTTTCTGTCCACTCCCTCCTGCCTCCAGTTCATCTTTTTAAATCCTAACATCCAAGGAGATGGTATCAGGGGACATTTTAGAGATGACTAAGAAATGAGGGTGGAGACCTCATGGGTGAGATTAAGTGCCCATGCAAAAAGACCCATGGGAGATCCCTCGCCCCTTCTACCCTGTGAGGATACTCCAACATCTGTCAACAGTCCCCATCCGGCACCAAATCTGCCAGCACTCTTACCTTGGTCCTTCTTAGTTTGCAGAACCGTGAGAAACAAATTTCTATTGTTTATAAGTTATCCCGTGTTTGGCATTTTGTTTTAGTCGTCAAAACAAACTGTGACATTCATTCTGAGGATGAAAGTGAGGCTTTAGATTGTGCAAATTCCATGAATATTTATGAATGGAAAAGAATAGAGAGAATGTGATGGATGGATAGGTTCCAAGCTAGTACCCCGAATCAACAACCTTTATATATTATATTGTTGTAGATGAACACAGTACCTTTATTTTATTTATTTTTATGTAATGCTGAGGATCAAACCCTGTGCCTCACACATACGAAGCAAGCACTCTGCCACTGAGCTATAGCACCAGCCCCCAATATCCTTTCTTATATAATTTTTTAAATGATCATTTTATATATATATATATATATATATAAAACATATAGATTCATGTAACTACCACTACACTCAAGATTCAAAACAAGTCCATCACCACCAAATAATTCCCTTGTGCTTCCTCTTTATAGTCACACCCAGCTCCCACCCCTAGCAACCACTGATCTCTTCTCTGTTACTGTGATTCTTTGTTTTCTAGAGTATCATAGGAGTGAAATCATTTATATGGCATTGTATGGAACCTTATGATGCCTTTGGATTCATCCAAGTTGTTATACGTATCAATTACTTGTTCCCTTTAATTGCTGAGTTTTTACTTCATTGTTGGCACAGACCACAGTGTGTTTACCTGCTCCCCTGCTGAGGGACATTTTAATTGTTTCCAGTTTTTGGTGATTATCTGCCATAAAAATTCAGGTAGAGTTTTGGGCATGTGTGAACATGTGTCCACTTCTTCAGTGTCAAAGACAGGAGTATAGGATTTCTGGGTCATACTGTGAGGACATTATAAGAATCTGTCAAACTCACAGAGGGGATCTACCATTTGCATTTCACCAGCAGTTCTTGAGAGTTCCAGTTGCTCCTCGTCCTTGTCAGTACTAGGTATTATCAGCACTTTTTACTGTAGCCATTCTGATACAAGAATCGTGGTCCAGGTTTGGGTTTCCAAGGAGGGAAGAAAAAGGTCCTTGGTACTATCTTAGCTCATTAATTACTCTGCAGAGTCTGTGGTGCATGGGAACCTCAAAGAGCTATCCTTGGGTATCCTTGGGAACCACTCTTCCACCAAACTCCCATCTGGGAAGCTGAAGGGTCCCTATGGCCATGGTCCACTCCTAGCCAAGCTTTGTAAGTCCAAGGGGAAGGCAATTTGGAAGGAAATACAAACAGAAGCAGCTGCAGAAAGAATGAAGCCCTTTGCATCCTCCCTCTTATTCTTCCATTTTCTCCTTCTTCTTTTCTCTTCCGTGAAAAAACGAATGGGATGTTGCTCTTTTAAATTCAAATTCACATTTAAAAGTTGTTCCTTTTAATTCAAAATACTTTCTACCCCGGGGAGGACGACAAAACTCATTTTACTCCACTGAACAGTGAGGGAAGAAAAAAGTTCCAGCAAAAAGAAGTTGAAAAAAAAAAATCAGTGTTTTTGTCTAGACCACTGTGCCACCAGCTGAGCATCTGATTAATGTCCTTGAAACATCACAGTTACTCTCCTGGCAGGAGTTCTCATTAGCACAGCAGCAGCCCACCCCCCACCCCCCAGGAAAAAAAAAAGTGTGTGAAATTCTGAAGAGTGATATACCTTTTTATTTTAAAAATTGTGGGAGAAAGTATCGGTGAGATTTAGAGTTTGGGAAATTGATCAGTGAAGCACAGGTAAGAGAAGACAGAGCCATATTCAAACTGTAGAAAAGTTTCTGTTGTTTTCATATTTTGGCTTTTTTTTTTAATTGTTTTGGATGAGACTTCACAGAGCTAAAGAATCATCTAAACATAATTAAATGTGCCTAATGGAGCTTGCTATCTTTGCATGTTTTATAGCCACGTGAAGAAAAAAAAAGATTTATTAAACTTTGTTTCTATATTTTTGTATTGTTAAGTCATGACCACCTGGAGTTCTGAGATAAATAACTATGTAAAAACACCATCCTTGCTAGTCTTTTACAAGATACTCAAGTAAATGTAATAATTTTAGTAATTTTGGGGTTTTTTTGGCTGGAGGTGGATGCCTGGATGGGAGCCCAGGGATGACAGGGAAAGAAATCTGATATGGTTTGCTGAATATTTTTATGGTTTCCTATAATCATTAGAATTTATAAGAATATATGTTTTTTTTTTTTTAGTTAACACCATAAAATTAACTTTGAATTCTCCTGAATAGAAAGAGGAAATCATGATCAACTTTTAAAATAAAGTTAGTTATAATAAATCCTTGGTAAATTATTTGCCTACTTATTTAATGATTTATGGGAACATAGTGTGCCTACATCCTGCTAAGTACAGTGTAGCACAGATATTGAAATGTCTCCAGTGAAACACATTATCCCATGGGTGAAGTAATCATTTTTTTTTTTTTTGAATGAAGAAGTCATAAATACTTAGCTACCTGGAAATACATGTTACAATAATTGGCCCTATACTTTGTTTTCTTCCAAAAATAAAATCATCTTATAGATGAATGAATTCCGATTTGCAAGTCTCAAGATTTTACGTAGATAGATATATTGTTTTTATCAGGTTGTCATGAAACCCTAGAGAGACAGGAACCTATTACTTAATTATAGTGGAATGACAATCCTTAGCTCTGGGAGTCACAGACTCCCTGATGTTTACTGAGCACTAAAATATTGTGTCTTTGGTCCAAGTAATTAATCTCCCTATGTCTTATTTTTCCTATTTGAATTATGAACACAGGACTAATACTCAAACCTCAGGGATGCAAAAAAGTCAAAGTATTCAACATGTTATTTATTGAATAAAGGAAAAGATCTATTATTTTATTTCAATTTTTTGTCTCATGGATACTTTTCTAATATGTAATATAGTTTATATATTTCACATCTAGTCTTTAAAAATATCATCAAAATAAACTATCCTCAGTTCACTCATTGGTAACTGGGGAAAAGCCATTTGCACATTATCCAAAGCATATTCAAAAAACGTATTCATTCATAAAACTTCATTTCCTGTGGAGTTGTATCTTGAGGATACTGATTCTGAAATTGGAATTACAAGGTTCTGGGCTGTGATTGACCTTCCGACTCTATGGACTAGTGCCTGGTTGTTCTTTAAATTTATTGCATTCATTTACAAGGATTTATATGACTTCTTGTAACACCTGCCAGCATCAGATTTATTATTTTAATTTGTGTTTCCTCATTCAGGAGGTGTGAGATGGCACCTTCTATTTGTTTCAATTTGTATTGCCTTCATTGTCTATCATGCTGAATATTGTTTTAAAGGGTGCTATTTTAGTATTCTTTTGGGTGAACTAAATTTTACTCTTGTCAAGTTGAGTTTAGGTTTTATCTGAAGGGATTTAAGCAGTTATTTCTATTAGGCTCACATTCATAATATGAGAAACATCACATTGAGAGGTTTATATCTTTTTATTTTCATCTTAGTTCTTATTTTCATGTCATCATAATTATTTTATTTCATTAAAGATATGTAATAACTTGAGTTAAACAAAGAGTAGGTTTTCTCCAGAATTCTGTCTGTCTCTATCTCTTTCTTTTAAGCTTTTGTTGTTGGCTTTTATATCATTTAGAAACTATTGTGAATGCTACCTGGGTTGCAGCAGAAAAGACAAGAAGGGATCTCATGACTACTGGTGGTCCACGCTACCAGTGTTCCTTCCCTGGGAATGATCTTTTTCCAGGTGTAAGTCATCTTATTAATTTTTATCCTTCCCACTTCATCCAGATGATTCCTATTTCCACAAAGCCATATAAGATTATTTTCCTTACTAATTGATATTTCACGGAAGATAATGACTCATATGAGTTAATTTTCATGTCCAAGATATTTCTTAAAATTGATTTTTGTGAATTTTCTAAGTGTTAGAAACCAAAATACCTAATTTATTTATAAGTACTCAGGGTATTTTAATTCATTAAGGTCTTGCATAGGTAGAGGAGGGCTTGTGAATTGTGGGGCTTCTGAGCAGATTGACAACTGATAACTCTAATTACCTAGGACACTAAGGATTCAACTACTGAGACTGTTTTCTAACACCTGTCTGTAAATGTGTCATGTTGTCAGGTTTCATGGAACAGACTGAATAACTAATCTGCTGAGTAATTATCTTTAGAAATAACTTAAATTACCATACATGAACCTCTATTTTTTTTAGGATAATGCCATACACATCATATTATAATAAAATCCATTCATTTATTTTTTAGAAATTATTTAGCTATTTATTCCTATGATCCATGAATCTTTCAACCTCTCTATCTAGCTTGGTCAAATAAATGCCTTTTTAAAAGAAATCTGACATATTCGAAAATGTAGATTTTTTTTCTCTAACTTAATTATTGAAGTAAGGAACTATTTTTTTTTTCTACTAATTAGCTTAGGGCCCTTAAGAGTTGGAGAAGTAGGTGAGACCATTGAACAAGAGCTGTCCTTGTAGAGGGGTATGGCATTGGTAGGAAACATGGCATCAGAGCATGAATACTCCAGTTTTTCTCTCCTTATGCTCCCTAGAGGAGAGAGAAAGGGGTTCTTTGCCCTCTCTTCCTTCTTATGTGGGTTCTCTGGCTGGATCTAGGAATCAAGTTAATTCAAGTGCTGATGAACTAAAGAAAAACATAGAAGTTTTATGAATTTTACACATACCTAGGGATCTTCATAAGAGTAGAGTCTGAAGAAATGACCAAAGCTTGGTACTTTAAGTCGGCCTAGGTCAGAGTGTCAGCAAGACTGAGTGTTCAGTTCAGGGGGTTGACTCTTCCCCAAAGTCCCCAAAACAGAGCAGAGCAGAGAAGGGTGGAAAATGGAACTGAGAACCTACTAGAAAAAGAAGCATGAGGAAATATGTGGTCGAACACTTCCAGAAAAGCAGCCTATGAGAGAATCACATATCTTTTGGATAGTTCGACCCTTGCATGACTTGTTTCAAAGATGAATATTTAAGGTCTTTATTATGTGATTTCTAGATGTCGTATCAAATAGAGAGACAAACATATTAATTAGCAAGAGTTTTATCACAGTTAAAACTTAACACCCACTTCTTAGAACTTACAACCACAGACTCTAGTCTGGCAAAATTGGAAAAACCCCAAAAGAACAAAAACTAAAATGTATCCTGCAGCTAGGCATGATTGTTTATTTTTCTTTTAAATTTCAGTTTCTGAGTCTTCTTTCTTGAAAAGTGTCAGATCATTCCTGAAGGGATAAAAAGCTCATTATGTTAATTGGGGAGAAATTGCACCCTCCTCTAAACAAGGCAACCATTGACTGATCCAGTAAGAGTTCCACAGCCCTGCAGTCCAACTTTCTGAGTCATCCTTTCATGCTGTACTTATTACTGTATTCATTTTTTCATTCAAGTCAGTCTTCTTTTTGAAGTTTTGTGCCTTTGGTTTTAATTTGCTACAGATTCTCACTTTGAGGCAGATGAAATAATTTGATATGTTGAGATGCCTCGCCATGGATATTTTCATGTATTCATTGATTAAAGTGATCACACTCTTCCATTTGCAATAGGAAGAAGCATAAAATATTGATTAGACCAGGCAACTAACATTTACTAAACACCTACCATGTGCCATAATATTTTTGTCTCTATGTTCTTTTCTTCTTTCTTATTTTATTCCAGAAAGAATTCTGTAATGAGTTTTGTTGTGTTCCTTACAACACTGTGAGAGTTATTAATTTCTTTTTGCAGATGAGAGAAGGTTCCAAGAATTAAATAACTTGGTAAAATGCTAAAATGACCCGAATATTTAAGTTAAATCTTCTTGTCTCCCCAATAAAAATTAGATAATCATTAACACTAAACTCAATGTCATGAAAACAACAAAATGTGCCTTGTGTCACAAATTGAATATTATACCTTTATACTTGCTTCATAAAAATACATCCTATGGCTGGGTGCACTGGCACACACCTGTAATACCAACAGCTTCGGAGGCTGAGGCAGGAAGATCAAGAGTTCAAAGCCAACCTCAGCAAACGTGAGGTGTTAAGCAACTCAGTGAGACCCTGTCTCTAAATAAAATGCAAAATAGGGCTGAGAATATGGCTTAGTGGTCCAGTGTCACTGAGTTCAAGCCCCAGTACCCAACCCCCGCCCAAAAGAAACACATTCTATGGCAGCAAATCCTTGCAAGGATTTTTGGATCTGCAGCAAATAGGCCCTTAAAAGTGATCCATAGAGATTGAATCTAGGAAATAAAGATCTGTTTTTTGGCCAGTTTCTTCTGTGCCCTCATTTTTAAGCGCATTTTGGTAGAGAACCAGCACATCAGTGGCATGGTTCAGGTCAGAAGCATGCTGGGGGAGCATATATGGATTATTTTCTAGCACAATGTATCTGAAAGTGGTTCATATGAAAGTTTCAAAGGTATTTTATCATCTGGAAAAAAAATGGCACAGCTCCTCAATTCTAAGATCCTGTATGATGCTGTATCAAATTTAATAAATCATTTTTAGGGGGAAATCATTATCACATTAAATCCGGGAATCAGTTCCACATCCTGATTTCAGACATGTTGACATATTTGGAGAATACATGTTGGAAGTGAGGAAATAAAGAGTGGTTCCTGGCATGTTTTCTGCAAGAAAACTTTTCCCCTTGTGGCCAACAGACTCTAAAAACAGGAATGTGAAGCAAACAATCAAAGACTATTCATTTTGAAATGTGTTATTCTCATGGGATTTACCCATGGCTTGGGTAAATGGGCCACGGCTGGGGCAGTGGGTCCCTGAATTAAGTAGACAGGTATTAAAATGATGATTCTCCCACTAAGTCACTCAATTTTTCCAGGCTTCCTTTTCCTGTGGATAGATGATCGCAGATTTCATAAGTTTCTCCCCACCCCCCAAAAAAGTTGTTATTCAATAATGGGGTTATTAATTAATAGAGTAAACACACAGCATCTTGGAATCGAGGAGCTATGATATTTTTTTTGGTTTAGGAGAGCTGACATGTTAAGAATCTAGCTTAGTAACTGGCTCTGCCACAGGGACTGTCATTGTGTTCTGCAATGTGTATGAGTTAAACTAGTATGTTAAAAAGTAGGCACATATTATTATTTCCCTGTCTCGTCTCTGTACCTGCATCTCAGACATTCCAAATCCCTTCAAGTTTCTCCCCTCTCTATCTGCCAGCCTTTTCCCATATAGCACATAAGGGCTGTCACATTCCCTACCAAGTGTCTGCAGTGACTCCCGGGAGTGATTAGAGACTTCTCCCGAGGACCCTTACTGTCCCTGCACAAATCTAGCATCATGCTGCCATGCTGCCTACTCTGTGTCCCTTAGGAATCTCTGGGAAATGTTCTTATTTTGATTTGTCCTTTAAAATTCATGGGACATTTAAAATTTTATAAGAAGTAAAATATTTAAAGTGAAAACCACCACTGAGGTTCGACATCGGGACTTGGACATAGACTATTTGTGGAGAATCAATAAACCCACTTAGCCCCACGGGGCTCAGTTTCTTCCTTTCTAAAAGGGGGCTAGAATACCACATTTCTTTTTTTCCTTTCTGGGACTGATATTCTCTGTGTTAAAATCATTTGGACTCTTGTAAAGAATACCAAGTTTCATTTGTAGTATTTAGAAAACATGAGTTTTAGAATATCCTTAAACATATACTGTTTAGCATTTTAAAAGTAGACATCTGTTTAATGTTGGCAGAAATGAAATCGTAAACTCCAGATGTGGTTCAATTCTCTATAGAAATATGTATTTAAGTCACAGATCTCTAACCAGCCAGCTGCCAAGTTTTGGGTCCAGCCCTGTGATCCACGGGATCCATTTCTTTACCTGTTTTCTCCTCCATTTGAGATGAAGATTTTGTGAAGTGGTTTTGGATCTTTTCCCTTCTGCCTCTCTCCTGTGTTTGGCAAATGTTCTAGCCTGAAATCCCTCCGTATCCTATTACTGCCTCTCTATGCATTTCCTTTATGAGTCAGGAACAGAACTCAGTGATCCTGAGGCCCCATGGCCTTGAGATTCAATTTGAGGGAAACTCTGCTCTTTGAATTTGAAATCTCTAGGGGCTTTCTACAGCGACACCCAGGGAACCCGTTTTTCTAGTTTGATGTAAAACTCAATGTTTTCACTGCTGTGACCAAAGAACCAAACCAGAACAGCTATAAAGAAGAGGTTTATTTGAGGGTTCACAGTTTCAGAGGTCTTAGTCCACAGAAGGCCAGCTCCATTCCTTGAGGCTCAAGGTGAGGCTGAACATCATGGCTGGCGGGACAGGGTGGCAGAGAGGAGTAGCTCACATGGTGATCAGGAAACAGAGAAAGAAACTCCACTTGCCATATACAAATATATACCCCAAAGCCATGCCCCCAATTCCCACCTCCTCCAGACACACCCCACCAATTCAGTTACCACTCAGTTAATCCCTATCGGGGGATTAATTCTCTGATTGGGTTAAGACTCTCACAACCCAATCGTTTCTCCTCTGATCCTTCTTGCATTGTCTCACACGTAAGCTTTGGGGGGACACCTCACACCTAAACCGTAATACTCAACATTCTAAATTTTTGTCTTTTTCTTTTCTGATTTTTATGTGAAAGGTATGGGAGGAAACCACATAATCCTAATCCTTGGAAATTTTAATTTCTATGTTTTGAAGACCTGAATGGATGAGGGATGCAGCAGAAATTCACCATGGAATATGGGTGGGGGGTGCAGGCAGGGGGCCATTCACTTTATTCCCTGGTGCTAACAATATTTGGTTCTTCCATGTTTACATATTCAGGGTTTGCAGAGGCTTGGGGTTCTTCATTTGTTTCTTTGTATTTTTATATCCCATTTCCAACTCTTAACCATCTCACTTATTTAAGTCAGCATAAATGGTAACCTACTTACCTTTCTTTATTCTCCAGAGTCCTTAGCCTCTTAAAACTCAATTTGAGAAAATGTTACTATAACTGATTTTTTTTTTTTTTTTTTTTTTTGGTGCTTGGGGATTGAACCCAGGGCCTTGTGCATGTGAGGTAAGCACTCTACCAACTGAGCTATATCCCCAGCCCCTACTATAACTGACGTTAAACCTGCTGGGGAGTTTGTGTTGTTTTATCAATGGTTCATGTTAATTGTACACAATGGCAGGGTTCATTGTGTCATATTCAGATACACATAAAAACAGAATTATTAGATCAGTTTCACTTCCCAACCCCCCTCACCCTTTCCATCTCCCTCTCCTAATGGTCTTGTTTAGAGTTCCATTGGGTCTCCCCCTTTTTTCCCTCTAGCTTCCACATATGAAAGAAAACATATTTTCTAGCTTCCACATATGAGAGAAAACATATTTGCATGTCTGACTTGTTGTAAAACCTTATGACCTGTAGTTCCATCCATTTTCCTATAAATGACATAATTTTTGTTCTTCTTTACGGCTGAGTAAAACTCCATTGTGTGTTTAGACCACATTTTATTTTATCCCTTCATCTGTTGCTGGACACCTAGGCTGGCTCCATAACTTGGCTATTGTGAATTGGGCTGTAATAAACATGAATGTTCATGGATCTCTAAAGTATGCTGATTGTAATTATTTTGGATGAGTACCAAGGAGGGGAAGGGCTGGATCATATGGTAGTCCTATTTTTAGTTTTTTGAGGAACAATTTACATTCACACCAACAGTGTCTAGGAGTCTCTTTCCCCCACATGCTCACCAGTTTTGTTGTGTATTCTTGATGACTGTCGTTCTAACTCCAGGGATGGAAGCTCAATATAGTTTTGATTTGCATTTCCCTGATAACAAAAGATATGGAACAATTTTTATATAATTGTTGATTATATTTTCTCTTTTAAGAAGTGGCTGTTTAGTTTATTTGCCCATTTATTTGGGGAGTTATTTGGGTTTTTTTTAGTATTGAGATTTTAGTTCTTTATATATTCTGGATATTAGTCCTCTGTTGGAATAGTAGCTTGCAAAGATTTTTTTTTCCCTCCCATTCTGTAGACTGTCTTCATTCTATTGTTTTCTTCGCTGTGCAGAAGTGTTATGTATGTGGGTGTGTGTATGTGTGTGTGTGTTTAATTTGATGTCATCTGATGTCATCCTACTTATTTCCTGAGCTATATGGTTCCTGTATAGGAAGGCTTTTCTTTTCTTTTTTTTTTTTTTTAGTTGTTTCAGATTTACACTTTTTTTTTTTTACATTTTTATTGTTGGTTGTTCAAAACATTACATAGTTCTTGACATATCATTTTTCACACATTTGATTCAAGTGGGTTATGAACTCCCATTTTTACCCCGTATACAGATTGCAGAATCACATGGGTTACACATCCACTGTTTTACATATTGTAATACTAGTGTCTGTTGTATTCTGCTGCCTTTCCTATCCTCTACTATCCCCCATCCCCTCCCCTCCCATCTTCTCTCTCTACCCCATCTACTGTAATTCATTTCTCCCCCTTGTTTTTTTCCCCTTTCCCCTCACTTCCTCTTGTATGTAATTTTGTATAACAATGAGGGTCTCCTTCCATTTCCATGCAATTTCCCTTCTCTCTCCCTTTCCCTCCCACCTCTCGTCCCTGTTTAATGTTAATCTTCTTCTCATGCTCTTCCTCTCTACTCTGTTCTTAGTTGCTCTCCTTATATCAAAGAAGACATTTGGCATTTGGTTTTTAGGGATTGGATAGCTTCACTTAGCATAATCTGCTCTAATGCCATCCATTTCCCTCCAAATTCCATGATTTTGTCACTTTTTAATGCAGAGTAATACTCCATTGTGTATAAATGCCACATTTTTTTTATCCATTCATCTATTGAAGGGCATCTAGGTTGATTCCACAGTCTAGCTATTGTGAATTGTGCTGCTATGAACATCGATGTAGCAGTGACCCTGTAGTATGCTCTTTTTAGGTCTTTAGGGAATAGACCGAGAAGGGCAATAGCTGGGTCAAATGATGGTTCCATTCCCAGATTTCCAAGAAATCTCCATACTGCTTTCCAAATTGGCCGCACCAATTTGCAGTCTCACCAGCAATGTATGAGTGTACCCTTTTCCCCACATCCTCGCCAGCACTTGTTGTTGTTTGACTTCATAGTGGCTGCCAATCTTACTGGAGTGAGATGGAATCTTAGGGTGGTTTTGATTTGCATTTCTCTGACTGCTAGAGATGGTGAGCATTTTTTCATGTACCTGTTGATTGATTGTATGTCCTCCTCTGAGAAGTGTCTGTTCAGGTCCTTGGCCCATTTGTTGATTGGGTTATTTGTTTTCTTATTGTTTAACTTTTTGAGTTCTTTGTATACTCTGGATATTAGGGCTCTATCTGAAGTGTGAGGAGTAAAGATTTGTTCCCAGGATGTAGGCTCCCTATTTACCTCTCTTATTGTTTCTCTTGCTGAGAACAAACTTTTTAGTTTGAGTAAGTCCCATTTGTTGATTCTAGTTATTTACTCTTGTGCTATGGGTGTCCTATTGAGGAATTTGGAGCCCGACCCCACAATATGTAGATCGTAGCCAACTTTTTCTTCTATCAGACTATGTTGATGCCTCTCAACTTTTGTCAAGTTTCTCATCTTAGACTTAGGTCTTTGACCCATTTTTAGTTGACTTTTGTATAGGGTGAGACATAGGGATCTCATTTCATTTTTTGACTTTTGGATAACCAGTTTTTCCAGCACTGTTTGTTAAAGAGGCTATCTTTTCCTTCAATGTATATTTTTGGCACCTTTGTCAAGAATCAGATGACAATAGCTGTGTGTGTTTTTCTCTGTGTCTTCTATTCTATTGCATTGCTCTACATGTCTGTTATTGTGTCAGTACATGCTCTTTTTGTTACTAAGACTCTGTAGTGTAATTTGAAATCAGGTATTTTGATGCCTCCAGCAATGCTCTTTTTTCTCAGGAACACTTTGACTATTCTTTAGTTTTTTGTAGAGCTTCATATTGGACATATTTACTCCGAAGGTACACCAACAAAGTTAAAAATCTCAAAACAGCAGCAACAACAAAAAAAGATAACAAAAGTCTCATTTAGCAATACTGGACTCTGTGTGAATAATGATGACCATCTTATTTTTATGATGGTAATAGCTACCATTCACTAAACAGCTGTTATATTACAGACTCCGGCCACCATATATTAATAAATATAAAGAGGCTTGGTGTTTTTACAAAAGTAGAAAGATCTAATTTCAAATATTGGCTATTTGACTTTCTCCAAATTTATTTTTTATGGCCACTTCCAGATATGACACTTACCCTCTAGTGAAGAGGAAACAGGTATGTCCCTGATATACACTGAAGCATGTGCTGCTAATGCACATAGAGGTTATGAGTCCCTGAATGAATTTACACTTTTTAAAAAAAATATTTATTTTTAGGTGTAGATGGACACAACACAATGCCTTTATTTTTATGTGGTGCTGAGGATCGAACCTGGGTCCTACACTTGCTAGGGGAGCATTCTACCGCTGAGCCACAATCCCAGCCCCAATTTACACATTTAAGGAGAATTGCTTCTCACATGGACAATGCCATGTAATATGTGCTGAAGGAAGTTGAAGTAGGAAGTTTTCACAACAGTTAATATATCTCTTGAGCAACAGAAAAGCTAGGCTTTTGTGTGTGTGCATGAGCAGATCTATACATATGTATGTGTCTATTTATACATACATATGTGTCAGTACATGTCTATATGAATGTGTCTATATATACATGTGTGTGTGTGTGTGTGTGTGTGAAGGGGTGTCTACACATGCACATAGTTGTTTAAATATGTGTGTCTACACATGCACATAGTTGTTTAAATATGTGTGCATGAGTGTGTGTCTATATAGGTGTGAAGGTGTGGATCTATGTAATATGTGCCATATATATGTGTATGTGCCTACAGCTATAGCTGTGTTTTTACACTTTATGGATGTTTGTATACATAGGAGTGTATAAATGTGTATAAGTTTGTATGAGTGTGCATCTATGCATACATGTACATATACATGCATGTGCATCTATACATATGAACATGGGTGTGTCTGCTTGTGTGGGTATTTGCATCTACATATTTTCAAGTATCTATACATATGCATGCATATGTGTATATCTATACACTTGTATGTATCCATGTAAGGACTGTGTGTATATATACATATTTTAGATGTTGAAAGCATGGGTAGTGGAGCAGGAGAGAGTGAGCTAAAGAGTCTCCCATCTTTCATCATAATTTATGACCTGAGGGAAATGTCTTAACCCCCTTTTCTATCACCTTATCTTTAAATTGGGAATAATAATAGTCCACGCCTCATAGGTTGTAGTGAAGGTCATGTTTTACAGTGTTGGCAAATCTTTGGCTTATAAGCAAGCAAATAAAAATATTAGTCATTATGATCATGGCATTTTCAACATCATCTCCAATCCCCACGTCCTGAGGAAGCTGGGCCTGAGAGACTGAATGGCATTGGTCAGGGGGGGTCAGGATTCTAGCCTAGACCGGTCTTTCTCGATTGTCCCCAAAATCTGCTAGTCTAGTCATATCTTTCCTGTCTTTTGACACTATTTGGGAAAAATAATTTTTTAGTTCTGGCTGTGCCCCACAGACAGGGTCCCTCTCATCCTGAGAGAGTGGGACTAGTGTGTGCTGTCCTGTGTCTCTAGTTGAGAAAGGAAGAGTGGCCCTGCCTGGAGGCAGCCTGGGGTTTGGAGTCTGCAGACCTGAACTTGAGTCCTGAAAGCATCATTCTATGACCTGTGTTGTATTTTTGCTTGTTTGTTGTTTTTGACTTACTTCTTTGGGTGCTTTTAGGACTTCAGATAAACAAAATTGGATTGCTAGTCATCTTTGTTTAATGACACACTTCATCAATGTTACCTTTATTTTTTATTTCATAATTATTTCAATGTTTTACATAATGCAATAAGTACCTACAAACCCAGATCCAAACAAAAGCCAGGGTTTTGACAATAAATAACTTTCACCTGTACTCTTCTAGCTATTTACTCATCTCTTCCAATCTCTAGTGGACATACACAAACATCCTGAGTACCATGTTTGTTATTCTTTTACTTTCCATTTAATGCAATCTTATGCATTTATACACATTCTGAAAAGAAAATTTTAAATCTTTATTGTTTTTAACTTTAAAAAAGATGTTGAACATAATCCTTTGAAACTAACTTTTTATTGCAAAGTTTTGTCTACACTGTGGTATACTGTAGTATTTTTTTTTATTCTATTGTTTATTTCCAACCTCCCTTCTTGATGAGCATTTGGGTGCAGAGAAATCTATTTTAGCATTGTTAAACATGACTAAAACTCCTTATGAACATGTGCAAGAACTTCTCTTGGATCAAGTAGAGTTTCTGGGGGTCACACAGCGTGTGAATGTCCAGTTTTAAGATATAGGACCTAACTGTTAGGTTGCCTCTGTTTTTCATTATCATTAGAATATGGACCTACTTTCCATCCAACACTTGAAGTTGTTACAAATTTTTTCCCCTTAATTGAATGGGTATAAAATTGGGTCTTTAATTTACACTACAAGATCACATTTACTGCCAAGGGATTTGAATTTACATTTCAAACTATGTTGACTGCCTTTCTCATGCTTTGGGCATTATATAATTTCTCTGCCATGAAATATCTTTTGATTATTTGTTGAGTCATGATTCTCTTATTGGTTTGTTGGAGATGTGGAGCCAGTTACTCATTCATTTTTTAAAAAAATTTTATTTAGTTGTAGATGGACACAATATATTTTATTTATTTATTTTTATGTGGCGCTGAAGATAGAACCCAAGGCCTGATGGGTGCGGGGCAAGCGCTCTACCACTGAGCTATAACCCCAGCCCCTCATTCATTTTGAGATCATTTCTGCATCTGTTAAAAATGATGATGATATGGGCTGGGGTTGTGGCTCAGCAGTAGAGCACTCGCCTAGCACGCACATGAGGCCCTGGGTTCGATCCTCAGCACCACATTAAAAAATAAATAAAATAAAGGTACTGTGTCTGACTACAAGTAAAAAATAAATATTTTTTTAAAATGGTGATGATAATATAGTGGTCATAATCTTGATTTAAGATTTAGGATTAAATTAGCATTTTCATATGATACTGTAAATACTAATATACAGCAAAATGGACAATCAGTAAAGATTTCTTCTCATTCCCTGAGGGCCTGGCCCATTCTGGAGCCTCCTATCAGTGAACTGGTTCTGTTGGACAATTGCCTCATTTGCTTAAGGGAGATTCTCAGCTTATCGGTGTGACCCAGAGTTGTCCTACAAGTATTGTTGTACTTTAGGAAATAAAGCAAGTTAAATGAACTCTGATTCCCTTGGAGGAAATATGAGGAAAGAAAGTAGAGGGGAAAAAGGTTCATCAGAGTTCTTGGCAGAATAAAGAGGAAAAAATCAGTATAATTATTCTGTTGATCTTAATAACCCCATCTAGATGTTTGATGGTGTATTAATTTGACGATTGGGAAAATAAATGATCAGAAAAAATATATATATATATATCAACTGAAAACTTGATATCATGCAAAAGATTCTGTGCTATTTCTGGAAGCCAAGGGATCGTAGGTAGTGCTGTGACATTGTAGATTTTCTGTTTCTCTGCTGCTGGAATCTCCTTCCACAGCACTCTGGAGAAAGCTGCATAGTCATGCGGAGAAGCTACCCTGGGAACCAGGAAAGATCTTAGAGGAACCTGAAGGGCACCATAAAATGCCGTGCAGTTACCACTGCCTGCTCCTGGCTTGATTTTTGAGTGTTGAATTCAAGGGGAAAAAAAGTCTAGATGTCATAGTAAAACAATTGCTTTTTCCACCCTGGATCTTTCTGTGCTTCACTGAGAATATTCCTGGAGGAGTAGGAGCTGGAGCATCAATGCTACAGTAACTTGGAAAGTGCTGCACTGCAGCATGCCTTCTCTCATCTGTCTTTATCTGTGTTCAAAGTCCCTCTTAGGATTTGGAGGTAACATTTTTCTATCACTAACATTAATGCATACTATGAGCAATGAAAATCGTTTGTGATTTTAACTCTGCGTTTGATAAACATTTAAACGGATCAGCATGTAAATTCAACTAGGGAAATGTGGAAATAATTCTTTAGTGCATGGTGCTTCTTATAATGTGTGTTCATTCATGTCTGTGCTATGCTAATTGTTCTCTGGTGTGAAAGCTGTGCTTTTCAATTTTTAGTAGGAAAATCTGGAAATGGAAACAGATGGGGTTTAACTACAGTGTCATTTCACCTTTCCTTTTGTCCTTCTTAGTACAAACCAGTCTGACCCATCTGTCAGAAAGTCTTTGCTTGTAGGGACACATGCTTGAAGAGTTTGGAAACAGCTTTTAGTTGTGATGGCAACTTCAATTTAGGAAGTAGTTAAAAGAAAAGTTTGAATGCTCTCCAAAGACAAAATGCTGTGGACTTAGGCTTTGCAATTCACAAGTTATAATTCATTTTCCTTTGTGCCAAGAATGATACAGAAGTAATTATTATGAATTCATAGTGAAATAGAGTTTAGGATTATTTTGTAGATAAGTATAAAAACAACTGGTAATTTAACTTCATTGAAACATGGATGTTACTTGAACGTCAAAGGAATGGGCCTACCCAGAAACCCAGCTCACCTATTTTGGGCTGGAGGATATTAAGTGTGGGTTCCCCAGTGGATTTGTAGATCTTCTATTGATCCTTGCAAAAAATGAATTTTAATAATGCTTGGTATCAGAAGTGACTAATGGACAAAGTCATGTATAGAAGCAGTGAAACTTCAGAGAGGCACCTCAGTAAGTCCTTCCTTTGGTGATTATGTTTGGAATTGTTTAACAAAGTGGGTTCTGAACTCATGTCTCAGAAGAGGCCACTTTCTATCTGCACCACCTGCCTCATCCTAAGGGACATGGGGCAGTAGCTGTCCAGGAACCCAACCCCTTTCGAGCCACCTACCAGTTGCTGATATCTCTTAATTCCTTTCTGACTATAACTTTCCAAAACAATATTATCATCTGGGAGAAGTATCTTAGAGTAGGATAATGTATTATTCCTATTTTTGCAGCATATTCTATTTTCCCTTAAATAGCTAGTTCTGGATTATTTACTACATTTTCAATGAATCCAGAAATGTTTTTAGAATTATATAAGAATGAATTTCCATACTGGAAGTTACCCAGAAAAGGGCTTTCCTTTAAGAGATGGGTAGCTTTGGTATCATCTCTAATAGAATGTTTCTTTCAGAAACAAATCAGTAAGAAATGACCCAAAAATCAAAATCTGGTTCTTGGATGTTAATTGTTCCCGTAGTTTTAGTCATGTTTTATATGTAAGGATAGGAAGACCTAACAAGGTCATGAATTGTTCAGAATTAAACAGCAAATGGTAAGACAAACAGAAGAACAAAGGACAGAAACCAGCCTTCTTGTCTCAGAACTTCTACTCACAAACTTCTATTTCCTGCTGCACCCACAGTGATGTAAATTAAGTAGCGAGCACACATTGGTGTCTAGTGGACACAACGTGGGGAACTAATGGTCAGAGGAAGTTATGAAGCGCTTTATGAGTTAGAGACACTAGAAATGATGCAACAAGCCATAGACCTATGGCAGAGGGTCCCAAGTGCATGGTATGCTAGGAGTACTCAGCATATAGTCATACCCACAGCTAGGACGTATCACACCCCAGTCTACAAAGCAAAGGGAAAGGCACATGGTGCGAAGTCTCCGGGAAACCAGGTGCTAGAGTCCAAGGGTCCCCTCCTGGCTCAGTCAGACAGAGCGGGCTTCATTTTCTAGTAGAAACTATGACAATCTGTGTGCAATGTTGGGAAGTTCATTAGAGACTTGGGGCCCAGGATTGTTACAGGGATCTGGTGTATTGAAATTTTAGACTCAGAAGGAACTCAGCATAGGCACTGTTTAGGATGAGAAGGGAAAGCACTCTGAGTTCTAGAAATACTGACTCTGAGATCACAGGGGAAGTAAAGTTATTATATATATGCATGTATTAAAGATAATATATTTTTCTAATACATATGATTTTCTATATATAAGAAATAATTTTATATCTTTGATATATAGATAATATATATTTATAATGTATATATTAGAAATAACTTTGACTCTTACTGTCATATTTATGAAGATATATAAAACATATAAAAATATATGTCTCCCTATATAAACCTGATTCTAATATGAAGTTAAAATCCATGGTACCTCTCTTGTGTTGTGATTAAAGAATGAGAGTAAATCACATAATTAGAAAAGTAGTACTAAGAGGGAAGTTTGACCTTAAATTATCTATTAAGGACAGTGTTAACAGAGATGATTTTAATATGAAAATATTAGAACATTAAAATGTCCATTTATTAGGTAATTCTTTTCCAAAGGACCTGAATTAGCTTTGTAATCCACTCACCACTAACTGAAATTAGGTAACTCTTCAACTAATTTTTATAACATAGTACTGACTTTAAAAAAAAAAAAAAGCACAAGTAGCTATTTTTTTCTTATTTGTAAGCATAATGAGAATATTATTGTTATTATTTATAATAAAGATTCTCTAGAACTCTGCTTCTCACGTGCAGTGAGGGTCCTGATGGGCATAAATTTAGGAAATAATACATAGGAAATAGTGCATGTAGGGGGAATGGGAAGTTTTGAGGTGCCTGCAAGGCTTTGAACCAAATCATGAAAAGAATTTGTGTACACAGCCTTCTAAATACCCTAACATAAAACTCCTTCCCTCTGATGAGCTATACCATATGGGGAAATTTCAGCTCCTTATCCATATCATATCTTTAGCCATAGCAGCTTCTAAGAATCCATATTTCTAGTTACATTTCCTCCTTATGGTAATTAAACTAAATACCAAGTCCTGTTTATTGGAGTTATATGACTGCCTTCAGTTGGAGATATCACCATTTTACTTAGCTAAAGAAATTTTTCAGTATTGCTCCTGCATTTTGTTTTTTAATGAAGCTGTTCTATTTTGCAGGTGGAAAGTAAAGTAACAGGTTTGGGAAAATTTTTAGAATTGCAAACATGCATGGGCCAAATGGCGACATAGTTGTTTTGAAATACTATTAGCAAAACTGCTTCATCAATATGTACTGCAGAGATGATATTCTCCTGTTACACAAATCGGATATGTGGGGATCTTAAATGTCACCTTTGGATTTAATAGAAGTTTCCAAGTGTCATTTTCTTGACTTTCCTTAAAAATGATACTGTAGCCCAAGAAATGTACTTTCTTTTTTGTTGTCAAAGAGCAAAATTTCCTCTCTTTCCCTTTCCCTCCTGGCCCCCTCCCATTCCTCTTCTCTTACCATTTCTTCTGATGCTTGAACTCACAGAGGTAGATTGCAAATTTGGCTGTGTGGATTCCTTGCCATGAAAGTGAAGGAAAAAAAGCTAAGGATTTGAAATATCTGTAACATTAAAAAAAAAAAAAACAACAAGTTTTCCTGCTGGGTGTGATGGCCCATGCCTGTATCCCAGCAGCTTGGGAGGCTGAGGCAGGAGGATATCAGTTCAAAGCCAGCCTCAGCAAAAGCAATGTGCTAAGCAACTCAGTAAGACCCTGTCTCTAAATAAAATACAAAATAGGGCTGGGGATGTGGCTCAGTAGCCGAGCGCCCCTGAGTTCAATCCCCAGTACTAAAAAAAAAAAAAAAAAAAAAAAAAAAAAAAAAAAAAAAAAAAAATTCCTAATACTTAAAACTTAAAAGGACTTTCATCTGTGGCTATTCTTATAGGGTAATTTATAGGGTAATGTAAGAGACCATAAGTGTAACAGCATCCTTTTATAGACATGGCCTGGCAAGGCTCATGTTATTGGTTGTGACATCATAGTATACACTATTTACATAGAGCACACACTTCAGTGCACGCAGTTCTCAAAGAGTTGATGACTCCAAGTACCAGATCTACGCAAGATTTAAATGCAGAAAATTGAAAATAATAGGTGGATCCCCACATCTTTCAGGCAATTTCATTCATGGATATGTTTTTTTCAACAGTTTGTTTGTTTGTCTTACTGAGAATTGAACCCAGGGGCACTTAACCACTGAGCCATATTTCTAGCCCTCTTTATTTTTTATTTTGAGACAGGGTCTGTTTTAGTCATCTTTTTTCACTGTTGTGACTGTAAGACCTGGGAAGAACAATTTTAAGAGGAGGAAAAGTTTATTGAGTGGCTCACAGTTTTAAAGATCTCAGTCCATAGAGAGCTGGCTCCATTCCTCAGGGCTTGAGGTAAAGCATCATGACCGAAGAGTGTGGTGGAGGGAAGTGGCTCACATGATAATCAGGAAGCAGAGAGAGACAGACTCCACTTGCCAGACACAAAATATATACTCCAAAGACACACCCCCAAAGACCTACCTTCTCCAGCCACAACCTATCCACCTTCAGTTACCACTTGGTTAATCCCATCAGGCAATTAATGCACTGATTGGGTTAGGTCCCTCATAACCCAATCCTTTCTCCTCTAAACCTTCTTGGCATTGTCTCACACATGAGCTTTTGGGGAATACCTTATATACAAACCATAACAGTCTTGGTCAATTGCATAGGACCTTGCTAAGTTGCTGAGGCTGGCCTTGAACTTGTGATCCTCCTGCCTCAGCCACCCGAGTTGCTGGGATTACAGGCATGCTTTGCTGTGCCCATCCCAACTGTTGTTGTTGTTTTAATTTTATGAAAGATTTCCATTTTATTTATTTATTTTCAACATCTTAATTTTATTTTTAAAACTCAACTGTGGTTTTGATAAGAACTACTCATCATCGGGTCTCATTGATACTCTCAGGCTAAAACATGGAATGCAATGTTGCCAAAGCATTTGGGAATGGGAAAAGGGCAGAGCTATTTTCTTTGATGAAGTTCAGAAACACATCTCTGAATGGCTGGCAGCTGTTGCTTCGCTCAAAGATGAAATGAAGGACGACCAACTAGCATTGATTAAAAAAAAAAAAAAAAAAAAAAAAACTCCCTCCAGAAATAATTGTGGATCCATTTTAAGCCAACATAGAAAGTGATTCTAACTCAGGTTGCCATAATCTTATAGCAGTAATTTGGAAACGTTAAACATTTGGGCCAAGACTCGTAGAGATGAAATGTCATTAAACCCTATTGTGTTATACCACTGGAAAAGAAGTCTTAAGATGTATCATGCTGAAATGCAATTAACTCCCCATGAGCAATGCATCCTTAGGAGCCTGGCATTTGATACCGAACAGACTAAAAACAACACAACAAAACAGAAGTCTCTAGAGAGAATGTTAAATTTTGATCACATCCCTT